>NC_135336.1:23378990-25828156 GCF_023851605.1 Tamandua tetradactyla | reverse complement strand
GACATCTTTCTATATAAATATATAGCATTTTAGATCATCAGATACTAACCAGTCCACACAATGGAATGCTATAATATATTCATCCATCCCTTCGGTACACATTTATTTTTTCCAATTTTCTCTGTTACAATTATAAATAGTGCTTCAATGAATATTCTTATAGCAGAACTTTCTATGCATTCCCATCCTACTGGGATACAGTTGATTGGTTGTGGAGTATGTGCACTTTTTTTTTTTAATTTTTTATTAATTAAAAAAAATTACAAGAAACACAAACATTCCCAACACATACACTCAGCAATTCACAATATCATCACATAGTTGCATATTCATCATCATGATCATTTCCCAGAACATTAGCATCAATTCAGAAAAAGAAACAAAAAGACAACAGAAAAATATAACAAACAGAAAAAAAATTTTACATGCCATACCTCCTACTGATCCCTTTCATTGATCACCAGCATTTCAAACTAAATTCATTTTAACATTTGTTCCCCCTATTATTTATTTTTATTCCATATGTTCCTCTCATCTGTTGACAAGGTAGATAAAAGCAGCATCAGACACAAGGTTTTCACAATCACACGGTCACACTGTGAAAGCTCTATCATACAATCATCATCAAGAAACATGGCTACTGGAACACAGCTCTACATTTTCAAGCAGTTCCCTCCAGCCTCTCCAATTGCTCTCAGATAACAAGGTGATATCTACTTAATGCATAAGAATAACCTCCAGGATAACCTCTCGACTCTGTTTGGAATCTCTCAGCCATTGACACTTTGTCTCATTTCACTCTTCCCCCTTTTGGTCAAGAAGGTTTTCTCAATCCCTTGATGCTGGGTCTCAGCTCATTCTAGAGTTTTTCTAAATCCCTTGATGCTGAATCTCAGCTCATTCTGGGATTTCTGTCCCACGCTGCCAGGAAGATCCACACCCCTGGCAGTCATGTTCCACGTAGACAGGGGGAGGGTGGTGAGTCTGCTTGCTGTGTTGGCTGGAGAGAGAGGACACATCTGTGCAACAAAAGAGGTTCTCTTGGGGGTGACTGTTAGGCTTAATTTTAAGTAGGCTTGACCTATCCCCTGTGGGGTTAAGTTTCATATGAACAAACCCCAAGACTGGGGGCTCAGCCTATAGCTTTGGTTGCCCACACTGCTTGTGAGGATATCAAGAATTCAACTTGGGGAAGTTGAGTTTTCCCCCGTTCTCACCATTCCCCCAAGGGGACTCTGCAAATACTTTTCCACTCACTGATCAAATCACTCTGGGATTCATCAGGGCATCACCTGGACAAACCAACAAAATCTCATGTCCTATACAAAGTTCCATGTACTTAAGGTGTTCAATCAACTATCTACATAAGTTATATTAGGAGATGCACTAGTCAAAGTATAGATTTGTACCAAATAAACATTTTTTGCTTTAGTCTCACACATTAGTTGAAATTTTAAAATATTAAGTACCATCTATTTTCAGCATACTGCAGTAATGACATTCTTTTGTTCTTCCTCATGCAAAAACATTTTTTAAATTTGTACATTTAGTCACTATCATTATACACTCTAGGCATTCCTAGATTACACCATCTCAATCTTTATCATCTATCTTTCCTTGTGATTTCACTTATGCCCCAGCCCTCCTCCCTCTATCATTCTCATATGCAGCTTCATTCAGTGTTCTAACATAATTGTATTACAGTTAGGTAATATTGTGCTGCCCATTTCTAAGTTTTTATATTCAGTCCTATTGCACAATCTGTATTCCTTCAGCTCCAATTACCCAATCTTACCCTATTTCTATCTCCTGGTGGTCTCTGTCACCAAGAAAATATTCCAAGTTTATTCACTAATGTCAGTTCCTATCAGTGAGACCATACAGTATTTGTCCTTTTGTTTCTGGCTAATCACACTCAGCATAATGTCCTTAAGGTCCATTCATGTTGTTACATACGTCATAACTTTATTCTGTCTTACAGCTGCATAATATTCCATCTTATGTAAATGTCACAGTTTGTTTAGCCAACTGTCTGTTGATGGACATTTTGGCTGTTTCCATCTCTTGGTTATGTGTACTTTTTAAGATTACAGATCTATGTTGCTGGATTGTCTTGTGGAAAAATTTTACCAGTTTATGTTCCTAATAGAAATACATATGACACCTGTTTCCCTGCCTGCTTATTGAATCAGATTATAATTTTAAAGCATCACTGCTGCTTTATTTAAAAAACTGTATCCACTTTGAATTTATACTGATTTGATTAGTAATAAGTTAAAAAAATTTTTTTAACATGTATATTGGCTTCTTTTTCATGCTCTTTTCCCATTAGCCTTTCTGTCCTCATCCCCTTTTGGAAGGGTATTTGTCTTTCCCTTAGTGAAATGAAATAGTTCTTCATATATGAATGCTACAAATTCATTGTCTGTCATATGTTGCATATTTTCCCCCTTAAATTGTCATCTTTCTTATAGTTTTGTTTTTGTATAAGAAGTGTGAAACATTTATGTTGAAATTTGTCTTTTATGGTTTCTGGCTTTGAGGTCATGCTTAGAGAAGCCTGCCGCAACCAAACTATATATATAAGTTGGCAGTTCTCAAACTACTGAAGCCCCCAAAGGGCTTGTGTTTATGTAAGTTACATCTGTAACTATTTGCCATATTAGAAATGAAAACCGAGAAAATTTTAAAATATTTACCAAAATATTTTGATAAAATATTTATCAAAAACAGTAAATATTTCACATGTTAAAATAAATATTTTTATGAAAAACAAGTTTTTCCAAAACAACTTTATTGAGAAATTTTCATTTTTTCTGATCTCTGAATAGAAGACAACTGGAGTCTCTTATCTGCTTCTGCACTTAATCTATTGTGATATCACATGATATGCAGCCTCTGGAAAACTCCATTGTACAGTCATAAAAGAATGATAGTGAAAAGGCAAATGACATCCTTATTATTGTTATGAAAACAGATTTGGCTTCATGATTCCCCTGAATGGGTTAGGAGATTCTGGACTACACTCTGAGAAGTGCTCATATAAATATTCACTTTATTTTCCTCTTGTATTTTTATGGCAGCTTTTAAATCTGGAATGAATTGGAGCATAAGATTTCTAAATCCCCCTCCTCCTCTCCTATCCTACCCACTATAGGTCATTAGCCAGTTGTCTCTACATCTTTTGTTGAAGGATCCATTTTCCATTTAAGTCATTGATTGACTGATGAAACTGTATACCTGTCCAATTTTTCCCAGTTGTTACCAGGCGAACTAACTCAACTGAAAGTAGTAGTCATAGCTTAATGTATCTTTATTTTGGTATATTCTCTTTATCTTCCAGATACATACTCTAGCCCCTCCCCCAGCCTCCTTCCCTACACCCCTACCCCATTTAACAACCTATTGTTCTAAAAATGTAAAAAATTTTCAACCGTGTTGATTGTGGCATTTTGTTCTAAAATTATCACCTCCTTCCAGATTTTGAAAGGAATGCATGATTACTGTAGGAAGTTTAAAATGTATATAGAGGCATAAAGATAAAAATATTTTGTCGTTTTGAATACGAAGAGCACTTCTGTTGTTGCTCCACTGTGACAGAGATTTTAGTATTAAAGAAGGTTAACAAGTCAAACTATACATAAATTCCCATTCCAATGTTAATAAATTGTGTCATCTGATGTGTTACTTAACTATTTGGAACCCCATTACTCACCAGACTTTTATTAACCATCTTTTGTGTGTTTCTAGGTGCTCTGGATATAAAGAAGAAGACAGTTTCCTCTGTCACTGAATTTATAGGTTAATGGAAAAATATGCATGTAAAATTTTCTTTAATTATACTGAATGGAATATTTTTTCATGTTTAATTGTTTGTCAAAAAATTTTAAAGTGAATTTATACCAATATTCATAATCAGAATATTCACATATTGGATTTGTTTGAAGCACATTACATATACTACCATTCTACTTCATAAATCCCAAAGTTACACATTCTCACTCCATCATAACTCTCAACTTAGTATCTTTCACTAATATATTGAAAGCAAAACAAAACTAAGGAAAAAACTAATGCCAAAGCCTAAGAAGAAGAAAGTTCAAATTAACATCTTTAAAATTATCTACTGGCGATATCTCTATGAATATATCCACTTAAAAGAATAAAGCAAATACTTACATACTGATATGGAGTACATACGGACAGGTGAAAAACAACACAGATCAGTTTGGGTAGTGTAATCTATTTATAATTTATATGGAGGAATATAAAACAAATACAGAAAACAGAAGGAGGGTGGAGAGAGAAAATAGAGGCTATAATACAGCAACTGAGTGGTTATCTTAGAGGGGTCATATGGAAGTGAATAATACACTGTTTTAATTTTTTAAACCAATCACATAGTATGGAAGGGTATCTGGGGGAAGCTGGAAGGGAAGCACTTTAGAATATCCCATTTAATATTCACTTCTTCAATAAACATTTATTACGCATGCATCTGTTGTGTGCTAGTCGCTGTCCTAGGTGCTACAGGCCCAGTGACGAACAAAATAGGCAAGATGTTTGCCTGCTTTCATGGAACTCACATTTAACTCTGGCTGTTAACAGGTACCACAACTTCACTCAGATTTACCTGTAGTGTTAAGCTACAATAGACTATGACAATAGATTTTTTCCTCAATTTCTCTCCAAAAATCAGTCTGAGTCTGAGGAGAAAGTATAAGAGAATGTAGGTGTGCTTATCACTTTCTGGATTTTAGGGCAGTAACTACAACAGAGAAAATTTAGGAAGTACAAACACAGAGACACACAAATAACTGGCGTTAATAACAGAGAAGAAAAATACATTAAAATCATTTTTTTTAAATCTTATATTCAGGATTTTTCATTATCAAAATTTAAAGCACAACTGGTATCTTTACATACACATATTATATAGCCTAAGAAATGTCTTAAACTAACTTGCCGGTAGTAATTTCACTTTTTGTTATGTATATGTCTATACTGTCTGTCTGTAATAAAATAATATCTTTATGATAAAAATGAAAAATAAGATATTTTAAGTTTACAGAAAAAAAAAAACAGATGCCTGGTCCCATCAAAATTTCCATACAAGAATATTCTGGGAATACTGAATAAAAAGAGTGCTTGAATAAAGAGAGTGCTGATGTAAAATATGAGGAAGGAAGACCTCCATACTCCACTATGAGGAATATTCATGATGAAGTTAAACAGAAAATGAAAACAAGGTGCAGAGTAAGTGTAACGAAGTTCCCTTTTATCTAAGAGGAAGAGGAAAATATACCTCATACTGTTTTGATTTCGGAACCATGTATATACTTTACATAATTATAAAGCAAAACAAAACCAAAATGGAAAAAAGTTATCTCTAAAAATTGACAGCAAGCTTAATCAAACTACATATCAAGTTGGTGGCACAACCACACTGAGAGGAATCAATTCAAAAAACTTTAAAACAGTAATCTGGTATGCATCTATAGCAGAGATACATTAATTTCAGAGAATTCCTATATTGTTTCCAGCAGCCATTTCTTTAATACTTTCAAAACAGCAATACTAATATGTATATGAATATTATATAATAAAGCAAATAATTCATTATCTTCAGTAGAAACCAAGATTTCCAGTATAAGAGGAAAGAAATATAAACATAAAGCTTTAAAAAGTTTAAGGGAAAATCTTATCAATTTAAGCCTTTCATCTTAAAATCTGATTCAACCCCACCAAAACCATTCCTGCCAATGCTAAAGAACACCTAGGGAGTTATATGAGATTCTACAAAGGTTCCATGCTCTACAATTACTTTCCTGAAACCTAAAACCTCCAGATAGGTCCCTAGACCAGATAAGTCCTGAAATAGATAAAAGAGACTTTAAGTTAAGAGCTGTTATGAAAGACAAAGACAGTCATTATGTACTGATTAAAAGGTCAAGTCAACAAGAAGGCATAGCAATTATAAATATATATGCACTAACAGTAGAGCCCCAAAATACATGAAGCAAATACTGACAAATATGATGGGAGATGGACAGGTCCACATTAATAATAGGAGACTTTAATACACCACTTTTAATAATAGATTTAGAACATCTAGTCAGAATATCAATAAAGACTTGAATACATTAAACCAACCAGACCTAACAGACATGTATAGAAAACTTCACCCAACAACAACAGATTACACATTCTTGAGTGCACATGGATCATTCTCCAGGATAGATCAAATATTAGTCACAAAACAAACTCTCAATAAATTAAAGCCTACTAAATCATACAATGTATCCTCTCTGATCACAACAGAATAAAGTTAAAAAATCAAAAACAAAGGGAGAAATGGAAAATTCTCAAATATGTGGGGAAAAAACAACATATTAAACAACCAATGTGTTAAGGAGGAAATCACAAAGGAGATATCTTGAGGTAGATAAAAATGTGCATACAACATATCAAAACTTATGGGATGTGGCAAGGTAATGCTGAGAAAGACCAATGGAATTGAACTCACTGTTCAGAAATAAACCCACACATCTAAGGCCAACTGATTTTTGACAATGGTGAAAAGATCACTCATTTGGGAAAGAACAGTCTATTCAACAAATGGTGCTGGAAAAACTAGATATCCATATGCAAAAGAACGAAGATAGACCAAAATCTCACACAATATACAAAATTAACTAAAATGGATCAAAAGCCTAAACATAAAAACCAAAGCTATTGTTCTGGTTTGCTAGCTGCCAGAATGCAACATATCAGAGACGGATTGGCTTTTAATAAAAGGGGATTTATTTTGTTAGTTCTTCAGAGGAAAGGCAGCTAACTTTCCACTGGTTCCTTCTTATGTGGGAAGGCACAGGATGGTCTCTGCTGGCCTTCTCTCCAGGCCTCTGGGTTCCGACAACTTTCCCCAGGGTATTTCCTACTGCACTTCCAAAGGCCTGGGCTGAGCAGCAAATGCTGAGATGAGGAATGCCCAGCTGCTTAGGCTGTGCTACGTTGTGCTTTCTCATTTAAGCACCAGTCAATTGAGTCAAATGTCATTCATCGCAGCAGGCACGCCTCCTAGCCGACTGCAGATGTAATTAGCAACAGATGAAGTTCACGTACCATTGACTCAAGTCCACAGCAACAGAACTAGGTGCCTTCACCTGGCCAAGTTGACAACTGAATCTAACTACCACAGCTATCAATACTCCTGGAAGAATACATAGGTAAGTATTATCAGAGCCTTGTTTTAGGCAATGGTTTCTTAACTTTACACCAAAGCAAAACCAACAAAAGAAAAAATAAACAGCACTAAATTATATATTTTAATGTGGTTAAGAGGGGAAATTTGGGGCTGTGCAATAGTGGCTCAGTGGCAGAATTCTCACCTGCCATGCCAGAGACCCAGGTTCAATTCCCGGTGCCTGTCATACAAAAAAAAGGGGGGGGGGGGTAGAATTTAGGTTGTATATATGTTACTAGAAAAAAAATTTTTTTAATCATACAGTATAGAAAACAGTGACTCTTAACATAAACCACAGACTACAGTAAGTAGTACAATTATAATAATATTGTAACAAATGCACCACACTGATGAAGGCATTAACAATAGGAAGGTATATAGAAACTTTGTATTTTATACAGGATTTCTGTAAACCAACAAATTCTCCAATTAAAAAAAATTCATATTTTTTATACACACACACATTTACAAACACACAAACATGAACAGCCAAATTTGACAGCCATTTAAGAGGCATGTCTTATTTGTTAATATTTTTCACCCTCTCTGGGAAGTTCTAAAATTGACATACTAATATACACTAGTCTACCAAACAAATATTATCTTAAAGATCCAAAAGGAGGTCCAGTAAAAATTAAGCTTTTCATAAATACTCCACAATATATTTCAATTATATGACTAAGTATCCCCATAATGAAAAGGACCTATTCATATTTAAATGTTGTCTGTTTACCTTATATTCTTTACTCTTCTATACAGAATAAGCAACTTGGAGGAGAGAAATAAACTGATTTGTCATGTTTCATTGTTCTAAATCTCTCTATCTTCCATCTATTACAGAAGAGTTACTATAGTAGCTGGATAGGCTCAGGGTTTCAGAGGTACTGTGCTAACCAACCAGTGCAATCTACCACCTTAACTCTCTGCAGAGTCATTCATCCATCCACCTATTCAAATTGTTAAGAGTCTACCCAGTGCTAAGCACATAATTGGTTTCTTTTCTGTCTCTCTCTTTTCCTGACTATTGTTCCTTCATGTATAGATAAAAATTCAGGTTTAACTTTATAAATTAACTCCTTATATCAAAGATCAAATGTTCTTAGAAACATCACTATAGCTTAGAGACCCAGAAACCCAAAACCACACTACTAATACACATGTAATTATCATGACAAACTGTCTTCTACTTAAATATGCTTAAGTGACCCCAATACAGGAAACAGTGTACTCCACACTGAAGGAAATACAAAGGTGAGTAAAATTCTACTTTTGCCATGCTGAAATTTATGATTTCCTAGGAATAGACAGGTTAACTAAAATACAGATAGAATATAAGAAGGGTCCCAGAGAACACTATAGGAGTTATATGCAAATGAAGACATGGGAAAACTAAGTGGCTGAAGTAGCATCTGAGACTCAGAAAGCTGGACAGGTCATTAAAAGAGCAAGGGAAGAGAAAAACGACAAAGAATATTTGTACCAGCAAAATTCCATGGGCCCAGAATAATCACGGCAATGACAACATCTAACAAGCATGCCAATATGGATTTCAACATACATTTTAACAGTTCTACTTAAAGATGGGAAAAAATTATCATCCTGATAGCAAGCACCTTCTTGAAGAACATAAAAAATCTCTTGACTTCTTTTAATGTAATGTGAAGTTTCAAAGTAAATCAAGAATATGACTAAAAACAAATCAAGGCAACGAGAGAAATCAATGCAGATTTTAAACTACACACACTTTTTCTGCTCCTTGAAAATAATCTATATGATCAGATAGACTTACAACAAAAATATACAATAATATAATCGTTCAACAAACTCCTAAATCTGCACTAACCTACTAACCATGTGTAGCTACTGTGCACTTGAAATGTGGCTATTCTGAACTAGTATGTGTGATAAGTGTAAAACACTCATGAGGCTTTGAAGATTCAGTACTAAAAACAAAAGTACTTCCAAAATGTTGAAATAACATTTTAGAAACACTAATTTAAGTAAAATATATTACTGAAATTAGTTTCAACTGTTTTTACTTTTTCTAATATGACTCCTAAAAAATTTTAAATTACACATGTAGCTCATATTTATGGCATTCGTTATTCTACTGAAACAACTCCTTAATACCAATACCGTTCAGACTTCTGTACTTGCTTCATGCTGGCATGATAATTACTTGATCATAATGATAAAAAGTAACCTCCCAAACATCTATTCCTCAGAGTCTAAAAAAATAAAGACATCAGCCAAAATAGCGTATCAGCTTAATTGTCCTTTTGGAACAAATATAGGAAAACAACAAAACTAAAAACTTTTCCAGATACATTTATCAAGTAGTATTATTACTCTGGGCCATGTCTGGCTAACTACATAAAATTATGTTAGGTAAGAACCACTCAGTGATAAAAGACTGGGATCCGAAACAGGAGAGTCAACCCTGAAGAGCGATGAAAGAACCCAGAGGATGACAGCTATACAATGGTGCTGGAGAACAACCACGCCAGATCCCAGCAGTGAGATGAGGGCTCAAAGAGAAAGGACATTCGGGGGGGGGGGGGGGGGGACACCGTTATATAGGGAGATCTAGAAAACACCCAATGAAGTGGCACATTTGGGAGGAAAAAACTGAAATTGTGATAATCTCAAATAGTACAAGGAAAAGAAAATGCAACAGGAAAGTATAAGAAAAATAAAAAGCAAAAGGAAATACGATTGCCACTTTAGAAAACTGTTTGATAGGTTCTTAAAATGTTTTAAATGTAGACGTAACAATGACCTACCAATTCAATTCCAAAGTATATACCCAAAAGAACTGAACATATATGTCCATGCAAAAGCTTGTACACAAATGTTCACAGCAGCATTATTCACAATACCCCAAAAGCAGAAACAACCCAAATGTCTATCAACTGATGAATGTAGATAAACATAGATGAAGCTTGAAGACTATGCTAAATGAAAGAAACCAATCACAAAAGGCCATATATTGCAGAAATTCATTTATATGAAATGCCAAATCTATTGTGACAGAGTAGAGACTGAGGTTTCCTAGGGCTAGATGAGAAGGAATAAGAAATGACTGCTAATGGGTATTTTGGAGAGGGATAAAAATGTACTAAAATTAGTTTGTGATGATGAGTTGTACAACTATGAGAATACTAAAAACTGTTAACTGCACACTTTAAATGGGTGCATTTCATAGCATGGGACTATCTCAATAAAGCTATTTAAAAAGGAATTGTGATCATCATATACCACTTGCTGGTGCTGCTAATATTGACCTGTGTCAAGAAACTGAGTGTTAATAATTTGAATAATGATTTAAATAATGGTTTAACTAAAAACAATGGTATAATTGTATTAGCATGATAACAGAGGGAGGATGGGGATGACAGAGCTAAGTCCCCAAAATACGATAATCCACAATAAATAATATCTAAAATTAAAATTTAACAAAATTGGCAAAAAGCATACTAATTAAAAATATAACAAAAACTACTAGAGGAATCAGCTGTTATAGTAAAGGTTGCCTCTGAGTCATAGGACTGAGGAACAGGGGATTGGTTTCCATCATAAGCTATTCCGTATTTCTTTGATTTTGTTAAATCATACATTACTTCCTAAGAGCAAAATATATATATATTTTTTATATATATATATTAATATTTATATATATATTTTTAAGTGAAAAAAAGGAGTGCTAGGTTTATGGTCAAGGAGCAGAAAGAAACCGTGCGCTCTTAAAGAGGTAAAAGGCACAGGCTTCACTGACACTGATGCACTCTGCGCCTCTGATCTCTCAAGAGAACAGGTTTTCTCATCTAAGATGTCAGAAAAATGAAAAAGAAAAGGAAAAAATAAATCATCCTATCTCTTTTTTCTTTCCCATGAAATAAGCATGAATTTCCAGCAAGTACACATATAATTACACTTAACACTACAGATCATTTTTTAAATACATAGTTATGACTACGGAGTATTTTCCCACAAACTGCCAAGAGAGGAGCTCTCTCATCTTTGCACTTACTCTCTATTTAACTTGCATTCAGAAAACTAAGAGTTTTTAGTAACCCACTAGGTTGAAAATCAAGGGCAATTTTCTAGAGTAATTGCTTTAAATCTTATCTTTATTCTAATACTCTTATTCTAAAGTCAATATTAATTTAGACATACATATACAAAATAAAATTCCATAATAGAGATAATTAACCTCAACAGATTTAGCCAAGCTCTTTTCCTTTCATTAATAGTTATCATTCCATCTTTAGCTTTAGTATCAGCTCACCATTCTCTCCTCTCCAAAAAAGGATTTGGGTTAAAAAAAAAAAAAACCTGAAATTAAGTAATATAAGAGAACATTTCAGCAACCCTTCAGACAGGAAGACACTTTTTTAAAAATGGCAGCAACACAACTGTAACATATGTTCTAATAATGACACCCTACACAGAGCAATTTGCCAAAAGCTCCCCTGATCTTTATTTCAATTTATAGTTTCAAAGCTTTCAAATTCTGAAGGAAACTATAGTTTCCAGTAGAAGCATTTCTCATTTAAGCTTTTTCTTTCATGGTATAGAAAGGAATTCATTCATTCATTCAATAAATATTTATGAAGTGTCTACTAGGTGCCAGAGTCCATTCTACGCACTCAGGATACATCAGTGAATAAACAAACAATAAGCCCTGCCCTCATAAAGTTTACATTCTAGCGTTTCAACACATATATTGAGTAGAATATGGCACATCACTACCATTTTGAAAAAGCAAAGTCATAAAAACTCCAACTGTTACACCTTGGGTTTTTTCTGAGTTGTGAGACAAGGACTGATATTTTTATTTTCATACTTTCTATTTTCCACAATGAAAACATTTTTTACTATATGCCAAGAACTATTCTAGGAGTCATGGAGAACACAGCTCTTTCCCTCAAATAATCAACAAACTAATCATTCCATTCATGTTAAAAATTAAAGACGTTTGAAAATTTTCCCCAAAATTCCCCCTATTTCATAGGGTTGTTTTAATCCTCTTGTACTTAGAAATTCCATTTTTATGAATTTAATCTATGGATAGTACTGATATGTGTAAATGGCACATTGAAGGTTACTCTATAAGAGCAAAAGATTGAAAACAACTGATTAAATAAAACAGGGCATATTTATACAAAAGAATACTATTCAGTCAATTATTAAAAAAAGAAGAGACCAGTTTTATGAATTGATATGGAACAATCTCCAATACATCTCAAGTAGGAGGAAAACAAGATGCATAATAATGTGTATATAGCATATGACACCAATTCTCTAAAAAGGAGAAAAAAGAATATACATACTTTTTTGCCTAAACTATCTATAGAAGGGTACACAAGAAACTGGAATTATGGCTGTCTCTAAGAAAAGGAACTAGAATTTTCAGATCAGGAGCATGGGGAAGGCTTCATTTGACACCTTTTAAATTTTGAACCATGTATTTTTTTTTTAATTCCAAGTAAAATATGTAAATAAGCATGTAATTGTCTAGCACATCCAATTAATAATAGTACTATAGCTAATATTAAATATTATACAAATATGATAAATATATGTATATATACACAGTTGTACGTAGAATAAAAATAGATATATATTGCCGTTAAGTTTGCTTTCATATTAAAAAGAGAAGTAAAACATTTCACAACCTGGAAGATGGAAAGATAATAATTCCTAATAATGGTAGTTTGGAGAATCACCTGATACTATCTGGGGTTATAAAAACACCAGATTCATTTAGGAACTGTCATAATATTCAATAGAAATCAGTACTCTGATTGAACATTAAACAAAAAATTCCATATATTATTTATTTTTCTTCCTGTACTGGCATAAACCGTAATAGTTACATTTTCAATGGATCTCTTTTAAGAAGTTTTCCCTGAAATCATAGTTTTTTTTGAGGACTTTTTCAGTATAACTATAAAAGGTTAAATACTGTACTTACTAATGGACATGCATGGAATAAATTTCAAAAGCTGTACTAATGTCTTACACAGTCAAAATCACCACATTACCATCCTAAACTCTACACTACAATATCATCAATGAAAGACTACCATAAGAACAAAAGGCACTTTAGCTTATTTCTGGAAACCAAGTTTAAAGTAATAGCAATTCATTCTCTGTAACAGATACAATAAAGAGTAAAGGCTCTGGAATCAGAATGTCTGGGTTTAAATCCCAGCAAAGCACTTCCAAAACAGGTAACAGTGAACAAGTTTCTTCACCTCTGAATCTCATCTAACTCATCTATAAAGTGGGGATAATATAATCAGCTATTTTCCAGTTGTTATAATGATTAAAATGAGATACATATACATAAAAAAATGAGATATCACATGTAAAGATTTGGTAGTGTTTAGTACACAGAAAGCACTCAATAAGCATATCACAAGTTACGTTCTTATATTTCATGGCCACTATCTATTAAAGCAACCTATCATTTTCAGCTTCCAAAGCAAGGATTGAGCCATGATATAATTAACGATAATGAACAACTGGAGTACAAATGTTACTGCTTTATACCAATGTTATTACTACTTTTGCCTGCATACCACCTTTCTGACTTTAGGGCATGCCTAGTCAACCCTGGACCTGTGAATTCATTTAAATTACAGAACCATCTAAAAAACAAGTTTCTAAAAAAACAAAGAATAGTTTCTATCTTGTTCCTTCATTGTCAAAAATGTTTACTTTTTATTACTAAATTGATTTAAAAAAAGTATTAAGACATTAACAACACAAAACCATGTTAATAAGGGAACATGTTAAGGATGCAAATTTGTGCCATCATTGGCCACGGTATCCTGGAGACAAAAGTTAATTTGTGAGAATTAATTTCAAGAAAAACAACTCAGGTAGAATGCTCATCTGCCATGCTGAAGGCCCAGCTGGAGTCCTGGCCCACGCACCAAAAAAAAAAAAAAGGAAAAGAAAAACAATACATCATTGCCTCAATAGGATCAAACCAAAGTTAAGAAAACTATTCAGCACAAAAACGTTAAGTTTAAACCATTTACAAAATTGTAATTTGGAAATCCTTTGAAAGTAAGCCTTTCTCCCCTAAAATATAAGCAAAAGTGGGAATGGGGATTAAAAGCTAAGAACCGATATCTACAAAGTTATGTCTTTATAACTTATACCCGACTATGTGCATGAGAGACACAACTGTCCATTATGTAAGGGATATTAGCTCACTTAATAAAAAGTAAAATAAAAACTCAATAATGTTTAGCATAGAATTAATATTTATCGATTTTATAGTAAGAAACTTTTGGGAGACAAATTGTTCTACTGTAATTCTATTGCCAGTTTTTTCTTGCAGCTCCAAAAAACACTTTTTATTTATAAATAGACATTTCTATGTTACATTCAACCATGTTCAAATGCAAGGAAGATAATCTAAGATAGGAGCAAGGACTGCAAACTCTGCTTTAAAATCAATTACCATGAAAGTAAAATGTTACCATCCTTGAAATCAAGCAAGACTATCCTTTTCCTTAAAAAAAAAAAAAGTCAATTAGAAAATAATGTTAAATGTTACACCAAATTCATTTACTCATGGTTAACAGAGCAATATCCGAGGAATCAGGTTCATCTGTTAGTACCAGCATACACTCCTGCCACACCCAAGTGCTCTGCCGCACCACTGTCCATTGCAGGGTGGAGCATCACAAGAGGTACCAAAGCCTCACATCCTGCCCATCCCCATGTCTCACAAGGTCACTGAGCTCTATTAAAAGTATGGCACTGTAGTACTAGGGTCAGCACAGCATGCTTCACAGCCTTCTCTATGCATAAAGTACACACAAAAATAGAGCTTGCCGACTCTAAGATTCTACTGCTAGCCCTAACTAAAACTCTGGCCTTCCCAGCCTTGCTGTTTCTCCAAAATAGTTATCTCATAGCAGTAATTCAAGTCCAGTACAAGAGAACAAAAGCACAGGGTACAGGTCCTGATTTTCAGCTGAACTATACCACGAAAATGGCAACGTTTTCTATTTACTAAATACAGTTCCCCCAATCAGCCATAAATTGATTTGTGAATCTCTGGATTCCCTTAAAGTTCTTTCCTAATCCCAGCCTTATGGTCATTTCACGATTAGCATTCTACATGCTCTTGCAATAAGAGTATGCTATTCCTATGTGAATGTTGTAGTATTTTTAACAACTCTAGATAAGTACGGTAGGAAAAAGAATGAAAACTAACTAAAATAAGGTCCTGGTTTTCAGTCTTACACAGGAACTCTATTCCAAATTAACACAAGTAATAAAGAAATTAGCTAAATTTTAAAAACATTTTTTTAAATGTCACAGAAAGACTAAATTGCCTTGGGGAATGAATAGAGGGACTCTAAGTCACTACCTACTTTTTGGTTTTAATCTCTACACCAAATGCTGCAGATTAATATGTAGCTATTATTATTTCCTTTTCACTAATAAAAATTTTTATCTAAAAAGGTTTTTTATGAGGAAACAAATTTATTAGTGATACTCACTGACTCTTTTTTCCTCTGTACAAATTTTAAGATTTAAGTATTTAACCTAAGCAATTAGATAAATTTTCTCAAGTAGTATACTAAAAGAATTTATTACTATTATTTTAACCAAATTTGCCATAGTCAGTACCTTACTTTTTTCATTTTGAGTAAAATATCATATGATTCTCAAGAAGGAACTATATAGATATTAGTATGTATTTAACAACATATAAATTCGGATGTGAATATACTGGTTTAAACTTGGGATAAATGCCTTAACTCAACAAAAAGGTGAAAACACAGTCATTATAAAATCTACTTTCAATTTCTGCTGGAGCTTTCACAACTCAAGTGAAAGCTAGCATTATTATTACTATTACTAATGCACGGTTTACCTAAGGATGAAAAAAAACACAAGTTTTAAACATGAATCAAAAATTAAAGGCTGTATCAAATATCTAAAATTATGTCACAGTTTAATCCAAAAAAGTTATAAGAGTTCCATGGATAAATTACCATGGAACTCTTATAACTAAGTTTCAAGTGTGTGACTTTTGACTATCTCCAGAATTTTTCTTTTCTTAGGATTTCAGTGGAAAGCAATTAAATAAAAACTTTTAGTTTACTGCTCCCAAATAAAAATTCACATTTTTTTTGGTGTAGAAAATTTAGAACTGTGCGATTAGTAGACTGGAAAGTTAAAATATCATTGTCAGTAACTGCTGTCTGCTGAAGTTCAAAGGAACCTATTATATATTAAATAACAAAAAGAGAGCTCCTCTAACTTCATCTCAGCACTTTCTCAACTTTCCCATCACAAACAATATATATACATAACACAGCATTCAATTCAACCAAACTAATAACATCAGAGTTTATTTTTAACTCCTGAGTCATTGACAAATAGCTCCCCTTCAATCCAATTCAAAGTCCTGAAGTTACTCATTCAAAATCTGTTCGTTTCGTCCCATTTTATTTTATTCCCCTCTTCATTCATAATATACCATAATATCTCCTCCCATTTCCCTAAAATTGCTCTAACGTCTCTCATCAAATCTGCTACCCAATTCATCTTCAAATATCTTGTTCAGCAGCCTACAGTGAATCCCAATCATCTTATAAAATTCAACCAACCTGTTATTAAGCCCCCACTGCCTTCCAGCAGCTAACCTTATCATATTTCTCAAATTCCATCTCTTCTTATTTTCGTTTTCAGGCCTCTTTAATTCAGATTTGCCATCTTGCTGCTGCCTCCCACACAAAATCACCACCTCTGTGCCTCTGCCCATTTCTTCCATTTAGAATACTAATACTTCTTGCTTCTCCATCAATTCAAGTTTTGCCTCCTTTAAAGCCTATCTTAAAACTCACCTTCTACAGAAAATGTTCCCTTTCCAACTCATCTGCTTCAACCCTTTTATTCTTTGTCCCTCAGAACAAAAGATTACACTTGTATTTTATCACCCTGCAGTCATCATGCAACTGTTTTCATATTTTATCCCATAAACCTGCCTTCACAACTAAATGATAGGCTCATGAGGCCAAGGACCTTAACTTCTTAGAAATCTTTGTTTTGAACAGGGTCCCTTAGAATTCTAGCATTTAAATAGGTTCTTAAGGACTCCCCTTTCTTCTAAAAATGCCCTTCAAGGTCTTCAAAAACATAATTAGCACTGAACTCCAACTTTTTAAATGTTAAATTAATCTAAATACAATTTAAAAACATTTTAATCTACACACTTTCTAAGAGTTACTCTACCCTCAGTCAACATCCGTATTATCAAGAACTAACAATCATTTTCAAAGAAAATCCTGGAAACAAAAGGAAAAGTCCAAAAACTTAGAATTAGCTATTCCGTTTTGTTCTCTGAAGCAGATTTAATGAATTAATTACCTAAATTGATCTCGAGTAGTTTTTAAACAATATTACCAAAATGTAAAACGTGTACAAGCACTCCAGTACCACAAGAGGCTCTTAAGAGGCTATTATAAGATTTGCTTCATCATAGTGGAAAATTAGCCCAGAATTTTAAACAATTCCTTTCAACTGACCCCATGAGGTGCTTAGAAAGCCTGTCTATTCCTTTAAAGATGCATAATCAGCTTGCCTCTTTACATACCCTGCATTCTCTACTAGCTAGTCTAGTCACGAGGGGGAAGGGGGATTAACTTAAAAAATTAATCTGCCATTCAGCTATAAACCTGGACTCAAAAAGCCACATGATTTGAAATCTTAAATTCAATTAAAAGTAATCATTGTACATGTAATAGCATATATATATATATATTTTTAAATCTCAGTTCCTCAGTTTTCTGTTCTAGGCAGCAAGAGCTTGTTTTTTATCTCATTATGCCCCTCTCTGGAGGAAAAAGGAGACAATACACACATTTCTGACAAATTCTGGAAGTATATTTAAATAAGCTGTCATTAAACACTTCATCAAATATACAATAAACATCTCCACAAACAGAGATACAATAGAACATCAGATACTTAGTATACCAACCACCTCACGAACATGGACTTTTCAGCACAAATCCAGGACAAGAGTACAGTCTGGCAACAGCTCCTATCAAGCACAGCCCAAATAACCCTATTATATCCAGGGCCACAGGCTTTTGCAAAGCCGTGACAAAAAGAGCTAAATCCATATTCTTATCATTAAATTCATATTCTTTCTAAATGTAACAGGAAGCCAAGATAAGAGTGTTTTAAATAGTCCTAATAGAGGACCCCTGTACTCTAGAACATTTAAAAGTAATGAATGCAAAGACACCCCCAAATTGAACTTAAATGACAATGAATCAGTGGCAATTAACATGTAACCTAGTATTTGGCAATATGACATTACAAACCTCAAAACTTATACCTACTTTCAAGTTACCTTTTGACTAAACAAATTAGTGTTAAACTGGTAATGTCAAAATGGAAGCATAAAAAAAAGTGCATTAAACCACTTATTCAATTTAAGACAATGCATGTAGAGATGGTACTGCTGCTGGATAGCTATGGGCTCCCAAACGCCAGTTCCAAGGAGAGGAGTCAATGCTCACTTCAAACATAAAGGTTGGTTCCTGATCAAGTTCACCCCCGGATTAAGAACAATACTTTGTATAGTCACACAAGCAAGAAAAACATGTTAGGGGGATGTGATATTTAGAGCATCTATTAAATATACGAAACTGTATTCAATATCCTCCCTCACTCAAAAAAAGTACACTCCGCAAGCGTACATGTCTTATGAAACAAGTCTTGTTTTCTTTATTCAAGAGAATAAGCAAGTAAACACTTTCATCACTATTTTAACACGAAAACACTCAAAACACTCGATAAAACTGACTACCAACAGCAAGAAAAACTATTAAAAAACAAAAGTTTCATATCAATTCATCCAAATACAAATCCTATTCTGCCAATTCAAGGTTAATGAGACAGGGGAAGGGGATACGAGAGGAGAAAAGAGGGAGCTGCCTCATCCTTTACTGAAGACTAATTTTGCCCTTTTTCGTAAACCAGATTGTTAAATCGGGAGGCCCAAAATTTTTAAACCCTAGTATTTCAAGGTTCCGTATTCTAAAGGTGAGGTAGCGAAGGGGGGTAAATTAAAATCAATACTCACTGCTAACTTTCATGCTGCCAAAAGCTGAAGGCTGCTGCACTGGCTTGCAGCTCTCCGCAAAGGAGGTGGTTCTGGGCCGCCCTGACATGATCCTGTCTCCCCGAATCACCTTCTTTTCCTTCCTTCCTCCTTTTCTTCCTTTTGCTTTGTATTGGGTTGTTAGGTTAATGATAAATGCAGCATTAAGTTCTCCCACAGGAAAAATAAAAAAAGACTTCGTCCTCTTGGCTTTTCACTCCTTTTGTATAGCTATAAAAAACGATCGATGTATTTCTCCTTCAAGACAGATCGGTACGGATATTTAACATATAGATGATTTGGGGATGGGGAAAAAAAATACAATTCTTTCCCCTCCCTTTCCTGGGGGAGGGGAAGAAAAGGAGGGATCCTAAAAAAAAAAAAAAAAACTCACGTGAAACGGGGACAAATACTTGATTGAAAATAAGCACTTAGAATATTATATATTCCTCGGGGATTTTTTTTCCGAGTCAATGAAGAAGGGAAGCGGCGGAAGGATCACGAGTCTCACGCTTGAAGAGAAGGGGGATGGGAAGGAGGGAAGGAGAGGGAGGGGGTGCCTCGGAGATGCGACGGGAAACGCTGCGGCTCCGGCGGCGGCGGCGGCGGGATCTGGCGGACTGACGGCAGGGGCCCCGCGAACTAGAGGGCGGCTGAGTCGCGAGTCAGTCAGAAGCGGGCGGTGGCAGCAGATCCTCTTCTCATTGCGCCAGGAGCAGCTGCAGGCGGCGGCTGGATCCAGCGGCCATGGCGGCGGCGGTAGCGGAGGCAGCTCCCTTCAGACCCCAGGCAGCGGCTCCTCGACTGCTCCCCATACGCCGGGGACATGGGAACCCGGCAACCGCTTCCGTCCCTCGGGGCCCCCTCCCCCGTCCACCGCACCAGCGCGGCCGCCCTCCCACCCCTAGCCTCTGCTCCGTGTCCGCTGAGGAAGTGTCGGCGCTTTGCCCTCAGCCCGAAGCCTTGTCAGCGGCTGCGGGGTCGGCTACTCCTCGCTTCCCTCCTTCCTTCCTTTGTCACTCGGCCCGGGCGGCGGCAGCAGCAGCACAAACCCGCATTCGCCTGGGTCGGGGCTGTTCTGTGTGAGGAGCGTCGTCTGCGCAGTCGCCTAGCTCTTCCTCACCCCCCTCCCCCTTCCTACTCGTCCTCCGCCTCCTTCCTCCCCCACCCAGCCTTACCCCGCCTAGAGCCCCACCGCCCGCGTAACAGGCGTCTGGGAATCGCCGACCGAGCTCGCACCCGCCCACTTCGGCTGAGAAGCCGAAGACCGAGTTGGGCCAATCACGACGCCGTTTGTTTGAGACTCCTCCGGAAAGAGCCGATCGGCTTGAGGAACCAATTAGAAAGTGTCGCTGGTAACCCACACCCAAAGAGCGAAGATTGTCGAAGATAGCCGAACGGGATAAAGGTGGATTCGCCTTGTTCTATGGCTGGACGGAAGAGAAAATCGACAATGCAGCAGTGACCAATCAGAGTCAGTCGCCCTCACGAAAAAGCACGAAGAGTTAAGGACGATGAACCTGGGAGTCGCTGGTGAAATTGCGCGGTTGGGCACCGCTGCCTCTTTATAATTGGCTGAAAAACTCGGCTGGGATTATACCTCGCTGGGTGATTGGTGAGGGGAAAGGAGGCTTCCGAGAATAGTCTAGCCAGTTACGACGTCTCCTCCCTCGCCGTGGTGCGGAGCAGAAGAAAGCGAAGAGAGGACGTCTATAAAATGCCTTCTCATTGGCTTGAAACTTTGGCGCTGGTGTGGGGGGCAAAAGGAAAGGGAGGGAGGGCGAAGCTCTTAGCGATAGCCAATCGAAACTCACTGCCGTCTTATCGCAAGACATAGCTGTAGTGTGATTGGTTTTCAGCCTGCGGCGGCAGTCCTAGTATCTGGGAGAACCTTAACTGGAGTAGTGGTGCCAGCCTGACGGAGGTTTATGCGACTGCTGTCAGGCCGTGCAGGTAGCTCGGACTTTTTGCACCCCCATCCGAAATGTCTGCGGTGGGTGGGACTGGGCTCCGAGCTTTTAAACGGAGGAATGTCGAGGAGTTCTTCCACCAAATAAAGGCTGTCTGCGGGGCACGGCCAAAACTGCGTGTCTGAGGCTTCCCTGAGCCCGGGATCGTGAGTCCGATGTACCTGCGTCTTCCCCAAAAGGGCTCAACGAGCCAAGGGAGCTTCCTTGGCAGGATGCGAGTTTTCACCGTGGCCGGGTGCTAAAGTGGAAACAAAGCTTCCAGAAAGGCAGCATCTCTGAGCGGTCGTGCCCCACCCAGCTGCTGGAGCCATAGCTAGAATGAGGCCGACTGCGCCTAGATGCGCGCGTCCAGTTTGGGCCTTCTGGAAACGCCTCTGAGAAATGAGCTCATGCTGGTTGCGCGCGCTCCTTGTGTAGACTGTGTGGACTGCAAAACCGGTCCCAAAAGTAGGTGAGAAATTCCGTCAGGCCGCATGTTCGGAAGCCTCTGAGGAAATGGAGAAAAAAATGAGCCCATAGTGGTTGAAGTCCTTTGGAACTGGAGTGATCTGTGAAAGTCCAGTTTGAGTAGATTTCACACATTCGTTCTTCTACACTAAAAAAAAAAAAAAAAAAGTGATTACTTTGGTCTGCCACAAGGCAGTGAAATATGGCTATGTCCGGATAGGCAAAGTAGAACGGAAAGTTATCCTGATTGTGAACCGTTGGTGCCTGTAATTTGTACCTGCAGAATCATCCCTTTCTGTTAAGATACTATCTCAGATAGTACCCGTATTTGATCAGATTACCTATTTCTTTGTAAAAGCTGATGAGGGACTTGGGACAGAATCAGGTGACCTTTGATGGGAGACAGGAAAGGTCTAGATAGAATTTGCTGACTCATATGTCTAGAGAAGCCAGACGAGTAAAGCAAATCAGTGAAGCTGGCTTGATGTAAGGTAATAGGGAATACAGAATGGCAAATTGAAGTGTCCACGCATCACCAGAGGAAGCAGATGCGTCTCACCTGAAGAAATGTATGTCCAGTGTCCTGAGATAATCGCTTCCTTTTTTACCCCAGGAGAACCCCTAAAACTGGGTTTTTGTGTGAACTCTCTGGATGTTTAAATGTTAGCAATCAGTATTTCGAAACACCTCGGGCCAAGCAAGAAACATCAGGGGTAACCAACAGTTAGTTCATCAGTTTGTAGTAGTAAAAACCCTTATTCTTTGTAATGAAGAGAGAACATGTAGTCAGTGGATGTCATGGCTATGCGAAACACCTCGGGCCAAGCAAGAAACATCAGGGGTAACCAACAGTTAGTTCATCAGTTTGTAGTAGTAAAAAACCTTATTCTTTGTAATGAAGAGAGAACATGTAGTCAGTGGATGTCATGGCTAGGGTAAAGAATGTTAAAAGCATAATCAGGGAATGGTGGCTTTGTCTGCTGAATGGTTCCTCTCCATGCCAAGTATCAGGAAAGACCTTTAGTGCTGCTACCTAAAATGCTATGAGTCGGGTGGGCCATGGTGGCTCAGCAGGTAAGAATGCTTGCCTGCCATGCCCAAGGACCTGGGTTTGATTCCCGGTGCCTGCCCATGTGGAAAAAAAAAAAAAAGAGTAAAATGCTATGAACCCTTTTAGCTTTGAATCTCACCTTCCTCTTCTGTACTCCGTATTCCAACTCCCAACTATACCATAGGAAACAAACGTTTATGTCATACAGATTAATAGCATACTTGCTCCTTTGTATTTAATAGTACAAAAGTTGTGTACATTGAGGTTATAATTACTTTATTGTTGCTGCCTTCAGTATTTTGAACTGATGTTGTATAAAAAAAAAAAATCAGACCAAGAGGGGTAGATTTTATAAGAAAGAAGAAAGTGTACTGCAGTCCAAGAATTAGGGCTTGAAGAAGTTTATGAGAAAATACAAAACTACTGCAACTAACATTCAGTAATTGCTTTTGTGAACTTGCAAACCTATTCTTACTTTCCTGCTTACTGTCAGCCACTTTATCAGTTTATATTAATTATAAATAAATTGTTTGCAATGTTCCATGCACTGTTCTTAAGTATTTTATAAATACCATCTCATTTAAATTTCATAATATTCTTTGAAGTACTATTTTCATCTCTGATCCTCAGATAAGGAAACTGAGGACAAGAAACGTTTAGAAAGCTAGAATAAAAAGTAGAACTGGGGTTCGGAGAGCCTATTCTTAGCGTCTCCTGTGTACTTCTGTCCCTACTTCTCCTGGTACATGTTGCTTTTTCTATAATCTAAACCTTATACTTTCTTACTGTGTATTTCTGGTTTTGAACAAACCTTATAGAATATCAGTTTGTTTTTCTCTAGGGCCCATCAAGTGGTGCCTTGCAGAGATTAGTGATTCTAAGCCGCAGTATCAGTAAACTAAACAACTGGAAAAAGATAAAGGGTGGAAAGCCGGTTGATAGAGAATGGTTGAGTAGGGTAGTGGGTAAGAGAGTCTACAAGATGGTAGTTATAAATTAAAATGCACAATGAACTGACTTTATAAATTCTGTAGTAATAAGCATTTGCATAGCATTTTGAGGTTTAGGAAGTATTTTAACATGTGTTATATCATTTTGTCCTCACAGCAAGCCAGTAAAGCTATTCTCTTTTTGCAAATAAGGAAGCTAAACACTAGAGTGAGTAAATGAGTTGCTCAGAATCACCTAGCTACATTTTAAATTGAAGTTTGAGGAAACTGTAGGTAGCTTTAATAATGAGAGTAGCAAATAGAATATGAGTTTTTTTTTTTAATGAACCTGGTGGCAGCCATTCCAAACATAAGTCTGTGAACAAGCTCTTCCTAGGAGCTCATTTACTTGACCAACATATATTAAATACCTACAGTGTTCCTGGGTGCTGCCCTTCAAATTTAATAAACAGATTCAATGCACTTCCAATCAAAATTCCAAAATATTTCTTTGCAGAGGTGGAAAAATCCAATTCTCAAATTCATAGGCAAGGTAAGAAATCCTGAATAGCCAAATATATCTTGAAAAAGAAGAAGAAAGGTAAGGACTCACACTTCACAATTTCAGAATTTATTACAAAGCTCCATTAATCAAAGCAGTGTGATAATGGCACAAAAAAACAGACATACAGACCGATGGAATAAAATTGAAAATTCAGAAGTAAACCCACATATCTAATGCTAATTGAATTTGGCAAGGTTGCCAAGTCCACTCAGTGGGGAAAAAAGATGGTCTCTTCAAAAATAGTGCTGGAAAAACTGGATTTCCACATACGAAAGAAAGAAAGCAGACCTTTACGTCATACCATGTGTTGGTTTGAAACTTGTATACCCCAGAAAAGCCATGTTCTTTAATCCTATTTAAATATTGCTGGGTGGGATTTTTTTTTAATTAAGTCATTTCCGTGGAGATGTGATCCACCCAACTGTGGGTGGGACCTTTTGATTAGTTGGTTTCCATGGAGATTTGTCTTCACCCATTCAAGATGGGGTTGAGTACTGGAGTCCTCTAAGAGGAAACAATTTTGGAAAAAGCGTCAGAGCCAACAAGAGACCCAGACATTTGAAGATGAAGAAAGAAAACACTCTCAGGGAGCTGTTTGAAACAAGAAGCCAAAGACCCCAGCAGATGCCAGTAACACACTTTCCCAGCAGACAGAGGTATTCTGGACACATCAGCCTTCTTGAGCCAAGGTATCTTTCCCTGGATGCCTTGGTTTGAACAGTTTTATAGCCTTAGAACTGTGAACTTGCAGCTTAATAAATTCCCTTTTTAAAAGCTGTCCCAGGGTGCGCAGGTGGTTCAGTGGTAGAATGCTTGTCTTCCATGTGGGAGACCCAGGTTCAATCCTGGACCATGCACCCAAAAAAAAAAAAAATCCATTCTGTTTCTGGTATGTTGTGTTCTGGCAGCACTGACAAACTAAAACACACCACATATAAAAATTAACTTAAAATGGATCAATGATGTAAATATAAGAGCTAAAACTATAAAATGCTTAGAAGAAAACATAAGGAGATATCTTCAGGACGTATATTAGACAATGGATTCTCAGACTTTCCAACCGAAGAAAAAATTAGCTGGATTTCATCAACAGTAAAAAAATATCTCCATCAGAGGGCATTTTTAAGAAAAGTGAAAAGGCTAGCTATAGAATGAGAAAAAATATTTGAAAAATATATATTTAATAAGGGTTTGATAACTAGAATATATAAAGAACTTCTACAACTCAACAACAGAAAGACAATCCAATTTTAAAATTACGAAAGATTTAAATAAGTATTTCTCAAAAATATATATAAAATGGCCACTATGACAATGAAAAGCTATTCAACATCATTAACCAATTAGGGAAATGTAAGTCAAAACCACAATGAAATACCATTTCACACCCATTAGAATGGCTAGTATTAAGAAAATGTTATTAAAAAAAAATGTGTTGATGAAACTGCAGAGAAATAGGAACATTCATATATTGTTGATAGAAATGTAAAACGGTGCAGCTGCTGTGGAAAGCAGTTTGTGGCTCCACATAAGGTTAAGTATAGAATTAATATGACCTGGCAATTCCACGTCTAGTATGTACCCAGAAGAATTAAAAGCAGGGATTTGAATAGATATTTGCACACTGATGTTCATAGTGGCATTATTCACAATTGCCAAAAAATAGGAGTAACTCAAGTATCCATCAACAGATGAATGAATAAACAAAAAGTGGTTTTTACATACGAAAGAATATAAAATGAAATGAAGTACTGATAGACACCACAACATGGATGAACCTCAAAGATATCATGTGGAGTGAAATAAGACAAAAAAGGACAAACATTGCAGAATTGCATACAAGTGAAAAATTAGAATATACAAATTCATAGAGACGGAAGATTATATGTTATCGGGTGGGGGAGGGGTGTGGTGGGGAATGATGAGTTAATGCTTAATAGCTACAGAGTTTCTTTTTGGGTGATGGAAAAGTTTTGCTAATTAATGGTGGTAATGGCAGCACAACATTATGAAAGTAAATAATACCTCTGAATTATCTGCTTCAATGTGGTTTAAATGGGACATTTTATATTGTATATGTGTGTAATGGTTAGATTAATGTGTCAGCATAGCCAGATGATGGTGCCCAGTTGGCTGAATTAGTTTGCTAAGCTGTTGAAATGCAATGGCTTTTAAAAATGGAATTTAAAAAGTTACAAATTTACAGTTCTAGTGCAGAGAAAATGTCCAAACTAAGGTACCAACAAATGGTTATCTTCACTCAAGAAAGGCTTATACTATCTGGAACACCTCTGTCAGCTGGGAAGGCATGTGGCTGGCATGTGCTGTCCCTTGCTCCTGGGCTCCATTCCTCCCTTGGTATCTGTGGGCCTTGACTTAGCTTCTCTGGGGCACAACTCTGGATTCTGGCTTGCTTACCATCTGTGGTAGTTAGATTCAGTTGTCAACTTGGGCAGGTGAAGTCACCTAGTTCTGTTGCTGTGGACGTGAGCCAATGGTACATGAACCTTATCTGTTGCTGATTACACCTGCAGTCGGCTAGGAGGCGTGCCTGCTGCAATGAATGATGTTTAACTTAATTGGCTGGTGCTTAAATGAGAGAGCGCAACATGTAGCACAGCCCAAGCAGCTCAGCATACCTCATCTCAGCACTCGCAGCTCAGCCCAGGCCTTTGGAAGTGCAGAAAATCACCCTGGGGAAAGTTGTTGGAACCCAGAGGCCTGGAGAGAATGCCAGCAGAGATCACCCTGTGCCTTCCCACGTAAGAAAGAACGTCAGTGGAAAGTTAGCTGCCTTTCCCCTGAAGAGCTAACGAAATAAATCCGCTTTTATTAAAAGCCAATCTGTCTCCGGTGTGTTGCATTCCAGCAGCTAGCAAACTAGAATACCATCTCACAGGGAGGCATATGGTGAAGTTTATTTGGCCCTGCATCTCCAAATGTCTGGGTTTTGTCTTGGCTCTGTCTGCTCTGAAGCAACTATTCTCCAAGCTTCTGCATCAGCTCTGAGCATTCTCCAAAATTTTTCTTCTTTTAAAGGGCTAGAGCAAATAATCAAAACCCACCACAAATGTGCAGAGTCAAATCTCCATCTAACCAAAAGGCCACATCCCCATGGAAATAATCTAATGAAATGGGTTTCCACCCTACAATATTGAATCAGGATTAAAGGACATGGCTTTTCTGGGTATTCAACACTTTAAAACTGGCACACTGGTCAAGCAAGCATTGGCCTGTCTGTTGCTATGATGACATTTAATGGACTTAAATCATCAGCATGTTGATTGCATCTGCAGCCAGCTAAGGGGAGTGTCTTCCACAATGAGTGATGTTTAATCAGTTGAAGGCTTTAAAGGTGAAATCAGAAGGGAGAATCTCCCTCTCTCCACTTCAGCCAGCCAGCCTTTCCTCGGGAATTCATCAAAGACCTTCTTCAGAGTTGCCAGCTCATGGCCTGTTCTATGGAAGTTGGACTCATGCATCCCCTCAGTTGTGTGAGAAGCTTTTATGAATCTCATACTATTTACAGATATCTCCTGTTGGTTCTGTTTGCCTAGAAAACCCTGACTACTACAATGTATTACCAAGGTAATTTATTATTAGTAGTAGTAATGTATGTTCTCTGAGCTCCAGATACTTGCAGTCAGGGACTAGAGAATGGAAAGAGTTGTTTAGTAATGAACTCTAGGAAAGTTCTCCAATATCAAGATCAAGGTGAAGATTAAGAAGAAGAGAAAATAAACTTACATTTATTGTGTACCTGTTCAGCCCTCCCCCAAACCCCAAAAGACAGGCATTATTAGCCCTTTTTTTAATAGATGGAGAAAAAAGTCTTAAGATAAATGTATTGCTCAAGGTTACATAGTAAATAAATAACAGAGCTTGGGTGTGATTAATACCCAAATCTATTCAAATCCAGCCTCTTTTGTATTAGATCACTTCTGCCTTCCATCAAATAACACCATATTATTATGTGTGTGTGTGCATACACATGCAAACAAAGATGTCTGAAAATATTCATGGAAATGCTAGCTTTGTATGGTGGCCTTTTGGATTACTTTTGCTGTCTTCACACTTTCCAGTGTATTGTCATCATTTTCCACCTCTACAATAAAGAAAAAAAAAAAGACGAAAAAACAAACAAAAAAAGGTAAGACTGTGCAGAAAAACTAGAGAAATGAGGTAGCAGTGTAAAATTGGAGGTAGCATAACAAACTTACTTAACAGAAGAACCTTTTGTCAATAATTCTGACATAGGTACCACAGAAAAGTGATCAAACAGGAAGGAATAGCAGCAGCTAGGGAGGCATGTTTAGAGGAATTTGAGGAGGGAGCTGCAGGGTTGGGCAGAAAAAGAAGTAGGTAAAGGGGGCACTTTTAAAAGCTCTGAAGCTGCAGGAGAAATTTACCCCTCCCTAGGCAACTGTTAATGACAAAAAGAGATTGGCCATGACCAACACCATGTAAAGGGGTCAGTTTATGTCAAAGGATGGAGATGCTGTCACCTATTGACTACTAAAAACCAACAGCAGGAACTTAATTTGGCAGTGATGTCAACAACCATTTAAAAAATTGTACCCTTTGAATGACAATAAATATTAATTCATCCCAGGCCCTGTGCTAGATACTTGAGGTATTTAGTGATGATCAGAGTCCCTTTTATGGTAGGTACAATGCTATTATTATCATTTCTATTTTGCTAATGAGAAACTAGGGCAGGAGAAAAGTAACTTGTTCAAGTTTACATAGCTGAAAAGTGATTTTCAAACCTGTAGCTTTACTCTTGGGCACCAGCCCCTGGGAATTGTCCTTAGAAAATCATCCAAAAGAAACAAATATAACTTTACCCAAGTTCATTTAGTGAGCATTTAACAAACTCCTGATACCTTTGAGAAAATGTCTGAATTAAGGCATCAACAAAAGGATACCTTCACTCAAGAAAGGCCAATTGGTACTTACGTGTCACCCGAGATTCTGAGTTAGAGCACCGAAAGTTAGTATTACCCCATACAGCAACTGTTTAAAATGCTGAAAAAGTGATCAGGCTTTGATTAGAGTTATGAATGAAGCTGATCTGGATAGGACTAAGGAAAATCAGGATATAGAGTAAAGGATGATATGGCCCATATTTTAAAAGTTCAATTTCTGTGTAAGACTAAAGGAAGAGATGTTTATTTGATGTAAAACTTATATTTTGGGTAGAACATTATCTAATTTAACTTGTATGGTCAGTTCATTTGAATGCCATAATTACCTGGAATCTTGAATACAGAATGAGATATCATTGCCTTGTACAGGTTAGAGTGATGCTCCAATATAGCTCTAATTTGGGCAAAGAATAAAAAAGTATTTGCAAAGTACCCTTGGGGGACTGGAGAGAAAGGAGGAAATTATTCAGCTTCCCCGTCTGGGGAATTCCTCATATTCTTGAAAGCAGTGGTAACAACCAATTCAATAGGCTGAGCCTCAATCTTGGGGTTTGCCCCTGTGAAATTTATTCCTTCAGAGAAGAAGCTAAGCCTACTTATAATTATGCTTAAGTGTCACCCCCAGAGAACCTCTTTTGTTGCTCAGATGTGACCTCTCTCTCTAATCTACCTTGGCAGGTCTCTCCCCTATATTGGACTCATCGCCAACTCCCCTATGTGGGACATGACTCCCAGGGGTATAAATCTCCCTGGCAGTATGGGAGAGGACTCCTAGGATGAGCCCTGGACCTGGCATCATGGGAATGAGAAAGCCTTCTTGACCAAAAGTGGGAAGAGATAAATGAGGCAAAAAAAAGTTTCAGTGGCTGAGAGATTTCAGAGTAGAAAGGTTATCCTGGAGGCTATTCTTATGCATTATATAGATATCCCTTTTTAGTTTATGGTGCATTTGGAGCAGCTAGAGGGGAGTACCTGAAACTGTTGAAATGTGTTCCAATAGCCTCGATTCTTTAAGATGATTGTATAACTATATAGTTTTTACAGTATAACCGTGTGATTGTATAAACTTTGTGTCTGATGTTCCTTTTATCCAGGGTATGGACAGATGACCTAAAAATGATAAAAATAAATAAATAAAAAGATAGATAATAGGGAGGGATAAAGGGTTAAAAAATTTAATTTTTTACTTTTTTCTTTTTATTTCACTTTCTGGATTGATGCAGATGTTGTTAAGAGGTGATCGTGGTGATGAATATACAACTATGTGCTAATATTGTGAGTTATTGTTTATGTACCAAGAATGGAATGATCATATGGTAAGAATGTTCATGTTTGTATGTTATGTTTTAAAAAATTTAAAAACTAAGAAAAAAAAACAAGAAAAAAACTGGGTAGATTGAAATACTAGTGATCAATAAGAGGAAGTGGTAAGGAATATGGGATGTATGAATTTTTTCCCTTTTTATTTATTTTACTGCAGTGATGCAAATGTTCTAAAAATGATCATGGTGATGAATACACAACTATGGGATAAAATTGTAAGCCATTGATTGTATATTATGAATGGGCTGTTTAAGTGTGTGAAGATTTCTCAATAAGAATATTAAGGAAGTAAGGAAGTAAGGAGGGAGGGAGGGAGGGAGGGAGGAAGGCTGATTGCACCCAGGGTTTCTCTGTCACAAGAGAAGACACATGGCAATATCTGCTGGCCCTACTCTCCTGAGTTGGTTTCCAAATGGCTTTCCCAGCAACTAGAGTCCTTCTGGTTTCTGCTGGGGTGTTTTCTTTTCTGTCTCCAAGCATCCCTGCTTAAAAATGGCTTTCTCTTATAGGACCCCAGTAAGGAGATTAAGGCCCACCTTGAATGGGGGGGTGCCATACCTCCACGGAAACCACCTAATCAAAAGTTTCTACCCAACAGTAGGTCTTCCCCCATAAGACTGGATTAAAAGAACATGGCTTTTCTGGAGTAAATAACAGTTTCAAACCAGCACACTGGCTAGGCCACAGAAGTACCAGAGTACAAAGATGAATAAGAGATATCCAGAGATAACTACTATCTTGCCCTGCCCTTAGGGGAGTTCTCATACGATGGAGGAAACAGGTAAACAGACAACACCAGAATGTGATCTGAGCAGTTAAAGAGTTAGGTGCATATACCTAGCGGTTGCACAGAATGATCCTTTGAGGCACTGGAAATATAAAAACTTATTTTATCATAAAAATTAAGAAATTAACTTTCCAGTGAATGATTTACTAATAGACACTGGCACCCTTTTCAGTTCCTACATCAAAGGAATAGATGTTACATGGTCCACAATACAACTATCCTAAGGGAAGAATTGCACAACCTCAAAGGGTTTTTTTAACTTTCAGCTACGTACAGCATTTTACTTGTGCTTAAGTGAATTTCCAAATCATATTATTTGGTTTTTAAATTTATCCTCACAAAAGAAGTTACTGAAAATTATTCTGGGCAGGTTTTACTAATAATGCAAGAATAAACAAGCAAATAAAATGGCAAAGCTGACATTCTCCTACTCTTGGTAGAAGCACTCCATCAGCCACATCACCAGGTAAAAATATTAATGAGCTAATCAAATGTGACAAAAAGTGGGCCTAAAAATTTTTTAAACCTTAGGAAGAATTTTTTGTAATATGGAGTTACCATCCACTATTGTTAAAGTTAAATGCTACTCTAAGTTTAAGTGTGATTGAGATGTAGCTAATGCTAGTATGAAGTCTTCACAACTACCAGAACATTTAAAGACAATATATCTAGAAGATAATTAATAGCCTCTTTTCTTGGGGTTGGAGGATGATAAGAACATAAAGATTTTGGGTTATTTTACCTCTCATCCTTTTAATTTCTATTTCTGTGTATACCTTGTAATGTCCATATCATATTTAAGTATATACTTTATAAATATGCACAGTATGTTGGAGGTACATATTAAATTTTTTTCTAGTAATATAAGATCAAAATAGTTTGTAGACCACTCTTGTAAACAAAGAGTAATTATCAAGATGGGGAAGGAAGGGAAGAATATTCCAAGCAAAGAGAAAAGGTTATTTAATGGCAAAAATGTATTTAGCATGGTATTCAGAGATCTGGAGGTAGCTCGATATCATGTAGCATGTAAGATTTGGAATAGGAGAAAAAGAAAATCAGTGTCTGATGATATGATAGGGGAATAATTATGTAAATTATGATATATTTACTCCATATTATGCAGCCTGTAAATAAATATGAAAACCAATAGCAACTCATACATGTTTATGAAATAATATTATTTTAAAAATAAAGAGTTTCAAATTGTATATGACCATATTTCTAACTCTGTAAAATATATGTAGATTTGGATCACAGCTGAAGTGACAAAAATTAGTATAATTTTGTTAGTATATTGGCATATTTAAGTATGGATGAAAATATTTGCTTTAAATGTTTTAATTTAATATTTTTATAAATTTCTCTTCAACTTTAAAATAATGCATTTCTTCACTGATTCTCATGTCCTCAGAAGCCTCTGATTACATGGAATTCTTAGTAAAAATTCCAAACTTCTTAGCAAAGCCTTCCAACACTGACATTTTTACCAATAATTCTTTGTCATATAAGTTAAATTAATTAACCTCGTCAATATATTGGACACAGACTAAATTCTAGCACCTAATCTGCTGGGTACCTGATATAAAGAAGTATGTGATTGGCTCTGTGCATTTGGAAAGCTTACCCTCTGATTGCGGAAACAACCATGTGAAGATTTAAGTAACAATAAATTATTTAAAGTAAAATTTAAATGAATAAAGAAGTTGTGAGGCAGAACAGAGTTTGCTAATATGATTGTTACTCTCATGCTCAAATGAATGGTTCATGCAGACCTGTTTATAATAGAGCAATGGAGGACATGAATCTAGAATGGGTCTTGAAGGATGAATAGTAGAATTTGGAAATGAAGCAGCAAGAAGAGCGTAAATTGTTTTCCATCACTTCAATTCCAACTCATCACACAAATCCCCCCTTTGTAAACCCTTTTGTGGGTGGTGCTGTCTCCTCAATTAAGGACAGTGTGCCTGTTCATCTGACTTTGGGAAAACCAGTTTGGCTGAGACAGGAAGTTGATGAAGGAAATTAATGGAAGATAAGGTTTAAAAGATAGTTGGTTGGGGGGCAGGCCACGGTGGCTCAACAGGTAGAGTTCTCACCTGCCATGGTCAATATCTGGGTTCAATTCCCAGTGCCTTGCCATGAAAATTTTAAAAAGTTCAGGGCCAGAATTGATGGAGCTTTGAACACCAAGGTATGTGGACTTTGTCCTGTAGTAGTGGAGAACCATGGGAGGTATTTTAGATGTAAAACACTGTCACTGTAGGAAGGGCTTCGGGGAAATGTATGCTCTGAATTTTTTCTTGTTGCTGAAAATGTGCCCAGGGTAGAAGACACAGGATAACAACACACAGTCATACTTCTTGTAACTCATTAGGTGAGTCCATATGGAAAAGTAATGGATGATTACCCAAAAAGAAGAGAGTATTTAAAACACTACCACTATGAATTTTTATAAAGATTACAACTTCTGATTGTATTATGTCTACTATCAAAACTTCAGGACTTCCTGGAAGATGGCGGCTTAGTAAGACGCGCGGATCTTAGTTTCTTCTACTAGGGGAGTAGAAACGATACAGAAAGCGCCCAAAGCCACAACAGAGATAAAAAAGACAGCATACCCCATCCTGGAACGGCTGGCTGGCTGAGAGAAGCAGCTCGGGTGAGATCGCCGAGGCGCGTGGGCCTTACCGGGCGGGGTGGCAAGCGGCCGGAGTTACTCCCTTCCCCCTTCCCGGGCAGGCTGGGAGAATTGGAGAGGTGGTCCCCTGAAACCAAGGCGACTGGCGCCCACACCACGCGCAGCCCCCGGACCAACTGAGAGAATTGGATCGGAAACCCCCAGGCCGCGGAGAACGGTGACCCCGTGACTCCCGGGGAACGTGCACTCTCTCGGGCGGGCCGCTGGCGCCCTCCCGCCACGCTTGTTGCCCAGGGCCGACTAGGAAATTCGGACGGGCTCTTTCCCTGGCTGCAGCGACCAGCAACCCTCCCTGCGTTCGGACCCCAGGCCGGCTCAAGCCGCTTCGGCTAGCGAACCCCCAGGACGGCGAGAGTTTTCCAAAGTTTAAGGTCCCACAGCACCTTTTACTGGTGGGACCCGCAGACAAACGTGTGCCACGAGCGCCACCTACTGGGCAGAATAAGAAAAACAGAACCCAGAGATTTCACAGAAAAATATTACAACCTTGCTGGGTCCAACACCAAGAGAAATCTGAATAAATGCCCAGACGCCAGCAGCAGAAGATAACTGTCCACGCTCAAAAGATTGAAAATATGGCTCAGTCAAAGGAACAAACCAATAGCTCAAATGAGACACAAGAGCTGAGACAACTAATGCTGAATATACGAACAGAAATGGAAAACCTCTTCAAAAATGAAATCGATAAATTGAGGGAGGACATGAAGAGGACATGGGCTGAACATAAAGAAGAAATAGAAAAACTGAAAAAACAAATCGCAGAACTTATGGAAGTGAAGGATAAAGTAGCAAACATAGAAAAAATAATGGATAGCTACAATGATAGATTTAAAGAGACAGAAGATAGAATTAGTGATTTGGAGGATGGAACATCTGAATTCCAAAAAGAAACAGAAACTACACGGAAAAGAATGGAAAAATTTGAACAGGGTATCAGGGAACTCAAGGACAATATGAACCGCACAAATATACATGTTGTGGGTGTCCCAGAAGGAGAAGAGAAGGGAAAAGGAGGAGAAAAACTAATGGAAGAAATTATCACTGAAAATTTCCCAACTCTTATGAAAGACCTAAAATTACAGATCCAAGAAGTGCAGCGCACCCCAAAGAGAGTAGACCCAAATAGGCGTTCTCCAAGACACTTACTAGTTAGAATGTCAGAGGTCAAAGAGAAAGAGAAGATCTTGAAAGCAGCAAGAGAAAAACAATCCATTACATACAAGGGAAACCCAATAAGACTTTGTGTAGATTTCTCAGCAGAAACCATGGAAGCTAGAAGACAGTGGGATGATATATTTAAAATACTAAAAGAGAAAAACTGCCAACCAAGACTCCTATATCCAGCAAAATTATCCTTCAAAAATGAGGGAGAAATTAAAACATTCTCAGACAAAAAGTCACTGAAAGAATTTGTGACCAAGAGACCAGCTCTGCAAGAAATACTAAAGGGAGCACTAGAGTCAGATACAAAAAGACAGAAGAGAGAGATATGGAAAAGAGTGTAGAAAGAAGGAAAATCAGATATGATATATATAATACAAAAGGCAAAATGTTAGAGGAAAATATTATCCAAACAGTAATAACACTAAATGTCAATGGACTGAATTCCCCAATCAAAAGACATAGATTGGCAGAATGGATTAAAAAACAGGATCCTTCTATATGCTGTCTACAGGAAACACATCTTAGACCCAAAGATAAACATAGGTTGAAAGTGAAAGGTTGGGAAAAGATATTTCATGCAAATAACAACCAGAAAAGAGCAGGAGTGGCTATACTAATATCCAACAAATTAGACTTCAAATGTAAAACAGTTAAAAGAGACAAAGAAGGACACTATATACTAATAAAAGGAACAATTAAACAAGAAGACATAACAATCATAAATATTTACGCACCGAATCAGAATGCCCCAAAATACGTGAGGAATATACTGCAAACACTGAAAAGGGAAATAGACTCATATACCATAATAGTTGGAGACTTCAACTCACCACTCTCATCAAGGGACAGAACATCTAGACAGAGGATCAACAAAGAAATAGAGAATCTGAATATTACTATAAATGAACTAGACTTAATAGACATTTATAGGACATTACATCCCACAACAGCAGAATACACCTTTTTCTCAAGTGCTCATGGATCATTCTCAAAGATAGACCATATGCTGGGTCACAAAGCAAGTCTTAACAAATTTAAAAAGATTGAAATCTTACACAACACTTTCTCGGACCATAAAGGAATGATGTTGGAAATCAATAATAGGCAGAGTGCCAGAAAATTCACAAATACGTGGAGGCTCAACAACACACTCCTAAACAACGACTGGGTCAAAGAAGAAATTGCAAGAGAAATTAGCAAATACCTCGAGGTGAATGAAAATGAAAACACAACATATCAAAACTTATGGGACGCAGCAAAGGCAGTGCTAAGAGGGAAATTTATTGCTCTAAATGCCTATATCAGAAAAGAAGAAAAGGCAAAAATTCAGGAATTAACTATCCATTTGGAAGAACTGGAGAAAGAACAGCAAGCTAACCCCAAAGCAAGCAAAAGGAAAGAAATAACAAAGATTAGAGCAGAAATAAATGAAATTGAAAACATGAAAACAATAGAGAAAATCAATAAGGCCAGAAGTTGGTTCTATGAGAAAATCAATAAGATTGATGGGCCCTTAGCAAGATTGACAAAAAGAAGAAGAGAGAGGATGCAAATAAATAAGATCAGAAATGGAAGAGGAGACATAACTACTGACCTCACAGAAATAAAGGAGGTAATAACAGGATACTATGAACAACTTTACGCTAATAAATACAACAATTTAGAGGAAATGGACAGGTTCCTGGAAAGACATGAACAACCAACTTTGACTCAAGAAGACATAGATGACCTCAACAAACCAATCACAAGTGAAGAAATTGAATTAGTCATTCAAAAGCTTCCTAAAAAGAAAAGTCCAGGACCAGATGGCTTCACATGTGAATTCTACCAAACGTTCCAGAAAGAATTAGTACCAATTCTCTTCAAACTCTTCAAAAAAATCGAAGTGGAGGGAAAACTACCTAATTCATTCCATGAAGCCAACATCACCCTCATACCAAAACCAGGCAAAGATATTACAAAAAAAGAAAACTACAGACCAATCTCTCTAATGAATACAGATGCAAAAATCCTCAATAAAATTCTAGCAAATCGTATCCAACAACACATTAAAAGAATTATACATCATGACCAAGTAGGATTCATCCCAGGTATGCAAGGATGGTTCAACATAAGAAAATCAATTAATGTAATACACCATATCAACAAATCAAAGCAGAAAAATCACATGATCATCTCAATTGATGCAGAGAAGGCATTCGACAAGATTCAACATCCTTTCCTGTTGAAAACACTTCAAAAGATAGGAATACAAGGGAACTTCCTTAAAATGATAGAGGGAATATATGAAAAACCCACAGCTAATATCATCCTCAATGGGGAAAAATTGAAAACTTTCCCCCTAAGATCAGGAACAAGACAAGGATGTCCACTATCACCACTATTATTCAACATTGTGTTGGAGGTTCTAGCCAGAGCAATTAGACAAGAAAAAGAAATACAAGGCATCAAAATTGGAAAGGAAGAAGTAAAACTATCACTGTTTGCAGACGATATGATACTATACGTCGAAAACCCGGAAAAATCCACAACTAAACTACTAGAGCTAATAAATGAGTACAGCAAAGTAGTAGGTTACAAGATCAACATTCAAAAATCTGTAGCATTTCTATACACTAGTAATGAACAAGCTGAGGGGGAAATCAAGAAACGAATCCCATTTACAATTGCAACTAAAAGAATAAAATACCTAGGAATAAATTTAACTAAAGAGACAAAAAACCTATATAAAGAAAACTACAAAAAACTGCTAAAAGAAATCACAGAAGACCTAAATAGATGGAAGGGCATACCGTGTTCATGGATTGGAAGACTAAATATAGTTAAGATGTCAATCCTACCTAAATTGATTTACAGATTCAATGCAATACCAATCAAAATCCCAACAATTTATTTTTCAGAAATAGAAAAACCAATAAGCAAATTTATCTGGAAGGGCAGGGTGCCCCGAATTGCTAAAAACATCTTGAGGAAAAAAAACGAAGCTGGAGGTCTCGCGCTGCCTGACTTTAAGGCATATTATGAAGCCACAGTGGTCAAAACAGCATGGTATTGGCATAAAGATAGATATATCGACCAATGGAATCGAATAGAGTGCTCAGATATAGACCCTCTCATCTATGGACATTTGATCTTTGATAAGGCAGTCAAGCCAACTCACCTGGGACAGAGCAGTCTCTTCAATAAATGGTGCCTAGAGAACTGGATATCCATATGCAAAAGAATGAAAGAAGACCCATCTCTCACACCCTATACAAAAGTTAACTCAAAATGGATCAAAGATCTAAACATTAGGTCTAAGACCATAAAACAGTTAGAGGAAAATGTTGGGAGATATCTTATGGATCTTACAACTGGAGGCGGTTTTATGGACCTTAAACCTAAAGCAAGAGCACTGAAGAAGGAAATAAATAAATGGGAACTCCTCAAAATTAAACACTTTTGTGCATCAAAGAACTTCATCAAGAAAGTAGAAAGACAGCCTTCACAATGGGAGACAATATTTGGAAATGATATATCAGATAAAGGTCTAGTATCCAGAATTTATAAAGAGATTGTTCATCTCAACAACAAAAAGACAGCCAACCCAATTACAAAATGGGAAAAAGACTTGAACAGACACCTCTCAGAAGAGGAAATACGGATGGCCAAGAGGCACATGAAGAGATGCTCAATGTCCCTGGCCATTAGAGAAATGCAAATCAAAACCACAATGAGATATCATCTCACACCCACCAGAATGGCCATTATCAACAAAACAGAAAATGACAAGTGCTGGAGAGGATGCGGAGAAAGAGGCACACTTATCCACTGTTGGTGGGAATGTCAAAGGGTGCAACCACTGTGGAAGGCAGTTTGGCGGTTCCTCAAAAAGCTGAATATAGAATTGCCATATGACCCAGCAATACCATTGCTAGGTATCTACTCAAAGGACTTAAGGGCAAAGACACAAACGGACATTTGCACACCAATGTTTATAGCAGCATTATTTACAATTGCAAAGAGATGGAAACAGCCAAAATCTCCATCAACAGAAGAGTGGCTAAACAAACTGTGGTATATACATACGATGGAATATTATGCAGCTTTAAGACAAGATAAACTTATGAACCATGTAAGAACATGGATGGACCTAGAGAATATTATGCTGAGTGAATCCAGCCAAAAACTAAAGGACAAATACTGTATGGTCCCACTGATGTGAACGGACATTCCAGAATAAACTTGAAATATGTCATTGGTAACAGAGTTCAGCAGGAGTTAGAAACAGGGTAAGACAATGGGTAATTGAAGCTGAAGGGATACAGACTGTGCAACAGGACTAGATACAAAAACTCAAAAATGGACAGCACAATAATACCTAACTGTAAAGTAATCATGTTAAAACACTGAATGAAGCTGCATCTGAGCTATAGGTTTTTGTTTTGTTTTGTTTTGTTTTGTTTTGATTTTACTATTATTACTTTTATTTTTTTCTCTATATTAACATTCTATATCTTTTTCGGTTATGTTGCTAGTTCTTCTAAACCAATGCAAATGTACTAAGAAATGATGATCATGCATCTATGTGATGATGTTAAGAATTAATGATTGCATGTGTAGAATGGTATGATCTCTAAATGTTGGGTTAATTTCTTTTTTTTCCGTTAATTAAAAAAAAAAAAAAAGAGAAGGGATAATTGGAGATGAAGGGATACAGACTGTACAACGGGACTGGATATAAAAACTCAGAAATGGACAGCACAATACTACCCAATTGTAATGCAATTATGTTAAAACACTGAATGAAGCTGCATGTGAGGTATAGGTTTTTTGTTTTTGTTCTTTTTGTTTTTTTTTCTTTCTATTATTGTTTTAATTCTTATTCTGTTGTCTTTTTATTTCTTTTTCTAAATCGATGCAAATGTACTAAGAAATGATGAATATGCAACTGTGTGATGTTATTAAGAATTACTGATTGTACATGTAGATTGGAATGATTTTTAATTGTTTTGTTAATTCTTTTTTTAATTAATAAAAAAAAGAAAAAAAAAACTTACTTTGAAACAATAATGATCAAGACAGTGAAAAAAAAAAAAAAAACTTCAAAAGATCATATAAGTACTCTAATTTTAATATCTAAAGGAGAAACAAACCCTCGATTAATACTTCGTTTTTTATATTTTTAAAATTTTGCTCCTAAAAGGGTTAATCATGTGGTTATTATATTATTGCTTATCCAATTATTTTAACTGTCTCTATTCATATTTTTTAAAAGGGCTCCTTTAAACAAAAGTGCAAATATTTTCACATTGAATTGAATTAATGAATTGACACAAATTTAAAACACAGTTTCTGGATAATTCAGCCCTCAATATAGACCTGAGTTGGAACAAATATTTTAGGAATTCAGTAGTCAACAATAAATCAGAAATGGCCAGATTTTATTCTTCACATGGAAATAGGATTCATCTCTCAGAATAGAACAAAAATCTTTAGGTCTTTCATCTGTATTATGCTGATGGTGAATGTGCAAGTTAAAAGAAAATTATACTCTGGGTTTCTTGGCTATTTAATATCTTGACATGGAGAAAATGAAAACTTAAAAAAATTTAGGCAGTCCCCTGGATCCTTTGAGAAGGAATCCCAGAATGTGGAGAGGGCCAGTCTCCTTCAGTCAGGCCAGAGTTTCATTTGGATTGTGGCCATCAAGATGCGTCATTGCTCTGACTTCATTCCTATGCCCTGCAGGATGGAATTCTGAAAGGAAATAGGAGGGACTGCACAAGGCCCTAAGGAATGTATGTTCCTGTATAATATGAAGATCAGAGAGTTAGTAGGAAGTGCCAGATATCAGACGAGAAAGGATTCTTATGGGTTTAGAGCTCAGTTTTATGAGCTCATTAATGTTCCACCACGTGTTGTTCATTATTTTTATAATTTCTATTGTATTTATTGTGTATGTATTAGCAGTGCCTAGTACTTGAAAATAAGAGTATAATTGAGGAAAAAAATATTTCCCTAAATAACTCGTTTTTGTTTTTTTTTTCTAAACAACTCTTAATACTCTTAGGAGTATTTAAGAGCCTCAGAAAAATAGTAATTCCGATTTTTTTTGAGGATGTGGCATGTCCAAGACAGTTGGGCACATCCTGTCGGGAATTTTCTACTTTCTTAACCACTTCTTTACAACTTGAGCAGAGTTTTCAATCTTAGTCATCTTATCAAAAATGTTCCGATTCTAATTTTTAACACTAGTTCTCTGGCTGTTATTCTATAAAATTTCATAAATTTCACTGTTCTATGTTGGGGAAAGACATAATATTGAATATCCTGATTCCACCAGGAAATATTTATTGTGTTTTAACTGTGAGCCCAGGACTATGCTATATATGGTGGGAAATATATTTACTTACAGTAAATTGAGCAAACTGCTATATATATGCTTAAAAATTTATTATGGTCTGTTAAACTGCATTTAAATATATTTAGAAGATTTAGAATTAAAAACAAATGTCAAGGTGCATGGGTGGTTCAGTGGTAGAATGCTCACCTTCCATGCAGAAGACCTGGATTCGATTCCCGGACCATGTACCGCCGCCACCACCACCACCACCCCCAAAAATGTCTTAGAGCTAAGTCAACTGGAACTCTGGGTAAGGAAACTATTCTGTGGTAGAATCTAGCAGAAGAATTGAAGTAAAGTACTTCTATGCAACAGAGAAACAATTTAGTGAAAAACAAAGTATCAACATTGAGTTGACAAAGTAACACCCACACTTGGTTTGCCTTTATATCCAAGTCTCCCTTCTTAAATGAAATTACATGGAGATATAAAGCATTTCTCTTGATCTCAGTTGATGTTGTACACATAGTAGGAGCCAAGTCGATGTTGGTACAGGTCAATATTGGTAAAATGAGTAAAATGATTTTAAATGAAAATATAGAATCTAAGTATAGCCATTAAAATAACAATTTTATAAAATATTTGCATATGGAAAAGGACTGAGAGGAAATGTCCAAACATGAAAATATTTGTTTTAACAGCTGTTTCATTTTCTGAATGTTTTTTCTTATATTTAAATTTTTTCATTATTGTTACTGCAGTATAATTCAGGTATCAAATTTTTAAAATTAGATGTATTCAAATATAACAGGGAATCACATGTTGTTCTAGTTTGCTAGCTGCTGGAATGCAACAGAAATGGAATGGCTTTTTAAAAAGGGAATTTAATAAGTTGCTAGTGTACAGTTCTAAGGCTGAGAAAATGTCCCAATTAAAACAAGTCTATAGAAATGTCCAGTCAAAGGCATTCATCCAGGAAAAGATACCTTGGTTCAAGAAGGCCGATGAAGTTCAGGATTTCTCTCTCATGTGAGAAGGCACATGGCGAATACAGTCAGGGCTTCTCTCTCAGCTGGAAGGGCACATGGCGAACACGGTATCACTACTAGCTTTCTCTCCTGGCTTCTAGTTTAATGAAGCTCCCCGGAAGGCGTTTTCCTTCTTCATCTCCAAAGGTCACTGGCTCGTGGACTCTCCGCTTTGTGGTGCTGCAGCATTCTCTGCTCTCTCCGAATCTCCCATGTTTCCTCTTTTATAGGAACTCCAGAAACTTCTCAAGACCCACCCAAATGGGTGGAGACATGTTGTCAACTAATCCAGTTTAACAACCACTTTTGATTTAATCACATCTCCACGGAGATGATCTGATTAGTTTCAAACATATAGTATTGAATAAGAATTATTCTGCCTTTATAAAATGGGATTTAGATTAAAGCATGGCTTTTCTAGGGGATATACATCCTTTCAAACCAGCACACATGTTAAGACAAACCTCTGTCCACTGGAATGCAAACATGTTCTAGCATATCTGGCAAATTGGTGGGTTCAGGCTGCCAAGATGTAATTTACACAAGGGTTTTGGCATAAAGACTGTCAAGGGTAACTTTTCAGGCAATTTGCACTGCTACAACATACCAGCCCATGTTCTGATTGGACATTGCCAGTTGTTAACCTAGTTCATATATCATTCTTGGATTGAGGGGACAATGATCTTGAAGATTGGTACTCTAACCTAACCCCATGGCCTTCTCTTTGGAAAGTGCCACAGACAAAATAGGGCTGCACTAAAATCTTTATTCCATCATAAAATATAATGCAAAGGTGAGAGATTGGGGCCTTGTTTCCACTTCTGGAGGAATAAAGTATAATTCTGCAGTTTTAAGTACTCCAGAAAACATAAGCATTTTGATTTCTGTAGGGCCACAGTGGAGTTCATGGAGGTGTCCAAAATGAAGGTGGTGGTGACAAGGCTCAGTGATAGGTAACAGAAATGTTCATAGACAGCAGAAACCTCAGCAGCAGACATCCATGTGGCATCCAGGTAAACTTGTTCTTGAGCCCATGTAAATAAAACATTGCCTAGGAACTCTTAGAAATTATGGACAGGGGACTTTGCAGGGGGCTGGAGGCCTGCATTAGCAGGCAAAGGCAGGAACCAATGAAATGTAGATTGCAAAATTATTAGTAAATATTTTTTAATTAGGTTTTCTAGTTTACAAAGAATATGTGATGGGAGAAGTGAATCTGCTCTTGCTTCACTCAGTAGTCCCCATTCCACATGCTTCTTATTTGTGTGAGCTTTTCACTGCACTGAGAGTGCTGATAGTTCTTAAAGATACAGGCATATTTTCCTTACAACATAACCCATAAAATGCAAGTTAAACACATTTCTTTATCTGGTGCTCAACCAAAGAAACGGTAATATGTTACAATAGTTGAAGAAAAATTTACTAGACTGAATTTAAAGATATTTTGAATATGTGATTTATACCCAAAATGCTGTTTTTAGAACCTGAACCTTGCCAAAGAGTTAATGCCAAGGTGTACCTTTTATATAGTGATTAATAGCTTATAGTGAGCATTATAGTATTGGATATGCATAGAAACCTGAATGGTGAAAAGACAAGTAATATGAATTCCATTATACAGATGAGGAGATGGAGTCACAGAGAACTATAATGAGCTTTTCTGGCTCAACTGGTCTGTACTGATAAACAAGTGTTCCTTGAACAGCCACGGGTATATTGCATTCTGCTGTGTTCTTGGAATAATGTTACAAAACTAACAAACAAACAAATAAAAGCAAACCTTATGCTCTGAGCAAGCAAGAGAAGTCTCTCACAAAATAAGATTAATTTTTAACATGACCTCCATATTCTCATTGTAATTTCATGGTCCTTCTTTTGCTTGTTGACCTATTAACTTCCTTTATTTATTGTATTGATTGGTATTTAATAATTGCGTAAGATAAATAGATGTTTTACGAGTCAATACTCTTGGAGTACAAGACAATGTTCATAGCAGTTGATACATGGATCAGAGATTCTCTAAAGGAAAGATGGGCATATAAAGTCCCTCCAGGTTTGAAGTATGGTTGCAAATGGAATTTAATCAATGGTCACTTACTAAATATCTATTAAGTACAAAATATTGTTTTTAATGAGAGTGCATCAAAAAAGAATACAACAAATTCCATTTGAGGGCCATGCTACAAAAGACATGACCAGAACTCCTCAAAACTGTCAAGGTCATCAGAAGCATGGAAAATCTGAGAAATTGTCACGGCTGAGAGGAGTCCAAGGAGACATAATGACAGTGTAACTAAATGTGGTATCCTGGATGGGACCCTGGAACAGAAAAAGGACATTAGGTTAACATGAAAGAAATTGGAATAAAGTATGGCCTTTAGTTACAAAAAAAAAAAAGTCATAATTACATGCCTTAAGGAATTTTTAATTTGGCTAGGAAGGCATAAGATACATGTAAAGTATACTGCCGGTCCTCAATAAACATTTTTTGAATGAATAAATGAATTGATTATAAAAGATTGTTATTGATCCAAGGTAGTAGTATATGATAATATCAGAAAATGGGGGGAAAGAATATTATAAAAATTCAGGAGTTGACAGATCTAGAAAATGGAACACTCTTGTCCAGGTCTATATCACACATACACACCTCTGAGAATAATGATCCCACAAGAAACAGTTCCATTACAATAACAACAACCAAAAGATGGGGAACTGGGATGGCACACTTGGCAGACTGAAACTACAGCTACCCCAGGCCACTATAGGCCCATTTAGTAAAAAGTCTTATTAGTATATTTAGATACTATACCCAGAAAGCAGCAAGAAGCCTGGGTTTATGCAGAAAGAATAAGGGGTTGTTAACTGACTCTGTAGGGATGATGAGGCAACTGAGAAACAGAGTAAAATTAGAGAATAGAGAGTTAAGATATTGACCTTCTCTTTTAATGATTGTGAGAAAGATGTGGAAATAATAGAAGGGATAGTCAAAGAGGGTAAGCAGCAGACTATCATATCAAAAAATTTTAAAAGACTACAAAAGGATATTAGATTTATTATTAGGAAGTCACTAGAGGCCTGTAAGAATTAGAATTATGAAGGTGAGGTCAGGTTGCAAGACAATGAGTAGATAAAAGAATAATTAAGCTAAGGAAATCAGGGGTTAAAGTTAGGTAGGACTATTAAGAAAATATGGGGATACTAATGTTTAAACAGAAGTTGTCCTGACCCCAGTACTGTCTTAGAGGAGTAACGTGAAGTCAGTGGTCACTCTGAAAGCCAGGAGTTGGCACAGAGACAGGTTTCATTCTAAGTTAAGATTTGTATTACCTGTTCATAGACTGGAAAATTGAATAGTAATTTGAAATCTCCCTCATGGAAAAAAATTGAGATAATTCGTATTAATATTTTATATGTTTGCAGGAATTTGGCAAAGACACACTAAGATTTCTCTCTAGAGCAAATTAGTCAAAAGTTGCAAATTTTAGAGACTGGCTAAAGCCTCATCAAGCAATCTAATACATTTTTCCCCTCTGGAAGGTGGCCCAGGACTCAGTAAATCTGAGGACAAACTTCAGTGCTTTTCCCAGGTTGCCATTTAAAAGAGTGACTGTACCCTTGCCTTGAATTCTAATTTGAGGCTGTCACCTGTTGGCATCCGAATGGAAACTTATGAAACAGTCTTCATTATGCTCCTTAAAGAAACAACTTTTTCCCTGCCAAAATTAGGGTTACCTTACTTTAGGAAGAGGATGCATACTGTGCTGACTACCAAATGATGATTTGCAAAAAAAAAACCAAACTCCATTATGCATGGCAAAGAGGCCTCATGTAACTGGGTACAAGGATAGACTATATTAAAAATGGCTTTCCATACCATTGGTGAGGAACTTGCTGAAGGCTGTACTAAAAGCAAACTAGCAGTAATTGGGTATTGCACTAACTTATTGACCTGGCAAATTGGAAATCATCTTGGTAAAGATAAATCCTTGGGTGGGAGTTAAGTCCTAGGGAAGACAGAGTAAATAAGAGGACTTGTGCCATCTTTCTTCCATTTCTGCACCCATGGCAGACATAGATAACAGCCTCAGGGTCCTTCTCAATCAACACAGCACTTTAGGTAGCCACTACCTATCAATAGGAATTGTCTTCTTTTAAACCTATTTCCTTGCCTATGGATTGCTCCCCTGTAACGGGTGCCTAATCTAACTTCAAATGAGAGGGCAGTCATCCTGAAAAGCACTTGACTCTGGGAGGCTCTCCCATCTCTCAAGAGGTCAATGTACATTCATGAGGATATATCCATGCTAGGGATTCACTTGCCATTCCATTGCCTGAACTTTCATGCTTTATCACTCACTGCCCACTGCTCAATAGATGTACCGGCTTTGAGTAGTCATCAGTTGAGTAAACCTTTCCTAAGGAAATGCTAATATACTTAGGTTGCCAAGAAAAGGCTGGGGTCAGTTGTTTCTTAGCCCTGGGTTTCTTTGGAAACTTTGAAGGCCTGCACTCCTGTCAGGGATGCAGGTGAAGATGATTATTAGGAGATAGCAAAAAGGTAAGCCCTCCATCCTGAATTCTACCTTTAACTTGCAATTTCTCATTTAATTAGCTCTTTTCAATAAGACTGGAGTGAAAATTTTCCCTTCTGGAAGGCAAAAATAATGAGGGGAGTTTACCTTGACTTTGCTATTGTTATGTGTGGTAGATTCAGTTGTCAACTTGGCCAGGTGAAGGCACCTAGTCCTTTTGCTGTGGACATGAGCCAATGGCACGTGAACCTCATCTGATTATATCTGCAGTTGGCTAGGAGGCATGCCTGCTGCAATGAAGGACGTTTGACTTAATTGGCTGGTGCCTAAATGAAAGATCACAATGTAGCACAGCCCAAGCAGCTCAGCATACCTCATCTCAGCACTCGCAGCTCAGCCCAGGCCTTTGGAAATCAGAAAGGAATCACCCCGGGGAAAGTTGTTGGAACTCAGAGGCCTGGAGAGAAGGCCAGCAGAGATTACCCTGAGCCTTCCCACCTAAGAAAGAAACTCAGATGAAAGTTAGCTGCCTTTCCTCTGAAGAACTAATGAAATAAATCCCCTTTTATTAAAAGCCAATCTGTCTCTGGTGTGTTGCATTCGGCAGCTAGCAAACTAAAACACTACATATGTGTGACATCCCTAAATCCACTTCAGCACATTCTACACACTTGTCAGATTGATCTCTCACACTACTGCCATCACTTCATCCTGCTACTCAGGATCCTAAATTGAATCCCCCGTCTGTTGTAGCAAATCTAAATTCTTCAATCTTCCACTCAGTCTTCCTCCCTCAGCTACCCAACCCTGCCACTCTTTGACTAATATCCACTACCTATCCAATCTCACTTCTTCTTGTTTCACATTGTAGAATGAGATACTGTTAGAGTTGACAGGCATCAAAAAAATGGTGCTTGTCCAACCCTTCCTTAGTTGAGGAACTGAAGCCCAAAGAGATAAGGTGATTTTCCCAGGGACACATATAGCCCTTCTTCCACTGTGGTCAAATCAACATGCTTTCCATTCCCCCATAAACTTGCTCCTCCTGTCCTAAGTACTGGTGACAGAGAGTGTTGAACTGGTACCCAGAAAACAGGGTAGCATGGAATAAATGATGCATGAAGCAATACTGAGAATTATAAACACCAATGCTCTTGCAACATGAAGCTTTTGCAGCAAATGACCTTCACATAGAACTTGTCACCTTTTAATAGGAAATTCACTAATGCTGGGAATGAATCTGTAAATTTTGTTTTAGCAGCTTTGGAAAGGAAATTTGTGACAATTGTCTTCTATCTAAATAGAATGAGTGGTTTAATGTTAGAAATGATTAACAAGTGTGTCAGAGTTTCCCTGGAGAATGGCCCATTGGATTTATTGTTTGCCATTTTTTTCTCTGACTTAAGGCTAACAAGGTTATTTCAAAGGTAACTCTGTTGAGGAAGCTTCAGTACAATGACCCTGTTACTTTGCCCAAGTAGAAGCTAGGAAAACAGACCTTCTTTAGAAAGTTTATGTAGTAGAAAATGGGAAGTAGTTAGTGATTTAAACCTTACTGGTTATCTGAGTGGCAGGAAAAGGGAAAATATGAAAGGAAAACCCTGATTATAAGACTATTGTTCAAATCAAATGCCATTTTGTAAACATTCAAATTCATAATGTAATTCAAAATGAGACTGATCAACTTCCCACATGTACTCTGATGAGTAGATAAGAATACTTGCAGGGAGGTGCAACAGTGGCTCAGTGGCAAGAATTCTCGCCTGCCGAGCTGGAGACCTGGGTTCAATTCCCAGAGCCTGCCCATGCCAGAAAAACAAAACAAAACAAAAAAACTTGTAATTACTGTATTAATTATCAATTCACATACTTATAGAGTGTGTGAAGGTGTTGTTTAAGAAAATTTCCTTTGGTATTGAAACCATAGCCATGGAATTGAAAAAGAAAACATCTATCATCACTATTTTTACATTATGACTATACATTGACTAACACACTTATTCATATTATTAAAAATTCTAAATAATTCATATTATTAAAAATTCTAAATAAAAATTCTAAATAAAAATTCACTTGTATCTCTCTGTTCATTTTTAAATGGTTTTATTCACACATTATACAATTCAATCAAAGTATAAAAATTTTAATACGTTTACAAAATAACGCATTAGTCTAAGTGTCTAGGTTAAACTTAGTACTTTTCAAATGTTACCACAAAAATAATAACACTGTTACAGTAGTGTCTGCCCATATCAAGACCCAAAAGCAGCTCAAAGGAGCAGACTCTGCACTCTACTCCACAAAATAGCTGTTTGTTTTGATATAAAAGTGCACACACACACATATGCACACATACATATATACACACATCCTCAAATAACTGACACTTCAGAAAGAAGTGTCTATAGCTTCTTCATTCCTAGCATGTGGCAGAGATGCACCAAGAGCCCTTTGTAATCCAAGGTAAGAAGAAGGATTTATATTTATGATAGACTTTAAAGGTTCATATCATCCAGTTTGAGTGGGGAAACATGAACATGCTTTGTATATGAGAAAAACACCATATTAAATTGAATCTACCTATTGAAATGAGAGATCTTTGTAACTGAAGAGCCCTACATAAATATAACATATTAATAATATAAAGATCATTATTAGGCAGTCCCTTGGTATATAATTCTTCTGGGCTCAAGACTCAGTAAAAGCAGGAACACGTGCCTTTACCACTTCCTCTGCGCAAGTTGGCTTCAGTTTCTTCTCTCTATTTATTCTAAGCTCTCTTGTTAAATGCCATTTCCTTGATTGAGATCACAGTAACCCTGCCTCCTTTCAATTCTTGATTAACCTTACACCATTTCTCCAAAAGTGAGGGGTTGAGGGCCTATCTCTTTCTGAATTTTGCTTCTTGCTCTAAACATAGCTTGAAAATCCTTTTTAGTTGGCTTTGACATTTGGGGCACATTTTGATGCATTCCCAAATTAGTCTTCCTGACTCACCAGATATAGGACCATTCAGCACCGGTACTTCTCTTGAGTTACATCCACATCAGACAGGCTTCAGGTCTTCTGCCTTTGTTATGTCCCTAGCCATTCACAGATGGAACCCTAGGAAACTTCCACCCGCAGGCGTGTTGAAAGAATATCAGCAGCCTTAGCCCTAATAGTTGAAACTAGGCTTGCTGCCCATAGTATGCTGACAGTGAAGTCTTGGATCTTGTGAGACTTTGGAGTATCAGCATTTCCAATCTCTGTTGGCCTCACCCATGCAACTAGGAGACAGCAGAGTGTAGTGGATAAAGCAATGGTGGAGTCAGGTAGACCTAGAAAGTTAAGGTTAGTCTCCCCACTCTGCACCTTAGCTCTGTACTCTTGGACAGGTTACTGAATCTTTTTGAGTCATCTCTTTCTCTATCCCTAAAGGGAAGTGTCTTAGTCTGCCAAAGCTGCCAGAATGCAACACAGCAGAGATGGACTGGCTTTTGATAAAAGGGGATTTATTTAGTTAAAAATGTATAGTTCTTCAGAGGAAAGGCAGCTAACTTTCATCTGAGGTTCTTTCTTACATGGGAAGGCATAGGGTGATCTCTGCTGGCCTTCTCCCAGGCCTCTGGGTTCCAATAGCTTTCCCCAGGGTGATTCCTTCCTGTATCTCCAAAGGCCTGAGATGAGCTGCGAGTGCTGAGATGAGGTATGCTGAGCTGCTTGGGCTGTGCTGCATTGAACCCTCTCATTTAAGCATCCAGGCAATTAAATCAAACATCATTGGTTGCAGCAGGCACACTTCCTAGTCAACCGCAGATGTAATCAGCAACAGATGAGCTTCACATGCCATTGGCTCATATCCACAACAACAGAACTAGGCACCTTCACCTAGCCAAGTTGACACCTGAACCTAACTACCACAGGAAGGTTGTCTTTAATTCCCATATGGTATACCAGCTCTTGGCGGTAACTCTTTTCAGTCTTTCTATTACACTATTTTCGGATGCAATAGAAGCAGTGGCTTCCCTCTTAATTTTGAATCTCAAATTATCTTTTTGTTATTGTTGTTGTTTTTTCAGCATCTCAGAATTCAGAAAAAATAGTTACAACTCCAAAATAGGTGTGACTGCTGTAAAAGCTTACAATCTAGAAACCTTTACAATAGTCCCCAACCATGCTCTCGACTTCAATTCTCCTAGTTTGTACATTATCATTAGTCCATATGAGTGAGGCATGATCATATTTGTCTTTCTGCTTCTGACATTACATTCATCATACTGTCCTCAATTTCATTCACCTAGTTGCATGGCTCACAACTTCATTCCTTCTTGTAGCTACTTAATAATTGATTGTATGTATAAACCACAGTTCCCCTTTCCATTCCTCAGATGTTGTACCCTTAGGCCACTCCCATTCATTGAAAATTGTGAACACTGTTGCACAAACACCAGTGTGCAAATCTCCATTCGTGTCCCCACTCTCATTTCCTCTAAATGTATACCTAGGAATGGGGTTGCAGGATCATATGACAACTCCACTTCTAGCCTCCTGTGCAACCACCACACTGCCCTCCAGATAGGCTGCACCTCTCTGCTTCCCAAATAACTGAATCAGTACATCTCTTTCTCCATATTTTGTACAGCACTTGTATCTCTCTGTTCATTTTTAAACAGTTTTATTCACACATTATACAATCCAATCAAAGTAAAAATCCATGGCTCCCAGTAAAATCACATAGCCATGCCTTTGCCACCACAATCTATATGAGGACATTTCCTTTGGTTCTGCAAAGAATCCCGTACCACCATCTCTCCCACTTACTGACATTTAGTGTTGGCATATTGCCTTTGTTACATTTAATGGAAGCATATTACAATGTTACTATAGACCCTAGCTTGCATTGATTGTATTTTTTCTTGTATATCATCCCATTTTCAACACCTTGCAATGTTGACATTCATTTGTTCTCCCTCATGCAAAAGCAGTCTTATATTTGTACATTTAATCACCAACATTGTCCACTCTAGACATTCCTAAGTTAGACCATCTCAGTCTTTATCCTCTATCTTTCCTTCTGGTGTCATACATGCCCCCAGACCTTCTTCCTAAACATTACTCACATTCAGCTTCATTCAAGTGTACTTATATTATTGTGTTACCATCAGATAGTATTGTGCTATCCATTTCTGAATCTTTAAAATCAATTCTGTTGCACATTTTATATTCCTTCAGTACCAAATGTCCAATCTCTACCCTCTTTCTTTCTCGGGTAACCTGTATTATTTTCTTTTTTAAAAAGATTTTTGTTGACAAATCTTCACACACGTGCAGTCCATATGTAACCTGTGTTAACTTTAACTCTCAAAGTTCACTCATTAATTTTAGTTCATATTAGTGAGACCAAACAGTAGTTGTCCTTTTGTTTCTGGCCAATTTCACTCAACATAATGTCCTCACAGTTCATCGTGTTGTTACATGCTTCACTACTTTGTTCTGTTTTACAGCTGTGAAATATTCCCTGGTTTATACCATAGCTTGTTTAGCTACTTGTCCATTGATAGATATTTAGGCTGTTTTCATCTCTTAGCAATCATAAATAATGCCACTATAAACAATGGTGTGTAAATGTCCATTCGTTTCCTTGCCTTCAGTTCTTCTGAATATATACCTAGTAATGGGATTGCTGGATCATATGGCAATTCTATACTTAGCTGCCTAATGAACTGCCAAACTGCCTTCCAGAGCGGTTTGTAGCATTTTACATTCCCACCAACAGTAGGTGTATGCCTTTCTCCAATTCCTTTCCAGCACTTGTGTTTTTTTTTAATATATAATGGCCATTTTAGTGGGTGTCAGATGATATTTCATTGTAGGTTTTCTTTTGTCTTTTAGTATTATATTTGATCATATAATAACTGCTAATAAGGGGAAACTAAGTCTTGGCACCACTTATGTCTCTTGTTTAGTCTGTTAACATTATGTTTTAATTAAAAGGACCACATTTCAAGGTACATTAAATTTACTCTTTGGCCAGTTTCTTTTTCTTTTTTATTTTAATGCAATTTTATTGACATACATTATATATTCACATACCATGTAATCATCCAAAAAAGTGTACAGTGGTTCACAGTGTCATCATATAGCTATGAATTCATCATCACAGTTGACTTTTTTCTTTTTTTATTAAAAATAATATATATACAAAAAAGCAGTGAATTTCAAAGCACACTTCAACAATTAGTTGTAGAACAGATTTCAGAGTGTGATATGAGTTATAATTCCACAATTTTATGTAAGTACTACTAGCTGCTCCAAGACACTGGAAATTAAAAGAAGTATCAATATAATGATTCAGCAATCATACTCATTTGTTAAACCTCACTTTCTCTGTATAACTCCACCATCTCCTTTGATCTTATTCCCACTCTTTGGTGGTATTTGGGCTATGCCCATTCTATCTTTTTCATGTTGGAAGGGGCTGTTGATAATATGGGATGGGGGATGGAACTAGTTGATTTTCTGGAAGAGCTGGCCCCTCTGCACTTCAGGACTTATCTGACCTAGGAACCCATCTGGAGGTTGTAGGTTTCTGGAAAGTAATCCTAGCACATGGAAACTTTGTAGAATCTCAAAAAAGCCCTAAGTATTCTTTAGGGTTGGCAGGAATGGTTTTGGTTGCAATTTGGCAAACTACATAGGTAGCAATGTCTAGCTGAAGCTTGCGTAAGAGTAGCCTCCAGAGTAGCCTCTCAACTCTGTTGAACTCTCTCAGCCGCTGATACCTTATTTTTTACACTTCTTTTCCCACTTTTGGTCAGAATAGTATTGTTGATCCCATGGTACCATGGCCAGGCTCATCCCTGGGAGTCATATTCCATGGAGACTTTCACCCCTGGATGTCATGTCCCATATAGGGGAGAGGGTAAATATTTCACTTGCAGAGTTAGGCTTAGAGAGAGAGAAGCCACATCTGAGCAACAAAAGAGGTCCTCTGGAAGTAACTCTTAGGCATAACTATAGGGAAGCTAAGCTTCTCCACTACATAACCTTCATGCGAGCAAGCCTTAAGAACAAAGACTTGGCCTATTGACCTGGGAGTCCCTAGTATTTGAGACAGGATCAGTGATTTTCCTGGTGGTAAAGTTTAATTGCTCCGTATTTTTTCTCCCCATCCCTCAAGGGACTTTTCTAATACTTTTTTTTGGGGGGGTGCATGGTCCAGGAATCAAAGCCAGGTCTCCCACATGGAAGGTGAGCATTGTACCACTGAACCACCATGCGCCCTGCCAATACTTCTTTCTTTTCTTTTCTTTTCTTTTTTTTGCATGGGCAGCACTGGGAATTGAACCCGGGTCTCTGGCATGACAGGTGAGAACTCTACTTGCTGAGCCACCATGGCCCACCCCCTGCCAATACTTTTTGATTATCTGCTTAACATACTCTGAGATGTATCCAGGCAGTACATTACGCTCTACAGGATTACAGGCTCTCATTCCCATTCTGGGCTACCTGTGTTTGGGTGGTTTAAATGATCTATCCAGACAGGTTGAGTTAGATTATATGCTACAGAAAATTTAGGTTCTGGGCAAAATAAATCTTTCTTCTTTTGGTCTCATAGAATAGGTGAAGTTCCAAAATGCAATGTCTTCCTTACCCCTGTATTCTGAATTACCTTAATCCTGACCTGATCGGCTTCATTTTTATCATAAATACCAAGTTATACATATATAGCACAGCCTCTCAAAATAACAATTGCTGCTCCATACTAAATGTGACTGTTAGAAGAGCTTACAATTTAGACCCCAATTTTCTTATGATTTTTTTCTAAATGAGACCACACAGTATTTTCTGTTTTGTTTCTGGCTTATTTCGCCTCCAAAATGTCCCACAGGTTCATTCACAAAGTTGCATGTCTCACAACTTCATTCCTTTGTGTAGCAACACAATATTCAATCATATATACACCACCATTCGCTGTTCTACTTCTAATTCAGTGTATCCTCAGCCATCTCCATCTATTGGGCACCATGTATAATGCCCAAAGTCAACAGTACATCAATACTCTCAATTTTAGACAGTTTTCATTGTTCTCAAGAGAAGAGTAACCACTAAACACACCATCACCAAATAAAAAATCCAAACCTCCCCTTTACACTTGTCTCTCCCTCCATTATTTACCCTTGGCATTGCTGTGGTACTGTGCTAATGTCTTCCTGTTGAACATAGCACATGGCACACAATAGCAGTTTTCTCCCTATACTCTTTGTACAAGATTCATACTTTTGAAATAGTTCATGCAAGAACTTATTTATATTTGTAGTGTTAATCAGTGAGACACATGGGTCTATACAACCCCTTTTCAATCATGTTCACCTTCAGTATAGCTTTATTACTTATAGAACCTTTAATGAACTACCTTCATGTCTTACATTTAGGGTCAACCTTATTAGCTAACTATTTGCCCATCTCTAGCTTCCATATATCTCTAAGTCCCCTATATTCTATATTATAAGCCTCTGATTTTACCTTTACCATGATCATAAAAGCAAAATAATACACTATCTAGCCTTTTATGTCTGGCTTATTTCATTCAGCATTATGTCCTCAAGGTTCATCCATCTTGTCATGTGCTTCAGGACGTGATTTTGTCTTACTATTGCATAATACACACACACACACACACAGACACACACAACATTTTATTGATTCACTCGTCTGTTGATGGGTATGTGGATTGTTTCCAACTTTTGGCGATTGTGAATAATGCTACTATGAACATTGGTATGCAAATGTCTGTTTGTGTCACTACTTTCAGCTCTTCTGATATACCAAGTAGTGATATTGCCAGGTCATAGGGCAACTGGATGTTTAGTTTTCTGAGGAACCACTAGACTGTCTTTCATAACAGTACCATTATACATTTCCATCAGCAGTGCATAAGTGCCCCAATTTCTCCACATCCTCTCCAACATTTGTAGTTTCCTGTTTGTTTAATAGCAGCCATTCTTTTAGGTGTGAGGTGGTATCACATTGTAGTCTTGATCTGCCTTTCCCTTAAAGCTAATGAAAATAAGCATCTTTTCATGTGTTTTTTAACCATCTGTATTTGCTCTTTGGAAAAAATGTCTGTTCATATCTTTAGCCCATTTTTAATTGGGTTGTTTGTTCTTTTGTTGTTTCTTTATGTGTACAGAATATCAAACCTTTATCCGATGCATGATTTCCAAATATTTTCTCCCACTGAGTTTGCTGCCTCTTCACCTTTTTGACAAAGTTTTTTGAGGCACAAAAGCATATGATTTTAAGGAATTTCCATTTATCTATTTTTTTTCTTTCATTCTCCCTCAACCACACTCACATTCAGTTTCATTCAGTGTACTTACATTATTTTGCTACCATCCAGTAGTATTGTGCTATCCATTTCTGAATTTTTACTATTAGTCCTGTTGCACAATCTGTATTCCTTCAGATGCCCAATCTCAACCCTCTTTCTATTTCCTGATAACCTGTTTAGCTCCCAAAGTTCACTCATTAATATTAGTTCATATTAGTGAGACCATACAATAGCTGTCCTTTTGTTTGAATCTAATTTCACTCAGCATAATGTCCTCAAGGTTCATCCATGTTGTTACATGCTTCATGACTTCATTCTGTCTTACAGTTGTATAGTATTCCATCATCTGTATATAGCACAGTTTGTTTAGCCATTTGTCTGTTGATAGTCATTTGGGCTGTTTCCATCTCTTGGCAGTCGTAAATAATGCTGCTATAAACATTGGAGTGCAAATGTTCGTTTGTGTCCTTGCCTTCAGTTCCTCTATATGTATACCTAGTAATGGGATGGCTGGATCACATGGCAATTCTATACTTAGTTTCCTGATGAACTGCCAAACTGCCTTCCAGAGCGGCTACATTTTAATTCCCACCAACAGTGGATAAGTGTGCCTCCTTCTCCAATTCCTCTCCAGCCCTTGTCATTTTCTTTTTTTTTTTTTCTCATGTCCACTGTAGTGGGTGTGAGATGATAACTCATTCTGGCATTGATTTGCATTTCCCTAATGACCAGTGAAATTTAGCTTTTCATGTGCCTTTTAGGCATTTGAATTTCCTCTTCTGAAAGGTGTCTGTTTGTGTCTTTTTAAAATTGGTTTGTCTTTTTGCTGTCCAGTTGAAGAATCTCTTTACATATTCTGTATCTTAAGCTTTTATCTGATATGTGGTGTCCGAATATTGTCTCCCATTGTATAGGCTGCCTTTTTACTTCCTTGACAAAGTTCTTTGATGCACAAAAGTGTTTCATTTTGAGGAAGTCAAGTCCCATTTATCTAATTCTTTTTTTCAATGCTAATTTTTGTACAAGGTGTGAGATACAGATAATTTTTTATTCTTTTGCATATGGACATCCAGTTCTCCAAGTACCATTTATTGAATAGACTGCTCTGTCTCAGGTGGGTTGGCTTGACCACGTTGTCAAAGATCAATTGTCCATAGAGAGGGTCTGTTTCTGAACACTCAGTTCAATTCCATTGGTTAAGCTATCTGTCTTAATGCTAATACCATGCTGTTTTAGCCATTGTAGCTTTGTAACATGCTTTAATATCAGGTAGTGTGACACCTCCCACATCAATTTTCTTTCTCAAGATATTTTTAGCTATTCAGAGCACCCTGCCTTTCCAAATAAGTTTGGTTATCTGCAAAGTAAGTTTTTGGGGTTTTAATTGTTATTGCATTGAATCTATAAATCAATTTGGGTAGAACTGACATCTTAACTATATTCAGTCTTCCAACCCATGAACATGGTATGCCCTTCCATTTATTTAGGTCTTCCATGATTTCTTTTAGCAATTTCTTGTAGTTTTCTATGTATAGGTCTTTTGTATCCTTAGTTAAATTTATTCTTAAATGTTTGGTCCTTTTGATTGCTATTGTAAATGGAATTTTTTTTCTTGAATTCCTCCTTGTAAAAACTACTGATTTTGGGATGTTGATCTTGTGCCCTGCCACTTTGCTGTACTAATTTATTAGCTCTAGTAGCTTTGCTGTAGACCTTTTGGAATTTTCAACATATAGCATCATATCATCTGCAAACAGTGACAGTTTTACTTCTTTCTTTCCAATTTGGATACCTTTTATTTCTTTTTCTTGTCTAATTACTCTGGCTAGAACTTCCAGTGCAATGTTGAATAACAATAGTAACTGGCATCCTAGTCTTGTTCCTCATCTTAGAGGGAATACTTTCATTCTTTCCCCATCAAGTAGGATATTAGCTATGTTTTTTTTTCATATATTCCCTTTATCATGTTGAGGAAGTTCCTTCTATTCTTGTCCTTTGAAATGTCTTCATCAAGAAAGGATGTTGAATTTTGTCAAATGCCTTTTCTACATCAAGCGAGATGATTATGTGGTTTTTCTGCTTTGACTTATTGATATGATTTATTTATTCATTGATTTTCTTGTATTGAACCAGCCTGGCATAACTGGAATAAATCCCACTTGGTCATGGTGTATAATTCTTCTAATGTGCTGCTAGATTCACTTTACAAGTATTTTGTTGAGGATTTTTGCATCATATTCATTAAAGAGATTGGTCTTTAATTTTCTCTCCTTGTAGTATCTTTGCCTGGCTTTGGTATTAGTGTGATGTTGGCTTCATAGAATGAGGTAGGCAGCTTTCCCTCCTCTTCATTTTTTTGGAAGAGTTTCAGCAGGATTGACACGAATTCTTTTTTGAATGCTTGGTAGATTCACATGTGAAGCCATCTGGTGCTGGACTTTTCTTTTCTGGGAGCTTGTTTATGACTGATTCAATCTCTTTACTTGTGATTGGTTTATTGACATCATCTATTTCTTCTCAAGTCAGTGTTGGCTGTTCATGCCTTTCTAGGAAGTTGTCCATTTCATCTACATTGTCTAGTTTATTAGCATATAGTTACTCATAATATCTTCTCATTACCAACTTTATTTCTGCAGATTCGGTGCTTATGTCCCCTCTCCCATTTCCGATTATATTTATTTACATCCTTTCTTTTTTTGTCAGCTTAGCTAAGAGTCTATTGATTTTATTGATTTCCTCAAAGAACCAACTTCTGGTTTTGTTGATTTTCTCCATTGCTTTCATAGTCTCAATTTCATTTGTTTCTGCTCTGATATTCATAGTTTCTTTCCTTTTGTTTACATTGGGGCTAGTTTGCTATTCTTTCTGTAGTTCTTCCAGGTGAACTGTTTATTCCTTGATTTTTCTCTTTCTTCTTTTTTAATATAGGCATTTAAAGCAATAAATTTTCCTGTCAGCTCCACCTTTGCTACATTACCATAAACTTTGATATTTTATGCTTTCATTTTCATTTGCCTTGAAATATTTACTGATTTCTCTAGTAATTTCTTCCTTGTGTGACTCGTTGTTTAAGAATGTGTTATTTAGCCTCCATGTATTTGTGAATTTTCTGCCTTTTTTGCCTGTTGTTCATTTCCATCTTCATTCCATTATGGTCTGAGAAAATGCTTTGTATAATTTCAATCTATTTAAATTTATTGAGACTTGCTTAGTGACCTAGAACATGGTCTATCCTTGAGAATGATCCATGGGCCCTTGAGAAAAATGTGTACCCTGCTGATATAGAGTGTAATGTTCTGTAAATACCTGTTAAGTCTAATTCATTATTGTATTATTTAAAATCTCTGTTTCCTTATTGATCCTCTCTCTAGATGTTCTATCCATTGATGAGAGTGGGGAATTGAAGTCTCCAACTATTATTGTAGAGGTTTCTACTTCTCACTTCAGTATGTCAGTGTTTGCCTCATGTATTTTGGAGTGTTTGGCTTAGTTTATAAATATTTATGATTGTTGTGTCTTCTTGTTGAATTGTTCCTTTTATTAAACCATAGTGTCCTACTTTGTGTCTTTTAATGCTTTTACATTTGAAGTCTAATTTGTATATTAGTATAGCTACTCCCAGTCTTTTTTGGTGGTTGTTTGCATGAGGTATATTTTTTCAACCTTTCACTCTCAATCTGTGTTTGTCCTTGGGTCTAAAGTGAGTCTCTTATAGGTAGTATATAGCTGAGTTCTGTTTAAAGTCCATTCTGCCAGTCTGTGTCTTTTAATTGGGGAGTTTAATTTGTTAACTTTTTTTTTTGGCGTGGGCAGACACCAGGAATAATTTGTTAGCATTTAATGTTAGTGCTGTAAAGGCAGTACCTTCTTCAACCATCTCGCCTTTTGGATTTTATTTATCGTATCTTATTTTTTTCTTTACTTTTTTTTTTTTTTTTTTTTTTTTTGCCTGTAGTGATCATCTTCATTTCTACCCTCTTCTCCAGACCTCTCTCTCCTGTCTTTTCCTATCTGTCTTAGTGCTCCCTTGTTACTTCTTGTAAGGCTGGTCTCTTAGTCACAAATTTTCTCAGTGATTGTTTGTCTGAAAATATTTTAATCTCCCCCTAATTTTTTTATTAATTAAAGAAAAAAAAGAAATTAACCCAACATTTAGAAATCAGTCCATTCTACATATGCAATCAGTAATTCTTAACATCATCACATAGATGCATGATCATCATTTCTTAGTACATTTCCATCGATTTAGGAAAAGAACTAGCAAAACAACAGAAAAAGATACAGAATGTTAATATAGAGAAAAAAATAAAAATAATAATAATAGTAAAAAAAAAAAGACAAACAAACAGACAGACAGAGAAAAAAAAAAAACCTATAGCTCAGATGCAGCTTCATTCAGTGTTTTAACATGATTACTTTACAATTAGGTATTATTGGGCTGTCCATTTTTGAGTTTTTGTATCTAGTCCTGTTGCACAGTCTGTATCCCTTCAGCTCCAATTACCCATTATCTTACCCTGTTTCTAACTCCTGCTGGACTCTGTTACCAATGACATATTCCAAGTTTATTCTCGAATACCGGTTCACATCAGTGGGACCATACAGTATTTGTCCTTTAGTTTTTGGCTAGACTCACTCAGCATAATGTTCTCTAGGTCCATCCATGTTATTGCATACTTCATAAGTTTATCTTGTCTTAAAGCTGCATAATATTCCATCGTATGTATATACCACAGTTTATTTAGCCATTCTTCTGTTGATGGACATTTTGGCTGTTTCCATCTCTTTGCAATTGTAAATAACGCTGCTATAAACATTGGTGTGCAAATGTCCGTTTGTGTCTTTGCCCTTAAGTCCTTTGAGTAGATACCTAGCAATGGTATTGCTGGGTCGTATGGCAATTCTATATTCAGCTTTGTGAGGAACCGCCAAACTGCCTTCCACAGTGGTTGCACCATTTGACATTCCCACCAACAGTGGATAAGTGTGCCTCTTTCTCCGCATCCTCTCTAGCACTTGTCATTTTCTGTTTTGTTGATAATGGCCATTCTGGTGGGTGTGAGATGATATCTCATTGAGGTTTTGATTTGCATTTCTCTAATGGCCAGGGACATTGAGCATCTCCTCATGTGCCTTTTGGCCATTTGTATTTCCTCTTCTGATAGGTGTCCGTTCAAGTCTTTTTCCCATTTTGTAATTGGGTTGGCTGTCTTTTTGTTGTTGAGTTGGACAATCTCTTTATAAATTCTGGATACTAGACCTTTATCTGATATGTCATTTCCAAATATTGTCTCCCATTGTGTAGGCTGTCTTTCTACTTTCTTGATGAAGTTCTTTGATGCACAAAAGTGTTTAATTTTGAGGAGTTCCCATTTATTTATTTCCTTCTTCAGTGCTCTTGCTTTAGGTTTAAGGTCCATAAAACCGCCTCCAGTTGTAAGTTTCATAAGATATCTCCCTACATTTTCCTCTAACTGTTTTATGGTCTTAGACCTAATGTTTAGATCTTTGATCCATTTTGAGTTAACTTTTGTATAGGGTGTGAGATACGGGTCTTCTTTCATTCTTTTGCATATGGATATCCAGTTCTCTAGGCACCATTTATTGAAGAGACTGTTCTGTCCCAGGTGAGTTGGCTTGACTGCCTTATCAAAGATCAAATGTCCATAGATGAGAGGGTCTATATCTGAGCACTCTATTCGATTCCATTGGTCGATATATCTATCTTTATGCCAATACCATGCTGTTTTGACCACTGTGGCTTCATAATATGCCTTAAAGTCAGGCAGCGCGAGACCTCCAGCTTCGTTTTTTTTCCTCAAGATGTTTTTAGCAATTCGGGGCACCCTGCCCTTCCAGATAAGTTTGCTTATTGGTTTTTCTATTTCTGAAAAATAAGTTGTTGGGATTTTGATTGGTATTGCATTGAATCTGTAAATCAATTTAGGTAGGATTGACATCTTAACTATATTTAGTCTTCCAATCCATGAACACGGTATGCCCTTCCATCTATTTAGGTCTTCTGTGATTTCTTTTAACAGTTTTTTGTAGTTTCCTTTATATAGGTTTTTTGTCTCTTTAGTTAAATTTATTCCTAGGTATTTTATTCTTTTAGTTGCAATTGTAAATGGGATTCGTTTCTTGATTTCCCCCTCAGCTTGTTCATTACTAGTGTATAGAAATGCTACAGATTTTTGAATGTTAATCTTGTAACCTGCTACTTTGCTGTACTCATTTATTAGCTCTAGTAGTTTTGTTGTGGATTTTTCCGGGTGTTTGACGTATAGGATCATATCGTCTGCAAACAGTGATAGTTTTACTTCTTCTTTTCCAATTTTGATACCCTGTATTTCTTTTTCTTGTCTAATTGCTCTGGCTAGAACCTCCAACACAATGTTGAATAATAGTGGTGATAGTGGACATCCTAGTCTTGTTCCTGATCTTAGGGGGAAAGTTTTCAATTTTTCCCCATTGAGGATGATATTAGCTGTGGGTTTTTCATATATTCCCTCTATCATTTTAAGGAAGTTCCCTTGTATTCCTATCTTTTGAAGTGTTTTCAACAGGAAAGGATGTTGAATCTTGTCAAATGCCTTCTCTGCATCAATTTAGATGATCATGTGATTTTTCTGCTTTGATTTGTTGATATGGTGTATTACATTAATTGATTTTCTTATGTTGAACCATCCTTGCATACCTGGGATGAATCCTACTTGGTCATGATGTATAATTCTTTTAATATGTTGTTGGATATGATCTGCTAGAATTTTATTGAGGATTTTTGCATCTATATTCATTAGAGAGATTGGTCTGTAGTTTTCTTTTTTTGTAATATCTTTGCCTGGTTTTGGTATGAGGGTGATGTTGGCTTCATAGAATGAATTAGGTAGTTTTCCCTCCACTTCGATTTTTTTGAAGAGTTTGAGGAGAGTTGGTACTAATTCTTTCTGGAATGTTTGGTAGAATTCACATGTGAAGCCGTCTGGTCCTGGACTTTTCTTTTTAGGAAGCTTTTGAATGACTGATTCAATTTCTTTACTTGTGATTGGTTTGTTGAGGTCATCTATTTCTTCTTGAGTCAAAGTTGGTTGTTCATGTCTTTCCAGGAACCCGTCCATTTCATCTAAATTGTTGTATTTATTAGCGTAAAGTTGTTCATAGTATCCTGTTATTACCTCCTTTATTTCTGTGAGGTCAGTAGTTATGTCTCCTCTTCCATTTCTGATCTTATTTATTTGCATCCTCTCTCTTCTTCTTTTTGTCAATCTTGCTAAGGGCCCATCAATCTTATTGATTTTCTCATAGAACCAACTTCCCCCTAATTTTTGAAGGACAGTTTTGCTGGGTATAGAATTCCATGTTAACAGTTTTTCTCTTTCAGAATCTTACATATATCTTAACACTGCCTCCTCATCTCCATGGTTTCTGCTAAGAAATCCACACATAGTCTTATTGATCTTCCCTTGTATGTGATGGATTGCTTTTCTCTTGTTGCTTTCAAAATTCACTCTTTGCCTTTGATGTCTGATGATCTGATTAGTAAGTGTCTTAGAATAGATATATTTGAATCTATTCTCCTCTGGATATGCTGCCCTTACAGACATGGATCTGTAATTTTATGTCTTTCATAAGGGATGGGAAATTTTCAGTGATTATTTCTTCTATTAGTCTTTCTCCTCCTTTTTTTTTCTCTTCTACTTCTGGGATACCCATAACATGCATATTTGCGCACTTCATGTAGTCATTCAGTTTTTGAGACCCTGCTCATATTTTTCCATTCTTTTCACTATCTGTTCTTTTGCGTGTAGGAATTCAGACGTCCTGTCCTCTAGTTTACTAATCTGTTCTTCTGCCTCTTCAAATCTACTATTCTAGGTCTCCATTGTTTGTTTTTTTTATCCCTTCTACTGTATCTTTCATTCCCATAAGTTTTGTCATTTGTTTTTTCAAACTTTTGAGTTCTTCTATATGTTCACCCAATGTCTCCTTTATGTCCTTCATATCTTTTGCTGTACATCCCCTCAACTCATTGATTTGATTTTTCCTGTCTGTTTGAATATCCTGAATTAATTGTTTCAACTCCTGTATCTTATTTGAAAATTTGGTTTATTCCTTTCACTGGACCATATTTTGATTTTCCTGGTATGACTTCTTACTTTTTGCTGTTGTTTTGCTTTTGATTTCCCTAATTAGTTTATTCTGGAGGTCATTTTTACTCTTTTATCTAGGATTTTCTTTTTGGATGGTTTTGTTCTCTATCTTTGGCATTCAGATCAACTTATTCTAGACATCTAGTATAGCTTCTTTTTAATTGAGCAGAATTTTTCAGCTCTTGTTTTTGTAGTTCTTGTCCTGCCTATTGGGGTCCTTTTTTGAGGATAGTCTCCTCAGATATGATTGACCCCAGTCAGATTTTCCCAGACCTGACAGACCCATGTTTCAGGAGAGGGTGTAACCAGAATCAAGTTTCTCTAAGGGTGTTGTCAGACTTTCCTATGAAACCTCCAAACCCTGTGCTTTCCTATCTGTCAGCCTGCAGTTTCCCACCAGCATAAAGTGATAGGTTATTGTTGTTTCTCAGCAGCTTCACCCTTCCAGTGGTGTGATGGAGACAGGGGCTGAGGTAGAAGTGGACTTAGGTTGTTTCTGTTTTCAAGGCCCAGGGCCTGAATTCCTATAGGAAAGCAGCCACTTGAGCTAGGGCCTCAATCCCCTTTTCTTGGGGAAGAGTCATCATTTATGGAATTATCCTCCCCATTTACCTGACTAGTTACTTTATCTCTCAGGCATTCGTTAATTCTGCCTTGCCTGGAACAATGCTGAAACCTGAGAGTGCTCCCAATTCTATCTAATGAGCTACAAAGAAGCAAAAAAAAAAAAAAAGTAGAAAAAAGCCTTTTCAGAGTTGGATCCCAGCTCCCTTGGTTTGCCAGTCAAGAGCTGAAGTTGGTATAAGGCTCTATGTGTCCTCAGGCTCTATGTGCCCCCTTTAATTGGGGTTCACCCCTTTTACAGTATTTTTTGTTGTCCAACTCAAAAAGCCTCTGTTGTTGTTGTTGTTTTTCCATTATCCCCACCCCCCTCTGCCAAGGCAAAAACTCCTGGTTCCTTTGGTGCTTACTCCAGATTTATCTGTTCTCAGGGCCTGTTTTCAGCAATCAAAATTAGTTAATTAATTCCACAATTGGAGCTTGGTTTCGCTAACTGTTCTGTCCGGGTAAAGTCTGTTTTCTTTCCCCTTGGCAACCTGCCTGCCATGCCCATGGGGTAGGGGTGCTGGCTTCTGTTGCTTGGGAGACTTACAGTCCTGTGTGGGATCTCAGTCATTCCACCCATTTCAGACTGTTGTACGATGTGTGTCCAGTCACTGAAGTTCCTCAAACAGTTGTTCCATACTGTTCCTGGCTATTTACTAGCCATTCTAGAGTACAAACTGAATTCTGCACCTCACTACACTGCTATCTTACCCCACTTCTCTCTACTTTCCTCACTGTTATCCTTCAAATTATCTGTGCCTGAGGGGATGATGGAAACTTTACCTAATATAAAATTAGTTATCTGCCTTCTTTTGTAATTTATGTTTAAAAATTCCTCCCCCCTGCAAGGATTCCTTTATCTTAAGCCATAAAATCATTGGAGAGAGGGATGCATAGTAATAATAATAACTATAATAATAATAACTGCTAAAATTAAATGAGTGTTAATTATATGGTAACTACTATAATAGACACTTGATATGAATTATTGCATTTATTCTTCACAATAATCTTATGTGTAGGTATTATTATTATTATTGCTATTGTATAGATGAATAATCTGAGGCATGAAGATGTTAGGTAATCTGTGCAGGGTCACATAGTAAGAGAGGGGTACCAACAGAGTTTGAGAGAGAATGTTCTTAATTAAACCAATAAAAAATTCCTTTTCCCACTTAAGCAATGGACATGCCTAATTAACACCAGATAATAATAAGTGAATTTATTGTCTAATAAATTAAACAATTTAATATATTGAATACCTCCTGTATGCAAAGTCCTGTGCTAGGAGATTTGCAATGTGGAAGATTATAAAATTCAGAAGTGAGGGCCACCGCCCTCAAGAAAATCAGAAGCTAGGAGGGAAGCAGACTGAGAAATAGTGAGCAAGTAAAACACATTAAATGTTTTAGTAGTGCTACTAGCCAAGTGTAGACTGAGCCCAGAATATGGGAATAACATATTTCAATGGTATCCAGGAAGCTTGATTCAAAGATCATCTTTGATTTGATCCTTGACAGAGAAGTAGGATTTTCCTCAATTCTCCACCTCTAAAATCCTACTTGTCTGTCAAGGATCAAATCAAGGGAACCACACAGGCAAATAGTAACACTGAGTCTCCATTGACTCAATAACCTCAGTGCAGGACTTGTTGCTGGAATAACAAGAGGGTTGGGATTTCTAAGCCTTAGAATATCTGTGAGGAAGTCCTAATTTGGTCGATGATACTAAAAAGGCAAAATAAAATCATTAAATCCAATAATCCACCCAATGCCTAAATCTCTTCTAAAAACTCACTTCAAAGTTAGACTCAAATATTCTTAGCAACAGATAAATTATTTCTCCTGAGGCAGCTGATCCCATCACTTTGAGAAATTACACTATTCATTTATTTATTTGTTTATTTTCTGTCTCAGACTAGAACATAAATTCCATGAGAGTAGTGTTATCTTGGCTATCATGTCTGCTCAGCACCCTGAACACTGCATAACTCAAAGGAGGCATAAAAAATATTTGCTGGAATGAATATAGAGTTCTTAGGTAATTTCCACAAAATAGTTCTTTCCATATAGGAAGACAACTATGATATCCCCCTTTTATCTTCCCCAAGCTAAATATCTCCAGTTGGTCAATGGTTCCTCACAAGATATAACTTTGGGTCCATTCATTATTCTGATTACTCTCTCAAACAAACTCCTTTTTTTTGGTCTCTATTTCTTTTAATGTGTTGTTGCAAGAATGTAGTACTCTAACTATATGACAGACTCCAACTGCGGAGGTCCTATAACCTCTCTTGTAGGTTTTACAGTGTGACTCAAGAAGGCAGTTTGTTGATATCCACTTCACACTGTTACCTCATGTTTCTCTAATTGTCAGCTAGCCCCTCCCCCACCCCTACTTGCTCACATCTCTCCTGTCTTGACTTGTATAGATTTTGAAAAACAAGTTCAAGTCTTTACATTTAGGAGGCTATTACAATAATTCAGGCCAAAAGACGGAAGTGACTGAACTAGTGCTGTGTGGCCAGAAAGTGCTGCTGGAACACTTTATCTGTGGGTTCCTCTCCCTCCAGACCAGTTATAAATTAAGAATTATTTCCCAGATTCACCCTACCTCACTCTCTCTGAAGCCACCATAAAACTTTTTCAAAATCTTTTGGTTTTTTTCTAATTACCATGTGGAAACATACCGAGAAAAGTCAAAAGCAGCAAGATTTTAGTCGCCTGAGAGAATAGTGGTTCCATCAACTGAGGTAAGGAACTCAGGAAAGTATTTGAGGTGTAAGGGTGCATTTGGTTTGGGATGTGTTGAATTTGAAGGCCTGAGGACATGAAGCAATCAGGGAATTTTTTAGTACTTTGACCCTGAAACACAAAGCTGAAATATAGGTTTGTGAATCATCAACAGAGATCGTTGAAACTTTCCCCAGAGAATGAGAATGTCTAAGATTTCTAGATTGAAAAAAATCAGGGCAAAATGGAAAACCTTGAACAATGGCCACATCTAAGGGTGTTTGGAGGAGGAAGCTCAAATGAAAAAGAGAGTGCCGCTCAGAGGATTTAAGGAAAACTTGATGCGCTTAATGTCAGATCAGCCAAAGATGAAAAATATTGCAGGATGGAGACGATAAGTGTAGCAGTTATATTGAGACATCAATTTGGTGAGGTGATGTTGCCAAGTTGTTCTGTTGCTGTGGACTTAAATCATCAGCATGTGAAATTAATTTCAGGCTTATTACATCTGGGGTTGCCTTAGTGCAATGAGTGACATTTAATTTAATTAGCTGGAGGTATAAAAGAGAGAGAGCAGAAGAGCACTCAGCACCTCAGCACAGCCCAGCACAACTCAACTCAGAGCTCAGAGCCATGTTCAGAACTGGTTCAGACTCAGATGTTTGGAGATGCAGAAAGGACATGTCCCGGGAAAAGCTGTTTGAAATCAGAGGTCGGGAGAGAAGCCCAGCAGATGTTGCTGCATGCCTTCCCAAATTAGTAAATTTGTGACTAAATAAATTACCATTACAAAAGCCATTCCATTTTTGGTGTCTTGCATTCTGACAACCATAGCAGACTAAAACAATGTCAGTCGCATCAAGTGCAGCAGAGAATAAAGATTATGAGGATATTACTGAGTTTATCAAGAAAGGAGTTTCTCAATGACCTTTGAGAAAATAATTCCAGAGAAATTTTGGAGCTTAGGTTGCAAGTTAAGAAATAAATTAAAGAGTAAATTATAGCAACAAAGTTCAAGCAGTAAATGTAGACTGCTATTTTGAGAGGATGTTATATAATACATGTAAAGTCAAAAAGAGATCAAACCATATGACATTTATATGATCCATATACCCTAAAATATAATATGGGGTTAATCCCATTTCACTCAAAAATTAGGCACTTGATAGCCTTATGACTTCACTAGGTATTCAAAAGATCTCACTACATAAAAGAGAAAAATAGAAATGAGTTTTTAAAACTTTTTTATTGTACAATATAACATATATACAAAGCAAAGAAAGAAAAAAGCAATAGTTTTCAAAGCACTCTTCAAGAGGTAGTTACAGGATAGATCCCAGAATTTGTCATGGGCTACCATATCATCATCTCAGATTTTTCCTTCTCACTGCTCCAGAATATAGGAGGCTGGAAGGAATAAATATTTTTATCATCACAATTGATTTTTTTCTTTTTTTGTGGAAAAAATGACATATATACAAAAAAGCAATAAATTTCAAAGCACAGCACAATAATTAGTTGTAAAACAGATTTCATAATTTGTTATGGGTTATAATTCCACAATTTTAGGTATTTTCTTTTAGCTGCTCTAAGATACTGGAGACTAAAAGAAATATCAATTTAACGATTCAGCAATCATGTTCATTTGTTAAACCCTACCTTCTCTGTATAACTCCACCATCGCCTTTGATCTTTCTATCACCACCTTTAGGGATATTTGGGCTATGGCCATTCTAACTTTTTCATATTGGTAAAGGCTGTTAGTAATAAGGGGTAGGGAAATGGAACTAGCTGATGTTCTGGAAAGGCTGGGCCCTCTAGGTTTCAGGACTCCAAGGACACATCTGGAGGTTGCAGATTTCTGGAAAGTTATACTAGTGCATGGAACCTTTGTGGAATCTTATAGTGCCCTAGGTGTTCTTTAGGATTGGCTGGAATGGTGTTGGTTGGGATTTCGCAAGTTATGATAGGTAGCAATGTCTAAATGAAGCTTGCGTTAAGTGTGACCTCCAGAGTAGCCTCTTAAACCTATTTGAACTTTCTCAGCCACTGATACTTTATTATTACATTTCTTTCCCCCCTTTTGGTCAGGATAAGAATTGTTGACCCCACGGTACCAGGGCCAGACTCATCCCTGGGAGTCATCTCCCACACTGCCAGGGAAACTTTCACCCCTGGATGCCATGTGCCACTTAGGGGGGAGGGCAATGATGGAAATGAGTTTTTATGGATGGATTTCATTGAACATGAATAGAGCTACATATACTTTCTTGCTATTTTTCCTGGTTTCCTTTTAGGTTTGAATTATCAGATGCCCAATAATTTTCTTTGGGATCAGATTTTATGTAATTCTGCCTGTGTTGGATGCCATATCAAGTTCTTTAGACTTTAACCCAACATAGATTCTGTTGGAATCACCTGCTGGGTTGGTTGAGTGTCTGAATCTCTTCTATGTTGTTTTTAATCCCTTGGAGGTCTGAACGTCTGGGAAGCCCCTTTCACTTTTCAGCCCATAGACTCATAGGACATCAGATCTGGAGTTAACTTCAGGGGTCTTCTAGCTCATCTCCTTTAATTTCATAGATGTATGAACAGTGGGAAAATGACTTGCACAGGGAAGTATTGTTGCAGAGTGACAGGAGCATTGCTTTAAAATCAGAGCCGAAATTGAATCCTGGATCCATTATTACCTATTTGCATGACATTAAGCTAGATTCTTTAACCCCGTGAGTCTCAGTTTTCTTATTTAAAAGGGGGACTAATTAATCATCACACCTGCCTCATAACATTGCTTGGTGTATTGAATGAATAACTTGATTTCCTTTCTTCTGCACTAGGTTCCACAGCTAATCAAAAGCAAAATCAAAGCAAACCCAGGTCTTCTGACTTCTAAACCAGAACCCTTTCCATATACAGGTGTCTTCAAACTGAGGTACCCATGGGATATGTGCAGACATTCCAAGGGGTCCAAGGGCATGAATGGTTTTAAGGGAATTGATTTCTGGATCATCAAATTCCATATGAACTCTTGCTTAAAGTTGATCTAAGTATGCACTCGCAGTTGATAGTCTTACTTTCCTCCTTTTTCACAGTGGTTCTTCTACTTTATAGAAGAAAGGCATTCCAAATCTTAACATGGTACATTGCCCAGAAGGGTTAAATCTCCAAAGCAACAAAGGGCCATTGTGACAATTCCTTTAATTGAGAAACTATAAACTGCCTCTCAATCAATCTCAATGAAAGATGTAGTTCCAATAAAATTTTACCTTTTAGTTTTAATGAGATTATTAAAATTTGTGATTAATATATGCTGTTTTGCTCAATTTGTATTCCTAAAGATCATTTCAGTGGCTTGATGCAGAAGAAACTTTTCAACACTTAAAGTCTTTTGATCGTAGGAAACTTTTAAACTTTTACTTTATACATGTAGATATTTATATTGAAAAATGATAGTATAATCAGTAAAAGACTTCTAGGCATAGAAATCTGTGGAGAAGATGGAATGGAAATACAAGTTCAAGGAGAAAAAGTAAACCACATGAAATTTTCAACTGTGAAAGAGAAGTTGGTAACATACTTTTAAGAAGAGTGAGGTAGGTATCAAGAGACTATGTTATTTAGGTATACTGGAAAAACTTAAAAGGGTGATGAAATAGATTTATTTATAATATTCTAGAAATTATATCCTTTTCAAATCCTTAAACTTATGATGAAAAATGTAAATGTCTACTTTTAAAATGTATTAGAAAGAATGCAGTTTTTCAAAATTCTCTTAAGGGGTACTGCAGCCATGGAGAAGTCTGCATCTATGGTAGGGTCTTATCCTTATTCTGACCTCTGGCTGAAAGAGGTCTTTTTCTTTTTGATTTTCATAGAGTATATGTCCTCACAGCCATCTTCCCATCCCCAATGCAACACAACAACAGGGCTTTGGGTTTGCTTCATCTTGCCCTGTGTCTTTTCTTTTGCCTTTTAGGGATGTCTCTTTGGCTCCAATCCCTTTAAGTTTCCACTGTACCCCTTTTCAGCTCCACCCCTTGCACCTGCCAATTTCCATCTGAACTTTTCATTTTTCTTGCAACCTAGTTATTACCTCCCTTTTTGAAATTGCTTCAGCCTTTAGAGGAAAGTAGGCTTTTTCCTTCATCTATAGATCCATCAGCAGTTCTCAAACTTTGCATGCATCAGAATCACCTAGGGGGCTTGTTAAACAGACATTTTAGGGTCCCACCCCCTAACTTTCCAAGCCAGTATGTCTGGAGTAGGGCAAGAGAATTTGCATCTCTATTAAATTCCCAAGTAATGTCAATGGTGCTGGTCCAGGAAACTCACTTGAGACCCACTGCTCTAAGATATCATCTGATCTGCTCACCGGCGTCGTGTGGCCTAAATAGCAGGCATTATCATTTCTGGAGCTAAGCATAGCACCAAAAGAGATGTACCAGGCATGAAGATAGAAGAATCTGAGCTTTCTCAAATAGATTTCCCATACAATCTAAAAATTATTCACTATTGGATTTATTTAGAGACAAACTCATAGGAAAAAATGTCACAGTTAAGAAAGCACTGGCTCAGAGTTTCATAGCATCTGTGCCAATTTCAATTTGTTGACCCCAGAAATGCCAGTCCTTTAATCCTCATTCAATATTGCTGAGTGGGAGCTTTTTTGTTGTTCCCATGGAGATGTGACCCACCCAATTGTCGGTGGTAACTTTTGATTAGATGGTTTCCATGGAGATGCATCTCCACCCATTCAAGGTGAGTTGCTTACTGGAGCCCTTTAAGAGGGAATCATTTTGGAAAAAGCTTCAGAGCCACGAGAGCCACGAGAGCCCAGGCAGCCAGAGATTTTTGGAGATGAAGAAGGAAAATGCCCCCAGGGGAGCTTCATGAAACTAGAAGGCAGTAGAGACAGCTAGCAGACTTCACCAAGTGCCCTTCCAGCTGAGAGAGAAACCTGGAATTCATCAGCCTTTCTTGAGTGAAGATAACCTCTTGTTGATACCTTAATTTGGACATTTTCATAGCCTTAGAACTGTAAACTTGCAAATTAATAAATTCCACCTTTTAAAAGCCATTCTGTTTCTGGTATATCACATTCCAGCAGCTTTCAAACTTGAACAGCATCTATCCCCCAAATAGAGGAACTCACATTCATGGAGGACCTGCTATGTGCCAGGCAATCTTTAGTCAGGTTACTATGTGCTATCGCATTGAATCCTCATAACATCCTTATGAGATAACTTTTATTTTTCTCTTCTTTACTCATAAGAAAATCGAAGGTAGAAAGATTAAGACCATTGGGAACTACCCTTCAAAATATTCACTAATTATAGGTAGCCATAAGAAAGATGGAAAAAAAAATCACCAGTTTGTTACTGCTCCAAGCCAATAAATACTTCAAGAAAGTTATGAGGAAATCATGTAAAAGAATCAACAAACAGAATAGGAAGATTTCACTAAGAGATATACAGTTGATCCCATCCAGGTCAATAATCAAACAAAGAGCAGAAGAGAATCTGGAATCTCATGCCAGCTACAACTCTTTATTATTTTAAAAAGGAATTTTATTTCATCAACCAATAACTCAATTAATTTTAGCATTACTGGTAAAAAGAAAACAACTATAGTAATGTATGATTTAGACACTCAACATATATAAGCCACAAAAGAACTCTATATTATAGAACATTCTAGTATTTTAGAAAATGGGCTGATGAAAGTAATAATGAAGGAAAGTCTCATTTGTGGTGGCTTGAAGCTCTATATACCCCAGAAAATCATGTTTTAAAATGTAATCCATTCCTGTGGATATGAACCCAATGTAAGTAAGATCTTTTGATGAGGTTACTTTGTTTACATTGTGGCCCAGCTCAATCAAGATGAGTCTTAATCTCATTATTGGAGTCCTTCATAAGCAGAACAAAATTCAGACAGAAAGAAAGAGAGAAAGCCCGAGGGAGCAGCCAGAAGCTGAAGTTCAGTGGAGCCCAAAAGAGAACAGAGAGGCCAGGAGATTCTGCCATGTGCATTTGCATGTGACAGAGGAGCTGAGGGCCAGAGATAGCCAGTAACCAGCCCCCAAATATCACAGTTTTGGGGAAGAAAGCATCGTTTTTTGTTTGTTGTTTGTTTTAGTTTTTTTTTTAACTTTCTTTTAAATTGCGAAATATAACATATATACAAAAAAACCAATAAATTTTAAAGCACATCACAGCAATTAGTTATAAAACAGATTTCAGAGTTTGGTATGTGTTGTAGTTTGCTAGCTGCTGGAATGCAATATACCAGAAATGGAATGGCTTTTAAAAAGGGGAATTTAATAAGTTGCTCGTTTACAGTTCTAAGGCTGAGATAATGTTCCAATTAAAACAAGTCTATAGAAATGTCCAGTCAAAGGCATCCATCCAGGAAAAGATACCTTGGTTCAAGAAGGCCGATGAAGTTCAGGGTTTCTCTCTCAAGTGAAAAGGCACATGGTGAACACAGTCAGGGCTTCTCTCTCATCTGGAAAGGCACATAGCGAACACAGTGTCATCTGCTAGCTTTCTCTCCTGGCTTCCGGTTTCATGAAGCTCCCCGGGAGGTGTTTTCCTTCTTCATCTCTAAAGGTCCCTGGCTTGTGGACTCTCTGCTTCATGGTGCTGCAGCATTCTCTGCTCTCTCCAAATCTCCTTCCTTCTCCAAAATGTTTCCTCTTTTATAGGACTCCAGAAACTTCTCAAGACCCACCCAAATGGGTGGAGATATGTCATCATCTAATCCATTTTAACAACTACTCTTGATTAAACCACATCATCCAGGGAGATGATCTGATTATATAAAGTTTCAAACATACAGTATTGAATTAGGATTATTCTACTTTTATGAAATGGGATTTTGATTAAAACATGGTTTTTCTAGGGGACATACATCCTTTCAAACCAGCACATGGTACAAATAAACCAGAAACAAAAGAACAAATATCTTATGGTATCTTTTAGAAAATACTTATAAGAAAATTGGGACCTAAAGTGTAAGCTCTTACAGCAATCAAATTTGGACCAGAGCTGTGTTATATCTAGATTTTGAGGTGCTGTGCTATATATGTATAACCTCATATCTCCCTGGAACTTTGGGTACCTGTGTGACACTTAAGACCCAGAGTTGGAGTTCTGCAGCTCTGAAATTAGGCATTGCCACATGAAGAAACAGACCAAGAGATCAGGTTTAATTATTGATAAGAGGGAATTCAGTTGGGTCAAGACCAAGGTAAATCAGAATATAAGGATAACACTGTTGGTATTTTAGAACTTCACCTACTGTATGAAATGAAAGGAAGAGAAGTTTAGGTTGTCCAAAACCTAAATTTTCTGTAGCATATAATCTAACCTGTCCAGATAGCTCATTTAAACAACCCAAACACATGGAGCCCAGAATGGGAATGAGGGTTGTTATTCTGTATAGCTTAACATAATGCCTGGATATATCCCAGAGTATGTTGAGTAGATAATTAAGAAATATTAGAGCAGGCCACGGTGGCTCAATGGCAGAGTTCTCACCTGCCATGCTGGAGACACAGGTTCGCTTCCCGGTGCCTGCCCATGCAAAAAAAAAAAAAAAAGGTATTAGCAAAGTCCCTTGAAGGATGGGAGGAAAAGTATGAAACTATTAACTTTACCACCTGGGAAACACCTGATACTGTCTCAAACATTAGGGACTCCCAAGTCAATAGGCCAAGCCCTTAATTTTGAGCCTTGCTCTTGTGAAGCCTATTTCTGAGATGGAGAAGTTAAGCCTACCTTTAGTTGTGCCTATGGATTACTTCCAAAAAATCTCTTTTATTGTGCAGATGTGGCCTCTCTCTCTAAGTCCAACTCTGCAAGCAAAATCATTACTCTTCTCTCTATGTGGGACATGACATTCAGGGGTGTGAGTCTCCGTGGCAACATGGAATATGACTCCCAGGGATGAGCTTGGCCCTGGCACTGTGAGATCGACAATGCCTTCCTGACCAAAAAGGGGAAAAGAAATGTAACGAAATAAAGTATCAGTGGTTAAGAGAGTTCAAATACTGTTAAGAGGTTAGTTTAAGGCAAGCTTCAGCTAGATATTGCTAATTGTCAGGATTTGCCAAACCTCAATCAGGGCTATTCCTGTGAACCTTAAAGAACACTTAGTGCTTTCTCTGAGATTCTGCAATATTTCATGTACTAAGATTACTTTCCAGAAACCTATAACCTCCAGATGGGTTCTTAGGCTAAATAAATCCTGAAATTCAGAGTGGCCAGCCTCTCCAAGAACATCAACTAGTTCCATCCCCCTACCCCATATTACTGACACCCCTTTCCAACAAGAAAAAGTTAGAATGGGCATAGCTGAAATGCCCCTAACTTAGGAGAAGGATCAAAGGAGAAGGAGGAGTTATAACAGAGAAGACAGGATTTAACAGATGAATATGACTACTTGATCACTGTATTGATATTTCTTTCAGTCTCCAATGTCTTAGAGCAGCTAGAAGGAAAAACCCAAAATTGTGGAACTGTAAACCATAAAACTCAGAAATCTGTTTTATAACTACTTGTTACAATGTACTTTGAAATTTATTGCTTTTTTGTATATATGTTATATTTCACACACACACAAAAGTTAAGTGCTTCTAACTACTTCTGGCACTTGTCAGCACTATGTAACTGCAGGCCATGACTGAAGTGTCCATGAAGGCCAGGAGCGGTGCTGGTCTCCAGGAATAAAACTGTCAACACAACAGACATAGAAATAGTTTCTACTCTCACAAAGCTCATAATCTAGTCAGGGATGCAGGGAATTAGAATACCATCTAGTAGGCAAATGACAAGGGAACATGTTGGGAAAAATGCCCGGCTTGAACATTTGATTTTTGTGTTAGAGAAGCTACATAAGTATTTTAAATGTTGCTCTATAGTGTCTATCTCTTTCTTGTACTATTCAGCATAGCCATTGTCCATTTGCCTAAGGGGTCTAGGTATTTAATATATATCTGTATTTTTATATTTATAAAAGTAATGTTCATTCTGCTCATTCTTTGTTAGTCACATTGACCTCTACTCTTCTTTGAACAATCCAGACATGCTCCTTCCTCAGTGTCATTGATGTGCTGTTCCCCGTACCTGAAAAGCTTTACCTTCAGTATCCACATGACTTACTTCCTCCCTCTTTCAAGACGATGCTCAAATGTCATCTTCTCAGGGAGGGCTTCTCTTCTATTTAAAACTGCACCCTCCATCTGCTAGGACTCTTTTTCTCCTTCCCTGATTGGTTTTTCTCCGTTGTACATTTCACCTCTTTACTGTACAACTTATTTTGTTTCTTGTCAGTTCTTGCCATTAGAATATAAGCCCCACAAATTCAGGAGTTTTGTCTGTTTTGTTCTTTGTTGGATATCCCAAACTCAAAATAGTGCCCAACATATAGTAGATACTCAATAAATATCTGTTGAATAGTCATTTCTACAAAAATGTTATAATGAACACATCATTTTGGAACTTGCTTTTTGCACTGAATGATACATCTTAGGTCTCTTTTCATGTTGGTAGATAGAGGCTTTCCTCATTCTTTGTAACAGCTGTATAATTGTTCAAAGTAGGGATGTATCATAGTTCATTTAGGTTTTCATTAATAAACATTTGGATAATTTCCAGTTTCTTGCTACCACAAACAATGTCATAATAGGCAACATATCTATCTTTGTGCAATTGTGATTTTCTTGAAGGCTTTATTTATTTTGAATATTGAACTTTTGTCTATCATATTTATTACAGATATTTTCTATTGCTTCCATTTTCATCTTCTGCAACTTCAATTGATTATAAGTCTTGGTCTTCCAGTTCTCCCTGTTTCTCACGTATCATTTCCTAGATACTAAGTATATATACAACCCTGTTTCTCACATATCATGTCAGAGATACTAAGTATATATACAAGCATATATACCTGAAGTGAAAGCGTCATGAAATGATACTTCTCCTTACTACATTCAATGTACTTTGATATGTTCTATTCTATTCATTAAAAAATGCTTATAGAGATTATGAAATTAATTTCAAAATTAAGAGTTCGCTGAGACCCACAGCTAGAAAACACTGCCTTTTGTTCCCTGTGCTGAACAAGTCTACAGAAGCAGGCACCTATCTGAGTCTCTCAGTTTGGCAAGCCAGAAGCCTATTTGAAATGGAGATGTCCTGAATTCTAGCCAAATTAAGATCTAGCTCTTACCCATCTTTTCCCAAGAATTGAGACCTGGTTACTGTACCTGTCAAGAATGAACAGATGGTCTCAAATTAAGTCACTGCTACAGATGGCAGCCACTTGACTTTGAATATCATTGTCTGCTGCTATACCTTACCCACCAGATTGACATTAGCCACATACACACATATACCATCTGCTTAAATAAAAGGTGAGATCATTTTAAGACTATTGGCTCACTTCCACGTTGATACTTAAGGGAGGTCACTCTGTTAGACTGGGACATTTCCAGGCAATGCTAGTGCTTAAAGTCAGGAAGGAGCAGGACCTCAACTTTCAAAGGTCTATTTATTTAGATTCCCACCTAACTTAAATTAGTAGGTGCAGGGGGGAAATGCAAAGGGGTGATAGAATCTAGGGAAAGAGTCAGGGCTCCAATCAAATGGACCAGAATTCAGGGAAAACTTGGGGCAAGCCAGGAGAGGTCAAGTGCAGATGGGCAATCCTGGGGAGTTGGACAAAAACAGTTTCAGTAGAATAGTGGACACTTGGGTGGCCACAACCCACCTGAGACACACAACAAATAACAAGACTGTTTCTTGCCTCAGACAAGATCAGCTCCGGTCAGGTGACTTTAAGCATGTAGATTCAGTGCATAGATGCCTATAACTGAGAGTGCTGGGATAGCAGGGATTCATAAGAAATAATCAAGAAGAGATTTCTTGACTTCTGCATTAAATCTAGCTGTGAGCATAATTCCTCTCCTTGGTATTAACTCAGGACCTGTGAGGAGATCATGCTGGGTAAATTTAAACGCAAATTGATATAACCAGGTGTGCTGGTTTGAAACTGTTTTGTAGCCCAAAAAAAGCTGTGTTCTTTTAATCCAATCTTGTGGGGGCAGACTTATTGTTGGGTGAAACCTTCTGATTAGGTTGTTTTTATGGAGATGTCACCCTGCCCATTCAAGGTGAGTCTTATTCTGCTTATTAGAATCCTTTAAGAGGGAAGCATTTTGGAGAAAGCACAGATGCTTGGAGAAAGAAAACTGCCCTGGGAAATGCTAAACTAAGAGATGAAATCTAGAGTTTGCTCTGGAGAAACTATAAGAGGACCCACAGATGCTGAGAGAGAGAAACGTCCCAGAGACACCAAGAGAAGACTCTAGGACACAGATAGAAAGCCACTGGAATCAGAAGCTGAAAGCAATGAACCTGGAGCAAAGACCAGCAGAGGTCAGTCACATGCCTTCCCAGCTGACAGGTTCCCCAGAAGTCGGCAGCCTTTCTTCAGAGTCCAGGTAACATCTTGTTGATGCCTTAATTGGGACATTTTCATGGCCTTAGAATTGTAAATTTGTAACCTAATAAATTCCCTTTGTAAAAGCCAATCCATTTTTGGTGTGTTGTGTTCTAGCAGCTTTAGCAGACCGAAACACCAGGATTTTAAGAGCAGACCAGGTCAGATAAACAGATTTTCCTGAATTAGGAAAGGAGAGAAGCACATTTTTGAAAGAATCATATTCCATCTTTGAAAGAATTTTCTGAAATGTGAATTTATTCACTCATTCATTCATTATGCACGACACATTGATGGATACCTGCTTTAGTGTGCTTTGAGTCAATGACCCCTGATGACCAATGAATGGTGCCCAAGATGTTAGTTCTACATGATTAATAAGTTTGTTACTACATTTTTTCTCTTTTGGGTAGATTACTACTAATAGCAAAATGCAGAAAATTGATAACAGGCTCCTGAAAAAGGGCAGATGGGGAATACCCAGAGCTCAGATTCCCTTCTATGAACAAAACTGTCTTGCAGCTGTAAAGGAAGTCACTTTTAGGAGAGACATCTTTTCAATCTCTCTGATGAACTTATTGCCACTAGAAACTACTTCTTATATACCAAGAGGTGTAATAAATTAGAATCTGACATTTTAAACAGCCGAACTTTGTACCACTAGGTTAATTGAGTAATAAGAAATACTTCTCCATTAGGTTATATTTTTGTTATCAGAATTGTTTAAATTGCCAGGAATAATTTATACTCTATGATACATATACTAGAATTAACAATAACTATACTGAACAAGCAATTTAGAAAAAAGAATTCCAAATCAAAGGAATCCAAAGACCTAGGTATAATTTAGTGTGCTTGTCTCTATCTCCTTCGAATTTTCTTTCCTATATTTTGTGATTAAAACCATCAGAACAATTTTCTTCAAAATGCCAATTTCATCATGTCATTCATGTGCTCAAAATCTTTCACTATCTCTCAGTGAATTTAGGAATTGGCAATAAGGTCCCTCTTCAGGTGGCAAACCCAAACCTATCTTTCTAGTCATTTCTCCAACATTTCTCAACTTGTTCCTATAATAGGTCCAGCCAAATGGGTTCCTAGACAAGTCTTGCTCTTTTCTGCCTCTGTGCCTATGTTCATACCACTTTCTCCATAAAAAGCTTTCACCAGCTCTTTCTACATCTTACACATTTTACTTTTCTCTAAAAACTAGGCTCATATCCCATGTCCTATGCGAACATTTCCCTGTTTCTCAGCCCCCTTGAGTCAATATTTTCAATTTCCATAACAAAGACATCTAGCTTTACAGTTCTTAATGGTGATGTCAGATTGTGAGGTATGTCACAATTTGTTACCACTAATAAAAAAGTGGGAGGTTGCAAATTTTAAAATAATTAATTAGATGAAGGAATATGAGCATCCTCTCCCACTGTAACACCACTCTCCATCGCCTGAGTCCTGATCGGTTTTCTGGATAGGGAAGTACCTCTACAGCACTGGTGAGTCCACATAACCTTGATACTGTCTCATTGCATGATTCTAAGCACAGCATCTTATCATTCAATCATCTTGTCTGTTAGCCCAGTACCCAGGACTCATGTTTGAGCACCAGAGACTTGTGAGATATTGGGAGTCCCTGTGGAGGGACAAAAGGAAGGAAGGGACTCGGAGACAGCTCTTAAATCTCTGATGGACCTAGGAGCTTCAGCAGGTGGGGCAGACCAGTTTACCAATGGGGCATATATATTGGGTAAAGAGTTCCAGTTTGTGAGTAGAGACATGCAGGAGGTAATACCAAAGTTTCCAGAACAAGGAAGGGCGGAAGTATAGTAGAGATCACTTTGTAAGTGAAAAAAAAGAAACATGTTTGGGAAAACACGAGACAAACCCACTTCCATCCCTGACTAGGGTCTACCCGAAATAGTTGGAAGGAATTTGAGAGTGGCCAAAACTGAAGGTGACAGTAGAGCTAGAGAAATGCCATTTTTACCATTACTGTGGCCCTATTTTATTTAAGATAGGTGTGGTCTGGGAAAACATGGGCTATATTCGAATATGTTTGTCATTTCAAAGCACACAGGAATGATAGATTAAAATGGTTGTATTTAGGTAGAGGGGATATGGGTAATTTTTTGTGGTAACAGTTAAATAACTATATATATAAATATAGTTTGTTAGTCCAAAATTAGCAAATATTATAAATATAAAAATGTTAGTAAGCTGTTACCACAAACATTTTCTTTGTACACATATATAGTTGAAGGCCCTCATTGTTCATGCTGGTCTGGGAACAATTTCTGACTGGATACATTTTGGGTCAATGACCGCTTCCACGCTGGAGGCTGCTGGTCCCCTTCAGATTCTGCCAGGAAAGGCCAGTGTGGTCGGGGACAGAGGAAGAAAGCGTGCTATTAGGACCTGGATGGGGAGAAGGGAGAGGAGGAGTAACTTCCTGCACACAAAAGAGCTCCTGTGTACAAAGGAAAAGATAGAAGAAGAAACGAACCCATTCTCAAGACATCAGGGTCAGCTCAGGGTAAGGTCGGGTTAGAGAGAGAATAGGTCTTTGGTTCCAAGCTCCTCCCATGTGGGCCTCATTTCCTTCTATTTCTCTTCGGTATCTTTATTACAGTTTATGAAATTATGTTTCATTTCTTTGCTGCAGCTCTGTTTGGGAGGCTTTCTTAGCACAAGTGAGAGCTCATTGGCTGCCTCTGTGTTCCTGAATTCTAGCTTTGGCCTTATTGTCAAGTCATGCCTGGGGGAACTGGGTCCCTAGACAATGACCTGCTAGGTCCTCAGGAGATCCCATCCCATCAGGCTGGCATGAACACCTGTGGCAGCCTGCCCTCCAGGCTCCCTCCGGCCTGCTTGCCCATGTGAATGTATCTCTACCTGGAATGAATTTTGGTAGGAACCTCAATAATCTATACAATTTTGAGTCGCCTGGGTTCCCTTCCAGGGGGATTTAATTCCTACTATACCTGTAGACGTGCTGTGCTCTGGGCTATACCTCAACTGACCTTAGGCAGGCCTGGGAACAGTGTCCTGCCCTTATTTCAGAGAGCGTAGTTGAGATCGGTTCCAGGGCCATCCTTGCTAGGCCTTCTGCCCAGTGAAGATTTCTGGAGTTTACCACAGTTTAGCCAGGGGCCTCGTGAGGCCTCATGACTAGAATTCAAGTGAGCCCAGGTTGTAGCCCTTACACAGGTACATGACTCCCATAACCCCATCCCCAGTGGCTCACTCATTTCCCACTTGTCTCATGAAGTTACTAAGTGGATTCCACCCAGAATGAAGTGGTTCCGCAGAGGCACCCAGAAACCCTTCATTTTGTCTTTATCAGTCTTTATCTAGATACTCATGGCCCAGTGAATGTGGAGGAATATTCTCCTGACAGCCTGACGGAGGCCCTGGTCTGGGGTTCAGGTTTTCCCCAGTTGGGGCTTTGAGATTAACTTCCAATATCTTGAAGAAATGTCAGGGATGTTTGCTTTCTATCATTGCCAAATGATGGGCTTTCCTGTTGTCCTCCAAAGGCATGCAGAATTTTGATTAATCCCACTGGGACTTGGATTTTTTGGGACCAGACAGAGCACCCCAGAGTTTACAGAGATTCCACGCCTACCATGAAATACTGTAGCTTCAAGGTGTGTTCTGGATTAGTCTTCTCGCACTTTAATGTACATCCAAATCTCCTGGGGATCCAGTAAAAATACACATTCTGATTTAGTAGGTCTAGGATAGGGTCTGCACTTCTAACAAACTCCCAGGGGATGCTAATACAGCTGGTCCCAGGCCCACACTGTGAGTAGCAAGGCTCTGAATGAAACAGGGCAGATGGGAAACACCCAGAGCGCAGGTTCCTTTCTATGGACAAAACTGTCTTGCAGCTGTAAAGGAAGTGACTTTTAGGATGAACATTACAATTTCGCCTTTGTAATCTCCCTGGGGAGATGACATTTCTTGGTGATTAAGCAGAGATAAGGGACTTCAGTAGTGCCCAAGAGAAACCCAGATTTGTGCACATATCTCCACCCACTACAAATACCGTTCCCCAACCCCAATATTCAACTAAACACACTCTATCCTCCAGCCGCACTTCCACCCAGTGATACTGACTCTGATTCAGGCCCTAGGATAGGGCAGAAGAGCTGGTGTGAAATTGCTCAGTGACTTTGGACAAGGCTAGTTTTGGATAGCTGGGATTTTCAGAAAAAGGTAATAAGTCCTTTTTTCTTCAGTCTCCATCTGTTGTCCAGGTGCTAGTTGGGAGCTTGGTAGGCTAGGCACTGTGGGAATCAGAAATAAATACAGTTGTGTCATTGCTCTCTAATGCGGAAAACACATGTGGGAAATTTATAATGGAATGATGTACCTACCCTTTAGAGGTCTTATGACAAATATCTGCATTTATCATACAAATGTCAGTGTTGAATAACACTACTATATTGAACAGTGGGAGAATAAGGTTTGGAAAAGGCTTCATGATAGAGTGCTGCGGGAGTTGGAACTTAGAGGAGTGGAAGGACTTTTCCAGGTGAAGGACACATGGCAGGGTGTTCTAACCAGACTATATTGACAGGCTTCCTTCAGAGAAAGGCCACAAAGAAGAGTTCCCAAGACCAAGGTTTTCCAAAGGACATGATAGAAGAAAGCTGATTGACAGCTGAGGAAAGGTTTTAGCTTAACATTGAATAGATAAATGTTTGGTCTGACGGAGCTCCTACTGAGCCTTGAAAGTTTTCTCTTTTTACTTTTAATATTTCTTGAATGATTTTATAAATTTTTCTAGTATAATTCAAGGTGGACAACAAAGAATTGAATGGTTTAATGAAAGCGGGGTATTTATGAGCTTCCCGAAGTTCTTTGCACCAGAAAGAGATCAAAGTCAGTTAAGTCACAAAGCCCCAGGGACAGGCCAGTTGTCCAGGGCTAGCTGAAGCAGTGGAAAGGGGCAAAATTGCCATCTAGTGGCTCAAACCCACAAGTGTGGGCTCCATTCTTAGGACTTATAGTCTCTTCAAGTATAGAATTATCAAGAACTACTCAAGTCATTTAGTGCAACCTCCTCTGCTTACTTCCAGGTCCTAGACCTTTAATTTGACTTCTGAACAATATTGATGTAACTATGAAGCTGGACAACAAATTAACTCTTACTAAAATGTAAAGGACTACAAAAAAAAGTCAGTGACGTTTCCTGTATGTCTAATTTGATACAGGAGAGGAATTGATGGAGGAAAGCAGGAAGAACAAGGTGGGGGTAGAATATAGGTTGCCACTGCGAGAAGAAAAACACAGGAAGAGGAGGCTGGAGTAGCAGCTGCCTTTGATTTTATTTGTTTGCCTTTTCCTGGGAAGGGGCAAATAGAAGCTGCTCATGACATTATTTTTAGAGCTACTTTCAAACAGTGTGACTAAAAAAGGCTGTGGTGCTCTGTTTATGGAGGGTATCTGTATTTGTTTAGCATGACTAATTTCGCAATGGAGGAGCTTTTTTCCTAGATGCGCCGGCATGTGAAATGAAACATTCTGAAGAAAGAAATTGCCTATCAGCATCCTCTGAGTGATGTATGGTGTGGCTTTTCTCCAGGAGCGGCCCTGGCCTGGTCTTCCAGGGCCCAGCTGGGGGCAGTTGGAGTCTGTTTCCCTGGTCACCCCCTGGACTTCAGTTCTCCGGGGACCCTTACTATCTGCCAAATCTCTCCATCGCCCAGGGAGAGCTCAAGGGCTTCCCGCAGACTGGGAAGATGGGCCTCTGAGAGAGGAGGCTGATAAGCAGGGAGGCAGTCATTACAGAGCAGAGGACAGAGTATTAGGATGAGGCCGGGATGGGCACAACCGGGAGGATGACATGAAGAGACCAGGGATTTTAAAATCAGACCGGTCCAGGGGCTCATCTTGGCTGCTTATGTGCTGACAAGTCTCCCTGAGTTTGGTTTCCTCCTGTCTAAGATGGAGATAAAAACAATTAATGTTATTGTGAAGATTTAAAGGAGATACAGAATGTAAAGCATGGAGTCTGGCACCACGCCAATGCACAGTCATTTCTTTCCAATGCCCACCGCCAAACCTACCTTCTTATGGTCCCATTTCCTTCACCGGTGCCTCCGCAATAGCTATTGGGAGAGTTTCTCAGTCTTCAGCATTTCTCAAAGCTCTCCTCTTTGGGAAGGAGGATTCTCATGGGGCGAAGCACCACCACAATGAGGATGGTGTTGAGGATGAAGGTTCTGAATTGCTAAGACATGTGAAACATGCGCACCTCCAAGTGCAGAGCCCGCTCCTTTCCGCAGCCGCCCCAGGCTGCTGTTTGGAATCCATACCCTCTCCCATGCATGGGTGCTGTCAAGGAGACCCTCACCGCAAGTCCGTGGGTGACTGGCTCAGCCTGGTCCTGCTCTGAGTCTGAGAGGCGCTGTCTTTCCCTGGCCACTATTCTTTGGTTCCTCTTTCCTAAAGGGCTGTTTTCACCATCTGATTATTCTCAACTTCAGAGGCCTAGGTTGAGCATCTAGGGGGAAGGGTCACAGAAAGTCTGGGGGGTTCTCATATTTAGGTAACTGGTAATGTACAGGCCTCTTTGAAAGAAAAAATATATATGTGTCTGTGTGTGCATGTATGTACAATTACAGTCAACCAGCTGAGTTCAAGTATTCTGATGTTGTCTGTATAGGCATATATATGTGTTTATATACACACACACAAATATAAAAGGAGGTATAAAATCCTTAGGCTTACAGTTCTATTTACAGCTTATACAGATATTAAGCCAAATTATCAAGTTAAAACTAAAACCCACAGAAACCTATACAATTCAATTTAATGAGATGATGTCTCACTAGAATAAAACCATGAAGTTGATTAATAATAGGAAGTCTTAGCTTCCTATCATACTCTCGTCCATATTTTGACTTCAATGATTTTCATGCATAGAATAGCTCTTTGCAAAAGTGTGTTATAGAAAATATTGCTTTGTATACAAAATCAAAGCTTTGTTTCAAAGCGCAGGATAATCAGACCACACTTAATTTGTGTCTGCATTTTGACTTAATTATTTTAATGCAGAGAATACCTGATTGCATGTGTGTTATTGAAAATGTTGCTAATAACATCAAAGCTTTGTTTGATAGTGTAGGATAATCAGGCTACACACTTAACCATAATGCTGCCAGCAAGCAATTCATGAAGGTCAATTTTAATGAGGTGTTACTACATAATAATACAAAATTATCTTTTCTTGGAGATAAGATTAGCATTGTGGTGTTATTTAAATCTGCATGAAGGGCCATCTAATCTAATTCTTGTTAGAATTGGGAACAGAAAAATCCTTCATTGTGATTACTTATCACATTGGCCACTAATGAACTATTGCAAGTTGGTTTATACAAAGATAAGCTCTCAATATGAAATCAACCATTACAGCCAGGTAGGTCCTCTTGAATTAAGCAAGCTTATAAAATTGTTCCAGTTACTGTGGCTATGAAACAAGCCACCCCAAAACTTAGTAGTTAAACATTTATTTTGTTTACATATCTATGGCGAATATAGCTTGATGGGGACAGTTTGTCTCTGTGCTCCACTCAACTGGGGTGGCATGAAGGCTCGGAGCTAGAGAAACTCTAGAGTAGGAGTCAATCACCTTTCTCTGTAAATGGCCAGATAGGTAATTATTCTCATGTTCGTGGGCCATACTGTCTCTGTCATAACTACTAAATTCTGCCTTTGTAGCATGAAAGCAGCCATATACAATCAGATAGCCATGCTTGCGTTCCAATAAAATTTTATTTATAAAAATATTTTGTGGGCTGGATTTGGGCCACAGTTTGCTAACTCCTGATCTAAAAGCTGAGTTCCTCACATGTCTGGCAATTAGTGCTGACTGTCAGCTGGGACCTTATCTGGGTGTGAGGGCCAGAACATCTGCATGTGACCTCTTCATGTGGCCAGAGCCTCTTCACAAACTAAGAGCTGCCTTCCAAGGGCTAGCATTCCGAGAGAAAGAGCCAGGAGGAAGTTGTATCATTTTCATGTCCTAGCATCAGAAGTCATGCAGCATCACTTCTGTCAACATTCTATTTGCTGAAGCAGTCACAAAGGTCCACCCAGGTTGGAGTGAGGAAAGAGACTCCTCCTCTGGAAGGCATAGAGACAAGGTTCTAGAAGAGCATGTAGGACGAGGAATATTGCCAAGCCCATTTTTGGAAAATAGATTCTTCCATATTTACCATCTGCTGTGTGATGATTCAATTCTCAAGACTTGATTGTTATTTGAGTTTCACTTATAAAAACATTCCTGAACACAAACTTAGGCACTGAAATTTCATATAGCATTCTAAGGCAGTCATCCAGATGAATCAGAATAAGCTAATAATGATTATTATTTTATCATTAAAATAAAAAGACAATGTTCAAAAGTTTTTCAGAGATCTTGCAGATCCCTGAAAATGTCTTCCCCATTTGAGAAACACTGATCTAAGCCTTAGACCAGAGAGGCAAACAGCTTCCCTCCTCGTACATGGTCTAGCTCAGCTCCCTGGAGTGAGTGTCCGAAGGCCTGTAATCATAAGCAGTGTGCATTTGCTGGAAAAGTCCTTGCTCCAGAGCTCCCTTGGGAAACTGTAGTTCAAGGTTTGGCCTTGGCTGTCTCTTGTCTTTCCCTCAGAGACTCTACTAATAGTCCCTAATTGCTTTTAACCATTTTCAGCTGCACCGTGGTTTTTCAGCTGCTTCTTTACAGTAGTGTGAGAAAAGGCCTTCTTCTTTGTTTGTTATTGTCATGAGTTCCGATTGATGCCCCTTAGCTTGGTGGATCATCTTTCAAAAGCCTTTCTTAGGATTTTGCTTGGTGCTAACCTATAGGACTGGACACCTGACGCAAGCTGTCAGTTTGTGGAAGAGAAAGCATGGGGAGCCTTTCCTGCCTTGCCACCCAATTTTTCTTCCTTGGTTATCTAAACAGGTAGATATCAAGAATGCTGTCCACTCTGAGAAAATCTTTGCTGAGATCTTCGTCCAAAGTTTTTACTGATGGAAGAAAACATAGAAGGCATATCTTCAAATGCATAACATCCCTTTCAGAGAAACCATGACAGGTAGAATGAGATACCAGATCTAAAGTCTCTAGGAGACAATGTCAGCACCCAGCAGAGTTCAATGAATCATTAAATGTCAGGCAGGTCGGTGGCCATCACCTGTACCTCTCACCCCCATGGTGACTTCTTTCTGGGTTGTTGGGTGCTGAGCTTCTCAGTTGATTCAGGGAGAAAGGAAAGGGGGCCCAACTGGTTTAGGGGCAGTGGGTACCTTTACTGAGCAGCTGAAAGGTAGGTTAGTGGCATATCCTGAGTGGAGGGAGATGCTCAGCTAAAATCTATTTTGTTGTCTTCTGTTGCATTCGGTAACTGAAAGGCTGAGCTATGGACTCCCCTCTTCCTCGTACGTCCTGGCAAGGGGCTCTAGCTTAGAGGGGCTTACCCTCTTTCCTGCTGTTTGATCCCCTCCTGAGAGCCAAACCTTCTCTCTATGATTCATGTGGCTACTGTAAAGATTATTCTGATGTCAGAAGCAGAGGCCATTGAATTGAGAGGAAAGCAATGACTATTCAGAAACAAGCCTCCTCACATCATGCAAATACCCCTAATTAAGAAATCCAGAGACAGAGAGTGTGTCATGGAAACATAATTTCCTTTGACTCAGAGAGTTCCAGGAATTGCTGCAGGCTGTGAACCTCTCTTGGTTTCCTGTGTTAAATGGCATTACCCTTTGCCCTGAGTTTTTGGACAAAAGTGATTTCAACCTAACAGTTATCAAATATCTTCTATGTGCTAGGCAAAGTATTGGTGACTCGAGAAGCAGGAGTGAACAACAACACATAGTCTTGGCCCTCAGGATGTTTATAATTGGGTAAAATCGTCTTTAAGTGGTGAATCCTGAATGGTAGGTGTGGTAGATTGAGTTAGGCTCCCTCTCCCTCCCCCTCGCCCCAACTCATAAATATAAATTTGAAAAAGCAAATTATTAAATGCAACCTAAAAGTCTACCAAGTCCCATTCCTGTGGGTATGAACGTATTTATAAATAGGACTTTCTTATTTTTAGTTAAGGTGTGGTCAACTAAATCGGGGTGGACCTTAATTCTATTCACTGAGGCCTTATAAAGAGAAGCCGGAAGTCACAGATGCCAGAAAAGAGAGGACATCAGCACAGGACGGGAGGCAGAGGAACAAACAAGCCAAGGAACCCTGAGGATGGCTGGCAGCCAGCACCAGAATGCTATAGGCTTCCTAGGAAGAAAGCAAGCCTTGCCGATATCTTGACTTTGGACTCCTGTATCCTCCAAACCAGTAATCCCTGTTGTTAGGCCAAAACCAGTTTGTGGTATTTGTGACAGCAAACTTAGACAGTATGTGAAGTCTGATGGGTGCAAAATTTGCTTGGACACTCAGTTGCCCCCCCCCCCCCCTTTTTCTTTCAAATTACTTGGCAAGTATCTATTTTACTCCATTAAAAGAAAATCATTCTGGCAATTATACACAGCCCATTATACATTTTATTTCTACAATCAAGACTCGAATGAATCATAATCAAAGAATCCATACTAAAGAAAAGCCTTCCACATCAAAACCTTAAATTGACATAGATTTGTGTATTTTAAATTAAAATGTTTAAGGCATATTTTTATGGTTGGCTATGATTTCTTGCTTGAACTGATTTTTTTCAAATAATAGACTGTATTAGTTTCTTAAATGCTGCCAGAATGTGATATACCAGAAATGGAATGGCTTTTGAAAACAGAATTTAATAAGTTACGAGTTGACAGTTCTAAGTCTATTAAAATGTCCAAATCCATTGAAAGATGCCTAAATTCAAGAAAGTCTGCTGGGTCTGGAACAGCTCTGTCAGCTGGGATGTCCCGTGGCTGGCGTCTGCTGGTCCAGCTGCCCCTTCTGCTCTTGTACACTCTGGTGGGGGAGACCCTTGGATGGGCCTCCATTCCCACATCTTGTTCAATTCCTAGGCTGAGGCAACCCCATTCCTCTCCTAAACATAGCCCTAGGTGTTAGGGAAGGTGGACAGGTTTAGGAATAGTCTACTCTCCTATACATAAACATTTAAGTTTATGTAGTTTACATAATTCCTATTCATAAACGCTTAAGTTTATGTAGTTTGCATAATTCCTGCTTTACTAGACATTTGGTAAAGTCATTCATTCACTCATTTTTATCTCTTTACCCTCATTTTTTTAAAAATCGCAGTTATCACTATCTAGGAAATTCTTCATGATAGATGTTTAATAAATGTTGGTTAAATTTTTCCCTTCCTTTTCTCCCTCTATTCAGTCTTTAAATACTTAACATATTTATGAAGTATTTGTGTCTATTGTGTACACAGCCTTACACTCATTTCTGTCTCAGAGCATAAAGAGATACAAGAAATGGTTCTCATCTCTGAGAAGTTTATGATCTCAAGGAGGAGACAAAGCATGCCCATGTGAGAGGCTGCGTTCCCCTGATAGGTAGTGTGTGAATGTGTGACAAGGTGCTGGATCATAGCTGCTGCAGAAAAGGAGGGTGCAGCAGGCTGAGGTTGAGCAGGAAAAGCTCATGGAGGAGGAAGTACCTGCATCTGAAATGAAAGGCCCAAGGAAGAGTATAGGAGAGTGGACTATTCCTAAATCTATCCACCTTCCCTAACACCGGGGGCTATGTTTAGGAGACAATGGGATTGCCTCAGCCTAGGAACTGAACAAGATGTGGGAATGGAGATGATGAGACAGACAGCAGAAACTTCATTCTGGAATCCCAGCAGGTGAGAACCAGAGCCCGGGGGATTTCTCAAGTCTGGCTGTACATTACAGTCACCTGGGGCCTTGAAAAAATACCAGTGTCAAGCCTGCAACACTACCAACTGAATCAGAATCTCTGGGGTTGGGCCCAGGCTTATGAATATTTTTAAAGTTTCCCAGGTGATTCTACTATAAAGAACTGAAGTTACAGAGCCCCAAAGGTCCCTGAACAAGGCAAGTCAGTGATGAGGTGCCTGAAGGCAATAGGGAATGCTGAGGATAGTGGGAATTTTTAAAGTCCCTGAGACTATCAGACTTGCTACATTTAAAAGGGAAATAAATAGAAGGGACAGTGCGATACTTAGAAATCACATCCTGATTGCCTTTTTTCAGGGAATGAAGAATGCCTACAGTCTTTAGTCTGCTGCAATTTTAGGTGATAGCCTCAAAAGCCCAGGGTCTCAAAGGTTGAGTGTTATTTCCCAGTAAAGTGCAGAAGCCATGGTGGTGCAGTTGATTAAAGGACTGTGCATATATCTGGGCATACTTTGGGATGCAGGAGTCAAGAGGTGTCAACATCTTAGTTGTTTTGGGTTAAGGGTGAAGGGGAGAACACAGATGGCAGAGACAAACATTTTAAAAATAATCTGGACCAAGATGATTCATTCAGAGTTCCATGACTTCATCTTGCCCACACTCTACTACTAGAATGTGCTACATTGTAGGGAAAGGAAAAAGAGAACCCTGCATTTGAATGATATACACTTTATACTATGCTATACTTGAAATGCAAACTATACTGTAAAGGAAAACGCAGGTCAGAAGAGCTGTGCTCTTTCCTAGCTCAGTCACTGGTGAGGCCCTGAGCAAGTTACTTTCCTTCTTTGGGATTCAGTTTTCCCAGCTGTAAAATGTAGGGTCAAATGGGATGGCACTCAGTTCCTTCCTGGCTCTGACATTCTCTGATTTGAGACCATATAGTTCATCCCCAGCCCCCGCTGGAAACTGGAGGCTACAGCTCTCAGGAGGTAGGCAGGATGTCCTGGGAACCGCAGGCAGGCAGAGCTTCAGAGGCAAGAAATTCTGGTAGGATGTGGATTGTTACATCATGGCTTCTGGTCACAAGGCTCAGGCCACTGAGACCCAGGCACAAGACTCCTTCAGTTCTTATGGGGATAACGGCTGGAAATGAGACATCTGGCTGCATTCCACTGGTATGGCCCCCTTTTCCTGAGTGACATCAGAAGAATGTGTTGACAGATCCGTATCCTGTTTCTAATTCTTCTCCATATTTCATGGTGGGAGCAGTAGCAACTGCAGCAGGATGAATCTGGTCTCCCTCTTTTTTGGTTTTCTAGCTTCCTGTAGGTGTTCATGAATAGGAAACGTCCAGAAAGGCGTATTTTTGGGGTGGTGAGGCTTTTTGTTGTGGTTATTGTATTGTGTGTGTGTGTGTTTTGAAGATGCTGGGGAAGTTGAATGCAGAGCTTTTAGGATCTTTTTTCATAGCACATTTTTTTTAGGGGGGGGGGTACCCTATGGCCAGGAAATTGAACCTGGGTCTCCCACATGGAGGCAAGCATTCTACCACTGAGCCACCCACACACCCATAGGACTTCTTGGGTTCTGTTAGCTCAATTTCCCCCAGCACTATATTACAAGCCCATGTCATAATGTGTCTGGCACAGAATGGGTTCTCAACAAATGTTCACTTTTCAGTGAGATAGCAGAAATCGTCTGAAATACTGAACCTCAATTTTAGACTGAAAGAAAAATAATCACCAAATCCCTTTTATCTGCTTATGATACTAGTGGTGCACCATAAAAGCAGGAGGAAAGAGAATTGGCAGGTCTTCAAAATAAGTCCAGAAATGTTGCTTGATATCTACTGGTTGCCAGGCACTGTGCAAGATGATGTGGCAATGCAATGATACATTCATTAGACATGGCCCTTGCCTTCCAGTCCCTGATAATCTACATGGAGAGGCAAGATACAAACATATGAATAGTGAATAATAAAAGCTGAATAGCTGCCCAAGATAACAGAATTGTTGTCAGAGGTCATATTGGGAGCATATGATTTATTGTCAAATAATTCTTGAAGACAGGTGGAACTGGTCAGAAGATGACATTTCAGGCCAGGGTAGTTAGAATGAATGAGAGAGGGACTGGGGTGAGCAAAAGTGAAGAGCTTTAGCTAGGCCCGGCTATGCTCTGGAAAAAGAAACTAAACCCATCAGAAGACTACTAGGTGAGCTGAAAATGGAGGCTCTCGAACCCCAAACCAAGGCGAGACTTCATCTTGCAGCAAGTGGGGAGCACTGAAGCTTCTTTTGCAAAGTAGAAGTGTGAACTGAAGAGATTCTCTGGCTCTTCTCCAGTCTCAGTAGATCAGAGGTCTGTACTCTTTCTAGTTCTCGTGGAATCCTCTGGGTCCCTTGCCCAACCAACATCATCTTTTTTTGCCTCTTAGCACAATGCTTGAGAAAAAGTTTTTGGCTTCGGTATCTGACTTATCTTTGAAAACAAGGGGATTGCTTGTTTTCAGTATGATGTACATTTGGTTTTGAACTTCCTGAAGGGGGAGGGAGTGACCAGGTAATTTTAAAAAGCTCCCTTCCAGCCTCCAGGATGCTGATTCAATGACTCAGCAATGGAGGGTTTTGCAATAGTTTTACAGAACAACATCAACTGGCTTTTCCTAAAGAATCCCTGGTTTCTAAGAAAACTTCAGCCTGGGTTCCTGCCCTGACTGGGATGAAATTCCTTCTCTCCTCTGGGTAGCATGCCTGTAGTACATGCTCTGCAGCCAGTGTTGGCAAATTTAAAGGGCTTTAGAATCAAGTCAGATCTCAATTCAAACTCTGGCTGTGTCTCTAACCAGATGTGTGACCTTGGGGAAGTTACTAACTTTTCCCAATTACAGTTTCCTCATCTAATAACTACTTTGCTGGGTGGTCACAGGTATCAAATGAGATAGGTATTAAATGGCACATAAATATTCAATGATTTTTCTTTTACAAAGTTCATTTATGTACAATACTTCTTCAAACAAATGAGCTGTGTCTCTTGCCTGTACCCTAAAAAAATTCCTGAGTTTCCAACTAGACCTTTTCCTCTGGGTCCACCCTGATACCTGCGTCCTGCAGATGGACAGTAAATTCAGCCTGACTGAGAACAGAGAAAATTCTGTTGCCCAAGAAGGGAGCTGAATGAAAGGGCTTGTCTTCTTAAGATGACCCTTCTCTCAGAACAAATTGAAGACAAAGAAGAGGACTTTTGGTGTAAAGCAGGAAAAATAAAGATTTCTGAATATAAACTTGTGATTTCCAAACAACTTAATGTTTTATTAAAAACAAAACAAAACAAAATAATAACAAAAAACACTTATATAATGCTTACCACGTGCCAGGCACAATTCGAAGCACTTTATAATATATAACTCATCTAATTCTCATAACCACCTTAGGAGAAGGTGTCATTATCCCAGCCTAAAGCTGGCGAATCTGAGCCACAAAGAAGTTAAGCAATTTGCTATAAGTCCCACAGACATGAGGGTGACTTCACATCTAGGCATTGCAGCAGGCTTAGAAAATTATTGTACAAAAATTAGTAGAGAAGAGAGCCCATCTCAAATGCTTTCTTGGTGATGAAGGGTTAAGGTATAACTCAGGAGATTTTAACTTAGGTGGGCCAACAAGACTGTCATCAACACATAAAGTGATGAGATATCTTGGCACCTAAACCCTGCTTCCCAGGTGGCCTCTCAACTCTTGGGAGCTACCTCACTGGGGTCCCCCTTAAGACAATTTTGGCTGGGCCTCTCTCCCTTCCTTGATTGATTTATTCTTATAAACATTCAGTGAGCCTCAACCAAGTGCCAAGCACCATGCTGGGTATACCAAGCTCACTTTAACAAGTTCCAGCCTCAAGGAGTCACAGTTAGTGGAAGTAAAGAAAGGAATCAAGAGCTGCATATGCTCTGAAGGAAGGATTCTGCAAGGATATCTTGGCCTCTCCTCACAGAAGTGAGCCTCCCCTTCTCTCATTTCAGAATCCGAGCCAGCATATTCATTTACAAGAGAGGCAGTTGCCACAAACTGTCTACTGACAAAGCCAAGCAGAATGCCTTTCATTCTTTGCCTTCCTCCCTCCTTTATCACCTCTCTCTCCTGTCTCTCTCCATTTTTCTCACTTCTTGTCCTCCATCTCCTATCTTTTCCTGGCCTTCTGCTTTTCTCTTGGTTTCATGCAGACCTTTCAGGGCCACTCCCCAGCCCTTATTCTCTAAGTCTACATGTCTTACTAGCTTATTTGGTGACCAAAGGTAAGTCAAAGAGCAAGAAGAGTTGGGAAACACTGACCCAGATCCTGCCAAGGCTCACAACATGTTATTTTGCATTGTGACACTGGCATTTCCTGTCTCTTTCTGACCTCAATAGCGAACTGAACATCTCAAGATGTTTCTTTATTCATATGCTATTTGGTTAGAGACACCAAGATCAGGAACATTCAGGGAGAAGGAGATCAGAGTGGGTACCAGATATGAGGAAGAAAAAGGACTGAGGACACAGAGGTAACCTTTCTCCAGCTTGCGGTCTCAGAGATACCAGCACTGCATTAACAATGCCCAGATGGATGGTTGGGAAAGGGAGGCAACTGGATGAACAGAGAAACCTGCTTTGTTTGGCTCCGAGAAAGGGGAGTCAGGAAAAGTGATGGTGATAAACATAAACAGACTTGTCCTCCTGCTAATAATGCTTGTTAGTCATTTATAAGCTTGGGAAGAAAGCCTCATTAGAGAAGACCTTAATTAAATTACTTTCTTGCCTCTCCACCATTAACTCCATCTGTCCTATACTACCTCCCACAAAGAGACTTTATGTAGTGTCATTTTTAGAACTCAGTTACTTCTGGGTCTTTTAGTGATGTTTCTTTGTGCTCTTACCTCAACTCATTGGAAAGGAACGAAACTCGGTGGCTCTGTCTTTCTGCTGCTCTGGTCTAGCCCCAGAACAAGTTCTTTGCCTTCCTTTGTTTCATCCATTTATCTGCCCAGAAATCTATCCATCAAACATTTATTGGATTCATACTTTGTGTAAAGCACTCTGATGGCTACTCTGAAGGCTGCAAGGATGAGTAAGACACATTCAATGTTTCCAAGAACTTGTGGTCTATGGAGACACATCTAAATAAAATAAATACAAACACGGAGGACATTTTTCTCTTTAGCATCTTAGAAGCAATATGGGTTTTTATAAACATGCCCCCTATATCTGATGTTTTTTCTCCTCTATAAGCTCCAGGAGGGCCAAGTCAACCCTTTAAGGAAAGAGCATTTGGGACTAGACAGGGAACAGAAACAGCAGAGCAATATATGGCTGGGGTCAAATCAGGCCTGATTCTTGCCACACCTTAAGACTCACAGATAACATGTGTAGCCCAGACGACGTGGGCAGAGGCAATGTTCCCCTCTACAGGATTCCTCTGCACAATTTACTGTTCTTTCTTCAAAAGCATAATGTTCAGGAAAATGCTGTTATGGCACACATCCCTTTAGAAACCTCACTGGATTTACTGGTCTTGGGTGAAAGACCTAGGAAAAGAGTTACCAAGGGGACTAGTATGGTACAGAGTACATAAGAGATATAAAGACAGTACATTTGGAAGGCAGTATCATGGTTTTTGACACATAGTTTTTTAATCAAACAGTAAATAACAAAAATGTGGGATAGGCTCTCCACTTTTTCAAGGTATAGTGAGGGTTATGAAGACATTCTAGATAAATGGGTAAGAGAAACCATTATATAGCTGTTTCAAACATGGAACCCCAAACATTATTCCTTGTTTAACTTGTGGATTGGTCAATTTTAGTTGAAGAGAGAAAGTATGTGTCACTTGAGTCATGCAGGATAAGTAATTCATAAGGTACACAAAGCAGGGAAAGAACTTCTAGAAACAGGTAGCACGAAGGTGTGAATGGCTGGGATGGCTGAAACAGAGGATACAGGAGCAGAGTGTGTGACAAGGTAGAGAACTGCCAGGCCTACAGCCTGCATATTCCATGAACGGTGGGCTGCTAGTGGTGGCATCCTGAGAAGAAAGGAGCTGAAGGACCACTGGATGGTAGAACTTCGAGGATCTCCAGGGTTCCTATATCCACTGGGATGGGTGTTTCTGGAATAGAAGCCACACAGGGAGATGTCAAAAAATCTGTAAAATTGAAATTTTGTAGAAGATACAATTGAAATCCAGAGTAATCTGGGACGAGCTCTGCTGGCTTCTGTATGCCCGCTCCCTTGGGTAGTTCAGTCTTCTCCAGGATCCTCCACCCTACCCTGAGACTACAATTTCTGAAGAGACTTGCCTTGGAAATCACTTCTCTTTCTTTTATTAAGGTATCACTTGGACATTATACAAAGAGTATTAGCAGAAACCACAAACTCACACACAGAATAAATTATAAAATTCGTATTTAAAAAGTAGATGATGTAAGAAGCTGTGCTACCAGGAGGACCTCCTGGTCCAATGTTCAGAGAGTCACAAAGTGTCAGCAGCCCCTGAGAGTCCATAATAAATCTTTTAGAGCCAAATGCTCCCTCCAAGCATATCTAATGAGGCCCCAGCTCCTCTACGCAAACAGGTACTCACACACAGACATATAGGGAGTGAGGGTTGGGAGGGCCTGTAAACAGCAACCAGCTTAGCAACAAGCAAAGTAGACCCAGTAGTGCTTTCCCTGTGGCTTTAGAGGCAGATAAATTCCTGGCACTCACCCTTCATCAACTCCCGAGCTCCCTTGGGGGTGCAACTGTACTGCATGCAGTGCCCCTGCTGCTGTGAGGAGGTAGGGGACTGCTTTATAAAGCAAGGAATCGGTTTTGTTGTCCTGGCCTGCAAGGTGAGCGAATATCAGCTTTCTTACACCACCTCTGCTTTACTCTCTGGACTACCAAGCCTCTCCTGCCACTCCCACAAGAACGGGTGAAGAGATGTGTCCTCAGGGAAATCCAACAAACTTGGAGTCAGATGAGCTGTGCCCAAGGCCTCCATCAGCCACCCTCTAGCAGTATGAGATTAGGGAAGTTACTTCATTTCTCTAAGCCTCATAGTTCATCCCCATTTGTAAAAGTGGGAATGAGAGTATCTACTTCCAGGGTCATCACAAGGAATTCCTGAAATTTGATATTGCCAAATACCATGTTAGCCACATCGTATATGTTTGAAACTATTTTCTTTCCTCCCTTCTTCTCCCCCATCTAATGGGTATTTCTTGCTTTCTATTTTTCTGTTTCCAACTTTATACATCTATGGTGGTCATGTAATCCCAATGGTCCCGACCAAAAAGTACCAACAGGGCCTCCGTTAACCAACAGAGATTATTCCCCAATCCAAGACTTTAAAATCCATGCACAGGGACTGCACCACGGGGAAAGTCAAAGACGTGAACTAGGGGAAGATCTGGGTCTCAGGTACCACTGAAGCCCAGAAAAGAGATCTGTGTACTCTGTGGGTACAAGGATACCCGACTGTCTCACGGACGATGGGGAGGTGTGATGATGGAACAACATGAATGAGAAACAGTTGCATAGATGTGCATCTGAGCTGTTTCTGGCCAAAGCTGGAATCAATGGTGGTACTGCACAGAACTTTTACCAGAGACAAAACCACCCCTCTTCAAGGGTAGGGAGGAGCAAGGATGTGGGAGGCTTATCTTCCCAGCAGGTCTGTCCACCAAAGACCAGTATGATGGGTTACACTCCACTCTCTGGTTTTGCGGACATTTTTTATCCATCTCTCCACCCATCCATCCATCCATCCATCCATCTGGTATATATTATGAACTTTGTAGAATGCAGGCTGACCATGGCCGAAAATCCCATGTGCTCATTCAACACCTTTAATCCAAGATGTCAGTATCTTTTAAAAGTCACTTAACTGGAGTCTTTTACGTTAATGCTGTGAGGTAGTAACGAGATAGGCAATACCCTCTTTTTATAGGTCAAGAAGTGATCAAGGTAATAGGGGTGAGCACTGCTGAAACATGGTAAGGACTGGTCAAATGGAGGTCTGTTCCTCCCAAAGGTCAGAAACTGGCCCTCCTCTCCTATGCTTGGATATGACTTCTGTTGGACTGAACTCAATGTCTAGGCCAGCTCTGCTGCTTTTCACACCAGTGTGGGTTTCAAGTCCTCTTTGAAGTTCACAATAAGCTTTGGGCGGGCCCACATTTTTTCCCAGGAAGCCAACCCTGCAGTAGGCCCTGGGTCGGTGTCTGATGTGCCACTGTCACTGGAGTCAGAAGAGCTCTGGAAGCAGATTTCACAGTAGGGCCGGTGGCAGCAGCAGAAGAACTCATCTGAGCTGCTAGACTCAGTGTCAAGGTAGTTGCATGGAGAAGACAAGGAGGGACAGCCTGGGGACCCTGGATGCCGCAGCAGCAGCTGCTGCTGCTCAGACAGATGTGGTGGGGCCCTGGATAGGTGTGGGGGAGCAGGACTTTCTGCCTGGTCAGAACCGTAAGTCTGATAAGGAAATGCTGTATCATTCCCTCCAGCCCCCTGGGGCTCTGTCTGACATGGTCTGCCGTCCTCCAGGGTACCTGGTTTACCTTGAGGATCTGGGAGAAGTAAAGGCTTCCTGGGAAAGGGCCTTGGTATCCTAGAACCAGCAGTTTTGGGGTTTGGGTTGGGGCTGTCCCCATTCTGCACATTCAGCCCACTGTGTGCCCCAGAAACTGTTCTGTTTGCCCGACGCCCCACATAGGAGGGTACAGAGCCCGGACAGTGGGAGAGAGCCCGGTGAGCTGCTCGTCTTCTCCTCACCATATATGGGCTGAAGCCCAGCTCCTTGGAGAGGGGCATCTTCTGGGGGCTGCGGGCAGCACTGCTCTTCCAGGGCTGCTGGGGCCAAGATGGGGAAGAGGGGAGAGGAGTCTCAGGGTTCAGGCTCAGATCTTGTAAGACTTCCTGAAGCTTCTCTCTGATTACTGAACTGACCCTTGGCAGCCGCTCTTTGGGCTTCTCTGAGTCCTCCAGCTGCCTCTGTCTCTGGGGAACAAAGATTCCTCCACTTGGTATGAGACTCTGGCTGGGAGCCATGGGTGCCTGGTTTCCTCCTTCAGGACCTCTGCTTTGCACAGTCTGTGGCTTCCTGCTATAGCTGGAGTTTAAATGATCAGAAAAGTCTTTCAAGTCAGACATCTTCTTCTGTCCTGGGGAGGCGCTGGGGTCATTTGCAGGCCTCTCAAAGCTATGTATACTTGAGGAGGGCACTGAAGTACTCTGAGAGTCCTCGACAGCCAGGCTGACATCATTCTGAGAGTCAGAGAGGCATTCCAAAGGTCCATGAGCTGCCATGCCACACGCAGAGGCTGCGGCCTGGATGCCCGTCCTCTGGGAAGAAGCAGACAGGACAGCTGACCCTGGGGGGTCACAGGCGCATTCAGCAGACATCAGCCTCACTAGCTTCTCTTTGGCATTGTTTACCTGTTCCTGCAGGCTTTCAATCACAGCATTTTTCTGTAAAATAAAAGCAAAACCATCAATAAGAGAGCTGCCATGGCTTTCACACTGTTTCGCACAGTGGTGAGAGCATGGCATCAGAAAACCTTGGTTTAACTCCTGGTTCCTCCATGTATTAGCTGGGTGATATCTGGCTCTGAAGAGGCACCCCTCAAAGGGTGAAATGAGGTGATGGAGGTCATTGTTGGGCACTATAACTGATACACGGCACTCAATAAGGGAAACCTTGATTAATTGTTGTTATGATTTGTTTCCCCTTACATCCCTAGACAGAGCAGCATTATCTGTGAATAAGGGAGGTTGGGAGAGGCACAACCTAGCTGCTGATGTCTGCCACAGCACCCTCTTACCTGTGCCCAGAACTGAGAGAGGCACGCCAGTCTGCGAGATACTAGGCTGACTAAAGTTTGAGATGGTCCACCTCTGGGTTTGGCAAAAATTCATTTGGCAAAATGAAGATGAATTTGAGGCACACCTCATGTGGATGAACAAGTGGGGATGCAGTGTTTTGCCTCTTGCTAAGCAGCCTAGAAAATAGGAAGAGTAGAAGGGGTGATTCCTAAGCCAAAGAGATAAGACAGGAGCCAGTGAACATTTCAGGTTGATGTTATCACCTCCCTAGGCTGGCTCTCTGGGGGTATGAGGCCAAACTACCACGTGGCAATATCAGCTGCTGGTATTGTCTTTCTGTTGGTATTTCCTAAAGACGTGGGTCAGAATCATTAGAGATGCTTTAAAAAAAATAGGACTGGGTGGGCCAAGGTGACTCAGCAGGCAGAGTTCTCACCTACCAGGATGGAGACCCGGGTTCATTTCCCGGTGCCTGCCCATGCAAAAAAAAAAGGACTGTTGGGCCTTACTTCTCTAACAGCTCAATCCAGTCGTTCTACAATGGAGCCCTGATGTAGGAGGCAGGGCAGTTCTGCTACTGAGTTGCCTGCCTGCTGCATGGATGTTATTAGATAAACAGGTTGTTCCCAGGAGGGCTGGCAGACAAGAGCTGCAGGGGTGTGACAGTTCTAACTGCAAGATCCAGGGGCATCAAGTGGGAGTAGAAGTTTCAGTGATGGGTGTACAAGGTAAGACTGCACCCTGAACATCTTTCTATGGTATAGCAGCTGACTCTAAAGCTCAGAGGCAGTTTCAGTTTCTGAAATTTCTAATGCTCAAAGGAAGCAGAGTAGGGATGAGATCACCAGAGGGAACTGATGGTCTTGGCGCACATGACATAGGGTCTAGTTTTGTGAAGGCAGTAAAACAAGCACTGTGTTTAAGAAATACTCACTCAAATGCCAAAAGGCTGCCTCTTTGTTGCCATCCTCCTTAGAGGCTGAAGGAAAAGAGCATTGGGACATTAATTTATCATGCCCTAGAAAGAAAAGGATGTCTCCCTTTTTTAGGACACCTGATGCAAGTCCTCTATGGACTGAATCTGTGTTTTTTTTTTTTTTTGAGAAAAGATCATTTAAGGGAGCTGTAGCTTAAGTGAAATAGTCCAATCATCTCCTGGCAGCAGTCTCAGAGCAGACCCACTGCTCCCCATTTGTAGGCAGGAAGGTGATTTTTTTTCCACTTTTCTGTACTCCAGTTTCACCTATGGTTTAATCTACTTCTTTTATCATCTAGGAGAGAGCCCAGGACCAGTGAGTAACTGGTGAATAAGCAGAAGGGACTTTCAGCTGAGCACCTGCCTGCCCTCCCTTTTCCCCACCTGCAGAATGGAAAGGCCTGGGTGTTGCCGGGTGCGCAGAGATGACTCAACGACTCACCAGAACCAGCGCGGATGAGTAACAGGGAGACATCCAGGCCCTTCATGATGTCTGGGCTGTGCTAGGTATCTCTGCGGATATTATGGGCTTGACGATGATAGCCACACACGAGGGACCCTTCCTTCTCCACCGGCCCTTCCTCCTGAAGCCCCCCGACCCTGTGCATTCCCATACTGGCTTCAGGAGACCTCTACTGCTGCAGAGTTAGCAAGAAGCCACTAGCTGACAACAACCATGCCAGCTGGTAAAATGCGAGTGCCAGCTTTTTTGTTCCTTATTCCCAAACTCTTTTGACTACAGGAAAAGAGTACAAATACTGAGTTGGGAGGAATACTCTTCTACCAGTGAACCAAACATCTGAAGTTGGCTGGTGACAGACTGAGAAATTTACCTAAACAGTAAATTTCCCTTCTTTCAGAAAAGGGAGTAGGACTCTGTTTACACCATGGCTGCATACCAGTCAGAGGCGTGGTGTCAGGCACTGCCATGGTGAGACCAAAATCTGACCTACTGTGGCAGCTGTATTGAAGAAAGCTTTTTAATTAGTACTTTTGGCACATCTTGGGAAGCAAAATGTATACAAGCCTGTTTCATAGGTCCAGACCATTAGGAGAAATGGAATCACCTCCTGTTTCTATTGCTCGAGGAGAAAAGTAGTAAGTGAGTTTCCTCTGCTGCAGTGTGGAAGGAACTCTTCTACCTCTGGGAAGGTCTCACCTGCTGATCTTCACACAGCTTGTGAACTCAGTCCTGGATGCTGCCCCAAGCTCAACTTCTGGGGACGCCCAGCCACAAACCGAGACAAGAATGAGAAGATGGACTTCCCAGACTTAGGAAAGTAAAAGAAGAACGCCAGGGCAGCACAGGGGGCTGTGGAGGAGGGAAATGCAAAACGAGGAGCCGGGATCGGGGTTTGTGCACCTACTGAGGCAAGAGAGATATGTGTGTTTATATAACAGGTAGTGGAGAGCCTGGAAAGCAGATACTGGAATCAGTTTTTACCACCAGAAGGAACCTCTCCAGGCCCACCACAGGGTCCTGGGACTGACTGCTGGTTCTCTGGCCTGTTCTGGGAAAGATGTTCCAGGTGTAGAGTTGGGCAGGAGGCCAGCTCTTTACTGCCTCTGCTTCTGAACTCTCTTTGGGTCCTTCCTCCACAGACCCAAGGCACTTTTTTTAGATAAAGCCGATTCAGTCACTGTGTGGGAAACAGGCTAGGATGGCAGACATACAAAAAGCATGTCACAAATTACCACAGGCTAAAGAGTCAGTCCACTTGGTGGTTTCAGCATGAGCTGACTGTGAATGAAAACCCTCCCGGCTGTTCTAGCCAAGATTTTGGCCTTCTGTTTAGCTGGGGAAAAAATGTTCCTTGAAGACTTCACAGAGCATCAAAGGCAATCCTACTCCCTCGCCAGGTGGGAAGAAAACTGGCTTTGAAATAATGCTGTGAAAGCTTTGAAAAGAGCAAAGAAACGGAGAAGTATTCATCTGAAGGATTATACCCTCCCAACCTGAGGGGATGGTGTGGGCAAGGGCACTTTGGGGAGGCTAAATCCCGTCATCCAGTTAGATGTTAAGTCTGTTGTGTGTCTTAGGTCCTCTCACAGGGGCTATTCATACTCAGGTGGCAGTTCCATTACAAAAAGCAGTTTCTCGAATAGCACCTGTTTAGGTATGTTCTCTACTGAAAAAAAAAATACAAATGTAATTTAGTGTCAAAATACTGACTAATTCTTCTGGGCCCTGTGCCTTCTTCCTGAAGCAAAGCAGCACTCCAGCTTTTCCATGTGCTGTCTTCAAGCCCACACCACACTGTCCAAGTCTGGGAAAGGCACCAGCTCTGGCTCAAGCACAGCAAAAACAAGGGGTGGAGGCTGACTGGTCGCCCCCTGGGTGCTATAATGATATTCAGAAGCCCTTGTTCTGTCCACCTCCCAGTCTGTGGACACTTCTTGACTTTCTGGGCTAATGAGATGATTAACATCTCTATGCAGAGCCTGGAAAAGACCAGTAAGAGGGGCCATAAGATCTTCAACACAAGGGCACTACTCTGAAGAGAAAGAGTTAGACAGAAGATGCTAGTGTCCATTATGAAGCAGAGCCCTTACAATGCTGTTCCCTCTGTTAGAATGCTTTTCCCCACATTCCACCTGCCCAATTTGTACTTGACCTTCAGCTTTAAATTAGGTTTCTCTGCCTACCCCACCCATTATTCTGTCTGACTACCCTGATTTTTTTCCCTTCATAATTCTTAGTGCAATTCATAATTATGTTTACTTGATTAATATCTTTTCCTCCACCAGACTATTAACTGCATGAGAGTAGGGATCATGTTTGTTTTGTTCATCAGCACTCAGCACAATGCCTGGCACATAAAAGTGACTTAATATGCATTCACACAATGAAGGACGAAAGGTGTGGGGGGTCAGCCATGGGAGGGTCACTGGGGAACTGCTGAGTGCTTGCTTGCTAAGAAGGGAAGTGAAAGGGGAGGAATTGGAGAAGAAGAGAAAGTGAACAATGAGGGCAGCAGGGGCCACTGATGCACAAGGACAAGCATGGCTGGAGTTCTTTTTCTAGGGAATTTCCCAGGCAGGAATGTAGCTTACTTCTGTGAGGAGCCTTTCCATGGAGTTTTTCTCTCCTCTCAGGTGGCATCTCTGTTCCTCACCATACTGGGTATGGAAGCTTTTGCTGGGTGTGCTGAAATATTTGGCCATACGTCTAATTGTTTGGTTTTCCTCTTCAAATGCCTTCCATTGCTTCAGCTGTTAGATAAAAGAGAATATGTTATTTATTTAATCAACACACCCAGAAACACATTCTCTCACTCTTTCTCATAAACACCAGGGAACGACAGTGTCACAGAAAAGCTAATATACAGTTTATCTACGTAAACAGTTCTCTCCTCAAAACTATACCTCACTCTGAAAAGCTCACAGACAGTAATGACAGAAGGTATAGTGAATTTTAAGGTTATGTGACTTTAAAAAGCATGAGAGGAAGATTATGACATATAGATAACATGTAACAACTTAGCTTGACCCATCTACCTACCCATTGCTGAAATGGTCAGAGAAAACCAGGGTTGTATATTTCCAGTGCCCACAGTCTAAAGCCCGAGTTTAGAAGCTATCATAAGGTTGAGCAATCTGGATACCGAATGTTTCAAACGAAACCGGTTCTAGTTATACATAGCTGCTCTTAATTGTTTCTCATTTGTTGAGTAACGGTGTCCTTCTGCCATCAAAAACCAAGTTCCTGGGGGTGAATTTCTAACCCAAATCAATAATCAAGGCTCAGGCAGACAGAAAACCACAAATGTCAATAAGAATGCTAGAATATGAGATCTGAGATCTGACCATCTTTTCTCTTGGACAGATGGGCAAAGACTCAGAGACGGGTGTTATGTCCAAGCTCATACAACTGGTTAGTGTCAGAGCCACAGCTGTACCAAGTCGTAATGCTATGCTGGCGTGTCCTCACACAGGTGATGAAGAGAATGACTTAACTGCAGGAGTCCTCGGGGAAGTTTTTCAGGAGAAACTGATCTTGAGAAACAAGCTGTGGAAGTATGGGTTGGTTTAGTTAAATTGGGATGGAGCTGAATGCTGAACTTTCACCAACAGAGGTGTGCACCTGAGCGTTCCAGAAGCTGTCTCCACCTGGTGAGTGCCAGTGAGGTGAATGACAGGGGAGGCCACAGTGGCGGAGGTGCCTCCTTTGCCCTCATGAATTTCCATAACTAAAGGGCTCTGTCTCCCACAGAAACTTCGGACAACCAACAAGAACTGGAAAAAACATCTTTCTAAAACCTCCAGAAATCAGTTAGAGGATTGCAGTAACAGTGTGAGTGCTGATTTAAGAAAAAGGCCACTTAAAAGCAGTAGGTCCTCAAGACTCCCTGGCTGGCCCCTCCTTTGTCCCCTCACCAGCTCAGCACCAGCTGACATTCCCAGTGCAGATCTCCAGAGGGAAGAGAGTAGCCCTTGTGCACATACCAGGGGCATGCATGTCTGGCCTAATCTGTCTGGTGGTGGCCTGAGGGACTTGTTGTTCCAGAACTTGTCCTGCATGTAGAAAGCAGCTGTCCTACAGAACACTGGGGGAGCAGTCAAGTCATGGATGCCCGGGGCAAGGGATTTCTGGCGGTAGACATACAGTGCAGTGCCTGCAACTGTGAGGAAACCGTTTCTTAAGGGTAGAGGGGACATTTGTATCTGTGTAAACAGGGGAGTTCTTAGGGCCACATGCACATGACCCAGACAAGAGGCATGCACAGAAAGCATCAGGGAAGCCTCTGTGCTTTTGCCTGGAGCTATTCTCTAAACTTATTGTATAGATAAACTCTAAAGGACAGCATAAGCATATACTGATTTGCAAAGACTGGAAGTGTTTTCTCTTTTCTCATCTTTGTTTTTGTTGTTGTTAGCTCCTAGCATTCAAGGAAAGTGCACTCATAATACTACCTGCTATAAGCTTACAGAATAGTTATTTCATTCTGGTGATAACATATTAAAATAGCAAATATCCCAGTTTCAACAAAAGTTTAAAAACATACAAAGAAACAGGAAGCAATGGCCCAGGATAAGGAAAAGATTAAAATATTAGAAATAATGAGGAGGCTCACACCTAGGATATACCAGGCAAACACATTTAAAAAATTGTCCTAAATATGGTCAAAGGGTAAAGGGCAAAGAACTAAAGGAAATTAAGAGAACCACAGATGAACGCAAACAGAATATGAACAGAGAGACAGAAATTATGAAAAGGAACCAAACTGAGCTGAAGACTATAGTAACAGAAATTTAAATTTCCCTAGACAGGTTCTACAGCAGATTGGAGCTGGCAGAAGAAAGAATCAGTGAACTTGAAGAAAAGAAGATTGAAATCAACCAATATGAAGAACAGAGAGAGGAAAGAATGATGAAAAATGAAGAGCCTGAAAAACCCATGGCTCTCTATCAGGTATACTGATATGCATAATGTGGGAGTCTCAGAAGAAGAAGAAAGAGAAAAAGGGGCAGAGAGAATATTTGAAGAAATAATGGCTGACAACTTCCCCAACATAACAGAAGACATGAAAATATACACCCAAGACGGTCAGTGACTCCAAACAGGATAAACCCAAATAGACACACACCATGTGGCCATATTATAATCAAACTGCTGAATACCAAAGATAAAGAGAGAATTCTGAAAACTGCACAGGAGAAGCAATGTGTCACAAGAGAGCCTCAATAAGATTAAATGCTGATTTCTCATTGGAAACCTGAAGGCAAGAAAGCAGTATGATTAAACATTTAAAGTGATGAAAGAAAACAATTGCCAAGTAAGAATCTATATCTGGAAAAACTGTCTTTCAAAAATGAGGGCGGAAAAAAAAATGAGGGGAGATTAAGACTGTGCTGGTTTGAAAGGATGTATAGCCCCTAGAAAAGCCATGTTTTAATCAAAATCCCATTTCATAAAGGTAGAATAATCCCTAGTCAATATTGTATGTTTGAAACTATAATCAGATCATCTCCCTGGATGATGTGATTTAGTCAAGAGTGATTGTTAAACTGGATTAGGTGACGACATGTCTCCACCCATTTGGGTGGGTCTTGATTGGTTTACTGGAGTCCTACAAAAGAGAAAACATTTTGGAGAATGAAGGAGATTCAGAGAGAGCAGAACAGAATGACATAACCACGAGAAGCAGAGTCTACCAGCCAGCAACCTTTGAAGATGAAGAAGGAACATGCCTCCCGGGGAGCTTCATGAAACAGGAAGCCAGGAGAAGAAGCTAGCAGATGACGCCCTTCCAGATGAGAGAGGAACCCTGACAGTGTTTGCCATGTGCCTTCTCACTTGAGAAAGAAACCCTGAACTTCATCAGCCTTCTTGAACCAAGGTATCTTTCCCTGGATGCCTTAGATTGGACATTTCTATAGACTTGTTTTAATTGGGACATTTTCTCAGCCTTAGGACTATAAACTACCAACCTATTAAATTCCCCCTTTTAAAAGCCATTCCATTTCTGGTATATCACATTCTGGCAGCTAGCAAACTAGAACAAAGACATACTCAGATTAAAAAAAAAAAGCTCTATTACCACTAAACCAGCCCTACTAGAAATGCTAATGGAAGTTCTGCAAGTTGAAAGGAAAGGACCCTAGACAATTGACTGAAGACATAGGAAAAAAAAAAAAAGATCTTCAGTAAAGATAATGACACAGGTAAATATAAATAGCAGTCCTATTGTACTTTTATTTGTAACTCCACTTTTACTTCCTACAGGATCTAAAAGGCAAATGTATAAAACGTAATGATAAATCAATGGTTTGGATTCAATGTATAAACATGTAATTTATTGTAAGAACTACATAAAGGTGGGGGTCATTGAGGCATAGGAACATATGCTCTTGAAACTGTTAAGTATTGAAGCTATTATGTATGTTATAAATGTTGTTATAGATTTCGCATGTTACACTTAAACCCCATGGTAGCCAGAAGGAAAATATCAGAGAATATGCAAACTCATAGAGACAGGAAGGCAGGGCCAATGGGGGGGTTAATGCAAAGTGAGTGTAGATTTTCCATCCAGGATAAAGGAAAGTTATCCTAACAGCAACCTTCTGACTGCAGTTGATCCCATTAATATGCTTGGGAGGGTTTGGGATGGGAAGATGTATGCTGTATGTATGTTTCCACAATTAAAACAAAAAGAAAGAAAAACCAAAGAAATAATGACAATGAAATGCAATACATGATACTTAGTGGGATCTAGGAGTAGAGAAGAAAATGCTCAAAAGGACATTACTGGGGCAGAAGAAAAAATTGGAATATATAAAGTAAGCTTTATATCAGTGTTAAACTTCTTGTACTTGAGAACTGCATTTACGGTGATTATATAAATGAAAATCCTTGTTCATAGGAAATACACATGAGTATGATGTGTGCAACCTGCTCTCAAATGTTGAGAAAGAAAGAAAGAAAGATAGATAGATAGACAGACAGGCAGACAGACAGACAAAATAATATGGCAAAGGTGGCAAAATGTTAAAACTGCTGGATCTGAGTATCTGGCGGTGGGGTAGGGTGGGGTGTGTTTGAGTTCTCTGTTATGGGCTGTATATTAATTTTGTAATTGTCCTATAAATTTGAAATTATTTCAAAATAAAACTACCAAAGACTTGTACATAGTCTGTTCTCACACCTCTTGGCTTCTGCTCATGTTGTTCTGAAATGCCACCCCCACCTCCAGCTCAAAGAACTCTTACACCTCCATTAAGGCAGAGCTCAAGTACCCCATTTTCACAGATGGTGTCACTGAGTATCCCCAGCAGACTGTGGAACCCCTTCCTCGGTACCATGTAACAAGCCTCCCTTGAAGCACTTAACACATGTATTATATAACTCCTTTCATGGCTGTTTCCCACTAGACCTAGAGGCGGGGTTCATGTGTTAAACTGCATGTTCCCAGCAGTTAATAAATAGATGGTTAGATACAATTAAAGGAAGCTTTCCCTTAAAAAGCTCAACTCTCTAGTAGGGTGCTGAGACATATACAGATAACTGCAAGGTAGAGTGAAAGGTTCTAAGTATCTTCATGGAAGAGCAGATAAAAACACTTTGGGGGTGTAGAGGAGAAAACGATGACCTACTTCAGGGCCTGCCTACTTCTCAGGAGGGGAGGAAGTGGAGCGGGGCGAGGGAAGGCAGGAGTGGAGCGGAGAGACGGGTTGCCTTAGGGAACCTTCAGAGTCACAGAAGCAGAGGCTGGCTGACTGCTGGCGATGACCTCAGTGCTTGGCATCAACACTTCAGCATTTCCTGAGGGCCTGCGTAGAAGTACTTGGTCCACCTGCCTCTTCAGTTATGTCATCTGTTTCACCCAGCCCTCTAGTGCCGTCTAGCTGCCCTTGAGAAGGGCTTTGCCCTCACAAGCCACTCCCAACACAATCCAGCCTGGGATCTCAGCGGTCAGAGGGCACTCCACCTCACCGCTCTCCCCACACAGCCTCCCTCTCCCACTTCCCCAAACGTGCTCAGCTCTCCTGCTCTCCTGGGAATACACAGTACAGCCTCAAGGGGAAAATCTTACTTTTTCTACCAAAAGTCACTGGGCCAGAGAGGAAAATCAATTCAGGGTCAGACAAATAAAAAACAACGAACAAATCTTGGTTAATTTTATATTTTGAAAGGAAGAAATAAAAGAAGTTAACTCCTAAACCTAAAATACAATAAACTATAAAATATAGTTTTTAGTTTCACAGCATGGTCAGTTCAAGAGAAGAAAAACAATGAGAGTGAAAACAGAAGAAGGTAGTGTCTGAGAAAGGATGCTCAAGAAAGCCAGGAGGGAAAGGGAGAAAACGACAGAGAGAAGGCAAAGCTAACTCAGCCAAGAGAATAGTTTCTGCACCCCACGGTAATTCCATGCCTACTTCCTCTTCAATAAAGCAAGTGCTTCTGATTAATCCAAACTTGGAAATCAGATTTTAAACTGTTCTTTGTCCTGCATTTTTATGCCTTTTGTAGACGGAAGTATACTTAGATTAGGGGATTCAAACACCAGTGGGAACATAAGCCTTATGACCGAGGCTTAGGATGCAAGGTGGACAGAGTGAGAGGTGAGGCTAGAAAGAAGAAAAATATCCACATTCTGCAAATTATTGATTCACTCCATTTTCAGGCGGAGATTGTTCTTCAGATTAGGAAGGCTTTCCTTTAATGCTTACTTGATGTTTAGTTCAATGCCCCAAATTCATTTTGCTCTCTCTTTCAGAGATTTCTGTTAGCCCTAAATTATATACCCAGATCTGTTCTCCATATTTTCTTATCTAGTCTTTCATTTTTTATGTTTGCTTTTCTGTTTCCTCACTTAATTCACTGAGTCAATATTTTGTAGTGTCCAATTGCCTATTCAATGCTTCTACTGTGTTAAATTTAACACAATATTTTTCATTCATATTCAATATTTTATTAACCAAGGCTATGCCTTTTCATGATGGTTTGCTTTAGTTGAAACGAGGGAATCCTTTGAATCTTGTTCACAACACAAATCAAACACCTTCTGAAAATGTCTATTACACCAGGAGCCTAGTGCCTAGTTTTTAAATAGAACTGGCCACAGATACAGTAATCAACTATAAATAATACACTTTTATGTTACATGGCATAAAATTTTCTAATCACATTCCTGTAAATGGTGAATTATAAATAACACTTTCTAACATGTTTATCAAACAGGGAAGCAGAGGAAGGTAGAGTCTACAAATTGTCATAAATTTGTGGTCCTGTTCCAGTGAACTTCAGAATCTCTATAAAGGTCTTTTACTCCTAAATTTACAGTCTTATATGGGCAGAGATACAGTTTCCTAGTAAAGTAAAAACATTCTCTTGGCTTTTCCCTCATGGTCACAAGATGGCTGCCAAGCAAGTGGCAACACCTCCTGTTGAGGCAGGAAGAAAGCAGAAGGGGTGATGCTAGCTCTGCCTATCCCCTTTTCAGGAAAGCAAAAGCTTTCTCAGAAGCCTTCCAGAAAACCTCCAGGGGACAAAATTGTGTCATAGGGGCACTCCTAACTATGAGCAGGATGATAAAAAGTTTAGCTCTTTCAGCCTAAATAGCTGAGGTGGGCAAGTGTGTTAGTTAGATTCAGTTGTCAACTTGGCCAGGTGAGCATACCTAGTCTTGTTGCTGCGGACATAAGCCAAGGTACGTGAACCTCATCTGTTGCTAATTACATCTGCAGTCAGCTAGGAGGCGTGTCTGCTGCAATGAGTGACCTTTGACTTAACTGGCTGGTGCTTAAATGAGAGAACACAAGGTAGCATAGCCTAAGCAGCTCGGCATTCCTCATCTCAGCACTCGCAGCTCAGCTCAGGCCTTTGGAGATGCAGAAAGAAGTCACCCCGGGGAAAGTTGCTGGAACCCAGGGGCCTGGAGAGAAGACCAGCAGAGACCATCCTGTGTCTTCCACGTAAGAAAGAACCTCAGTGGAAAGTTAGCTGCCTTTCCTCTGAAGAACTAACAAATTAAATCCCCTTTTATTAAAAGCCAATCCGTCTCTGGTGTGTTGCATTCCAGCAGCTAGCAAACTAGAACAGCAAGGAAGAAAGAGGCTGGGAATGTCTGAGTGGATTACCAATAATTAGCGTTGTCTTAATTTGTTAGGGCTGCTCTGACAAATACCAACAATGGGTTAGCCTAAACAATAGAAATGTACTGTCTCGTAGTTTTATAGATGACAAGTCAAACATCAAGATATTGGTAGGTTTGCTTTCTCCAGATCTCTAGCATTCCAGCAATTTTCTGTTACATGGCAATCCCTCTCCCCTTGTGTCTGTTCCTCTGGTTTCTGCTGACCTCTGGCTTCTACTTTCGTGTCCAATTTCCTTTGTGTATGATGACTTCAGCCAGATTGGATTAAGGCCCCCCCTCATTCAGATTGGCCACACCTTCCTGTAGGTGTCCTATTTACAAATGGGCTCATACCCACAGGAATGTGGATTAAGACTTGACGTGTTTGTTTTGTGTGTGTGTGTGAGATGGGCTTCTTAAAGGGCCTTTCCTCCATCTCCCCAGGAAGAACAACCCTTGCTTTTCAGAGTCCTTTTCTGCTACATCCCAGAAAATAAGCCTGAGCTCTCAATGGCTTCTTACAACCTGGTGCTTACACAGCAAAGCCTCTGTAGTCACTCAGAGGAATGACCCTATAAAGTTCTCCCTAGAACCTACCTGGGGAACGAAGATGAAGCAGTTGATGGTGGTTGTACAAACAAAGATGCCTCCAGATGTGAGTCCAAAGACCAAGTTGGACCAGGAGTGCAAGTATCTGGTGACCACAAAAAGAAGCCCAGCAGCCAGCACCACGAGGTTGACCCCAACCATGATGGTTAAGGACTGATTCACAGGAGGAGAGCTGACGTGGTCCGTCAGGCCAGCCAGGTAGGCACCGTATAGCAGGAGCAGACCCTGGAGGTGGTGAGGGGAACCAGAGGCTCAGAGAAGTGGAATAACAAAGAGCAGCAGAGAAGGGACCAATTTCCGCATCTGTAAAATGGGGAATAATACCTACCTTAAAGGGTTTCTATGAGGATTTACTAAGACAGCACAGGGGAAAACCCTTAGGGAAACCCCTTCCATCTAAGAGGTACATAATAAATGTAATTTATTCTCCTTTTCTGAGAATGAGTTTATCAGGGGTCAGCAAGTCAGCCAGCAAACAGGACCAGTTGGATGAAGCACAGCACAGGACCATGTCGGTAGGGAGGAGCCCTACAGAAAGGGCTGTTGGGCAACAGGAGAGCAGTGCGCACATCGTCCTGCTGGTGGTGAGGGATAATACATTTGTTGTGTGGTTTTGCACTGCATGAAGCTAAGGGGTCATATGGAAGCCAAAAGTGACCTGTAGTCTGCTCGTCAAAACATGTGCTCGACAGTCCCCAGAGGACTGTCATTTGTCCAGAGGGACCATCTGCTTGCAAAGCCCTGCACCTGTGGAACTGCATCTGTCTAGGAAGGATGGCTTTTGCTACTTTACACCAAAAACATCTACATAGGCTTACAGTGGGTTTTTATGGAAGATTTAGCATGGAGAAAGAGGAGAACAAAGACAAGCTAGGACCTAAGCAAGGTTATGGGGTAGGGTCAGGAAGCAAAAGCTTTAACTATATATTTTACCTTTTTTGTGTCATTCTCAATCTCTGCCCCAAGGAATGCAGGACCCTAATCTTTCCCTATTCCTATGACTATCCACCTGCTTGCTGATTTTTCATTTTCACTAAGATGAACATGACTCACAGGATCTTAAAGGGCTGCCTTTCTTAGAAGAAGTTGCATTTAAACAAAAATCAGTGCTTTAAATCAATAATATATAATACATAAATACAACATATATTCACTGATTATAAGTGAACACGTTTGGTGTAGGACAGGAAACAGTGCTACAGAGAAGAAAAAGTTCTTTTGAAGAGCTCAGTCTGGTAGGGAGATTTAAGGCAAGCACACTAATGTCCATGTCTATAAAACAGAATGTGAGGATGCCCTGGGGGTGGGGGTTGAGGTGAGAACTATTCGGATTCAGAAGGAGAACTAATAATAATTGTAAGGCCAGGTATCAGCAGAGCACCTGCCAGTGACCATAATATCACCCAACTTCATCAACTCCATCTGTAGGGATAGCCCTAAAGATACTTTGAGGGCTGGCTGTGCCTGCAGTGAAGGAGTCAGTCGAGATGCCTTCCAGGAACTCCTAATGCCCAGAATCTCAAATAGGGCCTAAGGGCCAAATGTTGCAACCCTGAGGTTTTCAACAACTAGAAGACACATAAGTCAGGAGGCCAGCAGGGCTTGACTTTTGGATAACTGACATCATCAGGTGGCGTTTGGCAGAGGTTGATCAATGAGTAATTTAATCAAAGGTCAATGAAATTAAATCTATGATTCTGAACTGTTCAAATCTGATTCTATTTCAATTTCACTAAAATTCTTGTGAAAAGGAAAACAGGTATGAATAAACCTTTACATTCATGACTTATGTTTGAGTCATATCTGATACTTGTATGAAATGTGCCTTTACTGCTGAGAACTGGGTGTGTGCGTGTGCGTGTGTGTGCGTGTGTGCGTGTGTGTAGTGGTAGCTGACAGGCTCAGATGGGGTCCTCTTCAGGAACTCCTCACTGACTCGGGAGCCTAGAGGAGTCCGCTCAGCCTATTTCCTGAGGTCAGCATTCTTGCCCCCTTTTCTGTCTTTCTCCTACAGAAAGATATTACCATGCAGTATGACATAAATGGAGGAACTATAAAAGGGCAATGGAGGAAATAAATCAAGTTGAGTCTTGAAGTGAATTGCTATGGGGGAAGTGCTAGGTTTCCTTGCTGGGGAAGATACATTCTTCTAAGGAGGCATCTCAAGGAACTGGGAGAGGCAATGCATTTTTCAGAACAGTCCAGAGGTCAACAGAAGGTGAATAATACTAATATTTATTGAGCTCCTGCTCTGTGCAGGAGTGGTTGAAAACTACATTCATGAACTCTTTTGATACTCAGAACAGTTTTGAGAGAATGTTATCATCATTTCCATTTTATGTAACAGGAACAGAGGCTCAAAGTGGTTAACTGAGCTAGTAAGTGGCAGAGTAGGAACTCAAACCCCATTCTGTCAGATTCTGAAGCCTATTTTCCTAACCATCAGCAAGAAATTGGAGATCAAGAGCTGTTCACTTTCTGATGTCTTCTTTCAAAAAAAATTCTATCAAAGTAATCTATGTACATAGTTAAAAAGCAACATTTCCAAAAAAAAAAAAAAAAAATTAAAAAAAAGCAACATTTCCCTGTTGCAGTCCTTCCTACCTCCAGGTTAGTTCCTCAGAAGAAGCCACTTTTAATTCTTTCCTAGGAGTGAAGTGGATAAAGCTTACCTTTAAAGGCCACTTATTTCTACACAACTCCTCCTGGGCCAGCTGTCAGCCAACTAGGACTCTCATCCTGGCAGTCAATAGGCAGCCCCTGCCACCTCAATTTCCTGTTCACAGGAACAGACCTGTCCTGTATTCCCTCAGAGACAGATTCCCTAATCCTGCAAGCTGAAAACTAATAGGACAGTCCGTTCTGATGGAGGGGCAGGAGGACCTCCCTTAGTGCCCTGTAGAAGTATCCTGAACCCCATGGAAACAATACCTACACTTCTGCCATCTAAAAAACAAAAATGATAGGAGATTCAGGGCAAGTAGCGGGATAGGAGGTGACTGGAGCCCCTCAGAGGACACTGTGGATGTTGGCATCTCTCCTAGAGCCAGCTCTACTTCCTAACAGAGTGAGAAAGTCTATGCATGATAAGCAGAAGCCTTGACCCAAATTTGAAGAAAGAAAAACAGAAGGGGTAATAAGGGCACTTAAGAGAACAAATTAAGTTGGGCTGAACATCTCCTCATATATCTCCTTGCAGATGAGCTGGGGTGAATCCCAGTATTGCCAAATCATTTAGGAACTAGACTGAGAAATGGGGAGAAACAGTAGGTGGAGTCTAGATGATGTGGGGAGGACTAACTGACAGAGGTCAAAGTGTTAAAGTGACCACCCAAACAAATAAAAAATACAGAAATAAGGGACACGGCTTTGAGATTTATACACCAACAGAGGTCTCCTCTGAGTTTGAGATTTCTTGAAGAAATCATTTTCTTAATTCCTGCAATTCCCTCCTCACACCCATTTTCCTGGTGCGCAGACCGGCTGTGTGCCAAGGAGACATGGTTACCAACCTTGCATCCCAAAACGAGAGCAATCCAGACCTCGGAGTACAGGGAAGCACAGAAGTGTGTGCCGGTCAGAGAGCAGGACACGTCTCTCCCTGTGACCTAGGAGGGACACAGAGTCAGGACTGAGAGCACCTACAATTACCAGAACCCAGAGATCTTTGGCAACATCCTGATATGTGAGACCCTCTGTGGAATTTTACTTTCCCCTTAATATACAAAAACTACAAACTTTAGGTGACTCTCTAAGAATTTGAATGGGAGTGACTATGCAAAGTTGGAGGAAATAACAATGAAGTTGAGTTGACATATAGAAGCTGGGTGACAGCAGGGCTTATCCTTCAGTTGTGCTTTGCTTCTACAATAATTCAAATTAGTGCCTCAGCAAAATGACACGACTTCACATCATGGACCTGCTATTCACATACGGTTGAAGGCTTAAACATTAAATCTGCAATGTCAAGATTGCATTGTATTTCTTGGTCCCTTATGAGCTGGAGCCAACATTTTCCTATTAAAAACTGGAAATGTACCAGGCACAGTCAAGTCCTTTATCTGCAATTTTCATTTACTCTTTACCACAACCCTATGAAAGAGGTAGTACTATAATGAGACGCAGAGAGATTAAGTAATTTTAGCAGTCATAAGGCTGGTAGGTGGTACAGCTGGGATTTAAACCAGGGCTGATGGACTCCAAAGACCACCTCAAAATACTCTCTCTCAACAATGAGGGGACAACTTCCCTCATCTGTAAATTCTTATTGCGAATGTGGAAGCAGAGAAAAGTGCCAGGTAGACTCCTGTGTGCTGATGTCTCAGCAGATTGCTTCAAAAAGATACCTGGGGAGAAGGAACACAGGGAGTGGCAGCACTGTGGGGAGGGTGACCCCACAACGAATGCTGCTGGAAGAACGACCACTGTGCACTGTCAGAGGCCAGTCCAGGCCAGGTGGAGCCCCCAGAAGTCGGTCCCTCACCGTCATACTGACACCGAGGATCTGGAGGCATTGGATGGGATCCGTTAGCACCCATGTCATGAGCAGGATCACATCAGCCATCACCAGTGCTGCTACCAAACCCAGAAGCTGCAGGTCTTTGATAATCTGCAAAAAGAATTAAGGTCATAATTCTCTCCTTGCTTTGCTGCCTATCCTATCAAGGGGGCAGACTGTCACAGGTACTCTGCACTGCAGATTACAGGTCAGCCTTCCCAAGGAGTTTCAAATCTAGTCAGCAAAGATGAAACAGACACCATACGTTTGCACTGACTTCCATGTCAACATCATCATCACCCATTAAACATTTGCATTCATCTCTTTCATAGACTACCTTGTTCTACAAAGGATTCAAGAGGTTTCATAAAATGAACACACCTTACTTCAAGATATACTGACATGAGCACATAGGTAGAAGTGAAAGTTTAACATCAAACTAGAAACAACTGTTACCTCAGAGGGTGGGACTGAGAGACAGGGTGGGTGCAGGAGGGGTTATTAGCATTTCTATACATATATGAAATATTTGAAATAATACAAAGACAGTGTGTTACTTTTATGATTGTAAAAATAAAATTAACAAAAAGATATGTACCATAACAAATTTAAAAAATGTTTTTGCATGAGGAAGAACAAAGGAATGTCATTACTGCAGGGTGCTAAAAATAGATGGTAATTAATATTTTAAAATTTTAACTTATATGTGAGACTAAAGCAAAAAATGTTTATTTGGTACAAAATTTATATTTTGACTAGTGCATTTCCTAACATAACATATGTAGCCAGCTTAATTGAACACTATAAGTACATGGAACCTTGAGTAGGACATGAGATTTTGTTGGTTTGTCCAGAGTGATGCCCCAATAAAGCCCAGAGTGATTTGATCAGTGAATACTAAAGTATTTGCAAAGTCCCTGTGGGGGAATGATGAGAAAGGGGGAAAATTCAACCTCCCCAAGTTGAATTCTTGATATTCTCACAAGCAGTGGGGACAACCAAAGCTATAGGCTGAGCCCCCAGTCTTTGGGTTTGTTCATAGGAAACTTAACCCCACAAAGGATAGGTCAAGCCTACTTAAAATTAGGCCTAAGAGTCACTCCCAAGAGAACCTCTCTTGTTGCTCAGATGTGGCCTCTCTCTCCAACCAACACAACAAGCAAACTCACCATTCTCCCCCTGTCTACGTGGGACATGACTCCCAGTGGTGTGGACCTTCCTGGCAATGTGGGACAGAGATCCCAGAATGAGCTGAGACTCAGCATCAAGGGATTGAGAAAACCTTCTCGACCAAAAGGGGGAAGAGTGAAATGAGACAAAATAAAGTGTCAGTGGCTGAGTGATTCCAAACAGAGTCGAGAGGTTATCCTAGAGGTTATTCTTACACATTAAATATATATCACCCTTTTAGTCAAGATGAAGTAGAGAGGCCAGAGGGAACTGCCTGAAAATGTGGAGATGTGTTCCAGTAGCCATGTTTCTTGAAGATGATTGTATCATGATATAGCTTTCACAATATGACTGTGTGATTGTGAAAACCTTGTGTCTGATTCTCCTTTTATCTACCTTATCAACAGATGAGTAAAACATATGGAATAAAGATGAATAATAGGGGGAACAAATGTTAAAATAAATTTAGAGTGAAATGCTGGTGATCAGTGAGGGGAGGGAGAGGTGGGTATGGTACGTATGAATTTTTTTCTGTTTTCTTTTTATTTCTTTTTATGAATAGATGCAAATGTTCCAAGAAATGATTATGATGATGAATATGCAAATATATATATATGTGTGTGTGTACCACAATGGATTTTTAAAAATTGGGAAAACATTAGGGCAAAGAGAAAATGAGAATTGTGATGAAGTTACAGATGAGGAGAGTATATGGCCGGGCAGCAATGTGGATCTGGCCTTTGAACAACCAATGAAAGGAAGGACATACAATTTGCTTAACCAAATTCCTCAAAATCAGTGTTAAAGAGAAAAAATCTTAAAAGCAACCAGAGAAAAAGACATATTACGTACAGAGGAACAAAGACAGGATGGAAGATATCAGATTTCTCATAAGCTATAAGGCCAAATGAGAAAACAGTGGAGGAACATCTTCAAAGTACTGAAAGAAAAAAAAATCAACTTAGAACTTTATACCCAGCAAAATCATCTTTTAAAAACAAAGGCAATCTCTCTCTCTCAGCCAACCTGGCAAGCAAACTCACTACCCTCCCCTTCTCTAGGCAGGACATGACTCCCAGGGGGGTAAACATCCCTGGCAACATGGGACAAAATCCTAGAATGAGCTGGGACTCAGCATCAAGGGATTGAGAAAACTTTCTTGACCAAAAGGGGGAAGAGAGAAATGAGACAAAATAAAGTGTTAGTGGCTGAGAGATTTCAAACACAGTCGAGAGGTTATCCTGGGGGTTATTCTTACCCATTACATAGATATCCCCTTTTTAGTTTAAGGTGTATTAGAGAGGAGGGAAGTGCCTGAAACTGTAGCGCTGTGTTCCAGTAGCCATGTTTCTTGAAGACGGTTGTATGATACAGCTTTCACAATGTGACTGTGTGATTGTGAAAACCTTGTGTCTGATATTCCTTTTATCTATGGTATGTACAGATGAATAAAACATATGGATTAAAAATAAATAATAATAGGGAGAGAAAATGTTAAAATAAACTGAGTAGATTGAAATACTAGTGATCAATGGAAGGGAGTGGTAAGGGACATAGAAAAAAATAAGGGGAACAAAGGCTAAAGTATAGCGGGGAGATGAAAATACTAGTGGTTAATGAGAGGAAGGGGTAAGGGGTATGTTATGTATTAGTTCTTTCTTTGCATTTCTTTTTCTGAATTGATGCAAATGTTCTAAGAAATGATCATGGTGATGAATATACAACTACGTGATGACATTGTGAGTCACTGATTATATACCAAGAATGGTATGTTCATAAGTTAAGAATGCTCCTGTTTGTATGTTGTATATTTTGTCAACAAAAACAATTAAAAAAAACAAAGTTATTGATCACATAGAATGGTTGGACTGTATGTGTATGAAGATTTCTCAATAAAAATATGTTTTTTTTTTTTTTGTTTTTTTTTTTTTTAAGAGAAAGGGAGGAAGGGAAGGAAAGACAGAGAGAAGGAAGGAAGGATGGAAGGAAGGAAGGGAGGAAGAAAGGGAAACATCTTTAAACATTTTCTTGTTTTATTATATTTTGTTTGTTTGTTTGTTTTTTACATGGGCTGGGGCCGGGAATCGAACCGGGGTCCTCCGGCATAGCAGGCAAGCACTCTTGCCCGCTGAGCCACCGCGGCCCGCCCAATAAAAATATGTTTTAAAAATTAAAAAAATCAACTTAAGAAAAAAATATTCAATTAACCTTTTTAAAAAAGGCAGAAAAAAGAGGGAAAACAAGAAACAAAGTACAGATGGAATAGAAAAAAAAATTAACAAAATGAGGTGTTTAAGCCTAAATAGATCAATAGTCAAATTAAATATAAATGATCTAAATACTCAATTTAAAGGCGAAGGTTATCAGATGGAATAAATAAGCCCTATTATATGCAGCCTATATGAAATAAGTTCTGAATATAAATACTCGGAGAAAAGTCAAAGGATAGAAAAAGATATATCCCACTAACAAGAATTAAAGGAAGGCTGGTATGGCTATATTTGAGACCAAGTAAATTTTGGAACAAAAATATTCCTAGGGATAAAGAAGATAATTTTATAATGGTAAAGACGTCAATTCTTCAAGAAGACAGAACCATCCTAAGAATTTATGCACCTAACACCAGAGCTTTGTGAAGCAATATCTGTCAGAACTGCTAGAAGAAAAAGTAACATCCTCAATTATAGTCAGAAATTTCAGTACCTCTTTCTCAATAATTGATAGAACAATTATATCTCAATAATTGATAAAACAAGTAGGGAGAAAAGCATTACGTGTAAGGAAGATTTGTGCAACACAACCAACAAACAGGACCTCAAATATTTATGGAACAAAAATAGTAGAATACATATTGTTTTAAAATCTTGTACCAAATCAGATAATATGCTGGGCCAAAAAAACAAATCTCAATAAATTTAAAATAAGTCAAGTGTTCTCTGTCTATACTTGAATTAAATTAGAAATAAAACAGAAAGATCTATGGAAAATCCCCAAATATTGAGATATTATATAAGGCATTTCTAATAACCTGAATTATTAATGACCTTTTCTTCCAAAACATGGGTCAAAAAAGAAATTAGTGAAACGCCCATATACCCATCGCTACATGTCAGCAATTATGGACATTCAGCCATAATTTTTTTCACTATGTGTGCGTGTGTGTGTATGAAACTTTGCATAATAAAAAGCTAATAAATGAGTCAGGTCAGGAAAAAAAAAATCAGGCTTACATCAACCAAGATGGCAGCATAACATGCTCCAGAGTTCCGTTTCCCCTCTAAATTTTTGAACAACTTGCAAAAACTGGCAGAGTCATCTTCCTCAAAACTCCAGAAAACATTTAAAAGGTTGCAATAACTGGGTGAGTGCCAAATAAAAAAAATGGAACTTAAAATAATGGCAGGAGAAGTGTGTGGCACCTTTTGTGCTCCCTCTCCCACCCCATTTTTAGCATGGTGTGGAGCTAGCCTGAATACTACCACAGTGGGTCCCTGGTAATGCTCCAGAGGGAGCAGAGTAATCCTCATGTGCATATTGGAGTATCTGTGTGTATATGCCAATTTTTCAGGTGGAGGCCTGAAAGGGAACCAGAACACTGGTCTCTGCCTCACCCTCTTAGAACCTGCAGAAACAGCTTGTGGGCAGCAAAAGCAGTGTAGGAAACAGCCAAGGACAAAGATTACTGACTTTAATACATACAGTAGAGCACCTGGGATTACACTTTGTCACCGCTAGATCTACCCTATAACCAACATCAAAGGGAGTTCTTTGGACCAAAAGGAAAGGACAGTAGGCTGTGGATGAAAGCAGCATAAAGAAATAAAGACCTCAAGTAAAGGTAACCATGTAGGTAATTATAAATTTCAGTACTATTGTATTGATTTTTTTTGTGGGATGTAACTTTGTAATGCAGAAATTTCTAGCCTGGATAATCAAAGAATCAAATAAATATGAAAGTAGGCATTAGCAGAAGAATTAAGGAGAAAAAAGATATTAAGACTTACAAAGACCAAATAACCAAACGCCAGAAGAAATTTCTGCATTATCTGTAGTTTCTTTAAATGTAAATGACTTAAGCTCTCCAGTCAAAAGGCAGAGAATGGCAGAATGGATACAAGAGTATAACCCAACTATATGCTGTTGCAAGAGATTTGCCTTAATTTCAAAAATGCAAATAGGTTGAAAATGAAAGAGAGGAAAAAAAATTTGAAGCAAATAGAAACCCAAAAAGAAGAACTGGTATAGCTATACTAATATCAAAGAAAATAGATTGTAAGTAAAAAGCTGTGTCAAGGGGCAAAGAAGGACACTTAACACTGATAAAGGGGGCAATTCAATAAGAAGATCTAATAATTATAAATATATATGCACCTAAGTACAGAGCCTCAAAATAGGTGAAACATAGATTGACATGTTTGAAGGGAGAAATAGACAGTTTTACATTGATAATAATTGAAGTAATGGTATTTTTAATAATGGATACAAAATCCAGGCCAAAGACCAATAAGGAAATAGAATACTTGAATGATAGAATGATACTATAAATTGACTATATGTAACAGACATATAAAACACCTCACCCAATAACAGCAGAATACACTTTCTTCACTAGTGCACATTGGTCACTTTCTAGGATAAACCATAAGTTATGGCACAAAGTAATAAATTAAAAAATATTGATATTATACAACATATCTTCTCTGACCAATGGAATGAAGCTAGAAATCAATAACAGAGGAAGAAGAGAAAATTCACAATTATGTGAAAATTAAACAACATACTCTTAAACAACCAATGGACCACGAAGAAGTCACAAGGGAAATTAGAAAATATCTTACCGAAACTTACATATCATATGCAGCAAAGGCAGGGCTGAGAAATAAATTTAAAGCTCTAAATGCTTACATTTAAAAAAAAATTTTTTTACTTTATTTTTTTAAATAACAAATGCAAACATTCCTATTTTGATCATTTCATTCTACATATATAATCAGTAATTCACAATATCATCATAGTTGTAAATGCTTACATTTAAAAAGAAGAGCTCTCAAATCAGAAACCTAATCTTAAAACAGGATTAAGTAAAAGAAAAACAAATGAAACCCAAAATGATCAGAGGAAGAAAATAACAAAGACTATAGCAGAGATAAATGAAATAGAGAATAAAAAACAATAAAGAGAATCAAAAAAATCAAAAGTTTTTTTAAAAGTCCAATAAAATGAACAAACCTTAATGAAATGGCAAAGTAAAAAAGAGAAAGGATACAAATAACTAAAATCAGAAATGAAAGGAGGGACATTACTACCATCTCCACAGAAATAAAAAGAATTGTAAGAAGACACTGTGAACAATGCTGACAACAAATTATACAACTTAATTGAAAAGTTCAAATTCTGAGAAACACTCAAACCACCTACATTAACTCAAAAGGAAACAGATCTCAACAGACTAAAAACAATGAAAGAGACTGAATCAATAGTTAACAACCTCCAAACAGAAAAAAGCCCAGGACCAGATGGCTTCCTTAGTGAATTTTAACAAACATCCCAAAACGAATTAACACAATCCTGCCTGAACTCTTCCAAAAAAGTGAAGAGTAGAGACTACTTCATAACTCAATCTATGAAGACAACATCACCCTAATACCAAAGCCAGATAAAGACACCACAAGAAAAGAAAATTGCAAACCAATATCTCTTTTGAAAATAGATGCAAAAATTCTCAACAAAGTACTAGCAATGTGAATCCAACAGCACATTAAAAGAATTATATGAACTATATACCGTGTTCAAGTGAGATTTATTCTAGGTATGCAAAGGTAGTTCAACATAAGAAAATCAATGTCATACACCACATTAACAAAACAAAGGACAAAAGCCACATGATCAACTCAACTGATGCAGAAATGACATTTGACAAAATCCAGCACTCCTTCATAAAACACTTAGAAAACTAGTAATAGCACGAATCTTCCTCAGCATGAAAAAGGGCATATATGAAAAGCCCACCTTAATACATCGAATGGTGAAAAGACTGAAAGCTTTCCTTTTAAGATTAGGAACAAGATAAAGATGCCTCCTCTCACCATTGTTATTCAACATTGTACTGGAGTTTCTTGCCAAAAGAACTAGGCAAGAAAAAGAAATAAAAGGCATCCAAACAGGGAAGAAAGAAGTGAAACTATCATTATTTGCAGATGAAAGGATCTTATGCACAGAAAATCCTGTAAAATCTAGAGCAGAACTACTAGTGCTAATAAATAAATTCAGCAAAGTGGCAGGGTAAACATGCAAAAATCAGTAGTGTTTCTTTATACTAGTAATAAAAAACATGAGGAGAAAATTAAGGAAAAAAAATCCATTTACAATAGCAACTAAAAGATTCAAATATCTAGGAATAAATTTAACCAAAGGGCTTGAACATAGAAAACAACAAAACATTCTGGAATGTGATTTACGGAATCAACACAATCCCTATGAAAATTCCAACAAACTTCTTTGCAGAAACAAAAAAAAGAAATTATCACATTTATATGGAAGTCTAAGTGGCTCCAAGTAGCCAACATTGTCTTGAGAACAAGAATGAAGTTGGAAGAACCATACTTCCTGATTTTAAAACTTACTACATAGACTTCAGGGAAGATGGCTGAATAGGATAGGCTGAGTTCACCCCTGCTCCAAGGAACAGCTAGAGAAGCATCAGAAAAAATGACTAGGACAGTGATTCCAGCGTGCAAATGACTTGAGAGGGTCTTCTACACTACACAAGGAGGTCCTGGATGAAAAAGCCGAGGAATTAAGACGCAGAGAACCAGAGACCATCCAGCTAGTGCAAATAGCCTACCACGCCCCTTTCCAAATGGAGGCCCTGAGCCCTCAGTAGCGAATGGACAGGAGGCAGGAACAAGAAGTAAATCAAGTCACTCACCTTGAACACACCACACCCACGTGTGCCAATATCCCCCACGTTCCATGCCTCTACCTGCACCCCACGCACCTAAGCTCTACCCCCTCATGCTGCCCACATCCCGCAACTCACCCCACATACCCAAGTGTGGCCCTGTGGCACCCCAAGATCCCCAACCCCATGCCAGGACCCATGCATCCTTGCTTCGTCTTCTCTGACCCATGTATGCGCACACCTGTGCCACACCTACCACCATACACATGTACTTGTGCCCTGACCCTGCAAGTCCTGCACTCCTTCCTGCAAGCTCCACTTCCTACACAGGCATTCATGTGTGCATCCATGCCCCAAGAAACCCACCCCATGCACACACGCACCTACGCCCCACCACCCCACAGCACCACCGACTACCATCCCCTCACACATATACACCAGTGCCCCACTCTCTTGCTCCCTGACCTCTGTCCCCTGAAACCCGCAATCTGATCTTCACGACCCCTGCAGTCCACACAAGCACCCACCCCCATGCATCCATGCCCCGCTCTCCCTAGGCCCGGAACCCTGCATCCACACAACACCCTTATCTGCCTCTGCTATGTCTTGCCTCCATGTCCCCCAAGCTGTGTGCTAACCCTGCATTTCAAGGCCTGCCTAAGTTATACCCCACCCCCACAGACGTCATGCTGCCCCCCAACAACCCCATGTCCCACACCCCATGCTCCTGTACACCAACATAGCACCCCAGCCCCATGACTAACCCTGCACTACAACCCACCAACTGTGTCACAGTGCCCTGCCCTCACCCTGCATCCTGCCCCATGCCCTACCCACAAATACAAAATCTTAGACTACTGAGGGGATTCAACTTCCAAAATAACATTATCAAAATAATTAAATGCCTCAAAGGCAATGGAAAATCACAAAGCATATGAAAATGCAGACAGACACAGCTCAGCCTAATGACCAAATTAAAACACTGGAGGAGATAAAGACTTTGGAACAATTAATTGACCATGTTCACACAACTCTACTAAATAAATTCAATGGGTTTAATGACATAAAGGAGATCAAGAAGACACTAGAAGAGCATAAAGAAGAATTTGAAAGAATAAACAGAAAAATAGCAGATATCACAGAGAATGAAAGATGCTATAGAGCAAACAAAAAATATGCTAGAGACACACAACAACAGATTTGAAGAGGCATAAGAAAGAATGAGTGAACTAGAGGACAGGACAATTGGTTTCAATGCACAAAGGAACAAATGGAAAAAAATACGGAAAATTTTTTATTGGATCTCAGGGAAATGATGGACAAAACACAGTGCACAAATATGAGTCATCAGTGTCTCAGAAGGTGAAGAGAGGAGTAAAGGGCTAGGAAGATTCATTAAGAAGATAATGGGGTAGATTTCCCAGTCCTTATAAAAGAGATAAATATGCAAATAAAAGAAGTCTAATGAACCCCAAATAGAATAAATCCAAACAGGCCTACTCCAAGACACATGCTAATCAGACTGTCAAATGTTAAAGAGAAGCAGAAAATCCTGAAAGTGGCAAGAAAAAAGCTATCCACTACATACAAGGGAAACCACATAAGACTCAGTTCTGACTGCACAACAGGCACCATGGAGGTGCGAAGGAAGTGGTATGATATATTTATTATCCTGAAAAAGAAAGACTTCCAGCCAAGAATTCTGTTTCCAGTCAAACTGTCTTTCAAAAGTGAGGGAAAAGATTAAAATTTTCACAGACAAACAAATGATGAGAGAATTTGTCAACAATAACTCAGCCCTACAAGAAATAGTAAAGGGATTTCTATCAGTTGAAATATAAAGACAGGAGAGGGAGGTTTGGAGGACGGCTAAGAATTGAAGAGTACCAGTAAGAGAAATTCAAAGGATTAAAAGAGAAAGAGGGAAAAGAACATATAGATCTGACAAATAAAATTCAAAGGATAAGTTGGTGGGTTCAAGAAATGCCTTTACAGTAATAACTTTAAATGCTAATGACCAAACTTACCAATGAAAAGATATTGATTGCAGAATGGATTAAGAAATATAATCCAGCTCTTTGTCCGCCGGCTCGCCGCGCGGCGCCCACGCCCTGTAGCAGCTGACCCGCCCGCCCTCCTCTCCCCTCTTTGTCCGCCGGCCCGCCGCGCGGCGCCCACGCCCCGCAGCAGCCGACCCGCCTGCCCTCCTCTCCCCTCTTCCCCCTCCTGCTCTGGCGGCTCTCCAACCACCACGGTGCCCTCTTCCGCCTTCACCGGCTCCTCAGCCACCAGCCTCGACAGCCTCGCCACCCTCACCTTTCCTCCTCCAGAACAGCTACTGGGGGAGTGGAGACAATACAGAGCAGCTCCCGGAGCCACGACGGAGATCAAAGGTACAGCGTACCCCATCCTGGAATGGCTGACTGTCTGGGAGAACCAGCTCTGGTGAGATCACCGAGGGACGCGGGCTTTCCTGGGCGGGACGGCAAGCGGCCGGAGTCCCTCCCTTCCTCCTTCCCAGGCCAGCTGGCAGAATTGGGCAGGCGGTCCCCTTGGGCCGCGGCGGCTGGCGTCCCCACCACGCGAGGCCCCCCGGACCAACTGAGAGAGTTGGGTCGGAAATCCCCAGATTGCGGAGAACGGTGACCAGGGGTTCCCTTCCAAACACGTGACTCCCCGGTCCGGCTGGGAACAGTGCACCCTCCCGGGCTGCGACAGCTGGCGCCCTTCCACCACGCTTGGCGCCCCGGGCCGACTAGGAAATTCGGTCGGGCGCTGTCACGTGCTGCGGCGGCTGGCGACCCTCACCGCGTTCGGACCCCCGGGCCGGCTGGCACTCTTCCAAGATGCTTCGGCTGCCGAACCTCCCCTACAGCGAGAGTTTTCCAGAGTTAAAGGACCCACAGCAACTTTTACTGGTGGATCCCATAGACAAACGTGTGCCACGAGCGCCACCTACTGGGCAGGATAAGAAAAACAGAACCCAGAGATTTCACAGAAAAATCTTTCAACCTGTGGGGTCCAACACTCAGGGAAATCTGACTAAATGCCCAGACGCCAGCAGAAGATAACGGATCATGCTCAGAAAATTGAAAATATGGCCCAGTCAAAGGAACAAACCAATAGTTCAAATGAGATACAGGAGCTGACACAAATAATGCTGAATATACGAACAGAAATGGAAAACCTCTTCAAAAATGAAATTGATAAATTGAGGGAGGACATGAAGAAGACATGGGCTGATCAAAAAGAAGAAATAGAAAAACTGAAAAAACAAATCACAGAGCTTATGGAAGTGAAGGATAAAGTAGAAAAGATGGAAAAAACAATGGATACCTACAATGATAGATTTAAAGAGACAGAAGATAGAATTAGTGATTTGGAGGATGGAACATCTGAATTCCAAAAAGAAACAGAAACTATCCGGAAAAGAATGGAAAAATTCGAACAGGGTATCAGGGAACTCAAGGACAATATGAACCGCACAAATATATGTGTTGTGGGTGTCCCAGAAGGAGAAGAGAAGGGAAAAGGAGGAGAAAAACTAATGGAAGAAATTATCACTGAAAATTTCCCAACTCTTATGAAAGACCTAAAATTACAGATCCAAGAAGTGCAGTGCACCCCAAAGAGATTAGACACAAATAGGCGTTCCCCAAGACACTTATTAGTTAGAATGTCAGAGGTGAAAGAGAAAGAGAGGATCTTGAAAGCAGCGAGAGAGAAGCAATCCATCACATACAAGGTAAACCCAATAAGCCTATGTGTAGATTTCTCAGCAGAAACCATGGAAGCTAGAAGACAGTGGGATGATATATTTAAATTACTAAAAGAGAAAAACTGCCAACCAAGACTCCTATATCCAGCAAAATTATCCTTCAAAAATGAGGAAGAAATTAAAACATTCTCAGACAAAAAGTCACTGAGAGAATTTGTGACCAAGAGACCAGCTCTGCAAGAAATACTAAAGGGAGCACTAGAGTCAGATACAAAAAGACAGAAGAGAGAGACATGGAGAAGAGTGTAGAAAGAAGGAAAGTCAGATATGATATATATAATACAAAAGGCAAAATGGTAGAGGAAAATATTATCCAAACAGTAATAACTCTAAATGTTAATGGACTGAATTCCCCAATCAAAAGACATAGATTGGCAGAATGGATTAAAAAACAGGATCCTTCTATATGCTGTCTACAGAAAACACATCTTAGACCCAAAGATAAATATAGGTTGAAAGTGAGAGGTTGGGAAAAGATATTTCATGCAAATAACAACCAGAAAAGAGCAGGAGTGGCTATACTAATATCCAACAAATTAGACGTCAAATGTAAAACAGTTAAAAGAGACAAAGAAGGACACTATATACTAATAAAAGGAACAATTAAACAAGAAGACATAACAATCATAAATATTTACGCACTGAACCAGAATGCCCCAAAATACGTGAGGAATACACTGCAAACACTGAAAAGGGAAATAGACTGATATACCATAATAGTTGGAGACTTCAATTCACCACTCTCATCAATGGACAGGACATCTAGACAGAGGATCAATAAAGAAATAGAGAATCTGAATATGACTATAAATGAGCTAGACTTAACAGACATTTATAGGACATTAAATCCCACAACAGCAGGATACACCTTTTTCTCAAGTGCTCATGGATCATTCTCAAAGATAGACCATATGCTGGGTCACAAAGCAAGTCTTAACAAATTTAAAAAGATTGAAATCATACACAACACTTCCTCGGATCATAAAGGAATGAAGTTGGAAATCAATAATAGGCGGAGTGCCAGAAAATTCACAAATACATGGAGGCTCAACAACACACTCTTAAACAACAAGTGGGTCAAAGAAGAAATTGCAAGAGAAATTAGTAAATACCTCGAGGCGAATGAAAATGAAAACACAACATATCAAAACTTATGGGACGCAGCAAAGGCAGTGCTAAGAGGGAAATTTATTGCCCTAAATGCCTTTATCAGAAAAGAAGAAAAGGCAAAAATGCAGGAATTAACTGTCCACTTGGAAGAACTGGAGAAAGAACAGCAAACTAATCCCAAAGCAAGCAAAAGGAAAGAAATAACAAAGATTAGAGCAGAAATAAATGAAATTGAAAACATGAAAACAATAGAGAAAATCAATAAGACCAGAAGTTGGTTCTATGAGAAAATCAATAAGATTGATGGGCCCTTAGCAAGATTGACAAAAAGAAGAAGAGAGAGGATGCAAATAAATAAGATCAGAAATGGAAGAGGAGACATAACTACTGACCTCACAGAAATAAAGGAGGTAATAACGGGATACTATGAACAATTTTATGCTAATAAATACAGCAATTTAGACGAAATGGACGGGTTCCTGGAAAGACATGAACAACCAACTTTGACTCAAGAAGAAATAGATGACCTCAACAAACCAATCACAAGTAAAGAGATTGAATTAGTCATTCAAAAGCTCCCTAAAGAGAAAAGTCCAGGACCAGACGGCTTCACATGTGAATTCTATCAAACATTCCAGAAAGAATTAGTACCAACTCTCCTCAAACTCTTCAAAAAAATCGAAGTGGAGGGAAAACTACCTAATTCATTCTATGAAGCCAACATCACCCTCATACCAAAACCAAGCAAAGATATTACAAAAAAAGAAAACTACAGACCAATCTCTCTAATGAATATAGATGCAAAAATCCTCAATAAAATTCTAGCAAATCGTATCCAACAACACATTAGAAGAATTATACATCATGACCAAGTAGGATTCATCCCAGGTATGCAAGGATGGTTCAACATAAGAAAATCAATTAATATAATACACCGTATCAACAAATCAAAGCAGAAAAATCACATGATCATCTCAATTGATGCAGAGAAGGCATTTGACAAGATTCAACATCCTTTCCTGTTGAAAACACTTCAAAGGCTAGGAATACAAGGGAACTTCCTTAAAATGATAGAGGGAATATATGAAAAACCCACAGTTAATATCATCCTCAATGGGGAAAAATTGAAAACTTTCCCCCTAAGATCAGGAACAAGACCAGGATGTCCACTATCACCACTATTATTCAACATTGTGTTGGAAGTTCTAGCCAAAGCAATTAGACAAGAAAAAGAAATACAAGGCATCAAAATTGGAAAGGAAGCAGTAAAACTACCACTGTTTGCAGACGATATGATACTATATGTCGAAAACCCGGAAAAATCCACAACAAAACTACTAGAGCTAATAAATGAGTACAGCAAAGTAGCAGGCTACAAGATCAACATTCAAAAATCTGTAGCTTTTCTATACACTAGTAATGAACAAGCTGAGGGGGAAATCAAGAAACGAATCCCATTTACAATTGCAACTAAAAGAATAAAATACCTAGGAATAAATTTAACCAAAGAGACAAAAAACCTATATAAATAAAACTACAAAAAACTGCTAAAAGAAATCACAGAAGACCTAAATAGATGGAAGGGCATACCGTGTTCATGGATTGGAAGACTAAATATAATTAAGATGTCAATCCTACCTAAACTGATCTACAGATTCAATGCAATACCAATCAAAATCCCAACAACTTATTTTTCAGAAGTATAAAAACCAATAAGCAAATTTATCTGGAAGGGCAGGTTGCCCGAATTGCTAAAAACATCTTGAGGAAAAAAAACGAAGCTGGAGGTCTTGCGATGCCGGACTTTAAGGCATATTATGAAGCCGCAGTGGTCAAAACAGCATGGTATTGGCATAAAGATAGATATATCGACCAACGGAATCGAATAGAGTGCTCAGATATAGACCCTCTCATCTATGGACATTTGATCTTTGAGAAGGCAGTCAAGCCAACTCACCTGGGACAGAACAGTCTCTTCAATAAATGGTGCCTAGAGAACTGGATATCCATATGTAAAAGAATGAAAGAAGACCCGCATCTCACACCTTATACAAAAGTTAACTCAAAATGGATCAAAGATCTAAACATTAGGTCTAAGACCATAAAACAGTTAGAGGAAAATGTAGGGAGATATCTTATGAATCTTACAATTGGAGGCGGTTTTATGGACCTTAAACCTAAAGCAAGAGCACTGAAGAAAGAAAGAAAGAAATGGGAACTCCTCAAAATTAAACACTTTTGTGCATCAAAGAACTTCATCAAGAAAGTAGAAAGACAGCCTACACAATGGGAGATAATATTTGGAAATGACATATCAGGTAAAGGTCTAGTATCCAGAATACATAAAGAGATTGTTCAACTCAACAACAAAAAGACAGCCAACCCAATTACAAAATGGGAAAAAGACTTGAACAGACACCTCTCAGAAGAGGAAATACAAACGGCCAAAAGGCACATGAAGAGATGCTCAATGTCCCTGGCCATTAGAGAAATGCAAATCAAAACCACAATGAGATATCATCTCACACCCACCAGAATGGCCATTATCAACAAAACAGAAAATGACAAGTGCTGGAGAGGATGCGGAGAAAGAGGCACACTTATCCACTGTTGGTGGGAATGTCAAATGGTGCAACCACTGTGGAAGGCAGTTTGGCGGTTCCTCACAAAGCTGAATATAGAATTGCCATACGACCATTGCTAAGTATCTACTCAAAGGACTTAAGGGCAAAGACACAAACGGACATTTGCACACCAATGTTTATAGCAGCGTTATTTACAATTGCAAAGAGATGGAAACAGCCAAAATGTCCATCAACAGAAGAATGGCTAAATAAACTGTGGTATATACATACGATGGAATATTATGCAGCTTTAAGACAAGATAAAACTTATGAAGCATGTAATAACATGGATGGACCTAAAGAACATTATGCTGAGTGAGTCTAGCCAAAAACTAAAGGACAAATACTGTATGGTCCCACTGATGTGAACGGACATTCGAGAATAAACTTGAAATATGTCATTGGTAACAGAGTCCAGCAGGAGTTAGAAACAGGGTAAGATAATGGGTAATTGGAGCGGAAGGGATACAGACTGTGCAACAGGACTAGATACAAAAACTCAAAAATGGACAGCACAATAATAACTAATTGTAAAGTAATCATGTTAAATCACTGAATGAAGCTGCATCTGAGCTATAGGGTTTTTTTTTTGTTTGTTTGTTTTTTACTATTATTACTACTTTTATTTCTTTTCTCTATATTAACATTTTATATCTTTTTCTGTTGTGTTGCTAGTTCCTCTAAACCGATGCAAATGTACTAAGAAACGATGATCATGCATCTATGTGATGATGTTAAGAATTACTGAGTGCATATGTAGAACGGTATGATTTCTAAATGTTGGAAATATGATTTCCAACTATGTGATGCTTACAAGAGACTCATCTTAGATACAAGGATACAAATAGCTTGAAAGTGAAAGGATGGAAAAACATGTTCCATGCAAGCTGTAACCAACAGAAAGCAGGAGTAACTACACGAATATCAGACAAAATAGATTTATATGTAAAGACATCATAAAAGACAAAGAAGGACACTATATATTAGCAAAAGGGACAATTCACCAAGAAGAAATAACAATCATAAATGTTTATGCTCCCAATTAAGTAGCTCCAAAGTACATGAGACAAACATTGGCAAAACTGAAGGGTGTCAGAGACATTTCAACAATAATAGTAGGACGCTTCAATACACCACTCTCCTCTACAGACAGAACAACTAGATAGAGGATGAAGTAGGAAATTTCTTTTTATTAAACAATTTGACAAATGAATTAGAACTAACAGATGTATATTAGATTGTTACACCCCCAAAACACCAGGATATGCATTCTTCCCTAGTACTCATGGAACATTCTCCAGGATAGACCATATGCTGGGGCACAAAACAGGTCTCTATAAATTTAAAAACACTGAAATTATTTAAAGCACCTTCTCTGATCACAATGGAGTGAAGCCAGAAATCAATAACCACCAAAAAACAAGAACTTTAAAAAATATATGGAGATTAAATAACACACCCTTAAACAACCAGTGGGTCAAAGAAGAAATTGCTAGAGAAATCTGTAGCTATATGGAGACTAATGAGAATGAGAAAACAACATATCAGAACTTATGGGATATGGCAAAGGCTGTGCTGAGAGGGAAATTTATTGCCCCAAATGCCTGTATTAAAAAGAAGAAAGAGCAAAAATTGAGGATTTAACTGCTCATCTGGAGGAACTTGAGAAAGACCAGCAAACTAATCCCAAGAAAATAGAAGACTAGAAATAATAAAGATTAAAGTGGAGTTAAATGAATGGGAGAACAAAAGAACAACAGAGAAAATCAATAAAACCAAAAGTTGATTCTTTGAGAAATCAATAAAATTCATAAAACCAGTAGCAAGGCTGACAAAAAAATGAGAAAGGATGAAAATAAACTAAATCAGAAATGAGGGGGCGGTCATTACCACAGATCCTGAAGAAATTAAAAAAAAATCATAAGAAGATATTAAGAACAGCTATATGCCAACAAACTAGACAACTTAGATGAAATTGACAAATTCCTAGAAACACACGAATGAGGTATACTGACTCAAGAAGAAATAGAAGATCTCCGCAAACCTATCACAAGTAAAGAGAGTCAATCAGTCATCAAAAATCTTCCTACAAAGAAAAGCCTAGGGCCAGATGGCTTCATAGGGGAATTTTACCAAACTTTCAAAAAAGAACTAACACCAATCCTGCTGAAACTTTTCAAAAAAATTGAAGAAAAAGGAATACTACTTAACTCATTTTATGAAGCTAACATCACTTTAATACCAAAACTGGGTAAAGATGCTACAAGAAAGAGAAACTACTGGCCAATTGCCCTAATGAACATAGGTGCAACAATTCTCAACAAAATATTAGCAAATCGCACCCAACAGCACATTAAAAGAATTATACACCATGACCAAGTGGGGTTTATACCAGGCATGCAAGGATGGTTCAACACAAGAAAATCAATTAATGTAATACATCACATTAACAAATCAAAAGGGAAAAATCCTATGATCATTTCGATTGATGCTGAGAAAGCATTAAAAAAAACTTAACATTCTTTTCTAATAAATAGACTTCTAAAGGGAGGAATCAAAGGTAGCTTCCTCAATATGATAAAGGGCATATATGAAAAACCCATAGCCAGCATTGTACTCAATGGTGACAGACTGAAAGCTTTCCCCTTAAGATCAGGAATGAGACAAGGATGTCATCTGTCACCACTATTATTCAATTTTGTACTAGAAGTTCTAGCTAGAGTAACTAGGCAGGAAAAAGAAATAAAAAGAATCCAAATTGGAAGGGAAGAAGGAAAACTCTCATTATTTGCAGATGACATGATACTATCCTTGGAAAATCCTGAGACCTCTACAACAAAGTAATGAGCTAATAAATTCAGCAAGGTGGCAGGTTACAAAATTAATGTGCAAAAAAGCAGTAATGTCTCTATACACGAGCAATGAGGAGTCAATTAAGGAAAGAATTTCATTAAAAACAGCAACTAAAAGAATCAAGTATCTAGGAATGTACATAACTAGGGATGCAGAGGACATGTACACAGAGAACTACATAACATGCTCATGAATAGGAAGGTTAAAAGTAGTTAAGATGTCAATTCTACCCAAATCCATCTACAGATTTAACGCAGTACCAATCAAAATCCTAACAACCTACTCAGAAGACCTGGAAAAGCTAGTTAACAAATTCATCTGGAAGAGAAAGAGACCCCAAATAGCTAAAAGCAACCTAAAAAATAAGAATGAAGTAGGAAGATTTTAAAACTTATTATAAAGCCACAGTGGTCAAAACAGCATGGTATTGGTGCAAAGATACAAGTATTGATACATGGCATCGAATGGAGAATATAGAAATAGATCATCAAATCTATGGTCAACTGACTTTTGACAAGGCCCCCAAATTCACTGAACTGTGACAAAATAGTCTTTTCAATAAATGGGCACAAGAGAACTAGATATCACTAGCCAAAAGAATGAAAGAGGACTCTATACAGAAATTAACTCAAAGTGGATCCAAGGCCTAAATATAAGACCAGTACCATAAAACTCCTAGAAGAAAATTTAGGGAAACACCTTCAAGACCTAGTAGTAGGAGGCAGCTTCCTAAACTTTATACCCAAAGCACAAACAACAAAAGAAAAAATAGATAAATGGAAGTTCCTCAAAATCAAATGATTTTGCACCTCAAAAGACTATATAAAAAAGATGAAGAGGCAGCCAATTCAATGGGAGAAAATATTTGGAAGTCACACATAGGATATAGGTGTGATATCCTGTACACATAAAGAAATCATACAACTCAACAGCAAAAGAACAAACAACCCAATTATAAAATGGGCTAAAGATATGAATAGACATTTTTCCGAAGAGCAAATACAGATGGCTAAAAAAGCATATGAAGAGATGCTCATTCTCATTAGCTATAAGGGAAATATAGATCAAGACTACAGTGAGATACTACCCCACATCTATAAGAATGGCTGCTATTAAACAAACAGGAAATAAAAATTTTGGAGAGGAGGTGGAGAAATTGGAACACTTGCGCACTGCTGGTGGTACATATGATACAGCTGCTATGGAAGACAGTCTGATGGTTCCTCAGAAAACTAAATATTGAGTTGTTCTATGACCCGGCAATATCACTACTTGGTATATACCCAGAAGAGCTGAAAGCAGTGACACAGACATTTGCACATTGATGTTCATAGCGGCATTATTTACAATCACCAAAAAGACAGAAACAATCCAAGTGCCCATCAGCAGACGAGTGGATTAACAAAATGTGATGTATACATACGATGGAATATTATGCAGCAGTAAAACAAAATGATGTCCTGAAGCACATGAAAGATGGATGAGCCTTGAGGACATAATGTTGAGTAAAATAAGCCAGGCACAAAAGGATAGATACTGTATGCTTTCACTTTTATGACCAGAGGCTTATAATACAGAATATAGGGGACCTAGAGATACACAAAAGCTTGAGATGGGTAAACAGTTAGCTAATGAGGTTGAACTTAATTGCAAGGGAATAGATAAAAGTGAAGGCAGTTCACTAATGGGTCTATAGGAATATTACCATATTGAAGGTGAACATGATTGAAATGCGTTTTATAGACTTATGTGTCTCTCCGATTAACATTACAAACATAAATAAGTTCTTGCATGAACTACTGCAAAGGTATGAATCTTGTATAAAGAATGTATAATTTGGGGGTATGGGGAAAGTCTGCTATTGCATGCTATGCCTATGTTTAACAGGAAAACATCAACAGTAGTGCAGCAATACCAGGGGTACATAATAAGGGCAGGGATAAGAGTTAGGGGGAGGTTTGGCTTTTCTGTTTGGTGAAAGTGTGTTTATTGGTTATCTTTCTCCTAGGAACAATGAAATTATCTAAAATTGAGAGTGCTGATGGACTGTTGCCTTTGGACATTATACATAAGGCCCAGTGGATGGAGGTGGCTGAGGGGTGCACTGACTGAGAAGTAGATTGGCGAATGGTGGTGTATGCATATAATCAAACACTGTGCTGCTACTGAGAGGAACGAATTTGTAGGGCATGCAACAATGTGAATGAACCTGTGGGACAATTGGTGAGGCAGAATAGGCCAGAAACAGAAGAGCAAATGCTGTACTGTCTCATTTAGAAAATACTTATAAGAAAACTGGGCCTGGATTGTAAGCTCTTATAACTGTCACATTTAGTCCAGAGTGGTAACTGTTATTTCTGGATTTTGAGAGGTGGTCTTATATATGTATAATCTCTATTTAGAGACAAAGATGAGGCTGATTGGGTCAGGATTAAGGTAGTTCGGAATATGGGGTAAGGAAGACAATTGTCTGTATTTTAGAACTTCACCTGCTATTTGAGACCAAGAGAAGGGAAGTTTGTTTTGTCCAGAACCTGAATTTTCTTAGCACATGGTCTGGTTCAACCTGTCTGGATAGATCATTTAAACAATCCAAACATAGGCAGCCCAAAATAAGAATGAGAGCCTTTAATCCTGTATGGCTTGATGTAATGCCTGAATATATCCCAGAGTATATTAAGAAGATGGTCAAAAAGTATTGGTGAATCCCTTGAGGGATGGAGAAAAAATGTGGCATGGTTGGACTTTGCCACCGGGAAAACCCCGGATACTGTAATCAAACATTGGGGACACCCAAGTCAATGGGCCAAGCCCTTCATCTTGAGGCTTACTCTTGTGAAGCATATGTATGTAGCAGAGGAGATTAGCCTGCCTACAGATATACCCAGGAGTGACGTCCAGAGGACCTCTTTTGTTGCTGAGATGAGGCTTCTCTCTAGGCCCAAATCTGCAAGTGAAACCATCGCCTTACCCCCTATGTGGGACATGACATCCAGGGATGAAGGTCTCCCTGGCAGCATGGAGATGACTTCCTGGGATGGGCCTGGCCCTGGCACAGTGGGACTGACAATGCCATCCTGACCAAAGGAGGGAAAAGAAGTGTGACAAATGGGGTATCAGTGGCTGAGAGAATTTGGGTAGAGTCAAGAGGCTACTCTGGAGGTAACTCTTACACAAGCTTCAGTTAGGTATTTCTACCTATCATGCTGAACCTCAACCAAAGCCATTCCGGCCATACGTAAAGAATACCTAGGGCATTATATAAGATTCTGTAAAGGTTCCGTGCACTGGGGTAAATTCCCAGAGATTACAACCTCTAGATAGGTTCCTGACCAGATAAGTCCTGAAATGTCAAGAGGCCAGTTTATCCAGAACATCAACTGGCTCCATCCCCCTGCTTCATATTATCGACGGCCCCTCCCAACATGAAAAAGTTAGAATGGGCATAGCCCAAATACTCCAAAAGAGTGGGAAAAAGATCGAAGGTGATGGTGGAGTTATACAGACAAGGTAGGGTTTGTGGAGTTATACAGACAAGGTAGGGTTTAATAAATAAGTATGACTGCTGAATCATTATTTTGGTATTTCTTTTCGTCTCCAGCATCTTAGGCCAGAAGTAAAAATTTTAGTAAAAACCTAAAATTGTGATATTGTAACCCATATCAAACTCTGAAATCTGTTCTATAACTAACTGTTGTGATGTGCTTTGAAATTTATTGCTTTTTTGTATATATGTTATTTATTACAAAAAAGTAAAAAAAAAAGAGAAGGAGGAGTGTAACAGAGAAGACAGGATTTAACAAATGAGTACGATTGCTGAATCATTATATTGATATTTCATTTGGTCACTGGTGTCTTCGAGCAGCTAGAAGAAAAAACAAAAGTTGTGGAACTGTAACTCATACCAAACTTTAAATCTGTTCTATAACTACTTGTTAAAATGTACTTAGAAATTTATTGCTTTTTTGTATGCATGTTATATTTCACAATAAAAAAATGTTAAAAAAAAAAAGAAATGAGGGAGAGTTTAAGGCAGGCATGGATAAACAAAAACGGGGAGCATTCATCACCAAAAGACCTGACTGATAAGAATAACAGAGTTCTTCAGGTTGAAAGGAAAACTGGAAAGAATGACTTGGAGCAGTATTGAGAACTGAAGATCTTCAGTAATGATAACTAATGGATCAATACAAAACCCAATAGTACTGCATCCTTAGTACATAACTCTTTATTTTCTGTAAGAATTAGAATATAATTGAATAAGAAATGACCGTATTTCCTTTAAACAAACATGCAAAATATAAAGACATAGTAAGTGACAAAAGAAAAAGTAGGGAAACAGAAGGATGTGGGATGTGGGAGCAGAGAATGTGTATGTTACTGAAGTTAAGCTGGTAGTTTTTCAAACTAGTATGTTATAGACTTATGTTATTTAATACAAACTCCAGGGTAACCACAAAGAAAGTATTTTATAAATATACAGAAATGGAAATGAGAAAGGGACCGATCAGTTATATCACAAAGATCAACTGTACACAAAAGGAGGATGCAATTAAGAAAAAGAGACACAAAAGACATGACATAAAAAACAAAGGAAAAAGTGGCTGAAGTAAGTCCTGCTTTATAAGTAATAACTCTGAATATTAATAGATTCACTGTCCATTCAAATGACACAGATTGGCAGAATAGATTAAAGAAAGCATGATCCAACTATATATTCTCTATAAGAGATTCACTTTAGACCCAAATACACAAACAGATTAAAAGTGAAAGGATGGAAAAGATATTCCATTCAAATAGTAATAAAAAATGAGCATAGGTAGCTATAATAGACAAAATAGATTTTAAGTCAAAATATGTTACAAGTGACAAAGAAGAACACTATATTTTAATAAAAGGGTCAACCCACCAAGAAGAAATAACAATCATAAATATTTAGGCACCTAACCACAGTGCCCCAAAATACATGAGACAAACACTGGCAAAACTGAAGGAAGAAACAGACATCTCTACAACAATAGTTGGAGACATCCATACACCACTCTCATCAACAGATAGTACATCTAGACAGAATATCAATGAGGAAATAGAACTTGAATAATATGATAAATGAACTAGCCCTAACAGACATATACAGAATACGGCACCCCAAAAGTGCATTCTTTGTGTGCACGTCTCATGCTCCAATACAGACCATATGTTGGATCACAAAACAAGTCTTAATAATTTAAAAAGATAGAAATTATGCAAAGCATCTTCTCTGAGCACAGTGGAATGAAGCTGGAAATTAATAACAAAGAACAGGAAAATCCATAAGTATATGGAATTAAAAAAACTCTTAATCAATGGGTCAAAGAAGAAACTGCAAGAGAAATCATGCATTATCTTGAGACAAATGAAATTGAGAACAAAATATATAAAACTTAATGGCACATAGCAACGGCAGTGGACAATTATAGCCCTATATAATTACATTTAAAAAGAAGAAAGAGTTGAAAGCAAAGATCTAACTATACCTGGAGTAACAAGAAAAAGAACAGAAACCCAAGAAATAAAGATTAAAATGGAAATAAATTAAATAAAGATTTTAAAAACAATAGAAGTAACAAAACCAAAAGTTGGTTTCTTGAGAAGATCAAAAAAATCCACAAACCTTTAGTCTGATTGACAAAGAAAAAGGGAGAATACAAATAATTAAGAAATGAAAGGGGGTATTACTAGTAACTCCACAGAAACAAAAAAGATCATAAGAGGATACTTGAACAGGGTCTCAGGGAATTGAATGACAACATGAAGCACCCAAATATATGTGTTGTGAGTATTCCAGAAGGAGGAGAGAAGGGAAAGGGGCAGAAAGACTAATGGAGGCGATAACACTGAAAATTTCCCATGCCTTATAAAAGACATAAAATTACATATCCAAGAAGTGCAGTATACCCCAAACAAAATAGATCCGAATAGACCTACTCTAAGACACTCACTAATCAGACTGTCAAATGCCAAGAGACATTTGAGAATTTTGAAAGCAACAAAAGAAAAGCAATCCAACACATACAAAAGAAGCATGATAAGACTATGTCTGGATTTCTCAGCAGAAACCATGAAAATGAGAAGGCAGTGGTATCACATACTTAAGATTCTGCAAGAGGAAAACTGCCAACCAAGAATTCTATACCCAGCAAAACTGTCCTTCAAAAACAAGGAGGAAAAGAATTGTAACAGATAAGTTATCAGTGGCTGAGATAGTTCAAATAGAGCCGAGAGGCTACTCTGGAGGTCACCTTTACTCAAGCTTCAGTCAGACATTGCTGCTTCTCATGGATAGTCAAACCCCAAACAAAACCATTCCTGCCAATCCTAAAGAATACCTAGGGCATTATATAAGATTCTAAAAAGGTTCCATGCACTAGGGTAACTTCCCAGAAACCTACAACCTCCAGATGGGCCCCTGGACCAGATAAGTCCTGAAATGCACAGGGGCCAGCCTCTCTAGAACATGAACTAGTTCCATCCCCCTATTCTATATTATCAACAGCCCCATTCCAACATGAAAACGTTAGAATGGGCATAGCCCAAATATCCCTAAAGAGTGGGAGAAAGATCAAAGGAAAAAGTGGAGTTATACAGAGAAGATAGGGTTTAACATATGAGTATGATGGCTGAATCATTATATTGATACTTCTTTTAGTCTCCAGTATCTTAGAGCAGTTAGAAGTAAAACCTTAAAATTGTGGAAATTGTAACCATACCAAACTCTGAAATCTGTTCTACAACTAATTGTTTAGATGTGCTTTGAAATTTATTGCTTTTTTGTATATATATTATTTTTCACAAAATAGAAAAAAAATTCAATTGTGATCATTAAAATAAAGAAGAATATTCCTTCTAACCTTCACTGTTCTGAAGCAGCTAGAAGGGAAATCTGAGATAATGGAATGGTAGCCTGTGACAAACTCTGGGATCTGTTCTGTAACTACTTGAAGAGTACTTTGAAAATTATTGTTTCTTTTCTTTCCTTGCTTTGTATATATGTTATATTACACAATTTAAAAGTTTAAAAAAACACAATGGAATACTACTTCATACTCACTACAATGTCTATTATAAAAAATGAAAAATAGCAACTGTGGAAAGGATGTGTAGAAACAAATAATAATCCACTGTTGGTGGGAAATTAAAATGGTACACCTGCCATGAAAAATAGTTTGACATTTCCTCAAAAGTTATGTATAGAATTACCACATGACCCAGCAATCCCAATTTCTGGGTATATACTCAAAGAATTGAAAGTAGGGACTTGAACAGATATTTGTACTACAATGTTTCTAAGGGTATTACTCACAATTGCACAAAGATGGAAGCAACCCAAGTGTTTCTCAACAGATGAATGAATAAATAAAATGTGATATATACATACAGTAGAATATTATGCAGCCATAAATAAGAACAAGTTCTGACACACGCAACAACATGGAGGAATCTTGAAGACATTGTGTTGAAGGCAATAGGCCAGACAAAAGAACAAACATTATATGATCTCACTGATATGAAATAATTAGAGTAAAAAAATTCAAAGAGTCAGAAACTAGAATACTAGTTACCAGGGGCTAGGGAGGGGATTGGGAATGGAGAGTTAAAGCTTAACTGGTATAGAATTTCTGTTGGGGGTGATGGAAAAGCTTTAATAATGGATGATGGCAATGGTAGCATACCATTGTAAATGTAATTAACATCACTGAAATTATATAGTTGAATGTGGTTAAAGCGGAAACTTTAGGTTGTATATATATCACTAAAATAAAAATTAAAAAAAAAAAACAAACACTTCCAACACAGAAAAAAAGGACAGTATTGGGACAAATGAAGAATTTGGAATATGGACTGTGTGTTTTATAATAATGTTTTAAAAAATTAAAATCATAGGACTACAGAACACAAACACATTCTACAATTTGAAGTGAGGAGCAGAAATTTCAGATGATCGTAAAGGGGCCAGATCTAGTCATTTGGACATATTTCTCTAGCTTTTAATCAGTAGTGGATCTGCCATTAGCAATCAAGCAGCATGTACTTGCTGCCTACTCACCACTCTCTTGTCCGGGACCCTTTGGGTAAACACCTTGTAGAGCCGCCAGCTCTTCCCCAGAATGGGGCCAAATATAAGGGAGGTCCCAATACACAGCAAGGACAGTCGTATCTACAGGTGGAAATGGACAAAAACAAGTCATGAGAGAAACCTTCATTGGTTTCCCATGTATTCTAATCTGCAAAGTCTCAGTTTCACAGAGGGCATGGGATAGAAAATAGATCTCACTGACTAAGCATTTAAAGAATGCCTGCGGGCGGGCCATGGAACCTCAGCAGGCAGAGTTCTTGCCTGCTGTGACGGAGAGCCAGGTTTGGTTCCCAGGGCCTGCCCACACACACACACACACACACACACACACACACACACACACACAAAGATGCCTCTGAATGTAGCTGAATCAAGCTTAAAGGTAACCACCACCTATAATAGCAGCTGATTTTAAAAATTATCAGAACTTTAACATATGAGGATATTATAACAAAAATTTAAAACTTCACCTACCTGAATAAGAGCTTCCATTGATCTTCCCACTAAAACATCTTGATCTTGAATCCCAAAAAGGTAAGCACTACTGTAAGTCAGGCAACTGCCCAGTAAGGTCACAATGTTCAGATTGGGACTGGACATCTTCACAATCCTAGAGGGAACCAGGAAGGACACTGCTGTGACTCTTTGTTCTAGGAGTGGAGAGAGCTTCCTCAACCACCTCATCTCCAATACAGCCTCACAGCAAAAGGGTACTGGGAAGAACCATTTACAGATTGATGCTAAAAACATAGGCCTTATTTAAATTTATTTTCAAAAGGAAGTAAATGCAGGCACTTCTTGCTTGTGTGACTCCGAGTCTTTAAAGGAAGGTAGATTCCTAAAAGTAGGTGGTATCAGAGAAGAGTTATAATTTTACCCATGAAGATTATGCTTGCTAAAGAACTACTGTATGCAACTTCGTGAGTAAATAACTAGCAGTAGACCCGAAAGAGAGACCATTTGGAGTTTTCGAAGCGAGCTGTAGGGTGAGTTGCTTTTGGAAAGAGCCATCTTCTAAGCTTCAAAACCTAGGAATCACCTTTTCCTTCTTCCCTTTCTTTAAACACCTATATTTTGCAAGTTTTTTCATTTCATATTTCAAAATCTCTCTCTGCATTTTCTATCACTCTCCACTCCCAATGCCATGTTTATCCAGGATGTAGTCATATTAAGAGCAAGGAAGTGGAGTCAGGTGTGACAGGTGTGAACCCTGGTTCTGCCACTAACAGCTGTGTGACTTGGGGAAGTTACTTACTCTATCCTTCCTACCTCCTCCACCACTGCTGCCTCATCTGTAAAATGAGGATTTTATCTTTCATATCCACTCACAAGTTGCCATGAGGAATACATAAAAGGTATGGTAAAACTCTTTGCAAACTCTAAGGTGATGTGAAAATATTAATTTTTAGATTTCTGGAGTAACCTTCAGCAATCTGAGGACCAATTTTTCCCTGGCCTAATACATCCTATATCTTACTTTCAGAAATTATTTTCTTAAAATGCCTTCATCACTTAGCAAAAGAGCTACATGTATAAATAATGTTCTATTGTTTACCTTAAGTATCCTACATCCAAATTTAAGATCTAGCCCCAACCTACCTATCCATTTATTCATTCAGGTTTGCCTGCTCACTCTCTCTGTCATCAAATTATGGATTTATGGAGAGTATAATCTTCTCTAGTTGCCTTGTTTCTCACCATAAGAAGGGTAGTATGTAGTGAACAGTAACTACAGAAATAAGAATAATGTTAACCAGCAGCTTCACTAAGTACTTTTAAAAACTTTCAATTTTGGTAACATATATACAACTTAAAATGTCCCATTTGAACTGCTTTCAAACGTACAATTTGTTGGTATTAATTACATTCACAACACTGTGCTACCACCACCAAAATCCATTACCCCAAATTTTTCATCATTTCAAACAGAAACTCTGCACCCATTAAGCAATAACCCTTTTCTAATCTCTGTGACTGCCCCCTCTCCCAGCTCCCTAACCTATAATATACTATCCATCACTATGATATTTGCTTATTCCAGGCATTTCATATAAGCAACATCACAAAATATTAGTCTTTTTGTGCCTGGCTTATTTTACTCAACACGATGTCTTCAAGGTTCATCCATGTTGCAACATGTATCAGCACTTTATTTCTTTTTAGATGTGAATATTTCCTTGTGCACATATAAACACACCACAAAGCATTTTGAAAGAAAAGTAATGCATTAAAGAGACTAGTGCTCACACTGATTTAGAAAAGAGGGCACCAATGGCCTGGGGCTGGCCACACAGGAAGTCAGAAGCAATGGTCTAATCACTATCATTTTGGGTGGGCTTCTACAAGTTCAGTAAAGGAGGCCAGCCTACCCCAAGGCCACTCACGAGCCTTAGCCATGAATATCCGATAGTGACCTCAACACTGAGCAACTGCCAGGGTTTCACTGCCACACAACTCCGGTGTTTAGATTATTGATGGGTAGGTTACCTTCTTAATTCTTCTCTAGACCCATTTTATATTAGCACCACTGTACATTCAACTCTCCTTGGAGTACTACAGTACTGCTTGAAATCCTCATATAGGTTTCCTCCCCTTCCTGCTTTAGTTAGGAGGACTTGACTTTTTTTAAATGCAATTTTATTGAGATATCTTCACACACATCACAATCCATCCAAAGTATACAATCAGTGGTTCACAGTATTATCACATAGTTGTGTATTCAGCACATTGATCATTTTTAGAACATCGGCATCACTCCAGAAGAAGAAATAAAAAGAAAAAAAGAAGAAAACCCATACATCCCATACTACTTACCCCTTTCTCTTATCAACCAGTAGTATTGTAGTCTACCCAATTTTTAAGACTTAAATAGAGGTAGGTTAACTAAGACACTGTAGTATTGACATATATAGTAGAACAAAACAAAACGTCTAGAAGTAGATCCATAGAAACATGGGTAACTGATTTATTATTTTTGCAATATAGTTATATTAGCAATATCGAAGATCAGGGCTACTGGATTACAGTTCAACAACATCAGGTATTTCCTTCTGGCTATTCCAAAACACTAGACACTAAAAAGAAATAGCTATATAATGAGTCAGTAGTCACAGTCATCTGTTAAATCCCAACTTCTCAGTTATACCTCCTTCCTCTCATTTGATCTTTCAATCCTCAGGGATATCTACGCAGTGACCATTTTAACTTCCTTGAGCTGGAAAGGGGTGTCGATCTTCTAGCGTAGAGGAATGAACCTGGTTGCTGCTCTTGGAGAGACTGAGGCTTCTGGGTTTCAGGACTTATCTGGCCTAGGATCAATCTGGAGGCCTCAGGTCAATGAAAAAATAAACTTACTACGAAAAACTTTTATGGAGACTTAGATAGGGCCCAGGGCACTTGTTAGGGCTTTCAGGAATCCTTTCGGTTGGGACTTGTCATATTGTGCTAGTTGGAAATATCTGGTTAAAGCCCGCATAAGAATAACATCCAGAATGACCTCTCAACGCTATCTGAAGTCTCTTAGTCACTGATATTTTATTTTGTTCCATTTCCTTTCCCCCTTTTGGTCATTCTCACTCCCATGACGCCAGGGCCAGGCACACCCTGGGAGTCATGTCCCACATTGCCAGAGAGACTTACACCCCTGGGAGTCATGTCCCAAGTAGAGGGGGAGGGTACTGAGTTTATCTTCAGAATTGGCTTAAAGAGAGGCCACATTTGAGCAACAAAAGAGGCTCCCTGGAGGTGACTCAGGCATAATTACTTGCAGGTCTAGCTTCGCCATTGCAGAAATAAGTCTCATAAGGGCGAGTCTCAAGATCAAGGCTTGGCTTACTAAATCGGGAGTCCCTAATGCCTAAGAGGATATCAGAAATTTCCCTAGTGGGGAACTGTAATACTTCTACCTTTTTCCCCAGTCTCTCAAGATGACTTTGCAAATATGTTTTTATTTTCTGCTCCAAATACTCTGGAATGTATCCAGGTATTAGATTAACCTGTTCAGAATAATAATAATAATTCCCTATTCTAGGTTCAATATAATTAGGTTGTTTAAATAAACTAACCAGATAGGTTAAATTAGATAGTGTGGTACAGAAAATTTAAATTTTGGACCAAATAAACATTTCTTCCTTTGGTCTCCCACAGAAGTTAAAGTTTTAAAATATAGACAACATCATCCTTTACCCTGTATTCTGATGTACCTCGAGTCCTAACCAGTATTTTTTTTTTTTGACAAAATGTGCATCATCATGTATCCTTCATATCTTAGACATTGATGCAAGTTCTTTTATTTTTTCAGGTTCAGTTTTGAATAGACAAACTTTTATGGACTTATATGTTTATACTTTGATATTTTTCCTGAACAATTTAACTGGTTCAGAAAAAAGTGAATAGAAGATGATGTACCTAGATTATTTGCCCAAATCAACACCTGCAAATCACTGAAAGGTGAATCATCTCCAATTCAGCAAGTGAATGTCTTTGCCACTTTGGTAGGAATTCAACCACCAATGTCATTAATTTTTCCTTTTGAACTAAAAGAGGAAGTCTACATATTCTGAATATCTTAATCAACCACAGACATACACAAATTTGTATTATATACTTAATTATAAATACCTGTGCTACCTACATTAGTTGTGTTACATTTATGAGAAGATAAAAACCTGGACTGGGTTACTGGCAGTGAAAAACAAGGTGGGCTTTTGTTTTGTTTTAAAAGGATTATATATCAATTTCTCATGTAAGGCAAGAATTTTCTTGATTTTTTCTATTCTCAGGTAGCGGCTTAATGTTTATAGATAATATCTGTCTATATCTGCAGAACCGGTGTAAACTTGGGTTATTATTTCAATAGTCTTTAATGAATTCAGATACTTACGTGACATCCACCACTCACACGTAAAATGTTTTATGACTTATGTTTTATGTTTAAAGTTTGTTAACGTCCGTGTCTGGTAACATGTCCTGAGTACTTTTAGTAAACTTTCCTAGGATGTCACAGGGCCATGTCTTCTAAATGTGACTTGAGTTGATAAAACGGGTTCTATTAAGCTTCAATATGTTGAAAACCATAAATGAATGTTTTTCCAAAAAGCATTTTAATAAAATGGTTAAGATTTTAAATGCATAAATGTATCGAATTTCTTTTTTCAATCCATTGCTTTGATCCATGTTATAAAGGGATTATAAATCTGTCACATCTGGATAAGCTCCAAACAGCTCTTTAGTAATGTTATTTCATGTGTTTCAGCAATACGGAACTTTTATTGCTGTCTTGCTTATTTCTAATCTATTAGGTTAAAAATATGAACCCAATTCAGATTCTGCATACAAACAAATATTTATATGACCTCTAACCATTATATTCAAACTCTGTATTATAAAGGTTAAGCAGCCTGGCCCTATTCCTTCTTCTCCTGCCTGGACCACTCATATCCCACGATTTTAGAAGAGTTTGTTACCTTTCAACTTCCGGAATTCTAAATTCTTTAATTATAATGACTTCACTTTATTCCACTTCAGATGCCATCCCCAGAGCCACACCCTGTGTCTTATTGTTCAGAATGGACCCATTTCTGAAATTTCACATACTACTGTCCTATACTTTGACCATAATCTGTCCAAAATTTAACTCACTGTGTTTTCTCTGAAATCTGTTCTTCCTACAATCTTCCCCAGTTCAGATAAAAGGCAACACTATCTTTCCAACTGCTTAGAATAAGTATCTTGGGAGTCATCCTGGACTCTTGCCCACCCTTCATATCCACTTTGTTATGAAATCCTGTTGGCTCTATCATCATAATACATGCAAACTCTAACTACTCACCACCTCTACTGGCACCTCCTGATCAAAGTCATCAGCATTTCTTGCTTGGATTTTGCAATAGTCTTCTAACTGGTCTCCCCACTTCCATCCTGGACCCTCTCTAAAGTCCATTTTCATTCCAGCAGCTAGAATGATCCATGAAATGTAAATCAGATGTCACTCCTCTACTCGACACCCTACAGTGGCTCGCCATCTCATTCGGGGAAAAACCAAAGGAAGTAGAAGGACTCCACATTTGGTCCCCACTCTCTCTCTATCTCATTTCCCGCTATTTTTTCCCTTACCCACTCCACTCCAGCCACACGGGCCTCCTTGCCGTTCCCTGAAAACACCAGACACTCACATACTTCAGAGATTTGAAGCAGCTGCTCTCTTTACCTCGAATATTTTAACCCGCATATCTCATGCTCATTCCCTCTCTGACTTCAAGTCTTTGTTCAAATGTTGCCTTCTCGATCAAGGCCACAAGGAGAGCCTATTTAAAATTATAGCCCCTCACCCCTCAGCATTCTGAATCCTCCTTTTCCTGCACTTTCTCCAACCTGCCCCCATCCCACCACAGTACTTACTACCTTCTAACATATTACATAATTTACTTATTTATTATCATTATTGTTTATTGTCTTCTCTTCCCAGTTAGAATTGTTCATGATGTATTCCCAGCACTAGAACAGCAGCTGTCACTTTGAAGGCATGCAGTATTCGATGAATGAATGAATGGGCCTCCTATCCTGCCAGCTGTCTGATATGCTTACACCTAACAAACTTGCTCTTTGATTGCACACAGACTTCCAGTTCCTTGGTCCTTTCACATCATCACAGTTTTTCAGTTTCTTATTGGTCTCTCTTCCTTTCTTTACCCAGTTTGAAATCTTTGGTTGATCATTTGAACTGTTTTCTCAACAACACTCAATTCCCTTCCAAACAAATCCTTTTGCTGCATCTGCCCAACAAAACTTTACCATCAACTTCACAATCTATTGTTTGATTTTACATTCAGGCAGCTGAGTGCTGCTGGAGAAAATGATACAACCTTGAAGACTGTGGCTACCAAAATGATGGTCTCCAATATCAAGCAGCCAAGCTTACTGCACCACTAATCTTATTTTTTTGTATCAGATATTTAAAAAAATTTTCTTTGTAAGAGACTCATCTCTTTGGTTTCAAAGAAATAAGAACACATATCTGTCTGAATGATGCCCTTGGTCTAGATCAGGACCACAGGATCTATGTGCATCAATACAGCTGTCACATTACATCACTAACTTTTTACGTTTGTCCCACTGGACACAGTTTCTACTCAAAAGCCAGGTTGTTTCTTATTGACTTGCATCTCAGCCCCTAACATAGTCTTTGGAAGATGGTAAGTGCTCCACAACTAATTATTGGTTGAATGAATGAATGAATTCATCAACAGATATAGAAGGCTCATCTTTTCTTCCTTTCCTTATCCCCTTTTCCAGCCTAATTCTCCCCCCTGGCAAAGCTCTCCTGTTAGGTGGAAGGATCAGGGCACTAAAGTGACAGAAATTCTTGACAGTCAGAGGGAGAATTAAAAGATGGTTCAATGCCTGTGTATCAAGACAAGAGAGGAAATTGTGGATTGCCAGGTTCAACTTTCTATACTCCCAAGTGGGTAACTTTGGAGGCTTACAGGTCTACAACCATTCTAGGTAACTACAGGATTTCAGGGGAATACCCTCGGTCCCTCCAAGGACTCCCTGCCAATCATGAACTCAAAAGATCCAGATATTTTAGGGGCTGCGAGTGTCATGTATTTCCACAGACATCAGGTTTTGACCACTTTTCAAATCACCACATCTCCCAGGGTTTTCACTGAAAATTCTTGTCATTTGGAGGAGCTTCTCTTTTTCTTCCCCCTTCATAATGGTGTTGAAGGAAACCTAAAAATAAATGAGAGATGGGGCAGCCCTCGATCTTGGGGATTGTCCTTACAAAACCTACTCCTGCAAAAGAAGAAGCCAAGCTTCCTTATACTTATGCCTAAGTTTTGTTACTCTTTTGTTACTCAAATGTGGCCTCTCTCTCTCTAAGCCAACTCTGTAGGTGAGCTCTCTGCCCTCCCCCCAACATGGGACATGACTCCCAGGGGTGTAAATCTCCCTGGCAACGTGGGACACGAGTCCCACTAATGAGCCTGGTCCTGGCATTGTGGGAATGAGAAAACCTTCTTGATCAAAAGGGGAAGATAAAATGAAGCAAAATAAAATTTCTATGGCTGAGAGATTTCAAATAGAGTTCAGAGGTCTTTCTGGAGGTTATTCTTATGCAGGATATATTTATCCCTGTTCTAGTCTGCTAGCTGCCAGAATGCAACACACCAGAGTTGGATTGGCTTTTAATAAAAGGGGATTTATTTTGTTGGTTCTTCAGAGGAAAGACAGCTAACTTTCCACTGAGGTTCTTTCTTATGTGGAAGGCACAGGATGGTCTCTGCTGGTCTTCTCTCCAGGCCCTGGGTTCCAACAAGTTTCCCCAGGGTGACTTCTTTCTGCATCTCCAAAGGCCTGAGCTGAGCTGCAAGTGCTGAGATGAGGAATGCCGAGCTGCTAGGCTGTGCTACATTGCAATCTCCCATTTAAGCACCAGCCAATTAAGTCAAAGGTCACTCATTGCAGCAGACACGCCTCCTAGCTGACTGCAGATGTAATTGGCAACAGATGAGGTTCACGTACTGTTGGCTTATGTCCGCAGCAACAAGACTAGGTATGCTCACCTGGCTAAGTTGACAACTGAATCCAACTAACACAATCCCTTTTCAATTTTTGCTGTATTGGAGCAGTAAAGGGAAATACCTGTAACTGTTGAACTGTCATCCAATGGCCTTGATTCTTGAAGATGACTGAATAACTACAGAGCTTTTAAGGTGTGAACGTGTGAGTGTGAAAACCTTGTGACTGACAATTACTTTATCCAGTGTATGGACAGATTAAGAAGAAAAAGAAAAGACAAAAATAGATAAACAATAAGGGGGCCTGGAGGTTATGGGATGTTTTGGGTCTTCTTTTTTACTTTTCTTTTTATTGTTTTTGGAGTACTGAAAATGCTCAATAATCAATTGTAATGATGAATGCAGGGCTTTCTGTAAACCACTGATTGTACACTTTAGATGATTATATCTCAATAAAAAATCATTGAAAAAAAATAAATGAGAGAAAGGTTTCTATCAGGATGCCTGTGAAGCTTTTTGCTCTCCTGTTCTTGTTTTTAGGAAAGTGCAACATCTTGGGGGTGTGTTTATTCACATATACACATGCACATATGTGTTTACTTTGTCTCCAATGAAATCAGGTCACTTGAAAGATTCCTTTCCACTGGCTGAACTCTTCCTGGAGAATTTCCCCAGGCAATGCCCTTGTCCAGTATGTCATCATGTGTTGCAGGCCACACAGGCCCAGCTATGACAGCCCTTGTTGAGCAATTGATGGATGAGATGTCATCTCCACAACTATACAGACTACAGATTCGGCTGACATTTGCATCAGAGGCTAACAGCATGCATTCCACTCTCTGGTTTCAGAAAAACTGCTGATCTCAGACTGATTTGCTGCTTGCAGCTGAGCTAAGAAACATGTCTTCTTCTTATATGCTTGTAGCCAGTAACTAATGTTTTGTCATGAGTCAGAACACTCAGCACTGCTTTTGTCCTGGGTGGGCCCAGCCTCTCTAAATTTGTCTGTTTTCCTGTAGTCACAAGTGCTTGTGCGGCTATTCCCTACTCACCATTCTGTCAGCACAAGGCCACAGCTGCTGAAGCTGTAGAGGAAATGGAAGAGAAAAGAGAGTCTGACCGTGGAATAGTTAAATGGTTCATAAGAACCAATAGTGGCTGGACTTGAAATCTAAGATCCTTTACAGCTCTTCCCTTCTTAAATTACTCCAGAGGTGAGTTTCCTTTCCTTATCACTGGCTTATTAATAAATTAGTCATACTTTGTATTTCTGCCTCTCTATCTTAACCAGGAACACTAGGCTGACCTGATTAGAACTTACATCCCAATCAATTAAACAAGCAATGTTCAATAAAAATTTGCTGAACCCTGCAAAAATTTCCTTTTAGTAGTGTCTTCATGCCTTACTAGTTATTTTTTTAACGCTCTCCATGAATTAAACATTAAACAATTCCTAAATATATCTATTTGTTAAGTTATGAAGAATTGAAAATAGGAAGGCAAATGTGATATAATCCTGCCCTTAGGTCAATAGGATACTATCTCCTTAGTTTCTAACCTTTTCACGATATAGACAATTTTCTAATTCTTTCTATTCCTCTTTTGAAATAAAATAACATTTTAATTTTACATTAGCAACTGTTTTATCAGAATCCACCTATGTATATAAACATATATATTATAGACATTACATATATGACTCTACATATAAATTTCCATTCTACAAATTTCAGAATGCATAGTTCTCTTGGACTATACACAGATCTAAGGATCTATTTTTAAAATGCCTCCTTGCAAATATCTTAGAAAGTGAAGTACGGCAATTTAGATGTAAGATCAAATGTCTCTTTCTCATTGTAAGGGCTCAATTTGAGAAATAGCAGTGAAAAAGTTTACTGATAGGTTCAAAATAAGTGATGATAAGAAAAAAAGAAAAAAGCCCCAAAAGGCATCTTTGCTGAAAAGGAAGCCTGTGTGGCTTCAATTAGGCATATTATGACTACATTCCACATTGATTAAAAAAATTAGTTTACAAATGTATTTTTACCATGTCTCATGCAATTACAAAATATTTTTAATGTGTATTTAAATGCTATAGGCAAAAATTCTCTTCCCTCATATAACTCAGGCTCTGGGGAGGTTCTAGGCATATGTTGCAATTTACGAGGCAGTGATTTCAACTTCCTTTCTCTCCTTAACTGCAGGAGAGGGCCTTGAGCAATTCCTGGCATAAGACTTGTAGCATCTGCAAAAGGGCAGAGCAGATGTCCTGATTTTAAACAGGGCATAAAGCATAAGGCACAGTCGGTCACACGAAACACCCAATCATAGGGATTCTGCTACTAAACCAGACTACAGTCATCTGCCAGGCGAAGTGTAAATTGATCTCTTTGAGGTATACATTCGCCTGCCCAACTGGGGGTGTTTCCTTTCCTTCTATTTCTTTCTCATCTTCAGGTTTGAGAGTAGGAGAACTTTGGGCTTTGCATCTTGGGATCTGAAAGGAATCCTAAACAACTCCAGCTGCTGGAATCATTCCCTGCTAGGCCAGAATCTGGGAATTCCTGATTCTGGGATTGGGTTTTACTCAGCTTTGTCCCCAGCAGCACCTCCTACAGAGCCCTGAACCAAGAGGAAGCTTATTAAATGTCTGTTAAATGATGTGATAAAACATTAGCATTAGAAGGGATTTTATAGTTTCAGTACTTACCAGAGATAAGAGGGGGACGGCTGTAAAAGCAGGACCTCTATGCTTCCTATCACTCTGCCCTCCACCAGGTACCTGGGGTAGGGTTTGTATCATAGCGTTCTGAGGAATGCAGCTCGAAAACCAGTGATCTAAAATGATTCCCTCATTTCTTTTTTTTTTCCTGTTTAAAATCTGGTGCTTATTAATAATTATGCTTTTCATTTATTATATTATTTTAATTAATTTTTAAATTAAAAAACACATTCTTAACATATGATCATTCCGTTCTACATATATAATCAGTAATTCACAATATCATCACATAGTTGCATATTCATCATCATGATGGTGGTAGTTAGATTCAGTTGTCAACTTGGCCAGGTGAAGGCACCTAGTCCTGTTGCTATGGACATGAGCCAATGGTATGTGACCCTCATCTGTGGCTCATTACATCTGCAGTCAGCTAGGAGGCGTGCTTGCTGCAATGAATGACGTTTGACTTAATTGGCTGGTGCTTAAATGAGAGACTCAACATAGCACAGCCCAAGCAGCTCAGCATACCTCATCTCAGCACTGGCAGCTCAGCCCAGGCCTTTGGAGATGCAGAAAGGAATCACCCCGGGGGAAGTTGTTGGAACCCAGAGGCTTGGAGAGAAGGCCAGCAGAGATCACCCTGTGCCTTCCCACGGAAGAAAGAACCTCAGTTGAAAGTTAGCTGCCTTTCCTCTGAAGAACTAATGAAATAAATCCCCTTTTATTAAAAGCCAATCCATCTCTGTTGGGTTGCATTCCAGCAGCTAGCAAACTAGAACAAAGATCATTTCTTAAAACATTTGCATCAATTCAGAAAAAGAAATAAAAAGACAACAGAAAAAATTTCATACATATCATACCCCTTACCCCTCCCTTTCATTGATCACTAGCATTTCAATCTACTAAATTTATTTTAACATTTGTTCCCCCTATTATTTATTTTTATAAAAATATCATCCGTTGATAAGGTAGATGTGCTGGTTTGAAATGATGTATGGACCCTAGAAAAGCCATGTTTTAATCCTAATCCCATTTTGTAAAGTCAACTGCTTCTTCTAATCCCTATTCAGTATTGTGTTTGAAACTGTAATCAGATCATCTCCCTGGAGATGTGATTTAATCAAGAGTGGTTGTTAAGCAGGATTAGGTGATGACATGTCTCCACTCATTTGGGTGGGTCTTGATAAGTTTCTGAAGTCCTATAACAGAGGGACCATTTTGGAGAATGAAGGAGATTTGGAGAGAGCAGAGAATGCTGCAGCACCACAAAGCAGAGAGTCCACGAGCCAATGCTTTGGAGATGAAGAAGGAAAACACCTCCCGGGGAGCTTCATAAAACTGGAAGCCAGGAGAAAAAGCTAGCAGATGATGCTGTGTTTGCCATGTGCCCTTCCAGCTGAGAGAGAAGCCCTGACTGTGTTTGTCATGTGCCTTCTCACTTGAGAAAACCCTGAACTTCAATCGGCCTTCTTGAACCAAGATATCTTTCCCTGGATACCTTAGATTGGACATTTCTACAGACTTGTTTTAATCGGGACATTTTCTCAGTCTTAGAACTGTAAACTAGCCACTTATTAAATTCCCCTTTTTAAAAGCCATTCTGTTTCTGGTATATTGCATTTCAGCAGCTAGCAAACTGGAACAGTAGATAAAAGGAGCATCAGACACAAGGTTTTCACAATCACACAGTCACATTGTGAAAGCTATATCATTATACAATCATCTTTAAGAAGCATGGCTACTGGAATACAGCTCCACATTTTCAGGCAGTTTCCTCCAGCCTCTCCATTACATCTTGACTAACAAGGTGGTATCTATTTAATGTGTCAGAATAACCTCCAGGGTAACCTTTCAACTCTGTTTGGAATCTCTCAGTCATTAACACTTTATTTTGTCTCATTTTGCTCTTTCTCCTTTTGGTCGAGAAAATCCCTTGATGTTGAGTCCCAGCTCATTCTAGGGTTTCTGTCCCACATTGCCAGGAAGGTCCATACCCCTGGGAGTCACGTCCCACGTAGACAGAGGGAGGGCAGTGAGTTTGCTTGTTGTGCTGGCTGGAGAGAGAGGCCATATCTGAGAGAGAGGTTCTCTTGGGGATGACTCTTAGGCCTAATTTTAAGTAGGCTTGACCTATCCTTTGTGGGGTTAAGTTTCATATGAACAAATCCCAAGGTTGGAAACTCAGCCTATTGCTTTGGTCGTCCCCACTGCTTGTGAGAATATCAAGAATTCTCCACTTGGGGAGGTTGAATTTTCCCTCTTTCTCACCATTCCCCCAAGAGGACTTTGCAAATACTTTTTTACTCACTGATCAAATCACTCTGGGATTTATTGGGGCATCACTCTGGACAAACCTACAAAATCTTACACCCTACTCAAGTTTCCATGTACTTATGGTGTGCAATTAAGCTGTCCACATAAGTCATATTAGGAAATGCACTCGTCAAAATATAAATTTTATACTAAATAAATTTTTGCTTTCGTCTCATGCATAAGTTAAAATTTTAAAATATTAATTACCGTCTATTTTCAACACCCTGCGGTGATGACATTCCTTTGTTCTTCCTCATGCAAAAACATTTTAAAATTTGTACATTTTGACTCCCTCGCTTTACAGATGAAGGGACATGCATGAGGTTGCACCAGACAGGAACCATGACGGGAAAGCTAATCCCAGTGTCCTACTCCAGGCACCTTCCAGTGTTCTTTTCGCTTATCCCCTAGTTTACTTCGGCTGCCTGGGAACCTGTGTCCACCTGCTGATCAACAAACCTTTGTAAGATTCTTTCTAACCCTGGATTCTAACATGCTGCTGTAGTGCTGGTAAGATTAAGGTTTTCTCCTGCCTCCCAACAGGAGACTCTCAAAGGCCCCACTGTTCTGTAGTATCATCAGAGGAGACAGAGGCCGTCTTGATTGCCCTGGAGATAACAGCAACTTCTGGGCTGTAAGACTGCCTCTTTCAGATTCCAACTGCTGTCTTGGAAGTAGGACTGGCAGAGCTACTGGCTGGAAAACCAGGCTAAATTCTTGCTACAACCAGTTGGGTTCTTGGTTTCCATGACTGCATAGTGTCTCTGAGTTTTGGCCCCAGCAGTGGCCTGGAAGTGTCTGCTCTAGGATGTGACAGGAATGGTATATTCTGTTCTGTAATATGATGTAAAAGGAATAACTGATGGATAAACAGTGTATATACGCTTAAGCAGCTTTCAGGGATTAAGACTGAGATAACACTACAGTGAAAAGAGATTTACTAGCTGTGTATGCCAGGTGGTTTGCCTAACTACTGTGATGCAGTTTCTTTATCTAAAAATGGGGAAAGTGGTATCCACCTTACTGGGTGCTGTCAGGTTAAAGATATATCTAAAGTACTAAGCACACAAAAGGCATGTAATAGAAAGTAACAACTACTAATTTTAAGTGAAATAATCTGTATTTACACATATAGGAATTAAAAGTACTGATATTATGACGAAGCTGAAGTACCCCAAAGAACCTCTGAATCATAAAAAATTACATTATATTCAGAATCATCTGAACATATCTGTTCCTTCTTTGAAAATTTATCACAGAAATCTGAGATAAATAGTTTCATAATTCCTGGTTTTAAATAGGGACCAGGGGTTAGAAGAGTTAAAGTGATCAAGACATATGACTAGTAAGCAGTGGAGCTGGGATATGAATTTGAGTTTGACCCCAGAGCTTCAGGTCTTATGCTATTTAATCTTCCACTGTTAATTAACCTTTTGTCAACATTATTCAGGAGGAAACCTTATCCCCTTCTCTCTGTTATCCCACTTATTAAGGAGAGGTGTGCCTCCCTTTCTCTCTCCATGTGGGAATCTGCTGGGGTTTTCACATCTCTCTCCACCCCAGTACAGTGATCACACCTCCTCAAGCAAGCAGGAGTGGCTAGTACAACTTCAGAGAGGCTAAGAGGCCCGGGCTATATTTTACGAAGTGGTCTCCAAGACAGGATCCCCAATACAGGACCTCTACTCTCCTTTGCTCTTTTACTACCTCTACCATGCAGTGAGCACCCCTCCAATTCCTGTGCTTCATTTTAGCACTATACCAAGCATTGTTTTCTAATTGAGCTTTTACCAGAAATCACTGTGTTTTCTTTTTTTTTTTTTTTTTTTTTTTATAAATGCTAGGTTTTATTTTTAACATTTCTGATTGTGAAATATAACATTTATACAAAAAAGCAATAAATTTCAAAGTACATTGTAACAAACAGTTTTAGAACAGATTTCAGAGTTTGGTATGGGTTACAGTTCCAGAATTAGGTTTTTTCTTCTAGCTGTTTAAAGACATTGGAGACTGAAAGAAATATCAGTATATTGATTCAGCAGTCCAACTCATTTGTTAAATCCTATTTTCTCTGTAATAACTCCTCCCTGCCTTTTTTTTTTTTTTACAGATGTTTCTTATTTTTTTTCTTTTTTTTTTTATTAATTAAAAAAAGAATTAACAAAACAATTAGAAATCATTCCAATCTACATGTACAATCAGTAATTCTTAATAACATCACATAGTTGCATATTCATCATTTCTTAGTACATTTGCATCGATTTAGAAAAAGAAATAAAAAGACAACAGAATAAGAATTAAAACAATAATAGAAAGAAAAAAAAACAAAAAAAACAAAAAACAAAAAACCTATACCTCACATGCAGCTTCATTCAGTGTTTTAACATAATTGCATTACAATTGGGTAGTATTGTGCTGTCCATTTCTGAGTTTTTATATCCAGTCCCGTTGTACAGTCTGTATCTCTTCATCTCCAATTATCCCTTCTCTTTTTTTTTTTTTTTTTTAATTAACGGAAAAAAAGAAATTAACCCAACATTTAGAGATCATACCATTCTACACATGCAATCATTAATTCTTAACATCATCACATAGATGCATGATCATCATTTCTTAGTACATTTGCATTGGTTTAGAAGAACTAGCAACATAACCGAAAAAGATATAGAATGTTAATATAGAGAAAAAAATAAAAGTAATAATAGTAAAATCAAAACAAAACAAAACAAAACAAAACAAAAACCTATAGCTCAGATGCAGCTTCATTCAGTGTTTTAACATGATTACTTTACAATTAGGTATTATTGTGCTGTCCATTTTTGAGTTTTTGTATCTAGTCCTGTTGCACAGTCTGTATCCCTTCAGCTTCAATTACCCATTGTCTTACCCTGTTTCTAACTCCTGCTGAACTCTGTTACCAATGACATATTTCAAGTTTATTCTCGAATGTCCGTTCACATCAGTGGGACCATACAGTATTTGTCCTTTAGTTTTTGGCTGGATTCACTCAGCATAATATTCTCTAGGTCCATCCATGTTATTACATGGTTCATAAGTTTATCTTGTCTTAAAGCTGCATAATATTCCATCGTATGTATATACCACAGTTTGTTTAGCCACTCTTCTGTTGATGGAGATTTTGGCTGTTTCCATCTCTTTGCAATTGTAAATAATGCTGCTATAAACATTGGTGTGCAAATGTCCGTTTGTGTCTTTGCCCTTAAGTCCTTTGAGTAGATACCTAGCAATGGTATTGCTGGGTCGTATGGCAATTCTATATTCAGCTTTTTGAGGAACCGCCAAACTGCCTTCCACAGTGGTTGCACCCTTTGACATTCCCACCAACAGTGGATAAGTGTGCCTCTTTCTCCGCATCCTCTCCAGCACTTGTCATTTTCTGTTTTGTTGATAATGGCCATTCTGGTGGGTGTGAGATGATATCTCATTGTGGTTTTGATTTGCATTTCTCTAATGGCCAGGGACATTGAGCATCTCTTCATGTGCCTCTTGGCCATCCGTATTTCCTCTTCTGAGAGGTGTCTGTTCAAGTCTTTTTCCCATTTTGTAATTGGGTTGGCTGTCTTTTTGTTGTTGAGATGAACAATCTCTTTATAAATTCTGGATACTAGACCTTTATCTGATATATCATTTCCAAATATTGTCTCCCATTGTGAAGGCTGTCTTTCTACTTTCTTGATGAAGTTCTTTGATGCACAAAAGTGTTTAATTTTGAGGAGTTCCCATTTATTTATTTCCTTCTTCAGTGCTCTTGCTTTAGGTTTAAGGTCCATAAAACCGCCTCCAGTTGTAAGATCCATAAGATATCTCCCAACATTTTCCTCTAACTGTTTTATGGTCTTAGACCTAATGTTTAGATCTTTGATCCATTTTGAGTTAACTTTTGTATAGGGTGTGAGAGATGGGTCTTCTTTCATTCTTTTGCATATGGATATCCAGTTCTCTAGGCACCATTTATTGAAGAGACTGCTCTGTCCCAGGTGAGTTGGCTTGACTGCCTTATCAAAGATCAAATGTCCATAGATGAGAGGGTCTATATCTGAGCACTCTATTCGATTCCATTGGTTGATATATCTATCTTTATGCCAATACCATGCTGTTTTGACCACTGTGGCTTCATAATATGCCTTAAAGTCAGGCAGCGCGAGACCTCCAGCTTCGTTTTTTTTCCTCAAGATGTTTTTAGCAATTCGGGGCACCCTGCCCTTCCAGATAAATTTGCTTATTGGTTTTTCTATTTCTGAAAAATAAGTTTTTGGGATTTTGATTGGTATTGCATTGAATCTGTAAATCAATTTAGGTAGGATTGACATCTTAACTATATTTAGTCTTCCAATCCATGAACACGGTATGCCCTTCCATCTATTTAGGTCTTCTGTGATTTCTTTTAGCAGTTTTTTGTAGTTTTCTTTATATAGGTTTTTTGTCTCTTTAGTTAAATTTATTCCTAGGTATTTTATTCTTTTAGTTGCAATTGTAAATGGGATTCGTTTCTTGATTTCCCCCTCAGCTTGTTCATTACTAGTGTATAGAAATGCTACAGATTTTTGAATGTTGATCTTGTAACCTGCTACTTTGCTGTACTCATTTATTAGCTCTAGTAGTTTTGTTGTGGATTTTTCCGGGTTTTCGACGTATAGTATCATATCGTCTGCAAACAGTGATAGTTTTACTTCTTCCTTTCCAATTTTGATGCCTTGTATTTCTTTTTCTTGTCTAATTGCTCTGGCTAGAACCTCCAACACAATGTTGAATAATAGTGGTGATAGTGGACATCCTTGTCTTGTTCCTGATCTTAGGGGGAAGGTTTTCAATTTTTCCCCATTGAGGATGATATTAGCTGTGGGTTTTTCATATATTCCCTCTATCATTTTAAGGAAGTTCCCTTGTATTCCTATCTTTTGAAGTGTTTTCAACAGGAAAGGATGTTGAATCTTGTTGAATGCCTTCTCTGCATCAATTGAGATGATCATGTGATTTTTCTGCTTTGATTTGTTGATATGGTGTATTACATTAATTGATTTTCTTATGTTGAACCATCCTTGCATACCTGGGATGAATCCTACTTGGTCATGATGTATAATTCTTTTAATGTGTTGTTGGATACGATTTGCTAGAATTTTATTGAGGATTTTTGCATCTGTATTCATTAGAGAGATTGGTCTGTAGTTTTCTTTTTTTGTAATATCTTTGCCTGGTTTTGGTATGAGGGTGATGTTGGCTTCATAGAATGAATTAGGTAGTTTTCCCTCCACTTCGATTTTTTTGAAGAGTTTGTAGAGAATTGGTACTAATTCTTTCTGGAACGTTTGGTAGAATTCACATGTGAAGCCATCTGGTCCTGGACTTTTCTTTTTAGGAAGCTTTTGAATGACTAATTCAATTTCTTTACTTGTGATTGGTTTGTTGAGGTCATCTATGTCTTCTTGAGTCAAAGTTGGTTGTTCATGTCTTTCCAGGAACCCGTCCATTTCCTCTAAATTGTTGTATTTATTAGCGTAAAGTTGTTCATAGTATCCCGTTATTACCTCCTTTATTTCTGTGAGGTCAGTAGTTATGTCTCCTCTTCCATTTCTGATCTTATTTATTTGCATCCTCTCTCTTCTTCTTTTTGTCAATCTTGCTAAGGGCCCATCAATCTTATTGATTTTCTCATAGAACCAACTTCTGGCCTTATTGATTTTCTCTATTGTTTTCATGTTTTCAATTTCATTTATTTGTGCTCTAATCTTTGTTATTTCTTTCCTTTTGCTTGCTTTGGGGTTAGCTTGCTGTTCTTTCTCCAGTTCTTCCAAATGGACAGTTAATTCCTGAATTTTTGCCTTTTCTTCTTTTCTGATATAGGCATTTAGAGCAATAAATTTCCCTCTTAGCACTGCCTTTGCTGCGTCCCATAAGTTTTGATATGTTGTGTTTTCATTTTCATTCGCCTCGAGGTATTTGCTAATTTCTCTTGCAATTTCTTCTTTGACCCAGTCGTTGTTTAGGAGTGTGTTGTTGAGCCTCCACGTATTTGTGAATTTTCTGGCACTCTGCCTATTATTGATTTCCAACATCATTCCTTTATGGTCCGAGAAAGTGTTGTGTAAGATTTCAATCTTTTTAAATTTGTTAAGACTTGCTTTGTGACCCAGCATATGGTCTATCTTTGAGAATGATCCATGAGCACTTGAGAAAAAGGTGTATCCTGCTGTTGTGGGATGTAATGTCCTATAAATGTCTATTAAGTCTAGTTCATTTATAGTAATATTCAGATTCTCTATTTCTTTGTTGATCCTCTGTCTAGATGTTCTGTCCCTTGATGAGAGTGGTGAGTTGAAGTCTCCAACTATTATGGTATATGAGTCTATTTCCCTTTTCAGTGTTTGCAGTATATTCCTCACGTATTTTGGGGCATTCTGATTCGGTGCGTAAATATTTATGATTGTTATGTCTTCTTGTTTAATTGTTCCTTTTATTAGTATATAGTGTCCTTCTTTGTCTCTTTTAACTGTTTTACATTTGAAGTCTAATTTGTTGGATATTAGTATAGCCACTCCTGCTCTTTTCTGGTTGTTATTTGCATGAAATATCTTTTCCCAACCTTTCACTTTCAACCTATGTTTATCTTTGGGTCTAAGATGTGTTTCCTGTAGACAGCATATAGAAGGATCCTGTTTTTTAATCCATTCTGCCAATCTATGTCTTTTGATTGGGGAATTCAGTCCATTGACATTTAGTGTTATTAATGTTTGGATAATATTTTCCTAACATTTTGCCTTTTGTATTATATATATCATATCTGATTTTCCTTCTTTCTACACTCTTTTCCATATCTCTCTCTTCTGTCTTTTTGTATCTGACTCTAGTGCTCCCTTTAGTATTTCTTGCAGAGCTGGTCTCTTGGTCACAAATTCTTTCAGTGACTTTTTGTCTGAGAATGTTTTAATTTCTCCCTCATTTTTGAAGGATAATTTTGCTGGATATAGGAGTCTTGGTTGGCAGTTTTTCTCTTTTAGTATTTTAAATATATCATCCCACTGTCTTCTAGCTTCCATGGTTTCTGCTGAGAAATCTACACAAAGTCTTATTGGGTTTCCCTTGTATGTAATGGATTGTTTTTCTCTTGCTGCTTTCAAGATCTTCTCTTTCTCTTTGACCTCTGACATTCTAACTAGTAAGTGTCTTGGAGAACGCCTATTTGGGTCTAATCTCTTTGGGGTGCGCTGCACTTCTTGGATCTGTAATTTTAGGTCTTTCATAAGAGTTGGGAAATTTTCAGTGATAATTTCTTCCATTAGTTTTTCTCCTCCTTTTCCCTTCTCTTCTCCTTCTGGGACACCCACAACACGTATATTTGTGCGGTTCATATTGTCCTTGAGTTCCCTGATACCCTGTTCAAATTTTTCCATTCTTTTCCCGATAGTTTCTGTTTCTTTTTGGAATTCAGATGTTCCATCCTCCAAATCACTAATTCTGTCTTCTGTCTCTTTAAATCTATCATTGTAGCTATCCATTATTTTTTCTATGTTTGCTACTTTATCCTTCACTTCCATAAGTTCTGCGATTTGTTTTTTCAGTTTTTCTATTTCTTCTTTATGTTCAGCCCATGTCCTCTTCATGTCCTCCCTCAATTTATCGATTTCATTTTTGAAGAGGTTTTCCATTTCTGTTCGTATATTCAGCATTATTTGTCTCAGCTCTTGTGTCTCATTTGAGCTATTGGTTTGTTCCTTTGATTGAACCATATTCTCAATCTTTTGAGCGTGGACAGTTATCTTCTGCTGCTGGCGTCTGGGCATTTATTCAGATTTCTCTTGGTGTTGGACCCAGCAAGGTTGTAATATTTTTCTGTGAAATCTCTGGGTTCTGTTTTTCTTATCCTGCCCAGTAGGTGGCGCTCGTGGCACACGTTTGTCTGCGGGTCCCACCAGTAAAAGGTGCTGTGGGACCTTAAACTTTGGAAAACTCTCGCCGTCCTGGGGGTTCGCTAGCCGAAGCGGCTTGAGCCGGCCCGGGGTCCGAACGCAGGGAGGGTTGCTGGTCGCCGCAGCCAGGGAAAGAGCCCGTCCGAATTTCCTAGTCGGCCCTGGGCAACAAGCGTGGCGGGAGGGCGCCAGTGGCAGCGCCCCGCCCGAGAGAGTGCACGTTCCCCGGGAGTCACGGGGTCACCGTTCTCCGCGGCCTGGGGGTTTCCGATCCAATTCTCTCAGTTGGTCCGGGGGCTGCGCGTGGTGTAGGCGCCAGTTGCCTTGGTTTCAGGGGACCACCTCTCCAATTCTCCCAGCCGGCCCGGGAAGGGGAAAGGGAGTAACTCCGGCCGCTTGCCACCCCGCCCGGTAAGGCCCGCGCGCCTCGGCGATCTCACCCGAGCTGCTTCTCTCAGCCAGCCAGCCGTTCCAGGATGGGGTACGCTGTCTTTTTTATCTCTGTTGTGGCTTTGGGCGCTTTCTGTATCGTTTCTACTCCCCTAGTAGGTGTCCTGGAGAAGAAACTAAGATCCGCGCGTCTTACTAAGCCGCCATCTTCCAGGAAGTCTCCACTGTGTTTTCTTTATCTCAAAAAAAAAACCTCTTTCATTTTACTCTTCTTTCTCTAATTCTTCAAGTGAACAGTTAATTCCTCAATATTTGCTTTTTTCTTTTCATGGGCAGGCACTGGGTCTTTATTCTTTTTTGATATAGGCATATAGGCATTTAAGACAAAAAATTTTCCTCTTAGCACTGCATTTACTGCATCCCATAAATTTTGATACGTTGTGTTTTCATTTTCATTTGCCTTGAGATATTTACTGATTTCTCTTGTATTTTCTTCCTTGATCCACTGGTTGCTTAAGAGTGTGTTGTTTAGCCTTCTTACATTTGTGAATTTTCTGGCCCTCTGCCTGTTATTATTTCCAACTTCATTCCTTTATGATCTGAGAAAGTGTTTTGTATGATTTCAATCTTTTTAAATTTATTGAGACTTGCTTTGTGACCCAGCATATGGTCTATCCTTGAGAATGATCCATGAGCACTTGAGCAAAAGGTGTATCCTGCTGTTGTGGGGTATAATGTTTTATAAATACCTGTTAAGTCTAGTTCGTTTATTGTATTATTCAAATTCTCTGTTTCTTTATTGATCCTCTGTCTAGATGTTCTATCTATGATAAGAGCAGGGAATTGAAGTCTCAAACTATTATGGTAAAGGTGTATATTTCTCTTTTCAGTGTTTGCCTCATGTATTTTGGAGCACTGTGGCTCAGTTCATAAATATTAATAATTGTTATGTCTTCTTCCTGAATTGTTCCCTTTATTAATACAGTGTCTTTCTTTGCCTCTTTTAATTGTTTTACATTTGAAGTCTAATTTGTCGGATATCAGTGTAGCTACTCCTACTCTTTTCTGATTGTTGTTTGAATGAAATATCTTTTATTTAATCCATTAACATTTAGTGTTACTACTGCAAAGGCAGTACACCCTTTAACCATTTTGCCTTTTGGATTTTATATGTAATATCTATTTTTTTTCCTATTTTTACCATACTGGTAGTTTTCATTTCTACACTCTTCTCCACACTTCTCTCTCCTGTCTTTTCCTATCTGCCTCTAACATTCCTTTTAGTATTTCTTGCAGAGCCAGTCTCTTGGCCACAAATTCTGAGAGTGATTTTTTTTGTCTGAGAATGTTTTAATTTCCCGCTTATTTCTGAAGGACAATTTTGCGGGATGTAAAATTCTTTGTTGGTGGTTATTCTCTTTTAGAATCTTAAATATATCATATATTGCCTCCATGGTTTCTGCTGAGAAATCCACACATAGTCTTATTGGACTTCCCCTGTATGTGATGGATTGCTTTTCTCTTGTTGCTTTCAAAATTCTCTCTTTCTCTTTGACATCTGACAATCTGATTAGTAAGTGTCTTGGAGTATGTCTGTTTGGATATTATTCTGTTTGGGGTATGCTGCATTTCTTGGATTTGTAATTTTATTTATGTCTTTCATAAGAGATGGAAAATTTTCAGTTATAATTCCCTCCATTAGTCTTTTCCCTCCTTTTCCCTTCTCTTCTCCTTCTGGAGCACCCACAACACATATATTTGTGTGCTTCATGATATCATTCCATTCATATTTTTCCATTCTTTTCCCTATATTTTCTTTTGCCTGGTGGATTTCAGATGTCTAGTACTCCAGTTCACTAATCCTTGCTTCTGCCTCTTCAAATCTATCATTGAAATCTATCATTGTTTTTAATCATCTCTTCTGCTGTGCCTTTCATTCTCATAAGTTCTGTGATTTGTTTGTTCAGATTATTGATTTCTTCTTTTTGTTCACCCTTCTTTATATTCTCCCTCAACTCACTGATTTGATTTGTGATGAGATTTTCCATGCTTGTCTGAACATCCTGAATTAGTTGTTTCAACTCCTTTATCTCACTTGAATTGTTGGTTTGTTCCTTTGACTGGGCCATATCTTTGATTTTGCTGATATGACTCATTATTTTTTGCTGGTGTCTAGGCATTTGATTTCCTTAAGTAGTTTATTCATGAGATTGTTTCCACTCTTTTACCTAGGATTTTCTTGCTGGATGGGTTTGTTCTCTATCTGTTCTTTGATATTCAGTTCAGCTATTCTAGACCTCTAGCATAGGTTTCTTTTAACGGATCAGAATTTTCAGTTCTTTGTTATTCTGCTTCTTGCCCTGCCTATATGGAGCCCTCTACCCTGTCTTTTTTTTTTTTAAGTAGGGTCTACATAAATATTATAGACCCCAGTCAGATTTTCCCAGACGAGACTGGCCTCTTCTCAAGAGCTAAGAGTCACCTGCATCAGTTTTCCCTGAGGGTGAAACCCAGCAGATTGACAGACTTTCCTATGAAATCTCTACACTCTGTGTTTTTCCTATCCTGCCCAATATGCGATGCTTGTCTGCCTGAGGTTTCCCAACAGCATAAAGTGATGTGGTGCCTTTAACCTTAGTGGACCCTCCCTGCTGTAGGCATGGTTGAGACAGAGGAGAGGTCGTAGGCTGGCTTTAATTGCTTCAGTTTTCCAGTCCCTGTTGTCTGAATTCCTCACCTGAGCTTGAGAGAGGGTCCCACCCCTCTTCTAGGGAAGGCACATCTTCAGGGAATTAACCCTTTTCACCCTACCAGCCCCTTTATCACTCAGACAAACTTAATTCCGCCCTTGCCTGGGGCAGTTGGAGCCTGAGAAGGCTTGCAGTTCTCACTAATGAGCTGTTAAGTAGCAGAAACAAAGGAAAAAAAAGTCCTTTTCAAAGCAGGACCCCTGTCCCTCGGGTTTGTTAATCAAGAGCTTAAGTTGGTAGTTGCTCTATGTATCTCCAGGCTCTGCTTGCCCTCCCTTTTTTTTTTTTTTTAGGGTCCAGCCCTTTTCAAGTATTTTGTGCTGTCCAGTCCAAAAAGTCTCTGTCCCCCCTCCCCACCCCTCCCCCTCACCCTGCCCCCTCTCTGCCAGGGCAAAAACTCCTAGTACCTTTAGCTCTTATTTGAGTTTTATCTGAGCCTGGGGCCTATTTTCAGTAGTCAGAACTTGTTAATTAATTCCACAATTGGAGCTTGGTAGAGCTAAGCCCCTGCTGCTACTAAAGTCTCTTTCCCTTCCCCTTGGGGAACCAGTCAGCCATGCCCATGGCGGAGGGGCGCTGGCCTCCATGGCCTGTGGGACTTACAGTTCTTTGTGGGACTGCGGCTGGCCCAGCTTGTTCAGGATGGTGTACACTGTGCGTCTGGTCACTGATGTGGCCCCAGCAGGTGTTCTGTACTGTTCCTGGCTATTTACTAGCTGCTATGGAGGATGAACTAAATTCCACACTTCACTAGGCTGCCATCTTGGAACCTCCTCTAACTTTCTTATTTTGATATTAAGACCAAAGAAGTCGCAAAAAAAGTATGAAAAGTTCCTTTGTACCCTCCATCCAGCTTTCCCCAATGGTAGCACCTTATATTTCCAGAGTTCATTATAAAATCGGGAGAATGACACTGGTTGAATACCATTAACTTAACTATAGTTCTTACTTGGATTTCACCAGTTTTTACATGCACTTTTTAAAAAAATCTTTTTATTTTGAAATACTTTCAAACTTACAGGATAGTTATAAAAATAACAAAAACCCTATACGGAGGTACCCAGCATACCCCTATACCCCAGATACTCAGATCCACCAATTTTAACACATTTCTACATCTGCCATAGCATTCTATTTATCCATCAATTTATCAACATATCTATCTCTTCAACTGTCTATTTATTAGTCAATGAGGGTAAGTTGTATACATCATGCTCCTTGAACACATAATACTGCCATGTACATTTCCTAAGAACAAAGTTATTCACTTACGTAACCACCTTAAATGCAACTGTTTTCATTTCCTTGGCTGCTCAAGCAAATATCATGAAATGGTTCAGCTTTAACAATGGAAAGTTATTAGCTCACAGTTTTGAGGCTAAGAGAAAGTCCAAATCAAAGCAAATTGTCATCAAGGCAATGCTTTCTTTCCAAAGACTGGCATTCTAGGTCTGGCTGCTGGCAATCCTTGGTCTTTGGCTCCTTTGTCTCATTGTACTGTATGAGACAGTGTCTCCTGGCCTCTCCATTCTCTTCTGGGTTCCAGGTTTTGGCTTCTGGCTGAAAGTTCAGAATTCAGCCTATGGCTTATGGCTTTCTCTCCCTCTGTCTGAATTTCATTCTGCTTATAAAGGACTCCAGTAATAGAATTAAGACCCATCCTTAATTAAGACTGAGGTCACCTCATCAAAAGGTCCTACTTACAATGGGTTCACACCACAGGAATGGACTATGTTTACAAATATGTTTTTCTGGGACATATATAACTTCATACCACCATACTCGACCTTCTGAACCTCAAAAAGACATGTTCTTCCTATATGCAAAATACATTCATTCCATTATAAAATCCCCAAAGCCTTCAGTCATTTCAGTAATAATGCTAAGTACAGTCTCATCAAAATCAGTTATGGGTATGGTCTGTTCTAGGGCACAATTGCCCTTTGTCTGTGGATCTGTGAAACTAGGGATCAAGTTATCTGCTTCTAATATTCAATGGTGAAGCAGACACAGGATTCACATTTCCATTCCATAAGGGAGAGACTGGAAGGAATATAGGGGTCATGGGCCCTGAACAATTCTGAAACCTAGCAGGGCAAATGCCATTAGATTTCAAGGCCTGAGAATCATCTCAAGATCAATGTTTTATGCTCTGGACTTGATGGAGCAGCAGCCCCACCGCTTCCAAGGGCTTGTGAAGTGGCCATGCACTCCCTGAACACTGGGGTGAAGGCTCTACCCTCTTGAAGCTTAGGGATGGTGATCAGACTCTCTGCAAACCCTGTAGCATAGGCCCCAGCCTATCTGAACATTGGGATGGTGGTCAGGCTCCACACAAATGCCTGGACACAGGCTCCACCTTCTACAAGCATTAGGGTAGCAGCCAGGCTCTCAAATGCTGGAGCTTAGGCCTGCCCCTTCCAAGCAAAGGGGAAGACCTGACCTTTCCACACATACGAGTGGGTCCACTCTTTTGGCAGGAAGAGATCTCTTTAGACCAGAGCTCAGCTTTAATGGTTCTGCCCGAAAAGACATTCTCCCTTCAATTTGTCCTTCTCTGCCCTTTTAGTCCAGATTGGCAGTGGTTTCATTCAGACAAATTTTGCAAAAAACTGTCAGCTTCACATGTGCATCACAGGGGTCCAAACCATCAGACCAAAGGACCTTCCATAGACCTTTTCTGGAAAACTGGATTTCGAATCCTGACTTCCATAGAAATTGCTGACTGGTTCCATGTTCAGTTAAACCCTCACATGGAGCCCTGTTCTCCAGGGACTTACTTTTTGAAAGTTCAGGCGGGTCCCTGAAAGAGCCACTGCCATCCCTAGTTTCAGAACACACTATCTGGATAGGTTCAGAATTTTCCAAACCATCAATTATTGGTTTATTTGTGCCCAGGAATTCACATCCCAGTTTATCCCTTTCCTCTCAATTTCACAATAAACTGCAGGGAGAAACCAGAATGCACCTTCCATACTTAGTTTGTAAATCTCCTCAGCTAAATATCCAAGTTCATCCCACATCAGAACTCAGTTTTGCCAAGTTCTCTACCACTCTAAATAAGGATACCTTTTCCTCCAGTTTCCAATAACACATTCATCACTTTCATCTATGGCCTCATTGAAAGTACCTTCCTCAATCATAGTTCTACTAACAGTCTCTTCAAAGCAATCTAGGCTTTTCTACCAAGTGCCTCATAATTCTTGCAGTCTCTATCAAAGCTGTTTCCATATCTTTGGTATTTGCAGTAGCAGCACCCACTTTCCTGGTACCAAAATCTGTATCAAGTTCAAGAAATTTAACACTGATATAAAGCTTAGTCTATATTCCAATTTTTCACATGTCCCAGAAATATCCTTTGGGGTCTTTTCTCCTCCATTATTAGGTACTATCCAGGATTATGTATTGTCCCTTTGGTGGCTCATACTTTTTTCTAAATTGTGGGAACATATAGACAACATAAACTTTCCTATCTCATCCACTCCAAGCGTACCATTCAGTGGGATTAATCACATTCATAATGTTGCTAAAACTTTCCCATCTCCCCAAACAGAAATCCTACAACTGTTAGATATTAAGTTCCCTTTCTCCCCCTGAATCCCTTTACCCTGTCCCTGGTAACCTGTACTATTAATTTCTGTCTCTATGAGCTTGCATTATCTCATGTATATTCTTTCTAGGTACCATGGGATTTAAATTTAACATCCTAAATCTATAACACTCTTGTTGCTTAGACACAAACTCAGCTTCAATGGTATACACAAACTGTGTTCCTTTATCCCCCCACCTTTATGTAGCTCTTGTCACAAACTGCATATTTACATATTAGGAGTCTAAAACCACTGATTTAGCATTACATTTTCTGCATTTGCATATTGGATCCCATAGGAAGTAAAAAGCGAAGTTACAAACCCAAAATACCACATTACTGGCATTTATATTTACCCCTGTTATTACTCTTATTGGAGATCCTTATTTGTTCCTATTGCTTAGAACTACTGTCCTATCCTTTCAACCTGCAGACCTCTCTTCAGCATCTATTGAAGGGCTGGTTTAGTGGTGATGAACTTCCTCAGCTTTTGTTTTTCTGGGAACGTCCTAATCTCTCCTTCATTTTTGAAAGAGTTTTGGTTGGTTTGCTTCCAGCACTTTAAATATGCCACCCCACTGCTATTTTGCCTCCCTGATTTCCAATAAGAAATTGGTACTTAATCTTATTGAGGCTCCCTGGTATGTGACATGGTGCTTTTCTCTTGCAGCATTTAGAATTCTCACTTTATCTTTGGCATTAGATAGTTGGTTATTATGTATTACAGTGTGGGTCCATTTGGGTTTATCCTATTTGCAGTGTGTTGCATATATCTTCGATGTGTATATTCATGTCTTTCATTAAATTTGGGAATTTTTCAGCCATCATCTCCCTCTTCTCTTTTCTCTCATTTTTCTCCTTTTGGAATTCTCATGATGTGTATATTGAAATGCTTGATGGTATTCTACTGGTTCCTCAGGTTCTGTTCACTTTTCTTCATTTGTTCTTCCTTCTAATCTCTCAGACAGGATGATTTCAGTAACTTTATCTTGAAGTTCACTGATTCTTTCTTCTATCATCTTCCACCTGCTGTTGAACTCCTGTAGGGAATTTTTAATTTGTTACTGTTGTTTTTGGATCTGTTTGGTTCCTTTTCATAATCACAATTTCTCTATTGATATTCTCTTTGGGTTCAGCTCTTTGATTTCCTTTAGCTCATTGCCCATGTTATCTTTTAGCTCTTTGAACATATTTAGGGACATTTTTAAAAAGTGGTATATCCCAGCTCTGGTCCTCCTCATTGATAATTTTTAATACTTTAATCTTCTACTTTGCCCGGGCCATCACTTCCTTTTTCTTTGAATGTTTGGTACTTTCGTGTTGAAACCTAGACATTTTGAAATTTTAATGAGTTATTGTTGGAATTTAGATACTGAGGGATCTGTTCCTCAAGCTTGTACACAAGCTTGAGGTGTCCAAATAGTGTTATGACAGAGCTTTACTTAAATGTCAGGAGCTATCAAAAAAAAAAAAAAGAAAGAAAGAAAATAAAACATTTCCCAATCTTTGCAACTTGACCTGCGCAAGTACTCTTTAGAGAACATCTCCAGGACAGAGTGTAAGGGCCTCCCTTATGCTTTCTGTGAATGCCTCTTTTCTTGGGCTTGGATATGTAGCCCCAGGAACTTCCTTGTTTACATAGATATAAATGTCCCCTCTTCCTCTTCCCTAGAAAACAGTTTCCTCATGTCCTGAGCACTGCATTGTATGTCCTAAAGCCAAAGACGACTTTCCCCAAGAAGTCACTTGACTGTTCTCCCACAGATCTTTGAAGGATAGCTCTGAGCTACCATCTACCTTTAGGACAAATTTTGGGATGGTGAGTTCCTCAGGCCTACAACAGACTGAGCCAGACATACAAATGCCCAGTACATACAACAGTGTTACTCAGCTCCCTCCAAAACTAGGACCAGGACTCTGTATTGAGCGCACAGACCAGCTCCATGCTTAGCCAGTTAGGGGTTGGGGAGTTTCAAGCCAGGGTACAGGACATCCTACTACTTTAAAGCAGGCTTTTTCTTGATTTGGCACTCATCCTATTACTGCAGTCCTATAACTGTTTTCTGGAACTTTGAGAATGATGTTTATGCCAGTTCTTGCTAATTGTTCAAAGCTTCTGTGGGTGGATAGAGCCCTGAGGCATCTCACTCTACCATGTTGATTGTACATGGAATCTGTGTGTGCACGTGTAGTTCTATGAAACTGATCACATGTATAGAGGTTCATGTATAGGTTTATCACTGCAGTCAGGATACTGAAATGTTCCATCACCGCAAAGGTAGTCCCTCAGTCTACCCATTTTTAGTCGCAGCCTTCCCTCAACACTAATCCTTGTAAGTGACTTATCTCTTCTCACTATAAATTTGAAAATGTTTATTAATGGAATCTTACAGTATGTTATCCTTCTAGATTGATTTTTTTCATTTTGCATAATGCCCTTAAGTTACATCAAAGTTGCTGCATATATTAAGGTTTTTTTTAAACCTTTTTTATTGCTGGGTAGTATTACATTATGTGGCTGTATCGGTTTGCTTATCCACTGAGCCGCTCAATGATGTTGGATTGCTTCCAGTTTTTGACTATTACAAATAAATCTGCTATAAACATTTCTGTACGGGGTTTTGTGTGAATGTGAGTTTTCATTTTTCTGGGGTAAATACCTAGGGGTAGGACTGCTGAAAAATATGATGAGTATATGTTTGCCTAATTTTATAAGAAACTACCAAACTGTTTTCCAGAGTAGCTGTACCATTTTATATTCCCACTGGCAGTATTTGAAAGATCCAGTTTTTCTACATCCTTGTCAACACTTGGTATTGTCAGTTATGTGTGCTTTTGGTTTTGTGATGTCAATCTTTAAGAACAGAAACCCTGGATGCCTTTTACTATCAGCTCTATTTGTTTGCTTGTGGTTAGCTGGAGAGAATCTTAGAGGGGAGAGGGAATATATTTTAGTACCTAAATTCTTATCAAGCACCTATTATGTGCTAGACACTGTCAAAGGTGCTAGGATGCAACAATTTTTGTTTGACTTTGAGGGCTCACAATTTAGCAGAAGAGGTGGATAAGTGAATAGATAATCATTATGAAATAATGTGGCATGAAAAGTGCTATGGGCATTGGTAAAGGAACTCTATCTTTAAAATTCTCAAATTTTAGAATGTATCAGAATCACCAGGAGGGTTTCAGAAAACTATATATATATCCTCATTTCCCCAGAGTTTTGGATTCAGTAGAGTCTAGGTGGGGTAGCCCAAGAATTTGCATTTTTAACAGAATCCCAGATGCTGCTGGCCAGAGCCTACATTTTGATTTAAGAAGTTTTTCTTAAAGGATGGATAGAAGTTTGCCAGGTGAAAATTTTAAAAAGTCATAATATAAAGAAATGTATGAGCAAGGGCATGGTGATAAAAGTCCATTACATTGTATGACCAGCTTATTTCAAGGGGAATAAGTTGAAATGGTAGGTTAGTGCCAGATTACAAAAGACCTTAAATGCTTACCTAAGCAGTTGTATAGGAAGTAGAGGTAAGTATATGTTTATTTAATTTTATGTGTTTGAAAACCAAGTGTCTGAAAAAAATGCTGACAAGGGGGAAGTAGTTCAATTGGAAGTGGTCAAGACTAGTTAGGGGCTCCTGTCAGTAGTCAAGATGATATGCAGTTTAGGGCTGCACCTGGACAACGGAAATGGACAATAGCACAAAGACTTGAGAGACATTTCAGAGGTTAAGTACCTAAGACTTGGTGACTACCTGGGAGTGCAGGGAGATGAAGGAATCCAGAATGAGGAATGGATGAATGGGAGTGATGCTAACCGAGATAAGGAATACACAGAGGGGGAGCAAGATTGGTGGTAAGGGATAAATCTGGTTTTTAGCCAATGAATATGAATTAACTGAAGAAAATCCATGTGGCAAAATCAACTGTGAAATCAGAAAGGGGTTACAGAGAGGCAGGGCTAGGGATATGCCACAGGAGAGGTCAAGATCACATGAGGGGTGTAGTGTAAGAAGTGAATCAAGACTGAAGCCCAGAGTGATATTAAAATTAAGTGACTTCCAGAGTGCTGGAGTCAGTGAAACAGGTGGTAAGAAGCAAAGAGGTAAAATCAGGACATTGGTATATGTAGAAGTTAAAAGTTTCAGAAAGGAGGAAAAGAGGAGATGGTTAACAGTGTTAAATGTCTTACCAGCTAAACAGAATGAAGCCTAAAAGAAATCAATTGATGTGATGACCTTGGTAAGGGTAGTTCAGTAGAGACAGGGCATGGGTTGATAGAAGTAAGGAATAGAAGTGGCTAGTAAAGACTGTTCTTTTAAGAGGAATGGTGGTGACAGGAAGGAAAGAGCTGAGACAAACGCTTTAAGGAAGGCATGACCAACAGAAGGATTTTTTCTTGAGCCCCTCAAAAATCTAAAGAAGAACCAACCAGTTTCCAGTGATTAATCTGTGTTTAGTCTGTCTACCTGACTTGAAATATGTGAAACACAGAATATTCTTTGATTAACTACTACTGATCTATTCCTTGGAGGTAATTTGAGCAGGATCATCATCCTTGTATCTTTCTCAATAAATTCAGAGGAACATAATTAATTTAGTAATGATTATCCTTTTGTTCCTGGGCACTTGTTATGCTCCATTATTAGCACCAAAGGATCCCATTGTTATTTTAGCTTCTTCTTTTTAATAGGTTTAAACAATCCCTTTATGCATTTATACTCTCAAAAGTGCTTCTCAATGTTTTTTTCCTTTCTATTTTGTATCTGACCTGCCATACCCTATGGGCTCCCTGCTTTGCTCTGTTGAGCTTGTTATATGATTTGAGAGATGCCCTTTTTCCTCCACAATAATCACTGTCTCATTTTTAAGTGCTTGGATTTTTTTTTTTAATTATCAACTACTCTTTTCCCCAATAAAGTCTCTTCTCATGACTTTCAAAAACCTATCTTTCTGAGGTAAAATAAGCCAGGAACAAAGAAGCAAATATTGTATGGTCTCATTCAGAAAATACTTATAAGACAACTGGGGCTGAGATTGTAAGCTCTTATAGCAGTCACATTTAGTACGGAGTGAGAATTGTTATTTCTGGATTTTGAAAGGGTCTTTTATATATGTATAACCTGGTATTTAGAGACAAGAATGCAGGCGATCAGGTCGGGATTAAGGTAATTCAGAATACAGGGGTAAGGACGACATTGTATTTTAGAACCTCATCTACTCTTTAAGACCAGCGTAAGAAAGGTTTATTTTGTCCGAATCTAAATTTCCCATAGCACAGAGTCTAACTCAACCTGTCTGGATAAATCATTTAAACAATCCAAACACAGAGAGCCCAGAATAAGGATGAAGGATTTTAATCCCATATAGCTTAATGTAATGCCTGGATATATCCCAGAGTGTGTGTGTGTGTGTGTGTATATTTTTTGATAGATATTTTTATCAAAATATTTTTATTGATAAATTTTCACACACACACACACACACACATACACATTCCATATATGGTGTACAATCAATGGCTCATAATATCATCACATAGTTATATGTTTATCACTATGATTAATTTTTAGAACATTTGCATCACTCCAGACAAAGAAATAGAAAGAAAAAAGAAAAAACTCATACATACCATACCCTTTACCCCTCCCTCTCATTGACCACTAATATTTCCAAGTATCCAATTTATTTCACCCTTTGTTCCCCCTATTATTTACTTACTCTTCATCTATACATATTTTTTTTACTCATTTGTTCATACCATGTATAAAAGGAGCATCAGACACAAGGTTTTCACAATCATACAGTCACATTGTAAAAGTTATATCTTCATTCAATCTTCTTCAATAATCAAGGCTACTAGAACACAGCTCAATGGTTTCAGGTACCTCCCTCTGCCCACTTCGATACACCATAAACTAAAAAGGGATATCTATATAGTGCATAAGAATAATCTCCAGGATAACCTCTCATTTTTCTCTTCTCCCTTCTGGTCAAGTCGGCTTTCACTAAGCCAACTTGGTAGGTGAACTCACTGCCCTCACCCCCCCCTCCCCCACATGGGGCATGATTCCCAGGTGTGTAAATCTCCCTGCAATGTGGGAGAGAAATCCTGGGATGAGCAACAAAAGAGCTTCTCTGGGGCCTAATTTTAAGTAGGCTTAGTCTATCCTTTGCTGGAATAAGTATCAGAGGGGCAAACCCCAAGACTGAGGACTTGCTCTATTGATTTGGTTGTCACTGCTTGCGAGAATATCAGGAATTCTCCAAATGGGGAAGCTGAATATTTCATTCTTTTCCCCAGTTCCCTAAGGAGGCCTTGAAAATACTTCTTTATTCACTGCCCAAATTATTCTGGGATATACTGGGGTATCATACTAACCTTGACAAGCCAACAAGATATCACACCCTATTCAAGATTCCATGTACTTATGGTGTTCAACTACTGACCACAAAAGTTAAATTAGGAAATGTATTATCCAAAATATAAATTTTGCACCAAATAAGCATCTTTCCCTTTGGTCTCACAGAGTTGAAATTTTAAAATATGGATGGTATTATCCTTTTCCCTGTATTCTGATTTATCTTAATCCTATCCAGATCAGCTGCATTCATATCTCTACTTGAAGTCTGATTACTTTTTCAACTTTTAAAACGTTCCTCTATGGGGTAGTGCTGACTTTCATAGCTTCAGAGCTCTAATTCTGAGTCTCAGGTGTTGCATAAATACCCAAAGTTTCTGGGAATGACTAGGTTATAAATCAACAGCTCAGTATCTCAGAAATAACAGTTACAACTCCTGAACAGATGTGACTGCTATAAGAGCTTACAATTTAGGACCCTTTACAATAGGCCCCAACCTGATAACCCATGTTTTAAACTTCAGTGAGTCCAAGTTATGGAGGCATAATAATATTTGTCTGTTTTGTTCCTGACATTTCTTTCAACATACTGTCCTTAAAGTTCATACACATAGTTTCATGTCTCACAACTTCATTCTTTCTTGCCTCTGTGCAGTAGTCTAATGTTTGTATGTACCACAGTTCTCCCTTCCATTCCTCAGTGGTTGCACCCTTACCCCCATCCATTGTGGATTGTGAACACTGCTGACAGAAACACCAGTGTGCAAATGTCCATTTGGGTTCCCACATTCAGTTCCTCCAGATAGATACTGAGCAATGCACCCAAGAGTATAAATTAAGTAGATAATCAAAAAGTATTGGCAAAGTTCCTAGAGGGATAGGAGAAAACTATTAAACATTACCATGGGGGAAACCCCTGATACTGTGTCAAACATTAAGGACACCCAAGTCAATGGGCCAAGCCCTTGATCTTGAGGCTTGTTCATGTGAAGCTTATGTAAGTAGTGGAGAAGCTTAGCCTACCTATAGGTATGCCTGAGTTACTTGTGGAGGACCTCTTTTGTTGCTCAGATGTGGCTGCTCCCTCTGTAAGCCCAACTCTGCAAGTAAAATATTGCCCTACCCACTATGTGGGACATTACTTCCAGGGATGAAAGTCTCCTTGGTGACATGGGATATGACTCCCAGGGATGAGTCTGGCCCTGGCACCATGATATCAACAATGCCACCCTGACCAAAAGGGGGGAAAGAAGTGAAACAAATAAGGTCAGTGGTGGAAAGAGTTCAAATAGAGTTGAGAGGCTACTCTGGAGGTCACTCTTACACAAGCTTTGTTAGACACTGCTACCTACCATAACTTGCCAAACCCCAACCAAAACCATTCCTGCCAATCCTAAAGAATACCTAGGGAATTATATAAGATTCTACAAAGGTTCAATGCATTAGAATAACCTTCCAGAAACCTATAACCTCCAGATGTGTCCCTGGACTAGATAAGCGCTGAAATGCAGAGGGCCCAGCCTCTAGAACATCAACTAGTTCCATCCCCCTATCTCATATTATCAACAGCCCCTTCCTACATGAAAAAGTTAGAATGAGCATAACCCAAATACCCCTAAAGAATGGGAGAAAGATCAAAGGTGATGATGGATTTATACAGAGAAGGTAGGACTTAATAAATGAGTATGATTGCTGAATCACTAAATTGATATTTTAGTGTCCAGTATTTTAGAGTAGCTAGAAGTAAAAACCTAAAATTTTGGAATTGTAACCCATACCAATTTCTGAAATCTGTTCTATAACTAATTCTTGCAATGTGCTTTGAAATTTATTGCTTTCTTGTATATATATTATTTTTCAAAAAAAAGAAAAAAATGTGATTGTAATGATAAATGCACAGCTATATGATGTTATTATGAACCACTGATTGTACACTTTGGATGATTATATGGTATGTGAATATATATAATATATATCGATAAAAAATAAATAATTAAAAAAGTATACTGTTAAAAAAAAAGCCCACCTTTGAACTTCCTCTAAGCTAATATTTATATTTTGCCATAGTTTCCTTTTTGAACATTGAATAATTGAGACAAATTTTCTGGGCTTCTCCTAACCCCTCTGGCATTTGGATTAATGGTGTCATGACTGCCTGTGGTCACCAACTAAGGGCATTTTCTCTAGCTTGGAGGTGATGTAAATTTTCCTGTTACAGAAAAGTCTTCATCCTATCAAAAATCCTTGTTAAAAAGTTCATCTCTACCTTTCCACTTTATTATGCTTTTTACAATTACAATTTGGTTGACCCCCATTTTTTACCTGGAATAATTTCTCCGTTTCCAAAATCATCTAATATTTCTATATTGGTTATCATTAACTTTACCATTTAGTCTATAGCACTGGTTCTCAAACAGTGGAATCAATTTGAGAGTCAAAAAACACACAAAATGCTGCCTGAATTTCACCTCCAGATATTCTGTTTTGACTGGTATAGAGCGCATTATGGAACCAAGATTTTCTTAAAGCCCCACCCTCCCTCCCCACCCTGGAGATTCTAATGTGCAATCCAGATTGAAAACCACTGGTTTAAGAATATTCCCAAGAAAAAAAATCCAAATGAAAAATGGTCAAAGGATCTGAATAGATATTTCTCTAAAGAAGATACCCAAATGGCCACTAGCACATAGAAAGATGCTCAACATCATTAGTCACAATGAGATAGCATTTTATACCCTACTGGACAATTATACTTTTAAAAAAGGCAAGACACTAATAAGTGTTAGCAAGGATGGAGAAGCAAATCCTCATACACTGCTGGTAGGAATGGAAAATGATGCAGAAGCTTTGGAAAACAATATGGCAGTTCAAATAGTTAAACAGAGAGCTGCTGTATGACCCATTAATTACATTCCTAGGTATATACCCAAAGGAAATGAAAACAGATGCCCATACAAAAACATATGCACAAATTAAATAGCAGCAAAGTATTCATAATCAAAAAATGAAAACAACCCAAAAGCCCATCAACCAATTATTGGATAAAGAAAATGTGGTATATCTATACAATGGAGTACTAGCCAGCTATAAAAAGGAATGAGGTTTTATGAATTTATGCTACAACATCAATGAACCTTGAAAAAATTATGCTATGATGATGCTAAAGGAAAGAAGATTAAAAGGCCATGTGTATAAAGGCCATTTATATGAAATTTCCAAAAATACAAATCTATAGATACTAAAGGTAGATTTGTGGTTTCCAGAGATTGGGGGGGAAGAGGGAATGGGGAGTGATTCCAAGAGGTATGGTATTTCTTTTGAGGGTGATGAAGTGTTCTGGAATTGTATAGTGGTGATGGTTGTATAACTGTGAAAATACTAAAAGCCACTGAATTTTATAATTTAAAAGAGTGAATTCAAGGTACATAAATTATATTTCAAAAGAAAAAAAGTTTAAATATATTCCTATTGTTATCTTATAAGTCAGGAATTCTTATCCATAGACATTTGAGAAAGACTTATCATGGCTAATAACATTTCTATTTTGCTATTGTTTGTTGTATATGACATACAAAACCAGGCCACCCACTCCCTTTTCTTCTGAGTGTCTAAAGTCAAGGGTAATGTCTCATAGGAAGCCAGAATGAACATCTGGCTGTGGTAACCTTTACTCAAGAAGCACATAAATAAATTCTAGAGAACTGAATGAAGACAGATCATTCCATGGCCTGGAAAGGTAGAGACCAGTGGGGATGTGATCGAAACCTATTAAATCACAAAGAAATCTTAAGTGTGATAGATTAAAATCCTGGAATACTTGAAACAGAGGACATCACTTAAAGGTTCAGATACGCAAATTGAGAAAATGAAAAATAAAGTAACAACTGCACAAAACAGGTAGCACCTTAAGGAAGACCACTATCCCAGAGAGGGTATTGGCAGTAAAATACAGTTTAAGGAAATGGTCACATAATGAGTTACCACCAATAGAGGTTGACCAATGTGAGTTACTATTCATAGGAATTTGTTTTTTTCTCTCTGTTCTTTAGATGGGTCTAACCACTAAGGCTGATACCAAGGACTACCTGCCTTCTCATAATAAGGCACTTGGTATCACTATCAGAGTCAGAAAAATTGTCAGAAATGGGGCTCAAATGGTGGCTGAAAAGGTCAGACCAGAAAAGTTTGAAGCAGGAGTGCAGGCAAACTCATAAGATTAAGACCCACAAATCAGATTCTGGAAACATGAAATTAAGGACAAGCAGTGATGATTCAAGTACGGAACATGTGAAACCAGGAGATCATTCTGAGGAAGAGGAGCAGAAAGCATCAACAAAAGAGGAAATGTGATCAAAACTCAAGAGTCCTTCAAGCAGGGAGATGCAGAAAATTAACAGAGGTCCCAGTGAGTGGAGGGTGATACCAGAAAGGCCCAGGCTAGCATTGATACCTACAGCTCAGGTCTAAGATTCTGAGCCACCAGAGAGGAATGAACAGACTAAAAGGCTTTTGCTGCTTTCCTTTAACCTCTGCCCTGGAGTAATCCTTACCTGGCACAGAGAGGGGAAAATAGTGAAAACAGACAGGCCAGCCCAGAAGGCTCATACTGGATTTGGGGACTTACTTCCAACATCCAAAGAGGTGTAGCTACTTTGATTTACATCGAGGCTGATCTCAATGTTGCCATGAGTTGGACTTGGTGGGACTGCAGGGATATCTACGTGGCAGGGACGCTTGGGGCCCAGAAAATGTTAGTTTTGGTCAAAAGGTTCAGTGAGGCCTGTTCTGAAGTGAATTTAATCCTAGAACCTGAAACACTTACATCATTGTATCTAAAGCCCAACTATGGCCAGGTTCTGGGGGACTAAAATGATGGTTGGGAGTTAAGGGGGAGCAGCTGCAAAAATAAGAAGGGTGGGGAGTTTATATACATACATATGTATATGTATATATCTATGCAGTTAGAAGACAATAAGCTTTTTGCAATTCTCAGCTGGATGGCCATATACTAATACAATATGAAAATTTTCAGGACGGGAAATAATCCTTCAGATGTAGATGTCACATAAACAATATTACCAGTTTGGTTTTCTTGTCTTCTTTCTCTTCTTCTCTTTAAAGAGTTAGAGTATATCACTATAAATGTGTAGGAAAAACATTTCTAGAAAATTATATTCACAGATAAGCTTCTCTAATTTGCTGGTTCTTCTGTGCAGAGGCATGCTTTCCAGCAAATAAAACACACTAATATATCTACTGGAGACAGAACGGCGGTGGAAGACAGCTGTGGCCTTGGCGTCAAGGAGCGACAATGATTATTTCCTACATCTGCTCAGTCAGAAAGAAACAAAGGTCACTGTGCACAGATTAGCATCCTGATCACCACCCCCTCCCAACACATCCAGACACACACACGGTTAGCATTTTTCACCATTCATAATGGCAGGTTTCAAAATGTCTGAAAAAATATTTACTACCCCACCAAACAGAGAAAAAAAAAAAGGAAGAAGCTCCTTACTGAGACAGAGATGGAATAAGGCACAGATCAGGATCAGAAACTGATTAATGTCAGATTACTGTCTAATCACGTTAGCATCCAAGCTGAAAGAAATTGGGATGCTCAGCTATATCTACAAAAGCAAAGGGAACTGGAAACTCAAGAACAAATTCCGATGTGGTAATTTAAGCAAAGTAAGAAAGGCTTTCGTGGTGAAGCAGTTGAACACATTTGGGGTGTTACATAAAGATGGTATTTGGAGGTTGATTCTTTGTCCTCATGTTCAACAGTACCCCAAAGACAATGCCACTTCCTATTCGTGTGTTCTAAAATCATAGATCCTGACAGACTGACTTAAAAAAAATAATATTGGACTAGGAAATATATTTTTTAAATGTACAAATTGTAAATCTATGTTTTAGTGAATTAGTGCAGAGAAAATATCTATGTAACCATCATGCAAGTCAAGAAAAAGAATGTGACAACACCTCAAAGTTTCTCCTCACAATGAACTCTTCTTTTCCTCCTCCCTAATGGTAACCATTACCTTGACTTTTAACAGGATAGCTTGGTTATAGTTTAGCTGGTTTTGAACTTTATATATATATCTATATAAAAGAATAATATATTGCATAATCTTTTATGCCTGACTTCCTAAATTTGACATGATGTTTTTAAGTTTCATCAGTGTTGCTGGATCTAACAGTAGGCTATTAATTTTCACTGCAGTATAGCATTCCATGCATGAATATACTACAATTTATTCCTTCTACTACTGATGGGCATTTGGGGTGATTATGAATACTGCTATTACGAATATTATTTATATTTCTCTTAGTATAAATGTGCTTGTATTTCTATTGGGTATAATTTAGAAGTGAACTTGCTGACTCACAAAGAACATGCGATTTTAATTTGGGAAGCTGTACCAAATTATTTTCAAAAGTGGTTATACCAATTTATATTCTCATCATGAATAGATCCACTTCTTTGTTAATAGCATGTATTGTCAGTCTTTAAAAATGTAAGCCATTTGGTGTAAATACACTGGTATTTCATTTATGGACTCATCAGTAATGGGCATTTGGGTTATTTCCACTTTTGGGCTACTGTGGATAATGCTACTATGAACACGTGTACAAATTTTTGTGTGAGTATATGTTGTCAGATCTCTTGGGTATATACTTAGGAATTAAATTATTGGGTAACATGTAACTCTGTGTTTAACCTTTCTTTCTTTTCTTTGTTCATTAAAAAGCAGTAAATTTATTGAGATACATTCATATATATATATAATCCTTCCAAGGGATACCATCAATGGCTTTTGGTATATTCAGAGTTATGCATTCATCACAACGATTTTAGAACATTTTCATTATACCAAAAAGAAAAATCCCATATCCCTTAGCAGTTACCTCTCAATATAGGGCTATCCTTCCCTGGCCCTATATAACCACTAATTTATTTCTCTATCCATAGATTAATCTATATTTATATTTTATATAAATGGAATCATAAAATATTTACTACTTTGTGTCTGGTTTCTTTCACCTAGCATAATGGTTTTTTGGTTTTTAAAAAATTATTACTTTTTAATTATACAGAAGTTGTAGGTTTACAGAAAAATCATGTAAAAAATATAGTGTTCTCCTATACCTTCCTGTTTGTTGGCACTCTTCCATTACTGTGGTATCCTTGTTAAAAATGATGAAAGAAAATTAAAATAGTATTATTAACTATAACCCATAGTTTATATTAGGTGTATTTTTCCCCCCTGTAAACCACCCTATTTTGACACCTTGCACTAGTGTTGTACATGTGTTGTAAGTCATGAAAGAACATTCTTATTCTTAGACTATTAACACCAGGCCATCATTCACAACAGAGTTCCCTGGGCTATGCAGTCCCACGTCTTATCTTCTTTCGTTCTAGTAACATACACAATCCAAAACTTCCCCTTCCAACCATATTTACACACACAATTCAGCACTATTACACTCACAATAACTGCAATGTAAAATGGGGAACCTGCTGTGGAACACAGTTGGGCAGTTCCTTAGGAAGCAAAGTATAGAATCACCATATCACATGGCAATCCCTCCACTAGGCATAGAACCAAAAGAAATGAAAGCAGGCACTCAAGGAGATAGTTTCACAAAGTGATGTTCACAGCATTATTCACAATTGCCAAAAGATGGAAGTAACCCAAGTGTCCATCCACTGATGGATGGATAAATAAAATTTAGTATATACAGAGAGTGGAATATAATTCAGTCATAAAAAAGGAATGAAGTTCTGATTCATGGGACAAAATGGATAAACTCTAAAGACACCATGCTGAGCAAAATAAACCACATACCAAAGGACAAATCTTGTATGATCTCACTGATATGAAATAATTAGAATAAGCTGACTGACAGAGTGAGAATCTAGAATATCAATTACCAGGAACTAGGCTGGGCGTAAGGAATGGGGAGTTAATGTTTAAATTGTACAGGATTTCTATTGGGGTTGATTGTAAAGTTTTAGTAATGGATGGTGCTGATGGTAACACAACATTGAGAATGTGATTAACAGCCCTGAATTATATATGTGAATGTGGTTAAAAGGAGAAATTTTAGGTCATACACATTTTATTAAAATAAAAATTAAAAGGGAAAAAAGCATAGGACTGTACAACACAATGAACAATGGACTACAGTTAATAGTACAATTATTAAAATGTTCTCATGAAGAAATAGTTTTGACTTGCTTTCTGAGATTTCCTAGCTCTGATATGTTCACTCAGTTTCATCTGGATCTCATCCTTTTTCATTTGTATTGTCTTCATCTGCTCAATTTTAATTCTACTCCCAGCTGTTTCTCCTCTTCATCCAGGTCTTATCCTGGGAGCCCTGAAAGGTCAGTTTAGAAAGTTCATTGCAGCTATATGCTCCTGCCCTTTTTTGACCTTTCGAGTGTGGATCCCTTCCATTCACATCTAATTGGATTTTGGCTGTTGATCTTATATTGCCCCAACTATGTTTTCCAGTGAATACTTTTTGGCTATTTTGAGTTCCATGTTCTCTCTTATTTCTCCTAAACAGTAGTAACACTTACTTCTAATGGCTGTTGGTGGCCTGTCCCCAAATGGTAATATTTTGAAGTTCATGGGAATACCTTGCTTTCTACTTTCGTTGTTAATGTTGTCTAGAAGGTTTTTAATTTTTTCAATCTAATAGTTTTGTCTGATTTTATGTGAAGAATGAAGAAGATCTAAAACCTATATGGCCACTAAAAGTGTTACCTTCCCCGAATTCCTCCTCAATTATAATAATTTTTGTCAGTATTCTTTTGGAGTTTCTTGACATATACAATCACATTATCTGAGAGTAATACTTTTATTTCTTCCTTTACAATCTTTATTCAGTAATAACTAATAGACTGACTTCTTTTTTTTTAAGCTCCTGTTGTTATTCTGTGGTCCATGCCCTTTCCAAATCGGGAGTGCCCCTGGAAATAATTACTTATTAACTCCAGAACCAAAAATTTCTCTTGGATCTAGACAGAGAAAGGCTCCTTCCTTCTGAGGAAGCCTCTCTGTGCACAGCCAACCTTAGGGTGTTTCTGTGGCACACACGAAGGGTCCATGTGCTCACTGCTTCACTAGGGACCCTGGACTGGGAAGAGAGGGAGTTGGTACTCACCCACCAGGCATGAGCAGAGAGGACCCAAAGCTGACACCCACAAACTCTTTTAGAATTTCTTAAACCCTACTTTTAGCCATTTGTGTTCTTGAATTAAGGCACCCTAAAGAGTACCATTTAATTTAAGAGGGTGTTATATGTACTCCCTCTAAAGGTCTGTTTTCAACACCGGAGCCAGTTTTCCTGTTAAATGTAAGTCAGAGCATGTCATTCCTCAGCTCCAAATCCTACCATGGCTCCCTATATCACCCAGAGTAAAAGCCAAAGTCATCACATCCACCTACAAGACCCTACATAATCTGGTCCCCAATATCTCTCCAAGGTATTTCCTCAGCGATCACATCTCCTTTTACTCTCTACTTAATTTCCTCTGCTCAATTCACTGGCTTACTTGCTTTTCTTTGAATGCTAGTTATGGGGCCTCTGCACTTCATGTATAGACTATATGTGTGTCAAGATTTCTCAATAAAAATATCTGAAAAAAAAAGGAGTGATGGAGTAATCACAAACACATGAGTCTATAACAATAGGTACACAAATGAGGGTGTCTTAGTTTGCCTGAGCTGCTGTCACAAATACCACATAATGAGTTGGCTTAAACAGCAGGAACTTATGGGCTCACAGATTCAAAAGCTAAAGTCTAAGATCAAGGCATCAATGAACCTATGCTTTCTCCCTGAAGACTGTGGCCTTCCGGTACTGACTGGAAATCCTTGGATTCCCGGATTTTCCCATCACATGATGATGTCTTCTTTCTCTTCCAGGTTCCCCCTGACTTTCTGCTTCTGCTTCTCCCCTGCAGCTTTCTATAAGGCCTCCAATAATCCAGATTAAGGCCCACCCTAGTCAGTTGGGTCACACTTTTAGTAAAAAAAAAACAACTTTTTAAGAAGTCCTATGTCCGAAGTCATACCCACAGAAATGTGAATTAAGATTAATAACATGTCTACATTAGGTACATAATCTATCACAGGCTGCTTTATCTAGGGGTGATACTGATTTAGATTTGACTTCAAGATGGACAAACACCAACAGAGGACTGTGTAGAAACTACTCCTATGCATTAACCCTTATGCTGTCTCATTAATTTCAGCTGACTCACCCACATTCCACTCCACAGCCAGGATCCAAGGAATAACTCATCTCTGTCCACAGTTCTAGATCTTTTCACTTCATTCCTGCGTTGCAACTATTTTCCTGCACCATTCCTGCTTACTAATAGCTTCCAATCTTATGAAACACCATTTTTGGCTATATGCTCAATCCTCTCAAAGTGATGATCGATACAATTTTTTAGCTAGGAATATTAGTTTTCTCTTTGGATAAGTCCTTGCAGGAGCTGTTCCTAGTCACCCTGCGTGATTATTCTGCCTCATTCAGTTCTTGGGCCCTGCAACACTGTCTCCAAATTGAACTACATTGCTGGTATTTTATTCTAGGCCTGACGGGCTCCCCTTCTTTCTTCTTGGTCAATAACCAAAAAACCTTGACGACAGAGAAAATCCCAGAAATCTCTGTATGGCTCAATATATAAGCAAACTTTCTCTTGACCAATAAGATCAGTACTGCTTTCCTCTCTTTCCAGTCACCTTCCCTTCAGCTCCAATTACTCTTGCCACAAAGAGGACAGATCTGAAACAATCAATATGAAACAAGCACAGCTCCTATCTCTGCAGCAAGGCATTATCTTTGAGAAGCTATTTTTAGAAAACATAATTACTTTTTCAGCTTGCTCATGTTTTTCCACCCATGTGATACCCCTGAAGCTCCCAGGACCCTTTAAATCACACTTTGCACAGAACCCTAAACATAGGAGCGTTCAGCTCAGTAAATATTTACCACTGATTTTCATAGCTAAACCTCACTTCCCTCAAATGATAACAGAAGGTTTTTGGTAGAGGAAAAAATAAAGAAAAGATAAGTCTAACCCTTTTCAAAATTATGGAGACTAAGCTAACTTGGCAGGTGAACTCACTGGCCACCCTTCTATGTGGGACATGACTCCCAGGGGTGTAAATCTCCCTGGCAATGTTGGACAGAATTTCTGGGATGAGCCAGGATCCAGCATCATGTGACTGAGAAAGCCTTCTTGACCAAAAGGGGGAAGAGAGAAATGAGACAAAATAAAGTTTCAGTGGCTCAAAGATTTCAGATAGAGTCAAGAGGTTATCCTGGAGGTTATTCTTACACATTATATAGATATCCCTTTTGAGTTTATGGCATATTGGCATGGCTGGAGGGAAGTGCCTGAAACAGCTGAATTGTATTCCCATAGTCTTCATTCTTGAAAACAACTGTATAACTATAACTACACAGCTTTTACAGTGTGACTGTGTGATTGTGAAAACCTTGTGTCTGATGCTCTTTATCCAAGGTATGGACAGATAAGTAAAAAAAAAAATAAGGCCAACAAATAAATAAATAATAGGGGGGATAAGGGGTAAGAAAAAATCAGGCAGATTGAAATACTGGTGGTCAAGGAGAGGGAGGGATAAGGGGTATGGGAGGTATGAGTTCCTTTTTTATTTTTATTTCTTTTTCTGGAGTGATGCAAATGTTCTAAAAATGATCATGGTGATGATATTGTGAGTGATGAAATGACTGCGATGATATTGTGAGTCACTGCTTGTATACCTTGGATGGACTGTATATGTGTTAAGATATTGCAATAAAAATATTTTTAAAAGAAGAAAAAAAAGTACAGAGATACTAAAACCTTTTATAATAATGGAAAATAACGTGAAACCTAGGGAGTCAGAGGGATTCTCAGAAGGGGAAAACAAAATGCTTAAGAACCATGACTCGTGCAATATGTGGATTCTCTGAAGGCAGAGAGAACAAATAGAGCAGGATACATGAAAATATGTAACTCAACGCTGTTGGATGCTGCCAGAGGCTCTGCATGAGGACCCTACCTGGAAAGGAAGTAGTGATAAAGTAAAGAGACCATAGGGATGGACTGAGCCCAGCCGAATTTCAGCCATTCACCACGATCTGAGTCTCTGGCTACCACTAACGACCAGAATGAAAGTAGAGTTGGCAAGTATGTCCACACACACTTCCTAGTGCTGGGAGAAGCAATCTGCCATTTTCTGAGTGCCCCTGCATGTTCTTGTTGGTTATATCAAGAAGGCAAATTTACTTTATATAATTGGAATTATAGAATATATAGTCTTTTTTTGCCTGGCTTCTTTCAATCAGCATAATTATTTTGAGATTCATCCATGATGTTCCATGCATTAATAATTCATTTTTTTTTATTGTGAGCAGTATTCTATTATATGGATTTCCCACAATTTGTTTATTCACCTCAACTGCTGACTGATATTGAGCTATTTCCAATTTCTGGCTATCAGAATTAAAGTTGCTATAAACATTTGTGTACAAGTCTTTGTATAAACATGTGCTTTCATTCCTCTTGGATTAAAAAACCTAAGAGTGGAATGGTTGGATCATATGATAGGTGTACATCCAACTTTTTAGATTGTTTTCCAAAGTGATTGTACCATTTTACAACCCATCAGCAGTGTAAATGAACACTGTTTTCTAAGTCTTTTTAATTTTAGCCATTCTAATAGATATGTAGTGCTATCTCTTTGTGGTTTTAATTTGTAGTTTCCTTATGACTAATAGTGTTGAACATTTTTAAGTGCTTATTTGGCAACTGTATATCTTTGGAAAGATTTCTGTCAAATCTGTTGGGGAGGAGGCCATCATGTGACCTGCTACCTTTCCCTGGGCTTGCCCTAATCAAAGTCCTGAGCCAGGACTCTGCTGGATGCTGCCAGAGGATCTGCATGAGGACCTGACCTGAAAAGGAAGTAGTGGTAAAGTGATGGAGGATGGGCAATGAGCTCATGCTCGACCCAGGTCCTTCCCTGTCCCAGTGCACAGTGAACTTCTTTACACTGCTTAAGCGTGTGTACCATGTGACACCTGGCCAACTTCTCCAGTATATCTGTTCCTGGTGGAAAAGGGAATGAGGTCTTGACATTGTGGCACAAGATGGGTATGAGCAAATCAATGCACTATGTTGGCTGTTGGGAGAGACCCACTGGCCATGGGGTACTGATGCTCACTTCTGAAGTTGACCTCATTCAGTCTCTTATATGACTAAAGCATTGTCCCAACCAGCGCTTGTGTGTCTTGTGTGTTCCTTGGTGACCATGATACCACAGTACGATGGAACAGGCAGAAGCGTCTGGACCCCTACTCTTGATGACCAGTTTATCTCTGCCATTCTCCAAGTGGTGGATCTTCTCCCTGGTAGTAGCCTGGAGCTTTTGCTCAAAAAAATCCTATGCTCATTTTTTAAATGTCATGTTTTCTTTTTACTGAGTTTAGAGTTTTTAAAAAACATATTCTGGATACTAACTTCTTTATCAGATACATCATTTTCAAATATTTTCTTCCAGTCTGTGACTTTCTTTTCATTCTCTTAAGAGTGTCCTTCAAAGAGAAAATATTTTAAATTTGATGAAGTTCGATTTATCAACTTTTTCTTTTATGGATCATGCTTTTGTGTGTATCTAAGAAATCTTTACTTTTTTTCAAGGTTACAAATATTTTCTCTTATATTTGTAAATATAAGAGAAAACTTGCAGAAGTTTTACAGTTTTAGGTTTTAAAGTTAGGTCTATAATCCACTTTGAGTTAATTTCTGAATATGGTACAAGCTATGGATCAAAGTCCATATCTTGCACATGAATATCTGCTTGTTAAAGCACCATTTGTTGAAAAAACTATCCCTTCCCCACTGAATTATCTGTGCACCTTTGCTGAAAATCAGTTGCCCATATGTATGTAGGTTTATTTTGGGACCATATTCTGGTCCATTAATTTATTTGTCTACTATTATCCAACACCAAACTGCCTTCATTACTGTAACTTTATAGGAAGCCATGAAATCAGTTGGTGTTAATCTTCCAATATTTATATTTGGTTGTATTTATTTCTTAAAATTTTGTTTATAAATTTTAGATATGTGCAGGAGGGATACTGACCTGTGGTTTTTTTTTTCTTTCAATGTCTCTGTTAGATTGTGATATCAGAATAACGTTGCCCACATAGAATGAGTTAGGAAAACCTCCCTTCTTTTCTATTCTTGTGGGAAGAGTTTATGTATAATTGGTAATATTTCTACAGCATTTCACACAACAGCTTAGCTTTCTTACAATAGCTTTCTCACAAAGATGCAATAAAGGTGTCAATCCTCTCAAGGCTGGAGGGCAGGAGGACTGCTTCCAGGCTCATTTGCCTGGTCTTTGGTAGGCCCCAGGTCCTTGAGAGCTAGTGACTGTAAACATCATTTCTTTGACATTGGGTCTCCATAGGGTATCTCACAATGTGACAGCTAGCTTTCCTCATAGTGAGTAAGAAAATAAGAGAAACTCAAGATGGAAGTAAGGGTCTTTTTGTAATCTAATCTCAAAAATGACATCCCATCAATAAACAAGTCAATAGGTCCAACCTACACTCAAGAGAAAGGGATTTCACAAGGGTGTTGGGCAGTAGAGGATTAAGTTTATTCCTTAATAATAAAGATCGCTCTAGATTTTGCCCTCAGCTCCTTACTCTAAGCCCTTGGAATGCCCTTCAGTAGCCATCTCTAGGTAATCTAGTCCTAATAAAAACTCTGGACACCAAGACTCATGTGTACTGTCCTGGTATGCTGTGTGTACTGTTATATACTATTAATGGGAGAAGTTAGCACTGTCCATGACTCCACTGGGAGAGGACAACTGTAAGCTGAAGCTAGAACCCTCCTGGACCCTGCCCCATTTACTTCTTCGCTTGGCTGATTTCAATCTGTCTCTCTTTTTTTTTTTTTCTAGAAATTGGTCAATTTTATTGATAGTCACAGAGAGCCAGTTTTGGTTATACTAACTTTCACCACTGTTTTTCTGTGTCCTATTTTATTGACTTATATACTCTGATACTTAGTATTTCCTTTCTTCTATGTACTTTGGAACTCATTTACTCTTCTTTTTCTAGTTTTCTAAGGTAGAAGTTGAGGCCATTGATATGAAATCTTTCCTCTTTTCTAATACAGAATTTGGTACTAAAAATTTCCCCCTCAAATAGATAATTTTTTCTCTATTATCATTTTATTTCTTTTTCTGTTGTCTTTTTATTTCTTTTTCTAAATCGATGCAAATGTACTAAGAAATGATGAATATGCAACTATGTGATGACATTAAGAATTACTGATTGTATATGTAGAATGGAATGATATCTAAATGTTTTGTTTGTTAATTTTTTTTAATTAATACAAAAAAAATTTCCCCCTCAGTATTGTTTTAATGGCATACAGAAAATGTTGATGTGTTTTATTTTCATTTTCCTTCAGCTTAAAATACTTTCTATTCTCTTCTGAGTTCTTCTTTGACCCATGGGTTATTTAGAAGCAATCCTATTTAATTCCAAATATTTCAGAATTTTCCAGAGATCTTTGTTACTGATTGCTAATCTAATGCCACTGTGATCAGAGAACATACTTTGTATGGTATGAATCTTCTCAACTTTACTGAAACTTGTTCTATGGCCCAGAACATGGTGTATCTTGGTAAATGATCTGTGTATACCTGAAAAGAATGGACATTCTGCTGTTGTTGAAGGAAGACTCTATCAATGTCAATTGACAATTATCAACCAAATTGACTTGATATAGTCAAGTCTTCTATATCTTTACTGATATTCTGTTGTAGATACATTTTTTAATGTTTTAGAATTTTTAATGGCAAGAGAAAGCACACGACCTTATGTGGAAAAGGTAGATTACAAAACAATATTCACAGCAGGATTTCTATAATATATATTATTTAGAAGGCTAGCAGGATATACTGTAAAATATTAGTAGTGATTATCTCTGCAGGATAGGATTATGGATAATTTAGATTTTCTTCTTTTACATTTCTGAATTTTCTAAGTTTCAACCGTGAACATGTAGACCATTTTATTTATGAAAAATTTCAAAAGTTCAAATCTGGAGAAAATAGGAAAATCAAACTGCATTTTAAAGAACTATATCTATGTATAAAGGAAATATTTGCAATTAACTTTACTGCATTGCTTTTACTTTAATAAAAAATTTTCCTTCCTCTGATGAAAAGTTCAGAACTCTACCAACACATACATACACACACTCACACACAGAGTCACAAATTTCAAAACAACAGAACTGAATTAAACCGAAGGACTTGACTGTGATGCTGCCACTTTGAACAAATTTTGTTGCTAGATAAAGTACATTTGCAATTGGGTTATTTTAGCTTTTCTTGTCTGACCATAAGAAGATGAAGGAAAGTAGAGAGAAGGGACTAGTTGGATATCATGAAAACAACAATAGGAGAGTCTAACTAAAGAGACAGAAATTCTTAAAAGAAACCAAACAGAATCACTGGTATTGAAAACCACAATTTCTTAAATGAAAAATAACCAGGAGAGTTTTAAGAGTAGATTGGAGCTGGCAGGAGAAACAAACAGTGAACTTGAACACAAGACACTTGGAATGAGTCAGGCTTAGGAGTAGAAGGAAAAAAGAAATATTAAAAATGAAAATAACCTAAAAGAGCTATGGGACACCGTCAAGCGCACCAATACACGTATTTTAGGAGTCCCAGAAGGAGAGGAAAGAAAAGAAGCAGCAGAAAGAATAGTCAAGAAACAATGACAGAGAACATCCCAAGCTTAGCAAAACGTGAGTATGCACATCCAAGAAGCACAGAACATCAAGCAGGATAAATGTGAATACTACAGCCCATCATACATTGATTACACTATCGAGTGCAAAAGACAAGGAAAGAGTTCTGAATGCTGCAAGAGAAAAGCAACATGTTACACACAAGAGAGTCCCAGTAAAGACCGAATGCAAATTTTTCATCAGAAACCACGAAGACAAGAAGTAGGTTGAAATACTTAAAAGGAAATACGTGAGGAAAAACAACTTTCAACCAAGAATTTCATATTCAGTGAGACCCTCTTTCAAAAATGAGGGATAGATTAAAACATTCTCAGATAAACAAAAGCTAAGGGAGTACAGCAGCACTAGACCTACCCTATAATCACTGCTAGAGGGAGTCCTTCAGATAGAAATGAAAGGACACTAGACAGTGGTTCAAAACTGCATAAAGAAATAAAGACCTGTGGCAAAGGTTAACCATGTGGGTAATTATAAATGTCAATATTACTGTATTGTATTATTTCGTATATAACTCCATTTCTTACTTTCTACTGGTGCTAAAATGCAAATGATGTAAAAAGTAACGATGAATTTATAGTTTTAGACATATAATATACAAAGATAAGTGGTAACAATTTCAAAAAATGGTGAAGGGACAAAGGGGTCTAGGAAAAGTATGTGTATGCTAATGAAATTAAGTTGTTATCAAACCAAGTATGATTGTTATGTACTTAGGATGATAAATTTCAAATCTATGGTAATTACAAGGAAAATAGATGAAAAATATATCCAGATAGAAATGAGAAGGTACTCAATATAGCACAACATAAGAAAGCCAAATAAACATAAAAGTAGGCTTTAATGGAAGTGAGGGACATTAAAAGTATAAGACTTATGAGACAAAATAACAAAATGGTAGAAGAAAGACCTGTATAATCAAATGTATTAAACTCTCCAGTTAAAAGGCCAAGATTGGCAGAATGGATTAAAATGTATGACCCAACTGCACACTGCCTGCAGGAGACACCTTAAATTCAAAGATACAAGTAGTTGACAGGAAAAGGATGGAAAAAATATATACTAAGTCCGTAGTAACCAAAAGAGAACTAGGGTGGCTATAATGAAATCACATAAAATAGACTTTAAGTAAAAAATAGTTACAAGGGACGAAGATGGTAATTACATACTGATAAAGGGGACAATTGATGAGGAAGATATAACAATTATATATGCACATAACAGCAGAGCCCCCAAAATATATGAAGTAAATACTGACCAATTTGAAGGGAGAAAAATGAAGGTTCTGTATTAATAGTAGGAGACTTTAATATACCACTACTGATTTGGACAGAGAATTAAGAAGAATTTTAAAGTCCCCTTGTGGGACTGGGGAAAAAAAAGGAAATTTCCAACAATCCCATCTGGGTAATTCCTTTATATTCTTGCAAGCAGTGGGGTCAACCAATTCAATAGGCTGAGTCCTCAATCTTGGGGCTTGCACCTATGAAGCTTATTCCTACAAAGAAGAGGCTAAGCCTAACTAAAATTAGACTAAAAGTCACCACCGGAGAGCCTGTTTTGTTGTTCAGATGTGGACTCTCTCTCCAAGCCAACTTGTCAGCTGAACTCACTGCCTACCCCTAGATAGGACATGACCCCCAGGGGTATAAATCTCTCTGGAAACATAGGACAGGACTCCTGGGGATGAGCCACAACCTGCATCATTGGGATGAGAAAGGCTTCTTGACCAAAAGAGGGGAGAGAGAAATGAGATAAAATAAAAGGCTCATTGGCTGAGAGATTTCAAACAGAGTTGGGAGGTTATTCCTGGAGGTTATTCTTATTCATTATACAGATACCATTTTTAGTTTATGGTGTATTGGAGTGACTAGAGGGAAGTACCTGAAACTGTTCCAGTAGCCTTGATTCTTGAAGAAGTTTGTGCAACTACATAGCTTTTGCAGTGTGACTGTGTGATTGTGAAAACCTTGCATCTGATGCTCCTTTTGTCCAAGGTATGGACAGATGAGTTAAAAAATAATTGGGTAGCTTGAAATGGTGTGGAGCAATGACAGGAAGGGGTAAGGGGCATGGGATGTATGAAACTTTTGTTTCTTTTTATTTCTTTTTCTGGAGTGATCCAAATGTTCTAAAAATGAACATGGTGAAGAATACACAACTATGTGATGATACTGTGAGTCACTGGTTGTATAATATTTGGATTGTATGTGTGTGGCTATTTCGCAATAAAAGTATTTTAGAAAATATAACACTGCAAAAATGGATAGAACATCTAATGAGAAGATCAATAAAGTAGAGGACCTGAATGATATACCAAATCAACTAGACCTAACAGACCTAGGTAGAACACTACACCCAACAAAAACAGAATACACCTTCTTCTCCAGTGCACATGGATCATTCTGCAGGGTAGACAATACGCTGGGTCACAAATAAGTCTATATAAAAACTATGAAATCATACAATGTATATTCTCCATCCAAACCAGAATGAAGCTAGAAATCAATAACAGAGAAAGGGGAAATGCTCAAATACCTGGAAATTAAAACAACACACTCTTAGACAATGAATGAGCCAAGAAGCTATTACAAAGGAAATCAGGAAATATCTTGAAGTGAATGAAAACAAAAACACAACACACTGAAACTTATAGGATACAGCAAAGGCAGTGCTGAGAGGGAAATTTATAGCTGTAAATGCTTACATTGAAAAAGAAGAGAGACTTCAAATCAGAGACCTAACCTCAAAACTGGAAGAAGTAGAAAAGAAGAGCAAACTAAACCCATGATGAGCAGAAGGATGGAAATGACAAAGATTAGAGTGGAGAGAAATGAAATAGAAAACAGAAAAACAATAAGGAAAATCAACAAAACCAAAAGTTGATTATTTGAAAAGAGCAACAGAATTGACAAACCAGCTAGACTGGTAAAGAAGAACAGAGGACACAGATAATGAAACCAGGAAATGAAAAGGGAGACATAACTACTGACACTGCTGAAATAAAAAGCACTATGAGTGGATACTGTGATCAACTGTATGCCAGTAAATTAATATAGATAAAATGGACAAATTCTTAGAAACACAAACATTGACACTGAAAAATAAGAACTAGAAGATCTCAACAAGGAATCATAGATCTCAATCTAGGAACCCATCTAACCAAGGATGCAAAGGAATTGTACATAGAAAAACTACAAAACATCACTAATAAAAAGATTGAATCACTAATTAAAAACCTCCAAAAAGAGAGAAGTCCAGGAACAGATGGCTTCACAGGAGAATTCTACCAAGCTTTCCAAGAAGAATTAATCCTAATCCTGTACAAACTCTTCCAAAAAATTGAAAAGGAGAGAATACTTCCTAATTCATTTTACAAGGCCAGCAACACTTTCATACCAAAGCCAGATAAAAATACAACAAGAAAGGAAAACTAAACCAATTTGTCTTATGAATATAGATGAAAAATCCTCAACAAAACACTAGCAAACTGAACCCGAAAGCATACAAAAAAAATTATACATCATGATCAAGTGGGATATATCCTTGTATACAAGGTTGGATCAAAACAAGAAAATCCATTAATGTAACACACTACATTAACAGAATGAAGGGGGAACATGTATGATTATCTCAATGCAGAAAAGGCATTTAACAAAATTCAGCACACTTTATTGGTAAAAACACTTAGAACACTAGAATTAGAAGGAAACTTCCTCAACAAGATAAAGGGCATATATGAAAAGCCCACAATAATATTATACCTAACGGTGAAAGACTGAAAGCATTCCCTCTAAGTTCAGGAACAAGACAAGGATGCCCACTGTCACCACTGTTATTAAAGAGTATACTGGAAGTTCTTGCCAGTGAAATTAGGCAAGAAAAAGAAATAAAAGGCATCCAAACTAGAAAGGAAGAAACAATTTTCTCTATTTGCAGATGATATGACCCCATATACAGAAAATCCTGAAAAATCTAGCACAAAGCTACCAGAGCTAATAAATGAATTCAGCAAAGTGGTAGGGTACAAGATCAACACTCAAAAATCAGTAGTGAGTTTCCCAAGTCGAGGCGGCCGGCGCCCCTCTTTTGCGGGCGGCTTCGAGTCTCGGCTTCGAGTCCGCGGCTACGAGTCTTGGATCAGAGGGCTATCCAAAGTCTGGACTGGCTAGTCTGACTGCGAGACTCGGCTGCGGTGAGATCCCCGAGCGGCACGTGATCTCCCGATCAGCGGCAGCTGCGGCGGTCCAAGCTACTCCCTCCCTCCTTCCCAGGCCAGCTGAGAGTCTCGGAGAGGCAAGTTTCCCAAGTCGAGGCAGCCGGTGCCCCTCTTTTGCGGGCGGCTTCAAGTCTTGGCTTTGAGTCCGCGGCTACGTGTCTGGCATCAGAGGGCTATCCAAGCCACGGTGGCCCCCCCGCCACGGAAGGCTTCCTAGTCCGGTGGGGAATTCCCCAGGCCCGCTGCGGCCGGCGACCAGCCACAGGGTCCCCTCAAGCCGCGACAGCTGACGCCCCCACCACGCGCGGCCCCTGAACCAGTGGAGAGAATTGGATCGGAAATCCCCAGGCCGCGGAGATCGGTGACCTGGGGGGACCCATTCCAAACACTTGAGACAAACGTGTGCCACGTGCGCCACCTACGGGGCAAGATAAGAAAAACAGATCCCAGAGATTTCACAGAAATATCTTACAACCTTGCTGGGTCCGACACCCAGAGAAATCTGAATAAATGCCCAGACGCCAGCAGCAGAAGATAACTCTCCATGCTCAAAAGATTGAGAATATGGCCCAGTCAAAGGAACAAACCAATAGCTCAAATGAGATACAAGAGCTGAGACAACTAATGCTGAATATACGAACAGAAATGGAAAACCTCTTCAAAAAGGAAATCGATAAATTGAGGGAGAACATGAAGAGGACATGGGCTGAACATAAAGAAGAAATAGAAAAACTGAAAAAACAAATCACAGAACTTACGGAAGTGAAGGATAAAGTAGCAAAGATGGAAAAAATAATGGATACCTACAATGATAGATTTAAAGAGACAGAAGATAGAATTAGTGATCTGGAGGATGGAACATCTGAATTCCAAAAAGAAACAGAAACTATCAGGAAAAGAATAGAAAAATTTGAACAGGGTATCAGGGAACTCAAGGACAATATGAACCGCACAAATATATGTGTTGTGGGTGTCCCAGAAGGAGAAGAGAAGGGAAAAGGAGGAGAAAAACTAATGGAAGAAATTATCACTGAAAATTTCCCAACTCTTATGAAAGACCTAAAATTACAGATCCAAGAAGTGCAGCGCACCCCAAAGAGAACAGACCCAAATAGGCGTTCTCCAAGACACTTACTAGTTAGAATGTCAGAGGTCAAAGAGAAAGAGAGGATCTTGAAAGCAGCAAGAGAAAAACAATCCATCACATACAAGGGAAACCCAATAAGACTAGTGTAGATTTCTCAGCAGAAACCATGGAAGCTAGAAGACAGTGGGATGATATATTTAAATTACTAAAAGAGAAAAACTGCCAACCAAGACTCCTATATCCAGCAAAATTATCCTTCAAAAATGAGGAAGAAATTAAAACATTCTCAGACAAAAAGTCACTGAGAGAATTTGTGACCAAGAGACCAGCTCTGCAAGAAATACTAAAGGGAGCACTAGAGTCAGATACGAAAAGACAGAAGAGAGAGGTATGGAGAAGAGTGTAGAAAGAAGGAAAGTCAGATATGATATATATAATACAAAAGGCAAAATGGTAGAGGAAAATATTATCCAAACAGTAATAACACTAAATGTCAATGGACTGAATTCCCCAATCAAAAGACATAGATTGGCAGAATGGATTAAAAAACAGGATCCTTCTATATGCTGTCTACAGGAAACACATCTTAGACCCAAAGATAAACATAGGTTGAAAGTGAAAGGTTGGGAAAAGATATTTCACGCAAATAACAACCAGAAAAGAGCAGGAGTGGCTATACTAATATCCAACAAATTAGACTTCAAATGTAAAACAGTTAAAGGAGACAAAGAAGGACACTATATACTAATAAAAGGAACAATTAAACAAGAAGACATAACAATCATAAATATTTACGCACTGAACCAGAATGCCCCAAAATACGTGAGGAATACACTGCAAACACTGAAAAGGGAAATAGACGCATATACCATAATAGTTGGAGACTTCAACTCACCACTCTCATCAAGGGACAGAACATCTAGACAGAGGATCAACAAAGAAATAGAGAATCTGAATATTACTATAAATGAACTAGACTTAACAGACATTTATAGGACATTACATCCCACAACAGCAGGATACACCTTTTTCTCAAGTGCTCATGGATCATTCTCAAAGATAGACCATATGCTGGGTCACAAAGCAAGTCTTAACAAATTTAAAAAGATTGAAATCATACACAACACTTTCTCGGATCATAAAGGAATGAAGTTGGAAATCAATAATAGGCTGAGTGCCAGAAAATTCGCAAATACGTGGAGGCTCAACAACACACTCCTAAACAACGAGTGGGTCAAAGAAGAAATTGCTAGAGAAATTAGCAAATACCTCGAGGCGAATGAAAATGAAAACACAACATATCAAAACTTATGGGACGCAAAGGCAGTGCTAAGAGGGCCTATAAATGCCTATATCAGAAAAGAAGAAAAGGCAAAAATTCAGGAATTAACTATCCATTTGGAAGAACTGGAGAAAGAACAGCAAACTAACCCCAAAGCAAGCAAAAGGACAGAAATAACAAAGATTAGAGCACAAATAAATGAAATTGAAAACATGAAAACAATAGAGGAAATCAATAAGGCCAGAAGTTGGTTCTATGAGAAAATCAATAAGATTGATGGGCCCTCAGCAAAACTGACAAAAAGAAGAAGAGAGAGGATGCAAATAAATAAGATCAGAAATGGAAGAGGAGACATAACTACTGACCTCACAGAAATAAAGGAGGTAATAACAGGATACTATGAACAACTTTACGCTAATAAATACAACAATTTAGAGGAAATGGACGGGTTCCTGGAAAGACATGAACAACCAACTTTGACTCAAGAAGAAATAGATGACCTCAACAAACCAATCACAAGTAAAGAAATTGAATCAGTCATTCAAAAGCTTCCTAAAAAGAAAAGTCCAGGACCTGACGGCTTCACATGTGAATTCTATCAAACATTCCAGAAAGAATTGGTACCAACTCTCCTCAAACTCTTCAAAAAAATCGAAGCAGAGGGAAAACTACCTAATTCATTCTATGAAGCCAACATTACCCTCATACCAAAACCAGGCAAAGATATTACAAGAAAAGAAAACTACAGGCCGATCTCTCTAATGAATATAGATGCAAAAATCCTCAATAAAATTCTAGCAAATCGTATCCAACAACACATTAAAAGAATTATTCATCATGACCAAGTAGGATTCATCCCAGGTATGCAAGGATGGTTCAACATAAGAAAATCAATTAATGTAATACACCATATCAACAAATCAAAGCAGAAAAATCACATGATCATCTCAATTGATGCAGAGAAGGGATTTGACAAGATTCAACATCCTTTCCTGTTGAAAACACTTCAAAGGCTAGGAATACAAGGGAACTTCCTTAAAATGATAGAGGGAATATATGAAAAACCCACAGCTAATATCATCCTCAATGGGGAAAAATTGAAAACCTTCCCCCTAAGATCAGGAACAAGACAAGGATGTCCACTATCACCACTATTATTCAACATTGTGTTGGAGGTTCTAGCCAGAGCAATTAGACAAGAAAAAGAAATACAAGGCATCAAAATTGGAAAGGAAGAAGTAAAACTATCACTGTTTGCAGACGATATGATACTATACTTCGAAAACCCGGAAAAATCTACAACAAAACTACTAGAGCTAATAAATGAGTACAGCAAAGTAGCAGGTTACAAGATCAACATTCAAAAATCTGTAGCATTTCTATACACTAGCAATGAACAAGCGGAGGGGGAAATCAAGAAACGAATCCCATTTACAATTGCAACTAAAAGAATAAAATACCTAGGAATAAATTTAACTAAAGAGACAAAAAACCTATATAAAGAAAACTACAAAAAACTGCTAAAAGAAATCACAGAAGACCTAAATAGATGGAAGGGCATACCGTGTTCATGGATTGGAAGACTAAATATAGTTAAGATGTCAATCCTACCTACATTGATTTACAGATTCAATGCAATACCAATCAAAATCCCAACAACTTATTTTTCAGAAATAGAAAAACCAATAAGCAAATTTATCTGGAAGGGCAGGGTGCCCCGAATTGCTAAAAACATCTTGAGGAAAAAAAACGATACTGGAGGTCTTGCACTGCCTGACTTTAAGGCATATTATGAAGCCACAGTGGTCAAAACAGCATGGTATTGGCATAAAGATAGATATATCGACCAATGGAATCGAATACAGTGCTCAGATATAGACCCTCTCATCTATGGACATTTGATCTTTGATAAGGCAGTCAAGCCAACTCACCTGGGACAGAACAGTCTCTTCAATAAATGGTGCCTAGAGAACTGGATATCCATATGCAAAAGAATGAAAGAAGACCCATATCTCACACCCTACACAAAAGTTAACTCAAAATGGATCAAAGATCTAAACATTAGGTCTAAGACCATAAAACAGTTAGAGGAAAATGTAGGGAGATATCTTATGAATCTTACAATTGGAGGCGGTTTTAGGGACTTTATACCTAAAGTAAGAGCACTGAAGAAGGAAATAAATAAATGGGAACTCCTCAAAATTAAACACTTTTGTGCATCAAAGAACTTCATCAAGAAAGTAGAAAGACAGCCTACACAATGGGAATCAATATTTGGAAACGACATATCAGATAAAGGTCTAGTATCCAGAATTTATAATGAGATTGTTCAACTCAACAACAAAAAGACAGCCAACCCAATTACAAAATGGGAAAAAGACTTGAATAGACACCTCTCAGAGGAGGAAATACAAATGGCCAAAAGACACATGAAGAGATGCTCAATGTCCCTGGCCATTAGAGAAATGCAAATCAAAACCACAATGAGATATCATCTCACACCCACCAGAATGGCCATTATCAACAAAACAGAAAATGACAAGTGCTGGAGAGGATGCGGTGAAAGAGGCACACTTATCCACTGTTGGTGGGAATGTCAAATGGTGCAACCACTGTGGAAGGCAGTTTGGCGGTTCCTCCAAAAGCTGAATATAGAATTGCCATACGACCCAGCAATACCATTGCTGGGAATCTACTCAAAGGAATTAAGGGCAAAAACTCAAACGGACATTTGCACACCAATGTTTATAGCAGCGTTATTTACAATTGCAAAGAGATGGAAACAGCCAAAATGTCCATCAACAGACGAGTGGCTAAACAAACTGTGGTATATACATACGATGGAATATTATGCAGCTTTAAGGCAGGATAAACTTATGAAGCATGTAATAACATGGATGGACCTAGAGAACATTATGCTGAGTGAGTCTAGCCAAAAACTAAAGGACAAATACTGTATGGTCCCAATGATGTGAATCGACACTCGAGAATAAACTTGGAATATGTCATTGGTAACAGAGTTTAGCAGGAGTTAGAAACAGGGTAAGATAATGGGTAATTGGAGCTGATGGGATACAGACTGTGCAATAGGACTAGATACAAAAACTCAAAAATGGACAGCACAATAAAACCTAATTGTAAAGTAATCATGTTAAAACACTGAATGAAGCTGCTCCGAGCTACAGGTATTTGTTTTGTTTTGTTTTGTTCTTACTATTATTACTTTTATTTTTTTTTCTCTATATTAACATTCTATATCTTTTTCGGTTATATTGCTAGTTCTTCTAAACTGATGCAAATGTACTAAGAAACGATGATCATGCATCTATGTGATGATGTTAAGAATTACTGATTGCATATGTAGAATGATATGATTTCTAAAAAAAAAAAAAATGGTCAGCACAATACTACCTAATTTTAATGTAATTATGTTAAAACACTGAATGAAGCTGCATCTGAGCTATAGTTTTATTTTTTTTCTTATATATTTTTGTACTTTTTATTTTTATTTTTATTTTCTCTCTATATTAGCATTTTATTTCTTTTTCTGTTGTCTTGCTATTTCTTTCTCTAAATCGATGCATATATACTAAGAAATGATAACCATACACCTATGTGATGATATTAAGAATTACTGATTGCATATGTAGAATGGAATGATTTCTAAATGTTGTGTTAGTTAATTTTTTTTAATTAATAAAAAAAAATCAGTAGTGATTCTATATACAAGCAATGAACAACTAGAAGAAGAATTAAAATTCCATTCACAATAGCAACTAAATGAATCAAATATCTAGGAATCAATCTAACCAAGAACGTAAAGGAATTGTACATAGAAAAACTATAAAATTTAATGCTTAAATTGTACGGACTTGGAGAAGCTTAGACTACCTATAGGTATGCCTAAGAGTAACTTCGGAGGGCCTCTTTTGTTGCTCAGATGCAGCCTCTCTCTCTCTCTAAGCCCAATTCTGCAAGTGAAATCATTGCCCTCCCCCCAGTGTGGAATATGACATCCAGGGGTAAAAGTCTCCCTGGTAGCATGGGAGATGACTCCCAGGGAAGTGCCTGGCCCTGGCACCATGGGATCAACAATGCCATCCTGACAAAAAGGGGGAAAAGAAGTGTAACAAATAAGGTATCAGTGGCTGAAAGAATTCAAATAGAGTCAAAAGGCTACTCTGGAGGTCACTTTTAATGCAAGCTTCAGTTAGACACTGCTACCTACCATAGTTAGCCAAACCCCAAACAAAACCATTCCTGCCAATCCTTAAGAACACCTAGGGCATTATACAAGATTCTGCAAAGGTTCCATGCACTAGGTTAGCTTTCCAGAAACCTGTAACCTCCAGATGGGTCCCTGAACCAGATAAGTCCTGAAATGCAGAGGGGCCAGCCTCTCCAGAACATCAAACTAGTTCCATTCCCCTATCCCATATTATCAACAGCCCCTTCCAACATGAAAAAGTTAGACTGGGTATAGCCCAAATACCCCTGAAGAGTGCAAGAAAGATCAAAGGTGGTGGTGGAATTATACAGACAAGGCAGGGCTTAACAAATGAGTATGATTGCTGAATCATTATACTGATATTCCTTTTAGTGTCCAGTATCTTAGAGCAGCTAGAAGTAAAAACCTAAAATTGTGGAACTGTAACCCATATCAAATTCTGAAATCTGTTCTATAACTAATTATTGTGAAATTTATTGCTTTTTTGTATAAACGTTATTTTTCACAAAAAAGAAAAAAGTCAGTTAACAGCTATATGATGATACTTTGAACCACTGATTGTACATTTTGGATGATTACTTGGTATGTGAATATATATATATATATAAATAAATAATTACATGGTGTGTGAATATGTATCAATAAAAAATAAAATAATATTTAAAAAGGTAAGAAAAAATAATCATGAACCTAAATATAAGAGCTTAAACTATAAAATTTTTAGAAGAAAATATAAGAGTACCTCTTTGTGGCCTTGGATAAGGCAATGGTTTCTAGATACTACACCAAATCACAAATGTCAAAAGAAAAATAGATGAACTGGATTACATCAAAATTAGAACTTCTGTATTGCAAATAATACCATTAAGAAAGTGAAAAGACTACTCAAGAATAGGAGAAATTATTTATAAATCATATATCTGATAAGCAACTTATATCTGAAATATATAAAGAACTCTTACCATTCGAAATAATAAAAAGATGAATAAATTAATTTAAAAAGGGTTACAGAGGATATTCAATTGTCCAATAAGCACATGAAAAGATGCTCAACATCAGTAGTCATTAAGTAAATGTATATAAAACCCACAATATAATACTACTCTATTTTACACCTACTAGAATGGCTATAATCAAGAAGACAATGACAAGTGTTAGTGAGGATACGAATAAGTTAGAACCCTCAATTGTTGTGGGTGGGAATATAAAATGATGCAGCAATTTTGGAAAACGTCTGACAATTCCTCAAAATATTAAACATAAAGTTACCATATGACCCCAAAATTTCATTCCTAGATATATATCCCAAAGAAATGAAAACATATGTCCACACAAAACATTCTACATGAATATTCATAGCAGTATTATTCATCATAGCCAAAGCAAGTGGAAGTAGATGTTCATCAACTGATGGATAAATAAGCAAACTGTGGTATATCTATACAAAAATAAATTGCACAGGGTTTCTATTTGGAATGATGGAAATGTACTGGTAATGGATGGTGATGAAGGTAGCACGACATTGTGTACACAATTAATAGCAATGAAAAAATATGGATATGATTAAAAGCAGAAATGTTAGATTGTTTATAAGGTAATAGATTTAAAATGTTAAAAATCCATGGAACTACCCTACACAAACTGAATCCTAAGTGAAAATACGGTCTTTAACAATATACTTATAAAAATATGCTATCATCAATTGTAACAAACGTTACACACCAATGAAAGCTGTTGTTGGTGGAGTGGTATACAGGAATCCTGCATTTTATGCACGATTGTTCTGTAAACTCACTTCTCTAATACAGAAAAAAAAAAATGGTAAAGTGCCCTGAGTAGCCAAAACCATCTTGAAAACTAAGAATAAGGTTGGAGGACACACACTTCCTGACTAAATTTTATTACAAAGCCACAGTGTTCAAAACAGCATGGTACTGGCACAAGGATGGATATATGAACAAATAGAATAAAACTGAGCGTTCAAAATTAGATCCTCACATCTACCAACAATTGATTTTTGACAAGACTGCCAAATGTACTCAAATGGGACAGAAGACTCTCTTCAACAAATGGTTCTATGAGAACGGGATATCTTTATGCAAAAGAATGAAGGGGAACACTATCTCACACAATACACAAATATTAACTCAAAATGGATCAAAGACCTAAATATAGGAAAAAATGTAGATCTTCAGGGTCTTGTGTTAACCCATGATTTCTTAGACTTTATACCCAAAGCACAAGCAACAAAAGAAAAAGTTAGTAAATGGGACCTCAACAAAATTAAAAAGTTTCGTGCAGCCAATGAGTTTATCATGAAGCTGAAAAGACAACCTACTCAAAAGGAGAAAATATTTGGAAATCACATATCCAGAATATATAAAGAAATCCTACAACTCAACAACAAAAAGACAAAAAAACCAATTAAATAATGGGCAAAAATCTTGTACAGACATTTCTCCAAAGAGACTATAGAGACAGACAAAAAGCACATGAAAAGATGCTCAATATCACTGGCTATTGGGGAAATGCAAATTCAAACTGCAATGACATATCATTTCACACCCATTAGAATGGCTATTAATTAAAACAAACAAACAAACAGAAAACTACCAGTGTCAACAGGACGTGGAGAAATTGGAGCACTCATTCATTGTCAGTGTGGATGTAAAAGGTAGCCAATGACAGGTATAAAATTGCCACATGACCCAGCAAACCCACTGAGAGATTCATACCCAAAAGATTCAAAAGCAGGGACTTGAACAGATATTTGCAGACCAATGTTCATTGTGGCATTATTCACAATTGCCAAAAAGTGGAAGCAACCCAAGTTTCCATTAATCAATGAATGGATAAATGAAATGTAGTATATACATTCAATGGAATGTTATTTTGCCATAAAAAAGGAATGAAGTTCTGATACATGTAATAGCATGGATGAACTCTGAAGATATCATGTTGAATGAAATGTCAGATAAAAAAGGACAAATATTATATGATCTTACTGACAGGAAATACTTAGAACTAGCAAACTCACACAGTTAGAACTGAGAATATAGGTTACCAGGAGCTGGGGTGAGGATAGGGAATGGGGAGTTAAAGTTTAAATTGTACAGAGTTTTTATTTCAGTTGATTATAAAGTTTTGGTAATGGATGGTGGTGATGGTAGCACAACATTATGAATGTAATTAGCAGCACTGAATTACATTTATAAATGTGGTTAAAAGGAGAAAAATTAGGTTGTACATATGCCACTAGGATACAATTTTTAAAAACATATGACTATGCAACAGTGAAACCTATTGTAAACATGACTATAGTTAATAGCTCAATTATAAAATGTTCTTTCATGAACTGTAACAAATGTATCACACTAATGTAAGGTATTAATAATAGGGTGGTGTATGGAACTCTGTATTTTATGCATGATTTTTCTGTAAAGCCATTTCTCTAATAATAATAAAAAAAAAATTAAACAAGGAATTGTACTGCATGGACAGAAGTAATTCAGGGTGAACTTTCTTACGGCCACAGAATGAGACAAGCTCTGCTGATACCTGCTAGCAGCTTGTGGTGCCAAAATGATACCAGCATTCAGGGTTTCACAATTCAGCAACCATGGGAGATGAAACGGCATGGGGCTGCTTACCTGTTCTTCCTGCAGCGGATTGTGAAGGCAAGAAAGAAGAGCATTAGAAGAAGTCCACAGCTCAGAAAAGTCCAAATAACACCCACGAGGACAGGAGACAATGAAGAGATGGTCTTACTGCCATGGGAAGAGGTCTGAGAAGAGAATAAAATGAAGTGCGTTAGGAATAAAGGATCTCCTGCAGGTTGAACATGAACTTCCCCCTCAATACCAAAGCTGTGAAATACATGTCCCAGATGCGGAGCACCTCCCCTCATTCTCCTTCTCCTCCTCCCCACCATCCTCTCCTCTACCACCACCATCACCACCACCACCAAGCCTAGCTAAGCAGCCCTGACACCCCTGCTTACTTACAACTGTTGTCCTGCAAAGATCCTGAAGGGGTCTCCGATCCAGTTCCTGGCCAGATAAACTGTCACAAAATTCAGAGCAGTTTATTTCAGGCTCCATGTCATCACATGCCCCTCGTGATGAGCAATTATTCAGTTCTGGTCACCCTTTGGTAGGGATGCAAATCTTTCATGGAAACACAACAGCAACTTAAACTTCTTCAGAAGCCCCATGTTGAAGTTGACTTCCAGCTCAAAATCCAGGATGAACAGTCCATTCATGTGGAAGCCAAGGTTTGACTCACTAGGCTTCTGCATCTGACACCCTCCAGGGTCTTCTGATTCTCTGATGTCTGTGCTCACGAGTCAAGAGTGAGCATCTTCGCAACCATGAGGCTACACAAAGCGGTGATCCTGGCTTGCCACCAGAGGGCAGTCACTGCTCCAAGCACTCACACTGGTCTTGGAAGGAAAGAGAGCAATTAAAGCTATTAACAAATATATATCTATGTGTATGTATGCATGTATATGTACGTGCATATATATATGTATATATTGGTTTATTACAGAGGTTTAAAAATACTTCTGCGTATTTTGTATACTTTAATTATACAATTATATTTTATTATAAATAGTTATATATTTTATTATATATATTACAGAGGTTTAAAATTTATATAATCTATATTTAAATACATATACATTTAAACCTCTATCATAAGCAATACTTTAAAAATAAAGACAAAGCCCATCTAACAATTTATAGGTAAAAAGCTCTACAGTCTCTCTTCATTTCCTTTTTATGGCCCCGCACTGTAAAACCTTTAGTTTAGACTTGTGAAGCACATCAGCCTTTTTTCCCTGCTGGGAAATTCCCTGCCTTTCCAAGATCTATTCCAAGCAACTCAGCTTAAGCTCCGATCAACTCTGCATGAGGTCAGGCTCAGGCAGCCCATGCTGTCTGCATGCCTGGCCTGCTGGTCCCACTAGCTGTTTCTGCTTTCAAAGAGTGAAGGGACATTCTACGTCCAGGCGTCGCCCTTTGTCAAGCATTTTGTTTGTTTTTAAGCTTTTAGACTAGTAGAAGGGGGACAAACTACACAGGTGATAGGGAGAGAAATTGAGGCGCTCTAGCGAATCTTATGCAAGGTATGGCCAGAGGCTCGTGCTATCTCTCTTAGAAGATACTTCCAATATAAATATTGTGATACAAAAAGAAGCTCAGCTTTGCAGAAAAAGGTAGAAAGGCAGAAAGGCTCAAACAGCAATAGTAGGAAAGGTAGAAATGTCCCTAATTCTTTAAAACAATCTGTCCCTTAACAGAGAAAATAGATTTGAAATTTTACCAATGGGAATTTAAAAGAGAATGCCACTTCTTTGTATTTTTGAAACAGTTTAGCAGTTTTCTTTGATTGTGGAGAAAAATTGGAAGAGGACAAAAATGTCAATTACCACTATTTCAACAGCCTCCGAACAGAGAAGCCATGTTTAAGCCAGAACAGTGACACTGAATGCCATCTTTGCATTCTGTGTGCTTAGGTACAAACAATATAGCACCAGGTGCTGCCCATTCATTGGCTTCTTGTGTGGTCCTGAATTATTTACCAGGCTCATTACAATGAAATCCCAAGAAAACGAAAAGCCACCACTCCCCATCAAGACATTTAAATTATTGTGCAGTCTGGTCAGATTATTGAGTGCAAACTTAAGACATAAATATAAAACCATGACTATGTACATACTAATTTAGTTGAAATTTTAATTGCATATAAAGCAACTTTATTTTTAGTTAGGCATCCTCTACTGCGCCTTCTAGGATAGAGGCAATATCACAAACTGTAGGGAAGACTATACCACATGATAGACTGAAAGACAATGTTTTTTCCTATATTTCCCTTTTACTCACAGTGGTACATAAATACACTTTTATTTGAACCATTATTAAGTCATGTTTCTGTGTCTTTACATAGCTGTATGTGTGTGTCTGTGTATGTGTACATACATGAAAATATATGTATACATGCCATTTATACACACACACACACACACACACACATAACCTCATTTAGTTCTCACTATAACTGCTGTGTGACACAAACAGTACCATTATTTATTTTCAAATCAGGGCACTGAGAGGCAGAGAACTGAAGAACATTGCCCCAAATTTGTAAATGCAGGACAAGAAACTAAAAGTTGACATTCTAAAGTCAAAGTCCTCCCACTATACACCCTACATAGGACAGACGTGCTGGACTAATCCCTTCCAAAGAAATACTGAATGGCTTGTTAAGTTTCTCCAGGTTTGATTCCCAGAGCTGCACTTGAGATTCTCACAAGTGGGGCACAAGAAAGTGCATCTATACCAGTGGTTCTCAACCTGGAGCAATTTTGTACCCTGGAGTATATGGCAACATGTATAAACATTTCTGGTTATCACAACTAGGAGGAGGGTGCTAGTGACAGCTCTTAGGCACAGGTCAGGGATGCTGCTAAACATCCTACAATGCATAGGAACAGGGAAAACAACAAAGAATAATATCTGGCCCCAAATGTCAACAGTACCAAAGTTAAAGAACCTTAGTCCACACTGTGGATCTCAGAAGAACTGACAGCCTAAAGCTCAAATCAGCTATGATCTAGTCATCCAGCTGAACCATAAAGTCTTGTGGGGGAGCAACTCTGATTTGGGATGAATTTCTGAGTACACGTCAAAAGGTCCCCTTTGACAGACGGAACTCAATGGCATGGAACTTGAGTGCTGGGTTCCCATTCAGTTCATGAATATCGAGCGTGGGAACTTTATACACCACAATACTGAGCTAGTACTCAGACATTCAACTCCAAAGTTAGAACGTATTTACAGAGATTCACACTCGAGGAGCATGTAAGATGGTAAATGGCTCAGTCATTGGGAGGAAGGAGCTGCGGAATTATAAAGTGTTGAGTGATTGGGAAAGTGAGTGGGGAGTACTGTCAGATGAGGCATCTGACCACAAACTAGAGAGAGAATACAAAGCATTAAGAGAAAGGTCTATCATGCTTCTCCTAGAGCAACCAAATACCTACCAGCCTACTGCCCTCAAGGTTTCTAGGGGTTAAATGTCTGGGCTACAAACAGCAGCAGAGCCAAGGCCATGCATGGTAGGACTTGCAATTTATTTGCCATCGATCTCAGAATTTTGCTCAGTTATTAAAATAAGAAAAACAGACATTGGATCAGCTGCACTGTTTCAAAGGGCAAGATGACTTTTATAGGCTCTTGACTCTCAAGAGCCCCATATTTCCCCACAATCTCTCTTATTCTTCTGTATGTTATCCCTAGCCATTGTAAAACTAGACATAAAACTACTATTTTTTAAAAAGTTGTTTTGCAGTTGGTAGAACTTCTGCTTCTGTACATGAATTAACTTCCTACTATAAACAACTTAAAACCAGGAAAAATAATATGAAACAACCGTTTTCAGATATTGGACAATGGATATCATAAGAGTGTTATTCCTGAAAAATGGAAAACAAAAATGCAGTGAACTCTATAACTGACCTTACCTTACTGCCTGGAGTCAGTTTCCAGGCTACAGCAAAGGGAAGGAAACCAAACAGATTCTAGAAGTGTTGGTGAGGTGAGGAGAATAGACTGGAGTTTGGGGATGCTGAGGCAGCTAGAATTTGTGGAGCAGAGTAACCAAGAAGAAGGAGTGTGGTACGTTGAATTATGCAACCCGGAAAAAAAAACACGTGCTTAATAATCCATTTCAATGGGTCTGAATCCATTGAAAATAGTACCTTTTGAAGAAATTGTTTTTAGTTAAGGTGTGACCCAACTGAATCAGGGTAAGCCTGAATCCTATTACTGGAGGCTTTATGAAGAAAAAGCAAAGTGAAGGAGATAAAGCTGGAAGCCTACAGAAGCTGGAGGAGAAAGAGAGGACAACACCAGGTGCATTGCCATGTGATAAAAAAGTCATGCACCCAAGCATTGCAGGCATCCAGGCACAAAGCAAAACAGTCTTCAGGGAGAAAGCATCTCCTTGCTGATTCCTCAGTTTTGGACTTCTCCTAGCACCAAACTGTGAGTCAATAAATTCCCACTGTTTAAGCCAACCTATTTCATGACATTTGGGATCATGGCTCGGAACCTAAGGCAGGGAGAAGAGAGAGAATGCTTTGGAAATTGGCAGGGTGGTCCCTTGTGTTAGGTCGGGGGAATAAGGGAGGGCTCTATGGCTAGAATCATGAAGTCACTCCAGGATGAGAGGTGAACCGTTACAATCAAGGTCCTTGCACAGCAAACAGCTATTCACGGACATCTAACCACCCCTGCTCAACCCGCTATCATAATAATCCTTTGTTTAACATGCCACCCCTTTCATGTCATCACCTGACCTCCGCCCTTAAAAACTGTACTCGCCAAAGCCCGTGCACGAATCACCTCATCCCCTTTTGGGTTCGGTGAGCTCTGCCCAGGAGTGCAGCCAATAAAGCACGCTCATTTGCAATCCTTTAGTCTACTTTCCTTTCTCTCAATTACCTCATATCTTAAAACCTTTCACCTTGGTCTTATTTTGAGTTCTAATTTGGGCATACAAGAGAGGAAACTACATGAAGTGAAAGAAATAACCATTGGAAGGTAGTACCTGAACAATTCCCAGAGCTCACACACAGCTGGAAATACTTTGTATTCCCACGAGCTAGGGTAGACAGACCTCAAAATATACAGGACATTGAGTAGAGTCCTCAGAAAATCTATGTCTTAGTGGAACCAGATTAACCCTGGACTAGAAGCTACTCTGGACTTGTCCTATTATGGCTTAAAGCAAGCCTCAAAAGGACAAAACTGATTCACAAATAACTGTATGTCAGACACAATCCAATGTTCTTTAAAAGGCATACAACAAAATCCAGCACTTAACAACATAAAATTTAAAATGTCCAACATCCAATCAAATATTACCAGGCATGCAACGAAGTAGAAAAATACAACCTCAACTGTAAATCAAAAAAAAAAAAAACCAATAAAATCAAATACATAAATAACAGAAATGATATAACAATCAGGCAAGAACTTAAAGCAACTATTATGCATATGTTCAAGGATGGTAAGCAAAACATCAACAAAATGAGAGAAAAGAAAGATATAAAAAGACTCCAATGGAACTTCTAGAGATAAACATGGAGTATCTGAAATGAAAAGTATACTGCAAAAAGAAAAGACTGGTGATTTTAAAGAAACAAATAGAAATTATCCAAAATGAAGCACAAAAAGATGAATGACAAAAATGAACATAGCCTCAGTGACCTACAGAACAACAGCAAATGGTATACTACACATGTGATTGGAGTCCAGGAAAAGCAGGGAGGAAAGAAAAATTATTTGAAGAAATAATGACAGAAATTTTTTTTACATTTCTTGAAATGTATAAACCTACAGATCAAAGAAGTTCAACCAACTCCAAGCAAAATAAACAAAGAAACAACACACAAAACCATAATACCAAGGCACATCAAAATGAAATTGCTGAAAACCAGCCATGAAGATAAAATCTTGAGAGCAGCAAGATAAGATCTTAAGATAAAAACAGAGGAACAAAGGTAAGACATCAGATTGCTCATAACAATTATGCAAGTGAGGAAAACAGAATGACATCTTCAAAATGACACCTCAAGAAGCTGAAACAAAAAAAAGGTCAACCCAGAATATGATACCCAGTCAAAATGTCTTTCAAAAATGAATGTAAAAAAGAGGAAACAGAAATGGCTAAAAAGCACATGAAAAGATATTCATCTTCATTAGCTATTAGGGAAATGCAGATCAAAACCACACCTATAGTCTCTCTCCAGCTAACCCGAAAGTCCACAGAAGCTCAGCTTAACTCCAGAAATCTTCTTCAGGTGGAAGAAGTTTCCTGGCATCCTGTTTGACTAGGACAAAGAGTGAAGAAATCGGGCGGGGCTGTTTCGCTGTCTCCCCCTTGCTTCCTCCAGATCTGCTCGCCTTTAGGCAGCTTCAGCAGTTGCCTGGGAATCCCGAGCTGGTCCGCAGGGTAATATCGCAGTGGACTGATCGCGTGAGCTCTGCTGGACGCTGCCTGCAGTTCTTGCCAGACTCAGGAACTTCCTGGAAGATGGCGGCTTAGTAAGACGCGCGGATCTTAGTTTCTTCTCCAGGACACCTACTAGGGGAGTAGAAACGATACAGAAAGCGCCCAAAGCCACAACAGAGATAAAAAAGACAGCGTACCCCATCCTGGAACGGCTGGCTGGCTGAGAGAAGCAGCTCGGGTGAGATTGCCGAGGCGCGCGGGCCTTACCGGGCGGGGTGGCAAGCGGCCGGAGTTACTTCCTTCCCCCTTCCCGGGCCGGCTGGGAGAATTGGAGAGGTGGTCCCCTGAAACCAAAGTGACTGGCGCCCACACCACGCGCAGCCCCCGGACCAACTGAGAGAATTGGATCGGAAACCCCCAGGCCGCGGAAAACGGTGACCCCGTGACTCCCGGGGAACGTGCACTCTCTCGGGCGGGCCGCTGCCGCTGGCGCCCTCCCGCCACGCTTGTTGCCCAGGGCCGACTAGGAAATTCGGACGGGCTCTTTCCCTGGCTGCGGCGACCAGCAACCCTCCCTGCGTTCGGACCCTGGGCCGGCTCAAGCCGCTTCGGCTAGCGAACCCCCAGGACGGCGAGAGTTTTCCAAAGTTTAAGGTCCCACAGCACCTTTTACTGGTGGGACCCGCAGACAAACGTGTGCCACGAGCGCCACCTACTGGGCAGGATAAGAAAAACAGAACCCAGAGATTTCACAGAAAAATATTACAACCTTGCTGGGTCCAACACCAAGAGAAATCTGAATAAATGCCCAGACGCCAGCAGCAGAAGATAACTGTCCACGCTCAAAAGATTGAGAATATGGCTCAGTCAAAGGAACAAACCAATAGCTCAAATGAGACACAAGAGCTGAGACAACTAATGCTGAATATATGAACAGAAATGGAAAACCTCTTCAAAAATGAAATCGATAAATTGAGGGAGGACATGAAGAGGACATGGGCTGAACATAAAGAAGAAATAGAAAAACTGAAAAAACAAATCACAGAACTTATGGAAGTGAAGGATAAAGTAGCAAACATAGAAAAAATAATGGATAGCTACAATGATAGATTTAAAGAGACAGAAGATAGAATTAGTGATTTGGAGGATGGAACATCTGAATTCCAAAAAGAAACAGAAACTATAGGGAAAAGAATGGAAAAATTTGAACAGGGTATCAGGGAACTCAAGGACAATATGAACCGCACAAATATACGTGTTGTGGGTGTCCCAGAAGGAGAAGAGAAGGGAAAAGGAGGAGAAAAACTAATGGAAGAAATTATCACTGAAAATTTCCCAACTCTTATGAAAGACCTAAAATTACAGATCCAAGAAGTGCAGCGCACCCCAAAGAGATTAGACCCAAATAGGCGTTCTCCAAGACACTTACTAGTTAGAATGTCAGAGGTCAAAGAGAAAGAGAAGATCTTGAAAGCAGCAAGAGAAAAACAATCCATTACATACAAGGGAAACCCAATAAGACTTTGTGTAGATTTCTCAGCAGAAACCATGGAAGCTAGAAGACAGTGGGATGATATATTTAAAATACTAAAAGAGAAAAACTGCCAACCAAGACTCCTATATCCAGCAAAATTATCCTTCAAAAATGAGGGAGAAATTAAAACATTCTCAGACAAAAAGTCACGGAAAGAATTTGTGACCAAGAGACCAGCTCTGCAAGAAATACTAAAGGGAGCACTAGAGTCAGATACAAAAAGACAGAAGAGAGAGATATGGAAAAGAGTGTAGAAAGAAGGAAAATCAGATATGATATATATAATACAAAAGGCAAAATGTTAGAGGAAAATATTATCCAAACAGTAATAACACTAAATGTCAATGGACTGAATTCCCCAATCAAAAGACATAGATTGGCAGAATGGATTAAAAAACAGGATCCTTCTATATGCTGTCTACAGGAAACACATCTTAGACCCAAAGATAAACATAGGTTGAAAGTGAAAGGTTGGGAAAAGATATTTCATGCAAATAACAACCAGAAAAGAGCAGGAGTGGCTATACTAATATCCAACAAATTAGACTTCAAATGTAAAACAGTTAAAAGAGACAAAGAAGGACACTATATACTAATAAAAGGAACAATTAAACAAGAAGACATAACAATCATAAATATTTACGCACCGAATCAGAATGCCCCAAAATACGTGAGGAATATACTGCAAACACTGAAAAGGGAAATAGACTCATATACCATAATAGTTGGAGACTTCAACTCACCACTCTCATCAAGGGACAGAACATCTAGACAGAGGATCAACAAAGAAATAGAGAATCTGAATATTACTATAAATGAACTAGACTTAATAGACATTTATAGGACATTACATCCCACAACAGCAGGATACACCTTTTTCTCAAGTGCTCATGGATCATTCTCAAAGATAGACCATATGCTGGGTCACAAAGCAAGTCTTAACAAATTTAAAAAGATTGAAATCTTACACAACACTTTCTCGGACCATAAAGGAATGATGTTGGAAATCAATAATAGGCAGAGTGCCAGAAAATTCACAAATACGTGGAGGCTCAACAACACACTCCTAAACAACGACTGGGTCAAAGAAGAAATTGCAAGAGAAATTAGCAAATACCTCGAGGCGAATGAAAATGAAAACACAACATATCAAAACTTATGGGACGCAGCAAAGGCAGTGCTAAGAGGGAAATTTATTGCTCTAAATGCCTATATCAGAAAAGAAGAAAAGGCAAAAATTCAGGAATTAACTATCCATTTGGAAGAACTGGAGAAAGAACAGCAAGCTAACCCCAAAGCAAGCAAAAGGAAAGAAATAACAAAGATTAGAGCACAAATAAATGAAATTGAAAACATGAAAACAATAGAGAAAATCAATAAGGCCAGAAGTTGGTTCTATGAGAAAATCAATAAGATTGATGGGCCCTTAGCAAGATTGACAAAAAGAAGAAGAGAGAGGATGCAAATAAATAAGATCAGAAATGGAAGAGGAGACATAACTACCGACCTCACAGAAATAAAGGAGGTAATAACAGGATACTATGAACAACTTTACGCTAATAAATACAACAATTTAGAGGAAATGGACGGGTTCCTGGAAAGACATGAACAACCAACTTTGACTCAAGAAGACATAGATGACCTCAACAAACCAATCACAAGTAAAGAAATTGAATTAGTCATTCAAAAGCTTCCTAAAAAGAAAAGTCCAGGACCAGATGGCTTCACATGTGAATTCTACCAAACGTTCCAGAAAGAATTAGTACCAATTCTCTTCAAACTCTTCAAAAAAATCGAAGTGGAGGGAAAACTACCTAATTCATTCTATGAAGCCAACATCACCCTCATACCAAAACCAGGCAAAGATATTACAAAAAAAGAAAACTACAGACCAATCTCTCTAATGAATACAGATGCAAAAATCCTCAATAAAATTCTAGCAAATCGTATCCAACAACACATTAAAAGAATTATACATCATGACCAAGTAGGATTCATCCCAGGTATGCAAGGATGGTTCAACATAAGAAAATCAATTAATGTAATACACCATATCAACAAATCAAAGCAGAAAAATCACATGATCATCTCAATTGATGCAGAGAAGGCATTCGACAAGATTCAACATCCTTTCCTGTTGAAAACACTTCAAAAGATAGGAATACAAGGGAACTTCCTTAAAATGATAGAGGGAATGTATGAAAAACCCACAGCTAATATCATCCTCAATGGGGAAAAATTGAAAACTTTCCCCCTAAGATCAGGAACAACACAAGGATGTCCACTATCACCACTATTATTCAACATTGTGTTGGAGGTTCTAGCCAGAGCAATTAGACAAGAAAAAGAAATACAAGGCATCAAAATTGGAAAGGAAGAAGTAAAACTATCACTGTTTGCAGACGATATGATACTATGCGTCGAAAACCCGGAAAAATCCACAACAAAACTACTAGAGCTAATAAATGAGTACAGCAAAGTAGCAGGTTACAAGATCAACATTCAAAAATCTGTAGCATTTCTATACACTAGTAATGAACAAGCTGAGGGGGAAATCAAGAAACGAATCCCATTTACAATTGCAACTAAAAGAATAAAATACCTAGGAATAAATTTAACTAAAGAGACAAAAAATCTATATAAAGAAAACTACAAAAAACTGCTAAAAGAAATCACAGAAGACCTAAATAGATGGAAGGGCATACCGTGTTCATGGATTGGAAGACTAAATATAGTTAAGATGTCAATCCTACCTACATTGATTTACAGATTCAATGCAATACCAATCAAAATCCCAACAACTTATTTTTCAGAAATAGAAAAACCAATAAGCAAATTTATCTGGAAGGGCAGGGTGCCCCGAATTGCTAAAAACATCTTGAGGAAAAAAAACGAAGCTGGAGGTCTCGCGCTGCCTGACTTTAAGGCATATTATGAAGCCACAGTGGTCAAAACAGCATGGTATTGGCATAAAGATAGATATATCGACCAATGGAATCGAATAGAGTGCTCAGATATAGACCCTCTCATCTATGGACATTTGATCTTTGATAAGGCAGTCAAGCCAACTCACCTGGGACAGAGCAGTCTCTTCAATAAATGGTGCCTAGAGAACTGGATATCCATATGCAAAAGAATGAAAGAAGACCCATCTCTCACACCCTATACAAAAGTTAACTCAAAATGGATCAAAGATCTAAACATTAGGTCTAAGACCATAAAACAGTTAGAGGAAAATGTTGGGAGATATCTTATGGATCTTACAACTGGAGGCGGTTTTATGGACCTTAAACCTAAAGCAAGAGCACTGAAGAAGGAAATAAATAAATGGGAACTCCTCAAAATTAAACACTTTTGTGCATCAAAGAACTTCATCAAGAAAGTAGAAAGACAGCCTTCACAATGGGAGACAATATTTGGAAATGATATATCAGATAAAGGTCTAGTATCCAGAATTTATAAAGAGATTGTTCATCTCAACAACAAAAAGACAGCCAACCCAATTACAAAATGGGAAAAAGACTTGAACAGACACCTCTCAGAAGAGGAAATACGGATGGCCAAGAGGCACATGAAGAGATGCTTAATGTCCCTGGCCATTAGAGAAATGCAAATCAAAACCACAATGAGATATCATCTCACACCCACCAGAATGGCCATTATCAACAAAACAGAAAATGACAAGTGCTGGAGAGGCTGCGGAGAAAGAGGCACACTTATCCACTGTTGGTGGGAATGTCAAAGGGTGCAACCACTGTGGAAGGCAGTTTGGCGGTTCCTCAAAAAGCTGAATATAGAATTGCCATACGACCCAGCAATACCATTGCTAGGTATCTACTCAAAGGTCTTAAGGGCAAAGACACAAACGGACATTTGCACACCAATGTTTATAGCAGCATTATTTACAATTGCAAAGAGATGGAAACAGCCAAAATCTCCATCAACAGAAGAGTGGCTAAACAAACTGTGGTATATACATACGATGGAATATTATGCAGCTTTAAGACAAGATAAACTTATGAACCATGTAATAACATGGATGGACCTAGAGAATATTATGCTGAGTGAATCCAGCCAAAAACTAAAGGACAAATACTGTATGGTCCCACTGATGTGAACAGACATTCGAGAATAAACTTGAAATATGTCATTGGTAACAGAGTTCAGCAGGAGTTAGAAACAGGGTAAGACAATGGGTAATTGAAGCTGAAGGGATACAGACTGTGCAACAGGACTAGATACAAAAACTCAAAAATGGACAGCACAATAATACCTAATTGTAAAGTAATCATGTTAAAACACTGAATGAAGCTGCATCTGAGCTATAGGTTTTTGTTTTGTTTTGTTTTGTTTTGTTTTGATTTTACTATTATTACTTTTATTTTTTTCTCTATATTAACATTCTATATCTTTTTCGGTTATGTTGCTAGTTCTTCTAAACCAATGCAAATGTACTAAGAAATGATGATCATGCATCTATGTGATGATGTTAAGAATTAATGATTGCATGTGTAGAATGGTATGATCTCTAAATGTTGGGTTAATTTCTTTTTTTCCGTTAATTAAAAAAAAAAAAAAAAAGAGAAGGGATAATTGGAGATGAAGGGATACAGACTGTACAACGGGACTGGATATAAAAACTCAGAAATGGACAGCACAATACTACCCAATTGTAATGCAATTATGTTAAAACACTGAATGAAGCTGCATGTGAGGTATAGGTTTTTTGTTTTTTTTTTTTTTGTTTTTTTTTCTTTCTATTATTGTTTTAATTCTTATTCTGTTGTCTTTTTATTTCTTTTTCTAAATCGATGCAAATGTACTAAGAAATGATGAATATGCAACTATGTGATGTTATTAAGAATTACTGATTGTACATGTAGATTGGAATGATTTCTAATTGTTTTGTTAATTCTTTTTTTAATTAATAAAAAAAAAAAAAAAAAAACCACACCTATAAGAATGGCTGCGACTAAACAAATAGGAACCTACAATTGTTAGAGAGAATGTGGAGAAAAAGGAACACTTATCAACTGCTGGTGGGTGTGTAAAATGGTATAGCCACTGTGGAAGACAGTTTGGCAGTTCTCCAGAAAACTAAATACTGAGCTGCCATGTGGCCTGGCAATTCTGCTACTTGATATTTACTCTGAAGACCTGAAAACAGGGACATCGTGCCGGTCTGAATCTGTGGTGGACCCCAGAAAAGCCATGTTCTTTAATCCTCATTCAATATTGCTGGGTGGTAGTGTTTTGATGTTCCCATGGAGATGTGACCCACCCAGTCGTGGGTGGTAACTTTTGATTAGATGATTTCCATGGAGGTGTGTCTCCACCCACTGAAGGTGGAGTTGCTTACTGGAATCCTTTAAAAGAGGAAACATTCTGGAGACAGTCCCTTTTGGTAGGGCCACGAGAAAGCCAGCAGATGCCACCATGTTCACCATGTGCCCTTCCAGCTGAGAGAGAAACATTGAATGTCATCGGCCTTCTTGAACCAAGGTATCTTTCTTAGGATACCTTAAATTGGACATTTCTATAGACTTGTTTTAATTGGGACATTTTCTCGGCCTTAGAACTGTAAACTAGCAACTTATTAAATTTCCCTTTGTAAAAGTCACTCTGTTTCTGGTATATTGCATTCCGGCAGCTAGCAAACTAGAACAGACATGAACAGACATTTGCACACCAATGTTCAGAGTGGCATTGTTCACAATCACCAAAAGATGCAAACAATCTAAATGCCCATCAACAGATGACTGGATAAACAAAATGTGGCATATACATATAATGGAACATTATTCAGCAGTAAGAAGAAATGAGGTCCTGAAGCATGCAACATGGATGAATCTTGAGGACATAATGTTGAGTGAAATAAGTCAGACACAAAAGGATAGATATTACATAATTTCACTAACATGAACCAACTAGACTCTGGACTCAAGAGTCTTAAAATGCAGAACATAGGATACCTAAAAATAGACAGAAGTTAGAGAAGGAGGAGTGGTAACCTAATATGTTCAGAATGCATAATGAAGTTGAAACTTAAATGTTTGGAAATAGATACGGGGTGAGGGTAGCTCTTCATTGGAAATAAAAGGAATAGTGCTGTCCTGTAGGTGATTTGGATTGAAAGGGGTTGTTTAGAGTTATATATGTCACCAATTAACATTACAAATTTAAATAAGTACTTGCATGAACTGGTACAAATGTACAACACTGATACAAAGAGTTAATAATAGAGTGGTATGTGGGGGGAAATACCTATTGCAAACTATGGCCTATAATTAGCAGTAATACCTTAAAGTTCTTTCATCAACAGTAACTGGTGTACCACACCAATAGTAGAGGTCAACAAGAGGGGAGAGATAAGGGACAAGGGGTGTTTTGGGTTTTCTTCTTTTGTGTCTATCTGATAATTTTCTTTTTGGAGTAATGAAAATAGTCTAAAAGGGAGTATGATGATTGCATAACTAAGTGATGAAACTATGAGATATTGATTGTATAATTTGGATAGAATATATGTGTGCTTGTTTGAAAGGAAGTATGCCCCCTAGAAAAGCCATGTTTTAATCAAAATCCCATTTCATAAATGTAGAATAATCCCTATTCAATACTGCATGTTTGAAACTGTAATCAGATCATCTCCCTGGATGATGTGATTTAGTCAAGAGTGGTTGTTAAGCTGGATTAGGAGACGACATGTCTCCACCCATTTGGTAGGTCTTGAGAAGTTTCTGGAGTCCTATAAAAAGAGGAAACACTTTGAACAATGGGAGATTCAGAGAGAGCAGAGCAGAACGACATAGCCTCAAGAAGCAGAGTCCACCAGCCAGCGACCTTTGGAGATGAAGAAGGAAAATGCCTCCCGGGGAGCTTCATGAAACCAGAAGCCAGGAGAGAAAGCTAGCAGATGACGCCGTGTTCGCCATGTGCCCTGCCAGCTGAGAGAGAAGCCCTGACTGTGTTCGCCATGTGTCTTCTCATTTGAGAGAGAAACCCTGAACTTCATCGGCCTTCTTGAACCAAGGTATCTCTCCCTGGAAGCTGTAGATTGGACATATCTATAGACTTGCTTTAAATGGGACATTTTCTCAGCCTTAGAACTGTAAACTAGCAATTTATTAAATTCCCCTTTTTAAAAAGCCATTCTGTTTCTGGTATATTGCATTTCTGGCAGTTAGCAAACTGGAACAATGTGATAAATGAAAATATCTAAAAAAAAAATCTGAAAAAAATGAACGTGAAATTTTTTTTCAGAAAAAAATTCCAGTGATCTGCACTACAAGAAATGTTAAAGGAAGTCCTACAGAAAGAAGTAAAATGATATCAGATGAAAAGGATCTCTATGAAGGAACGAAGGGTGCTAGAATGGTAAATCTGTGGGTAAATATATAAAAGATTGCTTTTGTTATCTTTTAAGTTACACTCATTAGCATTTACCTATGGAAAAAACACATCTATATTGAATTCTCCTTTACACCTTTATCACCTACATCCTTTCATCTTTCAAACAGAACTACCTTGGTTCATATTTTAATTGCCAGTTACACTGGTGCCTGCAATGCTAACAGTCATACTGGATCATGAAAGGGTGCCAGGGCCAGGGGCTGAGGGGATGAATGTATAAGGGAATAATGCACGTACACTGATTCAGAACTCCATCGTTACACATTCCCTTTCCTTCCAACCTCTGCACTGCTGGTTTCAATTCACTAAAAAAATTTTCAGCACAACAATGTGACAGGCACTGTTCTAGGCACCTAGCATAAAGATCCCTACCTTTACAGAATTTGCATTCCATGGCAGGGGTGGTGGCAGTAGCACGTCAAGCAATAATCAGTGGACAAATGCATGAATAAATTAAACAGTATGTTAGAAGGTGATAAGGATAATAGGAGAAAGGTAGCTCGGGTAAACAGCATTTGGGAATGCTAGGAGGAGTGTGAAGCTATTTTAAATGAGCTTGTCAGGTTTAGTCTCAAACCTAACAAACTAAAGAATGATTCTATAATGAGAATTTTTACAGTTTTCCACATTCCTCTCTTTCCGGAACAAGAGTGGCACTGATGATGAAAGAATGACTCTATCCATTGTCAACTGATAATTATCAACTAAGCAAACTAAAATTTAGGCATATTTGATTTTCTCTTTTCTTCACCTATTTCTCATATTTCTGATAATCTTCATAGAATATTTACAGCTGTTTAGATCCAACTCCACCTTTTACCAAAACTTCCCATTCACATTGTCACTTGAAGTTTCCTTTTTTGATCTAATCCTATCTGATTTTCATATTTCAGTAACTCCTGAGAGTTTTCCTTTGTTGTTTTGGTATGAATCGATTTTCATACATCATGTGAAATCAGGGTCCAATTTCATTCTTTTACATGTGGCTATTCAGTTTTCCATCACCAGGTATTGAAGAGACCATTCCTCCCTCATTTAATGTATTTGGCACCTTTGTAGAAAATCAGTTGGCCATAGATGGACAGGTTCATTTCTGGACCTTCGGTAATATTCAATTGGTCTAAATTCTACGTGATGCTATTGCCACATTGTTTTGATTATTGTGGCTTTGTAGTAAGTTTTGAAATTGGGATATGTGAGGCCACCAAATCTGTTTTTCTTTCTCAAGATTGTCTTGGCTATTTGGGACCCCTTCCAATTCTATATGAATGTGAAATCAGCTTTTCCATCTCTGCCAAAAAAGGTTTTTGGAATTTTTTATAGGGATTGCACTGAATCCTTAGATCATGTTGGGTAGTGTTCTAGTTTGCTAGCTGCCGGAATGCAATATACCAGAAACGGAACAGCTTTTAACAAGGGGAATTTAATGAGTTACTAGTTTACAGTTCTAAGACCGAGAAAATGTCCCAATTAAAACAAGTCTATAGACATGTCCAATCCAAGGCATCCAGGGAACGATACCTTGGTTCAGGAAGGCCAACGACGTTCAATGTTTCTCTCTCAGCTGGAAGGGCACACGGCAAACATGGCAGGGTCCGCTGGCTTTCACGTGGCTCTACCAAAAAAGGCACTCTCTCCAAAATGTTTCCTCTTTTAAAGGATTCAAGCAAGCATCTCCACCTTCAGTGGGTGGAGACACAGCTCCATGGAAATCATCTAATCAAAAGTTACCACCCACGATTGGGTGGGTCACATCTTCATGGAAACAATCAAAATGCTCCCACCCAGCAATATTGAATGAGGATCAAAGGACATGGCTTTTCTGGGGTCCACTACAGATTCAGACCAGAACAGGTAGTAATGACATCTTAAAATATAAAGTGTTCCAATACATGAACATGGGGATACTTTTCCATTTAGTTAGATCTTCTCTCATTTCTTTCAGCAGTGTTTTGTAGTTTTAGTGTGCAACATTCTTGGTTAAATTTACTCTGAGATATTGTATTCTTTTAGATGCTCCTGTAAACAAAATTGTTTTCTTAATTTCCATTTTGAATTTTTCATTAATGGTGTATAGAAACACAACCATGTGATTTTGCTGAATTTGTTTATTAGCTCTGATAGATTTCTTGTAGATACTCTGGAATTTCCTATATAAGGGATTGTCATCTGAGAATAGAGACTGTTAAATTTATTTCCTTCCAATTTGGATGCTTTCTTTTCTTTTTTCTTTTTCGTTTGCTTAAATGCTCTGGTTAGAACTTCCAGTACAAAAGTGAATAGCAGGGGGGTACAAGGGTCATTCAGTGGTAGAATTCTCGCCTGCCAAGTGGGAGACCCAGGTTCAATTCCTGGTCCATGCACTTCCCAAAAAACAAACAAACAAGCCAAATAAACCAACAAAAATTCAACAAGTGGTGCTGCAATAATGGGGTATGCACATAGAAAAATGACAAAATGTGACCCCCAGGGCGGGCCACGGTGGCTCAGCAGGCAAGAATGCTCGCCTGCCATGCCAGAGGACCTGGGTTCGATTTCTGGTGCCCACCTATGTAAAAAATAAAAAAATGTGACCCTCACCATACAGCATACAAAAAAAAAAATGAATAGCAGTGGAAAAAAATCTGGCATTCTTATCCCTAATCTTAGGGGAAAGCTTTCAGTCTTTCACCATTGAGTATGATATTAGCTTCTCTTCATCATGTTGAGGAAGTCCCTTCTATTCTTATTTTTCTAACTGTTTTAATCATGAAAGGGTGTTGAATTTTGTCAAATGTTGAATTTTCTGTATCAATTGAGAGAATCATGTAGGTTTTTACACCTTCATTATATTAATGTGGTGTAGTACATTGAAAGATTCACTTATGTTGAACTATACTTTCATTCCTCAGATAAATCCCACCCGGTCACAGTGTATAATCCCTTTAATATGCTGTTAGATTTATTGGCTAGTATTTTTGTGGAGTATATTTGCACCTAGATTCATAAAGGATATGGATCTATAATTTTCTTGTGATGTCTTTATCTGGCTGTGGTATTAGAGTAATTCTAATAACCCATTGGTTATTTAAGAATGAATTCTTTAATTTCCAGATATTTTTTAATTTTCCAGTTTCCTTCTGTTGTTGATTTCTAGCTCTATTCCACTGTGGTCAGAGAAGATACTTTGTACGATTTCAATCATTTTAAATTTACTGAGATTTGTTCTGTGACCTAACATATGGTCTACCCTGGAGAATGATCCTCATCCGTTTGGGGAGAATGTGTAGCCTGCTCTTGTTGGTCCTGGTACATTTTTATTCATTAATTTTATCATTTTCATGTCTTTTTTGGCCACTGGGAAGAATGGAATCAAACATGTGGCTCAATTCTTGTAACTGGGCATTCATAGGTATCTCTGGCTCATATTATTATATTATCATTATTTTACTTTTGTCCTGATTTCCTTACCTATTTATCTTTCATCCTACTACATGTTTAATATAAAAGGCAGGGGAAGGGACCAGTGAAGTAATAGGGATGTTTTTACTCAATGTGAGTGAACAGATACGTTATTTGAAGTACTTCAGCCTCAGGTTACCCACTAAGGGAGATTAGATGGACCTATAAGCATATTCATGAAAAAAATGTATATATCGAAACTAACAATGATCACATGGGACTAGATGTTCAGTAAGTTTCCTTTTGGCATTAATATTGTCTAAATTATGACTTCTACGTGAGCTATGTTAATGTAGATAGCAAGAGACATGGATAATTATAAACAGCATGGAACATAATATGCATTTTTAATTGCCTTTGAAATGCACTGTGTTATGTTCTGTTAGCAAATTCACAAACTTTTATCCTAATAGTAAAATTTACTTCTATTCCCTGAGCACATGCTGCTTCTCATGGGGGCAGCAGCCAGATGCAAGCAGGGCAGAGGGGATTAAACACTTGAAACAGCTGCTTAACACAGAAGGTGCCTCACAGCTGTAAAGACCTTCTAAGAGGACATGAGCATGAGATTAGGGTGGGAAAGTGTTGCACATACAGGAACAGATAGTTCAGTCAGGGAAAGTTGGTGAAGCATCTTGGAATGTTGGAGATGGAAGAAACCTCAGCTATAATAAAGACTTATCTCTTCATTTTATAGGTGTGGAAACTGTACCCCACAGAGCACGAGAGGCTCAAGATCACATAGTGAATGTAGGAACAGAATCTAGGTCTCCCAAGTTCAAGGCTCTTTCTATACTACTTTAAAGGACCTTTAAAAGAAGGACTGTGGTTTGCCTTTTACATATTTGGGGCAGCTGTGGAAAAGGCCTGGACTTAGGAAAAGGAAGGTGGAAACTGTGTGTGTAGGGGTGGGGGTGGAGGTGGGGGTTGGGATTAGGGAAATGGCAGCTAGTGTTAACCAGAAGGAAGACAAGTTTGATCTGAATACAGAGAATGGGTCTGGGCCCAGTGAAGGCAAGTAGAGCAGACAGGGTAATAGAGGTAACAGGTTAGCCTAGAGTTGTGGTGAGAAGTTTGCGGAGGAGATCCAAGAGAGAAAAGGTACACTGTGGAAGAGAGAAGACTATTCTCTTGCGAGATAAAAGTGTTAGAATTTGTACAATTCTCCCCAACAATGTAAGGCAGACTGAATTAATCTGCTTCTCAGAAATTCATATTCGCCTTATAAAAGAGAGAGATGATAAAAGTTCCCTTTTAAAGTCTCTGAAATACCTCCTATTAGGGTTTCTGCACACTTTCATGGTTTCTTCATAATCATCCCCAAGACCCTGGTGTGAGGCTTATGCAAGGAATTTTAATTCACCAGAGGAAATGGCAGGGGGCGTGGAGGAGAGATAGATGCTCCAAGTACATCTCTCTGAGGGAATTTTACAAGCAGAATGGAATCACTGTGTGCCCCTTAGCAGGGGATAAGACATGGGGAAGGGTGGTGGACCAGATTCACTCTCTGTGCTCAGGGAGTGTGGATCTCAGAGAAAATAAAACTTTGGAATTCTTGGGCTTTGTATGAATTCTTGGGTACTACACCAACACTCTTTCCTAATCTCAACACTCCAAAGCTTCTCCCCTCAACCTTCCCAGCCCACAGTTAGTGTTTTTTGCCCAGTCAGGAGAACATTTATGCTCAGCACAGTAACTAGATCCAACCTTTCAGTTTCATATTACCCGTAACTCTTCTTTTACTAAACTTTGATTTCTCTCTTTGCTATAAAGTGCTTAAACTTTTTTGGCTGCTTACTAGAATTATAGTGAACCAAACCGGCTATTGCATTAGGTTTCCCACAGCATCCAGGACACAATGCTATAAACAATAGATTTACTATCAAACAGTAGGTTAACTGAATGCAGGGTATATCTCAGGGCTCCTCTGGGCCAATACAGCCCTCCACTTCAGTACTTGGAGCTTGGCTTCACTTCATATATCCTAGGACCATTCTGGTATAATGAATGACATTGCAATAAATAAAGCCTGGGCTAAGCTTAAGTCTCAGTTTCCTCATGTTGTATCTGTGGTACCTTAGATTAGTCACTTAACTTCTCCAATTCTCAGCTGCCCCTTCGATGAAATGGGGATAATACTACCTATACTTCCTAGGTTTTGGCAATGATTAAATCATATGATTTATAGGATACTTTCAAAAGCAACTAAAATATACTATGTCTTCAATAATATTGGCTTTTTCTTTTTCCATAATATAGAAGGGTCATCTATACAGAAGACTTGGGGCACATAACTGAGGCTATCCATCTGGTTTCCCCCGATTTACTAACAGAACCCCAAGTTCTGACTATTGTTTTCTTCTATCTTGAAAAGCAATGATTTTTATACTGTATTTAGAATTATATTTTGTAAGAATAATGAATTACATTTCCCCAAAGGCAGAGACCACGCTTATTAATTCAATTAACATTGATTGACCAACTCTATGTGCTAGTCACTGTGTAAAAAGATAGGGATGCAGGACAAAACAAACTATTATGGTCTTGTTCTAGCACCTGGCACAGCACTGACACTTAATAGATGACCAATACATATTTGTTTAATTGAACACAGAGACATCTAGAAAACATTAAACAGTAAAGTCCTAGACTTCTAGGAACACCGCACAGGTCCATATAGATACTCCTATAACTCAGAGGAAGCAGAAGGGATGATTTATGAAGGTAGAGGGAGGGCTGGAACAGCTCTATGACTACTATGAGACTATCTCCTACTGCCAAAGGCCTGCCCTGATACGTTTTGGTAACTCTCTCTTTGCTCTCAGGGACAAGCTGGCACAACTTGGCTGTGAGTCATGACGGTCTTATAAATAGATCCTAGAGATCTGTTAATATTCCACACTTTTGCCAAGGGCTGGGGTTTGGGAACTCAATAAAAACATAAACAAATACCAAAAAGCAACATACAAAAATTCTCACCAACGTTCCAGAGTTGCACTGTTACCTAAAGCACTTAGGTACTACTACGCAAATGATATATGTATGATTTCCATAAAAACCACTCACAAATGCCAATTAGTGCTCATTAATTTGCAATAAAATTCTCATTTGAAAACTATGAAGGGCCAAGAATGAATTCTATTTGGCTGCCCTCCTTTAACGAGAGCTGCTGTGAAGTACTCTGTACTATTTCTCATCAGTGAAATAGTGTGGTGTCATAACAAATCAAGCTTCAGGCAATAGCAGGATCAGAAAAAGAGAATGATCACTTGAAAGTCTCAGAGGCTGGTCTTGGGCAGCCCAAATTTTATGCTGCTGCAGCTGAGACCCCTGGCCTTCTGGGTACTCAGCTGAAAGGCTTGGTGAATCCATCAATATCCCCTACAAGCAGAACCATGGTGATATTTAGCTCTCTTTTAAAAGACATTGGGAAGGCACCACACAATTAGAAGAAGGTAAATAAGACCTCATTTCTGATGTTCAGTCTGTTCAGAAGACTGAGTGGTCTGCCACTCAGAGGCTGAGAGCCAAGGTCCTCGGAACTATTGGAGCTCATCCCTGAAAAGCCTCCTGGTCAGAATATTTATGTGTGACCACAGATGTTGTGGCCATAAATTCCAGTTTCTGCAGGACACTGGATTTCTGTAAATTGTTATTTAGCTTTGCTATGTAACACAAAATATTTGTGTGAGAGTCATTTGGGTCTTTTGAGGATCAAGAGATGGAAAACATAACCTACCAACATTAGACCGTTAATTCAAGAGCCACTTCCTTAATGAACTGTCCTAAACTTGGCCTAGAAGTAGGGAGTAGAGAACAGGCTTTTCTAAGAATAGTCTAACCCAGTGGTTATCAAACTTTAGTACACATCAGAAGGAACTGAAGAGTTCATTAAAAAACACTGATTGCTGACCACCAACAGAGTCTCTGATTCAGTCGGTTTGGAGTGGAGCCTGAGGATGTGCATTTCTAAAAAGCTTCCAGATGCTGTTGTTGCAGATCTGGGAGTCTTACTAGTGAAACCTCAATCTAACTTAAGGAAGTATAGGGCTTTCCGGAGAGTTTAATCCATAAAAACTTTGAAATAACTTTAACTTATTACCCCAGGCTACTATGATGAGGTTCACACTCACTTATTTAGACCAAGTCATAGCTTAATTCAAAAATTAAGAAATGATAAATTAATTTCAGAAGTACTGTTGAGAAATTAGATAACTGAAACAACGTTCAATCCTTTCAATCACCAAACCATGATTTTTAAACATTTTTTGGTCATAAGATCCTGCTGATCCTGATGAAGACCAACCCCCCTCCAAAGGCCAATCACCCAAGTGAAGAGCCTCATTTCAAACCACAACTCAGCTAAAGCCAGGGATAAAATAATTCAATTATTTTTTATATCATTCACACAAATGCAAATATTGTGACTAACCACAATAAAGTATTTACACTAAGATGAAGAAGGTTATGACAAACTGTCAGCAACTAAACTATTTTAATAAAAAGTTTTACTTCTTCTCAAACTGGATGCATTTTGTTTCTTTTTCTTATCTTATTTCAGTGGCTGGGACCTCCAGGACAATGTTGAATAGAAATGTTGGTGAGAGTTGCATTTTTGTCTTGTTCCTGATCTTAGGGGGAGACTAATTGGTCTTTTAGGATTACATATGATGTTACATGAAGATTTTTTTGTGATATCCTTTATCAGGCTAAGGAGTTTCCTTCCATGCTTAATTTGTTGAGAACTTTTTTTGTCAGGAAGGAATATAGCACTTTGTCATATGCTTTTCCTGCTTTTATTGGGATAATTATATGCTTTTTCTTTTTTAGTTTATTAGTATGATATATTACATTGACTGATTTTTTTGAATGTTAAATCAACCTTGCTTAACTGCAATAATCCCTACTTGGTCATGGGGTATGCTTATTTATGTATTTTTTTTATTTGATAATATTTTGTTTATAAGTTTGATTCTAAGTTCATTAGGGATATTGCTCTGTAGCTTTCTTTTCTTGAAATGTATTCATCTGATTTTGGTATCAATGTATATGGCGGCTTCATAGAATGAGCTAGGAAGTATCCCCTCCCCCCTTTAATTTCCCGGGAGCATTTGTATATAAATGGCATTATTTCTTCCATCTGCACCTGGAATTTTCTTTGTGGGAAGACTTTTATCTACAACTCAATTTCTTTAATAGATCTGGAATTTCAAGTTCTCTAGTACTTTTTGAGTGTGCTTTGGTAGTTTGTGTCTTCAAATAATTTGTTCATCTAGGTTTATGAAATTATTGGGAAAAAGTTGTGCATAATGTTGTCATCCTTCAATATCTGTAGAATTTGTAGTGATGGTACCTCTTTCATTCCCAATATTGACAACTGTGTCTGCTCTTCTTTTTTTCCTGATTAGCCTGGATGGCCTGGCTGAAGGCTTTATTATTGTTTTATACAACCAATCTATAAAATATATAAATATTTGTTTCTGTTTCTCCACATATTTTTTTTAATGTTTATTCTCTTTGGTATAGCATGATTCTTATTGGGATCATTTTTCTTCAATTTGAAGAACTCCTTTAATATTTCTTTTAGTATGGTCTGCTAGGGATGATTTAGCTCAAGTTTTGTTTCTTGGGAAAATGTCTTAATTTTGTCGTCAGTTTTCGAGGATACCCTCACTGGTTATAGAATTCTATACATTCTATTATAGGAATGACAGGGAGGTTGTTGTTTTTTTTTCTCAGTACTTTAGAAATGTCATTTTATTTTCTTCTAGCTTCCATTATTTCTCTTAAGATGTCAACTGTCAGCCTTACTGCTGTTCTATGAAGAAAATGTATCTTTTTCCCTCTGGCTTCTTTTAAGGTCTTTTCTCTTGTTTTCAACAAACTTACTATGATATGCCGAGACGTTGTTTTCTTTGCATTTGTCCTGTTTCGGGTTTGCAGTCTTCTTGAATCTGTAGCTTGATATTTTCCTATAGTTTTGGAAAATTCCTACCCATCATCTTTGATTCTACTCTATATTCTCTCTCTTCTACCCAACATGGGGGCTTCAATTACGTGCATTGGCCCTTATCACTGTGGCCCATGTGTCTCTTTTCTGTATTTTTCATCCTTTCTTCTCTCCATGCTTCACTGTTATTTTCTATTAAACTATCTTCCAACTCACCAACCTTCTCTTCAGTTATGGTCAATCTGCCATTAGTCTCAACTATTAATTTCAACTCCTCAGCCAACAATTTCAGTTATTAAAGTCTCTAACACTTTGATTTTAAATAGATTCCAGTTATCTGGTGATATTTATCTTGGCATGTTTTTATTAAACATATTAATAACAGTTACTTTAAAGTTCATATCTGTGATTCTGTTTCTAATATCTTCTTTCTCTTGGTCTTGTATCTTTGTATGCCTATTTTTGTTTTGTTTAACAGAATATCAAAAACTGTGCATTAAAAATAATAGAGATTCTGCATCATCTGGTGTGTTGGTGTGAATCTGTTATGTACCCCAGAAAAGCTATGTTCTTTAATCCTCATTCAATATTGCCGGGTGGGATCTTTGTTTCCATGGAGATGAGACCCACCCAATTGTGGGTGTTAACTTTTGATTAGATGATTTCCATGTAGATGTGTCTCCACCTATTCAAAGTGGGGTTGCTTACTAGAGGGAACCATTTTGGAAAAAGCTTGAGAACCAACAGCCCACACAGCCAACAATCTTTGGAGATGCAGAAGGAAAACGGCCCTGGGGAAGCCTTATGAAATGAGAAGAAAAAGCTAGCAGATGTTACTATGTGCATTTCCAGTTGACAGAGGTGTTCTGGACCCATCAGCCTTTCTCAAATCAAGGTATCTTTCTCTGAATGCCTTTGTTGGACATTTTCATGACCTTAGAATTGTAAACTTACAACTGAATAAATTCCCCTTTTTAAAAGCCATTCCATTTCTGGTATATTGCATTCTGGCAGTTTTTAACTAAAACATCTGCATATATTTAAAACCCTACAAGACATTTTTTCTTCACCAAAGAAGATGTTGTTTAGCTTCTGTTAGGGTGTTAGAATAGAAACAGACTGCATTCTTCCAATCAGTGACTGGGTTGATTGGGGAATGGGTTGCAGTTTTTTATAAGACCATGTCTATTTCTTGTTCCCCTAACTCCTCATGCATAGTCCTTTAGGGGTGCTAACTGAAAGGTTGGGATATTTTTTAGGTCCTTCCATCCTGGTGAGTCCCATACACTCCAATATTTATCTTCCCAGCACAGTAAGACTGCAAATAGCTCTGCTTAGCATCTAAGCTTTTAAGTACCTGCTTTCTATTTGGATTTTTTCCCTTTTACTTTGTGCTACTTATATATAATTCACTGAATGACTTGGAAGGAAAATCTGCTCAGACTATTATGTTTTTTTTCTTTCCATGATCATGACCTTGCAGGTTCTGGCTCCTTTTGTATTCTTGATTTCCAATGTTTGTTTGTTTTTCTTACCAGCTTTGTCAAATTACAGAATTCTCTGCTCAGCTTCTCTGACTCTTACAGCTGCTTTTGCTTGGAATATTAACCTTTCTTCTCATGCTACTAAATAGATAGAAAATGTCTAAGGGGATAAAGCAGCCTAGAATGCAGGGCATTCAATGAGTTTCTCTTCTATATGAGTTCTTAGCTCTTCAAGTCTTGACTGCCTTGGTAAGTCTTTGTAGATTTTATATCTTTAGAATTTTCATATCTATCTTTTCTACTTGTCCTCTATGGGAGCAACTATCAACTATCAATTGTCGATTATACCCTATAGCTGATGCTCCTGCAACATGTTTAACCTTAAAATTTTTACTGTCAAGACCAAAGATATTATTCACTCTACAGACAAAAATGGCAGTTCAAACAGGGTAATATAAAATAAAAAAAGAAATACCTATCCTTACTATTACCTATGGGACTAATTAGGATACAATATAGAATCCTTAAATTATAAATGATAATTATGAGTGGTTTAACTAGTATTATTAATGGTCAGTTCACATGTGAAAATTAAAAGTTAAGTAAAAATTTTATTAATACAAAAGTTAATGCTTGGAGAGTGTTCTAGTTTGCTAACTGCCGGAATGCAATATACCAGAAACGGAATGGCTTTTTAAAGGGGGAATTTAATGAGTTGCTAAGTTACAGTTCTAAGGCTGAGGGAATGTCCCAATTACAAGTCTATAGAAATGTCCAGTCACAGGAATCCAGGGAAAGATACCTTGATTCAAGGAGGCCGATGAAGTTCAGGGTCTCTCTCTCAAGTGAGAAGGCATGTGGCGAACACAGTCAGGGCTTCTCTCTCAGCTGGAAGGGTACATGGTGAACATGGCATCGTCATCTGCTAGTTTTCTCTCCTGGCTTCTGGTTTCATGAAGCTCCCGGGAGGCGATTTCCTTCTTCATTTCCAAAGGTTGCTGGCTCGTGGACTCTCTGCATCTCATGGCTACATCGTTCTGCTTTCTCTGAATCTCTCATTCTCCAAAATATTTCCTCTTTTATAAGACTCCAATAAACCAATCAAGACCCACCCAAATGGGTGGAGACATGTCGTCCCTTAATCCAATTTAACAACCACTCTTGACTAAATCACATCAGCCAGGGAGATGATCTCATTACAGTTTCAAACATACAGTATTGAATAGAGATTATTCTACCTTTATGAAATGGGATTTATATTAAAGTATGGCTTTTCTTAGGGGGCATACTTCCTTTCAAACTAGCACAGAGAGTTTTGGGAAGATGGCGGAATAGGGTAGCTCAAGTTCAACCCTGCTCCAAGGAAAAGTTAGAGAAGGGATGGGAGGGTGACTGAGACGGCAATTCAAGAGTGCTACTGACCTGGGAGAGCCTTCCGCACCACATAGGGTGGACCTAATTCCAAAAACTGAGGAACAGAGAAGCAGAAAATTGGAGCCTAATGCGGAAGCATGGAGCCAACAGGAGTGCATGGATGAAGAGACGGGGGCTAGGAAGTAAGCCAAGCCACATTCCTTGAACACGCTACCCTCATCAGTGCAATCCTGTGACCTGTGACTCACCCCACACCCCACACACCTGAACTCCATCATCCGCCCTGACTCCCTGCGCTTCTAGCACCCTCACCCTACCAACCTCCAGTGTGCGTACCCTCACCCCAAGTGCAGGGCAACCCACCTTTCTTGCACCCCTCCAAAGCACTACCTCTCCCTCCCTAATCCCTGCAGGTTGTCGCCAGCACATAAAGGCTGCGGCCACAAACTTCCATACCAAGGCTACACACACCACCCACCCATAGTGTCACATAGCCTCACCCCACCCCCGTGAGTGCTGTGCATCAGTTTACTGGCATTCTTAGATGCAAGCATGCACACGGCCCTGAGTCACATCCTTCAGCTCTGGGAACATCAGTTTACAGTACTGCTAGACCTGCATATGTGCACGGCCCTCAGTCACGTCTTCTAGCTCTGGGAACATCAGTTTATGGCACTCTGAGACCCACACATGTGCACGGCCTCAATCATGTCCTTCAGTTCTGGGAACATCAGGTTATGGCACTCCTAGACCTGTGCAGTGCACAACCCTCAGTCACGCTTCCCACCTTTGAGAAAGTGCTGACCACAGCCGGGTCACATCCGCCCCCCAGCCCATGAAGGCAAAACACCAATCTGTTGCCATAGCTCTGCACATGTGCACAAAGAGCTCCACATCCTAGACCAGTGCACACCAGGGTTACACTCCCCAGACCAGTGCACCTGCATAGCTACATCCTCCCTGACCGCTGGGCACCCACATTCACAAGCACCAGCATAACATCCCCAACCTGTGCCTATATCTGCAATGCAACACACCACTGCACTGTTGTGCACCACACCATACCCTGCATTCTGCTACACATCCACCCTGCACACACAAGGCTTTAGACTACTGAAGGAAATCAGCTCTGAAAATAAATCAATCAAGATATTTACATGTGATGAAAACAACAGAAGATCACTAAGCATATCACAATGCAGAAAGATATAGCCCAGCCTGACGACCAAATTAAACATCAGACGTTGGAACAACTAATCAAAGATGTCGATATAACTCTACTTAATAAAATAAGTGGGATGGCTAATGATATAAAGGAGGTCCAGAAGACAGTATGAGAGCATAAAGAGGAATCTGAAAGAATAAATAGAAAAATACCAGATATCACAGAGATTAAAGACTCTGTTGACTAAATAAAAAACATACTAGAGGCACACACAGCAGATTTGAAGAGACAGAAGAAAGAATAAGCAATACAGAGAACAGGATAACTGATTTCAAACATTCAAAACAGTAACTGGCAAAAAAGATGGAAAGATTTGAATTGGCTCTCAGGGAAATGATAGATTCAAATATAAGAATCATTGGTGTCCCAGAAAGAGAAGAGAGAAGTAAAGGGCTAGGAAGAGTAGCTGAGGGTACAACGGGGAAAACTTCCCAACCATCATAAAGGATATAAATATACAAGTCAAAGAATCCCAATGAACTCCAAACAGAAAAAATCCAAATAGGCCTTCCCTAAGACACACACACTAATAAGTCTGTCAAATGTTGAAGAGAAGCAGAAAATTTGAAAGTGGTAAGAGAAAACAAACTACTACATACAAGGGAAATCCATAAGACTGAGTTCAGACTACTAAACTAGTACCCTGGAGGTGAGAAGGCAGTGGTATGATATATTTAAGATCCTGAAAGAGAAAGACTCCAGCCAAGAATTCTGTATCCAGCCAAACTGTCCTTCAAAACTGAGGGAGAGATTAAAATGTTCACAGATGAACAAATCCTGAAAGAATCTGTCAACAAGAGACTGGCCCTTCAAGATATACTAAAGGGAGTTCTGCCAATTGGAAAAAAAAAAAAAAAAGGAGAGGGAGGTCTGGAGGAAGGCACATAATTGAACAGTACCAATTAGAGTAACTTAAAGGATAAAAAGAGAAAGAGGGCAAAGAATATATAGATTTGACAAATAAAATCCAAAAAATAAGATCGTGGATTCAAGAAACACCTTTTCAGTAACAACTTTGAATGTTAACAGACTAAACTTACCAATAAAAATTGGCAAAAAATTTGCAAATTGGCAAAATGGATTAAGAAACATAATCCAGCTATAAGAGACTCATCTTAGACACAAGGATACAAATAGATTAAAAGTGAAAGGATGGAAAAGGTTTTTCCATACAAGTAACCAAAAGAAAGCAGGAGTAGCTATACTAATATCAGACAAAATAGATTTTAAATGTAAAGAAATCATAAGAGACAAAGAAGGACACTATATATTAACTAAAGGGACAATTCACCAAGAAGATATAAAAATCATAAATACTTATGCTCCCAATCAAGGAGCTCCAAAGTACATGAGACAGACATTGGCAAAATGAAGGAAGAGATAAATGTTTCAACAATAATAGCAGGAGACTTCAATACAACACATCCCTGTATAGATAGAACACCCAGAGAGAAGGTCAACAAGGAAACAGAGAGGTTAAACAACTTGATAAATGAATTACACCTAACAGACATATATAGGTCACTGCACCCCAAAACACAATAACACATTTTTCTCTAGTGCTCATGGAACATTTTCCATGATAGGTCATATGCTGGGGAACAAAACAGGACTTTATAAATTTAAAAACATTGAAATTATTCAAAGCACTTGTTCTGACCACAATGGAATGAAGCTGGATATCAATAATCACCAAACAAATGTGAACTTTCACAAATATATGGAGATTAAATAACACAATCAGTGGGTCAAAGAAGAAATTGCTAGAGACATCAGTGCTATCTGGAATTACAACTAATCAGAACTTATGGGATGCAGCAAAGGCTGTGCTGTGAGGGAAATTTATTGCCCTAAATGCCTGTATTAAAAAACAAGACAGAGCAAAAATTGAGGACTTAATTGCTTACTTGGAGGAACTTGAGAAAGAACAGCAAACTAACCCCAAAGCACATAGAAGAGAAATAACAAAGATTAAAACAGAGTTAAATGAATGGGAGAACAAAAGAACAACAGAAAGAATCAATCTATTGATTGATTGGTTCTTTGAGAACCAAAAATTGGTTCTTTGAGAAAATCAATAAAATTGATGGGCCACTAACAAAATGTCAAAGAAAAAAATAAAAAGAGAGAGGATGCAAATAAACAAAATCAGGAATGAGAAAGGTGCATTACCCACAGACCCTGAAGAAACAAAAGAAATCATAAGAGGATACTATGAACAACTATATGAAAACAAACTAGACAACTGAGATGAAATGGACAAGTTCCTGGAAACACATAAACAAACTACAGTGACTTAGGAAGAAACAGAAGATCTCAACAAACCAATCACAAGTAAAGAGATTCAATCAGTCATCAAAAATATTCCTACAAAGAAAAGCCGAGGGCCAGACAGCTTCAGAGGAGAATTTTATCAAACATTCCAAAAAGAACTAACACCAATCCTGCTCAAACTTTTCCAAAAAATTAAGGAAAAAGGAACTCTACCTAATTCATTTTATGAAGCTTCATCATCTTAATAACATCATCATCTTAATAACATGATCTTAATAACAAATTGGGTAAAGATGCTATAAAAAATGAAAAGTACAGGCCAATCTCCCTAATGAACATAGACACAAAAATTCTCAACAAAATATTAGCAAATCAAATCCAACAACATATTAAAACAATTATAATTCTTTTACCATGACCAAGTGGAGTTTATACCAGGAATGCAAGGATGATTCAACACAAGAAAATCAATTGATGTAATACAGCACATTAACAAATTGAAAGGGAAAAATCACATGATCATCTCGATTGACGCTGAAAAAGCATTCGACAAAATTATGCATCTTTTCCTTATCAGAACACTCCAAAAGATAGGAATCAAAGGTAACTATCTCAATATGATAAAGGGAATATATGAAAATCTGATAGCCAGCATCGTACTCAATGGAGAGAGACTGAAAGCCTTCCCCCTAAGACCAGGTACAAGACAAGGATGCCCACCATCACCGCTATTATTCAGCATTGTGCTAGAAGTTCTAGCTAGAGCAATCAAGCAGGACAAAGAAATAAAAGGCATCCAAATTGGAAAGGAAGAAGTAAAACTATCATTATTTGCAGATGACATGATACCATACTTGGAAGATCCTGGAAAATCTACAGCAAAGTTACTTGAGCTAATAAACAAATTCAGCAAGGTGGCAGGATACAAAATTAATGTGCAAAAATCAGTAACATTTCTATATACAAGCAATTACATAGCTGAGGAGTCAGTTAAGGAAAATATTCCATTCAAAATAACAACTAAAGGAAGCAAGTACTTAGAAATGAACTTAACTGGGGACATAAAGGACTTATACACAGAAAACTGCATAACATTGCTAAAAGAAATCAAAGGAGATCTAAATACGTGGGAAGACATTCCCTGTTCATGGATAGGAAGGCTAAATATAGTTAAGATGTCAATTCTCCTCAAATTGATCTACAGATTCAACACAGTACCAATCAAAATTCCAACAACCTACTTTGAAGACCTGGAAATGCTAGTTACCAAATTCATCTGAAAGAGAAAGAGACCCCAAATAGCTAAAAGCATCCTAAAAAAGAAGAACAATGTGGGACAATTAACACTCCCTGACTTTAAAGCCTATTATAAAGCCACAGTGGTCAGAATAGCATGGGACTGGCACAAAGATAACACTGCCCAATGGAATTTAATCAAGAATGCAGAAATAGACCACCAAATCTATGGTCAACTAATCCTCTGAACTGCAACAAAATAGTCTTTTCAATAAATGCACGTGGAAGAACTGGATATCAATAGCCAAAAGAATGAAAGAGGACCCCTATCTTACACCCTATACAAAAATTAACTCAAAGTGGATCAAACACCTAAATATAAAAACTAGCACCATAAAGCTTCTAGAAGAGATTGTAGGGAAACATCTTCAAGACTTAGTAAGAAGGGGTAGTTTCTTAAACTTTACACCCAAAGACAAGCAGCAAAAGAAAAAATAGATAAATGGGAACTCCTCAAAATCAAATGCTTCTGCACCTCAAAAGACTTTGCCAAAAATGTGAAGTGGCAGCCAACTCAATGGGAGAAAATATTTGGAAATCACATATTGGACAAAGGTTTGATATTATGTATATACAAAGAAATCATACAACTTAACAACAAAAGAACAAACAACCCATTTATAAAATGGGCTAAAGATATGAATAGGCATTTTTCTGAAGAGCAAATACAGTTGGCTCAAAAGCACATGAAGAGATGTTCATTTTCATTGGCTATAGGGAAATGCAGATCAAGACTACAATGAGATACCACCTCACGCCTATAAGAATGCCTGCAGTTACACAAACAGGAAACTACAAATGTTGGAGAGGATGTGGAGAAACTAGGACACTTACGTAGTACTGATGGGAATGTATAATGGTGCAGCCACTATGGAAGACTGTTTGGCGGTTCCTTACGAAACTAAATACCGAGTTGCCTTATGACCCAGGAATAACACTACTTGGTATATACCCAGAAGAGCTGAAAGCAATGACACAGAGATTTGCACACCGATGTTCATAGCATTATTCACAATTGCCGAAAGATGGAAACAAACCAAATGCTCATCAACAGACAAGTGGATTAACAAAATGTGGTATATGCATACTATGGAATATTATGCAGGAGTAAGACAAAATGATGTCCTGAGGCACATGACAAGATGGTTGAGCCTTGAGCACATTATCCTGAGTGAAATAAGCCAGACAGAAAAGGATGAACACTGTATGATTCCACTTTCATGACAATGGTAAAGGTAAAATAAGAAGCTTATAACACAGAATTGTGGGGACTTAGCGGTACACAGAATCTAGAGATGGGTGAATGGTTAGCTAATGAGGTTGAACTCCAATGTAAGGAATAGATAGGACTGCAGGTGGTTCCCTAGTGGATCTATAAGTAATATTACCATATTGAAGGGGAACAAGATTGAAAGTGGATGTATAGACCTACGTGTCTCACTGTAAATTAGTTCTTGCAAGAACTACTTCAAGAAGAGGTTTAGATTTCCTATTGGCGAGGGTGTGCTTATTGGGAACAATGAAATAATCTAAAATTGAGGGTGTTAATGGACTGTGGACTTTGGGCATTATACATGATGCCTGATGGATGCAGGTGGCTGAAAGATGCGCTGACTGAGAAGTAGATTGGTGAGCGATGGTGTATAGTTATAAACAAATGTGCTGGTACAAAAAAGGAATGAAATTGTGAGGCAAACAATGATGTGAATGAATGTGTGGGACATCTGGTGAAGGAGAATAAGCCAGAAACAAAGGAACAACAATGGTATGGTCACCTTTAGAAAATGCTTCCCAAAAAACAGGGGCCTAGATTATAAGCATTTCTAGCAGACACATTTGGTTCGGAGGGGTAATTATTATTTCTGGATTTCAAGAGGCTGTTTTATGTGTATATACATAACCTAACATTTAGAGATAAGAATGAAGCCGATCAGGTTGGAGTTAAAGTAATTCAGAATACAGGGGTAAGGAAGACAATTTGCATCTATATTTTAGAACCACACATACTCTTTGAAACCAAATGAAGAAAGGTTTATATGGTCTGGAACAGAACTTTTCTGTAGCACATAATCTAACTCAACCTATCTGTATTGCTCATTTCAACAACTGAAACACAGGGAGCTCAGAATAACAAAGAGGTCCTTTCATCCTGTATAGCTTAATGTAATGCCTGGATACATCCCAAAGTATAGTAATCAGATAATCAAAAAGTATTGGCAGGGTGGTGCAATGGTGGCTCAGTGGCAGAATTCTTGTCTGCCATGCCAGAGACCCGTTCGATTCCTGGTGCCTGCCCATGCAAAAAAAAAAAAAAAAAAAAAAATTATTGGCAAAGTCTCCTGAGGGAGAATATGGAACTATTAAACTTTACTGTCAGGGAATCCCCTGATACTTGTCAAACTTTACGGACACCTAAATCTATAGGTTATGCCCTTGATCTTGAGGCTTACTCTTGTGAAGTTTATGTAGGTAGCGGAGAAGCTTAGCCTACTTATTCATGTGCCTAAAAGTTACTTCTGGAGGCCATCTTTTGTGGCTCAGATGTGCACTCACTTTCTCTAAGCCCAACTCTAAGTGAAACCATTGCCCTCCCTACTACACAGGACATGACAACTAGGGGTGAAAGTCTCCCTGGCAACGTGGGAAATGACTTCCAGGGATGAATCTGGCCCTGGCACTGTGGGATCAACAAGTCAATCCTGACCAAAAGGGGAAAAGAAGTGGAACTAATAAAGTATCATTGGCAAAGACAGTTCAAATAGAAGCGAGAGGCAACTCTGGAGGTTGCTCTTATGCAAATTTCAGTTAGACACTGCTACCTACAACAACCTGCCAACCCCCAACTAGGACCATTCCAGCTAATCCTAAAGAATACCTAGGGCAATACATAAGATTCCACAAGGGTTCCATGTGCTAGGGTAACTTTCCAGAAACCTACAATCTCCAGATGGGTCCCTGGACCAGACAGGTCCTGAAACCTAGAGGGTCCAGCCTCTCCAGAACATCAGACAGTTCCATTTCCCTGCCCTATATTAGTGACAGACCCTTCCAACATGAAAACGTTAGAATGGCCATAGCCCAAATATCCCCAAAGAAAGGGATAGAAGGATCAAAGGTGATGGTGGAGTTATACAGAGAAGATAGGATTTAACAATGAATATAATTGCTGAATCATTATATTGATATATCTTTTAGTCTCCAGTAACTTAGAGCAGCTAGAAGTAAAAACCTAAAATTGTGGAATCAAAACTCATGTCAAACTCTGAAATATGTTCTACAACTAATTATGGTACTGTGCTTTGAAATTTATTGCTTTTTTGTATATATGTTATTTTTCACAAAAGAAAAGAAAAAAGTTGATTGTGGTAATAAAAAATATTTAAGACTTCTAGCTTCCTATATTCTGGAACAGCTAGAAGGAAAAATCTGAGAGGACTGTATGGTAGCCCATGATGAACTGGGATCTGTCCTGTAAATTCTTGTTGCAGAGTGCTTTGAAAACTAATGCTTTTTTATTTCTTTGCTTTGTATATATGTTATACTATAAAATAAAAAAAAGTTAAAGCAAAACAAAAAAAGTTAATGCTAATTCTTCAGGTATAAAGTTAAAGTTTCTCCTTAGAAATTAAGTGCAATAACTTCTACTTTCTGTTTTTTCTTTTAGTTTTCAGAATAAGACATAAAAGCAATTTCAAAGCTAATGAGTGAAAATGATATCATGAGTTATAGAAGTCAAAAGCAAAATATCTGCGAACAGCACTTCATAATTTCTTTCTCTCTTCTTAGCTAATATTTTCATTCTGAAAACAGATGCACAATTATGGTTTCTAATAAGGATTCGAGATCACAGATTTCTATAAAGTGTCTAGCTCACAGACCTTCAGTCACACAATAGTCTTCAGCTGAGGATTTTGAAATCTCATTTACTTCTTGCTTATCAGCTTCCCTTAAGGCTTCCCTGATAATTTCCACAGCCATGGTACAGTGGGGAATCCTACGCCCCTCAAACCTAGCAGACTAAAGTAATATATCCTAACAAGAATAAAACTAAAAATGAAAGTCAAGTAGTCCTGGAAAGCTCATTCCTAATGCCAGATTTGTTAAAAATCATTTATTTAAAAGTGTACGCATCTGTTGCTTGGCACCGATTCTTAAGCTCCAAGACCCCTACCTTCCCAATTGATTATCTTCATGTCAAGTTCTCAGTTACAGTTGATTGACTATAAACTCATAAACCCCCAACTCCAAGTCCTTCAAAATGGAAGAAGCTAGGGTGGGAATCAAATAACCTTTATATCCAACTATTAAAGAAAGAGCATAGCAGAAAAGCATACCAGTTGTGAGAAAGCAACTGAGACTATCCTTCCCCTAGAACATGCCACGCCTCAGATGCTCCTGCCTCAGAAGACCATGTATAATTTCACAGCATGGAACAAATGAGCATGGGGAATTGTAAACAATCTGGCCAGCCCAAAGCAACACAGACAAAATGCAACCAAGATACAGCAGAACCCCCCTCCCCACTGAGCTGATATAATCCACACTTGGCAGAGACAAGTACTCAAGGGAGGGCTCTCCTTCCGAACTCCCTCCTCCTGGAGAAGGTGGAGGGGCCGGGGAGGAGAGAGGAGAGCAAGGCAAGAGGGAGGGAAACAACTGCCGCAGAGGATACCCACAGTGAGAATTAAAATTATTTGTATTTTCTTTAACCCAGAAATGCCAATTTTCAAAATCTCTCCTACAGAAAGAAAAAAAAACCCAAAATGTTAAGGATAAATGTAGAATGTTTACTGAAGCACAATTTGCTGTGGGGAAAAAAACTGGAAGAAAAACCTGAATATCTACCAATAAGGAAAAGATAGGAAAAATAATGGCACTTCCTACAATGGCATATTAGTTGGGTCTACATATGTATTAACATAGAATAACATGCATAATATAGTATATAAAGAGAAACAAGTAGCAGAGTAATTGGTATTATATGATCCTATTTAACTATGAAATAGAAAATAACCCTACATGTTTGTTTGAACATACACAGAAAAGAAGTGAAGGAATTCACACCAGATACATTAACACTGGTGACGTCAAGAAAATAGAAGGGAGAGAAAGCAGAGAGTAATAACATTTTCTTTATACACTGCTGTCTTACTAGACGTGTTACAATATGTATGTATTACTTTTTCTTTTTTGGGGGGTGCATGGTTCAGGAATTGAACCCGGGTCTCCCACATGTAAGTTAGCATTCTACCACTGAACCACCCTTGCACCCCTGTATGTATTACTTTTAAACCTAAAAACGCAATAAAGTTAAACTATAAAAAAGATCACTAAGACTTTGTAATTACAAGTAATGCCAGACCCCAAAGTTCAGTGGCATAATCCTGGTGGGCAGAAGCAGAGAGCAACTTTAAGATAATCCTGGTGGGTAGAGGCAGAGAGCAACTTCTGCTCCTGGAGAGAAGGTTCACCTTGTGTCACTAAACAGAAGCCAATTAAAGCACAGAATCAGCAGTGTTCTGGAAAAAGGCTGGTTGTTGTGAAATGAAAACTGCATCTCTCTCTCTCCAAAGTCTCAGCCTCAGAGCTTAGAAAGGGGTCTCCCGGACTAGTGAAGAGCTAGCAGAGGCCAGACGAGAAGAGCACAGGGCTAAGGTCTGAGAAAATCCCACGATTCCAACTACTGACAACTTTTGTTGGCTCTTGTTTCATACTTCAGAGACGAGATGCACAAGGCTGGTCCATCCTCTCTAGGAACTCATATTAAACTCTACAGGAAAAATGCTTTGGTCCAGGTTTGAAGTGCTCTGCTTTAGCACTTTGGTGGGAGATTCCTTGAGCACCACTGGAAGCCACCTATTACCTTTCCAATTGTCATCAAAAGAACAGTATTAAGACCTTGGAGATGTGATACCTAGCTCAGTATTTTCTATTTGGTTTCATGCTAACAGAAGCTTACAGATCTTCTAGAGGCAACAGACATGTGATATTCCATAATAAAGAAAAAATATGCAGAAGTTAGTAGTCTACCCTGTAGAAATTAACTTTTTTAAAATGCAATTTTATTGAGATATATATTCACACAGCATGGAAACTATTCAAAGCATATAATCACTGGTTCACATATCATCACATCTTATGTACACTGGTTGTGTACATAACTCCATGATCCAACTTAGAACATTTTCGTTATTCCAGAGTAATGGAATAAAAGTAACATAAAAATAAAGAAAATCCTAATTTCCCATATACCTTATTCCTTCATATCATTGACCCATAATATTTTGTTTAGCATTATATTTATAAGCAATGTATATTTAGAAAAATTAATATATTTTATCATAAGGTTTCATGTAATATTAACCTTATGATATTATATAAGGTTATGACAATATTTGTAATGCACACTCTCCTACAAATATAAAAATATTAATATACAGCTGGAGATCCAGGGTTTGATTCTCAGGTTTTGCCTGCCCATGCAAAAAATACATATATCAATATACAAATATCAAATTACCTTCATGGTAATCTTATTACAACTCATTCTATCTCTCTGGAAATAGCCTTTCACACCACAGCTACCACAGTTAAAGGGTACACTTCTTCCTTGGAGAAAAGTAATTTACTCCCTCTGGCATATCTCTTTACACTGGCTAGCTTTCACTCTTCCTCCACTCTCACAGTGGGCTGTGACAACTGAATTATACCTTTTTTTTGGGGGGGGGGGCGCATGGTCTGGGAATCAAACTTGGGTCTCCCACATGGAAGGCAAGGATCTGACCACTGAACTACCCGTGCACCCTGAGTTACAGTCCTCAGGATGATCTGCCTTGTATAAGCCTTGTTCATAGCAGGTCAAAGGAACTGTCATCCTTAACATTGATGCTTTCATTCTTCCACTTGGATCAACTGGGTTCAACTTTAATCAATCCCTCCTCATTCTAACAAGTTCTGTATACCAGGCTCTCTGGGTTCACACCTTCATGAGTACAGCATCAATGGGCCCTTCTTTTCTCCAGCCATTTTCATCAGCATAGAGGGTCTTTCTCCTGATCCAGCCACTAGTAATGTCTAGTGCTCTGCGTGTCTCATTCTCCCCCTCACCTAGAAAGCAGAGTGCTCTGTAAGGCAGGGTTCAACAACACCAGGGGTTCTCTGGCTGCATCAACTACCTCTGTCTGAAGACCTCACAATTATGACAAGTGTCTCAGAGACACGCCTGCAGAACTCGAGATGGAAACCAATACTCCATGGAAACACCTAAATATTTCATCAGGTTCTGAACCAGACTCTTGCTCATAAATACTTAAAAGTCTTTAGTAGCATAATGCTCAGCAGCTGATGAGAGTCAACTTGTACTGGATGGGAAAATGGTGAGGAGGAGGGGAATACAACAGCAAAGTTAGCAGGCATTCTACAGTGTCTCTTCTAAGGATCTAATTCACACCACGTACACTTTTTGCATAGGCGCTCATTTTTCCAGGCAGCTCCCTCTCAACTGGGAGGTAGGTCAGCTCCTAGTTGAGGAGCTTCACGTACCCGTGGTGCCTAGGGAGGGTGCTGGCAGGGATGTACACATCAGTCACATTCCTCAAATCTTGCCCCACTTCCCTCAGCACTGGCTGCAGAGGAAGCTTTTCAAAGAAAGTATAGGACTCAAAGTGAGGTAGGCTGGCCCTATAAGAATGTTCTCATTAGCTTTATTCAAAATAATAAAAAACTAGAAACAACTCAAATATCCATCAATAAAAGAAAGCGGAAACACATAGTTGAATATTGCTCTGGAATAAGAAGAAATGAACTACTGATATATTAAAAAACATGATGACTCTCACAGACATTTGTTGAGGAAAACAAGTCAGACTCAAAGAGTCCATACTGCTCAATTTCATTTATATGAAGCTTTAAGAACCAGCAAAACTAACCTAACATAAAAGAAATCATAGCAAAAATTACTTCTGGGTGGTGAGAGTGATGAGAATGGGGATGGGAGAAATTTCTGGAATTGAAATTTTCTATATCCTGTTTGGGATGTGAGTTTGTCAAAACGGGTCCAGTTTTTAGCACAAGATTCAACTCAGAATGGCTGTGAGGATAAAAGAGGTCACTGGGTCTCCAGGATCATCATTTACCTATAAAATATTGATTAACCTCAATTATCTAAAAGGACTTCTGATATTTTGCCAATGGTTTCACAGCCCTTATAAGAATCAATGCCTTGTTTGTGTCATTTAGTTATCTAAATGACTTGAAAATTATTTGATTGCTTATAATATGCCAAGCAAGGAACATAGCTATGAATAAAACAGAAAAAAATTCCTTGTTCTGATGGAGATTACATTCAAGTGGGAGACATGGACAATTAACAAGGAAACAGAGAAACTATATAAAGTCAGGTGATGATAAATGCCATAAAGACAAAGCAGGGTCTGAGGTAAAGAACAAAGGGCTCTTTCAGATTATGTGGTCAGGGGTGGCCTCATTGAGGAGGTCACATTTGAATAGAGACTTGAATGAAATAAGGAAGGGATCTAGGGAAGAACTTTCCAGGCAGAGGGAAAAGCGAGGGGAGAGTGATAGAAAACGAGGCCATCCAGGCAATATCACGTAGGGTTTGTATAACCAGGTAAATCCTGGTTGAGAGTTGAATTTTATTTGAAATGTGAGGGGAAGCCATTGGAGGGTATTAGCAAGGGAGTTCTATAATCTGACAGACCTTTAAAGGATGGGAAAATGAAGGCAATTAAGACATGTGCCCACAATTCCTAAAGATGAGTCAAAAGAATAAGATCCACATTTTTGTCTCAAAATTTTAACATGCACACATCTCTTTCTTAACCACTTTCTGTCAGGTTCAGCTCACATGTCTGGATTCCAAACTCTGAACTTTTTTATTAACATGTTTATGTTTCTAAATATGTATAAGTTTATAAAAAGAGATGTAGGCAACTTTTGTGTGTGTTTGCAATCTTCCATAAGAAAATGGGGAAAACAGAGAAAAATAAATCCTTTATCAGGCAAAATTCATCAACAAAATGCTGACTGTTGTGGTTTTTGACGCCTTTCTGTAAAATAAAGGCTCTCAGTTCTAACTAAATGCAGAGCATTCCTTCCAACTCTCAAATCTAACTTCTTTGCCCAAGTCAGTTCATGTTCCATTGTCTCTGCATGGTAGGGTCTCTGCACTTCCTTCCTCTCTCTCACAGCCCCGATTATAACCTTTAAGGTAGTGGAATAAAGGGCAAGTTTGGGGGGCGCATCTGGAAATGCCCTCATAGTCGAAAAACAAAAAAGGAAATATTAAAACTCTCAAGAGGAAACTAAAAATGCTAAGCACCTGTTCTCACCTGAGAACCCCTTTTCCTCAATTTCCATTCTTCCACTCTTTTGAGAGCCTTCTTGGTTGGAAGTCATCCTACCCTCCTGGGAATCCCCTGAGCTACATTCCCAGACTTGAGGGTCTCTATCCCCAGGCTCCAGTAACTGTGCTTTTGAGCAGGCCTCACTCTAAGCTTTATTGGAGCACAGGGAGAAGCTAAAAGCTGGAAGTGAGAGAAGGGGAGATACAGGAGACTCCAGAGACAATGGTAGCCCTGAATTAGAATTAGGCTGGCAAAAAGCAGTCAGACATCCACTCCCCTATGAGACTTATAACTCAAGCAAAGCCCGCCTACGTATTTTATTCTCCAGACTCAAACTGCCTTAACACTTCATCCAAGAGCTTCCTCAACCGTGTATCTCCACACCCATTTGCTCCACCTGCAAGCAACCAAAGAGCTACTGTTTTGCAAGCCTGTTTGTCATCCAGCCTGCTCGGAGGCCTTCTCCATTGAATCTTACCAATGGTGGAGAAAAATTAGTTTTTTTCTTTAAAGGCCTTGCTGCCTAATGCAACTATATCAACAATTTTTCCAGCTTTTAATCCCCACCTGAAAACTTTCCCTTTCATCCAGGGACTACACAAAGAAAGACATTTCATTATAAGCTAGGGCATAATTTGCCCATTATTCATGCATGCATATACCTAGAAAAACAACAAAGGGAAGTGTAAGAGCATGCCATGACTTCTCTCCCCATGGGTTTCTATTCTGAAATGTTAACAAGGAAACTTGATTGTAAAGAGTTCAGGGTTCATATTTTGCAGTAGCACCTATATACCTAAATATTCACCATTTGAAAACGAATTCTAACAAATGGCCTCTAGTTTTTGGTACAGCTAACCTGGAAACGGTGCTTGCCGAGGGCACAGGGATGCTGCAGCTCCCAGGGAACTCTCGTTCTGCCCAGAAACAAAGCTGATGGACGGCAACGTAATAAAACGGGCAGCATGGCTGGTCCTTCTCTTTACAGGAGTTCAAAATCCTTACGGTGGAGCCCACCCCGCCTGCCAACCTGCGCCCTAGGCGGGTGAACGTGCCCCTGCAAGACAGAACTGGGGATAAGCTCGGTGAGGAAGCCTTGGGAAGTCTACATAATGTGGAAATCTGTTCCAGGATCCCTCAATTTCAACACTAACGATTCTGCGGCTTATTAACACACACACACACACACACACACCCAGAACCATCTTCACACCACATTCCTGTACTTTCCCCTCTTCTGAAATCGCCATTCGCATCCCTGATAATTGATCCCGTGCTCTCTTCAGGTTTCTAAGATAGCTTTTTAACTGCTTCCCAAGAAACTGCCCAGATTCTGGAGAGGAGAGAAAGCCCCTCCCCCTTTTCCCACTTTTAACCTTATAATTAAGTGTCTGATGTTTTGTGGATATAATAGTGTCCATAGAGAGGTCCTACAAAATCCCGAATTGGGGATCCTCGAAGGCGCTCTGCTCACCTCACCGGGTCCCCGACCGCCGAGAAGCGCCAAGCCCGCGGCTGTGCGGGGGACGCCTGAGGTCCCGCCGTCCCTCGTGGGTTCGTGGGGCTCGAAGGGACGGGGAGCGGCGGGGGCAGGGCAGGGGGAGGGACCCACACCCATCGCCGCGCCGGGAGCCGGACGTGGAGGCGGCTGGACCGCGAGATCCGCGTGCTCAGTGCGCGGGGCGCGCGATGCCCTGCGGGGCCGGCGCGGTGCCCGGCGCTGATCCGGCTGCCTCTGGCCGCCGGCACTGGCGGGGCCCCGCCTGCCCGCCCCGCCCCTGGCGCCGCCCCGCCTGGCGCGCCCGGACTCCGCGCGGACCCAGGGGAGGCTCCGGACGTCTCCGGAACCCGCGGACCCGACGCGCCGCCAGCTCTGCCATCTTGTCTTGTCCTTCGACATCTTCGATCGCCGGGGCCCTTCTGGCAGTCCCTCCTCGGACGGTCTTCCTAAAAGCCCCTCCTGCAGCGAGCGCCTTCTCTTCGGCGCCCCTTTGCGGGCTTGGGGCCAGCGGCTGTCCGGGGAGACTAAGGAATCCGCGCAGATGTTAATTCTCCTTTCTGGGATGGCGTTATAAATTATTTTTTATTTTATACTGAGTTTTCCAAATTCGCTACGTTGTTTGATACTTATAATCAGAAAAAGGCAAAACACGTTAATATTCCCAAGAATACTGAGAGGAGGCCACGGACAAGTGAGACACCCCCAGTCCCCTCACTAAAAATGTTAACTTTCATGTTTAAGGCCCCCCTAAGGAGAAGTCATAGAATGCGAAATTTGGGAAAGGTCCTGGAAAATTCATCTGGACTTGCCACATTTTCATTTATTTTCTTTTTAAATCTCAGATGTATTTACACTTTTTGAGAAATCCCGCTTTTTTTCTCACACCCTTAAGGAAACTTTTGGCTGAAGGCTGGGGTGGGGTTGGGGGACGGCATAAAGCAGGTGCCCCTGTCCCGGATCCCACTCCAAGAGGACAGTAGTGACATTCTTAGATGTTTTACAAACTGTGTTACATAGAAAATAAGGAGTGTGCAGAAACTAATGAATTTGATCCTCCTCCATGGTGGCTGCTTAGGTTAAGAAGGTGCATGGATTTATGCCCACCTGCCCCCCTCCCCATAGCTAACTTAAAAATCCAGAACCGATCTTTAGTTCTATGGTTCTAGACTGAGCTTTTGCCCTTCTGATCTCTGCTGGGTTTTTATTTTACCTCGGAATTCCTCCAGACTCTCAGCCCATTATTCTTCTCAGCACTCCTATATTCTGCAGCATACCCACATCTTTCACCGAACTTAGCACCGCATCTCCACCTTCGCCACCAGTGTTCTTTTTCCCGGATTGTAGTATCCTCAAACCCTCAGTTGCCAAGACACAAAAGATTTTCACTTTCACCTTAGTCTGCCCTATTTACCTCAGAAATGTTTCTGGAATTTGTCAGCTCCTCTGCATCCCCAACACTGCTGATTTTGTTTCTTTAGGCTTTAATTACCTAAGGATCAATCATTTTAATAGAATCCTAACATTTTCTTGCCTGCTGTCTCTCCCTATCCCAATATAGACCTGAGAATGTCACTCTCCTGACAGAAGAAGCGAGCAACCCCACCACCATCACTACACACACACAACTCTGCAATTGGAATACAATCTAAATTTAGCAAAGCATTCTTACAGTTGGGAATTGATTTATCTTTCCATTCTTCTGCCTCTTTAACACCTGTTATGTTAGGTTGAATTATGTACCCCACAAAATACATGTTCTTAATCCATGTCCCTGTGAGTGTGAACACCTTGTAAATAGGACCTGTTGAAGATGTTATTTTTAGTTTAGGGGTGGCTCAACTGAATCATGTTGGACCATAATCCATGGAGACCTTAAAAAAAAAAAAGAACCTGGAAATTCCAGAAATGAGAAAGGAGAGGACATCTCCATGTGACAGGAAAGCCAAGGAACCCCAAGAATTGCCCAAGGCCAGTACCAGAATGCTACCAGTCTTTTGAGAGGAAGCAATTTTGCTGATATCTTAATTTTGGCCTGCTTCTAGCTTCAAAACCATGAGGCAATACCTATCCATTGTGTGATATTGTTACTGCTCCTCCTTGGATTGGACCCTTGAAACAGGTTTCCTGTTCTATGGTGCTCGCACTGATGGAACAAAACCAGATTTGGTGAAATAAAGCAGAACTTGATTCTTTGTCCAAGAATGGAGAAGGGTAGACTCATGTCCAAAAGCTACTCTGTTCCCGAAGGGAAGTGAGTGAGATTCTTCTATAAGAGATGAGGGGGCATGGCCTGGTTATGTGCAGATTGTCCTTCTGTGCATTCAGCACCATCTACACTCAACATTCAATGCTTTCCATCTGTGCCCAGCATTCTGCACAAGGTGCTCAGCCATGGTTGTTTGGGCTGCTCTTATGGTTACTTCCTTCTTAAGTTTGATTTCTGAGAGCAAGTATAGATAATATAAAGGTTGGGTGGAAATTCTTGTAAGTGCTAAGCTGAAGGTAATGCTTCATCCTGGTTACAGTATTTGTCATAGCAGCCTGACAAACTAAGACACCAGTGTTCCAGTTATACCAGGCTGGGCCAATTGCCATTTTAAAAATGGCACTGGTGCTTATTGGCTTGTTTATTTTGCTCCCTCTGTCCTCTTATCCTGGATTGCTTCTTTTTTTTGGATGCTGTATTGTGAGAGTCACATTTCATTCTTTCTCCATGTGACTGTGTTGTTATTGCAGCACCATATGTTGAAAAAAATTTGGGGGCAGGGAGGGAGTGCATGGACTGGAAATCAAACCCCGGTCTCCCACATGACAGGAGAGAATTCTGCCACTGAACTACCCTTGCAGCCCTTCCTCAGTTGCTTTTTATCTCCATCTTTACCTGTTGAATTGCTCCCCAGCCATCAAGATCCAAATCAAATGCCTTCTCCTTGATGAAAGTCTTCCAGATCTTTCTAGTCAGAATTAATGTCTCTTTCCAAGCGCTCTGTGTCTCTCTTATGGCACTCACTGCAGTCTGCTGTATGTTACAGCAGGCTGTGTCCTCCTGTCTCCCCACTAACTTCAGGGCCTGCAAAGGCAGGATGTATTTCTGACTTATCTTCAGTCCCCATGGCAACTGGCCAAACACACATATTGTACAGTAAATAACCATTCTTTGTCTGATTCTATATAAACTTTGTGCTTGTTGTAAGATTTCAAATATATAAAAATGTAAGGAAGGAAGTAAATCCCCATACTCTGAAATAATCACTGTTCACATTTTGGTGATTCTGTTTTCATGTTTCTCATTGTGCATATGTTCATACATATATGCACATACACAATCACTTCACATATGCTGTATTTTCAATTAATCTTTTATTTTCCTACCTGACCCTTGCCCTTGACACTCTCCTCCACTCACAGAGTAACCAAGTTAACCAATGTATAGCCTTCCTTAATTTTTTCATGCTAATATCATTCTTTTTATCTGAGGTTTTTTGGGGGGCTCTTGTTTTTCAAAACGGGGACTCATAGTATTTGCATTTCTCTACTCCTTGCTCATTAAATAATATATCATAAAAATATTTCCAGTACAACTGGTATAGCTCTAATTCATCTTTAGAAGCTGCATAATGTTCCACAGTATGGGTGTGCCAAACTTTTTGCAGAAGTTCCTCTATCTGTGACATTCAACTTCCTCATTAAAAAAAAATTGTCACTACCAGCAATATTACAGAAAACATCTTTATATGTGTATCCATATGCTCTGGTACTTTAACTTCTGAGGGATTGAGTGTCAGATGTGACATTAGTCTATTTAAAATCATAATAGATACCAAATAGCCTTCAAAAAGGCTGTAACAATCTACTCTGCATAATTTTAATCATTCTGATAAGTGAATAGTGGTAGTGTTACTGACCCTATTTGGGCTGGACTACTAAAACGTATCTCCTGTCCCAGGTCACTTGCACCAGTAGAACAAAACCAGATTTGGCAAAGCAAAGCAGCACTTTATTCTTTGGCCAAACAATGGAGAAAAGTGGACTCGATCCAAAGGCACCTTCTCCCCAAAGGGAGGTGGATTCTTTTATAGGGGATTAGAGAATGTGTGTGTAGGTGGTTGGGTCAAGGGAGAAAGGAGATTTTCAAAGAATTCAAGGGGTTTTCAAAACCTTGGTTTTAAGCATGTGCAGTCCCTAGTCATGCTAGAACATACTTCTGCATGCATTGCATATTCAGAAAATGGCATTTAAATCCCTCCCAGAGGTGGAGAATTTACTGTGACAATGAACAAAGGTAAAGTACGGGCAAGGTTAGGGCTTAGTGCACATCGTCTGGACAGGGGCCTTCCTGACCACAGCAAGGAGGGGACTTGAGTTTAGCATCAAGATGGGTTCTCGCTACTTCATGGGCTGGGGACCTTGTGTGTCACTGCACAGTGAGAGGGTGATGACTGCAGGAGCTGCCATTTTCAACAGTTTAGCTTCTTTGCAAATGTTTGCAGTTATGTTTTTCTGAAAGTAAACGCAACTCAAGCAGAAATAGAAGTTAGATGGAAGTTTTTATGAATAATCTTTTGGGTCAGACTTCATCCTGGTGACAACAGTTTTCATTTTTCCTTTAACTTACATTTCACTGACTTCTAGCAAGGTTGCACATATTTTCCCTTTTTTTTGCCTCTGAATTTTCTGATTATGAGTCACTTATTCACTTACTTAGTCCATTTTTCTTTTGAGTTACTGGTCTTTTTCTTTAAAGTTTAAGAGTTTGTATATATTATAGAAATTTACTTTAATATGTTTCTATGTGTTGCAAGTACTTTTGTCCAAATCTATCATTTATCTTTTAACTTTGATATTTTTTAACCAATTAGAATTTATTTAGGTAAACATCAAGTTAATTTCACTTACGTAGACTTTGCAGTTTCAAACTTTCTTGGAGAAATCAATTTTCTATTTCAGTGTTTGACAACTTATTCCAGAATGTGACGCACCATCCTATTTCTTCATCCAATACTTAGTCGCTATTGATCAACATTGCCCCGTTCACAACCTTAGTTGGTATGTAGTACAAAGTTTCTATCACTATCTGGCAGGTTCACATTAAATAGGCCATTTTATTTCATCAGAATTCTGGTTAACAAAGCATTACCACACTAAGTGGTCATTATTTATTGTTTTCTGCCCCAAATTCACTGCTTTGGGAAAAAAATGTCTCCTCCCTCCCATGCAAATCTAGTGGACTGCTCTATTAGTTTCCAAGGGATGCTAGGGGGCTACCCTAATCCAGCATGACTTCTTAAATAAAACTAATTACATCTACAAAGACTGTGTCCAAATATAGTAACATCCTGAGGTTCTGGATGGACATGAATTTGGGGGGACACTATTCAACCCAGGAAAACCGCCGATTTTGGAACCATACTATCCTGACCACAACAGTGGGCATGACCCACATTAGAACAAATGAATTTTGTCTGAATCTCGAATTTTAGGATGGCATCTTAAAGTGATTGTCCTTAACCCCAGCCCTGAAATCCCCAGACCTACTCTGTTTCCTCTAATCCAGATTTACTGGCTGACTATTTCTCTAATTTTGTGAGTCACCTATCTGATCTTTCCAGAAACACTTCTCTTTGCTCGATCCTATTTTTCTTCATTGCCTCAGAGGTATTGATTCTGAGGATAGATGTCAATCAACTTCCTACCTGCCCATCTCTGTCTTAGGATCATTTTCCCTGGGAAACTGAACTGAAAAGCATGCTGAAAATATTTTTTCTGGTCTAAGATTTATTTTTCAACTTGATATTATCTTTTTTCTCATACATTTAAAAATTGTTTGTATTTTTTTTAAGGTGTCTGTATTTCTTGTTTTGGGTAAAGTTTCTCCAATCCCTATCCGTACAGATATATTTCTTTTAAGATTTTTTTTTCTTCTAAGATTTTTGTCATTCAGTTTTTTGATATTGAAGCCTGTAGTCTAACTAGAATTTATCTTTGTATTGGTTTAAGTATGGGAGCCAACTCTATCTTCATCTAGACAGATATTAGTTGTGCCAGCACCATTTATTAAATTATCCAGCCTTTTCCCTTTGAATAGAGACAGGCCATTTTTTCCCTTTTTTTAATTGTGAAAAAATAATATATAAACAAAGAAAAGCAATAAATTCAAAGCACACTGCAATAATTAATTATAAAACAGATTTCAGAGTTTAGTATGAATTGCATTTCCACAACTTTAAGTTTTCCTTTCTGGCTGCTCCAAGACACTGGAGACTAAAATGGCAATATAATGATTCAGAGCCGTGTTCATTTGTTAAATCTTTTCTCTGTTATAACTCACCTTCTCCTTTGATCTTTCTTCCAGTCATCAGAGGTATTTGGCCTATGCCCATTCTAAATTTTTCATGTTAGAAAAGGCTGTCAGTAATAGGAAATAGGGGGGTTCCGCCCTATTAACATTAACTAGTTAATGTTCTGGAGAGGCTGCTCCTCTGGGTTTCAGGACCCATCTGGCCTAGGAACCCATATGGAGATGGCAGTTTTCTGGAAAGTAATCATAGTTCATGGAACCTTTGTAGAATCTCAGATAAAGCCCTAGTTGTTCTTTAGGTTTGGCAGGAGTGGTTTCAACTGGGGTTTGGCAAACCATGATTAGTAGCAATCTTTAGCTGAAGCTTGCATAAGAGTAGCCTCTTGACTCTACTTGAACTCTCTCAGCCACTGATGCCTTATTTGTTTCAATTCTTTCCCCCTTTTTGGTGAGGAAGGCATAGTCAATCCCATGGTGCTGGGGCCAAGCTCATCCCTGGGAGTCATATCCCAAGTTGCTAGGGAGACTTTCACTCTGATGTCATGTCCATTATAGGGGGAGGTTAATGCCTTTACTTGCAGAATTGGGCTTAGAGAGAAAGAGGTCCTCTGGAAGTAACTCTTAGGCATAACTCTAAGTAAGCTTAGCTTTTACACTATGTAAATAAGCTCCACAGAAACAAGCCTCAAGATCAAGGGCTTGGTCTATTGATTTAGGATTACCTAATGTTTGAGTGAGTATCAGGAGTTTCCCCAGTGGTAAAGTTTAGTAGTTCCATATTTTTTCTCCCATCCCTCAAGGGACTTTATCAACACTTTAAAATTATCTGCTCAACACACTCTAGAATGTGTCAGAGCATTATATTACGCTGTACAGAATTACAAACCCTCATTCCCATTCTGTGTTTGGGTTGTTTAAATGATCTATCCACACTAGTTGAATTAGATTATATGCTACAGACAATTTATGTTGTGTACAAAATAACCTTCTCTTCCTTTGGTCTCACAGAGTTGGTGAAGCTCTAAAATATAGACAATGTCCCCCTTACTCCCGTATTCTGATTTACCTTAGTCCCGACCCGATCGGCTTTGTTCTTATGTCTAATTGAATCCAGACAATCCATTTTTATGTATTAAATTGCCAGGTATTTGACAATCCAAGTCTAGATTATTTGTTTTGTTTCATTCTTATATTTGTTTATTAATATGCCAATTCATTCATTTTTTAAATATAAATTTTATTTTTAGAGCAGTTATAAGTTTATAGAAAAATTGCACAGAAAGTATAGCGTTCACTCTCTCTGTAGTAAGGTTCTATTATAGATTTTACAAACACATGATGTCATATATCTATCATTTAATTATCAAAAAGAATAGTTTTACTGCCCTAAAAATGACCTGTGCTCCACCTAATCATCTCTCTCCTCCTCTTGAATCCATGGCAACCATTGATCTTCTTATTATCTATAAGGTTTGGCCTTTTCCAGAGTCACATATAATTAGAATCATATTATTCCTTCAGAATGGCTTCTTTCACTTAGCAATATGAATTTACATTTCCTCCATGTCTTTTTGTGGCTCGATAGCTACTTTCTTTAAGATATTGTTGTATGGATATAGCAAAGTTTGTTTATTCATTCACCTGTTGAAAGACATCTTGATTGTTTCCGATTTTTTTTGGCAATTATAAATAAAGGTGCTGTAAGTAGTCATGTGCAGGTTTTTGTGCTCACATATGTTTTTAATTACTTTGGGTTAATATCTAGGAACACAATTGCTGCATCAAATGGCAAGCCTGTGTTTAGTTTTGTTAAAAATTGCCACACTGTCTTCCAAAGTAGTTCTACCATTTTGCATTCCCACTTGCAAGGGGCAAATGCTCCTGATGCTCTGTATCCTTGTCAGCATTTGGTGTTTTCAGTATTTTCGCTTTAGCCATTCTAGTGAGTACATAGAGGTATCTCATTATTATTTTAATTTGAAATTTCCTAATCATGTATGAAGTTGAGCATCTTTTCATATAGTTATTTGTCAACTGTATATGTTCTTTGGTAAGGTATCTATTAATCTCTTTCATGCATTTGTTCATTGGATTGTTTTATTTTTATTGAGTTCTAAGATATATTTTTATGTTTTGGATACAAGTCCTTGCTAGACATGAGTTTTTCATATATTTTCTACCAATTTTTGACTTGTCTTTTCATTCTCTTAACAATGTACTTTGCAAAACAGAAGTTTTCAATTTAATGAAGTCCAACATTTCAATTTTTTCTGGTGGGGTGTGTTGTATCTTAGAAGTCATTGCCAAACCCAAGATCATCTAGAGTTTCCTCTGTGTTAATTTTTAGCAGTTTTATACTTCTGAATTTTACATTTAGGTGTACTATCCATTTTAAGTTAATTTTTGTGAAAAGTGTAAGGTTTATATCTATATTCGTATTTTTTGCATGTGGATGTCTACTTGTTCCAGCACCATAAGACTATCCTTTGTCTATTGAATTGCCTTTGCTTCGTCAATGTTCAGTTGGCTATATTTGTGTGAGCCATTCAGTTTTATTCACAGTGGTTTTTTAGATTTGAGATCTTTTTTAATATTGGCCTTTACAGCTATAAATTTCCCTCTAAGCACTGCTTTAGCTATATTCTATAAGTGTTTTGTATGTGTCTTCTCATTTTCATTGATCTCAAAGTATTTTCCAATTTCCATTGTGATTTCTTCTTTGACCCACTGGCTGCTTAGGAGTGTATATTTGCTTAATTCTTATATATTTGTGAATTTCTCATACTTCCTTCTGTTTTTGATTTCTAATTTAATCCCATTGTAGTGAGAAAATATACTTTGTATAAATTTCAGTTATTTTTAATTTATTGAGACTTAGTTTATGGCCTAAATACATTCTATCTTAGAGACTGCTCCATGTGAACTTGAGAATAATGCATATTCTTCTTTGTTGGGTGGAGTGTTCTATAGACGTCTGCTAGGTCCAGTGACTTATTATATTGTTCATGTTTTCTATTTCCTCATTGATCTACTTTTAATTATTCTATTAATTATTGTAAGGGTAGTATTAATATCTCCAATTATTAGTGTTGAATTGTCTATTTCTCCCCTCAGTTGTTATGCTTCATATCTCTTGGGGCTCTGTTGTTAAGACATATAAAAGTTCCTAACTGCTATACCTTCCTAATAGGTTGATCCTTCTATCATTATAAAATATCTTTCTTGGTCTTTTGTACAAGTTTAACTGAAAGTCTGTATTGCCTGATATTAGTATGTCCACTCCTGCTCTCTTTGAGTGTTGTTTGGGGTAATATCTCCTTCCATCCTTTTACTTTCAATCCATTTCTGTCTTTAAATCAAAGTGAGTTTCTCATAAAACACATAGTTGTATCATTTTTTAATCTATTATGTCAATCTATGTCTTTAAATTGGATTGCTTCAGTCCATTACATTAATTTAATTAACATGGTAAAAATTACATCTTCACTGCCATTTTGCTATTTGTTTTATAGATATTTAATGTCTTTTTTGTTTCTGTAGTTATGCATTACTGCCTGTTTGTGTTAAATACATATATATATATTTGGTGTACCATTTTATTTCCCTTCTTGTATGTACAATTTCTCTCTCATTATATATATATATAATAGTATATACAGCATAAGTATATATAGCATATGTAATATGTATGGTATATATATAAAGTATATAGTACTGGTGTATTAGTATATATAGTAGTATATACTAATATATGTAATGTACTATATAAGTGTATTAGCATATTATATTATATATACTATAAATTAGTATATATAATATATATATTAGTGTATATAGTTTTAGTGATATGTATATATATATATATTCTGCTAAATTCTCAAGAATACATCAGCACTTTTCAAATCCCCTTATGGACATGTCATTCCCAGATTTTTCATTAAAAAAAAATTGTTTTTAATTTGTCCCAACTGGTATCACTGCCTTAGGCAGTTTCAATGTTAAATGATTGTCACTGATGGTTTTGGCAGTTGCCCTAGGAAAGGCTTTTCTTAGTGATCAAGCTCTAGGTCAGGCCAAATAGAGACAAATCCAGTGAACGGGAATTTTTCAAGGGAGCTGCCAAACAGGTCACTATTTAGTGACAATTCTCTGGGGATGTGGCTTTTGGGGGAATTCCAAATACATTCTGCTCCATCCAGTGGCTGCTGGTTTGCTGTTTTTCAATGCTCCCATGGTGGCAAACCTGATGGTCTTGAAGATGTGGATTTTCAGCGGTCTTTACTCTGCTATTCTCCAAGTCCTTCTCCCTTCCTAGTTAATTTATTACTAAATATTTTATGCTTCTAGTCACTATACTGAGGGGAATATTTTCTCTATTTCTGTATTTGGGTCATATTGAGAAAAACTCTTAGGCCTTGAAATTTATCTTCCATGTAAACCACCTTACCCATTTGTATTGTTACCTCCATCATGTTTTATAATATACTCTTTTGAAAATTGCAGATAGACAATTGTATCATCAAAAAGTAAGTAATTTTATATCTTTCTACTATTCATAACAATTAAAATAATTTTCTTCTTATTGTATTTGTCAGAATCCTGCAAACCAAAGTGAACAACAATGAGGTGGGTGCTTTCCTTTTCATACCTTATTTTTTTTATGAGAGAAGTTGTACATTTACAAAACAATGATTCATGTACCATGCATATGCTACCCTATTATTAACACGTTGCATCAGTGTGGAACATTTGATAAAAATGATGATAGCACATTGTTTTTTACTTTTTTATTGTATAATATACATACAAAGCAATGAAAGAAAAAAGCAATGGTTTTCATCACACTCTTCAACAAGTAGTTACAGGACAGATACCAGAGTATGTCATGGGCCACCATACCTTCATCTCAGATTTTTCCTTCTAGCTGCTCCAGAGTATTGTGACGATAGTACATTTTAATAATCGTACTATTAACTATACTCATTGGTTTAATTTTGCGTTCACTGTGTAATGTATTCCATGAATTTTTTAATATTTTTATTCTTTTACCATAATACACTCTAACATTTCCCCTTTTAGTGACCTTCAGATACATATATTTCAGCACTGTCAGTCACATTCACAGTGTGCTACCATCACCACCATCCTTTACTAAAATGTTTCCATAATTCCAAATAGGAACCCTATGCCTTTCTTTCTGGGTCCCCGGCATGGCAGGCGAGAACTCTGCCTGCTGAGTCAGGAACCCTCTACCTTCTAAACCTTAACTCCCCATTCCTATTCCCACCCTCCCCTGGTAACCTTAATTCTAGGTTCTGACTCGGTGCGTTTGCTACTCTATTTCTAATCAGTGAGATGATGCAATATTTGTCCATTTTATCTTACTTCACTCAATATGATATCTTCAGTGTTGATCCATGTTGTCTCATGTATCAGGATTTAATTCCTTTTTTATGGCTGAATAGCATTCCATTGTGTGTTCATACCACATTTTATTTATCTCTTCATCACTTGATGAACACTTGGGTTGCTTCCATCTTTTGGCAATTGTGAAATAATGCCACTATGAACATCAGTGTAGGAATATCTGTTCAAGCTCCTGCTTTCAGTTCTTTAGAGTATTTGCTTAGTAGTGGGATTGCTTGGTGACATGGGGGTTCTATATTTAGCTTTCTGAGGAAATTCTGAACTGCCTGCCATAGTGGCTGCACCATTTTGCATTGCTACCAGCAATGAGAATGGGTGTGAAACGGTATCTCATTGTGGTTTTGATTTGCATTTCCATGATAGCTAATGTTGCTGAGCATCTTTTCATATACTTTCTGGCTGTTTGTGTATATTCTTTGGAGAGATGTCTATTTCAGTCTTTTGCCCATTTTTTCATTGGGCTGCCTTTTTTTTTTCCTTTCCTTTTTTTTTTAATTGCAGGATTTCTTTTTTATATTCTAGATTTCAAACCTTTATCAGATATGTGGTTCCCAAATATTTTCTCCCAACATGTAGGTTATAGTACTACTTTCATGATAAAGTCCTTTGAAGTGCAAAAGTTTTCCATTTTGATGAGGTCCCATTTATCTGTTTTTTCTTTTGCTCTTTGTGCTTTGGGTGTAAAGTCTGAGAACCATTACCTAATTTGAGGTCCTGAAGATATTTTCTTACATTTTCTTCTAGGAGTTCTGGCTTTTATACTTAGGTCTTTGATCCATTTTTGAGTTGATTTTTTTGTACAAGATGTGAGGAGGCGTTCTACTACTTTTTTTTTTTTCAAATAGAGATTCAGTTTTCCTAGAACTGTTTGCCCATGAGATTATTCATTGAGGGGTCTTTGCCTCCGTGTCAAACATCAGTTGGTGATAAACATGAAGCTTGATTTCTGAGCTCTCAATTCAATTCCGTTGGTCTATATGTCTGTTTTGCTGCAAATACCATGCTGCTTTGATTATTGTGGCTTTCTATAAAGTTGTAAGATTGGGAAATATGAGTCCTCCTACTTCATTCTTCTTTTTCAAGATGACTTTAGCTATTTGGAGCCCCTTACCATTCCAAAAAAATTTTGATAATTGACTTTTCCATTTTTGCAAAGAAGGTTGTTGGAATTTTGGTAAGGGTTGCATTGAATCTATAAATTGCTTTGAGTAGTACTGACATATTATAGTCTTCCAATCCATGAAACATACACTGTTCTTCCATTTGTTTAGGTCTTCTTTGATTTCATTTTGCAGTGTTTTCTAGTTTTCATGTACAAGTCCTTTACATGCTTAGTTATATTTATTCTTAGATATTTGATTCTTTTAGTTGCTATTGTGAATGGAAATTTTTTGTTGATTTCTCCTTCTGATTATTCATTGTGTATAGAAACAATACAGATTTTTGGGTTTGGATCTTGTACCCCACCACTTTACTAAATTCATTTGTTACCTCTAGGAGCTTTTTTGTAGAATTTTCTTATATGGGATCATGTCATCTGCAAAAGAGAAAATTTTATTTCTTCCTTTCCAGTTTGGTTGTCTTTTATTTCTTTTTCTTGAGTAATTGCTCTGGCTAGAACTTCCAGTACAATGTTGAATAACAGTGATGACAGTAGGCATCCTTTTCTTGTTCCCAGTCTTAGAGGAAAAGTTTTCGGTCTTTCACCATTAAGTACAATGTTATTGTGGGCTTTTCATAGTCCCTTTATCATGTTCAGGAAGTTTTGGTTTACTCTTAGAACTCAAAGTATTTTATCAAGAAAGGGTTTTATGTTAAAGTCGCTACTGATAATGCAGATCTTTCTTCTGCCATTTTGCTATTTACTCTTTGTATATCTTATACTTTTTTTGTCCTACAATTCTTCCATTAATGCCTTCTTTTATATTTATTTGATTTTTTGTACCCATATTGAGTTCCTTCCCTTTTTTCTCTGGATATATATTTTGTCTGTTTTCCTTGAGGTTACCATGGGGTTACTATTTATCATACTAAACATATAATAGTCATATTTGGTTTGATAACAGCTTAACTTCAATAGCCTACACATATATATATTTTTCTTCTTCTTTCAAATCCCACTGGTAGGCAACATATTCTGAACAAACTAGGAAAAAAAATAGAACACTACATTCTGTTTTCAAACCAGCATAACCCATTTCTTCTTCTAAACAAGTAAGCAAACATTTGTCTTCAAGGCCAAGATGTCAGTATTTTAAAAAGTGTTTTAGAAAAGAAAATGCAAATCCATAACACCAGACCCAGACAAGGGTGATTACCCATGCCAGTTATTGTTCAGCATTCCATATGCTTCTCTTACATCTTTTCTTACCCCAAATGGTAACTACAGGAAGTCATCTTTGTTTTCATTCTTGTGTGGCCTACATTGGATTCAAGTTTCCAGAGTGGCACCAGAAACATCAATTTTCCCAATAACTGGCAAAATGGAGTCCAGGAAGACTGGCCATTTTCTTATTTAGAGACACGTTTTGGACTAGGCAGTCTTATTTATACCTAAGCCTATGAAGATGGGTAGATTTGGTGTAAGTGAATTAAATGTTGCAGTTCTATTAGACTTCAGACAAACATCTATGTTGATTGAACAGTGATTTGCTAGCTAGTAACTATATTCCTCTGCCATTACTTGAAGTTAACTTGTGAAATGTCTCATAACCTAGAATTACTCAGTCAACCAGCTGCTTTAGAATGGAGATTACTAGAGAGAACTCAGAGTAGGCTAGGCAGCACATTCATGCACATTTTAATATTTTTTTTGGAGAAGTTGTAGGTTTATAGAAATATCATGCTATAAATTATATAAAATACAGAGTTCTTATATACCACACTATCATTAACACTTTGCATTAGTGAGGTACATTTTTTCATAAAATAATATTTTTATAATTGTGCTAATAAGTATAGTTCATTGTTTACAACAGGGCTCATTGTGTTGTACGATCCTATGATTTTTCTTTAAATTTTTATTCTAGCAACATATATATGACCTAAAATTTCCACTTTAACCATATCCACATATATTGAATGCTGATAATTACATTCACAATGTCGTGCTATCATCACCAACGTCCATTACCAAAACTTTATGATCAATCTGATAGAAATTCTGTACAATTTAAGCATGAATTCCTTGTTCCCTACCCCCAACCCAACCTCTGGTAACCTATATTCTAGATTCTGATTCTATGAGTCTGTTTACTTGAATTATTTCACATCAGTGAGATCACACAATATTTGTCTTTTTGTCTGGCTTATTTCACCCAACATATCTTCAAGGTTCATCTATGCTACATGAATCAAAACTTCATTCCTTTTTAAAAAAATATTTTTATTGACAAATCTTCACACACATACAGTCCATATATGGTGTACAATCAATGGCTCACAATATCATCACACAATTGTGTATTCATCACCATGATCATTTTTAGAACATTTGTATCAATCCAGAAAAAGGAAGAAAAAAGAAAAGTCTTGTACATACCATGCCCCTTACCCCTCCCTCTCGTTGACCACTAGCATTTCCTTCTACCCAGTTATTTTACCCTTTGTTCCCCCTTTTATTTATTCATTTTTTATCCATTTTTTTTTACTTATTTGTCCATACCCTGGAGAAAAGGAGCATCAGACACAAGGTCTTCACAATCACACAAATTGTGAAAGTAATATTGTTATACAATCCTCTTCAAGAATCAAGGATACTGGAACACAGCTCAACAGTTTCAGATACTTCCTTACAGTCACTCCAATACACCATAAATAAAAAATTGTGTATCCATATAATACATGAGAATAGCCTCCAGGATAACCTCTCAATTCTGTTTGAAATCTCTCAGCTACTGAAACTTTATTTTGTCTCATTTCTCTCCCTTTTTTTGGTCAAGAAGACTTTCTCAATTCAATGATGCCAGTTCCCAGCAAATCTGGGAGCTCTGTCCCACACTGCCAGGGAAATTTATACCCTTGGGAATCATGTCCCATGTATGGGGGAGGGCAGTGAGTTCATCTGCTGAGTTGGCTTAGATAGAGAGGCCACATCTGAGCAACAAAAGAGATTCTCTGGGGGGATGACTCTTAAGCATAATTTAAGTAGGCATATCCTATCCTTTGCAAGAATAAGTTTCATAGGGGCACACCCCAAAATAGAGGGCTCAGCTTTTTTTATCTGATTGTCCCTATTACTTGCAAGAATATCAGGAATTCTCCAAATGGGGTAGTTGAATATTTCCTCCTTTCACCCCAGGGGAGAAAGTGAACCTTGCAAATATTTCTTTATTCACTGCCCAAATTACTCGATATATCAGGGTATCACATAACCCGAACCAAGATCTCATGCCCTATTCAAGATTCCATGTACTGAGTGAACTTGAAGAATTGAAATTAAGAATGCTAGTATTTCTACCCAGGAGATAGAAATAGGGTAGAGATTGGGCAATGGGTGGTGAAGAAATACAAATTGGGCAACAGGACTGATTGTAAAAATTAATACTGCGTGATTATAGCACAATAATATAAGTACACTGAATGTGACTATGATGGAGGGAGAAGGGCTGAGGGTATGTGTGAAACCAGAAGGAAAGACAGAGGATAAAGACTGAGATGGTAGAATTCAGGAATGCCTAGAGTGTACAAAGATGGTTATTAAATGTACAAATTTAAAAAATGTTTTTGCATGAGGGAGAAAAAATGAATGTCAGTATTGCAAGGTGTTGAAAATAGATGGTATATGGGAAAAAGTACAATCAATGTAAGCTAGGGTCTATAGTCAGTGGTAATATTGTAATATGCCTCCGCTGAATGTATCAAAGGCATTATGTCAAACCTAAATGTTCACAAACAAGGGGATTGGGAAAGGAGAATGGATTCTTTGTGGAAGAAAAGGAAATGTCTTCATATAGAGTATAGTCGTGAAGTCATGTCTATACACTTAGTTTGGATTGTATGATGTGTGAATAAAACTTCTAAAATGAACAGAAAGAACAAGTGCTAGAGAAAATGCGAAGAAAGAGATTATCTATTCAGAATACTGTCGGTAGAGAAATGAGAGGTGCAGCCCCTTGGAGGGCACTGTGGTGGTTCCACAGGAAGCTGGGGTGGGTTTGCCATATGATCCTGAAACCCCGTTGCTCAGTACATACCTGGAGAAATTGAGTGTGGGAACATGAACCATTTGCACACTGGTGTTTTTGGTAGCAGTGTTCAGGATCCGCAGTGAATGGAGGTGGGCTAAGGGTATAATGATTGAGGAATGGAAGTGAAAACTATGGTGTATACATACAATGGACTACTGAGCAGCCCCAAGAAAGAATGAAGTTGTGAGGCATGCTACTAGGTGAATGGACCTTGAAAGTTGAATGAAATGCCAGGAACCAAAACACAAATATTACCATGCCCTATAATATAAAAATTCGATGAGCTAAAGTTGAGAGCATGGGTTATCAGGTTGTGGGTTATTGTGAAGGGTCCTAGATTGTAAATTCTTACAGCAGTCACATACATTCAGGAAGTGTAACTGTTAATTCTTAATTCTGAGATACTGAGTTCTTTGTGTATAACCCGGTCTTTTCCAGAAACTTCAGATATTTACATAACATCTGAGACTCAGAGTTAGAGCTCTGAAGCTATAAAAGTCAGCACTACCCCATAGAGGAACAGTTTAAAATTTGAAAAAGTGATCAAAAATTGAATAGAGATATGAGTGAAGCTAATCTGAATAGGGTTAAGGTATATCAGAATACAGGATAAAGGAAAATATCCTTTTAAAACTTCAACTTCTGTGGGAGACTAAAGGAAAAGATATTTATTGGGTGCAAAATTTATATTTTGGGTGGTGCATTTTCTAATTTAACTTATATGATTAAATGTATAAAGCTTAGTTGACCACTATAAGTACAAGGAATCTTGAAAAGGATGTGAGATTTTTTTTTGGTTTGTCCAGGTTAGAGTGGTGTACTGATAGATCCCAGAGTAATTTGGGCAGTGAACAAAGAAGTATTTGCAAAGTCCTCTTGGGGGAAGAGGGAGAACAGAGGAAATATTCAACTTTCCCATTTGGAGAATTCCCGATATTCTCTCAAGCAGTGAGGACAATCAAATTAATAGGCCAAGCCCTTGATCTTGGGGTTTGCCCCTATGACACTTATTCTTGCAAAGGATAGTCTAAGCTTACTTAAAATTAGGCCTAAGAGTCACCCCCAGGGAACCTCTTCTGTTGCTCAGATGTCGCCTCTCTAAGCCAACTCAGCAGGTGAATTCACTGCCCTTCCTCCTACATGGGACATGACTCCCAGGGTTGTAAATCTCCCTGGCAATGTGCGACAGATATCCCAGGATGAGCTGGGACCTGGCGTCAAGGGATTGAGAAAGACTTCTTGACCAAAAGGGAGAAGAGGGAAATGAGACAAAATAAAGTTTCAGTGGCTAAAAGATTTCAAACAGAGTCTAGAGGTTATACTGGAGGTTATTCTTATGCATTATATAGAGATCCATTTTTTGGGTGCACAGGTGGTTCAGTAGTAGAATGCTTGCCTTACATGCGGGAGACCTGGGTTCAATTTCCAGACCATGCACCCCCTGCCCCCCCCAAAATATTAGATATTCCTTTTTTTGTTTGTGGTGTATTGGAGTGGCTGGAGGGAAGTACCTGAAACTGTTGAGCTGTGCTCCAGTAACCCAGATTCTTGAAGACAATTGTATAAAGATATAATGTTTACAGTGTGACTTATGATTGTAAAAACCTTGTGTCTGATGTTCCTTTTATCCAGGGTATGGACAGATGAGTGTAAAATATGGATAAAATAAATAAATAAATAATAAGGGGACAAAGTGTAAAATATATTGGGTAGATGGAAATACTGGTGGTCAATAAGAGGGAGGGGTAAGATGCATGGGAATATGGGTTCTTTTTTCTTTTTCTTTATTTTTCTGGATTGATGCAAATGTTCAAAAATGATCATGGTGATGAATACACAATTATGTGATGATATTGTGAGCCACTGATTGTACACCATGTATTGAATGTATGTGTGTGAAGATTTCTCAATTAAAAAAAAAAAGATTCCAGGTACTTATGATGCTCAACCAAACTGACTATACAAATTAAATTAGGTAATGTGCTACCCAAAATATAAATTCTGTAGCAACTAAACATCTCCCCCTTTGGTCTCACCCAGAAGTTGACATTTTAAAATATGGCGGATACCATCTTTTCCCCTGTATTCTGATTTACCCAAGTCCTATCCAAATCAGCTTCATTTATATCTCTAGTAGAAATCTGATTCCTTTTTCAACTTTTTAGGCAATTCCTGTATGGGGTAGTGCTGACTTTCATAACTTTAGAGCTCTAGCTCTGGGTCTCAAATGTCATATAATTCATTCCTTTTTAATGCTGAATGATACACCATTGTATGTATATATGCCACATTTTGTTTATCATTGACTGAGTTAGTGGACACTTGGGTGGCTTCTGTCTTTTCCTGCATTCCCATAACTGTGGGAATGTAGAGTCCAAGGCCCGTGGGGCAGGCAACAAGCTGGTAACTCTGATGAAGGTCCTCAACGAACTCTCAGGAGAGGCTGGCTGGACAACTGTGGGAAAGGAAGAGTCCAAAATCCGTAGGGTAGTCTGTGAAGCTGGTGACTCCGATGAAGGGTCTGATGAACTCCACAGGAGAGGCTCAGCAGCAAAAGCAGAAAGAGTGACTGTCACTTCTGAATCCTCCTTAAAACCCTTCAAGTGATTAGATTAAGCATCACTCATTGCAGAAGACACTCTCCTTAGCTGATTACAAATGCAATCAGCCATGGATGCAGCTGACATAACCATGACTTAAGTCCATGAAATGTCCTCATAGCAACAGACAGGTCGGTGCTTGCCTGACCAGATGACCGGGCATCACCACCTGGCCAAGTTGACACATGAACCTGACCATGACAGTTTGCAAATATCTGTTCAAGTCCCTGCTTTCAAATCTTTTGGGTATATACCTACAAGTGGGATAGCTGGGTTATCTGGTGACTGTATCTCTGATAGTATTATTAGAATACTACTAGGTTTTGTATTTGCCATTTTAGATACCTTTACTGAAGAGCTTCATTTCTTCACACTACTCCAAGTCATTCTTTCCTGTCTTTTCCTTTCAACCTAAAGAGCTCCCTTTAGTAATTCTTATAGAGAAGATCTTTGTTGATGAATTCTTTCAGTTTCTGTTAATCTCCATTTTCCCCATCCAAAACTAAATGTAGAAAATGCAGCCTAGATGCATTTAGTTTAGAAATTTCCTCAGCTACATACCTGGATCATCACCTTTAAATTCTAACTTCCATCCAATATCAGTACTCAATTTTTCCAAATTATCTGCTGTTTTTAAAAAGAGTCACCTTCCTTCCACTTTGCAATGACATTTTCCTCATTTCTGTCAAAAACCTTGTGAGAGGTATCTTTGGAGTTCAGATTTCTACCAACAGTCTCTTCAAAGCTGTCAATATCTTCACAATTCTTGCAGAATCTTCCCCCTATCCATTAAAAAAAATAGTTTAAACCTTCCGTTAGTTTTGAAGGACAATTTTGCCAGTAAAGAATTTTTGGCTCGCAGTTTTCTCTTTCAGTGCCTCAAATATATCAACCACTTCCTTCTTGCTGATATGGTTTCTGATAAGAAGTTGGCAAATCGTCTAATTAAGAATTGCTTGTTCATTTTTCTGAAGAGCAAATACAGATGGCTCAAATGTACATGAAGAGATGCTCGTTTTAACTGGCTACAAGGGGAAATGCAGATCAAGACTACAATGAGACACCACCTCATATCTATAAGAATGGCTGCTATTAAATAAACAAGAAACTATAAATGTTGGAGAGGATGTGGAGAAACTAGGACAATTATGCATTTCTGGTGGGAATGTATAATGGTGCAGCCACTATGGAAGACTGTTTGGCGGTTCTTTAGGAAACTAAATATTGAGTTGCTCTATGACCTAAGTGCAATAGCACTACTTGGTATATACCCAGGAGAGTTGAAAGCAACCCCACAAACAGACGTTTGCACACTGATGTTCATAGCAGCATTATTCACAAATACCAAAAGATGGAAACAAACCAAATGCCCATCAACAGATGAGTGGATCAACAAAATGTGGTACATACATATGATGGAATATTATGCAGCAGTAAGACAAAACAATATACTGAAGCACATGACAAGATGGATGAGCCTTGAGGACATAATGCTGAGCAAAATTAGCCTGACACAAAAGGATAGATACTGTTTGATTCCACTTTTATAACCAGCATAAAGGTGCAATCAGAGGCTTATAACACAGAATACAGGGGACTTGGAGATACACAGAAGTTAGAGAAGGGTGAAATGTTATCTATTGAGGTTGAACTCCATTGTAAGGGTATAGATAGGAGCAAAGGTGATTCTCTAGTGGGTCTAGAAGTAATAGAACCATATTGAAGATGAACGCGATTGAAAGGGGTTGTATAGACCTACGTGTCCCACTGACTTATCCTAGAAATATGAATGAGTTCTTGTAGGAATTACTTCAAAGATATGATTCTTGTATGAAGACTGTTTAAGTCCAGGATACAGGGGGAAAACTACTATTGCATGTTATGAGCTATATTCAAAAGAAAGCCATTAGTCCTACCATAGCAACAACAGAGGTAAATAATGGGGTGAGGGACAAGAGTTAAAGAAGGTTTAGATTTCCTATTTGGTGAGGGTGTGTTTATTGGTTTTCTATCTCTTAGGAACAATGAAATTATCTAAAATTGAGAATGTTGATGGACTGTGGACTTTGGTCCTTCTGCATGATGCCCGAGAATGCAGGTGGCTGAAGGATGCTCTGATGGAGAAGTAGATTGGCAAACGATGGTGTATATTTATGAATAAAGGTTGTGCTACAAAAAGAAACAATGTCATGAGGCATGCAACAATGTGAATGAACATGGGGGACATTTGGTGAGACAGAAAAATAAGAATGATATGGTCACGTTTAGAAAATGCTTATAAGAAAACAGGAGCCTAGATTGTAAGCTTTTAGAGCAGACACATTAAGTTGGGAGTGGTGATTATTATTTCTGGATATTGAGAGGCTGTTTTGTATATATAACCTGATATTTAGAGATAAGAAAGAAGCTGAACAGGTTGGGGTTAAAGTAATTCAAAACATAGGGGTAAGGAAGACAGTGTCTATATTTTAGAACCACACATACTTTTTTTTTTTTTTTTTTTTTTTTTTTTTTTTTTTTAAAGGAAAGACAGAGAGAAGGAAGGAAGGATAGAAGGAAGGAAGGAAGGAAGAAAGGGAAACATTTTTAAACATTTTCTTGTTTTATTGTATTCTTGTTTCTCCGTTTTTGTTACATGGGCTGGGGCCGGGAATCGAACCGAGGTCCTCCGGCATAGCAGGCAAGCACTTTGCCCGCTGAGCCACCGCGGCCCCCACACATACTTTTTGCGACCAATGGAAGAAAGGTTTATTTGATCTGGAAATGAAATTTTCTACAGTGCATAATCTAACTTAACCTATATGTATAGCTCATTTGAACAACTGAAACACAGGAAGCACAGAACAAAAAAGAGGTCCTTTAATCCTGTACAGATTATCATAATGCCTGGAAACATCCTAGAGCATATTAAGCAGATAATCAAAAAGTATTACCAAAGTCCCCTGAGGGAGGGGAGAAAGACTAGGGAACTATTAAACCTTACCATCCGGGAATCCCCTGATACTATGTCAAACCTTAGGGATATCCAAATCAATAGGCCATTCCCTCAATCATGACACTTACTTTTGTGAAGCTTATGTAGGTAGCAGAGAAGCTTAGACTACCTATAAGCATGCATAAGAATTACTTCTGGAGGCCCTCTGTTGTTGTTCAGATGTGACCTCAGTCTCTCTAAGCCCAACTCTGAAAGTGAAATCATTGTCTTCCCCTCTACGTAGGAGATGACATCCAGGAGTGAAAGTCTCCATGGCGACATGGGAGAGGGCTCCCAGGGATGAATCCAGACATGGCACCGTGGGATCAAAACTTACATCCTGACCAAATGGGGGGAAAGAAGTGTAATTAATAAAGTAACAGTGGCAGAAAGAGTTCAAATAGAGTCAAGAGGCTACTCTGGATGTCCCTCTTACACAAGCCTCAGTTAGACATTGCTACCTGTCATAACCTGCCAACCTCCAACCAGGACCATTCCGGCCAATCCTAAAGAACACCTAGGGCAATAGATAAGATTCCACAAGGATTTCAGGCACTAGAGTAACTTTCCAGAAGCCTATAACCTCCGGATGGGTCCCTGGTCCAGATAAGTCCTGAAATCTAATCCAGCCTCTCCAGACTCAGATAGTTCCTTCTCTCTACCCCATATTAGTGACAGACCCTTCCAATATCAAAAATTTAGAATTTCTATAGCCCAAACAACCCCAAAGAGCGGTGTGGAAAGATCAAAGGTGATGGTGGAATTATACATAGAAGATAGGACTTAACAAATGAATATGAATGTTGAATCATTAAATTGATCTTTTAGTCTCCAGTATTTTAGATCAGCTAGAAGTAAAAACCTAAAAATGTGAAATTGTAACCCATGTCAAAATCTGAAATATGTTCTATCTCTAATTGTGATGCTGTGCTTTGAAATTTATAGCTGTTTTGTATATATGTCATTGTTCACCAAAAAAAAGGAAGGGAAAAAAAGTTGATTGGGATGATAAAAAAAAATGCTTAAGCCCTCTAGCCTCCTATATTCTGGAGCTGCTAGAAAAAAAAATATGAGAGGATCATATGGTAGCCCATGACAAACTCTGGGATCTGTCCTGTAATCACTTGTTGAAGAGTGCTTTGAAAACTATTGCTTTTTTAAATGTCTTTGCTTTGTATATATGTTATAGTATACAATAAAAAAAAGTTAAAAAAAAAAAAAAGAATTGTCTGTTGCACTTTTTAGCCATGAATATTTTGTCTTTCGTAAGATTTGGGAAATTTTCAGCCATTATTTCCTCAAAAATTCTTTCTACTCCTTTCTCTTCTCTTCTCTTTCTGGGACATCATGGTACCCATGTTTGTATGCTTCAAGCTGTTACTCAAGTCCCTGAGACACTGTTTAATTTTTTATATTCTTTTCTCTATCTGTTCTCCTGATTGCATGATTTTGATTGTCTTGTTTTCTACTTCACGGATTCTTCCTTCTATCTATTCAAAACCATTGTCGTATGCCCCTACTGTATTTTAATCTCCATGATTATGCCTTTCATCCCTGTACTTTATGTTATGCCTTTTTAAAAAAACTTTCAAAGTCTTTTTTTATGCTCTTGTATTATCTTCTTTGTATCCCTTAGCTCTGTATCCACTCCGTATTTATCTTCATCTCCTTGAATTGATTTAGGAGATTTGTTTGAACTTCTTATATTAGTTGTTCCAAATTCTGTGTCTCTTCTGAAGTTTTAATTTGTTTCCGTGACTGATACATGTCTACCTGTTTCTTAGTGTGACTTGTATATATTTTTCTGATGTTCAGGTATCTTACTATTTTGAAATGTCAACTCTGAAGGTAAGTTTCTTCCTGTTATCTAGGGTTTTATTGTTGATTGTTTTTGTTGTGGTAAGGCTCTTCTTTGATGCTTAGTCCAACATATTCTGGGCCTTTAGTGTAGCCCACGTTTAACTGTTCAGATTTTTTCATCACTTCTTCATGTGATTCTTTCCCTAGATTTGCGGTACGATTGCCCTTTTGAGTGCATTTGTTTCACCCCTAAGAGAAAGCTTCCTTTCCTCTGTTTCTTCTCTAGCAATTTTGATCTGTTCTGCTTGTTTTTATGCAGAATTCCCTCCATCCCCCCAGATCCTATGATTTAAGTTCTCTCTGTCCCTCGGTGGCCTGAGGGAAAAAAATATTATGCTTTTCAGTTCTGGGACCCATCCTATCTTAAAACAATTCATTACCTCCCCTCCTTTCTCCCATGAGGCTCTTCTGCTTCCAGTTTCTTCCCTATTAGGGTGTCCTGCCCTGGGGAGCCAGTTGGAGTCGATCCAGAAAGGTCCATTTTGCATTTAGATGGTCCCAGGAAACAGACTGGATTCAGTGTGTGCACCTCTTGCCAACACTTCTGTGTCACAGTCTCTTTTGTTTCCTGGGGGCACTTTTGTATGTGGCACTCCTCAGCCACTTGTACTCCACCCTGGGTCTCTGCTAACGTTGGTCCTAGTGCCTGAATTTGCATGGGATTCTCACTTGCTACTGTGAGTGGCTCTTTGGACTGAATCCACAGCAACAGCGACCTGGGCTGCGCTGCCTCTGTGTGACTTGCAAGCTGCATGGAAATGAGTGAGAGGGAGGGGTCTGGACTGGCGGATCTGGGACACAAATTTCCTACCTTATTTTGGTGCTTTGTTTTTTTCCTTTTTCTTGTTTAGCATTTGTGGAATCCTTCTCCAATCTCTATCATACTCCAGAGATCCAACCAAGTGGGATTTGTCCTTTCATTAGTTGATTCTGAAACAAGACTTTTTTCTAGAGGTACCTTTTACCATGTTTCACCTAATTTCTGACACATTTTAACAGAAGCTTTCTGTAGATAAAATTTCTGCCTGAATTGTTTATATCATTAATTAGTTACTCTACTTAAGTGGGGTGGGGGGATTCAAGGTAGATAAGAAAGAAGGCTCACCTGTGTGATGTTTTAGGAAAGAGAGAACCACTGTTTTTGCTGTAGACTTCTCTCATGCTTTACCTGAGGTCCAGAACACTGAATCAATAGACTGTAAGCACCTAAGCTCTGAGCAAGTTAAGTAAGACAGGTACCCCCTCCTCTGTCACCCATGTTAATCCTTCTCCTGAAAAGATGACTTCTATTCTCCATCCTCCATCCTGATTATCCCTTTCATGTTGTCTGACTTGGAATTGAAAACAAGGCTCCATAGTTTTTTTATCTTGAAAGTTACTCCAAAGAAACAAGAAATCCCAGGCCCCACCATCTTCACCCACATCGTGGCATCAGGCGACTTCAAATTCCTGATGTGCATCCTGCCTGGCCTCAAGTTGACTCCCATAGACAGGCCTCACGTTGCTTGTACATAAAGGGCTCTTGCTTATGTCAGAATGGCACTCATTCTTTTGTTGTTATTCTTTCAACAAATATTTACCAGATGTATGGTATACCAACCTCTTCCTTTCCATGTTTTCTTACCCTGGTCCAAAACATGATTCTGTCTTCTCAGAATTGTTGGGGAGATAGTTTCCATTCTTCCTCATTCCACCTGCCACTTGCTGTTTTCTTATGGGAGGTAGTATGATTTTTGTGATTGCTGTTTTAGAAAAATGATCATTGCATTCTCATGGACAAGGTTCTGCTTAACTTTCTTATGGAATAATCCTTCCCACAAGGGACATACATTGTTCTCATTTCTGTGTAGTAGACCAGCTGGAGCAGATGCTGCTTCTATGAATAGCTTGTGATTGTATAACTGTTCTACCTATGTTTGAATGGATAAGTTCAATTTTGGGGGTAGGAGTATGAAACCCATTTTGATCTTTGATTCAAATTTTGTTTCCTAACTAAGAATTAACATTAAAAAGCTGATATTTGGGTCACTACATGATTCCTGGATTTATGTTTCAGAATTTAGAGGCAAGTAGGATATGATTTTTATTCTCAAACCCAATCATCTATAGGGAGCCCAGACTAAGAATGAGGGCCTTTAATCCTGGATGGCTTAATGTAATGCCTGGATACATGCCAGAGTATACTAATCAGATAATCAAAAAGTATTGGCAAGGTCCCTTGAGGGGTGGGAGAAAAATTATGGAACTATTAAACTTTACCATGGAGAAAACCCTGATTCTGTGTCAAACATTAGGGACACCCAAATCAATAGACCAAGCCCTTGATCTTGAGGCTTGTTCTTGTGAAGCTTATGCAAGTAGCAGAGAAGCTTAGCCTACCTATAGATATGCCAAAGAGTTACTTCCAGGATCTCTTATGTTATTCAGATGTGGCCTCTCTTTTTTAAGCCCAACTCTGGAAGTGAAATCATTGCCCTCCCCACTACATGGGATATGTCATCCAGGAGTGAAAATCTCCCTGGTGGTGCGGGAGATGACTCCCAGGGATGAGTCTGGCCCTGGCACCGTGGGATCAACAATGCCACCCTGACGAAAAGGGGTAAAAGAAGTGAAACAGATGAGGTATCAGTGGCTAAGAGAGTTCAAATAGCGCCGAGAATCTACTCTGGAGGCTACTCTTATGCAAATTTCAGTTAGACATTGCTACCTACCATAACTTGCCAAACCCTTACCCAAACCATTCCTGCCAATCCTAAACAACACCAAGGGCAATATATAAGATTCTACAATGGTCCCATGTCTTAGGGTAACTTTCCAGAAACTTCCAACCTCTAGATGGGTCCCTGGACAAGATTAATCCAGAAATGCAGAGGGTCAGCCTCTCCAGATCATCAGCTAGTTCCATTCCCCTATCCCATATTGTCGACAATCCCTTCCAATATGAAAAAGTTAGAATGGACATAGTCCAAATACCACTAAAAAGTGGGAGAAAGATCAAAGGTGATGGTGGAGTTATACAGAAAAGGTTGTGTTTAATAAATGAGTATGATTTCTGAATCATTAGATTGATATTTCTTCTAGTCTCCAGTCAGTATCTTCGAGCAATTAGAAGTAAAAATCTAAAATTGTGAAATTGTAACCCATACTAAACTCTGAAATATGTTCTACAACTAATTGTTGTGATGTGCTTTGAAATTTATTGCTTTTTTGTATATGCTATTTCTCACAAGAAAGAAAAAACATTTTTTTTAATTTTAAAGGAAAAAAAATCCCAATCATCAAGAGTACTCTTTATGCAAGATATAACTTGAAGCTATGAGAAATTTTAAAAAATTGAGATACATGGTCCCAGCCCTCAAAATTTGTAATTTTAGAGTGGAGATAAGACATTTACATAAATAATGGCAATTCAAATATGGTTATTATCATCTAATATTTTGGAATCACTTTCTGGTTCTAGGATTTGTCACAGATGCTGAGGATACAGTGATGTGTTATGGATTATGCTCTCAAGTTCCTTACAGAAAAGTCTTCACTGAGTAAAGGGCACTTGACCTGGCCTAAGAAGGTAGGAGTTCACAGGGCAGAGATGGGACAAGATATTCTAGATAGAGGAAATAACATGAATGTGGAGACGAAAGTAAGAATGCTCTTGAGCATTCAAAACACTCCATTTTGATGGAACCTAAAGGATCTTGTAGGACAGTAATGGGAGGTAACCAAGGCTGGAACTCATTGGGTGGGTTCTTGACTGCTGGTCCAGTCAGAGCTAGTGGAGCCTAGTGGTTAATTGTCAATGACCCTATGTAGAAACAAGGGGCCTCAATAAATTCCTTGAGAGAAGGAAAAATGTCCCCTAAAGAATCATCTGGATCTGTAATTTACTTAGTCTAGAATCACAGAATATCAAAACTGGCGGAGACTTTAGAGATTTTCTAGTTCAACTTTCTTATTTTATCAATGAAGAAACAAGCTTCAAGAGGTGCAGTGTTCTCATAAACACCAAGTGTGTACCTAAAAATCTTAACGCTGATATCAGTGTGAAAGGTCCATACCAAGAATTAAAGCATCAGCAGGATCATTAGCATCATCTTTGCACAAGAAGGGCAGGTGGCCCCCCAGAATTCCAATAGCACAATGGGTGAGAACTGTTTCAGTAACACAGATTACATACTTTCCTGTAGAGCAAGTGGGCAGAAGTCTGGTCTTCGCCTGTGTGGATACTGGTCTTGTGTGAACCAGAGGGACTGACTCACCAGTAATTAGCAGATTATTGTTAGATTGTTATTTTTTACGTGTTAGAGTCATACACCTAAATGACTCTTAGGTTAACTTGTCAACCCCTGCCCAGACTTTAAATAGGTTAGAGAGTTCTTTTGTTGTGGATGCTCAGATGAATGAGAGGCCATTGGAAACTGTTGCCATTATGAATCTTCTGGGAAGTGCCTGTCTCCGATGCCTGGCTTGTCAGACTGTGAGTTGGATGGGACAGGCAGGAACAAGGAGCAGAGGGGAACACCTGTGAGAAACAGAAGTAAATAGTTTATTAAGAATAATTAAATTAATGAAATGGACAGTCTCCAACCCACTTTCATCACCAAATGTTTTATGAACTGTGGGCCCATGCAGCCAGAGGGAGAGTTTTAATAAGAGCTCCTCACTCCTTGAAACTATTCGTCAAGAACCCGACACAGTTGCGAAAACTTCCAGTCTTTTGAGGTTGGGAAGCTTGCTGGTGAATTTGTCCAGCTCTTCTTGGGAATGGAAGTTGAGAAGGGCTCAGACAGTGCCTCTTGAGCAAATGTCTTTCTTTCTTGTAACCAAGTTGCCATTGCTTAAAAGAAGCTGCATTTCCACAGAAATTTAAGAATGAAAACTAAAATTTTAAAAAGTTTAAAACAGTTATTTTTAACTTATTATAAAAGTGTTATGTTTATGTTTAAAATCTCAAAGAATATAGAGTAGCAAAAATAATAAAATAGAAATCAGATCTAAATCCCACGACTGAGATAACCACTAATTTCTATGCATATTATACATACATACAAACATACATATATATGTATTATGTTGCACATGTTAAAAATATTTTAATGATTATAAAATTTATTGTGGCAAAGCTATTGAAAACAGTATAGAAATGTTTAAATTTAGAATGTACTTCATAATCCTTCCACAGTTATACCTTCCCTTAAGAAAATAATTGACATTTTTATGTTAACTCATAAAATTTATTCTTTTTTAAATACTTGGTAGTTCATGATATGAATGTGCCATTATTTGTTTTAGCATTCTCCAATTGATAAAACTTACATAGCTTTTAATTATTCACTGAAGTGGCATAATCATGATATTTACACTTGTTTCTTTGTGCAAGTATTTCCTAGAAGTGGAGTTCCTGGGTCAAAGGGTTTGGAAATATACTATTGTGTAATCTTTTTTTTTTTGACGTATTAATATATTATGAACTTTTTTCCAGGTTATTAAGTATTTAATTTTCCAGATCTAATATTATATTCCATGACTGTACTACAGTTTTTCCATTCACATAATACTAGAAATAGAGTTATTTCCAAAATTTAACTGCAATTAACAACTTAGCAGTAAACATAAGTGTAGCTAAATTTTTGCATACATGCTTAAAATTACATCCTTAAGATGAGCTCCTAGATGTAGAATTGTTCATCCAAGGAGTGTGCATATTAAAAACAATAACATTTATTGTTTTTTATTATTACAGAAATAATATGTGGTTAATTGTACATTAGAAAATAAAGATAGGCAAGAAAATCAATCACTCATAGCTTCACCCCTCAGAGCTAACCATCGGTAACGTTGTGAGAATAAATGCTGATGACTGCTCTTTCCATATCCTTTTTTACATGAATGTGAATATAGAGTACATGCTGCTTTGAACAACCTATAAAAAACACCTTTTCATTTATATCCATTATCATTTCAAATATCTGCCTGGTGTTATATTTCACAGATGCGCCAAAACTTAATTGCACAAGCCTTATTGTTGGGCATTTAGGTTGCTAATGCACATACATTTAACACCTTTGATAAGTAATAACAAATTGTCCTCCAAAAGCTTGGCCAGCTCTACTTCTAGCTGTTGTATGCAAGAATGCCAGTAAAAATGGAAGTTTTCAAGGACTCAATAGCAAAGACTGAAATGATCTTCTTCAGGGGTATATAAACTGACATCTGAGAGTCCAAGCATGACTGGCAACCAAATGAGCCCCAGATAACCTCAAGCAGGCCCATCTAGGATCGAATGTTACTGGGTCCCCCTTCTCTTAGAGATGAGACTGAGTCAGCTCCATTATCCATTCAGCTGAGAGCTCTATTTCTGGAATGAATTCTAAATACATATTTTGTGAATGCCTTGTTCTGCTCTCCATCCTCAGAAAGTTACAAATGTTCTAAATTTTAATTTTTCCTAGAAAATAATCTATTCTAATTAATCTCTCTTGAGTTTCCTCTAAACCCTTTGGTATTTTCACTCTGCACTGATTTTATGAGCAATGGGTCCTCTCAGTCCATTATCCATTATCAATACTGTTTATGGTACATTCATTTTTAATCCATAGGATGGATGATTCTCAAGCTCTTTGACCACCTTATATAGACCTTCCTGAGTTCCATGAAAGTATTTTCATATTATATATTATATTTATTTTGTTTTTTTTTTTTACTTAGAGAAACCACCATAGGGAAACACTGTTGTAGGTTCTCAGAGAGGGACACAAAGTCGAATAACCTAGGGTTCCTAATGAACCTACTATTCCCTTCCCTTGGGCTGTAATAGCAGCTCAATGGGCCAAGTCTCCCAATCAGAGACAGGGGAGGACATTACTGGTGGACAATCCATTGCTGCTTAGCTCTTCAGTGATAAACATGGATGGAAATTAAATATCTCATCTTCTTGTTTCATGGAATTAGGTTTTTCACAAGGGTAAGGGTTAATGGACTTTACAGTCCCAATTTTTGCCTCCTCTTGAGGTCTTTCCTTAAGCTCCTCAACCACGGTCTCTGGAAGCCCTGGTTTCCTTTCTATGGCTTCACGTCCAGGGTACATAGTAAAGCCACTGCCTTCAGGTAGTCTGTGTTCTTGGGCCAATAGAGGCAAGACATTACACAGTAGCTAACTATAAGAGCTCAAACATATCTACACAAAATAGTCTAACATCTACATAGAAAATATCCATATAGACAGCAGAGGAACTGTCGTTTTTCATTCCTAGTCTGGTTTCTTCTTCCTCCTCCTTCTGTAGAAGACAAAATAAACTGGGAGATTTGGTTCTGCCAGAAGTTTTGATCTTCAAAAACGTTGAAAGGAGTGTTAGGGAGGGTGTGAGCAAACAGGCATTCTCATATACTGTTGATGGTAGTGGGTATTAGTACAATCTTTTTGCAAATTAATTTGTCAGAAACAAAATGGGCATAATAAGTTGATAGGGGCTTTTTCTGTTGTTTTCAAATTACATTTAAAACCCATAGCTGAAATTGTGAGAAACTAGGTAAGAAAAACTAGGTATGTAAAAGGGAAAGCTTCTAATGGGATATGAGGCTGAAGTTCTAAATGGATTAGAAAGTTATGATATCTGCTAATATGCTCTTAAGAGTGCAGCAGGGGGTTCAATAACATGGTTGAAGTAAGTGATTGGAAAAATTAAAACCATTTCATGTTTTTTACTCTGTCAGAGTTTTTGTAAAAAACCAGTTATATGCACATCCCCTTTGATCCTGCAATTCCATAGTTAGGAAATAAGACTATGGATATAATAGGTAACACATGACAAGATATATGCACAAGGATGCTTACTACAAAATTTTTGTAATAGTGAAAATAAAGGTAACAAGAAAAAACAAATGCAACAAAACACTGGAAACCACATGCTATCAATAGGATATTGATCAAATCAGTTATCTCATAGTATACATTAAAAAAACAACATAAAAAAACGAGGTAGATTTGTATGTGTTGACATAGAAACAGCGCCAAGATATTTTATCAAGTGAAATGAGGGGCCGAAAAATATATATATAAATCTTTAAAAGTAAAAATTGTTTTTATACACTTCACACAGATTGTCACACTCATTGCTAGGGAATTAAGTATACCCTGTACAACTCTACTAAGAGATAACTCTTGGAATCTTGTGCCTTATTTCTTCTGGATGTTCCCGCATACCCCTTTTCCCTTTGCTGATATTGCTTTGTATCCTTTTGTTTAACTAAATCTTAGCCATGAAAATACTAAACAAACAAAAAACTTTGTATAAGTATTTAAAATGTACATGTATATATTGATGTATACCTTAAATATGTTTCTAGAAGGATCCACAAGAAACTTAAGATTGGTTTTCTTTGGAAAGAATAATTGGGAGCCTTTCACTTTTCATTTTATTCCTTTAGGAGCTGTTTGAGTTTGTTCCTAAGTACATTTGGTTATTTTCTTAATGCAAAAAGTAAATAAATATATGCTAATTTTAAGTATGAGAGATATCAAGGGAAGAATGAGCAGCTGCATGAAGAGAGGAGTCTGGGTGTGTGAGTAAGCTCTGAGGTGGCAGTAAAAGCAAGTTCAATACCCAGCCTTGTGGCTTTCACCGAAGACAATTGTGTAGGAGGCCTATTGTGGCTTTTATGGAAAGTTCAGAAAGGAGCCAGGACATGCATATTGCTGTGGAATAGGTTGAGGAGGGGAACCTAGTAATTTTTTATTTCCATATGAGTTATGCATTGCTGAGTAAAATTAAAGAGTAGGAGGATTTATTGGGCAGTGTGACTGGTTCTCGACCTGAGTAACCAAGGACTTGCATCAAGTCCTATCAAAAACCCGAACTGGATTCTTGGTGGATGAGACACTGTCCTAGACTCATGGGCCCTTAGAATATAAAAGCTGAAAAGGATTTGGGGGATGCCCTCCTTTTACTTAAGAACATTAGGACTCAAGGAGTGACATGTACTAGTCTAAGGTCACATGGATAGTAGGTGGCTAAACCAGTACTGTAACCCTTGTCTCTAGGCTCCCGGTCAAATGCTATTTTTCCTAGAAGTGATACCAGCCCTTTTCTTGTCATGGTCTGACTATTTTCACTCAATATCTCTTCCTGTAAATGTCCAGCAGCTCTTCAGAATCAAGGGCCTGGTATTTGGTCATTATTCTTTTGATATCCTGCAAGGCTCTGATCACATACCTAATCTAGAATATTTATGCAGGTATTCCATATGTGATATTAGTTTATAATTTCTGTTTTTGCACAACTCTATTTAACTGATGACATGATGCATTTTTTCCCCACATTTTTGCATCTCTGAAATTGGGATGCAGTTGACAATTTCTGTCAGCCAGGCCTCCGTCATGACTCTACTGCCACTGCCTTTGCTGTGCCTGTGTGAACTTGTCCAAAACATTCCATTGACACCTGCTGGCGAGAGCAAGAAAGCTATGGCATCAACACCTGCCAAATGAACATCAGCAATTCAGATAAAAAGCTCCCAGAGACAAGAATGGACCCTTCTTTTGGGAAAGGCAGTATTAGCGATGCTCATATGTGGTACAGAGGACAATATTGTGCAGAAAAATATCAGTGACTTTGAACAGAAAAGTGATTCAGAAGAGCTTGACCCTGAATATGAAGTTTTCCTTTTTATGAATACAAGTGATAGATGATTAAAAATCTTTAAAAATAAAACTAAATGAGTGCTTTCGGTAAATTTAAAGTAAAAAATCTAATCGATAAGAAAGTCACAATTTAATTGGTAGCAGTTTTTTAGTGGTCCATAAAATAATAGGTCTTACACTCATTGGGATCTTAGTTTAGCTGAAATATGGTAACTATAATCAAGCATTGATATTAAATCATAAAATGAATTGGGAAGAGTCTCTCAATTAGAAAAGATATTAGAATTAGCTAAAGGTCAGTTAACACAAGCTGTGAACCCATGTGGTCCTGGAGTCTTTTTCCAGCACAAGATCTTCAAACACTATTCCAAGCTGTTCTATGCTAATCGGTCTATTTCATTTTCTTTATTTCCGGGTTTATTTTGGTAATTTGCATTTTTCCTAGGAAATCACCCATTTCCTCTGGGTTTCCATTTCTTTTCTCTCATTATACTTTCAGTTTTTTTGCTATTTGTAGTTTCCTGCAGAATCTTAATTCTTATCTACTTTTGCCCTCTCTTTTTATCTTAATAAGGCCAAATCTTATTAATCTTTTGCAAAGGAGGATTTTATATTTCTTTGCACTTTCTATTTCTTTTTTATGACATTTATTTCAACATTTATTTTTTGTTTTTTTCATTTTTTTGTAAACCTTTATTTTTCTTAATTCTTTTTTCCTCATTTCTTTTGATTTCCTCTTTTTTCCTAATTTCTTAACTCAAAAACTAGCTTTTTTAAAAATATATTTTCTATTATAATGAAAACATTTAAGGTATACATTTTCCTGTGAGTATAGTTTCTACTATAAAATTTTATTTGGTATAAAGTGTTCTCTTTTTCATTGATTTATACATTTTTATAATTTTGTTTTGATGTCCTCTTTGTATGCTTTTGGTCAACTTTACATTATTTACTTTCAATTTTATTGAATTAAAATGAGAGAATGTGCTTTTTAGAGCCTAAGGTTTTCTTTGTGGTTAAATATGACTGATTTTTGTAAATGTTCTATGGGTACCAAAAAATGTTTTGTTGTTGATTGCTTGGCATGCCAGCCACCACATTTGGTTGGGCACCCATTCTTGCAAGATCGTGAATAAATTCTTTTCTTCTCCACAATCAGGTGAGTGTTTATTTTCTTTCAGGTACAGTCACAACCCATGAAATGTTGAAATGTCTTTGCCCTGAGCCCTTAAGCTGCCCTCTGGCACTCCCTGCCCTTTTGCAGGGCACTAACCTTCATTTTTCCATGGCCAGCTGCCACCATGGAAGATCTTCTCCTAACTGTAACTTCTATAAAATTCATGCCTAACGCCATGCCAGGAGTATTCTTTGGTTTTAGGACAGAACTGGGTTGTAACATATATTTAATTTTTATGTTGTTTGGCATATACATGTACACATTCTCATGATTATCTGTGTATATTTTTCTATGTATCTATGTATTTCTTTACATGAACTTATTTTTCTTATTTACCAGTCAGGTATTGATTTGCTTTATAGAATCTTGTGGCAGCTGAATAGACTGTACTGCATAGTTCTCCGACTGTGAAACACATGATTTACATAGTCATTTCTTTTGGCAGCTGCCGTAAAAGGAATTTAAATCTTTCTTCCCAGATTCATTGAACAATGTTTACTGAGCACCTGTTTTTTTCTAGTCTATTCTAAATGCTAAAGACACAGTGGCAAATATAGCAGATAGGGCCCTCAATTCTGGTGGGAGATAAAGGCAAATCAATAAATGAGGTAGTATTAGATTGTTATAACTGTTATGAAGAAAATAAACAGGATAATGAGTTATGGAATGAAATGGGGACTTGGTTGGCCGTTGGGTAAAGAGGCTACCTTAAATAAAGTAATAAGGGGAGGCCTCTCTGAAAAGATTATATTTGGGCTAAGACCTATGAGCTGAGAAGCAATAATGATGGGAAGATCTGGGAAAGAATGTTCAAGCAGAAGGAGCAGTAAAAGGACATTAAGTGGAAAAGCCCTGAGATAGGCGTGAGTTTGATATGTTAGAGGAACAAAATAAAAAGTGACTGGGGAAGCCTCAGGGATACACTCAGATTGTAGTACCACATTGAGATTGACCCTACAGACCAAGTCACAGAATTGTTAAGTCAGAGTTCCTTAACAATTCCATATCCTCCATGCCTCAACTGGCCAATGATACCTCAAACTGCCTGCTGGACAAATCCAGCCGACTGTTCCTAATTTGAGTGCCAAACCCAGGCAGTGGAGCACAATGCACTTGATCAACACAAAATATAAGGAAGGAGAGGGGCCAGATGAGTTTCACCTCTCTGAGGGAGCTGTTGAAACCTGACTGTAAGCTCCATCAAAAAGCCAACTCTGAGCCAAGAAGAGAGGGCTGGGTCAGGGTTTCTCAGGAAGTTGTCTGTGAAGCTGAAACAGGATGATTATAAACAGGATTGGGGTTGGCTGATCAAGGCTTTTGATTAGTGAATTTGGATCACTGGCTCCTGGCTCTGAAGGCAACTATTGTTTCAACACATCCCAGACGAAGTAGGTGGCAGCCATTGGTTCAACCCTTCCTGGACAGGGGCAGAGCAGTGGTGATTTAAAGATGCAGTGCTTCCTCAGGGCTACAGGGGACAATTAGCTGAAGGGCTGCATTTGCTAGGCAGGCTAGGAAAGCTCAGCTTTGGGATAGCATCAGAGAAGTTTTGTGCACCTTTCCTGACCCCCTCCATAGGGTACTTTAGAGCCAGGCTACAACCCCTTTGTGGGTCCCTAACCCTTTTTGACTTGGGAAAGACTGAATTGAGAAAGTCAGATAGAAATGAGAAGCCACTCAATATGGTACAAAACAAGAAAGCAAATAAATATAAAAGTAGACTTTAATGGAAGTGAAGGACAAAAAAAAAAGGTATAAGACTTACAAAGTCTAACTAGTAAAATGGAAGAAGAATGACCTATATTATTAGTAGTGAGTTTAAATGTAAATGGATTAAATTTTCCAGTCAAAAGGCCAAGATGGCAGAATGGATAAAAATACACGACACCCCCTCCCCCAAAAAATGCATGACCCAACTCTGTGCTGTCTGCAAGAGACTCATCTTAAATTCAAAGATACAAGTAGGTTGATGGTGAAAGCCTCGGAAAAAAAGCAAAAGCCCTGAACAAGACAGAAGCATGGTAAGACAGGGAAAATCCTCTACTATGTATTTGCTTTGGGCAGACTATCCTGATAGGAGGGCTGAAGCTCAAGAAAATTTCTGTCTAGTCTTCAGCTGGTTACAAAATCAAGAAACAGTAACTCCCTGGATTTACTCCAGGGAGTAAATCTAGAGTTAATATTTTAAAATATTAAAATGTGCAATGTGCCAGGAGACCCAGGTTCGATTCCTGGACCATATGCTCCACCCCCTACAAAAAAATAAAATGTACAATGTGCAACAAAGAAACAAAAGAAGATAAAAATACAGAAACCCCCATCCCACCTATTGTTTATTTAGTTTTTAATCTGCTTTTTCTTACTCATCTGTCCATACACTGGATAAATGGAGTGTCAGTCTTAAGGTTTTCACAATCACATGGTCATACTTTAAAAGCTCTATAGTTTTTCAATCATCTCCAACAACCAAGTCTATTGGATTACAGTTCAACAGTTTCAGATATTTCTCTCTAGCTACTCCAATACACCCGAAATGGAAAAGGAATATCTATATACTGCATACGAATAACCTCCTGAATGACCTCTCAACTCTATCTGAAATCTCTCAACCACTGAAACTTTTTTTGTTTCATTTCTCTTCCCCCTTTTGGTCAAGAAGTCTTTCTCACTGCCACAATGCCAGGGCCAGGCTCATTACTAGGAGTCATGTCCCACATTGCCAGGAAACTTATACCTCTGGAAATCATGTCCCACGTAGGAGGGAGGGCAGTGAATTCACCTGCAGAGTTGGTTTAGAGAGGCCACATCTGAGCAATAAAAGAGGTTCTCTTGGGATGACTCTTAGGCATAATAATAAGTAGGCATAGTTTCTCCCTTGCAGGAATAAGCTTCATAAGGGCAACTTACTGTCATAAGTTTCAACTTACTGTCCGCAAGGTTATTCTAGTTGTATTCATCCAGTTGCATGCCTAGTTGCCATCTAGTTGCATTCATAGTTGCATTCATCTACTTGCATGCCTAGTTGCATTCACCTACTTGCATACAACTTCATTTCTTCTTGCAGCTGCTCAATAGTCCCTTGTATATACACACCACAGTTCCCCCTTCCATTCTTCAGTTGATGAACCTTTAGGACACCTCCATCCATTGCAAATTGCTGTCATAAACAGTACTGTGCAAATGTCCATTGCGTCCCCCTCTCAGTTTCTCCAAATATATACCTACTATAGGGTTGCAGGATCATATGGTAATCCCTCCCCTAGCCTCCTGTGAAGGCACCACACTGCCCTCCAGAAAGGCTGCACCACTCTACTTCCCTACCAATAGTGAATATTAACATCTCTCTCTCTCTCTCTCTCTCTCTCTCTCTCTCTCCACATCTTCTCTAGCACTTGTATCTCTCTGTTCACTTTAAAAATAGTTTTATTCATACTTCATACAATCCAACCTAAGTAAAAAATGAATGGTTCCTGATAGAATCACATAGCCATGCTTTCACCACCACAGTCTTTATGAGAATATTTCCATTTCTTTCCCACAGAATCCCATGCCCCTGCCCCATAGCCCCTACTTATTGATATTTAGCTTTGGCATATTGCTTTTGTTACATTCAATGGAAGCATATAACAGTGTTACTGTTAATTATAGATCCTAGTATGCATTGATTATATTTTTCCCCTTATACCATCCCATTTTCAAAACCTTGCAATGTTGACATTCATTTATTTTTCCCTCATGCAAAAAACATTCTTATATTTGTACATTTAATCACCATCACTGTTCACTCTAGGCATTGCTAAGTTATACCATCTCAGTCTTTATCCTCTATCTTTCCTTCTGGTGTCATACACGCCCCCAGCTCTCTTCCCTCAACCATATTCACACTCAGTTTCTTTCAGAGTACTTACAATATTTTGCTACTATCAGATAATATTGTGCTATTCATTTTTGGATCTTAACTATCAATCCCTTTGAACATTCTGTCCCCCTTCAGCATCAAATTTCCAATCTCTACCCTCTTTCTACCTCCTGATCGATAACCTGTGTTCCCAAAGTTTCACTCATTAATGTTAGTTTATATTAGTGAGATCACACAGTATTTGTCCTTTTGTTTCTGGCTAATTTCACTCAGCATAATGTCCTCAAGGTTCATCAACATCATCACATTCTTCATAACTTTATTCTGTCTTACAGCTGCACAATATTTCATCATAGGTATATACTACAATTTGTTTAGCCATTCATCCATTGATGGACATTTGGGCTGTTTCCATCTCTTGGCAGTCAAAAATTAATGCCACTTTAAATATCAGTGTACAAATGTCTGTGTTCTTGCCTTCAGTTCCTCTGAATATAATATCTAGTAATGCGATTGCTGGATCATACGGCAATTCTATATTTAGCTTTCTGAGGAACCACCAAACTGCCTTTCAGAGTGGTTGCAGCATTCCACATTCCCACCAACAGTGAATAAATGTGCCTCTTTCTCTACAATCTCTCCATTACTTGTCATTTTCTGTTTGTTTTTTTTTTTGATAATAGCCATTCTAGCAGTTGTGAGTTGATATCTCCTTGAGCTTTTAATTTGCATTTCTCTAGTAGCCAATGAGGTCCATCATCTTTTCATGCTTTTTGGCCATTTGTATACCCTCTTTGGAAAAATGTCTATCCATGTCTTTTGCCCATTTTTTTTATTGGGTTGTTTCTCTTTTTGTGGTTGAGTTGTAGAATTTATTGATATTTTCTGGATATTAAACCCTTCTATTGATACATGGTTTCCAAATATTGCCTCCCATTGTGTAGACTGCCCATATTACCTTCCTGACAATACAGACCAAAACCTCTTATGAATGCAGATGCAAAATTCTTCAAGAAAATGCTAGCAAACCGAATCCAACAACATATAAAAAGAATTATACACCATGATCAAGTGGGATCTATCCCTGTTAAGCAAGCTTGTTTCAATATAAGAAAATCAATTAATGTAAGACATCACATTAACAGAATGAAGGGGAAAAACCACATGAGCATCTAGAACAGAATCCAGAATATAGCTTATCAGGAGATGGAGTGGAGGTGGGGAATGGAAGTTCAGGCTTACAGTCCTCAGGATTCCTATTTGGAACGATGGAAACATTTTGGTTAATGATGGTGTGATGGTAGCACAACATTGTGAATGCAATTACCAGCACTGAAATATATATCTGAAAGTAATGAAAAGGGAAATTGTTAGATTGCATATATAGTAACAGAATAAAAATTTAAAAAGAAAATCCATGGAACTCTACTACACAGTGAGGTTAAACCATGCTTGTATTAATAGTACAATTATAAAAATGTGCTATCATCAATTCTAACAAACGTTCCAAACTGATGCAAGGTGGTGGTGGTGGGATGGTACATGAGTATTTTATGCATAATTGTTCTATAAACCCACAGCTTCTCTAATGAAGGGGGAAGAATAGTGACTTCCTCTCCTTCCATTCATATACAGACATGAGTTATAAAATCTTTCTCTTTTCTGTTATTTCCTTCTTTTTAGTTTTAGTGCTTTGTTTTTCTCCTGCACTTATATCTCATTAAGTTAGTCTTATTTTATATGCTTTTGTTATCTCTTCCAACAACTAATTTGGCTTGATGAATATACATCATCCTTACTAATCTTCTATGCTACTGAGCCCCTTTAGATATATTATTTCTCTTTTTGACTCAGTGGGGCTCCAGGCTGGTTTTGGAGGATCCTGAGGCAGCAGTCGTAGATGTGGGAAGGCAAAGTGAGCACCCCTTTTTGGGTTGGATGTATAGAGATGAGAAATCCACAAGTCCGCTACTGTGGCAGAGAGGAAGAACCTTGCTTCCTGATCTTTAAAAATTTTGTCAGTCTCAGAGGAAGGGAGGAAAATGTCCACCATTCCATTCCTTTTTATCTCTTGGGGGCCACATATTTATGCGAGGCTGAAATCAACCATTAACTGTAGGTTCCACAATATCTCTGAAAGGCAAGTTTTCCTTGGGTTCATTGGTTTGTTTTTGCCCTGGGAATTTCCTATGATGGACTCTCTTGTAGTCTTTGGTGGGAGTATCCCAGCACCTTTTATTTCCTCTAGGAGTCATAGAGCACTCATGGCCTTGTTTTCACTCAAGATACTTAATCCAAATGGTATCTTTCACTCAAGATACCTAAGCCAAATGGCTTCATTCAGCCTTAGCTGCCATTTGGCTAAAATTGGAGTTGCTGGTGGGAGGGAAAGCAAATGTACTCAAGTTGCCATCTTCTTGGTGTTCTGGTTCTTGAACTCCTACTAAGTCCTCGGAAGGTAAGATTACCTCTTGTGCTCTCCATACCTAATTCTGTGATCTATACATTGCTATAAAAATGAAGATAGAGCACTAGAAGCAAGAGGAAGAAGAGATGGTGAAGGAGAATAAAAAGATGAGGAGGAGACAGAAGGAAAGGAAGCTGAAAGTGCCAAAAATTTTCAATGATGTTGCTGTCTTTTGAAGATTTGTTCTTAGCACCAAGAGATTTTCTTAAATTAGCATCTGCATTTAACATGACTTTCTTACCTGCCTAACAGTCTAATTTTATAGGGTGTGCATCTATGGGGCTTGCGTTTCTGGATCTGTTTGTATATGAATCATTGGCTGATCTTGTCTTGGTGCTGGCAGTTGCATAAAGAAAACAGATTAGATGCTGAGGACTTGGGAGGCAAAGGACATATACAGTTACTTCATCCCCTTTGGGGTAATAGGCCCATTATTGACAAGCAGGTATTGATAGTAAATAGCATCTAAATTTTGATTGTGGAAAAGCGACATCTGCTTCATGTTAGATCAACTTTTTGGTCTTTGCTCTAAGATGGCTTTGATCCTGGATCACTGAAAGGCGTCAGAAATCAATTGTGCCACACAGTGGACCTAGCACTGACCACAGGATCACCTGGCAGTTTACTTACTCCCTTCTGTACCATGTGGCCAGGTGAAAATGACAGGTACATTCTGTTCTCTGTGCCCAGTGATGAAACTTCAATCTTTGGTTGTGGGTATATGTGTATTTGCATGGGTGTATCTGTATGTGTATGAGTGAGCAAGTCTTTAGGAGTGCATGAGGAAAATGAATGTAAATATTGATTTAACCCCATTCAAATTATTCTGCTTAATAGTGCCTTGAAGAAGTTATATTACCTGGAAATTATAAGGCTATATCACATGCATAAGTAGAAAAGTGAACCTCCTATATGGGATAAGTTGCTATAGTTTATAACAACATGTACATATATTTATGTGGCATTTACAGATAAAATACATATATAAATTCATTGTGGTTCAGCTTTTAATCACCTCACTGGGACATCCATGAAACCCTCAGCTAGGAGTGGCTCTTCTTTCCTTTTTCTAGATAGATTAGCTCCTATATCAATATGAGTCTAGTCGCTTCTTAGAGTCTGGGCTAAAAACTTCACAGTCAAGAATTCTTCCTTTTCAATTTACCACAGCTCAATGTTCAGTTCTTACATTATTGGATTTACGTCTCAATTGCATAGAGCTGTGATCCTATTACTCTCTCATTTTGCTCTTTCTTATAGGTGTTACTTACAAGATAGGAACTGTTGGAAGTGTGACTCCTGTATGCACCAACTTTTACAGCGGTTGGAGTAGTTTTGGATTGGAGAGATGGTAAAGGAAAGAACATTCTGAAGCCAAAGGTACAAAAATGTTATAATTGACAGTGCACACACGCATGCTCTCTCTCACACACACACACACATACATACACACACTTTTTCTTAGTAGTGTCATGTACCTCTCTGCTGGTATAAATAATTTAAAAGTTCCCTACATATCTAATTTGGCTAGCATAAATCATAAGAACTTTAGGAAATGTTTCCTTCAGTGACAATTGTTAACTTCAGAATTACTAAAAAAAAGTAAAATCTTCTCTGAGGTATTTATTAGTATGATAGATTCTTGACCTGTTTGTTGAATTGTTCTCTTGCATAAAGTTGGTGTGACATTGACTTCTCAAGCTCTCACTGCCTAAACTTTTGATTCTCATTATGATGCCTCGGAACTAGAGAGAAATTCTTGCAGCAGGCCAGGATTAAAAATGCAATTACAGGGCGGTGCAATGGTGGCTCAGTAGCAGAATTCTCACCTGCCATGCCAGAGACCCGGGTTCAATTCCTGGTGCCTGCTCATCAAAAAAAAAAAAAAAAAAAAAAAAATCACAATTACAATTACAGCACTGCCTAAGCCACTGGCATCTAGTAATCATCTATCCATTGGTCAATTACACACATGCCTTTTTTTATGAGATGCTACCTTCAGCAAAAGTGAAAAACTAAGATTATTTGTTTCAAAGCTGCCTATTGACATCTGTCATCCACAACAAACCCAATTTTTTCTCTTGACCCCTCAAATTTCTGAACCTATCTTCCCTTCCAAGAAGCCTTCTTATATATTAACAAGAATAAAAAGTTATATGCAAACTTTTTCCATTTCATTAAATTAGAAACATGTTTTGTAAAGAATGGTTCTTTCCTTCCCACTCCATTTAGCTCAACTCATAACCACAGTATATTCTTCAAAATTCTGGAATGTGGAATAATGTCAGGTATTCTAAGATGACTAAAATAATGGCACTAAAGAACAGTTATATAGGTGCTGTAATACCCTACTGCCCTCAGTACTATAAAACTTTGGATTAGGTTCGTGTGATTCTGGACTAAATGCAAGAACTAACCATGTCATCAAGATGATTTCACCAATTTCTTACTATAGCATGTACTATAAGTCTGTTGAGACTATGGAAGCAGAAGCAATTCTAATAGACAGGGATCTGGTCAATTAATATTTTATCCCTTGCATCTAGCACAGAATAAATGCCAATACATGCTTAACATATGCATTCATGTATTGAATAAATGTAACTAAACAGATGAGTAACGGTACAGCAAATAATCAGACAAATACCAACAATACAAGGATTTTGGATTATTTTTAAGTAAACGCTTGTCAATAAAAATTAAAATGCTTTTGGTTTTCCAGAATACAGCGCCAGATTCCAACAAACCATTTTGAATAAAATAAGGCACAATATTTGATTAGGCAAAATTCACAAACAGGGTTGGTTTGATCATATAAGATCAAATTATTTTCTATGTTCTGGGGAAAGAGAAGAAGGTTTTAGAACTGAAGGAGCTTAAATATACTTTTTAGAGCACTTATCATTCAAGATAATTTGTACATTTGATGTAATAAGCACACTTGCCCTAAAAATAAAATTGTTGAATGTCACTGAATTACATTGTTACCATTAATTTTTAAGTATCTATATCTATAGATGTAGATATTCATAATTCACAAGATTTCAAATGCAGAAAATTAAGAAATTTTATATCATAAAAAGCAGTTTTAACAAAGTAAAAGGAAATACATTTTCCATATTCTTTGTTGATACCTGGAAGTTCCAAACTTTATAAAAAGTTAAAATACTAGTGATTCTAACATTTTCCCCCACTATGTTTTTGTTTCTCATGAATACAAAGTGGGCTCAGAAATGCAAAAATCTTCGATTGCAGGCACACAGGTCTCTATGTGATTGCTGTGGTTTATATTATTTTGATAACACATTAATGTCCACCATTTCATTAGTAAAATGATTCTCTTAAACATCGACATACACAGAACAATTAACCAATTTAGTAATGTTTTTGCAGTATGAATAATAGCAATGTCAACTTTTTCCCAGGTTCTTCTCTTAACTGGAATTTAGAATAAAACAGTCCTATCCGAGTTATTTCATAGCCAAAGGGAAAAAGTACAATTGGTGAATGCAGTCAATTTCTCTGGCATGGCTTTCTGGTGTGACAGTATATAAATAACCTCCCACTAACAGATTTTATTATTTACTAGACTGAATACAAGTCCTTTATAATTATTGAGACTGACCAATGCTAGGTAAAAGTCTTATAGCACCCAAATCAATATTACCATGCAGATGTTCAATAATGCATTATGTTAGTGAATTATTTTCTATATCAATTCTTAGTAAAGATGGACCAAAGATAAAAAGAATGGAAATATTTACATGCAGAAATATTAAAACATACTCCCCTTTCAATCTAGTATTACAAAGAACCAAAAGGGGGAAAAACACTGCTAGGCCTCAGGGTGTAATATCTTTATATGATGCTATAAATATGAAGTTGATTATGAACTGCTGTAATCCCTCAGTGGTACTAGGGTACCAGATAAGTTTTCTTTATAAAATAATATAAAAGAGAATATACCTTTCCACTGATTTTATTTTTAGTGACCCTGATTCTTGTGGCTTTGACCAGTGAGATGATATGCATGAGTGGGGTTCCCAACCCAGAAGCCATGAACTCATGCACATTAGGCCCTATTTTGAGGGAGGTTCTCAAGATCACATAGTCTTTCTCCCTTGAGTCAAATGCAAAGGGTCACGAAGCTGTCACAACTTATTTAATGAGAGTTTCCCAAACTCTGGGTCTAGAGTGGAGGATTTAAGGCACATACTTTCTAATCACAGCTGAAAACATTTTTACTTTTAAAGAGCTCATGAGTATAATGGAAATACAAAAATAGGTACCATTAAATTCATTAGATTAATGTTTTACAAGGCATAGTGCATTATACAGAGTGAGTGAAATTCAAGTACTTCTTTACTAACATAAAATCTATACTTTAGATGAGAGGAAAGGGGGTAGTTTAGGTAAAAATTAGGTATTTCTATATAAACGCAGTTTATATATATATATATATATACATGCAGTAACTGACAACTTTCTTCTATATGAAGTCTTTTGAAAATTTAGGAATAACCATAAGCTTTTTATACAAATGGCTACTGCTTAAATGTTTTAAAAGGTCAAACTTTATTTGCACAAATTATTGGCTTTGTGATTATTCTTTTTTATGTACTTAAAAAGTAAACATTAACTCAAAACTGCAGATTGTACCACAAATTCCAGATTAATGAGGTAAGACTTTCTCCCTTTGGGAAGAGTAAGGTTGGCTGCAAGAAGACCCTATTACTTGCTTATTTTTCATTTTGAAAGAATGTGAACAATCTCCCAATAGCAGTCAGTGTGCTACTTAATAGCTTAACTTGAAAACAAGTCACTATTTGAAGCACTTTCCTGGTTCTGGAATCTCTCTGGGAGTCTAGTGACTTCTCTTTCCCTGCCCTTTGATACTTTTAAAGATTTCTTTCATTTAACATTTCAGCAGGCAGTCTTTGCCTTCTCTTCTTTTGTTTATAAAATTGATATTTATAATGTCTGATAGAACTGGTCTGCAGTATAACTTGGACTTTTAGTTTCTATCAATGCAAAATTTTCCTAAATTTGAGGTACAATTTACAATGAAAATCTCTACTTTTAAATTCGGTAAAGTTAAAGTTTCAAATACGAAGAATTTTAGAATAAGAGACACCTCTAGCACACAATTACAAGTAAGATATGAACAAGTCACTCTGAAATCTACCTTTACTACTCAAACACAGTCAATACTCAGAGCCCAGACTAGCTTGTCCTAACAGCCTAGAACTAGTTCACCATATAGTTTGGCAACACTGAGAGAACTGAATTGGATTCTAGGAGTAAAGACTACTAGGAATGTGCAAACTACCCATTCCAATCTCAACTATTAGTAGAGAAAAGTTTCATTCTAAAAATATTAGTGCTCTGGTCCACAGAAGTTTTTTTCCACAGAGCAGTCTCTCAAATCAACCAACTAGAGCTATTTCAGAATTTATTTCATTATGAAAACCTGACTTTACAGTTCTATAAATCTCTATAAGAAACAGTTTATTAATTGCAGTTTAAAAACAAACATGACTTATCCAACTAAAGAGACAGCATATCATTTTAATTATAGTTAGCTATATATGATTCTGGTTTCTAGATTATCAGGTACCTTGTTTCTTATCTCTGCTTAATTTCTATAAACACCAGTTATGAAAAAAGATGGAAGGCAGACAAAAGAAAAAGGGAAAATCTTAGAAATTATTAGCAGCTATTATGAAAAGGTAAACTAAGATTTTAAAAAATGACCATACTAACAGCTAAAATGTAGATTTCATTAAAAGTCACCAAAGACAGTGGCGAACCGATCACAGATTTTCAATTCTACATATAAACCACAACATATATTTTGCTGAAAGAACACTATGATATATATCTATATTATATAGCAAAGACTAGAAACAGTTTCTGGTTGGACCCAATCTTATAGACCCAATCTATAGCTGTAAAAGTTCAATCAATATACTTTTCTTTCCAGGAAGCTATAAATGGGTATGTATGTTAAGTACTATATTTACTTACCTACCCATTTATTTTACAAAGACTAACTCTTAGAGGATTACCCACATTATCACTTAGGTCTAGTTGGTAGTCAATAAGGAAGTAAGCAGAGGCATTAAATCAGAAAATTGTCATATCAATATGAGTATTTTACTACAAATACAAAAAAAAATTATACCAAAATATTGAGGCTTATCATTTAGGCACTGCCTAAGTCATCTTTACTTTTCATAATTTTGTAGTTTGCAGCTTGCTATGGCTCAAATGGAAAAGTAAACAAAATAGACTTACTTTTTATTACTTCTATTTTATGATGTAATTACCCATATACTACTTTGCTAGGTATTAGCAACACAGCAGATTACTTTTATAGAAAGTCAGAAAATTTCTAAATCAAAAGGGAAAAAGAATCTTATACATTATATAACAAGTTGAAGGGAATCACCCTATAGCAGCATTGCACAACTGCAGTTCATGAAACTCTCTTGATGCTTCATGAATTAACATACAAATAAATCTCAAACTATTCTACACTATATTTTCTTCTAAACTAAAAAATTATATGTGTGTGTGTATATATATATATTTGGGGAAAAAAAACCCTAACACATGAATATATCATTATCATGCAAAAATCTGCTTTTAAGAAATGATGTGCCCCAGTCATGAAAAGAGAAGTCAGAAAAGAGAAGACCTGACATACTAATGTCTGTCTAACCTGCGTGTTAACTGTACAGGCATTACAACATCCATCTTTAACTGTCTAGGGATCGCTAGTATGTGTGTGTATTTTACTTCATATAAACTTATAGTTTATGGGTGAATTTTATTGCATAAATACATGAATAAAAATTTTGTCGTTTCTTATAGCAGTTAATTTGTAAAACTAAGTTTCTGCTGTACTTTAAAGATAAATAAATGTAATGAATTTTTGCTATTTTATCAACACGTTATTTTCAAAAAGTATCCCATGGTTAAACTGGTTTTGGAAACTCTGTTCTACTGTATAGAAACAAAATGACTCCTGCCTCCAATTTTATTTGACTGCGTGTAATGCTTTTCTATTTGTATTAGTTTTTCTTTAAATGCAGAGAAAGTTATAGTACAGTACATGACATAGGCAAGAGTCACATTTGATTGTTAAAAAATTTAACTTCATTTCCCTCATTTAATGAAAGACATAAAAAGATACATCTTTTTTAGATTTTCCAGTTGAAACTAGTATTCTGACTTACCATGAATATAAACAACTGAATAAAACTGTAGGCGCCCATTAAATTAAAAGTGATTTGCTGACAGGGAATCATTATAGAAGATCATTTTATGTTTAAAAAAAAACAAACAAAAAAATGAAACTAAGGTGACCAAGAGTCCAGGAACTCTTATGTCAGTTTTCTCATATAGTTATATGAAACTATATTTTAATATGTTTTGCATAGTATGTCAGAGTATAGGTTGCTCAAGGCAGTATTTTTTGAATAAGGTTGTATATCCTTGTAGGATAAAGGCACTATACAAAGAGCTCCTGTTGGATTATATAAGGACAACAACAATGTAGAACAAAGGAGCAGAAAAGAAGAGAGTTTTAACATCCCACATACAAGTTATATCCCTTACTTTACCAAAGTTAGGCCAGGAATTTGTAGGTCCTATGTAACTACCTGTGAATTTATCTGAATAGCTCTGTAATCTAGACCCACGGACAATTTAAGGAAGGTCTCATCCTATTTATGCCAGAGTGTTCAACTTAAACACAAGAACAACTCCGGTTATAATTACAGCTCTAATAGTTTTTTTCTTTCTTCATCTCAACTGCTGCAAATTATACTCCTCACAGTTTATTATAGCACTGCTCTTCAGAATGTACCATTCTGCTATGTGAGTGATGCAAAACTTGAGTGAAAAACTCAAATCGATAAACCAAATTTGAGAACATTATTCAGAGTAAATTAGATTCAAAGAATCCAAACATGAAACTGGATTCATTCCTGCTGAACAAGTAGATGAAACAAATTTTTTTTACATCCTCTCTGATACATTCATGGACATTCAAGATGAAAATGAAGTTTCTAGTGAACTTCAAACTCATTTTCTTTTCTAACCACCTTAGCTCAATCTTTAGTGTTCCACACCACCCTGCATTCTGTTCAGCCGAGAAGAACTTTCTGCATTCTGTGTGCGGCAACACTAGCTTCATCTTCCGAGTCGGATTCACTCTGGGATGTGGAGCTGTGCGAAGCAGAACTGCAGGGGGAAGAGCATTCTGGGGAACACAGGTAGTGCATGAGTGGGAGGCGGTATTTTCCACAGAAGTCCACAAATTTAATCTGTCTGACACAGCAGTCAAAGTAGACTCCTGGAGAGGAGAGGAGAAGGAATACAAAGTAATCGTTACAAAGCAAACAACCACAGTTTCTTTTTCAACCTCTTCTCCAACATTCTGGAGGAATATCATAAAATCTCCTCTTCTGTGAATCTTAAGCAAAAGTAGTAGTTGATTCTGTTGCTATCTATAGAAATACTGGAAGGTCTTAGGGATGACAATTTGGCTACAAAGAGAAGACCAACAAATTTGTCTTAGAGGAAGGTGATAGAAAAACACACGTTACTTAGCTTTTTTGGGGGGGTGAGGTGGGGAACAGTGACTGATGGAGATTATAGCGTTCCTAAATACCCCACCTTTCATCCCCCAACTCACCCGATGGTACCACCTTGTAAGCTGGGAAGCTTAAAAAAATATTTTAATAATAATCTTAAACAGGGGTACACAGCTGGTTCAGTGATAGAATGCTCGCCTTCCTTGCAGGAGATCCAGGTTCGTTTCCTGGACCATGCACCACCCCCCAAAAAAAATATCTTAAACAAGAATTAGGTATTATATACAAAATTTGCAGAAAGAAGGTGGCTTTTGGTATCCCTATTCTTACTTGCTGGGAATACAACATTAAAAGCAATGAAGTGTCACATTACATGTATAAAAGCCCCAACCTTGTTTCACAAGTGATCTCACTTGATCCTCACACAATTATTCAATGTTAGATAGACTGGCACTAGTACTCAACTCTTGATTCCTAATTCAGTGTTCCTGAATGATTTGGCTCTTTAGCTCAATACCTCTCAATCTTTCACAGGCCTATGACATAAGAAACTTCAACAATGGATGGAAGCTGGGAAATAAGGTGGAGCTTGGGATATATATCTTTTTTTAAAACTTTTTTATAGTATAATGTAACATATATACAAAGTAAAGAAAGAAAAAGCAATAATTTTCAAAGCACTCTTCAACAAGTCATTATAGAACAGATCCTAGAGTTTGTCATGGGGATTTATATCTTAAATATTAAAGCCAGTCTGATTTGATTAGGAAACAAGCCAAGTCTCCAAAAGAATTTCTACTAGTGAAAAAAAAGTCTGTGTACTGGGAATCTAAAGGACATTTCCATTTAAATGTGTGAAGTATGCTGCTCTTTTAGGATGGTGTCACCTCCTTCTGCTCTTAATTCCTCCTGGAGTGTGGCAAAAACATGGTTAATGGTAGTGAGAAAACACAGGAAACCTAGGACATCTTCAACACACACCAAAGTATCACTGCATATTGAATGAATCATTAGCTATTTAAATGTAAACTGAAACAAAATCTCTTACAGAATGTAAAATTATTTTTAACTTACAGTTCAAATAATGACTCTGAGGGGAAACATGTCTAATAGTTCATTTTATATTATCATCAAACTTTAAACTTAAAACTTTTAAAACATTTTTGTTCCTGAAATAAATAGTACTTCACTATCTAAAAACTCATAGAGGTGAGTCTAAGAACGTGTGTTTCAAATAAATATGAAAGGTCTCCAAACATTTTAGAGACTCTTTTTAAACAACTAAGACTGTTAATGCTTCCTTTATGTTGTTCCCTCTCATTTTACCATGTTTTTACCATTTTACTATCTTAAGATGGTTCCATGACAGAATGAGACTTTCTGGGTAGTCTTCTTGCTTGTGTATGAGTTCTAAAATGTATGGAAAGAGGAAAGAAAGAAAGACAGGAAGAAAGGGAAAAAGAAAGAAAGATGTCTTACTTTATTGTAAAAGGGTGAAAGGAGGAGGGAAACAGAAACAAGAGAATAGCTGTTTTTCTCTGAGAGGAGTTGACTAATTAAAACAACATAGATTATCAAATTCAAAAAAAAAAAAGCTAAATGGGTAGGAAACAGAGCATGTGGAAAGCTTGAACACTGAATATACCTACCACCACACTTTGGGTTTGGGCAATTGCTGGCTAAATCCAAGTATCTAAGAAGATTCACAGGAAGATCATAGGGAGTATAGGAGATGTTTCGGGTTTTAATGGTCCGTGCAGCTAATTCCAGGAGAGTTGGAGGATGATAAGTTAAATCTCTAACAAATCGAACAACTAATGGATTTCCTCGCAAACTCAACTCTTCCAAATGTATGAGGTTGAGGATCTCTCGAGGCAGGTATGTCAGCAAGTTATTGTGAAGGCTAAGGGAACGAAGTGAATGCAACCTAGAATGAATACAATACAAACATTAATGGCAGTAAGCAACATAATTACCAAAAAAGTTAAGCTTTTTCTTTAGAAATCTTTATATATGCATGCATGTAACAAGCTTGATTTCCCCATAAGAATGAGTAACTAAGATTCAGGTCAATGGAAATAAAATTAAAAGGTGTACTATAAATCAGAGTGCAGATCTGTAAATGTCATGAACTTTTATATAACTTATACAAAATTTTATATAACATAAATATAATTCATGGAACTTAAGTTCAATTTAAGTATATTCTGATGTGCTAGCTTATATAAATACCAGATTTGGTGGGTTTTTTGCATGTTATATCATTCATATACCTAAAAAAGGAAAGATTTCAAATGCAACGAAATCAAGATCCTTAAATTATAAAGCCTAATTAGGAAAGGAGTGCTTCTATAAATAGAAAATCACTAAAAATCAAATAAAACTTGGGGAAATTTATCCACTATTCACTATTTTTTGATTACAGGAAACAGTATGAACAGATATTCTGTGGAATAAAGCAAGGCATTTGAAAGTAATATTAAAAATAAGCAATTGTATTTCACAGCAAACCTCAGAAGTATAATTCTCATGCATCATTTACTTTGAAAACACCCAATTCTAAGCTGGATTTCTGTGAATATAGAAACTAGTGGAAATTACTCACTGCGAAAGCTGAGGAGGCACACTTTGGATTTTGTTGTCACACAATACCAAGTAAGTTAGAGAAGGCAAATGTGCTAATTCTGGTGGGATTTCTTTGATGAAATTTCCTCCAAGATATAAACACTCTAAACTGAAAAAAATAAAAAAAAATTAAAAAGTGAATAAACAGAAGTGGTGAAGATGCACCATTACCTCTACTACAATGAACATATTTCTTCTTTTCATCCAACAAGTGTTCTGCTTAAGATTTGCTATGTGCTATACAGGTGCTGAGAAATAACGCAACCTTCAAGGAGCTTACACTATAGGTAAGCTGACAAGACACACCCATGTTATACAATGTCATAAACAAAAAAACAAGACCAAATAAAAGCATCACATGATTAAAACGCCAAAATAGGTGAGACAATCTATACATGATAAAGGAGTCGAAAGGGAAGGAAAATAAGGAAAGGCCTCATCAGTTCTCATTGGGAAAGGCTTGACCTGGGCTTTGAATTTAGCCCAGTTAGATGGGAAGAAAAGAGGACACTTCAGGTTGCAGGGCAGAGTCCTTATGGGACAATGAGTATATTTTCTAATGGAAGAACAAAATTTATATTGAAAAATCTATAGACAAGATCAGAGAGGGCACATTACAGGAAGTCTGAATTCCAGTTTAGTATGCATGGATTTGATGCATTAATAGGCAATGGGAAAATCATGGCTTAGTTTTTTAAAGAATGTAAAAAAATATCTAAGTCTCTAAGTTTCTTCTTTGCTTTCCTTATAGCAATTGCTTTCTTCAGAAGCTATCTAAAAAACTATATAAAATCGACTACTATCATAAAATTTAACTTCCAGTGACATATGGAAAGATGGCAAAATGACAGGCAGAACTTATTCTTCGACCAAAAACCAACTAGAGAACAAGCAGAAACTGACTAAAACAGCGGTTCTGGGGCTTGGGTGACCAGAGATGAACCACTGCAGCATATAAGGAAGAGCTGTATGAAAAAGCAGAGAAGTGACAACTGAGAAATAGGGGTGAGTGAACTCAAACACAACCACCCTAGAGGGTAACGGCTGTTTATTGCCTGGATAAAGTCACCAAAAAGTGGCACCTTCCTACTTCACCTGCCAACTGGTAAAGTTAACCCTCAGTCCCGTAGCCTAGACTCTTTCTATGTGGAAGCCTTGGAGCCAGCAGATCCATTATATACATATACAGAGAGCCCACTAAGGTTCCTGGTGTGCAACCCAAACACTCTATGGCTAGCCACTTCAGGCACCTGGATTTGGGGAGAGGGCATGCTCTCTCCTCAGAAGACAGGGATGTAGAGAAGTACTGATCTGATGGTTGATGGGTGAAGGGAGACCCTCTGGGTCCTGTAGCATTGACCCTTTCTGCACAGGGGACCAGGGTGGTCACAGCTTAGTTGCCTTCATGAGTGGAGAGGCAGGGCCAAAGGAGGGAGCTCCATTGTGATGCCAGGTGCCCAGCACCCACTCCCAAGGCCGGAAGCTGTATGCCTGTCTGGATCTTGCCAGCAGTGAAATGTAGCACATTCCTGGGCCAGCTGCTGGCTCAGGAAGTTGACACTCTTGGTCCTGCAGCTGGACTCCCACATGAGAGTCTGGGAACCACCAGCTCCACTGTACACACAAGCAGAATCTTCGCTTTGGTGCACAGTGCCCATCTCCCACCCTTAGGGCTGTCAGCTTCTGGCATACCTGGAATGGGAGAGACAGAAAGTCCTGCCCCTTGGGACAAGAGGGAGAAGTAAAACAGTTTTGAACTAACGGCTGAGGAAGACAGCCCTCTGGGGGACACAGCCTTGAAATGAACTTGACTCTGTCTGGACTCTGGACTACTGTGGACTCTGGACTGCTGCAGTCAAGGAGAGGCAGGGCTGTGGGGAAGAGGTACCAAAAGTGCCATCTGCTGGGAAAACTGGGAAAGTACAACCTGGCAAGTTGCTTTTCGGCTCAACTTCTAACAGCCTACCCAAGGAAGGGGGTCAAGAGACCCTGGCCTTGGCTTGGCTAGGAATTACTGACAAGGAAAGTGCCAAAGGAGACCTTCAAGGCAAACCTAGGCAACAAAGTCTTGGAGAAAAGAGGGAAACTAATTTTCAAAATAATCTTATTAAGGTAATCAGATGTCCAGAAACCAGCAAAAAATCACAAGACATTGAAGAAACAAGAAGATATGACAAAACCAAATGATCAAATTAAAAAGTCCAAGCAAACACAGAATTTAAGAACTAATCAAAGATGTTCATAAAGTCTCCTAAATAACTTCAGTAAGATGGTTAAAGATATAAAGAATATCAAGAAAACACTAGGAGAGCATAAAGAATAATTTGAAAGATTACACAGAAAAATAGCAGATCTTAAAGAAGTGAAAGATAATGGAGAAGAAATTTAAAATATACTAAAGACATGAATCAGCAGATCGGAAGAGGCAGAAGAAAGGATCAGTTGAACTAGAGGACAGAGCCGCTGAATTTGAACTCAAAAAAGAACAAACGGTAAAAGAAAAAAGGAAAAATTTGAGCTGGGTCTCAAGGATATGATTGATAACACAAAGCACACAAACATATGCATTATTAAGTGTCCCAGAAGGTAAAGAGACAGTTGAAGGGCCAGGAAGAATATTTGAGGATATAATGGCTGAAAAATTCCCAACCCTTATAAAAGGCCTAAATACGCAAATCTAAGAAGCCCAACATATACCAAATAGAATAAATCCAGATAGACCCACTCCAAGACACATGCTAATTAGACTATCAAATGCTGAAAAGAGGAGAGAATCCTGAAAGTAGCAACAGAAAAGCAATTCACCACATACAAAAGAAGCCACATAGGGCTCAGTGCTGACTTCTCATCAGGCACCATCGAGGTGAAAAGGCAGTGGTATGATATATTTAAGATACTGAAAGAAAAAACTTGCCAGCCAATAATTCTTTATCCAGTGAAGTGGTTGTGCTGGTTTGAAACTATTATGTACCCCAGAAAAGCCATGTCTTAATCAATCCTGATCCAATCTTGTAGGGGCAGCCAATTTTCAATGCTGATTCCACATCATAGGGCAGAAAATTTTTATTAGATTATTTCCACAGAGATGTGACGTGTCCAATTGTGGTTGTAACCTTTTGATTAGATGGAGATGTGACTCTACCCATTCAAGGTGGGTATTGATTAGTTTACTAGAGTCCTTTAAAAGAGAAAACATTTTGAAGAAACCTCAGATGCAGTTGCTTGAAGAACAGTTGCTTTGTTCCTGACAGCCAACTGAGAGTTAAACGAGACCCAGACATTTAGAGATGCAGGGCTCAGCAGACATTGCCATGTGCCTTCCCATGAGATGCTAAGCAAGCCAGAACCCAGAGCCGTGTCCTGTGCTCACAGATGCCAAGGAAGGAACCCCCACAGGAAACATAGACTGAATGCAGCAGAGCCCAGGAGCAAGGGACCAGCAGATGCCAGGCAGGTACCTTCGCATCTGACAGAGGTGTTCCAGATGGCATCAACCTTTCTTGAGTGAAGGTAACCTCTTGCTGGTGCTTCAGTTTGGACATTTTTTTGGCACTAGAACTATAAACTTGTAACTTATTAAATTACCTTTCTAAAAGACATTTCATTTCTGGTATACTGCTTTCTGGAAACATTAGCAAACTAAAACAGTGGTTTTTCAAAAGTGAGGGAGAGCTCAAAATATTCACAGATAATAAAAAGCTTGAGAATTTGTTGACAAGAGACCTGCCCTGCAAGAAAAACTAAAGGGAGTTGTGCTGGCTGAAAAAAAAAAAAAAAGAAAAAAAAGAAAAGAGGGGGATGGAGGAGAGTATAGAAATGCTAATTATTAATAAGGGTAACTAGAAGGATTAAAAAAAAGAGAGAAAAATACTAGGTTTGACAAATAAAAGCCAAAGGATAAAAGGGTCAAAGTAAGGATGGCTTTTACAGTAATAACACTGAATGTTAATGGATTAAACTCCCCATTCAAAAGACAGAGATTGGCAGAATGGATTTAAATCCATATATGATCCAAATATACGCTGTTTATAAGAGACTCATTTTAGACCCAAAGTTATTAAGAAGGTTGAAAGTAAACAGATGGAAAAAGGTATTCCACACAAGCAGGAACCAAAAAAACAAACACAAACAAAAAACAGTTGAGGTTATTAATATCAGACAACATTTTGATTTAAATGCAAAAATTTAATGAGATTAAGAAGGACACTAAATATTAATAAAAGGGGCAATTCACCAAGAAGAAATAATAATCATAAAGATGTACGTAACTAATCAAGGTGACTCAAAGGACAGGAGGCAAATAAGGGCAAAACTGAAGGAAGTAAGATGTCTCTACAATATTACTGGGAGAGTTCAAGACACTGCTCTCTTCAATAGACAGAATATTTGCACAGAGGATTAATAAAGAAATAGAGAACCTAGATAATATGACAAATGAATCAGACCTAACAGACATCCATAGATTGTTACAGCCCAAAACAGCAGGATATATATCTTCTAAAATGCTCATCGAATATTCTCCAGGATAGACCATATGCTGGGACACAAAACACATCTTAATAAATTTAAAAAGGTTGAAATTATATAAAGCACTTTCTCTGATCATAATGGAATGAAGCTGAAAATACCACCAGATAACTGGAAATTTCACCAACATATGGAAGTTAAACAACACACACTTAAGCAACCCGTGGGTCAAAGAAGAAATTGCAAGAAAAATCAGTAAATATCTCAAGATGAATGAAAATGAGAACACAACATATAAAACTTACGGGATGCAGCGAAGATGGAGCTGAGAGGAAAATTTATATCCCTAAACGCCTATATTAAAAAGGAAGAAAGAGCTAAAACTAAAGTCCTAAGTGAACAACTGAAGAAACTAGAGAAAGAATACCAAACTAATCCTAAAGCGGAAAACAGAAAAGAAATAACAAAGATTAAAGTGGAAATAAATGAAATGGTTCTTTGAAGAGTTCAATAAAATCAACAAACCCTTAGCTAGACTGACAAAGACAAGGAGAGAAGATGCAAATAAATAAAATCATAAATGAAAGGGGATATTACCACAGACCCCGAAGAAATAAAAAGATCATAAGAGGATACTATGAACAACTGTATGCCAACAAACTAGACAACTTAGAAGAAATGAACAATTAGAAACACATGAACAACCTATACTGACTCAAGCAGAAACAGAAGATCTCAACAAACACATCACAAGTAAAGAGATTAAATCTGTCATCAAAAACCTCTCTACAAAGAAAAGCCCAGGACCAGATGGCTCCACAGGGGAATTTCACCAAACATTCCAAGAATAATTAACATCATTCCTCCTCAAACTCTTCCAAAAAAAATTGAAGAAGAGGGAACACTACCTAAGACATTCTATGAAGCCACCATCATCCTTGCACCAGAGCCTAATAACAATACTACAAGAAAGGGAAACTACAGACCAATCTCCCTAATGACTATAAATGCAAAAATTCCCAATGAAATACTTGCAAATCAAATCCAACAGCACATTAAAGGAGATATACACCACAATCAAGTGGGTTTTATTCCAGATATGTAAGATCGGTGCGGTAGTTTGAAGCCGTCATGTACCTCAGAGAAGGCCATGTTCTTTTAATCCATTCCTGTGGGTGTAAAGCTATTGCGGGTGGGGCCTTTTGAATAAGTTATTTCAGTTGAGATGTGACCCACCTCACTCGGGGTGCATCTTTTTTTTTTTTTTTTTTTTTTTTTTTTTAGAGAGAGGAAGGAAAGGAAGGAAAGACAGAGAAGGAAGGAAGGATGGAAGGGAAACATTTTTAAACATTTTCTTGTTTTATTATATTTTGTTTGTTTGTTTTTTACATGGGCTGGGGCCGGGAATCGAACCGGGGTCCTCCGGCACGGCAGGCAAGCACTCTTGCCCGCTGAGCCACCGCGGCCCGCCCTCGGGGTGCATCTTGATCTTCTTGCTGGGGTCCTTCATTAGAGGATGGAACACATGCAGAGGCTAACAGATGAATTTAAGAGAAGTGCACAGAGAAAAGCCCCAGAGAAGCTAAGAGAGAACCCACAGAAGGTCAGAGAAGAAGCCAAGGAAGGAGCCAGAAGCAGAATGCAACAAAACCAAGGAGCAGACCAGTGTCTGATGAGAAGTCAGCACTGAACCTTATGTGGCTTCCCTAGTATGTGGTGAGTAGCTGCTTTCAGGACTCTCTCCTTCTCTTCAGCATTTGACAGTCTGATTAGTATGTGGAGGGTCTATTCAGATTTATTCTATTTGGAATATGTTGGGCTTCTTAATTTGGGTATTTATGCCTTTTATAAGGGTCATGACGCTTTCAGCCATTATGTCCTCAAATATTCTTCCTGGCCCTTTTACCTTCTCTTCTTCTTTCTGGGATACCAATGATGCATATATTTGAACACTTCATGTTGTCAATCATTTCCGAGACCTAGCTCAAATTTTTCCATTTTTTCCCCCTCCATTTGTAATTTTGTGTGTTCAAGTTCAGTGGCTCTGTCTTCTAGTTCAACTTATCCTTTCTCTGCCTCTCCAAATCTGCTCTTATGTGTTTCTAGTATATTTTTAATTTCTTCTACAGTATCTTTCATTTCTGTAAAACCTGTTATTTTTCTATGTAATCTTTCAAAGTATTTATGCTCTCCTAGTGTCTTCTTGATATCCCTCATGTCATTAACCGTCTCGGTATTTAGGAGACATGTTTGAACATCTTTGATTAGTTCTTAAATTGTGTTTCCTTGGACTTTAATTTGATCATTTGATTTGGCCATATCATCTTGTTTCTTCATGTGCCTCGTCTTTTTTCACAAGTTTCTGGACATTTGATTATCTTGATAAGATTATTTTTGAAAGTAGGTTTCCCTCTCGCCTAAGATTACGTTGTCAACTGGGTTTGTATTCAAGTTTTCTTTCGGCACTTGGCTAGTCAGTATTTCACAGTCAAATCTGGGCCATCGTCCCAGGCAGGGGGCGAAGATCCATACCAAGGGGCCCTAGAGAAAGGGTCAATTAAGTAGCTTCTCAGGCTGCAGTTTCCTAGTCTTCCCAGCAGATGGCACTCTGACCTATCCACCCACAGCCCCACAAAGGTAAGCTTAGTGTTTTTTTAAATCCCTCTTTCCCTTTTCTCCAGCAGGTGGGGATAAAGATCTTGTGGTACTGCAGGCACCTGTCTAGAAAGGACCAAATCTGTGGGGACCCCCTTTCCAAATTTCACAGGCCAACAGTTGGGTCAAGACTGCTATATCCCCCTCTCTTCTTGAGGGGAGGGTCTGTCTCTCCCAGACCGCTGCATCCCACTGGACAAGACCCAGGTACACTTGGCCTTAGACCTCAGGGTGGGGTAAGGACACTAGGGGCTGCATTTGAGCTCACTCATAGCAGCTTTTCTATTTGTGGAAATAGTGGGGATGCAAGCATCCTGGGCACTGTGTAAAAACGCTGAATGCTGCAACACCCAGAGGATCATCCTTCTGCCAGCAGCTGGAACAGGATTGTGCCACGTCCCTCCCATTTCCTGAGGTGAGGGCCTCCCTGTCTCTCCCAGCCCACTGCAGCCAGCTGGTAGAGAGCCACATGTGCCTAGACCTGCCAGCCTCGGGGTGGGGGACAGGTGCTGGGTACCCTGGTACAGAGAAGCCCCTCGGCATAGCCTCTCAGTTTGTGGAACCAATTGCGCTGTGGGCTCCTGAGCGTCTGTGTGGAAAGGCTAAGTTGTGAGACTGAGAGGGCTAACTCCACTGCCCAAGACTTCGCTCTATCTGCCAGCCTGGGGAAGGGGGAGGATGGGGATGAGCAAAGGGAACCGCAATGGAGAGTAATCTTTTGCTGCAGTCTCTCAGTTTGTGGGATTAATGGGGCCATGTGCTTCCAAGCCTCCATGAAAAGGTTCTTGGCTGCAGGACCAAGAAAGAGGTTTAACTTTACTGGTCTTCAGCTGGAGTAGGCCTGTGCCATGTCTCACCAGCTGGGAAGAACCAAACCGTCCCACACCTGCTGGGCTCAGCGGGGAAGAGGGGCACATAGAGGCGGGAGAGAGGTGCCACAGCTGAGTTCACTCAACGTAATTTCTCAGTTATAGTTTCTCCATTCTTTTCATCCAGCTCTTCCTTATATGCTGCAATGGTTCTTCCTTGGTCTCCCAAGCCTCAGAACTACTGCTTTGGATAGTTTCTTCCAGCTCTCTAGATGCTTTTGGTGGAGTAGTAAATTCTACCTGTCCTTATTCCATCATATTCCCAGATGTCCTCCTGTTACTATTTTCTTTTAATGTTCATTTGTCTTCTTAAGGTCATCCATTACAAGTGCTTTCAGCAAGACGTTTGGTTGTTCATCTTTGAGTCCTTTGCCTCTAAGGTCTTTATCTTCCCCTCACTCTTGAAAAACAGTTTAGCTGAGCACAAGTTGAAAGTTATTTTTCCTTAGCATTTGGAAAATAAATGTTCCATTATCTTATTAGAGCCAGCATCATCATTATTGTTTCTTCATAGGTAATTCCTCCCACCCCAAGACCTTTTAGGATTTTCTATTTTTTATTATTATTCTAAAGTTTTACTCTATTTATCAAAATATCAGTTTATTTTTGTTTATTCCTCCTCAGTACTTAGAGAGCTAGCCTTATTTCTTTGGTAGTGGGAAATCTCAGCCAGTACTACTCCAAACACTGCCTTTCCCACATTCTCTAGTCTCTTTCTAGAATTCCTATTAGACAGCAATTTGAACTTCTGGATCTATCCTCGTCTCTTAACATTTCTTTCATCCATTCTATTTCTTTATCGCTTTGTGCTGCATTCAGGAGAGAATGCCTCAGTAAGATCATTCAGCTGTCATCAATAGACTATTCAGCCCCTTTAGCAAGCTTGTTATTTAGTGAATTCATAATTATATATTTTCATTTCTAGGATTTCTAATTGCAATGTTCATAACAGCCAGTTGTTGGTTAACTTACTATTCTTGTTGCATTGATAAAATTCCTTCCTTTACATTGCTAAAGTTAGGAAATACACTTATTTTAAAGTCCTTTTCAGATTGTCTTACTGTATTTTCTCAGGCATAGCTTCTATTTGTTGAATTTATTGTCTGTCTTTTATAATCCAGTTCTCCCTTCCTATGTGGTGATTCAAAAAGCCATCCTGAATCTGAAGTTTCATCATTTTCAAAATAAATTAATGATACTTTTTTCTATTTCTGAGAGTGTGTAAAGCTTTCAAGATTACATTATTTCTTCAGATTTATCATGATTAGGAAAAGTAAGCAGACATAATGGGTACAGAATTTCTTGTGTGAGGTGGTGTAATAGTTTTGATCGTAGATGGTGGTGAAGGTAGTACAAAACTGTGTGATTAACACCACTGAGCTGTATACTTAAAAATACTTAAGAAGGCAAATTTTACCTCAATGAAATTTTAAAGTTAGTCGACTTTAATTTTGAGATATTATTTATTCTCTTTTGAAGATTATTTTGTGGCAAAAATGAACTATCTTGTTACAAGATCAATTCTCCTACATATCAGTGCTTTGGCACTGGTGAAAAAGGCTCGTAAATTTCTTTGATTCTACTGAGCATAAAATAATGCTCAGTTACTCAGAAATTCTTATTTTTCAATGATGAAAGTTACCTGAATAGAATATTTAGAATCTAAATAAAACAGCATAAAAAAAGAAACTATTATAATGAGGAGACTATCTGGGCAAAAGATAAGCAATCTAGGAAGTCCGTTTAGTAAAAGATTCAATAGTTAAATAATGACTTACAGTATTGTCTGGGGGGATAGGAAAAAAAATAAACTGAAGAAAGGGAAGAGTGAATCGTATAGGCTCACTGTCCTTTCTATTTGCTTAAGTCAGGAACCAAGAGAAAGTTACTACTTAGTGTCCTCTGTCAGTGCTTTGGATGCGGGTGGGGGAGGTGCCACCAGCAGAAAGGATGCCAAATCTTAGAATTTTCTGTGACTTTCTGGCAGAGAAAGATCCCATGTTTTAAGATACAATGAAGCCTATGACTTCAAATTATACAAATTAACTTTCGCAACTGATGGCATCATTAATCAGACTACACAACCAGCATTTAAATTTATACTTTCAGGTTCTCATTTTAAAACTCAATTTTCAAAGTTCTAAGGGCTCGAAACCTTTCAATAATTTGTGGGATTTAAATTTCTACTGCTTCCAAATACACTTTTCAGTAAGGAAAAGGGAAACTCCTGTTGAATTTGAAGTAAAAACTTCAAATTTTTAAATTTAAATTTGATGTTTTAAAGGTCTTGTATTTTGTCAACATTGCACCTCTGTTAGTAAGGGTTGGTGGAATTTTATTCTTCCAATGTTGGACAAGGGAAATCATTCATGAAATTTATACAAAGAATTATTTCTTTTCTGTTTCCCATTAACAGACCAACTTTAAAGTTGTTTCTTGAGAAGTACCTCATCTTTCCAGTCCTTACCGATACTAAAGTATAAGAGAGTGCTGGAGTGTCTTTTCTTTCGCAACAGCCAATGACGTGAAAAAATACACTAGGCCCTAACAGCACCAATCAACTTTAACTGCAGATTTAAATAAAAAATGTTTTGCTTCCCCACCCAAATAAAAATGATATTAAACATATAAAAATATAATTAGCCTTATATTATGGTTGGTTAAAGAGAGATGAAATTAAAGTGAGAGAGGGATGTTATATAAAGAAGCAGAAAAGAAAGACAGAAAGATAAAAGCCATCCATTTATGGATAAATTAAGTAGTTTTCTTGAAGTAGCATCCCAATATTGACTCATTTTCAAATACTATCTCTCTTATAGCAAGTTTTTAAAGTACATGTATATTCAAAGGTATAAGTACAGATGGAGTGAGCAGCACTTTTGTCCCAAACTAAGGCAATAAAAAAGAAGTCAGAAGAAAGAAATTGAGAGCCAGAGGGAAAACTCAGCATATAAATCTAAATGGGGGGAAGGGTTTTTATTTGTACCTTACTGCATTCTATTCATCATCTAATTGAGCCACTTGTCTCTTTCCTAAGATATTAACCTACTATATATTAGCTTCAAAATATTCCAGGACATTAATTTTTAGCTTTGTTTTTGTCACAATCCTCATGCCTTCATTTTCTAAACGAAGCAGACAGTGAGAGAGGGATCAGGAGCTGAAAAGGAAAGCATTATTTGAGAGGAAAAGATTGTGGTGAGAGGTACCAATGAAACTCACTGGTGCTCAAGCCTACTCTCCAAATATCTAGTATCCTGGATGCCAAACAACTCTGAAGCTTTCATTTACTGAATTAAAATCTAATAACCATTGGATAAGTTATTAATCTTTTCCTCAATTAATTTATAAAATAACTGAGAGGAATAAAGCGTAGAAGGCGTTCAGAAGAAAAAAGGTTAAAATACAAATTCTACTTTTCCAACATTATAAAAACAAAACCAGTTTGCTCACATAGCAGTCAAATAGTTATACTTACTTGTTGAATAATAATCTCACATTTTGATGGAAAGAATCTAAAGCCACAGCCTTGTGGTTCACACAGATAGCTTTATTTACCCCAGGAGAACTAAGTTAACTTGAGAAATAAGGTATTTTGTACCTACTTATTACACTTTAAAAATGATTTTTCAGAAACAATTTTTAAAGATTTTGTCAATAGTGATAAGGATCAGTGGGATACAGAAAGCACATACATGAAGATACCCTGCTAAAGCTGAAAAGGTCAATGACTAAATAAACCAAGAGTTTTATTTGTTATTTAGAAACAAAATCTCCTTCCTGGAATGCCAAAGAGTTGGGGGATGGGAAGGAGAGAATGGATTATATATCCTGCATTGTTTTTTAAATTGTTCTTAAAGAGGGTAAATAGCTCCCAAATGTCCAAAATTACTAACCCTGGTTCAAAAAGCATTAAAAGAAAGCATATATACAGTGATATCAGAGATCTAGATAATCTACATATGTTTTAAAAGAAGATAGGGTTCTTTTGTTGTTGTTGCTCTTTATTTTTATTGTGAAAAATAACATATATATACAAAAAAAAGCAATAAATTTCAAAGTACACCACAACAATTAAGTATAGAACAGATCTCAGAGTTGGGTATGGGTTACAGTTCTACAATTTTAGGTTTCCCCTTCTGGCTGCTCTGAGACACTGGAGACAAAAAGAAATATCAATATAATGATTCAGGAGTCATACTCATTTGTTAAATTCCATCTTCTCTTCTGTAACTCCAGAAGAGAGTGTGTCCTTGAGTAAGGTACCTTGGGGTTTAAGTGACTGAACCTTCTCTACCTCTACATTGTTGAAGTTTTACTGCATTATTTTAGTAGTCAGTAATGACCAGCCTTTAAGGGTTCAGCCATATAACTCTCATTGTCACTGTCTGGCTTCAAGCAAGCCACTGACACTAAATCTCGGGTTTTTTAACGGTAAAAAGATGGGATCCATCAGGCCATGCTATGGCTGATGCTACCTGTAAGGAAATATTTTTACACAACCCTTTTAGACTATGCTTCAACCAGAATTTATATTCAGAGCATGAGTTAAGATTCAATCAGTGCCGATTCTTATCAATCAAGAGAAATAGTGTATACAACTGGAAGCCAAAAACACTAATGCAAAAGATCCACACACTGTTGGAGCTAAAGGCACAGTGCCCAGAAAATGGATGGCACAGATATTAGTCCAGAAAATCAGCTTTGATCAATCCTCCTGATCATATTTACAATGGAAGAGAAGTCAGAAGAATTAGGTTCTAGTCTTACTCTGCCACTGTGGAAAATTCTTGGGTATAGAATCAGAGACCCCAAAGATCAAATCCAGTTCTACCACTTACTGGTTTTGTGAGCTTGTGAATTAACCTCTCCAGCCTCAGTTTCCTCCTCTGAAAAAAAGGGAGTACGTTTTCATCTCATAGAGTCATTGTAAGAATTAGAAAGCATATTTAGGGCACCCTACAATAGATCTTACTTATGCATGATAAATATTCAATAAATGGGAATTTTTGCCTACCTTTCCCATGTGACGGTAATAATGCTTGCCCTGAGTTTTTCTTAGTATACTGAGAAGATTCAAAGGAGGAGGTGAGAATTATGTAACACTAAAATTAGAAGGAACCAGCACCTGTCCATTTTATCTCTTAACCTCTCTCCAATCCTATTTTTCACCGTATCTACTGCCATCACACTGGCACAAGCTACCCTATCTCTCATCTCACTACAATGTTCTCCTCTTAGCAGCTCTCCCCCCCAAATCTCTCATCTCTCTGCCCTCTCCCTGCTCCATTCCCACAGAGTAGCAAGACAGATACGCTTAATATCCAACTTTACCATGGCTTATAAAAACTCACATCTTTTGGGATCTAGCCCAAATTCCTATTTGCCGCTCTCCCTCTTGCTCACTTCCTCAGAGTCCCTTCAGAATTTCAGAAGTTACTCCTTCTTGCCTCTGCATTTCACATATGCTACTCCTCCTATTGGATCTATCCCCACCCCATCCTCTCCTAGTTAATCTCTCCTCTTCCTTCAAAGCCTCAATTCAAAGTCCCTCAGACTAAGTCAGATCCTCCTGTTACTTTGTCTCAAGGCACTCTGTATATCTTCATAGAACACAGTACAATTCTAATTAAATCAGGTTTAGAGTTAGTTGTGGAATGTCTATTTCCTAGCATGTTAACTATTTAAGGGCAGGGATCATGTTCACCAGTCTATCCTCAGCACCTAGAACAGTAACTGACAGTTACGTATTCAATAAACATCTGCTGAATGAGTAAATGAAGGGATATCTTGTGTTTCATTTCACAGATTAGAAAACAGTGGTTAGGATATGACAAGTGACTTGCCTAAGGCTAGAACACTGAAAATTCTTATTCCCAGGCCAATACTCTTAGCTTCGAAGCCTCTTCCTAACATTTTTGTCGTCTCAGAATATTTAATAAAGGATGTGAAAATCTTTTACAGATGGAAGATAAAATTTTTTTTTTTTCACTTTGAACAATATATTTGCTCTCTTTAGTTCTCACTCTCACGCAGGTCACCTTTAGGAGACTTTCACTATTCTGCTTCTCCACTTTCTCCTTCCATTTAACTCAACATACATTCACTGAATAATCTAATGAGGCAGGCCTATAAAAAAGGAATTATAATCAATAAGATAGGCGCAATGATGGGCTAAATGAGGTAAAGAGGAAGTACGGTTTAGGCTATAATTAATTTTTGTCCTGGAAGTAGTAAAGGAAGGAAACACAGAGATGATCCTTGAGATGGTTTTGAAGGGTGAACGGGAATTTGCCAGGTAAAAGGAACAAACAGTATTGCATTCATTCAACACATACATACTATGTGTTGAATGTTGCGTCAGCAACGTCCAGATGTTGGGTTCACTGAATTCCACAAATAAGATCGTTAGTATTACTGCAGAGAAGAGGAAATCTAGTGGAAAGCAAGGGTCAGATCAGAGGACCTTGTTTGTCATGCTGGAAGGCACGGACTTTGATCCATAGACCTGGAAAACCTTTGAGTACCTACTCAGGGCGGATCGCTCCTCTAGACCCAACAAAAGAGTCAGAAAAGCTGCCTCGAACATCTACATAGGGCAAATACTCCATATCAAACGCTGTTACACTCGCTAACATGGCTGGGCAGTACTCACTACCGAACAGTTAAAGAGAGCACAGAGGAGGAGTTACGCTACAAAAGAACAGTGCCGGAGCGCCCACGGCGGGAATCCGCCTCACCTCCGCAAGTTCTCGATCTCTGCCGGGATGTTTTGCAGCTGGTTGCCGCCCAGGCTGAGGGTCTGCAGCGCGCGCAGCTGCAACAGCGAGGCGGGCACCTCCTGGAAACAGTTGCCGCTGAGGTTGAGCACTTGGAGGCTACGGCAGAGCGCCGACTGGGCCAGGCCCTTAGGCAGCGCGCCGGGGCCGCCGAGCCGGTTGTTCTTGGCCAGCAGCGTGCGTAGGCCATGCAGCGCGAGCAGCTCCTGCCCGAGAGCGGTGAGCGCGTTGCCGCTCACGTCCAGCAGCTGGAGGTGCTGGAAGCCGCTGCCCAGCGCCCGCGGCAGCGACACCAGACGGTTGTGAGGCAGCAGTAGCCTCAGCAGCGCCTCCCGCGCGCCGCGCCGCTCCTCTCCCCGCGCCTCCAACTCCGTCTCCAGTGTCTCGGCCGACACACTGAGGCGGGACAGGTTCAGTTCCGCATCTCCAGCCGTGGCCACTCCGGCTCCGGCCTCCTCCATCCCGACCGCCGCAGGGCGCGCGGCCCCGGAAACTGAAGAACGCCACGCGCGATCCACAGGCCCTGAGCTCCGTGGCGTCCCGGAACCTGAAAACAGGGCCGCGTCGGAAGTGGCGCGCGCGGGCGGGCGCTAATTCGGCGCGCTGAGTCCGAGTCACGCGACGGGAGGCGGTGGGATGCGCGCGCCACTCGGGGGCCGTGCTTCGCCTCACGTGGCGCGCGGCGCGGAGGGCTGGGAGAGTGGCACGTGGGTTGCAGTGCTGGGGCCCAGGCTGTGACAGAGCGCCCTCCAGCTTGTCCTCTGATCCCAGCTGGTTTTGGTCAGCTCCGCTTTATACCACTTGGAGTCGGTTGACCTGCCCCCTTGGTCCTGAGCCGCTTGGGTAAACATCCCGAGAACTATTATGTGGCCTTGAGAATTTGCACGTCACGGTGCACCGCCTTACGTGGATCGCAGTATCAAGTGGGGTGCCTGGTGTGCTGGATTCTTTGGGAACTCGAGAATTTAGTAGTGATTCAGCTGCATGACAGCAAGCCCCAGGAATTAAAGCCGCGGGGTGGGGGATGGGGGTGGGGGATAGCAGTCAAAGCCGTCTGTGAAGCGTGAAGGGAGCCCTATTGAAACGGACTAAAAATCAGAATCCCTGATGTCACTCTGTGTTCTGCTGTTTAAATAGCCTAGTGTCCATAGACAAGGGATTTAATTTTTGTTTCCCCATCCATAAAATGTAGATAATGTTTGACCTACAAGATTATTTTTTTTAAGCTTGTTAAACAGTAATGCAGATCAAGTCCATTTTATAGTAAAAGCATTTCTGTGGGTTTTTAGTCTGTTGTAGTGGCTAGGAATGATTTGGAGAGGGTTCTTTGTGTGAGGGTTCTTTGATAAGAAATAGCACAAATTAACTGATCAGTTTAAGAATTCAGAAAGCGTTGATACCTTAATTTTAGTGCAGGTTAGAGCTGGAGTTTAATTGGGGAAAACCTGACTTTAGTATTTCTCATTAATACATATTTTCTCAATCTCTTCTGAAGTTTTTTATGATTTTGAACAGTCATGAATAAAAACGAGAAAAACACTCAAACCTTGATTTCATCATCTGTATTATGAAGTATATTATCCATTTCATAGTCTCATTGTAAGGCTTAGTTCCAAGTAAAGTGTTTAGTAGAGTACCTAGCATATGGTGAACATGGCAGCATCTGCTGGCTTTCTCATGGCTCTACAAAAGGGACTTTCTCCAAAATGTTTCCTCTTTTAAAGGATTCCTGTAAACAACTCCACCTTCAATGGGTGGAGACACACCTCCATGGAAATCATCTTATCAAAAGTTACAAAAAAGTAGATGCTCAGTAAGTAGTGATAATAATTATTAGCAATAGTAGCAATAGTAATTATTGTTCTATTATTCTCTGCCACCTATTCAAACATGATAATGAGGAAGAGAAGCTCAAAGTTGTGAACAAGCTTTACTTAAAATGGCACAATTTCCATCATAAACTGACATTCCCTACTCTGGTCATGCCATCTTTTGGGGATTAGGTTAGTGTGAACTTTCCTTGCTCCTGGGTTTTGACCCTCAAGACTTAACGCATATTACCCTGTCTATATCCAAGTCATATTAAGGCCTTATGCCTCCTAAGATGTACTCCTACCTCCATTCCAGCTAGTCCGATTTAAATGAGCCTTTCAAAAGGGTTAGAATAAATTGAGTGGATTGAAATGCTGGTGGTCAATGGAAGGAAGTGGTGGGGGTATAGTATGTATGAGTTTTTTCTTTTTCTTTTCCATTGCTGGAATGATGCAAGTGTTCACAAAATTATCTCGGTGACGAATATGCAGCTATGTGATGATATTGTGAGCCATTGATTGTACACCATGTATGGAGTGTTTGTATGTCAAGAATGTTTGTGTGTTTTTTATTTTTTTTGGGGGGGTTGGGTGCATGGTCCAGGAATCAAACCCAGGTCTCCCACGTAGAAGGTGAGCATTCTACCACTGAACCACCCATGCATCCTTGTGTGTTAAGTTTTTACAATAAAAATATTTTTAAAAAAATCATGAAATGCAGTCAAGTGTGCTACTACCTTATAATGCCATAGTTAAAAAGAAAAAAATTCTGGACAATTTTTTTAATGAAGGGAAAATGTAATCTCTCCACCCTCATCCTATATTAACTCAGAAGCAGTTCAACTAATGTTTCTCAAACTTTCCCAGCCTTTGGGCTGAGACTAAGAATGAAAAGTTTCAACAGAAAGGCAATTATTGCTAAATGGAGAATTTTTTAAAAAAAAGATGGTGCTTATTGTCTTCGCTAGGTGCCAGAATGCAATATACCAGAAATGTAATGACTTTTAAAAAGGGGAATTTAATAAGTTACAAGTTTACAGTTCTAAGACTGAGAAAATGTCCCAATTAAAACAAGTCTATAGCAATGTCCAATTTAAGGCATCCAGGGAAGATACCTTCGTTCAAGAAGGCCAATGAGGTTCAGGGTTTCTCTCTCAGCTAGAAGGGCATATGGTGAACATGGCAGCACCTGCTGGCTTTCTCATGGCTCTACAAAAGGGACTTTCTCCAAAATGTTTCCTCTTTTAAAGGATTCCTGTAAACAACTCCACCTTCAATGGGTGGAGACACACCTCCATGGAAATCATCTTATCAAAAGTTACAACCAACAATTGGATGGGTCACATCTCCATGGAAACAATCAAAATACTCCCACCCAGCAATATTGAATGAGGATTAAAGGACATGGCTTTTCTGGGGTCCAACACAGATTCAAACTGGCACCCTTATGAATCATAACAATCTTATAAAAATAATTAATATATATTAATTAATATATATAAATATTAATAATTTATATATATATAAGCACTGTTTTATTATTTCAATCCATCTCTCTACCTCTTCCCTTGACTCTTTGTCTCCTTATTGACTATCAGGTGAAGTCCAACTCCTTAGCCTGGCATGCAAGGTTTTGAATTATTTCCACTGCTGAATCCCTCTCAATTTGGCTTATCCATCTTGGTCTGATTTAAAATCCTGCCATCTTTATACCAAATGTAGTCCAAATCTCAAAAAGAAACAAAAAACAAGAACAAAAAGCCACTCTGCTACCCTCTGGCTATAGTCTTTTAATCCATTATGAGGAGGAGTCAGCCTCTATAATTACAGGGGCCTACTGGAGCTCAACCAGTCCTGTCAGTTAAGGTCTAAGCTTGTTGACGTTAGCAGTTCCCTCCTCTGTTTATTACTGTAGACAGATTAAAATGGCTTCATAAATAGCCTTCTTCAAAGTAGGCTTCTCTATTAGAGTTGGGCTCTCTTTATTTTGAAGATTCAAAAAGTGATGGGACATTTTTGGATCTGGGTGCCTTTGGCTAAGCACTCGTTAGAGCTGTAAGAGTGTTGTTGTGGCTACTCCCATTCACTTCACTCTATTTAGAGGTTTTCCTCAGACCTGGTGAAGTATTTTCTTTGGTGATTGCTTTGGAAATTTGAATGGCTATCTATCTTTTTAATTTTATCCACTTAGGCCATGCTGCATAATTGAGTTGTGTTCAAGTTTGTTAGCTGCTGGAATTGCAATTTACCAAAAATGGAATGGCTTTTAAAAAGGGGAATTTAATAAGTTGTAAGTTTACAGTCCTAAGACTACTTAAAGAAAGTCTATAGAATTGTCCAATCTAAGACATCCAGGGAAAAATACCTTGGTTCAAGAAGGCCAATGATGTTCGCCTGGAAGGGCACATGGCGAAGTCTGCTAGCTTTCTCTCCCAGCTTCTTGTTTCATGAAGCTTTCCTGGGGGCGTTTTTCTTCTTCATCTCCAAAGGTCTCTGGCTGGTGGACTCTGTGGTTCTCTCCTCATCTGTTAAGGTTCTGCTGCTCTCTCCTTATTCTTAAAAGGGAACTCTCTCCAAAATGTCTCCTCTTTTATAGGATTCCAGTGACCTAATCAAGACCCATGTAGAATGGGTGGAGACATGTCTCCATCTGATCACGTATAATGCCTAAAATTGATTGAGTCACATCTCTATGGATATAACCTAATCAAGTTTCCAACCTATAGTACTGAATAGGGATTAGAAGAAACCGTTGCTCCCACAAGATTGATCAGGATTAAAACATGGCTTTTCTAGGGTACATAATTCCTTTCAAACTGACAAGGTTGCTTTACCTTTTCATAGATAGCTGGTCATAACTAAAACTATAAATGAGCTAAAAGTACTTTAGTCTCCAATATATTAATTCACAAATACTAATTGAGTACCTACTGTATGTAAGAAACGATAAAAAACTGAACTATACATTTGGAAGGTATAAATGAGGTATTATTATCTTCATACAAGAAAACTGAGGCCTGGGAAAATTAAGTAATTTGATCAAGTCATGTAGATGTCATGGAGTTGGATACCAACATTCTGGAATATGACTCCAAAGTTTATGATTTTGTCCAAATATAATCACTGTCTTCAAGGGATTTACTGTATAATAATAGAGATTAAACATGAACCCCTAAAAAGAGAAATAGCCTAATTTAAAATCTGAATGGATATTTTCCCAAAGAAGATATAAAACATGATCAATAATTACATGAAAAGAGTCTCAACATCATTAGTTATGAGAGAAATGAAAATCAAAATCACAATGAGTTATCACTTCATATCCACTAGGATGGCTATAATAAAAGACAAGTTAATAAGTGCTGGTGAGAATGCAGAGAATTTAGAACCCTTATACATATTTCAGGTAGGAAAGTAAAATGGTGTCAGCACTTTGGAAGTTGGTCTGGCAGTTCTTCAAAAGTTAAACATAGAGTCACCATATGATCCAGAAATTCCACTCCTAGGTATATATCTGCAAAATAAAAACCTATGCACACATAAAAACTTGTATACGACATTCATAGCAGCACTAGTCATAATAACTGGAAACAACCCAAATGCCTATCAACTAATGAATATAAAAAAAATGTGATATTCCCATACAGGGGAATATTGGTTGGCAACTAACAGGAAATGGAATACTAATACATGCATAAACTTTGAAAACATATGAAGTAAAAGAAGCCAGAAACAAAAGATCATGTATTATATAATCAGCAGTGAGTCTGATCATGAAATGTCCAGAATAGATGACTCTGTAGAGACAAAAAGTTGCCTATAGCTGGATGACTTGAGAAGAAATTAAGAAGATTTTTAATGGTATGAGTTATTTTTGGGGGGGAGTGGGAGGATGCTGAGCATACTGTTGATGATTTCATAACTCTGTAAATATATGAAAAGCCATTGAATTGTACACTTTACTTGGGTGGATTGTATGGTATGTAAATTATATCTCAATAAAATTTTAAAATAACACTTTTTATTTTTAAAACTATCTAAAATATATACTTATAAGAAAACTAGGGCTTAGATTGTAAGCTGTAATAGCAGTCCCATTTAGTCCAGAGTGGTAATTGTTATTTCTGGGTTTTGAGGGGCTGTTTTATATATGTATAATCTGGTATTTACAGATAAGATTGAAGCCAATCAGGTTAGTATTAAGGCAATGCAGAATACAGAGGTAAGGAAGACATTGCCTGTATTTTAGAACTTCACCTATTCTTTGAGACCAAAAGAAGATGGTTTTATTATGTCTAAAACCTAGGTTTTCTGTAGCACATGATATCTTATCTGGATAGATCATTTAAATGATCAAAACACAGGGATCCCAGAATAAGAATGAGGGCCTTTAATCCTGTATAGCTTAATCTAATGCCTGGATACATCCCAGAGTATATTAAGCAGATAATCAAAAAATATTGGCTAAGACCCTTGAGGGATAGGAGAGAAATTTATGAAACTATTAAACTTTACCACCTGGGAAAACCCTGATACTATGTCAAACATTAAGGACAACCAAATCAATAGGTCAAGCCCTTGATCTTGAAGCTTTCTCTGAAGTTTGTGTATGTAGCGAAGAAGCTTAACCTACCCATAAGAATGCCTAACAGTAACCTCCAGAGGACCTCTTTTGTTGCTCAGATGTGGCCTTTCTCTTTCTCTAAGTCCAACTCTGCAAGTGAAATCATTACTCTCCCCTCTATATGGGATATGACATCAAGGGGTGAAAGTCTCTCTGGCAACATAGGAATGACTCCCAGGGAAGAACCTGGCCCTGGCACCATGGGAGCAACAATGCCTTCCTAACCAAAAGGGGGAGAAGAAGTGTAACAGGTAAGGTATCAGTAGTTCAAATAGAGTCGAGAGGCTACTGTGGAGGCTACTCTTATGCAAGCTTCAGCTGTATATTGCTATTTATTATGGCTTCTCAAACCCCATTTGAAACCACTCCTGCCAACCCTAAAGAAAGCTTAGGGCTTCATCTGAGATTCTACAAAGGTTCCATGTACTATGATTACTTTCCAGAAACCTGCAACTTTCAGGGAGGTTCCTAGGCAAGATAAATTCTGAAATCCAGAGGGGCTAGCCTCTCCAGAACATCAACTAATTCTATCCCTCTATCCCATATTACTGACAGCCCTTTCTAATAGGAAAAAGTTAGAAAGGGCAAAGCCCAAATACCCCTAAAGAGTGGGTGAAAGATCAAAGGAAAGGTGGAGTTATAATAGTGAAAATAGGATTTAATAAATGAGCATGATTGCTGAATCATTGTACTGATATCTCTTTAAGTCTCCAGTGTCTTAGAGCAACTAGAAGGTAAAACCTAAAATTGTGGAACTGTAACCCATACCAAACTGAAATCTGTTCGATAACTAATTGTTGCAGTGTGTTTTGAAGTTTATTGCTTATTTTTGTTTATACGTTTATTTTTTACAATAAAAAAGGTATAAGACTTGCAAAGACCAAATAGCAAATGGCAGAAGAAAGTCCCGCATTATCAGCAGTTATTTAAATGTAAATGGGTTAAACTCTCCAGTCAAAAGGCAGAGATAGAAAGAATGTATAAAATATCAGGACCCAACTATTTGCTGTTTACAAGAGATTCACCTTAAGTTCAAATAAATATAATTTTCCAGAATATAAAGGTCCAAGACTAAGTGCCTTCACTGGTGATTTTACAACACATCCCAAGAAGAATTAACAACAATCACACTCAGACTATTCAAAAAAAATGAAAAGGAAGGAACACACCATAACTCATTCTATGAGGCCAGCACCACCCCAATACCAAAGCTAGATAAAGGCACCACAAGAAAGGGGTGCATAGGTGGTTCATGGCAGAATGCTCACCTTCCATGCAGGAGACCCAGATTCAATTCTCCTCCAGCCCCCCCAAAATGAAGATACCACAAGAAAAGAAAATTAGATCAATATCTCTTATGGATATAATGTAAAAATCCTCAACAAAGTAATAGCAAACAATAAGCCAACAACTTCTCTAATAAAGAAAAAAAATTAAAAGTACTAGCAAACCAAATCCAACAGCACCAGATAAAATAATTGTATATGGGCAGGCCACATAGTCAAGAATGCTTGCCTGCCATGCCAGAGGACCTGGGTTCGATTCCTGGTGCCTGCCCATGTAAAAAAGAAAAAGAAAAAAGAAAAAAGAATTATATACCATGATCAAATGAAATTTATCCCATGTAAGCTAGGGTGGTTCAACATAAGAATATTGGTTAATGGAAAACACCAACTTAATAGAACAAAATAAAAACCCCACAGGATCATCTCAAATGATACAGAAAATGCATTTGACAATAGCCAGCACTCCTTGAATAAAAACATTTAGCCTAGAGAGAAAGCTAGCAGAGGTCGCCCTGTTTGTCATGTGCCTTTTCAGTTGAAAGAGAAACCCTGAACTTCATCAGCTTTCTTAGGTGAAGGTAACCTCTTGTTGGTGCCTTAATTTGGACATTTCTATGGTCTTGTTTCAATCAGGACATTTTCAGCCCTAGAACTATAAACCTGCAACTTAATAAATTCTCCCTTTTAAAAGTCATTCCAGTTCTGGTATATTGCATTCCAGCAGCTAGTAAACTAGAACACCAGGGTTTGCCAGACCCCAACCAAACCATTCATGTCAACCCTAAAGAACACCTGGGGCTATCTGAGATTCTACAAAAGTCTCATGCACTGAGTTTACTTTCTAGAAACCTAAAACATCCAGAATGTTTTTAGGCCAGAAAAGCCCTGAAACCCAGAGGGGACAATCTCTCCAAGAACATCAACTAATTCTATCCTCCTATCCTGTATTTGTGACACCCATTTCCAACATGAAAAAGTTAGAATGGACATAGCCCAAGTATCCCTAAAGATTGGGAGAAGGATAAAATGAGAAGGAGGAATTATAACTGAGAAGATAGGATTTAACAAATGGGTGTGACTACTGAATCATTATATTAATATTTCTGTTTAGTCTTCAGTGTCTTAGAACAACTAGAAAGGAAAACCTGAAATTGTGGAACTGTAACCCATATCAAATTTTGAAATCTGTCCTATAACTACTTGTTAGAGCTGCTTGTTAAAATATTGTTTTTTGTATATTTACTTCACAATAAATAACATTTAGAAACTTATTACAGGGCTATGATAATCAAAACAGTGTGGTACTAGCACTATATATATATATATATATATACACATATACATACAGACTAATGGAATAAAAATGAGAGTTCAGAAATAAACCCTCATATTTCTAGCCAGTTGATTTGCCAAGGGTGCAAAGTATACCAAAAGAGGAAAGAATTGTCTCTTCAACAAATGGTGCTGGGAATACTGATATCTACGTACAAAAGAATGAAAGTAGTGCTGGTTTGAAAGGATGTATATCCCCTAGAAAAACCATGTTTTAATCTAAATCCCATTTCATAAAGGCAGAATAATCCCTATTCAATACTGTGATTGAAACTATAATAAGATCATCTCCCTGGAGATGTGATTTAATCAAGAGTGGTTGTTAAACTGGATTAGGTGATGACATATCTCCACCCATTTGGGTGGTCTTGATAAGTTTCTGGAGTCCTATGAAAGAGGAAACATTTTGGAGAATGAAGGAAATTCGGAGAGAGCAGAGAATGCTGCAGCACCACGAAGCAGAGAGTCCATCAGCCAGCACTTTGGAGATGAAGAGGGCAAATGCCTCCCGGGAAGCTTCATGAAACAGGAAGCCAGGAGAGAAAAATAGCAGATGACGCTGTGTTTGCCATGTGCCCTTCCAGCTGAGGGAGAAACCATGAATGTGTTCATCATGTGCCTTCTCGGATGAGAGAGAAACCCTGAACTTCACCGGCCTTCTTGAACCAAGATATCTTTCCCTGGATGCCTTTGATTGGACATTTCTATAGACTCGTTTTAAATGGGACATTTTCTCAGCCTTAGAACTGTAAACTAGCAACTCATTAAATTCTCCTTTTTTAAAGTTGTTACATTTCTGGTATTTTGCATTCCAGTAGCTAGCAGACTGGAACAAAGGTAGACCTCTATCTCATACTATATGCAAAAATTAACTCAAAATGAATCAAAAACTAATTATAAGAGCTAGAACTAACAATCTCCTAGAAGGAAATGTAAGGAAGCATCTTCAGGACCTTGTGTGTTAGGCGATGGTTTCTTATGTTTTACACCCAAAGCCAAGCAACAAAATAAAAAATAGACAAATGGGACCACATCAAAATTAAAAACCTATATGTATTCAAATATGGATGATATTGTGAGGCAGTGAGTGTATACTTTAGATGGTTTATATGTTGTGTAAATATATCTCAATAAAATTGCATTAAAAAAACTATGTGCATCAAAGGACTTTATCATGAAAGTAAAAGACACCACACTCAATGGGAGCGAATGCTTGGAAGCTGCATATTCGGTAAGGGTTTGATATTCAGAATATGTAAAATAATCTTACAACTTAACATCCAAAAGACAAACAAGCCAATTAAAAATGAGCAAAAGGCTCAAATGGACATTTCTTCCAAGAAGATATGTAATGATCAAAAAACACATGAAGAGGTACTCAACATCATTAGCTATTAGTGAAATGCAAATAAAAATCACAATGAGATACAATTTTGTACCTACTAGAATGTCTTTTATTAAAAAATTAATGATAAAATTTTAAACTTCTATACTAACTCTCCTCAGAAAGTTATACCATATTACCTGTTATCACACTTTTAAGTATATATCCCAAATAATTTAAAGCAAGGACTTGAAGGGATAAATGCACACTAGTGTTCATGGCTGCATTATTCACAATTGTTAAAAGGTGGATGCATCCCAAGTGTCTATCAAAAGATGGATGGATTAACAAAATGTGATCTATACATACAATGGAGCACTATTCAGCTGTAAATAGGCGTGAAGTTCTGATACATGGGACAACATGGATAACCTTGGAAGATATCTTGTTGAATGAAATAAGCCAGATACAAGAGTATAAATATTATATCACTTCACTGATATGAAATTATTAGAAGGAACATATCATAGAGTCACAAACTAGGAGAAACCATGGTCTGGGGTGGATGCTGGGAAGGCGAGTTAATGCTAAATTGGTACAGATGTTCTGTTTGGGGGGATGGAAAACTTTTGGAAATGGATGGTGGTGATGGTAGCACAAGACTGTGAATGCAATTAACACCAATGAAGCATATTTGAATTTGGTAAAAGGGGAAATTTTAGGTTGTATACTCATTAGTAGAACAAAAATTTAAAAGACAAATGATAGGACTATACAACACAAGCAGTGAATCCAATATATACCATGGACTATAGTTGATGGTAAAAATTAATAATATTATTTCATCAATCTTAACAAGGTAGAATGCTAATTCAGAGAGCTAATGATAGGGAAAACTGTGTGTGTGAAGAGGGGGAGGGTGTTTTAGTTTCCTGGGCTGCTGAAGCAAAATACCATGAAATGATCTGATTAAATAACGGAAACTCTTTAGCTTACAGTTTTTAGGCTAAAAGAAAGTTCCACTTACGGCATCATCAAGGTGATCCCTCTCTGTCAAGAGTTGGTATTCTGGGGCTGGTTGTCAGTGGTCCTGGGGTTCTTAGTTTGTCATTTGGCAAGGCACATGGCAGCATATTCTGCTCTGTCCCTTCTCTTTCTTGTGTGTGTGGGGGTCTTTTTTTTAATTTTTAAAACTTTTTACTATGGAGCATTTCAAATGTATACAAAAGTGAAGAGTATGGTAAAATGATTCCCCTGTCTATCCACCATTCTACGTGAACAATTATCAAATAGCAGCCATATCATCCATCATATATTGCTCAATATTTCTAAAAGGTAAAGACATTTTAAAACATAGTGACGATACCATTGGAAATGAATTATCAATAATGACTTAAAATCAGATACATGTCATTATTCACATTTATCTTAGTCTCATAAATACTTTTTTTATAATTGGCTTGTTTGACTCAGAATCCAAACAGCTCCCATACATTGCTATTGGTTTATATGTCGCTCTCTCATTTATTCTGCTTATAAAGGACTTCCATAATAGGATTAAAACCCATCCTGATTGAGGTGAGCCACACTTAGCTAAAGTAATTTCATCAAAAAGTTCTACTTAGAGAACGGTGAGTTCCGGGAAGATGGCCAATAGAGCAGCTCAAGATTAGCCCTGTTCCATGGAAAAGTTAGAGAAGAGACAGGAAGGCAACTGGGCTGGCAATTCGGGAGTGTGGCTGACCTGGGACAGTCTTCTGCACCACATGTGGCAGCTCTGGTTGCATAGGCCAAGGAACTGAGAGGCCAAAAGCTGGAGCTTGGCACGGAGGTGTGGAGCCACGGAGCCCTCAGTAGTGCACGGACAGGAACAAGGAACTAGGAAGTAAGCCAGGATGCATTCCTTGGGCGCTCTACCCTCACCAGTGCAGCCCCGTGACCAGCAACTCACCCCACACTCCAAACACCCGAACCCCATCACCTGGTCCCACTCCCCACACGGCAGGCACCACCCCCCCCCAGCCCCCAGGGCACATACCTGCCCTCCACCCCCACCCCAAGTGCAGCCCAACCCACCTCTCCTGCACACCTCTCGAGCACTACATCCCCCTTCCTATAAAGGTTGTGGGCACTAACCTCTATATCTAGGCTACCCCTGTCCCCTGCCCATAGAGTCACATAGCCTCACACTGCCCCCTCTGAGGTCAGTGCATCTGTTTACAGTACTCCCAGGCCCACACATGTGCATGGGCCCCAATCACATCATTCAGCTCTGGGAACTGTACTTTATAGCAGTCCTAGAATTGTGCATGTGCACAGCCCTCAGCCTCACTTTCCAGCTTTGAGAAAGTGCTGACCTGCACAGCCATGTTGCATCTGCCACCAATCCATGAAGGCATAACACCTACCTGCTGCCACAGCTCTGTGCATGCACACAAAGGGCCCCATGCCTTAGACCAGTGCATACGAGGGTTACACCCCCAGACCAGTGCACCTGCACAGCTACATCCTCCCTGGCTGCTGAGCACCCATGTTCACATGCACCAGTGTAACATCCCCAACCTGTGCCCATACCTGCCCTGAAACAAAAGACCGTACTGAGTGTTCCACCCCATGCCCTGCTCCCTGCTATACAACCATTCAGCAAACACAAGGCCTTAGACTACTGAAAGAAATCAACTCCCAAAGTAAATCACTCAAGATATTTACATGTCATGAAGACAGCAGATCACTAAGCATATCACGATGCAGACAAATAAAGCCCTGACTAATGACCAAATTAAAAAACCAGAGGAGACACGGACATTGGAACAACTAATCAAAGATGTTCATACAACTCTACTTAATAAAATAAGTGGGATAGCAAATGACATAAAGGAGATCAAGAAGACAGTAGAAGAGCACAAAGAGGAATTTGAAAGAATAAATAGAAAAATAGCAGAAATCACAGAGATTAAAAACTTTGTTGACCAAATAGAAAACATACTAGAGGCATACAACACCAGATTGAAGAGAAAGAAAAAAGAATAAGTGATATAGAGGACAGGATAATTAACTTTGAAGACTCAAAACAGAAAATGGCAAAAAAGATGGAAAAAAATTAAATGGGAACTCAGGGAAATGATAAACAAAACAAAGCACTCAAATATAAGAATCACTGGTGTCTCAGGAGAAAAGTAGTTGAGGATATAATGGGAGAAATTTCCCAACCCTCATAAAGGACATAAATATACAAGTCAAAGAAACCCAAAGAATTCCAAACAGAATAAATCCAAATAGGCCTTCCCCAAGGCACATACTAATCAATCTGTTAAATGTTGAAGAGAAATAGAAAACCCTGAAAGCAGCAGGAGAAAAACAATCTACTACATACAAGGGAAATCAAATAAGACTGAGTTCAGACTACTCAACTAGCACCCTGGAGGCAAGAAGGCAGTGGTATGACATATTCAAGATCTTGAAAGAGAAAGACTGCCAGCCAAGAATTCTGTATCCACCCAAATTGTCCTCCAGAATTGAGGGAGAGATTTAAAGTTTTTACAGACAAAGAAGTCCTGAAAGAATTTGTCAGCAAGATACCACCCCTACAAAAACTACTAAAAGGAGTTCTGTCAGCTAAAAAAAAAAAAAAAAAAAAGACAGGAAGGGGAGGTCTGGAGGAGGGCACAGACTTGAAAATTACCACTAAGGGTAATTTAAATAATGCAAAGAGAAAGAAGGAAAAGAATATATAGATCTGATAAATAAAATAAAAAAGATAAGATGGTGGAATCAAGAAAGACCTTTTTAGTAATGACTCTGAATGCTAATGGACTAAACTTACCAATTAAAAGATACAGATTGTCAGAATGGATTAAGAAACATAATACAGCTATATGCTGCTTACCAGAGACTCATCTTAGACACAGGATATAATTAGATTGAAAATGAAAGGATGGAAAAAGATCTTCCATGCAACTTGTAACCAAAAGAAAGTAGGAGTAGCTATACTAATATCAGACAAAATAGACTTTAAATTTAAAGACATCATAAGAGACAAAGAAGGACACTATATACTAATTAAAGGGTCAATTCACCAAGTAGATATAACAATCATAAATGTTTATGCTCCTAATCTAGGAGCTCCAAAGTACATGAGACAGACATTGGCAAAACTGAAGGGAGTGATAGATGTTTCAACAATAATAGTAGGAGACTTGAGTACACCACTCTCCTTTATAAATAGAACAACCAGACAGAAGATCAACAAGGAAATAGAGAAGTTAAATAACTTGATAAATGAGCTAGACCTAACAGACATATATAGGTCATTGCACCCCAAAGCACAAGGGTATACATTCTTCTGTAGTGCTCATGAAGTATTCTCCAGGATAGATTTTATGCTGGGGCACAAAGCAGGGCTTTATAATTTAAAAATATTGAAATTATTCAAAGCACTTTCTCTGATCACAATGGGATGAAGCTGGATCTCAATAACCACCAAAGAATGAGAACATTCACAAATATATGGAGATTAAATAGCACACTCTTAAACAACCAGTGGGTCAAAGAAGAAATTTCTAGAGAAACCAGTAGCTATCTGGAGATGAATGAAAATGAAAATACAACTTTTCAGAGCTTATGGGATGCAGCAAAGGCTGTTCTGAGAGGAAAATTTATTGCCTTAAATGCCTATATCAAAAAACAAGAAAGAGTGAAAATCGAAGACTTAACTGCAAACCTGGAGGAACTTGAGAAAGAACAGCAAACTAACCCCAAAGCAGATAGGAGAAGAGAAATAGCAAATATTAAAGCAGAGATAAATGAATGGAACAAAAGAAAAATAGAAAGAATCAATCAAACCAAAAGTTGGTTCTTTGAGAAAATCAATAAAATTGATGGGCCACTTGCAAGACTGATGAAGAAAAAGGAGAGGGATGCAAATAAACAAAATCAGAAATAAGAAGGGGTGCATTACCACAGACCCTGAAGAAATAAAAGAAATCACAAGAGGATACTATGAACAACTATACACCAATAAACTAGGCAACTTAGATGAAATGGACAGATTCCTGGAGACACACAGACAAGCTACACTGGCTAATGAAGAAATATAAGATCTCAACAAACCAATCACAAGTAAAGAGATTCAATCAGTCATCAAAAATCTTCCTACAAAGAAAAGCCAGATGGTTTCAGAGGAGAATTTTATCAAACATTCCGGAAAGAACTAACACCAATCCTGCTCAAACTTTCCCAAAAACTTGAGGAAAAAGGAACTCTAACTAACTCATTTTGTGAAGCTAAAATCATTTTAATAACAAAACTGGGTAAAGATGCTATAAGAAAGGAAAACTACAGGCCAATCTCCCTAGTGAACATATGCAAAAACTCTCAATAAAATATTAGCAAATTGAATCACATTAAAAGAATTATACATCATGACCAAGTGGGGTTTACACCAGGAATGCAAGGATGGTTCAACACAAGAAAATCAATTGACGTAATGTAGCACTTAATGAAAAAAAAAAAAAAAAGGGAAAAATCACATGATGATCTCGATTGATGCTGAAAAAGCATTCAACAAAATTCTGCATCCTTTTCTGATCAAAATACTCCAAAAGATAGGAACCAAAGGTAACTACCTCAATATGATAAAGGGAATATATGAAAAACTGATAGCCATCATCAAACTCAATGGGCACACAGAAAGCCTTCCCCCTAAGATCAGGTACAAGACAAGGATGCCCACTGTCACTGCTATTATTCAACACTGTGCTAGAAGTTCTAGCTAGAACAATCAGGCAGGACAAAAAATAAAAGTCATCCAAATTGGAAAGGAAAAAGTAAAACTCTCCTTATTTGCAGATGATACGATACTATACTTGGAAGATCCTAAGAAATCTACAGCAAAGTGACTTAAGCTAATAAAAAATTCAGCAAGGTGGTGGGATATAAAATTAATGTGCAAAAATCAGTAACATTTCTACACACAAGCAATGAGTTAGTTGAGGAATCAGTTAAGGAGAAAAATCCACTCAAAGTAGCAATTAAAAGAATGAAGTACTTAGGGAAAAAAAAGAATCAAGTACTTAGGAGTGAACCTAACTAGGGATGTAAAGGACTTGTACACAGAAAACTGCATGACATTGCTAAAAGAAATCAGAGGAGATCTAAATTAGGTGGAAAGACATTCCCTGCTCATGGATAGGAAGGCTAAATATAGTTAAGATGTCAATTCTCCCCAAACTGATCTACAAATTCAACACTGTACCAATCAAAATTCCAACAACCTACTTTGAAGATTTGGAAAACTAACTACCAAATTCATCTGGAAGGGAAAGAGACCCTGAATAGCTAAAAGCCTCCTAAAAAAAAAAAGAACGAAGTGAGAGGATTAACACTCACAGACTTTAAAACCTATTATGAAGCCACAGTGGTCAAAACACCATGGTACTGGCACAAAGATAGAAGCATTAACCAATGGAATTGAATTCAGATTCGATTTGGTGGGCAGAAATAGACTACCAAATCTATGATTAAATGATTTTTGACAAGACCCCAAATCCTCTGAACTGGGACAAATACTCTTTTCAATAATTGGACATGGAAGACCTGGATAACAATAGCCAAAAGAATGAAAGAGGACCCCTATCTTACACCCTATGCAAAAATTAACTCAAAGTGAATGAAACACCTAAATATAAGAACTAGCACCATAAAACTTCTAGAAGAAAATGTAGGGAAACATCTTCAAGACCTAGTAATAAGTGGTAGCTTCCTGAACTTTACGCTCAAAGCATAAGCAACAAAAGAAAAAATAGATAAATGGGAACTCCTCGAAATCAAATGCTTCTGCACTTCAAAAGTCTTTGTCAAAAAGGTGAAGTGGCAACTGACTCAATGTGAAAAAATATTTGGAAATCACATATCAGACAAAAGTTTGATTTCCTGTATATACAAAGAAATCATAGAACTCAACAACAAAAGAACAAATAACCCAACTACAAAATGGGCTAAAGATACGAATAGGCATTTTTCTGAAAAGCAAATATAGACTACTCAAAGCACATGAAGAGAGGCTCATTTTCATTGGCTGTAAGGGAAATGCAGATCAACACTACAATGAGATACCACCTCACACCTATAAGAATGGCTGCTATTAAACGAAAAGGAAACTATAAATTTTGAAGAGGATGTGGAGAAATTAGGACACTTATGCACTGCTGGTGGGAATGTATAATGGTACAGCTACTATGGAAGACTGGTCGTTCCTTAGGAAACAAAATATAGAGTTGCCCTATGACCCAGCAAAAGTACTACTTGGTATATATCCAGAAGACCTGAAAGCAACCACACAAACAGACACTTGCACACTGATGTTCATAGTAGCATTGTTCACAATCGCCAAAAGATGGAAACAAACCAAATGCCCATCAACAGACGAGTGGATCAACAAAATGTGGTATATGGATATGATGGAACATTATGCATCAGTAAAACAAAATGAAGTCCTGAAGCACATGACAAGATGGATGAGCCTTGAGGGGACATAATGCTGAGCGAAATTAGCCAGACACAAAAGGACAGATACTGTATGATTCCACTTTTATGACCATCATATAGGTATAATCAGAGGGTTATAATATAGAATATTATATATAGATATGTATATAGATACACATATGTATATAGATATACATAGATAAATATAGTATACATACTATATACATAGTATATAGATACATAGACACTAGAGAGGAGTGAACCATTAGCTAATGAGGTTGAATTCCGATGTAAGGGAATAGATAGGAGTGAAGGTGATTCTCTTGTGGGTCTAGAAGTAATATTACCACATTGAAGATGAACAAGACTGAAAGGGGTTGTGTAGACCTGCGTGTCCCACTGATCCACACTAGAAATATGAATGCATTCTCATAAGAATTACTTCAAAGATATGATTCTTGTATAAAGAGTGTTCAAGTCCAGGGTAAGGGGGAAAACTGCTATTGCATGCTATGAGCTATGTTCAAAAAGAAACCATCAGCACTACCACAGCAATAGCAGAGGTAAATAATTGGGTAAGGGACAAGAGTTATGAGGAGGTTTAGATTTCCTATTTGGTGAGGGTGTATTTATTGGTTTTCTATCTCTTGGGAACAATGAGTGATCTAAAATTAGAATGCTGATGGACTGTGGACTTTGGGGCTTCTACATGATACCCGATGAATGCAGGTGGCTGAAGGATGTACTGACGGAGAAGTAGATTGGCAAATTATGGTGTATACTGGTATGGACACCTTTAGAAAATGCTTATAAGAAAACAGGGGCCTAAATTGTAAGCTTTTAGAGCAGACACATTAAGTCCAGAGTGGTGATTATTATTTCTGGATTTTGAGAGCCTGTTTTGTATATGTAACCTGATATTTAGAGATAAGAATGAAGCCGAACAGGTTGGGGTTAAAGCAATTCAGAACATAGGGGTAAGGAAGACAGTGTCTATATTTTAGAACCACACGTACTCTTTGAGACCAATGGAAGAAAGGTTTATTTGATCTGGAACTGAAATTTTCTATAGTGCATAATCTAATTCAACCTATCTGTATAGCTCATTAGAACAACTGAAACACAGGAAGCACAGAATAAGAAAGAGGTCCTTTAATACTGTATAGATTATTGTAATGCCTGGAGACATCCTAGAGTAATTAAGGAGCTAATCAAAAAGTATTGGCAATGTCCTCTGAGGGAGGAGAGAAAGAATATGGAACTATTAAACCTTACCTAGAGGGAATCCCCTGATACTGTGTCAAACTTTAAGGATATCCAAATCAATAGGCTATGCCCTCGATCATGAAGCTTACTCTCGTAAAGCTTAGGTAGATAGCATAGAAGCTTAGACTACCTATAGGCATGCCTAAGAGTTACTTCTGGAGGACCTCTGTTGTTGCTCAGATGTGACCTCAGTCTCTCTAAGCCCAATTCTGCAAGTGAAATCATTGCCCTCCAATCTGTGTAGGACATGACATCCAAGGGTGAAAGTTTCCCTGGCAACATGGGGGATGAATCTAGGCCTGGCACTGTGGGACCAACAATTCCAACCTGATCAAAAGGGGGGAAAGAAGTGTAATTAATAAAGTATCAGTGGCAGAAAGAGTTCAAATAGAGTTGAGAGGCTACTCTGGAGGTTGCTTTAACGCAAGCTTCAAGTAGACCTTGCTACTTATCATAATCTGCCAACCCCCAACCAGGACCATTCCAGCCAATCCTGAAGAACTCCTAGGGCAATATATAAGATTCCACAAGGGTTCTAGGCACTAGAATAACTTTCCAGAAACTTCCAACCTCCAGATGGGTCTCTGGTGCAGATAAGTCCTGAAACCTAGTCCAGCTTCTCCAGAACATCAGATAGTTCCTTGTCTGTACCCCATGTTAGTGACAGCCCTTTCCAATATCAAAACTTTAGAATTTCCATAGCCCAAACAACCCTAAAGAGAGATATAAAGATCAAAAGTGATGGTGGAATTATACATAGAAGAAAAGACTTAACAAATGAATATGAATACTGAATCATTAAATTGATATTTCTTTTAGTTTCCAGTATTTTAGAGCAGCTAGAAGTGAAAACCTAAAAAATGTGAAATTGTAACCCATGTCAAAATCTGAAATATGTTCTACAACTAATTGTGGTGCTGTACTTTGAAATTTATAGCTTTTTTTGTATATACGTTGTTCTTTTTTTCAGAAAGAAAGAAGGAAAAAAGTTGATTGTGCTGATAAAAAAGTATTTAAGCCCTCTAGCCTCCTATATTCTGGAGCAGCTAAAAGGAAAAATAAGAGAGGATCCTATGGTAGCCCATGACAAACTCTGGGATCTGTCCTGTAACCACTTGTTGAAAAGTGTTTTGAAAACTTTTGCTTTTTTCTTTCTTTGTTTTGAATATATGTTATACTATACAATAAAAAAAGTTTAAAAAAAAAAAGTTCTACTTAGAATGGATTCACATCCACAAAAATGGATTAAGTTTAAGAACGTGTTTTCCATATGGTTCAAATCACCATAGAAGATTATGGGAACTCTGTATTTTCTGCATGATTTCTCTGTAAAAGAAATGTTAGACTTTCCTAACAAAGAAAAAAAAGTTTAATGGAAATACCTTGAACAGGAGATATAAACTTTTCGAATACTTAGAGGAAAAGCATAAAGAAGAAATCTTGTTTTCTTTCTTCTTCCTATACCCTCACTCTTTGTACCCATTCTGATCGTAAACTCTGTCTCTCTGTACAGATTAAAAACTCCTTTTTAAGGAGCATTTATTTTTCAAATATAAAATATTTATTGTAATGTAAAATTTTGCTATAGAAAATTCAGAGATATGTGATAAAAACAACCCAAATCATCCATAGTCTCACCATTCTGAAATAACCACTGTTAATATTTTGATATAATGGCAATCAAACTCACTGCCCTCTCCCTCTCTACATGGGACATGACTCCCAGGGGTATAAACCTCCCTGGCAATGAAGGACAGAAATTCTAGAATGAGCTGGGTCTCACCATCGAGGGATTGAGAAAACCTTCTCGACCCAAAGTGGGAAGAGAGAAATGAGACAAAATAAAGTGTCAGTGGCTGAGAGAGTTCAAACAGAGTTGAGAGGTTATCCTGGGGGTTATTCTTACCCATTACATAGATATCCCCTTTTTAGTTTAAGGTGTATTAGAAAGGAGGGAAATGCCTGAAACTGTAGCTCTGTGTTCCAGTAACCACGTTTCTTGAAGATGGTTGCATAATGATATAGCTTTCACAATGTGACTGTGTGATTGTGAAAACCTTGTGTCTGATGCTCCTTTTATCTACGGCATGGACAGATGAGTGAAACATATAGATTAAAAATAAATAAATAATAGGGGGAACAAATGTTAAAATAAATTGAGTAAATTGAAATACTAGTGATCAGTGAAAGGGAGTGGTAAGGGGTATAGAAAAAAATAGGGGGAACAAAGGTTAAAATATATTGGGTAGATGGAAAAATACTAGCAGTCAATGAGTGGAAGGGGTGAGGGGTATGGTATGTCTGAGTTTTTTCTTTTTTCTTTTTATTTCTTTTTCTGGAGTGATGCAAATGCTCTAAGTAATGATCAGGGTGATGAATATACAACTATGTGATGATATTATGAGTCACTGATTATATACCATGAATGGAATGCTCATATGTTAAGAATGTTCGTGTTTGTATACTAAGTTCTGTCAATAAAAATATATAAAAAATATTTTGATATATTTTTTTCCTTTTCTATGTGGATGTGTTTTTTTAAGTTGTAATTATACATATGTATATACATATATTAAGTTTTGCATTTTGATTTTCCCACTAAAAATTGTGGAAGGCAGTGCAATGGTGCTCAGTGGCAGAATTTTCACTTGCTATGCTGGAGACCTGGATTCGATTCCTGGACCCCGCCCATGCCAAAAAAAAAAAATTGTATCTTGAGCATTTTCCCATGTCATTTGATTGTTCTCAAAACTGTGATTCAAAAAAAAAAAAATGGATGCAGCCTAATTAATTTTCCCAAACTGGAATCATGAATTACATCTTGGAATTCTCTTTATTCTTCTCTTCCATCAGAATGTATTGCAAACAACATTTTAGCCAGCAAATACATCTACTAGAAATATTACGTCTCACAGAGCTCTTTGCTGAGGTTTTGCTGCAACAACTTGGTAATAACAGTGTCACTAAGCTTTCTCCCTGGGGACTGCCATATTACCGTCCTTTTGAAGACATGCTGACTCTACTTCAGTTCTTCTCACCTGGCTGATCAGAGGGACCAGCTGTGGTACAGGTAAGCTCTTTCAATAGATAGACTGTTTATTTGGGAGAAATTGTTGGCCATGAGTACGGACTGTAGAAGTGAATGACTGATAATGTGACTGAAAGACTGGTAGTATCTACTCCAACAGTCTCTGCTCTCTTTACACCAAGGTGTCTACATAAAGCTAGTTCCTAGACTCCTCATGGTTTTTCTATTAAGGAGAGGTGAAAAGGTACAAGCCCAGGAGGCAATAGCTGGAAATTCTGTTTATATAAAGCTTATACTCGTCTTTAGTATTGCATGAATTTCTTTTTACTGATATGTGGTGAAACTTTGTTAGACTCTTACACAAAATTAAATTAAATATAATTAATTCAATAAACACTTATGGCATGGACTTATAAAGGACAAAGAGGACCTTGCCCTGCCCTTAGAGAATTTATACTCTATTAGAGGTGATAAGATATTCATAGAGATAATTATAAGACTGCTTAATGATGAAGAAATGCTCACAAAATAGTGTCATGAGGAAAATTAAACTGGACTGAAAATGTATATACAGACTGTGTTCTCTTAAAAGGTACCCATATAAAAGGGAATATTCCAAAATATTTATAGCGGTTGTCTTGGTGATGGATTAAACATGATTGCAATATTCTTTTCTATTGTTTCAAAAGAATTTTTTATAATGAATCTGTGCTACAATTAGAATTAGTAAAACCACCCTATGAAATGGTTGAGAGGGCTACATAAAAGTGCAAAACACAGTAAACGTGCAGAGGAGCAGAGACTATAAATGAAGTTGGGGGGACCAAGAAAGCTGTAGGATTTTGTCTTTTATAAGGATCAAAAACTTTCATATCTTGGAACTAGACAATGAATTATATTGAGTTGACAGGCATATTATATTTTTTCCCCATGACATTTAACTATAGTCTTTCTCTGTATGAAATATCTGTAGCTCTAGTAGCTGCTATCCGGCATATTATTTTTATAATTTTAGACACATCTTTAAAATGCGTTGCCATTAAAATTTGTTCCATCTACTGTGGAGAGATATTTCCTAAATCAACAGTTAATATAGGATGTATAGACTTGGCAAAGAATCTTTCCACTTGTCCCACTGATCCAGAAATGCTTTCTTTGATCATTTTGCTGACAAGGGGTGCTTGAATGGCCTTGGTCGGCCTGTTTTTCTGAAGACTTCTGTTAATATACAACCTTCAGAGCACAGTCTGCACGGTCCAATAGGCCTCTAGGAAAGAGGCTTCTTTGTGATATTCCACGAGCCATGTTCTTCATCAGCCCATGATGAAGCCCATGTGCTCCTGCTCTCTTGGTGGAGGACCTGGGCAATGGGGCTTCCTACAGTGTGGGGGTGAAATTATAGAGGTTTGTTGCAACAGAGTTTGGATGAAATGCACAGGTTTCAGCTACCCTTGGAAAGAGTCTTGGCTCTGTGTCACCTGGATGAATTATTTACACTTCCAATGACTTGGTTTCCTCAACTATGAAATGAAGGTAATAATAGTACCTACTTTGTAGGCTTTTTTTAAAAAAATTTTTATTGACAAATCTGCACACATATACATTCCATCCATGGCATATAATCAATGGCTCACAATATCATCACATAGTTGTGTATTCATCACCACGATCATATTTTAGAACATTTGCACCACTCCAGAAAAAGAAATAAGTAGAAAAAAGAAAAAACTCAAATATACCATGAACGTATGCACCTTACCCCTCCCTCTCATTGACCACTAGTATTTCCATCTATCCGATTTATTTCATCCCTCATCCCTCCTATTAATTTTTATATCCACACTTTTTTATTCATCTGGCCACACCCTGGATAAAAGAGGCATCAGACATAAGGTTTTCACAATCATACGGTCACATTCTAAAAGTAGTGTCTTTATGCAATCATCTTCAAGAATCAAGGCTACTGAAACACAGCTCAACATTTTCAGGTACTTCCCTCCAGCCACTCCAGTACACCATACACTAAAGAAGGTATATCTATATAACATATAAGAATAACCTCCAGGATAACCTCTGCATTCTGTTTTAAATCTCTTAGCCACTGAAACTTTACTTTGTCTCATTTCTCTTTTCCCACTTTTTGGTCAAGAAGGCTTTCTAAATCCCAGGATGCCAGGTCCCGGCTCATCCTGGGAGTTCTGTCCCACATTGCCAGGGAGATTTACACCCCTGGGCATCAAGTCCCACATTGTCTGGGAGGGGGACGGGGGTGGGGTGAGCTCACCTGCTGAATTGGCTTAGAGAGAGAGAGGCCACATCTAAGCAACAAGAGGTTCCCTGGGAGTGACTCTTAGGTCTAATTCAAGTAGGCTTAGCCTATCCTTTGCAGGAATAAGTTTCATAGGAGCAAACCCCAAGATCAAAGTTTCAGTCTATTGATTTGGTTGTCCGCACTGCTTGCAAGAATATCAGAAGTCCTCCAAACAGAGAAGTTGAATATTTTCTCCTTTCTCCCCATTTCCCCAAGCGGACTTTGCAAATACTTCTTTATTCACTGCCCAAATTAGTCTGGGATATATCAGGGCATCACACTAACCTGGACAAACCAACAAGATCTCAGTCCCTATTCAAGATTCCATGTACTTACGTAAATATCAACTAAACTGAATATACAAGTTCAATTAGGTAATGCACTACCCAAAATATAAATTTTGCACCAAATAAACATTTGTCTCTTTGGTCTCACACAGAAGTTGAAGTTTTAAAATATGGACGATATCGTCCTTTACCCTGTATTCTGATTTACTGTAGTCCTATCCAGATCAGCTTCATTCATATCCAATCACTTTTTCAACTTTTTATACAGTTCCTGTATGGGTTAGTGCTGACTTTCATAGCTTCAGAACTCTAACTCTGAGTCTCAGATGTCACATAAATATCTGAAGTTTCTGGGAACAACCAGGTTATATACAAACAGCTCAGTCTCTCAGAATTTGGAAATAACAGTTACACCTCCTGAATACATGTAACTGTTGTAAGAGTTTACAGTCTGGGACCCTTTATATAGGCCCCAACCTGATAACCCATGTTCTTGACTTCAGTGCACCGAGTTTTTATATTATAGTTAGTCCATATGAGTGAGGCATGATACTATTTCTCTTTTTGTTTCTGACATTTCATTCAACCTACAGTCCTTAAGGTTCAATTGCATGCCTCACAACTTCTTGCAGCTACTCAGTAGTTCATTGTATATATACACTATAGTTCCCCCTTCCATTCCTCAGTCATTGTACCCTTAGGCCACCTCCATCCATTGAGAATCATGAACACTGCCGCCATGAACACCAGTGTGCAAATGTTCATTCTAGTCCCCACACTCAGTTGCTCCAGGTATGTACTGAGCAATGGGTTTCAGGATTATATGCACGTATTTTTTTTTTTTTTTAGAGATTAAATTCAGCATTTCTAAGCATTTGGTACGTGGTTGTTATTATGATGTATCATAGATCCGGAAAGTTGTGGCTTTTTTTCCTCCTTAATAGATAACAGGAAAAAGAAGAGGCAAAAAATATGCTGGGAGGATATGATAAACTTTCCTTTCTTTCAAATAGTAGGAAACAAGAGAACCTGTAAAGGAGTCATTTCCATACAGTGTGATTCATGTAACAATAAAAGCATGTTCAAGATGCAGAAGAGGGAATGATTATCTGGATATGGGGGCAGGGAGGGCTTTGAGAAGAAGTGCTACTTGCGCAAAGGTTTGAATGACAAGTGAATAGTGGGGGGTGGGGAGAGGGTCAGGTGGTGATAGGGACACACCATCATGGCAGAAGCGTGACTTTGGAATGGTACTGGTGGAACTTAATAAATGTGAGGGTGTAGTGAGAGATGAGTCCAGAAAGGGGGGTTGGGTTCGGCTGGTAAGTATGATGACCTCTATCTGTATGCAGATGTGTGTTTGTTGCAGAGCTTCTCAGGGGCTGATTGTTCCCTGAATCCTCTCTCTCATCCTTTCAAGAGCCATCTTATATCACTCCCATTAAAGTGCAGGTTAGACTGAGAAGACTCATTTTGTACTGTTTCTTGGTTGTTTTCCTCCATTTGGGAAGCATTGCTCCATAACTACCCAGCTGCACCTGTATAGCCACTAGTTACACTTATTCTACCACAGACTTCCCTCTAGCAACTTTAAAGAGCCCAGCAAACATTGCTTGGGAAGCCATCTCTGACCCTTCAAATATCACCTCAGGGTTAACTCTGAATCTAGATGAATTCAACTGTGAATTGCTGAGAGAGACAGATTTGCTATTATAGAAAGAGGTTTGAGGTTCGTAGATTAAATCAAAGAAATCTTTGCACAGGATCAGCCTCAGTGAACTCAGTGCAGTGGTCTTCCCAGATGAGATGCTGAGGTGCTGGAAGCCTCTGCACCAACAGTGGATCTGGTACAGGTGTGCTGCCTAGAGGTGGTTGCTGGGGTTGTGCTGACAGTCTTTCTCAGCTGAAGCAAATTTTTTGCCTTACAGAATGTCTTCCTTTTTGATGGCCGTTAACATACTTCTACTTGTTCATGGTACAGGTGAGTCACTCTTCACTTTTCACAAAATCACTTTTCTAAGAGATTTTGTGGATATTTCTGAAACAACTTTGGGGAAAGCGAGGAAAACAGTGATTCGGAGATAAACAAAGCAAATGCCTTAATCTCTCTGAACCTCAATCATATCTTTGTTAAATGGAAATAACAAGTACCTGCTGAATTTGTGTCACAGGAAATAGTGAAGAACAGATGGGAGAATATAAAAGATACACATTGCAAAGCATCATGGTTTATTCTGTTTTCTTTTCTTTCGTTAATGAGGAAATCCTCCCTCCCACCTCCATCCCTATTTGGTTTGTCCATTTGAGACTACATCCAGATGACTACACTTGACACCTATAGTGTAAACTCCACAACTAAAAAATATCTAGACTACTTACTCCCCCTTTAATGACTTTGACAAGTGCCAATTTATTGTATAGTCTCAGGGAATACTTGAAATCAGGTTTGTCCTAAAACATCTGGACAAATATCTACACAAGTTCTATCTAACTCTTTGTTCTCAGTTCTTCAAAACTTTGGGGGACAACCAGTATATAGATATTGAAAATGTTTATGTAATTCAATTAACTAAAAGTAGATATGCAAATGTTTCTGAAAACTGCCCTTCAAAACCTGTATCCGAAACCCGTACTATACTCCAAAGGGAACAAACTCATTTATAGTCTTCTAGTATATGCCATCTCTCAGCATATTTGCCAGTCTCTGCAATGCAGAAAGTCTCTTCAAAGGAACTCTGCTATGCCATCTCTACAGCAGTTCTGCCAGACTCTTGAATATGGTAGCAACTTGGAGCCATCCGAGGCTCCAGAAATGACCACAGAAATGACCACAAAGCCCAGTCCACCCAGGTCACATTTACTGGCCCTTTTCACTTGATGCTTGATTGCAGTGGTGTGTGTGTGTGTGTGTGTGTGTGTGTGTGTGTGTGTGTGAAGGGAGCAGTAGGGCACGGTGAGGTTGTGATGCACACACAGGAACAACCCAATTAAGGGATTGATGTATATGTGGTGAGAAAGAGAAAGCATTCTTGATTGTTATAATATCTTATATTTCAAAGCAATATTTAAAACCTAATATGATGTACTATATACTAGATACTGTATAGCAAGTGCTTTAGTTATGTTATCTTCGTACAGTTTTCCAAGTGCTTTTCCACATTATTAGCTTTTTGCCTCAGTCTCCTCTCAGAGATAAGGTTTTTGGGAACTAGAGACGCAATGGTCTAGAGATAACAGAGACCGAAATAGACAAGGAGTTATTAAGATTCAAGTTGGATCATCCGCAGACACATCAGTCCGAAGTTGGCTTTTATATTATCAGTTACATCATTAGTAGATTATGTTTCATGATTCACTGGCTAGAGCTTTTGAATTCCTGATTCTGAGACCGTCTCGCTTGGGCTGAAAAGGGTACAGCTGCAGCAAGACCTCATGGGTCTAACCCAAGAAGACAGAATTGAGTACTCCTCATGGAAAAGCTAGCTACATATTCTTATTAGGTGCCTGGGGAGAGCAGTTTACTAAAGGACCCACTCACCTGGCCCACTCTCTATGCCTCTCTGGAAAATAACTAAGCCATGTCATATGAATGCCAAAATATTTCCTAACAACCCTGGGGCTGATGTCATTATCCGTAATGATACATGAGGAAACTATAACTCAGAGAGATTAAGTGACTTGCTTTATGCTAAATGATGAGTAAGGAAGTTACATAGAACTAGAACTTGAATTTACAACTCTTCAGACCAGGAATCTTTTCAAACTATAATATACTGCTTCTTGATTATAAGCACATCAAACAAATAACAAAAATTTGAGCATGAAAGCGCTTAGATTTTTATAAGAAAATTCATCCTTTTAAAGGTTATGCCAGGTATTTCTTCCAGTCTCCTTCCTTCCATTCTCAACCATCTTCCTTTATATTCACTCTGTCACTCATTCGATTCACCATCGATTCACTCGCCCAACTTATAATGAGCACCTACTATTAGGAGATGAAAGAGCATGCTTCAGAAGGAGGGCTCTGGAGCCAGACAGCCTGGGGCTGAGTCACAGCTCTGTTACTCACCAACTGTATATCCCTGAGCAACTTGCTCAACGTCACTGTTCCTGGCTTTTCTCAGCTGTAAATTGGAGATAATATTAATGCCTAGATTGGTATTAGTATATAGATTGAATGAAGTAAGGCAGGAAAAGCTCTTAGAATATGTCCACCACCTTGTAAATTTTTGTAAATTTTGTAAATGTTCCCTGTCATTTTTATTACTGTGTTAAGTGCCATGCTAACTGCTGGTGAAAGAAAGATGGTTGAGATATGGTCTCTGCCCTCTGTGGACATTCCCATGCCAACCCCATCAAGAGCTACGTGGTGGCCACTGCTGGAATAAGCAGATTACATCTATTATTCAGCTGGAACATTCCTTACTGGTGTCTTCCCAGCTGGTTTTTGCTAGAAAACCAGTTTTTGCTTTTGGTGGTTTGGAATCTTCCTTGCCTACTAACTTTTTTTTTTTTTGCATGGGCGGTCACCAGGAATTGAACCCGGGTCTCCGGCACAGCAGGCGAGAACTCTGCCACCGAGCCACTGTGGCCCGCCTCTTGCCTACTAACTTTTGCCATTAGGATTTGCCTTGGTGCTTCACCTATTTTTTTCTTCTCTTTCATCTCATCTCATGATAGCAAACAGTATCCTTACTCAGGTTCACATTGACCAACTTTTCCTCCTTTTTGCTGCTTGTTACCTGCACAGTGTCTCTGTGAGGAAAAAAAAAACAGAAAAAGCTTTCTTATTGGAGTCCTCACTCTCATAATGCTTATTATTCTCATTATTCTATCATCCTCCCACTGGGAATTTGATGAGTATTCAGGTCCAAACATTTGGTAACTAAGGCCCTAAAGGTCTTTTGTAAACTCTGGTTCTTTCCACAGTTCTGCCACTATGTTATTGCATGACCTTGAACAACTTTGATTCCTGGTATTGGTTTTGTTTTTTGGCAACAGAGACATTTCACAAAAGAATTCTTGTTTGGAAGCCCATATATAAATTAAATAAGAGAGGGGTTGTTCTGATTGAAGTGGGAAGTTGGTAGAGGTCCCACTAACTTGGTCTTCACTTTGCCATCAGTAGCAAACTCTGGAGAATATAGTTTAAAAACATTGAATCAGATGATCTCTAAGCTTTTCTTCCAGCAATAACATGTCAGGATTCTGTTCTATATCATGATTCTATGAACAGTATGTAGTGCACAGTTGCATATCCCACAGCCAGTCCCTAATGTTTATGACTATGTCCAGATTGGTATTTGTAGTAGATGGAATAGATTTACTTACTGAACATCTGTTTCTGCCTTTCTGATGTGCCTACCTAGACTTCTGAGGCTGAAGAGCAAAAAGCTCTATTTCTAAGATCCCCTTGCAGCTGGGTTTTGGATGTGACTTTAGCTCTGCAAATCAGATGCCCCTGTTCAAGGATAAATTGGGAGCTGATTTACATGGCGAAGGAGTTGATAGCATATGAGGCATCCTCTCTTTTGCCAGTGTAAATCTAGCAGATGCAATTTAGCTCTGGAGCCAACAGCTACAGTGATTTACCAGCTTCCTGATATGGCAGAGGCAGCAGCTCTGCTGGCAGGCAAGCTCTGCAGTCATGTTCTGAGCCTAACATAAGGCAGGGAAGAACAGGGCATATTTATTCTAAGTCTCACTTTCCACGCTCTACAGAGAGCTCATTCTTTCAGCCTTACCAAAGATTTTGTGAACATCTAGTTCTCTGTACTAAATCCCTTTCTGTTTAATTAACTAGAACAATTTCTTTTATCAGTCATTAAACCCTATGTGATGCAGTGTTCGCTGGTCTTTACAAACTTCTCTTCTTCTTTGACATTCTCAGTGTCTATGGAAGAGTTACGGGCTCACCCTTTCACCGATGTTACCCTCTCCTGCAATTTCTCCTTTGTGAAAGGCACAGAAAATCTTGAGTTCTCCTGGGAAAGAGAAGACATCAAAGAGGAATATGAGGTAGAGGATAAAGAATATTTCCGCTTTTTCAGGTACTATGACTTTTTTGAGGTTTTCTCAAAGTTGGTTTACCAGTTTCGCGATAACACAGAGCAACTAGAGGAACAAAACTCCTTGTATGAGGGAAGAGTCTCTGTGGATCGGGCTGAAATTTCTGAAGGGACTCTCTCGCTTTTAATAAGAAATGTGGACTTCATGGATGAAGCAATCTACACGTGCTCAGCTGTCTCACCAAATGGACGAGGCCAAAGTACAATTAAGCTAATAGTAGAAGGTAAGGGGATTCACTGGATGAGCTTGGTTTCAAGTTCTGTCTCTCTTCGTAAGGATAAGAGATATGTTTGCTTGTTTGTTTCCGGTGTTCTCACTTTTTCTCTTTTACTCAAATCGTTTTAAGTCTTCTTCTTATTCCCACCAGGAGAGTCAGGTGTCTGCATGTCAATTCATCTTAGCTAAAATATTGCTGTGAACAAAATATGCTGTATCTGCACCTGTATATATCATGCAAACAAACATAGATATTGGTCTTATTCCAAACTCTCCAAACAAATTGTAAAGTAGGAAAACCAAAATGTGATTTAGCATAACAGTCCTACCTGAAAACTCTGAGACGAGAAGTGTAGTTAGTGAGAAATGCCCTGGATTGGAAGTCAGGAGGCCCAAGTTTTAATTCTGGATGATTCTGGGCAACTCATTTAGCATTTCTAGGCTTCTCAAGTTCTAATTCTCTATATCAGAATGAGGGACTGGCCTGGATCAGTGGTTCTTCATAGTGCCGAAGGGATTCTCACCCTTCTAAGAATTAGGTGGGGAGCTGTCCTCTGCCCACCAGAGACTTGATGGGGCTGGGTGGGGCCATGACACAATTCCTCCAGGATAAGAATTGAGTGAGATTCTTATCCTGGAGGAATGAATTCATTCTGGTGAGATTCATTTGTTATTTTCTGTGATTCTCAGCAGGACATCTCAGGTCAGCAGAAGTTCTGGAATGAAACCCCGAAAGAGGGGGAAGGATTCTGAAAAAAAAGTCAGCAGGGGTAGATGAGACCTGGAGGGTAGGAGAACACACAGGTCTACAGTTCTTTTCTCACATGCTTGGATTAATCTTTTAGCAGCAGTGAACCTCAAGATATGTTACCTCCATAAGGGGTTAATGTAAAAACCCAGGACAAGATTTCTGCTAGCCTGAGTCTCCTGGGGCTGCAATTAAAAGAAGAGCTAATTGTTTTGTTATTTTTTCCAACCAGACTCAGAAATGCCCCAGGTGCAGTTTGGTAGGATTGATGATGAGGATGTGGCCACTTGCATCTCCAAGGGCTGGTACCTCGCACCCAATGTGACCTGGCTAGACCGGGCTGAGAGGAACCTGAGCAACCACAGTACCGTGGAGGTCCTGGAGGAGCAAATGAACGGCTTACACCGAGTGTTCTCCGTCCTGAAATACCCTGTCAAATTAAATGAGAAGTATGTCTGCAGCATATCAGAGACGGATGTGAACCACCAGCCCTTCAGAATCATCCGCAAGTACCCGAGTAAGTGGACATCTGAAAGGAAGGATGAAAGTAGGGTGGATGTCACCACTGAGAAGTCAGTGCTTGTTAAGAGTGCCTGAATGCCAAATGTCTGAGGCACTCCCAGGCATACTGGGACTTAAAGAAACATTGGGAAAAGGAGCCTGCAGCCTGGGGCAAGAGGAGGTAATGACGTGGAGTCTCTCTGGGTTTGGAAAAGTTCCTGCTTCAGGGACTGACATCTTTCACCCTGATGGATGAGGCTGTTATTGTGTATTATGTGGCATGTGTTCCCTCCGTTGAGGCCATTAGCTTATGATATGACTGGCTGAGTAGTAATAGCTGCCATTTATCAGCCTCTCACCATGTGCCAGGTGCTTTACCTGTTCATGTCTTTTAAAGTCCTTACCTCACCCCTGCAAGGTCATTGTTATTACGGTCCCTTTATATGTGAGAAAAGTGTGGAGTTAAATCATTTGACAAAGGATGTAGCTGATCAGCACCAGAGTTAGGATCCAAACTTGTAACTTCCTGAAACTGAAATTCATGTGCTTTCTGTTCCTTAACCATATTGAATTGATGCCATGACTCTAAGTCATAGAAGTCTTCAAGTCTTTCCTAGGAGAAAGGGAGTGCCTGTGGGATAAGAAATGAGAAAGCAAATGAAGTCACTGCTCCCTCTCTGAATCTTAACGTTGCCATATGTCAGGCCATCTAAATGGATTCTGTGGATCCCAGCAGTCCTTTGATAGAGTCTTTGAGAGAAAGTTTGATGGATAATTTATGGCATGTGTGTCTACACTATTACTTCTAAACTCCATCCCAGTATCCCTCAAAGAAGGATTCAGGGACTTAAAAAAAGAGTATAAGAAAAGGAACATGTGTTTATTGAACACCTATTATGTGCTAGGATGGACCACTGTACTTTCATATACCCCATTTAACCACATAGTGCCTGTTGAGGTAGAAACTAATATTACGCCACTTAGCAGAGGAAGAATCTGAGGTCAAGAGATGGTAAATTATTTATGGGAGCCTACACAGTTGTTAAGTGTTAGAACCCAGGACTGGAAGCTAACTCTAACTACTAACAAAATCCTGAGTACTTTCCACCACACCATGACTGGTTCAGGGATCTAAAGTTCCTTCTGTTAAACCATCCATTGCCTCAGGCAGAGGTGACTGATCTGTACTACCGAGTGCAAACCCATCTGCCCCTCCATCAAGGACAAAGGTGATGGTGATGAGCAAACTTGCACCACAGGCTAATTCCTTCTTCCCTACATCCCTGATTAGATCTGTACCAAGTCCCCCATGGAGGTAAGAACCAGCAGGGACTTTAGCCATTATCTTCTGCTAATCAACACATGTAGGGGTGACAAAACAAGAGGTCCAGAGAGGTGAGATAATTGTCAAAGGTTGCTCTAGCTATGCCACAAAAAGTATTAAGGGAATCTGACTCATGCAGGTGGTTGGTCACCTTTTGGGTCTAGTCTTTGTGATCCTGGCAATGAAGCAAACATTTAAGATAGTATTGCAATCTTGGACCTCCTGGTAACTAGCTGCATAACCTTAGGCAAGTGACTTCAAAAAAAAAAAATTCTTGATGGAGGAACTCTCCGCAACTTTTTTGAAGAGAAAGTTGGGAACATATATCAAAAGCTAATATACACCAAAAAGAATTATCAAGAAACATATCTTTAATCAGTAATTCCATTTTAAGAATGCCAATCTACAGAAATAATCAGACACTGTCAAAGAGTCACATGAAAGGATATTCACTAAATACTATACTAGAGAAAAATTCAGAAAAAAACCCAACCCTTAAGTGTTAAGTGAACTGCGCTATATCCATTTAATGGTATATTGCACAACTGTTAAAATTACCTTTTTGAATTTTTATTGACATGAGGAAAGCCTCGCAATATAATGTTAAATTTAAAAAGTAAGATGTAAGCTTTTATGAGTCGTATGAGCCCAAGTCGTTTAAAAATATGCAGATTAAAAATATAGTATTAGTCTTACTCTAATTACAATTACTAATAATACAATGACTGATTTCCTCTACATGGAGGGATTATAGGCCATTTTAGTTTTCTTCTTTGTATTTTGTCTTTTATACATTTTATTATGTATACCTATTACACTTTAAAAATATTTTCTAACATCTCTATTGAAATATATAATTCATATGCCATAAATTTAGCTGTTTGAAATATATAATTCAATTATTTTAGTATATTCACAGTTGCGCAGCTATTGCTACAGTCTAAATTTAGAACATGTTCATCTCTCCAGAAGGGAACTCTGTACCCATTAGCAGTCACTCTCCATTCCTTCCACCATGTATCTGAGCCTAAACAACCACAAATCTACTTTCTCTTTCTATAGATTTGTCTGTTTTGAGCCATTCATACAAATGGAATAATCTAATATATGTCTTTTGAGATTGGCTTCTTTCACTTACATAATGCTTTCAAGGTTCATCTATGCTGTAGAATGTATCAATTCACCATTCCTTTTTATTGCCAAATAATGTTTCACTGTATGAATAACCACATTTTATTTATTCATTCATAAGTTGTTTTCAGTTTTTGGCTACTATAAATAATGCTGCTATGAATATTCATGTACAAGTTTTTGTGTGGACATGTTTTTATTTCTCTTGGGCATATCTTAGGAGTGGATTTTCTGGGTCATATGGTAACTCTATTTTTTTAACTTTTAAAATTGTGTAATATAACATATATACAAAGCAAAGAAAGAAAAAAGTAGTAGTTTTCAAAGCACTCTTCAACAAGTGGTTACAGGACAGATCCCAGAGTTTGTTATGGGTTACCATAACATTAGCTCAGATTTCTCCTTCTAGCTGCTCCACAATATAAGAAGCTAGAAGGAATAAATATTTTCTTATCACCACAATCAACTCTTTTTTTTTCTTTTTTGTGAAAAATAGCATATATACAAAAAGTAATAAATTTCAAAGCACAGAGCAACCATTAGCTGTAGAACAGATTTCACCGTTTGGTATGGGTTACAATTCCACAGTTCTACATTTTTACTTTTATCTTCTCTAAGGTACTGGAGACTAAAAGAAATATCAATTTAATGATTTAGCTATCATATTCTGCTGTTAAACCCTACCTTCTCTGTATAACTCCACCATCACCTTTGATCTTTCTCCCACTCTTTACGGGTATTTGGACTATGCTCATTCTAACTTTTTCATGTTGGAAGGGTCTGTCAATAAAGTGGGTTAGGGAGATAGAATTAGGTGATGTTCTAGAGAGGCTGGGTCCTCTAGGTTTCAGGACTTATCTGGTCCAGGAACCCATCTGGAGGTTGTAGGTTTTTGGAAAGATATCCTAGTACCTGGAACCTTTGTAGAATCTTATATATTGCCCTAGGTGTTCTTTAGGATTGGCAGGAATGGTTTTCACCGGGGTTTGGCAAATTATGATAGGTAGCGATGTCTAACTGAAGCTTGCATAAGAGCAACCTCCAGAGTAGCCTCTTGACTCTATTAGAACTCTCTCAGCCACTGATACTTTATTTGTTACACTTCTTTCCCTCCTTTTGGTCAGGATGGCATAGTTGATCCCATGGTGTCAGGGCGAGGCTCATTCCTGGGAGTCCTCTCTCATGCCGCCAGGGAGACTTTCACCCCTGGATGCCATGTCCCATGTAGAGGGGAGGGCAATGATTTCACTTGCAGAGTTGGACTTAGAGAGAGTGAGGTCACATCTGAGCAACAGAAGAGGTCCTCCAGAAGTAACTCTCAGGCATGCCTATAGGTAGGCTAAGCTTCTCTACTACATACATGAGCTTCACAAGAGCAAGCCTCAAGATCAAGGGCTTGTGACTTGGCAAGTGAACTCACTGCCCTTCTCTCCCTATATGGGACATTGTCCTATGGGTGTAAACCTCCCTGGCAACATGGGACAGAAATCCTGGGATAAGTCAGGACCTGGCCTCAAGTAATTTAGAAAACTTCTCAACCAAAAGGGGGAAGAGAGAAATGAGACAAAATAAGATGCCAGTGGCTGTGATATTTTAAAGAGTCAAGAGGCTATCCTGGAGGTTATTCTCATGCATTGTATAGATATCACTTTCTTAGTTTATGGTGTATTAGAGTGGCTAGAGAGACGTACCTGAAACTGTAGAGTTGTGTTCCAGTAGCCTTGATTCTTGAAGATGAGTCTATAAAGATAAAACTTTGACAATGTGGCTGTGTGATTGTGAAAACCTTGTGTCTGATACTCCTTTTAACTAGGGTATGGACAGATGAGTAAAAGATACGAATAAAAAATAAATAATGGGGGAACAAAGGTTAAATTGATTAGATTGAAATACTAGTGGTCAATGACAGGGAGGGGTTAAGGGGTATGGTATATATGAGTTTTTTCTTTTTTCTTTTTTATTTCTTTTTCTGGAGTGATGCAAATGTTCAAAAAAAATAATCATGGTGATGAATACACAACTGTATGATGATGTTGTGAGCCACTGATTGTATACCATGTATGGAATGTTTGTATGTTAAGTTTTTACAATAAAAATATTAAAAAAAAACATTCCTTCTAGCCTCCAGTGTTCTGGAGTAGCTAGAAGGAAAAATCTGAAATAGTGGAAAGGTAACCCATAACAAACTCTTAAATCTGTTCTGTAACTACTTGTTGAAGTGCACTTTGAAAATTATTGCTTTTTCTTACTTTGCTTTGTATATACATTATATTTCACAATAAAAAACATTAAAACAAAACAAAACAAAAAACAAACAAACAGAAAAAGATAAAAGGCTTGTCCTATTGACTTAGGCGTCCCTAATGTTTGACACAGTATCAGGGGTTTCCCCGGTGGTCAAGTTTAATAGTTCCATATTTTTCCTCCCATCCCTCAAGGGACTTTGCCAATACTTTTTGATTATCTGCCTAATATATTCTAGTATATATCCAGGCATTACATTGAACTATACAGGATTAAAGGCCCTCATGCTTAAATCTGGGCTCCTGTGTTTCGATTGTTTAAATGAGCCATCCAAACAGGTTGAGTTAGATTATGTGCTGCAGAAAATTTAGTTTCCAGACAAAATAAACCTTTCTTCCTTTGGTCTCAAAGAGTAGGTGAGGTTCTAAAATATAGACAATGTCTTCTTACCCCTGTGTTCTGAATTACCTTAATTCTGACCTGATCAGCTTCATTTTATCTCTAAACGCCAGGTTATACATATATAAAAGGGCCTCTCAAAATCCAGAAATAATAATTACCACTCCGGACTAAATGTGTCTGCTACAAGAGCTTACAATCTAGGCCCCTGTTTTCTTATGAGCACTTCCTAAAGAAGATCATACAATAATTGCTCTTTTGTTTCTGGCTTAGTTTGCCTCACCCAATGTCCCACAGGTTCATTCACATTGTTGGATGCCTCACAACTTTGTTCCTTTTTGTAGCAGCACAATATTCAATCGTACGTATACACCATCATTTGCCAATCTACTTAGTCAGTGCATCCTTCAGCCACTGGCATTCGTTAGCATCATGTATAATGTCCAAAGTCCACCATCCATCAACGCTCTCAATTTTAGATAAATTCATTGTTCTCAAGAGAAAGATAACCAATAAACACACCCTCACCAAATAGGAAATCGAAACCTCCCCTTCACTCTTGTCCCTCCCCCCCCATTTAGCCCTGGTATTGCTGTGGTAGTGCTGATGTTTTCCTGTTAAACGTAGCCCATAGCATGCAATAGCAATTGTCCCTGTGTACCCTGAACTTAAACCTCTTTGTACATGAATCATACCTTTGAAGTAGTTCATGCAAGAACTTATTTATATTTGTGGTGTTAATCAGTGGGACACAGAGGTCTATACAATGTCTTTCAATCATGTTCACCTTCAATATGGTAATATTACTTATAGACCCACTAGTGAACAGCCTTCACTTCTATCTATTCCCTTACATTTGAGTTCAATCTCATTAGCTAACTGGGCAACCCTATTTCTTTAACCTTTTGAAGAACTGCCAGACTCTTTTTCCAAGTGGCTGCACCATTTTAGATTCCCACCGGTACTGTATGAGGGTTCCAATTTGTCAGCATCCTCACTGGTACTTTTTTTTATAACGTTTTTAAAAAATTTTTTCAAAGCACTCTTCAACAAGAGTTACAGGGCAGATCTCAGAGTTTGTCATGGGCTACCATACAATGCTCTCATATTTTCCCTTCTAGCTGCTCCAGAATATAGGAGGCTAGAAGGCTTAAATATTTTTTTTATCATCACAGTCAACTTTTTTCCTTCTTTTTTGTGAAAAATAACATATATACAAAAAAGCTATAAATTTTAAAGTACAGCACCACAATTAGTTGTAAAATTTATTTCAGGGTTTGACATGGGTTACATTTCCATAATTTCAGGTTTTTACTTCTAGCTGCTCTAAGATACTGGAGACTAAAAGAGATATCAATTTAATGATTCAACATTCGTATTTATTTGTTAAATCCTATCTTCACTGTATAACTCCACCATCACCTTTGATCTTTCCATCCCTCTCTTTAGGGGTGTTTGTGCTATGGTCATTCTAAATTTTCTATATTGGAAGGGTCTGTCACTAATATAGTGTAGGGAGACTATTTGATGTTCTAGAGAGGCTGGCCCCTCTAAGTTTCAGGACTTATCTGGACCAGGGACCCATCTGGAGGTTGTAGGTTTCTGGAAAGTTACTCCAGTGCATGAAACCCTAGCGGAATCTTAATCATTGCCCTCGGTGTTCTTTAGGATTGGCTGGAATGGTCCTTGTTGGGGTTTGGCAAGTTACGACAAGTAGCAATGTCTGATTGAAGCTTGCATAAAACAACCTCCAGAGTAGCCTCTCGACTCTATTTGAACTCTCTCTGTCATTGACACCTTAGAAGTTACACTTCTTTTCCCCCTTTTGGTCAGGATGGAATTGTTGATCCCATGGTGCCAGAGCCAGATTCATTCCTGGGAGTCATCTTCCACGTCGCAAGGGAAACATTCACCCCTGGATGTCGTGTACCACGTAGCGGGGAGGGCAATGGTTTTATTCGCAGAGTTGAACTTAGAGAGACTCACCAGTACTTTTGATTATAACCAACCTGTTGGATGTGAAACAGTATCTTCTTGTGGCTTTGATTTGCATGTCCCTGATAGCTGATGATGTTGAACATCTTATGTGCTTATCAGTAATTTCGATCTCCTCTTTGGAGAAATATTTATTCAAATCCTTTATGTATTAAAATGTATTATTTATCTTTTAATTCTTGATTTATATAGGTGCTTAGCATATTCTGGTTATGAGTCCCTCATCAGATATATGGTTCACAAATATTTTCTTTCCTCTTCAAATCATTTCCTTTGAAGCAGACAAGTTTCTAATTTTGATGAAGTAAAATTTGTTTCTTTTTTCTTTTGTTACTTGTGCCTTTGGTATCACATGTAATAAATATGACCTAATCCAAAGTCACAAAGATTTACACCTATGTTTTCTTCCAGTATTTTTATAGTTTTGTTCTTACATATAAGTCCATGATTCATTTTGAGTTAAATTTTATATATGGTATGAGGCAAGGATTCAACTTCATTTTTTAGTATGTTGATATTCAGTTGTCCCAGAACCATTCGTTGAAAAAACTTTTTTTTCCTGTTTCTTAGTGTTCTTGTCAAAAATCAATTGACCATACTGTAAGGGTTTATATCTGTATTCTCAACTCTATTTTATTGATTGGTATGTCTATTCTTATGCCAGTACCACATTCCCTTGATTATTGTAGCTTTCTAGTAAGTTTTGAAATTGAAAGAGTGAATCCTCTAACTTTGTTCTTTTTCAAGATTATTTGGGCTATTCTGGCATTTCCATATGAATTTTAGAATCAGCTTCTCCATCGCTGCAAATATATTAGCGGATATTTTGTTTGCAAATGTCTGTAGATCCATTTTCGGAGTACTGCCATCTTGACAATATTAAGTCTTCTGGTCTAGGAACATATGATACCTCTCCATTTATTTAGGAATTTAATTTCTTTCAACAATATTTTGTAGTTTTCAGTGTGTGTCTTGCACATTTTAAATTTATTCCTATGCATATTATTATTTTTGATGCTTTATAAATGGAATTGTTTTCTTAATTTCATTTTTGAAATGTACATTACTAGTGTAAAGAAATATAATTAATTTTGGCATAGTAATCTTGGATTTTGAAACCCTGCTGAATTCATTTATTCATTCTACTAGTCTTGTGGACTCAAGATTTGATTTTCTATACACAAGATCATTTCATCTGTGAAGAGAGATAGTTTTACTTCTTCCTTTCCAGTATGGATGACTTACATTTCATTTTTTTGCCTAATTGTCCTGGCTAGAACTTCCAGTAAAATGTTGACTAGAAGAGGTAAATGTGGACATCCTTCTCTTGTCCCTGATTTTAGGGGGAAAGTGTTAAAATTGTCATCAAGTATGATATTAGCTGTAAGTTTTTTGTTGTCAGCCTTTATAAGATTGTGGAAGTTCTCTTCTACTGCTGGTTTGTTGAGAGCTTTTATCATGAAAGGGTGTTGGATTTTGCCGAATGCTTTTTCTGTGTCTATTGAGATCATCATGTGATTTTTGTCCTTTATTCTATTAATATGTTATGTTACATTGATTGATTTTCTTGTGTTGAATCAACCTTGCATCTGGAATAGATCCCACTTGCTCATGGTAGGTGATCTTTTTTTATATGTTGCTGGATTCAGTTTGATAGTATTTTGTTGTGAATTTTTGTGTTTATTCATAAATGATGAAGTCTGAAGGTTTGTGTGTGTGTGTGATGTCTGTCTGATTTTGGTATCAGGATAATATTAGCCTCATAGAATGAACTGAAATAGTTTCCCTTCTCTTCTGGCTTTTTTTTTTTTTTGATTTTGTGAAGGATTGGCATTTCTTCTTCTTTTAACACGCGGAAGAATTTACCAGTGAAGTCATCTGAGCTTGGGCTTTTCTTTTCCGGAAGTTTTTATTGCTAATTCAATCTCTCTACTTTTTATACATCTATTCAGATTTTCTATTTCTTTTTGAAACAGTTTTGGTATTTTGCATCTTTTAAGGAGTTTCTCTGTATCACCTAAGTTATCTCATTTGTTGGTTCACAGTTGTTCATAGTATTCCCTTTTCACTTCTGTAAGGGCATTAGTAATTCCCCCCTTTCATTCCTGACTTTAATCATTTGTCTTCTCTCTTTTTTCTTGGTCTGTCTAGCTAAAGCTTGTCAATTTTTGTTGATCTTTATAACTCTTGGTTTTGTTGATATTCTCTATTGTTTTTCTATTTCCTATTTCATTTATTTCTGCTTCAGTCTTAATTATTTGCTTCCTTCTGCTTGCTTTGAGTTTGTTTGATTTTCTTTTTCTAGCTTCTTAAGGTGGAAGGTTAATTTGAGATATTTTTCTTTTTAACATAGACATTTACAGCTGAAAATTTCCCTCTAAGCCATATCCCATACATTTTGGCACATTGTTTTTCCAATTTCATTCATCTCAAAGTATTTTATAATTATCTTGGAGATTTCCTTTTTGACCTATTGGTTATTTAGGTTAAATTTCCACATATTTGTAATATATGGAAATTAGTTAAAAGTTTGAAAATGGACAGTGAGGGTTCCCCAACTTTGTCCTTTTTCAAAACTGTTTCGTCTGTTCTGGGTCCCTGCAGTTTCATATGATTTTATGATCAGCCTGTCAATTTATGAAAAAAAGCAAGCTGGGATTTTGATAGGAATTACATTGACTCTGTATATTACTATGTAGAATGTTGCCATCTTATGTTAAGTGTTTCAGTCCATGGACATGGGATATCTTTCCATTAATTTAGAGCTACACTTAAAAAAAAGTAAACTATAATGTGGAGAGCTAGACAAGGTTGAGTGAAGAGGAACAGGTTCATAATCAAATACTTTGAAATTTAGCCTAAGAAGAAAATATTAAGAGTATTTTATTTTTACCTTACATTTAAAGGACCCTTTTAAAGTAGACCTGATTAATTATTCTTAAGAATTGTGGATGATAAAATAAAATGGAATAGTATCAAATTAAAAGATGAAGTTTTCAAAAGATCATGAAAAGTTTTTCAATACTGAAATAGATTACTAAAGAAGGTTGTTGAATTTCTAGCCAGGATTGTATGTGTGTGTTTGTGTGTGCATTGTATGAGTAAGATAAAAATAATAACAAATATTTAAACAGAGTTCTTCCTTGATTTCAGTTGCTGTTGTGAGGCTTTATATATATTTATTCAATTAATTTTCATGAGAACTCTGTGAGGTAAGTAATGTTATTATCCTTATATATGAGGGTTGTCAGACCTAGCAAATAAAATACAGGACACCTACTTAAATTTGAATTTCAGGCAAATAATGAATAATAGATAATATTTATACTAAAACTTATTCATAATTTACCTGAAATTCAGATTTAACTGGGTTAGTTTATTTGGCAAGCCTACCTATAAAAGATGGGGAAACTGAGGCTCAGAGATGGTGAGCAGAGGGCATTCAAATTTCTCTGAAAGAACAGAAAGCACAAAACTAAAGAACTGCCCCTCCTTTATGCTTTCCACATTCTTTGGCAGAAGAGAGGGGGGGCTAGACTAATGCTCCATGGAGGCCCTTTTCTTCTCTGATTGTTATGTGACTTTTGGGAAGCCAGTTGGAGAAATTCACTTACTAATTCAACAGATATTGGCAGCATATCCACTCGGTGCCAGGCATTAGCATTGTTTATGATGATAAACAAGATGAACTAACTCCATAGAGCATGCAGAGTAGTGGAGAAGACACATTTTAAATGAATGAACACCTTGGGGTGTGGACAATTGTGATGGATAGAATATGGATGCAGCAGGAGCACCCAGAGAGCCTCCTTGCCTAATTTAGGAGTCTAGATTGCATAAGGCATTGTGGTTCGCCAATGGACTAGCAGCATGGCCACCACCTGGGAGCTTGTTGGAAATCCAAATTCCCAGACCCCACCCAAGACTTACTAAATAAAAACTCTGGGAGTAACCTCAGCAGTGTTTTAACAAGTCCCACAGGTGATTCCTGGAGGTCCAGTGGTTCCGGTTGAGAACTGTCAGTATAAGGCATCAGCCCTTGGGGGTGGTGAAGACACCCACCACATCTCTGGACTGTTTCTCCTTGCGGGGATGAGGTGCCATCTCCTCAAGCCACGTTCAGCAGGTGAGGAAAGCAGAGTTCTCGGCCACTTGCCCAGCTCAGTGAAACAAGACTAACCAGACTCACTCATGGATTTAAATTGTCCATTTTGAGTTGTCCTTTCCTTCAAAGGAAAGAGAAGCAGGAGTCGCTTATTCCCCAGATTATTAAGCCTTTTCCTACGTATTTAGGAATAGTTAGCGACCTTTGAATGTTATAGCAGACCTTAGGCTCTCTTCTGAGAACACTAGGATGTTATAAATGAACTGACTTCAAGGAAATTCCTGCTTTATGTGCCCTGAAATTTCAACACTAAGAAGTGTTGAAACACCAGGAAACATCTAAAAGGCCCCTATATTTTACTTTTCTCCAACTACATTTATGGACTTATTTGTATAAGGCCTTTTGAGATCTGGCATCTGACTATTTTTCCAGTGTCACGTCTCACACAGCATTGCTTTTGCTCTGGGCTTTCGGTGTCCTTGTGGTTTCTAGATCGTGTTTGTTCTTTTATGCTGCCAACTCTACACAGAGACTCTGGCTCTGCCTGGACTGCCTTTCTCTTCTCGGTCGGCCTCATCAACTCTTGCTCATTCTTCAAGATAGTGGTCAGAATATAAGCCCTTCTGAACTCTCCTACTCCTGTTCCCATTTCATTCATTTATTCATCAAATATTTTTTTGGACTCCTACTATGTGCCAGGGAATCTTTCAGGTACTGGGGAATTGGGCAGCAATGAACAAGACAAATCCCTGCTCTCATGGATCATATGTGCTAGCAGTGTGGGGGAATAGGCTGGCAAACAAACATAACTACAATGTAAAGTATGCTACTGTAGGAGTTCATTTTTTAAGAAATAAAAAAACAAGGCGAAATTAATCTATGCTGTTAGAAGTCAGGATGGTGGTTTCTGTTGGAGAGAGGGGGGATAGTGATTAGAAGAGAGCATGAGACCCCTGAGATGTTGGTAATGTTCGGTTTCTTAATCTAGGTGTTGGTTATTGTTATAGTTAATTTGTGGAAATTAATTGAGCTGGTCACTTATATATACTTTTTTGCATGTGCATTACATTTCAATAAAAAGTAAAACATATCTATGTAGTGTGTCTCCATAGTGGTATGGAGAAATCAGGGAAGGCAGATTAGAAAGAGGGGAGTGGGGTTAAAGAGGGTTGCAATTTAAAGATAAGCTGGCCAGGGGAAGTTTCACTGAGGTTCAATTTAAGTAAAGATTTGAAGGAGGTGAGGGAGCATGGCGTTGAGGTGGGCAAAGGCTAGGTTTGAGATACAGAAAAGAGGCTAGTGGCTGGAATGGAGTGAGCAAGTGGGAGAGTACTAGGAGTGAGATCAGGAAGGAGGCTGGACTGCGTGGTGCCTGGTAGGTCATCGGAAACACTTTAGCTTCTTCTGTTACCATGGGAAGAGATGGAAGCCATTGGAGATTTTTTTATGGTGTTGCTGAAATTATTGTTCATCTCCTAACAAGACTGAGAATCTCTCAGAAGCAAGGACTGGGTTCTCATCTCTCTTTTCTGGCCCCTGACACATAGCAGGCTCTTGAAATGTGTGTTGCTCTTGACTCCCATGTCTTATCACCACAGTCCCAGAGATGCAAAATAACTTAAAATTTTGAAAAGGAATGATCTCTTTAGCCCTTTTCTCAGGGTGCGTCAGGAAAATTGTCCTCTCTTCTTCCCCATAAACTCACAAGCTTACAAGGAGACTTTGCTATCTTTCCTCAGTCTAAGATGATTTTCTTCCAGGGTATATTTGAATGGAGTGGGAGTCTTTGATCTGATGATGCCAGCTCCTCTTAAACAAGTCTCAGCCCTACAAGCCTAATGGACAAGAAGTACTATTCGAAGGCCTTGGACGCATTTCACTTCTGTTTCTCTCTCTCTTTGAAAGTTAATAGGAAATATTGTCCCATTCGCTTCCTTTTTTCTCTTGTTCCCTACAAATAGCTGTCGAATTAACGAATGAGTAAATCATAATTTTGCCTTGCAAATTAAGGAGAATTGGGTGGTGGCCAAAGAGAGTAATTACAAGTTATTTAAGGACTCTCTGCTCTAAGGAGATAACAAAGAGTTCCTTGACACAGCTGTTCTTTCCTTTGTGACTTTAGGAAATGTCTTAAACCTAAATTCAGGGTTTACCTGTAACACAAACTCCTGCCTTCCATGTTGTTTTCTCTTTTTTCTTACAGAGAGGAAGCTTCAGCGAATAGCTGACTACTATTAGGAGGAACTCTGAATGACATCCCCGATGGACCAATCTGTCTTGCTTTCAGTCACTGGAGCTCCCGGTTTTCTCTTGGGGATGATACTGTTTTTGTACTAGGCACCCACCTGTCATAAACAGAAAAGAAGTAGGAGGTAACAGGACCAGTGTGTTGGATGTTCAGTAAAACCATAAGAGCCTCCATATTTTGCCTCTCTTAAGTCTTTAGGTGGAGTCCTGTTTCTGTAACTTTAATTCTCTGTTTTATTATAAGATTTGTTTGGCTTTATGCCTCTCTAATGTTAACTTCTCTGAGTTAATTTCAAAATCTCAATTGAAAATGAAAGATAATTAAAAGTCTGATGAACCATTTCCTTTATGTATTATTTTTATGGTGTTACTTTTTATGGTGTTACACTTCAGTGATAGACAATTTGTTGGAGATTCAGGGTACAGCAAATTTCCTCTAAGCCAGATTTTCATTTTTGACTGGGCACTTTGCTGCCATGAAAAAGAACCCAAGAAAAGAGGCATCTTCCTAAAAATGATTTTGGATGGAAATTATTATATTTGTAAAAGACTTCTCTGGACATTACTGGAAAATGGATATCATGGAAACTCAAAGATGGCAGACTAACCCTTGAACTTTTCTGATTTGCCCAATTGATTTCAAAGTCTTTATTATTCCTACACCCCCCACCTTCCAAATCTCTCCTGTCTCTGTGCTTTTTTTGTACAGCTTCTCCTCTTTCCCTTCCATGGGAGAAGAGGGAGAGAGTATATAGCCTACTGATTGGGCTTTGTAGGATCAAATTTAGATTCTGGGAGAGAGGAGAAAAAGTATGGAACAGTAACGAGAAGGAAAAGACAGAAAACTGCCCAGGAGCCATCAATTTCAACTAGCTTAAAACCCCTATTTTTTTTTTTTTGAATCACCAGATTTGAGTGATGAAATAATTTCAGTGGGGGTAAGACATATGTCTGCTTCTAAAAACCCCACATAGAAGAAGATCTGTGTAATGAACAGATTTGGTGTTTATATTTCTAAGGTAATTTTCACCAGGACAAACCTTTGAGTTGTGTACTGGGGGTGTTGGGGACCCACACTGGTCTGCTTGGCTCCTAGAAAAAGCATCCGTGGGGAGAACGAACTGGATCGGGAGAATCACTTTTCAGGGAACTTCAGAAGCCTGCTCTTAACTGCACTCACATATCTACTTAAAGGAAACCAAAGTGAGAGGATTTTCTGACAACTGTTAGAGCTAAATGGTGGAATGTGTGAATTGTGTGTACTTGCTTAGCAATTACATTATAGAGAACACTCATTAGGAATTAAAGGTTCAGGTTGATGTGATGGTCTTTAGAGGGCAGTACGGTAGCCAGCTAGAATGAGCTAGAGAGGCGCATGGGTTTGAATCCTGATTCTGTTCCTTGCTAGTCCCTTAGACTTTATGAAGATTGTTTGCCTTATCTGTAAAATACCTTTCTTACAGGGTCATTATGAGAATGATGAGAATGTATAATAGGTGAAAATAATTGGTAATCATGATTTTTGACATTTCGATAGTACTTTCTATGTGCCAAAGATGACTATGGCAAATATTTTATATGCATTAGTTTGTGAACCTTCAAACAAAAAGGAGGTAGGTGCTTGTATTATGCTACTTTAAAGATAAGGAGACAGTGGAATAGAAAGGTTAAATAACTTCCAGAAGCATAAAGGGTAGGGCCAGGATTTAAACCCCCAGTTTTAAACACTATGGCATATCGTATCTCAGAATAGACTCAATCACAATAAGAATGATATGATAATATAGGTCAATTATAAAGAAGTTGAAGTGTGAAGTTAAGAATGGTTGGTATTTATGAAAGATGAAGGATATGTGAGGATATGAAAATTACTGGCTACCTTTGTCATATTTGTTTCTTTCTATAGCTTTGATCTACTGTCTAGTGTCCTTTCCTTTTGATCTGAAGAGCTCCCTTTACTACAGTTTGGAGAGCACATCGAGTAGTGATGAATGTTCCTTCTACCCCTTTCTCTCCCTCTTCTTCTTTTGGAACTCCCAAAATATGTATATTGGTACACTTGATGCTGTCCCTTGGTCTCCTAGGTTCTGCTCAGTTTTTATTTTATTTTATTCTTTTTGTTCCTCAGCCTATATCATTTCAACTGTCTTGCCTTTGAGTTCACTAATTCTTCTGTCGGCTGCAATCTGCTATCGAAATGCTCTATGAATTTATCTGTGAATTTATCCTGTCAGTTATTTGGTCTTCATCATCAGTGTTTGTTTGATTCATTTTAGTGTCTATTTCTTTATTGAGATTCTCATATTGCTCATTCTTTGTGTTCCTGATATCCTTCAGTTCTTTCCCTGTGTTTTCCTTTGTCTCCTTGAGCATACTGAGGACCTTTTTTTTTAAGTCTCTTTCTGATATGTCCAAAGTTTAGTCTTTTTTGTTAATAGTTTCTGGATTTTTGAACTAGTTCCTTTGGATAGGTCATTATTTCCTGTTTATTGCCTGTTTCTTTGTTTGTCTTGTTATCTTTTGTTGTACACTGTCGTTTTACTATTTTGAAGAGTTAACTCTGGGATTTAGTCTCTGAGCTGTGTGCTCGTTGAGTTTGTATTCAGCTAGTGATAAAACAGAGATTTCCTTGAATACCAAGGGCTAACAAAACCAAACAAACCACAAAGCAAAAAACACCTGTCCCAGTCTTTGCATATTGGCTCTGCTTTGGCTGGTGCTCTGCTTCGGGGTTTATTCTTCCTACTAAGAAGATTAACTTAAGGCAAATGTGAAGTGCAGGGTCCTCTCTGTCTTCTCTGAATCTATCTGGTCCTGGGCTTGTACTTGCTCTTGGCCTTAAGAATTCCCCCTCTACTTCTTATGAAATAAACTTTCTCCCCCCTGTAGTTTACTCTAAGGTATAACTTAAAGCAGATAATCCTTTGCCTCAGGTCATTTTTACTTAATTGTTCCTTAAACTGCTTTATCTGTCTGCAAGCTGACACTTCTGCCTACAGGGCAAGGTCGGGGAGGGCAAGCCAGGGCTGAATGCCCAGGTTCACTCTTTCAGGCTGCCACCCAATGATTGGCACAGACATATAGGCACCCCAGTATGCACATGGGGTTACTCTGCTCTCTCCAGAACAGGGCCAAGAACCCACAATGGGAGTGAAGGCTGGCTCAATATGCATTGAGGAGGGAGTGAGAGAGAGGCCAGCAAGTTTGCTATGAACTTCTCCTACCATTTTTGGAGCTGTGTTTTCTTGATTTGGCTCTCACCCAGTATTACAACCCTGCAACTTCTCTGGAGTTTTGTGGAAGTTGTCTGACATTTTTTTGCTGGTTGTTCAAGAATTCTGTGAGGAATGGCATCCTGGAGTATCTTATGTCGACATCTCGGTCAACTTCCTGGTTAAATATTTCATTATTTTATTAACAATCCTGTCTTTCTTATGTTTCTTGGCAATTCTTTTTATTTTTTATTAATAAATATATTATATATGCATATACTGTGCAATCATTCAAAGTGCACAATCAATGGCCCACAACATCATCACACAGTTGTGCACCCACCATCACAACAGACTTTTTTTTTGAAAAATAACATATATACAAAAAACCAATACATTTCAAAGTAACAAATATACACCACAACAATTAGTTGTAGAATAGATTTCAGAGTTTGGTATGGGTTTCAATTCCACAATTCCAGGTCTTGACCTCTAGCAGCTCCAAGACACCAGAGACCAAAAGAAATATCAACACAATGATTCAGTGATCATACTCATTTGTTAAATCTTACCATCTCTGTACTACAACTTGATCAACCTTGATTCTTCTCCCGTTCCCTAGGGGTATTTGGGCTATTGCACATTTTAACTTATTCATGTTGGAAGGGGCTTCGATAATATGGGATAGGGGGATACAACTAGCTGATGCCCTGGAGCGGCTTCCGCCCCCTCCTCTCCCCACCACCTCCTGCTGCAATCCCAGGACCCACTTGGTCCAGGGACCCATCTGGAGGTTGTAGGCCTCTGGAAAGTTACCCTAGTGCATGGGACCTTTGTAGAATCTTATATAACCTCCTAGATGTTCTTTAGGACTGTCAGGAATGGTTTGGGTTTGGGAAGCTATGATAGGTAGCAATGTCTAACTGAAACTTGCATAAGACTAACCTCCAGAACAGCCTCTTGACTCTATTTGAAGCTCTCAGTCACTGATACCTTATTTGTTATACTTCTTTTCCCCCTTCTCATCAGGATGGCATTGTTGATCCCACGATGCCAGGGCCAAGCTCATTCCTGGAAGCCATGACCCATGCCACCAGGGAAAGTTTCACCCCTGGACGTCACATCCCACATAGTGGGGAGGTCAATGATTTCACTTCCAGAGTTGGGCTTAAAAAAGAGAGGCCACATCTGAGCAACAAAAGAGGTTCTCCTGAAGTAACTCTTAGGCATGCCTATAGGCAGGCTAAGCTTCTCTGCTACATACACAAGCTTAAAATAAACAAGCCTCAAGATCAAGGGCTTGGCCTATTGATTTAGGTGTCCCTAATGCTTGACACAGTATCAGGGGCTTCCCCAGTTTGGTAAAGTTTAATAGTTTCATTTTTTCCCCCTACCCCTCAAGGGACTGGCAATTCTTTTTAAGTTTTAGAGTTTTTTCAAATTTCTTACCTGACCTCAACATGTCAGATAAGACCTGTACATTCCAGTGACAATCATCAGGGTGAATTTCCTGTTCTTTTCTCCTAAGTTCATTTAACTTGTTTTCCAGCAAGTTGTATTACTCCATTCTATGGGTGGATGGTGGTTACTCTCAGTTTTGTTCCCTCAATAGAATCACTTTCCATCTGAATTTTCTATACAATATGCCTCCATATATGAATCCAGCCTATTGTACCTTTGTTGTTGTTGTTGTTAATGATGCCATGGGGAAATATGAGAAATACACACACCCAGAGTTTCTCAAATGGGTTTTCTTTATTTATGGTGGACTCACCCAGTTCAATGTTTTTTTCTTTATTTCTTACTTGCTGCATTTTCCATGGACCATCTTGTACTCACACAGGGATATCATCTGCACGCTGTCTGTTCCTGTTTCTAAATCGCCACCCAAAATTTCTTCTAGAATCTCTATCCAATTGCTCACAGGACATTTCCATCTGAATGACTCATGGCAACTCAGATTTAACCTATACAAAACTGGTTTCATCATCTCCCATTCCTTCCTCTCATTTCCAGTCAAGTGGCTTCTCCTCCTCTTTTCCCAATCTCAGAAAATGACACCACTATCTAATCTAAGTAGTTCAACACAGCTGGTATTTCTGACCTTGACTGCTACCTTCTCCTTAACTCCCACAGCCAGCCAATGGCCAACTCCTGTCAATGTGACCTTCTCAACTTTGTCAATACTCAATGTCATTATTTTAATTCAAATTACCATCAGTTCTTGCCTATTTCTGAAAAAAGCCTCCTAACTTATCTCCTCCTGCTAAATCTTGCCCCTGTCTATGCTGCATCTGAGATAAAGATAAAGGATTCTTTCTTAAACTGAATCTGATCATGCCTTCTTGCCTTTAAGCTTTCTTCAGCTTCCCACTGCCTTGATGATACAGTTCCACAAATATCACATGCAAGTATCTCTATATTTCACAATGTCTACAACTACTTTTTATTGAGCAAATACTTTTTATTATATTTCAGGGTCTTTACATGTTTTTTTCCTTTAATCTGCTTAGTAACATAATGACATATGATTATTACCTTTATTCTGCAGAAAAGGATAGAAACAACATCTAGGGCTAATACATACTTAGTGCATACTTAGCATACTGCAGACTACTTCTAAACTCTTAAGATTTTTTTTCATTTAATCCTTATAACAGCCCTATGAAACACATATTATTATCTCCATCTTATAGATGAGGAAATTTAGGTTCAAAGAAGCTAAGTAATTTGCCCAACAGTAAGGGAGAAAGTGGGATTCAAACCCACTGAACTGAAAATCATTGACTCTCTCACATCCCCGAATCCCCGAAAGCATTGCTATTCCTTCTCTATGGTCTCTGACCAGGCTAACTGTATTTAGTCAGATTTCAGTTTAGAAATACCTCCCAGGATTCCCAGACCCCTGATCTTGCTTCCTTAACAATATGTACTTATCTCATTTTATAGTATGATCACCAAATTTCACAGATGCTGATCTTTTCTTCTAAGAGCAGAAACTTGACTATGCTTGTATTCTTAGCCCCTTTGTAGTGGGAAGCTATGTACCCCAATGCATGACCGATGTTATGGGTCTCGTTGTTATAAAGGTATCAAAGGAATTTCTGAGAATGTTTGGGCACACATACAGAAAAAAGAACCATTTGTGGTTTACTCAAATTACTTTTATATAACAACCTAAAAATGCTTCTCATCTCACTTTGAGGAAAAGTCAAAGTCCTCACATGGTCTATAAGGAACACAAGATATACCTTCTTAACTCTCATCTCCCTGCCCTGTCCCATCACTTCTCTGTTGTATTCTACTACTCTGCTTCAGTCCAGCCATGCTGACACTTCCGCTGTGGGTTTCTCTTGTCTGGGATGCTCTTCTTCAGGTGTTGCATGTCTAATTCCCTCACTTCAAGCTTTTTTTCAGGTGTCTATTTGTCAGCGAGTCCTATCCTGGCCATATGTGGTAGGTAGGGTCAGGTGTCAATTTGGCCAGGTGAAGATACCTAGTATATTGCTGTAGACATGAGCCAATGGCATGTGAACCTCAACTGTTGCTGATTACATCTGCAGTCGGCTAGGAGGTGTGTCTGCTGCAATGAGTGACATTTGACTTAATTGGCTGGTGCTTAAATGAGAGAACGCAACATAGCACAGCCAAGCAGCTCAGCATACCTCATCTCAGCACTCGCAGCTCAGGCCAGGCCTTTGGAGATGCAGGAAGGAATCACCCCAGGGAAAGTTGTTGGAATCCAGAGGCCTGGAGAGAAGGCCAGTTGAGACCATCCTGTGCCTTCCCACGTAAGAAAGAACCTCAGTTGAAAGTTAGCTGCCTTTCCTCTGAAGAACTATATGTTAAATAAACAAATCTTTTATTAAAAGCCAATCCATATCTGGTGTGTTGAATTTGGCAGCTTGCAAACTAGACCACCACCCTATTTAAAATTGCCAAGGGAGACATGCCCCCTTCATCCCATGTACTCCAGGTCTTCCTTATCTTGCTGTACATATCACCCGTTAACACCCTTTAACATACCATAAACTTTACTTATTTATTATGTCTATTGTCTAGCTCTTCTCCCCCTGCTGGAACGTAAGCTGCATAAGGGCAGAGATCATTAACTCCTTTGTGCGCTGATGAATCCAAACACCAAGAACAATGCCTAGAACATAGACCATGCAAAGAATATTTGTGGAATGAACATTATGGTACTAACCTCGGTGTGGTAGTTAGATTCAGTTGTCAACTTGGCCAGGTGAAGGCACCTAGTTCTGTTGCTGTGGACATGAGCCAATGGTACGTGAACCTCATCTGTTGCTCATTATATCTGCAGTCGGCTAGGAGGTGTGCCTGCTGCAATGAATGACGTTTATTGGCTGGTACTTAAATGAGAGACTCAATGTAGCACAGCCCAAGCAGCTCAGAATACCTCATCTCAGCACTTGCAGCTCAGCCCAGGCCTTTGGAGATGCAGAAAGGAATCACCCTGGGGAAAGTTGTTGGAACCCAGAGGCTTGGAGAGAAGGCCAGTAGAGATCGTCCTATGCCTTCCCACATAAGAAAGAACCTCAGTTGAAAGTTAGCTGCCTTTCCTCTGAAAAACTAACTAAATAAAATCCCCTTTTATTAGAAGCCAATCCGTCTCTGGTGTGTTGCATTCTGGCAGCTAGCAAACTAGAACACTTGGTCTCCACTTTTCCCTCACAACAGAACTGGAAATAACTGTTAAGAAAGGATTATAGGGATGCACAGGTAGTTGAGTGGTTAGAATGCCCACCTTTCATGTGGGAGACCTGGGTTCGATTCCTGGACCATGCACCCCCCTCTCCCCCCAAAAAAAGAATGGATTATAGGATAGTTGTGGCTCAGTTCTTTTCTCCATTGGAATAATCTATCCTCGAATAGTCCCTTCATTATAACCTTAGATTTAGCTGATATATGTGCTATCTCTGGCAGTGACTGCCTCATGCCATGCAGTCCTTACTGTAAGCAGGCATTTTCTGTATTCTTTTTGGCAGCCTTAGAGTTCTGCTGTTTTCTATCTTTATTCTTTGACAGAGGCACAGATCTTAAAGTTCTTTTAACTAGAACCATTAAGGAGATGATGGATAAATCGGATTACACAAATAGCAAGATTTCTACAAGAACACCATAAAATAAACAGGCAGAATTTAATTGCCACACTCATGACATTGATTGTACAAATCAGTAAGGCCAGCAATCAATAGACAAACAAGGAAAGGACATGAAAGAAAAGGATAAGAATAACCAGAATTCATAGAAAGATGCTTACGCTCGCAATAGGGATAAAAAAAAATTTTTTTTTTAAAGCAGCCGGTTACTTTTTTTCCTTTACTCTAGGCACAGAAGTTTGAAGGCACATAGTCTTTGCAAAGATGTAAGAAGAGACAGACTCGCTCTATGTACATTTGGTGGGAATGCCAATTGGTTCAACCTCTTTGAAGGACAATTGGTGAGAGGATGATTTTATTCCTTGCAATTTTTTTGATACAGTTTTGTAACAGAATATATTTTAAATAGTTAGGAAAAAATGAACTCTTCTGGACAGGATGGCTCTCCCGTTCAGACAGCAGCATGATGCTTCATGCCTCACATTAAAAGGCTCCCAGCAGCAGGAGCCCAGGGTTTTCTCTCTGCATGCCTCACATCCATGCTAGATTTACTTCAGGGCTCTCGAGGGATCTGCTTAGATCTATCTACACAGTTGTTCTAGTTTGCTAGCTGCCGGAATGCAATATACCAGAAATGGCATGGCTTTTAAAAGGGGGAATTTAATGAGTTGCTAGTTTATAGTTCTAAGGCCAAGAAAAATGTCCCAATTAAAAGAAGTCTATAGAAATGTCCAATCTAAGGCATCCAGGGAAAGAATACCTTGGTTCAAGAAGGCCGATGACGTTCAGAGTTTCTCTCTCAAGTGAGACGGCACATGGTGACCATTGGCAGGGCTTCTCTCTCAGCTGGAAGGACACATGGTGAACACGGCATCTTCTGCTAGCTTTCTCTCCTGGCTTCCTGTTTCATGAAGCTCCCCGGGAGGCATTTTCCTTCTTCATCTCCAAAGGTCACTGGCTCGTGGACTCTCTGCTTCATGGTGCTGCAGCATTCTGTGCTCTCTCTGAATCGCCATTCTCCAAAATGTTTCTTCTTTTATAGGACTCCAACAAACCAATCAAGACCCATCCAAATGGGTGGAGAAATGTCATCACCTAATCCAATTTAACAAATACTCTTGACTAAATCACGTCATCCAGGGAGATGATCTGATTACAGTTTCAAACATACAGTATTGAATAGGGATTATTCTACCTTTATGAAACGGGATTTTGATTAAAACATGGATTTTCCAGGGGGCATATATCCTTTCAAACCAACACAACAGTCTTATTTTTTTCTCCTGCCTTCACTTTTCCACTGGAATGTTTTTCCCAATATAGTATGTATATAGCAGATAAAAGCCACTGCTGGTCATGACTCCATGCTCCCTGGGTCACTTGCTTCTCACACAGCCAGTCACCAGATGCCACTGCTGTCTCATACAACCTGTAAAGTCATTTAGTACAACCTCCTCCCAATACAGAATGCTTCCTGCCTTCTCATCACCTTCTAGGCCAGACCTACCATCCATGGCCCTTTATCTTTCCAGCCCAGCTGCAGTCCAAAGGTTTTTAAGGAAAAATTCTTCAAGCCCCATTCTTGAGGTTCCTGAAACCCAAATCCACTTTTATGGAGTAAAGGGTTAATGTTCCACAATTTTAATTGGCCTAACTGGGGGGAAGAAAATGCATAACACTATTATTTTAATGTCTTTATTTATCAATAGTATCCAAAAAAAAAAAAAGAATAATAATCAAGAGTTACAAAACCAAGTTTAAATGCAATATGGAAGTCTACTACATACAAATACATTTCACACATAGGTGACAGAAGCCTGTTCAAATCATTTCTTGAAATTTGACTATTTAAAAAAAATAGGTGCAAAGGAAAGATGTTCAGAGCTTGGTCCACATGGGCTCATTAGTAGGTGGAGGAGCCCTGTTTTCCAAAAACAGTGAAGTCCAGAGTCATGACATATGGGAAGGACACTGGATCTTCACAGACAGTGTAATACGTTTATAAGACCATACACGCATACAGAGAAAGTCCGAGACAGCTTGCAGCCTAAGCCCTCTGGTTTTAGAGAGCTGGAGGAACTGGACCCAATTTAATCCTGTTTTTTTGCTTCATGCGAAGCACTGTGCAAGACTTCCCAAACAAGGCTATTTAGCAGCTTTCCATGAATGGTTCTGAGATTATGTAATATTACGGTGCAGACAACAGCTGCCCTATTTACGCAGAAGCAGCAGAGTTCAAGAAGAATGCAGATTTGCTTTTAGGAATTCAGTGTTGCAGGGCGGGGTCGTGTTGGAAGTTAATCACTGTTGTAAGTGTGATTGGTGAAGAGACACTCTTCCTTTTCCTTTTAAACAAACTGGTGCTCCTGTCCTCTCCCCCGTAGTGCCTAAGAGCTTGCAAAACATCTTTTGATTAAGGCCTGCTGCTGTGAATTCTCCCAGGCACTTGGACAGGGACATACATTCCGGACTACACAAGTTGGCACCGAAGAGAGATTTTAAGTGGTGTGATACATAAAAGCTCAGAGGTCTAAACAAAGGCTTCTAAACAAAATGGAAACTTGTTTAGAAGGAATTCCAATTTAGGCAATACCAGTTTCCCAGTGTGGCGAGAAACCTAAATAACATCCCTGTTTTTTGTACATGAGCTCATATGCTAAGTTTTTCATTTTTGTTATTCCAAATACATCCTGAACATTGTGTTGGATTGGGGTTCATAATCAGGAGTCAAAAGACTCAGGAACAACTGACTTCTTGCCAACTCACAGTTTTAAGATACAATTTTCCTTTTTCTGTCTTGAAATCGAAATCACTTTTTGTCCTTACCTCTAAAGCGAAAGCTATAGGTTGAACATGAAAGGTAAAAATAAGGACAAGATGGGGTGGTTCTCTTTCCCACCCTCTTCCTGGCCACACTTTACCCACGAGGGCTCTAAATCACAGCACAACCTGCTGGGGTCATGCAGGCCAAGGTCAAATGCGGTCATCTTGTTTTTGGCTATTTGGCTTGTTACAATAACAAGGTTTCATTTATCCTAAGGAGAAGAGGAAAAATCACAGGAACCTCTGGACCAAGCACTAGAACCACAGAATTTATAATTCATCAAATCTAAAGATCATCCTACATGTTCACCAAGGAAACTGAGGCCCAGAAATGAGAAGAGACAGGGCCATAGCTGCCCTCCTAGTTTGCGGTGAATCAATTAGTATATTGGTAGAGAGGATATCCTGAGCCCTGCTTAGCTGCACAAGTCTCTCATCTCCGCCCTTTTGGAATAACACTGAACTTTTTAGCATAAATGAAAACAAATCAGTTTTTTGGATCCAAACGTTTTTTATGAAGAATGCTTCTTCCTCTGGCTTCTTTCCGAGGCATCCCCTGTTCCTCTGGCAGTGGTGACCCACCGCCCTGGAAGGAAGCCAGGGGAATAAACCCTGGGCTGCATCTACTATGTGGCAAATATGGGGGAGTCTGAGTTACGGGAATGCTTGCACAAGGAGCATAACACATGGAGGAACCCCAAATTCCTCTCATCTCTGAAATGGTAGGGTTACTGAAAAATTTTTTTACAAAAGCTTAATTTCTAGTAAAGAAAATAAAATATTAAAAATCACAACAATAATGTGATGATAATAATTGAAAATGGAGTTGACCCGCCAAAAAAGAAAGTGTTTTACAGAAAAATAGCACCTTTGGTAAAAAGTATTTTTATATTTGGTTAGGTCTCTAAAGGGCTTGGCGTATACAAGTATCTGCATCATTTGGAGGGGACCCACCCAGAAACTCCATCCAAGCCTAGGGGACCCGGGGAAACAAGCAGGATGGAGGCAGCGACTGGGGCCATAAGGAGAGGTACAGATGCTGGAGATCTGTCATACTGACGGCAAAGGGAAGTGGCCAAAAGCGGAAGGCATTCCTCTCCTTTGAGCTTCCCCAGCCCCTCCTCCAGGGACAGCCTGGCAGTCTCTCTCTGGCATTGCCTGCACTCCCTGCAGCCTGTTTACAGCTGCAGTGAACTCAAAAGGGGTCTGCACCTGGTGTTCCTTTTCCAACCCTGATGCAGTTGCCTTACTCCCCTCTAGCCCCAGAGCACCGTTTACAGTTTCTCTCAAAGCACTTCTAGAAATGAAGGCTAAGGCCCTTCCCCTCTTAGCCAGGCACTCCCAATTCCTTTATTGCAAAACAAATAAACAAAATAAAAGTCGTTGCTATACAAGCAAAATACTGGTGATTTGGCGATTGTAGCAGACACTTGTGTATACTGGACTCAGCGCTGAGAAGAGAAGGTGCCAACTTCCAGACACCACTCCCAGATGCCTTCTCCTTAGATCTCTTTGGTGCTCATCCTCTTGGTCTTTTCAGCTGTTTCCTTTGAGAAACAAAAGAAAAAAAATTATGAGTAAAATATCATTTTTGTGTGCATTTAGTCCCCAAGAGTTTTTATACTGCATTGACAGATTTATGCTTATCCTGCTGAACTCAGTTCTGTTTACTTGTCTGTCTTCTCCATGGATGACTGAACAACTTGAGGGCAAGGAGCATGTCTTATTATAATTTTTTGCACTTAGCCAGCATACTGCTTGGCACGTAGGAGCTGTGCATTAAATTAAGAGCTGGTCCTATTTGAATTCCTATGAAAGAGGCAGATCAGACATTATTATCCCCATTTTAAAGATGAAGAAAAGGATATTACTAAGGGGAAGTGCTATAAGAAGCCAAATCCAGCAAAGTGCTAAGAGCAACAGACTGGAGGAAGACAGCCTGAGCTTGAATCAAGACTGCTCTTTATGCTTGATCTTGGGCATACTGTGAAACCTTTTTGTCCTGTTAATGTCCTCAACTATAAAATACAAAAGGGTGCATGGGTAGTTTAGTGGTAGAATTCTCACCTGCTATACAGGAGACCTGGGTTTGATTCCCAGCCCATGAACTCCAAAACAAAACAAAACAAAGCAGAACAATCAATAATTGGTGCTGCAATAAGAGAATATTCTTACATGGAAATGAATGAAATGTGACCTCTACCACACAGCATACAAAGAAAAAAGAAAATAAAATATATAATAACAGTATCACCTCCTACATTTCTCCAAAGATTTACAAATGGTCAATAAGCACATGAAAAGATGCTCAAATTAAAACCACAAGAAGATACTATTTTATACCCACTAAGATGGCTAAAATTAAAATGACAGACAATAACAAATATTGGTATAGATATTGGACTCAATGCATCACTGGTGTGGGAATGTAAAATGGTGTGACCACTTAGGAAAACAGTCTGAAATTCCTCAAAATGTAAAACTAGAGTTACCATATGTGCTAGTTTGAAATTTATATACCCCAGAAAAGCCATGTTCCTTTCCTACTCCATGTTGTGGGGACAGATCTATCTATTGCTTAGGGTGAAAACTTTGACTGGACTGTCTCCATGGTGATGTGATATACCCAGTTGTGGGTGTGGCCTTTTAATTAGATGGAGGTATAACTCTGCCCATTGAAGGTGGGTCTTAATTAATTACCTGGAGTCCTTTAAGAGAGGAAACATTTTGGAGAGAGCCCCGAGCTGACAGAGATGCAGACATTTGGAGATGCTTGGAGTGCCAACAAAGAGAGCAGACGCCTAGACATGATGTTGGGAAATGCAGAGCCCAGGAGACACTGCCATGTGCCATGAGACGCTAAGCAAGCCAGAACCCAGAGTTTTGCCCTGGAGAATCTAAGTGAAGGCCCACAGACGCTTAGAGAAGAAACCTCTGGAATCAGGAGCTAGAAGCAATGGAACCAGGAACGAGGACCAGCAGACATCAGCCAAGTGCCTTCCCATGTGACAGACACTGATGGCCTTTCTTTGAAGTCAGGTATCTTTCTCTGGATGCCTTAGTTTTGGACATTTTTAAAGCCTTAGAACGGTAAACTTGTAACTTAACAAATTTCCTTTATAAAAGCTGATCCATTTCTGGTATATTGTGTTCTGGCAGCTTTAGCAAACTACACCACCATATAACCCAACAACTCCACTCTTAAGGTACATACCCAAAGAAACTGAAAACATATACCCACATATATGTATACAAGCATTCATTGCAGTATTATTTATAATAGCCCAAAAATGGAAGCAATCCAAAGTCTAACAACCAATGAGTGGTAACAAAATGTGGTATATCCATATAGTGAAATATTATTCACCCATAAAAAAGGGAATGGAATATTGATACATGCTACAAATGGATGAACCCTGAAAAAATCATGCTGGGTGAAATAAGCCAGATATAAAAAGACAGATATTGTCTGATTCTATTTATATGGGATATCAAGAATAAGCAAATCTATACAGGCTGAAAGTAGATTAGTGGCTGCTAAGGGCCAGGGGAGGGAAGACTGGGAATGACTACTAATGGGTATGGAATATCTTCTTGGGGCAATGAAAAGGTTCTGGAATTAGAGGGTGGTGATGGTGGCCTTAACTTCGTGAATGTACTAAAAAAAAAACACTGAATTGCACACATCAAAGGTGAATTTTATGATATGTAATTGTATCGTAATGAAAACAATAGGAAAAAAAAACCCATCGCCACAGTGCCTGGCTTCTAGCACACATGGTTGGTGCTCCAACTCAGCCCTGGCCTTCAACGTTTGAGTGGGAGCTGGCAGGACGTGGTACTGTCAGGACTGTGTCTCTTTGCCTGAGGGCTTTTGTTGGCCATGGGAGCCTGCTCAACTCACAAATGATGGTTAGCCAGAAATGCTGGCTACCTGGTAGCAGCTCTCAGCTAATGGCTCTGATAGGAGTTCATGAATAAATATCCCAGCTCCCTTCCCCCTCAGGCCTGAATATACACTCTATACTGCTTCCTTCCCTTTTTAGGATCATTTACCAAGTCCCCTTCTGGTGTTTCCTGGGATTGCCTCCCAAATAAACTTTGCTCATGAATCCTTGCCTCAGGGTCTCCTTCTAAGGGAACTCACATAAAATAAAAACATCTAAAAATGTTAGCTATTGTAAGTCACTTCCCACTGTCTACTATAAATAATTCTTAAATGTTAAAGCAAAGAATTCATATTTTTTCCCCTTTTATGGGGTTGTCTTCATTTGGACACTCAAGACTGCTAAAATATAGAAAAGCAAAAGACAAGGAGCTTCTGCCTAAAAGTCTGACAACAGATTTCTATAATATCAGTGCCAATGACAAAATGCATATAAACAGTAAGCAATAAATATAGAGCAAATGTTATTAATAGTTATTTATACTTCTGTCAAAATTTTCATCTTAATAGTTTAGCAGTTCTTGTGACTATTATATTCCTTACAAACTTATATGTCAGAGAGAAGACTTGAAATACTAGTTTCAGTCTACAGACAGGTTATCTATGGCACAATATCCATTCTTAAAATGACTTGGTAAGTCAGTGGAAAGATGAGTCCAGGAGTCCAGGGTTTCCATATTTTCTCCAGGTCCTTAGCATAAGATCTCAGTGGATCACTATTCTGCTAGGACCCTTATCCCCAAGGAGACTCTCAATGACAAATAACTGAAAGAATTCTTATTAATTATCTGCTCAAAATCCCTAGGAAGGAGAACCTCTATGTTCCACATGGTTGACAATCCCAGGCTATTTTCTACCCATCCTGGCATTTAACTTAAATCCTTTCTGCTATGGTCAAAATCCACTAGTTGATGCATACTGAATGCTAACCACATACCAGCCCTGTATGAAATGGGGGATACAAAGGTGAATTCACAGAGCCTGCCTGCCAGGAGCTGGCAGTCTTCAGGTCTAGGTACTGGTCATGACAGGAAACTAGCACTTCTTTAGACCATGCTCATTTGCAGCCCACCACCTGGCTGATTATTCACAGCAACTCTTCAAGCTATAGCCTATATCTGCTGGGACCTGCTGGACCTCAAAAGGACTCCATCAGGGAACTATCTAGATCATGGTCTGATACTAATGGTGTGATGGTATCGTTTGGGACCTATTGTGTTGAATAAAGCACATCTCCTTGGTCTCCTTGGGCACCAAGCAGCACCCCAGTGGTGGAAAGACCTGGGCGGCAGCAGTGATACCTGAACTAGCCTGGGAGCTGCCACTCACCTGGTGCTTTTGGAGTTCTTGTAAGTATCTGGTCATCTCCTCCTCTGTCTGGGTCTGGAGGCCCTTCTGATTCTTTCCTGCAAAAGGAACCAAGGGTCAGAGCAGTGGCAGTGGTGGGGTGCTAATTAGGCATCCCATCAAGATCTGCCTTTTAGACCCTCAATTTCCTGTGGAAGGAAAGGGAAATTGCCAAGGCCCATATTTCTCTGAATATGAAGGCATGAAGTGTCCCAGTGCAACTGATTCCTCCAAGGTAACATGCTGTGTACAGAACAATCTACACCCACCACTCTCCTCTGGCCTGTTCCTAGTGTCTCATTTAATTGCCCCCAACACATCCATGCCAGGGTTGGCCCTGCAGAAAAAAGAACTCAGTGAAAATATAGATCCTGACCCAGAAAATTCCCTGGAACAGTGAACCATTTAAAGGGCTTCATACTTCCTGGAGAACATTTAAAACAATTGTCTAGGTCCCACTCTCAGATTCTGATTTAATTGATATGAGGTAGGGCTTGGGCACTATTATTTTTTAGAGGTTCTGTAGGAGCTTCTGACGTGCAGACAAGGTTGATAATCAATGTTTCCCAAACTTGTACAGCGATAAAAATGTCATCTAGAATATATCTTAAAAACACAGTCTCCCAAGCTGATTTTTTTTTTTTTTTGCAGATCTTGAATTAATAGGTTGGGGATAGAACCCAGGAACCTGTATATTTATCAAGTACAATTTTTTTCACTAGAAAACATCGCTGGACATGCCTTCCTGACACTGGCATCAATCTACCCCTCACAGCAGTTATCCTCAGCTCTGGCTCCACCTGGTTTCACATCTTGATATACCTTGTATGCCCTATTTGGATTTGTGATCTAACTCCAGGCTGCTAACTTTCAGCTACTGACTTGAAGATCCCTTGGAATGCTGCCTCTTTAATTTCCTCTCATATCTATGGCCTGCACCCCAAGACCTGATCCGGCCCCCGGGGCACCACCATCTGGACTGTTGACACCCACAGTCAAAGCTGTGTGACTATGGAAGTGGGCAGTTTTCCATGGGGAAGATCATCTGGCTTTTGGCTGATGCATGGATAAGACTTACTACCCATATTATCTATAAACCAAATACCAACTGCCTGTGTCCTAGAAAGGGAGGGCTACATTAACAAAGACAGAACAGGAGCAGTTAGGTGTGCAGGGCTGCTGCAGGCAGTGTTGGGAAGTTAGACACCAGGCTTTGATAGAACAGAAAGAGCATAGGATGCTTCCTGGTTGAGGCAGGCTGGGCCACTGTTTTGAGACCTTCTCTGCTGGTCTCAGTAGCTGCTGTGTGCTTGGCCTGGTTTCCCTGGCTTGGTACTGTCCTCCTCCAGCAACTCCTAAGAATTTCTAACATCTAAACAGCCTCTTCCTGTCCCCTCACTCATACCCTGAGTGAGGCAGGCCTCCTGCCTCCCTGTACTGAGAACAACCTTGCTCCCAGGTAGTGAGAGACTGGTGAGCTCCTGGTTAGTGCTGAGTTCCATTTGTATTGGTGCTGTTCCCTGGGCTCCTTGCTTAGAACCTTTTCTGGGTCCTTGACCTGCCTCCCAGACAACATCTTATCTCATTTTCCTAACACGATTCTTGATACCAGCCTGCTCTTTCTTGCTTCAGCTGACATTCTAAAATAGAAATTTATGTTCACCCCATCTCCTGTATAACTTTTGGGCCTGATTCCTTCCAATTGTCCTTTCTCCCCAAACCCAATATGACTTTCCATTTTCAACCTGGCTTCAATACCCTTCTCTGTCTTGCCTCTAATCTGAATGGTCTCTGGTTCTTTACTGGGGCTCGTCTTTGATTTAAGCATCCCTCCCAATCTCTGTCATTGCTGTAGCCCCAGGACCTGAGACCCTAATGTTCCAACATATCCTCAGACTCTCCACTGGCCTCAAATCCCCTCTGACACCACTATTTCCATGACCCACCCTGTCCATGTCCCAACTATCTCAACTTTCTTTCCTTTTTAAGGACTAGAATACCCAATTGTTAGTTCAAAGAGGGTCTAAGAATATTTTTCCTTTTTCTGCTGGGTATGGTAAGAAAAAGTCACTTTACTTCCAATTGCTTGTGACTTTTATATATATTATTTCCTAAGACGTCATAAGGATTATGTGGATTAATATGGAAAGTGCTTAGAAAAGTGCCTGATCCAGAGTCTGCACTAAAGTGTTTGCTTTCATTTATTATTATTATTATTCTTCCAATCTCATATCAATATTCTCTCTTGCCCTGGGACCTGGTCTTTCTCATGTCAAGCTTCTGGAGTAAGTTTTGAACTTAATGCATCGGGGATAAATGCTTTGGCCTCCAGCTGGTCACTGGGAGCTCTGACATTGCAAGTTTGTGTCTGTGACTTGCTCCCCACATCCTTTTTCCCAGCTACTGCACTCTTCTCCATCTTCCTAGCCCGGATTTCTCTCGTGGTGATTTCATAAAGGACGTTCTCTCTGTGCTGTTCTTTTCTCTGCCTGAGGCACAGCTCACCGTCACAGGTCATGGCTGTGCAGACCCAGTTTCCGCAGGCACAGACACAGCGATTACAGTCCACCTCAGTCTCAGCTCCATCCGCATATGTCTCATCCTCCAGGGCACACTCTGTTGGGGACAGAAACAAGGGGCATCAGTTTGGGTGTGAGGGTGGAACAGGGGGTCTTTGTGAGCCTGTGAACCTTACCCTTTTTCCAGACAAAATCTGTCTGTCCCTCAGAGACACTGTATCTGAGCACATCTTACCATCAACCCAAAGAGTTATGGGTCCTAACCTCAGAGGAGGATGAGGGGCTGGGACCCAGTATAGAGTCGTGAAATGGATTTTCTCAGCAAGTGCTGGAGAGCTCCACCCATCCTCTCTCTCACCGCATGCCTAATGCCCCCATACTCTACAAATCCCTATTTCTTATGTTAAGGTGAGGGAACCATACTCTTCTCTGGAGGGTTGAAAGATGGGTTGAGGCACTTCAGGAACTCTTGGAAGCTGAGTTTCCAATCAGCATTTTCATCAGACAGTTCAATGAGAGCATCGATACAGAGTCCTCTGAAATGAGAGACCAGAGAAATGTGTCAGCAAGACCTTGGCTCTACTTCTGAGGCAAAGGATTTAAGCATCAGGATGCACTTGCTGTCATGTACACTGGAAGTCTTGAGAGAAGGTCAAGAAAGTAGCTGTTAACTGAGAAAGTTTCTCTCTACACTGACCTCCCACCACCATTACCATCATGAGCACTGTAGGTATCCAACCTTTATTTTGTTATTTTGGATACTGGATCACCCAAATGTTCAAATGCTCCTCCCAAGACAACTAACATCTCCTGAGTGGTTTTATTCACCTTGAATGACAACTGTTCGTTACCTGTACAGCTTCCACTAGCAACTGACTGTCTCCATTGTATAAACGTCAAGTCAACAAAACTAGGAAAACTAAAATAGAAGAGATACAAAGAGATGATATAAAAAGGAACATGGAATTAGAAGGAATATAGAGTCCAAGCAAGAATCACCATTATCACCATTCTAGAAAGGGGACAAAAGAGATCTCTCAGGTACTAGGATCTCCCAGTTTCATCCCTGCTGCCTTGGCCTGGATATGAGCTTGGCTTCCAGGACTTACCACCCATATGGCCTTGAGCTAGTTATTGAACCTTTCTGAGCCTGTTTCCTCATCTGTAAAATGAGGACAGAAAGCCCTTCTTCACTGGGATGCTATTAGGATCAAATGTTGCAATCGTAAAAAAAATACTTTTGGTTATCAAACTAGGAAGGATTTGCAGATCTGATACTTACATCATGGACTGCAAAAAACAATCCTTCTAGAAGGTGGGTTTTGTGCTTTATACCTCTCTGGAACAAAAGAGGTGCTCTTCCTATTTTTAATTCTTATCAATGTACTGGAACCACATCAGGAGTTTCTTACGGGGTTAATTTTTATTATCATTCACTCTAGAATAATGCCAGAAAAGATATTGTTACATATTTGTAACAATTAGGGCTCTCAATATGAAATAGCATCTTAAAAAGTAGAATTAAAGCTATTTTAGACCTATAGTTAAAGATACATATTAATGCAATTCTGTGCTTGTTTGAAAGGATTTATGTACCCTAGAAAATTCATGTTTTAATCCTAATTTCACTTTATAAAGGCAGCCGTTCCTTCTAATCCCTATTCAGTACTGCATATTGGAAATTTTAATTAGCTTCATGGAGATATGACTCACTCAGTGTGGGTTTTAAGCCTGATTAGGTGGAGATGTGTCTCCACCCGTTCCAGGTGGGTCTTAATTGGCTTTACTGGAATCTTTTAAAAGAAGAAGCACTTTGGAAAAAGTTGGAGAACAAGAGAGAAAGCCATGAAATTCTGAGAGCAGAGAATGCTGCAGAATCACAAAGCAGAGAGTCCATCAGCCAGCATGGAGCTGAAGAAGGAAAACACCTCCTGGGGAGTTTGATGAAGCAGGAAGCCAGGAGAGAAAGCTGGAGACTGCTGCCATGTTCGCCAAGTGCCTTTCCAGTTGAAAGAGTAATGCTGAATGTCACTGGCCTTCCTGAATGAAGGTATCTTTCCCTGGATGCGTTAGATTGGACATTTCCATAGACTTGTTTTAATTGGACATTTTCTCAGCCTTAGAAAATTCCCCTTTTTAAAAGCTGTTCCATTTCTGGTATATTGCATTCTGGCAACTAGAAAACTAGAACAAATTCCTTCAGAAATCAACTCTAAAACATCACCTGCAACACCAAGAAACTAATTTAACTTTGCACTCTTATGACCTTGATAATTTATTTTAAAATCTCATTCTTTTTGTTTTTTAGAGTTTTGGCCAAAAACACTATTTATTTAATTAGATACTGATGTTCAATATACTAGTTTGTAGTGTGAATAGAACAGGACAGCAGAATACTTATTATGCCTTTTACTTCACATTGGCACTGGTAGCTCTTTTACAGAGAAGAGGGGTTCACACCCCCTCTCCTATCAGCCTTCCCCTTGTGGATCACCTCTTGATCCCCGGACTCCACTCACCTGAGCAGCTTGTTGTTCTCCTTGTCTGCATAGGTGGTGATGTTGATGGCAGTTTCATTCTGCTCCACGAATTTCAGGAATTCACTGGAGTCCAAGCGAGCGTCACCGTTATCAAAGTTCTAGAAAAAGGATGAAGAGAACTTTCAAGAAAGTTTTGTAGAGACCCAGTTCCATCACTCCCCTGCCTTGGCTTGATCCACCTCTGGTTCATCTTACACTTGTCAGGTCCCAAGCTTTCCCTTGCCTGGCCTGAGAGAACCAAAGCAACAAAGGCTCAAATCCCTGGGGCATCTAGAGAAGGTGCTGTGATGACAGAGTGAGAGTGAGTGCCTGGGGAGAGAACATCATGGCCTTTTCAAACTCAGATCCTGCTCAGGAGGAAAGCTGGAACCTCAGAGGCCCAAACTGCCCAAGAAGCCTGGGGTGCGTGAGCAGTCTGTGGCTTCATCTCTGACAGGGTCCTGCCAACATCCTCAACTTCACTCCTGGATTCAGAGCAGCGACCACACCATGTTCTCAAACTCTGATGACATGTAACAGCAGAGTCTAAATTTGCAAGCTATAAATCTGAATCTTCATGGTAGAGACCAGGATGTGCTAACAAGCTCCTCAGAAACAACGAGCTCACTTCAGGAATCACAGGGCCACTTCTTGCTGCTTCACTTCCTGCCTCCCTGCCTTGCTCTCAGTGCTTCTCTTTGACACAGATGGCCCCTACCACACACATCAGGAAGCCCTAGGCAAAGACCCTTCTACTGTATTGAGGGTGGAAGTAGCACAATGCCCCCCACCACTCTGCCCTGTGCTGTGGGCCCCACTGCAGATATGTGCACAGTCCTAAGATTATGCTATGCAGGCTGTCCTGGTTGGCTGAACTGCACCCTATGAGCATGAGGCAAGGAGGTAGTGAGCTTGGCTCTGTTCCCTCTTTGGCAAGATGCTAAACCCAGGCCTTTGCTATCTAGGACCATTCAAGGTGCCCAGCTCCCATCTACAAAGGAGGGTGTTAATTTCAAGGCTTTGATCAAATTTCACGTTGGATACTGCTACTCTCTTAATCGTTCCAACAACATTTTCGTTGCTAAATTCTTTCCCTAGCCTGTCTCATACTGCTGCTCTGGGGAATGAGCAACATCTTATGTCAATTTCAAAGTGGATCCCAAGATGGACAAAGGATTATTCTGGAGGAAAATCCTGTCCAGATTTCCAGTTAGAAGGAAAAGATTAGCTGTTGACTCTCCTTTCTGACTGTCACATCTCACCTGTATCCCACTCTAAGGGCGTACATTTTCCCATGGCACGTATAATGACAGGCATTTATAAAACAAGTACAGAGGTCCTTGTTGAGTACTCATTTATCATTCTTGTCCTAATTCCTAGGAACAGGTCTCATAGCAGTATGAGACAGGATGGGGAAAGAATTTAGCAAGGAAAACGCTGTTGGAACGATTAAGAGAGTAGCAGTATATCTAGGTGTCAGATGTTCTCTATTTGCTATACGTTCACCTAAAGAAACCTCCCTAATTGTCACCTTGTGAGGTATTGGTTAATAGGGAGTAACTGATTAAAGAAGCCCGGCCAGATGCCATTCTTAATAGCACAGGACTTTGTGGAGTCCAAACGTTCCTCATGCCAGGCAGCCCAGAGCACCCTCACAGACCCCAGCATCACTGGGGCCTGATGACAGAGTCTGCATGGGGAGAGGGAGTCCAGTGATATCTGCACGCCTAGTTCAGAGCACACAAATGAGCACCTGGAACCTGGTATTATGCAACTACAACCCAGGCATCTCTTCAAAGCCCATGGCAGTGCTCTGTGCACACACTTCAAATTCAATGGGACGAAAAATCCTGGAAAGGGAAGGTCTCACCCTGCCTGCATTCTCATAACTGATGAATTACTGAACAAAATAAGGGCTCAACTGGGCCTCCCAAGACCAGATCTGTATGTAGACTGTATAAGAGCAGAGAGATTGGGTACTTGCCCCAGAAACCGCCTGGAATGCCAGACCTGCCTGTGGGGTTCTGATCATGGTCTATGAATTCACTCGGCCTCTGTACAGCCAAAAGTGTACAAAGGCACAGTGGCTCTGCAAGTCTCTACTTCCCAGTTCTGCATTTGAGGTAGTGACACTTCTCTTGTATGACATTGTAGGGCTGCGGAAAGGTAGGAAGATGTTATGAGACTCCTGCTGGGTCTTATCATTGTGTGTTTGGAGGGTGTTCAGAAGAAATGGTCTGAGCCAGGCTGGGCTCCATTCATGCAAAGCAGCTGAGGAAACGGGACATGATGCCAAGATAAGGGAGATAAATCTGGTTCCAAGTTTTAGCCCTGGCACCAGGAGTTACATGGTGTGTGTCTGACATGGCCACGAAAGGCTCTTTCTTCCTGGGGTCTTCCCTTCTTTACTCTGTTATACTTGCATCTAAGAAATAGTGAACAAATCATCAGTTGAGGTGAAAGTCATATTTTGGCCTTATCCAAATTCTGATTAGATTCTGCTTTTCTACTAATTTTGATTTAAGGAAATGACAGTTGGGCCAGAGAGCAACTCACTGATCCAGAAACATTTCTTTGATACATCAAATCTCTCACCAATAGGCAGCTGCTTCACATGGTGGGAAAGAGTCTTCCTTAGAAGACAGACCATACGAGCCTATGATCATCATTAAAGGGTAGAGGGTGAAACTTTCCTATGTTCTTCTGGAAGACACTGCCAGGGTGTCTGAGAAGAGCAAGCTTTGTGTTTTGTCAGTCATGATAAGTTTTCCTACTTTGAAGTGAGAATGCCCTAGAGAAAAGCCACTTTCTCAAGGGGACTTGCAGTTTCCAGATGGAAGCCTATGAGAGTGAGCTACTGCAGTGGGGAAGATTGTTGAGGGCTCAGATACCTGGGAATCAAAGCTAACAGCTGGTGTCAGTGATACCAGAGGCAAGTTGCCACCCAAAGGGCACCAAAGGCCACTAGAAATGGTTCTGAGATCTCAGGGCCCCTCTGACAGCATGGCTGAACTCCAGCTCCCCTGCCATGGTCACCATGACAAAGCTGCTGCTTATGACAGGAGCTGCAGGGGATATTTCCTCAGCTTCTGAAAACTTTTCTTTATGTTACTCTCTGTTCCTGTCTGACTCTCCCAGCTGGGCAATATGATATGATTTTCTGCGGAAAAGGAACCACTCCATCCCCACCCCCTGCCCAAAGGCTCTCAGAAGGGCTGAGTTTTCTCATGCAGGTATGATTTCAAATTTGGAATGCAGAGATACACTTTCTGCTATAGAGGAGAGAAAGCGCTACCTAAAAACAATGACACAAATGAAGTCTTAAGTGACTAAATATCTATTTCAACCTAGCCCAGTGTTTCTCCACCTATTGGGTCCATAATCAAATGAATTAGAAAGAGGAGTCCACAGACTACACTGATGTTGACCACAGCTGGTGGTCTCAGAGCTGGCCAGACGCCTCTTATGTGTCTGCAGCTGCTCCTGGCTAGCTAAGCCCCAGGACCTCAGGCACTGAGAGTGTGGAGAAAGTGTTTGTCTAAGGATGGAAATCTGAGGTCATCTACTCCGAGATCTGTGTCTGTAAGTGAAGGGCGCTTCTGTGTTTATGTGGGCATGTGGGTATCTGAGTATGTGTGTCTTTGTGATGTCTCCGTGTAGGGTGGGAATATTTGTGATGTATTCATGCCTGGCTCCTGCATGGGGTGTGCTTATCTCTGCGCACAACGTACAGATGTGTGTGTTTGTGTTCTTGCCAATCGGCTGGCAGATAGCCCTTAACCACTTCTTCTAACAACTGTCTTAAGCTCCCTGAAAGATCTCCATGCCACAGTGGCCCTTTCCAACCAAGTTGCTAGATACTATTTCATCCATCTTCCTTTTTTGAAGGCTGCTTCTCTCCTGCCCCAATTGGAATCATTTGTTCTAGTCAACCAAAGTATGATGGGAAGCAGCAATAACTAGGTTCACAAAGAATCTCTGGTCCAGTTAAATGCCAGGCCATTGACTTGACTCTGATAAAGGAGAACCCTGCAGACCATGCAGATGAACTTGACGACTCAGAGAAATGTCAAACTGGATGGGAAGGAGCTGAAAGGGCCTGGGTGTGGGTGAAACTAGAAGGTATTTTGTATCAGCAGCCTTTATGGCTTTAACTGCCCAAAGGCAGCTCACATGTAGTTAGACCCCAGGGATTCAAATGATCAAACTGGTCAGCAGGCAACTATCATAGCTTCATGGGATAATCCATGATCAGGAAATATTCAGGGGACTCTAAGCAGTTTGTATTTCCTTGTGGCCTGGGAAGATATGATCAAGGAATGGGAGGAGAAAGTCTTCCTTTCTTTGGGGTTGAACAGTTTTGACCCCCAATTGTGAATTACCTTGAAGTACTTATCAAGGATTTCACTGTAGTTGCTGCCTTTAGAGAACCAGCCATCCGGAATGATTTCGGCTTCTAGCCACTGGATGATCCGACGTCGGAGTTCATCACGGTTGGACTGATAGCAAACGACTGAAGGAGAGTGAAGGGAGGTCAGCGGAGTGATGAGAGGAGGCTCCCCATGTCACTGAGCCTCTACTTCAAGGATCTCTTTAACCATTCATTGCACTCCAGGGAGATAAAACTATCACACACATTTTACACAGTTAGAAAACAAACCCAGCCCAGGGTACACAAATGGAACAGGTCTAACCTAGGATTCAAGCTCACATCTCTATAAAATTTATAAAGATTGAAACTGAGAAATTATGTTACCCAGGTGAGAAAAATAAAGGTTATTTTCATTAACTTAAGGAAACTGGAGAAGAAAAAATCAATCCATCAATGGAACAGCTTTTTTTGGCTCAAACATGAGCTGAAATAATATACATGTCTAAATGAGACTATTACAACTCTTTATGCCACCGGATTTCTGCATTTCTATATATAGTTTTTTCCTCTTTCACCAACTGGGTCTAGCAAACCTTTCTTCCACTTAAAATTTTACACCATCTGCATCATCCTTTATTATAAACAAGAGAAAATTAGGCCAAAGAAGGGCCATGTTTAAGCTCTGCTCTGGAGAGCTGCTACAAGCCACACTGAAAACAAAGGCTGGGCCTGCGAGTCAAGTGGATGGAGAAGTAGAGAACAGAAAGCCTTGGCAGAAAGGAGTTCCCGGAAACAACATATGTTGACCTGTGTGAAAAGGGAACAGGGCCAGGAGAAGAAAAATCTGGGCACCCTTTCCCACTCTACCCCTTCCTTACTTTGTGATTTGCAGAAATTCATATAACCTCTATGAATCTCAATTTCCTCATCTCTAAGGTAATTGAGTAAGACCTACCTCACAAGGCTGTGGTGAGGATCTAAGGAAAAAATACAAGGGGGTCTGTCACTATAAACCATTACAGCATTTACATTTTTATTAATAGAAAGTCATAGAAGGAATCTCACTGGCACCTCCAATGATCTCCCTTCAGAAACAATCTCCGGTTCATACGGGGTTGTGCTTTCTGATTCTTCTGGATCTGTGACATGTCTTGCAGGCCTTCCTGTCCTTGCAGTTCAGTCGCTACTTAGCAGAAATGGAAAACACAGCCAACATTCTGACCCAAGCAGCTGCTTCAATTGGCAGCACATACATAAAACAAGGTAGTTTTGCAGCTTTTCTGAACAGAGAAGTTCTGACACACAAAAGATCCTCTGAGCTCTGGGAGGGATTGAGGAATGCAAACTTCCCATCATGAAAAGAATTTTCTCCCTTAGGTGCAATCTGTTACAAAAAATAGGCACTCACCTGGGCTGGCAGATGGACTTATGGGCTTCTTCTCTGGAAAACAAAAGGAGAAAATATGTAAACAAAGTTAAGAAAAAAGAAAATGTCTGTAAATCATTAGGATTAAAACTGCCCCATTTGTAACTTTTTGATCATTTTGTCTTGAGCTGGTCTCATCTTCTAGGGCTTCAGTATGGGGGATCTTTAACTTCCTGATTTGTCTGACATTTTTAAGCTGAGGAGTGGGGGGCGGGGTTGTCACTGGGATTTTGTGAAATCATGTAGAGAATCATTATGGACAGGGAAACCGAATGGAGACCAATGACTGGGAAACAGTTTCTTGTTTCTCCAGGGAAGTTCAAGGCTGAGAGGGGCTGGGCAGGGCTGGTGCATGGAAGTGGCCTTATATCTAATTAGCAACAAGCTCAGGGGGCAGAGGAGACGTGGGACCCCTTCCCTCTTAGGCTAATGGTTGCGGTTTGAGTGCAAAATAGACACGTAACACGACCAAGTGCTCAGAGGTGCCCAAATTAAAACAAACAAAAAAATATGAGAAATGAAACTTACATGTTTTCTTAAAAGGTACAAAATTCATATATGGACTTCCTTATTATTGATGTGGTCCCCTTATCTATTATCCTGTTGCAGACAGTTCTGGAAAGTCCCCAGAGGTCTGACTTTTGGGATCCCTGGGCAGAAGCCTGTGCCATGAGGGCAAACCTAGTATGCTCACGGGCGCCAAGAGGATGCATTTTCAAGCAGCCAGGTGGTCTCCATGGCTTTGGGCAGCTGTGGTCAGGGTGGAAAGGACTTCAGAAGGCCGGGCTGCCCTCTTCTGCTCCTTGGCTCCCCGTGGCTCGGGCTGCAATGCAGTGATGAAAGCACGCCTTACCTTTGCAGTGTCCATCGTAATTGACCTGGATTTTAGATCCAGTGAGGCAGGCATCACGATGCAGCTCACAGTGGTTGAGGTAGGTCTTGCCATTGCTGCCACATACAGGCCTCTTGTGAGGTTTGCATTGCTGAAAGAGACCCACCAAGGGATGTTCATGCAGATATAGATGCCAAAACACAGGGACATATACAGAGCCACCTGAGATGGAACTCTTCACCAGCAGAGATAAAGCCTCTGTTCCCACCAGGGAACAGGGAGCCTCAGCTCTGGCCATTGGTGATGGACCCCACCCCATAGTCCCCTGGCCCCCCATGGCCCACTGTGCCCATCCTGGTACAGGATCATCTCTTCTGCTCCATGAAGAAATGTAACTTCCTAATCTCAACAAATCAGTAGCGGGGATATTCAGGAGTCAGGATGTGGACTGTCTACTACTTTGCCACATTGGGTTTAAAAGTCTTGAGATGATCTAACATCCCTTAAAATTCTAACATTCTACGACACAAGACAGCAAGAGCTGAGAGCTGGCAGTGTAGAGACTGAAAGGCTGGCAAACACACACACAGCCTTCTACACCATTCTCTCTCTCTCTCTCCCTCTCCCTCTCTCCCCGAGTCCTGGGACCTAATTATAGGGATCTTTGGTCCTTTGCTCTCAGGCTTTGTTTAGCATTTTGGGTCCACCTTATTTTCCTCCTAATTTTACAACTCCTATTGTGAAGCTTGGGGTGGGGGGTGGGGATGAGGTGTTTGGATCTTTGTAAAGTAGAGCAAAGACTCATTAGGGACAAGGAAATGGGATAAAGTTCATTTGGCAACTAAGTTCTGCCATGGCTATTTAAAGTGCCAAAGTCACAGGCAGACTTAGCTTCTTTAGACTTTTGTGGTTTCTAAAAGGGCATGGAGGAAGTAAGTTCATCTCAGGGACTGACAGAAAAAAGAGCAGATTCGGTAAAAAGAAACATAGAACATTGGAAATGGAAGGGTTTTCTAGCCCAACCTCTCCAATTTATAGATGAGAATACTAAAGCCTAGGAAGACAAACTTTTACTCATTTAACCAACATTTATTATTGAGCACCTGTTAAAAGATTTGCTCAATATCACACAACTAGTTTGAAGTCGAGCTAAAACTAAATGTCAGGTCTCTAGACCCCAAGACCAGGCGTAAGCCACCACACAGTGGCCAGGTACACCTCTAGTGGGGTCCTGCCAGCAGGACCTGGTTCTCAGGGTTCTGGGTGAGAAGCTGTCTTTCTGCGGCATTGGACCAGGATCCTTAACCTGGTTGAGAATAATGATTTACAAAAAGAGAGATGTGTTTCTAGGTCATAGGTTGGTTTTACAGGAGGGAAAAGGGGTAGGCATATATCCAGGTTCACTTACGAGCCTATCAGAATCCTGCCTACAAAAGAGGCAAATAGGGTATTTCTTAACAGCTCACTTTGCTTTTTTAAGCTTCATTAAAAAAACAAACAAACCTGCAAAACCTGCATTCTGCTATTTTTAAAAAGTATGCATATCCTTTGACCTGGCCAGCCCATCTGTGACAATCAATCCTACAAAAATAAAGGTAGCAGCATGTAAGGATATTCACATAAGGGTGAGGTTTGCAGTGGTAGAAAAATAACCATGAAACAACCTAATGTCCATCTGTAGGAAAATGGCTGAATAAATAAGGTTCTTTTATTTTGCTAAATATTACGCAACTGCTAAAAAATGAGTTAGAACTATATGTACTGACGGGGTGGGTTATCCATGACATATTAATGAGTGAAAAAAATGTAAGTTACACATTACCTATATATCTTCCTGTGATCTCATTTTTTGTATAAAATAGAGGGAAACCCTATATGTTTCTATTAGCATAGAGAAAAAAAGCATTTATTACAATATACACCAAACTATTTCACACTAGCTACTTCAGACTAATGGGATTGGAGGGTTATGGACAAAGAGTAATTATTTTATCTTTATAGAAATATCTGTATCCTTCTACTTTTGCTAAGCAACCATTAATTCCATAATTAAAAATATCTTGCAAAATGTTTTTTATGAAAGCAAAAAAAAATCCTCGCATTCACATCTGACTTTCAAGCCCGGGGATAAAAATTCCATGTGTCTCTTGGTTGATTTTATAGGTAGGGGCTGGGGGAAGCACACATTCGGGGTACTTGTGCTTTTACAAAGATGATAAAATAGTTGGCACTACCTTGCGGACTGACAGCTCCAGCAAGGCGGCCATAAGTAGCCTTTGCCACTGCCCGTCCTTGAGCTCAGAGCTTACCTCAATGCAGAGGCAGGTAGGTTCTCCCTTCTCTGTGACTGCACACTCCCGGCCGGCTCCACAAAACACATTGGCACAGATCTTGGATTTGCTCCTTAGCTCTTCCTGAAACACAAAATCATAAAGGAAACCATATTACTGACATGAGTCCATCATGGATGAGCCAGTAGTGGTGATTTTTCCCTTCCTGGCTCTGAGTGTGGCCTGGAATCGTGGTTCATGGTGGTTGAGAGGTTTTCCCCAGTCACTGGTACCACACTCTCCAGCACTGTTCTAGACCAGGCCCAAGTAGCTCTGAGTCACTGAGACTGTTTCTTTAAGAGCAAGAGCTCCTTTCTCACTGGCTTCCTTCCTTTCTTCTACTAACATTTAGTAAGCGCCTATTATATGCCAACATTTCACTAAAGGTTAGGGATATAAAGACATAATCTCTGTCCACAAGAAGCTCAATGACTCTCAGAGGAAACTCACAAAGAGCCACTAAGGAAACAATATGGAAGTGAAACAACAGGACCATCAAGGAGCTAGAAAGAAGGGTGAGGACCAGATGAGACTTTCTGAAGATAAGATGCCTTGACTGTTTCTTAAAGGATGAGCAAGGGTAGGCTGGGCAGTAATGGAAGCATCTGAAAGAAATATGGGTAGCCGAAGGATCAAAACTTCACTGAGTGGTGTGCAAGGTACCCTCATCTCAAAGGGCAACAGAAGGATGATGGCTAAACCATCGGAAATATGCTGTTATTCACTGCGTGTGCTACTCAGCCACCTCTCCATGTCTGCCTCTGGCTTTAAGACAAAGAAAGCTGACCACCCACTGGAGAGCAGAACAATCCTCAAACCACATGCTGGACAGGAATTCCTGTTCTGATGTGTGAACTGGCTAGGCACAGAACATCTTGGTCTGAATGTTTCTGAGCTTCTATCTGTAGGAGACTTAGTCATTCCATCATATTAACTGGTGACAAAAGCCAATCCTGCCTCATTTGTCACTCAGTCCAGCAGTAATGGTGATTAACGATGGAGAATGTGACTTCTCCAGCCTGCCACTGGGCAGGCAGTCACTGAAGGCGTCCAAGCCCAAGCCCTGGGGTTATCATTTGCTGTGACAAAACGAACAAAGATGGCAGGGGCTGTGAGGACATCGTGGACTTGTGGTAAAGGCAGGGATGGAGCCTAAGATTCCCCCATCCAGACCATGTCTACTATATCACACAGAACTCATACCCACAAAGCTTGTAACGGTAAACTTTTTGCAATCAGTAAGCGTTTTATGTCCAGGATTAGCTCGGAAAAGCAAAAACAAAGTAGATGTTTGACCGCTGAGGACCTGTGTCCAATAGTTGGTCTGCTGCCACCTGGAGGCTGCTCTGGGAACTCCAGGTTATTATTTTCTCAAATAAGCCATCTTGCCTGTCATGCAGGGCTCCTATTGGTCGAGAACAGAGCCCCAGGCTTACATTTCATTGGCTCACATGCTGTTACTAAACCAATTCTTGTTTTGGATGTTGCTAAGGAGGATTCAGTAAAGCTTGCAGGCAGGGAAAAGAAAAAGGAAGTAATTCCCAGAAGGCTGGGGGACTAGAGAGCTGTTGTTTTCCTAAACAGGGAGTGGAGATAAAAAAATCAAGCAAACTCTCCAGGCAGGGCCCTCTTGTGGAAACTGTGCCTGGCAAATGTAAAACAAGGCTAAAATGGAAGAGGAAAAGGCTATTACTGATCAGTGTGACAGTGTGATAGGATTACCTTTCTCCTTCCCTCCACCAAACAGCACTCTAAGACAAATACAGAAATAAACGAGGAAGAAAATTTTCTCCAGAAAGGACGGCTCTTTGTGGGTATGTCACACGAAATCACAAACACACAACTGCGTAAGTGTTTGGTCAAATGTCTACACTGTGAGGCATACCAGCCTGCTGCCCCTGGTGCCACAAGCCTTTACTATTTACTAGCTCTCTGACCAGAACTAGTCATTTAAATTCTTCCAAGCCTCAGTTTTTTCACCTGTAAAATAAAGGTAAATCCTAGATCTACCTCATTAAGATGAAATATTTGGAAATATGTTATAAATTATAAAGGAGGCTGTCAGTGAGAAGGGTTATCAGTGTAACTGTCTCATAGAGCTTCCTGCAGAGTAGCCTGTGGCATTTACAGTCTACTTTTATCTTGTGTCGCTGTTTTTAGTGAGCATTAACAAAAGAAGCTTCATATTTATATGTTGAATTCAACCCAAATCATTTTCAGAAACAATTCTCAAAAATCCATTTAAAGAAATAGTTAAAACTAATATGTGAGTAGTACAATTAAAATTTACAAAGCGTTATGATTTCATTGTACTGTACAGACAACCCTGTAAGAACATGTCTATTATTATTAACCCCACTTTACAGATAAGGAAACTGAAGATCAAAAGGTTTGGCCCAAGGTCCCAAAGTGAAAAATTAGAGGAGCTAGCAAGTGTTCAGAAAATGGATTGGCAAATAGACAGATAGATAGATGGATGGATGGAAAAAGATAGACAGATACAGATAGAATGATATGGCAAATGAGACAAAATATTAAAATTGGTGGATCTGGGTGTCTGGGAGGTAGCAGGGGTAGGCTGGAGTTTTCTGTACGGGGTTTGTATTACTTCTGTAACTGTCCTGTAAAAGTTTAAAATTATTTTAAAATAAAAAGTTAAAAAAAATTAGAGGAGTTTAGAATGCCAACCCAGATTTTTTGACAGTAGATCATTAAGCTCCCATCTGTAACCTGGCACAGGACAAATGATTTTCATTATACATTCTTACTCAAGCTCTACAACAACTCCCTTAGTTAGACATCATTACCATCTCCTTTCACAGATGAGGGAACTGAGCCTTAGAGGTTGAATAACTGTAAAGTGGCAGATCTAGGAATCTACCCATTCTAAGGGAACACAGTTCTTTCCTATTTGATTTATTTTTAATTTTTTAATTTATTTTTATATCCAGATGATTCAAGGTTAAGGAAAGGCCCTCCAAACATTAGCATTATGAGAGGGATGTGATTTGCATAATTAGCAAATGTTTGGAGAAAGTGGTTAAGAGTGGGTTCGAAGTTTAGATTTCAATTCCCCAGGTCACACTTCTGCAATTTACTTGCCAAAGTCATAGGCAAGGTATTCTCTATGAAACCTCAGTCTCCTCATGTATAAAACAGGCACACAAATCCCTTATTGGATTGTTTGAGAATGAAATGAGATATGTTGCCTGCAGCAGGGTACCTGCCACACAACTGAAAGTGGCTATAATTATACTGTGCGCTTTACTTTCAGTCAGTTTTCCCACTGAGATGCCATCTTGCCCCTGCTTTTTCCCCTTTACCATTTACACTGGAACGATTAATAATGGGAGCACGACAGCTGACCGGATGGGAACACCCCCCCCCCCCCCCGCCAATGGCTGCAGTTTGAGAGGAACAGGGGAAGCCACTAGTTACAGCAGCACTCTTCTTTGCAGGTGGCATGTCTGTCAATAGGTGGCAATCGCTCTCTTTGTCTCAGCAGAGCCCAGAGCCGCAATGCAGAACTGTCTGGGCTCCGGCAGCTCCACCCTCTCATGAGATGGGCTGGGGGAAGGTGTGAGAATAGGGCTCCCCACACGCCCAGGCAGCAGGTACTGGGAACTGCGGATCTGCTAACTTGGGAAACAATGTCTCATATGCAGCCTTCAGCCCTCCCAAGTTATTCCCATTCACAAGCACGCTTTAATACAGAAACCAACAAGGAAGATTTTCTCCAGACAGAAGGTCTCTTTGTGCCACCAAACCCCCTATGCCAAGCGCCCTGTTTTCTGGGAGTGGGAGCCTGCATGCCCACAGCTCCCAGTAAAGTCTGTGGGGGTGACAGGGGGTCTTACCTGTCTTTGATGGGAGAACATCCAGAGAGCGGACCAACATGGCATGAATGTACTCGTGGGCAGGAGGATGGCCTGGCTGCCTGGTGGGGAGGGTGTGATGGGATGGGCATTGGGCCTGGGAGGTTTGGGATTGGACAGGTGACATGATGAATGTGGTGCCCTGAAAAGCTGATATGCGTTGGGTCCACTCCAACTCTGAAATTTGGACTCCAAGTGTAGCAACCTGTTGGGGTTGAGGCCGCAAACTAGGTAGGACTGACAAGGGTCCAGGGTCTAGTCTACCATTATAGGCTCCTCACAGCTATCTCTGTCCCCACACCTTCATGCAAGTTTCTTGTCATTTGAGACTCAGAAAAACGTCGTGCCAGAAGAAGGCCATGGGTGCAGTCAGAGCCGAGTTGGGATTGTGGAACCCAAGTGGGCTCAACCCAGAGCCTCAGTGCTGCCTTACAGGGAAGAGCCACAGGGTGCGGTGGCAGGGAGAGGGCCGGCACAGGGGGTGGTCCCAGGGTACAAGGCAGTTCTTATAAAATTAAGTGCACTTTTTTTGTTTATTGCTATAAAGGTTTTAGGAATTGGGTGCCAAGACTCTATGAGAATTTCAACTGTAGGTATAGATTACGACATGAGCATATGTATGTTAACTAGGCACATGAGGTCATAGGCAGGTCCATTATTACAAAAGTAAGAACCTTTGTAAGTCTAAATGTCCCTGTGAGAGTAGGAGAGGTTGAGGTGGGGGAGGGGGTGTGTTCTGGGAGCGTGGGCACCCTGATATATGGACAAAAATCAACAGAACGCCTGCCCCCAAATGGAGTAGCATCCAATTTCTCACTTAATCGTTCTGCATCATCTCCCTGGCTTGCCTCCATGTTATTTTCATTTTGTGTTACAAACCATGCTCTGGGGCCTTGGTCTCGTGGTTAATTTTCACAATGCAAACTCCCCTCATTAAAGGGCTGAATAAGGACATTTCCTCACTTTTACCACCCCAAAACTTTCTCTCTGAGCAAATACTAAGTGGTAACAATGTCACTTTGTACTTGAACAGCAATTCCATTAATCTGCAGTTTTTACCAACATTTTTGCTTCTCAGAACCTTTGAAGATAGGTAGGCAGGGGTTAATCCTAAGGTCCTTCCAGATTTAATATCCTAGGATGAAGAGGAAACTGGCTCTCAGCCACACTTGGCTTGTCCAAGCTCTCCAGTGGCAGAGCTGTTTCTTGGCCCTAGGTCTCCAGACGTTAATTCCGGGCCTCTGTCCACTAAAATACTGCTTCTTTATTAATCAAAGCCAGGAAAGACACTGTCTTAGATCCAAGGTGCTGAGAAAACAGGAATTATTTTTGCAATCGAAAAAGATTCTTTGTAAGCGACTAACAGACTAAAGGCAAGACCTCCACAGAGGTGACAGTGTGCCTGCATCTTTAGGTTAAGTCCGAACATAAAATACTCTTAGACTGTTTTAAAAAAAAAATCCTCTGATGTAAAACAATTTCTGGAAGAACAGTGTGCTTTGGCAGGAGAGGGAGCCTATAAGCCAAGCCATAAAACTGTCAGCTTAATATACCATCATTTCACTGAAGCGAACTGGCTCAGTTCTGTCCCCTCCATCCTTTTCCTCCTTCCCAAATTTCTTTGTAAAAAAACAGTCCTACTTATGCCAAGGTGGAATTTGGCTCTACTTGCCACTATTCTGTGACAGAGCTGCTTTGTTGCTGTGAGAACAGCTCTCCTTGCTCTGCCAGAATTAGTCATGGAAACTTCACAGGAACACCAAGCGCTTAGGACAAAGGAATTCACAGATCTGGGGAGAGCAGGGGGAGTGCTGGGTTGGGGTGTATAGGGTGGGATGCTGGCTGCTCCCAGGTAGCCGATCTGGAATGGAAACCAGGAGCACTGGCCTGGGAAAGCCCAGGAAAAAGAGCAAAGCTTCTTGAGGATCTTGAAAGAATCTACCTGGAGCACTCATTTGACTTTTATCAAGTCTTGCTGATTCTTTTTCTCTAGAAAGGAAAGTGTTGGTGAGTCCTCCGTGTTCTAGCAAAAGCGAAGGAGGGGTGGTTTCTAGCAGTTGCTCTCCTGTGCTCTGCAGTAGGCACTGTTTTTGCAGGTATGAGCCCCTTCCTTTCTGTGCACACAGCTAACCTCATTTCAAGGTTAAGGCGGCAGGGCCAGATCCAGGTTTTGTGGGGCCTGAGGCTTAAACAATGTGGGGTCCTCCTTAAGAAAACAGAATACGCAATTATGAATGCAAAATTGGGCATAGGGCCTTGGAAGGGGCTTTACAACGAAGGCTCTGAAACTTACTCAGCTTAAACAACCTTGCCACAAATCTGACTCTCCATATACCCTATCATTTTTTTTTTCATAAACAAGATCTTTTCAATAATGGCTTTTGGGCCTTTGGGCTATTAGTCAGATCCCTATTTAATATTTTATATGCATATGGCTCATCTCAGGGAGATGGTAAGCATCTTGCACATTTTGGCTTTCCTCAGACCCACTGAAGAGCCCTACCTGAGAAAATGCTCACTAAACGCTTCTATTTTTTCATTAAATGTCACATGGGGTCCATTCAAGTCAGTGTGCAGGGACAGTGGGACCCAGGATGTTTTGGGGAAAGGATGGCTGGGTTCCATGACATCAAAATAAGGGATACACCACCCTAAGAGGATTAATTTTAAGATAAAAAATATCTGTATGAAATTGTCATTCAAGAACTATTTAATCTTCCCTTGAATTAATTTCTGTGTTCGGTCTACATCACGGTTTATGGCATAACAAGTCCCTGTTATTTTTCTGCTCATAATTTGATGACGTATGTGTGTGCCCAGAAATGATTACTTTCATATTTCAATGGGGAGAATGTTTTTTTTTATTACAGTCATATTATTATTTTACAGAGTCTATTCCATTCTCTGCTTGCCTTTTTATACTGGACATCTTCTTTCACCTTCCCTGCTGCTTACCTGTCATTTCTGGGATGCCTCCTATTCCATATCCTTAGGACTTCCTAGTCGTGGCCCAGACTCAGTACAGCAAACCAGATGCTCAGTCTCTTCTAGTCAGGACAGAAGTATAGCTGGCATTTATCAAGCACTTACAGAGTTAGAAACATGCTGGGCCCTTTGGCAGAATAAAAAATAATCTCACAGGGGTCTGTGAGGTCAGAGGTATCTTCCTTGTGCACAGTGAGAGTTAGGGTGTCACTGAGGGATGATTCAAACCTAAATGAATCCTTCTCCAGAACCTGAGCAGGACCCATTCCACAGTGACGAGGTGGGGTGTCTCCCTGGGGAGTCCCACACTGCCTCCCCAGCACAGGAGGCTCCCACGACTCCACTCTTACTAACAGAGTCCAAAAGAAGCTGCCCAATAGGGAGGTGAAGCTTACCTGTGGCCCTCAGTGGGATCCCTGGGAGATTCCAAGGTTTCCCGTCAGCTTTACCCAAAGAATCTGGTTGGAAATCTTCTAATCCGGACCACTTACCTACCCTGCATTACAGTCTGTTAGGTTGGAGCATAGTATTCATTTCCTACTCTCCAGCTGTCTGCCTAAGACTTACTTTAAAGGGCAGAGTGGGGAATATGCTATTCCTCTAGTCTTCCTTCAGTAAGGGCCAAGGCAAATAAAGTTAAACTCATCGAAAAGCAAATCTGAATGATGCTTATAACAATAAAACAACAATGTTTATGTGATCAGTATGGTGCCAGCTCTGAGGCATAAGTCCAAAAGGACTATAGCTAGGATGTGGCCTCTCCCTTCACTGGAGTTTCTCACTTAGTTGGGGTGGTGAAACTAATCTGCACAGATCAAAGCAGTCCTGAAGCTAATGAGGCTGACCCCGAGATGGTGCTTCATGGAAGAGATGGATGGGCCTTGCGAAAAACTTGAAGACTGGAAATTTAAGATCTGGATGGAAAATCTGAAGGTCTTTGAGCAGGAGGGTTTTAAGAGCAATAATCTTGACAGTGACACATGAGTAGAAATGGTTGAGAAGGAATTGGGGGCACAAGGAAACCAGCTAGAAAGGGTCTAGGGATGGCTAGAGTCTCGTGTAAAGTGGTGGTGGTAACAGAGAAAGGAAGGAAGCCAAGAGCAATTCTGAAGAAAGAGATGTGGCCACGTGCTGGGTGGAGGAGAGCAAGGAGAGGACCCAGAGAGCTGCAAAGAGAAACTGGAAGGTCAGTGTCTCTGCAGGAGGTGGAGCCCTGGGAAGGAGCTGAGTGGGGGTGGGCAGACGATGATGAGTCAGTTATGGACATGAGCCTAACGGGACAGCAAAACATCCCACTGACACTTGAAAATAAAGGACTTAGAAATGCACATCTGGACATCATCCACGTAGGGGTGAGAAGTGGGGCTCAGGGAACAAATGAGCTTCGGAGGAAAATGTAGGAGTGGAGGGCTTAGAGCGGATGAGGAGAGGAAGGGAGGGGTTGAGCCGAGGGAGGAGCAGGAAAGGGAATGGGCTGCTCCCAACCCACATGGGAGTCTCTGCAAATCAGAAAAGACACTTCTCTCCCACGCCTCCCTGTGGATGCAGTCCTGGGCCAGGGTATGGGGCTTGACAAGCAGGGTGCAGACTGGATTTCAGTTCCCCTCACCGCCTCAGGCAGTGAACAGCCTGCATAACTGCATGAAGGCTCTGAAAGCAAAGAAGCCAAGAAAGCAGAGCAGGAGCGTTCAAAAAACTGGGAGGAAAATCAGGAAGTGTAGAGAGTTCCAAGGAATGGATGATGAATGCAGTTATATGAGAAATGACTTGGCAAACATTGGAATGAAACCGCCACACACACACGCATACACAAAGCTTTAAAACTCTGCTGAAACATTAACCAGTAATCCAGAGGGCAGACCAGGAAGAGGCAGTGGGGTCCTGTATAAAGAGAACAGATGCAGGAGCCTGGAGATTGGGTCCTGGATACGTCTCTACCTCTAAAATGCTGAGTGATATAGGGCAAGATGCTGACCTTCTGGGCCTCGGTTTCCCCATCTATAAAATGAAGGGGTTGTAGATGATGCCTATCTCTTAAATTGTCAGAATTCTATTAACTAGAAAGTTCTGGAATTCCTCATTTCAGATGTTTCTGAATATCAAATTTTAACCTCCCAATGAAACTAGCTTAAATGCCCAAACTAAAAAGATTAGGTTGCAAACAGCCTCAGGGGTTAAGAGTTTTTGCTGGGTTTTGGTGTGGAAAATTAAAGTTAGCTCTTGTAGTCAAAAGATTTTTGTAAGTAATCCTTTTCACTCTTTCCTGGATCATGGCAGGGGAAATCATGAAAGTAGCAATGGAACCCCAATTTTGTAGCTTGATGTCACTCTTAGTTAACTGGTTGGAACCCTTTATTATCCTTAAATGCTATTAATAAAGTTTTACATCTACTTGTGTTTGTCCTGCAAGAAAAAAAAAAGGGATGAAAAGAAGGGAGAGAAAGGCTAAAGGAAATTCACACGAGATTCACAATTCTTCACTCTTGCCAAGAACCTGTCACTGAAGTATGTCTGAACTGCCAGGGTTCACATTTACTCAGCATTCATGCTCTAATTATTTTCACATGTAGTTCAAGGAAAATAGTTGATTAAAAGTTAAAAAACAAAAACAAAAACAAAACACACACTTAAATCCCAATGCCCTCATCTCAAAGATGGGAAAACCCTAGGGCAGCTGTGGGAGAGTTCCAAGAAAGCCAGCTTTAGAGGTATCCTTTGCAGTGTCTGTCACATTGGAACCCATGTCCCTGCACATTCCTGTCAATTCATCCCGAACAAGCCAACCTTCCACCTCCCCAGCTCCTCAAGCTCCAAACCAATGGGGATTCACAATCTTTGGAATTGTAAATGGAATGTAGGATTTATTCTCCTGATCTGTGGAGGGCAGATGAGCTACGGTTATAGCCTGAGAGTTACCAGGTTCTCTTGCTCTGGGCTGCACTGAATACAGACAGCCCCTGAGTAGTTCCTGATACCAGGTTATCTACTAGGGAAGGAAGACACTGTGGCAGAGAACTTGGGTAGTTTTCTTGGGCTGGAAAACAGCCCCTCTACCTGCAATTACATTACCCCTATCTGTACACAGCTCCCCTCAAAACTAAAAGCTGAACTACCATTCTCCAAGGGGGTCACATGACCTGGCACTGAGTTGGATGCCCAACACTGTTATTTCCTGACATCTATGCCCAACACTATCATCTCCTGACATCTACGCCCAACACTGTCATCTCCTGATGTCCACGCCCAACACTATCATCTCCTGACATCTACGCCCAACACTGTCATCTCCTGACATCTACGCCCAACACTGTCATCTCCTGATGTCTACGCCCAACACTATCATCTCCTGACATCTATACCCAACACGGTCATCTCCTGACATCTACTCGGCCACACTTAACAAGGTCTTTGGCATGGGTCTCAGTCTTCCTCCTCTTTCCTAGGTAACTTGGCCTAAAGATCCTTGGCCTCCTCATCTCAAGTAACCTCTGATTCCCTCCATTTCTCAGGTTCTCTGGCTGTAGGGAGCCTTGGGAAGTGTCTATGAGTAGGAGGTAGCCACAGTGCATTGAAACCACAAGCTGACTAAAATAAAATGTACAGGGCTCTTGGGATTCTCCACTTTGAAATGAAACATGATTACCCTTTGAAAACGTCAGCACCATGAGGAATTGTTAGATGTGCCTCTAACCTTCAGACGGGTAGAGAATGCCCCACAAGACCAGCTGAAAAAATGATGTCACCATCTGGGAAGTCTAATTTACTGTTGGGCCGATTCAAATTCATCACTTTCTTCAAGGCTTAGCTTGTTATACCACTCCATCTTTGGATACCTTTTCCTTTTGGTTTGTATCAACTCCTTTCTTCTCTAAACTTTGATTCTTCTTTGTGGAAACTCATTTTGATCACCTTTTTTTCTTTAAATTGGTTTGTGTGGATTTTATCTTCCCAGCTGAACTTATAAGCTCCTAGAGGACAAAGATTATGCTTTAGAGTTCCTTTGTAGATTGTACCATAGACATAGGATACTACAGTATCCTGTGCCAGCCACTCAATCAACCTTTATTAAAAGTATGAAGGAATAGACTGATCCCTACTGGCCTGGGGAGGTAAGGTAAAGGCAGTGCCAACCCCTTTCCTGGGGCTACTTCCTCCCAGAACTGGAAATTCTGGGGAAATAGGCTAAAGACCCCACCCTCCTCCTCCAGACTATAAATATTGAGCCTGGAATTTTTTTTTTTTTTTTTTTAGGTGCATGGTCCAGGAATCAAACCCAGATCTCTAGTATAGAAGGGAGTTTTCACCACCGAACCACCTGTGCACCCCAGCCTGGAATTTCACTAATTAGAAATTGTCTTAAACCCAAAGAAAGGTGTGTGTGTGTGTGTGTGTGTTGGTGAGGTGGTTAGGAGAGTAATAGGGGAGCTGGGTAGCTATCAGTCATTTCCTTTGTCCAGAATTAATGTATAACCTAGCTGAGACACGCTGAGAAAATGAGAATTGGGTGGAGGGGAGAAAAGGGTAGAAGATGAGGTGTGGAAATACGAGGGACCTCAAAGGAAGACAGCATTGGGTGGGACTTCAGAGGGCTGCATGGGGCAGCCAAAGAACAGCCTGACACCTCGGGCGCCGACATTAGGGAGAAGCAGAAGTGCAAAGAGGTGAGTCCAAGAAAAATTGTGAAAATGGGCTAGTTATCCAAGGCAGCTGTTTTCTGTTAACTCTTTTCAGGAACCCCTACCCCTACCTACAGTGTCCTATGAGGTAGAAGAGAAGCAGGTTGGACAGTTTCCCTATGCCAGAAAAAGAAGCTTCTTGCTTCAACTTTACCTCCCCCACTCCCCAAATATTCTGGGTTTCCATGCACTCCCCACTAGGCTGACCTTGCAGTTGCCTGGGATGCACTGAAACCTGGGTTGCCAGGAAAGGGCAAGGCCTTAGATGTGCCCAGGTGACTTATTCCGCCTGAGGCTAGGTGTCTTAAAAGGAATTGTGATGTCAACCAAGAGTAGGGACCATCTGACAGAATGGTTGAGGCAGGATGAGTACAGCAGGGAGATCAGGGTTGACTGGAACAAAATGGGCTCAGGAGACCCCACATAGCAGATTAGCATGTGTCTCCACTATAAAAACAGGGGCAAGGCCCTGGGAATCCTTTGGGGGCAGTGTGGCTGCAAAGCAGTTCTCAAGTTTCCAGCATCCCTGGTGATTACTATCCAGCTCAAAGAATGCAGAAGGGGTTAAAACCCAGCAAGAAACTCTGGGCTAAATGAAGTTTCCATATGTGTGGCTCTGTAGGGTTCTAGGAGAAGCAGACAGATGTAATTAGAAGTTCCCAGACACTGGTTGCCACGGCAACTGCTCGGGGTGGGGATGGGGGGTGGCTGGAGTCCCAGGAATATAGTATTCCAAGGAAATGCCAGGAGCAGGTGGTGTACATCACCCTCAGGCTTCTCGGGCAGGACTTGTTCCTCTTGCTTTCCCACTCCCTGAGTCTTGAGGACCCTCTGTGTCCGATTCCCACTCCTCACTACTCCCCAACCCGACCACACTGCAAATATGCATCCGGAGCATTTCCAACTGCAAGTGTCGGGCTTCCTTCAGGACAGCATCCAAAGGAAGAAATATTGGGGGGAGATTCTTGGAGGAGGGCTGTACAGGTGATACAGTTCTCTGGGCAGTCTCTGGTCCCAGGGACTTCTGGGAACTGAGTCTGAGGAACACTGAGGGAGTCTAGAAGCTTCATTTGTCATGGCTATAGAGCCAGCTCCTTTAGGAGGAGGGGGGAGGCACTGGATGGATGCCACAGGATAAGCAGGGTTTGTGATCTTGAACAGAGGGATATCTGCTCTTAGTAGGACAGCCATATATACTTCATCATCTAAACTGGGCCATTTTTGAGAGTAAAAGGGGAACTTTTTACTAGATACACTTAGATAACAGGTATAAGCTAGGCCACATAGTCACTCTAATGATTCTTCTTTTCTTTTTTTTTAATTAATTAAAACTTTTTTTAAACATAACAACATACAAACACGAATATTCTTACCATATGATCATTTCATTCTTGATAATCACTAACTCACAATATCATCACATAGCTGTATATTCATCACCATAATCACCTCTGAGAACATTTGCATCAATCCAGAAAAAGAAATAAAAAGAAAAAAATTTATACATACCATGTATCTCCTCCCCCTCCCTGATCACCAGCATTTCAATCTACTAAATTTATTTTAACATTTGTTCTCCCTATTATTTATTTATTTTTAATCCATATGTTTTACTCATCTGTCAATAAGGTAGATAAAAGGAGCATCGGAGACAAGGATTTCACAATCACACAGTCACACTGGGAAAGCTATATCATTATATAATCATCTTCAAGAAACATGGCTACTGGAACACAGCTCTACATTTTCAGGCAGTTTCCTCCAGCCTCTCCATGACACCTCTTAGCCATTGGCTAAATGGCTAAATCTCTTAGCCACTGACACTTTGTTTTGTCTCATTTCACTCTTCCCCCTTTTGGTCAAGAAAGTTTTCTCAGTCCTTTGATGTTTTGAGTCCCAGCTCATTCTAGGACTTCAGTCTCACGTTGCCTGGAAGGTCCACACCCCTGGGAGTCATGTCCCACATAGAGAGGGGGAGGGCAGTGAGTTTGCTTGTCATGTTGGCTGAGAGAGAGAGGCCACGTCTGAGCAACAAAAGAGGTTCTCTGGAGGTGACTCCTATGCCTAATTTTAAGTAGGCTTAGCCTATCCTTTGTGGGGTTAAGTTTCTTATGAACAAACCCCAAGACTGAGGGCTCTTTGGTTGTCCCCACTGCTTGTGAGAATATCAGGAATTCTCCACACGGGGAAGCTGAATTTCTCCCCTTTCTTGCCATTCCCCCAAGGGGACTTTGCAAATACTTTTTAATTCACTGTTCAAATCACTCTGGGATTTATCAGGGCATTAATCTGGACAAACCTACAAAATCTCATGCCCTACTCAAGGTTCCATGTACTTATGGTGTTCAATTAAGCTGTCCACATAAGTTATATCTAACGATTATTTTTATTTCATACTGGGAATTCTAACCTGGTATCCAAGGACCCCAGAAACTCAGCTATAGATTTTCAAGGGACTGGGCCTTCAAGGGGGGCATATATGTTTAGATATGCACAAACCCAAACTCAGCAATCTAGGAATGATTAGAGACCGAAAGAAATTATTACTCTGGACAGGGACTGCCTCTTGTAGCCTTTCTCTCCTTTAATTTAAAAGTCACATAAAGAATTTCCATGGTGTTCTGCTGCTGGGAAGTTGGGGAATGTATGCAGATAGGTCCATCTTTGCTTCTAAATTTGGTCATTACAAATCCTTCCAACTACTTCTCTAAAGAGACCACCAACCATTCATTTCATGTGCTGTCGCCCAAGGGAGATGGTTTTCTATGAATTGTTTATGGCAAAAATGTGGTCAGTAGAGTGGGATCATTCCACAGCAGTGAGGCCTAATAAATCTCCCTCCAAACGGGGGGTTTCCAGGGGTGCATTCTTACACATTCTTTAACAACTGGACTAAAAATGGTTCAGTAATCCTGTGGTCATGAAACCCACGGAAAGTCAGCTTTAAGGTCAGACCCTCCTTGGGAATGAGCAGAAATGACTGTATTTTAGGCATAACATGTCCAGCAAAGAAATTATGAGCATGTGGTTCAGCCACAAGTTCAGTTACAAAATTGTAGGATGCTTAATGGGAAAGGCCCACCCAGGGTGCATCCCTAGGAATTTTTTTCAGAGACTGTGAATCACAGCCTTCTGGTAGGAGTTCCTGGCAGTTACTTGGCAACCATGGCTGGTAGTGACCCTCCTCTCTTAATCTTGGCTCTAGGCTGGGAGACACTGGGACCAAAGTGCCTTATTAGCCTGCATCTACACACAGACAGGTCATGAAAAGTGGGAACAAATCAAGGAGTTGAATGCGGAACTTTTCCAAGAGTTCTGGAGCGGTAACTAGGGGCTCCTTTGTATTAAATATCCCCACTGGTCTCTGGTGGGCATGTGTATCAGGAAGTTTTGCCCCCCACCCACCACACACACAACAGGTCCTCTGGATTTTTTAATAGTTCGGTTCAGAGGAATATTAATCTTTCTGAAACAAATTAAGAGCTACATAAAACCAGTCCCTCTAAAAAAGCAATGCTCCAAACACAAACTAATCTGCATTTCCTTGTCATTCTCCAAAGTGGAATCAGACAGAAACCATTTCCAAGCAAGTAAGCAACATATGGGACAAGCAAGCAACAAAACACCAAACATCATGCTGGATGCTGGGGGCTCTAGGAAGAATAAAATACTGTCCATGTTCCTAAGAAGCTTACAGTTTAGATGAGGAGACAGGGCATAAATACAAGGAATTTTAAATAAAAAATAGCACAACCTAATAAGCAATAACTCAAGGCAATGTATTTGCATTAAATGCAATATGTGGTTAATGACAAGCGTCTAGAGCAGCACTGTCCAGTAGAAATATGATGCAAGACTCATATGCAATTAAAAGTTTTCTAGTAGCCACATTTTAAAACTCAAAAGAAACAGACAAAATTAATTTTAATAATCTATTCTTTCTGCCAATATATCCAAAATATTATTATTACAGCATGTGATCAATATTATTGAAATATTTTACATTCCTCTTTTTGCTTTGAGTCTTTGAAATCCAGCGTGTATTCTACACTTTATAGCATATCTTAATTGGACTAGGCATATTTCAAATGCTCAACAGCACTTGTGGCTAGTGGGTAACCATATCAGATAATGCAGCTCTAAACAAGGCATTCTGAGTTTAGACATAGTACTGAGGGGTGACTTGAGTACTTTTTAGGAGTGGTATATATAATTCAGTTAAATAAACATTATCTCAGCACAGGGCAAGGGAGCTTGCCAGGCTGAATCTGGGACCTTGATACTTTAACAACCAAAGTCCTTTGAAAATCGGCAGGTGTCAAAGGTACGGCACAGATACACTTAAACTTAATCCTGGCTCTGCTTTCAATGCCCGCGGACACTACACCATCTGGTCTCCCCTACAAGAAAAATAAAAGTTTGCCATCTTCTGTCTTTAGGACTTTGTATCTTAGCTCTTAAAACAATGATAAAGGGCTGATTAAATTGTATACATTTTGAGTCTTCTCCTAACTACTTAAAAAATTTTTTTCCATAAAAATCCACGAATGAATTTGGCAGGATATGTCTTTTTCAGAACACTTTTAGAAATTTTCTTTACTCAACTGTTACACTGTCTTGCCTCCAGCTTTTAATATTACACACACACACACACACACACACACACACACGCAATTTTAGTGCCTTGAGATTAAAGTCAATGAAAACACGCACATTCTATTGTTTTTCAGACATTCCTGCCTTGCATTCTTTCCTGGGAGCAGTTGGAAAGTCACAGCTGGGGGGAAGGAACTATAAAACTTGCCTGTGCTGGCCAATAGGGCCTTAGCTGACAGGAGGCCCACCAATGGGAGGCTGCCAGGTGTTCTGCTCCATTGTAGCAAAATCCCCTATTTGCACAGAGATAAAAATCCCACGAGACCCTCAAGCAGTCCAACAATGCACAGAGACTTCCTTTTCTCTTTGTTTCTCCCCAAGGACTGCATTAGAAACTACACACAAAAACCTACTAGCTTAGTTGCTAAGGGTAGATGATCATTTACAGTGAAAGCATTCCCAAGAATTATGTAGTGGCATAATTCTCAGAGCTCTTTTATCTTTCATTTTTAACAGAAATAACACAGGAGAAATGGCACATAGCTAACTGGGTTAAGTTATGTGCCGTAACTTGGGTTATGCCAAGCCAAACCACACACACACACACCCTCCAGACACCACTGAAAAGTGGAGTGATTTGCTATGGTAAGTCAGGCAAACTGGTCTATGGGTCAGGTGTAAGAGCCAGCGTTTAGAGAGGAAAGAGTAAGTACAGACGACTGCTCTTTGGGATCCGCCAGTGCTGATCCCCGTGCCACTGGCGGAACTTTCCCCAGATAACAGACTTCTCCTCAGAGACTTTAATATGTAAACCCAACATGGAACACCTTTTCTTTTCATTTGCTTCACTTACGCCGAAGCCATCATGATTGCCACTCAAATGAAACAGGAGACAGAGAGAGGGAGCAGAAAGAGTGCAAAAAAAAGCAAAGGTCTCAGCAAAAGGTGAAGTCAGAAGACAAAGTGACCAGTGGCTTTGAGGCACAGAATCACCAACAAAATAATTTAATGCTTTATTTAATATTATTTGGGACATTAGTTTCCTCTGGGAATGGTGCCCAGTTATATCAAAATTAAAATTCCAACCTAACTTGGAACTGAGAGACTCAGAGTCCAGGTGCCTGACTTTGCAAGCCCAGAGTCAGCACCATGTCCAAGGTTAAGCAAGCGTTGACAGGCAAGTGCTGTCAACCATCCTCCTAGGTGCACAAGATAATTGCACAGTCTGGCACAGAGATGAACAGGATTATAGGCAGAAAACTATGGGCCTCCTCAGAGGTAACCATTTGGCCACTGGATTAATCCAACAACTATTTATTGAGCACTTACTATATGCTAAGCATAATTCCAGATGCTGGGGATTCATTGGTGAACCAGAGGGCCAAAGGCCCTGCCCTAAAGGAGTACACATACTATAGGGTGGACAGTCAACAAACAAACAAAAGTAGCAAGATCATTTCAAATTGTGATGAGTATTTGGAAGAAAATAAGAATATTTATGGCATAGAAATTTAGAGGGAGCCCTTAGATAGAGTGATTAGAGAATGCTCTCTTGAAGCATGAGAGCAACAGTCCAGACAGAGAGAAGATAAGTGCAAAAAAGTGTGAAGCAGAATGGAATGTGTTAAGTTCCCTGCAAAGAAAGGAGGCCAGTGTGGCTGCCCACACAAGATTCAATAGGGATTGTGGTGGGAGGTAAACTGGAAAAAGCAGGCAAGGGCTAGACCATGGAGGACCTTTGTAGGTGCTGATGAGAAGTTTATATTTTATTCTTAACACAGTGGGGGTCAGGTTACTGGAGGGCTTTACACAGGCAAGTGACATGATGTTTCATGTTTTGCAAAGATTACTCAGGCTGCTGTGCAGAGACCTAGAGAGCAGAGAGGCAAGGAGGAAAGGGGGGAGAACCTTTGAGGATGCTACTGCACAAAATAATGACAGCCTAGACTAGGGTGGTGGCCATGGAGCCGAGTAGCAAAGGGAGAGGTGATGTATTTTGATAACTGAGCCAAGAGGACTTGCTGATATGGGGATGAGGGGAAGTGAAGAATCAAAGAGAAGATTCCCAGGCACTTCAGGTGGGTACCCAAAAACTCTAGCCAGTTTCATGGAAGTATGGACATAGTTATGCCAATGGTCCAATCTGGATTTACTTTCAGAAGGAGACCCTTCCCCGTGACCTGCCCTCGAGTCTCGAGGAGTTGATGACTTCTGATGAAACTGAGTTTAGGAAGGGAGTTCAGGAAGCCTACAAAGCACTGGAGCCAGATGTAAATACTCTGCTCGTGGAACTCTGTCCAGAATTGACTCATGTTTTTGAACCGTTCCACAAAACACTAGCCTTTAAAATGTGGTGAGATTTTTTGGAAACACTGCTCGATATATTTTCCTCTGGGAGTCATAAATAATGTACATGGACAGAGTAAGGCTCTGAAAAGTCCTGCAATTAAAAAAAACATTTAACCTAACATATACATTAACACTGCTCAATTCAGTTTGAGGAACACAGGCCTAGGCTCTAAGTGTCCCTCCCTACTAGTCAGCGGACAGCGATTACTGTTTATTGAGCACCTGCCTTGTATAAGGTACTTCAGATACACTATCTCTCTTGGTATCCATTATAAACAGATGCCTTTTTTTTTAAAATAGCTTCTACATCCTCTCTTGCCATTAAGGAACATATATTCACTTAGTAAAAATGGTATATGTGTTTTCTGATCCTTTATATCAGCAGTATTTGCTCACAGTATTTCCTCTTGAAGTGTTTAAGACCAGAAATTCTTCTTTTTATCACCCCATCTTCATCTGCTTGCCCCCCTACAACCCACAGTAAAAGTTTCCTACCCGATCACTGCCTTCCTCTTTCCCAATCCTCCTCATCACTATTTTCCTTCTTCCTATTTGCTCCACCCATTGAGTATAAGAAGCATTTGGAGACAGTTCATCACATGCTTTGAACTACCTTGGGCTTAGAAGCCCCACCTTTTCTTGCTCCTTCAAAAAGGACATCGTATCAATTACCTTCTAAAAGATAAAACCAATCAACTCTTTTCTGTTCTTACCTTATTAAAATTAAAAATTAAAAATTTTTAAATTAAAAATTAAAAATGCAACATTTTACATTATTGACTAGTTCTGAAAAGTTCTTTTCTCCCTAGATTTCCACACCACTCCCCCTCTTCACAGGGTCCTCCTCCTCTATGTGTACCCCAATCTTTTTAATGATGATTATTATAAAAGGAGTGAAAGCAAAATGCTTGTACCTGGTTAAAAAATTGAAAAAGTGCACCAGAGAAACCAGAGGTTAACGGTTTCTTGCATATTTTTCCAGAAAAAAATTTTAATGTATAAATACATCCTCCTCTTTTGTTCTGTCAACACATGTTCTGTACCTTCAGGTGTGTGCGTCATTTTGCTTTGTTTCTTTTCAAAAGTGTATCTTGGAGATCTTTCCATATCATCTATTGACACCAACAACTCTATATCATTCTTTTTAAAGGCTGCATATGTATCCCACCGAATTAACGTATTGTCGCTTATTAACTAGTTCTTTACTGATATACATTAGGCAGCTTTCAAGTTGTATGCCATTGTAAATAATGTAATGAAAATCCTTATACATATGTAAAAAAAAGTTCATTGCTATGAGTGGGACTGTTAGATCAAAAGGAATGTTTTTAATTCCAGCATTGTCAAATTGCCCACCACAAAATTCACAAGAATGCATACCTCTATCATGCCAGAAGACTACCTGTTTCCCCTCATTTTTGATAACACTGAGTCATTTAAGTTTGTTTTGCCAATGTATTAAGTGAAAAAGGAGATCTCTAAAGAAAAAAAGAGGATATTATGGCTTTCTGAACCTGACTGTTGTCACATCTGAGCCCACAGACTGGTGGGTCCAGAGCCCACGATGGCCTTCAGCTATCTAGGAGCCCAACACACACACACACACACACACACACACACACACACACACACACACAACTTCACCAACCTAGGCAGAGAGAAAACTTTTACATGGAGTTAAGCAACACATTAGTGGGGAAATGAAGATGCTTTTACATTCTAGGTCACCGTAATGTGACTAATAATGGTCACAAAATGACAACGCCATTTACACTGGGCAAAAAAACGACAGCATTAGCTGGAGGAAAAACCCAGTCTACCAAGTGAAATACACACCCTGGGGAGGCACCCAGCGTGCTCACTAAGGCACACAGCAATTCAACGAGGCTGAATTGAGGAAATGAAGAGAGTTCTATCTGATCAAATATGCAAGAGGAATTTTGAGGGATAATGCAATTTCTTAAATTGTAAAATGACTAACACAGTGGGGTTAATACATAAGCATTGCTTGTTTTTCTAGAATTTCACAATATTACCACATTTTCTTTATTTTGCCCAAAAAGAGAGTGCCTAATATAAGGAACTTAAATACAAAAACATCCCAACTTTTGTAGTCTATATTATAAATGTTCTTTGTAGAAAATTAAAAAAACACAAGGCATCTTTTCAAACTGTACCTCTCAAGAGAGATAAAGCTGTTAACTTTTAAACAGTAAGGCCCATAAATAGCTTAGGACATTTTATTAAGAAACATGTCTGCAGTGAATGCTGGATTTATTCTACATACTTTTTGTTAAAGAGTTAAATGCCTGGCTTCTGCTCAGAACACTTCCCAATCCAATTCTCCATTCTAATCCCATTCCCCAAGACAGAAAACAGAGAAACCCAAAGTGAACTCACACCTGAAATGGGTGTTCCTTGTGCTGGGGTTTTCTTTGATCATTAGCCAGCCAGCCCTTGGTGCCATGCAGAAAACTACTCTTCTGTTGAACACGATACAGGCACCAATTAAAGCACAAAGTGAAAGTCTTTACCCTTAAAATAAACAGATAACAGAGGAAGTCTGCTTCTCCATGTGTAGCTGAAGGCAAGGCCAAGGCCACACAGGATAAGAAAGAAAGGAAAGAGAGAATGGCAAGGATAAAAGACAAGAGGAGCAAGAAGCAAAGTATAAGTGGACACATACCTAAAAAATTACTGGGACACTAAGGAGAAGCTGAATTAATTACCTGCTCCTTATGTATGTATCAGCCTGTCCCCACGAATTAAAGCATCATCACCCAGTGAGGACCCAGGGCTGGGGACACCCTTGGAGAAGTAAAACTGAGTGTTCTGAGTATCTGTGAATGACTGACAAGCATACATCTGTCTCCACCCCAAAGAAGCTCTGGTGAGTAGGCCTGGACCACCCAGAAGCTATCAGGGCCCTCCTTTTGGGATCCTCACAGTAAGGGGCTGTGTGGCTTGTCTGAGTCTGTGCTCAGCTGGCCATCTGTACCTCTTCTCCAATACATTTTAGCTGCCCTGATTGAAATTCCACATGTATCAATTTCACACCAATGAGATGAGCTAGGGATCTTGGTGTGAGTCACAGCAATTTCCTGGATTGTTTTTTCAGTTCCTTGTCCCTTTTATTTCTCTGCAATGAAAAATATAAGACCACAAGCTTAAGTCCTGCATCATAACTGAAAATATGCTTAGCTAGGCTAATCCTTAGGGAAGCTGATAGGATATGCTGGCCAAGGGATTGCAGAGGAAAGACATAGTTCTTATTTTTGGAATGAACGAACATACTTCTATTAAGCTGATGCTCATTAATAGACTAACCTTACAACAATAAAATTAAGCACTCATCCATGTGCTGCAGGTCAGAAAGAAGTCAGGGCATTATAGTGGAAATCAAATACTAAGCTAAACTAAAATAAAACGCTCAAATTAAGGAACATTTATTAACATTTCTTTTTGTCTGTTTCTCTTCATTGTTTTCCATAGGAATGTGTTTTCATGAAGGAAATATCACTTTTTGAGCTACAGGTAGATGGCCATGTTCTCCAAGTAGTAAAACTGAAGTCAGTGCATGTTACGTTTGTGTTTGTAGTACGTATGTATATATATAGTCTATCCAGCGACATAGTTAAGTTTAACAAAACTCTGATGTGTGTAAGTATGAGGAAAGCCACACACAACATTGGGATGATCGGGGGGATTATGGAACCAGAATGCAGCCAAGGGACCGGACATTATGCAGGATAAAACAGTGCGGTAGCCTTGCCTCATCACTGACGTCACCATGCTTAGCCACTTGATTTAACCTCTGAGGTCAGGGCTGAAGATCTGTGCCCAAGACTGTAATACATGCCTAGAGTTGATTCAGAGAGCAGGGCATGGGGACCACGGTTGGAACTTCAACAGTACTTACTTCAGGAGACCCGGGATCTCGGTCATGGGCCAGACAACCAGGGTAAGATGCTCCAGAAGAATTCTGGAAAGCTGATTAGGGTTCCTGCAACATTTTCAGATGACCTTTTAGGTGCATTGTTATATTTTAAAAGAAAATCTGAACATTTGCAAAGGGTCAGAAGAAAACTTTGTTTCTATTGTTTGTTTTAAAATAAGTTCTATAAAAACTCAGGTGGCATACTTCAGAATTTTAGTTTCTTTTCCTTTTTTTTTCTTTTTAAAAGATTCTTTGCTCAAACCTAAGGGACCCAGTATCCTCCACTTCTTGCCCTGGATTGCTGTGCAGCTAGTTTTTCAAGTGGAAGAGTAAGTGATTCCTTTCTTTTTGTAGGGTAAACTGTGTTCAGGATTCCTCACCATGAAGGTTGCTGGGGAGCCACATGCTGGACTGTTTATATTGCACTCAAAGCATGCAGGAAGAAGTAAGGGACACAAAATACCTCTTGATTTTATTCATTCCTCTTTTCCCATTCCCGGATCAGTGTCTCTTTCCAACAGCTCCAACCTGGGCTGTACATTAAGACAGGGCTAATCAAGAATCCTAACTGCAATAAGCGTAACGTTTTGATCAGCTCACTTAAAATACCTGCCTCCTTTCATCTGGATAGGATTTCAGAGATGGGTTTTAGAGGACACCTACTCTAAACCATGTTTTACAGATGAGGGGTCCAGTGACATGCCCAAATTCACACTACCAGCAGAAGTCTGGGATGCCTCCGTCTGTCCTGGGCTGTTCTCTCCAGTCCATCTCTCGCAATAAATGCAGGCATGTTTGAAGCCAGCTCACATCAGGGATCTCTGTAAACTTAGCCACAGCTTCAGCCAGCACTGCTACCATTTTCTCAACTCGGAACCTATCAAAGCAGCTGAATCCTGACAGTCTCATGAATTTACTCACCTGCTTCTTATGTGTGCTACTCATGCTGGTCCCCAGAGACAGTCTAAGGCTGACAAAGAAAACCAGGGAAATGAGTGAGAAGAAGCAAGCAGAGCCAGATCAGCAGAACTGGGCGGATTGTGCTGCAAAGGCGCAGAGCCAAGCAGACACTGTCTAGACTTTACCCAGCCTCTCCCAGCAGAATGTGGGGAGGGGGGAGTAAGGCAGAAAGCCTGCCTGCTTTTTGTTCGGTTAATGCAAACAAATGGCGCAACCTTGATGGGCTCAAAGCTGGGGATCATTCTATTTAAGACATTTCTTCCCAGGCCTGGAATTCAGCTGTGGGACTGAGGGGAGTTCTGCTAAACCAGTGAGGGGAGTTCTGCTAAACCAGTGATGAGAAGGAAGCTGGGAATGCTTTTCTTTCTTTTTTTTAATTTTTAATTTTAACTTTTTTTAGTGTATAGTATAACATATATACAAAGCAAAGAAAGAAAAAAAGCAATAGTTTTCAAAGCACTCTTCAACAAGTAGTTACAGGACAGATCCCAGAGTTTGTCATAGGCTACCTATGTGATCTTCTCATATTTTTCCTTCTAGCTGCTCCAGAATATAGGAGGCTAGAGGGCTTAAATATCTTTTTAACATCACAATTGACTTTTTTTTTCCCTTTTTTTTGGTGAAAAATAACATATATACAAAAAAACTGTAAATTTCAAAGCATAGCACAATTAGTTGTAGAACATATTTCAGAGTTTGACATGGTTTCATTTTCACAATTTTAGGTTTTTACTTCTAGCTGCTATAAAATACTGGAGACTAAAAGAGAGAGCGATTTAATGATTCAGCATTCATATTAATTTGTTAAATCCTACCTTCTCTGTATAACTCTAACATCACCTTTGATCATTCCATCCCTCTCTTTAGGGGTATTTGGGCTATGGCAATTCTAAATTTTTCATATGGGATAGGGAGATGGAACTATCTCATGTTTTGGAGAGGCTGGGCCCTCTAGGTTTCAGGACTTATCTGGACCAGGGACCAATCTGGAGGTTCTAGGTTTCTGCAAAATTACTCTAGTGCCTGGAACCCTTGTGGAATCTTATATATTGCCCTAGGTGTTCTTTAGAATTGGCTGGAATGGTCCTGGTTGGGGGTTGGTAAGTTATGATAGGTAGCAATGTCTAACTGAAACTTGCGTAAAAGTAACCTCCAGAGTAGCCTCTCGATGCTATCTGAACTCTCTCTGCCACTGATACTTTATTAATTACACTTCTTTCCCTGCTTTTGGTCAGGATGGAATTGTTAATGCACCACAGTGCCAGGTCTAGATTCAGCTCTGGGAGTCATCTCCCATGCTGCCAGGGAGACTTTCACCCCTGGATGTTATGTCCCATGTAGGGGGAGGGCAATGATTTCATTTGCAGAGTTGGGTATAGGGAGACTGAGGCCACATCTGAGCCACAAAAGAGGTCCTCCAGAAGTAACTCTTAGGCATACCTATAGGTAGTCTAAGCTTCTCTGCTACTTACATAAGCTTCTTAAGAGTAAGCTTCATGATCGAGGGCATGGCCTGTTGATTTGGGTGTCTCTAAAGTTTAACACAGTATCAGGGGATTCCCTGATGGTAAAGTTTGATAGTTCCATATTCTTTCTCCCATCCCTCAGGGGACTTTGCCAATACTTTTTGATTATCTGCTTAATATACTCTAGGATGCATCCAGGCATTACAATAATCTACACAGGATTAAAGGACCTCCTTCTTATTCTGTGCCAGGAATGCTTTTCTTAATTCCCGGGAAATCACTGTTCCCAAACTAGACTGGGTTGGGCAACAGCCAAAAGTAGCTCAGTGTGGGTACAAAAGAACAGATTTTTAAAATTTCCATCTGTATCACTGTAGCTTATCCATGAGGAAAATCCACAAAAACCTAGTTCAAACAGAAGCCTGTTGTGAAAAATTTTAAAACTCTGAATGAAATCAATTTATAAAACATACAATTCTCTGGTAGGCAAACAAACCCTATCCTGGGGTCTGTGGTTCAGCGAGCAGAGTGCAGAATGAATTCAGTCCCACTTGCCCCTCTTAGCTGGGTGCACTTGTGCAGTAGACCAACTGTATGACCATACCCAACAACTCTACTGGAATTTTACAGCTGTCTTGCAATTTGGTCTTAATACTGGACAGTTGTGAATAAATCTGAAGGACAAAGAAATTACTTTATAACATCTCCCAAGTCACTAACAACTGCACTCCAATGTGGGCCTCAACTGAATCCAAGTTTGAGACCTTGCCCATATCTATGTGGCCAGAACGACCAGGACTGAAGTGTCAATCCAGGCAGTTTAGTCTTTTAGTAATGCTATAATTTGAAGGGTTAAATGACCAAGCCTGTTGGCTGAGTGTTGAGTCCACATTTCCTAGTCAAAAATGTCTTCAAAGTTGTCTTCTTAAACAAGACACAGTGGGCCTAGAACACCAAGCATTTGCCTTGGGATTTTATGTCCCAGGTTTGCACCTTGGCTTTGCCATTTACTAGGTGGTTGATTTTGGATAACTAGCTAAATTCTCTGAGCTACGGCTTCTTTGTAGATGGAATGAAGATTATAATAAGTACACCACCAGGTTGTGAGAATTAAGTAAGTCTCTTTCCCTCTCCTTCCTCTTCTTGTCTGGCTAATTACTATTCCTTTTTCATGGCTCAGCCTATGGGCCACTTTTCTTGGAGAACTTGCTGGAACTCCCAATGCTGGGTTAGCTTTTGAGCCCTGTCCTAGCACTTAACACGCTGTTTTACTCTGGACTATGTCCTTGTCTGTCTCCTCCCCTCTGAACTCCAAGCTCCCCGAGGACAGTGTCTATGTCTAACTCACCAACACTAACTCAGTGCCATAGAGTATTTACTTTGAGAAATTTTACTTTGTCCCAGATGGGTGAAATAAAATAACACAGGAAGACGTTGTGCAGCTTTATCCGTACATAAAATATGAACATGGGGCTCCTAATGTAGCCCCCCAAACTTCACTCTGACCTCTTTGTAACAGGAGGAGGAAAATGAGAAAGAAAAGCACAGTCTAGCAGCGAGAGGAGAAAGATGAAGATAAGCAAAGACGACAAAGGGAGCAGCGAAGAGATTTGGTTCTGGGGCCTGGGAAAGTGTGGTCCCGGGAGGCTGGAGTCAGGAATGGCTTTCAGACACGGCAGGGCCTTCCCAGCAAAGGACTCATGGTTTATGGGCAAAATGCCAGAAGCTGTTGCCTTTGGTTCCCAAGGGGCAATCCTACCCTGCTCCAGGAATATTTTTCTACCCTGTCTTTGAGGATAGTTAGTATTTATTTTTTAAACATTGAAAGCAAAGAGCGTTCGTCCTCTGTGTGATCATATTTTCCACCCCACAAATTTAGAATTCATGGCCTGTGTGTTACAGGGACTACAGTCAGAAAACATGGAAGTGATCACTCCAGAAAAATCCAAGCTATCTGGTGACCATCTCCATAGGTATGAAGAAGGATTACGGGAGAGAGAAAAGTTAAGTGTAGAAACATTCCAGGGTGTTTTTTTACTGCTATCCTTTTGCCTTTCTCGCTTACTGTTCTCTTTCCAGTTCTTCCCTTCACTCATTTGTCTTTGGGGAGAAGCTATGCCAGGTGCACATTCCACTTGTACGCATAGGAGGTGCTCAATGAATATGTAATTCTTTTCCCAGAAGAATGACTGAGTTGTGACTTTGCAGAAGAAACTCTATATGGAAGAAATTTGAAGGGGAGATTGGCTTAATAGAACCAAGGGTTCTGATATAAATTCTGGGTGCCAAAAGGTCTACCGGCCCTTTGTCACTACCAAATAAATAACCCCAGCTCTCTTTTTTAAAAAAGAAGATACTTAAATGTCTGCAGAGATAACAAGAGGCATGGGGAGGCTTGCATGCTGAGAGCATATATGCACATACACGTATGCATGCATACACACATGTGCAGGTACACAATTCCCTCATCCTTAGCTTTTGGAGCTCTTCCTATAAACAGCTACACCACAAAAATGATAATAACAGCTAATACTAATCAAGTACTATGCCAAAACACTACCCTAACTGCTTTGCATGTATTAGCCTATCTGATTCTCACAACTAACTTTTGGGGGGTAGATATTTGTATTAGGCCCATTTTATAGATGGGGAAACAGGCCCAGAAGGTTAACTTTCCCAACATCAAGTGGCTAATAAAGGCAAAGACAGGATTTAAACTAGGGTAATCTAGTTCCCAGACCTGAGTTCCTAAGCACTATGCAGTATTTTCTCAAGGATAAATCAGTAAATGGAGCAACAACTTGAGCGAGTGCACATGCTGTGCAAAAATAGACAATCTCTAATGGATATTTACATGTAAACAGAGAATTCTCTCATTGAAATAAGTACAGAGTCAAAACATTTCTTGTCAGTGTCTAGTAGGAACTGGTAAAGGGCACGTTATCTCTTGGGTCTGGTTCCCTCAAACTCTCGTAGGTGTTTGCTTGTTTGCTTTGGGTGTTGATTTTAAGATGATCAGGTGAAACCTTTTCCATTCTCTAAATTGGATCTGAATAAGAAAGGTTATTCCTGGTTTACAGATGAGGAAAATAAGGTCAGGGAGGTTAAGGAACTTGCTCAATCCATAGCCCAAAGTCCTTGCTCTTAGCTAAAGCTGAAAATCATAGATATTAGGTGAACTTACAAGGTCACAGCAGCTAGAAGAGGCAGAGCAGAAGAAACGAACTCAGTAGGAGCCTTGAGTGATATGAAAATGGGGAATAAGAGAAAAACTGCAGGACCCCAAGAACAGACACAATTTCAGATGAAGTTCCTTGTGAAAAAGCTGCCACTTATTGGATACACCTATCAGGTAGACAAGTTGAAAATAGCCTCTGTTGCCCAAGAGGAGCTCCCCAAATTCTGAGAAGGCAGCAGTCATCCATCCCACTGCCTCATCTCAGGGTTTTCTGAACCACTGACAAGAGATGAGGGAGGGGGCAGTAATTTCTGCTCAAGCCATAAATTTAGCCCCCTAATGAGCAGGGCCATTTGAACTGTACAGTAGCTATGGTGGTAGCAGATCCTTAAGAATAGAGACCTAAGGTACTCTTAGTCTCATACTATTCTTAATAATAGCATATCTGCAAAGTAACTAGCACAATGCACTTCAGTAGAAGATCAATTAATTAGCTTCTGTTATATTATTATTACTATAGTTAAAAATATTAAATATAGTGAACACTCACTACCTGTAATTGAGGGATAGAATGGAAAACTGTGGGGAAAGATATATTGTGCCTCAAATGCAAGAATTTTAAATCAGGAATAACAATGAAAAGTAAAGGAATGAAAGAACCGTGGGAAGATGGCAGAATCAAAATTATTAAGTCAAAGTGGCCCCAGGAATAATTAATTAACAATTAAGTTGAAAGTCCCAGAATCAATCACTCCACCAAATCAACTATCAAACTGGCTAGAACTGTCTGAATGAACCATTCTTAATCTCTGGAGTCTAGTGGAACACTCCAGGGAGGAATGAGAAACAGGCAGGTAAATTGTGCCAAATTCCTGTGAGTTTACCTTCTTTGCAGTGACTATGATCCCCCAACCCCCAGCCTGTGGCAGGCAGCAGTGGGGACTTCAGCGTAGGCTCCTGGTACAGCTTACTGGTGCCAGGGTGGGACACAAAGACCTAGTCGTCCAATCTGCACGTGTGAGATCTGAAGGCTGATCACTGTCTTTGATCAGCTACTTCAGATTGCTGAGGGCCTCTCTGAATGTAGCATTGTTCTATCCCCCCCTGGCAAGGGGAGTAGTAAAATCTTAAAGACAGTAACTTTTCTCAAAACTACAGAAAACAGTTAAAGGGCTAGGTCAACTGGGCAAGTGCTGAATCAAGTGGGTAGCTTCAAAAGCCATAGAAGAAGGTCCCGTAGCCCTTGCTGGCCTCTTCCCAACCCCCTTCACAATGCGGGATGGAGCCAGTTTGTGATCCCACCATGGGTCCCGGCCATGATCCAGAGGGAGAAGAGTGGCCTCTGTGTGCATGCCAGGGTGCGTACGTCAGTGACAGTCCATTGGGTAGAAGTCTGAGGGACTGAGCCAAGGAATCTGTCTCAGGCTCATCCTCACATTGTTTGTCTTGAGGACAGGGAGCAAGTTAGCAGACAGTTGGGACAGTATGAGAAGTAAGTCAAAGTGGCCTAGAGAAAGGACTACCTGCATTAAGTCATAGAAGAGAGCACACAGAAGGAAGTGAAAGTTTACTTCCAAAGGAGTAGAGAGGGTGTTCACTGGAACACTTGCAAATTGTAAAGAGGGGAATTCCTAAAGCCACAATCAAGCACAAGCCCAGGAAAAGAAGCAGTCTCCATGGCTCCAGGCAGGCTCAGATAAGACAGAGAGGACCCTGTACTTTGCATTTACCTTGGGCTGAACTTCTTGATAGGAGAGAGAAACTCTGAAGGAAATCACCACCAAAACAGAGCCAATTAGCACAGACTGTGAAAGGGACTTTTTGCTTTGGTTTGTTTAAATTAGCTCCTGACATTCAAGAATGTTTTTGTGATATCACTACTTGGATACAAACTAAAGGAACAGACAGCTGCAAGATTAAATTCCAGAGTTAACACCTTAAAATATTAAAATGTACAGTGTATAAGAAGAGTACAAGACAAACAAAGAAACAGGAAATATTGGTCCATCAAAGGAAGAAGCTGAAGATCCAGAAAGCTTCAACAAAAAGGAAAAAGGCTGGATTGAGAAAACCTTCTCGACCAAAAGGGGGAAGAGGGAAATGAGACAGTGTCAATGGCTGAGAGATTCCAAACAGAGTGGAGAGATTATCCTGGAGGTTATTCTTATGCATTAAGTAGATATCACCTTGTTATTCAAGATGTAAAGGAGAGGCTGGAGGGAACTGCCTGAAAATGTAGAGCTGTGTTCCAGTAGCCATGTTTCTTGACGATGATTGTATTATGATAAAGCTTTCACAATGTGACTGTGTGATTGTGAACACCTTGTGTCTGATGCTCCTTTTATCTACCTTGTCAACAGATTAGTAGAACATATGGAATAAAAATAAATATGGGGGAACAAATGTTAAAATAAATTTGGTTTGAAATGCTAGTGATCAATGAAAGGGAGGGGTAAGGGGTATGGTATGTATAATTTTTTTAATCTGTTTTTGTTTTATTTCTTTTTCTGTTGTCTTTTTATTTTTTTCTGAATTGATGCAAATGTTCTGGGAAATCATCATGATGATGAATATGCAATTATGTGATGATATCGTGAATTACTGATAATATATGTAGAACGGAATGATCATATGTAAGAATGTGTTTCCTTCTTGTCATATTTTTTTAAAATTTAAAAATTAATAAAAATTTTTTTGTTAAAAAAGGAAAAAGGTTTTGGACTTATTGGACAAAGACTTTTTTTTTTTTCTTTCTTTTGGCATGGGCAAGCTCCAGGAATCAAACCCAGGTCTTTTGGCTAGACAAAAACTTTTAAAAAGGTGATCCTCAATATGCTTAAGGAGATTAAGGGAAAATATGGAGAAAGAACTAAAGGATATGAGGAAAACACTGAATAAACATCATGGGACTCCTGAGATTCTCAATAGGTACTGTATAGAAATACTAGAGTTGGAGTGTATGATGGCTGAAATAAAAATTTTCTAGATGACTTCAACAGCAGACAAGATGTGACAGAAGAAAAAATTAATGATCCTGAAGGAAAGACAATGAAGTGATTCAGGCTGAGGAGCAGTAAGAAGAATAAAAAAGTGTAAACAGACTCTAAGAGACCATGGCACATCATCAAGTGTACCTACCAATATACGCATTATGAGAGTCCCAGAAGAATAAAGAAAGGAGAAGAATGAAGATTCAAAGAAATAATGGCAGAAAACTTCCCAAATTCAATGAAAGATGTGAATATTCACATTCAAGAAGCCCAACGAACACCATATAGGATAAACTCAAAGAGCACCACACCCAGACACATCTAATAAAACTACTGAATGCCAAGGACAAGGAGAGGGTTCTGAAAGCTGCAAGAGAAAAGCAACAAGTTACGTACAAGGGAATTCCAATAAAATTGTCAATTTCTCATCAGAAACCGTGAAGGCAAGCAAGTAGTGGACAGGGATATTTAAAGTGTTGAAAAAGAAAAAACAATTGCCAACTGTTTTTGGTTTGCTAAAGTTGCCAGAATGCAATATACCAGAAATGGAATGGCCTTTAAAAAGGGAATTTATTACATTACAAGTTTACAGTCCTAAGGCCATAAATATGTCCAAACTAAGGCATCCAGGGAAAGATACTTGACTCAAGAAATGTAAACGAGTCCAGAACACCTCTGACAGCTGAGAAGGCCCATGGCTGGGGTCTGTCGGGGTCTTTGGCTTCTGGTTTCAAACAACTTCCCCAGGGGCATTTTCCTTCTGCATCTCTAAAGGTCTCCGGCTGTATGGGCTCTGAAGCTTCTTCCAAAGATTCCAGTAAGTGACCCCTCCTTGAATGAGTATAGACATATCTCCATGGAAACCACCTAGTCCACAGGTCCAACCCACAACTGGGAAGGTCACATCTCCATGGAAACAGCTTAATCAAAAAGATCCCAGCCAGCAATGTCAAATAAGGATCAAAGAACATGGCTTTTCTGGGGTACGCGACAGTTTCAAACCAACACACCAACCAACTACTTTATATCCAGCAAGACTTTCTTTCAAAAATGAAGGAGAGATTAAGATGCTCTCAGATAAAAAAAAGCGGAGTTGGTCACTATTAGACCTGCCCTACAAGCAATGCTAAAGGGAGTTCTTCAGACTGAGAGAAAAGGCCACAGATGAGTGGGTAAGAGTGGCACAGAGAAATAAAGTCCTCTGGTAAAGTTAACCATATGGGTTATTATGTAGGTTATGGTATATAACTCCATTCTTATTTCCTACAGGTGCTAAAATGCAAATGCATAAAAATTAATGATAAATGTATGGTTTTGAGACATTCAATGTACAAAAATCTAATTTGTAACAAGTATAAAAAAAGTGGAGAGACAAAGGGATATAGGAAGTGTATGTGCATGCTACTGAAGTTGAATTAGTATCAAATCAAATAAGACTATCATACTTTTAGGATGTTAAATTTTAACCCCATGTTAACCACAAGTAAAATATATGAAAAAATTTGTTTTTCAAAATGTTACAATAAAAAATTCAAATAAATATGAAAATAGGCACTAATAGAGGAACTGAGTATCAAAAAAGATATGACTTACAAAGACAAATGAGCAAAATAACAGAAAAGCTACACATTATCAGTAGTTACTTTAAATGTGAATCGACTGAACTCTCCAGTCAAAAGGCACAGATTGGCAGAATGGATAAAAGAGCATGACCCATAGCTCAAATACCCTAAAGAGTAAGAGAAAGATCAAAGGCGATAGTAGAGCTATACAGAGAAGGCAGGGTTTAACAAACGAGTATGACAGCTGAATCATTATATTAATACTTCTTTTAGTCCCCTGTATTTTAGAGTAGCTAAAAGTAAAAGCTAAAACTGTGGAATTGTAACCCACACCAAACTCTGATATCTGCTCTACAACTAACTGTTGCGCTGTTCTTTGAAATTTATTGCCTTTTTGTATATATGTCATTTTTTCAAAAAAAAAAAGTAATTGTGCTGATAAAAAAATATTTATTCTTTCTAGCCTCCAAAGTTCTGGAGTAGCTAGAAGGAAAAATCTGAGATGATGGTATGGTAGCCCACGACAAACTCTGGGATCTATCCTGTAACTACTTGTGGAAGAGTGCTTTGAAAACTAACGCTTTTTTGTTTCTTTGCTTTGTATGTGCTTTGTATGTATGTTATATTATACAATAAAAAAAGTTAAAAAAAAAAAAAAAAGAGCATGATCCAACTGTATGCTGTTTACAAATTCATCCTAAATTTAAAGAAGTAGGTTGAAATAGAGAGGATGGAAAAAATAGATCATGTAGTAGCAACAACAAAAAAGAGCTGGTCAGCTATACAAATATCAGATAAAATAAACTTTAGGTCAAAAATTGTTACTGGGACAAAGAAGGTCATTATATACCAAAAAAGAGGTCAATTGAACAAGAAGACAGAACCATAAATATAAATGAATATAACGCCAGAGGTACAAAATATATGAAGCAACTACTGACAGAACTAAAGAATAGATGGCTGTATTTTAATAGAAGGCTCTGATATACCACTTTTAATAATGGATAGAACATCCAGACAGAACATCAATAAGGATAGGGAAGAATTAAATGACACTCTAAACCAACTAGACCTAACAGACATGAACATTTCATCCAACAATAGTAGAAAACACACTATTTTTGAGTGGAACATTCTCCCGGGTAGACCATATTTGGGTCACAAAAGAAGTCTCAGTAAATTTAAAAATACTGAAATTATACAATGTACTTCCTGTGACCACAATGGAAGGAAGCTAGAAATTAATAACAGAGGAAGAAATGGAAAATTGACAAATAAGTGCAAATTAAACAACACACTCTTAAACAAGCAATGGGTCAAAGAAGAAACCAAGAGGGAAATTAGGATATATCTTGAGGCAAATGAAAATGAAAAGACAACACCAAACTTATGGAATGCAGTAAAGGCAGTGCTGAGAGTGAAATTTATAGCTCAAATGCTTACATTAAATAAGAAAAAAAAAATTCAAACCAGTGACCTAACTTCAAAACAGGAGGAACTAGAAAAAGAAAAGCACACTATACCCAAAGCAAGCAAAAGGAAGGAAATAACAAAGATTAGAGTGGAGATATAGTGCAAGAGAGAATCAACAGAACTCTAAGTCAGTTTTTTGAAAAGATAAAATTGGCAAACCTTTAGCTGACTGACAAAGGAAAAAAAGGGTAGAAACAAATAAGTAATATCAGAAGTGAAAGGGGAACTTTACTACGAACCCCATAGAAATAAAAAGGAGTATAAGAACTGAATGATAGCAAATTAGATAACCTAGATGAAGTGGGCACATTCCTAGAAAGACACATACTACTTATACTGACTCAAGAAGAAATAAAAAATATCAACAAACCAAAACTAGAAAGAATGAATTAGTAACCAGAAACCTCCCAACAAAATAGAGTCCAGGACCAGAGGGCTTCACTGGTGAATTTTACCAAACATTACAAGAATTAATACCAATCCTGTTCAAACTCTTCTCAAAAACAGAAGAGAAAGGGAACATTCCCTAACTCATTCTTTGAAGCCAACATCACCCTCTTAACAAAGCCAGATAAAGATACCACAAGAAAAGAAAATTATGAATGTAAAAATTCTCAACAAACTATTAGCAAACAAAATCCAACAGTGCATTAAAATAGTATTAACCATGACCATGATTAGGTGGGATATACCCCAGGTAAGCAAAGGTGGTTTGACATGAGAAAATAAATTAATATAATCCACCATATTAATAGAAGAAGGGGAAACAAAATACATGATCATCTATGTCAGTTGATAAAGGAAAGGCATTTGACAAAATCCTGCATCCCTTCTTAATAAAAACACATTAAAAACTAGAAATACAAGGAAACATGATAAAGGGCATATATAAAAATCCACCATTAACATGATACTCAATGGTGAAAGACTAAAAGTGTCCCCTCTAAGATCAGGAACAAGAAAAATAAAAAGTCCACTGCCATCACCATTGTTCAACATTGCACTGGAAGCTCTAGCCAGGGCAACTGGGCAAGAGAAGGAAATTAAATGTGTCCAAGTTGGAAAGGAAGAAATGAAATTTTCCCTACTTGCAGTTGACATGATCCTATAAACAGAGTATCCTGAAAAATCCACAAAAAAAGCTACTAAAGCTAATATGAATTCAACAAAGTGACAGGATACAAGAGCAACATACAAAAATCAGTAGTATCCACACACTAGTAATGAAGAAGCTGAAGAAGAAATCAAGAAAAAATTCCATATACAAAAGCAACTAACAGAATAAAATTTCTCAGAATAATTCTAGCCAAGGATGCAAAGGACGTGTACACAGAAAACTACCAAACATTGCTGAAAGAAATCAAAGAAGACTTAAATAAATGGAAAGACATTCCCTGTTCATGGATTGGAAGACTATTGTTAAGATGTCCATTCTACCCAAAAGGATTTACAGACTCAATGTAATTAATCTGAATAAAAATTCCAATAGCATTTTTTGCAGAAATGGAAAAGTCAATTCTCATATTTACATGGAAGAGTAAGGGGCCCTAAGTAGCCAAAACCATCTTGACATAAATGAACAAAGTTGGAAGACTCAAACTTCCTTTTTAAAATTTATTACAGGCAGGAGATGGTGGTGCAGGGACAGAGTTCTCGCCTGCTATGTTGGAGACCCGGGTTCGAGGCCTGGTGCTTGCCCATGTTAAAAAAAATTTTAAAAAAAACCAAACAACTTATTACAAAGCTACAGTAGTCACACAGCATGGTACTGGCACAAGGCCAGATATATAAATCAATGGAATGAAACCGAGAGTTCAAAAATAAGCCCTCACATCTATGACCAGCTGATTTTTGTTAAGGGTGAGAAGTGTAGTTAATGAGTAAAGAATTGTCTCTTCAACAAACAGTGCTGGGAATACTGTATATCTATGTGCAAAAGAATGAAGGCAAATCCTACCCCACACCATACGCAAAAATTAACTCAAAATGGATCAAATACTTAAATATAAGAATCAAATCTATAAAACTCCTAGAGGAAAATATAGGAAAGCATCTTTAGGACCATGTGTTAGGCAATGGTTTCTTATACTTTACACACAAAGCACAAGTGACAAAAGAAAAAAATAGGTAAATGGAACCTTATCAAAATTAAAAACTTTTGTCTATCAAAGTCCTTATCTTGAAAGTAAAAAGACAACATACACAATGGAAGTATGTGTCTGATAAGGGTTTAACACCCAGAATATGAAAAGAAACCCTTCAACTCAACACACAATTTAAAACAACCTAATAAAAAATGGACAAAAGACTTGAATAGACATCTCTCTAAAGAAGATACACAAATGGTCAAAAGCACATGAAGAGATGCTCAACATCATTGCCAACTGTGAAATGCAAATAAAAACCACAATGAATTACCATTTCACACCCACTAGAATGGCTACTATTGAAATGAAAATGGAAAATTACAAGTGTTGGAGAGGAACACTCATTCATTGCTGGCATGAAGGTAAAATGGTCCAGTCACTATAAAAGACAGGTTGGTGGTTCCTCAGAAAGTTAAGTATAGAATTACTGTAAGACTTGGCAATCCCACTTCTAGGTATAAACCCAAAAGAATTGAAAGCAGGACTCGAGCAAATATTTTCACACTGACATTCACAGTGCCATTATTCACAATTACCCAAAAGATGGAAGCAACCCAAGTGCCCATCAGCCAACGAATGGATAAACAAATGTGGAATATACATACAATGGAATATTTTTCAGCTATAAAAGAAATGAAGCCCTGATACTTGTTGCAGCTTGGATGAACTTTGAAGACATCACGTTGAGTGAAATAAGCCAGACACAAAAGGACAACTATTGTCTGGTCTCACCGAAATTAATGAGTCAGAAAATAGAATATAGGCTACCAAGAGTCAGGCTGGGCATAGGGAATGGGGGTGGGGATGGGGGTTAATCTTAAACTATACACTTTTTTCTTGGGGAAGTGGAAAAGTTTTGGTAATGGACAGTGATGATAGCACAACATTGTGAATGCAATTAGCAGCATTGAATTGTATATTTGTATGTGGTTAAAAGGGGAAATTTCAGGTAGTATATTTGTTAGTATAATAAAATGTTTAAAAACCAAGGTATTGTACAACATAAACAGTGAATCCTAATTCAAACCATGGACTATGGTTAATACTAAATTATAAATATTCTTTCATGAATTGTAAATTGCAGCAAATGAACCACACTAATGCAATGTGTTAATAGGGAGGTATCCTGCATTTTATGCATGATTTTTCTGTAAACCCACAACTTCTGTAATTAAAAAGAAAAAAAGTTAAGTAAAAGAGACCTTTCCCCACATCAAATCAAGCCAATATCTCCTGATGCACGTGCACACACACACACACACACACACACACACACACACACATCTGAGATGTCAACTGTCATGGCTATTTGGTCACAGTGTTGAGGATTACTCAGGGTGATGTAAATTCAGACAATCCTGGGAATGACTTATGGGTGATGGCATTCAAATGAGCATATAAAACATCTGGAAGAGATCACATACAAATCCTTCAAAACAGCAGAAAATGCAGATTTATAGGATATAGTTGTACTCCACCTACCCAAAGAGCTTTCTATTATCAAGTTATTGCTAGATGGTTGATAACACAGAAACTATTTTCAAAGACAGCAACAGCTTTTGAGCCTTAGCAGGACCAACAGTTTTCTCCAACAGCACATCAAAGAAAATTCTCATTATCTCACTAGCCAATATTAAGGGGTTTTGGCTTACTTTATGGTGTTCAGATTTATCTTAAGAATTTAGAGACATGGGTCAGAAACTATTAAGTGCTGGTTTCCTGAGATTTTCATCCATTTGCTATCCCAGTTCTATTACCTATTACCCCAAGTGGTCTCCCGACCATTTCACACAGCCCCATATTCTTCCTTCTAGTCACCTTCCTTTTAGCTAAAGATAGGCCAGTGTTTGCCCAATTGAGTTTTCCAACAGGAATGGCAAATTGCTTTCATCTTACATACAGATGCTATTTTTTGCTAGTGGCTATCTAGAACAATGCTGAGAAGTGTTTTGAAACCTCCTCCAGGCTCAGCAGGAAAGAATTTCAGGATTGATTAGCAGGGTCTGTCCTGGGTAAGGGCTAGGATAGTGGTGACATGCATGCCAGGTTTGTGCCATACCTGCAGTTCACTTATTTCACAGTATTGGCATTTATATTGTCTGTAGGATCTAGTAGGCACATCACACTTATCTGTTGATTGATTTTGATAATTTCTCTGAAAAGGGGGGTAAACAATGGTGGTTATCTGTAGAACTTGAACCCCCCTCTTCTTCTCACTATGCAATGCAAAGAGCCACCAATCCCTGGAAGTCCTATTCCTTGGATACTACAGCCAGTACCTTGAAAAGAGGAATTTACCATTCTAACATATGCTATTTTATTTTATTTGAATAAAAATATGCTATTTTCTGATAAAATATACTCATAAAAATGCAGAATATAGAAATATTAGAGCAAGGAATAAAACTACCAATAATTCCATCACCTAAAGATAATTTCTAATACACTTTGTTGTATTTCTCTATACATTTTTACCCAGTTGTGAAGGAAAGGTGTGGAGGTGGGGGGTGGGGGAAAGGGTGGTGGTGGTTAAAATTAAATCATAAATATTTGTGAGAGCTTTAAAAAAATGTTAAGCATGATTTTGGGGGGTGCATTTGGATGTGCCAAGATTTGTTTTAACCTTTCTCCTATTATTGGATGTCCAGTGTATCTTAAAAGCTTTTAGCTGCCATAAATAATGTGATTGGCATCTTATGTAGCATCCATTTAAAACAATAATGACAAGGGCAAAGTGGCCCAATATAATGATTTAAGTTTTTTCCCTTTATTTCTCAGTGTTGACTGTAGTCAAGTCAGCACCCCCAAAGCTGATCTAAAGTTTAGTAAAATGGATTCATGTCAATAAAGTCTATAAATACCATCATTTGACTGTTTGCTATATGTCCATGTAGTTAACAAGGAAAAAATTTTTCTACTGCAAATACCATTAATTACAAGATAAAAAGCTTAAAAAAAATCCAAATTGCAAGTCTCATATAGAGAGGGTTAATTTATCTTTTCATGAATCATTAAAGGTTTATTATTATTAAAACATGGATTAAAAACCATCAAATATTACTAAAGTAACAAGAGACTGGATGATTAAAAGATAATAATCCTTGGACAGAGTCATAAAACAGCAATCCAGGTCATGCCTACCTCTCATTCATTTCACTGTTAACTGTTGGCACACTTCTGCACCAACTCCTCCAGTCTTGATGACTGGGTAGTGGATGCTAGGATGTATTCATAAGTAATTTATCAATTAATTATGATAAATTAATCAATTAATCAGATTCATGCATTCTAATGATGTACTATTTTTAAATCATGGAAGGCCTTATGTTAAGACACTTGCTCAACATGTAGTTGTGATAGTACATGTTCTATTAGCCATAATTTAAATAATTTAAAGCAACTGCCCCACCACTAGATCGTAAACGACCTGAGGGAAGAGACCATGTCTCGCACTTCATCATCCATGATTCTGCCCCCAGTGCAGGGCATGTTCAGCCTGCAGCGGGCCTCAGGGAATGCTGCCTGTGGAGCACAGTGCCAAAGCCACCTGAGCCAAAAGAAGGCACGACAGAGAAAAACATGCATTTGACCTCTAAGGGTGTTAATCCCTTGGCTTCACGAAATGAACCCAACCAATTGAAAAGGTTTCTTTTCCCCAAACCTGTAATACTGGATATCATTAAGCTAATATTTGTATCTGCTAGAAACTTCCTGTCTGGATGTCCAGTTCTTTGAAGGGGAGAAGGAAAAAGAAACCATGACATTTTCAATTCCCATGTACAATCACGTATTTTCAGCTCAGCCTTCACTTTCTTGGTTCTGGGGGAAACTTGTCGTTCTGCCTCACTGAGTACAAAGACTTTAGTTTCCTCTTTCTCGGGACATTTTCTCTAGGGTCATTACCTCCACCACGGTCCATGCCCCCTGCTCTTCACCTCACAGCTCCTCCCCAACTCACTCCTGCGAGCCTGGGAACTGACTCCTCCTTTCCATCACCCAATCCAGAGACTTCCACAGGAATTGTAACATGTACCTTCTCAAGATGCTTTCAATGGCCAGGACCTCAAATTTCTGGGTGCTTGTCCATCTATTTTGGATATTCAGAAGAGTCCCTGCTATGCTTTAACATCCTAATTTCCAATGATGATCACTAGAATCACAGCAAATAGTTTACTTTACAGAGTATAAAAAACCAAGAGATTATTTTAGTGATTAAAAGTACAAGCTATTCAGGGTGGTGCGACAGAGGCTCAGCAGAGACCTGGGTTCCATTCCCAGTGCTTGCCCATGCAAAAAATAAAAAATAAAAAAAGTACAAGCTATTCCTGGAGCCTGCCCATGAAAAAAAACAAAAAGGACAAACTAGAGGTTAAAATCCTAGTTTCACTGCAGCTCCAAGAAGCAGCACTCAGGGGACATGGGTCAGACTCGAGGCCTACCTGTGTTTACCATTAGAACAATTCTAAAGAATGCAGAGATCCAACATCACCAATAAAACTCCTGGTTTTTGAATGTTCATTGATAAGAGGGTGTAAATAAGGTTAAGAAATGTGGTGTCAGAGGGAAATTCCCTAATAATCTCATTTCTAATTTTGTATCCCCAGAACTCAGTGGAGTATGTCTAACTGTCTAATTATTGCTCTTGTTATTATTATTATCTTAAGCGATTCACAGTTCCTAGTTCAGGTTATGAGTCCTTATTGGAATGAGTATTCCGTATTGTACTCTGTATATATGACTTACAATGATGAATTTCTAGATCTAAAATGCTGGAAATCATAGTGCCAGACGGGACAACCACCAACAATGAGGGGTACTTGGGCACTTGCAAAAAGGCAGTCTTTCTGAAAAAAAGAAGTTGGGCCACACTGTCCCTCCAGTCTGCCATGTTAGAATGGCTGAGAGCTACCCATTGAGATGCAAGGGGCACGCACACTAAGGCCAGGGTTCTCAACTCCACACTGTGCCTCTTATCACTGACCTTTCTCTAACTGCAGTAATTTCCAATGGGAGGAGGGTGGTTGGGGAAAGGAGAGTGAGCAAGGGGACACAAGTACCCTTCCAACACAATCTAGCAAAGGGGTAACTGGATAACTGCTAGGTCAAGAACTCCCTCTGCTTCCCTATTCCACCCACCCCCAATCCTCCTCCCAGCCAGATTCTAAGATCTGTCCCTCTAGAGACTTGTGCTACATCTAACAACCCTTCCAAGCTGAGACTTGCTGTTCTAAAGAGTCCATGGTTGTGAGCTTAGGAGGATGGAAGCTGTGCAGGATCATGTTGGTAAAACAATAGTTAAGAGAATGAGTAGGTAAGGAAGAGGGTAAGCAATAAAAATAACAAAAACAAAAAACAACAACAACAAAAAACTGAGGTGTAGGGTAAGAGAGCTTGGAAAACCTTTAGAATAGAAGGCTTTTCTTAATGAGATGTTAATAGTTCCTTGATTTACATAGTCTAGCAGCATTAATAATGATGACGTCACCTTTTCCCAAGCTTGGGACATCTCTGATTCTGGAGAGTTACCATTCTAAAGGTTTGGCTTCGTTACATAGTAACATGATTTTCCAGGCAATCACATTTTTTAAAAAATAGGCTGAATTAATTGAAAAAAAACATGTTTTTTAATTAAATGAAAAACAATTAATTGAAAAACAAAAAACTTGAACACAAATTATCACAGTAGCATTATTCATAATAGTCAAAAAGTGCAAACAACCCAGATGTCCACAGACTGATGAATGGATAAACAAAACGTGATATATCCAAACAACAGGATATTACTTACTCATAAAAAGGAATGAAGTACTGATACATGCTACAGCATGGCTGAATCTTGAAAACATTATGCTAAGTGAAAGGAGCCACACATAAAAGGCCACATATCATATGATTTCACTTATAGGAAATGTCCAGAATAGGCAAATCCTTGGGAACAGAAAGCAGAGTAGTGATACCAGGGATAAAGGGAGGGGAGGTGGGCAGGATGTAGAATGACTACTTAATGGGTATGCGATTTCTTTTTGGGGTGATGAAAATGTTCTGGAATTAGATAGTGGTGATGGCTGCACAACACTGTGAATGTACTAAAAGCCACTGAAATGTCTGTACACTTTAAAATGATTAAATGGTGAATTTTATGTTGTGATTCTTACCTCAAGGAAAAAATATGGCAAATCAAATCCTCGTGCTTGTATGAAAGCAAACAAGAAACACCAAGAAACCTGTTTCTTCTCTAAATTTCATTTTTAAAAAGTTCATCAATACTCATACAATTTTAACTGATCTAAAGTTTACTAAATTGGATTCCTGTTAATAAAGACTGTAAATATCATTATCTGACTTTATGTTTGCTACATGTTCTGGTAGATAACAAGGGAAAATTTTTCTCCTGCAAGTAATATTAACTACAAGACAAAATGCTCAAAATAATATCCAAATTGCAAGTCCTGTACCGAGAAGGTTAATTTATCTTTCCATGAATTATTAAAGGTTTATTATTAAAACATGGATTTAAAACTTGCCAAATGTCATTAGGGCCAGACACCAAGAGGTTGGACTGATTAAAAAAATAATAATCCTTAATAATCTGGAGTTACAAATTACAGCCTACAACCCCTCACTTGTTTCGTTGTAACTGTTTTCCCACCCCGAGCTCATAGCCACCTTTCTGCACCAACTCCCTCAGTTTTCATGCCTCAGCACTTTTCTATTTTGCCTCATTCCCCATGGATTTTGCTTGGGAATTCTGTGAGAGTGCTGGATGCTCTTCTACCACAAGCAGGAAATTGGACTGGGGGAGCTTCCTCTGAGTGCTAAGCTTTTTCTTGCAGTGTACTTGCAGGGAGGGGGTGGGGGATGCAGACTGCCTAGAACAGATCCCAGACCTGGAGCCACACAGCCTGGCTCTGGGTGAACCAAAAACCTCCTTACACTTCATATGTGCGTTCCAGTTCACAGAGCGATTTCACACACTGGCTAGCAATTCTTAAGCCTGGTGTAAAACCAAATACAGACTCTACCTCATCCATCACTGGACTGTAGTTGCTTTTTGAGGGTCACAGCAGGGGATGGAGGAGTGTTCCCTAACCAGGGCTAATTTCAGCCAGAGATGGAGGGCCCTCCCTCAGATTCAAACCCTGGAGAACATAGTGGGTGAGCAGCAGACCTGGAGTTCAAGATGGGCTCCAAAGGTACAGCGAGCTGGATTCGTATCCTTCTTTGGAACTAATTAGCATTTGTGACTCTGGTCAAGTTACCCAATCTCCCTAAATTTGTTTTCCGCCTCTGTAAAATGGGGATAACAATATGTACTTCACAGGGCTGGGGGTGGGAAGCTTTAGAAGAATGAACCTTGTAATATACTCAGTCTAATGCCTGGTATCCAGGAAGTAATTGGTAAATGCCCTTGTGTATGGAAGTGCTGTGGGCTGGTGGTTCAGAGCCTGGGGTATGGAGCTCTACCATCATCCCCATCATTTAACAGCTGAGGGCATTGGATAAATTATGTAACCTCTCTGAGACTCGGTTTCCCCGTCAGTAAAGTGTAATTTTATTATATACATAGTAAATATTTAATAAATATTAGTTATTTTTCCTTCACTAGGAGTAAAAACACTTGTGTTTCCACCTCAACCAACAATGTAGAATTAAATGAGAATTCAGTGTAATGTGGCTTTTAAAAAAAATCATGAAGAACTTTTATGCCTTTATGGTTTTTCTGAGCAGAGTTAAATTGTGATGCTAAGGGTGGGGTTAAGCTGTAATACGAATAAAAAAAATTCCAAGAGGGAGAATAAACCACCCAACAGAGAGCTATTTCTTTTGTAATGCACATTCCATTTCTTCTCCCTCATGCTTTCTAATTCCTTCCACATTTCCTAACGTAATTATCAAATGTTTGGTTTCTGACCTCACTTTTCTGGAGTCTAGAGCCCAGGGAATTTAGAATCGTTTATTTTCTGTCCATAAACGTTTGAGTTAATGGAGGGGCTTGTGAGCAAAGGGTTTGTTTGTAATGTCTCAGGAAGGTCATTGGAGTTGCGAAAAAAATTACACACACACACACAAAAACCAAAAAAACCTTTAAAAATACTTCATCTGGAAACGCTGAGCCTCCAAAGAGCAGAGCAATGGATCTCACACTTGCGCAACGTTAATTCAGAGGAAAATTTAGATTTCAGAAGGCCGTTACACGGCCCAGATAACACAGTAGCCGAGGGCACTTTACGAAGAAGAGGACAAATATTAGGAAATCTTATCATCTCACTTTATAAAAGAGAAAGTAAATGTTATTTCGCCCCCAAGGAAGAAATCTCATGAAATTTCTGCTTTTCTTTCTTTCTTTCCGAGGAGACAGATTTGGAAGGAGAAAGTCCCCAACTTTCCTCTTAAGGGAAGGAAAGAACTCCAAGACGCCTTTTTGAACTCGGCTGCTGCTCTCCCCGCCGCCTCGGTCCCAATCCGCCCAGCTCGTCCTCTTTCCCCCTCCCCATTCCCCCTCCATATTAGCCACGCTGGGGCTCCCGCTTACGGCCCAAACTACTTTTCCTGATTCTGAGATTTAAGTTTCTTAAGCAGCATTTCTGCTCGCAGCGCAACCCATCCCCGCCCCACCCCAAGTATGGAAACTCGCCGTCCCACCCCGGGGGAGCAACCCCAGGACCCACGCGCCGCCCCGGCCGCCCGTCCCGCAGACCCAAGGGCCGCGGGGCGCTAGTCCGGCCCTCCTCAGGGGCTCACCCACCTCGGCGTGGACCCAGGCGACGGCCACCAGCGCGAGCGCGAGCCAGCGTTTCCACATCTGCGGGAGAGAGAAGAGAGCTCGACTGAAGGCGCCGGGCCCCGCGCAGACCCGGGAAACTTCCTCGGTCCCGCGGACTCGTCCCCTCCGCCCGGGAATCCCTATCGCCCGGGGGTCCGGCCACCTCGCTCTGCTCCGCGCGCCCCGCGCTCACCATGGTCCCGTCCGCGTTTCCAAAGGGCGCGGGGCACGGCGGCTGCGGCGAGCTCTAAGCTGAGGTGGGAGTATCACTCTTCGCCAGCCTCGGAGGAAATTCGACCTGGGCTCGCGGCCCCTTAAGACCCCTCCTTTCCCAAATGCCGGCCCCCCAGCTCCTCCCCATTCTCCTCCCCCTCCTGCAGCAGCGGCCCCCGCGGCTCCCCAACCCGCCCTCCTTCCCGGCCCCAGCTGCGGGAAGCCCGCTGGCGTTCCGGCGCCGCCCGAACGCCTCATCCCGCCCCGCCTCGCCGATCACCCCTCCGGCTCCGGGGACGTGGAGGCGAAGCTGAGAAGGGGGCGTCCCGGGGGACACTGCAACAAAGACGGAGGGGGTGGAGGGCGGGAGAAAGAACCGAAACCCCACCCCGGGGAGGGACGCTGGCTTGCCGCAGCCCGCGCGGGCCCTGGGCGCTGGCTGCGGCGGTGGCCAGGTGGGCGGTACCGTGGGGGGACCCGGGCCGGCTCTGGGGCGGGAACCTGGAGGAAAAGGCCTCCCGCGGCCCCGGAAGCCGGAGTCGTGCCCCACAGCTGAAGAGATGAGAGCTCGGGGTGCAGAGGAGTCTCGGCAGTCCGGAGTTGAGGGTGTCACTGCTGCCGGAGCGCGGAGAAATGGGCGCAAGGGCCGGAGGACCAGCCGGTGCGGGGAACAGTGCTTGGGTTCACACGGATTTCCTGGGGACAAGGTGGCGGCAGCTCTGCTCTGCTGAGAAGATCCCGACTCCAGCATTTGCGGACCGCCTCATCCAATCCTTTCCTGGGATTCAGGATGGTGTCCTCCTCTTCTCTTCGGCCCACCTCTCACCTCTGTCCTCGTTCCCACCCCTGTCATCCCAGTTAACCTCCATCTTCATGTTTCCCATCTCCACGCACTTCTTCCCTGCCTCCTTCAAATGTGTGCTCCCTCTTTGATAGCGTTGACTCTCCAAACTGCTCTCAACTCCTTCCTCTGGGTTAACTTCAGTACCCTGTCCTCGGCACCTAGTGAACAAATCCACCTGGCACCTCAAATTTATAGTGCCCAAGGCAGTGCCCCACTTCCCACCAGCTCCCCTGCCCTGCTCACCTCTCACTTTCAGAGAGGTGCCTCTCTTTTACCAGTAGTAGCCTCCAGAATGCATCTCCATCTCCCAGCTCTGGACATTCACCATATGCTGTCAATTTTCCATTTGAGACCTCATATCCATTCCTTGATCCTCATTCACATTTCCATTTCCCTAAGTCAAACCCTTATCCTTCTCATCAATTCTGGAAACCACCTTTGGCTGCTTTCCATCTCCAGGCTCTCCCTCCACTGCAGCCTATTGCCACATTCTCTCACTACTTGGTTTAAATACTGTCTTCTTTATGCTCTGCCCCCTTGCTCAGAAAACTTCAGCACTGTTGTTCCCACATTAAATCCTTTCTTGTAAGATCCCCCATTACTGAGCCCACCCTATCCATTTAACTTCAACTACTTCAGCATACTCCCTCTGCTGGAATCAGGCTGGTCGTCTCACAGACCTCTGAACTTGTCATATTCACTCTTCTATTAGGGTTTGTTGATTGTGTACTGTTGAGGTTTTAGGGGGATCTCTAAATAGTACCCATGTTCCCCATGTGAGTTCTAAATCAATTAAGATAGCTATAGGAGTCACTCTTTCAGAGAGCAGAATGTCATCTTTGTCCCTAGTAAAAGCTGTAATAGTGGCCATGCCTTTAGATCTGTAGGGACAGTGCTATTGCTTCACCCCAGAATTGGACATACCCATCCACCCATCCAGTCACAAACAGAGCAGGAAAACTTGCTTGTGTAAAACTGCTTGCATGGAAGAGCAGACTGCTCCTCCAATTGAGAGGTTAAACTACATACCTAGTTCCTCTTTCAAGGTCACCAGTCAAGCAAGTCACTCCTGTGATGGAAGCCAGAGGAGTAAAGAATACATGCCCCCCACCAGCTACTCTGTGCTAGGCACTGTGCTCTAGCAGGGAACTAACTATGCTGTACAAGATTTTGTTCCTGCCGACTAATAACTCACAATGCTTTGCATCCCTTTCACATGCACTGTGCCCACTTTAGAATCTCCGGTTTATTCAAATCCTGCCTTTTTAATTTTTTTTGGTCCCCAATTCAAGTTTCATTGCTTCTCTAGCACCTTTTCTGATGGTAGTTAGGCATAGCAGAAAGTGCATGAGGTTTGAGGTCAAATGGACCTGGATTCCAATCCTAACACTGCCACTTACTAGTTGTGTGACTGTTTTCAAGTTACTTAGGCTCTCTGAACCTAGGTTTCTGCGCCTGACAAATGCAATAACAATGCTTTGCAAGGGTTTTGAAATGTAAATACGAGTAACATAAGGTACCTGGAGAATAGTAAACCCTCTATAAATGGTAGCCATTATTATTTCACTGATATGCTACACATCTAAATGGTGTTGATGCCTTACAACTTGGCATTTTATTGCATACTGTTACATAATGTTTAATACTTGCTTAAGTGATTGTTCTGGAGTCTCCTGCTGTACTTTTTGTTGCTGAGGACATAGTATTTTTCATCTCTTTATTCTCCAGAGCATTTGGGGCACACTTGATGACTTTGATTCCTGTTCAGTCCAGAGCACTGTTGGGGGTTGAATTATGCCCCCTGCAAAGGCATGTTCAGGTCCCAACCCCTGGTCCTGTGGGTATGAACCTATTTACATAGGACCTTTGAACATGTTATTAGTTAAGGTGTGCCCAAACTGAACGAGGTTAATCCAATGGCTAAAGTCTTTGTAAACAATGGAAATTGGACACAAAGAAACAAGCCATGGCGAACGCCAGAATCTGGAAGTCAATGGAGCCCAAAAGAGACGATGTCGTGCTGTGCATTGCCTTGTGATGGAAAAGCCAAGTACCAAGGATGGCTGGCAGCCAACCTCTTGAAGGCCACAGTCTTTGGAAGAGAAAGCAGTGCCTTCCTAATGCCTCCGTTTTGGACATCCCTTGGCCTCAAAAAACTATGAGCCAATAAACTTCTGTTTAAGCCATCCCACTGTATGGTATTTGTTTTAGCAGCTAAGAAACTGATGTAGGCACCATAGACAAAAATGATAGGTTAGAAGGAGATCCCCCATATTTAAAACAGACATAGACCTCATAACTGCAGTATGTATGTGTCCCCTGCAAATCGATTTGAAAAAGACAGGAAATCAATAGAAAAATGGACAAAGGTCTGAACAGGTAATTCACAATAGGAGAATTTTAATGGCTAACAAGTATAGAAAACATGCTCAAAATCATGCACAACGACCTTACGAAGTCAGTATTATATTATTACCTCCGTTATACAAAGGAGGAAACTGAAACTCAGAGAGGTTTATTTGTCCAAAATTACACGATAAGTGGAAAATATCACTTCACATTCATCATAGTGGCAAACATTGGACAATTGAAGAATGCCAAGTGTTACCATGTGGGCAGTGCAGCATTTCTGGTGTAACATAGCAATTAAGAGGAATGGTTTAGGAGCCAGATTGCCTTAGTTCAAATTACCTTGATAGTAAATCTTGGCTTTCCTCCTTACTGTGTAAACTTTGAGATGTTATTTAACCTCTCTGTGTCTCACTTTCCTCTTCTCTAAAAGGGAGATAATAATAATACTGATTTCATAGGGTTATTGTGCAAATTAAATGTGTTAATGGATGTAAAGTGCCTGGTGCACTGTAAGCATATAATTAAAGTGCTACTAAAGACAATACAGAAAAGGGACCTTGCAGGAATTGGTGATAATATAGAGTATGATTAACTCCACTCTTTACAATAAAGCACAAAAAGAAAGAAAAAGAAACGAGCAGATAATAACAACAACAAAAAAAAACCTGCATAAAGCAGTTAAAACAGTTATATCAGTGAGGAATTTCTGGTTTCAGGTGACGGAAAAGCCTATTTAAATGGGTTTCAGCAATTAAATGGAATTTATTGGCCCTTATAAGAAGTCCAGGGATAGGACTGGCTTTAGGAACATTTTCATCCCAGAGCTCAAATAGGGCTACCAAGAATTTAATTTCTTTCTGTTTCCCATTTACCTTCAGCAGTCTCATTTCATCTGCAGCTTCTACCTAGTGGCTCCTAGGAGCTCCGATGTTCTCAGGGCCCTAAACTGGCTGCAGGGCCAGCCTCATCACACTCTTGCACTTCTTAATCTGGGGTGGGAAAGAGAGTCACTTCCCATAGGAACAAAAGCCCTAGGGTTCACTTGTTTTTTTAAGCCCCAATTGAATCTCTTGTCACCCCCAAAGCAATCACTCTCACTGGGGGAGGGATGGGCTGACTGGCTTAAGCCAGTGAGGACTCACCCCTGGACGTATCCCAAAGAAAATTAGGCTAATGTTAAAAGGAAATAGATACTGAGAGCAACAAACCCCTATAGCAATTAATCAACCAACTTACACTGGGAGATCAGTGCTCTCCAAAGTGGGGTGCATGCTCCCTAGAGGGCATGGGGAAAGAATATTAGAACTTCTATTTTTGTTTTTTTAATCTAAAAACAGAAATTGACTTTTGCAAATATGCAGATTTATTTAGGACCCATACTTGGCCCATATGTCAGTCAGGAGTTTCACACCATTTCCCAGGAACTGTGTAGAGAGGGGCATTCTCCCACACAAAGAAACTGACAGTGGCTTGTTCCCTTCAATATTTTGTGATACATGCAGTGTGTCCAACTAAATGGATCGGCATATTATATACACTCTCGTTTAAACTTGATAGTATACCTAGTGTATATATTTCGGCTACAAAACCACAAATTGAAGATAAAAATTTTTTCTCTAAAGAAAAGGATAGAGCTGATATGTTTCCTACCTCTGAAAAGGTATCTGCCACATGAACAGAATTAATAACATAATTTAATCAGGTCTGACAATGTTAGTAAAAAAAATTTCAAAATTGACAATAAGACTACTTGAAATACAGTTTCACATTCATTATTATTAGGGATATCCTCATCCTACGTGCATACTGTGCCTGAAGTTAAAAATACTTGCGAGTAGTGAGTCCTTTAGAAACCAGTATAGAGAACATAAAGACAAATCCTACTTAAAAAAAAAATGATTTAAATAACCTAGTTCGCATTATTCCCTTAGTCCAGTGCTCAATAATTAGCACGATTCAAGAAAAACCAGCTGCTGTTGTTGAGGAGGTGGAAGTTTCAATATTCCAACAGGCTCTCTTGCACATGGAAGTGCTGGTAGGTCAGGGACAGAGACAAAAAAGAGGAGCAGAAGGCAAGTCTCAAGGGCAACCCCACCCATCTTGCTGGGGATCTCTTTGCCCAACCTCTAAGATTCAGCCTCCACATTCTGCCTCAGTGCAGCCTTCCTTGTCCTCAAGCCACTCTACCCCAGGCAGGTTAGGGCTCTCTTCTTTTTGCCCCCACAGAACCTGGAATGGGCTTCTTTTCCTTTTTTTGTTTATTTGTTTGTTTTGTGAGTTTGGTAAGTGCATTGGCCTGGAATCAAACCCCGTTCTCCTGCATGGCAGGTGAGAATTCTACCACTGAACTACCCTCACACCCCCTTTGAATGGGCTTTTATTATGGCATTTATCAAGGTGCTGCAGATTATTTTTTAATTTTTTAACCTGCTATGTATCCCACCTTCTATGAGTTCGTCTTGGTATCCCCAGTACTTGACAAGTTTCTAGTACATAATAGGGATTAATAAGTATTTGCTAAGTATTAATGACCCCAAAACAGGAAAAATGAAGAGACAGCAAATGTATCACTTCTTTTTTGTATGTGATGTTTAAAGACATGCGATATTGTTTTTGTCTAACATTTATTTAGGTCTTTACAGAAAACAAAGCACACTTCATATCTATAGTCGTATTTTCCCTTCTTTCTAAAAAAACCTTATGTGGGGATACAGGGCCCTGGATTCCCCTTGATATTGAGAGCATTCCCCTCCATACTGAGAGCAGGTCTTTACATTTAGCTCTCTATGTGACCAGGACAGATATTGCAGATCATCAGACATCCTCAGGGGGGAAAGAATGTACAAGTGGCATTGTGAACTAGGCATTGAAACTCCCCTCCCCTGATCACTGCTGGTAACACACCTCCAAACCCTATGAAATTTCTTTGTCTTGAACCCATATAAGCTGTCCTCTGGCACTCCCCACCTTTTGCAGTATGCTGACCTTCATTTTCCTTGGCCAGCCGCCACTGTGGAAGATCTCCTGTCTGTAAGTCTTAATAACTTCATGCCCATTCCTGTGCCAGACATATTCTTTGGTGTTCAGGCTGCCCTGGCCCAACCCCTCCAAAACTGGGTTGAAACACCTTATTTTTGTTTCTTTCTACAGAAGTATTACCCGCTTTTTATTGACTAAAAAGCCTTCATCTCCTTGGCCCAAAGTCAGTGAGCTATTAGTAGGGAGAGATCCAAAATTCTCCAATTCTGAATCCTGAGTTATTTCACAGTTTACCACTATGGAGATCCTAACTAATGATAGCATGTTTTTCTCTATTTAAAACTTTTCTTGATTAGAGGATTTTTGAATTCTCCAAATAATAATTTTCTAATAGACAGATTTATACTGTGGCATATTTTACAGTATCTGCACAGTATATTTTATTAATTAAAAATATACTACACATGCCAGTAAAAGAGCAGGCAGCATCTACTTTTCAAAATGGGAGCAGCAGTAACTGCATCAAAAAAATATGCTTTTAAGGTATATATCATGAAATAAAGCCTATTTGAAGGGAATTAAATCAAACTTATTACAACCAAAAAAGAATATCATGAAGCAGGTATTGTTTGGGGAGAGCAAATGTTGTGGGTTGAATTGTGTCCTCCAGAAAGATATTTTGAAGTTCTAACCCCCATTACCTCCCAATGTGACCTTGATGGGAAATAGGATTGTCACAGATGAAATTTGTTAATTTAAGATGAGGTCGTACTGGCGTACAGCAGCCTCCTAATCCAATATGACTGTTGTCCTTAAAAGAAGGGGAGAAGACACTCAGACATAGAGGAAGAGGCCACATGTCAACAGAGGTAGAGTAAAGTACTGCAGCTACAAATCAAGGAACCCAAGGACTGCCAGAAAACCACGAGAAACTAGGAAGCGGCAAGGAAGTGTTCTCTCCTTCATGTTTCAAAGGAGTAGGCCCTGCTGACACCTCGATTTTAGACATCTGGTTTACAGAACTAGAGATAACAAATTTCTGTTATTTTAAGCCACCCCGTTTATTGTACTTTATTATTGTAGCCCTGGGAAACAAACACATCAAGTGAAATTTACTAGAAAAATTATGTAATCACCTCTAATCCTGCTATCCAGAGATAACCATTGTTAACATTTGATATGTACATCCTTATATTTTTTCCTATGCATGATTTTATATATATGGATATTTTTCTTTCCACAGAAATGGTATTAAACTGAATATACTATTTTATAACCTGCATATTTCATACAGAATTATAATGTTAACATTTTTCCCATTTCAATAAATATTCCTCTGTGACAAAAATACAAAGACATGCAATAGAGAGTCACTGCTTTAGGAAATTTCATTCAATTTAATGGTAAATGTTTAAAATTAATTTAGATTTCTTAATTGCCAAAGATAGACCTTTGGAGAAACAATTGTCTTCTTGCTCTAATCAATTATAGTAGAAACAGTACATGAAAACAAAATGAAGACAAGCTGCAATGTATTCTTTCATCAGCCATTGGAATTAACCAAACCAAAAAAAATTGCCGAAGATTATCAGGAAAAACGTTCATTAGAGCAAATAACACTGTGTAGGAGATTTGCTATATACTGAATGAAAACATGTTTCAACTGTTTGTCAGCTTTTTACCTTGGTTAGATTTTGTTTCAGTAATGAAATACACAAAGAACTGCTTTTGGGGGAGCAATTAAAGAAGGTTATGCTGGAAAAGATACATTCTTAATAATAAATGACTTCTTTAATGAAGACAGTATTTTCTGGAATAACTGTGTAAGTGGAGCCATAGAGCAGTGACTGCTTTGAATTGAGTTGAAGAAAGATGCCTGGGTCAGATTCTACAGCTAACCTCACCCGAGAAATTCCTTCATTGCACCATTCACAGGCAGCTACCGTGGCAAAGACCCTAAGGTAAGAGCTGTACAGCATGTTATACAAAACTACTGATGAGATTAATTTTATTAAAAAAAAAATGCCTTTACAATATAGCAGAATATTTGTAACATTTAGTAATAATGTGAGAAGAAGTAACTTGTAGAGGTTCACCAATTATCCTGGAACAGAGGACTTAAATGTCGTTGAACTTGAAAACGTACATCTTTTTTTGACATAAAGACAACTGGTTCAAATTTGATGTCTTTATCTGTGAAAACAAGTAGACTGTTACCTATCTTATTAAAACACACACCATCTTCCACTTCAGGGTAAAATGTGATGTTAATAATGAGTGAGAAGGTAATTGTTTTTTTTTTAAAAGAAACGTGCTATGGAGAGATTTTGAAATTGAATATTTGGAAACATTTCATCATTAGGTGATTTTGTTGCTATAAAACAGTAAAATTGGTGGCACTCATAAAAGCTCTCATATATGCATGTTTTAAAAAATTAGAGACATATTTTCTAACCTATTTTAAAATCCTCCAATAAAGAGTTTCAGTAGTTTATTTATGCATTTGTTAAAAATATAAAAATGCAATGAGTTTCAATTAGTTTGAAGGACAAATGAGTTTCAATTTATTAGCCAAACTTCAAAAAACTTTCACATGATTGGCTTCCAGGATTGGAAAATGAATTAGTCATTTGGTGAGTGAACCAGTGATGTTCATCTTCTGTCAGGATCTTTTTCAGCTCATAAACCTAAATAGTAGGGTAATTGGACATAGAATTAAACCTTCATATCTGTCAGTTAATTAAGCAAATATTTTTTAATAAAGTGAAACAACATCACTCTTACCAAATTTAATTGGTTAATTTAACTGTTACTATTTTTTTCAGTTAAAGTAAAAAGGTTTTTGGCCATTAATAAGTAAAATAAAAAAGTATTTTTAAAATGTTGATTATTTTGTCTTTAACTCCTCTTGCTATTTTATATTTTTTTGTATGTTTTAAAGTATTTATAATATATTAGCATAGTTTTATTGGTGGGGGCGTGACCATAAAGTTGTGACCACTGCTACAGAAAAGCAGACCTCACACTAGAAAAGAACACTTCTAGAGTTGAAACACAATATTAATTATGGTTAATTAATCACATTAACATTTTGTTTAATCATTGAGCGGACCTGTGACAGGATATGCTTGTCAGCAACTTGGGGTGATAAACTATTTGTTAAACATTTATATGCTTGTTGTCTTGTTCAGGGCAATGCATAATTTAAATATATGCCTATTTTACCCTGTCTAAAAGTGCTAGATTCACACAACCTCCTCCAAGTGAATGTCTAGAAAATTCTATTCTGTAAATTGGTAGTATAAATTTTCACATTAAATTCACAAAACTGTGATTCATGGTAATCAATCTATTCATCACAAACTTGGCAGACTTATAAATTTGGATAAATAAAGGGACTTGATAGAATTTTTAAAAACCTTTTTATTGTATAATATAACATATATACAAAGCAGAGAAAGGAAAAAGCAATAGTTTTCAAAGCACTCTTCAGCAAATGGTTACAGGACAGATCCCAGTTTGTCATGAGCTACCATACCATCCTCTCAGATTTTTCCTTCTAGCTACTCCCTTTATAGAATTTTTGGTTGTCATGATATCTGGTGCCCATCAATCCCTTTGCACCCAGCACACTTTCACCTCACTTTAAGTTGCCGTACTCAGTTTACCTCTAGTACCGCTCCTCCTCCATTCTCCATCCAATTGGTGCGTTTCATCTTCCTGGCCACAGTGACTGGCTCAAGTGTAGGCATTTTTGACCAAAGCCAAACCAGCCAGGTCCATTGAGGTCCAATTTCAACACTTTTGCTATATCCATTAGGAATGCTGATTCTTCCACTGGTCTGGGTACTAGATGATGTGAGCCTGAAGGTGCAGGGGTACTACCTGAAGCCTGAGATGTAGCTGACCAGAGGCGGCAGGACCAGGAAATGGAGCCCAATAGCATCATTAGAACCCAAGTTGAGCTATGCCTGATCTGGCCTTAGACTTTTTTTTTTTTTTTTGGCCCCAGACTTTTAAAGTTAGTTGTTTGCTTGTTTTTGCTCAAGTTTCTCAGATTGGATTTTTTGGTCACAATTGGAAAAAAACCCCAACTGATCATTAGGCCATAAATGTTATTACAGAGTGTCTTAGTTTGCCACGGCTGCGATAGCAAATATTTAGTTGGTTTAAATGACAGGAATTTCTTGCCTCATGGTTTTGGAGGCTAGAAGTCTAAAGTCAGGGTGTTGGCAGGATATGCTTTCTCTGAGGACTGTAGTGTTTTGGTGGCACCTTGCTGGCAATCTATAACTCAGTCTCTACCTCTGTCACTTGGCCATTAATCTCCTTCTGTCTCCTATTACTATTGTGTCTGATCTCCTCTTGCTTCTAAGGTCTCCAGTCATATTGGATTAAATCCCTCCCAGATTCAGTTTGGCCTCATCTCAACTAATAACATCTTCAAAGATCTTGTTTATGAATGGGTTCATATCTGCTAAAACTAGGGGTTAGAACTTGAGTGTGTCTTTCTCGGAAACTGATTCAATCCATAATACAGAGTGTTTAAAACAATTAGCATAAAAGATGCAGTAGTCCTTAAACTTAATATTTGGAAGGGTCTTGAAACACCAGGACTCAAAAAGGGAGGTAATTTTCCCAAACACTCAAGGGGAGCTTGTGTTCTGCCTGCTGCATCAGCTTGCCTCCTCCACTGCCCCAAGCTGCTGCAGACAGGAGAATGTGGGTTATCTAAGATTCCTTCAAGGCATGTGACTGAACCCAGTACATACGAGGCTAAGGCAAAAGAGAACTTGCCGATGGGGAGAATTTGGGGGTGGTTCGCAGAGCTGAAGGAAGAGTTGCAGAAACTAACCTCTCAGGGATATGAATGAGACTTGTGGTAGGTTGAAAAAAATGCCCCTCCCCTCACAAATATATATTCCTTTCTAATCCCTGGAAACAATAAAGTTTCTCTTTTATGGCAACAGAGTGAATATTATTTTATATGGCAAAGATGTGATTAAGTTAAAGATCTTGAGAGGAAGAGTTTATCCTGGAAAATCTGGTGGGCCCTAAATGAAATCAAATAAATCCTTATTAGAGAAAGGTACGGAGAGATTAGCCACAGACAGAAGAGGAGAAGAACACACATAAAGGACGATGAGATTGGAGTGAATTGGCTCCAAACTGAGAATGCTGAGGAATACCAGGCAGTCACCAGAAGCTAGGAGAGGTCAGGAATAGATTCTCGGCCTCTAGAGGGAATTTGGCCCTCTCAACAACTTGATTTTGGACTTTTGGCCTCCATAACTGTAAGAGAATAAATATCTCTTGTTTTAAGCTACCTAGGTTGTGCTAAGTTGCTGTGGCAGCCCTAGGAAACAAAACTAATATAGGACTCAATGCTTTTATAAATTGTCTCTCCCTCTCCCTCTCGCTCTTCCTCCCTCTCCCAGTCTCTCTCTTTCTCACTCCTTCCCCAACCCCCATCAGACGCCATATGACTGAGAAGATGGATGACACAAACCCTAAATTTACATCCTCCTAGCTTTGGAACCCCAGCAGGAAGAAAACATTTATTCTCCCAAGGTCCATATATCCAACCTAAAGAAGAGTTCTAACAGGTCCTGCTTATGTCATGTATCCACCCTCTGGACAGCATATTGCTGAGGAGAGAGGCCCTGTGGCCTCCATGTCTGGGCCATGATACCATCCCTCTAGCAGGCCAAATGCACTAATTGAGAGCTTCACCAAACCACATGGTATACAGAAGAATGGTTTCTCCAAAGGGAGGGATGCTGGGAAAACTAAAACAACAAATATCCACTGGCAGTCAGGTTCCTGGGCTCTTCTCCAGCTTTAGATACTCTGAGTACTTGTTGGATTGGGGACCAAAGAATAACAGACTCGTACCTGGGACACAGGACATAGGATAGTCCCTTCTCTAGATTCAGAGATGGGAGTGAACAACTGCCCTTAGAAGTGATGTGAAGACTGGAGAAGCTGCTTGTTTGGTAAACATTTGGGGCCCACACTCCTGTAAGTGTCAGAGTGGGGCTAGTCTAGGCCAGAAGAGGGGGTGCCTGAGGAGCACCAGGAAGCATAATTGGCAGCATGATGTTACAGGCTGGGCTGGGATCTCCTGCTAAGACTCCTGGGGATAGGGTTTTTCATACCAGAGGTCCAAGGCTGAAGAGAGCCTCTTCCTCATTGTTTAGCCTCTTCATTTCCCTCTCTTGCCCTGCTTGTAGTCTTCCTGCCTCAACTATTCTCCCTCCCTCTTCTTTGTTTCTTTCCTTTTCTCTCCCAATTCCCACCCGTATGTGGGAGAAGCAGCAGGCTACTAATTCACCAGCCAATTATGCCTCCCCCCATGGTGCCCCCAACACACCCCAAACAGAAAACACCTTCCCTTGCCTAGTTTTGGTGACAGGAGCACTCTGTTGTCAGTATAATCACTGACATTTATCATAAAACATCACTGACTAATATTTTCTCTGGCCTGGGCTTCTCTGTAGGAGTAAATCAGGCACTTTTGAACAATGACAGTGTTTCTTTCAGGCCCTTTAGGTTTTAGTTTTAATGGACCAGCAAAATCTAAAAATGGAAGAGAATAAATGCTCAAAATAACTGACTTGCACACAAAGGTTGTGCAGTAAAAGAATTTGGCTCATTAAGAATGTAAGGACATGGCAGAAAATGCCTATTTTCTACTGGGTTTTCATGGCAAATAGAAATGCTGTTATTAACCTGCAGAAGAAGCACTAAGAGTGAGCTGCCAAGAGATGCTGCCTGGCAGCCTCCTCCAGCTGGGCCTTCTCCCTTTTTGTCTCTCTTTTGCCCTCATTACAATTTTAGTTGCTTGTGGCTACTTCCAAAGAAAGCATATGCTTTCAAGTCACTGGCTTAAATAGCTGTAATGGGTTTTTGGTGGGGGCATGTAATATCCCTGCAAGGGAGAGACTTACAGTTGTTTTTTTAATATGAGGAAACGGTGCTATCCCAATATGAATGAAAATCTATGGACCTGAATTGACAGTGTACGTCCAGGGTCCCCAAAATGACCCTCAGTGTGGTAGTTAGGTTTAGGTGTCAACTTGGCCAGGTGAAGGTGCCTAGTTCTTATGCTGTGGACATGAACCAATGGTATGTGAATCTCATTTGTTGTTCATTACACCTGCAGTCGGCTAGGAGGCGTGCCTGCTGTAATGAATGATGTTTGATTTAATTGGCTGGTGCTTAAATGAGAGCGCTCAACATAGCACAGCCCAAGCAGCTCAGCATACCTCATCTCAGCACTTGCAGCTCAGCCCAGACCTTTGGAGATGCAGAAAGATATCACCCCGGGGAAAGTTGTTTGAACCCAGAGGCCTGAAGAGAAGGCCAGCAGAGATTACCCTGTGCCTTCCCACATAAGAAAGAATCTCAGTTGAAAGTTAGCTGCCTTTCCTCTGAAGAACTAACGAAATAAATCCCCTTTTATTAAAAGCCCATCTGTCTCTGATGTGTTGTATTCTGGCAGCCAGCAAACTAGAACACCCTCAGGTTCAACAATTTACTAGGATGACTCAAAAAACTGAGCATATAGTTGTATATACATAGTGATGATTTATTACAGCAAAAGGATACACATCAACATCAGTAAGGGGAAATGGTGCATAGGACAAAGGTCCAGAGGAACTTGTACAAGCTTCCAAGAATTGTCTCTCAGTGATATTATAAAAGGATGCACATCACAAAATTCCCCCAGTGACTTGTGACAACACATGTGAAGTATTGTCTACCAGGGAAGCTCATTAGAGTACTCAACGTTGTCTTGGGACCTAGTTATCTAGGCACCCCTTGCCTAGTATGTACCCAAATTCCAGTCTCTAAGAAGGAAAGCAGGTGTTCAGCATAACCCACGTTGTTTGCACAAGCAGTTAAAGCATAGTGAGTCAGTCATATCTGTTCTGGGAATGGTGGGACCCCTTCTGAAATCTAAGTTTCCAGATGCCAGCCAAGGGCCAACCTTGAAAACAGGCTGTTTTGAGGATAGTAGCCTCAGCCCTTCTATGTTAATTTTTCTGCATACAGTGACAATGAAAACTTTTCGATTTTTGAATCTCTACAATTTACCAATGGCCATGCATCTTCTGTTAAGAAAACCCTGAAGTTATAAAACAAAACTTACTAAATATAAATTAGGAAATATATCATGACGTCTCAAATATTTGTCATGTTCCTAGCTTGCTTCTTCCTGGTACTCACATACCGTCTACTTATCCTGTTATCCTGCCTATAAATGATTAAACCAGGGATCTTTGCTCAAGTCAAAAGCTAATAGGCATAAGCCAGACATGACTGAGACGAAGAATCGCAGAGTCTGACAGTAAAGGGAGTTCCATATTGTATGGTGACAAACTGAACCAATTGACTGTCTTTGGAAATATAGATGCAGATGGAGAAAGTGAAACAGGGTAATTAGACCTCAGACCAAATGAAGGCAGTGCTGAGTTATTGTCCCACGTTTCTCTGAAGCCTTTTGTGTGCCCCAATCTTTGAACTCTACAGTTAAAATGGAAATGGTGGCTTCTGGTTCACATCCGCATGCATCCTTGCAGTGAACCCACTTCCTTCACTAATATGAGTATGTTTCTTTCAAGTAATGTGAAAGAGCTAACTAACACAGGGGTAAATATTTTCATTACAAAGGGATTTAGTAACTAAAATGAGACTAGGGGATATCTAGGGAAATTTAAAGGAGTATAGTTTGGGTCAATAAGAGAAAGTGGTACCTTCTAGTGTGAAAGGAAGCTTTCAGAACACAGGCTATCCCCTCAAAAATAGAAAACATAAGTAGGCTTAAGAAAAACTTTAAAAATTATCTTGTAGTTGAATCATAAGGTGTTTTATGGAAAAAGTTCAATATACTGGGGCAACTTCCTAGCCTATGAAGTGAATGTCAGTAAAGAGAATGATGTCTTCCTATGACATAACTCTGGTGTCCTTGTTACACCCCGGTAGGTTGGACCAGGATTATTTGAAGCATGGACTCCTTAGACACTTCAGTTGCTGGCCTTTCGATGAGGTTGTCAGCAGGGCTGTGAAGCTGGGAATATTCCCTGAGGTTTTGCTTCAGAAGCCCCAAACTGGATTCAAACAGTGAGCCAAAGCATCCTGATGGGCTCACTGGGGGCCAATAATTGACTTTCTGCCTCTGAGTCAGACTCTAAGGCAGAAATATAGTACACATGTCAAATTGGCTATGGATTAAATATATCTCAAGTGAACTTTATGGGATGAGGATAATTAAAAATGTATTCCATGGTTGGATACTGCTTAACCCAGGATTTTCTTGTGAGAAGACCCTCAGACCAGAGTTTGGTGTTCTTTAAGTGTTCAGGGTATGGTTACTGCCTGCCATCTAACTAAGCACTTACAGACACTCCCATTGACGTGATGTTGGCTGAAGCAGGAATGTGATTAGACAGGATGGTTTCATTTCAACTCCATCACCTTCTTAAGGAAAGGATAACCTTTCTTTATCTGGCATGTGACCTTTTAGTTGAACTTTGAGTATTTTGGATTCTGTTCAAAGATAGTGTTCATGGCACGAGAATACTTACTATTGATGATTGTTCCCTAGTGAGCTTCCTGTGTAAAATTGATAACAGTTGTTTGAGACTATCTAAGTATTGGGGCCTGTTTTAGATTCTTGGTTGCTAAAACAAATACCATGCAATGGGTTGGTTAACAACAGGAATTTATTGACTTATGGTTTCAGAGGCAAGAAGGCTTGCTTTCTCCCTGAGTTAATATCCTCTTGCTGGCCAATGATCTTTGGAGTGCCTTGGCTTTTCCACCACTTGGAAATGCATATAGTTGACTTCTCCTCCTTTTTCTTTTGGGGTCTGTTGACTTCCAGCTTCTAGCTATTCCTCCTCATGGATACTTTCTCTGTGTCTAGTTTCCTTGCTTATAAGTACTTTAGCCATACTGGCTTAAGATCCTCATCCAGTTTGGGCATACTTTAATAGCATCTTCAAAGGTCCTATTTACAAATGGGTTCATACCAAGGGGCCAGGGTATGAACATACCCTTTGTGGGGACATGATTCATCCCTATCAGAGCTGTTTCCATCCTTTGTGATTAAAAATGGACCCAAGCTTTCATTTTTGATAGGGATAGGGAAAAATGAATAACTTCTTTAAGTGTTCAGGGTATGGTTAGGCTTTTGAATACAGGGCAATGATTGAGGCTGTAGATTTTGGAGTATTAGAGACCTGCAACTTAGTAGCTACTTGGAAAAAATGCTTAACCGCTTTGCTCCTTAATTAATTCTGTAAAATATGAATAATAAAAATATCACACAGGGGTTTTGTGAGGATAGAATGGGATAATTCATGAGAAAACACTTAGCCTAGTACCCAACGTAGAGTAAACACTCAATTACTATTAGTTGATTATTTAAAATTTTATTTGCCATAGGTGGAGAATCACACATATGATTACTTTATTCCTAAATTTTCCAAGATCGAAATTCCATCACTGGAAGTGACCAGCAATAGAAAGTTCTATAGCCATTTAACAGGGATCAAGTCGAATCATTTGTAAAATATAGTAGACTTTTGGCATTTGTGGGTTTAAGTTTTGTGGTTTCAGCTATTCACAGACAATATCAAGAATATGTGACATGGTACATTTAATTTATTCCTATCTTGCCTTAGGCTAAAAAAGATTTTAAAAAGTAGTCAGAATGTGGCAAAATCATTTTGAGAGCTTGCCCAGTCTATGTCCTTCACTGAGAACTGCCCTGTCATGGTCAGGTTCACGTGTCAACTTGGCCAGTGGTGGTGCCTGGTTGTCTGATCAGGTGAGTGCTGGCCTGTCTGTTGCAATGAGGACATTTCACGGACTTAAGTCATGATCACGTTGGCTACATCCACAGCCAATTGCATTTGCAATCAGCTAAGGAATCAGCTAAGGGGACTGTCTTCTGCAATGAACGACACTTAATCTAATCACTGGAAGGATTTTAAGGAGGATTCAGAAGAGACAACTACTTCTCCTGCTTCAGCCACCCAGCCTCTCCTGAGAGTTCATTGAGGACCTTCACTGGAGCTGCAAGCTCATGCCCTGCCTTACAAATCTTGGACTTTACATCCCCACTGTTACATGAGACACATTCATAAATTTTATATTTACAGATATCTCCTGCAGATTCTGTTTCTCTAGAGAACCCTAGCTGATACATGTCCCTTTAACAGTAAGATGGGTACCTGGGGCCAGGATCATTTCTTTTGATCCCATCCCTTTCATCACAGCTGATCCAAGCAGGGAGTGGAAACTGAACCTAGGAAGAGCCAATTTGGTGTTTGAGTGAACCAATGTGTCTCTCCTGGACAGTTTTTGTTTTCAGGAGATACATGAATAAGAAATTAGAATTAGCATCTTATGATGTTTGCAATATATTTTCAAATGGTTCAGATTAAAAATGTGTACATATAAAGATAGATATATTGTTTTAGTTTCCTAAGCTGCTTAGGCAAATACCACGAAATGTTTTAGCTTAAACAATGGGAATTTATTTGCTCACAATTTGAGGCCAGGTAAATGTCACATTAAGGCATCATCAAGGGTGATTCTTTCTAAAGAATAGCTGCCGGTGATCCTTGGCTCCTCCATCACGTGGTATGGAGGATGGTAAGGCACATAGCAGTATCTGCTGGTCGCTTCCTTCTCTTCTTGATTTTGCTAATTTCAATTTCTTGTTTCCATGTCTGAACTTCATTCTCTTATAAAGGGCTCAAATAATAGGATTAAGACTCATCCTGATTGACATGGGTCACACTTTAACTGAAGTAGCCTCAATGAAAGGTCCTCCTTACAATTGGTTCATACACACAGGGATGGTTTAAATTTAAGGACATGTGTTTCTGGAGTGCACACAGCTTCAAACAGCCACAGGGAACCCTGAAGTCTCTCTATTCCCTGGGCTCAGATTTCCCCCCAGATTCTGGGAGTTTTATCTACCTTCCTCCTGTGGTTTGCCTTGTGACAGATAGGCACAAGGTCCTTTCTCATGTGACTAATGTGATGTTCTCTCCCTTCCCTGTCATGCAATGGGGGCTGGATCAAAGACCACTGGAAATCCTTCTCAATCTAGTGTTTATGCCACATATTATTTTAAAATTTAGTTTTTTTGCTCTTATTAGAGTAGCTACACTGAAATAGCACATTTCATCGCTCCTTTATAAGTCATAAAATAACCAGAACTGGCAAAGAAAGACTTTCTGTTTTCCCCTTTTAGAAACATGGGATTCATAATTTAATAATATATAGTGTGTCATTATTTTATACTATGAGTTTTTGAGGGCAGTAGCTTTTGAGAACTAAAATCTAAGCTTTTGTATCTCAAAATGCTTTTGCCTTGAAAAGCCTATTTTAAAACCCAAAAGCTTCAATCTATTGGCCTCTGGGTTATGGGCCCAGCACTTTTCCATTGCACTACTTTGCTATTTGGGGTGATGGAAAAGTTTTAGGAATGAATGGTGATGATAGTAGCACAGCATTGTGAACATAATAGCCTTGAATTATATATTTGTGGCTAATACAGAAAAATTTAAGTGGTATATATTACTAGAAAAAAGAAATCCATGGGACTGTACAACACAGTGAACCCTATTGTAAATGATGGACTATAATTAATAGTACAATTATAAAAATGAACTGTAACAAGTGTACTACAATAATGTAAGGTGTTAATAAGAGGGGTGTAGTGGTTTGAAGCTGTATGTACCCCAGAAATACATGTTCTTAAATTTAATCCAATCCTGTGGGTGTGTACAACATTGGGAGTAGGTCCTTTTAAGGAGGTTACCTCACTTAAGAAGTTGTGGTCCAGCCTAATCAGGATGGCTCCCAGTCCTGATCCTGGAGTGCTTTGTAAGCAGAGTGAAATCCAAACAGGGAGAAGGCCACAGAAATAAGAAGCGGAAATCAGCAGAACCTGGTAGAGAAGGGAGAGACCAGGAGAGGCTGCTATGTGCCTTGGCATGTAACAGAGGAGCCAAGGATCACAGGCAGCCAACCCCAGAATGCCGGTCTTCAGGAAGAAAGCATTGCCTTGATCATGCCTTGATTTGGACTTTCTATTAGCCTCAAAACTGTAAGCAAATAAATTCCTATTGTTTAACCCAACCCATTTCATGGTATTTGATTGAGCAGCCAAGGAAACTAAAATGGGGGTATATGGTAGACCTGTATTTGATGTGTGATTTTTCTGTAAGCCTACTATTTCTCTAAGAAAAAAAGAAAAAAGGAAAAAAAAAAGAGCTAAGAACTGACTTCTGTGTTGTTTGCATTTTGTTGGAACAAGCCTACCCAAGGCTATGACTACCTCAGGTCTAAGTCAAATGGAGACTGGTGAAGCACAAGGAAGTGTGGGTGTGTCTGGGGGTGGGGGTGAGACTCAGGGAAACAAGACATCAGTTATATGCCACTATATATGCCAGTGTGGTATTCATAAATTTGGGGATTTAATAAGTCCCAGATTTTCTCTTGCCAATGTCAAGGTTTTTCACTGGGGAAATGGAAAATTTTCCCTTTCCAAGATCTCACCTACCTGAATCTTGGATCAGATGGGCCAATCTTATTAAACCTGAATGTAGCTGGGGATGAGAGGTCGCAAGCAAAGTCTCTAAGTTACTAAAACAGGTTTTACAGAAACTGTACACTAAAGAGCTCACTCACAGGAGAGCCCTTTAAACTCTCCAATAAAGTCTATTTGTATTTGTATTTATGTATTATCCAAACACACTCAGTTAACAAGTTTCTACATTCAAGTGGGGTTAGTAAGTCACAGAAGGATCTGGGTACTTGTTACAAACAGTGAGGAAAATCTTGATAGCATGGCAGCAGTGGAGGAGCTGGAAAAACAACCAGTGATCAAGTAAAAAATCAATTCAGTGTGGGGACTTCAGTGTAAATACAATGCATCTCAAATTCCTCATTTGTTCCTGTACCCAATGCGATACTTTTTTTTCCATGTACTTACGGTGTTCAATTTAACTGTCCACATAAGTTATATTAGGAAATGCACTAGTCAAATTATAAATTTTGTACCAAATAAACATTTTTTGCCTTAGTCTTAAATATAAGTTAAGGTTTTAAAATATGAATTACCATCTATTTTCAACACCCTGCAATATCTACAATCCTTTGTTCTTCCTCATGCAAAATCATTTTTTAATTTGTACATTTAGTCACTATCATTGTACACTCTAGACATTCCTAGATTATACCATCTCAGTCTTCATCACTTATCTTTCCTTCTGATTTCATTTGTGCCCCTAGCCCTCCTCCTATCATTTTCACATTCGGCTTCATTCAGTTTACTAACATTGTTATATCCTATACCCAATGCTATAATTGATCATATTGTCTTAGAGCTCAGTGGGAATTTAAAGGAATCTAATCTAATTATGAACATGGGATTCTTAATTTAATAATATATGGACATTATGCTGAGTGAAATTAGTCAGAAACAAAAGGACAAACACTGTATGATCTCACTGATATGAACTAACATTAATGTTGGAAGTTAAAATTTAGAACACAGGTTATCAGGAGATAGAAAGAGGGAAGAGATTGGGCATTTGATGCTGAAGAAGTACAGAATGTTCAACAGGACTGATTATAAAGACCCAGAAATGGATAGCTCAATTCTAGGTTGCAAGTAGGAATGAAGTCATGAGGCATGCAACTAGGTGACTGAAACTTGAGGACAGTAAGTTAAGTGAAATAAGCCAGAAACTAAAAGACAAATATTATAATGCCTCACTAATATGGACTAACTATAATGTGCAAACTCTGAGGATTGAATTTGAGAATATAGGTTATCAGGTAAAGGTCTATTGTAAAGGTTCCTAGATTGTTAGCTTTTTCAGCAGTCACATAAATTCACGAGCCATTACTGTTATTTGTAAAATTCTGAGATGCTAAGCTCTTTGTGCATAGCCTGGTCTTTCCCTGGAACTTTGGGTATCTGTGTGACACCTGAGACTCAGAGCTGGGGTTCTGTGCTATGAAAGTCAGCATTACCCCATACAGCAACTGTTAAAAACACTGAAAATGTGATCAGACTTCATTTAGAAATATGAATGAAGCTGATCTGGGTAGGACTAAGGTAAATCAGACTGAAGAGTAAAGAATGATATTCACTGCATTTTAAAATTTCAACTTCTGTGTGAGACCAAAGGAGGGGATGTTTATTTGGTGCAAAATTTATATTTTTGGTATCACACTATCTAATTTAACTCGTGCGGTCAGCTTTTTTGCACACCATGATTACATGGAGGCATGGGTAGGGAGTGAGATCTTGTTGGTTTGTACAGGTTGATGTGATGCCCTGATACATCCCAAAGTAAGCTGGGCAGAAGATTGAAAAGTGTTTATAAAGTTTCCTTGAGGGACTGGGTAAAAAAGTGGAAATAGTAAACTTCCCCACCTGAGCAGGACTTGATATTCTTGCAGGCGTTGGTGACTGCCAATTTGATGGGCCAGGCCGTTGATCTTGGGAATTGCCCTTATGAAACTTATTCATGCAAAGAAGCTAAGCTTACTTATAATTATGCCTAAGAGTCACCTCCAGAGGGCCTCTTTTGTTGCTCAGAGATGGCGTGTCTAACTAAGCCAACTCTGTAGGTGAACTCATGGTCCTTCCCACTATGTAGGTGAACCCTATGACTCCTAGGGTGTAAGTCTCCCTGCAATGTGAAACATGACTCCTGGGGATAAACCTGGCTCTGGTATCATGGGAATGAGAAAGCTTTCTTGATCAAAAAAAGAGAAGAGAAAATAAACAAAATAAAGTTTCAGTAGCTGAGAGATTTCAAATAGAGTTGAGAAGTCATTCTGGAGGTTATTCATATGCAGTACATAGATATCCCTTTTCAATTGTTGGTATATTGGAGTACTAAGAGAGGAATATCTGAAACTGCTGAACTGTAATCCAATAACCTCGATTCTTGAGGATGATTGAAAAACTATCAAACTTTTTATAGGTGTGAGCATGTGTAAAAACCTTATGACTGATACCCCCTTTATCCACTGTATGGATGGATGAGAAAAAAAAAAGACAAAAAATAAATGAACAATAGTAGGGGTATGGGATGTTTTGAGTGCTCTTTTTTACTATTATTTGTATTCATATTTTTATTGTTTTGGGAGTAATGAAAATGTTCAAATTTTTGTAATGATGAACGCACAACTTTATGATGGTAACGTGAACCATTGATTGTATACTTTGGATGATTATATCTCAATTAAAAAAATCATTGAAGAAGACAAAAAAATATATATGACATGACATGATTTCATGTCATTATTCTTTTTGGGCATTAGCCATTGATAACTAACAAGTCAAGCTTTTGGAAATCAAAACACTTTTACCTTGCAAAGACTATTTTGATAATATGCCAAAGCTAAGAACTGCCTTCTTTTTCTGCATTTTGATGGAAAAAAGCCTTCCTGGGGCCTTATAATTTAGTTGCAGAGCAGGCAAGTGGTTTTTCCAAGGTCCCTAGGAAGATACAGAATTGAATCCAGTTCCTTTCCCCTTGGGTATGCTGCTTGGTGTAAACAGAAAGAACGAAGTCTTTAGGTTCAGAGCTAGACCTCACCATTTAGACGATAAGTTACAGTTTGCAAGCTCCTTAACTTCTCTGAGCCTCAGTTTGCTCATTTATGAAATCCAGATGAGCTGTGCCAGTTTCATCAGATTATATATTCAGGATCTGAATGTTCAGGTTATATGTGTAAAATACCTAGAACAGCCTGGGATTTAATGGGCAGATAACAAATATAACTCTATTGCTATTTCTGTTATACCATATTATGACCTTCAGCTTTCTAAAAAAAAGTAAATTTTGTTTGGCATTCTCTCTTAAAGAAGGAGGGGAAGTATGTTCTCTTTAAAATAGATTTTAGCTTTATTCGATGAGGTTCAAATATCTAGGTTGTTAAAGGAATGGGCATTAGGTATTTAGAATGCTGGATTATACAGAATTATTCATTCTTCGAAGATTGTCCATAGCTAAGATTTTAGTATAAACATATTGTGTCCTCTGAACTGTTTTCAATTTCTATTCTCCTTTTAAAATTCTTTTCTCCAAAGACCCAGTTCTCTCATATGTGCCCGATAGCTTCTCAGAGGCCCTCACTGGGATCTTTTAAAACTATATTTTATTCTCTTCTGTATTTCTCCAATTGTCTATTATGTATATGCATTGCTTTTAAACCAAGAAAAAAATACTAAAATCTACCAAGAGGTCAAGCAAGTGAGGTGAATTTGGTGAATTTGGTCATTAGGTCATTGCTGACCATTCAATTGAGTGATGGTGATAGAAGCCAGACTTCATGGATGGAGGAGTAAATGAAAAGTGAGGAAGTAAAGATATGTGTGGATGATAGTGTGAAAAGGGAGCTGGATTTGGAGCTGTCTTTTTTAGGATGAGAGGGATATATTTAGAGGTGGAATGGAAGTTGCTCCTGAAGAGGGTGAGATTTAAAATAAGAGAGCAAATCTGGTTTGTAGCACACAGTAAGAGGCTCAGCTCACAAGTTCTTCATCTGGGATAGACAGGAAGGAGGAAGGGTTACGTTTAGAGGGAAAGAGAAATAGCAGCTGAGGTAGTTGATTATCTTTGTGACAAATGATCTCATCTGTTGAGCTTGACAGGGATAGGCAGGGGAGTGTGTGGAGCTGCTAACAAGGAGAATGAAAAAGGGCATTCAGTAAGGACTAGTGAAATAATTACTGCTCAAGGCCGAGGGCCTTTCAAAGTTGAGAAGAAATAGAGATATAAATACAACTGTGACTTTCTAAAGGTCTTTGAGGAGAGGAGTATTGTAATGACAAAGGTATTTTAGGAAACATTTTAACTTAGTGGTATACCAGATGATGCAGGTAAACTTTGCCAAATTCCAGGGCTGCTGGCAGTGTGGCTGGAAAAGGGATGGCAAGCAGGGTCCTACCAGTGGAAGACCACTTAGGCCTTGATGATAAGGGAGAAGTCAACAAACCAAATTTCTCCTTGGCCACTTGGGTCCTTGTGATGCTCTGATTATAGGAGATGTTAAAGGCAAACTGGAAGGCATTCCGTACTCGTCCATGTCATTGAGGAAAGGTTCTTCACCCTGACAATGACAATTAGTTCTGCTTTTCATGTTTTTCCACACTACCAGACCTTGCCTAATAGTGTCCTCTTGGAGATATCAGGGCTAATAAGCAGGTACCCTCTCCTCAGAGATCTATGTTCCCCCCTAAAGGGTCCCACCTTTGAACTCCAGAGGCAGCAGAACCAGACAAACAGTCCCAAAGCCTGGGTTCCAGATGAGCAGGGACTTTCCAAACTCTTCCTATAGTTCCACTAGCCCTAGGACGGTAGCTCCTTCTTGCAATTGCATGCTACCTTACTGTTTCCACCTTTGCCTTCTCAGACCTTCAATACTTGTTTAACCGGTTCCTTAAGTTAAATTCTTTCTGTAAAAAGTAACTGGTGTATAGGTGGGCCATGGTGGCTCAGCAGGTAAGAGTGCTTGCCTGCCATGCCTGAAGACCTGGGTTTGATTCCTGATGCCTGCCCATGTAAAAAAAAAAAAGAAAAAAGAAAAAGGAAAAAAGTAACTGGTGTGGTTTTTGTTTTCTTGGCTGAAATTTTGGCATAATGAGCAGGAATTAGAGAAGAGTGGGTTTAAATGTTGGCTAGCTGAGTGTACTTGGGCAAGGTCTCAACAATTATTCTCGGTGAAAGGATAGAGTAATTCCTATTTCAAAGGCTAAATTAGAACATGTAAATGTCTTAGTTTGCCAGGTCTGCTACAATGATTACCACAGACTGATTGGCTTGAACAATGGGAATTTATTGTCTCACAGTTTTGGAGACTAGGTGTCTAAAATCAAGATATTAACAGGATATGTTTCTCTGGAGTCTGTAGGGTTCTGATGGTGACTTGCTAGCAATCTATAACCCAATCTCTGTCTTTATCACATAGCCATCTGTCTCCTGCTGGCTGTCTGCATTTCTTTCACTTGTAAGGATTCCAGTCATACTGGGTGTGATGGTCAGGTTCATGTGTCAACTTGGCCAGGTGGTGGTGCCCAGTTGTCTGGTCGGGCAAGCACTGGCCTGTCTGTGGCTGTGAAGACATTTCATAACAACATTGGCTGCATCCACAACTGATTGCATTTGCAATCAGCTAAGGGGAGTGTCTTCTGCAATGGATAATGCTTAATCTAATCACCGGAAGGCTTTTAAGGAAGATTCAGAGGAGACAATCACTCTGCTTCAGCCAGTGAGCCTCTCCTGAGAGTTCATTGAGGACCTTCATTGGAGCTACCAGCTCACAGCCTGCCCTACAGATCTTAGATTCTTAATCCTATGATTGCCCAACCAGCCTCTCCTGAGAGTTCATTGAGGACCTTCATTGGAGCTGCCAGCTCACAGCCTGCCCTACAGACCTTGGACTCTTACATTCCCAAGGTTGCATGAGACACTTTTATAAATTTTGTCTTTGCAGATATCTCCTGCTGATTCTGTTTCTCTAAAGGACCCTAGCTAATACAATGGGTTAAGGCCCACCCTGATTCAGCTTGACCTCACCTTAACTAATAATATCTTCAAGGAGCCTATTTTCAAATGGGTTTATATCCACAGTTCTTGGGGTTAGAACTTGCACATGACTTTGTGGGGGACATGATTAAATCTATAACAATAAAGAATTCTCAATTCTCCCCTATGCTCTGTTTTATTTTGTAGGAGAAAATGAAAATATTGCATCATCCTTCAGTTCCAGCTTGACAACTATTCTTACCTCATTTATATAAAAAGGTGGAGCTTGGTTGATCACAACTCTGTTTGAGACTTGACTGACAAGGGCTGACTTCACCATTGTTAATTCATACCTCCATTTCAGAGATCCAGGTCTCTGCAGCCTTTCATCCCGGCTCATGTATGTCAATAGAGCTTCCTTCCAGCCTCCCATGGCTCTGTAACTCATCCCTCCCCTCCCTTGCCATTATCTGGGTGTGCCTGTGTTAGAGACCCCACTTTCCCAAACAAGTCTTGGCCAGGTTTCTTGCTACTAACCACACCCCTTGCTTCCTGTGGGGGAGTGCTTTTCCACACACTAATTTGTTTATGAAACCTCACCCCTGGAAGCTGACAAGCTGTGAGTTGCTTGAAATGTAATGGTTACCTATAAACAACACAACTAAATCTAGTCATGCAATATACAGTATTTTCGAGCAAGAGAGCATTGTTTAAGCAAGATTTTTATGTTTCTTCCAGGTGGGGATAAAGTAACTGGCTTCAGCAAAGCCTGCATTATATAATAATTTGAAAAGAAATGGGCTTTTAGGGTGAGTTGGAAACTTTCAGCAGTGCTTCTCAAACTTTTAATGTGAATACAAATCACCTGGCAACTGTGAAAATGCAGGTTCTGATTCAGGAGATCTGGGTTGAAGCCCGAGTTTCTGCATTTCTAAAAATATTCTAGGTCACACCACGCACCACGGTCCATGCATCACAACTTCAGCACTTTTGATGTTTTGGGCCAGATAATCCTTTGTTTGGGGGGCTGTCCTGTGCATTATAAGATTTTGCCTTACATTGCTTTACCCACTAGATGCCAGTAGCATCACCCCTCTACCCCCACGGCCACTAGTGACAATAAAAAATGTCTCCAGATATTGTCAAATGTCCTCTGGGGGCAAAATCACTCACCTCCTTCATGTTGTGAGTCCATGATCTAGCCCAACCTTCTCATCTTCTTGGAAAGTGAGGTCTAGAAAGTTCAAGTGCCTTTTGCGATGTCGCAATGTACCCACACTGATCATGGACATTAGAAAGTTGATATTAGAAAGTTGACAGATTGCAAAGCTGACAACTGTCTTTAACAGGGTATGGTAGACAGTATAATGCCCCCCTTCCCAAGTAATTCCCCAAATCTGGCAAAAGGGTCTTTGCAGATGGCATTAAGATGGGGCATTAAGATGCCTTTGAGATGGGGAGATTATTCTGGGTTATTTGGGGAAGACCAATGTTATCACAAGGATCCTTATAAGAGGGAGAATTGAATTGGAGTGTGAATTGGAGATGTGAATTGGAGAGTGTGAATTGGAGATGTGATGACAAAGGCGCAGGTGAGAAAGAGAGGGAGAGACAGAGAGAGAGAGAGAGAGGGACAGAGAGAGAGAGAGAGAGAGGTGCTATGCTGCTGGCTTTGAAAACAGAGGAAGAGGCCATGAGACAAGGACTTTAGGTTGCTTCTAGAAGGTTGAAAAGACAAGGAGATGGATTTTCTCCTAGAGCCTCCAGAAGGAATATAGCCTGCCTACATCTTGACTTTAGCCTGGTGAAAGTGACTTTGGGTTTTTGACCTCCAGAACTGTAAGAGAATAAAAGTGTGTGTTTTAAACCACTAAATTTGTGGTAAACTTCTGCAGCAGCAATCCAGATTAAGTATGGTTTAGTCAGGCCATACCTTAATGGAAGAAACATCTTCAAGAAATCCTATTTACAATGAATCCATTTTCACAAGAAAGTGGACCAAGACAAGAAACGTGTCCAAACTAGGGTAGGTAATTCAGTCCACCTCTAATGCCCAGGGGAGCTAGATAAGAAATTCTTTTTTGTTGGGGGCAGTAGAAGTAAGGTTGCGTTTGGGTAGAATGGAGTGGATGGGAATATAACTGAGGGAAGTGAAGAGACTGAACTGGGAGGAAGAATTGATAACAATGTTCCAAAATAAAATTAATGAATAACAATTCAGTGTGAGCTGAGGCATGGGCCACTAAGAGCTGATGGCCAATGCATGCACCTGTCTGCATTAGGGGATTGTATATGGCTCAAGTGTGGGGCTGTACATCATTTGCCCACAGCTTCTGCGTTGTGGGCCCAGCATACTTGAACAGGGCTTTGTGGTTCTCAAACTTTGCTGCAGCCAACCCGAGAGAATTTTAAAATGTGCAGACTGTGTCTCATACCAATTCTGTCAGAATCCCTGGGAATATCAGTAGCTTTTAAAACTTCAGATGATTCCAATGTGAGGTCACATTTGAGAATCAGTGATTTTGAAGAACAGGTGAGGGACAGATTAATGCATTGAAGTCTAATGAACATATTTCTGCAACAATAGTCCTCTGGTGCTTGCAGGTGGCTACATTCTTGGGGAGATTGATTATGATGGGAAACCTGGTACCATCTAATGTCCCTCAGCTTGTAAGCAAGCATGGAGTAAGGATTAGTACTCAACAAGGTCATAGGGAGGGTGGGTCCAACTGCAAGGCAGTGGGGACCTCAGCAGCAGGACAGGACAATGGGGAAGGAATTTCGTAGGCATCCTAGGGGCCAGGGCTAAGGGTGGGGCTAGTTATCTAAACCATGGAATCCAGAGAAATCTAGAGAAATTATACTGTTCTGCTCTGAGTCGGTATCATGGAAGGAAGGAAAAGTCTCCAGGTACCTGTGAAACACCATGACCTTCATCTGATTAATTCCTACTGGTATTTCAGGGCACAGCTTAGATACACTTAGTCTTGGAGGCCTTCCCTAAACCCAAGTCTGAGTTAGATCCTCCCTTTTGAAGCACTTTTTAAAAAATTTTTTTATTAACTAAAAAAAAATTAACAGACAAAACATTAAGATATCATTCCATTCTACATATACAATCAGTAATTCTTAATATCATCACATAGTTGCATATTCATCATTTCTAGAACATTTGCATCGATTTAGAAAAAAATAAAAAAGAAAACAGAAAAAGAAATAAAACGATAACAGAAAAAAAAGATTATACATGTCATATCCCTTACCCCTCGCTTTCATTTACCACTAGCACTTCAAACTAAATTTATTTTTAACATTTGTTCCACATATTATTTATTTATTTATTTTTAATTAATTAAAAAAATTAACACAACATTTAGAAATCATTCCATTTTACATATGCAATCAGTAATTCTTAATATCATCACATAGATGCATGATCATCATTTCTTAGTACATTTGCATCGATTTAGGAAAAGAACTAGCAAAACAACAGAAAAAGATATAGAATGATAATATAGAGAAAAAAATAAAAATAATAATAATAAAAAATAAAAATATATATATACATAAAAAACACAAACACACAAACAAAAAAAACTATAGCGCAGATGCAGCTTCATTCAGTGTTTTAACAAAATTACATTGCAATTAGGTAGTATTGTGCTGTCCATTTTTGAGTTTTTGTATCTAGTCCTGTTGCACAGTCTGTATCCCTTCAGCTCCAATTACCCATTATCTTACCCTGTTTCTAACTCCTGCTGGTCTCTGTTACCAATGACATATTCCAAGTTTATTCTCAAATGTCGGTTCACATCAGTGGGACCATACAGTATTTGTCCTTTAGTTTTTGGCTAGACTCACTCAGCGTAATGTTCTCTAGGTCCATCCATGTTATTACATGCTTCATAAGTTTATTTTGTCTTAAAGTTGCATAATATTCCATCATATGTATATACCACAGTTTGTTTAGCCACTCGTCTGTTGATGGACATTTTGGCTGTTTCCATCTCTTTGCAATTGTAAATAATGCTGCTATAAACGTTGGTGTGCAAATGTCTGCTTGTGTCTTTGCCCTTAAGTCCTTTGAATAGATACCTAGCAATGGTATTGCTGGGTCGTATGGCAATTCTATATTCAGTTTTTTGAGGAACCGCCAAACTGTCTTCCACAGTGGTTGCACCATTTGACATTCCCACCAACAGTGAATAATTGTGCCTCTTTCTCTGCATCCTCTCCAGCACTTGTCATTTTCTGTTTTGTTGATAATGGCCATTCTGGTGGGTGTGAGATGATATCTCATTGTGGTTTTGATTTGCATTTCTCTAATGGCCAGGGACATTGAGCATCTCTTCATGTGCCTTTTGGCCATTTGTATTTCCTCTTCTGAGAGGTGTCTGTTCAAGTCTTTTTCCCATTTTGTAATTGGGTTGGCTGTCTTTTTGTTGTTGAGTTGAACAATCTCTTTATAAATTCTGGATACTAGCCCTTTATCTGATATGTCATTTCCAAATATTGTCTCCCATTGTGTAGGCTGTCTTTCTACTTTCTTGATGAAGTTCTTTGATGCACAAAAGTGTTTAATTTTGAGGAGCTCCCATTTCTTTCTTTCTTTCTTCAGTGCTCTTGCTTTAGGTTTAAGGTCCATAAAACCGCCTCCAATTGTAAGTTTTATAAGATATCTCCCTACATTTTCCTCTAACTGTTTTATGGTCTTAGACCTAATGTTTAGATCTTTGATCCATTTTGAGTTAACTTTTGTATAGGGTGTGAGATACTGGTCCTCTTTCATTCTTTTGCATATGGATATCCAGTTCTCTAGGCACCATTTATTGAAAAGACTGTTCTGTCCCAGGTGAGTTGGCTTGACTGCCTTATCAAAGATCAAATGTCCATAGATGAGAGGGTCTATATTTTTGAAGCACTTTTTAATAGCCTGCTACTTTTAGTCCTTCTGGATACGTGGTACAGTAGTTAGATGATCCTCTGTATCCTCAGGCTAAATGTGGTTATGTAACACCTGTGTTATGGACCATGTATAAAATATACTTAATATTGTATAACCTCTGGGTAAATCAAAGACCTGACATTTGTTGTAGAATAGGAAATTATACCTCGAACTTTAATGTTCAAAAAAGTAAAATAAAACACACTAATTGTATCCAGTGCAGCTTATTATACTAGATTTTCAGAGTATTATGTCTAGGGGCATATTTTCCTAAATTTGACAGGACTCCACTTCCCAAGACTTATCCCATGCAAGCTGACCATTACCACCAGTGTGTGCCAGGAAGAAACTAGAGCTTACCAGGCATCTATAGTTGATATGATCTCTTTTCCATTTGCTGAGATCTGTGTCTTTAAGCCTACAACGTACACAGTTTGTGTACAGTAAGTATTTGAGCATTCATTCTCATCAATGATAAAACATAGTCCTTCATAGGACCAATTTTCACTTTTCCTGTTATAAAAGCCTATTTAGCTGCTGTGCTGGTTTGAAAGGAAGTATGCTCCCTAGAAAACCCATGTTTTAATCAAAATATCATTTCATAAAGGTAGAATAATCTCTATTCAATACTGTATGTTTGAAATTGTAATCAGATCATCTCCCTGGATGATGTGATTTAGTCAAGTATGGTTGTTAAACTGGATTAGGGGACGACATGTCTCCACCCATTTTGGTGGGTCTTGATTGGTTTATTGGAATCCCATAAAAGAGGAAATATTTTGGAGAATGAGAGATTCAGAGAGAGCGACACTACGAAGCAGAGAGTCCACCAGCCAGCGACCTTTGGAGATGAAGAAGGAAGATGCCTCCCGGGGAGCTTCAGGAAACCGGAAGCCAGGAGAGAAAGCTAACAGATGATGCCATGTTCACCATATGCCCTTCCAGCTGAGAGAGAAGCCCTGACTGTGTTCACCATGTGCCTTCTCACTTGAGAGAGAAACCCTGAACTTCATCGGCCTTTTTGAACCAAGGTATCTTTCCCTGGATGCCTCTGATTGGACATTTCTATAGACTTGTTTTAATTGGGACATTTTCTTGGCCTTAGAACTGTAAACCAGCAACTCATTAAATTCCCCTTGTTAAAAGTCATTCCATTTCTAATATATTGCATTCCGGCAGCTAGCAAACTAGAACAGCTGCCTACACCCTCTGCTAAACCAAAACTTTTAAGGTAGCAAAAGCTATGTTCTTTACTCCTGCATTTTCATCATGAATCTAGTTTGTCACATGGTAGGTTCTTATTTATGTTTGTTAAATGATTGAGAAAGAAGTTTACTTTATGACACGTTAAGTTTAAGGAGTTCTTATGACCTCCAGGTAAAGATACCTACTAGGCAATTAGTTGTACAAGGCAGAAGTTCAGGGACTGGTTTGGGATAGAGGTAGAGAAGGTGCTTGACGAGGTCACCAGGTCACCAGGATGAGGTCAGCAGGTCAAAGTCTCTAGAGTAGAATTTCACAATCTTCACACTATTGACATTTTGGGCCAAATGACTCTTTGTCGTGGGGAGCTGTCCTGTTCATTGTAGGATTATAGCAGCATCCCTGGCCTCTGCTCCACTAGATGCCAGTAGCTCTCCCAAGTTATGACAACTTAGAATGTCTCCAGACATTGCTAACTATGCCCTGGAGGGTAAAATACTCCCATTTGACAGCCACTTGTCTAGAGTGAGGAGAATCATTGGAAGGACAGCTCATGCAAATGTGTCCACATCAGCCTACATTTGGCTCCATAGAGCCAGTGGGGGGTTCTTCCTCATTCTGCAAAACTGGGTTTCTTTCCCTGGGCTTATTCTCCTTCCTGAGTGGAAGTCCCATCCTGAGTTGCTTCCAAGATCTTCTAAACTCTAAGGCCCCTGGACAGGAGCTGTGAAGTCTCAGAGAGGACAGGTCTGCCTGGAGGGGTGGGGGGAGTTGTTCTGAGAAGAGCTGGAGCAGGTACCAAATAGGATATTTCTTCTCAGGATCCATACAATACATGCTGGTCTAACCATACAAAAGCCTCATTTAGGCCAATGAGTGCGTTTTCTCAAGATGGATTTAATCATTAGAAAGTGGTACGCAAGCAGGAGTCTGAAAATGAATTCACTCTGCTTTCCAAACTGCGGGAAGATGAGAAATAAAGCCACAAGGGGAACTAGGAGGGTGTGAATGCATGTCATCCCTTAACAATACTGGGAAGCTGTTTTAAGGGTCTCCCTTTAGGTCCAAGTTGGGATGTAGGAAAAGGCTGGTTTCCCTCCATATATCCCTTCCTGTATCTCTGAGATCTTTCATAAAAAGCAAGCTCATCTAAGAAAGTATTGCCTATTTTTGCGTTTAGGGTGCTAGGCATCTTGATTTTCACAATGTCTTATGATGAAATATTTATTATCATGAAGGAGATCACAGCTTGAAAGTGTGAAACATTGAAGGAGCCAGTGGTTTCTGTAGGTAACAAAGGTGGGTAAATAGAAGCACTTGACCCTTTCATCATTCAACATTTACAGGGCTACTGTGTTATGGGGCTCTGTGCTCAATACAGGAGATGTAGATGGAAAAGATACAGTTTAGGACAAGTTGGTGGAAGGAGACAAAAATGTAAACAACTTATTAGCAGCCAGGGTGATAAGCTTAATGACAAGTGAGGGGTGCTGTGAGTAAAAAACACAAAGAACATTTGAAGTGAAATGGGGTCAGAGAAAGAGTTCCAGAGGTGTCATGGAAGCAGATGGGAGTTATTCAGATGGGAAGGCCATGTTTGGTGGGATGCGTGAGCAGTTCAGGTGAAGAGTAATTCAGAGGCCCCAAGGGGACAGAGCATATAGCCTGGTAGCAATTTAGACCGGATGGAGTAGAAAGTATCAAGTGGAGAGTGCTAAGAGAAGAGGCTGAAGAGGCATGCGTGGAGGAATCCACGTAAGCAATCTGGCTGTTTTCTTTCATCAGAAGCAGGATGCAGCTTGAGGCTCGGTGTAGAGACAGATATCCCCACCTTGGAGGTCAGCTTGACCTCAGCAAGAAAGATTCTGGAGCGTCCTGATGACTCCAAACTTAGGAATGAGGCTCACTAAGAAGCTAGCAGGCCCAGGGTGGGGTTTTGTGCCATGATAGATGGTGGAGTTGTAATTCTTGGACTCTGCACAGATGTGTCCGGTTGTCAAACTATGGTTCAACTGAACTATTCCCAAGGATTCATAGGACGTGCTCTGAGGGAATACATATGTAGGGTGAGGCCATATGGCTTATTTTCATTTTAAAAAAATGAAAACAGGGGAAGGAATGCATAAATAATGGATGGTAATTAGAGCTAGCCGATGACCAAGCTGGAATTTCTGTCAGCCATTAGAGGAAAAGGACCATCTTAAAGGCACAGAGTCAGGGTGGGCTCTTCTCAATGCCATGTGTCAACGTCTCTTCCCCAGTTTGGTCAAGCTGAGATCACCCGGGCTAGGTAAACGTTTTCCACCTCCATACTCTGAGCTTCACAGACCGCAATCCCTGTAGCATTTATGCTCCCTGGCGCGTATCATAGCCTGCCCTTCACTATTAAGGACTCCTAATAGAATTCCATCAAATTTTAAAGCCAGAGGGAGCTCACAGAGCATATTATGCAACTTTTCCATTTAACAGCTGAGGAAATACAATTTACAGTTAAGAGCTGTTGGTAGAAGCCATTATCTGCTATGCGGGCTCAGTAACAGAGACAGCCTGGCTGCAGCTAAAGAGGCCAGGAAGTAGACAGATTCTCAGAAAGGAGTAGGGGTGAGAGATTAGGAGAGAAAATTCCCAGGTTGCCTCTGCTCCTGAGGTCCAGCTGCATCATTGTCTCAGGCTCCATGAAACTCACCTGTATCCTGATTACGAATTTCCTTCTATGCTTATGGTAACTGAAGTCAGTTTCTGTTACTTGGATATGTTACTTTATAGGCATAATGAATCGGAATTCTGGTATGTAAACTCAATTGTAAAAGAAAGGGTGGTTCCCAGGTTGAAGCCATAGGTATTGGTGTATTTTGTAATTTGTTTCCTGTGGCTGTGGAAACAAATTACCACAAACTTGGTGGCTTAAAAAATAGAATTTTAGTCTCTCACAGTTGTGCAGGCCAGAAGTTCAAAATCAGAATCACTGAAATGAAGGTTATTGGCAAGGCCAACTCCTTTCAGAGACTTTAGGGGAGAATCTATTCCCTTTCTTTTTCCAATTTCTGGCATTCCTTGGCTCATAATCACATTACTTTAAAATCTGTCTCTGAGGTTACACTGCCTCCTCTTTGCCTGTCTGTGTATCAAGCCACTCTTTCCCTCTCTCTTACAAGGACACTTGTGATTGCATTTAGGGACTATCTAGATAATTCAGGATAATCCCACATCTCAAGATCTTAAGGTATACCCTATAGAGTTCCAGGGATTAGATAGTGGACATCTTTTGGGGGGCCATTATTTAAGCTACAACAACTGGAATATTTAAAAAGCAAATAGTCAATTAAAAAGAGGGTCAGCTGCAAAGCAAGGATAAATAGAAGTAGAGCCAATCTGTGTTTTCTGCACAGGGTTGAGTAAAAGGCACCCAGACTCAAAAACCACAAGGATCTGAGTCTGAAGGTTGCCATACCCCCTGGAGGAGATGGGCGCGTCATGTTTTCAGGATTCAGACAACAGCCATTATGATCACTCAGTTAACATCCCTTCTTCTGATTCAAGGAATTTATTGATAATTTGGCTGTTCATGTAGATTAACCTAGTGACACCTAAGTATCTCGCTTGTTGGATTATCATATTTCTCACTATAAATTTGAAAATCAGAGTAATGACTTTTGGTTCATTAGTTTATGCAAGTTTGGGTAAAACATATCAAACTTTGAGGTGAGTGCCTACCTTCTCAGAAGCTCAGAAATATAATCTGTCTATAGCAAACCTTCCCCTGAATTGTGCAGCCGATCTGGGTTTTAATTTCTTGGTCCTAATTCCAAATTTCCAAGGCAGATGTCAAATTAGCTAAACCCAGGTCAATTTCCTACCCTTAGTCCATCCAATTGTGGCCAGGGAATGAGCCCTTTTTGAACATGCTGCTTTTATTTTATATTCATTTGAGAGGGATGGGTCAATTTCTGTAAAAGTTGGAAAACAGAGGAAATAATTATCTACTGCAATTCTCAGAATGCCCTATTTCCAAGTGATACCTGTACTGTCTATTACATCTTTTCATGATTGTGAATGAATTTGTGTGTACTTTGGAGATTCATGGCAAAACTACAGTTTTCCTCCCTCCAATGTATTCTCAGTTCTACCAAAGTGACCTTCATAAAATACCTTTGATTTACAATCTATGAAGACTGCTATTCATATATCTGTTTTTAGCCATATCTATATATTTCCTGTATTTTATTACTTAATACTTTTTCATTAAATTAGCTCACTCTATAATTAAACACATTAATTTTAAAAATCAACTCTCTCTACCATAAATGAAAAACCAATATTTTCCTTAAATAAAAGGTGATTATACAAATAAATACAGCAGGATGTTAGAATGGGATTCTTCTGATTACAATTTAGACTGAGGTTCCAATACCATAGATATATAGTACCAAAGTCAGTGTGAGTCAGACTTCTCAGATGCAAATTTAGGAAGGAAATTGTGAAAAAATCAGGTTCCATGATTCTAGAAATCTCTCATCCAGATGGAAGATATTTAAAAGGAGTCAGAGTGTGGAGAGAGAAGAGGATTTGTCGGGAATTGATGCTATGTCAGAGACCCAAGGGAGAAGGTACTGCTTTCTTCTCAAATCCATCCTGAGAAGCTTCCTTGGGACCAATTTGAGAGCTGATGGAAAATGTTCCTGGCAGTTAGGATTCACCAAGGAAGGCACTCAGCTCCCACTTGGGGAAGGGTAGACGTGACTGTGTTAGAAATGGAGTGAACTCCCAGTGTTTTGGGGGGCAAGGGAGGGTGACTGTTTCCAATGGACCACATATATGGCAAGTGGGAGAAAGAGAACTGGAGTGGGGTCAGATCATTTTGGGTCCTTCTAATTAAGTGGACTGGAGGTACTCCAGCAAGAAGCAGACGTGAATGCTGACTTTTTCAGGGTCTGTGGAAGGAGTAATCAGTGACAATCCACATTAGAGTTGCTTGAGTTAAGCACCCTGCAACAGGAAGTGATGGAAATATCCTGAGTCCATGAAGATGAGATTGGCTTTTTTCCCCCACAAGCATAATTCCTTGGAGATTCATCCAGGTCATTGCATGTGCTGATAATTCATTCCTTTGTATTGCTGTGTAGAATTCCACGGAATGAATGTACTACAGTTTGTTTAACCATTCACAACTAGGACATCTGGGTTGTTCCTAGTTGTGACTTTTATGAATAAAGTTGCTTTGTGTAGAAGTTTTTGTGTGAATGTAGCTCTTAATTTCTCTGGAATAAATGGCCAGTTGCTGGGTCATAAAGTAGTAAGTTGCATGTTTAGTTTGTAAAGAAACTGAAACTATTTTCCAGAGTGGCTGTACTATTTTATATTCTTACCAGGAATGCATGGCTGACCCAGTTTCTCTCCCCATCATTTGGTATTATCACTATCTTTTTTTTTTTTTAGCCATTTTGATGGAAGTATAGTGATAACTCATTGTGATTTTAATTTGCTTTTCCCTAATGGTTAATGATGTCGAACTTTTTTTTCATGTACTTATTTGCTGTCTGTATATCCTCTTTGGTGAAATGTCTCTTCAAGTCTTTTGCCCATTTTTTAATTGGAGAGTTTAATTTTTTACTGTTGAGATTTTAGAGTTCTTTATATATTCTGAATACTAGTCCTTTGTTACATATGTGGTTTGCAAGTATGTTCTTCCATTCTGTAGCTTCTTTCATCCTCTTAACTTTTTGCAGAGCAAAAGTTTCTAATTTTGAGGAAGCCAAATTTATCAATTTTTCCTTTACTGTTAGAAGTAGTAAGGACACTACTTTGGTGTCAAGCTAAGAACTCTTTACCTAAGCCTAGAGAAGATTTTCTCCTGTTTTCTTCTAAGAGTTTATAGTTTTACCTTTTACGTTAAGTTTGTGATCCATTTTGAGTTCATTTTTGTATAGGGTATGAAACTTAGGTTGAGGTTCCTTTTTGCCTGTGAATGTGCCATTTCTGAAAGGGCTATACTTCTTCCATTGAATTTCTTTTGATGCTTGAGAAAAATCAGTTGGGAATATTTAGGTGGGTCTATTTCTTGGTAATCTAGTCTGTGCCATTGATGCCTCCACCACTTCCACACAGTCTTAATTACTGTAGCTATATCATAAATCTTGAAATCAGGTAGGCTAATTCTTTCCACTGTATTCTTCTTTTACAAAACTGCTTTCTATTTTTGAATACTCTTTTCTAAATCTACAAAAAAATTGTCTGGAATTTTGATAGGAATTATATTAAACTTGTACCCAATTTGGTAAGTATATTCATTTCTTGTTACTGTTTGTAACAAATTACCACAAATTTGATAGTTTAAAACATTCATTATCTTGTAGAAGTTCAAAATAGGACTCACTGAACTAAAATCAAGATATCAGCAGGGCTGCAATCCTTCTAGATGTACTAGGGGAGAGTCCATTTCCCTGCCTTTTCCACCTTCCACAGGCTTCGTATATTCCTTGGCTCATGACCCCATTCTTCCATTTTCAAAGCCAGCAACATCTGGCCGAGTCTTTCTTATGCTGTCATCTCTCAGGTTTTCTCTCCTCGGTCTCCCTCTTCCACTTTTAGGAACCTTGTGATTTCCTTAGGCCCCTATGGATATTCCAGGGTAGTCTCCCCATCTCATGGTCAGCCGATTAACAATTTTTGTTCCATCTACAATCTGAATCCCCTTTGCCATGTAATCTGACATATTCAAAGGTTTCTGGGGATTAGGGCATGGACATCTTCGGGGGTGGAGGTATTGATCTGCCCACCAAAGGGAGAATTAACATCTTTACTATGTTGAGTCTTATAATTCACGAACACAGTATGTCCGTCTTGTCGTTTATTTCTATCTTTTTTTTTAAAAAATCTTTGATCAGCATTGTGTATTTTCAGCATTCAAATCCTGTTCATGTTTTGTTAGATTTACACTGAAGCATTTCATTACCTTTTTTTTTTTGGGAATTGAAACCGGGTCTCAGGAATAACAGGCGAGAATTTTAACACTGAGTGCCTTTGCACTGCCTATTTCATTACCTTTTACGATCATGAATGGTGTTATATTTTTAAATTAATTTTAAATGTGTTCCTCACTAGTATATAGACACAATTGAATTTTATATGCCATCTTATATATTGCGACCTGGCTAAACTCACATATTAGTTCTAGGAGGTTTCCCTAGTAGTTTCCTTGGGATTTTCTATGTAGACTCTCATGTCATCTGCAAATAGAGACAGTTTTATTTCTTCCTTTCTGATCTGTATGCTGTTTATTTCCTTTTCTTGGTAGAAGTAGTGATAACAGACATCCTTGCCTTGTTCTTGGGAAGGCGATCAGCCTTTTGCCATTAAATAAATGTTAGCTATAGGTTTTTCAGTAGATGTTCTAGCGAGTTGAGGAAATTCTTCTTTATTCTTTGTTTTCTGTGATTTCTTTCTCACTCTCTCTCTCTCTCTCTTTTTTTTTTTGGTATGCTGTATGGCGGGGTCACATTTCATTCTTCTTCCATGTGAGTATCCCGTTACTGCAGCACCATTTGTTGAATTTTTATTACTTTGTTTTTTGTTCGTTTTTGCTTATTTGTTTGTTTTTTGGGAAGTGCATGCACTGGAAATGTGATTTCTTTTTAATTGCAAATGGATGTTGAATCTGTCAAATGCTTTGTCTGCATCAATTGATAGGGTCATGTGCTCTTTCTTCTTCAAGATGTTAATATGGTACATTACTTTGGTTGATTTTTGAATAGTGAACCTGCCTTGCATCTTTGTATAAACCCCACATGGTCATGGTGTATAATAATTTTTTTTAATTTATTGCTGAATTCTACTTATGAATATTTTGCCAAGGATTTTTATGTCTTGAGAGATACTGGTTTGTAGTTTTCTTTTCTTGTACTGTCTTTGGTCTCAATAAAACAAATTAGGAAGTGTTCCCTTCTTATTTTCTGTAAGAAATTATGTTGAATTGGCGTTAATTCTTTTTTGATGTTTGGGAGAATTCTCCTGTGAAATCAACTAGACCAGGAGATTTCTTTTTCAGAGTTAAAAATTATGAATTCAATTTTCTTCAATTTGTAGAGGAAAGGTAGGCTTAGATTATTGATTTGAGACTTTACTGCTTATAATGTATGCATTGAGTGCTATAAATTTCCCCCTCAGCACTGCTTTAGATATGACCCCCTCAATTTTGATATGTCATATTTTCATTTTCATTCAGTTTAATGTATTTTTTATTCCCTTTGAGACTTCCTTATTGACCCATGGACTATTTAGAAGTGTGTCATTTGTTCCCAAGTGTTTGGAAATTTTCCTTTTGTCTTTCTGTTATGATTTCAAGGTTGATTCCACTGTGGTTAGGAAATACACTCTGGATGATTTTAATTAAAAAAATTCAATTCACTGTCTTTCGTTTGTCCCCTCCGTTCTGCTGGTGAGTCCAGCCACTGAGCTTTTCATTTGGATTTTGTATATTCAGTTCTAAAAATTTCATTTTCTGCTTCTTTTTATTTCTTTGCTGAGCATTTCTTTTGCTTTGCTGAAGCTTTCTAACTTTTCATTTGTTTCAAGTGAGTGCATAACTACTTGTTGAAGCATTTTTATTATGGCTGTTTTAAATCTTTGCCAGATAATTCTAATATCTCTGTTACCTTGGTATTGACATCTGTTGATTTTTTTAAAAATTCACTTTGAGATCTTTCTGGTTCTGAGGAGTAAGTTTTGATTGATACCTGGATGTTTTCAAATTATGTTATGAGACTCTCTTTTAGCTAGTTTTCTCTGATACCACAGTGCCTTGCTACTGTCAAGTGGAGACAGAAGTCTGAGTTTCCAAGTTAGCTTCCATTGACACCCAGTGCGGCTCCTCATTACTGCTTGGTGGTGGAGTTCTGGCTCCTTATATGTTCTCCACTGACACCCAAGTTGGTGGGGAGGGGGCCTCGTGACCACTGAGTGATGGTGAAAGCGATACTGATTTTCCAACAGGCCTCTTCTGACAAACAGGGGTGGGGTGCATCTCATGACCAGCGGTGGTAGTGAAAGTCCAGGCTCTCCACCTGGTCTCCATTGACATGTGAAGTGAGGCCACATTACTAGCCAGGTGTGGTGAAAGTTCCAGATCCCTACGTGGACTCTCGATGCCACCTCAGTGGTGGGATGATGAGATGCCTCATTATAGCTTTACACAGTGGACATTTAGGCGCTTCATTCTACCTTTTTTGGTATTGGGGGAGGGAGTGGGCCATATTTTTTCTGGTTTTTCTTTTTTTTTTTGGATTGGAGTAGAGTGGCTATTATCTTAAAATTTTCTGTCTTGATAGGCTGCCCCTTTCCTGGTCCTTTGGTAGAGAGAGCATGCTATCGTTGGTATTTTTTTTTTTTTTCTATGTCTGTTGTTTCCAGGTTGCTGGCTTCTTCAGTTCCAAGACTGGGATATTTATGAGACAAAAAAAAAAAAATACATGGGGGGTATGAGGATAGTTCAGTGGTAGAATTCCTGCCTGCCATGCAGGAGGCCCAGGTTCGATTCCCGACCCATGCACTTCCCAAAACAAACAAACAAGCAAAACAAAGACAGAAAAGCAAGCAAAATAATTCAACAAATGGTACTGCAGTACCGGGATACTCACGTCGAAAAAGAATGAAATGTGACCCGGGGCACATAGCAAATATACAAAAAAAAAAAAAAAAAAATACATGGAATTCACAGCACATCTGTATTGTTCCTCGAGTTCCGAGGTCCAGCGAGTCTACCTCCTTCTCTACACCTTTCAGAGTCTTCTCGTTGGTTTATATATGATGTCTAGGGCTTTTAGCTGTACTTATTGGGAGCAAGAGGGAAAAATATGCTTATTCCATTATCCCAGAGGCAAAAGTCGCTGGGTTTCTTTTTTTTTTCACCATACCTTTTAATTAGCATATTGTGAAAAATAGTATATATTCAAAAAGTCAGTAAATTTCAAAGCACAGTGTAATAATTAGTTGTAGAAGAGATTTCAGAGTTTGGGATGGGTTACAATTCCATGCTTTTAGGTTTTTACTTCTAGTTGCTTCAAGACATTGGAGACTAAAAGAAATACCAATATAATGATTCAGCAATCATACTCATTTGTTAAATCCTATCTTCTCTGTTGTAACTCCTTTGATTTTTCTCCTGATCTTTAGGGGTATTTGGGCTATGTCCATTCTAGCCTTTTCACGTTGAAACAGGCTGTTGATAATATGGGATGGGGGATGGAACTAGTTGATGTTCTGGGAGGCTGGTACCTCTGGGTTTCAGGACTTACCTGGCCTAGGAACCCATCTGGAGTTTATAGGTTTCTGGAAAGTCATCATAGTGCATGGAACTTTTGTAGAATCTCAGATAAAGCCCTAGGTATTCTAGGGTTGGCAGGAATGGTTTTGGTTGGGGTTTGGCAAACCATGATAAGTAGCATGTCTAACAGAAGCTTGTGTAAGAGTAGCCTCTCGATCCTATTTGAACTCCCTCAGCCACTGATGCCTTATTTGTTACACTTCTATTCCCCCTTTTGGTCAGGAAGGCATTGTCGATTCCACAGTGCCAGGGCCAGGTTATCCCTGGGAGTCATAGTCCATGTTGCCAGGGAGACTTTCACACCTGAATGTCATGTCCCACATAGGGAGGAGGGCAATGATTTCACTTGCAGGGTTGGGCTTAGAGAGACTGAGGGCACATATGAGCAACAAAAGAGGTCCTCCAGAAGTACTCTTAGGCATAACTTTAGGTAGGCTAAGCTTCTCTGCTACATAAATAAGCTTCTAAGAACAATCCTCAAGATCAAGGGCTTTGCCTTTTGACTTGGGAGTCTCTAATGTTTGAGACAGGATTAGGGATTTCCCTGGTGGTAAAATTAATAGTTCCATATTTTTTCCTACTATCTCTCAAGGGACTTTGCCAATACTTTTAAATTATCTGTTCGACATACTCTGGAAGGTATTCAGGCATTATACTAAGCTAAACAGAATTACAAGCCTTCATTCCCATTCTGGGCTCCCTGTGATGGATCTTTTTAAGCTTAACAAACGCTTGTGATTTGACGCAGGTACATCCTTCCCTTCCATGTCTACTGTGCACATAAATAAGAAAGAATAAAACACCAAGTTTGATATATATATATATATATATATATATTTATATCATTAATCATATACATTATTTAATTATGAGTTAATTTAAAAGAAGAATTAAGCAATAAAAAATAAATATATACTTGAGGTACATCTCTATATCCACATACATATTTTTATACAGATATTTATTTACATGAAAGTTAGACTCAAAAATACATGCTCATGTATTCTTCCTGATGCTGTGATTGGTAGGTGGCTTCCAGAACCCTTGGGTAAGAGGCTGATAGTTACTCTGGACATAGAACCTTGGGCAGGTTGAGAATAATATGTTCCCCCCATGCACACAGGCAAAAGATCAGGGCACTGTGGCCTGCAACTTCATAATACACATGTGCTCATTTGTTTTCCTCCAGGACAGCTACCATAGGATGGTCAGAGAGAGACACACACACACAACATAGACATACCTTAACTGGGTCAATAGAAAGGTGACTGAAATGACTTGAATAGAGGGCAGAGAATGTAGGAATAATTAATTAGGAGGAATGGTATAGGACAAAAGCAACATGTGATTATCACCCACCCTGTACCAGACACTCTACAAACATTATTTCATTTAATCTTCTCTATATTTATTAAATGTTGGTATTATTACTCCTTTTTACAAACAAGTAAACTGAGTCTTGGAGAGGTTAGATAACTTGCCCAAGGTCACATCTAATAACTGGCAAAACCCAAATGTAAGTTCCAATTTGTTGGATTAAAAAATCTACTTTGTGGTCTGTCTCTCATGGAAGAAGGTGGGGCTTGGGAAAAAGTACAGTAGGAGAGAAGAGAGATGGATGGTGACATCATTGAGGTGGCCACAGAGGAGAGGTGTGTCTGGATTTCATCATCTTTCTCAGTTTCCTTGTCTCACAACATGCACTGCCCCAGAGTCTGTAGCGTTCTCTTCTCAGGATGAACTTCTATTTCAGGGAAAAAGAAAGGGCTGTGTTCTGTCTCCTTCAAGATCTGAAGGGACTTGGCCAAGTCTCCTCTTCCTGAATGTACATGACTTACAGAGAAGAGGGCCCACAGCACAGAGACCCCTCGCCAAGAACATCACAGGGTGGAGAGACCTCTGGAACATTTTTTCCAGTCTGCATCAGACAGAACAAAATTGATTAGCATTTAATTGGTTTCAGCCGTTTTTAAAGTGTTGCATAGAAAACTTCACTAAATTCAGTATCCCTTATGGTTAACAGATTGAAAGCCAAAAACACCAGACATTGGTGCTTTGGAATACACAGAGTTCTTTGCTGTTGTTCACCCATTTGGACTGATTTGGGAACGCGAAATATTTTGGATTGAGTATAAAAAAGATACAAGTTTATGTCTGGTAAGACTTAGATAACTGCCTAGAAACCAAGATATCGAGGTTGCAGTTCTGGCTGTCCTTGGGCAACCTTGTGGTTTTAAATAAACCCCTTCACCTCTCTGAGTTGCACTCAAGTTTCCAATATAGAGAGCGAGGAGATTGAGCTCAATGATCTTGAAAGTTGCTTCCATCTCTCACATTCTGTAACTGACTTTTATTGTTCTAATACTTTAATACCATTCTGGATAAACATAACTGTACACTGCTCTCTCATTAAGAAGTGGTAGATTATGTCTTGGAACCCAATGAGGGAGAGGCTTCAAAGGAAAACTCTGGCTAAACCTTAAACAAAAAGGCACTGTCAACTCAAAAGGCCATAAGAGAAATGAGGGGCTGGGAAAATCTCTGCCTGCTTCACAGTATATTCTTGGTTAATGACACTTCAGTCCGACACTTTGTGTCTTCATCTGCAAAATCCAAATCCATACACCTACCTGTTAATGTAAAAATATTTGTGAAGAGGTTTGGTTAAAGGATGGGATGCAAATAGTTTGTATCAGGCACTGAGGGCTACATTCAGTAAATGCCCCTTCTCAGTCCTTCCCGTTCTTCTTCCATGCATTCTCTCAAGTGGCCCACTATCCAACTTCTCTTTGCCTTTAATTCCTTCTCACTTCTCTCTTGCCAAATAATTTGTGGGTTTCTCTCTTTACCAGTGCCCATGGATGATCGACATGGCCGTTGGACAACAAAAAGCCCCCAGAGAAGTTCCACTTGTGACCAACTGCTTAGAAGGACCTGAGAACCTTCTGCAGCCCTGCTTGCCACCCACGGGGTGTTATAGGGTTCCTGACAACTGTTGCTTTCTTACTACTAAGCCCCAAGTTAGCATTCAACTGATTCTTTACCAGCAAGTCTAACCCCAAGGCCTGGGAAACTCATGGCCCATCTCAAGTTGCCTCAGGATCTTCATCAATTACTATAAGGACTGAGAGATTGAATGTTGACTTACTTATGCTTGAGGAGAGAGAAGAGCAAGGTACCACCATTGAATGTCTCCCTGATCCCTATGGCTACGGACTCCCCTATGGGTTAATGCACAAGGTAGTTCAGACTTCTGGACTTAGAGTTGATGTTGTTGCATCTATATCCCAGGACCCTTTAGCTTTCACAGAGGCGGCAAGACCAAACCTGGCTCTGACACCATCCTAGAATCCAGCTGCAAATGGCAACATGAAGAGATGTTGGCTTTGGCTGTGGTGGTTTTCCATGACTTAATGGCCTTTCATATTTGGAGTAAATTTGTGTAATCAAGGCACAGAGTTATGATTTGAAGGCAAGATTAGATATTGGAAGGTGCATGTTGCTTGTAAAATTTTATGAGGGGTCTTCTGTCTCTTTCCTAGGGACAAGTCATGCACTGAGAATCTGAAGTGTGAGAGGTAGTTCGTCTTGGTCTTACACTCACACATTTGGGGATACCAGCCTTACTAATTTACAAAATGGATGAGAGCAGTGTTCTCTCCCTGTGTCCACATGGAAGAGGAATGAAGACCTCCAGGAGGCAAGATCTTCTTAGGCCCATGTAGTGGTTCTTTATACACTCTGGGTAAGTGTGGCTTGCAGATCAGCAATCTTCAAAAGCAGCACAGCAACCCTCAAGTTTCTCTTATCTATAAATAGTGCAACAGTGTATCTTTCTGAACTCTCCCCAATGTCGCCCTGTAGGGGAGCAGATCAAAATAAGGCCTATTGACTAAGTTCTCCAGTGCAGCAAACTACTCAGTGCCACACACTGTTGTGCATCAACTACTCCCTTAGAATCTGATTCTCCCATAATTTTATTTAGAACCCCTTAGTGAGCCTTTCCCTGCCAACTTAGGAATCACACAGTATTCCAGACATCTTAATGATTTACTCGAGTTGAAAATGTGAGTCCATGGAATGGAAATGAGAAAAAGAGGGTGAAAAGTCTTTGTAAACTCTAAAGTGCCAGTGTTGTTATTTTGTTGGCCCCAGAAGTCCCTATTTTCTCTGTGCTGAGTCAGAGAACAGGGCCCTGTCATCTGGCGTCATGTTCACAATTCCCAAGGAGAAGCCTGGCCCCATCCTCCAGCCTGGCCAGCCTCCTTCGCAAGTCCAGACTCATCTTATTAGGCCCTGATACTGCTCTTACCTCCCCATGGTCATAGGGACTCCTGTACATTTGGTCCTGGCCATTTCCCCTAATTTCCCAACTCTAATTCACTTTCAGTTACAAATGGATGACTGAGGATAGCATAATTTTTTTCTTTTTTATTATAAAGAGAAATAACGAGGGCACTTTCATTCTTGGGGTCACTCTGTGCTCCTCAAATATTGCTCTTGCTCAGTGTGGGAGAGGAGGATGTGGTTAAAAGTGTGCCTCCAGCCCACCCCCACCCCCAAGCTCTCAGCGTGGCCTGTGTTTCTCTTCGAAGATCCTCTCCCTGCTCTTCTTTTTTTTTTAACTTTAAATTGTATAATACAACATACATACAATGCAAAGAAAGAAATAGTTTCCAAAGCACTCTTCAACAAATAGTTACAGGAAAGATCCCAGAGTCTGTCATGGGCTACCATATATCACCTCAGATTTGTCCTTCTAGCTGCTCCAGATTTAGGAGCCTAGAAGGAGTAAATATTTTTTATCATCACAATAAACATTTTTTTCCTTTTTTGTGAAAAATAACATATGTGCAAAAAAAGCAATAAATTTTCAAGCACAGCACAACAATTGGTTGTAGAACGGATTTCAGAGTTTGGTATGGGGTACAATTCCACAATTTTAAGTTGTTACTTCTGGCTGCACTAAGATACTAGTGACTAAAAGAAATATCAATTTAATGATTCAGCATTCATTTGTTAAACCCTCCCTTCTCTGTATAACTCCACCATCAGCTTCGGTTTCCTGCTTTTCTGAAGGCTTCTCTTTCTTCCTCAGTCCTCCTTTTACCTTGAACTTTCATAAGTTATTTAACGGGCCAGACAGCATTATTGGATTTTTATATATTGAATGATAGAGTTGTATAGGAAAAAAAAACATGATTATGAAAGATGCCATGAATATGAAGTTCTATGCTGCTGCTGTTGAATTGGCCTTTAAAAAACTGATTATAATTCTTCTGAGGTTAAGACTGCTAAAAATATTAGGAAATGACTTGGAAATTCTGTACGATCATTACACCCATTTTTCCCAGTTATTTGTTTTCAGCCAGAAAATCTGCATATCTTGAGATATCCTACTTTTGCCCATAGACCAAAAAATTTAATTTCAGCTGCTGCACTCTGGAAACCCAAGGCAGTCAGAATACAGTTTTTTATATTTAGAAAAAAAAATTCTTTTAAGTGATCAGGTTTATTTTGCCGTAATTAGATTGGCTGGGACAAACTTGTATTTTCGTCATGTTTTTAATGGTAATGAAATTATGAGAACTATTAGATCTCATACTTATGCATTTAGATAATTATTTTATTAAAAATCTTAATGAAGGAAAAGCAACTTAATGGAACAGTTAAATAGGAGAAAACCCTCCAAACCACCCCTGTTTTTTTTTTTGCTATTTGTGTGTGAGGCTATTTGTGCATAATTGGTTTTACAGCTTTTATGTCCAGGGGAGTTTAAATTCTACTTCTTTTTAGGATGACTTTTATGAACTCCTTCCCGACTGAAGATTTTGTGTTCTGAAGTCATTATGTTCTTAGGCTTTGGTCCAAAGTGACTTCATTTTCTGCCGGCTGGGATTTGAGAAACTGTTAATATAAGGGCAGCAGTTTGTGAGCCAAGGATTTTTTTTTCCTGATTCATGTTAAATAGGACTGAACTGTGTGCTAAGATGTCCACTAAGTTTTTCCAAAGTTGTTCTAATTGAGTATTGCAGAATTCTACTTGGCTCAACTGTAGAATTAATTAAAATGTACACTATGAACTTAACAGTGAATTGGCATTTGGAAGGTACAAGAACAGCTACTAAAACTCTAAAAATACCAGTTTTCTGAGAACAGCTCTCAGTCTCATATTAAACACATCAAAGTTAAATTTAGCTGTATCACAAATTGACAGGAGAGTCCTTTCCAGGTTTTAAAAAAATTGCTTCTAATGGAATGGTTAAAACTATCTTGGGTTTCAACAAGGAAACGAAGACTTCACTAATCACAAGCCTGTTCATTAAAACTGACCCAGCCATCTTAGCTCCTAATAGGAGCCGTCTAGTAACTGATACCACTGTACACAGAAAGTCAGCACTCCTGGGAGAGCCTGTGGCCAGAAGAAAATTGGTTCTTTAAAGTTATATCTGAAGTCAGTTACATCAACATTCGGGGCGGGGGGTTGGGGGGTGGAGGGCGGATAGGCAGGGAGGGAAGAGAGAGAGAGAAAGCTACAACAACAAGCTACAGATGTTACTTTAAAGGAAAATTTAAGGCATGCAAAAATATTGATGTGCATTTTGCATGAGGAAGAACAAAGGAATGCCATTTACTGTAGGGTGCTGAAAATAGATGATAATTAATATTTTAAAATTTCAATTTATGTGTGAGACTAAAGCAAAAAATGTTTATTTGGTACAAAATTTATATTTTGACTAGTGCATTTCCTAATATAACTTGTGTAGACAGCTTAATGAACACCACAAGTACATGGAACCTTGAGTAGGACATGAGATTTTGTTGGTTTGTCCAGAGTGATGCCCTGATAAATCCCAGTGACTTGATCAGTGAATAAAAAAGTATTTGCAAAGTCTCCTTTGGGGAATGGTGAGGACGGGGGAAAATTCAACTTCCCCAAGTTGAATTCTTGATATTCTCACAAGCAGTGTGGACAACCAAAGCTATAGGCTGAGCCCCCAGCCTTGGAGTTTGTTCATATGAAACTTAACCCCACAAAGGATAGGTGAAGCCTACTTAAAATTAGGCTTAAGACTCACCCCCAAGAGAACTTCTTTTGTGGCTCAGATGTGGCCTCTCTCTCCAGCCAATGCAACAAGCAAACTCACCACCCTCCCCCTGTCTATGTGGGACATGACTCCCAGTGGTGTGGACCTTCCTGGCAACGTGGGACAGAAATCCTAGAATGAGCTGAGACTCAGCATCAAAGGATTGAGAAAACCTTCTCCACCAAAAGGGGAAAGAGTGAAATGAAACAAAGTGTCAATGGCTGAGAGATTCCAAACAGAGTCTAGAGGTTATCTTGGAAGTTATTCTTATGCATTAAGTAGATATCACCTTGTTATTCAAGATGTAAAGGAGAGGCTGGAGGGAACTGCCTGAAAATGTAGAGCTGTCTTCCAGTAGCCATGTTTCTTGAAGATGATTGTATAATGATAAAGCTTTCACAATGTGACTGTGTGATTGTGAAAACCTTGTATCCGATGCTTCTTTTATCTACCCTGTCAACAGACAAGTAGAACATATGGAATAAAAATAAATAATAGGGGGGAACGAATATTAAAATAAATTTAGTTTGAAATGTTAGTGATCAATGAAAGGGAGGGGTAAGGGGTATGGTATGTATAATTTTTTTTTCTGTTATCGTTTTATTTATTTTTCTGAATAGATGCAAATGTTTTAAGAAAAAAATATTGATGTACAAAGGTATGTGCAATCATAGTGAGAAACTGGAAACAACCAAAGAGTCAACGAGCAGAAGATGGGTTAAAAAAAATGATGACACATTCATGCAATGTATGAATATATAAAGTCATAGAAGAATGTTATTTTTCAGTAATATTAGCATTCATAATAAAATTTTATGATATATTAACTATATATTACGTATATATTGAAAAATGTAAGTTACAAATAGTAGGCTCCAAAAGTTCATCGTTGCTATCTCTGTGGCAGTGTCAAAAAATCTGAATATTTTTCTCTCTGCCTTTTCTATATTTTCTTTGCGATCAAAGAAAAGAACAATAAATTCCATAAAATGTATTTTATCATTTCAGTTGCAAATCTGCTGAGGGGGGATTCATATTTTAATCCCTTATTTCCTAATCAGAATTCTCAAATTACCTGGCTTTTCAGAGCTGCATCTATTTCTTTTACTTCACATCAATTTTTAAAAATGCTTGTCATTTCCTATCACATTTAGAAGCTTTCTGCTTTCTACTTAAGCAATGCACAAAAATCATGAGAGGTGACCTTAATTCTGTTTCTGCGAAGCCTCTTTAAAAGTTGATAGGTGGTGGTGTTGATAAACTGTTAAATTGGTCAAGAGGCCATCAGCTTTGCAAGAAGACAGTTTTATTACTGCAAAAACCTCTGTGGACAAACTCCACCGTCAAAGCATTCAGACCTCAGAAACTGAAAAGGAGACACACATAGTAAGCCAAGGTGCTCTTATATGCACAGGATTAAGCTATTCGATTGAAGATGAAGAGTTCAGGCTTCAGCCATAAAACTGTGTACTGGGAAAAGGGCAGGCTTTAGGTCAAAACAATCTTATAGAGGAAAATCCCAGTCCAAGGCAATTTCATAGCACACATGAGAATGACTCTTGGATAGATAGGAAATTCCCTTAAACCGTATTATTCAAGAATGTCAGGAAACTAAAGTGTTATTGTACCAGCAACTGCCTGATTTGGATGCATACATTAAGGGCAATCACATTTAAGAAGCTGCAAAATCCCAGTGATCTCATCTCTCAAAATTCATGGCAATAGCTAGAATTCTCAGTGTTCCCTCTTGCTACAGTTCTCTGCCCCTGGCCTGGAGCTTCTCTTTTTCTCCAAGAACTCATATTTCTTACCCCACTTCACCCTCTGAATAAACCCAGCTGCATATGGGGCAGCATATTTCTATGCTTCTGGTCTTGATTTCCCAGGTTGCTTACAATAGGGAAGGAGATGGTAAGAAACTCGACTATAGAGGTATGGGTGGCTGCTCTAAGGTGATGAGATGCAAAAGACTATAGTTGCTTGGTGCCCAAGCCGTGGGAATAAGGAGATCCAGGTCAGGGGAGAAGAGTGAAGTGCGGAAGAGTAGAGGGAGATGGGAGGGAAAAGGCTAATACTGTGGGCAAGATCATGGCACCAAAGCATGTTATAGTCAATAAAGAGAGTGAGGTAGGAGAGGTCTAGGTGTGGAGAACTGCTGAAAAAAGATAAATGTAGGAGACATGGTTGGTAAAGCAAAAGTTCTTTCAATGGAGATCTGTAGATTATAAATAGTCTTAGTTTTGTGTATCTGAAAATATCTATTTTTGCCTGACAATTGAGCTGTAGTTTTATTGCATGTAACAGACTAAGTTGAGTTTTATTCCCTTAGCACATTGAAGACTGCTTTCTCCACTGTTTGTAGCAACTAATGTTGCTGCTGAGAAGTCTGCCGGAAGTCTACTGCTATTTGTTTCTTTTATAATCTGAATTTTTCCCTGGGTACCTTTAAGTTATCTTTCTATCTTTTACATTCTAAGTCTCAGTACAGTGGGTCTAGGTGGGGATTTATTTTTGTTAATCCTTTTGGTACCCAGAATGAACTTTCAATCTGGGGACTTGTGCCTTCTGCTTTGGAGAGTTCTACTTTGAACACAGCTTTCTGCATTGTTTTGTAGCATTTGATGTTTCTGCTAAGAAATCTGCTCTCAGTATAGTTTTTTATTTTTTTTTAAATAATATATGTTTTCTCCCTGGTGCATTTAAAATTTCCTTTTATCCTTTATGTTCTGAGTTTCTTTACAATGTATCTAGGTAGTGATTTATTTCCACTTCTACTTTTGGTACTAAGAGTGAACTTCCAATTTAGGGCTTATGCCTTGTGCAGTGGAGAGTTTGCAGCCATTAATTTTTTTTGAATGTTGCTCCTCTGCCATTCTTTTCATTCTCTTTTTCTGGAACTCATGTCATATGCATGTTGGAGGCTCTTGAGCTATGCTTCATCTTACTTAACCATTCTTTTGTATGTTTCAATGCTTAGTTTCTCTGTGTTGAATTCAAGGTGAGCTCCTCAGTGTGATCTTCCCAGCTATCAATTCTTCCTTTATGGAGTCTAGAGTTCATCATAATATTAGGTATTCTTTACATTTCAAGGCTATATTTCCATTCCATTTCAAATAGCAAGGATTCTATTTGGTTATTTCGCATTTCTATCAGTTCTTACTTCATTTATGCCTGTTTTTGTCCCATAATGACTAGTTCTTTTTATAATTGTTATTATTTCATTTGTCTCTTTGAGTTCCTTGTTTTAGTAATTGGTCACATTGTTCATCAAAATTTATTTCCTTCTGCAGTGGATTTATATATTTTATTAACTATTGGGATTGAATTTCATGGACTTTGAAATTTTGATTTGCAAGATTAATTTAAATTGAAGTGTGTTTGATTCTTTTCAGTATGCTCTCTTCTCTTTTCCTCTGCCCATTTCTCCAAATCCTATGTTGTTGTTGTTTGGTGTGATTTTCTCATTACCTGTCTCTCCTGCTACTCAGAATCCCATTTCAGAACCAGGTGCTATAAAGGTAATTTAGGGTTCTTGGCCATGATGGTGTCAGAGCTATCTCAGGTCCTGTAGCCAAATCAATAAATTTCTTAGTTCTTTTCCTCATTTCAGGGTTGGTTGTGTATTTTCTCACCTCCATGGGTCCACAGACTCCTCCAAGTCACAGCTCAGGTTGCCTCTGGCTAAGAGCAGTGATGTTAATTCAGGTCCTTAGTCTCAGATGGAGTAGACTCCCAGTTACCAGCCACTACCACCTAATCCTGAACCTGTATACCAGTAAGTCCATGGCTTCAACCCAACTCACTCTTTTGCATTCTGTTGCTTCTTCTAGTTTGTGGATTTAGGAATCTTTTTTTTCTTGAACTCTGCAATGTCATTTTTGTTTTCTCTTTTTATAGGTCATCTATAGTATAAACTTCCTATACCATCTTATTGGACGTCCTGCAGTTGTTTTAAAAAATCTACCTTGACATGCTTTCATTTTTCTATGACAGAAAATTGATCATTAATTAGTACATAGGCCATAGGCATAATGTTTAATGATTGAATGGGAGTTTTATATTTAGCAAAGAGGATGACTTGCTGATTATAAAAATAATGGGGCATAATTTTCCCTATCAGGTGTCAAACTGTTCTTACTGGAACAATTATTCTGCATTTAAATTGGGGTACAAATTCTATGGTTCCTCAAGACATAAAATCTAATAAAAACTAAGTATTTTCTCTCAAGATTTTAAAAAAGATATGGAATCACAGGATTTTAGAGCTGGAGGAACAACAAAGATCATATGTTATAGCCCCCTAACTTCTGGATCTGGAAAAGGAAACAGAAAGATTACAGGATTTGCTCAAGGTTACATATTACATTAGTAGCAAAGCTAGAGGATGAACAATTGGATTCTCTTAAGTTGGTATTTCTCTAAAAAAGTTATCTGTAGCATATATCAAAAGTGATAGAACTAGGACTCTTGATTATATGATTTCTTACTGAGATGTTTAATTATTTACAAAGTAAAGGCATTTCACAGAACAAATCACATACAGGTTTCTTAAGATCTCAATTTCAATCTACTGTAATTTTTCCAAGTGCAAATATGTGCATTCTAGCATTTCTTGCTCCAGATAGAAAGCTGAGTTAGCCTGGATGCTCCTTATTCTGTCTTTCACATGACTATGTTCTATTAAGAGTCCGATTTAGCTAAATATGAGAATAAAAAGTAAGAGTAGATAAGAAAATGGAAGTATTGGATTTTTCAGGGTCCACAGTTAAAAGCATCAAAGGCTGACTCTTGCTGATTAAGCAGAAAAATAATTTATGACAAGGGTTTTGTGCAACTCACAAAATTGTTGGGAAGACTAGAGAAATAGGCCTGAGGATAATCTTCCAGAAAGAGGGCCCCAAACTTTAGAACTGGTCTGATGGGAAAACTTCATCATGCTGCTGCTGTAAACACTGAACACTAGATGCCATAGTTGTTACCAGACAAAGGCCATGGATTCTTTTGCCTGATGCACTCAGTAACCAATCCTGAGACGCCGGGGTTTTAAAGAGAGAAAGAGTTCATTACTAAGCATGTAGGTAGGAGAGCAGATGGCCTAGTGGCCCAAAATCTGTCTCCTCGAACTGCAATAAATTCGGGTAGTTTGTTAGAGAAAAGATGGGCAGGGTTTAGGATGATGAGCACAGTGGCCGCAGATGATGTAATTACAGGCGATCTAATTATTGAACATGCGCAGATTAATTACATGCTTAGTTACAGAATGTATGAAAGAAAAAGGCAGAATGAGGTCTAGGTGACTTGTAGGTTAAAGTCTAAGCGCCTGCACATGTCAGGTAGGCCCACTGGGTTTAGATCCAGTCTTGGCCATCAAGATAACTTTAGATTTGAGGTGGATTCATTCCTGGCTGACCCAAGACCCTTCATTTATAAACATCAGGGGCTGTCTTTAACAATTACAAGATTCTAAAGTTGAAAAACTGGACAACTGGATACAAATGAAGGTTAGTCACAGGGTTTTACAATCTCAGAGGCAGAAGATAAGGGCTAGACATCATTATCAGAGATAAAGGCAGCTGGATTACAATTCAGAGATTTCAAGTATTTCCCTCTGTCTGCTCCAATATGCGAGAAAGAAAAAAAAAAGGAATATTTGCATAATGATTCAGTAATCAAAATCATCCCTTAAATCCTGATTTCTCGGTTACATAGTGAACTAAATTCTTACAAGAACTTGGCTTTATAGAAACTACAATTGTCACTAAGTATCAAGACCATTTCTGTGCATAACAACTCATTCTGTGAATGACACCTCTGGGGTTATACAGTATGTTCATACTGCTTCAGTTATGGGAGCTCAACTTGTAGCCCCTGCTTGACCCTGAAAGCTAGTCATCTCTGTTGCCACCCTCAGCGGCAAAATGGATTTTGCACAAAGCTTCCTCCTTTAAGCAGTAATCTGTTGTACTTGGATCTAATTGGTGGATTCTGGCTCACATACTAAGGAGCTAGCTCCAAATGAGGGCTTGGAGAAGCAAGGTTTCTGTTTTCTCTCTTACAAGAGTCAAATTTCATAATGTGGACACTTCTCCAAACATAGAAAATAAATCCATATACTAAGTAGCTAGATGTTTGCCACTGTCTACTCTATTTCATAAATTAAAATAGCAGAACAAACAAAGGAGACGAGGTGCCCATGGGGGTGCATGTGGGGCAAGGACATCCAACATGCTAGATATTCTCGTTACCCCTCTGAATCCACACTCCACCCTTCTCCATCCTGCTCTGTGCCGCTGGAGGCTGACCTGTGTAGACACCGACACTGACTTCCTTGCCTTCCAGCTTCCATTTGTGTTTGGCCCATGCGGGAAGCCAGCTGGAGATGGGTAGGTAGCAGAAGGGAGGAGTCATTTAGCCCCCAATCCCCTCTCATCTGACTTGCAGATTTTTTTTTTTTTTTTTTTTATTGAAGTTCCCCATAGGGTGGCCCTCTCTTATAGCTTTTTCTGAGTTCTGGCCACCATTCCCTCTTCCTGCTCCTAGAAAGTAGTGGCTCCCACTATTGCTAGCCTGGGAGCATAGAGCCTTCCCTTGTGGTTTTTTTATGAATTCGAATAAAACTCTACAAAGGGTTGTCTTGCTTAAATAGCTATTCTCCAGTTGCTTCTGATTGATGGATAATTTCCTCTCACATTTTAACAGATGTCTTAGCTATTTTTACCGCCTGTAACATGAAGTCCTTTGCATATAAAACCTTTACTAATATGACACAGTGATGGATCAGTTGAAATTTTTACTGCATTCTAGTTTTAGAAAAAAGTTTATATCAGGGTAACAGTGTGAAAAAAAATCAAGTGGCTATATAGGTTCAACCCATTAGCCTACATCTGCACTCAGCATTGAGTATGTGCTCAACTGATCTTTAGAATGATGAATCTGAGAACTGCAATGTTCTCAGGCTTTAAAATTGTTATATTATGTTTGATATATACTAAATGCCTTGTCTTATTCTCCTAGGGCTGCCATAACAAAGTACCACAGACTGATGGATTAAAACAACAGAAATGGATTGTCTTGCAGTCCTGCAGGCTAGAAGCCTGAAATCAAGGTCCTCTGAAATCTGTAGGGTTTAGGTGGTGGCGTGCCAACAATCCGAGGTATTACTTAAGCTCTGCTTCTGTCATGTGACAGAAGACACACATCTTCTATCTGTCTGTCCAAGTTTCTCTTCTTATTAGGACATCAGTCATGTGAGGGTAGGGACCGCTATAGTTCAGTTTGGCCTCAGCTTCACTAGTAACATATTCAAAGTTCCTATTTCTGAAATAGGGTCACATTCAAGGTACCTACCTGAGGGCTTGAATATGTCTTTTTAGGGGACACAAGCCAATCCATAATATGTCTTCTGTGTGCTTAGATCTCAAGTTTTATGGGGAATGAAGAAATACGAGATATGGTGCCCGAACTCAAAGAACTTACAATATAATGGAAACAATAGTAAAATTATTTAAATAATATTAAATGCTAAAGTATTCAGCTTGGTAGGGTCCACTATGATACATATTTCAGTGTTTCTAACTGGTCAAGCAGCTTGGACCAGTGAATCTTGGTGGATGGCCCAGTTGGAAACTATAATCATACCTCTTCTCTAGACTTCTCGTAATATAGCTTGGAATTGTATTTCATTTTTAGCATCCATGTCCCATAACTGCCTCTAAATCTGTTTCATAATAATGATTCCAACAAAGATTTTTTATATCCTGCACTTGTGCAATTCATGTTTTGAACCTATAAATGAAATTTTAAACTCATCCCTGTTCAATTTATTCTGGTTGTTGAGGCCCGTTATTCCAATTCATTAAAATACCTTGGACTCTGATTTTATCGTTCAATTTATCAGCTTTTCTTCCCAATTTTGGATTACCTGAAACTTCAACTTTACTTTGTCCTAATTGTAAGGAGGAACACTGTGAAGTTTTCAAAGCATTGCTGCGTATATTAGCTCATTTCATCATCACAAATTCCCAGAGCATGTTTATCCCCTGGCTGACAGATAAAACAACTGAAGCTCAGAGGGGTGAGGTGACTTACTAGCAATTGCAGGCCCAGGAAAAGTACGGATGTCTTTAGACTGTGGCCTTGGTGTCCTTGCTTTCTTAAAAAATACTATATTTAAAAAAATGGGCTTTTCATTTAATTTTATTTTACAGGTAACATTTTAAATACATTAACATACACTCTACCTTAACATTGGATAAAGTTAAACACTACAGAGTAAGTGAAAATGCCAACTCCATATCCCTCTCCAAAGGTATTTATCCATTGTGCTTATTTTCTGAAATTTGCTTTTTTCACTTCTTAATGTATTTTAGAACTCTTTCCATGTCAACATTTTCATATATTACTCATTCTATCTGCTGCGCAGTGTTCCATTGTAGGGATTTGTATAATTTATTTAACTTTCCACCTCTTCATAGACAGTAATATTGTTTCCATGTTTTGTTATGTAAAAAAATGATGCAATGACAGGACTGATTGCAAAAATTCAGAAATGGATACTATGTAATTGTAGCACAATAATGGGACAGAAATCCTAGAATGAGCTGGGACTCAGCATCAAGGGATTGAGAAAAACTTCTTGACCCAAAGGGGGAAGAGAGAAATGAAACAAAATAAAGTTTCAATGGCTGAGAGATTACAAACAGAGTTAAGAGGTTATCCTGGAGGTTATTCTTACACATTACATAGATATCCCCTTTTTAGTTAAAGGTGTATTAGAGAGGCTAGAGGGAAGTGCTTGAAACTGAAGAGCTGTGTCCCAGTAGCCATGTTTCTTGAAGATGAATGTATAATGATATAGCTTTCACAATGTGACTATGTGATTGTGAAAACCTTGTGTCTGATGCTCCTTTTATCTATGATATTGACAGATGAGTAAAAAATATAGATTAAAAATAAATAAATGATGGGGGAACAAATGTTAAAATAAACTGAGTCAATTGAAATACTAGTGAACAATAAAAGGGAGTGGTAAGGGGTATAGAAAAAAATAGGGGGAACAAAGGTTAAAATATATTGAGTAGATGGAAATACTAGTGGTCAGGGGTAAGGGGTATGGTCTGTATGAACTTTTTCTTTTTTCTTTTCTTTTTCTGGAGTGATGCAAATGTTCTAAAAATTGATCATGGTGATGAATGTACTACTATGTGGTGTTATTGTGAGCCGTTGATTGTACACCATGCGTGGAATGTTTGTATGTTAAGAATATTCATGTTTTTATGTTGTTTTGGCTTGATAATAAAAAATAAATTAAAAAAAAACGGTGCAATGAATATCTTGTACAATGACTCTTTGGGCACCTGTGTGGGAATTTCTCTAGGCTATATACCTGGAAGTAGAATTGCTGCTTGAAGGGTATGTATTTAAATCTTGATAACTAATGCTAAATTTTCCTCCAAATAGGCTGTACCAATTTTCATTCAATTTCTAGTCTCACTAATGGGTGAAAATAGAAATTTCCCCACACTTGCCACAACACTTGATAGTAATAAATGCTTCAGTTTTTACTTATTTGGATAGTCCAATTATAATGAGTCTGAACACCTTGTATCTTCTCTTCGTATTCTTACCCTTTCCATAGTATTCTTTTTTCTGTGCTTTATCTTGTCTTCATCTGCATCTCTGAAAAAATATTGAATAATATAGGAGCATGTTTAAGCTATAAGCGGGTTCTCATTTCGGTAGCACATATACTAAAATCGGAATGATACTGAGAAGATTAGCATGGCCTCTGTGCAAGGATGACATGAAAATTCATGAAGCATTCCATATTTTAAAAAAATAAAGAAAAAAAGCTATAAGTGGACTTAGACGTGGATTTACTAACAAACATTTGAATGCAACTGCTTGACAAGCAATAAATTCCGTCCCCATCAGGCTTCCGTCCCCCAAGGCTACAAACTGGGCGATATCCTTCTCTCTTGTTCAAATGAATGGTATAGTATCTTTGCAAAACATCTTGCTGAAAAAAGATTATTGTGCCTGGTATTTTATAGCCTTTCTATATCCTAGCTCTATCAGAAAATAATTTGAGATTCATTTAGCCTATCTTAATAATTGGTATACAAATGTTTATCTAATATGCATTCTAGAATATTGGAGAAAGTAATGCTAAGCCCACTCTATAGTTTACACAGTCCACTTTTTTTCCTTTTAGGAAACCTGTATGTTTTTGTGGCTTAGTTTTCTGATCCTGTCCCATTTTCTATTTCTCTAAGATGAGAGGCAGTAGTTCTGAGACCTATAATTTTTTTTGTTGGTGGTGGGGTGCAAAGCCTGATTACTGGGTTCTTCTTACTCTCACATCATTTAGGTTCACTTCAATTTACTCTTAGTGATATCTGTTTTACCTTCTCATGTTGAAGATCATGTTCCTTGCAGGAGAAGAAAGAAGCAATTGAGTGGCTCTGCCTTTACTGTGGATTCATTTAACAAGATCTCACACAAGCAGCCAGCCTATCCTTTCTTCATCTTTTTACTTCCAACAGTGTGTGTGTGTTTAAAGCCCTTTCTGTGGTTCGCACCACTTAGGACTCTTTGGCTCATTCTTAATTTTTGCCTTCTATCACTTTCTTCCAGGGTTTGTATCACTTTTGTATTCACCTTGGTTTTTGTCATTTCTTTTATCAGTCGTACATGTCATTATCCATTATCAGGAGCTATGCCTTTTTCTTGTTCAATTGTGTGCTAACTCTTATAGGGATTAAAGAATAGACTAGTATATTAAGGAAATAGTATTACTGGGTTTTGCATTTACCCTTTTAGTTACCTTTCCTAAAGATTTTCATGTCTTCACACTATTCCAAGATACTCTCTCTAGTCTTTTCCTTTCAACCTGCGGAACTTCCTTCAGTAATTTTTGTTAGGCGGGTCTTTTGTTGACAAACTCTTTCAGTTTCTATTTATTTGTGAATATTTTAACCTATCCCTCATGTTTGAAGGGCAGTTTTGCCAGATAAAAAGTTGGGGGCTGGGCAGTTTTTCTTTATCATTCCACCGCCTTCTCACATCCATGGTTTCTGTTGAGAAATTGGGACGTAGTCTTATTGAGGATCACTTGTATGTGACAAGTTACTTTCTCTTGGTGCATTCAACATTTTCTCATTATCTTTGGATTTGACGTCTTGATTAATATGTGTCTTGGAGTAGGTCTATTAGGGTTTATTCTGTTTGGAGTATGTTGCATTTCTTGAATATATATATTTATTTCTTTCAAAAGAGCTGAGAAAATTTTGTCCATTCTTTCCTGAAATATTCTTTGTGCCCCTTTTTCTTTCTTCTCTCCTTCTGGGACACCCAAGATGTGTATGTTTTGTGCTTTATGCACTTGGTCCAACTTATTCTGGACCTCTAGAATGGCCTGAGTTTAACTGTTCAGATTTTCTCAGCTCTTCTTCATCTGATTCTTGCTCTGGATATGCACTACAATTTTTAAGATTGTACTTTTTGGGCAGTTTTGTGTACCTCCAGTAGAAAGCTTCCTTTCCTCTATTCGTTCTGAGACTCTTGATCTTTTCTGCTTGTTTTTTTTTTTTTTGTAAAATTTTCTCCCCAGCTTCTATGTTTTGTTTAAATTCTCTCTCTCACTCGGTGCCCTCTTCCCCTTATACTTTTCACTTCTGGGACCTATTCTGTCTTACAGCAGTTCAGTTATATTCCCCACCCCCCCTCCTTTTCTCTCTGTGAGGATTTTCTGCCTCTTGTTTGTTTCCCATTAGTATACCCCACCCCAGTGAGCCAGAAGTGGTCAATCCAGAAAAATGGGTCAATTCAGAAAAGTCTGTTTTGTGTTTTGGTTGTCCTGCCAACAGAAACTGGACTAAGTGTATGCCCCTCTTGCCAATAGTTCTGCCTTGGTCTCTGTCTTTCTTTTTTCCACTTGAGACTGTGCTGGTTTCAAATTGTTATGTGCCCCAGAAAAGTGATGTTCTTATAATCTAATCTTGTGGGTGGGACCTCTTGACTAGGTTGTTTCCATGAAGATGTGACCCACCCAATTCAAAGAGGGTCTAAATCCTTTTACTGAAGTCCTTTATGAAGAGTATAAAAGGCAGAAAACAGAGAGAGAGCTCAGAGCCAACTCCATGTGTTTGCAGATGCTAAACTAAGAGATGAAATCCAGAGTTTTCCCCAGAAAAGCCACGTGAGGACCCATAAATGCTTAGAGAGAAAGCCACTGGAATCAGAAGCTGAAAGGAATGAACCAAGAGCAAGGACCAGATTCAAAATCAAGGTGTCTTTCTCTGGATAGCTTAATTTGGACATGTTCACAGCCTTAGAACTGTAAATTTGCAACCTAATAAATACCTTTTGCAAAAGCCAATCCATTTCTGGTATATTGCAATCCCATAGCATTAGTAAACCAAGAAAGGGCCCCTTTGTTTGCAACACGCAGCACCACTCAGTAGCTTGTGTTCTGTCCTGGGTCTCTGCAGATGTGGGTCCCTGTGCTTATATATGCACGGGTTCTACTCACGGTTGTGAGTAGCTCTATAGTCTGCATCCGTGGATGGAGGGACCTGGACAGCTGCCTCTGCACAACTCCCAAGCTGCATGGAACTGAGTGAGGGGTGGAGTCCAGACTGGTGTGTCTGGGATGGAAATTTCCTACCTGATCTTGGAGATTCTTTTTCTTTTTCTTCTCTTTGATTCAGTGTTTGTAGAGTCCTTCTCTAGTCTCTATCGTCCTCCAGAATTTTAGGCAGGTAGGATTTGTCCTTTTATGAGCTTATTCCAAGGAGATAATTTTCCAGGGGTTGTCTTACATAGCCACGTTGATGGTATCACTCCATTCCAATATGTTCTTTTGGTTTTTTTTTTTTTTTTGCATAGGCAGGGACCAGGAATTGAAGCCAGGTCTCCGGCATGGCGAGAGAGAGCTCTGCCTGCTGAGCCACCATGGCCCGCCCTCCAATATGTTCTTGATGTGGGTTTTGCAGGATCCTTCCTCCTGGAGACGTGCCCACCCCCCTCCCTATGGATTTGGCCTGGAAAACTCTCAGGTCCAGGAAGTGGGCAAGAGATTGGGATATTTTATCAGGATAAATAGCCTCAATCCTCTGCTCATCCATTTTTCTTCTAGAAATATCAGTGCCATTTTTAGTACCCATTAATTTTGCCCTTAGAGAAACTATATTCTCTTAACTATCCTCACAACTCAATGCCAGTTAAGCCTCCTAGGCTTCCACTCCAACCTTGTTGGTTGTTTCAATAGCTACAACTCTTTTACTTCTGGCAGTTAAGCATCACCAGGTGGCTCTAAGCTTGGGACCCCATGATCTCCATTGATATCAACTAGCTCAGTTCTGGGACAGCTGTTCTTATCATCAAACCTGGCCAGCAGGGGAGAGCCTCCACTGAACTTCTCAGCTGGTGTCCCTCTCACTATGCATTCCTGATGGTCTTGGTCAGACCTTGGGGTCTTCCTGTGGAACAAAATCATCTGATGAATATTCTGGCCTTACATAATATATCCACTCCAGCATAATCACTTTCTTGAGCTTTTTAATTCCTCCTTCAACCATCTGCCACAGCAATTCAGGCACTTTAACTTTGCTTGGGATGGGCAATTGTTTCTACAGGGTTCTAGAGGCTATTCTAACTACAAATTTGTACTATCCCCCAGAGGCTCAACCAGGGTATTAAATCCTATACCCCAAGAGTTCCCTAAAGTCAATAAACTGTACTTTATTCAGTTTTGTGTTCTGGCTTCTTGATCAACTCTCTCAAAATCCAGTTCCAAGAACACTGGCCTGGCTCCTGTTGGTACATGACAGCTAATTTTTTTTTTAAACTCCTTTGATGTGTAATTTCTTTCTACCTTATCAGCATGCCAGCTAGATTATGCTGTGAGTTAATCCTAGTTATCAGTCTGGCAGCTAGGAGGGCAGGTATGTGCAAATTCTGAGGAGGTGGGGAGAGCCTGTTGCCTTATTCAGGAGAGGCCACTGCAGTGCTTCCAGTATGGCAGAGAGCAAGAGATGGTGCTAGCTCTTAATAAGCAGGCGTGGATCAACTCTTCATGCTTTGAGGGTACTGAGTTTAGAGAACAAAAACCTTCAGGAACATCTAACCAATTGTCTTTATCCTATGTATCAGGGCCACAGGTTTTCCCAGCCAGGCCCTGTCCTTGTGACTAATAGACCTGCCCAGGCTGAGCATTCATTCTTTGAAGCTTGATAGTTGCATTAAATTCTGATTTTGGTCTTCATTTTTTCTCCCCTCCCACTGCAGGAGATAAAAATCTCTTTCTGAGCTACCAAAGGGGCCCTCTGGCCTTTAATTACTTGTTAACTGAAAATGAAGCTTTTCATTGTCACTTTATAGGATCTCAATGAAATCTAATAACAACCAGCCCATTCCAGCCTCCTTGTATGTGCTACCCAACTTTTCGGGTACTTTGAAAAGTACCCCCTACTTTTCAAAGCCTGAAACATTGCAGCATCCAGTGTTTTCCTCCATTGGAGCATTCTCCCAAGGCACCACAAGTGAGAGTTTTAGCAATTTGGACCACTATCTTGTGCTAGAGACTATCCTTGGCACACATAGCATCTGGAATGTGGTTCTCACTACCAACTGGATAGTAAGTGATCCAGGCGTAGAACCTCATTTTACGCCTGCCTTCTTGGACCATTCTCTGTATACCTGTGCCATTTGAATCCTGAGAAAAGAGATGTCAAGACACAGTCAGAGGTGCAAGAGATTTATAGGGGAGATGACGGGGAGAAAAAAATGCCTGTGAAAAATAAATGGAAGGAAGCAGAATAGGGTCCACAATGCAGACACGATATCTATAAAAAGAAAGAGGGAAGAAAGCAGAATTGGAAATGGAGAACATCAGACTGAAATCATGTTCTGACAGTCTTGGCCAATCCAATGAGGAGCTCTGGATCAAAGAAAGCCTGTTAGAGGAGTCCTGTATAGAGCAAATGGTCAGGTCCTAGTGACCCCACTATGATCAGCTCTTGGAAGAACATGGCATCGGCACTGTCACTGGAAACTTCAGCTACCTATCTTTGCAACTGAGCAACATGTTCTTTCTTGAAGAGAGATTTGGGAAGACCATCTCTATGCTGCCATACCTTTACAGGCTTAGCAACTCAGGCTTGTTGGCACTAGGGAGCCAACCCTCAGCCCCTCTGATAGCATGGTCACTTATCCAGACTTCCCATGGCTTCACAAGTGACCCATCATCAGGGGAATTGTCTGTAAAATAAAGTAATCCATCCTGTGGGGAAGCTTCTTTCTAGGCTGCTAAGAAAACATGCTCTCCTCAGTATCTAGTAGAGGAGGTCATGCTGGTACCACTGTTTCCATGTTCTACGATCTCTCTCTGAAGGGAAAGGCCCATGGATACCATGATTTCAATAGGCACTTCCTTCCATTTTTCAAGCTCTTAACAGTTATTTTGAATCATCTCCACTTCTTCGGTAACTTTTTATTTCTGGTTTCTTTTCATTATAGTTTCTTCAAGACTATCTGGGGGCTCTCTCCCTCTCTAATAGTAAGTTATTGCATCAGAGAGGTTGAAAAGAAGTGATAACCCTGTTGCTAACACGAATGCCAGATGGCACTGTGCTGGATTCGGAGATAGTTAAAACCAGCACCCATTTCCAAAGAAATGAAAGAACGTTAAGCATGCAAGGTTTAATTGAGAATATGGCCCTTTGGCAGTGCAGAGTGAGCCTGTCCTATCCTTGGTTTTGCATCCAGGGGCCTTATTTTTCCACGAGTGGACTATAGATCGGATGGGGTTAAAGATGTCATTCACTGAATATAGGGACTCAGGCAAGATTTCACTTTATTCCAAGGTCCAAGAGAGTGGGACAAATTGTCAGGACTGGAGAACAAGCCATGTGTGTGATTAGATGATCATGTCTAGTGGTATTCTCTGTCTTTAGTTTCCCATTTGTTCAACTTCCAGTTTGTAAGTCAGTCTTATCTGAACAATTCAGGCTCATAAGGCTATGCTACAGTTTTTCAAGAGAAGGATCTATGCTTTAATCAGAGTTTAAAAAAAGTCGTTGTTCAGTATGAAGGCAACAGGTCCCAAGGAGGTGACTCTCACTAGGATGTTCTTTTTGGTTAACCTTGAGGATGGTCATGTTCCATCAAACCTTAGCATTCTCTCCTCTGAGAGGGCAACGACCTTGAATATGCAAACAGGTATTTGGCTATCAACTCAGGCAAGAATAGAAATTGAACCCATCCTCCAGATCCAACGGCATTTCCATCATAGAGTATATTTTCTAGATCTGAATTGCTTCCTTAAAAGTAATATTATTAGTAATGGCTAACAGTCCAAGGACTATTCTGAGCATTTTATAATTACACATTAACCCATTTGATGTTCATAATAATAAACTCTATGAAGTAGGTGCTGTGATCTTCTCCATATTGTAAATGACGAAACAGAGGTGTAGAGAAGGGCAGTGACTTTCCCAAATTATAGAACCACTAGGTGTTGTAGCCAGGGTTTGAGTTAAAGCAGCCTGGCTCTAAGTTCACACCGGGAGCCTTTAAATGACATTGCCCATTAAAAGATTCATCAAGCCTCCCGATGTTGCCTCAAGAAATCTTAAAGGAATATTCAAGAACAGGTGATTGCTTGGTAAAATTAACCCAAAGAAGTAACTCTTGGGTGCCGGGTAGGATGGACCACTCCCATTGGAAGCCAGTGTCGCTGTATGCCAGGGATTTCATTGAAGCTGCTGATTCTGGAACTTCTCAGAAGGCTCTTTTAAATCTGGGGTTTGCCACACACACACACACACACACACACACACACACACACACACACACACAAATTATAAATCCCTTCTCTCCTTTCTAGGCAGCTCTGGCCTATTGGCAAAGCAATTAATACCTAGAAAGGAGCTCAACTCCCCAGCAGCATTCTACAATAGTTTATCTCTTCCCAGCTGTTTGCCCCACCTGTTTGTCAAGACTATTCAGCATGTCTCTTGGTCTAGGGACCTGTAGGAAGCCTTTTAAATTTACTTTGGTCTTTTCTAAACTGTTATTTTCTACCCTTAGGAAACAAGCAAAGCAATGAACACTTAGTAATAAATTAAGGTGGATAGTAGACTAATCCATTTTAGAAAGATTTTTCTACTGGAAGGTTTTTCCAGTTAACCTTCCATCTCCCATTACTCAGAAAATTAAATTAACAGGAACCCACATTCCTGAGCATGCTGGTGAATCCATATTTCAATGTAAAACAAAGTCAATATTATGGTCATTAATCTGATTTTTCTCTAGGGAACCTATTTATTTGATTAATGTTTTTCCATTGTAACTCTCACTTACCAGTGAGTCTCTCCAATATGGTTTTTCTTTGCTGGAGAGTGGTTTAAAAATTCTGTCCTGAGAATAAGAAAATGTTCATGGGATTGATCAATGGGAAAAATATCACAGAAGAACTCCACATCAGACCTGGAGATCCACTTCAGTTTTCTCGTCATCTAAAGTGGGACAATTAGACATCTGTGAGATACTGATTTGTGTTCCAGCAGCACTGGATAATACTGACTGGCCATGATATTGTGTGATGTATTACCTACCAGTTTTTAGAATTAACTGACCCTGATGCCACGTCTTTTCATCAAGTTTGTGTACGAAATATTTACATGATTCTTTGAAGCCTGTAGAGCACTTTGTAAGTTCCAGGTGAGCTAGGACTGTTTCTCAAATCAGGGTCCATGAACACTAAAATCAGATCACCTTAGGGACAGTGTTAAAAATGCAAATGGCTAAGCCTCTGACAGAATCACAAAATGAGATTATTTAAGGAGAGCCACAGGCAATTGTATTTTTACAATTCTTAAGTACATTTGAAGTTTGAGAAGGTCAGGCTAGCTGAAACAAATAGTGTAAGTTAAAAATCAGCTGAGAATAGAATTTTTTGTAGATATCCACAAGCTGATTTTAAAATTTATACGGAGAGGCAAAATAATTAGAATAGCCAAAACAATTTTGAAAAAAGAACAAAGTTGGAGGATTCATACTACCTGGTTTTAAGTCATACTAAAAAGCATTAACAATCAAGCAGTGTGTTGCTGGTGGAAGGATAGACACATAGATCAGTGGAATAGTGTGTAGAACTGAGAGAGAAACCCATGCAAATATAGCCAATTGTTTTTTTTCTTTTTTCTTACATGGGCAGGCACCAGGAATCAAACCTGGGTCCTCTGGCATGGCAGGTGAACATTCTTGCGTGCTGAGCCACTGTGGCCCGCCCACCAATTGGTTTTTTTTTTTTTTAATTAATTAAAAAAAAATTGACTAACACAACATTTAGAAATCATTCCATTCTATATATGCAATCAGTAATTCTTAATATCAGCACATAGATGTATGATCATCATTTCTTAGTACATTTGCATCGATTTAGAAAAAGAAATAGCAAGACAACAGAAAAAGAAATAAAATGATAATATAGAGAAAAAATAAAAATAAAAATACAAAAAATATATATATAAAAAAACAGAACAAACAAACAAACAAACAAAAAACTATAGCTCAGATGCAGCTTCATTCAGTGTTTTAACATAATTACATTGCAATTAGGTAGTATTGTGCTGTCCATTTTTCAGTTTTTGTATCTAGTCCTGTTGCACAATCTGTATCCCTTCAGCTCCAATTACCCATTATCTTACCTTATTTCTAACTCCTGATGGTCTCTGTTACCAATGACATATTCCAAGTTTATTCTCTAATGTCGATTCACATCAGTGGGACCATACAGTATTTGTCCTTTAGTTTTTGGCTAGTCTCACTCAGCATAATGTTCTCTAGGTCCATCCATGTTATTACATGCTTCATAAGTTTATTCTGTCTTAAAGCTGCATAATATTCCATCATATGTATATACCACAGTTTGTTTAGCCACTCGTCTGTTGATGGACATTTTGGCTGTTTCCATCTCTTTGCAATTGTAAATAATGCTGCTATAAACATTGGTGTGCAAATGTCTGCTTGTGTCTTTGCCCTTAAGTCCTTTGAGTAGATACCTAGCAATGGTATTGCTGGGTCGTATGGCAATTCTATATTCAGGTTTTTGAGGAACCGCCAAACTGCCTCCCACAGTGGTTGCACCATTTGACATTCCCACCAACAGTGGATAAGTATGCCTCTTTCTCCGCATCCTCTCCAGCACTTGTCATTTTCTGTTTTGTTGATAATGGCCATTCTGGTGGGTGTGAGATGATATCTCATTGTGGTTTTGATTTGCATTTCTCTAATGGCCAGGGACATTGAGCATCTCTTCATGTGCCTTTTGGCCATTTGTATTTCCTCTTCTGAGAGGTGTCTGTTCAAGTCTTTTTCCCATTTTATAATTGGGTTGGCTGTCTTTTTGTTGTTGAGTTGAACAATCTCTTTATAAATTCTGGATACTAGACCTTTATCTGATATGTCGTTTCCAAATATTGTCTCCCGTTGTGTAGGCTGTCTTTCTACTTTCTTGATGAAGTTCTTTGATGCACAAAAGTGTTTAATTTTGAGGAGCTCCCATTTATTTCTTTCTTTCTTCAGTGCTCTTGCTTTAGGTTTAAGGTCCATAAAATCGCCTCCAATTGTAAGTTTTATAAGATATCTCCCTACATTTTCCTCTAACTGTTTTATGGTCTTAGACCTAATGTTTAGATCTTTGATCCATTTTGAGTTAACTTTTGTATAGGGTGTGAGATACGGGTCCTCTTTCATTCTTTTGCATATGGATATCCAGTTCTCTAGGCACCATTTATTGAAGAGACTGTTCTGTCCCAGGTGAGATGGCTTGACTGCCTTATCAAAGATCAAATGTCCGTAGATGAGAGGGTCTATATCTGAGCACTCTATTCGATTCCATTGGTCGATATATCTATCTTTATGCCAATACCATGCTGTTTTGACCACTGTGGCTTCATAATATGCCTTAAAGTCTGGCAGCGTGAGACCTCCAGCTTGGTTTTTTTTTCCCACCAATTGGTTTTTAACAAAAGATTGAATTAAATTCAATGGAGAAAGGGCAGTCTTTTAAACAAATGGTCCGTGAAAATGAGCCTCAATACTGCATATCCTATACAAAAATTAACTCAAATGGATTATAGACCAAAATACAAAGTGTAAAACTATAGAAATTTTAGAAGAAAGCATAGGAGAAAATCTTTGTGAGCTTGGGGTAGGCAAGGTGTTCTTAGATTTAACAGCAAAAGCATGAACCCTGTGGTAGTTTGCACTTGTATGTACCACCAGAAACACATGTTCTTAAACTTAATCCCAGTGGGTGTGAACCCAGTGTAGGTAGGACCTTTTGATGAAGTGACTTCAGTTAAGGTGTGACCCACCTCAATCAGGATGTGTCTTAATCCTATTACTGGAGTCCTTTATAAGCAAAATGAAATACAGGCAGTGAGGGAGCAAGCCACAGAGCACGGGCCAGAGGGTGAATATCAACAGAACTTGAAAGAAGTGAGGGAACAGGAGAAGCTGCCACGTGCCTTGCCATACGACAAGATAAGGACCAAGGATTGCCTCCAGCCAATCCCAGCATGCTACAGTCTTCAGGGAGAAAGCATTGTCTTGATTTGGAATTTTTCCTAACCACAAAACTGTGAACCATTAAATTCCCTTTTTTTTTTTTTTTTTTTTACCCATTGAGTGGTGTTTGTTTGAATATCCCAGGAAACTAAATCAATTCCTATGAGAAAAAAGTGATACATGGAACATTTAAAACTTTGCCTTGGGTAGTCTCTTAGTCTGCCAGGTTTCTATGACAAATACACACAATAGGTTACTTAAATAATGGAAAATTACTGGCTCACAGTTTTGAGGTTAGAAGGCCAAAATCAAGATATTGGCAAAGTTTGCTTTCTCCTGGAACCTGTGGAGTTCTGATGCTGGCTGTCAGGAATTTCTAGGTCCTTTGACATGTATCTGTGCCTCTCATTGCATGGCAATATCTTCTCCTTTTGTCACCTCTTCTAGCTTCTTTTTATAAGGCCTCCAGTAAAACGGATTAAGACCCACCCTCATACAATTGGGCCAGGCCTTAACTGAAAATATCTTCAAGAGTCCCTATTCACTGATATTGTGAATTACTGATTATATATGTAGAAAGGAATGAGCACATGTTAAGAATGTTTGTGTTTCTTTCTTGTAATATATTTTTTAATTAATTAAAAAAAAGAGTCCCTAGTCATACAGCAATAATATATTATAATTAAGAACATGTCTAAATTGGAGTACATAATTCAGACTACCACACACAGACATTGTTAAGAGAAAGACAGATAAACTACAGACTGGGAGAAGATATTTGCGCATCACACATCTGTCAAAGGACTTTTATCCAGAATATGTAAAGAACTCTCAAAATTCAACAGTAAGGCTACAACCCAATAAAAAATGGGTAGAAGATCTGATCAGATAATCTCATCAAAGATCATACATAGATGCAAATAAGCACATGAAAAGATGCTCGATATCATTAGTGATTAGGGAAATGCAAATTAAAACCACAAATGCAAATTAAAACTCCACTCTTTTCCAGAGAAAAGAGTGGAGTAAGGGCATCCAGTACTTGCTCCTCCACAAACAGCTGGTGTACCAAAGGGAACTGACTGAAACAAGTGTTCTGGTGCTCCAGAGGCCAAGGGTGCACTGTAGAGCATCCTGGTAAGAATGGGACAAAGAGACTGAAAAACTTGCTCTGCAGCAGCTGCTGGAACCAGTTCCCCATTCTATTTTTTTTTTTTTCATTCCTATGGTGCCTACTCATTTTATTTAAAGGATAAATTACAAATTAAGGCACTCCCATATTGAGTACAGACATAGAATTCTGCACATGTAAGCTCTCTGGCTTGCTTATCAGAATGGTAGATAAGGACTTTCCATTTCCTTTAGATTTATAATGTGAGTTCCTCCATGTGGTATATCATCAGACCAATTACTCAGAGCTTTGCTATGAAGATGACATTCATAGGGGTTCTTTCCTAGATAAGTTTTTTTTTCTATTAACTGAAATAGTTCTGGTGATTAAAGGCACTACCATATTATTGCAACATTTCTTCAATATGTGAGTTCTCCAGTATGTTTAAAGGTTAAAGTTATGGCTGAAATCTCTTCCATATTCAAAATGTGTAGTATGAGTTCTCCCATTCTAACTAATGTCAGAATATTGACTGAGGGCTTCCCCACGTTGATGATATTCCTAGGTTTCTTCTTAAGTTTGAATAATTTCATGCTAAGGTTAGAAAAATTAAGGTGTTCCCACATAGATGGCATTCTTGTGGCTTCTGTCCACTTTACGTTCTCTCATGTTCCCTGAGGGCAGAACTATGGGCAAAAGCTTTCTCACAGAGATGACATCTGTGGGGTTTCTTTTGAGTCTGAGTTCTCTCATGTTGTCAGAGGGTAGAACAATGACTGAAGTCCTTCTCACAAGTATGGCATTCATAGGTTTTCTCTCCAGGTATGTGTTCTCTCACGTTGTGTAAGATTAGAATATTGACTGAAGATTTTCCCACATGTATGACACTCATAAAGTTTCATTCCAGTGTGAATTCTCTCATGTTGCTTGAGGGCAGAACAATCAACAAAACTTTCCCACAACTCTTTTTTTTTAATGCAATTTTATTGAGATACATTATATATTCACATACCATATAATCATTCAAATTTTACAATCAATGGTTCACAGTGTCATCATATAGCTGTGCATTCATCATCACAATTGATTTTTGAACATTTTCATTACTCTAAAAAAAAGTAAAAAAGAGCACCCAAAACATCCTATAGCACCCTCCTCCCACTATTCATTTATTTTTTGTCTTTTTTTTCATACTCCTTTATCCATACACTGGACAGAGGGATTATCACTCACAAAGTTTTCACAATCACACAGTCATAACTTAGAAGCACTATAGTTGTTCAATCATCTTCAAGAATCAAAGTTATTGGATTACAGTTCACCAGTTTCAGGTATTTCCCTCTAGCTACTCTAATAAATAAAAAACTGAAAATAGATATCTGTATACTTGTATTAGTCAGGGCTCTCTAGAGAAACAGAACCAACAGGAGATATCTGTAAATAAGAGATTTATAAAAGTGTCTCACAGAACTGTGGGGATGTAGGAGCCCAGAATCTGTAAGGCAGGCTGTGAGCTGACAGCTCCAGTGACGGTCCTCAATGAACTCCCCCGGAGAGGCTGGCTGGCTGAAGCAGAGAGATTCTCTCTTCTGAATTCTCCTTAAAATCCTTCAGGTGATTAGATTAAGTGTCGCTCATAGCACAAGATGCTCCCCTTAGTATGCCCCACAATTTCGTTCCTTCTTGCTGCTGCTCAATTGTTCACTATATGTATACACCACAGTTCCCCCTTCTATTCCTCAGTCAATGTACCTTTAGGCCACTGCCGTCCATTGCAAAACATGTACACTGCTGCCATAAACACCAGTGTGCAAATGTCTATTCGTGTTCCCCCTCTCATTTCCTCCAAGTATACACCTCATCTTTCACTCCTGAGGTGGGCTACCTCAGGGTCTGTTAGCTGCTGGCTGCTGAAGACAGAGAGAGACATGGAAGTCCTTCTCTAGAACACGCTGAGGCACACCATGATCATGGCTTTTGATTGGTGAATTCAGATTGCTGAGTCCAAGCTCTCTGCTGCTGTTTTAGACCATCCCAGACAGGGACTCCCAAGGGCATTGTTTCAACCCTGCCCCAAATGGAAGTTTAAAACCACGGTACCTATAGAAGGCTATGGGGAACAGTTTGCTGAAGGGTTCAAAAGCAATGGAACCCAGCAGCTAAGCCTAGCCCGCTGGCCAGGTTAAGAAAACACAGTTTGGATAGCTATAAAAAGGCTTTTGACATCTTTTTGAAGAGCTTTAGGGCTCTTTGAAGCTGGTCTGCAGTGCCCGCTTCATGGATCTATAGCCCTGTTTTCACTGGGAAGTGCTAACTTCAGAAAATCCTCTCCAGAGTGTCCCTTCTCCTACAATTTGCCCTCCAGGCAAAAGCAGTTAGTGGCAATGAAGTTAGTGTAAATAAAACCATGGTGGCAAAAGCAAACAGAACAGATCAGGATTCCCAGAGAAGGACCAGAGAAAGGAAGCTTTCTCCTGGGGATGAAACAATTATACAAATAGTGCAATCTTAAAAATTGAACTGCATATCCAGAGTAAGAATCAGACAAAGAAGAGTTGAAAATATTTTATTGGTTAAAGGCAATTCTAAAGGTCTAGAATAAGTTGAACACACTCCCAATCAAAATTCCAACAACCTACTTTGCAGAAATGGAAAAGTCAATTATTAAATTGATTTGGAAGGGTAAGGGGCACCAAATAACCAAAAATATATTGCAAATAAAGAACAAACTTGGAGGATTTGCACTTGCTGACTTTAAAGCATATTATAAAGCTACTATGGCCAAAAGAGCATGGTACTGGCATAAAGACAGGTATACTGACCAGTGGAATTGAATTGAGGGTTCAGAAATAATCCCTCACATTTATGGCCAACTGATATTTAACAAGGCTGCTAAATCCACTCAAATGGGACAAAATAATCTCTTTAACAAATAGTGCTGGGAGAACTGGATATCCATATCCAAAAGAATGAAAGAGGATCCTTACCTCACATCTTATACAAAAATTAACTCAAAATGCATGAAAAATCTAAATATAAGCACCAGGACCATAAAACTTTAGAAGAAAATGTAGGGAAGCATCTTCAAGATCATGTGATAGGCAATGGTTTCTTAGATTTTACATCCAAAGCATAAGCAACAAAATAAGCAACAAAATAAAAAGCAGATAAATGGGACCTCCTTAAACTTAACTTTTGCACTTCAAAGAGCTTTGTAAAGAAACTGAAAAACAGTCTTCTCAATGAGAGAAAATATTTGGAAGCCACATATGTGATAAGGATTTGATATCCAGAATATATAAAGAAATTCTACAACTCAACAACAAAAAGACAAACAACCCAATTAAAATATGGGCAAAAGACTTAAATAGACATTTTTCCAAAGAGAAATACAAATGGCTAAAAAGCACATAAAAAGATGTCCAACATCACTAGCTACTAGGGAAATGAAAATCAAAACCACATGAGATATCATTTCACACGTACTAGAGTGGCCACTATTAAGAAAAAACATAAAACTGTAAGTGTTGGAGAAGACGTGAAGAAATAGGAACACTGCTTCACTGCTGGTGGGAATGTAAAATGGCACAACCGCTTAGGAAGACATGTGGTGGTTGCTCAGGAAGCTAAGTGTAGAATTGCCATATGATTCTGCAATCCTGTTACCAGTGTCCATCAACTGATGAATGGATAAACAACATGTGGTGTGTGTGTATATATATATATATATATGGAATATTATTCAGCTGTAAGAAGGAGTGAAGTCCTGATGGTATGTAACAGTATGGATGAACCTTGAGAACATTATTTTGAGTGAAATAAGCCAGACACAAAAAGACAAATGATAATCTTATTGAGATGAACAAATCATAATAAGCAAACTCATACATTTAGAATATAGAATGTAGTTTATCAGGGGATAGAAAGGGGGTAGAGTATGGGGAGTTGATGCTTAATTTCTACATAGGTTGGTTGAAAATGTTTAGGAATGGATATTGGTGGAGGCAGCACATTATTGTGGGTATAATTAACAGTGCTAAATTATGTTTGTGAATGGGGTTGATAGGGGAAGTTTTGGGTTGTGTTTATTACTAGAAGGAATGTTATAAGATACAGCATGGGACTATATAACATGGTGAGCCCTGTTGTGGTTAATAGTACAAGCATAAGAATGTTCTTTTATGAATTATAACAAATGTATGCCACTATCACAATATGTTAATCTGGTGATAGACAGGAAAAAATATACCTAATGTAAACTATGGACTATAGTTAACAGTCATGTTTTAATATTCATTCATCAATTGTAACAAAGGCACCAAACCAATGCAAAGTGCCAATAATAGGGGTTATATGGGATCACTGCATTTTTTTTTACATGACTTTTACATAAACTTACAATTTCTCTAATTAAAAAAAAAATTTTTTTAAATCACAAGGAGATATCACTAAAACAACACTACACAAAACAAAACACACTGACAATTCTAAGAGCTGATCAGAAAATGTACCATTGAAACTCTCATATATTGCTGGTAGGAATACAAAATGGCAGTTTCTCATAAAGTTTAACAACCACTTACCATCTGATCTAGAAATCCCACTTAGGTATTCATCTTAGAGAAATGAAAACCTATAGTCACACAAAAACTCATGTGCAAATATTTACAGCAGCAACTTTATTCATAATTATTGAAGACTGGAAGCAACCCAATGTCCTTCAACTAGTGAACACATAAACTACTTTTGTTTTTTTGGTGTATAGTCCAGGAACCAAACCCGAGTCTCCTGCATGAAAGGCGGGCATTCTAACCACTGAACTATCCACACACCCAATAGATAAACTTTTGGACATTCATTCAAGCAATGCTACTCAGCAAAAAAGAATGAACTGTTGACACATGTACCAAAATGAATGAATCTCAAATACATTATTCTAAATGAGACAAGCCAGATCCAAATGTTACAGACAATATGATTCTATTTATACAATACTCATGAAATGACAAAACTACAAGGCTGCGGTCTCCAGAGGTAAAGGGAAAGGGGGGTATTTGATTACAAATATGAAAATGTCGAGGGAGTTTTATAGGATGATGGAACTGCTCTGTATCTTAATTTTGGTGATGGTTATATGACTTTATACATTTGTCATGACATAGAACTGTACATCAAAAAGTTTGAATTTTACTTACATGAATTAAAAAATAAATTAAAAAAGAATCAGCAGGGCATATCTGATTCATAATTGCCAGTGAATCAAATCAACATTTTTTTTTTTTTTTTACATGGGCAGGCACCAAGAATCAAACCCAGGTCCTCTGGCATGGCAGGCAAGCATTCTTGCCTGCTGAGCCACCGTGGCCTGCCCTAAACCAACATTTTTTAAGACCTTTTTATGAGCGGGGCTTGGCCTGGGGGTTGAGAGAAGCAAAGCTTCTTAATAAGCTTCTTTTCTCTATAGACAGCAACCCACTAGAAGACATAAACAAGTACACAAGTAGTTAATAAAGGACAGAGTAGGATATGTATTAACAAGGGAACAAGGAAGGTGTAAATAGAGAACAGTGGATGCTTACCAGGAGAATCCCAAGGCTCGGAGAACTGTAAGGCTGAGTCACAGCAGAGATGAACTGGATTATAAACCAGCTAAAAATATGATAGAAGAAATTTATAAGCACGGAAAAATCTTATTGATCATGGAGGGTGTGATAGCTTGAAGCTGTTATGTACCCCAGCAAAGGCCATGCTCTTTTCATCCACCCCTTTGGGGACAGACCTATTGTGGGTGGGACCTTTCGATGAGATTGTTTCAATTCCGATGTGACTCACCCCATTCTAGGTGGGTCTTAATCCTTTGCTGGAGTCCTTAATGAGAGGATAAAAAACAGAAAAGCTGAGAGAGAGCGTGAAGAGAGAGCAATGCCCAGAGGCTAACTGAGGACCCAGATACTCAGAGTGAAAGCCACTGGGATCAGAAGCTGAAAGCAATGGAACCCAGGAGCTAAGCACTAGCAGATGCTGGCCATAGGCCTTCCATGTGACAGAGAAACTTCAAGTGCCAGAAGACTTTCCTCAAAGAAGGTATTGTCCTGATGCCTTAAGTTGGACATTTTCATGGCTTCAGAATTGTACATTTGTAAGTTAATAAATCTCCATTATAAAAACCAATTCATTTCTGGGATATTGCTTTCAGGCAGCTTTAGCAAACCAAAACAGAGGATAAGGTAATAAAAGCAAACTCTAAACATAATGAGATTTAGAATTAAGTTGCGTTGCCTTTAGATTCCCTAAGAAATTTCTTTATCGCTTCCCCAACTTCTACAGAAGTAGTTCCCTCTTCTGAGAACTGTAGGCATAACTTATTTTCTAGTGCTTTCTTTGCTTTATTGCCCTGGCAGATATTATGTGTGTGTGTGTGTTTTTCAAATTGGAGGTTTGTAGAAATCCTGCATCAAGCAAGTTTATCAATGCCATTTTTCCAAAAGCATATGCTCATATTTTGTCTCTGTGTCATATTTTGCTAATTCTCACAATATTTCAAATATTTTCATTGTTATTATATCTGTTATGGTGACTTTTGATTTGTGGTCTTTGATGCTACTATCATAATTGTTTTGGGGCACCACAAACTATGCCCACATGAAACAGTGAACTTCACTGATAAATGCTATGTGTATTCTGACTGCTCCACTGAACTACCATTCCCCTATCTCTCTGCCTCTTCCCAGACCTCCTTATTCCCTGAGACACAAGAATACTTAAATTAGACCAATTAATAAATAGCCCTAAATGGCCTCTGCATGTTCAAATAGATAGAAGAGTCACACATCTCTCAATTTAAATAAAAAGCTAGAAATGGAGGCTGCTGTTATGCAAAATTCAGTGAGATGATGCTAGTTAGATAGTATTAATTGTCATGGTTTGCCAACCCCCAATCAACAGCACTCCTGTTGCCTCTTAAGAACACCTAGGGCTCGAACTAATACTCTATACATGTTTCATGCACTAGGTTTGCCTTCCTGGAACATATAAATTCCCAGAAGGCTCCTAGGTCAGATAAATCTTGAAACCCAGAGGAACCAGCTTCTTCAGGTTTATCAATTAATTACATCCCTCTGTCCTTCAGTGTGGACACCCCTTCTTAACATGAAAAAGTCAGAACAGGCATTTCCCAATACAGAATGGGAGGATTAAGGGAAAAGGAGGAGATATAACAGAGAAAATGGGATTTAACAAGTGAGTATGGTTACTGATTCACTATATTAATATTCCTTCTAGCCTCCAGTGTTTTGGAACAGTTATAAGGAAAAATCTGAGATGATGGAATGGTAGCCCATGACAAACTCTGGGATCTATTCTGTAACTACTTGTTGAATTGTGCTTTAAAAATTATTGCTTTTTTTCCTTTACTTTGTATATATGTTATGTTATACAATAAAAACTTTTTAAAAAGTCTATGCTGATACTTAGTGAGGAAAGCACATCCCAAAACAAGGTAGGCCAAAAGCTAGACCTCTTGTTCCAAACAGTTAGCCAAGTTGTAAATGCAAAGGAAAAGTTCTTGAAGGAATTTAAAAGTTCTACTCTAGTGAACACAAGGATGAAGAGAAAGCAAAACAGCCTTACTGCTGCTATGGAGAAAGTTTTAGTAGTCTGGATAGAAGATCAAATGAGTCACAACATTCCCTTAAGCCAAAACCTAATCCAGAAATGCCTTTAATTTCCTCAATTCTGTGAAGGCTGAGAGAGATGAGGAAGCTGTAGAGGAAAAATTTGAAGCTAACAGAGGTTATTGGTTCTTGGGATTTGAGGTAAGAAGCCATCTTTATAACATAAAAGTACAGAGTGAAGCAGCAAGTGCTGATGTAAAGGTACAGCAAGTTATCTGGAAGAACTAGCTAAGAAAATTGATGAAGATGGCTACACTAAACAATAGATTTTCAATGTAGATGAAACAGCTTTCTATTGGAAGAAGATGCCATTTAGGATTTACATAGCTAGAGAGGAGAAGTCAGTGCTTGGCTTCAAAGCTTCAAGGGATAGACTAACTCTCTTGTTAGGGGCTGATACAGTTGGTGACTTTAAATTGAAGCCAATGCTCATTTATTTATCATTCTGAAAATCCTAAGACCTTAAGAATTATGCTAAATCTACTATGCCTGTGCTCTATAAATAGAACAACCTGGATTATAAAACCATCTGTCTACAACATAGTTTCCTGAATGTTTTAAACCCATTGTTGGGACCAACTGCTCAAAAAAAAAAGATTATTTTAAAAATATTACTGCTTATTGACAATGCCATGGTCACCCAAGAGCTCTGATGGTGATGTGCAATGAGATTAATTTTTTCATGCCTGCTAACAACATTCATTCTGCAGTCCATGGATCAAGAAGTCATTTCGATCTTGAATTCTTATTATTTAAGAAATACATTCCATAAGACTGTAGCTGCCATAGGTAGTTATTCCTTTGGTGGATCTGGATAAAGTAAATCGAAAACCTTCTGTAAAGGATTCACCAATCTAAATGCCACGAAGAACGTTTGTGATTCAGAGGAGGAGCTCAAAATATCAACATTAGCAGGGGTTTGGAAGAAGTTGATCCCAGCTCTCATGGATGACTTTGAGGGGTTCAAGACTTCAGTGGAGGAAGTAACTGCAGATGTGGTGAGAATAGCAAGAGAACTAGAAGTAGAAGGTGAACCTGAAGATATGATTGGATTGCTGCAATCTCATGATAAAACTTTAATGGATGAAGCATTGCTTCTATGGATAAGCAAAGAAATTGGTTCCTTGAGATATTATTTACTCCTGGTGAAGAGGCTGTGAACATTGTTGAAATGACAACAAAGGATACAGAAAATTACATGCACTTGTTTGCTACAGCAGAGGCAGGGTTTGAGAGGATTGGCTCCAATTTTGAAAGAAGTTCTACTGTGGGTAAAGTGTTATCACATACCAACATATGCTACAGAGAAATCTTTTGTGAAAAGAAGTCAACCAAACCAGCAACCAGCACCCTGATCAGTCAGTAGCCATCAATGTTGAAGTAGGACCCTCCATCAGTAAAAAGATTATGACTTGCTGAAGGTTCAGATGATGGTTAGCATATTTTAGCAACAAAGTGTATTTAAACTAAGGTATGTACATTGCTTTTGTAGATATAATGCAATTGCACACTGTTTTACTTTCCCTGACTGCTCCAATAAATGTCCTCCAATGGTTTGGCTTAAAAATTGGAATTTATTTGCTCACAGTTTGAGGGGGAAAATGTTCAAATCTTAGTGTCATCAAAGTGAGGCTTCTTCCTGAAGACTGTGGTGCTCTGGGGTTTGCTTGCTGGTGATCCTTGGTCCTTAGCCCCTCTGTCACAGGACAATGTACATGGTGACCTTGCTTCGTCCCTCATTCTCTTTCTAATTCTGTTGAATTTCAGCTTCTGGCTGTTCCCTGTGACCTTCTCTCTTTTTTTGAATCTCATTCCCCCTATAAAGGGCTCCAGTAACAGAATTAGGACCCATTCTGATTGGGCTGGGCCACACCTTACATGAAGTAATCTCATGAAATGTTCCTATTTACGATGGGTTCAGATCCACAGGAATGGATTAGATTTAAGAACATGTTTTTCTGGGGTACATATAGCTTCAAACCACCACGCACACTTAATAGACTACAGTATAGTGTAAACATAGCTTTTATATGCATGGGAAAGCCAAAAAATGTGTGTGACTTGCATTATTTGCCTTATTATGGTGGTCTGGAAATGAACCCACAATGTCTCTGAGGTATGACTGTATTGTTGGAGTAAAAGGCAGGTTTTCCATAAAGGGAATATGAAGGTTTTTATTAGGAGATAGCTCTATCCCTCCTGGGTATTGGGGAGTCACCTGGTAGTTAGATCATAAAGAAAAGGTTGGTAGAAAAGTGGTATAATAAAAATTCTCCACTTATAGCATCATGTGTCTAGGCAATGGTTCCTAAAGTATTGTCCTTGGACCAGCAGCAAAGCATAATTTAGAAATTTGTTAGAAATGCAGGTTCTCAGATTTTAACGCAGTCCCACAAAATCAGAAACTGAGGGTTTGCTAAGAAAACTGTTTAATCAGTTCTCCAGGTGATTCTGATGAATGTTTGAGAAGTTTGAGACAATGCCAAATATGGATGCTAAAGCACTCAAACATATATTCGAATGTGGTTATTAAAAGAGGAAATTTTAGGCTGTATATATGTTTTTAAAAAAAAAGAACCATGGGGCTATACAACACAAATAGTGAACCCTAAGGTAGACCATGGACTATAGTTAATAGTACAATTATAGGAACGTTTTTTGATCAATTGTAACAAATGTACCACCCCAATGTAAGTTGTTAATAATAGGGTGGTATATGGGAACTCTGTATTTCATGCATGATTTTTTTGTAACCCTACAATTTCTCTAATAAAAATATTTTAAAAATTAAAAAAAACAACAACTGAATGCTCTGTTTAACTCTTGTAACCAGGTAAAGCTGATAACATAATCAACTTTTACTGATCCTATCACCCAGACCTTACCAGACCTAACTGAAGACTCTCTCCTGACCAATGAATAACTGAACCTGTAACCAAACGCGAGCATTCCTATTGTCTGGGTTTGTCCTATCCAGAGCAGTAATTTTTAATGCTTCATTAGCATATCCACCGTAACCCTTGATTTCCCCTTTTAAAACATTAAATTCTGGCTTCTCCCCCTCAGCAAACTAATCAGTGAATTTTATCTTACCAGCATTCTCTTGTCTGTCAGAAACAAAGCAAAAACTCTAAACTCTGCTTCCTTTTTTAATTTTGAAGCTCTGGTTGTCTTTGTTTTATTCTTTTACTGCAAGTGACTCTAGGATATCAATTTTGCAAGTTTCCGTTTTCATTCTTGGACAAGCACTTTAGAATATTCAGGAGACCTATACTGGAATCCTTGTTCCACCCAAATGGTTGAAGGCTTTGGGCAAGTTACTCAATAACTCTGATCAGTTTTCTCATCTGTAAAAAGCCAGGAGAGGAGATCCAAGATGGCGTCTTAGTAAGGTACATGCGTCTTAGTTCCTCCGACTCCAAATCAACTAATAGGTGAACAGAAACAGTACAAAACAACTCCCGGGGCTACAGCAGGGAATGGACACACAGCGTAACCAAGTCTGGGCTGGCTAGTCTGACTGCGAAACTCAGCTGCGGTGAGTGAGATCCCCGAGCGGCGGGCGATTTCCCGAGCAGCCACAGCTGCGGCGGTCCGAGCTAATCCCTCCCTCCTTCCGGGGCTGGCTGAGAGACTCGGAGAGACAAGCTTCCCAGCCAAGGCGGCCGGTGCCACACTTTTGCGGGCGGCTTCGAGTCCGCGACTACAAGTCTCGGATCAGAGGGCTATCCAAAGTCTGGGCTGGCAAGTCTGATTCCGAGTCTTGGCTGCGGCGAGACCCCCGAGCGGCCGCAGCTGCGGCGGTCCGAGCTAATCCCTCCCTCCTTCCCGGGCCGGCTGAGAGTATCGGAGAAGTAAGTTCCCCAAGCCGAGGCAGGCGGCGCCCTTCTTTTGCGGGCGGCTTCGAGTCTCGGCTTTAAGTCCGCGGCTACGAGTCCCGGATCAGAGGGCTATCCAAAGTCTGGGCTGGCTAGACTGACTGCGAGACTCGGCTGCAGTGAGACCCCCGAGCGGCGTGCGATCTCCCGATCAGCGGCAGCTGCGAAGGTCCGAGCTACTCCCTCCCCCCTTTCCGGGCCGGCTGAGAGTATTGGAGAAGCAAGTTTCCCAAGCCGAGGCAGGTGGCACCCCTCTTTTGCGGGCGGCTTCGAGTCTCTGCTTCGAGTCTGCGGATACGAGCCTCAGATAGGAGGGCTATCCAAGCCGTGGAAGCCCCCCCCCCACAGGAGGCTTCCTGGTCCGGTGGGGAATCCCCCAGGCCCGCTGCGGCCCGCAACCAGCCACAGGGTCCCCTCAAGCCGCGGCAGCTGACGCCCCCACCACGCGCGGCCCCTGAACCAACGGAGAGATTTGGATCCGAAAGCCCCAGGTCACGGAGATCGGTGACTGGGGGAGACCCATTCCAAACACTTGAGACAAACGTGTGCCACGTGCGCCACGTACTGGGCAAGATAAGAAAAACAGATCCCAGAGATTTCACAGAAAAATCTTACAACCTTGCTGGGTCCAACACCCAGAGAAATCTGAATAAATGCCCAGACGCCAGCAGCAGAAGATAACTGTCCACGCTCAAAAGATTGAGAATATGGCCCAGTCAAAGGAACAAACCAATAGCTCAAATGAGACACAAGAGCTGAGACAACTAATCCTGAATATACGAACAGAAATGGAAAACCTCTTCAAAAATGAAATCGATAAATTGAGGGAGGACATGAAGAGGACATGGGCTGAACATAAAGAAGAAATAGAAAAACTGAAAAAACAAATCGCAGAACTTATGGAAGTGAAGGATAAAGTAGCAAACATAGAAAAAATAATGGATAGTTACAATGATAGATTTAAAGAGACAGAAGATAGAATTAGTGATTTGGAGGATGGAACATCTGAATTCCAAAAAGAAACAGAAACTATAGGGAAAAGAATGGAGAAATTTGAACAGGGTATCAGGGAACTCAAGGACAATATGAACCGCACAAATATACATGTTGTGGGTGTCCCAGAAGGAGAAGAGAAGGGAAAAGGAGGAGAAAAACTAATGGAAGAAATTTTCACTGAAAATTTCCCAACTCTTATGAAAGACCTAAAATTACAGATCCAAGAAGTGCAGCGCACCCCAAAGAGATTAGACCCAAATAGGCGTTCTCCAAGACACTTACTAGTTAGAATGTCAGAGGTCAATGAGAAAGAGAGGATCTTGAAGGCAGCAAGAGAAAAACAATCCATCACATACAAGGGAAACCCAATAAGACTATGTGTAGATTTCTCAGCAGAAACCATGGAAGCTAGAAGACAGTGGGATGATATATTTAAAATACTAAAAGAGAAAAACTGCCAACCAAGACTCCTATATCCAGCAAAATTATCCTTCAAAAATGAGGGAGAAATTAAAACATTCTCAGACAAAAAGTCACTGAAAGAATTCGTGACCAAGAGACCAGCTCTGCAAGAAATACTAAAGGGAGCATTAGAGTCAGATACAAAAAGACAGAAGAGAGAGATATGGAAAAGAGTGTAGAAAGAAGGAAAATCAGATATGATATATATAATACAAAAGGCAAAATGGTAGAGGAAAATATTATCCAAACAGTAATAACACTAAATGTCAATGGACTGAATTCCCCAATCAAAAGACATAGATTGGCAGAATGGATTAAAAAACAGGATCCTTCTATATGCTGTCTACAGGAAACACATCTTAGACCCAAAGATAAACATAGGTTGAAAGTGAAAGGTTGGGAAAAGATATTTCATGCAAATAACAACCAGAAAAGAGCAGGAGTGGCTATACTAATATCCAACAAATTAGACTTCAAATGTAAAACAGTTAAAAGAGACAAAGAAGGACACTATATACTAATAAAAGGAACAATTAAACAAGAAGACATAACAATCATAAATATTTACGCACCGAACCAGAATGCCCCAAAATACGTGAGGAATACACTGCAAACACTGAAAAGGGAAATAGACTCATATACTATAATAGTTGGAGACTTCAACTCAGCACTCTCATCAAGGGACAGAACATCTAGACAGAAGATCAACAAAGAAATAGAGAATCTGAATATTACTATAAATGAACTAGACTTAATAGACATTTATAGGACATTACATCCCACAACAGCAGGATACACCTTTTTCTCAAGTGCTCATGGATCATTCTCAGAAATAGACCATATGCTGGGTCACAAAGCAAGTCTTAACAAATTTAAAAAGATTGAAATCTTACACAACACTTTCTCGGACCATAAAGGAATGATGTTGGAAATCAATAATAGGCAGAGTGCCAGAAAATTCACAAATACGTGGAGGCTCAACAACACACTCCTAAACAACGACTGGGTCAAAGAAGAAATTGCTAGAGAAATTAGCAAATACCTCGAGGCGAATGAAAATGAAAACACAACATATCAAAACTTATGGGACGCAGCAAAGGCAGTGCTAAGAGGGAAATTTATTGCTCTAAATGCCTATATCAGAAAAGAAGAAAAGGCAAAGATTCAGGAATTAACTATCCATTTGGAAGAACTGGAGAAAGAACAGCAAGCTAACCCCAAAGCAAGCAAAAGGAAAGAAATAACAAAGATTAGAGCACAAATAAATGAAATTGAAAACATGAAAACAATAGAGAAAATCAATAAGGCCAGAAGTTGGTTCTATGAGAAAATCAATAAGATTGATGGGCCCTTAGCAAGATTGACAAAAAGAAGAAGAGAGAGGATGCAAATAAATAAGATCAGAAATGGAAGAGGAGACATAACTACTGACCTCACAGAAATAAAGGAGGTAATAACAGGATACTATGAACAACTTTACGCTAATAAATACAACAATTTAGAGGAAATGGACGGGTTCCTGGAAAGACATGAACAACCAACTTTGACTCAAGAAGAGATAGATGATCTCAACAAACCAATCACAAGTAAAGAAATCGAAGCAGTCATTCAAAAGCTTCCTAAAAAGAAAAGTCCAGGACCAGATGGCTTCACATGTGAATTCTATCAAACATTCCAGAAAGAATTAGTACCAACTCTCCTCAAACTCTTCAAAAAAATCGAAGTGGAGGGAAAACTACCTAACTCATTCTATGAAGCCAACATTACCCTGATACCAAAACCAGGCAAAGATATTACAAGAAAAGAAAACTACAGGCCGATCTCTCTAATGAATATTGATGCAAAAATCCTCAATAAAATTCTAGCAAATCGTATCCAACAACACATTAAAAGAATTATTCATCATGACCAAGTAGGATTCATCCCAGGTATGCAAGGATGGTTCAACATAAGAAAATCAATTAATGTAATACACCATATCAACAAATTAAAGCAGAAAAATCACATGATCATCTCAATTGATGCAGAGAAGGCATTTGACAAGATTCAACATCCTTTCCTGTTGAAAACACTTCAAAGGATAGGAATACAAGGGAACTTCCTTAAAATGATAGAGGGAATATATGAAAAACCCACAGCTAATATCATCCTTAATGGGGAAAAATTGAAAACGTTCCCCCTAAGATCAGGAACAAGACAAGGATGTCCACTATCACCACTATTATTCAACATTGTGTTGGAGGTTCTAGCCAGAGCAATTAGACAAGAAAAAGAAATACAAGGCATCAGAATTGGAAAGGAAGAAGTAAAACTATCACTGTTTGCAGACGATATGATACTATACATTGAAAACCCGGAAAAATCCACAACAAAACTACTGGAGCTAATAAATGAGTACAGCAAAGTAGCAGGTTACAAGATCAACATTCAAAAATCTGTAGCATTTCTATACACTAGCAATGAACAAGCAGAGGGGGAAATCAAGAAACGAATCCCATTTACAATTGCAACTAAAAGAATAAAATACCTAGGAATAAATTTAACTAAAGAGACAAAAGACCTATACAAAGAAAACTACAAAAAACTGCTAAAAGAAATCACAGAAGACCTAAACAGATGGAAGGGCATACCGTGTTCATGGATTGGAAGACTAAATATAGTTAAGATGTCAATCCTACCTATTGATTTACAGATTCAATGCAATACCAATCAAAATACCAACAACTTATTTTTCAGAAATAGAAAAACCAATAAGCAAATTTATCTGGAAGGGCAGGGTGCCCCGAATTGCTAAAAACATCTTGAGGAAAAAAAACGAAGCTGGAGGTCTTGCGCTGCCGGACTTTAAGGCATATTATGAAGCCACAGTGGTCAAAACAGCATGGTATTGGCATAAAGATAGATATATCGACCAATGGAATCGAATAGAGTGCTCAGATATAGACCCTCTCATCTATGGTCATTTGATCTTTGATAAGGGAGTCAAGCCAACTCACCTGGGACAGAACAGTCTCTTCAATAAATGGTGCCTAGAGAACTGGATATCCATATGCAAAAGAATGAAAGAAGACCCATATCTCACACCCTATACAAAAGTTAACTCAAAATGGATCAAAGATCTAAACATTAGGTCTAAGACCATAGAACAGTTAGAGGAAAATGTAGGGAGATATCTTATGAATCTTACAATTGGAGGCGGTTTTATGGACCTTACACCTAAAGCAAGAGCACTGAAGAAGGAAATAAATAAATGGGAACTCCTCAAAATTAAACACTTTTGTGCATCAAAGAACTTCATCAAGAAAGTAGAAAGACAGCCTACACAATGGGAATCAATATTTGGAAACGACATATCAGATAAAGGTCTAGTATCCAGAATTTATAATGAGATTGTTCAACTCAACAACAAAAAGATAGCCAACCCAATTACAAAATGGGAAAAAGACTTGAATAGACACCTCTCAGAGGAGGAAATACAAATGGCCAAAAGACACATGAAGAGATGCTCAATGTCCCTGGCCATTAGAGAAATGCAAATCAAAACCACAATGAGATATCATCTCACACCCACCAGAATGGCCATTATCAACAAAACAGAAAATGACAAGTGCTGGAGAGGATGCGGAGAAAGAGGCACACTTATCCACTGTTGGTGGGAATGTCAAATGGTGCAACCACTGTGGAAAGCAGTTTGGCGGTTCCTCAAAAAGCTGAATATAGAATTGCCATATGATCCAGCAATACCATTGCTGGGAATCTACTCAAAGGAATTAAGGGCAAAAACTCAAACAGACATTTGCACACCAATGTTTATAGCAGCGTTATTTACAATTGCAAAGAGATGGAAACAGCCAAAATGTCCATCAACAGACGAGTGGCTAAACAAACTGTGGTATATACGTGCGATGGAATATTATGCAGCGTTAAGACAGGATAAACTTATGAAGCATGTAATAACATGGATGGACCTAGAAAACATTATGCTGAGTGAGTCTAGCCAAAAGCTAAAAGACAAATACTGTATGGTCCCAATGATGTGAATCGACACTCGAGAATAAACTTGGAATATGTCATTGGTAACAGAGTTCAGCAGGAGTTAGAAACAGGGTAAGATAATGGGTAATCGGAGCTGATGGAATACAGACGGTGCAATAGGACTAGATACAAAAACTCAAAAATGGACAGTACAATAATACCTAATTGTAAAGTAATCATGTTAAAATACTGAACGAAGCTGCATCTGAGCTATAGGTTTTTGTTTTGTTTTGTTTTGTTTGTTTTGTTCTTATTATTATTACTTTTATTTTTTTTCTCTATATTAACATTCTATATTTTTTTCTGTTATAATGCTAGTTCTTCTAAACCGATGCAAATGTACTAAGAAACGATGATCATGCATCTATGTGATGATGTTAAGAATTACTGATTGCATATGTAGAATGGTATGACGTCTAAAAAAAAAAAAAAAAAATGGTCAGCACAATACTGCCTAATTGTAATGTAATTATCTTGGAACGCTGAATGAAGCTGCATCTGATCTATAGTTTTTTTTTTGTTTGTTTTGTTTTTTTTTCTCTTATATATTTTTGTACTTTTTATTTTTATTTGTGTTTTCTCTCTGTGTTATCACTTTATTTCTTTTTCTGTTGTAGTGCTATTTCTTTCTCTAAATCGATGCATATGTACTGAGAAATGATGACCATACACCTATGTGATGATATTAAGAATTACTGATTGCATATGTAGAATGGATTGATTTCTATTGTTGTGTTAGTTAATTTTTTTAATTAATAAAAAAAAAAAAAAAAGCCAGGAGATAATTATCTCTGGCCACCTCAATTGACATAATGACTGTGAAGTTGCTTAGTAAAGCAGAAAGTGGATACACATGTAAGCATTATTATTATCTTGTGAACTTTTCTCAACAGTGTGCTCAACACCCTTAGTTTTCTTTTCCATTGTCATCAGAGCATGCCAGTGAAAGCCTGCTGCCTTGACATGACCTCGCCACAGGTCAACCATCATTGTTTTGGAATTGCTCTGGGAGAATGGAAGAGCAAAAAATATTCCAGCCTGACAGATCATGGATAAAAGCATTAGATGATTACAAGAATGTATTATAGACTTTCCATCAGAACATGAAAATGACATCACAAAGTCATGTAACGGTTTCACCATGAAAACTGCTCTGATCCTTGGAATGAACAATTTGCTTATAGCGAATCTAAGTTTCCCCAAAAGATGATACCACAGAAGTACTCTGCCTGCTGAGCACCTCATTAGCTGATGCAGACAGATGGGGTGTAGCTGATGTCAGTTTCTAGAGGTCCTAGGAAATAAACTACTGCTTCTGGTAAATAGGTGGCAATTAATGCTGAATTATTTGCCAAGGGCAAAATTAGACCTTGCAGTTTGTGCAGCATTTCAGAAGAATAAAAGATACATGTTTCTCTGTTTAAATAAAACCCTGACCCCAAGGCAATTATTTTGTAATGTATCTGACATACTTTCCCGGGATCTGTAAAGAGGATACTTTGAAAGCATGCTATGAATACCAAAAGAGAAAGTAAATACCTAGGCTTGGTTTAAAAGAGGAAAGCAGAGATTAAGTTTTATGGAGAAGGGAAAGGAAATTAATTTATCATCTCAAGCACCTACTGTGTATCAGATACTGGGCTAAATGTTATACATAATAACTCATGCTCACAATGGCTTTGTGACGTAGGTATTATTCTCTTCATTTTAACAGGATAGAACACTGTGGCTCAGAGCAGTTAAGTGGCTTGCAGAGTCACAGAGCACAGTATATGGCTAGAGCTGGGATTCAAGCTCAGGTCATGGTCTCTCACCTAGACAGTTGGAATCGCCTCCTGTGCTAGATAGCTTCCTTATACAGCACCAGATCCTGTCTACTCTTTTTCAATCCTACTCAGCACCCATGGAGGCTGGCCCCACTTGCCTTCTGGCTTCCAGTTGTATTTGGCCAATGGGGAATATTGGCAGGACATGAGAAGGAGGGAAGAGTGTGAGTCAGGCATCACGAACTCGCCCACCCCAGCTCACTCTTGCTTCCTCCATCCAAAGTCTTCGCTCCTGTCTGCCTATCCTTGTCACCCAGCACACTTCCTCTGGGCTTTAGGAGCCACTCCCTCCTCCTACACACCTCTCCTCAAATAACCCAATTTCAATGTGCTGTACCGTTACAGCGAATTTTAGCTTGACTACTGTGTAAGACAGCAAGACTTAGAAATGACTAACCCTCCATTTTGTCGTTGTTATGTTTGTTAGTTCTGATTCAATTGAAGTTATTGAAAATGGACACATTTTGCTTATTTTACACTGGAGAATGTGGACAGCATTCTATCTGAATAGGTTTTAGTGCAACTTTTGGTAGAGTGTCTCTACCTCTGCTCCTGCTCACTGGAAAAAAACAAAATGATTTTTTTACGAGCAAAAGCACTTCACTGAGCCAGATCTGGTTTCTGAGTGATGACATTCAGAGTGTGGTGAAAAACAGTGACAGTGCCTGATGTTAGCACGGAGTTCTCTAGCATTATATTCATTACGTCTAATTAGTGAGATGTTGGAAACTAGATGTGTGTCTGGGAAAAAAAAAAGTCTGAACATGAAGATACAGTAAGGACTTATAAAGAGGCCTAATTGCTGATGAAGCTTTTGTATCTGAATTATTTCATTAAGCTAATGAAACTGGCCTGTTTTGGCAGCACTTGCTAATTAACTTTGCCTTCCACGTGAATCCATTACCCATGATTTTAGAAAGAAGACGAAATAGAAGCAAAATATTAAACAAGACAGAAATATCGATTATTTTTATACGTGCTAATGCTATAGGCACAAACAAAACCTTTGGCAGTTAGCAAATGTGTTATTCATTTTCAAAGGTGTTACTCTTAAAAATCTAATATCATTCTTAGATGGGCAATGATTTTTTAAAAAATTGATTTCATTATGTTTTGTACTTGAAATGATAAGGCATTTTGGAATCATCTTACTTGAATGTAGCAAAATTGTCTATTATATAATTATACTACTTAACACAAAAAAAGGAGATAGAAACTGGTATTAATTCTAACTTTGATTATATTAAACATTAACTACTTTAATATAATTTATATCATTTTGAAATGTCCCTTTTAAATTCTAGCAATACTTCTTAGCTTAATGTCTGTTCTGTCCAATAGTAATATAAGTATACCAGATTTGTTTATTTTGATTAATATTTGTATGGTGTATCTTTTATTGTTATCCTTTCTGTATATTATTAGCAGCATATAATTGGGTTTTGCTTTTATGTCGTCTGACAATTTTTGGCGTTTAATTGATCATAGACTATTTAAAACAATTATTGATACAATTTAAGCCAAACATTTTGCTATTAGTTTTCTCTTTGTCTTATTGTGCTTTGTTCCTTTGTTTCTCATTTCTTGCCTTCTTTTGGAAGTTACTTTTTACTTTTCCATTTTTCTCCTTTATTTCTTTTTTAAAATTTATTTTATTATTATTTTTTTCATTTTCATTATCTCCTTTATTTACTTTTTAGTTATACATCCTTACAGAATTTTTTTAGTGGTTACCCAAGAAATTACTATATGCATCTCTTTGATCTTAAATTAGGATCTTTGGTTTTACCATTTCCTAAAGTAAAGTCCCTTTGCAACAGTTTAACTGCATTTACCACCTTCCCACAGTTTGTGCTATTGTTATCATGTCTTTTACTTCTACATATGTTAAGACAACAACTTATTGTTGTTGTTTTAAACAATCAGTAGTCTTTTATATTTAACCACGTGTTTAATCTGTCCAGTAGTTTCTTTTCTTCCTGAATTTCCATGCTGCCATCTGAGATCATTTTCCTTTAGCCTGAAGACATTTTTTTAGTTTTGTTGCTGCTGTTCATGGCTGCTGCATTGAATTCTTTCCACTGTTATTTGTCTGAAAACATCTTTCTTAACTTCATTTTTGTTTTTAACCTCTGTAGTGTGGCCTAATTTACATATAATAAAGCACTCCTTTTAAGTCTACAATTTGATAAGTTTTCGATAAATGTAGAGTCATGCAACCACTACACAAAAATTCCTTCCTGCCCTTTTTTTTTGGTATGCTGAATGGTGGGGTCACATATCATTCTTTTTCCACGTGAGTATCCCGTTATTGCAGCACCATTTGTTGAATTTTGGGGATGTGGGATTGGGGGAGGAGGGCAAGAGTCAAGAATTGAACCTGGGTCTTCCACATGGCAGGTGAGAATTCTACCACTGAACTACCCCTGTACCCCCCTTCCTGCCCTTTTGCAGTCAGTCCTTGCCACCTAGGAACCATTTATCTGTCAAGTTAGTATAGTTTTGTGTTCTCTACTTATGTGAAAAGCATGCTGCCTTTTGTGACTGGTTTCTTTCATATAGCATGATGTACAAGCTTTTGTGTGATCATATGCTTTCATTTGGGGGGTCGTGGTGTTAAATATCTAGGAATGGAAGTGCTTGAGCTATGGGAGTACGTGTATGTTTAACTTTTTCAAAAATTCACCCAACTGGTTTTCAAAGTAGCTGTGCCATTTTACTATTTACAATTTACAATGCATGAGGATTCCAGTTGCTGTATATCCTCCAAGTCTTAGTACTTTCAGTCTTCTTAATTTTAGCCATTGTAGTGGGTAAATTGTTGTTTCAATTAAAATGTGCATTTCCCTAATAACTAATGATTTGGAGCATCTTCTCATAGGGATTGTGGACCATCAATGTGTTCTTTGGTGCAGTGTCTTTCAAATCTTTTGCCCAGTATAGTCTTTGCTGAATCCTCTGAGCACAAATCCTTTGTCCAATATGTTTTGTTTTCCATCACCCTGCCCTGTTTTGCAAACATGTTCTGTCCTTGGCTTGTATTTTCATTTTCTTAATGCTATCTTTTGATGAGCATAAGTCTTAAATTTTGATGACGTCTAATTTATCAATTTTTGTTAAAGTTCATGATTTTTGTGTCCCATCTAAGAAATCTTTACAAAACCAAAGATCACAAAGATTTTATCCTAGAAGTTTTATGGTTTTAGGTATATACTTTTAGGTCTATAGTTAATTTTGAATTAATTTTGGTGTATGATGTGAGGTATAGAACAAGGTTCAATTTATTCTATACAGATATACAGTTGTTTCAAACTATTTATTAAAAAGACTATCCTTTCCTCCCATTGAATTACCATAGCACCTTGAAGAAAATCCATTTATTATGTAAGTGCGGGTTTAATTCTAGTTTCTGGGTTCTGTTCCATTGATTGTGTGTCTAACCTTATGTCAACACCATACTATCTATATTACTGTAGCTTTATATTAAGTCTTAAAATAAGCTAGTGTATGTACTCTGATTTTATTTTTCTTTTAAAAATTTGTTTTGGACATTTTAAGTCCTTTGAATTTATTTTTAAATTTTAGAATCCGCCTGTCAATTTCTGTAAAAAGATCAATTTGGATTTTGATTGGAATTGGGTAGAGTCTATAGATTAATTGTCACTTTAACAAAACTTATCTTGTATACTGTGATTTTGGTAAACTTAGTAGTTTTAGAAATTTTTGTATATTCCTTGGGATATTTTACGTAACAATCAGGTTGACTGTGATTAGAGATAGTTTTATTTCTTCCCTTCCAGTTCATATGCCTTTTATTTCTCTTGCCTATTCCACTGGCTAGGACTTTCAATATGATGTTGAATAGGAGTGGTGAGAGTGGGCATCCTTGCCTTGTTCCTAATAATAGGAGGGTGGGCCATGGTGGCTCAGCAGGCAAGGACGCTTGCCTGCCATGCCAGAGGACCCGGGTTCGATTCCCGGTGCCTGCCCATGTGAAAAATAATAATAATAAAAATAATAAGAATAGGGGCTAAAAAATCCAAACTTTCAGTATTAGATATGATGATACCTGTAGAATTTTTTTTGTACTTGCTCTTTATTAGTTTGAGGAAGTTTACTTTTATTTTTGGTTTTTTTGAGAGTTTTTATCATGAATGGATATTGATTTACATTGAATTCTTTTTCTGCATTAACTGATATGGTCATGTGGTTTTACTTCTCTAAGCTGTTAATATGGTAGATTATATTGATTGATCATAAAATATTGAATGAGCATTGCATTACGAGGATAAACCCTCTCAATTGTGGTATGTTATCTTTTTCATATATTGCTGGATTCATTTTTCTAATATCTTGTTGGAATTTTTTTCTGTCTCCCTATATGTATGTATTCCTTTATCTATACATATGCACACAGAGAGGCAGATATGTGATATATATATAATATATATATATATATATATATATATAATATATAATCATAGGGAATTTTGTTTTGTTCACAACTTTATTTTGGGGGGAGTGAGATGTGGGGGTGTATGGACCAGGAATTGAACTCAGATCTCCCACATGGCAGGTGAGAATCCTACCACTGAACTATCGGTGTATCCCCCATCTTGTTGGAATTTTTGAATTTATGTTTATGAGGGATATTGGTTTTCTTTTCTAGTACTATCTTTGTCTGGTTTTGGTACTAGGATCACGCTGGCCTCAGAAAGTAAATTTGAAAGTATTTCCTCTGCTTCCATTTTCTAGAAAAATTATTTGGAAGTGGTGTTACAATTTTTATTTAAAAATTTTCCAGTTTCATCCAGTTTCGCCAGCAAAACCATATGAACCTGGGGCACTGATTTTCAGAATATATTAAATATATTCAATCTCTTTAATAGCTATAGTACTGTACTATTCAGGTTATCAATATCATCTAAGGTAAGTTTTCATAGTTAGTGATTTTCAAGGACTTGACCCATTTTATCTAAGTTCTTAAATTTATATGTGTAGAGTTGTTCTTAGTGTTCCCTTATCATCCTTTTAAAAAGTGCAGGGCTTGTACTTTAATAATGTTGGTGCACTTCCTTTTGTCAACCATAGTTACCAATGAGAAATCCACAGTCATTTGAATTGCTGTTCGTCTATCAATAGTGAGTCATTCTGTGGACTTTGGGCCGTCTACATGATGCCCAATGAATGTAGGTGGCTGAAGGATGCACTGATGGAGAAGTAGATTGGCGAACGATGGTATATACTTATGAACAAAGGTTGTGCTGCTACAGAAAGGAACAAAGTTGTAAGGCATGCAACGATGTGAATGAACATGGGGACATTTGGTGAGACAAAACAAGCCAGAAATAAAAAAACAACAATGGTATGGTCATCTTTAGAAAATGCTTATAAGAAAACAGGGGCCTAGATTGTAAGCTTTTGGAGCAGACACATTAAGTCTGGAGTGGTGATTATTATTTCTGGATTTTGAGAGGCTGTTTTGTATATATAACCTGATACTTAGAGACTAAGGCTAAGACACAGACTAAGAAAGAGGTCCTTTAATCCTGTATAGAATATTACAATGCCTGGAAACATCATAGAGTATATTGAGCAGATAAACAAAAAGTATTTGCAAAGACCTGTGAGGGATGGGAGTTAGAATATGAAACTATTAAACTTTATCATCAGGGAATCCCCTGATACTGTGTCAAACTTTAGGGACACCCAAATCAATAGGCCAAGCCCTTGATCATGAGGCTTACTCTTGTGAAGCTTGTGTAGGTAGCAGAGAAACTTAGACTACCTATGGGCATACCTAAGAGTTACTTCTGGAGGACCTCTGTTGTTGCTCATTGTGGCCTCACTCTCTCTAAGCCCACTCTGCAAGTGAAATCATTGCCCTCCATCCTACGTGGGACATGACATCTAGGGGTGAACGTCTCCCTGGAGACGTGGGAGAGGACTCCCAGAGATGAATCCAGACCTGGCACCATGGGATCAACAATTTCATCCTGATCAAAAGGTGGAAAAGAAGTATAATTATAAAGTATCAGTGGCAGAGAGAGTTCAAATAGAGTTGAGAGGTTACTCTGGAGGTTGCTTTTACACAAGCTTCAGGTAGACCTTGCTACCTATCATAACCTGCCAACCCCCAATCAGGATCATTCCAGCCAATCCTCAAGAATACCTAAGGCAATATATAAAATTCCACAAGGGTTCCAGGCACTAGAGTTACTTTCCAGAAACCTACAACCTCCAGATGGGTCCCTGGTCCAGATAAGCCCTCAAACCTAGTCCAGCCTCTCCAGAGCATCAGATAGTTCCATTTTCCTACCCCATATTAGTGACAGCCCTTTACAATATCAAAAATTTAGAATTGCAGAGAGGCATGGAAAGATCAAATGTGATAGTGGAATTATACATAGAAGATAGGGCTTAACGAATGAATATGAATGCTGAATCATTAAACTGATATCTCTTTTAGTCTCCAGTATTTTAGAGCAGCTAGAAGTAAAAACTCAAAATTGTGAAATTATAATCCATGTCAAATTCTGAAATATATTCTACAACTAATTGTGGTCTGTGCTTTGAAATTTATAGCTTTTTTGTACATATGTTATTGTTCACAAAAAAAAAAGGAAGGGAAAAGAAGTTGATTGTGATGATAAGAAAGTATTTAAGCCCTCTAGCCTCCTATATTCTGGAGCAGCTAGAAGGAAAAATATGAGAGGATCGTATGGTAGCCCATGACAAATTCTGGGGTATACTCTGGAACCACTTTTTGAAGAGTGCTTTGAAAACTATTGCTTTTTTATTTCTTTGCTTTGTATATGTGTTTGTAGTAGTTAGGTTCAAGTGTCAACTTGGCCAAGTGAAGGTGCCTAGTTCTATTGCTGCGGACATGAGCCAATGGTATGTGAATCTCATCTGTTACTGATTACATATGCAGTCGGCTAGGAAACATGCCTGCTGCAATGAATGATGTTTGATTTAATTGGCTGGAAGCTTAAATGAGAGAGCTCAACGTAGCACAGCCCAAGCTGCTCAGCATACCTCATTGCAGCACTCACAGCTCAGCCCAGACCTTTGGAGATGCAGAAAGGATCACCTCAGGGAAAGTTGTTGGAACCCAGAGGCCTGGAAAGAAGGCCAGCAGAGATCATCCTATGCCTTCCCATGTAAGAAAGAACCTTACCTGAAAGTGAGATGCCTTTCCTCTGAAGAACTATACATTTTTCACTAAATAAATCCCCTTTTATTAAAAGCCAATCCATATCCGGTGTGCTGCATTCCTGCAGCTAGCAAACTAGAACAGTGTTATAATATATAATTAAAAAAGTTAAAAAAAAATAGTGAGTCATTTTCCTCTGACTGCTTTCAAGCATATGTTCTGTCTATGGTTTTAGCAGTTTGAGGTATCTGGGTATGGACTTCTATGGGTTTATTCTGTTGAAGTTCTCTGAGCTTCTTGTATCTGTGGATTTATGTTTTCATCAAATTTAGGGAGATTATAGCCATTATTTCTTCAAATACATTTTCCACACTACATTATTTATCACCTTCTAAGAATCATGATGGCATTAATGCTAGACCCTTTGATACCAACCCACTGGTCCTGAAGCTCTATTCATTTTTTAAAATCTTCTCTCTGTTGTTGACTTTGGATAAATTCTATTGATCTGTCTTCAAGTTCACTGACACTTTCTTCTGTCATCTCCATTCTTCCGTTGAGCCCGTTCAGTGAGATTTTTACAGTTACATGGTTTTTTAGTTCTAAAATTTCTATATGTTTCTTCATCAATGGATGAATGGATAAACAAAATCTGGTATATACATACTATGTTCGTTTGCAGTTATGAACTCCAGTAAAACATGTTCTTAAACTCAATCCATTCCTGTGGGTGTAAACCCTTTAAAACAAGACCCTTTGATTAGGTTACTTTGGTTGAGGGATGGCCCAATTCATTCAGGATGGGCTTTCATCCTATTACTGGAGTCCCCTGTAAGCAGAATGAAGTTCAGACAGAGAGAAAGCCAAAGAGTAGCTAGAAGCTGGAAGTTAACAGGACCAGGAAGGAAAAGGAAAGCCAGGAGAGGCTGCCATGTGACAGAAAAAAGCTAAGGGCCAAGGATAATTGGTAGCCAGTCCCAGAATGCTATGGTTTTCTGGGAGAAAGCACTGCTTGTTGACAACTTGATTTTGGACCCCTCCTAGCCTCAAAACCATGATGCAATAAATTCCCATTGCTTAACCAACCTATTGCATGGCATTTGCTTTAGCAATGAGGAAATCAAATACAGTATCCAAATGACCACGCCTAGCAGAAATATGACTGTGTGATTTTCCTATTTGGAACCCATCAATTACTCCCCAGTGCTTTTGAATGAAGTTCCAACTCTTAGTTAAGATATTCAAGACCCTTAGTGATCCAGCCCTTGAATCCTCTCCAGTTCATCTCCTAGAGTGGCTTGTCTTAGGCACCTGTCCTTAAGTTACTTGTCTTTGGCACATGTGCTTCCACATTTCTGAAATGTGTCTCTTTGCTGTGTCTAATGGGAAAATAGCTACTTTCCTTCAAAACCCAGTAAAAGCATATCTTCCTCTGTGAAGGCTTCTGTAGTCATCTTTCTTAAGTACAGTTGACACTTATGCTCCACTGAGCTCTCAGCAAACCTCCAGAGTAGTATCCATTAAACCCAGTTGCAATTGTATTTTTACATTATATATTTCTTCCCTTTAAACTATAAGCACCTTAAGAACTAGAACCATGACTTATCTTTGTATCTCCAATTCCTAATACAGTGTCTGCTACATGATGGCCGTTTCAGAAATGTCCATGTATGCAGACGCTTTCCATTTTCCCCTGAGGGTTGTCTCCTGAGTCGTGTGCTGTGTGTCTGTGTCTGTGTAACTGACTCAGTACGGCCGCTTACCCCCAGCCATCAGCTAACCAGCCACCAGCGAGACAACACATGTAATGAATAAATAAATAAATACATAAACAAGATGCAATTTAGCATATTTATTACACTTAGATTTCAATTTGGCAGTTATCCAATATTTTAAAATTCTTAGAAAACAATTATGAGCTTGTGCAATATTTATTGTATCTTCCAATGAGGAAGAAAGGAAGGTGTTGGATTAAAGCCTTATAGAAATACACTAACATAAATTCTTGATTCGACAGGGAAAGTTTCTTCATGAGCAATGAACAAACTCAATGAAAGTAATACTAGAGAAACTGAAGCTACGAGGTTAAAGTGATACAGATTCTTACTGATGCAGAAAAATTATAGCAGAAATTTCAATGCTGGGAAGGCAAAGAGCACGGAGAACACTGATGAGGACAAGAAGATGGGGTGATTGAAACCAAAAGCTTGAGAAAATGTTATTTCAGTCTTTAATATAATAATGAAATTTGCAGAGTCACTCATGCTTCCCTGAACTCTTCCCTTTTGAACCATCAAAAAACAACTAAACTGTACTTAATATAGATTTTGAATGAATTGTATTTCATTTATAATTCTTTGAATTAATTACTATCTATGTTATGTATGATAACTCAATTTAACTCTTCAGTTAATCAGCTCATTACCCCATCTCTAACCAGTCTATATAAGAGGAAGTCACTATATATTTAAAAATAATAAACAGCAAGCAAACAAACAAACAAAAAGGCAAATATTCTCCTGCCTGTATTATCTCCTCTGGCATAATGAATCTATCTGTTAACTTGGGTAGGCTCCAGCTGACCTACGGCATGGGTGAATGGGGGCCTATGGGGATTGGATTGAGGCAGAAATCTGCTTTACTAAATTTAGGGGAGAATTGTCCTAGCTATAGAGACTGGTGTGGAGCAGGAAAGGAATCCAAGCCCATCTCAGCCCTCATTTCTGATGTCAGCATTGGCAGGATATGGAAGTAACTATGGGAAGCCTATTTCCCAATGAATTTGGAGATCAGGGACATAAGGTCTCCTTCTGAGTTAAACTAGTAAAGTTCACACATGATGAATGTAATTGGCCATCTGTTAGAATAAGCCAAGAAACTATCTGAACAATATGGATTTCACAAACTCCAAACAAGGTAGGTGATTTGGATGTAATCAGAGAAAGGTAGGCCCAGAATGTCATTTAGTGAGAAAATATTTAATCAGTTTTACTGTGCATGGCCTGGGGGAAGGCTGTGTGAGAAGGACTGAAGGCCAAGTGATCAATATGGAAAACCCAAGGAACCATCACTTGGCAGTGTCCACTCAAGCACTGTGCAGAAAAGAGAGACCCTGTCCTTTATGGTTGCTGGAGAAGTATGCTCTGCTGTGGGACAGGTATGTCTCTGCTGGCCTCTCCTCAGCCCTCTGTGTGCCTTTTTCTACCCTTATTGTTGGCCTCCCAAGAATTCTGATCTTGGGAAGTGCTGCCCTAGAGGGCGGACCATAAACTATTCTAAGTTGACTATGAGGATATTCGCATGGATTTGACTGATTTAAGTGTCCCTGAATTCTGACAAATTCTGAGATTCTATGAGGGTAAATGCTGGATTTTGGAAAGTCTTAGTAGGCAGCTACAACCTTGTCCTGGCAACACACCAACCTCATCCTCTACCTTCAACAGACAGTACCACAGCATCCACGTTGGTCAGTGATTCTCAACCCTTGGAGGCCCAATCATCTATTTTTTTTTCATATGCTATATGGCAGGGGTCACATTTCATTCTTTTTCCATGTGAGTATCGCATTATTGTAGCACTATTTGTTGATATATATATATATATATATATGTGTGTGTGTGTGTATGTATGTATTTTGTTTGTTTGTTTGTTTTTGGGAAGTGCAAGGACTGGGAATAAAACCCCAATCTCCTGCATGGCAGGCGAGAATTCTATCACTGAACAACTCTTGTAGCCACCCACCCCCACAATGATCTATTTTTAGATGAATGATTTTTTATGTTCCCTATACTATTCTAAAAAGAAATTCATAAATAATAAAGCCTCCTACAAACATATTTGTAAAAACTTAATGTAATGTCTGAACTGTAAAATAAAGGAGAAATAGTGGTAAAACAGGATTAAGTTGTAACAAAATAATCATTCTTGGGAATGGCTATCTAGAAGGTATAATGAAGTAGTCAGTTGCTTTGGGATCTGAGTGAATGTGACAGATACAAATGTAGACCGAGAAAATGTGCTGCAACTCAAATCTCAAGAGGAATGCCTGTCAGTGAAGTGATTTTCTGAAATTGTAACTTCTGTTGGTAAAGTTCTGAACCAAACAAAGTATAATCGTCTCTTGCTTTAAAAATGCTTAGAAGGCATTTATGGAAAATTCAGTGTTTATTTAAAACTATGAAAAAGTAACTTGTGTTTCCAAGTGAAAATGGGATTGAGTTCCAGGCCCAGGTAACTACAAGCAGGTTTTTTACAAAAATGTCCAGTGTGACTTTTGAAGGTTACTCAGGACATGAAACATTTCTTGGTTGTGGTACCTGCATTGGACAGCTAACATCCTTGGTTCCCTCTCACTAAATGCCAGTGTCAGTCCTCCCCACCCTCCCAATTATTGTGACAACCAAATGCTCCCTGCAAATTTCTAATACAACTCTAGAGGGTGGCACCACTCCTGTTGAGAAACATAGAATTAAGCAAATCCAGATGAAGATCAAATAAGGCAAACCCTGTCATAGTGCACAATCATGCATGACTTGGTATCCCAGCACAGCCCTGCCTAGCAGGAAGAGAGGACAAGAATAGATAAGAGTTGGATGCATCTTAGTCAAGAGGGATAAGCAGAGTTCTAAGGGGGTTCCAGAGTTCCAGAACTTACGAGGGAAACCAGGGTACCAATCTACTTCTAGAACTTGGTAGAATATACTGGGACAGCAGGAGAGGACTGTGGCTCTACGGCCACATGAGTACCCAGGTTTCTTCTTGGTGCCTGGAATCCTGGATTCAAGGCTGATAGGGAAGGGGGATTGGGTGAGCAATGCAGGAGCCTGGAAGCTTTGCCATGGTTCTCAGAATTGAGTCTGGGAATGTGACAAATTTCCAACCTCTTGTGCACAGCCCTGGTCAGAAATGACTCAGCATTTGGCCTGGGTTTAAGTCTTCTCAAGAAGTAGCAACTAAGAAGAAAGCAGAGGTAGGAGAGACCAATAGCCTCAGCTGCAGTGCCGAGCATGGGTTTGAAGAGGGGTCGTCTATACGACATTAGATTTTCTTAGATCATTTTTACCTTCAATTTAAAACACAAATGAACTCATTCCTAAAATGAAAATATATGTGCAATAGGACAAAATGTAGGCCTTAGCAAACATTCCTCACCCCACTCACACATCAATTATCTGTTGGTTCATTTGGCAGGCAAGCATAAAACAGCTGCTTGGAAATGAGATTTGGAGAGCATTTCCAAAAGTGGGATCATGAAGGTGTGGCCATAAATTGAGGCAATGCTTATAAGGAGCTGAATATTGAAATTACAAGGGTAAATACATAATTTTGTTCCCACCCAGACAGAATCCAGTCTTACAATCCATTCTTTGTCACTCAGGAACTCAATGATCACACAAACTTGATATTCCCCAAAGACCTTCTGAACAGGCGGATGCCTCATCTCCTTTGGCTCTATTCTCTAAATCCCATCCAAGACAAATTACCTAATCTCTGCTCAAGATTCAAATTACCTAATGTTTTTTACTCCATTGTGTTGAGCAGGCTCCTCTGTGCATATAGTTCCTGGGAAAAAAAAGAGATGTTCTTATCTCAATTTCCACCTTTTCAGAGGTAACTTTACTATATTGGTCCCATGTTCATGATAATGGATGGTCATAAAAACCCACAATTTCAGCTTTACAGTCTTTGATGGAATGTATTAGCCAAATTGGGTCTCAAAAAAGAGGAAGAAAAGAATTCTGTCAATGAGAAAAAGATTTTTCATTTTAGCATGTAAAAAGAAGGAAAGGAAGGGTTACATGTATAGTTCAATGGTAGAATTTTCATCTGCCACACGGGAGACATGGGTTCAATTCCCAGCCCATATATTAAAAAAAAAAAGAAAGAAAAAAATTAAGTAAATGGTGCTGCAATAATGGGATATTCACATGGAAAAAAAAAGAAATGTGACCCCCCCCCCCCCCACTGCACAGCATACAAAAAAAAATTAAAGGGACTAAAAAATAATGTGCTCTTACAGAATAATTAAGGAGATAGCTGACAATTTTTAATTCTTCCAGAATCTTTGATGTGAACATGCTTAAGGTATCACCGAATTACACACCTGAGGTCCCAAGTCATTATAATGACCTCTCAACTACTCTTTGTCATCTTGTTGTCCCATCCTCTCCCACCTTCCTGATGTCTCCTATTCCTCTATGTACAGCATCCTCCAAGTCTGGCTCTGCGTCTACCTTTTCAGCATGTGCTTGTGTAGATTTGAAGTTTGCTTTCCTTTTGGTTGTTCCTTCAGGGCCACACACCAAGGATTTGACTCCCTCATAGTCTGGACAAGGCTCTCTGTGAAAAGGAAGAAATTCTACATGTATCAACTAAATTTTCTTCTCTGTGCTTTTTTTCCTGTGGAAATGTGACCTTTTGATTCTCTTTCTATGTATATCTCAATTTAAAAACCTAAATCCTGATCCATTACCCTACTCAGAAATCTTTAATGCCTTCTACTACCTCTGAAATCAAGTCCAAGTTTGCTAACATAATATTTAAGATCCTCTGATTTCCCCCCAGAATGCCTTACCAACAAATTAACTCCTATAGCCAAAATGGGAGAAACAGTATAAAGGAGTGGTTGAATGGGTGGCCTTTGGGCTCAAGTTTCAACTCAATCACTTATGAGCTGTGTCCTCAGGCAAGTTACTTCAACCTCTCTACCCTGCAGTATCCTAAACCATAAACATAGGATAATAATAGTAACAATTTGAGCAGTGTGAGAATTCAGAGCTAATAAGTCTTAAATGCTTAGAACAGTACCTGATACAGGATAAGCACTATCTTCTATTAAGATGATTATTACTCAGGGCGCCAAACACACTTGCATTTTTCTATCTTTGTTCTTTTCTTCAGATACCAATTTCTAGAATGCGCTTCCTATTGCTTCTCTCCTCTCAATTCTTTCCATTCCTTAGAGACTTGAGCGTCCAGTTTTCAGTGTTCTCTTCTTCCTCTGTGTACCAATAGTTATTATGATCTATTCCTATAATTTCACTGTCACTTGTTGCTTTGTGGCACTTCTTGGATCACTGCCTTGTGATATTAACTTCAAGTGTAATTTTGCCCAGTTCCCCCCAATAAGCCTGTGAGTTCCCTGAAGACAGGGACTCACACTTGTCTTTGTATAGCTCTCAGCACGTGGTACACTGCCTTTCCAATGGCAGCTCAGTTAATATCTGTTCATTCGACCTGATTTGATTCACAAATGCATGTTTGCTGGCAGCTTTTGGAAGTGGTGAGCTAAAGGGAGGGCAGATGAGTTGGAGCCTTCATTACTCATTTCTAGAGCATTTTTCATGCATCAGTGGAAGGTTCTCCACCTCTACCTTGCACCTGACAGTGCCTCATCCCCCTCACTCTAGGAAGAGATATCAGAACTGTCTGACTGGTAGAGATCTGGGAGGTTCCATCAGCATGAGATCAGGTAAGCTGGATTTGGCCGGACGGAGCGGATTTGGGAGCCAGAAGGGTTTGTTTAGGGCTCAGGGAGCAGCAATTTGGCTAGTGCAGGGAGTCAGGGGCAGTGACTCCAAGGTGCAAGTAAAGGTCTCCTGGAAATCAGTTGCTTCCAGAAAGAAGTTTTGAAAATTCAGACCTACCTTCCTTCTTTCCTTGGCTGCTTAGATTTGCCTCAGTGGTAAGCTTTGGCATCTAAAGGGGTCAGGGTCAGTTAAGATGGAAGCAGGGTTAGCGTGGTAGATATTGGGTCAAGACGCTGGGTTCTAGTCTAGGTTCTTTCATTAACTTCTGTGTGTCATTGCCCTAATCTTCAGTTCCCTCATCTGTCAGAGTGTGTTAGATCAGCAGATAATTTCTAGGCTCCCTGCTGTCTCTTTCTATCAACTTATGATTTCTCTTGCATGAGTCACTGATATCTACAAGTGCGAGGAGACAGAGCCCTTCTTTACCTGGAATGCAGATTCTACTTCTGGCCAGCGGAACGCAGTTGAGTCAATGCCTGGGATGGAGATGGTCCCATTTATTGGGAGTGCCTCTGCTTACAAGAGTTTTGGATCCCTCATTCTTTTCCACCAAATATGGGAAAGGTAAGGGCTAGGGATATAGGATACTAGAGCAGAAGTAGGGTAACAGTGGGCCAGGGATTTCAATGGGGTCATCTCTATTTAGTTACTTGTCCTTGCTTCTAGGTTATCATTGAATATCCCCTCCATTCAGTCTAGAACACAAGAGCTAAAGTCACAGATGCTGATGAGGGTAGAGGTCCAAGCAGACGAAGCAAGATTATACGGGGGCTTGGTGCTAACCATATATAAGTCGTCAAAGAAGCCATGCAGGCTGTGGGCTCTGCCTTATTGCTGTGTCCCTTGGCCCACCCACCATTTCCACTGCCAAAAGACATTTTTTCCTTCCGACCCCCCAGATGTCCTCGGTGGCCCTCCTTGGATGCTCTTGGCTTGTCTCTGATGTGGCCCCACCTCCACCTCTCAACTTAAATCTAAAGTAGCCTCTTCCATTACATTAATTATCCTACACTTTCCCAGCCTTGTCAGCTAGTCTGTCTTCTTTTTTTTTTTTACATCAGGCTTCTGAAGCCATGACCTCATGTCTCTTTGTACCTATGAGCCCAAATTGTACTAGAAAATCATGCTGAGGAGGAAGGTGTGGCTGCTGCCGCTGCTATGAAAACCTGTATTGTGTTCTAGGATTTGGGAAATACTGTGGCAGGTATATGACCCTCCAGGGCAGAACACGTACAAGGACACCAGTTCTTGTAGGACAAGCGGTCAAAAGTGGAAATGGACATCTGTTCCTCTTACTTCAGGGTAGTATTTCACATTGCTACTTTGCTTTCCTTTTTTTTTTTTTTTTTGGCAATATAACAATTCCTGATATGTGCTTGGCTTGTGATACATGCTGGGGGAGTAAAGAGGGGATAGAAACCCCATGGCCTGATTATCTATGGAACTTGCAATTTAGTTCCATAGATGATCAGATGTACGAGACATACACACTTGTATCCAGAGAGGAAAAGTGGCCCAGGGACATATAGCTAATTTGGGGCAGAGCCAAAGAACAGAGGACAGCATCTTCAGTGCTGCGCCCTGCATCTGTGGGAGGAGACAGGCACTGCGAGCTTGGTACAGCTTCTGCCTTCTGAGCCCTGAGGGCCTGTTTGCTGCAGGCACGCTCAGGGAAAATACAGTCGGGTTAAACCTGGATTTATCCACCTTCTCACCCTACTCTGCTTCAGTCCCAATTTCCATTTCTTTCCACCCAACCAACCCCCAGGAAAATGGTTTTCGAGGGGATCTGGGTTTCAAGTTACATCTCCACCAAATGCGTTTCTGAAACTGACCCAGACTTAAACTGGGGTCAGCTTGTGTGGAAAAGTGAGAAGCCTACTGGCCAATCCAAATATTGCAGACAGAATCCTTGTGAACTAGGGCTTTCTCAAATAAAAGCATTTGCCAACATGGCTCACATCCTTGCAAGGCAAACATCCAGGCCCAAGCTCATGAAACAAATGACACAGAGGTGGCTTGATGGGAAGGGCCTTGGCATGTCCGGTAGCAGCTGGGAAAGTGGGTCCCATGGGCCTTTTCATCTGTCCCTGTCTCTCCAGCAGCTGCCACCAGCACCTCTAATGCTATGTGATTTCTGTTCTCCCTCCATCCAGAAGAGACCCCGAGGAGCCAGCTCATCCGTCTTGCCTCCATTTCTCTGCTGGATGTTACCTGCAGTTTCAGAACACGAAGGCTCTGCTCTTTCAGCAGATGCTCCCAGAGGAGGGCGCGCGGCCCTGCTCCGTGACCCATACTACTGCAGAACTGTTGTCAAATCTCAAAAAATGGACCTTAACACTGACCTAAAGATACTACCTTGGCATTTTAATTCCTTTGGCCTCTACTGATTAGAGCTGGGGAATAGCCACTCACCAAGGTTTCCATTTAAAAGTGTATTTTTAAGTCCTTGATTATAATGCACCCTTACCTTACACTTATCCAGACCTAATAATTTTAGAACCATTTCATATACTCACTTACTTGATCATAGTCTCCTCCAACAGCTCTGTAATCTTGGCTACCTGACCCCCGGTGCTTCTCTTTCCTCCTCAGCTCCCCAGGCTTCTTTCTAGGCACCCACCTCCCTTCCGTACCTAAGAAACCTCTCCTTTAATTTGCCAAATTTGAGCAGTTGTACAAGCACAAAATGTTTAATTTGGGAACAGTGTCTGTGGGAAGCAATGCTTTGTTAGTTTCCAAAGTAATGAGAAGCTTAATATAGAAAATAATAAAACAATACTTTTGCTTCTGGAAGCCATAGAGATTATGGATTGCACTGCAGAGGCAACCTGAACCTGCCTGATGATGTTAGGTTTACAGCGCTGGGCTGTTCTGCAGCAGTTTCGTTTTTATTTCTGATCAGAGACAGAGTGGGTCAGTCTAATAGAAGCATTTGATCCCTGAGAACAGGGTCTGTATCTTATTCAGCCCTTCTCTATGTCCAGGGCCTGGCAACGTAAGCAAGCACTGACGGTTTTAAAATGTTTAATTATATTGCATTTCCTTTCTGCCCCCAGCTGCCTACCTTAGCCTTCTTGATGTAAAATTTTATCCAGTCAGGTTCTGAAATTAGGAAATGATAACAGGTATCAAATATTGAGAAAACAGAGACAGCTGTGATCTGAACATACCCATCTCCTACTTTCCTTGGCTCAAGGAGGCTTCAGGAAAATTAAAACACCAATATTGAAATGTATTATATCCAACCAGATGGAATGCCAGACTCTTGTCAAGGATACACATGATTAGTGTGTTAGTCAGGGCTCTTCAGAGGAACAGAACTGACAGGATCTATCTATCTATATCTATCTATCTGTCTGTCTATCTATCTATCTATCTATCTATCTATCTATCTATCTATCTATCTATCAATCATCATCTATCCATCTGTCAGTCTATCTATCTATCTCATCTACCTACCTATTGACACATCTTTAGAGAGAAGGGGAGAGAGAGAGAGATTTATTATAGGAATCAGCTCCTACAATCATGGGAATAAAAATGTCCAAACTCCACAGGGAGGCTGCAAGCTGGAAATTTTGATGAAGGTCAAGTTGAATTCCCCAGGGCAAGATGGCCATCTGAAGTTAGTGGCAGAAATTCTTCATTCTTCCTTCTGATATCCTCAGTTCTGACTTTTAAGACCTCCAACTGGCTGTATGAGGAGACTCCCCACATTGCTGAGGGCAATCTCCATTGTTCATTGTAGATGCAACCAGCTGTAGATGCAACCAACCGATTATAGATGTAAATCCATCTATGAAATACTTGCACAATAAACAATCAGACCAATGCTTACTTGACCAAACAACTGGACACCATTATCTAGCCAAGCTGACACATCAATTTAACCATCACAATTACGATCTGAAAATTAATGAGAACAGGTTTGGAGGTAGGGAAACCATGAAATGTAGAAATTTGGAGCATATATCACCAATCCACCACATCAGCAGTATTTGGCTGGAACCAAGACAGATTCCTGTCGAGTAACACTGCCTCAGAGCCCCTCTGTGCTCCAGGCAAAGCAGCTCCTGTCACATACTGGGGGTACTTCTTGACTGTCATGGGATTTTCTGGCATTTAAAACACATGCTCAGAGGCATTTCTTGATTCCCCAGGGTTCAGAAATCCCAAAAAGATATTTTAAATGCTGTCCTCCCCCAAGGGCTCAACTATATACAGACTGTTTGATGAGGTAAGAGACCCCTAAGGTCTTTTTGAAGAGAAAGACAATGAGGATCCCTAAGGGGACATCACCATAAGTAAAGATACTCTGGTAGAGCAGAGCAGACCCAGCTGGAGAACCCGACCCTTGGAGGATAAGAGGTTTCAGGGAAAGTATGAGGCTAAATCTATCCATTTCTTGCTTGGAATTCCCTCAACCTCCCACCCCAAGAATTCCAGTTAGTTCTGGGAATGAGGGGGCAGATTTACATTGAAAACAAAACCAGTATCACTAAAGGTCCCAGTGCTCTGGTGTGGGCATCTTCTCTAAAAGACCTCAAAGGTATTGTCTGACTGGTCAGAAAGAGGGACAACCACTGGAGGTTGAGAGGTCGATGGCTTGGACGAGGTGGGCAGCAACCAAAGGACAGTAGAGAGGATGGCAAGGACAGAGGGGAAGACTATACGTGAAAGACGTGACCACACAACTAAGTGGCGGCTGAATCAGCTGCTTTTGCTGTACAGCATATTTTAAATTTTATTCAAACTGTTATTTTGCCAGATTTTGACACCTTTCAGAGCCCAGCTTGTGGGCGGTTCATTTTCATCCATTTTTCATTAACATTTACTAGTGAGCCTAGAATGGTACAGAGAGGCAGCAAAAAGGAAGCATAGACAAAAACAAATGCAGAGAAAACCAGAACGACACAAGGAGATACAAAGAGACGCCGAGAGAGAGCTTGAGAAAGGGGCTCGGAAGTAGAGGAATACAAAAAGAGAGAAATCAACTCAGTCGAGATTTGGGGCAGGAAAGACTAAAAGAACGGTCTATGAGGTGGTAGCTGGGTCTGCTAGGATGGCGATCAGGCCATTCTGAACTAAGCCTCCCTGGATTAAGAAGGAAGAGAAATCACAAAGGTTCTTTGTTTTGTTTTTCTCTTGGTTTGCTCCTGGCAACCTGGGCGCTGGGGTTCTGCCACACTGCCTGAGCTCCCCCTGCTGGCCACTCTGTAGAATTTCACCCTCTGGCTCAAAATGTAAGCGGATTACGTAACTCTTCTCACGCTTTCCCCATCTCGTTTTTTTGTACTTTTCCAAGTTTCTGACTTCTCTGAAGCCTGTTATCTAACGCCCTGAGGGTCCTAACGCCTGGTGAGAGCGGTCCTGAGAGGCCCAGCTGCCTCAGAAGCGACGCTGGAATTAACCAGCCCTTTGGGGTTGGGTTGAGGTCACGCCCCTGTCCAGCTCTGACCAGCTGGACTAGCCTTCCAAAATAAATCCTGAAGAGAACCTCTCAGGCTACAGCGATGGCACTCCTCCCCCTGTCTTTTACTTCTCTTTCTCCCCCTTCATATTCCTTTTTTTCCCCTGTCTGCAGGAAGAGGTGGAATTGTAATGTGCAAAGCTCCTGGGGCTGGAGGGAGAGAAACACAGTCTTCCAAATGCAAAGCCCTATTTTCCTACTAAGAACAGACTTTACCTCTGGGCGGAAAGGAGGGAGGCTGTTCTCTCTTTGTGTCCTTCCCTCTACCTCTTACTGTCTCTCCGTCCCCCTCCCTCCCAGCTGAAGGTTGACTGTAAAGTTGCAGGGCCGTCACAGAGACTGTGAGCTTTGTCCTTCCTAAAGTGATTCAGCTCTGAATCACAAAACTCGAAAGGGGCACCTGGGAGCACAGAACCTGGGTCCAGAGGACCAGGGAGGGGAGAGAAAGAACTGGACACAGGTGTCTTTGTTGCACCCTGAGTCCTGCCTCCTGCAGTCTCAGCCACTGACAGGGGTGGTGGCAGCCTTGGGGACTGGCCCCTTGGACTCTAAGCAATGACCCCCTCACTCTGGCTGTACATCAGAATCACCTTGGGGAAAGGAGGCAAATTTCCAGACCTCGAGCTAGGATGGATGCTCACAATAAGGAGTCCTGGCACTTCCTCCAGCTACTCAGAAGTTAGAAGCCAAAGCCATCTCTCTAAAAATTAAAAAGTTCTTCCTTCAAAACAGGGCTCTTTTTCTCTTAGGGCAGAAAGTATCATTGTTCCTAACACATTAATTAGGTCGGAGGAATAGGGTTATTTTCAAGGACTCTGAGTGAAAATATCAGAAAGGATTCGCTTTCCTTTCTTAACTAAAAGTTGAACAGATTTTGTAGTTAACTGCATTGCAGAAAACAGTAATGGCCCTCGGGGAAATACGGAAGTTCTTCTTTATTTAATTCCCTTATTCCCTGTCCTGTTCTCCTTGCCCCTGATTCTTTCTCTCACCCACCTTTCCTTCCCCAACTTCTCTCTTTTCCTCTTTGCCTAGTTAAGCCTTTTGCTCACACTGTCTTGTGGCCTCCTCTGAGCTTGCACTCCTGCCCCACTTACCTTTCACTCTTTCACTGGATCTGCTTCCCTGGTCAGAGTGCTGATACAGAAGGAAGGGGAAGAAAGTGTGGGCATTTGGGGTGCCAAAATGTCTGATGCCCTGAAGATTTCCAACAGGGCAAGTATATATCCCACAGAGCTTGGGGAGAATCAGGCTTTCGATCTTTCTTTATTCAACACTCAGTCTGCAAATCATCTCTGAAAAATTACTAGACTGCTGGCGGCCCATAAATTGTATTATCTCCTACCTTGAATAGCCCTTGTCCGCATCTACCATAGAAAAGTATTTTAGTGACTCATGAGTCAATAGGAGCAGAAGACCTTGGCAGACACTGCATAAAAACAAATAATGGTTATTTATCATGAATGCAAGTGGTTCATAAATAACTGAAACTAGCCCGGTTCTGCTGAATAAAAGGGGGGAAAACCCAAAAACATCCAAAAATGAAAGAGGATGACTGCTTTTCAGAAAGTGTCATTTCTCCATATTGCTATAGCTGAATAAATTGCAGCAATTTCCAAAATGCTGCTGGGGAATAAATGATTTTAGAAGAAACCTGCTCAGCTGTCCTTGTGCTATGGGTCTGTTCTTCTCATAACCAACAGAGGGCAGACTTCAGTTATAAATGGAGGACTGCAGAGCAGAGGGTGGAGAAATGGCAATTTAGGATTCCAAGGTTATAAACTGCTTATTCTGTGCTGTAAATAACCACTTTGGCCCTCTGAGGACCCTCAGAGACCAGAGCCCAAGATTCTTGACAGGGTACAAGAAATTAGATTTCAAGGAAGCAGTTCTAAGTAGAAAATGACATAACTGTAAATATTGCTTTGTTTATAAGATTAAAACCTGGGCAGAAACGGCTGGTTCTGCATCCCTCCCTCTGGGTTGTGCAAGCTGCTATTTAATGTGCAGTTTCTGCAGTGACTTGTTCTCTTCCAGGGCCTGGCATGGCCACCCAGAGCTGTGTGTTGTTCTGAGCAGAAGCGTGTGGCTTTGTCTCTGAGGTGGAAAAGTCGGTGCTGTGTTTCGGGCTTGGTACCTATGGTTGGCCATTCCCTTTTGTTTAATGAATATAGAGAAGCCTGTTACCCAGGAAACAGAGACATCAGAATAAAGGCTGTTAGAAACATTTCCTTAAGAGTTGTACCTGTCCAGTGTTCCACACCCAGGCTTATACCCAAGAGAACTGAAAACGTGTTCATACACAAGCCTGTGCATGAAGGTTCAAAGCAGCATCGGTCATCACAGCAAAAAAGTGAAAGCAATGCACATGTCCATCAGCTGATGAATGGATAAACGACACGTACATGTGCACAGTGGAATATTATTTAGCCATAAAAAGGAATGAATGCTCCAACGTGGATGAACCTTAGAAAACATTATGCTAATTGAAAGAAGCCAGATACAAAAGGTCACCTATTGTATGATTCCATTTGTATGAAATGCCCTGAACAAGCAAATCCATAAACCTAAAGCAGATTAGTGGTTGCCAGGGACTGGGAGAAAGGGGATTGTGGAGTGACTGCTAATGGATATGGGATTTCTTTCTGGTTGATAAGATGTTCTCAGATTAGATGGTGATGGTTGCACAACTCTGTGACTGCAATAAAAATCACTGAATGTACACTTGAAAAGGATGAATTTTATGGTATGTGAATTATATCTCAATAAAACTGTATTAAAAAGAAATTGAAGCAGGGCAGACATAGAGGGGAAACTCAGGGCTGGAAACAAAGAGACTGTAAAGAGCTAATTTGACTTCTGGGAGATCCAGGCTGTATTAGTTTGCTAATGCTACCAGAAAGCAATATATCAGAAATGGAACAGCTTTTTAAAAGGGGATTTAATAAGTTATAAGTTTACGGTACTAAGGCCATAAATATGTCCTAACTAAGACATTCAGGAAAAGATACCTTGGCTCAAGATAGACCGATGTCTGTCACATGGAAAGGCATGTGGCTGGCATCTGCTGATCCTTGCTCCTGGTTCCATTGCTTCCAGCTTCTGATGCCAGTGGTTTCTTCTCTAAGTGTCGGTGGGCCTTCATTTAGCTCCTCCAGGACACAACTTCTGGCTTGCTTAGCATCGCATGGGAGGGTTCATGGTGATGTCTCTTGGGCTCTACCAGTGTCTAAGCATCTGCTCTCTCTGTCAGCACTCCAAGCTTCTCCAAATATCCGTGTCTCTGTCAGCTGGGAAGCAACTGCTTTCCAAGAGTTTGCATCAGCGCTGAAGTTTCTTCAAAATGTTTCCCCTTTTAAAGGACTCTAGTAAGCTAATTAAGACCCACCTTGAATGGATGGTGTCACATTTCCATCTAATCAAAAGGTCATACCCACAATAAAAACAAAACTACCTCATACCAAAACCAGGCAAAGATATTACCAAAAAAAAGAAAACTACAGACCAATCTCTCTAATGAATATAGATGCAAAAATCCTCAACAAAATTCTAGCAAATCGAATCCAGCAACACATTAAAAGAATTATACATCATGACCAAGTAGGATTCATCCCAGGTATGCAAGGATGGTTCAACATAAGAAAATCAATTAATGTAATACACCATATCAACAAATCAAAGCAGAAAAATCACATGATCATCTCAATTGATGCAGAGAAGGCATTTGACAAGATTCAACATCCTTTCCTGTTGAAAACACTTCAAAGGATAGGAATACAAGGGAACTTCCTTAAAATGATAGAGGGAATATATGAAAAACCCACAGCTAATATCATCCTCAATGGGGAAAAATTGAAAACTTTCCCCTAAGATCAGGAACAAGACAAGGATGTCCATTATCACCACTATTATTCAACATCATGTTGGAGGTTCTAGCCAGAGCAATTAGACAAGAAAAAGAAATACAAGGCATCAGAATTGGAAAGGAAGAAGTAAAACTATCACTGTTTGCAGACGATATGATAATATACGTCAAAAACCCGGAAAAATCCACAACAAAACTACTAGAGCTAATAAATGAGTACAGCAAAGTAGCAGGTTACAAGATCAGCATTCAAAAATCCGTAGCATTTCTATACACTAGCAATGAACAAGCTGAGAGGGAAATCAAGAAACGAATTCCATTTACAATTGCAACTAAAAGAATAAAGTACTTAGGAATAAATTTAACTAAAGAGACAAAAGACCTATACAAAGAAAACTACAAAAAACTGTTAAAAGAAATCACAGAAGACCTAAATAGATCGAAGGGCATACCGTGTTCATGGATTGGAAGACTAAATATAGTTAAGATGTCAATCCTACCTAAATTGATTTACAGATTCAATGCAATACCAATCAAAATCCCAACAACTTATTTTTCGGAAATAGAAAAACCAATAAGCAAATTTATCTGGAGGGTAGGGTGCCCAGAATTGCTAAAAGTATCTTGAGGAAAAAAAACGAAGCTGAAGGTCTCAAGCTGCTGGACTTTAAGGCATATTATGAAGCCACAGTGGTCAAAACAGCATGGTATTGGCATAAAGATAGATATATCGACCAATGGAATCAAATAGAGTGCTCAGATATAGACCCTCTCATCTATGGACATTTGATCTTTGATAAGGCAGTCAAGCCAATTCATCTGGGACAGAACAGTCTCTTCAATAAATGGTGCCTAGAAAACTGGATATCCATATGAAAAAGAATGAAAGAGGACCAGTATCTCACACCCTACACAAAAGTTAACTCAAAATAGATCAAAGATCTAAACATTAGGTCTAAGACCATAGAACAGTTAGAGGAAAATGTAGGGAGATATCTTATGAAACTTACAATTGGAGGTGGTTTTATGGACCTTAAACCTAAAGCAAGAGCACTGAAGAAAGAAAGAAAGAAATGGGAGCTCCTCAAAATTAAACACTTTTGTGCATCAAAGAACTTCATCAAGAAAGTAGAAAGACAGTCTACACAATGGGAGACAATATTTGGAAACGACATATCAGATAAAGGTCTAGTATCCAGAATTTATAAAGAGATTGTTCAATTCAACAACAAAAAGACAGCCAACCCAATTACAAAATGGGAAAAAGACTTGAACAGACACCTCTCAGAAGAGGAAATACAAATGGCCAAAAGGCACATGAAGAGATGCTCAGTGTTCCTGGCCATTAGAGAAATGCAAATCAAAACCACAATGAGATATCATCTCACCCCCACCAGAATGGACATTATCAAAAAAACACAAAATGACAAATGCTGGAGAGGATGCGGAGAAAGAGACACACTCATCCACTGTTGGTGGGACTGTCAAATGGTGCAACCACTGTGGAAGGCAGTTTGGTGGTTCCTCAAAAAGCTGAATATAGAATTGCCATACGACCCAGCAATACCATTGCTAGGTATCTACTCAGAGGACTTAAGGGCAAAGACACAAACGGACATTTCCACACCAATGTTTATAGCAGCATTATTTACAATTGCAAAGAGATGGAAACAGCCAAAATGTCCATCAACAGACGAGTGGTTAAACAAACTGTGGTATATACATATGATGGAATATTATGCAGCTTTAAGACAGAATAAACTTATGAAGCATGTAATAACATGGATGAACCTAGAGAACATTATGCTGAGTGAGACTAGCCAAAAACTAAAGGACAAATACTGTATGGTCCCACTGATGTGAACCGACATTAAAGAATAAACTTGGAATATGTCATTGGTAACAGAGACCATCAGGAGTTAGAAACAGGGTAAGATAATGGGTAATTGGAGCTGAAGGGATACAGACTGTGCAACAGGACTAGATACAAAAACTCAAATATGGACAGCACAATACTACCTAATTGTAATGTAATTATGTTAAAAAACTGAATGAAGCTGCATCTGAGTTATAGATTTTTGTTTGTTTGTGTGTTTTTTATATATATTTTTTATTTTTATTTTTTTCTCTATATTATCATTTTATTTCTTTTTCTGTTGTCTTACTATTTCTTTTTCTAAATCGATGCAAATGTACTAAGAAATGATGATCATACATCTGTGTGATGATATTAAGAATTACTGATTGCATATGTAGAATGGAATGATTTCTAAAATTAAAAAATAAAAAATTAAAAAATTAAAAAAACTAAAAGAAAAGGTCATACCCACAATTGGGCATGCCTCATCTCTGTGGAGATAATCTAATGAAAAGTTTCCACCCTACAATATCGAATCAGGATTAAAAGGAATGGTGCCCCCACAAGATTGGATCGGGATTAAAATGCGGCTTTTCTGGGGTACATAATAGTTTCAAACCAGCACAGAACCCACCACCAACCAAAAAAATAATTCAAATGAGAAGAAAATAGATTTAATGCAATTTAATTGTTTACTCCTGTATCCCCAGTACCTTGAACAGTGCCTGGCATTTAGCAGATGCTCAGTAACTTTTGTTGAGTGAATGAATGTGTAATTAAAAACTTTTTGCAGGCTGGAGACAGTGGTAGTCAAACTCAGTGCAGGAAGCAAGGGAAAATTATCTGCGCAGCTCAAGTGACCCTACATCCTCTCCCGCTAACCAATTTGTAGAGTTCACACCTCTCTGCTCCTACTGGCCTGTGGTGACATGATTGGAACTGTACTCACGGCAAGAGGTCACCATTCGTGTTGATGTCATAGTGGCCACCCCCCAACCCCTCCCGTGCAGAGAGAAATAAGGGAAGATCACACTTCTCAGGCCACGGTAACAAGAAAGACCTCTCAGTCTCTCAGGAAGTGACGGTGAATAAAAAGTGCTAATGGTTAAGTCACTGGCTCAGCTGCCAGAGGCCCCACCATCACACCCATAATGCCCAGAGTCCAGCCTTGTGCTCTGTTCCTCCTCTTGCACCCACTGCACCTTGCGGGGGCTGAGTCCCTGAGAGCTCGTAATAAATACTTAGAAGAAGTGGAGGAATGAAGAAAGAGATGGGCACGCAACTGAAAGGGCCGAACGATGTAGAAGTGAGCTTGGTTCCCGGGAAGACCAGAGCCAAGGTCAGGTCCAGTCTTGGTCAACACATCAGAGGGAAAGTACTGGAGTGAGAGCAACAAAGGAAGTATTTTGCTTGTCTGCTCTTGATCAGAACCATCCAGGCATGGATCACTGAATCTGCTTTGTAGAGTCAAAAAGCCTTAAGCAAAGCAAGGCTCCAGGCCCAGCTGAACATGCCATTCAAATCCAGCGTGTCTGACACATCATTTGCGTCTGCTCCTTCATCTAATTCCTGGCCAGAAATTTTAACATTAATATAAACATTCATATCATTGTGTGCTATGGAGTCCGAATGTGTTTGTTTTTAACATGCACTAAGAAGAAACTCTATGCAAAAATAAACCTTTTAAAATTTGTGTTTACTGATAAAAAACAAACAGAAAAATCTTTCTGGGCTGTAATTGCTTATGGTGAAGAGGGAGAGTAATGATACTGGAGTACGATAAAATATTTTCCAACTCGGTGTTTTTCTCCTCTGGTCCTCTGGGTGAATGTTACGCATTTTAGGGAACCAGGGACTATGTCTAACTATGTCTTACACAACTGCTTAATTATAGATTCAGCCAAGAGATAGAAACTCAGTAACTAATTATGTGGCTAGAGCTTCAAATGGGCATTGGACCAGAGCCCATAACATTTCCAGTTACTCAGTAAATAATGAGTTAAAAACAACTGGCCAAATACTAATTGTTTTTCGTAAATTACAAGAGTGCAGTAGTGGACAGAATTGGATTTGGAAATTGGGAAGATCTGGGTTTAAAACATAGGCATTTCCTTCAGCTCTTCCTTTAGTAAATATGTACTGATCACGTGCTATGTGCCAGGCATTGGGTTAGGCATTGATGATAAAATAATTAAGAAGAAAGATGGCCTATATTCTCAGGGAGCGTACATGTCACAGCTAATACCTGTTGTCTTAAAGCAGTTCCTAAATCTCTCTCTGTGTCCAGATCTATAAAACAGAGAAAAAAATGAAATTGAAATTGAAGGTTGTCCTAACAATTAAATGGAACCATATAAAGGAAGTGCCTAGGATATTGCAGGCACTTGGAATAAAATTGCTCCGTTTCCCTTTCTAGCAACTCTCTGTGTCATTTTATCATTTACTACCACATGCTCCTGTCTTGAATTGAGCATTTCTAGCTTAAACTGAGACCAAATGGTTTGAGGACCTCCATTAGCTAACAGGATGGGATGTGGTCAGGAATGAGGGGGTTGACATCAGCAACTGGTATTAGAAACGAACTGTTGTTTGCTGATTTGGGGGCCAGGTATTTAACCTTTGTAAACCTCAGTTTCCTCTTCTGTAAAATGGGGCAAATAATCCTATCTTCATGGAGTCATTGGGAGATTTAATGAGATACTGTTAATAAAACACTTAGCCCAGTGTCTGGTACGCAGTAGGTGCTTGGTAAAGGTCGTTGCTATTGGTTGTTTGTCTTACGCTTAGGATTATCCATGTATTTTAAGACTCACTAATGGCTTATGATGAGTAGTTGAAAATCACTTCTACTGAGAGAGTAGTTGCCTCAAAGGGACTTGTAGGGGAGGGCATGGAGGAGAATCCCATATCTGTCACTCAATCTTTTAAATAAATCGGGAACCTGGTCTTAGCAAGGGCCATATGAAATGGTCCTTGGTTGCCTGTGCCCCCTAGCTTCTTTTCAGGAAGACCAGCACTGGTTTTGAATAGTACCTTTAATCCTAGGAGTGTTCTTGAATAGTAACTCTTTATTTTGTAGATGAGGAACCTGCAAGTGATGAGGTTGAAAGTGATTTGGCCAAATCATATAGTTACTTGGCAACAGAGCTGGAATCTCTGTTTGTGGGCCCGAAGTTCTTTCTCTTTACTTCATGTTCAGGCGTGGGATTTGACTAGAATACTCATTTCTAGTAACATTACGCTCATGCATGTAGGGTGTGGTAGGAGGTCGCCTTCCCTCCCTACGTCTCAGATTCTTTAAGTACAGAGATGGAGTTGGCTGAATGATTGGACTCAAGGTTCTGAGACACAATGTCTTCCTGAAAAGAAGCTAGCGGTCACAGGCAACCAAGGGACATTTCATCTGGCCCTTGCTAAGACCAGGTTCCTGATTTATTTAAAAGATTGAGTAACAGATATGGGATTCTCTTCCATGCCCTCCCCTACAAGTCCCTTTGAGACAACTATTCTCTCAGTGGGAGTGATTTTCAACTACTGATCATAAGCCATTAGTGAGTCTTGAAATATATTTAGTTGGTAGGCATTTAAAAAAAAATGAAATAGAATATTTTATTTATGAAGGCATCACAAGTAGTCAAATAAGTATTCTTATGTGATATCTTTATTTCAAATGTTATACAATGAATGTGTGTGTTGATTGATGTACCGTGACATCACAATTTAAAATATATTTTTCATTGTGAGCTACAGTCCAAAAGATTCAATGCTACTGCTTTAAGACATAATCTATGTTGTCTGCAATTACAACTTTTTTTCTGCTATTAATTACCCATTCATTCATTCATTCACTCAATAAATAGTTATCAAGAACCTATTAAATGCCAGGCACTTTTCTAGGCACTGGGAGTACAGCAGTGAATAGACAAAAATTCTTGCACTCATGTGGCCTACATTCGGGTGGGGGAAATATAAGTAATATATAAATCATGCACAAATTTAAAAACTAGATAAGGAGAAAGGAAGGAATGAAATGAGGAAAGAAAGAAAGAAGGGAAGAGAGAAAGAGAGAGAGGGAAAGAAGAAGATACACAGGGCACTTATAATCATATCATGCAGAGAAAAGACTGAAAATCTGGGTCCATGCCTTTACAGACTTTTATTTATACACATATGCCATTTTTCTTGCCATTTAGAGGACTTTAGGGTAATGCTGCCACGTAAATATTCAGGATGGATGCTAACTAAAGCCCAGTCGTCTGAAGCATGAAAAGAGAGCCTTGCTTTCTCTCTCATTCTCTCTCTCTATATATATATGATATATATATATATTTATCATATATATCTTTATCTATCTATCTATTTTCTATCTATATATGAAGTTGTTTTTTAAGAGGTACAAACTGGTTAAACTTATACTGGTTTAGGAGATCATTAATTTAGCAAATTTCCTTGGATTTTACAGCTGCCATGCTGAAAGCCTTTAAAATAAATGTAAGAAGAAGCTGCCCTTGGGTCCAGCAGGCGAGAAGATAGAATTGGATCCTTTCCAAAACTTGTGTTTATACTTGGGTGTCTCTGGTTTTCTCCTTTACTTTAACAAGCTTATTTCATGAGGTACCGTTATCTTTAAAGACACTCTGTTTTCCCTTTTGTAAGAGGAGATAGTTTTTAGGGGATAACGAGAAACCTTGTTATCAAGAAGTTTGAACTCCAGCACCAATTCCTGTGGGGAGCCTAGACTAGCCACTTTACTTTCTAAGCCTAAAATCCCTCATCTGTACAATGAGTGGGATAGATTAAACCAGAGGTTTTCCAGAGGTGCTCACTGGGGCCCTGGGGTTTCCAGGATATATTTCTAGGCCACCCTTGGGGGTTAAATTGGAGGATCAGAAACTGGGGCTCCAGAGCTACCCTGCCCTCCTTTCTCCCCTTGTAGCATAGCTTTCCTTATGTTTGTTTTACAAGGGGAGAGTTTGTATATGATTTTATTTGAAAGAAAGGTTCTTCTGTTTTTAAGCATTTAAAAAGCACTAGAACAGCTTGATGATCTGAAAGATCCCTTCTGGTTCTAACACTAAAATTTCCGGATTTAAAGATTGCCTCCTGGTTTTTCTGTTTGGAGGCTTCTTTGCTCTATGGACATGCTCACCAATCACACCTAAATTATAAATACTCTCTGCCGACTCCAGCTGACTGCTAACTATGTATTATGCTGGCTATAAAGATTCTGGAAATGAGCTTGTCTGGTAATCCAGCCCTAATAGCGTTACAACCAGCAGGGAAGAACATTTGCAGCAGTGCTTATTTGCTGACCTGGGATTTGATTTTTTTTTTAAACTCATAGGCGTTTGTTCCAACCACTCTGGAAAAACAGATTCGTCCCCAGCCCTGGCCGGCACAGCAGCATCCTCATTTGTATGCTGCCACTTTGTCTAGCAAAAGGCATTTGGCAATGCCATTCGTAACTGCTCCCCTCCATGGTTAGCTATTCAGATCGGATCCCACATCCTCTCCTGCACATTTTGTTTTTCTGGCTGTCTGTCTTGCTGTGTTTTCCCAAAGTTTCCTATGAAAGTGAGAGATCTTTGGCTGCCCCTGCAGTCTGGGCTGAGCCAGGCTGTGCCAGTCCAGCCCTTCACAGAGAATCACCACTCTTGCTGGTGCTGACTGATTTCGCATACAATGTGGCTGCTCGTCCCGGAGTGAAGCAAGAGCAATTTTCCTCTACAAAGAACTGATTTGGATTTTCATCTAAACTTCACTAGTGCCAAAAGTGGACTAGTAAGGTCAGTAAGGTCCAAGGATTTACTGCTAGAAGAGTAAAATCAGGACACAAGGTGGGGAATCGTGAATACCCTTTAAAGGCCTACTACCTGTCACCTTCTGAGTGTTCTTTATCTCATTTAGTCCTTACAGTAACCCTCCTAGGTAGGGATTCTTATCCTCATTTGTTAGAGGAAGAAGATGAGGCTCAGAGAGGGGGAATAGCTTGTCTAGACACACAGTTCGGAAGTTGCAGATGCAAGAATAAAACTTGTTCTATCTGGCACCAAATGCTGTGTTCTTTCCACGACACCATCCTGTCTTCTTAATGAACATGCTGACTCATTTGGAGAATTATGTAAGCGGGTAGCTCACACTGAGACTCCCAGATAATGTAACTACTAAAGAATAACAAAGTATCACCACGAGTAGCTTTGGTTTAGTGGCAGAGGCTCCAGGCTAGGCACTCCCCCTCAGTCTTTTGTGCAGGACTCAGCAAATCTGCTGAGAGGTAAAGGGCTATAGCCAATGAATCCAAGCGTGACACTAAAATTTATCTTTCTTCCCCTCCCCACCTTTCCTGCACATAAGCAGGGTTTTAATTGTATATATATGAATAAATGTGATAAGGCTACTCATCCACTGTTAAAAATTTTTAGACAAGATATCATTTATGGGAGTTTATTTAAGCAGTTAATGAATCGTGAATCGGGCAACATCCAAACTACTTGCAGAGGAGAACTCCATTAAGGGAATGGAAAGGAGAAGCATATGTAGGGCAAACAGAAGCAAGCAAGCACGGAAATGTTCTGATTGGCTGATGTTAAGTTTCCGTTTTAGATGGGGTGGGGGTCTTACAAAGTGGGGAGCAGGTATACATTGATTAGTATAGTATGCTTGTCCATTCTGATATGCTATCTCTACTGGACCGAAACTGGTTTATCACCAGGTATTGCTGGTGATACCTGCCACTCTGTATGGTGCATTCCACTGTTAAATTTTCTGGGAGACACTGTGCAGGTCAGTTGTTTTTATCTTCTGGAAAATTCTTTGTCAGAAAGAGGTTCCTTCCTACAATAGCCAATTCAGGCAGTCATTTTATTTTATTTTATAGCACCCCCCCCCACCCCCCCACCCCCACACACTTTCAGTTATTTTTTCCCACGATCTCATTGGAAACCAGACCACAGCACCCTGTTTACCATCATTGTTTTCTCGTCTTCTAGGGTGGTCAGGTGGGCTTGGTTTGCTGTTCTGGCACTTTTCTTCTTCCTGATCGCAGTGTGTTTCACTGGGTGTTCAGTTACATACAGGGCCCTTGGAGCGGGGTTGCTTACTTAGTTGAGTATATTATGGGTACAGCCCTCTCTCCAAGTCAGGGTGTCTATTATTTTATTTTTAGTCTCGGTCCACTAGAGTCCAATTTCTATCTCATTTTCCTTTTGATTAGCTGTCTGAAGAGCAGCCATCTGTTTGAATGTGGCAAGGAATTGGAACAGATTCTTGAAACACAGTTTGTACAACAAGAAATAAAACACAGACTGATAATTACAATGAATAAATAAAATTCAAAGCATACTCGTTGTCCCCATATTCCAAACCAAAAATCTAGGTCTGGAAATAGATCTGTCCATTGAAATATTTGAGTATTTCTGACTGATATGTTGAGACACCTTAACTGGGTCCTTTAAAATATTTAGGTTCTTTAACACCATGCCAGTCAGGGAATCTAGAGCCTGTCTGTTTTGCAAGACTTACTGATGCTAAGTCTTCAGCCTAGAGGACCTATACAGCATTGAGGGTAGTATTACAGCTCTGTTCCATAACCTTGGCTCTATTTACAACTGCTGTTCACAGACATATGTTTCAAAGAAGGTATGATGGTGTGCATGAAAGAGTGGAACCCGTACTACGGTAGACCAAGGAATTGAGGGTGTTATCTGTCTTTTGTATATTGAGGCCAGGTATACAAAAGATCTTAACTTAACTATGTGACTGGCATTTAGGGCAGACGATATATGAAAGATCACATAATCCAGTCCAATTTACAGGTAGATTAAAACAAACAGGCAGTTATCTGCAATTTACAAAGGAGATGCAAAGTAGCTCAGACAATGAACAGAATGAATAGGAGCAGCATCTGATAACCCACAGAAGAATGCTATAATTTTCTATTGAAACATAAATTTTTTCTCTGCAGCCACCCTGGTTTTGGTCAAAGATTATCCCAAGAAAAATTATTCTCGATCGTAAAATAAGGCTGGTTTCATTAGATTTGACCTGATTTTTTACATACATGCAGCAAGAATGGTGATTTACCATATAGGTCTTTTTGCTTTGCTGGTAGTTTTCATCAAGAACCTCAGATTGAGCTTGTAAAAGCCTCCCGTAGCTGGGAAGCCAAGCCAAGAACTCAACACCAGATTTCACCTGCAATACCTATAGATTTAGGTGAATTCCTCTTTATTGAGGTCCCCAAGTATCATGGTTCTCAAACCTGTCAGAAAGGTCCCCAAGTATCCTTTGCCAGGTTCCAATGTCTGTGATGTCAGAAAGTGACCTATCTTACCTGTGAGGCTGGGAATACTGGAGCCAGGTACCAGACCAGTTTTTCCAAGAGGGTCTTGTAAGCATTGGCTCCATAAAGTTGACCTTAGTTTTTTAAAAGTATCTGGTCATATCTGATTAAATGAAGTTCCTTATCAAATATGACATTTCAGTCAAAGTCTTCATTATATAACTAGTGTTTCCAATTATGCTCTAACTAGGAGGACAGATCTTTATTGAACATATGCAAATAATTATTTTGCCATTAAATGAAGCACTCTAGTTGTATCATTGCAAACGCTTTCAGGGAAGCATCAGAATGAAAACTATCTGTAGATGACAGAAGCCTTATAATGGCTGTGGTTAGCTTATTCATGTTTTGCAAAAGTGAAAGTTCTGACAAGGTTCACTACAAAAATAATGCAACTGAGAAGGAAATTTGGTTGTTTCTTGGCATGTAACATATTCTTAAGAATAACTGAAAGAATGACCAATAATTCTATACTGCTGTATAATATCAGGTAGATCAACTCTAGGGCATCTCATAAACAGTGAGGACATTGACAAATCTTTAGGAACTTTATAATTTCTGAAATATTTATATTAATAACATTTTACCCATATAAATGTAACCAACAGGATAGACAATCCTTTTGGACAACACTTCCCATGCAATTCATAACATATCAAATAAACCTAACTATTTCTAGCACCTCTCTGTTTACAAGTGAAAGAACAAATCCTTTGTGATTTTCCAGGGGCCCTCTGGAAAATTCCAAAGGCAGTTTGAACAAGAAGATGTCATTTAGGGTTTGATTGTGGGAAAGCGAAATGAAAAATGTTCTCACTTTTGAAAACTTTGTTAAGCTGGATCATGGGTCACTGTGAAACAATATTTGATTCCGTATGTAACCAAAGTGACAACAAAAGATTATAAAAGTAAATAGAAGAGTTAACAAGATTTGAAAACCAAAACAAAAAACAAAGTTCTTTAAAAAAGTGGGAAGACTTGTTTTCTAAAGCAATAAAGGACTATAAGGTCAATACAAAGCCCAGGAGATGATTCTATTAGATACAGAATCTTTGCCTTCTAGGCAAACTACTCAGATGGTTAAGAAAAAAGTTTTATGAACTCTTACTTAGAGCAGACCAATAAGCCGAACAAATGTTGTCATTTTAACAGAGAGAAAACCAAATTCTAGTCTTGTATGAAAATACTATCTGATAAGAAAATTCTTAAACATCTTATAAACCTATCAAATCTTAACCCATTTTGGCCAAAACCTTCTGTGATTTTCTATATTCATTCAGTTTTTTTTTTTTATATGGGTAGGCACCAGGAATCGAACCCGGGTCCTCTGGCAAGGCAGACAAGCATTCTTGCCTGCTGAGCCACCGTGGCCCACCCTATATTCATTCAGTTTTGTCCTACACATTCTTGTTTCTCATTCTGCACCAACTAGTCATTTTACTTTATTCTTTATTTCTATTACAAAAACAACATCCTGCATTCCTCACATATTTAAGTTAACAAAAATGATCTTTAACGCTGTCTTCAAGATGGCACTCTACAAAACACAATTACTCTTGAAATAAAAGTTGTCAGAATAATAACAATCTGGTTAAACAAAGTTTCACATTTTTTATCATCTTAAACGTCTAGTAGATGCAATGCTAGCTTATTTGATAACTAACTCATAAGTTTAGGGAGAATATCTCCAATTATAATAAAATTTTATGCTTGTGTTGTACTTAATATTGACAATTCAGAAGGCATAGCTATTTGTATTTAACTAACAATGATTGAACTAGTCCTGTTTCAAGTCCTGTTTCAAGGCTTACCTAAATTACATGAACTTGATTTTTTTTTAAATGGTTTGGTTTAGTTCTACAAATACTCTTTTTTTTTTTCCACTGGAAATACTAGAAGTTTGGTTTTCTTAATTTCTGGGCCTTTGGGAGTATTAATTTATACAAGCAATTATTTATCTTTTAGCAATTTGATTAGAGGTCTTTTAAGAAGTTTTATAAGTTAATTTGGTAATACCATCTGGAGATGGGTAGAATATCATATATCAAATATACAGAGAGACGCAAATAGAGAGATTATGGCTTTAATTAAAACATTTTCAGCCATGAGTCAGAGATAAAAAATAAATAGAAACACAGAGAACAAAGAAATACAAGATTCAAGAATTTATGTAAAAGAGCTGGCTTTCTGTCCTTTCCCAATTCATGTATTTTTTAAATCAGAATTTTGTTCTTGGCAGATGGGATAAGTTGAGGTTAATTGCTTAATATGTGGGCTAAAACTTTCCCATCAATACTTGCAAAGGAGACTAAATTTTCTTTGACTGATGTGTAATTTTTTAGAAGGTTTGCCATATTTTTCAGCCTATTTGACCCTCAGATTTATTGTAGAAAGAAGGATCTTATTGGCCCCTTTCCAGGTCAGTCCAATCAGCATTAGCCTTTCAAGATTTAGCATCTAAAGTTCAGACCAACATGTGTACAAGCTGATATAGGTCAGGCAACCCTGGATCATAAGCACCCAAAAGAATTCTAAACTCTTCTATGAGTAATTAGGACATGGAGTTCCATGGTCAAAGATGGTGGTGGTTGTAACGCCAGAGGCGGTGGAAGGTTTGACCTTAAAGAGCTTCTGTCTAGTTTCCTTTGCTTCTTCATCTTCCACATAAAAGGGTAAATAAGAGAGTGTAAATTAAGCAAGGGAGCATAAAAAATGCCTGAAGGCATAGCTGAAGTGATCAGTTTCTCTAAGGTCCTCAACAGTTGTCTCAGTTGCTTCTTTCTTACAATATTTTTATTGGCTATTGTAAGGAGTCTTTTAATGAAACTATTTTGGGATCACTAATTCTTTTTGAGTCCACTGAATATCAATCAAAATACGTATCCAATTGCTATTGTGAGATGCAAGATCCCTTACTTTTCAAATGTCCTCTGAAGAAAACTGTTTTAGCTAAACCAAAACTACCCACCCCATTGTAGCCACTGCAATTCTAAATTGTCCTTAAAAAGTCTGACTATTTTCTTGAAAAAATAGGCAAGTTTGGGGTCCACAGTTCTTAAACATGTGCCCAGCCAGCATCCCAGCTGGGAGAACCCCAGCTTCTGAAATTTTAGACAAAGATGGACCCTCATTACTTATTTGAGATCTCAAGGTTTTATGGTCTGATCCCCAAACCTGTTTCATCCAGACTCTAACTGGACCTTTAGTCTTTTTCACTGCTCAAACCAAGTCAGAGCTTGATGCAATGCACGGAGCTTAGATCCAAGAAAAACTTACTCATTGACCTCCAGGCACCATGAGAGAGCAGAGACCACTGAGAATTCAGGGGATACCTTCCACCTGGTCTTCTTGCTGCCTCCGGAGTCCATCAGGGTTCTCTTTGGGGTCTTACTTCTGACACTAAACCTGTTAAGAAATATTCAACAAGATACCATTGATGGAGTTTATTTAAGCAGTTGACAACTTATGAATTGGGCAGCATCCAGACTGCATGTGGGAAGGAATTCCACCAAGGAAGAGAAAAGCAGAAGCTTATGCTCTGATAAGATGTCATTAAGTTTCCTTTTTACATTGATTGGTATGCTATGCTTGTCCATTCTGATAAACTATCTCTACTGGTCTGAAACTGGTTTATCAGCGGGTGTTGCTTATCTGCAACTCTCTGGGTTTCATTGCTTCATTTCCTCAGAAAGCTTTTGTAGGACAATTGTTTTTGTCTTCTGGAAACTCCTTTCTCCGACAGGGGTCCCTCTGGCAATTCCCAAAGTGGGTGGCTATTTTATTTTATTTAACAATGCTTAATTCACATGTAGCTAATGAAAGTACCTGCAGGAGGCATGCCAAAGGTGTCAGGATCAGATGATTTAGCACCTTTCAAGGTAGTCACTTCCATCAGGAAAAATAAGGAAGGTTGGCCCGGAGCATCATTCACTCTCTTTTTGAGGGTGCACTGTGGCCAGATGTGCACTTTGGCAACATGCCCAACATAGAATGGGCCAGAAATCCGAGGAGGTTGAAGACTCTGAGTGCACGACACAAGCAACAATGGGTGGGGAGTTGATGGATAAATACCCCAGCATTCTTACCATTCCATTGAGAAAACTCTGAGGTGTGTTCAATACTGCCAGAGTTTCTCACTGGGATTGAACACCAGTGGACCAAGTGATTAATATCATACCCTTTATTGGCTTCTCTGTCTCCCCTATCTCACTTCCCCATGTACCTGCAAGGGTTTCCTGGGATCACTTCTTAAATAAGCTATTTATATTCAATTCCTTGCCTCAGGGTCTATTTTGGGGGAACCCAAATTAAGACCATTCAAGACTTCCATGTAGGCACAGATAACAAAGGTTTGGATAAGGAAACAGGCATGGGAATGGAGAGGAGAGGATGGAGATGAGTAAAATTTACACTGAAACTTTCGACTTCAAAACTGTTAGATATCCATATGAGAAAGGAAGGAGGGGGAGATTCTGGATCTCTGGCTTAAGCTGCTGGGTGGATTCTGATGCCTTGAACTGAGTAAGGGAATAAGTTTGGGGATAAGAAAGTAAGTCCAATTTAGGATATGTATAGGAAAGGGTAGCATCTGGCTCTGTGATGTCATTTGTGAGAGTGAAAGTACCCCCTCTGCCAAAAGCATTTCCCAAACTGCTTACCGTAGTGCTTGAAATTCTCTTATTACTCATTCCTTTGGTTTGTGTTTCCCAGAATCTTATTTTTAAAATGCTCTTGAGATTATTGATAATTTTGTTATGTGTGATAATAGCATTGTGGCTATGCAAAAAAAAAAAAAAATCCTTAACTCTTAGAAACACATCAAAGATATTTGTGGATAAAATGAAACAACATTAGGAATTGTTTTAAAATAATCCAGGAAAAAGAAAAATGAAGTGTATATATTGGGGGCAGATAAAATAATCAGTGGTAAAATATTTAGAATTTTAAGAGCTGGAGGATGGGTACATGGGGTTCATTATATCATTTCCTCTTCTTCTGTGTATATTTGAAAATATCTCATAATAAAAAAAAATAAAAGTTATCCTCATCTTTTTAAAATTCTCCTGGGAGGATGCCAAATCTAGTTGTCTTTTACACCTGTGAAAAGACAACTACAAGTATGTTTTAAAACTTTGGTTGAGTTTTATGTTTTTAGAATGTTTAGCAGAAGAGAGAGCTGGTCCTTTCAGGACACAGACTTGTGAGGAGCTGGATTTTGAAAGAGACAAAAGTCAGGATTCCAACGATAAATATCATACATTTTGCAGGTCATTTGATCCTTCTCATCATTCTCCAGAGAGGGAGAAGGCATTCAATGACTTTATATCGAGGTCTGATACCACAATCTTACATCTGATCCTACATCAGCTGCTTGTGAGACCTCATTTTACCTCCAAAACGCTATCTAGAGCTCCATTCCATAGACGAGGAAGTTGAGAGAAGGGAAGTTAGGCCATTTGCCTAAAGACTATAGGGCAGTAAATGGCGGGGCCTTGGGAGAGGAGCCTGGGTTTCAAACTTCATTTGTTTGGCTTCAAAGACAATATATTTCATAGCCTTCAGCTTAGCTCTCCATGGTTGACCCTAGGTCAGCCTGCCATTGAGAGGTGGTCATTCAGCAAACTAGCTCCCTTGGAACTTAGTTTCTGGGAATTGGCTTGTACTTCTGCTCAGTACATACCTGAACCAAGAGAAGCTAAGAACAAGCTCCTTGACGAGGGACCATAGGTTGATAAGAGCTCAGAGACCAAGAGAGCATGGTCAAGGAAGCACTGAGTCTGTTCACCCCAGAGCTTCATGGGATTAACAGGGTTGCTGGGAAGGCTGGCAGTGCACACAGCACCTTGAAGAACTGGTGGGCGTGAATGTAAAAAGGCAGATAACTCCATGAGAAAAATGTAGAATGTCATGAGAAAATGTAAAATGTTTAGGTAAGTGGTATTTAACCAAGTATTTATTTATACATTTTAAAAGTCAACTTTAATGTCAAGTAAAGGAGATAATTAAATACATTAAATTATCTCCTTTCGTTGGAATAATATTATCACTCATAATAAAGATCACAAAAATGTTTCTCTTAAAAACTTAGGTGAAGAAGCAGGATACAGTGTATGTAACATGATTCTAACTTTCTCTGTATAGGAAAAAGGACAGAAGAAAAAAGTCTTATCTGATTATCCTTAGGTTGTGGAAATAGAGGTTTTTCTATATTTTAATTTTTGTTCTTCTAAAAAAATTTCCTATAATGAACATGCACTACTTTTGGAAAGGGAAAAAATAACAAATGATAGAAAAAAAAAAACAACCAAAAATTCATTTTACTTTTACGCTTGTTTAATCCAGGATAATGAAGATGCTTAGGGGAATAAAAGAAAGTAAAGATATGATCTTGGGGGTGCAAGGGTAGCACAGGGGTAGAATTCTCACCTGCCATGTGGGAGACCCAGGTTTGATTCCCTGCCCATGCACTTCCCAAAAACAAACAAACAAGCAAGCAAATGAAAAACCAAGCAAACAAAAATTCAACAAATTGTGCTACAATAATGGGATATTCACATGGAAAAAGAATGAAACGTGACCCCTGCCATACGGCACACACAAAAAAGTAGTAATGATGAAGTAAAGATATGATTTCATTTTGAGAAAATATTTAAACTATACTTATAGTTTGATATGAAATCTGAGCAATAATGGTAAATTTTGTTCTATGCATATGAAGTAAACATCATCACTGGGCCTTCACCATCTTTGCTTGATCAAGGGGACTATGAAATGTTGATGTCTGTTCACCTGAAGTTCACACTAAATGATAACAGCCAACAGGTCCCTAGCAATAGGTCTCTCTCTAGACCTTAAGAAGTTATATTTGTATGCCCATATTTTAAATTAGCTATCTCCTTGGCATTTTTAACAGGTCACAAGAGTTAGACCCTATAAATGGTGCTTTTTCAGTGGTCACACTGGTGCTGCATTTTAGGAAGCCAGAGCTAACCCAGGCAAAAACTTCAGCTACATCTTTTACCTGGATAGAGAATGTCTCTCCAAGACTGCTAAGCCAAAACTATACTACATTTCTCAAAATAAAAAAAAAGAAGTTCCTTGGTAAGGAGAAGTTTCAGCTAGCTGACCCTGAAATTGAAATAGTGGATATCTCATTTAGAAACATGAAATTCAGTATCTTGAAGAGGATTTTACCAAAACCTGAGAAAGGAAATGCAAAAAGTTTAATTATAATTTAACCATCTCTGGAGCCTGCCATGCCGAGTCTTGGGCCAAACTCTTCAGGTGACATCTAGAGTAAGAAATAGAACTTGTGTTTAAAGGAGAAGGAGAGGAAAGCACAAAAATTGACTGAGATCCCAAATAAAATAAAAAAGAAATACTATGCATATTCAAGGAAGAGAAAAATCATCTCTGTTTAGGGGCTTTATGTAAAAGTATTCATAAAGATGAAGCATTTACAGTGGACCTTGATGGACACAAGATTTCAATTGGCCACAGTCAGCAGGAAAGGTACAGGGTGCCGGGAAGAATTTCATCAAGCAAAGCCAAAGATGAAAAATATCCAACACTTTCTGTTGCAAATTTTTAAAGAATCAAGTGACTCTATGAACTGAGGGCCCTAGGAGTTGGGGCCTGGTCTATGGCTGGGCTTTGCTTTGGTACGTATACACTTGGGGGTCTGTGGACTCTGAGAGGGCAGATGGAGGAGATGGCGGTTTGGTTGGAGCTGCTCCCAGATTCATACGGCCAAAAGAGGAGGGATGAGCCATATCCTACTTCTGTAGAGTTAGGAACTTGGGGAAAAAGCAGAGATATTAGAACAGCATTGTTAGGGCAGTTTGATTTGTGATATACCCCCCCCCCCTTCTGTATCCACACAGTCTTCAGTGAAATCTACATTACTAGACAATAGAGGTAATACATTGGGATTTGAATGTTGAATCTGTGTTGGGAGTGAAAAGGTGGGAGGGAGGTGATGGGTGTAGAGTATAGCCCGGAGGTGAGTATGGGATGAAAGTAGAGGCATCAAGAGGGATGTATGCATATTTGATTAATATATGCACTTTGAGGTGAAGAAAGGCAATTGTCTATTCATTCACTTACCACTGCTATGATGTGCCAGACCCTGTGCTAATGCTGGGATGCAGGATGAGCCAAGTCCAATGGGGTCCTGGTATTGAAAAATCCTACAGGCTAGTGGGATGGAGTCATTATTTAATTAAAAATTAAATAATGAAAGTGTAAAATTAGTATTGTAGTTAGTGTTATGAAGTAGAGGTCTATGGCACTATAAAAGCTCATAGGGAAATTTTACTTTTTTTGGTAAGTTAAAGGACTATATAATTGAGTGATTTCTGAAGGACGAATAAGAGTAGTGAAGAACATAATGCTTAAGGTAGAGGGAAGGGTAAGTGCAAAGACCTCGTGGAGGGAAGGAACTCAAAAGAGGCCAGCAAGGCTGGAGCGCAGACAGTAATGGGGAGCATGGAGCCACATGTGGCTTAGGAGGCACAGAGCAGACCACATGGAGTTGAGGAAGTCGTGTATAGGTTTTGTTTATTTAAAAAAGATCATTGGCTGCTGTGTGGAAAAGAAATGGGAGTAGGGCAAGAGCCGATCTAGAAGGACAACTACGAGATATTGCCTTCCAAAACAAGAGATGATGATAGGGCAGTACTTTGTCCCAAAGAAGAAAAACATGACATAGCCTCAGCTAAGATTAACATTCTTTTATGTTACATTGACAACTTGTGAGAAAATGTCACTTTACATTTTGTTGGAAACTTATTGTTCCTTTCAAGTACAAATATGTGCTTATGTAAGTGACTTTAGAAATAAGCACAGATATGTGCTAACACCGGGATGAAAGGCTGCCTCGGAAGACGAGGAATGCAAAATGTAATATTCATAAGCTTGTGGCTATGTCTATGTGACAGATGTGTTTTTAAGTGTACTGTATATTTTAGGCAGAACTCTTTTTTCCTAGTTGTATACAGCACTAAAGAGGTGGAGTGAGCAAACCATTATATGCAAGTTGCTTTGTCTTTATGTTAAAAACAATTCACAGATGCATGCCCAGTAAAAGTTTACCCATATCACCTTCAATTTACTCTCTGTACTCTTGTATTGCTCAGGGAGAAATTCACAAACCACAATTGCACTGAGAGAGTATAATACAGCTCTATATTGGAAATAGATCAAGTAGACAAAAATGAATAAAGATGGGAGTGATCCAAACCACAATTAAAAAGCTTGATCTAATTTTGCACTCAACAAATACAAAATATGCACATTCTTTTGAAGCTCACATGGAACAATGATAAAAATTGACCATGTGTGATTACAAGTGTGTTCATTTTGTAACAACTCACTGAACTGTAAGTGTATGATTTGTGCATTTTTTCAACGTGTATGTTAAGCCTCAATGAAATGCTTTATTAAAAACAAAACAAAACAAAAATTAGATACATATGAGGTCCCAAATAGAGTCTCGCCACATTTTTTATATCATACAAAAAACGTTCTCTAACCATATTGCAATTAAATTACAAATTGACAATAAAAATATAGTCAAAGCAAAACATCTTTTGGAAAGTGAAAAAAGCATTTCTAAATACCTAACGGGTTAAGGCAAAAAAAGATTATGGAAATTATGAAATACTCAGAACCATATGACAATGAAAATACTAATCAAAACTTTTGGAGATGCAGCTAAAATTAAATATATATAATTATATGCAGGTACAATAAAACATAAAAATGAAATGAATGAGAGAGCTTAGGAAACTGGAAAATGAGCATTAGAATAAATTCAAGAAAAGTAGAAGAAAGAAATATGATGAAGTATTGATTACATAATTACTAAAATAAAAAATGGGAACTCTGAAAAGACAAAATAGACAAATCCTTAGAAGGATGGATTGTGCCAGTTTAAAAGTATTATGTACCCAAGAAAAGGCATGTTTTAATCCTGAGTCAATTTTGTGGAAGCAGCCGTTTCTTTTCTTTTCCTTTTTTTTTTTTTTTTAACTTTTTTATTGTATAATATAACACACATATATAGCAAAGAAATTAAAAAAAGCAGATTTCAAAGCATTCTTCAACAAGTTGTTGCAGGACAGATCCCAGAGTTTGTCCTGGGCTACCATATGATCCTCTCAGATTTTTCCTTCTAGCTGCTCCGGAATATAGGGGGCTAGAAGGTATAAATATTTTTTAGTCATCACAATTGACTTTTTTTTTCTTTTCTGTGAAAAATAACACATACACAAAAAAGCACAAATTTCAAAGCACAGCATACAATTAGTTGTAGAACGTATTTCAGAGTTTGGCATGGGTTACAATTCCACAATTTTGGGTTTTTACTTCTAGCTGCTCTAAGATACTGGAAACCAAAAGAAATCAATTTAATGATTCTGCAATCATATTCATTCGTTAAATCCTATCTTCTCTGTATAACTCCACCATCATCTTTTATCTTTCTATCCTTCTCTTTAGGGCTGTTTGGACTATGGCCCTTCTAACTTTTTCATGTTGGATGGGTCTGTCAATAATATGGGCTAGGGAGATGGAACCTTCTGATGTTGTGGAGAAGCTGGGCCCTTTAGGTTTCAGGACTTATCTTGTCCAGGGACACATCTGGAGGTTGTAGGTTTCTGGAAAGTTTCTCTAGTGCATGGAACCTTGTGGAATCTTATATTTTGCCCTCCGTGTTCTTTAGGATTGGCTGAAACAGTTCTGTTTGGGGTTTGGCAGGTTATGATAGGTAGCAGTGTCTAACCGAAGCTTGTGTAAGAGCAACCTCCAGAGTAGCCTCTCAACTCTATTTGAACTCTCTCAGCCACTGATACTTTATAAGCTACACTTCTATTCCCCCTTTTGGTCAGGATGGAATTGTTGATCCCACGGTGCCAGGGTCATTTGAACTCTCTCAACCACTGATACTTTATAAGCTACACTTCTTTTCCCCCTTTTGGTCAGGATGGAATTGTTGATCCCATGGTGCCAGGGTCAGATTCATCCCTGGGAGTCATCTCCCATGCTGCCAGGGAGACTTTCACCCCTGGATGTCATATCCCACGTAAGGGGGAGGGCAATGATTTCACTTGCAGAGTTGGGTTTAGAGACAGTGAGGCCACATCTGAGCAACAAAAGAGGTCCTCCAGAAGTAGCTCTTAGGCATGCCTGTAGGTAGGCTAAGATTTTCTGCTACCTACATAAGTGTCACATGAGTAAGTCTCAAGATCAAGGGCATGGGCTATTGATTTGGGGGTTCCTAAAGACTGACACAGTATCAGGGGATTCCTTGATAGTAAAGTTTAATAGTTCCATATTATTTCTCCCATTCCTCCAGCAGCCATTTCTTTTAATCCTGATTCAATACTGTAAGTTGGAACTTTTTATTAGATCGAGATGTGACTTCCCCCATTCTAGGTGGGTCTTGATTAGTTTACTAGATTCTTTAAAAGGGGAAACATTTTGGAGAAACCTCAAAAATGACAGAGCCTACAGAAAGAGCTGACAGAGACAGAGAGCTGACACAGAGGCTGATACTTAGAGAACAGAGACTTAGATGTTGGAAATGCTTGGAGCCCAGCAGATGTTGCCATGAAATGTTAAGCAAGCCAGAACCTGAAAAGAGCCAAGGAAGCCAAGAAATGAAAGCCAGTCCTCAAGAAGCAAAGTGAGGAACTCCTACAGGAACAGAGGCTGAAAGCAAAGGAGCCCAGGAGCAAGGGACCAGTGTGCCTTCCCAGCTGACCGAGGTGTTCCAGATGCATTGGCCTTTCTTGAATTAAGGTATCATTCCCTGGATGCTTTAGTTTGAAAATTTTCATAGGCTTAGAACTGTAAACTTGTAACTTATTAAATTCCCATTATAAAAGCATACCATTTTCAGGATACTGCAATTCTGGCAGTGTTTACAAACTAAAACATGGATGAAGAAAAAAAGAAGAAAAATTTAAAAAAGAAGAAAAAAAGAGAAAGAAATTCCTCATCTTATAAGCAAGAAGAGTAATGTAATTATAAATACAGTAGAGATTGGAAAAATCGTAAGAGACTAGAAACTATGGCAATACATTTAAAACAAGATGTGTGAGAAAATATAAATTATCAAATTGATTCAAGAAGAAACAGAAAACCTGACAAGCCAATAATCATTATAGAAATTTAATTGGTAGCCAAAAGTCTCTCCTAAAAAAAAAAAAAAAAGACAGTAAACCCAGACAATTTTGCAAGAAAATTTCATCAAGCTTTGAAGGATAGTTAGTCCCTGTCACAAAAACTGTTTTGGAGAATTACAAAAAAAAAGAATAAAGGAAAAGAACAAAGGAAATTTATCTACTCTTTTTATGTAAATATAATACCAAAACTAAACCAGAACAAAATAAGAGAAAGAAAATTATAGTGTCAACTTACGCATGAATATAAATGCTAAAACTTTAAATAAAAAGCTAATAAATTTAATTCATTGGTGCATGAAAAAATACACATTATCACCATGAAGTAGGATTAATTCTGCTAACCCCAATGCCTACATCCATCCTTATCAAAGGCTTGTTCATTTGGTTGGAGATATCCAGCACTTGTACACAATAGCAATCTATGCCAAGTAAATCTGAAAATCTTACGAAAGACGTCGAATTTCAAGAAATTGATGAAAGTGATGTTGGTGAACTGCTGAATCCACATGCAAAGTCTCTAATACAGGAGGATCTCAAGAGTCGGACCAAATAACCAATGAAAAACAGAAAATCAATAAGAATGATAATGAGATCAACGCTTGATAACAAAATACTTCGATTTCAAAGGATTAAGAGAGACCCTTGGGAAAACTGGGTAAAGCCCTCCAGTACTTTTGTATATATGATTCTGCTGCAAAAATCAAATGTAAAGTGAAGAGTAATGTGCTACATAAGAAAAATTAAGTCCAATTTACATTTGATTTATAAGAATTAGCACATAGTTGCAAATATACTTAAATTTGTTAAATGTAAGATCTATTCATTTTCGTTACTTTTTATCGCATTTTTCTAAGATAAAGCCCAAGTTTTTTTCTTCATTATGGAATCTTGGTCTCCATATTAAATAGGTTAACTCTGTCTTGTATCAATTGTCTGGAGGAAAAGAAGATCCCTGGATTCATCTCCATGTTTTCCAAACATGCAATATTGTAAAACGCCCCCCCAGGGAATTGTGAAAATACAGAATCCTGGGCCCTGATAGACTAATTCTGAATCTTCAAAAGCAGAACCCAGGATTCCATATATTTTTAACAGGACTCGTATGATCTGGCAAGCGTGGGAGTCACTATCTTAATGCATCCAAGTAGGAAATTATGAAATTCATTTTTTCTCTCCCTCTGTCTTTTAACATTAAGAAGTCTGTTAACCTTTTCAGCTGACTTGTCCTCACTCCACTTCTTTTTTCTTTTCTCATATCTCTCTTCCAGTGTTAATGTCTAATCTATGAGAAAAAGTTTTTTGAAATTTAAACTATGTTTAGAATTTTGCATCTTATTTTTATTCTTACTGTTTTAAAACACCTTTGAATAAAACAGAACCTCCATTTTTGCTCCTTTGAAACTGTGAATGATTTTTAACAAATTCATTTTTTTCTATATTGCCTCAGCCTTTATTCTCATGAACCCATTTTATTCTGTAGTCGTTTGAACATTCCACGGCTTTGCATGTATTATCATGGTGTGTGCTCTTTCTGTACTGCCTGATTGTCAGCTCCTCGAAGACAAACATCACAGCCTCTGTTTCTTCTGCATTTCTTCCCTGAGCCTAGAAGACTAAGATTGACTAGTGTGCTGTGTGCTTCATGAAGTAGGTGCTTAATAAATATTTTTAAACAGTATTAACATGCTGAATAAATTTGACAGCAGTGCGGCTCCTCATCACTTCGAGTGCCAACACTTTCTAGCCCCTTCCTTGCCTAGCAACCATTTCCCAGCATACCTATATGTCCCCAGACGTTTCATCCCAGCTGGAAGCTGTCTTTGTTCCTTGCCTGAGTTATGGAAATACTGTTTACATTTCTTTCCCCCTGAGGAGTCCCTTATTGGTACCAAAAGTCACTATTGTGTAACTTGAAGCTACTTTTTTCCTTTGGGGTGGTGTGGGAGTGAGGGACTGTAAAGACGGAGAAATTTTCATTTCAGGTTATGTTTCTTTTCTCTCCAAATCATTTTTTTTTACAGTAAGATACAATGCCCCTATGATTATTTTCATATCTCTAAAATGTTTTTCATTCTTAGCATCTGAAGAGTGCTAAGGATTTTAGGTAAGCACTTTTATTACTTATTGTTTCTTTACAAGCTTTATTCAGTGTCACTTTTTTTCTGACCTACTATAATCAGTCATGCAATGCTTCTTTGATAACATCATTCTCTTATTAAAATATTATTTTGTGCCTACGAAAAAGAATATTATGCCTATATTGTATACATTTAATGTGTACATCTTTTCCCTGGATAGAGATTTTATGCTTTGCAAAGCAGTTTGGCATCTATCCATTAGTTTATTTAATCCTCACAACACCCTTGCTAGGTGGACAGAAAAGGGATCGTAATCAAGCTATAGAGGAGGAGAACTCTGAGATGTCAAGTGGCTTTGCTGAGGTCACATAATTGGACAGACCCGCACTGAAACCCAGAACTTGTGAGTTCAGATCCGTCCCGTTCCCCAGGCTCCCCCAGTCCCACGCAGGTCAACTTAAAATACGCTCTGGTTATGTCGGTATAAATAAAGCTGCTAGAAAGAAGCAGTAACATGATAGAAGTAGGAGGGTGGGTGGGAGGGGAGGAGAAAAAGGTACATTGCTCATGCGCAGATCACCAGCACGGGCCGGAGAGGTGAAAAACCTACAGGAAAAGAGGTTGACCTCTTTGCTAACCTCCACCTCCACCTTCTGCCTAACGCGCAGGCGCATTTCCTTGAGCTGAAAGTCAGCCTGAAGGGGGCGGGATTTGGAGCCGCGCAGGCGCGATTGTGCGCCGGGTAGCCAAGATGTCGTTTCCTAAGTATAAGCCGTCGCGCTTGGCCACCCTGCCCACTACTCTCGACCCAGCCGAATACGACATATCTCCGGAAACCCGGAAGGCTCAAGCCGAGCGGTTGGCCATAAGATCCCGGCTTAAACGGGAGTATTTGCTTCAGTACAACGACCCCAACCGCCGAGGGCTTATCGTGAGTTGGGGGCCGGCCGGGCGGGGATCTAAGGCCAGAGCCCTCAGACTGGGCAGCCAGACAGCCCACACCGGCCACTGGGGACCCAACGGGATTGGCCACCGTTCCCGACCGGTATCTTAGACACAGGGATTCTTCCAGGCCCGGAAAGCACGCCAATTTCCTAGCCCTTTGACCTTGGGGAACTTGGTGGTCAAGAGGACCGGTTCTGGAGTGAGACGGAGGGGCTGCATTTGAGTCCTCGTTTGATCACATCCCGCCTGGATGATTCTGAAAAAGTTATTTAACTCAGCTGAGCCTCAGTTTCCCTATCTGAAAAATGGGGATAATTTAGTACTTCTATTTTATGAGGCTTTTGTGAGGATTAAGTGAGCACTTGGTGGGCTGAGCCCAGTGCCTCGCTTGTGAGGAGTGTTCAGAAGGTGTTTATATATATACTTAAAAGTTGTTTTCTACCTTTCAGTTCACAGCTTATGGAGACGCTGCTCTCTTCTGATGGGAATATAGTGGTTCTTCAACTATCTCTTAAAGACCCTACAGCTTGTTGAAGCTTTATGCTTTGAAGTTGGGTGCTAGGACTCTAAATACTGGCAAAGGATAGGACCTTGGGCAACTTACCTTATAATCTCTCTGAACCTTAATTTTCTAATCTTTATAGGGAATAGCAGTACATTCTTCGTAGAATGGCTGTGAAGTGAGATAGTGTATGTAACTTACCTGCACATAATAGTTGCCCAATAAACTGATACCTCTTATTATTTAACAAGTTATTTAGAGGGCTACACCTTATTAATTCTCCCATTTTACAAATGAGAAGACAACGTGGAAAGACAAGTCGTTCATGCAGAGAGATTCCCAGTTAGCAAGAATTTGAACGGCATTTGAGCTCTGCTCCCAAAAGCCTATGCTTTAAGCCAGTTGACTGCTGTCTCCATCCAGAACCTTGTTTACTTGGGAAGGAGATGCAGAGACATTTATTATATACATATTCACATTATTGGGTTTGATATGCTAGATAATATGATGCAGTGAAAAAGAATGATGAGGCATTGGAATCAGACAGAACTGTGATTAAACCCAGATCTTCTATTTTCCAGCTATGTGGCAATTTCACTTTTCTTATATGTAAGATAAGGTAATGATACCACACTCATTGATTGTTCTGATAATTAAGTAATGCCTAACACTTAATCATTTATTGTTCATTAAATTCCCTTGCCCAATCTTTAAGGATGATTGATTCAGTCAGTATATTATTGCTTAGGCCCTATTATGTGCCAGGCCCTGTTTTTGATGATAAAATACGAATGAAACAGGCAAAAGAAGGCTGAGCCTTCTTTCCATTGGAGGTTACAAGTAATAAACAAGTTAATAGATCAAATTCTCTAGCATATTAGAGAGTGGTAATTGATAAGAAGAAAAATAAAACAGGGAAGAGGATTAGGATTCTGTGGCGGGGGTGGAGGCGGGGATAAAGGGGGAGTAGTTATAATTTTAGATAGGTTGGCGAGGTAAGGCCACTCTTGGAAGGTGACATTTATGTAAAGACCTCAAAGGCATAAGGTGAGGGAACTAGCCATGCGTTTATAGGGGGATATGCATGCAAGGCAGAGCAGACAGGAAGTGCCAGGGTCCTTAGGCAGGATTGTGCTGATGAATAAAAAAAAAATACTAAAGAGGTCATTGTGGTTAAGTGGAAAGAGGTGAGGGCAGAATGGGAAGAAAGGTTCGGTATCAGGGACTAGATCACACTGGGCCTTGTAGATCCTTGAAGGATTTACTGAGTAGGGAGTCACATAATCGGGACTTAGATTTTAACATTGAGTTTCTCTGACTGCTTAGCTACTAAGCAGTTGGGAATAGACTATGGAGGAGCAAGGGCAGGAAGAGGGGGACTAGTTAAAAGGCTCATGCAGTAAACCAGCTGAGAGATTTTGGTGTATTATACTTTAACAAAGCTATTCTTTCTATAAAACTACTTTAATAGTGTGAAATGTGGTACTAATTTTTGCTTTTAAAATATCAGCCAGAACAACTTAAAAATTTCAAGTTCAGAGTTCGCCTACCTCCATCTTCACCTTTGTGCAGCTTATTTGTGGTCTGGAAAGATCAAGATGGGAGTACCAATAGAAAGGGTCCTGGAAGCAAAATACAAAGTATAATTCAGCATACAGAATCAGTTTGTCTTCAGTGGGAATCCTGTATGATTCTGATGGGCACACTTCATGAAAGACATGAAGCACAAAATCTAAAGAAGAGTACATAAAAATGACCAAAGAAATGAAGAGAGAAAAATATTCTTAACATTCTTAACACTTAAATAAACCAAACTGGAGGGTGATGTAAGATTCTGTAAATTTCTGAAGGATTTGAACTAGATCATAAGAAAATTATTCAACAAATACTAAAGTAAAGATCTTACCTGAAGCTATTTAGAAATGTTCAGGGTATACCCTTAGCTGTTAGACAGAGTGAAGAGGCATCTCCTATGCTGTTCCATAAAAGTGCTGATGAACTTGTTTCTCAGTATCACACTTCTTTGGTTCTTATAACTTTTTGTTTTCATTAATTTTAGGAAGACCCTGCTTTAACCCGTTGGACCTATGCAAGATCAGCAAATGTCTATCCCAATTTCAGACCTACTCCCAAGACCTCTCTTTTAGGTGCTGTGTTTGGAATTGGGCCTCTCGTCTTCTGGTATTATGTTTTCAGAACTGACAGGGTAAGTCTTAGGACCTCCTGTTTAGTATTTGCGTGATAGGTTCCCAGCAGTGCCTGCTGCAATCATTTTTTGTGATGATTGCCTCAGTGCCTCACATATCTTGGATCTCGACTCTTCTTTTTATCTTTGTTTCCATTCAGCAAGAGTTAAAACAAAAAGTTTTCAGCTGTGTGCTTGGTTTTATTGCCTTATTTCAATTCAAAGAAAGAATATTTTTAATCGTGATAGGTTTTGGGTCTTTCAAATTAAGTAATAAAATGATCAATTTAAATTTCTAAGTCCTCAACTTAGCTCATGAAAGAATTTTCCTGGTGTCTTTTAGATGATGTAAAGAAATTGTATTGTGAATACTAAGCAAGTGATACAGAAATTACTTTTACAAAAGTTCTTTTTTCTCATGAGAAGATTTGGAGAAATTAAACTTTTCTGATTCACCTTTAGGTACTGTCTTTGTACATTTTTGTATTTGAATTTTTAAGTTCATTTTTCTTAAAAAGAGAGATGTTTATCAGGTCGGGTATTGGTAGGATACATAAATATTTGTGTCATTTAGTGTCTTCCCTGTTCATATGCATTCTAGTTATGTTGGTCACATTTTGTGAATTAATGTTAAAGCTTATTAATGCTTTAACCAGAGAAGCAAAACTGCCTGTTCTGGGAATCACTACCATCAAAGGCCTGGGTCTGTGATCCCAGTATCAGCAAAGTTTATCTTTGGCAACAGAGTACTTCTCTTCTGATACCTGGCCCTCAGCCCCCAGGCCTTATATTGCTCTCTAGACGAGCCTGTCCATCTAGCTCTACCCTTAACTAGCCAATCCATTACTATTAGAATTCATGCATTTTGATTATTTGTTTATCTGCTTAACAGAAAGGTAATCCACAATTTCCAAGAAGGGGAAATTTGTTTGCATTTTTAGTGTGGTGATTGCTAAAATGTGGAAAAGATGCTTTCAAGTAGGGGTATTTTCTAATTGTTCTTTTATTTCTTTGGATTACTACCTCTTCACTCATTCTCCCAAGTTTAAATGATGGTAAATTGTACATGGGTTTGGGGTTTTTCATTCCTATTTTCAGAGGTTTTGCCAGAATGCATTGTTTTTGTTTTTGTTTTTTCGGGGGGGGGCAGGTGGGAATCAAACCCAGGTCTCCTGCATGGAAGGCGAGCATTCTACCACTAAGCCACCCGTGCACGCAAAATGAATACATTGTTTTTAATATACTTTTTTCCCTGTCTATACAGGATAAGAAAGAAAAACTCATCCGGGAAGGAAAATTGGATCGATCCACAGACATCTCATATTAAGTCTGGCATTGATGATTATATATGTTCTTGCTTAAATAAATCTAGTAATCATTAAACAGTTTCTCTTTCTTATCATTACCTTGATTCAACAAGCATTTCCTGGACTTTGTGGAATCCCTGCTTTCCAAGAGTTCATAGTGTAATGAAGAAACACATTCATGTTCATTCATTCAGTTGTTCAGCAAATGAATGCTCACTGTGTGCTATGAACTGAGAATACAGTGTTCACTAAGGCAAATCTGGTCCCTGTACTTGAGGAGTTCACATTCTAATGCCTGTTTGTTCAACAGTTATTATTAGAGTGCTTATGTGCTTGGTACTATTTAAAGTTTCAGTCCTTCTCTGGTCCCAGCCCCACTAGTAAATGCACAAGAATAGTAATTGTATGGTAAAGGATACAGTAGAGATTCAGAAAAGTGATCTAGGCAAGCTGATGGGGAAACAGTTTGGACTGAGGAATGAAGTTCACAAGGCTGATGGGCTAAAGCAGGAGCACCAAAGGGCAAGGTGTACTGTGTATGTCTAGATTGGGTGCTGCTGTTGAGTGAGGAGAGAAATGGTGGAGGCTATGATGAGGAGCAGAAGTATAATGATTAAGAGCATGGGCCTTAGAGCTCAGATCTGACTTCAGCAGCTGGAATACTGGGCCTCCTTTTCCTCATCTCTAGTATGGAGAGAGTAATGCCTATTATCTTATAAGGTGATGAAAAAAGTACAACAGTATTGTTTGATAGGTTAAAACTACCCCAGTGTAGCTTGTTTTCAGTTCAGTGTTTTGAAGTACTTAAGTGACAATTTAGTCCATAAGAGTGAATGAAATCAAATGCTATAAGAGGAACTGCATACACTATAGTTTGCATTTGTATATTAGGTTTTAACTTTTAAAGCATAGTCACAACTCTTCTCTCATTTGATTTTTATCTTAGTCTGGGTTACCCAAAGAGCAGAGCTCAAGAGAAAGGCTTGTCTGCAGGTAGTTTATGTTAGGAATGGGTGGGAAACAGTAGAAAAGAGATAGGGAAGGTAGGGAAGCCAATGAAGTGTGTATTGTTGTCCTGGTGGCCTCAGAGTAATGGCCTCAATTCCACTAGGAACTTTCTGGGAGCCCTGTAGAATGCACACAATTTCCGCTCCACGACATGGACCCTAAGCTCCTCTAATTAGTGGTCAAAAAGTCTCCTAGGCAATTCCCTTGCACTTCCAAGTATGGGCATGACTCAGAATGAGTGGGTTCTTGCCCACATCATACATGGAGGAGAACGGACACTTAGGGCAGAAAACAAGAAACGTGCTGTACAGAGGTGAACTGTCAGGTTTCACGTGTAGACAGCTGATAGCTGCAACAATGTTAGGAGTAAAATGGTGGGCCAAGAGGATGTGAGGTAGGGCCCAACATTTCCTCATCTACTCCAGACACGATCTGGACTTGCTTGGGTACTCAGTAAGTCCAAACTGTAACATGGCTTTCAAGAATGACCAACTACAATCTCTACAGAACACTCAGTATAGGAGGATTAGTGGAGCAAGCTACAGTTCAATGTCACAACCAGTCTTTGAGGTCATAACATTCATCATTTCTGCTCTGCTTTCCATATTTCCCTTCCTTTGGCTATCACTTTAGCAAGTTTGTATTGCTTGCCTCGTGGAGTCAACTAGATCTTTATTTCCAAAGACGAGAACCTTAGTTAACACTAGCATTATCAGGTCTCTGTGGCACCAATTGTCTGATTACAGTTATCATTGGACATGCAAGCACTGAGATGCTCCAGGGAAAACCCTGGGTTCTAGACATAACCCTTCCTGCCCTCACTGTAGCAGCAACCCTAGCTCCTTGTAATCAGAATTGATTACTGCTGCCAATATGGAAACTTGTTTTTTCTACTGTTTGCTAAAGAACCTCAAAATGACCAGGAGGTTTTCATAGCTTCAAGTTAACTGGAACACTGATTGGATTACCCTGGTACAAATGTTCTCCCTGCTCCCTCATTGTGGGGACTTCTAATCCACTGAAACCTGTATTTGTAGGGAAGGAAAGCATGTATTCCACAAGTGAGTCATTGGGATAGTGGAAGGCCAATCTTACTTCCTTCTCATGTGTCTCAGACTCATAGCTCCCAGCTTCTACATACTATTGTCGGTTCATTGCATACACAACATGGTCATCATTGCACCCCAATCCTGCACCGTGTTGTTCCCAAGCTGGTACCTTAGGGAAGATTTAATAGTCTCAACTGTATTTATTTGCATCCTAGAGCTGCTTGAGCCCAATTCCAAATATACCATTTCCATTGTATGATAAACTGCTGCTATGCCCACCTGCCCACATGACTCAGAGTTTCTGACATGTTTCTGACATGCTCATGATGGCAGCTCTGTTTGCATGTCTGATTGCATTGTTACTTGATCTCATGCTGACACTTTGTCTTTACTGGGGTCTACTAGGATGCCCAGCTGTTTTTGGAATGGTAAATTGTTTCTGCTGCAGAAGGCTTTTACTTCAAAACCCTAAGAGTCTGTGTTGTGGCTGTGATTTTGCCAGCATATTGCAGGAGACTCCAAACAGCATCCTTAATCTACCAGGATCATCTAGAGTATTAATGCTATTGTGTGATATGTCCCAAGGGTGGGGTGCTTGCTTGACAACCTGGATTGCTACATGCTCTTCCTCTGAACTCCATTCCAAAAACTGACAACCTTATGAATTATCCCATAAATGGGTCAGGCAGTGTTCTTAATTAGGGTATGTGCTGCCTCCAAAAACCAAAGAGACCCATAGGGTGCTGTGTCTCTTTTGTGGTAGCAGAAGGTGTGAAGGCAACAAATTGTCCTTTACCTTAGCAGGACTGTGCCTGCATGCTCTGGACCCTTGGGCCCCCTGTAAACATCAATGATATGGCAGGGTCATGAAGCTTTATAGGGATTAACATTCACTCTCTGGTATCTCTTATGTGGTGGATTGGAGATATGTACCCCAGAAAAATATATTCTTAATCCATTCCTGAGGGTGTGAACCATTATTGTAAATAGGAACTTTTTAATGAGATTACTTCAGTTAAGATGTGGCCAAGTGAGTCAGGATGGGTCTTAAACCTATTACTGGGAATTAGAATTATAGAGAAAGTCACAGAGAGGGAAAAAGCAAGTGAGCAGCCAGAAGCTGAAAGCCAATAGAACCCGGAAGAGAAAGGAGAAGATACCACCATATGCACTGCCATATAACAGAAAAGCCTTGAACCGAGGATCATTAGCAGCCAGCCCCAGAATGGCACAATCTTCTGGGAGAAAGCACTGCTTTGGTGATACCTAAATTTTGGACTTCTAGCCTCAAACCTGTGAGTCAATTAATTCCCATTGTTTAAGCCAGTCCATTGCGTGGTGTTTGTCTTAGCAAATAGAAAACTAAATTATCTTACTAGGATTCTAAGGTAATGAAGAGTCTAATCTATGATGAGCAGAAGCTTTGATGCAAAAATAATAGAAAATGTGGGAAATGGAAGTTCAAAGGTGCCAAGAAAGTAGACATATGGAGTAAGCTATGTAATGGCAGAACACAAGTATAGATCCATGAATTTCAGGAAAACAGATCTTTGAACTATTTTGGACCTATAACTACCCCTCTGTGCCAGTGAGACTTGTCTGAATAATGTCATTCCTGTTTTCATTTTCCATATAATACTTGTTTGCTAATTGTCCCTACCTTATCCTTGTAACAACTGTCCCCTCTTCTTCCACTCCCTAATTTGACTAAACTTAAATGACCTTATAGACCTTGGAACCAAAATATCTCAAATAATTTTCTTAGGCTACTCTTATTTTACTCAAGGGCAAAAACTGAAGGAATTCTACTCTGACCTCCAGTCTTTTTTTAGATAACATTTAACATTTTTGTTATGCATACGTACAAGTCTATTATAGAGAACTTAGAACTAAGTAAAATAATAAATCTCAATTCTACCATACAGGCATGACATTTTGGAGTATATCTTTCTAAAGTTTTTTTTTTTCTTTGTGTTTGCATATCTTTTTTTTTCTAAAAAAAGAAAAAGATCCTGCTGTACATATTAATTTGAATTTTTTTGACCCAAAGATTTCTCAAGAACATCTTTCCATGTAATGACTCTTCTACCTTTTAAACAGTGCAGGTATTATGTGTCTATCATAATTTATTTACTCAATATCATTGTTGGACATTTCATTTTCCAATGTTTTTGCTATGATGACCAATGCTTTAATGGGCACTCCTTTATTTCCCAAATTTTTTTGTATATCCCTAATTTTTCTCTTAAAATAATTTCTGAAAGTGGAATTTTTGGGTCACTAAATATGCAGATGTTTAGTGTATTTGATATAAGCATAAGGCTTTATAGTTTTATATTCCCAGGCCCTGGATTTTGATACCTGCTTTCTGTACCTTCTCCAACATAGGGCATCACTTTTAATGATGCTGCAGAACATAATAAGAGCACAGTCTAAACTGCTAAACTTCCAGCCTTTGTAGCCCTGTTCTGCCACTTACTGATGAAGTGACCAGAAACTAGTTAAATTCTCTGTGCCTCAGTTTTTGTATCTTTAAAATGGATATATTAATAACATTTATAGTGATGTTTAATGAGTTATTACAGTGTTTACAACAGTGACACATATTAAGGTCTCAATAAGTGTTTACCATTATTATTTTTAACCTGGCTGATGGAAAATATATTTTAATTTGAATGTCATTTATTTTGGGGTTTTAGATTTTCCATGCATATTTGTCCATTTGTATTTTGTGGGCTGCTTGTTAAATCCATTTCCTATTTTTATGATGTTGTGTGCTCTTTTCTCAATAATTTTAAGGCTTAAATAGTTTTTTCAACATCAAAAATTTTGGAGAGTTTTTGAGAGTATACAATTTCAAAAGATTTTTGGCAGTCAGGGACAGAAACTAACTCTGGGTAGCTCATAGACTTGTTGGGCGTGCTGGAAAACCATGTTGGGGCCTTGCATCCAGGAACGATGCCCAAAATCACAGCCCAGAAATGGTCTGGTGAGGACAGCTTTGCTGCCTCCTCTGAGCACTAAATGCTGCCATCTGTCTGGTTGAAGTACTAATCCTGGCTACCAGGCACAGGGGTTCCCACTGGTATTGCTGTCCATGTTGACCCAAGAACTTAAGCTATTGCAACCACTGCCATCAGAAAGCATTCTTCGGGGTTCCCATACATTCCTGTCACTTGCTTCTGAGTCCAGGTGAATCAGATTGGATGAGCCTGGGTCATAGCCTGAATCTATCTACAAAGGAGGATGGAAAAGCAAGCATGTAGCATGTTCAGCTGTATAGTGGGAGACAGGTACATATTCCCAAAACATGAGAGGGCTCAAATGCTGAGCATCCAAAAGAAGAAGAAAGAGAAGGAGAAAACAAATGTGTAAAAGGGTATTGCAAATAGCCCAGCATAACCATATAACAGAGGGCAAGGGGAATGGAATGGGACAGGAATGTTGGAAGAATCAAAAGGAAAGCTGGCCAGGGACTAGATCATAAGGGCCTTATAAGCACCGTAAAGAAGTTTAGTGTTCGTCTTGATGGCAGTGGAGAGCCACAGAAGGTTTTAAGCAGTCCTAGTCTGATGGGATTTGTATTCCTAGAAGATCCCCCTGGATGATAACAGGGGGCAAGAGAGACTGAAGCAGAACCAGTAAGCAGGCTACTGCAGGTTTTCAGACCAGAAACGAGTTTCAATTTTTGAGACAGCCTTCAATGCAGAACAAAGCAGCCCCTGCCAACCCTAGAATGACTCATTTGGATGTGAACTTGTTGAAAGCTTTATGAAAGTCTAAATATATTGTCTCTATTAATTCCTCTTTATGCACATGCATGAGGAGCCAGTCTTCTTAATCATTCCTTATCCTTGTATGACATCCCCTCTTCTTCTCTGGAACAATTTTGCTTCTCTAACAGGCTGATTTGTTTAAGTACTATGTCTTCTGACCCTTTTTTATGGAGAAAAGATTATATTTTCACTCTGATTGAAATCCCATTGAGTTTAGTCCCTGATTTATTTTCCTTTTTATATTTTCTCATTCATAGCAGCCCTGACACAGTCTTCTCATAACTTTGAGGAAGATATTTATTGTCTGTCACTACATTCTTCATGGTCGTTAATGGGTTATTTGATGAGTTTAGAGTTCTGTACAAGCAGCTGTCTCTATATAATTTGAACAATTACAAAATATGGACAGTACTTTAAAATTGTTAAAAATGGAATTCCCGACATATATTCAAACATTTTGGATTTTCAAAGCTTCCACAGCACTGTCTACCTTTGTGTAAACAAATAGGATTTTATTGGATCTGTTTCTCTCTTAGAAGACCCATTTGTTACCTATAGCTATAAATTCAATACTTTCAGTTTCCTCTAGCTGCCTTGTGTATGTCATTTCTCTGGCTGAGATGGAAGCTCCTCATTCTGTGATGCTAATTGTGGCCTAGAGAGACACCTAACCATGTTATCCACCTAGAGATCCTTCATCTTCAGTTACCAAAAAGTGCAGTGGGCGTTGATTTCATTGCAAGCTTCAGAATTGAAAGAAAGCTCAACATCTGATATCTGACGTCCTAAAGTCCTTAGGGATGGCTGGCTGGAGAAACCCCTGAGATTTTTGATGCAACCTCACACGAGAGTTCAAGTTCACTTTTCCCTGTATCTTTACTTATATCATCAATTGCATGTAAGTCATTGATCTCTTACGTAATTATTGGGCTATGGAAAAATTCTTGTGGTGGGGGAAAGCAGAAATGGGCCAAGGGTGCTCCAGAAATCAATATAGGAGGGACTTAGGAGCTGTAATCTGGTAAGACATAGTTGGGGATAGGGAGAGAAGGTGGTAGGGAACTTCTCTTGAAACAACATTGCATACTTAAGCACATTTTTAGACTTATGTTATATGTTTCATATCAATTAAAAAAGCAAAGTTTTATTTTTAAACTTTTTTTATTGTGAGAAAATAAAATATATACAAAAAAGCAATAAATTTCCAGGTACATTTTAATAAGTAGTTATGCAACAGATTTTAAGTTTGATATGGGCTACAGTTCCACGATTTTTCATTTTTTCTTCTAACTGCTCCAAGACACTGGAGACCAAAAGAAATATTGATATATTGATCCAGCAGTCATATTTATTTGTTAAATCCTATCTTCTGTATTATACTCTTCTGTCTCTTTTTTTTTGTGTGTGAAAGATAACATATATACAAAAAAGCAATAAATTTCAAAGTACGTTGCATCAACTAGTGTAGAACAAATTTCAGAGTTTAATACGGGTTACAATTCCACAATTTTAGGTTTTTCTTTCTAGTTGCTCTAAGGAAAAATGCAAAGTTTTCTAAAGAAGATTTTAATCATACTTTATAAAAGATGGAGAAACCATCTAAGACTATATTATTATCTCATATAGGGTTGCTTGGGTACAGAGTAGATAGGGATGGTCAATGTAATGGTTCTGATCTGTTTGTACTCCAGATAAACATGTTCTTAAATTTAACCCATTCCTGTAAGTGTAAATGGGATTTTTTTTTGGGGGGGTGGTGCATGGTCCGGGAATCGAACCTGGGTCTCGAGCATTCTAACCACTAAACTACCCGTGTACCCTGTAGATAGGATTTTTTCTTAAAATTGTTAAAAATTGTATAATATAACATATATACAAAGTAAAGAAAGAAAGAAGCAATAATTTTCAAAGTACTCCTCAACAAGTAGTTACAGTGCAGATCCCAGAGTTTGTCATGTGTTGTAGGTAGGACTTTTGATGAGGTTACTTCAGTTATGATGTGGCCCAATTCAATCAGGATGGGTCTTAATCCTATTATGAGAGTCCTTTAAAAGCAGAATGAAATTCAGACAGAGAGAGAGAAAGCCACTGGAAGCAAGAAACTGAAGGACAACAGAACCAGGATAAAATGAGGGAGGCCAGGAGAAATCTTCATGTGTGTTTCCATATGACAAAGAAGTCAAGGACCAAAGATTGCTGGCAGATGGCATCCAATCTTTAGGAAGAAAACATCACCTTGATAACACCTTGATTTGGACTTTCTCTTAGGCTTAAAAGCATGAACTAATAAATTCTCATTGTTTAAGCCAATGCATTGCATGGTATTTGTTTGAGCAGGCAAGGAAACTAAAATAGTCAGTTATTCTGAAGCCATATAGTAGAAGCTGTGCAGGCAGTTTCCTCTCCAAAATCATGATCTACGGAAAGGGTGGCCCACAGGTGATTTGGTTCTTATAGATTTGAGAGGAGGCACCAGGACAGAGGGCAAGGAGGGTGAGCTGCTATTGGTTTGTGGATACTGAGGATGGTTAGTTTCCTGGAGTCACTGGGCAAAGAAGCCTATGCCCCACTGAATTCTTAGAGGACACTGGCCTGCAGGTTTCCTTGCATTGATCAAAATATATTATTTGCCAGGTACTGGGGATACTAATATAAAGATACATCCCCTTCTTGGAGGAACTCATAGTAGAGAGAAAACCAACTCCAGCGGCCAACACATATTGAGCTCTCTCTGTGTTCTAGGCACTAAGCTAAACTAAGGGCTATGTACTTCTCCTATCATACCTCAAAACAACTCATTGAGTTGAAGCTGACTGTGAGAATGATAGAAAAGGAGGAGGGCTGGGGGCACATATGAAATTAGAAGGAATGACAGACGATAAAGACTGAGATGGTATAATCTAGTAACGTGTAGAGTATACAATGATAGTGACGAAATGTAAAAATTTAGAAATGTTTTTGCATGAGGAAGAACAAAGGAATGTGAATATTGCAGGGCGTTGAAAATAGATGGTCGTTCATATTTTAAAACTTCAACTTTTGTGTGAGACTAAAGCAAGAAATGCTTATTTGATACAAAGTTTATATTTTGACTAGTGCATTTCCTAATTTAACTTATATGGACAGTTTAACTGAACACCATAAGTACATGGAACCTTGAATAGGGCATGAGATTTTGCAGGTTTGTCCAGTGTGATACCCTGATAAATACCAGAGTGAGTTGAACAGTGAATAATGACGTATTTACAAAGTCCTCTTTAGGGAATGGCAAGAAAGGGGGAAAATTCAACTTCCCTATTTGGAGAATTCCTGCTATTCTCACAAGCAGTGGGGACAACCAAATCAATAGGCTGAGCCCTCAGTCTTGGGGTTTGTTCATATGAAACTTATCCCCACAAAGGCTAGGCTAAGACTACTTTAAATTAGGCCCAAGAGTCACCCCCAGAGAAACTCTTTTATTACTCAGATGTGGCCTCTCTCTCTCAGCCAACATGGTAAGTAAACTCATTGCCCTCCCCCTCTCTACATGGGACATGACTCCCAGGGGTATAAACCTCCCTGGCAGTGTGGGACAGAAATATTAGGATGAGCTTGGACTCAGCATCAAGGGATTGATAAAACCTTCTCGACTGAAGAGAGAAATGAGACAAAATAAAAAACGTCAGTACCTGAGAGATTTCAAACAGAGTTAAGAGATTATCCTGGAGGTTATTCTTACGCATTATATAGATATACCCTTTTTAGTTTAAGGTGTATCAGAATGTCTAGAGGGAAGTGCTTGAAACTGTAGAGCTGTGTTCCAGTAGCCATGTTTCTTGAAGATGATTGTATAATGATATAGCTTTCACAATGTGACTGTGTGATTGTGAAAACCTTGTGTCTGATGCTCCTTTTATCTATGGTATGGACAGAGGAGTAAAACATATGAATAAAAAAAAATGAATAATGGGGGAACGAATGTTAAAATAAATTGAGTAGATTGAAATACTAGTGACAAATGAAATGGAATGGTACAGGGTATAGGGAAAAAAATAGGGGAACAAAGGTTAAAATATATCGGGTGGATGGAAACACTAGCGGTCAATGAGAGGAGGGGTGAGAGGTATGGTCTGTATGAATTTTTTCTTTTTTCTTTTATTTCTTTTTTTTGGAGTGATGCAATCCAAGAAACAATCATGGTGATGAATATACAACTGTGTGATGATATTGTGAACCTTTGACTGTACACTAAGTATATTCATATGTTAAGAATGTTTCTGTTTGTATGTTATTTTGTTTTGTCAATAAAAATATTTAAAAAAAATAACTCATTTAGGAGGTCCCAATATCCCCAATATGCAGATGAGATTTAGAGAGGCTGAATAATTTTCCCACATTCACAGGGCTGAGGTAGGACTTAAATCTGGAAAGTCGGACTGCAGTGAGCATGATTTTAACCTCTCTTTGAAAAGGATAAGGACTGATGCTGTGGGGATTCGGGTACTGGGAAAAGATACCTAATCCAGCAGGGTTTAAGAGGTGCCACCTCCCTGTGTACATTTAGCTTTTCCAGCACATTCACAGATATAGAGACCATTAGAGTGGGAGGAATCATTAAAGATCAGCTAATCTCACAGCCTGATTCTATAGATAAGGTGTAGACAGGAGAAATGACTTGTCCCATTCTTCAAGGAACCTTACTATTTCAAGGATCAGGAATCTAGGTTTCGATTAGGAACTATGCTCTGATTGCCCATGTCATTAACTTGTAATTCGAGGTGAGACTGTCAGGTGCTGAAGACAATTGCCAGCCAACCTTCTTACTGCATACAAATAGCAGCCTTGTAAAGCCATTTTAATAAGAATAGATTTGGGGATGCAGAGAAGGTGGGTTTAACAAATGAGTATGATTGCTGAATCATTATATTGATATTTCTATTGGTCTTTAGTATTTTAGAGCAGCTAGAAATAAAAACCTAAAATTGTAGAATTGTTAACCATACCAAACTCTGAAATCTGTTCTACAACTAACTGTTGTGATAGGCTTTGAAATGTATTGCTTTTTTGTATGTATGTTTTAACAAAAAAGAAAAAAGTCAATTGTGGTGATACACAGCTCTATGATGATATTGTGAACCACTGATTTTACATTTTGGATAAACACCAATTACATGGTGTTTTAGTCTGACAAAGCTGCCAGAATGCAACACACCAGAGATAGATGAGCTTTTAATAATAGGGGATTTATTTAGTTAAAAACTTATAGTTCTTCAGAGGAAGGGCAGCTAACTTTCATCTGAGATTCTTTCTTACATGGAAAGGCAGAAGGAGATGTCTACTGGCCTTTTCTTCTGGCTTTGGGGTTCCAAAGCTTTCCCTGGGGCCATTCCTTCTGCATCTCCAAATATCTGGGCTGAGCCGCTGAGATGAGGTATGCTGAACTGCTGGGGCTGTGCTGCATTGATCTCTTTTCCGACCTCTCTTTTTTAAGCCTCCGGCTAATTAAACATGACTCATTGTGGAAGACACACCCCTTAGCCCACTGTAGATGTAATCAGCCATAGATGAGTTTCACATGTTAATGATTCCCAGTCCACTGCAAAAGAACTAGGCACCATCACCTGGCCAAGTTGACATCTGAACCTAACTACCACACATGATATGTGAGTATATAATATATATCAATAAAAAAATAAATAATTTTTTAAAATAATAGATTTGGGGAGAAATCATGCAGATGCTGGAAGCATTTTGTATAAAATAAGCATTAGCAGATCTATCTCTTCTGGAGACTGAGAGAATGGGGGTACCAGATTTAAACCTGATACCTTCTATATTATTCTTGCTGAAATGCCATAAGAAGGCATTTTTGGTGGGCTCTAGGTATTGCCCACCAATAGCCACTCCCTTTTCTTTCCTTCCAATAGAACCCCAATTTGTTTAGAAGGTTGGTGGAGATCCCTTATCTCAGGGAGAGTAGCCATGACCCCAGCCCCTAGGATTGCCAGAGACTGGTCCAAGAGCAGACATGTGACCCAGCTGTGTGTATGAAACTTGAGGGAAAGTCTGCTGGGGAGGATTTCCCTTCCTTAATAAAAAAGATAAAGTAGAGAATGTGTTTTGTCTCTTTGCCTTTATGCTTCCCCCTTCTTTGGCCTTGGACCGTGAAAATGCAAAGCCTAGAGACGGAATGAAGGTGATAATGCAATATGAGAAGAACAGTTGAAAGATCCTGGGTCCGGGATAACTTCACGTAACTATTGTCCCCATCCTGAACTGCCAACCTCAGAACAAGTGTCTACAGACTTCTAATGGTTCCCGTGGGACGGAGGGCAAAATCACCCAGTTGACAATCTTTGGTCTAGAGCCATTACTAGTAGCCTGGGCTGTGAGAGAAGCTCTCAAAAAGAAAAAAAAAGAGAAGGATGCTGCTATCACACCCTTCATTAATAGGAAAATACATAAAGATACCAAGGTATCTGGCAGAAGACACTCCAATCGTTGGAGACGCCTAATCTGGGTTATCTTTTTTCTTTAAGGTTTTCTATTTCTAAGCAAACAGATGATACATTTGAGGGAAGCATGGAAGAGGAAAGTGTCTCAGAGAACAGGGAATTAAGAAAATGCTGCAGATCTTTCTAGCTGATCTGAGGCACAACAGAAAGAAACTAAATCTTTTTTTAAATGAGCATGAACAGCCTGGCCTGGGTGAAATATTGTCTCCAACTGAGCAGTTGCTGGCTGCAGTGGGGAGATAAAGCACAAAGACTTGACTCCTCAGTGGGTGTAAATATAGGCTGTTGTATTAGCCCTAGGAAAGCTTTGCCACCAAACCAATAACAGAGTGAGCAGAAATGGGTGAAAGTCTAGTATGTGTATTCGATTAGAGTTACAATAAGCCCATAAAGAAAAGGCTGGGGTTCATGAGCTATATATGGTTATCCTAGAAGCAGACCTTGAGATAAAGGTTTGAGTGCAAGTTGTTCATTTGAGCAAAGCACCCAGGCAGTACCACAGAAGAGTGGGGAAGTGAAGGAAAGGGAAGGAAGCTTGCATTATCAAATAAATTATCAACTTGGGGAGGTGGGGCTCAGTTCCCCAGGGATTTCAGGGCAGAACACAAAGCCTTGGAGGTATGGCACAAGAGAACTGGCATATTTATTAACCAATTCCCATTCACCAGGGGTTGAAGGCTGCTTCCAGGGCCATTCATGACTCAGCACTTCTGGCCTGGTTCTGGTTACGGCCTCAGGCAAAGAGTTGCCAAAGCTGGCAATTGGAAGGGCCAGTCAGCACTGAATGGGCCAGTCAGCACTGAATGATGGGATATGGTAGGCCACCGGCAGCTTCTGTGACAGTGGTTAGTACATTTCATTTCAATGTACTAACTACTTTACTTGTTAACAGATTTTACTTTTTAATAAAGACTTTATGTTAGGAAACATTGGGAAGGCATACCAACCTCTGACACCATCAAAGATACCTGCACTTTACTGAGGCCATGAACTACCACTATCAGAAGCCCAGCAGTGGCCCAACCCTGTCCCCAGTTTCTCCTTCCCTCAGCCCTTACATCCAGTGTACCAAACAAGGTTTTTTCAGGTATGCTCCAAACCATTGTGGAATTTCTCCACTCCTGTCTCTGCTGCCACCTCATTAGCCCAGGACAATGCTGTCTTTTGCCTGGACTATTGCATTAGCTTCCTCCTGGCCTCCCACATCCACTCTGCTTTCAGTTCTTTGAACCCGTAAGACTTTTTTCTTGAAATGTTCCTCCTCTCCACCGTATCCATACCCACTCTTCCTTTGGCTTACTCCTTCCTATCCTTTAGGTCTGGATAAAGATTACCTTCTCGTTTAAGACCTCTCTCTCTAAAGAAAGAGTTCTCCCAGCTATCCTGCCTGTTATTCACATCTCAGCCCCTATTTGTTTTCTTCTTGGCTTGTTTCACAGATTGTAATTATTGTGCTTGCATAACTTGTCTGTCTCCCCCTCTAGAATGTAAGCTCTGTAAGAGCAAGGACCACATCTGTCTCCTTAACCACTGCATAAGAAAGAGTGCCAGATTCAGCAAATGGAAATATAAGATACCAAGTTAAATTTGAATTTCGGAAAAACCATGAATACTGTTTTAGTATAAGTATGTCCAAATATTGTACAGGCCATACTTATACTAAAAGTTGTGATTGATCTAAAATTCAGATTTGCCTGGGCATCTTGTATTCTATCTAGCAACCTTAATCTGTTGGCCCTGACACGTAACTGACCCTCCCTACATATTGTTGAATGAATGCCACTTGATGATAGCATATGAAATGTGCTACTATGGTAACCAGTGGAGAAAATGGGCTAAAACAACAAAACTGAAGCAGCAACAAATATCATTTCCTATCATATTTCTGTTTGATTTGTTGGTCTTCTTTTTTTCAGGAGAGCCTAATCAATTCATGCCTTATGTGTAAGGCAGCCTAGTACTCTGGGATGGTTGCAGACCAAAGTAAGAAATGTTAGGAGCAGCTTTCCTACATAATACTGCCTTAGTTTTGTTGCTGACCCTGCTCAGGCCTTGATCTGCCTTGGTCCTGATCTCTCCAAACTGCCCTCCCTAAAGGAAGAGAGTGCTTCTTCCTTTGCAACCATTCACCCCTCGCATTTAGCTCTGTAGCTGGCACATAGTAAGAACCCAACAGGTAGCTATTGAATGGATTGATGAATGAGTGAATAATAAGGTGACTAACTATCCTTGTTTGCCTGGGAATGAGGGATTTCCTAGGATGCAGGACTTCCAGTGTTAATATCAGGGCAGCTCTTGGCAAATCCTTTGAGTGAATGAATGCTTTTCACTTCTTGGTAACTGGGCTGCTTGTCCATTATTATATTGACTGCCATGTAACCTGCAAGATAAATAGCCTGCTGGACTGGCTATTTAGGCTTCTGATTTAGGCTGACGGTAGATGTTGAGGGTTCTTTACTCTCTTGTGCTTCATGTCTGGACTGACTCCTAGGAGCATGATCTTGGCTTTAGTCTTGTTTATGGTCCTTGTGCTTGGTCTATCCTTTCCTGTGGCCTGGTCTGTGTCTCTGGTAGAGGTCCTGGACTTATGCCCCTATAATGAAGCCCCTGAAGCTAAGGTCATGGGAAGAAGCCCTGGGTCTGCCTGGCCCCCAGTCCAGGCCACTGAAGATCTATCTCAAATCAAGACCTGATAATGACTAATTGCCAGAACATCAGCCAGTATTTAATTAACTAATTAAACTGATAGTCACAGAACTTTCCAAATACATTTCTGCAAATATTCTGAGTTATTTAACTGAAAAAGTGAGTTCTCATTTTAACTAATCCCATCCCCCATACCACCAATGGGCATGAAATTCTAAAGGAAATGGTACAAATTCATCATGAATTCTGATAGCAATGCTCTGTTCTCAATTAGGTCCTGTTGGGTTTCTGGAATTGGGGGTGAAGTGACTCTTGAGAGGCTCCCAGCACTTGTAGTAGTTCTCATCCAAACAATTGCAGGTCTTGAGCCCCCACTTGGTGATGGCCAAACTTAGAGAAGACTCAAACATAAATGCCTGTAGGAAATGAGGGTGGGATGGGAAAGAACAGGTGAGGTGGATAATAACACACATTTGATTTTATGTCAAGAGAGAAGATATGGGTAGGCAAAATCCTCAAATAATAAATGGTGTACACTAGCATGATGAAGTGAGCAGGTCCAAGCCCAGTTTTCTGTCTCTGGTTTTATGACTTACAAGCTGGTGAGACCTTGTGCAAAACTCTTAGCTTCTCAGAACTTCAAGGTTTCCTTCTATAAAATGGAATTGGACACATCAGCCTCATATTGGCCTCACACTATCATGGAGCTAAATTGTCTAGGTCCAAGGGCAAGGATGGGAGATTTTTGAGGGTATCCATCTTTACAGGGGCCAACGTATCCTGTGGCTGTCTCCTTGATGGAGGTCATAGTTCCCATTTTGCAGAGGAAGAAACTAAGGCTTAGAGCTGTCTAAGGTGATAGTAGCAAGAAGTGGCAATGTTGAATTTGAACCTACCTTTTCAGGACTCTGACTAAGTAGTGGGCTGGGAAAAGGAGAAGGAGAACGAGACAGGGGTGGAATGGCTATGGAACTTTAAAAAGCCCCAGTCCACAGGGTCTAAGTGATGGATACACCATTGTGTTCAGGTGGGTTTTGTCTGCAACAATAAGAATACACAAGTGCTCATGATCTTAGACTTTCTAATTACTGACTTTCCCACCCACTATGTTTTTATTTCATAAAAAAAAACACCCTTCAGTTCTCACATACATTGTTGTAAATTTAAAAATATAGATGGGCAAAAGGAAGATAATAAAGCTCTCTGTGCCACAACCCAGAGTGTCCACATTACTGTATGGTGTATAATACACATCAATTTGTTTCTGCTTAAAACGATAGAGATGATCACACCCATTTGACTTCCTAGGACGGGTCTGATGCAAAGGACAGATGAGATCATATGGAAGTATTATGCAAGTTACAAAGCACAATTCAGATATAAGGGTCATTACCATGGCCATTATTACTACTGTCCCTTTGCTGACTGTTTCTAAGGAGTCTCACTGTCTAATTGGAGGAATAAAAGCCCATCCAGCTGAGTTACAAAGGGAGTATTGTATCAAATCACTGGCTTCAGACTGGAATAAGGATAAGGCATGTAGATAGGCTTGGGCCTTAATTACATAATGGAAAATGTTCAGGGAGACCCAAAGTTAGGTCTGGGTAAAATGTCTGATCTTTCCAAAACAGATAGTCTGGGCTCTCTGGCTGCCCAGGGCCTCCCATCCCACCCCCAATCCTCCCTCCCCCACACAGGAGAGCTTTCTCACCAGTTCTTCAGGCCCTAGATATTACCCAAAGTCCCAAACCTCATGACAGTCCTAGCCCATGCCTCACTGTTGCAAAACCCCACTCCCTGGCAGTACTAATTATCTAAAGCCAATTTAGGGCACTAAAGGTGCTCCGCTGTTGTAGCCTGTACACCTCCAGGAGACTTCTAGAGGCAATAGTTTAACTGAGATTGTCAAATCACATCTCAGAGGGGTAGAGGTTCCACAGAAACTCCACAGAGTCCATTGCAAGAGGAAAATAGAGCCAAGCTCAAGCAGATGGGACTCTGGGCACCCTTCCCCTCCAGAGCAACTCCAGCCCTGGGGTTGGGACAGAAAGCACACTGCAACTGACAGATGGGACAGATGGACAGATAACTAACTGCTTAGGTAGTTTGCAAGCTGGGCATGCAGTCAGGCAGTGTGTGCTAGAGATTTGTAAAAGCAGGTAGCATGGAGGCATTTATTTAAAAATGTAAATCAAATTTGCACATGATTAGCATAAAATCACTCCTTGTGGTCCATAAATGCTACCTCTAAGAATGCAAAAATAAAATAAAATTGAGTACCAAGCCAACGCAATTGTGTTCAGCCTTAATGTTTACAGCCTGACACAGAAGGAATACAAAACAGGCTTTAAATTCCATCAGTTTCATCCCATGCCAAAGCAAGGCAAAGAAAAATTAGAAAACAGCTGACAATAGCTGCTCACAAGCCCTAATTATAGGGAAGGAAGGCTTCCTGACACTCCTTGGCTTGAGGAACAAGTTGAAGGTTACATCCTGGCTCCCGCACTGCTGTGGCCCTAGAGGATTACCTCAAAAAGCAGAAGATTCTGAGACTGAGCATATGCCGCATACAGATAAGGGAAGACCCTTCACATAATATTAATTATATCCCCTTACATTTGAACAGTGTTGAACAGTCTCTAAGGTTCTTAACTCACTGCCATCTGCTGGTGGGATACAGTACCTTCTCCACAGATGGGGAAAACAAAGCACAGAGATGTCAAGTGACTTGTTCAAGGTCACACAGGAACTAACCCAGGTCTGGCTCCAAGGCCAAAGCTTGCAGCCCCACCACACCAGTGGTCACTATACACACAGGGGTGTACATAGATACACACACACACACAGAAAACATACATACATAGACATACAGCTTTCCTCCCCTGGCCCTGAGGCTTTGGAGAAATAAAAATAGCCACTCCTCTCAACAAGGCTGAGGAGACCAAAGGCCACCCAGAGACTGGCATTTAACTTACTTACCATGGTCCCATCAGCAATCCTCTCAGGCTCCAGCTTGGCCTTGCTGGCTTTCTCAAAGCAGTCGGCATCAGGCCCATGGGGGGTCATTGTGCTGTGCAGGCTGACTGCCCCTGGCAGGAACCCATCTTTCTTTGCCTCATAGTGGCCTTTGATGAGTCCCATGAATTCACTCATGCAATTCCCTGGGAAGAGTGAAGTACTTTTATTTTTATAATCCAGTACCAAACCAGTCAAACATCAAGACTCCCTCAAACATTATTTCCACAGAATGTCAAGAGGATAGAAGAATCCGACAAATTTTGCAAGATTAGTAAAGAATACAGATCAACAGAGGAATAGCCATTAAACATTCATTGGTGTGGAATTCTCGATAGTCAAACTCTCTTCAGTGGCCCTGTAGATTATCAAAGGTCTTGAGTTCCAGGGTCTGAAAGAAATTGAACTAGGGCTAAAGGAAATCAAGGAACAGACGAGAATTTTAATAACAATGAAAATGTAAATCATATTAAAGGGTAGATGTACTCCATTATCTAAGTTATTTTCTCTCCCAAATGCAACTCTTTCCCAAATAGCTCCACTCTGAGACATGGCATCCTCATATTTTTGGTTCTTAATCTGGAAGGCTGAAGTGTGTGTATGTGTGTGTAATGTGTGTGTGTGTGTGTGTGTGTGCGTGTGTGTGTTGTTGGAAGGGCGATGTAATGGAAAGAGCCCTGAACACTTGGAGTTCATTATCAAATAAGAATCTGTATGAGAGGATCTTGGTATCTGTAAAACATAAATTATATATATATATATAGTATACAAAATATTCTCTTCTATATTTGAATCTGATACCATCTTATTCTTCCATTTTTCAAAATGTCTTAGATGCACTCTTTTATTTATGTTTCAATTGACACCCTCTTCATAAAATCCTAAAACGTAAAATTGTAATTGGTCCCTACTTCTACTCAGTACAAAAGAATTTTCTACATCATTCCTGACACATTACCTCCTGGAATCTGCCTGCACATCTTCTGTGAACAGAAGCTCTCTACTCTACAAAGCAACCCATCACATAGCTCATAACAGCTCTGGGTGTTAGAAAGTCGTTTGCTATATTAAATGGAAATTTGCTTTCATACATGTTAAATATATTTGTTCTAGTTGCGCTTTCTGGATTCAAATAAAATTTGAGAAAAACTACCATGCTCTCACTCCCCCAAGCTTATGTTTCCATTGAAATAGTCTCTTTATTATAATAGCAATGAATTTGGAGAAGAATTAAAGAAATATAACACCTGAGTAATTCTAGGTGTCTTGCCATTCATTTACCCAGCTACCCACCTAGTCATCTATATGTCCATTCCCCACCCCACCCGTCTGCTCATCCATCCATTTAACATGTATAATTAGGCAGTGTGCTAGGTACTTTAATACTGTGTTGAATAAGAAATAACCCTTGCTCTGAAGCTACTCATGGTTTGTCTTGTGAGAGTGCTGAGAGTACAAACCATAGATAGAATAGGGAGATATGGCAGCAGGAACCTTTGTGAAGCCAAACATTTAACATGGTATATGTCCACTCCACTTCCTTACATATAAAGTATAACCAAGTGTCAAACACTTCAGTAATTGACTAAGCAGCCATACCCACCCTGCCCAGAAAGCAAAATGCTGTTGCAGGTCCCTTCAGAGAAAGCAAGAGTGTGACAGTTCCTGCAGAAAAGATAAGACTCAGATCATAGTTCTACTTGTTTCTCTAGAAAGAAGAAATAGAGGAGAAGCAAATTTAAGCATAAAGTATCTTTATTTTAAAAGCAGTTCTGCTCATAACTTAAATATGCCTGTAGCGCTCCTTGCTCTAGTAAATATTCTCAGGGTCACCTTCATGGCTTGGCTTTGAGAACAGAGCAAGACTGAATTCAGCTCTGATATGAATATGAATTCAAGCGGCAATGAGTTCGGTGATGACATTGCTACATCATTTTCAGTATTTCAAAGGACAGTGGGAGGATAGAAGTTGCCTTTCTGATGAGTGCTGAATCCAGTTGACTAAGGTACATTAAGATAACTGGAGGTAATATTTTTACAGAAATAACTCCCCACTTCTTCTATAAAGTCACATCGAAGTAGAAGAGATTTTTATTATTGTCAAAGTAAAATTTTTAATATCTCTGGCAAAACTAAGTCCCAATTTGGGATTCTAGTTTTTCAAAGTGATTCAGGGCAACCATACCTTTCTGAGATCTCTCCTGGAGCCAAATTTACTTGCAAGTCATTAAAAAATTTACTGGAGGTATTTCACAAATCCATTTGTTTCAGGCAGCCTTAACTACAAATCAGATTTAAGGAATGGGTCGAGAGCCTTAACACAGTAGTAAACTCATCTAAGGCTCTAAAATCCCTCTGTCTAGTTGGGGAGACAAACCCTAGGCCGATGTTTCTCAAAATGTGGTCTACAGACTTCCTTCTTCAGAACCCCCTGGCTTACAAATTCAAAATGCAGATACTGAGGTTCCCTCCTGCTATGAGTTGAATTGTGTCCCCCAAAATGATATGTTGGAAACTTAATCCCCAGGATCTCAGAATGTATACCTTATTTGGAAATAAGGTTGTTACAGATGGAATCAGGCAAACGAAAATGAGGTCACACTGGAGTAGGGTGGTTCCTTAATCCAATATGACTGGTGTCCTTATAAGAAGGGGTCTCCACAGACACAGACAGACAGAGAAGAAAACATCAATGTAAAGAAAGAGATCAGAGAGAAGACCATGTGGAAATGGAGGTAGAGCTTTTAGGGTAGCTACAACAAGCAAGGAAGGGATGCCAAAGACTGTTGGCCACCACAAGAAGCCAAGAGAGAGGAATAACACTTTAAAGACGTCAGGTGAACATGACCCTGCCAATACTTTGGTTTTGGACTTCTAGCACTGTGAGACAATAATTTTCTGTTATTTTAAGGCACTTAGATTGTGGTACTTTGTCACAGCAGCTCTAGCAAATGAAGACAAACCCTAAAACCAACCAATTAACTTGTCTGGGGGAGGGGGTTGGCCCTGAGAATAAGCTTTAAAAAAATCATCCTAGGTGATTTTTATATCCTTAATTTTTTTAAGCGTGGTCCCCAGAAGAGTAGCAACAGTATCACTTGGGAACTTCCTAAAATGCAATTTCTCAGGCACCCCCTTCCCGGTTTACTAAGCAGAAATACTTAGGGTAGGACCCAGTGATCTGTGTTTCAACAAGCACTCCAGGTGACACTGATGCATGCTAAAACTTGAGAACCACTACCTCAGGCACACAGAATAATGTCAAGACAATTACAAAGTAAAATAGTCAATTATCAAGGACTAGCATATTTGGTGTAGGTTATAAGCCAGAGCAATTCTCTCTCCTTGGCAACAGCTCCTTGAGGAGACTAACTTCAAGGAAAAGAATAATTAGGACCAGTGATGGATCTGACAGTCTTCAGAAAGGACATAGCTCCTTATGTCGCCATTCACAAAGCATCTGGTGTCTTTGTAGTGGTAACTGATTGTTTTCTTTTCTCCACTATAGTGGTGTCACCCAGAAAAAGGTGGTGCTGGCATTTGGCCATGAAGCGGCTCTTCTTCCTTCACGAGGGCTTTAGTTCCTCACGCTCTACAAATGCGTAACTTGCCTGTTTGGTTCACTGGTGAATACTGTTGAGCATTGATACCTAGGAATTGGTACATAAAGAGAAGAGCTTCTTACAGCAGAAGACCCTGTGATTAACTAAGGAAAAGGGGTTTGTTTTCTAGAATGTTCCAGCCGAAAGGGACTTCAGAGTTTCCCTAGAGCTCTTTGAACATAAGAATGTGATCTCCAGGAAGCAGAATTGCACACTGACGTTTAGATTTGATCTTCAGCAAGCTATTGCACAATTAAAAATGTCAACCTCATTAAGTACAGCCAGGTGTACTTGCATCATTCTTGGTGATGCATTTGCTTACTTATTAAGAGAATATTATGGACTAAGCACTGTGCTGGACACATTCATTAGTGGACATGAGGGTCTGCTCTGGTATTAGACTACCTGCAATTAAATTCTGGTTCCCCCACGTAACTAGCTGTTTTGGCCTACTTAACCTCTCTGGTCTCAGTTTCATCTTCTGAAAATAAAAGCTGGGAGGGGTATAATAATACTACCTATCTCTTACCATGTTGTGAGGATTAAATGAGTTAATACTTTTAAAGAGTTTATAATAGTGCCACAGAAAATGATCAATAATTGTTAACTGTTAGACATAATAATAACGTTAAGATAAAACAATAGATTTTACTGGTCCTTTTCTAGGCCCAAAACACTCTAGAGAAACTTCTTGAATAGAGCCCATCCCTATCATGGACTTTGGTCAGCTTTATCCTGCCAAAATAACTGGGGAAGGCTTTGAAAACAACAAACTAACCACATCATAAACCCGATCAAAATAGAATGTAAAGAAGCTTCTTCCTTCACACTTCACCAGCCTTCTGCCTCTCTTCTGGACCAGAGAAACTTGAATGTAGGCATTACAAATTGTTTCCTTCTTAATACATCACTGCCATCATACAGGAGATGTAGAATTTAAGCAGCAAAATGTCTGGGGAGCCCTAGGTCTTGCGAGGAGGGATTCTGCACTCAAGCAGGGACAGAGTGTCCAGACGCACCGGACAGCATTTCCCAAAGCGCCACTTTGCTGTCTCTTTGGTTTCCAAATAAAACTTGGTAAAAGAGAGACTTACTGTGGTAATAAGGAGGCCTGAAGGTCTTATCAGCCACACCCCATCGAGGTGGGAAGATGACAAAATCAGCAATGGCCACTCCAGGGCGGACAGACTTGGCCGTCAACACTGTGAAAATGGATGGGTCCTGTGAAAGCATAAGGAGTAAGTGAACACATGATACAAGGGAGGTGACTGGCTAATGATACAGATGTCACCCACCCATGAAGGTGTTTTCAAGTGTTGGTCCAACTTCTGATCAAACCACGTGGGCCAGGCTAAGAAGTCTGGACTTGTCACGGTGGTGCAGAAATCACTCATCTGAGTTTCCCCCATGCTGTGTGTGAAGCAGAATGAATGAACACTTGCCAAGAGGATTCTGAGCTGCTTTTTCACCCTGCTGAGCCCACAACACATGCAACACATGAACCTACAGGTCTGAGAATCAGTGGTCCTGCCTGCCAACCTCAGGTCACCCTGATGGGAGAGTCAGGGAGCTCCTAGCAGAATGCCCAGAGTAATGTGGAAATAAGATAATATCCAAGTTTCGATGTAGCTGTAAGATGAGCTTCTCTGTGGGAGAATCACAAAGATTCCAGATGGTATACTTGGGCTGGAAGACCTGGGAGCTGGCATTTGCTTTTTTACCCTTGTTTGATACTCATGTCTAATCATTAGTTTAAGTGGTGGTAGTATAAAGGGGAGTAGATTGGGGGAAAATACTGGGATTTTTAATAAAATAACTTTAGAATCCTTGAATGGAAAAATAGAGATTCAAGTTAATTGAAAGCAATCATCATGTTAGCTTTCAGATGCCATGTTAGGGCCTGGGAATTCAAAGATGATTGAGATCTACTCCCAGCCACTTTAGCATTGGAGGGAGGCAAAGGAGTAATAAAACAAATGCATGCATAACTAATCACAGCAAGGTGCCGAGGGCAATCTAACTTTATAAGTAGAGATCTTAGAGGGGTGCATGGGTAGTTCAGTGGAAGAATTCTTGTCTGTCATGTGGGAGACCTAGGTTTGATTCCTGGCCCATGCATGACCCCCATCAACCCCCAAATAAAAAAACTAAACAAACAAAAAATGTTAAAAAAATTCCCTATGATATATATATATATATATAGCATATCTGCCTCTGTGTGTGTATAGATGCAGAAATAGAAATACATATATGTAGAGAGACAATTTTTAAAAAGAGAGATCTAAGGGAGTACAGAGGAAATAATACTGTCTTCACCAAAAGAATCAGAGAAGACTTCAAAGGGGAGGTGACATCTAAGGTAGGTACTAAAGAATGAAGAGAAGAAAGAAAGAAAGGAAGAGAAAAAGACAGAAAAAGGAAAAATAAAAAACAGAAAGGCATTTTAAACCCAGAAAACAGCAAAGGCATCAAAGTACATAGATATTTTGTTAAGAGAAGACTAAAGCCCATGGAGCATTTGTTGAAGGGAGGGAGCAAGAGGTGGTATTGGAAAATGAGCCTAGGACCAGATGGCAAAGAACATCCAATACCACGCTCCATGGCTCAGACTTAATCCTAAGCCAAAGGGATCCTGCAAAGGTTTTCTAATGCACTGGTGGAATGAATAATCAGATCTGTTATTTGGAAAAGTAACTACAACAACAATATAGAGAAGATTGAATTTGTGTAAACTCACGTAAAAAATAAAAATAAAAAACAACTAACCATTATTGCTGTGACTAACCTTCTTGCTTGTGACTTCTACATCTGTCATGGGAAATGATTGGAAACTATTAAAGATAGCAATTCAGTAAAGGCTTTATCCATGTCCCGAGATCCCTTTTCATGTCACGTTGGGTTCGGTGACTCACTTTTCTTTTCTCCTTTGGTTTTAATAAGAGTTGCTCTTCTTCAGAAAGGTAGTTTAGTCCCCCCAGAGATAAGCTGAATTGGCTCAGAGTAATCTTTCTGTCTCTGGTTCTCTGGCATCTGCTTTAATCATCACCCCAGCTTGTGGGATAAGTTAATCTATTATGAACTCGGTGGCAAAATGAACTTTCCCCCAGGATCTCAGAACAAGCTCTTTATCAAGGATGTGAGGCTGTGGGGGCCTGCACTGTAGAACAGGGACCTATTTGTGACTCTTTAATTGAGTAAAAAATATGAGCCTGTAGACTTTCTTGGATTCATATTCAAGAATTGAACATCATGAGTAATTTAGAAGAGGGTGTCTATTCCACCACTGCTAAAAACAACCAGGAGGGGAAGCACCATTGTGGGCAGGTGGAGCAAGTAAACTCGTGACATCGGTGAGAAGGACAGAGTCCTTTCCAAAACCATACAAGTTCCTTCCTCTTCAGTCCATCACTAACATGAGCAATTGGCTTTCTTTTTGGGATAAATTTTCCACAAAGAAACTAAGCTTTTACCTGTCTGTGAGAGTCACTGTGAATACTCTGTAGAGAGCTAAGCTGTGTTGAGTGTCTGGCTTGGCCCCTTCACTAGCTGTGTGATTTCCTCCTTCACTGAAGCCTTGCTGCACACGATTCAAATTTCTATCAGCACAATGATACATGACTATACATATGGCTTCCAAGGATGACAGGGAGAGATGTTAGATTTTCAAATGTCAAGGATCTACTGCGGACTCCTCCCACCCAAAAATTGCCCATTCCCAAAGCTCCTCTCAGTCCAAACTCACTGCGTGGTCAAAGGCCACCGAGTTGATAACCATGAAGTTCTCCAGGTTGTACTTGTAGGGTACGTAGTTCCCGTGCCAGGCTACCACATTGAACGGGGAGACATCCTGATCACAAAAGCAGGAAAAGATGATCTAACATCTAATTCTTTTGTAACTGTGATCCCACAGTATGTGTTTCATGTCACAGATTTTTTTAAATTTTGATTTTGCTTTCATAACTTAACTATACCCTCCTTTGGGAGAAGTATAACACTGAATTATTCTTTGCTTGATTCATGCCCCCTCGAATCAGACTCACTTCACCACTAACCCTATTTTTCCAGGTCATAAGCTGCCTGTGTCTTCTAATCACATGTTCAGCAGAAGCACAGCACATTTTACAAGTAGTGCCTTCTCAACATTTTTTTTTCAACACTATTGTGAGAATTTGTGGACGCCAGCAGTTCTCAATCTGGGCCACCTGCTGGGTTTCTTGGGGCAGAGGGCAAATGCTGTGGCTGTTCTCCAGGTAACTATCCAGAAGAGCTTCCGAGAGACATAGTGCCTCCGTTTAGTGAATATAAGGAGAGGATAGAAAGTCTGTAAGAATTCCAGACCCAAGGACTTGAGATTTCAGAGCAATACTAAGGTGCTGCTTGTTGGATCTGCCCTGGTGTAGGAGAGGATCTATGTTCTGCTATGTAAGGCCTCGCACTCTGTAGGGGTCTGTTCCAGAAACAGAATCTAACTCAGAATGTTCTAAAGGCTTTAATGGAGGGACTACTCGCAGAGGTGAGGTCAGGGTTAAGTGAACTGACTTGAGATGTTGAAGTATCTGAGCCTAGAAATAGTGGGGAGATATTTCCATTCCTAAGCCTGAATTACAAGGGAAGGAAATATCCTTACAGGACCCTGGAGAGAGACAGAACCTTGGAGAAAGAGGCTGCCCAGTGGTGTGCTGGTAAATATTTAACAATAACTCTCCAGGAAAAAAGAATCCCTGATTTGTTGTGTTTGCTGATTCCTATTATGTGAATACTCTTATCACAGTTGATTTCAAGCTATTAATGTGACAACATTGAATACTGAGTTGAGAAGAGATGTATTCAATTCTTGCAAGTCAGCATGAGGCAGCTCTAGCATACAACCAGAGCTACCCAACAGGAGCTGAGGTTATGAAGGAATGTAGCTACTGCCATAAATACAGTCCCAAATAAGGAGGAAGCAGGAGAAGAGATATCCCAAATTGCCTTTCCTCCTGCCCTCCAGTTCCATGAGGTGCCTCCCATTGGTTGAACCCAATCAGAAGCCTACTGCTTAGGGGGCCTGGTGATGCAGTCCATCTAAGTCAACCTCCCTGGGCACGGATCAGAGCAGAGAAGGGAGAATGGAACAGTGGGGTTCACACAGAGAATAATCAGTGCAGGGTCCACTTGCAAAGTTCCCTGGAGATTCTGGCTGCGTCTGAAAGAGTGGTTCTCCATCAAGTATACATAAAAAGTAATCTAGGGAACAGGCTTAAAATGAATGTAGATTTACACACCTCATCCTCATAGGTTATCATTTTGGCCAGTCTAGAGCAGTGTCTAAAGATCTGCATTTTAAACAAGCCTCCCTGGGAATTTTTTATGTGAGTGGTCCCTGAACCACATTTAGAGAAACATGACTCAGAGAATATGAGGGTGACAATTTAGGCATGTGTGCGCCTCAGGAACTAATTTTAAGTGCCAACTGGTTGGCCCCTTCTGGTTGGTATGCACTCTAGATGCTGCCAAAGGAAAATAACATGCTTTGACAAAATGTAAGTAGTAAGTCAAATAAACAAAAAATAAAGCAAATGAATAATGATAAAGTTAAACACAGAGACCTTTGGGTTATTTTTAATATATTTTTGTTTTATTCTAATCTATTATTTATTAAATCATATACAATTTAGAAACCTGATAGCTTATAAAAAATATACCATATTGCATTAGAGATAACATGTTATTATTTATTATTATCCATGCTGTTGCTTATATTCTGAGTTTATCAAGCTTACGATATAAAGCAAACTAAGCTAATTAGCTGAGTTTTACTTGCTTTGTATCAACCTTTGCTTATTTGAAATGTGGTGGTGATTGGAGAGTGCAAATCGTGGATGACTGTTCTTTAAGTCATTTTGCTTTTCAGAACATACTACCTTGCTTATGCTTTATGTTTCCATCTATTATGTATCGTTTATAGAGAACTCCGTTTTGTCAGGATAATTATTGCTGGAATAATGGAAAGAACATGAGCTTTGGAGTTAGATAGATATAGGTTCGAATATTGGCTCTGTAACTTATTGTGAGACTGGATAAATTATGTATTACCACCTGGCCTGTTTTAATGACTACAAATAAGACAAATTGTACCTTATATTTAGTAGCTTAGTAGTATGGTAAAGATGAAAAGATAAATGTAAACTACCTAACAATTGGCCTTAGAAAACAGTAGGTGCTCAATATTTATCCCCTCCCCTACCTATAGACCCTCTTACTTTACCTGTTTAGCAGCAAACAGCTTGCCCTGGAATTTATTGATCACAGTGTAACCACCTGGCACCTGGCGGTCTTCATACCAGGCAACGGGTATTAAGAAATCACGAGGATTTGCCAAGCCATTGGCTCCTAGAACACAATGACCCAAATGTCCTTTAGACACTCGTGAAGTCACACAGAAAAGATGCCCATAGTTGCACAGATAGAAAGGACAGTCTTTCATGCCAAGACCCACTCCATAAATTACTTTCATTGCTCAAAGACTTATTGGGTTCTCAGTCTGGTATCTTTTTAGAAGGCCCAAGGAATTTGATGAAATCTGGGACCTCAGACAAAAATCAGCATCACAATTTCACCTCTTAGAAGCTGTAGAGGGATTATAGTTTACAAAACCATTTCACTTGCATTATCTCATCACCACATGGGTGGGGTGGGGGTAGAAAGAGACTGGGAAAGAGGAAAAGGGAAGATCTGATAGAATATTAGATCTTTATTCTTTCAAAGGAACCCCTGATGATTCTAGCAATTATTTATAGTCCTTGATCTTAGAAAAGAAGAATTACAGTCTCTTTCCCAGACATGCCTCTGCACCTCAGACAGAATTCAGCAGTTTGTATTGTTGCTCTCCAACCTGACAAATCTGGCTGCCACTTGGGGAGAAAGTATGCAAGTCTTGCTTACTTACATTTGCTTAGAAGCAAGTACTCCCTTCAGAGAAAGAAAATAAATCAGAAGACCAAAAATAAAAAGCATAAGTGCAAAAACATAATTTAACTCTGAGAAGGGAGACCTGGGGAGTGTTTTATCATTTCCAGCTCCTGGGGTTAAAAAAATAAACCCCCAGCTGGTTAGCAAATTATATATATTTTCCAGAGGGTACATGTTCCCTGAAACCTGGAGGCTCCGCTGACTGTAAAGCAGCAGGAAGCCAGACCAAGGCGGGAAGAGTGGGTGGTGAGCAGGATGACAGGCGGCCCCCATGGCTCCAGCTGCCTCTCTGCCACCTCCCACCTTCCTCTGACGATTTGGATCCCCCAGTGGAGTGACCATAAGGCACATGTTGGCTGGTCTCTGCTTTGCTCTAAAAAAGTTGTTGACAAGGGACGATCTGGGAAGTGTGGTCGCCACCTTCAGCAAACATGCCAAAGAGGAAATCAAGGGCCAATTTTTCCAGGCACTCTTTTCACTCCGAGAGATGTTTTAAGAGCAACCCCTCCCACCACCTTCCCTTCTCTCCTGCATCTCCTGCCTCTGGCTTTCCAGAAGAATGAGGAGGGGCCCTGGTTCATGTTTGAAAGCTGTAATCTGGCTATGGTCTCTAGCATTGAAAAATGGACCTTTTTTTTTTGACTGTTAAGCATATGCATTTTGTGCAGTGTGTTCAGTAAGAATGCATGAGGTTTGGAGACTGTGTGTCACTCATCACTCATGTCTCTTTCTCCTTTCCATAGTAATATAGCTTTTGCCAACTTTTTACCTTTCTCCACTTTATTGTCTAGCACAGCCCATGGGCTTAGTTTATTCCCACCTGAGTACTTTTGCTTAAGTTGTTCCCTTTCCACTTTACCTCTCCTCAACTTTTTATCAAGAATTAGTCAATCTCATCTTGTATGTGAAGCTGTATTTGATGACTGCAGCCCACAGTAACCCCAAACTCTTGCATCCTTGCAGTACACACTGTATAACCAGAAATCCATTACACACTCTCTCATCTCCAGTGGTATATATGCTATTTGTAATGGGTTGGCCAGGGTTATTTTTGTTATGTGTGCATTTTTGGGGGTGAGGCTTGTGTTACTGTTGATGAGGTTCCTATTTTTTTTTTAACTTTTTTTATTATATAGTATAACATATATACAAAGCAAAGAAATAAAAAAGCAGTAGTTTTCAAAGCACTCTTCAACAAGGGATCACAGGACAGATCCCAGAGTTTGTCATGGGCTACCATATGATCCTATCATATTTTTTCTTCTAGCTCTATATTCTCTCAGAATATAGGAGGCTAGTGGGCTTAAATACTTTTTCATCATCCCAATTGACTTTTTTTCCTTCTTTTTTTTTGAACAATAACATATATACAAAAAAGCTATAAAGTTCAAAGCACAGCACCACAATTAGTTGTAGAACATATTTCAGACTTTGACATGGGTTATACTTTCACGTTTTTAGACTTTTACTTCTAGCTGCTCTAAAATACTGGAGACTACGTTCCTATTTTCAATTACCCTTGGCACAATGTGTGAATCAAGACTTGTTGATGGATTAATATATAGATGGGTTATCTAATAAAGGTTTTATTTTATCAGTTGGGCCAGCCATACTGCATTGAGCCCCTGAACTTAAATGTCGAAAAGAAAGTCTGGAATTACTCAGGGAATTCCAGTAGGTTTTTGAAATTCTGAACTATACTTGGTCTAGAGCAGAAGTAGTCTAACAAGGAAAGTAGAAATCTGAATGAGATAGAGAGGGGGGGAAGATGTAATTATGCATGTCCTGTACCTCAAATGAGGTTTAGAGGCTTGTAATGAAGACTTACCAATGGGTCCCAGATCAGGCAACTCAAAATGGACACCGTAGACCTCCAGGATGTAACCCCTGGTCTCCTCGAAGACATCTATGCTGAACCGCATTCCTCGCTGGAAGGGGAAGTAGATACCAGTGTGTCCTCCCAAAATCATTTCTGTAGTCATAAAGAATTTACCCCAGAGCCACAGCCCACATGTGAAAGTGAAACTTTTGTTTGCTTCTAGAGATTAGCAGCTCAATGATGTGTTAGAGAGAAAAAAACTCCCAATCACATCTGTGATTCAAGCCAATTCTAGTCTAAATTCTTACTGGGTCCAAAGATAGCAGAAGGCCCGATTTAGCCAAAATTTTAAGAAATCTGCCTTAATTCCTCCCCAACCTCTACCCATGGAAATAGGGCCTTATCTAGAGTGCATAAATATTTAGTAAAGTGAATTGACAATGCTTTTTGCTTTGTGATTGTTTGCCAATTTATAACAAAGCAGGCACCAAGCCTGCTTACTCTTTTGCATGTGGAGCCCTTCCGCATAACTCAAACTCCCTCCCATTCACTGCCCAGACACGACAGAGAAATTTTAGAGTTGGAAATAGCAGCAGCTGAAACATCTGATTATTTGTCTCACTTAACCCAAATCAGGGAGAGGCTGGGAGGAGAAGGGGACACATCACCAACCTGAATGACGCAGATCTCAGAGGGCTGCACAAGCATCTTGCCAAACTCGGTATAAATGAGAAGCTTCCCTTTTTGGGGAACTGTTAGAAAAGACAGGGCAGTCATGAGCAATTCTTTTTGTGTGAGTGCTATTTCATGAAAAGTAAAAGATTTAAGGACCACATTTGCTTTTTCATTCCCAATGAAAAGAGCTTTACTGAGTTTCACAGGGAAAAGCATATATTCCAACAACTTAGGTTAACTCTTTTACTATCTAGAAAAATGCGAATGAAGTCAAGTTTCTCTGCCTATTGCAGTTTCTAGGTAAGGAGCTTATATATATATAAGCTATACATATATATATGTATAGACACTATCCAGTGATTGACCAAAAAAGAGAAGCAGAAATAGGATGAAAAAAATCATTAATTTCTGGGAGTTCCAGCAGAAGGCTGACATTGTCTGATGTTACACCAAAATGTTGACTCCAAAATAGTGGTACTAAAACCATCCAGTATAATGGGTTAACCCAGGGCAATCTCCAGTAGAGGTAACATTAAGTGATGTCATGAAAATGTGTGTTTAAATTGAGGATATCAGTGACAGGATGCTCTGGGGCAATTTTGTAGGCCAACAGAGTTATCCTAATAAGTTGATCACATCTTGGTATTACTCTTCATTTTTTCTTTTCATCTACTCAGACCTCTCACAACAGAAAAGCCCAGCAGGGATGGGCAAGGAGAGAGGCCAGGAAATAGAGCAGAAGCTTTAAGATATATTAGGAATCTTTTCCAGATCTCCTAGGCCCTGTAGACCCAGTCTATACATGTACGAAATGAAATAAAACAGATTGGAGGATGAAGGAAAAGAATGTGAATGAAATTTCAAAAGTAGTTTGTGGCTAGGAATTAATCAACAGTGAAGGAGGCTGAAATCTTCAGAACTCACCGATCAAGAAGTCCCCATCTGAATTATAAAAGCATCTGAAATAAAAAGTAAAGAGTAATTCCTGTTAGTTTTAGTTTTAACACTATCTAGACAAATGGATTCATCGCACTAAGTACTGTTTAGTGCCTACTGTGTGCCAGGCTCAGTATGGGTATAAATGGTAAGCAATGTGGATCCAGTCTCTATCCTAACAGAGCTGAGTCAAGTGGGGAGTCAGGAAGCAAGTAATTACAGCGCAAAATCATTGCAAATTACAATGGCACTAGGAAAGTCAAGCTCTGGGGATTGAAAGAATAGGGGACCTTATCTAATCCAGGGAGTTAGCAAAGTTTTTCTTGGAGAGGTAACATTTGACCTCAGAGCTGAAAGAATTAATTAGATAAGCATTGGAGGAAGGAGGAGAACATCCAGGCAGAAGGAAGGAACAGCATGTGCAGGTGCTCTGAAGCAGAAGGGTACAGGGCAAATTGAAAGACTTGACTGAAGGCCAGTGTGATTCAAATGAGGGAGGGGGAGGTGGCCTGAGATGAGATTGGATCCAAAGGAAGTGCTCCAGTGCCTTCTTCCAGGGCTGTGATCTTAGCCCTGATTCATTCCACATTTTAGGCAATAGCTTGGATGAAGGCCCAGGGGTCTATTTATCAAATTTGAACTGCCACAGAGCTTGGGAGGTTTCTCACAGTCTCTTCTTGTTCCTTAGAGCACAGTTCTTAAAAGTTTTTGCCTTAAAGTAAACCAGTGAGGGAACAGCTGAAGTTGCTTTCTTCAAAATAGTTCACCATCACCAATACAGGCTGATGGTTGTGAGAGAAGGACATCTCCCATCAACAGTCTCATTAAAACAAACAAATAAATAAAAAGTTAAAAATAGAGAAGAGGAATGTGGGAATGGAAAAGGACAGTATTTAAAAAAGAACTCATGTGGCTTGGATAACAGGAATGATAAACAACAGCAACTGAAAAAAAAATGCTGTAAAAGACTTCAGAAGATATGAACCCTCTCCGTGAAGGTAATAGTAAATAACATTTGTCGAGCACTTGCCCTGGGCCAGGGTCTGGACTGTGTATACCTCACAATGTGTGGGGCTCAGAGAAGTCAAACAAATTGCCCAAAGTCTCTCAGTCAGAGAGGGTGGAGTTGGGCTTTGGATGCAAATGGTCTCATTCCTGAGACAGTGTGCAAAACTGGTATGATATTCTGCTTCCCAAAGAAAAGATTAAATTCTACTTACCTATCTTTTTTTTTTTTTATTAAAAAAAGAAAAGCCAGCATATAAGCTCCTACACTTAGGAACTTCACGTTTACCCAAAGCTATTAGTTGAAGTCAAAGTCTTGTCAGTTTGGTCTGCCACCAATGGGTGGTCCCAGTGGCTGCTCAAGCATGACTCAAGAACAGCCCTGGAGAACCACAGAAATTAAGGATATTCTGATACAAATTTGATTAAAATAAAAATGACTCTTGGACTAGTCCCCGATTCCATCTTCCCATTTTATTTGCATTGTTACATTACATTCTTGTTTGTCATGGGAGTCAGTTGAAGTTGAAATGCTCATTTACCGTCATATTTATAAATATAAATCAGCATTGCTCTGGGGAAAAATAAACATCATTAACAACAGAGTATGTGTATGTGTGATTTTATAAGAGCCAAGAGCTGGACTTGACCTTCACCCTCTGGTCCAGAGAGCCCCGGGGGAATGGGGTTGCCCTGCCCCAGCACCGAGCCACTTACCTGTTCCCCATGGAGGTGTTACAGAGGAAAATGTGGATGGCAAGCCCATTGTTAGATCTGATGTCTCCAGCTCCACACAAGGTGTGCAGGCCCTGGGAGAAACTCCACATGTCAGTAATGTCTAACAGTTTGGTTCTTGAAGGTCATGAGGCAGGGTTCTATTAGAGCTTCCCTTTGGGACTAATGTTACATTTGGGATCCAGGCTGCCTCTGGGAAGTCTGGAGTTTATTGACTTTCATGTTTGATAGGTGGTGGCTCACCTTAGCTGCCAGTCATGGCCCTAGATCTGGCTTGTCTTAAAGGCTACATTAGGTGACCTTACAATGCATCAATTTATTACTTGGTATTTTATCAGGTGGTACATAAATTTATTCTAAAGGAGAGATTATAATGAAGGTAATTTCAGACACCCAGCAGGCTTGGAGAGAAAGGTGACAGCATTAGGGACCAGCTAATACCCTTCAAATATACCCCAACATATGGTTAGTCCTCTGCCTATTAATAGGGTTAGCCTCAATATCTACAGAACAGGCCAGAAGAAGGAATCCTGATTGACAATAATTCTCGCTGTATGACCAGATGATCCACAGTATAAGAAACCTTAGCATGTGGGACTTCTCAAAACAGCTGTCTGCTCAAACCTGCAGATGAAGAGCCCAAAAGGAGAGACCTCTGTTCCTCCAGCTATCCATAATTCACACAGGGTGAGAGATTCTATTTAAGAGAGTACACACAAGTGTTTAGAGCACTAAAGCTGATAAGAACTTAAAGATGATTCACACAGTTTGGCCTATACCTGGGCACCTGCAATGCCCTTAGGAAGCTTTTGACTGTGGTTTGTTTGCAGGACCCTCCGCTGGCTTCTTTGAACTCTACCTCCTTGTAGTTCTCCTCTGCCTTCCACCACATGCTCCTTGTTTTGGGCACAGGCATTCTGACATTTCCAGCACATATAAGTACCAAGCAGAGCTTCTAATCAGCTTCATGCTAACTGGAATTGCCACCTACTTGGTGCTATTCTAGCCCAGGAATCCATTTCTGGGGGCCTATGAAGGTGGATGGGGGAAAAAGCTGTATTTTTCTTTACACTGAACTCTGTCAATTAATGTTAACATCAACCACAAACCACAGCCTCATTAGCAGTGCCTTGTCACTGATAGAAATTATAGATATTTTTATATCACATTATGCTTGTTACAGAGATCTCAAAATATCATTTATGCTCATCCCTACTTCTAATAAATATAGTTATTAGAGTAGTTCAAAAATCTTTTCTAGTACATTAATAAGGAAGCATATATAGACTAAACCAAATCATTTAAAAATATTTTGATAATTCTATTTCAATATAATTGGCTTCTTTTTGTTTTATATCATTTATTTTATGCATTTAAAAACATCCGACTATTAAAGGGGCCCATGGAGTGAAAAGGTTAAGATCTTCTGTTCTAACCAAAATCAAAGGCAGTTGGGGTAGGTAAATGTTCAATTCACAGTGGCTTTTCTGAGATGTTGTAAATGTAAATAGTCCATGAATGCTCTTTAGTGTCAGGGGCCATGTGGTGCCAGTAAATAAGACATTCCTTGGCCAGCCCCAAAAGCATAAGCAGGTGATTTTCTCTGCTGCTTCCTTTAAGGCTGGTTCTGTTTGGCCTTCAGCCTGCAAGTGGTTGGAAAACTCACCACAAAAGAGAGGAAAGCCACGGGAAGGTGTGGAAAGAATTAACTTACATTCACAAAATCCACTTTCTTCTGAGACGCTTTTGGAATCTCAAATGGTTTCCATCTCAGCTGGAAAAAACAAAAGGATCCACACATACAGGAAAATTATTTCACAAGGGGAAACCACAGGTCTTCTAAATAAATAGCATCAATTATACAGAGTAAGGACAGCTGCTCCCGCTGCCAGGCTCTACTTCTGATTTTGTAATTTTAAAATTAATACTCATCTGTTATTTCCTTAAAGGGGATCTGTTGGGTTGTCTATACGTAAACTCATATGCATACAAACTGTTTTTGTACTGTACCACTTTAAATTATAAAAATTAAAAAAAAATTCAGCCGTCTATTCGTTGCTTCCTCTTTCAAAAGCTATTTGTTTTTTCTAACATTTTACTCAGGCAGATCAGTGAGTTTTTGATTGATGCTGCTTTTCATGTTATTTATAATCAGCTCCCTTTCCTGGCATGCTAGCCTCTCTGTGTGGGCTCCTGACACTGCAGGAGCAGTTCTACTTTTCCTTCCAGCCCTTGGAGTTTTGAATTATTTCTTTAGGAGAAAAAAGAAGCAACCAGCTAAGATTGGATTTGGGAAATGCAGTACCTGGTTCGGTTTCTCCACCAAACCCTGCGTTGGTCCCTAGGCTACCTGACGACAATTCAGTTTAAATCACAACAATCTTTAATTTAATAATGAAATGATCTGAGGAAGTGGGGAGAAAAATCAGCAGGTTTGGGCCCTACTAGAAGTGTCAACCCAGCACTTAATAATCAACCTGGCAGCGGGCCTGACCCAGCAGGCTGGCAGCTGATAAACCTCCAGTCTGTCCTGCAGTGACCTGCACCCCCAGGGCTGCCTCCGCAGCCTCTGTCAGGTCATGGTGCTCAGCTCATTCTGTATTTCACAGAGGGAGCCAGAGGAAAGGAAGCAGCAAGTGGAAAAGGCAGTGCTGAGATTATTCTGCTTCTCTAACACAGTCACGTGGCAGCCTTTATTTCTTAAAAGCAAAGCAGGATTATCACATTCTGGCACTACTTAAAAAGGACATAAAACATGGATTTGAAAAACCATGTTGGAATCATGCTTCAGAAAGAAGGAAGGGCAGCTTTAGGGCTAATTGCATTAAGGAAGATGTCTCCTGGGAGAGGAGGGGGGAACCTGAGAGCAAGGATCTAGGAAAGGTTTTCAACCTTGGTGTATTGACATTTGGCACTGGACAATTCCTCATTGTGGGAGGCTGTCCTGTGTATGATAGCATATTGTGTAGCATCCCTGGCCTCTACTCACTAGATGCCAGTAGCACTTCCCTTGTTGTAACAACCAAAAAATGTCTCCAGACTTGCCAATATCACTTGTGGGACAAATCACCCATTGTTGAGACTTTCTGACCAGTAGGATATTCCCCTGACATGAGAAAAAGCCACAGCTGAACATTGCTGGCCTTTTGAGTGGAGGTTTTGATTTATTACTAAGCATTACCTGCTGCTTCCCTCTATAATAGAGGTGAAGAGTTTGTTTATTCCAGGAAGACTGACTGGAAGATGATATTACCTGGAATCTTAGTTCCAGAAAGAGTTGTCATTCTAGATTTCCCAGTGGAAGGGATTTCAGTCTCAGATCACTGGCTGGTTAGGCCACCTTTTAGCTCTAGTCTAGAGATTCTTAACTCTGGCTACCCATGAGAATCACCTGGAAAGCCTTTGAACCCAAGACCAAATTAAGTAAGAATCTGTGAAGGTGGGACCCAGGCATCAATATTTTATAAAAGCTCTCCGGGTATTTCTAGTGTCTAGCTAAGATTTGAGACTAACCTCATCCAACTCAGAGATTCTAATGATTCTTGCATTGCTGACCCAAGCATCATGTTCAGAAAAATCCATACAGTTAATCAATCAACTATTCAATCAATCAACTAAATTTGGACATCTTGGGCCAGTTGTGGCAGTGACAAGGCCCATAACTGAACAGCAATGATGTTTAAATAATTCATCTAAGAATTAACAAATGCAAGAAAAAAAAGAGAGAGAAGGAAATGAGAGACAAAGAATGAAAGAGAAACAGGAAACAAACAAATAAATAAATCCCAGCATCCGAGGGAGTACTGCCAGGTTTTGTTGTATGGGGACAGTACCTTTGTGCTTCTGCCAGGAGTTAAAATACCATTTGGGGTAGAAATAAAGTCTTCCATTTTCTGTGGGTGAGAAAGATTGAACCAATGGGGCTGATGGGTTGGCCAGGTATGCTGGTCAGTTTTTCAAGGATTTCTGTAGCATGTCAGCATTCAAGCCTTGAGGAGAGAGAGCTTGAGGTTTTAGGTGGAAAGGCATCTATATGATGATGTGGAGAACTTGCCTTCAATAAGGCCTACATCCTGGATGAAGCAATGGTCTTAAAGAACTTTCGCTAATGCAAAAATAGATTCCTTTCAAAAACACAGATGGTAATGTAGAGAGCAATGAACCCGTTGGGTCTGAAGGTTGCATATTTTCCAAGACCTATCTCCAGCATATCATAGAGGACATTAAAGACCCCAAGGTGGTTGTGATAAACCCAGTACCCAACAAGAGGAAGCTAAGTTTGTACCCTTAGGCAAGCAATTTTGGTCAGGAGGTCTGGCCTGATAACCCTGGTGAATGTGAGGAGGCTGATTTGGGGAGAACATGAACAGGAAGAGTCTGTGGAGTGGAAGGAAGGAAAACTCTCCTGCTAGGACCAAATGTTCAACTTAACTGCATGCTGTGAAATAGTAAATGTCTGATCCAAGGCTGAACCTGGAGGGCAGTGCATTGGACTAAGCCAGGAGACTTGTGTTCTGGTTCTACCTCTGTTCCCATTTGCTCTAAAATTACAGGCAAGTTATTTTTTTTCTCTCTGGATTGTGGTTTTTCTCACATGTAACAATAGGGTGCTGGTGAGAATTATGATTTTATAATTCTGTTCACAGAAGAGCTTCTGAAAGTCATAAAAGGATGCTTATTATTTGATTTTGTCCTATAAATTTTCACAGTATTTTTTATTCATTACTATATACTATTGCTAGGCAGCTTCTCCAAACAGAATTCCTAATTATTAAACATTTTAAAGCAATGACACAAATAAAGTCCACAATACAATGCCTTGACTATATTAGGTATTAAATTGAGTAAATAAATAAATACTGAGAGCATTGCTATTATCTCAAAAAAGACAAGCCAATTTGTAATATTTTTGGGAGTCAAGATGACATTCAGGCAATAGCTAGTAAATTTCAAATGTTTTTAATAAAGTCCAAAGAATATTTCTAAAATGTCAGTTCTTCATGTTTGTGAAAATTCTTTCATATCCTTGAGGATTTTCTGTCTAAGCGTTATATCAATTGTTAATGGAGGACTGTTGAAATCTCCAACTATAATTGTGGATTTGGCTATTTTTCCTTTTAGTTATACCAGTTATTGCTTCACATATGTCTGCATTCTGAAAATTCTATTGGAAAATAAACCTTTACTTACTAAAAATGAAATGATAAAAAATTACTTGAAAGCATTTTCAAGGGAATTGAAGTCTTTAAAGTTATCAAAGGAGGAAGGCAGAGAATAGGTAGCAAAATTTAATGACTAAGATGCAAAAGGGATACTCAGCGATGAAAGGAAACAGAATTGACCCCAGTATTTCCATGGAGAAAATAGTCAGATGGACTGCATGAACCGAATACTCTTTTTTTTCAACACTGAAATTCTTTGATTTATTGAAATTTCCTCCAAAATTGACTCTCTAGGTTAGAGGAATTGGATGGTCTCAACAACTTTGGCTGGTTAGAGGTAGACATATCATTAGAAATAGATACCAGATATCAAAGATTTTTGAAGTAATTTGTACATGAAATACTTATCACAATGTATAAGCAATTGTTAGCAGCCGCTATGGCTAGGAGAGGCCCCAGGTTATCCATAGTGGTTAGTTTTACTCCAAACTAGGGATGATGGGGATAAATAAAATAAAAAATAATTTTCACTGAATTGGTCAGCAAATCTAGCAATTTGAGGAAATAGGCAACAGGATTTATGTGGAGTGCTATCAGGCTTTGAGTTACCCCCTGGGGTACTTTGAGATACTAGGCAAGAGCAGAGATAAGAAAGATCCAAGCCATTGTCATTTATTTAGACTTTCACAAGTTTTTCATGAAGCTACAATAAAGATGAACATTATGGGACTGAGGTGACATTTTGTCATGGATGGAAAGCTGTATGCCATGTATACCTTAAACTGTATGCCTTAAACTCTGCTTGCTTATATTTATTGAACACTGAGTGCTCTGCTTTTTGCTTAGGGCTTTATATTCATTAGCCAGCACCTAGCATAGGGCCTGGCACATGGTAGTCACTCTTAATTTTTGTTGGATGACATCAATCCTCACAAGAACAGTTTGATTATTATTATATTATTGTTGTATTCTATGTTTTAGAAATGAGACAACTAATGCTTTAGAGCAGTTAAATTTTCCCTCTGAAGAAACGATGTCAACACTCTTTTAGCCCTTGCTTATTAACCTACACACTGAGTCCTTTGATCTTAGCCTGTCTTGATCTGTTTCCCAAATTATTCCTGATCTTCTTGGCTCCTGAGCCCCCGTTTTACTTCATTTTAATGATCTTGCACTTGCCCTTCCAATCTGACTCTTATTTACTGCACCTTCAATGCCAAGTTGTCTGGCCCAATATGACTTCTGGGATCCTAATCTTGCCAAGGTCCCTTATGGTCAGCATACTTCTCTACTCCCCTTAAATTTATTCATTCAACAACATTTAGTGAACTGCTCCATGAATCAGGTTTTATTCCAGGTGCTGAGGGTGAACATAACATAGTCTCTGCCCTCAGGGTACCCATTACAGAAGACTCTGGAAGTGTGGACATTCTCTGATAGGGAAACAAAGAAATGGACAAATGGAAATGACTTTGGAAGAGAAATGTAAACAGGGATATTCTCCTAGGAATAAGTCCTGGCACAGCCTCTATTTAGAATTTTTATACATGGAAAATAAGAGACATGCACAATGAAATAATCAGGATTGACATCTCTACAGAGAGCGAAATATAAATTGATGGAGACATACCAAGAAGAGTTAGCAAATTGCCCAAAGGGAGGAATAAGGCAATGTGCATTTCAATGTTAACAAACACCATAGAATGTATTTAGAAAAAGGCCAACTAGTTATTTATAGGATACTGAGATCTGAACTATCAGAAAGTCAACTCAACAAATACTGGGATTCTATCCTTTTTAGGAAGGCATGGTCACTGCAGGTCATATGAAGATGACAGTGACATAGAACTTGCTCTCAAATACCATAAGAAATTACATTAAATTCAAAGTATTTAAAATGAATTTGAATTATGGGTGGGTTTGGGGTGGATGGATATTTGTAAAGAAGAAGAGAAAATTCCAGGTATGTAAAAGATCATAAAGTACTAAGGCAGGAGAATGTAAGATATTGTTCAGGATGGTGAAGCTTCCAGTTTGGCTTGTGGGTAAAGAACATGGGAAAAAGTAGAGAGAACAGATACCAGAGACACCTTGGACACAAATTCTACAGTAATATTTCTTAAAGTTTGGCCTAGAGACAACTTTCATGGGAATCATCTGGAGAGATTCCTGGACACCACCTAACCTACTGAATTAGAAACTTTTGGGGCAGGGTTGTGGAATCTAAGTAGGACTTTCAGCAAGTCCTCCTGGTAACTCCTATGCACACTAAAAATTTGGGAGTTAGTGACCTAAGGGCTTGGCATGTAATTCAAAATCAAGGGAGAAGGACAGAAAGGTCTCAGAGATGACTCTGAAGATTCAAAACTGGTGGGTGAAAGAATGGTTGTGTCAATAGTAGAACTAGAAATGTCAGAGGGAAAAGATAGTTTCATTGGGAAATGATGACTTCAGTGTAGAACCTCTTGGATTTAGGGCACACACATGGCTAAATCCAATATGGATTTTGAAGTTGGGGTAGAGATTTGTGAAACATATTGCAGAAAGGTGATAGCTAAAGTCACAGGAGTGAAAAATATTTGTTGAATGAAAGAAAAGTAAAATCTTGGAGATGGGAAAGGTGATAAGAGGAAGATGAAGTAGGTGAGAGTATAAATGAGGTTTCCACGATGAAGGAAGCCCCAGAATGGCTTCTCAACATCAGGAGGGAGGTAGTGCATTCTTGTAATGTGGACTACCAGGTTAAACCAAGCTTCGGTCTGGAGCTATGTTGGATGAAATTAGATATGCCAGGTGTGGTGTGTATATGTGTGTGTCGGAGGGGAGAGTGTTGCAGAGAAAGGGAATAAGCGGGAAGCAACGTAAGCTGGACAAATTGCCTGTTGCTCAAGGAGTTCCTCCTCTTACTTCATCCAAGAACTGGGTATTTCCTATCCAAGGCAACTAACGTTTCATCTCTAAGGCAGAGAGAATCCAGCAAAGGTGGGAATCACTGACCGATATTTGGAGGGAAAGGGGGAGGAAGCAGAGGAATGGGAAGAGAAGGGTGGGAGCAGTAAGAAGGGGAAAGGAAAAAGAGGATAAGAAAGGGAACAAAGAAGGGGAGGAAAGGAGAAATAAACCTGAAGTACTCCTCCCCCACACCCCTTCCCCTCAAGGGAGATGGGGAATTCAGAGTCCAGTTCAGGACCTTGGAGAATGCCTGTTTTGCTGGTTTGGTAATTGTGAAAAATCAAAGAAACCAAGAGAGGACAGGGATTCAGGAAGAAAAGAGAGGAGGTCAACTGTTACATACTTTGGGATATTGGTGATCAAAGGATTGTATTTAGTTATGAATGATTTAGGATAGTAAAAATGGGAACAACCTAAATAGAGTCCAGCAGTAGAGGACTTGTTTTATAATCATACATTAGGTTAGTATGAAGCCATTAAAAATTATGTACATGAAAGAATTTAAAACACAGAAAAAGTATATAATATGAAGTTTAAATAAAAAATAGTAGAATTACAAACCATATTACAGCATGAGCTCAATTACAGTGAATATATTTGTAGCTGATTTTTTAATAAGAAAACAATATGAGTATTCACAGCCTCTTACCCCTTCCTTTCCTGCTCCTTAAGGAAAATTCTAGTTTGTCCATCCTTACCACTCCCAGTCCCTTGAATTTAAGGCATATGTAGATCAAATTGTGTATTTGTGTGTCTCCTGGGAAAAGGGGATGTGGAAGCTAACCTGCAAGTGTTATTTTCTAGAGGCAGAAAGAAGAGGCAAGACATGAACCACTGGTGGCAAACCATTGGAAGCTTTGGGGGAGTGGGATATGAGGTTGGAGGTATGAGAGGGCTGGAGTCTGGATAAAAAAAGGGCAAAATTTAAAAAATTGTTGTTGTGGGTCATATATTGGAAGTGCTTTAGTATTTTTAATAGAAGCAAGTAAAGATCTGAGTTGTTTTCAGTTACTTTTGGTTGTTGGCTGCATGGGCTCAGGATAGAAAGAAAGAAACCAAAACATTAGGAACAGTTAACTCTGCATTGGTGGGATTTTGGACATTGACACTTTTATGCAAGTTTTGAAGAAAAACATGCAGTAAATTTTGGAAAGAACGTAATTGTTGTTTAAAGGAGATATAAGTATGTTCATCAGAATGATCTGAGCAGGCAGGATGGAAACTAGTTAAGGAGCGAATGGGGTTGATTAATTGGGTTTAGATTATTTTCCAAGAAGTTTGGCTGTGAATATGTGAGACTTGGGCAAAAGCTTAGAGGTAGAAAAACCCAAGGCTCTTTTTTTCTTTTGGTTTTTAGAATAGCGAAACCTGAACAGTTTGACAGATTAAACAGCAAGTACCTTGTAAGTGTGCATCGTTTTGAAACATTTTGTGATTTGAATGTCCTAAAGGCAGAAGGAATTTTATGATATGTTTTTTAATTAACCTTGAGGTGTTTCTCACTTGGTTCAAATTGTACTGGTCCAGAGCTAAGAGATAATTTCCTCAGCAGAGTCCTAACTGGGTCAAGAGTCTGACTTTCCAACAATCAAGAGGTTAGGAGTGTTGTAATAAAAGTAATAAATTTTAAAGAACTCTGGTCTCTAAAGAGGAATGCTGATTCAGAAATTCTAATTGGGTCCCATAGAATCATGATTACATTGGATGCAGATTTGTTCATTTTAAATTCTGGGATTTCAGAAGTTAGAAGAAGATATATAATGAACAAAACTAGGTATACTTCTTAGGTGATATAATAATGGACAGATCTTGGTCTATTTAAAGATAATTTACATCAATTCTTGGGGATTGATTAAATACACAACATAGAAAATGATTTTGTGGGAGAATAGTCCCCAGTCTTTCTGGAAGGGTATCGAGGATGATGGTGATGATAGCATAACCCTTATAGTCTTTTGGGGCCTGAAGGCTGGAAATAGTATGGAAGATGGACGAATGGAGGAAACAGTAGGCAATTCTCAATCTTCAACTTCCCAAAGATGATTAATGTGGGTAGTTGGTGAAGCTGATGAAGATACTGTGTTTGTTCTGTGACAGGTGAAGACATACCTACCACATAGACTTCAGTTTGTTAGGAACCTAAATATAATTTCCTCTAACTTCCTTGGTGGATCTGGAGTACACACATGGAATAGGTTATGAAGGTGGTAAATGGTGAATACAGATTGCTATGGTTAATTAATGAAGCATAAAACTGGAAAGAGATATTAACTTGTCAAGAATGTGCAAATAAAAAAAGGATAGATTTCTCAAGAGCAGCCTGGGCATGTATATCAAGACAAGCGGATCACGGTGGTGCATGAGGCAGGTCACAGAGCAGGAAAATGGTAAAACCACGACCTCGATGGAGATGACATTCACAGAGACACTATCCAAGTGCTGAGCCACACATAGTCCAATGTGTGCGTGCAATGAGCAGGGGAAGTATTGGGGAAGAAGTCAATTTGGTGGCTTTCATGTAGAAATTCAGGAATTCGAAATAGGAAAAATATAAAGAGTCCAAGGGGAAATGCAAAGCAAGGTTAGAATGGTAATCCTGGGGAAGTGGGGAGGAAAGATCTGCATCAAGGACCTAGTAGGAAGAAAGCAGGCACTTTTGATGCAGCTATTTTGATGCATCTGTATTAACTCAGGCTTTTAAGAATGGTATTGCCTTGTCAAATTAATTATAACTATTTTTGAAATAATGAATTAATGCATAAATGACATATGTGACCTTTCCTATGATGTAAGACTCTTATCTTCTACATTAATTTCTATGTCATTTGAGTTTTTATAAGTCTATATTAATTTTTAATAAGACAAAAGCAGAAAAGATCTATCAGAATGGGGTTAATTCCAAAGGTATGCCATCTGTATTCCGTGTCCCATATCCAGATGCATATTCATGTTATATAAAATATAGCAGTAGTAGTTATAGAAATAATAATATATAATAAAAGTATATTACGGGGTACATACAGTGGATTCACACACACTCTGGTTTTCCTTAAAGGTTGGTTTAGAACCTAAACCTTCGCTTATATAAACCAAGTATGGTCCACTGTAACGCAGACAACCACAAATATATCTATGAAGAAGTATTAAGTTTATTGAGGCTTAGCTTACTGGTGTCAATGCTGTGAGCAGGAGGGTCACTGGAATCCTCCACCCCATCCCATTTGCCACTGGTGATTTGATAGTTATCTTAAAGGCCACATAAGTTGAATTTCCAAATATCTGCCTGTGGACTTTTCTTGTAATCGATCTTTTAATCTGGCTCAGTAGTTCTCAAATTTAATGTACATAAGGATTACCAAACAGGGTGGCACACAAAACCATGTGTAATATGCTTTATGGGTGACTTAAGCGATTTTCAGAGATAATAGTGTTCGTATTTAATTTTCATTTTACTTGCTGAGTTTACAACAACCCTCTTCCTTTGTACAATATAAACCTTGGCTCCACTTAGGAGAACTGCCAGAACTTTAATTGAGGACTACCTGTGCCACCTGAAAAAAAGAAATAGGACGTTAATTGTGGTATATACATATTCTCCACTTCCTGAACCTAGTATGCCACAAATGCCTAACTGGCATTTAGCCTGACCAGGAATTCTACAAAAAAGAACAGATATCCATCTTTTATATTTTCTAGTGGAAGATGGAGTCCTATTGTTAGGCAGATATATTTATTAATCAAAAACAAATAAGCATGGCCATTGTAACTTTAAGAGAGGAATTAGGGAATTTGAGATGTAACCCATGTAGGAGTCAATCAGATTCTCAGAGGATAAGAAAAGACTTTGGCTAGAGTGATTAATGGCTTTTCATGAGATGAGTGAGGAATGGTTAAATGTGGATGGTCTGTCAGAAGTTGCCTACTCATTCCCACCCATTCTTCATTCCTAACCCCAGTTTTCAGAGAGAAGGTGGTAAAAACGTGGGATGAGGTTTGAAGCCTAGGTAAGATTCAAAGATGAGGTGAAGCTGGAGTCACTACGTTGGTTGTGGGGACAGGGGGAGGGGGCGGTGCTGAAATCCAGCTTGTGACCTCGTGTTTCTCTAGTCTTGACCCATGACCTGGCAGGTGATTGTGTCTGTAGAGTTGAGGGTTAGAGCTGGGGCTCTCTTTTCCTGATATTCTCAAAGGTAATGCATATGCCAATGTTGAAAGGAAGGATGCTTGCTTCACATCCTCAGCTTGACATAAGTCTAAGGATCAGTTATTTAGGCAAAACATCTCTGTTTCAAAATGGTTGGTAAGTGGATAACAGTTTAAGATTAAACTGTCATTTTTTTCACCTGAGTGCCTCTCTTTTTGCCTCTATGGGGAGGGGAAGGGTCTATATATAGCATTTAAGTGGGTACTTAATTCTTGATATTTCTATGATTAGGGAGATACGAAGTCGGGCAGGAAACTGAAGATGACTATGAATTATTATGGCTTTTGTTCTGTAAAAACAGTCAAAGCCTTTAGGGAAAGGGATTTGCAGGTATAGACAAAATGCCTTGGTAAACGAAGGGGAGCAGATTTCCTTGGACTATAGGGAGAAGCGAGGGGGGGGCAGACACTGATCAATTTATGAATATGGAGTGGACTTGAATCTTGTGACCTGGAAAATCCCAGTGATTGGTGGCTGTGTGGCCTATCCAGGCAGAAGGACCAGAAGTGGTCTGGCGGATGATTCCATGCCCCAAACCTGGCATGAGAGCAGCAGAACAATGGATATTTCAGCACTACCCAGTGAGGGAAGATCAATAAGCAAGGCTCAACACCCACCCCTCCATTGGCAGTGTTTAAGACCAGAGGCCCTTAGGGAAGATAGAGGTTGCTTTTTGTTCCCCCCATTTAGAAAGATGGGAGCTCAGAGTACAAAATAAAATAAAATGAAAAGCAAATTCACCCAAATAGGAATTCTGAAATTTATCTGTACTACCACTATCATTAAGAGAATATATTAAAATGGTTATCACAGATTCATTATTCTTGCCTACTAGGTGCTAAGCATGTCCAGATCTAATCTCCCATAAAATCTTCACAAGAGCACTGCAAGGCCTATGTTTTTACATCCCATTTCACAGTTGAAACCCCTGGCTCAAGGACACAGCTTATAAATAGAGGGGCAGGGATACAAACACAGGTCTATTTTTCTTCCTGTACCATATACCTGTTATCAGTGACACATGACACTAAGCTCAGGGACATAGGCAAAATACCAGAGTTCCCAGAAGGGAAAAAAAAAAAGGGATCAGTACATGATAATATTTGGCTATTATTTCTAAGCAGAGCATAGAACTGATATTGCTACCTGTGCCAGTTTGAAAGGATTATGTACCCTAAAAAAAGCCATATTTTAATCCTGATCAATCTTGTGGGGGCAGCCATTTCTTTTAATCCCTATTCAGTACTGTAGGTTGGAAAATTGATTAGGCTATCTCCATGGAGATGTGACATGCCCAACTGTGGGTATTAACCTTTGATTAGAGGAAGATGTGAATCCACCCATTCCAGGTGGGTCTTGATTAGTTTACTGGAATCCTTTAAAGAGGAAACATTTTGGAAAAGGCGAGAGAGCAGCAGAGCCACAAGAACCACGAGAGCCAACACAGATAAAGAAGGAAAACACCCTCCCGGGGAGCTTCATGAAATAAGAAGCCTGGAGAGAAAGCCAGCAGATTTTGCTATGTTCACCATGTGCGTTTCTAGTTGAGAGAGAAACCCTGAACTTCATCAGCCTTTCCTGAGTGAAGGTAACTTCTTGGTGCCTTAGTTTGGACATTTTTATAGACTTGCTTTAATTGGGACGTTTTCAAGGGATTAGAACTGTCAACTTGCCATTTAATAAATTCTCCTTTTTGAAAAGCCATTCTGTTTCTGGTATACTGCATTCTGGCAGCTAGCAAACTAGAACACTGCCTAAAGGAAAAACCCACTCATCAATAGACCAAGAAGAGAAAACTCCTAGGCAAAGAATGGAAGTTCCTAGGTCTGAAGAGAATGGGACAGCAATCTGTCACCATAGACTTACAGAAGCCAGCTCAGACACAATTCTCACATTCTATACTAGGAGCTTCTTTCCTGGTGTGTCAGATGTGGATAAACAGATATTTTCACTAGCCTATGTAATTTCCAGTATCTCAAGTCACCTGGGAACTTCTACAGAATCTGAACCACTCCTTTGCCTTCCTATATACCATTAAGCTCACGTATACACACAAGCTTGTATAATCTTACACACACACAAAGTCACCAATACAAATATTCCTACACAAATCTGAGCAAAAGGACAGACACAATTTAGCTTTTTAAAAACTTTTCTAGGTGGGCCATGGTGGCTCAGCAGGCAGAGTTCGATTCCTGAGGCCTGCCTATGCAAAAAAACAAAAAACCAAAAAAACCCTGTCTAATTTCTTTACGACCAGGCCTGATTTACATATTTATATTCAAGCCTTTGACTATATAGTATGCTCCAATTCACAGGACCAGATTACCTGGTTAGGAACAGGATCAACTTCATCCCAGTTGTGAGTGACATAGCCTTGCTCAATGGATTCAAAGGGCTTGTGAGAAACTGAAGGTAGGATCCTATACAGCCAGCTGGGGGGTGGGGGGAGAAACAAGAACACATAAGCTTTCGGGTAACGTTATGAGTGATACCATGAGGTTATCAAATCCACAACTAGCTGAGGACTCTAACGTGAGAAGCGCTGACACAAGCATCACTTCTCAATAGCCATCGTTGTCCGTGGCCTGACCCTCTTCCCACCTTCCCACTCCATCCATTCCTCTTCAAACTGAGGCGCTGGCTCTTGCTTATTCTTCTGCTGGCAAAAATTGAATTTTTTTTTTCCCAATGACAACATAAAGAAAGAGGAAGAATCTTGAGGGATATCCGTGCAGGAAAAACCACGGAAAAGCATTAGTTTATATGTCATAGGATACCAATTTTTGCCTTAGAAGGTGAGAACAAGAAATTCCACACAGACTAAGAGAATTCTGGATGGCGTCTTTGTTGTTTTTGAAATTTAAATTAATTTTCTTTTTTAAATTATAAAAGTAATACATATCAATGGGAGAAAAATCATTCAAGTAATTTAAAAGGTCCCAAATGGACTCCTTCAATTTCTTCAGGTCATGCTTCAAAAGCATCAGGGCATAACATTTTTATCCCAGATATCTCAAATGCATATATAAGCAAAATTAACAAATCGTTCTACTAATTTATTTTCCTACCAACAATGCGTGAGAGTGCCTGGACTAACATACCTTCACAAATATTGTATTATTCATTTCAGTCTTACAGTCTTATAGGTGAAAAACATCTCATTTTTATTTGTATTTCCTTTAGTATGAGTTAGGTTGAGAATCTTTTCATTTGTTTATTGGTCCTTTTTAGTTTTTCTATGAATTGTACAAGTCCTTTTCTTTTTGTTGTTAATTTTTAAGAGGATTAGGAAATTAATACTTCTGTACTCCAAATTTATCAGAGCGTGCCCCTATGTTTTCTTATAGTACACTTAATGACTTTGTCTTGTTTTTTTGTTGTTGTTGTTTTTAAGTTTTACTGTTTGTATTTGTCAAGGCCTGAGTTAAATGCCTCCCAGCCAGGACCCTGGTCTGGGCTTCAGGAAGGAAAGAACTGAAGGAACAAGATTCTGATTGAGGAAATCTGCATGACATCAGAGGGAGAACCCTCCAGAGTCCAGAGGGACTCCGAAACTCACTAAGTGGGACCCAAATCCTTCCAGAGGCTGTTACTGTAAAAAGGTCCAGAAGGAAGAGGCACCCAGTTTTAACAATGGAAGACCAGACCTGCTTCAGTAGGCTTTAGCCATTTAACCCCAAAGATAGTCTACCTCAGGAGGTAGAGCTGGCCTGGGCCAGCACTGAGCCATCAGGGGGATAAAAAGGATGGAATTTGCTCAGTCTCCATTTGATTCTTCCAGTGCTCAATGATGTAAACTCAGACCTTGGACTTCAGGCCAAGAATAAATAAACTAAGACTCTTCTACTTCCAGTAGTATATGGAGTTAGGAGCGTGGGCATGTGTGTGTGTGCGTATCTTAGAATCAGTGTGGGATGTTAGACAAGTTACTGAACTTCTTGATCCCTATACTCCTCATCTTTATCTCCTAGGACTGTTGTAAGAACTCAAGGAGTTTATACACCTAAAATGCCTACACTTGGTAGGTGCTCACTTACTAGACACTCGTTGAATTGTCTGTCTTCCCCTAATAATCGTTATTTTGGACACAGTTAAGATTTTCCACCTTCTCTATCCTGATTCTCACCAACTCAGTACTCAAGGGATCAGTTACCTAATCTTATAAAAACTAGCCCGTGATAGGAGGCAGCTTTGTGGTGGCCTTGGCCTCTGTGGCTTAAGTGAGCAGTAACAAACAGCAAGAATTTCAGGCTAAGCTACCTATGGATGGGGCTGTTTCCACCTCCCCACTGGGGATTTTTAGCATTTGTACAAAATTCTTGTGGATACCTTTGGAGAGTTCTAAACAGATGGGTGAGCCATGCCTAGTGTCCCTTGTTTTTTTAGCTGAGTTTATAAAACTCCCTAGGCAGCATTACATTGCCCTGGACAGAGATTTAATTCTGATTCAGGGAACAGTGCCAGCTTCTTAATGAAATGCCAACAGCTCCTTTTCAGCCTCCTGGAACAGAGCTCTGCTCCTGCTGGCTGAAGATATTGCTGAATAACGGGGGCAGGCAGCAGAACCCAGAATCCAGAGCTCCTATCAGTGGATGGGTCATAAAGTCAAGAACATAGTCATGGAGCCAGGTTGTCATAAATTAGAATTTAGGACAGGAGTTATCTGAATGCCTACCTTAAATTGCCTATTTGGACTTAACTTGCAAAGCAAGCAATGAATAACAGCAATACAATTAACCTGAGTTTTTACGTGTATGGGAAACTTTCTCTATCTCTTCTTCTCTTCCTCCACACCCATGCGTATTGAGAGAGAAGCAATATTGACCATGACAGATATAGCACCTGGCATACCTCACACTCATTTCTCTGACAGCCTCCTAGGAATAGCCTGGCATTGAGGCAGAACATTAGCTATGGTGGCAATAATGATGATGATAATAATAATAACTAATATCAATTGAATACTCACCAGGTGCCAGACATTATGCTAAGCAATTTACATATGTTCTTTCCTTTAATCCTCGCCAGAGCTATAAAGTAGGTAGTATCATCATCTCTATTTTACAAATAAAGAACCAGAGGCTTAGGGTAGATGACTTGCCCAAGGTCACACAATTGGAGAAGGAGCCTGGATTTGAAGTGAAGGGACCTGATTCCAGAGGGTGCTCAATTAACCACTAAGGGAAATAATATTTGTCAATTGTGCGATCTGCAGTGCTATTATACTTTCTACCTCATTTCCTTTACAGGAGGATGCTGTAGAGATAAATCTAATCCTCCTACAAAGCAGGGCAAGCCTACCTGCCCTCCTCCCCAAATCTCATTGGCAGCATCCCTTTTCACAGATGGCCTAAGCTGAAATTCCTACAGTTAGAATTAACTTGTCTAAATCACAACACCTACTGCAGCCCAAAGCCACACTATATCACTGCATCCAGCCTGCCTCATAGGAGCCAATCAAGGGAGCAAGTTCATTGACCTGGCTTGCAGAATCACAGCAAACAAGGAACATGACATTCTGTACTAATGACTGTGCTGGCTTTCCAGCAAAGGCATATTCCAAAGAGTAAACACCTTATTAATTCAAACCACAAGGGGCCATAGTATATGACCTTTCAACTACTCAGTCTTGGATTATCTGGTACTTTCATGCAAAGAACAGCTTGTTTCTAGTCAGCTGGGAAAGATGTTGCTTTGAATCTTCTATGATTTTGACTTGATCATTAGTAAAGAACCAAGTAAACAAAACCCCAAAATTCAACTGCATAATCCTTAGAATTGCGCCTTAGAGCAAACTATTAGGAACATTTTCTCCTGAATACAGAAGGGAATTTGTAAATGGAATTGGACATGCCTGTTTTTCAGGCCCTGGGTAGCTTATTCAGCTTTCTTTCACCAGTCACTTGATTCTAGCTAAGGATGAGGCACACACAGGGATCTCTCACTCACTTTTCCATCCTCACCTGACTATGACCCTAGAACAGAGCATGTGAGAACCAAGGACCTTGGGCAACCCTGGGAGGTTATAGTCTGTTTGTAGGAGAGAAAACTAAGTCCTAGTCACAGCTCCCACAGTTTGCATGCCACAATTAATCTTATCCTTGTACCTTCTCTTATTGGTGCTCCGTGGACAAGTAAAAGCTGATCCTGAGAGCTGCTCAGCATACAGGTTGTAAGGGCACACCTGAGGATTATTCTAAAACAAAGGAGGCAATAAATTATACCACACCAAAGAGAAAAGCATCCCACCTCCCCACCAAGCAACTCATTGGGACATCCCACCCTGGATAGGGATGCTCTGGGCCATTGTAGGTGTGGAGCGCTATGTGGTGCTTTTGGGGCATGGAATGAGGGGCCCACAAGCAGAAGTGCTTGAAGTGGGAGACTCCATATCAGAGGTCATCCATCAGATATGACTATCCCCAACCCAAACATACTTCTTGGAGTAACTTTTAAAGTGATATTCCCCCCGAATTATAAAAGTAGTACATACTCATTGTAGAAAAGCTGCAAAATACATATTCATGTTAACATGCTTGCATGTGTTCTTCTTCCATTCTTATCTCCCCAAATATAGGGATTCTATGGTATAAAACCAAGCCTTTTTTTTTTCTTTAGGAAACTGTATCATAAGTATTTTTCTCATACCATGAAACATTCTTCAAAACCATGTAATACTGTATCCCAATTGTCTTAATAATGTGGTGAAACTCTTAGATGGTTCACAGGTTAAAAAAATCATGGCTGGTGGAGGTGCTTTGGCCTGAGAACTAGTCATGTGGGTCTATGATTCAGAGCTCTCTTAGCCAGCATTCCGTTCACTCATACCTGTCCTTTCGGCAGGGCACCGGGGCAGCGAGGGTCCTCCGAGGCACACTCATTCCCAAATCCCGAAATGTACTGTATATGACAAAGACAAAAATGCCACCATCAATGGGGGTTTAAGGAATGTTTCACAACACTGGCAATCTATGAAGGTAAGAATTTCTACATGGACATGTTTTTGTGTATGATGTTCCATACATAATCTCTGTCCTCTGTCTTGGCATGTGAACCACCTAGAAAAGACAGTATTCTCTCTTTGAATTTAAAGACTGTTAGGTGATTGGGAGAAAAGTGCTGGCTACTGCAAAGACTTCTCCATAATTAGTTGTTCTTGGTGGATTTATGGGGTTGTTCTGGAAAACCAGGATCTTTCATGCTGATTACAGTAGGGAGATGGTGAGGCGATATGGCTCAGTCATCACCTCAATTCCACATTGGTAGGAACTTGCTGGGTCTATGTTCGAGCCTCCTGAGTTTGGTGCTCATTCTCCTTGCATACCCTGAAACAAGCAACTAGGAAGAGAAATGTAAATTCAACATGACAGCAAAACCCTTGAGAGAAATCTCTTCCAATTACACTTGCTGCAAACTCATCTGTGAGGGCTTGTATATAGATCTGTATGTGTGTGGAAATATGAACATGCAGATGTCTGAAGATTTGAGTGGACTTAAAGCAAACTGTCCTCTATTAACACAATGGAGTCTGCTTGGGTGCCATCACTTCACTCTATACCCAGAGGAAAAAAGGAAGGGGACTGATCAACAAAGTTAATCAAGGGGAGCTCCTGAAATTGCCCTCGTAACACTTCACACACCAGTGAGTTCTTATCCACTAGCTTCTCTGATGCCTGGGACTTCGGCAGTTTTGTTTGCCCCATGTTCCCTGTGCCTGGCCCATAAAAGGTACCCAATAGATATCTATTTATTGATTCAATTATTGATTAAAGCCCATCTAATATGAGGGTATATATGCTGCTGTAAGGGGGGTTAGAACCCCCCTTTCTCTAACTTAAGTAACTATCACCAAAAAACATGACCATTTTCTTCCTATAGTTGCTTCTAATCAATGCAGTTGACTTAAGCGCCTGTTCAAATGGAAATACAGCCCAGGATGCTGGGAGTGTCGCATCACTGGGTGGGTGAAATGCCACCATCTGAACATATCTTTTATGAGATTCAAGAAGGGTGGAAGTGGGTGGAGGGTGGGCACTCCAGAGTTCTCGGCAGTATGGAGAACGATGATTTGGATGTAACACGTCTGGCTGTGTGAGTGATGATCAGGCCAACAGCTGTCTATATTTGGAAGGAATATCAAATGTGAAATGTTTTGACCTAGAAAGCATTGGAAGTGAAATTATTTTCTCCTTCAGACAATTTTCTACATACTGGAAAATCTATCAGCACAAAAAAACACTGAGTTATATTATTTGTGGATTGGTTAACATCAGTGGCATGCAGTTTGGAATGATTTCTTTGGGGAAAATGCAGAGACCATCCAGCATTCTGACTCTCCAGTGAATACAATTTTCTTCTCTCAAAATGAATCTCATGATCACCATCAACAGGATTGAATTTGAGCTGTTGAGAAATGGTAATGTCCCCAAATTACATTCAATTCTGTAGCATGGAATTTTAGACTAGTCTGTGACTAAGCATTACAGTGCCTTCACTTTGTTCAATTGCTGCATTGTTTCTCTCTGCAAGAGAGGAAAGGAGGTTTAGTTCATGGTGACATATGGCTGAGCTCTCTGAGAAGCTTGAGTGGATTTACTCATTAACCTTCCCATTCCCTGCAACTTGCTGGCCTCAGAACAGAGTCCAGGGTTGTAAGTGTGTTTGGAACAAGGTCAAAAGGGAGTTTTATGTGGTTTTGAAGCATTTGATTCAGACAGTGCTTTTAAAAAATAAAAAAAGAAAGTAGAAAGAACAGCTGCTGGTTTGGAAGGGAGCCACCCAGTACTGAGAGAGAGGTGTGAGTTCTGAATCTGTTTCTCAATCTCAGCTGCAGTGCATTGGCTGAAGAGGAGGGTGGAAGCTGCTGAGTCACTATCAGATAAGTTGGTTTTCCTAATCTACTGGGAGCAAAGTTAACAAATGAATTTACTAGGGCTTCAAGATGCCATGTCCCTCCCGGCTGAAGATTTCTGAATTGCAATAGCAGTATTCTGTAGCTGTTTTCACAAGGTTTTGAGATCAAGGACAGATTCTGAACTTTGATTTTATCTGTTGTGAAAGTCCGAACATTCAACTCCAGTTCATTCAGCGACTGTGTAAAAATATGCCATATACGAAAAAAAAAGTCTAGCGTTAAGCAGATGTGTTTGCATGTTTTCTTCAGACCAGATTTCTGAATAATGTGACCCAACATAAAAATATGATTTTCCTTCTTTCCAAGACAAAGATACAGTTATATGCATGCTTTCTAAGTGAATAAACAATTTACTGTGCTCCATGTAACTTCAGTACCATCAGTTCTTTGGCAGCTTACCTTGTCTTCAGGATATTGTTAATTTGTCAGAGTAGTTTTAAGAGGTGCTTTCTCCTGACTCTGATTCTAGGCCACACCCTGATGGGATGTGCAGGTGGTATACCTTACTTCCTTTTATGGGGCATGAAGGGAAGAGAGAGAGGTCAGGGTGAAGATGGAACTACAGCTATCCTTTCTTCTGTGGAGTGTCCAGTATTTCTAGTTGACCTTCTTTGGAACATAGAACACAGATTGTTAGGAGATCTTAAAAAGGTTATTGTAGAAGGCTGAACCATGGCCCCCCAAAATATCCATGCCCTAATGCACGGAACAAGTGAATGTTACCTTACATAGCAAAAGAAACATTGCAAATATGATTAAGTTAAGGATCTGGAGATGGGAACATTATCTTGGATTGTCTGTATGGGCTCTAAATGCTATCACAAGGGTCCTTATGAGAGCAAGATGGAGGGAGATTTGACTACAGAAGAGAAAAAGGTGATGTGATGATGGAAGTAGAGATTGGATTTATGCACTTTAAAGATATAAGAAGGGGCCATGAGTCAAATCAGGCAGATGCCCTCCAAAGGCAGGAAAATCAAGTAAACGGATTCTCCCCTAGAGTCTCCAGAAGGAAGCAGCCCTGCTTCACCTTGGCTTTAGCCACTGAAGCTGATTTTGGACTTCTGACTTCCAGAACTCTAAGAAAATAAATCTGTGTGGTTTTAAGCCAATATATCTGTGACGATTTGTTTTAACAACAATAGGAAACTAATATTATCTGGACCGGTTGGTCTCATCTCTGACTAATCATTAGAATTACCCTGCAAGCTTGTCAAATATACAAGCCCAGACCTAAACTGTCAGAATCCTTGGTGGGCGGAGTTCCCAAGTCTGCATACTAAGCCAACTTTTCATTTTAGGATTGAGGAAACCAAAGCTTGGAGAAATGAAACAACTTACGCAAGAACCTTGAGTAGTCTGTTTTAAATTTAATTATTTTTGTCTCTTGAATTTTCTTCCCCTGGTTGGTGCTACCTTTATGTAAATGTGCTTTCACTTGAGGCTTTGTGTTGATATATCCATTAAAATGAAGAAACTAAAGCTGCAAAATATTTCTAAATTATGTAACGCTTATTGATTAGAATGAATATGATGCAATCTGGCTTTCTGTGTTTGGATTCCTGACCTCTAGAGCTAACCTTTCCTTGTGGAGATTAGACAGCAGGCTGGGAAATGAATGCCTTTGAAATTGAGAACAAAGACCTGCATGCAATTTACATTGGTGTGCTGCTGCTGTGCATAATAAGCTGTTTAAAAATTACAGCAGGATAGGATTTAGACATAATTTATTTATAAATGGTAAAGATGTGTCCAATCCCTGCTGAACTTCCCTACATGATTTTCACCAGGAAACAAAATGTCTATGCACTTTGTCTTGAAAGATTTCAACTACCATCACTGATATCTGTGCTCCTCATCTTACCCACTCCCCTGGGATCCAGATCGATATGCCCAACCACCTCCTGGCTATATCCTCATGGCTGTACCTCAGCAAATCAAATTTAACAGAAATACTCTTGGATGCCAGAACATGCAGGATTTTTTGCATATACTGTGTCTTTGCACTATATGTCTCCTCTGGTCCCCATCTTTCTTCACTTAGCCAACTCCTACATCTTTCTTAAGAGGCAGCTTAGGAACAGCCTCCTTCAGGAAGTTTCTCTTGACCCCACCTAATCCAGAGTCAGGTCCTGTTGCACATTAATCTGTGGCATCACGTGCCTAGCACATAATAACTGCTGAATGGGTGAAGGAATGAGAGTTCATTCTCATTCTCTAAAGCAAAGAAACAAACTCCTTTATTCCAGTATTGAGTATTTTCAGGCTCTTCATTAATTAAGGAAATATATGATTTTTTAAACTCAGCATTACTAAAAGTGCATTCGTGAAGTGCCCAAACCCTGCACTCGAGAAGAAACCCAGGGTCTGGCCCACCTGACTTGAGCTAAGGCTCTGAGCAGTTCTATTCAGTTCCATATGCATGTACTGTGCACTGATGCAAACCTGGCTGGGCACCAGGCACTGTTTTAAGGTCCTGGAGACACACTTCCTTTCTCTGTCCTTAAGACACTCAGTCTAATAGGTGCTGCTAAGTCTCCTTTAGAGCCTGGGCTTTGGATTCAGAAGATCCCAGATTCTAGTCCAGTCTGCATCATTTACCAGAAGGGACCTTAGGGCAGTCACTTGATCTCTCTGAACGTTACTTTCCTTACTGGTTAAAATAGAAATAGCACCTACATCCAAGATTTATTTTGAGGATTACAAACTGAGTTAATCCACAAATTGCCCAGAAGCCTAATAGCACACAGCCCACACAAACTTTCCAATAACACATTAAATTAAAAGAAGGAATTATTTTCTAGACGGGGTGCTAGGAACTCTACTGGCCAAGTGTTGATTCCGAGCCTCCTAATGACTAAATAGATTAAACAGATAAAATTGGCTGGTTGAAAGTAGCCCAGGGAGCTGCAGCTACAGGAAGATGTCAGGAAGTAGGGGTAGGAAACAGACACAGTGAGAAATGTGTATGCACACGGTGGAGTGGAGCCCTTTTGATGTTTGCAAACTCCTAAGACATTATTTGAAATGAGCAAAGGACAAAGAGGACAATAAGAGCTTCATCTCTGTCCTTTATCACCTTTCCCTTGTCCTTCAGCCCCACAGACACTATGATGGAGCCTCTGAAAATAGGGGTTTGGATAAGGGTATCTTTAAATCCTTTTCAATTTTGAGACGCTGGGGTTCTCAGAAGCCACAGTGGTCCTGCCAGATATTACTTACCTTCAATTCAGCCATTCTCCTACAGCTGGAGGCTGATGACTTTAGGAGACTCAGGGCCAAAGAGGAAGGTAGTCTTTTATCTGGAGGTAAAAATCTTCTGTTTCTCCCTCAAACTACTCTCTGCCTGTTCTTGTTCCTACTTGAATATGCCTCACTGGGATGGAAGGTCGCTCAAATGGTCCAAAAGAGTTGCCTAACTGCCTAGTAATGTGGGGAGAAAGTCCAGTAAGCTTATTTCTAATGTTTACACAACTGCCTTTGGTTTTGATTAAACACAGACTGGAAAGGTGTCTTGGTTCTTCTTCACTTGAGGTAAGTTATTAGTTCCAGTTATAAGATGGGGGCATATAACCAAAAGCAGGGAATTTAAAGCTATCTGCGAAAGGAAATTTAGTAGTCAGTACTTGATGTGGGAGGTAGAGGAGGCTCCATTCAGCCTTAATTCAAACTGGAAAGGAACAGGGCAGAGTGCTACCTGAAGACAGGGGCCAGGACTAGGCAGCTCTTTACAGGACCTTTCCAGGGATGAGCTCAGGGCTTGGGTAAACTGATCACTTAAAGCAAATTGAATTAAAAAATTAAACTTTTAGATGATAACTATTGTTTCTCTTAATTTCTTAAACTATATTCAATGCCCTTATCACTTCTTTAAGAATCTTGTTTCCTAATGCCCTTACCATTCTAACTAAATACAGGCCAACAGATTACTTTCTAGTCACCTTTTTCATGACTGTCCTTGTCCCCCTTCTTGCCTGCACTCCTTAGTTGTGATCAAGTATTAATTTCTTGGTCAGTGGTATTCTGAAAGGAAGAAAACATATATCAAGTGCCTCTGGGTGCCAGACTTTCCTGCAGATATTACCTCATTTAATTTCACAAAAACAATCCTGAAAACTAGGCTTTATCATCACAAACTCAAATACAATAGACCAAGCAAAAAATGAAAATGAGTAAAGTAGGCTAGGTGATTTTTCAAGACAAGACTTTTATATGAAGTTCCCAATTTTTAAACATTGGAACTAAAAACAAATCAAACAAAAAACTCCATTATATCTTGCAAAAATGTCCACAATTTCTTTTCATGCTTATATGCATTCCCCTTTGTGATGTGACTTTGCAACTTTTTCCATCAAAAGATAGAGTATTTTTCTTACCTCCTTGAATCTTTCTTGGACCAATGGGCACTAGCAAACATGACACAAGCAGAGGCTTGAAAAGTGCCCCTGCCACAGGCCGTGTCATTTTCTTGCTACCTGAGACTGCCATACCAAGAAGCTGGGCTAGCCTCCTTGAGAATGAGAATCCATGCAGAGTGAAAACCCCAGCCAACAGCCAGCACTAACTGCCAATTGTGTGTATGAGACAATTTGGGACCATACACCACCATCTGAGCTGCCAGATGACTGCAGATACATGTGTGATTCCAGGTGAGACCAGCAGAAGAACCATCAACTAAACCCAGCCTGAATTGCTGCCCCACAGAATTGTGAGCAAGTGAAATGGTGTTTTGAGTTATTAAGTTTTGGGGTGGCTTGTTAAGCAGTGATAATAATTGATACAATCATTAGCCAAAGAACATGTATGCAGGTTTGAAGTGGCTGTGGGCTGCTCTTTTGAGATCTTCTACTTTAGATGAACAGGTCTAGAGGTCCCCAGGCTCCAGCATAGTGCAGGAGCAGCAGAAGGATTTGCCTGTGTATGAAGAGTTGTCTGAGGATTTAGCAGAGAGAGTGAGGGCCAGGCACAAGTGGTCATGCTGATGGAAAAACATGACAGGTCTGTAGCAAACCGTGTGGACTGATGCCTATTGAGCAGGCAGGTTTTCAGTCATCTCAGGATATATCAGCATAGATGGAGGATGACATCGTGGTGTTACATAAGCCTTTCTGGCAATTATATGCAAACCTGTGAGACAGAGGGGTGGAGACCTTGGCTTTACTAAGGCTAAGTTTTCATTATTCCTGTAGTATGCAGACTCAAAATAGAAACTGAATTCAAGGAAAACATTTCTTGAATTTGAGTACATTGAGACTTGATTCTCTATTGATCCCTGGAAGTTAGGCTTTGGTGGTTAGGGGGAACAAAGTGGTAAGGGAGTCAATCAAAGGAAAAGGAGAAGCTTTTACTGCTTTACTTTTCCATAAACTTTCTATGCTCTTTCCATTGAACCAGCTTTCAAGGTAGTGATAAGAGGTGTTTTAGTTCTTTTCTGAAGTGTGAGAGATTTCTGAAGAAAGTGATTGCAGGTACTTCACAGGATGAAAACTACTTTGAGGGCCTGAAAACATTTAAAAGGGAATGAAGCTACCAACAAACTTTCAGGATTTCTCTCAAGTGGGTTAATTTTAGTTCCTATATTATTCTATTGTTTTTTTTTTTAAACAATGATTCAATAAAACAACTATTTGCTTTGAATATTATGTGCTGGGCCCTGTGCTATACACACACAGGGGGATATGAGGATAAATAAAACAGAGGTACGATCATTTTGACTCTGTGCCTGATAGTTTAAATTTTAATTAATATAATCACATGTATTTACGTACTTAACAATTATTGAATACTTACTATGTGCCAGACCCTGTGAAATGTGGGAACACAGAGATTAAGACTCAGCCCTTATGCTTGAAGTGTGTTGAAGAAGACTGACCAATAAAGGGGTCATTGCAATAGTGTGATAAATGCCACGATAAGGAAAATCCCAGAATTCTATGGGAGTGACCGGGGCTTCTGGCTCAGACTAGCAGGGCCAGGGAAGGCTTCCTAGAGGAGACACACCTGACCCAAATCTCAGACTAAGAGACAGGGCATTGAGCAGAGGAAACAGTATATGCAAAGATAGAGACATGAAAGTGCAGTGCCTTCAAATAATTGAGTTTAGGGCAGTAGGACTGAAGAGCACCATGGAGGGGTCTAATCAGGGAAGCCTTTTGGGAAGGGAAGAGTTTCGTTAGACATTTGAAGAGAGAACCATCTGGTCAAGGTGATCAGCATGCAACGGGTCACCCAGTGGAAAGGGTATGTTGTTTGTAAGGGCAAGGCAAACATTTACTGGACCAGAGAAGAGCCAAAATATCAAAATTGTGAGCAATGAGATCAAAGTTGCTAAAAAACAGGCGGAGGATGAATTTAGTGATCTGTTAAGGGGAATGTGTGAGGCAGAGAACCTGGGAAGAAGCAGGAATTGGTGACATCAAATGTTAGCTTCTCCCAGATTCTAGCAGAAGATGTTTTTTTTTTTCTCTCTGCAGAAGCTCTATAAGAGAAGTTCTGTACACCAGGGGAAAGGGTGGACCAAAACCCGATGTAATAAGTGAAAGAAATTCTGCATAATGATGAAATTGCCAGCTCCCTTTCCCACTGCACTCCCAGAATGCTATCAGCAAGTGTTTTTAACCTCCAGATAGGAGGCTGGAGGAGACTTCTCTAGGTCAGTGGCCCATGAATAGTATTATTTTGATAAGTAATTGTTAAGTCTAAAAAAGTAAAATCTTTTTTGGGGGGGAAATTCATCTATTAAGAAGATGGATGGGGCTTTCCCACCCCAATTAATTAATATGTTCATGGATGATTAACACTTATTTCTGATTTTTATTTCTAAAATGAGACAGGATTCAGCATCAATTTTTGTCCTATTTTTTGTTTTAAGGATAGAAATGTTGAGAAAACTTGTTCACATAACTAAGTAATTAGTTTTGTTATGATAATATCACTCACTTCTCCTTCCAAATTAAAAACCAAAAAAATCACAGTGATCTATCATTAAACTTTATTTTTGATGATCTGTCAGTTAACAACTAGATCAGGGTCTCCTTTAATTCTGCTGAAAGCAAATAATTGCAAACCTGATTTGCAAAATGATTTGTTACCCAGCTATTAAAATCATTCACTTTAATTGAATGTTAGTCTTTCACTTAGAGGTGCTTTCTCTTAACTCATTTACTCAGAAAGGATTGGGAAAATAAAAATGCTTTTATTTTTGTATAATTATTTTTGAACAAAGATGTTATTTCGATATTTTGATAGACCAGGCAAGAAGTCTTGCTATGAAAGAAGGTACCACAACCTTCAGTGTTCCTTATGAAAGCTTTCTTGGCTTTGCTCTCAGAACTTTTCCCTCAGGAGCTCTGCATTCTGTTGTAATTGTGGGGAGTGGAACAGAAATGCCCTTAAATAAAACAGATAGTTACAGCTGTTCTTTTGCTGGCATCCTCAAGACATGCACAACAGTATGGGGTGATATACCATGGTACTATTGTACTATGAGTGAGATGTTTCTTTTTGTAGTGGGAAAAGGATGATTGTGAAAGTACAGGTGGAAAATAAAAACCAGCACTGAACTGCTTTCTCAAGCAGATCAACTTTAACAAAGAATACATACATAGGAAAATTGATTATTTGGAAAATGAGCCCCTTAAAACTATCCATGTCCATGTACCTCTTGGAGGGGAAACTAGTACCTATTCCAGTTGAAGACCACTGATCCACACCAAGAAAGTAGAAAACGTTACATTCAGGAAATGGGAGTATTACAGAGTAAAGGGAAGGAAGTGCCAAGGTCTATTGTGCGATCACTCCAGGGTGGAGTTAAAGAATGTTTACATGAAAAAGAAGGAACTGATAGATGACTTGATGCACTTAGTACTGAGCAAGGCTTTATAGGCTTCATTGGAGTTTAAGAGTTCCACTCTTCACTATTACTTAACTGATGCTTTGGTTAAGCTCAGTGGCTAATCTGGTGAGAGAACAAATGTGGTACAAGAGAGAGGCTGTATATAAGATGGTGAGACATTGGTTTAAGACAGACTGGGATGGAAGAAAGTGGTGCTAATTAAAACAGTAGAAGTATATCAAAGACAAACATTTCCCCTTTTGCCACCAGAGGTTGCTGACAGTCACCTTCTGCTGGCTTTTGCAGGTGCAGCCTGGAGATGGGCAGAGTGGCTTAGTGTAGAGGTAGCCAAAGATGAACTTTGATGAACTCTAATATCAGTGCTCATCAAGTACAGAGTCTACAATTCCATGTATTTTATTATTTTGATCAATTTAGTAATCTCTCTCAAAGGGTGAACCCTGAACTACCTGCATCAGAATTATCTGGTCTGTTAAGCTGGGCTCACTCTGCAAAGTGTTGTTAGCAGTGCCACGAGCCTGTGGGTGAGACAGTCACCTCTTCTGGCTCCCCAAAGGGGAGCACCTGCTGCTCTGGGAGCTGCCTGCTGGCTGCTGCTCCTCTTTTGGGATCAAGACCAGAGCGAAGACTTTTCCAAATGTGCAAAATCCTGGCCTTATCCCATACACATGGGATCAGAATCTTGAGAAGGGGAAGGGGGGATGGAAGTCTGGGAAATGCATTTTAAACATATACTTTAGGGTTCTTATAGGCACTTTTTTGTATGGAAGCCATGGTTTAAGACCTTAAATGGAGGTGTAGACTAATTGTAACTGGAAGCCTGATCTCTTTCCTACTCTATGGAGAAGCCCTTTCCAGCTCTGGATATTTTGCATCTGGCAAACATGCTTTGGAATATTTGAGGCTCATGGTTCTCCCATGGCAGATTGCTGGAATCTTTCCTCTCCCACCTCAGTGGTCTAGTTCAGCCTTGGGACTATGGGAAGAGAAATGAAAATTTTTTATTTCCTTCTCCTTCTTCCTCCAATAGTACCCTCCTTTGAGTTTTAACAGATTTTGAAGAAATGCAGACATTCTGTTAGATCTTCAAATTTCTGAAAATACGATGCTACCTGTGCTTTAAAAAATTCAATTAAAACATCTTTTAAATATCCTCACAAGACCTTCCCTATGTCAGTTGCTAGAGCACACACTATTGAACTGAAGACTCAAAAGCTCTGATTATGGTAGCCATTAAGAGCTCTTCATCTCAGTCTAACAGCCTAGCACATCAATTCCATGCAGTCCATTTTCAGAATGGACAGAAAAATAGCAATGTCAGAGTACTTGGATTTTATCACAGATGCCTGCAGAGAATCTGAGTTAAAAAAGCTGAACTGCAAAGGATCAACCCATGTGGAAGCGACTCTTCTGACTGCATTAAGGTGGAGAGGCCAGACTAAACACCGGATTCCAACTAAGGGGCCTACCCATTAAAGGGACAGACGAGTGCCTTCACATCTGCTCACCTCCATAATGAGGAGGAGCACTGGGGAGAGCTCTAACTCACAATAGGAAAAAACTCTTTCTGTTGCTTGAACTTGTCTCATCAAGAAAGGGGGAAAATTAAAGGTTTAATGAACACCTTTTCTAAAGCACTTTGGCATTTACACTTGCTTGTTATTATCTCAAAGTAATTTTCATGAGTTCTCAGGAAGCCTTAGCAAAAATTATGTTTTGAAAACATTCTTAATGAGGAACTCTGGCTAATATTCATTTTGGCAAATAGCCTTACTTTCCCGTGCAATAGATTCACCTTCGGTTATCAAAAATTATTTTTTCTTAGAAAACTGTAAGTCAGGGAATAAAGTCTGGCAACAAGAAGGAATGGAGTTGAGGAATACTGTTCATTTTTCAAGGTTGACCTAGGAGCCATCAGCGAGGGATTATTTTTATTAATTTATTTTAATGAGGGTGAAAATAAAGAAATTGGAATGAATTTATTTTTCATTAAAGGAAAGAAAGAGGAAGAAAGGGGAGGAAAGAAAGTGGTTATCAATTTATTTTTTAAAAGGGAAACACAAAGAGCTTTAGATGATTTAGGTCTTTGTGTATGCATTTGGACTTCTACTTACAAACTACACAGTCTCTGTTACAACACACTTGTGCCAAATTCCACATACAGATCATGATTTGCATAGCTCTCCTTTATGTCAAAAAGAAATGAAGGCTAAGTCTTGTGGGGGTGGAAGTGAAGAAAGACTGGAGAATATTCTAGCTGATGAAAGTGTTTTAAAAATCCTTTTCCAAATTCTTGATTTCCAGAGTATTTCTGAAATTTAATTAAAATGGAATAGAGTGAATTTAGTTTTTATTTCTTAGTCTTAAAATGAAAAAGTGAAACCGTATATTTATTTATTTTAATCTGAACAAAATCAGAAGTGCAGACTCTAGCAGCAGAGCCTGAGAAAGAATATGGGTGGTAAGGTGTTAAATAACTAAACAAATTACAGTTTTTGGAAAACTGGGTTTATTCATTAAGGGAGTACTGGGGCAGAGAGAATTAAACAAGCAAAAAAGAATGGTAAAAAATAACAATGAGCAATTATGCATAAACACACACACACACACCACCCCCAAAAACCTCAACCTCTCCATGCAAAATCCACCCCAAACACAAAAAAAAATAATGTGAGAGTAAACATATAGGAGTGATCACAAAATCCAAGAATTCTACTCCATAATTCATGTAAATGTGTTGCTGTGAAACATACTCTTACTTCTCTCCATAAACACATTGCTGACACAAAGAATAATTTTCTTAGTTTACTGAGTACATTTAAGGGACATTTCAAGGGGTTGACTTATCCTTCAAAACAATAAAACCTCTAGAGGCTGTAAATTTCTCTTACTCCCCTTCTGCAGGTCTCAGATTTCATCCTACCAATTTCCAAAAGAGAAACAGTAAGAGACTGCAGACAGCTGTAACCTAAAGAGTGAAGGATTTAGAGAGCTGCCAGTTTCTCACACAATTCTTCTTTTCTTGTACTGCTGTTCTCTATGTATTATTAATCTGTATTTATATTTAACTCCAGCTATTAGTCTGCCTCTTCCAGCCACCGAGCCATTTGCAAAAAGGAGAAAAAGAGAGGCAGACAAGGGTTGCTATTATTAGGCATCCCAGTGTGTGATGAAGGTGAAGACAATTAAATAACACCATTTTGCTTCTTTGAAAATGACAAAGAGATTGTTTGGGGTGGACAACTTAGGGCTGGTTAACATAACTTTTCCCCTCAAGAAGGTAAAACAATAGAGACACATTTTTGAAGTATTTAATTAAACCTTCAGCAATCAGTGTGGGAAAATTACAGACCCATTAAAAACCCTCCTGCTCTAGGAAAGAGTAAATTTTCTCTGCAGCGCTCTGTCACTGCTCATTTACTGCACCATTTTGACAACATCTCATATTTCCGCAAGGCTTTTACATAATCTATATACGGGGACAGAAAGGTGAGGAATGGAGAGAAGGGGGACAAAGCATGGACCTCCCACGTTGTCACTTCCTTTCAATTTTCCATTAGAGGGTGAGGCTGAAGGGTGGCATTTCAAGATGATTTCATTAAAAGGCTGAGATGTTAATAATTGACACAGCAAGAGAAAGCTGTGAAAAATCACCACTACTTGCTCACTCTTCCAAAGGATGAGTGTAATTCAGTCATAATGAAGGCTCTTTAATGTTCCTCCCCCAAACCTTTTTCTATCAGGAAAGCCTGGAATCTGCAGGCAAGAAAGATAATCACATTAAGTTGCAAGCAGGAAGAGTTCAAATGCTAATAGCCTTTTAAATCTTTTTATTATTTTCTGTTTCTATATGTCCTCCAGTAGTACCTTAAAGAACGAGCTTTCTGAGATTTTACTCAGAAAATCACTGAAGCTTAAAATATGAAAATAAATTCTACCAAAATAGAAAAGATTTGTCAACAAACTGATGATAGTGTCATTTTAATCAGAGAGGATGACGGTATAGACTCATAATATTCACCTATCAGAGTGTTATATGAATTATTTACGTCATTGTAAACTCTTTGGGGACTCAGTATATGATTTCCTTTTATTATTTTACAACGTAACTTTATTCCTGGGTTCTTGTTTCTTAGACCTTGATTTTCCCTCTTTTTGCATTTAACCAGACAGAAGAAACAGTTGTTTGCACTTACAAGGGAATTCTCCCTACATTTTAAAACTGCTTTGGAAAATAAATTTGGATATCAGCTCCAGATTTATGACTCCATTTTACCAAGAAAAGATAGATACCAACCTGATTACCCTCTCTTAGAAAGTATCTCTTTTCTATGACCTGTAAGAAACAAATAAAGATTTTTAAGGGCTCAGTATACATATCTGGAAAAAGTGGCTAACTGTAATGGTTACTAATGGGACTAAAAGGCTTATATCCAAACAAAAAGCCTTTTGAATAGCTCTAGACTTCGGTACAGTGAATTAAAATTTGGTACTGTGCTCAGGACTGTGGGAGTCTTCCAGAAAGCATTAATAATGGATCAAAATTAAACGAAGAACCAGAAACAACTAAATGACCATGACTGAAATGAAGAAACAAAAGACATAAGATCCCATGCAATTCCTAGGGTATGGCAGAAAATTTGGCTATCAATTTCCTAGCAGTCACCCCCAAAAGGGAAATATCACCAGGTACCAAACAGAATCCACAGATAAAAACAAAGTATTTCCTACAACAATAGTACAACTATTCCTGTACAAAAGAGGTGATGGTGTAATGTAGTGAACTGCTATATCCCTGCAATAAACACAGTGATATATTCTGTAGCTTCTGAGTGCAGGCAGATGGCACAACACTAAAAACAGTCAATTAGTTTCTTTTTATGGACTTAGTACACACTCAAGTCAGTAGTTTCAGAATTGTCTGTATTGGGTCAGAGGACAACAAATTAAAGCAGTAGCTGGAGATACACAAATCCATCACTACTATTCAGAAAAAAACCCTCAAAATATATGTCCTAACATAATGAGTTGACGAGTACAATGTTTTTGGATGACGAAAAACATTTAAAAAAAATCATTAATTCTGTTCCAATACTTGAGAAATACTTGAAAATGTGTAATGGTTGCAGAGGCATTATTATCCTCTCTACACAGAGCTGCTATAAATAAGAAAAGTTGATCCTTATCTGATTAGATAAGAATACAGAATGGCTGGAGATGAACTCTTATGATGTGCAAATCTAAATGATGAAGCTAAGAACTGCTCTCAATGACAGCAGAGTATTTCTTCCAGACCTGGGTCAGTTTGTTCCTGCTGACCTGAGAGCCACATCATCTGGTTCTCCTTCTGTTTTGAAGACTATGATGGGTTACTTTCAGCCACAAGAGACCCAGAGCAAAGTTGCATTCACTGGCCTCTGAGGTAGAAATGCTGGTTCATGATTAGTGTACATTTCAAAATACTCTCCCCCACGAAAACCAAGAAAGAAAGGACTGACTCCTTTACCTCTTTCTATGCTGGGACAGGAAAATCCTGTCATTCTAGAGTGGAGAGGAATTATACTAGCTAGGGAGTCTGGAAAAGGGGTCAGACTCTTTCTATGAGAAGAAATCCTGAAGTGGACTAAATTCTGGAAGATCTAGCATATGGAAAACTATGTAAAACTCTAGATCTAGCTGCCAATCCCTTGGTTTCAGATAGCTACCTCAGTCAGGAGGTCTGACCCACCTTCTAATCCATGCTCTTTTTGTTGTGACTTAGGCAATTTTTTGCCATTGCTCATGATTCCTCACCCCCAACTTAGTGTCCTTCTCTTACCAAATCTTGCTCCCTCCTTAAAATCAATCAAGTTCCACCTCATAACATTTTTTTTTTATAGAGTCTTGCCTGACAACTTGTTTCCCACTAGTCCATAAGCCGTTATCTCTCTAGGCTACAATTTATTACATCTTATTTATAAATTACAAAATTAATACATTACTTATCTTTGCATATCAGACATTGTACCAGTTTGAACCTGTGTATACTTCAGAAAAGCCAAGTTCTTTAATCCTCATTCAATATTGCTGGGTGGCTGTTTTTGATTGTTTCTATGGAGATGTGACCCACCCAATAGTAGCTGATAACTTCTGATTAAATGGTTTCCATGGAGTTGTGTCTCCACCCATTCAAGGTGGGGTTGCTTACTGGAGCCCTTTAAAAGGGAACCATTTTGGAAAAGGCTTTAGAGCTACCAGAACCAACAGAACCAACAGAAGGGATGAGCCCCGGGAAGCCTTTGAAGGTTCCTGGAGAGAGAGCTAGCAGACATCGCCATGTGCCTATCAGGTTGAGAGAGAAACCCTGAACATCATCAGCCTTCTTGAACCAAGGAATCTTTCCCTGGATGCCTTAATTTGGACATTTACATAACCCAACTTTAATTTGGACATTTTCACAGCCTTAGAACTATAAACTTACAGCTTAATAAAATCCCCTTTTTAAAAGCCATTCTGTTTCAGGTACACCACATGCCAGCAGCTTTCAAACTAGAACAGACATATATCTAAAAGATATGGCTCTTAAGTGATAGAATTTTGTGTCAGATGGAGACCACAGATCTAATCAAATGGAATTCTTATATTTTAAGTTGAAAACAGTGTGAAGAGAAAATTTAATTCCTTGTAGTGCTTCCCAACATTTTTCATGTCATGGCACACCACATTTAGAAAAAGCTAATATATGCACACTGGGGAATGACAAGGCTGCCAATCACCTAGCTAGAGCGCTCTCGTTGCACTGAGAAGTGAGAGGGTCAATATCTCAGCACATCTGTAACCTTTTCACCACAAGCCAGGTAAAACATTTTGCAAAGAAGCAAAATTTTCTGAATGGTCTAATATTAAATATGGAAGGGAGAGAACTTATCTTATGGTGACAGAGTGGACAAAGGGACCAAATATTATAGCCTTAAATGGTCATAAGAAAAATGGTTCATAAAGAAGAGATAGGAAGAAGGAAATGTTTTTCTTGGGAGACTATACTTAAAAGGAAATATAATGCAGAAATTAATCTTTTGCAACATTATGTACAGAAATATACCTTATTTTATTTTACTATGCAATGTTAACATTGGTCAAACAACCTAAACTTGGTCAGTACTATGTGCAAAGCAGTATGTGGCCTTGTTGAGGAAAGACAGACAATGCTCTAGTGTGCTATTCTATATTCTCGTTCCAGTCCAGGACACTGGGATAATACTAGCATAAAGTCAATAACTGGAATGCAAAGTTTACTGATAGAGAAACATTAAAGAATAAAGAAGATGACAATATAGCCTTACAAATTAATAGGAACATTTGTGTGGAAAATATTAATAGCTGGTAGAGCAAAAAGAATTCAGGGCTTTAAGCAGAATCACCTCAGTTCAGTGCCTTTTTGGAGTGAATGAGTACAAAAAGAGCTAGAAAATGAGGAAATGTACATTGTTTTAAGGAGGAAAATCAGGTAGCTTTTCACAAACCTCATTTAAATCCAGCAGCTTTCACCCTTAACTGAAAGAACATGTCAGCAGGACTTAAGCAATCATACTAACAGATAAAGAGGGATCAAAACAGGTATTAAGCAGGCTGCCAAGTTTAGGACAAAGGAATTAAGGGAAATAGCATTCTACACAGAATTTAAACTCTCTTAATATATAAATTAAGTTTAAAAATAACTTAATTGAAGCCATTACCTTATCAAAAAACCTACTAAGTTTGACTGCATTGGAAGAACCTGCAGCTAAGTATCGTGGATTTGTGCAATCCTGGAAGATAAAACATAAAATTTACAATTAAAGTAAGGAAACATAAGCTCTTTGTTAGTCATTACTGTTCCTGTTGCACATTTTTATAGTAAAATATTAGGCACGGTACTCTTAACATATTAAAACAGTTTCAAATCATGATGCATGAAGCAAGAAGAAAGTGCTACAGGAAGATAAAGCCACTTGCTGTCATTTAAGCAGTTTTAGACGATACTGAATTAATGCATTTGTCACCAAATAATTCAATAAAGGAAGATAGGATTGTTAATTTTGCACTTATACGAAGTGCTAATCAGATGAGGTGACCTATCTGTGTTTACTCTAGAAATCAGAAATAGAACATTAAAAACAGTAAATCCTTCACTTTTAGTACTACTTACTGATCAGTACACAACTAATTAAGTACTATGCAAGTCATATGAATAGCAGGAAGCATAAAAGTAAGGGTTTAGAAGAGCAAAAAATAGAACAGTTGTTAGGGTTTCTCACTCATGGAATGAATGCAAGATACTACATCTATCTTTCGGCAGGTCACAAAAACACTATGTTTAGATAATAAGCAACAGATATATTACTGTTATTTAATAAGATTTTTAAAAATAGGGAAAAAATGGGGTCTAGAAGAGACAAGAGTCTGGCACATCAAATAATTACCAGTACAGCAAAGACTTGAAAAAAAAGGCTTACTACCCTTTCTCCCAGGATTCCACCACTGACTTACCATCTCAAGAGAGAGTATTTTGATTTTTATCATAAATCCTACCCAAGACCAAACTATAAGGATATTACACAGATTCCTTTGCAAGAATGTAATATGCCTTCCAAGTGTAAATCCTCTGTGTCCCTTGGGAAATTACTGAAATTATTTTTGTCACATTTATTCTATTTTGTAATCTCTAAGGCCCAAAGGGTACCTTTCCAATGAACTTAGTAAGAGCACCTATTTTATTCATATACAACATTTCAAAGCTCAATTTTTAAATTTTTGTCAGAGAGTATAATACAATCTTCAAATCAAAACTAAAGAGACAACAAAATTTTCAAAAATCAGAGTACAAGAAAAATTAAGAATTTGGAGTCAGCAATCTCCAAATCTGAATATCATTCCTAATTTCTAGGCTGTATCACATTAGTAGGTAATAAACCTTTTAAATTTCTAGGCTGTATCACATTAGTTAGGTAATGAACCTTTTAAAGCTGAGCTAACTTGTTTGTGAAATGGGGATAACAATATCCATTTCATAGGATTTTCTTGTGAAGACTAAATGAGATACTATATGAATGGCATAGAGTAGGCACTGAAATATTAATTCCCTTCTCTCTTCATCCTAAAATAATGCTATCAGATTGAATTTCTAACACAAATGCCCCTAACATATCAAAGATAATTCCACGTACGGATTAGAGACTGAAACATAAACCTGCAAACTACTGTATGTTAAATAAAATATTTGATGTTAAAATAAATTTAGTAGATTGAAATGCTAGTGATCGGTGAGGGGGAGGGGGTATGGTACGTACGAATTTTTTTCTTTTTATTTCTTTTTCTGGATTGATGCAAATGTTCTGAGAGGTGATTGTGGTGATGAACATACAACTATGTGATGATACTGAGAGTTACTGTTTAATTATACCAAGAATGGAATGATCATATGGTAAGAATGTTCATGTTTGTACGCTGTTATGTTTAAAAAAAACTAAAAAATTATTTTAAAAAATTATAAAGCAAGCAAGCAAACAAACAAAACCCCCAATATTTGAATATATTTCTAAAGCAGTAGACGTATAAGAGATAGACCTTAGATGGACCTGTGTCAGATATGTCAAAATGAATATTGATAACAGGCATTAGAATCTCAAAAAAAAAAAAAAGACTTCAGAAATGAGTTCAGATAGAGCTAAATAAGAGTATTAAAACACTACTAGCAACTAGTTCCATTCCCCTATCCCATATTATCGACAGCCCCTTCCAACATGAAAAGTTAGATCGGCCACAGCCCAAACACCTCCAAAGAATGAGAGAAAGATCAAAGATGATGAAGGTCAGGTTTAACAAATGAGTATGAGTGCTGAATCAGTATATTAATATTTCTTTTAGTCTCCAGTACCTTAGAGCAGATAGAAATAAAAATCTAAAATTATAGAATTGTAACCCATACCACACTCTGAAATCCTACAACTAATTGTTCCAATGTATTTTGAAATTTATTGCTTTTTGTATATATGTTATTTTTCACAAAAAAGAAAAAAAAACAGAGAAGAAAGAGTATAATAGAGAAGATAGGATTTAATAAATGAATATGACTGCTGAATAAATATATTGATATTTCTTTTGGTCTCCAGTGTCTTGGAGCAGCTAGTAGAAAAAAATGAAAAATTGTGGAACTGTAGCCTATACTGAACTTCAAAATCTGTTGTCTAACTATTTGTTAAAATGTACTTGGAAACTTTTTTGTATATATGTTACTTTTCACAATTAAAAAAAGTTAAAAAAAAAAGAAAAAGAGTACTAAAATATTAAAACTAAAACAAAGAGCAAACAAATAAACAAATTCCTCTTAATACTTAATTCTGGGGCTCCACAATTTCCAGTTGATGAGGATAGAGAAATCCCATGATTTCAGGATGAGAATTTTAGAGCTAAAAGAGAGCAATGGCCACTGCCATTGCTCATGGTTGAAGGTAAAGCAAGAAATCCAAAGCTCTTTGTAGCTTGTCTAAGCTTGAGAAAGGAATTTTAACTAGGGAAGGTACTTCAGTGTGACCACCTTGTAGTAAACAAATAAGAGAAAAATTTGAACTAGATACAATAAGCCTAACAAAATTAAAAAAAATAAGTAATCCTTCCCCTATTTTATAATTGGAGCAATTTCCATTTATTCAGGTAAAATATAACTTGGATTTTACCTTAGAATTATACATTTATATTATATTCTTACTTTCCTATGATTTTAAGTAAATTCATATGGTAATATGATATTGGAATTAATACAGTTACTTTAGTTTCTTATTTGAGGTCTTACATTCATTTGAGTCTTTCTGACTACTATTTCTTTTTAGAACTCTAATACCTAATTTTCCTTTTTACATTTTCTTACCTGTATCCTCAAAACCCTCTCCCATGGCTTCTGATGTGTTCTTGAGGCTGTATATCAAAAGTATGCTGTGTATGACTGGAGACCGTATATACTAAAGTTTCACCACTTGAATATCTTTCTAGTCTTGCTAACAACTTGCTTACTGAAAAAGATGGCTCTGCTTTTGCAAAGGAAAACAGAATAACATATATCTAGATTGTCTAAATCACAGAAACCCACAGGCACTAGAAATAGATGCATTTTGAAATACATTAAAAGTAAGCACTGGAACAAATTAAGTATATTCAGTGATAAATTTTCTTCCATGTGGAAATTTTGTTAAAACAAAGTAATTTCAATACTTCTCCTACAAGGATATTAAATATTCTATATAGAATCCTCTGGAGTATCCTGGTCCAGTGCTGACTACCTGGGACTTTTACATGGAATATTGCATGGCAGCAGTTGAGAAAGATAGGGCACCCTCTACTGCAAAGAATGTACAAGATAATGGAATGGTAGACAGAAGCAACCTGAGTCTTGGAAGTAGGAGCTGGTTTTAACTAAGCAATGTTCTCAAGTGTTGATTTATAGATTAAGGGCATCAGAATCCCCTGAGTCATTGCTAAACTTTCTTGAGCTTCTTGTCATCCTTATGAATAAAAAGCCCTAGCTGTGAGGCAGTTATTCAAAATTGTCACAGGTACTGTTGGTAATATTATACAGACAGGTTTGAATAACTTTGTTTTAGATTTCTAAAAATTCTTTCAGCACCAAAATTCTAAATTTTAAATGAAGGAAAATTAAGAAGAAAATGGACTGGATTGTAGAGTGCAGGCTCTGGAGTCAGAGTGCCTAGGTTGAAACCTTGGCCTACCTGACCTTTATTGCTAGTCTTAATTTTTAAAATGGGGACAAAAATGGTACCTACCTCATAAGGCGCATGTGACGGTGACACATGTAAGATAATCATGTAAAGCACGAGAACAGTGCTCAGCACATGATAAGTGCTCAACAGATACTAGCCATTACTTACAGCACCACCACCACTGCCACAGGTCAGGAATGTCTGTGTAGTGAATATGCTGTATAAATCATACTTCAGAACAAAGAAATATAAACCATGACTGCACCTGCTGGCAAACAGCCTTCTCTGAATAACACTAATTGGCATGTATGAGAATTGTTTCTTAGCCTTGTTAGCAGTTAGCTCTAGTTCAAAATGAGCTAGCTATCTCAGGAAGGGACTCAGTTCTCTATGTACACAGAAGTCGATACAAACTTGTGCTTATGAAGCACTTTGAAAAGTTTGTCATTTTAGCAATTTATCTGTTTGGATGCTGAGCCAGTTTGAAAGTATTATGTACCCCAGAAAAGCCATGTTTTAATCCTGACTCAATCTTGTGGAGGTAGCTGTTTCTTTTAATACTGATTTAATATTATAGGTTGGAAATTTTCGATTAGACTATCTCCATGGAGATGTGGCACACTCAATTGTGGGTGTGACCTTTGATTAGATGGAGATGTGATTTCACCCATTTCAGGTGGGTCTTGATTAGATTACTGGAATCTTTAAATGAGGAAACATTTTGGAGAGCCAGAAACAACAGAAAAGCCTCAGAGCTGACAGAAACTTCACAGCAGAGTTGACATGGATGCAGACCCATGGAGAACAGAGACACAGATGTTTGGAGATGCTTGGAGCCCAGCAGACATTGCCATGAGACATTAAGCAAGCCAGAACCTGGAGAAAGCCAAGGGAAGCCAAGAGGTGAAAGCCAGTCCTGGAGAAGTAAAGTGAGGAACCCCCATAAGAAAAGAGGCTAAAAGCTATGGAGCTAGGAGCAAGGGACCAGCAGATGCCAGTCACATGACACCCAGCTGAAAAAGTGTTCCTGACCCATCGGCCTTTCTTGAGTGAAGGTAACCTCTTGTTGGTGCCTTAATTTTGGTACTTTCACTTCCTTAGAACTGTAAACTTGTAACTTATTAAACTCCCCTTTTAAAAAGCCTTTCCAGAACTGGTATATTGTATTCTGGCAGCCTGCAACCTAACACAGTTGCCATTTAGAACATATTTCAGTTTAAGAAGCTAAGATGCTTTTCTGAAGCAAGAACAATCACGGTACATTATCATGACACTTCTTTGTCACTTTAATTTACTTATTTTGATTTTGTTGTGATTTTTTAAAAACCTCTCATGAAAAAGACTATGATTTACATTATTTATAGAATAAAGTTTGAACATGGACCATTTCAGGATCATTGTGGTAATTTTTCAGTTTATAAGAAATCAGCATACAAGGAAGCCAAAAGTCACTGTGTCTATTTGACAGTCTGACATGTTGATTCCTATCTTGACTACTTTTGGACTAGAACCCAAATACCTCAAGTAGAATATATGACTTAAAGCTTCATTCACTAGAATATATGACTTAAGCCTCTGGTTTGCCTTTACTTGTTAATAATACAAACATGAATCAGTGAAAATACACACCAAATTAATCTCTTCTGCATTGAAATCTTCAGCCAGGAAAGCAGTCCTGGTCAAAACTTCATGGCGCTTGTTTTCATGAATCTGGTCCAGTTTAGTGCCTATTACCAGTAGTGGGATTTGGTTATCAGCAAACTGTTCCCGATCATAATCCCTGTGATAAGTAATAATGAAGAGGTGAGTACAATTTACCTTTCTGATATAGATGTGTAATATTTAAATGGAACTAGCTTATACTATTTTCCTGATAATTTCATTGATTCTCACTCATCATCACCTATTACTTTACTGTCAATTTCTTCCATGTACTTGTTCATTAATCAATTCATCCTCACCACCTATCACCTTTTAAATATTGTTCTAATTGCCAAAAATTTCTTTACAAATTTTTATGGGCTGCTTGAATAACTGCATCCCCTAGGTATACCAATGTAGGTTGGCCTGACTCCCCCAAACCTCTGTCTTCTAGGGAAGGAACTCAGGATCTACTGAGAGATCTACACTGAGACATTATAATCAAATATTGAATACCAAGAACAAAGAGAGAATCCTGAAGGCAGCCAGAGATGCAACATATTATATACAAGGAATCCTTAATAAGACCAACATCTGATTTCTCACCAGAAAACATTAAGTCGATAAAGCAGTGAGAGGTCAAATTTAAAGTGCTGATAGTAAAAATGTTTCAGTAATCATATATATGGCAATATTATCCTTCAAAAATGAGGGAATTATTGATAAAAATGAGGGAGAAATGAAGACATTTACAGATAAAGATAAACAAAAGCTGAAGGAATTCATTATCACATGACTTAACTTGCAAGAAATGCTAAAGGGAGTCTGTCATGTTGAAAAGAAAGGGCACTAGACAATTGTATGAAGTTATGAAAAGAAATAAAGATCTCTGGGTTAGGTAGCTATTTGGGTAAATATAAATGCTAGTAATATTGGATTTTTCATTTGTAATGTCTTATTTCTTAGATGGTTTAAAATTCAAATGCATAAAAACAAGCACAAAACCTTGTTACTGGGCATACAACATATAAGATGCAATTTGTGTCAAGAACAACATAAAGGGGAGAACAAATGGACATAGGAACAGGGTAAGTTTGCCCACTGAAGTTAAGTTGGTATCAATATAAACTAAATTATAATAGATGTAGGGTGTTAAATGTAATCCCCATTGTAACCATAAAGAAAATATCTAAAAAGTTTACACAAAAGGAAATAAGAAGTAATTCTAAATGAGTCATTATAAGAGATTACCTAAACAAAAAGGGAGGCAGATATGAAGGAAAGGAGTGACAAAAAGAGGTATAAAGCTATAAAAGACAATTAGCAAAATGGCAGAAACAAGTCCTGCCTTATCAGTAATTACCTTAAATATAAATGGATTAAACTCTCCAGTCAAAAGGCAATGACTGGCAGAATGGATAAAGAGTCATGATTCAATTGTATACTTTTTACAAGAGACTCATCTTAGATCCTGCTTCAGTTTGCTAAAGCTCCCAGAATGCAACATACCAGAAATGGATCAGCTTTTAATAAGGGGATTTATTTAGTTAAGAATTTATAATTCTCAGAGAAAAGGCAGCTAACCTTCATCTGAGGTTCTCTGTTACATGGGAAGGCACACGGCAATGTCTGCTAACCTTCTCTCCTTGCTTCCGGGTTCCAACAACTTTCCCTGGGGTGATTCCTTTCTGCATCTCCAAACATCTGGAGTGCTGCTAGTGCTGAGTTGAGATATGCTGAGCTGTTGAACTCTCCTCCGACTTCTCTCTTTTAAGTTTCCAGCTAATTAAATTAAACCTCATTTATTGTTGAAGGCACTCCCCTTCCACTGCAAATGTAATCAACCATAGATGAATTTCACATATTGATGATGTAGGTCCACAGAAACAGAACAAAGGAGCATAATCACCTGGCCAAGTTGACACCTGAACCTAGCTACCACAGACCCAAAGATATAAACAGATTGAAAGTAAAAGGATGGGAAAAAATATTCCTTGAAAATGGTAATCCAAACAGAGCTGGGGTTGCTGAACTCAAACAATGTAGACCTTAAATCAAAGACTGTTAAAAAAGACAAAGAAGGGGATTATATTTTGATAAAAAGGTCAATCAACAAGAAGATATAACAATTATATATGTACGTAACAACAAGATCCAAAATATATGCAGCAACAACTGACAGAATTGAGAGAAGAAATGGACAGTTCTACAGTAATAGTTGAAGATTTCAATATTCTACTTTCAATACATGATAGAACATCTAGACAGAAGCTCAACTAGGAAATAGCAGACAAACAACACTATAAGTCAACTAGATCTAATAGACATTTATAAAATGCCCAGCAACAGCACAATACACATTCATTTCAAGGGTACATAGATCATTTTCCAGGACAGATCACATATTAGAGCATAAGAGAAGTCTCAAATTTTAAAATGTTGAAATCATACAAAATAACTTCTCTTGATTTATAATAGAATGAAGCTGGAACTCAATAACATAAGGAAAACTGGAAGATTTACAAATATGTGAAAATTAAGTAGTATACTCTTAAACAACCAATGGCTTAAAGAAGATATTAAGAGAAATTAGAAAATAAGACTTAGAGATGAAGGAAAAGAAAGATACAACATATGATGTTGTGACTCCTTGCTTAGAATATAGGTTATTTCTGTCAATCTCCAAATGTCTGTGTCTATGTCATTTCTGAGCTTTCTCCAAAATGTTTCCCCCTTTAAAGAACTCTAGTAAACTCATCAAGACCCACCTTGAATGGGTGGAATCACATTTACATCTAACCAAAAGGCCACACCCACGATTAAGCATGCGACATCTCCATGAAAACAATCTAATCAAAGGTTTCCACTTTAAACGATAGGTCTGTTCCCACAAGACTGGATTAGGAAAAGAGCATGGCTTTTCTGGGGCACATAACAGTTTCAAACTAGGGCAATAGCATTTAAAAGAATAAAATATCTAGCAATAAACTTAACTAAGAAAAAACTTGTACACTGAAAACTAAACACTGCTGAAAGAAATTAAAGAAGACCTATATAAATGGCAAGATATCCCACATTCATGGACTGGATATATTAATGTAAGAGAGCAATATACCCAAATAGAGGTATGAATGAAACAAGATTGGCTATATGTAGACATGCTGATTTGAAGCTATTATGTATCCCAGAAAAGACTTGTTCTTTAATTCTCATTCAGTATTGCTGGGTGGGATTTTTGTTATTGTTTCCATGAAGATGTGACACACCGAACTGTGGTTATAACTTTTGATTAGATGGTTTCCATGGAGATGTGTCTGCTCCCATTCAAGGTGAGGTTGCTTAGTGGAGCCCTTTAAGAGGGAACCATTTTGGAAAAAGCTTAGAAACAACAGAGTCCACTCAGTCAGAAACCTTTGGAGCAGAAGGAAAACGACCCTGGGGAAGACTTATGAAATGAGGAGAGAAAGCTAGCAGATGCCACCATGTGCCCTCCCAGCTGAAAGAAATGCCAAACTTCATTGGCCCATTCTTTGGAGTTAAGGTATCTTTCCTTCCATGCCTTAATTCGGACATTTTCATGGCTTTATTAGAACCGTAAAGTTGCAACTTCATAAATTCCCTTTTTAAAAGCTGTTCCATTTTCAGTATATTGCATTCCAATAGCTTACAAACTAAAACAGTTGATAACTGTTGAGAGTGGATGACAGGTGAATTGGGTGTCATTATACTATTCTCTGTATTTATATATGATTGCAATTTTCTGTAATAAAAATTAAATATTTTTTTACATATGTGATGATTTGAAGTTGTAGGTATCCCAGAAAAGATCTTATTCTTAAAGCTAATCCATTCCTGTGGGTGTAGATCCATTGTAAGTAGGATCTTTTGGTGAGTAGGACCTTATGTTGAAATGTGAGTCATCTCATTCAAGGTGGGTCTTAAATTCTCTTACTGGAGTCCTTTATAAGAGGGTAAAAGACAGAGAGAAGATACAGAATAAGGCCCCAGAGAAGCTCAGAGAGAAACACACAGAGAACCTGAGAGAAAAGCCGGAGAACGTGAGAGAGTGCGTACAGAAACAGAGATAACAGCCAGAAGCTGTCATGTGCTTTCCATACGACAGATGAGTCCTGGATTGCCAGCAGCCTTTCTTTAGGAAGAACGTATCATCCTGTTGATGCCTTGATTTGGACATTTCATTGCCTAAGAGTTGTATATTTATACGTTAATAAATCCCCATTGTAAAAGCCAACTCATTTCTGGTATATTGCATTCTGCCAGCTTTAGCAAACTAAAAAATCATGGTTCAAAATTAAACTGATACAAAGATATATGCTAAGAAGCCTTATTCTTATCCTATCTCTATCCATTTCCTCTGCCCCCCTATAGGTAACCATTTTTATCAGTTTCTTAATTATCCTTTCACTGTTTCTTTAAACAATATAAATACACATCTTATTTATCCCGTCTTACACAACAGGAGGCAAACTACATATACTCTTTGCACCTTAACTTTTTATCTAACATATCCTGGAGATCTTTCCATTTTAGTATACAGAGATCTTCCTGATTCTTTTTTTAAGATATTGAATAGTATTCCAGTGTGTGGATACAATATTATTTATTCAACCAATCTTCTATAGTTGGACACTAATATTGTTTCCTACTATAAATAATCCACGAGTGAAGAACAATGTATTAATATTGTTGCTTTTTAAAAAACTTTTAAAAATTGTATAATATATATATATATAGACAAAGCAAAGAAAGAAAAAAGTAATAGTTTTCAAAGCACTCTTCAACAAGTAGTTGCAGGACAGGTCCCAGAGTTTGTCATGGGGTACCATACCATCAACTCAGATTTTTCCTTCTAGCTGATTCAGAACATTGGAGGCAAGAAGGAATATATATATAGTTTTTATAATCACAACTGACTTTTTGTGAAAAATAATATATATACAAAAGAGCAATAAATTTTAAAGAACAGTACAACAATTAACTGCAGAATAGATATCAGAGTTTGGAATGGGTTACAATTCCACAATTTGAGGTTTTTACTTCAAGCTGCTCTTAAATATTGGAGACTAAAAGAAATAACAATATAATGATTCAGCAATCATACTCATTAGTTAAACCCTACCTTCTTTGTGTAACTCCACCATCACCTTTGATCATTCTATTCCATTCGTTAGAGGTAGTTGGGCTTTGGCTATTCTAATTTTTCCATGTTGGAAGGGGCTGTAGGGAGATAGAACTAGCTAATGTTCTGGAGAGGCTGGGTTCTCTAGGTTTCAGAACTTATCTGGTCCAGAGACCCATCTGGAGGTTGTAGGTTTCTGGAAAGTTACCCTAGTGCATGAAATCTTTGTAGAATCTTATATAATGCCCTAGGTGTTCTTTAGGATTGGCTGGTATGGTTTTGGTTGGGGTTTGGCAAATTATGATAAGGAACAATGTCTAACTGAAGCTTGTGCAAGAGCAACCTCCACAGTAGCCTCTCAACCCTATTTGAACTCTCTCAGCTACTGATACTTCATTAGTTTTACTTCTTTCCCGACTTTTGGTCAGGATGGAATTATTGATCCCACAGTGCCAGGGCTTTACTCATTCTTCATTTCCCATGCTGCCAGGGAGAGCTTCAGCCCTGGATGTCATGTCCCACGTAGGGGGGTGGGGGGTGAGCAATAATTTCACTTGCAGAGTTGAACTTAGAGAGAGTAAGGTCACATCTGAGCAACAGAAGAGGTCCTCCAGAAGTAACTCTTAGGCATACCTATAGGTAGGTTAAGCTTCTCTGCTACATACATATGCTTCATAAGAGGAAGCCTCAAGATCAAGGGCTTGGCCTATAGATTTGAGTGTTCCCAAAGTTTGACACAGTATCATGGGTTTCCCTGGTGGTAAAGTTTAATAGTTCCATATTTTTTCTCCCATCCCTTAAGGGACTTCGCCAATACTTTTTGATTATCTGCTTAATATATTCTAGGATGTAGCCAGGCTCAATGTTGTTTTATAAATTTGCAGCTTCATCTGTAACATCAAAGTGCAAATACATCTAAAATTTTTACTGAGATCTTAAATTCCTTTCACAACACTGCAGATTTCTTTCTGGTCTCAATACACTGTCTGATTCTCAAATTTAAGAATAAATTTCTTGAATAATGATAATTTTAGTACAAAACATGAAAAAAGCCAGACTGAAGAAGATACTAATGATCAAAGAAATGAGACAGGAAACTGAAAATGCCAACTATGCTTTGTTATATGGATTTTAAATTAGTCATGTGTATTCCTTAGTTAGTCTTTCATGAATCTCCATTTATGTACTCAAACTTATGAGTTTCATAAAACAATTAGGCATCCCCACGTGGAAAAAATCTTCAAAAACCATTCTTTAATCAAAAATAGGAAACAGGTTCTGTCCTGGGTAAGATGGAGTAAGCAAACTCTATTTTATCTTTCTCACTGAATGCAAGTAAAATACCTGGACAGAACATATGACGCAGTTATTTAAACATTTTGAAAAGTTAATAGTAGCAGGCAGATCCAAGAAGAAGGCCAGAATTCGAAGTTTTACTGTTCGGGCAGTGAGATGACAATTTTTTTCCATATACACCTGCTGGAAAGCTACACTTTTTTCACCATTTATACCTGCCAGAATGCAACTCAGCATGAAACCTAAAAGTAGACACTGGTATGGACAGAGACAGCCCTGTGAAAAGTGCTATGGTTCTGGCTCTAGGAATAGGAAAGGGGACTCTAATTCTCAGGGAGAGTGGGGAAGTCCATTATTCCTTTTTTCTCCCTTCTCTCTATTCCCTTATATTCTATTCCTCAAGCAATTCTATCATGAGCGTGTCAAAAGCCAAAACACAATGTGAGCATTCAGGAGCCAAAACTCTAAGGAAGGGAAACCTTCTCTCTGATTGGTAAAGCTGTACTTCCATGAGGATGGGGCCAATTTCCAACACTTTTATTCCTTTCTCTTTCCTTCTTCCACCTGGTTCTGGAAGTGGGTGTAGTCATTTAAGTGCATGGCAAAACAGATGTCCCAGAAGACAGCAAAGAACGGAGGAAAATACAGAGAGGAAGCTTGGGAAAATGAACCCATAAAATACTCTATGAAGATGCACATGTGTGGATATAATCCTAACAGGTCTATCAAACACTTTGAGAATGGAAACAAAAGAGACAACAACCAGATCCCATAGTGATCACTGGGTGTCACACACATGGAACAGATCTGAATCACACTGCAAAGCCTGTGAAAACAGAACTGAAACTGGAAGTTTAGCCCACAGAAGCTCAGATCCAGAGTCTGAAAATGTAATATTCAAGATGCGCAAGATATAGTCTAGAACTACAGGCACATGAAGAACCAGGGATATCTCCACTTGCATGTGAGAAGACAGATGCCAATGCTGAGTTGGCACAGATATTGGAATCTAACAAAGATTTCAAAGAAGCTCATATAGAAAGGCCCTATAAGCAATTACAAACCCTTTCGACATCAATAGAAAATGAGAAAGTCTCAGATATAAAGAAGAACCATGGAGATTGCAGAAATGAAAAATGTAACTCAGTAGCAGATTGGAGATGACAGAGTCATTGTACTTGAAGACAGATCAACAGAAATTATGTAATTTCAACAACAAAGAGAAAACATTTAAAAAGTAAATAGAGGCTTAAGGACCTGTGGAACAATAATAAAAGGCTGAAAGTAATGTTCAGGTCAATGAAGCCCTAGAAAAAGATGACAAAGTGTGCAGTACTAAAACAAATATTTGAAGAAATATTAGCTGAAAAAGTTTGGTAAAAGACAAACCTATAGATTCAAGTCCGGCAAACCTCAAAAAGGATATATCCAAAGAACTCCAAGCCTAGATACAGTATAATCAAATTACTAAAAACTAAATACAATAACAAAAGATTTGGAAAGGAAACAGAGAAAAAATGATGCATTACCTAGGGAACAATCAATCTAGAATACTATATCTAGCAAAAACGTCTTTCAGGAATGAAAAGTGAAATACACTGTTAGATGAAGGAAAACTAAGATAATTTATGTCAGTACACCTGCTCTAAAAAATTGCTGAAGTAAGTTCTTCAGGCTGAAGGGAGATGATATCAGAAGGAAATCTGAAACATCAGGAATGAAAGAAGACCAACATTAATGTTAAATATCTAGTTATAAATGGGTTATTTTTCTCCCAAATTCTTTAATATCTCTGATGGCTGAGAGCAAAATTGATAACATTATCGGATGGAGTTTTTAAGGTATGCAGATTAAATATGTAAGATTAACCAAATACGCACACAGATTCAATGAATGTAGAAGTAACGTATAAGACAGCTATAATATAAAGGGGAGGGTAAAGGAATATATATGTTGATAACATTTCCAGTAGAAGTGGTAAAATAATTCTAAGTAGATTTTAAAAAGCTAAATACATATATTGTAATCTGAACAGCAGCCACTAAAAATATTATACACAGAGATATAATGAAAATCACAACAGAAAAATTAAAACAGAATCCTTAGAAATATTAATGTAATTAAAAAGAAGATAGATAAGGAGAAAAAGAACATAAATCAGAGGGAACAAATAAAAAATAATAAAATGGAAGCCTTAAATCCAAACATAAGAATAATTACAATGAATTGTCTAAATGAGCCAATTAAAAAATGGAGATTTCAGAATGGAATGAAAAAAAATGACCCAACTGTGACCTGTTTATGAGAAACTCACTACAAATATAACATAGGGGAGTTAAAAGTAAAAGGATGACCAATGATGTGGAGCATCTTCTTACGTGTTCATTGGTCATCTGTATATCTTCTGTCGAAAAAATGTCTCTTCAAGTCACTTGCCCATTTTTTAATTGGATTGTCTTTTTGTTGTTGTGTTATAGCAGTTTTTATATATTCTGGATATTAAACCCATATCAGATAATAAGTTGGCAATTATTTTCTCCCATTCTAGGTTGTCTTTTCACTTTCTTGATAACGTTTTTTGATGTAAAAAAGTTTTTAATTTTGTGAGTAAAATATTTCTATTTTTTTTTTTGCTGCTTATGCTTTTGGTGTCATATCTAAGAAATCATTGACAAATCAAAGGTCATGAAGATTTGTCTCTATATTATGTTCTAAGATTTTTATGGTTTTAGCTCTTTTGCTAGGTATCTGATCCATTTAGAGGTCATATTTGCATGTGGTATGAGGTAGGGGTCCAACATTATTGTTCTACATGTGGATATCCAGTTTTCCAGCACCATTTGTTGAAGAGGTCATACTAGATGTATTTTTTAAATTTTTTAAATTGTAAAATAAAACATAAATACAAAGCAAGAAAAAAAAAGCAACAATTTTTAAAGCACACTTCAACAAGTAGTTACAGAACAGATCCCGGAATTTGTCATGGGCTACCGTTCCACCATCTCAGATTTTTTTCTTCTAGCTGCTACCAAACACTGGAAGCTAGACGGAATAGTGATTCAGTAGTCATACTCTTTTACTAAATCCCATTTTCTCTGTTATACCTCCTCCTTCTTCTTTAATCTTTCTTCCAATCTATGGGGATCTTTGGATAATGCCTGTTCTGGCTTTTTCATATTGAGAAGGGGTGTCAACACTAAAGGATAAGGGGCTGTAATTAATTGATAATCTTGGAGAAATTGGTACCATTGAGTTTTGGGATTTATCTGACCTAGAAATCCTCCAGGAAGGCCTAAGTTTGGTAAACTTAGTTACATCAATGGTTAACCTAGTACATGAAACCTTTATAGAATCTCAGTTCGAGCCTTAAGTGTTTTTAAGAGTCAACAGGAGTGATGTTGATTAGGGTTTAGTAAACCAAGGTAAATGGCACTATCTATCTGAAGTTTGCTTAAGAGTAGCTAGCCTCCAGAATAGCTTCTTGATTCCATTTGATCTCTCTTGGCCACTGATGCATTATTGTATTGTACTTTGTTTCCTCCTTTTTAGTCTGGAAGGTGTTGCCCATCCCACAGTACCAGAGCCAGACTCATCCCCAGGAGTCTTGCCCCACACTGTCAGGAAGATTTTCACCCTTAATGGCTTGTCCCATGTACCAGGGAGGGCAAAAATTTTCCTTGCAGAGTTGGGCTTAGAGAGAGGCCACATCTGAGGAACAAAGAGGCTTCCTGGAAGCAACTTTTAGGCCTCATTATGGATAGTCTTAGGTTCTCCTCTACAGAAGTAAGTTTCATAAGGGCAAGCCTCCAAATCCAGGGCTTGGTCTATTTTCTTGGCAGTCCCCAGTGGTTGCGAAGGTTCCTGGGGTTTCCCAGATGGGAGAGTTTAATAGTTTCATATATATATATTTCCTCCCCTTCAGCCCCTCAAGGAATTCTACCAAGATTTGTTAATTAACAGTCCACCATAGGTCTGAGTTGTATCCTGGTATTGTATTAAGTTATACAGAATTACAAGGCCTCATTCCATTCTGGGCTCTAGGAGTTTGGGTTGTTCAAATGAGCTATATACAGAAAGGATGATTTAGATTATATGTTACAGAAAACTTAGGTTCTAGACATAATAACCTCTTTGCCTTTAGTCTCATAGAGTAGATGAAGGTTCCAATTTCTCCACATCTCTCTAACACTCAGTAGTTGTCTATTTGCTTCATCTTTTACTCTGCGTTACAATTTACCTTAGACCCAGCAAGACTGGCTTTGTTTTAAGCTCTAATTTAGGACTGACCTCTTTTTCAGTTATTTTAACTGTTATTATATATAGCTATGCTAACTTTCAGGGCTACAGTACTCCATTTCTGGGTCTTAGGTGCCACAGAGTTACTCAAAATTCCAGCAAAATACAAACTGATACTTGCATAGCTCAGTGTCTCAGAATCTGGAAATTCATTTACAACTTCATACTAAGTATGGCTGCTATAAATGCTTATAATCTAAGCTCCCATTTTCTTATAATTATTTTCTGAAAGAGACCTTAGCATATTTGTTCTTTTGTTTCTGGCTTATTTTGCACAACCACAACTGTCCTCAAGGTTTATTCAGTTTGTTGCATGCCTCTCAACGTCTTTCCTTTTCATAGCCACACCATATTCCATCATATAAGTGCATCACTGTTCGCCATGGTGCTTCTCAGCCATTGTACCTATTTGGCTCCCTCCATTTATTGGGCACCATGGATAATGTCCAAAATAAACAAACCATGTGTTACACTATCCTCACTTGGTTTTACAATAGCAGCACTCACAATTTTAGACAATTTTCATTGGTCCATGATGACAAAGAACCTGCAAACACAATGTCACCAGTTATCAAATCAAAACTACCTCTTATACTTGTTCATCCCCACAATTAGTTGACCCTGGTCTGCTGATGTCGTCCCGTTAACTACTGGTCATAGCATGCATTTTTAGTTTTCCCCTCTACTATTGACTCTTTGTCCACTATTAAAACATTGAAATAGTTCATGTGAAAACTAATTGTAGATTTAATCATTGGGACACATGGCACTGTACATTCCCTTTTGATTATATTCACCTTCAATATGGCAATGTCATTTGTAAACTTGCTAATTAGTTACCATCTCTTCTATTCATTTCCTTGCATTGGTTCAATCTCTTTGGGTAGCTTTCCTTCATCTTTAGCTTTTGTGCACCTCTAGGTCTACTATATTCTACAGGGTAAGTCTGAGATTTACCAGAGTCATAATAGCAAAAAGTCATATAGTATCTGTCCTTTTGTGTCTGACTTATTTCACTCAGCATTGTGTCCTCAAGGTTCATCCACATTGTCATATGCTTCAGGACTTCATTTCATCTTACTGCTGTATAATATTCTATCATATGTATACAACACATTTTGTTTATTCACTTGTCTGTTGATGGGCACTTGGATTATTTCCTCCTTTGGCAACTGTGAATAGTGCTGCTATGAACATCAATGTGCAAATGTCTGTTTATGTCACTGCCCTCAGCTCTTTGGATATATACCAAATATTGGTATTGCCAGGTCATAGGGTAACTTGATATTTAGTTTTCTGAGGATGTGCCAAAGCGTCTTCCACAGCGGCTGCACCATTATACATTCCCACCAACGGTGAATAAGTGTTCCAATTTCTCCACATCTAACACTCAGTAGTTGTCTATTTGTTTCATGGCTGCTATTCTTATAGGTGTGAGGGGATATCTCATTATCATCTTAATTTGCATTTCCCTTATAGCTAATGACAATGAGCATCTCTTCCTGTGCTTTTTAGCCATCTGTATTTGCTCTTCAGAAAAGAGTCTATCGATATTCTCTGTCCATTCTATAATTGGGATTGTTTGTTCTTTTGTTGTTGGGCTGCATTATTTCTTTATGTACACAAGATATCAGGCCTTTATCCGATAAATGGTTTACAATTTTTTCTTCCATTGAGATGGCTGCCTCTTCACCTTTTTGACAAAGTCCTTTGAGGCACAAAACCTCTTGATGTTAAGGAGTTCCCATTTATCTATTTTTTTGCTTTCACTGCTTGTGCTTTAGCTGTAAAGCTTAAGAAGCTACCTTCTTTTACTAGATCTTGAAAATGTTTCCCTGCATTTTCTTCTAGAAGTTTTATGGTACTGGCTCTTAAATTTAGGTCTTTAATCCATTTTGAATTAATTTTTTTATAGGATGCAAGGTAAGGGTCCTCTTTCAAATTCTTTAGGCTATTGATATCTAATTCTCCCATGCCCATTTCATAGTAGGCATTATTAATGGTGTATTAATGTACTTGGCGTCCTTGTTGAAAAATCACTTGGCTGTAGATGTATGGCTTTATTTCTGAAGTCTCTACTCTATTCCATTAGTCTAAATGTTTATCTTTATGCCAGTACCACCCTGTTATGATTACTATGGCTCTGGGATAATTTTTGAAAACAGGGAGTATGAGACCTTCAACTTTGTTTTTTTTTTTTTTTTACCCAATGATTTGGCTATACAAGATCCCTTGGAACTCCATATGAATTTGAAGATCAGTTTTTATCCATGTCTGCATGAAAGACTGCTGGGATTTTGATAGGGAAGTAGTCAAAAACACAATGATGTATCACTTCACACGGACTAGGATGACTATTATTAAAATACCAGAAAATAAGTGCCGGCAAGGATGCGAACAGACTGGAACTCTAGTGCACTGTTGCTGGGAATGTAAAATGGTATAGCCACTCGGAATTCAGTTTGGCAGTTCCTAAGAAAGTTGAACATAGAATTATGATATGATCCAGCAATCCCACTTCTTAGTATATACCCAAAAGAAATGAAAGCAGGGACTTTAATAAATATTTGCATACCAATATCACAACAGCATTATTTACAATAGCCAAAAGGTGGAAGTAACCCAAATATTCTTCAACAGATGAATGTCTAAACAAAATGTTGTATTTATGTACAATGGAGTATTATTCAGCCATAAAAAGTAATGAAGTTCTTATATATGCTACAACATGGATGACCCTTGAAGACATATTCAAAGGGACAAATATTACATGATCTTGCTGATATGAAATACTGAGAACAAGCAAATTAATTGAGATAGATAGATTCCAGGTTATCAGGAAGGGGGTGAGGGGAATGAGGATATATTGCTTAAGGGGCACAGAATTTCTACTTGAGGGGATGAAAAAGTTTGAGTAATAGACATTGATGACGGTAGCCCAATATTGTGAATATAATCAATGTCACTGACTCACATACTTGGAAATGATTAAAATGGGAAATTTAGTTGTATATATATCTATATCTATACCTATACCTGTTATATATATATCTAATAAAAAGTTTTAAAAAATTGCAATGAAAAGAAAATCAAAGAAAAAAATAATAAGTGTTTTAGTTTATAAGCTGCTGGAATGCAATATATCAGAAATAGAATGGCTTTCAAAAAGGGAATTTATTAAGTTGTTTATAGTTCTAAAGCCACAAAAATGTCCAAATTAAGGCACCAACAAGAGGTTACCTTCCCTCAAGAAAGGCTGATGTTGTCCAGAACCCCTCTGTCAGCTGGGAACGCACCTGGCTGGCATGTGCTGTGGTCTCTGGCTTCTAGACACCTCTCAGCTGGGAGGGTACATAGCGGTACATAGGGTACATAGGGTACATAGCGACATCTGCTAGCTTTGTCTCCTCATTTCACAAGGTTCCTGGGGGCATTTTCATTATGCCCAAAGAAAAGATCTCCAAAGATCTCTGGCAGTGTGGGCTCTGTTGGCAATAAAGTTTTTTCCAAAATGGTTTCCTCTTAAAGGCCTCCTTGAATAGATGGAAATACATCTCCAAGGAAACTATCTAATCAAAAGTTACCACTCACAGGGGCTGCAAGAGTAGTTCAGTGGTAAAATTCTTGCCTCCCAGTCCATACACTTCCCCCAAAGACACACAAGTGAAACAAACAAACAAATTCAACAAATGGTGCTGCAAAAATGGGATACTCACATGGAAAATTATGAAATGTGACCCCACCATATAGCATACAAAAAAAAAAATTATCACCCACAATTGGGTGTCACATCTCCATGGAAACAATAAAAAAGGTCCCACCAAGCAATACTGACTGAAGATTAAAGAGCATGGTTTTTCTGGGATACACAACAATTTCAAACTGGCACAGATGGAAAAATCTTTTATGCAAATATAATATAGTATATGCTAATCAAAAGAAAGCTGGAGTGCCTATATTATTATCAGAAAAAGTATATTATTATCAGAAAAGCAAAAGGGATAAATAGTGACATTACATAAAGAAAAAGGGTCAACTGATCAAGAAGATAGCACACTACATATGTAAATACCTAACAGATTTTCAAAATAAATGAAGCAAAAACAGACTGAATGGAGGAACAGACATATCCACATTATAGCTCAAGACTTTAACACTCCTCTCTCAGTAATCAAACGAAGTAGTAGACAGAAATTATGCAAATATATAGAAGAAATAAATAACACTACCAACCACCTAGATCTAATTCACATTTACACAACATTTTACCTGACAACAGCATATATATTCTTTTCAAGTTCATGGAACATTCACCAAGACAGACCATATCCTTGTCTTAAAACAAACCTGAACAAATGTAAGAGAACTGAAATCACATAAAGTATGCTCTTAGACTTGATAACTAAGTAACATATTTCTAAATAATTCATGAAGAGGTCTCAAGGGATATTAGAAAATATTTTGAAATGTAAAATATAACTTATCAAAATTTGTGGGATGCAACTAGAGTAGTATTTAGAGGGAAATTTATAGCACTAAAATGCCTATATTAGCAAAGAAGGTCTCAAATCAGTAATCTAAGGTTGTAGCTTAAGAAACTACAGAGAACAAAATAAACCCAAGTAAACAGAAGAAGAAAACAATAAAGAACAGAAATCAGTGAACTTGTATACAGAAAAACAATAGAAAAATCAATGAAACAGATGAAACCTGTTCTAGTTTGCTAGCTGCTGGAATGGAATATACCAGAAGCGAAATGGCTTTTAAAAAGGGGAATTTAATGAGTTGCTAGTTTACAGATCTAAAGCCGAGAAAATGTCCCAATTAAAACAAGTCTATAGAAATGTCCAATCAAAGGCATCCAGGGAAAGATACCTTGGTTCAAGAAGGCCGATGAAGTTCAGGGTCTCTCTCTCAAGTGAGACGGCACATGGCGAACACAGTCAGGGCTTCTCTCTCGGCTGGAAGGGCACATGGCAAATACGGCGTCATCTGCTAGCTTTCTCTCCTGGCTTCCTATTTCATGAAGCTCCCCAGGAGGCATTTTCCTTCTTCATCTCCAAAGGTCACTGGCTGGTGGACTCTCTGCTTCGTGGTGCTGCAGCATTCTCTGCCCTCTCTGAGTCTCTCTGAATCTCTCATTCTCCAAAATGTTTCCTCTTTTATAGGACTTCAGAAACTAATCAAGACCCACTCAAATGGGTGGAGACATGTCATCCCCTAATCCAGTTTAACAACCATTCTTAACTAAATCACATCAGCCAGGGAGATGATCTCATTACAGTTTCAAACATACAGTATTGAATAGAGATTATTCTACCTTTACGAAATGGGATTTATATTAAAACATGGCTTTTCTTAGGGGGCATACTTCCTTTCAAACCAGCACAAAACCAAAAGCTGGTTCTTTGAAAAGATCAATAAAATCAATAATCTATCAGGACTGGCAAAGATAAAAGGAGAGAAGAAATACATTACCAATATTGTGAATGAAAGGATAGCACTACAAGCTGTGCAGATTTCAATAAGATAATAAGCAAATACTACAAATAACTCAGTGCTAATAAATTCAACAATTTAAATGAAATAGATCAATTTCTTGAAAACCACAAACTATCAAAACTCAACCAAGATGAAATATATAACTTAAATAGTCCTTTCTTTAATAAAGAATTAGAGTAAAGAAATTAAACCTGTAGTTAAAAACTTCCTGAAAAAGTAATCTCCAGGCCCAGATAGTCTCACCGCTGAACTCTACCAAATATTTAAAGAAGAAATAACACAAATTATACACACTATCTCCCAGAAAATAAGAGGAAGGAACACTTCCAACTCCTATAAAGTCAGCATAATCCTCACATTAAGACCAACCAAAGACATTAAAAGAAAAGAACACCATATACCATTACCCTCACAAACCAGACAAAAATCCTCAAGAAAATATCAGCAAATCAAACTTAGCAACATATAAAATGAGTAACAAACCATAATCAAATAATGCAAAGCTGGCTCAATATTTAAAAATCAATCAATGTAATCCTCCATATTATCAATCTAAAGAAGAAATCCATATGACCATATCAACTGACAGAGAAAAAGCTTTCAATAAAATTCAATATTTATTCATCATAAAACTTTCAGCAAATTAGGAATAAAAAGAAAGTTTTTCAACCTGACAAAGGTATCAACAATAAACTTAACAGCTTTAACATCATACTTAATTACGAGAAGACTGAATGCTTTCCCCCTAAGTTCAGGAGCAGGACAAAAATGTCCACTGTCAATACTCAAAATCAATTATATTTCATCAGACCAGCAAAGTAAAATTTGAAATTAAAACTAAAAATATATAATATGAACAAAGTCATGAGGCAAGCAATGATGTGAATGAATGTGTGGGACATTTGATGATAAAATAAGCTAGAAACAAAAGAACAACAAAGATATAGTCTCCTTTAGAAAATGCTTACAAGAAAACAGGGGCCTAGATTGTAAGCTTTTATTTCAGGCACATTTATCCAGATGGGTAATTATTATTATTTCTGGATTTCGAGATGCTGAGGGGCTGAGAGATATTTAGAAATAAGAATGAAGCCGATCAGGTAGTGCTAAAGTAATTCAGAACAAAGGGGTAAGGAAGACAATGCCTATATTTTAGAACCACACATACTGTTTGAGACCAAAGGAAAAAAGGTTTAATTAGTCTGGAACCGAAATTTTCTGCAGCACATAATTTCACTCAACGTATCTGTATAGCTATCTGTACAGCTCATTTGAACAACCGAAACACATGGAGCTCTTTAATCCTGTATAGCCTAATGTAATACCTGTATACATTCTAGAGTATATTAAGCAGATAATCAAAAACTATAGGCAAAGTCCCTTGAGGGCTGGGAGAAAAAATATGGAACTATTAAACTTTACCATCAGGAAACCCCCTGATACTGTGTCAGACTTTAGGGATACCCAAATCAATAGGCCATACCCTTGATCTTGAGGCTTACTCTTGTGAAGCTTATGTAGGTAGCAGAGAAGCTTAGCCTACCTATAGGTATGCCTAAAAGTTACTTCTGGAGGACTTCTTTTGTTGCTCAGATGTGGCCTCACTCTCTCTAAGGCCAACTCTGCAAGTGGAATCATTCCCTCCCCCCTAACATGGGACATGACATCCAGAGGTGAAAGTCTCCCTGGCGACGTGGGAGACGACTCCCAGGGATGAACCCAGCCCTGGCACCATGGCGTCAACAATTCCATCCTGACTAAAAGGGGGAAAAGAAGTGTGACTAATGGAGTATCGGTGGCAGAGAGAGTTCAAGTAGAGTCAAGAGGCTACTCTGGAGGTTGCTCTTATGCAAGCTTCACTTAGACCTTGCTACCTATCATAACCTGCCAACCCCATTCAGGACCATTCCAGCCAATTCTAAAGAATACCCAGGGCAATATATATAAGAATCCTCAAGGGTTCCATGTTCTAGTATAACTTTCCAAAGGCCTACAATCTCCAGATGGGTCCCTGGACTGGATGGGTCCTGAAATCTAGAGGGCCTAGCCTCTCCAGAGTATCAGACAGTTTCATCTCCCTACCCCATATTACTCATAGAACCTTCCAACATAAGAAATGTTGGCGCGCCCATGGCCCAAACACCCCTAAAGAGAGTGATAGAAACATCAAAGGTAATGGTGGAGTTATACAGAGAAGATAGGATTTAACAAATGAATATGACTGCTGAATCATTAAAGTGATATCTCCTTTAGTCTCCAGTATCTTAGAGCAGCTAGAAGTAAACACCTAAAATTGTGGAACTGTAACCCATGTCAAACTCTGAAATATATTCTACAACTAGTTGTGGGGCTGTGCTTTGAAATTTATAGCTTTTTGTATATATGTTATTTTTCACAAAAAAAGAAAGAAAAAAATTCGATTGTGGTGATAAAAAAATATTCAAGCCTTCTAGCCTCCTATATGCTGGAGTAGCAAGAAGGAAAAATCTCAGAGGATCGTATGGTAGCCCATGACAAACTATGGGATCTGTCTTCTAACTATCTGTTGAAGAGTGCTTTGAAAACTATTGCTTTTGTATTTCTTTGTTTTGTACATATGTTATACTATACAATAAAAAAGTTAAAAAAATATATACATGACATTTACAATAGCTTCAAAAATATTCATTAGTTAAGTATAAACTTAATAGAACATGCATATGATCCATATGCTGAAAAGTACAAAATGCTAATAAAAGAAATTTAATTAAATGTAGAGACATACTGTGTTCATGGATTGGAAGACTCAAAAGAGTATAAAGATATCACTTTTTCCCAATCTGATTATGGATTTAAGATAATTTCAATAAAAATCCCAGCACAATTTAAAAAATCAATATAGACAGGCTAATTTTCAAATTTATATGGAGAGGAATTGAACTAGAATAGCTGAACAATTTTGAAAAAGAACAAAGCTGGCAGAATTGTACTACCTAATTTTAAGACTTACTATAAAGCTATACTAATCAAGATAGTGTAGTACTGGTAAAGGAATAGATATATATCAGTGGAACAGAAGGACTCCAGAAATAGACTCATTAACTCAAAATGGATTGCAGACTTATATTTAAACCCAAAACTATAAAACTTCTAGAAGAAACATATGAGAAAATTTCCATGACTTGCGTTTAGGCAAGAAGTTCTTAGATATGACACCAAACGCGTAATCCACGAAAGAAAAACTGACAAATTAAATTTCATCAAAACAAAAAAATTTTGCTTTGTGAAAGACACTATTAAAAAGACAATCTGCAGACTGGCAGAAAATATTTACAAATCAAGTATCCGACAAAATGTTTTGGAGGTTGTACTCTTATGATTGCTCTAACATTTAAAATCAATTGTGAAGTGATTTGGACTTACCCATTTGTTACCAAGACTCCGGTTGGTGCCAAATCTCTGTTGAGGGCTTCCAATGACCAACGGTACAAATTCTGGGATGATTTCTTATTTGTTAAGTCATGTACTAAAATAATACCTAAAATAACGAAAACAATGTCAGTACTGTAACAATTCCTTTTAATTTCATAACTGACAAACTGAAATTTAGAAAATGTGAGCATTAAGTTGCTAATGATTCTAGCATTCTAGTATGACTAACTGAAAGATAATTATTTTTAAAAGTTTCTTTACAAATAATTATTTTCATTACAAAACTTTGCCAGTTATACAACTTTCTTTATTATATAAAGGTTGATAAGATATCACTAAACTTTTATAATGCTTTTCTTTTCTTCATTCAATACACTCTCTGAACGACTACTCTGGTTGTTTCTAGTTGTAGGACTACATCAATAAAGAGAATCAAAAGCACTTCAAACACATAAGAAATCATACTCGTTCAAAAAGTTATAGTGTTTCTCTACTGTATACAGGCCTGTCATAGACATCAGTATATATATTATCAAACTTGATAAAAATAGTATTAGGTAATAAAATTCTATTAAAATGTTGATTCAATTTGGTAACATTGGTATTCTTTGAGAAAAGACAGTGCTGTTGATCACATGGGCCAAATCAAATAAAAAATCTAATTTTCTAGTTCTTTGAATTAATGTTTAGCTATGTGAGCTTGCTACCTATAAGAGATTTAGTTAATAGAGCAAAAGGAATATTCCTCTAGAAGGGGGTAGAATAGATGGCTAGCCAAGACATATGAATAGTAGAAAAAAAGATGGAATTTTGAGAGACAGAAAAAAATATATAATGAGGTTCAGATAGACAATAAAGTAGAATCAGTTAAAATTCTATAGAAAGGTAAAGCAAAAGCAAAAAGAAGATAAAAGAGAATTCTTTAATGCCTAGTGAGATTTAGGATATCACTTTCCTATATTACTCATATTCTATTATGAAAAGAGGATAAGAAACTGATGATTCCTCCATCTTCCAGATGCTAAATACATCAATTTGGAAAAGGTTAGAAGAGGAAGAATTATTTGGCTCCTGTAGTTTTTACAGACATCTGTAACTAAAGTGCTTGTTGTAGCTATAGCTGACATTCCAGCTAGTCCAGATAAACCTGCATGTATCTTTCCTGGCATCAGGAAAAAACAGAAATCTGACATCTGGCCCAATATCATCTGTACTCACTGTACTTTCTTCAAAGAAGGGTTCTATTAGGCATCAAGGACATATGATAGAGAATAGACTGAGGAAATGGAGGTTCAGAGAGGTTGAGTAACTTGACCTAAGTCACATGGTAAGTAGAGTAACCAGAATTTGAATTCAGGTAACCTGATAGGAAAAAACTGGGGAAGGCAGAATAAAATCTCATTTTAGGGCAAAAGAATAGTGGGTACACCTTCCTCATTTTCCATGGATAAATATCACAAGACTATAGGTGAGACTTTTGGTTGAGGAAGTTCAAGGATGACAAAGATCTAGTGAGTTATTAGATAGACATGGAGGAGTTTATTTTTGAAGTTCTCTAGTTGAGGTTTATGAGCCTTTAATGGTATTTGAACACCCATTTTCCTTATTTTTCCTCTTTCATTCAGACTGAGAGTTTTTGCTTTTTAGCATATATTTTGATTCTGATGAACTAGAAGGGCCAACGTGGGGCACAGTTAAAAGGAGTCAGGGTGACAGGTGACTGGAAAGAGAGAGAGGTAGAGACATTTTTCAGTTTTCCTCCTGGGATTACCAGCCTGGTTCACCAGAGTGGAAAGAAAGTAGGGTATTAAGATACTACTAAGACTAAAGACTGTGTATTTGATTAGAGTGATCCTTATGCTCTGTCTCTTAAGAACTGAGGATGGTAGATGGACTAAAGAACCTTGACTGCTTCTTCCAAGAACAATGTTCCAGAGCTAGGATGAAGAAATATAGAACAGGTTTTTCAATAAACGTTCTAATAGGGTTTTTTCTTTTTTAATTTTAAGAAAAAGGAATATATTGTCTATTCTTCAAATTTAATACAGGATATACATAATTCTTTCAATAGTATTAAAGGAGGAGATAAATCACTATTGTATAGTACATACAGAAAGAATAACCAAGTAAATATGTATTTAGATTAATTTCTTCATCATTATAACATCATTAGTTATAAGTTTGTAAGTCAGAATTCCATAGTTTCTAGGATTTCAATGGCTTTTATGTTCATTATCTATGAATAAATTTTATCTTCCCTTTCTCCCCAAAAGATCTAAATGGCAAAGATGATATATAATCAAACTTCCCCTTTTCAGAGCAGATTGACATAACTTTAACAAGTCATTTGTCTGATAAATAATCCACATTTATCACTTGATTCCAGGTCTCAACCAGGCTTCATTTCCTTCTCTCCTTTGTCTAAGCAATCATCTAACACTGCACTAATCTTACATTATTTTTTTTTCTCATTTATATACATGCGATCAATATTTGCCATCATCATGTACTTTCCTGTACATATATATGATGTCGGCATATATTAATATCATCAACTTATAACTGTTGTGTTTCATTTGTAAATGTTTTGCTTCTTCAAATAGATTTTCAAACTTTAGAGAGAGAGTACTAAGCTAGATGGGACATGAGTTTGAATTCAACTCATTCTAAATTCTATAGCATGTATCCACTGGCAAGAACCTTCACTGTTGTAGTATACAAACATCTTATGACATGGGAAGGTATCGAAAAAGGAATATAAAGAATGAAGAAAGTACTCAATGAACACAATGCTTACCTAATGTTGAATGAGATCTAAGTATAGTATCAATGAGATCCTATTAATAACTATGTTAACTAGGAGGAAAGGGGTAAGATGCAAAATGTTTTGGTATGTTAATAAAAGACAAATTATATTTCACAGAAAAAAAGATTTAAAAAAAGTGACAAGGAAAAAATAGTTAAAGAAGCTCTATAGGCAAATCACAGGTGTCAGCAGTTTAGTCCCCTGACACAGAGAAGGCACTCTGAACTATAATTATATACTCCATCTAGAAGCCTGCTCCAGGTTTTTTAATATCTATAACTGCATGAAATTTCTGCACCCCTAGAAACACCCTTAGGCAGCTCTTTTTTTCCCACAGCACATTTATAAAAATCCTTTCAAATTTAAAGCAAAGACTAGTTATATTTAACGGGGAGTGTGGATGTATTTTTTATGTTGATATTATTTTAAAAAATTTTTGTTGACAAATCTTCACACACATACAGTCTATACATAGTATACATAGTATATTCAATGGCTCACAATATCATTACATAGTTGTGTATTCATCCCCATGATCATTTTTAGAACATTTAAATCACTCCAGAAAAGAAAAATGAAAAATTCATACATCCCATATACCTTACTCCTTCTTCTCATTGACCACTAGTATTTCAAGCTACCCAATTTATTTTCCCTGATATCCCCCCTATTATTTTTTTATCCATGTTTTTTTATTCATCTGTACATACCCTGGATAAAAGGAACATCAGGCACAAGGTTTTCACAATCACACAGTCACATTATAAAAGTTTTACTGTTATACTATTCAAGAATCAAGGCTATCTATATAACGCAAAGAATAACCTCCAGGATAACTTCTTGACTCTGTTTGAAATCTCTCAGCCACTGAAACTTTATTTTGTCTCATTTCTCTCTTTCCCTTTTGGTCAAGAAGGCTTTCTCAATCCCATGATTCTGGGTCCCAGGTCATCCCAGGATTTCTGTCCCACGTTGCCAGGGACATTTACACCCCTGGGAGTCACGTCCCATGTAGTAAGGAGGGCAGTGCGTTTACCTGCTGAGTTGGCTTAGAGAGAGAGAGGCCACATCTAACAACACAAGAGGTTCTCTGGGGGTGATTCTTAAGAATAATTTAAAAACAGGATTAGCTCATCTTTTGCAGGAATAAGTTTCACAGGGGCAAACCCCAAGGTTGAGAGCTCAGCATACTGATTTGGTTGTCCCCACTGCTTGCGAGAATATCAGAAATTCTCCAAGTAGGGAAAGTTGAATATTTCCTCCTTTCTCCCCAGGCCCCCAATGAGACTTGGCAAATAATTCTTGATTCACTGCCCTAAGTACTCTGGGATATATTAGGGCATCACACGAACCTAGACAAACCAATAAGATCTTATGCCCTATTCAAGATTCCATGTATTTGTGGTGTTCAACTAAACTGACCATACAAATTAAAACAGGTAATGCACTACCAAAAATATAAATTTTGCACTAACTAACTATCTCTCCTTTTGGTCTCACACAGAAGTTGAAGTTTTAAAACATGGACGATCTCATCCTTTACCCTGTATTATGATCTATTCCAGTCCTATCCAGATCAGCTTCATTCCTATCTCTAGTCAAATACTGATCCGTTTTTCAACTTTTCAACAGTTCCTGTATAGGGTACTGTTGACTTTCAGAGCTTCAGAGCTCTAACTCTGAGTCTAAAATGTCACATAAATACCCGAAGTTTCTGGAAATGACCAGGTTATAAACAAATAGCTCAGTATCTCAGAATTTAGAAATAACAGTTAAAACTTCTAAATATATGTGACTGCTGTAAGAGCTTACAATCTAGGACCTTTTACAACAGGCCCCAACCTGATAACCCATGCTCTCGATTTCAGTTCAGTGAGTTTTACATTATAGTTAGTCTATATGAGTGAGTCATGATAATATTTGTCTTTTTGTTTCTGACACTTCATTTAACATACAGTCCTTAAGGTTCATTCACCTAGTTGCATGCCTCACAACTTCATTCTTTCTTAGGCAACTCTTTTTAATTATATAGAACTCTCTCCAAGGGGCAGAGTTTAAAGAAATACCTATCTTTGTAATATCTGGCTTAGATTATGGGATTCCCAATAGTTCTATTGTACTTAACTGATTGGAGAAACAGTATTCCCAAAGGACAGTGTTTTTAAAGTACCATGGTTTAAGTCCAGTACCCAAAATACAATTTTATTTCTCAATACGTAATGACAATAATACAAATAGGAATACTTAGAGCAGATGTTTAATGTTCTGAATTACATTGTTAAAATCTAGAACCAGCTAGAATGTGATATGCAGTTTTACATCAAGAATGCTGAGTATGTTAGATCTTTCTCAAATTAAGATGAATCTAGCATTCCACAGCATTCCATGTCAGATGGTCTGTATTCCTAGACTTATATGGTAGAAATACAAAATGCTTTACCATTTACAGAGTTGTAGAATACTGCTCTTGTGCTTTTCACACTGCTGGCACTGCCCACAGAGCCTCCAACATCCCATAATTCTATATAGAAAGTCTTCTCTTCTGGGGTTCCTTCTTTGTAGTCATGAACCTATTAAATCAATCAATTGAAACAGTTATTGTTCCTAATGGAAAAAAAAAACTGGTAAGCATTCTTTTCCCAGTTTAAAGCATTGGACATCTCATATCAGTCACTAGCTAGTTATTATAACTTATAAATCACAACCTCTTTGGTCTCACATTCCCCATCTATAAAATGGAAAGCATTGGTATTGATATCTAAGATCTGCCCTAGACCTGATATTCCACAATTTTCCTTGGGAAGGTGGTGTGACAGTGAAAAGTAGTTTTGTCTTTGGGGTAATGATGCAAATTTTATTAAATTGCCAGTTGGCCTCCTCGTTCATTCTTTTTTCTTGATTACATGGCTTTCACTGAGCACCCTTCAAATAATGAGGCAGAGGAATGCCAACTAGGTAAAATACAACCATTCTCATGTTTCTACTTGAATTGCTTTCTTAAATACATCAATGGTTTGCTAAAGAAATAAAAAAGCCGCTACTCTCTTCAGTCCCTTTCTGACCCTTTGCTGAAATTCTTCTTTACCATATACTATTCTGATTCATTTCATTCTCTACTCACTTGCTCTTCTCTCTCTTTTACTGGGTTCTATTTCGTTTTCAAGGAATAGTCACACGATTATTTTAAAGCTCAATCTCTGATCTCTGTTCTTCCCCAACATTTTTTTGGGATGTACAGCAGACACCTTTGGTGGACTAATTCATCAGCTATCCTCAGAGCCCTCTTCCTTTGCCACCTCCTACTATATAGAAAGACAGGTACCCCTTTGATTCTCTTGCAGCCAGGGATGGCCCTGTAACCTAGCTTGTCCAATGAGACTTACGGGGAAGTCTACTGCTTTTGGGAAAGGTTTGCTTTACTGATAAAAGGAACAGATGCTGGTGCTGCATCTTTACCTTTCTTCCTGCTTTGAACAAAGAAATGATGCTTGGAGCTACAGAAGTTATCATGGAATCCTAAAACAAGTATAAGGACACACAGCCAACATCCTAAGGATGGCATTACTAAGCCTTTGCATCAAATCTGGAACCAACTACCTCCAGACTTCTTGGTACATAAGAAATATCTATATTTCTTAAACCAGTGTTTGGCAAACTAAGGTCCACAGGCCAAATTCTGCCCAACAACTGTTTTTGTAAATATCTTATTGAAACACAGCCACACCCATTCATTTGCATATCATCTAGGATTGTTTTTCTTATAAGGGCAAAGTTAAACAGCTGTGACAAAGATCACATGACCCACAAAGCTTAACATATTTACTACCTGGCCCTTTACATAAAAAGTTAACCAATCCCTATCTTAAGTCACTATTAGACAGGTTTTCTGTAACTTGCAGTGCAAAGCAAGCCACTTGGCAGCACTTAAATTATTATACCTCTGTCTGTGAGTCTCTAGATCTAAATTCAGACCACTTTTTACACTTCTGTATTTATAATTGCATCCTGGGCTTCATTATAGACTGCTGATTCTCCTTTGGAAATGTTTCTTGGACTTGTGCATACCTCTCCATTTATACCATCATTCCTCATCTTAATTCAGACAGCTGCATAATGAAACTATTTCAGCAGTCTACTACCATGCCTTTCTATTCCAACACCCATCTCTCACCCCTCCCAACTCCTGAAATCCTTCCATTACTTTCATCATCAGTAAAATCCCCCATATATTCAGCCTCTTTTCTGAATGATCCTTTTATCCTCTGCTTTTCCTAAACAAAACATCACACTTTTTTGAGGACAATACTTTTTCCCTGCAGCCCTCTCAGGGCTGTACCACTCACTGGCTTGGTAGTATAGTAGTTTTCTTCTGGCCGTTTTCATACTATCATCCTCCATTAAGCATTTTATTTTAGGGCACTGGAATATTTGATCCAGTAATGTTCCTTCATAGTCATCCAGAAACCAAGGGGTTACTCCTTCTCATTCTTTCAAGACTTTCTCCTGCCATAAATCTTGGTGATTCTGAAATTTATATAGATGATCTTTCCAATATGCTAGCTTCTCAGTTCCTTGATCCTCTCTGTTCTAATGAGCTGGTTTTCTACACAATTGCAGTTACTCATTCCCATCATCATACCCTGGTCCTTGTCATTACCAATAACCGTTAAGTCCTTCATAAGCTAAAATTTGAGCATCTCTCTTTGACTTTCTGAACACCATCTCCTATCTTTCAAGTTTACTCCCTCTAATATTCCAACTCTAATACACTTTGACCTCTGGTCCTACAGTCAATTGACACTAACACCTTTCATAGTGTCCCATTACTACCACTTCCAAACCCTCACTTCCTAACTAAGCATAAATTCTATGGTCTATGATTATATTCCCTCCTAGGTTCTTTCACATTGCCGTATTCATTTGACAAAATTCCAACCCCAGTTAAATTCAATCCTCCCACTACTCCATGTTTGCAATCCAGCCAGCTGAATGTGGAGTTAACAAAAATACACATTCAACTTGACTGGATTTACTTTAAATTCAAATATGTCTTTGGAACTGTCCAATCCATTCCATAGTCCATTTACTCTTTTCCCCTCTTAGATAACTATTTCATACTTTCTCCTTTTTTCTTTGTATGCTGAATACTGGGGCCACATTTCATTATTTTTATGTGAGTATTCCATTATCGCAGCACCATTTGTTGAATTTTTGTTTGTTTCTTTTTTTGGGGGGTGAGGTGGGGTGCATGGTCCAGGAATCGAACATGGGTCTCCTGCATGCAAGGCAAGCATTCTACTACTGAACCACCCATGTTTGTTTCTTTTCTGGGAAGTGCATGGACTGGGAATCGAACTTGGGTCTCCCACATGGTAGGCAAGAATTCCACCACTGAACTACTCTTGTACCCCCTACTCTTTTTTGAACTTTCAATATCTCTTCCACATCTCAATTACATCTGGTAATTTTGCTTCCTAAAGCAGAAGTAATCAGAAGAGAACTCTATAACCTAACCTTCATATATCTATTCACCTCCCTGCATTCATGTGTATACAATTTGCCTTCCTTCCTGTTATTATAAATGGACAGTCTGTGTCCCTAAGGCCAATACCTCCTTTTGTGCTTAAAATTCCATTCTTTCTTTCTTATTCAAAGTAGTACCATCAATTCTTCCCTCTCTTCCTTATATTATCAACATTTCCCTCTCTGCAGGATAATTCCCACCAGCATACAAATGGGCCACAATTTTCCTTAAAAACAAAAAATGAAAAAAAACTGTCTCTTGACTCCATGTCCTTCTCTAGTTGCCATGCTACTACTCTGTTCCTTTCAACAGCAAAACCCCTCCAGAGTTGTCTACTCTCATTGACTAATCCTCTTTCCCTCACATTCTCTTTTGAATTAATTCTTGTCAAACTTTTGCAACTGAACTATTCCTTGTCAAGGTCACCAATGACCTCCACATTGCTAAATCCAGTGGTCAATTATCAGGGTTCATCTTACTCCACCATATGATACAACTGATCACTCTTTTGCCTTGCAATGCTTTTTTCACTTAGCTTCCAAGTTATCACATACTCCTGGTTTTCTTCTAACCTCACTGGCTATTTCTTCTCAGTCTCCATTTTTTTGGTCTTCCTTATCTCTTTAACCTCCAATTGTTGGAGAACCCCAAAGTTGAGTTCTTTTATCTTTCTTCCTATCGACACATCCTCTCTTGATAATTTCATCTAATCTTATGACTTTAAATGTTAATATTATGCTAATGAATTCTAAATTTATACCCATTCTGGACTAGTCATTTGAATTTTACACTAGCATATCTACCAGACTACAATTTGGACATCTAATAAATAGGCATCTCAAAGTTATGTCCAAAAATAATTTCCTGATCTTCTTTCAAAGCCTATTCTTTTTGCAGTTTCCTCTGTTTTAGTAAAAGGCAACTCCATCGTTCCAGTTACTTGGTCCGAAAAGTTGAGAATGATCCTTCATTCCTTTTCTTTCACATAACATATCTGTTTGGGAGCAAATCCTGTTGCTTTTACCTTAAAAATAAATACAAATTCTGTTTATTTCTCACTACCTCTTCTATTACTATTCTGGTCAAAGCTGCTATCCATCTCTTTACCTGAATTAATATAATGGTCACCTATCTAGTCTACATACCTGAGCCTTGCCCCCATTCCACATTATTTATTTTCCATACATTAGTTATAACGAACCTTTAAAAATACAAGTTAGATCATATCACACTCCAATGATTTTCTCACTTACCCCAAAGTGTCTCCTTTTGTCATGATCTAGACTCTATAGGGATTTATTGCCTGTAGTACTTGAATATTAAGAAGCAAATTCTGCTAAACTGCAACTTTACTTATTTTGAATATGTATAAGAGCCATGTGCTGTTTGAAAGGATTATGTACCCCAGAAAAGCCATGTTTTAATCCTGATTCAATCTTTTAATCTCTATTCAATACTATCAGTTGGAAACTTCATTAGAGGTGACTCACCCAATTGTGGGTATTAACTTTGATTAGAGGGAGATGTAACTCCACCCATTCCAGGGTGGGTTTTGATTAATTTACTGGAATCCTTTAAAAAAAGAATCATTTTGGAGAGAGCCGGGAGAACCACCAGAGCCCACACTGCCAGAAACCTTTGGAAATGAATAAGGAACATACACCCCTGAGGGAGCTTCATGAAACAAGAAGCCTAGAGAGGAAGGTAGCAGATGTCACCATGTTTGCCATGTAGCTTTCCAATCGAGAGAGAAACCCTGAATGTCATCAGCCTTCTTGAACCAATGTATCTTTCCCTGGATGCCTTAGATCGGACATTTCTATAGCCTTGCTTTAATTTTACATTTTTATGGCTTTAGAACTATAAACTTGCAACTTATTAAATTCCCCTTTTTAAAAGCCATTCTGTTTCTGGTATATCACATTCTGGCAACTTGCAAACTAGGACAAACCATATTATAATATGGTGGTCCATAACAGGGGTGTACATAAGAATCTTCTAAGAATTTTTTTTTTTTTTACAACGATACATGGCAAACCTCATTCCGGACCTACTGATTCAGGATCTTTTGGGTTCAGTCCTAGGCATACATCTTTGAACACATCTCCAAATGATTCTGATGTACCCCCTACTTAAGAATGGTTGTTTTTATAGTATGGAATTATTCTGTGTCAGGAGGCCTAGATTTTACTCCTTGATTACCATTCATCATCCCTGATACTTTTGAGCCTCAGTTTCTTGGCCTATAAATGAAGGAATTGTATTATATGATTCTAAAGAATCTACTAGTCCTGCAATAATAATAAAAAAGAATTCTTACTTTTGCACTGCAGTCTTTCTAGAGATCATGAACACATGATGAAGCCTTTTCTCTCCTTTCAGATGAGAGAACTGAGGCCCAGAAAGATTACAGAACAAGCAACATGCTCAAGACCAGAGGGCAGGCAACAGAGGTATATAACCAAAGAAAGTTATATAAGGATCTCAACCAAATACTTTAACACCAATGTTTACAGCAGCTCTATTCAACATCGCTAAAAAGTAGAAACAAAAGTGCATCAACATATGAACACATAATCAAAATGAGATCCATATACAGAATGGAATATTATTCAGCCATATGAAAGAATGAAGTTCCACGACATGCTGAAATATGGAAGAAACCTGAAAACATTATACTCAGTGAAAAAAAGCCAGACTTATATTTCATGATTGTTCTATTTTGCTAGCTGTCAGAATGCAATATACCATGAGACAGAATGGCTTTTAAAAGGGGGAATTTAATGAGTTGCTAGTTTACAGTTCTAAAGCCGAGAAAATCTCCCAATTAAAACAAGTCTATAGAAATGTCCAATCTAAGGCATCCAGAGAAAGACACCTTGGTTCAAGAAGGCCAATGAAGTTCAGGGTTTCTCTCTTGTCTGAGAAGGCATGTGGCGAACACAGTCAGGGTTTCTCTCTCATCTGGAAAGGCACATGGTGAACATGGGGTCATCTGCTAGCTTCTCTCGGGCTTCCTGTTTCATGAAGCTCCTTGGGAGCTTCTTTATCTCCAAAGGTCACTGACTGATAGACTCTCTGTTTCTTGTGGCTATGTCGTTCTGCTCTCTCAGAATCTCCTGCTTTCTCCAAAATGTTTCCTCTTTTATAGGATTACAATAAACTAATCAAGACCCAACTGAATGGGTGGAGACATCTCCAAGGAGATGATCTAATTATTGTCTCAAACATTCAGTACTGAATAGGGATTAGAAGAAACGGCTGCCTTTACAAAATGGGATTAGGATTAAAATATGGCTTTTCTAGGGAACACACACCCTTTCAAAGCAGCACAATGATGTAACTTAGAAGTCTAGAAATAATAAATCCTCAGAGACAGAAAATAGATTAAAGGCTACCAGGGAATGAGAGAGCAGGGAATGGGGAGTATTTTGATGTGAATATGAAGTGTGTGTAAATGAAATTAATTTAAAAAAAACTAAAAAGAATGCTTACTAGTTAAATTAGATGTCATAAAATTTATTAAAGCCCATATACTATATTCAACAGAATGCTTCACAGTACTACTAATTCAAAATTTTTTGTCCAAATCCTTCTGGCCAGGAAAGGTTTCAATAAACAAGGTATTCTATACATAGCCACAATGACATTAAAAGAAGTCAATTCTGAAACTGACAACTAAGAGAGATAAAACAGAAAAATGAGAATAGCAAAGCCATATTAGCCATGGGTGGCAGTGAGGTAGAACAACAGGACTGTGAGTATGATTAATTCCACTGAATTCCAATTCCACTTGGAAATGGCTGAGATGGGAAATTTTATTTTGTATTTATGTTTTCACAATAAAAAAGAGAGAGACACTAAAAAAAAAATGAGAATTAAATGCAATGCACAATCCTAAACTGGATCTAATCTAAAAATAATGGGGGAGATAATTCCCAAAAGGATACTATTTCAAATTGCTAAAGCTGCTGGAATGCAATATACCAGAAATGGGTTGGTGTTCTAGTTTGCTAGCTGCTGGAATGCAACACACCAGAGACAGATTGGCTTTTAATAAAAGGGGATTTATTTTCTTGGTTCTTCAGAGGAAAGGCAGCTAACTTTCCACTGAGATTCTTTCTTACGTGGAAGGCACAAGATGGTCTCTGCTGGTCTTCTCTCCAGGCCCCTGGGTTCCAACAACTTTCCCCAGGGTGACTTCTTTCTGCATCTCCAAAGGCCTGGGCTGAGCTGCTAGTGCTGAGATGAGGAATGCTGAGCTGCTTAGCAGTGCTACATTGCAATCTCCCATTTAAGCACCAGCCAATTAAGTCAAACGTCACTCATTGCAGCAGACACACCTCCTAGCTGACTGCAGATGTAATTGGCAACAAATGAGGTTCATGTACCATTGGCTTATGTTCGCAGCAACAAGACTAGGTATGCTCACCTGGCCAGGTTGACAACTGAATCTAACTAACACAGTTGGTTTTTTCAAAGAGGATTTATTAAGTTACAAATTTACAGTTCTAAGGCCAAGAAAATGCCCCAATTAAGGCATCAACAGGATGATACCTGAACTCTGAAGAAAGACCACTGGCATCTGGGATACCTCTTCAGCTAGGAAGGCACGTGACCAGTGTCTGCTGGTTCTTGCTCCCAGATTACGCTGCTTTCAGCTTCTGAATCCAGTGGCTTTCTCTGTGTCCTGCGGGTCTTTCCTTAGCATCTCCAGGCCATTTCTCTAAGTGTCTCTTGCTTCTCTCTTAGTTTCTCTGGGGCAAACTCTGGATTTCATTTCTTGGCTTCCTCTGGCTTTCTCCAGGTTCTGTTCTTTCGGTTTCTGTGGGTCCTTGCTTAGCATCTCCCGAGTCCTTTCTGTTTAAGATCTCTCTCTCTCTCTGTGAGCTCTGCGGCGTTCGGGCTTGCTTAGCCCGACCGCACTGGGGTCTCATCCTCGGATGTGGTTCGGCTGGAGAGCGGTGTCAGCTGAGACCATGGGGCTCGAAGGTCTGGAGGGCGCGCGAGCACAATAAACCGAGACTAAAGAATAATAGCAGTAGTTTATTGCATAGGTGGCTCGTGGGACCTAGCTGGCTGGCAAGGCTTACAGGCTAGGCTCCTCAGATGAGGAAGCACATGGAATATAAACGGTTGGTGAGGGGGAGTCAATGGAGGTGGAGAAACTTTGATGGACAGCTGGTATGGTGTCGTGTAGGATGTGGATTGGTTAGGGGGTGTGTTAAAAGTGAAGTAATGTAAGTATTATAATGGGCGGAGAGATGAGGAGTGTGCCTGGTCCAATGAAGAAGGGGTGAAAGGTTAGTGTGATATATGCTCAGGAGTTGCTAGGCAGAGGACTAGATTGGCAGGGTCTGCAAGATTAAGAGATGTTGGGACATGTCAGGGCATGTTAAGGCAGATAAGAGGAGACAGTTACGAATATACGCAGCAAGCTCTCCTCTTCTAAAGGACTCCAGTAAGTGGATTAAGACCTACCTTTGAATGGGTGGAATTAGGGTCGCATCTCCATGGAAACAACCTAATCAAAAGTTCCTACCCTACAATAGGTCTGCCCCCATATGACTGGATCAAAAGAACAGAGGCTTTTCTGGGGGTACATTTTAAAGATTCAAACCAGCACAGATACCACTGGGACAACTGGAAAAATGGATTATAGACTGTATGCTTTATATTAATGACAACTTCTTGAATTGATAACTCTATTTAATGAGGTTATATAAGTGACTATGACTGTTCTAAGGAAATACATTTGATAGTAGTCAGTGTTCAAAGAGCATAAACAGGTTAATAGAATTATACAGCAAATGTGGCAACATATTAAAAGTTGTAAGTCTGAGTGTGGTTGTTTGAAATTGTTTATATGACAAAAACCTTGTACTTAAAGTTAATTCATTCCTGTGTGTGAGTACCCATTGTAAATAGGATCTTTTGATGAAGATACTTCAGTTAAGGTGTGACCCATCTCATTCAGGATGAGTCTTAATCCTCTTACTAGAGTCCTTTATAAACTGGATGAATATATATAGAGAGAGAAAGAGGGAAAAAAAAGCCATGGAACCAAGCAGCTAAAATCAGTGAAATTTGGAAGAGAAGGGAGAGACCAGCAGATGCCACCATGTCCCTTGCCATATGAGAGAGGAGTCCAGGATCACCAGCAGCTGGTCTTTGGGAAGAAAGCACTGTCATGATGATGCCTTGATACGGACATTTTCACAGCCTCAAAACTCTAAGCTTGTAAGTAAGTAAATTCCCATTGTTAAAAGTCAACCCATTTCATGGTATCTGCTTTAATCAATACTTTAAATACTATCATCTAGGGGGAATAATGGAGTTCTCTGAATTGGTTTTATAATAATTTTGCAACTGTTTGGTAAGTTTGAAATTATTTCAAAATAAAATTAAGAAAAACAAACAAACAAAACTACAAACCAACTCTCTAGATGATTTTCATACATAGCTTAATTTGGCAATTATTGCAGTACATCACTCTTTTGCTCTGAAACTATTTCAAATGCCTAATGTTACCTTCCCTATAAGACTGTAATTCCACAGAGACCAGCCACCATTGTGTACAATACCCAGACAGTATACCTTCTGGGTCTTGCGATATACAAGTCTGTTTGCCAGCTCTCTTCTAGATACACATACTTCCAACTCAGACTGACTTCACTCATTTATACTCTTCTCCACCACGATACTTACCCAATTAAATCTTTCCATTTTTCCTTCCAGAATTAAAAGAGAAGGTGCCTTCCTTCCTTTTCAATTTGCCCAATTAATACTAAGTTTAACTTAATTCAAGTGGAATGAGTCCTTAGAACTTTAAGCCAATGGCCTGTAGCTTTTAGCTATGTATGGCATTATATCTTTTACATGGGTGAGATCTCCAAGGGGAAGCCTGAAAATATAAAAAGTACTGCTCTTGATACAATAAGTGGTACCTTGGTGCTATACTAAGAGCCCAGTGTGATGAGGGGCGGGGCGGCGGTAATGCCAAAGTATAATGTATTTAAATCAGGTCATCAGGGATCTGATATTTAGAGTCATTACATTAGACTTAACAGCTATACAAGGAAGGATTTTCTCAATAGGAAGCAACAATATGTACTAATTATCAAATGGGAAAAGAAACCACACTCCTCAATGGTGCTGTCACTTTGGGCCTTCTCATTTACTCACCTCTTTACTTTTAATTGGAAACCAAATTAAAACTAAGTACAGAAGGTTTCTGGCTCATTTGAAGAGATCACTCATTGTTTATAATTTTTAAAAGGAAGAAACAGCTTTAGTAAATAAAATGGTATACACCAAAAAACAAAACAAAACAAAACAAAACACTGGATGTTGTACATGTCTTCTACTGGGTTTGGTTTAATATCTGTGCCTGCAGAATTATGTTTCAAGAGAGGCAGGAAGGCAGGAGGTTTTAGGGGAGAGTTGGGAGAAAAAAAGAAACGGTAAGAAAAGAGCAACTGAGAGAGTTGCATTTGTCTCATTGATTGTTATACCTCTAATTCTTTGCACAGTGGCAGGTACCTAGTAGGTATGCAATATATGTATTAAAATAAGAAAAGAATGAATAAGCAGTATAAAGATTACTGCTAAAAAAATCACTTCTTCCTTTCCAGTAACTCTTCTTTTGCCTATAGCGAAGCTTATTTCCTCTATTAAAAAAAATAACTCCATTTTTCCTTCTATTCTGTACCTATTCTCTCATTTAACCTCTAAACTTTATGAAAGATTGATTTAAACCTCTGACTCTATTTCTCTCTGCTCAGTAACATTATTTGGTTTCTGTCACTAACATTCCATTGCACTTTCAAAGGTCAGCACTGACTTCATCACCACCAAATTCAATGTTTCGTTGTTTTCTTTTCCTCTCAGTCCTTATGTGTCTGCAGTATTTCATAGTGAAAATAAATTCCTTCTATGTGAAATTCTCTCTTGTTGCTCCTGCAGTATTTCATCATCTTGGCTGTCATCCTATCTCTTTGACCAATCCTTCCCTCACCCCCTTTCACCTTCAGCTCTCTAAATATACATGGTACTATGTTTCTGTCTCTGCTCGTCTCTTCCCAAAATGTTTTCTTAAAAAATCCTCAGTTTGGGATTATCTCTACTCAGAAGATTCCTACACAGAATTTTCTTTTGAGGTTCAGTACCTCATTTCTAACTGTTTTCTAGACAGCTCCAGTTGAATAGCTCCCAGATATCCCTTCACCATGTCCAGAACTGAACTTATTATCGTGCCCTTCTCTTTCACCTAAATCACACACCCCTTCTTGGAGACTAGTTTGTCCACTCAGCTCTCCAAGTCACCCATTCACTCATTAATGCCCAGGACAATTTTTCATTCTTCACAAGCACTGCAATTTCTTGAACCACTATAGCACTTATTTTCTATACCAGCACTATCCAACAGAACTTTCTGCAGTGATGGAAATATCCAATATAGTAAGCACTAGAAATATGTAGCCTATTAAGCACTTAAAATGTAGCTAGTTCAACTGAGGCTCTTGAACCAGACTGTCTGGATGTGAATCCCAACTCCATTACTTAATAGTGAGGTGAACGTGGACAAGCCACTTAACACCTCTGTGCCTCAATTCCTTCGTAAGCCAATTAGCAAAACTAATAGCACACATGTCACATGGTTGTTGAGGGAATTAAATTATGTAAAATGGGTGCCTAGCACAAACTGAGCACTATAAAGTGTTAGCTGTCATTATTATTGTTATTTTCTATAACCTTATATTCTTGGTGAGGATAGAGGCCATGCCTTTTTTAATTTCTCCCCAATGCTTGCACATTGTTATGCCACCCAAAGAGGAACTCAATAAATATTGATTGTATGCAATGTGTAAATTAGAGAGTTAAAATCCCATTAACATGAACTAAAAAGGACAAATCGATTTCCTCATTTAAGCAAATCATAGAGTCAGAAACTAGGACACAGGCTATCAGGGGCTGGGGTGAGTGTAAGGAATGGGGAGTTAATGCTTAAACGGTAAAGAGTTTCTATTTGGGATGATGGAAAAGTTTGGTCATGGATGGTGGTGATGGTAGCACAACATAGTAAATGTAATGAACAGCATTGAAATTATATTTGAATATATAATTCAAAAAAAGGGGAATTTTCAGTTATATATATGTTACTGGAATAAAAATTTTAAATAATATATCCACAGGAACCTAACAACACAGTGAACCTTAAACCATGAACTACAGTTAATAGTACAATTATAAAAATGCTCTTTTATTAATTGCAGCAAACATACTACACTAATGCGAGGTACTAATAATAGTGTAGTATATGGGAACTCTGTCTTTTATGGATGTTTTTTCTGTAAACCTACAACTTCTCTAATAAAAAATTCAAAAAAAGTTAAAAATGTATTTCTTATTTACAATTTTTTAAAAGGTTAAATACTGTAAGTCTTGTTTGCATAATTAAGAATACCCATGCATTTATACCAGTTCCATTAGCCTTGGGGAATAAAATTAGAAGATGGGAATAAATGAATATACCACAAAACAAAACTTTTCTCCCTTTTCCATTCAGTTCAGTTACGAACAATCTCTGCACTCAATAATAAATTGAAATAGTTAGTAATACATTAAACTCATTAATTCACCCAAGACTTAGAATTAAACAATTACATTATCACCTTCATAATCTCTATTTTTAGATGGCTTTTAACAGATTTGATGTGAGCTAAATGGGGCAACTGTTTCTAAGAGAGTTTTTAAGAGTGTATATTCATGGATCCACATCAATTCTGGAGATCTCTTCTCACAGGTTTCAATAACACAGAAGCCATAACTGCAATATAAAAGTTGCTACAGAAGACAGTGTTCTGAGCTATTTAGGTAAAGGCTTTATTAGATTTAATCATACTTTATAAAGGGAAAAACTGCTCACTTTATTATAACAATAGTCAAAATGATTTACATGTCTATGACAAATTTTCTTGAGGTTACAGTTTTAAAAAAGTCTTTCACTTATTGTGTCACTCAAGAAATGCATTCTTCTCAAAGACAGGAGAAAGAGATCAAACAGCCCAGGATACAATGAACAGTAATAAAAGCAAGGCCATTTTTGACCCCACATGCCCCATTTTCCACAATGATGCAATTCAAGTCAGACTGGTTTTAAAGGAGTCGTCCATTACTACCACACTCATTCCAGTAAAATTAGTCATATTATTAATATGACATTTGGTCTTTGACTACATGTAGTTTTTATTCCAACATCCTTCTGGGAAGTTTCATTACATCCTCAGTGTTCCTTCGAACTACAGAGGGCTCAAAAATCTGCAAACTTTATAGTGTAAGCAGACTCAAGGGAACTCTAACTGCACTTTCTCCAAAGACAGGATTTTCCAAAGGGAATTGCCGCTGTTACTTCTAAAATTTGATGATAATCCTGAAAGTTAATCAATCTCAGTACCCAGTACAGAAGGCACATGCATATCTTCATGCAGATACAACGAAGCCTTCACCCTCATATACAGGGGACAGCTGAGACAAAGCATCTTTTGGAAACGCTTGTCACCAGTAACACCCAAGACATTTTTTACATTTCTATTATCCTCTGTTATCGTAAGTTTTGGGCTTTTATTGGTTTTTCAAATTCCTATCCCCAAAACTGTTTTCTGCTTCCTTTACTCATCACTCAACCCTCAATTGTTCCCTTCCTCCACATTTTCCCACTGGAACCCTATTCCACAGTTACAAAATTCCATTACTTTCTATCTCAACCACATTTTATTAATGATACCTGCTTTTATCCCGGATACAACTTCCTCCCTGGACACAAGAGGACCACTCAAATGGATGTTATTTATTCTTCAATATTCTGATTAGACTGCAGTCAAGACAGGAAACACCTCACTTATTTGTCAAGGCTACTTCCAGTAAAATATTCCTCTATCTTTATATTAAGAAACCTGTGTTCTTTTGAGACTTTTTTTTTTTTTTTACATGGGCAGGCACTGGGAATCGAACCCAGGTCCTCGGGCATGGCAGGCAAGCACTCTTACCTGCTGAGCCACCGTGGCCCGCCCTCTTTTGAGACTTTGGATCTACAACTGTACCTCCTCTTCCCTTGCTTCACTGTTTATACCTAATAGCCTCCTATTAGCAACTGACTGGTAATCTTCTACTCTGAATTTTGTCATCAATCACTTATAATTTCCAATTGGAAAACCCATTCTACACTACTCAGTGTTCCTCACAGTACTATTCACCTACACCAGAATCTCCTCAGGTGCTTCTTAAAACGCAGTTCTCTGGGTATCATGTATAGTTCTGAATCAGAATATCTGAGGGGCAAGGACTAAGAAAAAGAATTAAAAGACTAAGACTGTCAGACTGGTTATAAAAACAAAAGTTAATTATTTACAAGCATACCTTAGGTACAAGGACACAGAAAACAGAAAAGTTAAAAGATAGAAACAAATGCACCATGCAAATACTAGCCAGAAAATAAGCTGGTGCAGTTATTTCAATAATAGACAAAACAGACTTGAAGGGAAGATGTATACCAGATAGGGAGAGGGAGATACATAATGATAAAATGCTAAATCCTTCAGGAAGTTTGAGCAATCTCAAATTAGTATAACCTAACAATATAACCTCAAAATATATACACACAAAACTGACCATTAAAATGAGAAATAAAGACAAATCTACCCTTGTACCTATAGATTCTAACACTCATTCCTTAGCAACTGATAAAGGAAGCAGAAAAAAACCAGAAGAGAAACAAGAGATTTGAACAAAATAATTTAACAAATATAACAGAGAACACAATCCTTTCAAATGCACATGGACTAGTAACCAAAATTGACCATACACTAGGAGGACATAAAACAAATCTCAACAAATTTCAAACCATACAGCATATATTCTTTGAGTACAATAAGCTAGAAATCAATAATTAAAAGATATTCTCAAATGTTTGCAAATTAAGCAGTACACTACTAAATAACCCATAAATCAAAGAAAAAAATAACAACGGAAATGAGACAATATCTGAATGGAATAAAAATGAACAAAATTTCAGAGGTGCAGCTAAAGCTGTACTTAGATAGAAATTCAGAACTTTAGCACTCTAAAAGAAAGCCTGAGAAAATTAATGAAACAATTGCCCATTTCAAAAGCCAGAAAAAAGCAAACTGAACCCAAATGCAAAGATTTAATAAAGAGCAGAAATTAATGAAATAGAAAACAAACACATACTAGAAAAAAATCAATGCAGGCATAGATTTAGATGCAAATATCTGAAAAAATACTAGCAAACAGAACCTAGTGATATGTCAAAGACTAATATGTTAAGACTAAGTTGAATTTATTCCAAGACTACAGTTTATTTAAAATTTAAAAATCAATCAACAAATTTACACAGATATGATTACCCTGAAAAAGCAACACCTACTCATAATCAAGTTCTCATCAAAATAGATACATAGGGAAACATCTTTAATCTGATAAAGTGTACTTAAAAAAAAACTTACAGCAAACACTATACTTAGTATTATACTGAAAATGTCCATTGAGATTGAGAATGAGACAAATCAGATGCCCATTATCACCACTGCCATTTAATACAATAACACAAGGTGGGGGGGGGACAGAGAAAGGTACATCACATGAGTATACTGGATTATGCATAGGGATGGGGCTGAGGAATAGACAAGTGCAAAGCACTAGAGAGCAATTTTGCATCTTTTAAGAGTCTCTGGTCCTCCCAAAAAAACTATAGGCTAGACAGAGGAGACATTATTTATCTCTATTTTTTAGTTGATATAACTAAGGCTCAGAGAGTTCAATTTACTAGTCTGAGTTCATTCTTTAATAAGCAAAAGGCAATGTTGGGATTAACCCAGGACACGGGAGTTTAAATCTAAGTTTATTTTCAATATGTCATGCTCTCTCACAGAAAGGGAGCCCAGAAAAAACCCAAAGGGAAATTTTGGCCAGAACTTGCTATTGGTTCTGCCAAACCGAAACAAAGTTGCTAGAGAACTCATTACCTAAGACTCCTTCTACTTCCATATCTAGAACTTTGGACAACATGATATGCTGAAATGATACAGACAGGTCCCTTTCCACTTCAAACTCATAGAAATGCTAGAAAAGTTTTTCCGTTTTTTTTTTTTTTAAGAAAAGGACAAGTTCAAGGAAGAAAAAAAGGGAAATATCCATATGCCAGAAATGAAGAAAGAACTGAAAACTTCAAATCAGAGTGAGAAGTGAGAACTGACCCAGATTCAAACACAGCCCTGGGAGCTTATGTCTGGAGTTTTTGTGCCTATCTAGGAATAGCAGATCTCTTTTCTAGCTTTTAAGGCAAGGAGTATGTGGGTGAATGATAAAAACTAGATTATAGTTCCCTTCATGAAATCTAGACCCTTGTTGGATGCCCACTCTGCCCACTGGCTCAGGGAAGCAACAGAAACTTATTGTCAGGGACATTGGGTAGGGGTGGTAAAGAGAAATGGAAACCTCAGGCCTGTGTTACACTTGGATGTTACAGAAATTTATACTACCTAGGCAGCATGGAAACTCTCAGTTAAGAAATGAATCTAAAAACTGGTTGCAGACTATTGAAATTTCTACAGCCCTGGCAGTACAGAAATATAAAGGTATTATGTAGGGATACTTTTACAATAGAGCACACAGGAGCTTCATAGGTAGAGTAAAAAGTTCTGAAGATGTGATCATCTTCAAGGAATTACAAATAACACAATGAGATACATTTCTCTGAGGAAGAGGCAACACATATAGCAAAAAGAATATTTACACCTCAACACAAGAAATGTTGGAACAATACAAAAGTAAACATAAAATAAGTATGTTGGGAATAATTAAAAAAGAGAACCATAATGAAAGATCAAGACATTTTGAAAATTTTTGACAAAAAGGACTAAAGGAATGCCTATTAATTAAAAATTATAGTTACTGAAATGAAAAACTGAGCAGATCTATTAAAACTCAGATTAGACATAACTGAAGAGATTCTTATTAACTGGAAGGCAGATCTGAGGGCACACCCAGAAGGCAGCAAAGAGAAAACATGAAAATGCAATTAAGAGACACAGAGGACAAATATCTGTAGACATTCAAAGGAAAGGATAAAGGGAATGGAGGAAAGAAATTAAAGTGATAATAGTTTAAAATTCTGATAAATGAAGAAAGACGGGAACACAACAAATTCTGGATAGAATGAATAAAAACTAATCTACAACTACCACACATAGGTTAGCAAAACTGCAGAACACCAAAGATTAAAAAACAAATAAAAAACACTGAAAAGCAACTAGAGAGAAGAAATTATCTTAAAAGGAATAATAAGTAGGCTGGCAGATTTCTAAGTAGCAGCAATATAAATCAGAGACTATGGAACATTAGCTTCAAAGAACTGAAGGAAAATAATTACTAATCTAGCTAACTACCACACCTTCCCTTTTTGTTTTTTAACTCAGAAAAGAAGCAAGGTATGCCAGCAAATGAAAGACTTGCTCAGGAGCAGCTGGGATTTGCAAAGACCAACAATATCTGGGAAGATATTTAATTTAGTTAGTAGGAATGCACCTTTGTATGGGAACAGATGACCTAGACCTGAGACTCCCTCCAGAAGCTTTTGCCTTTATACTACACTGTATTTCTAGCCAAAATTTGGCAAATTTGGCAGCTTTAGTGGCAAAGGCTTAGGGACAATATTTATGACAGTATGCTAAGTAAACTCTAGATAAATAGTACAGTAATTAAAACTGAGGTCTCTGGAATCAGACTAAGTTCAAATCTTGGCTATGAGCTGAGTGAATTGCTCAAGTAACTTTACTTCTCTGTGCCTTAGTTTTTTTAGCTATATCTTGCAATTTAAAAATGATTAAATAACAAAGACATGTTGAAAGCATTTGCCTTAGTGCTTGAGATACAGTAGGTGCTTAATAAATCCTAGCTATGACTGAATCTTGGCTACAGTACTGTAATCTGATCATATACAAGGAATTATGACTATCTAGAATATAACTCTTTAAAAACTAAAATATGAAAAGAACATACTCTCACATCCACTGAGCAGCCCACAGTCCATGATGGATTTCCAAGCACTTGATTTTGGCATAGAAGATGAACTAGTGAAGATTTACCAACACCTGTAAAAGATTTAAGAACTCTATTAATGTAAGTATAAAAGATATGCTGAAATATATTCTGGCAAGGGTATGACAGAGTATGTAGTAATAATGATATGTAAAGTTTGGTCATTTAAATTACATTGAAACTGTACTAACAATAAGCTTTATTGAATAAGATGAATAAGATGGTTGAGGGCAATGGTTCTTAGTTTTAGCATGCATAAGAACTACCCGGGTAGTTGTTAAAACACAGATTACTGGACCCCTCTCCCAGAGTTTCTCATGCAGCAAGTGAGGCACAAGAGTTTGCACTTTTAACAAGTTCCCCGATGATGGTAATGCTACCAGTCCAGGGGCCTCACTTTGAAAAACACTGATCTAGGGCAATTTCACACAACCTAATCCCTTCACTTTTGAATGATTTTACCTATATTTAGCCTATTTAGAATGTTTACACATCTTGGAGGTAATCTCCATCCTGCACATCCATTGTAGAGGTCCTTTCTATAGAACTGTTAGAAGGTGCTCCAGATTGTGCTTGAACATAATTAAGGAATTTCATGAGTCCATATTTAGTTACTCCAGTTTTCCCATATGGCAATTTAAAAAAGGGAGCCAACTACTTGACCCTGATCTACCCTTGAGAAAAAGGGAACAACTCTATTCCCTCTTCTACACGCTGGCCCTTTATCTTAAGACAACGCTTTCTCTTCTTTTCAGATCTCTTGGGCTCAGGGAAGTCTAGCTATAAAATGCTTGGAGCACAATTTCAAGATCTGTACGAAAAGGAAAGGGAATGAACTCTCCCTTTATCCTGTGTGGAGTCACTTATTCATTTAAGAGTCTTTTGGGGATGCAATATGTCAAGCACGGGTGACGAATCTTCATGCATCACCAATTGTATCAATTGTGTTACTGTACATGAAATTCTTGCTTATGTTTATTATTTATAAAATGATATTTACAGAAAATCCAGATCTAAAAAAGGAAGAAAAAATCACCTGAAGACTATACCGTCACAATCTACAAAGGCTATGATCACACATACCGTGTACTTACAACAACATAAAACTTTGCTTATACAGTTTATTCTTTCTAGAATATTCTATCCCACCTCCCTCCCTCAAACTTTGGCTTGATAAATTCATCTTTCAAGACTCAGCATCATTCCAGTTATGAAGTTTTGTCTGACTCCATACAAGTAGAACCAAGCATACTCTTTTCTGGGTCTTCAATGTACTCTGTATATTTTCCTACAAAGCACTTAAAATACATTATTACAGGAAACTTCCCAGGAGAGAGCAGAGTAGGGAGCTCCAGGACTCAGTCCTTCCACCATATCAGCCATTAAACAGCCAGGAACTGTCTGAAACAATGATCTGGAGCTTCAGCAGCCAGAAGAACACTGTACAGCATCCAGGGAAGAAAAGGAGGAAGATGCTGATAAACTACAGTAAAGAACAGTGAGATGCTCTCTCTGCACAGTGGCTGCTGGTACCCATACCCAACTCTTGTGGTGGGCTTCCTTAGAGTCTTGGCCCTGGCTGGATCATTAGGGATAGAGAGAGACATAAAAATCCACTTCCCCAAGAACAGTGATAGGCATGCTGGATTAGTACTCTCAGCTTTTGTTTAGGGAATTAAGATTGCTGGGCTCTGGCTCTGAGCTAGTGTTTAAACCTGCCCTGAACAAAGTGGGCAACAGCCACTGTTTCAACCCTGCTCTGGATAGGGACAGAGTTGGAACAGATTTAAAGACTCAGTGCTTCTTCAGGGTTCCATGAGATAGTTAGCTAAAGGACTGCATTTACTGGACAGACCAGGAAAGCATAGATTTTTGGAGCTGTCAAAGAGGCTTTTGGTACCCTTCCAGATCCCCTCCCAAGAGCACTTTCAAGCCAGTATGTGTCCCCTTCACCCTTGACCCTGTTTTGTCCCTTAGCTCCACTAACAAAGAAAATAAAATTGGAAGTGAGGGTGGAACATTAGTACTGAATTTAAAAGGATCATTAAGAGGAATTATGAACAATTGTATGTCACAAAATTAAAAATGATCATAAGAGGACACTGAATGATTGTATGCCAACAAATTAGACAACCCAGATGAAATGGACAAATACCTAGAAATACTTGAACAGCCTACACTGACTCTAGAAGAAACCGAATACGCAAACAAACCAATCACAAGTAAACGATTGACTCATCATGAAAAATCTCACAACAAAGAAAAGCCCAAGACCAGATGGATTCACAGGTGAATTCTAACAATTATTCTGACAAGAATTAATACTAATCGTGCTCAAACTCTTCCAAAAAATTGAAGAGGGCATACTACCTAACTCATTCTACAAGGCCATTATCACCCTAATACCAAAGCCAGATAAAGATACACGAAAAGAAAATTTCAGACCAATTTCTCTTATGAATATAGATGCAAAAATCCTCAACAAAATACTTAAAATGAAATCTAACAGCACATTAAAAGAATTATACACTATGATCAAGTGAGTTCTATCCCAGGTATGCAAGGGCGGCACAACACAAGAAAATCAATTCATGTGAGTCACTGATTGTATACCAAGTATTAAATGTTCATATGTTAAGAATGTTTGTGTTTGAAGATTGTTTTGTTTTGTCAATAAAAAGAAAAAGAAAAAAGAAAATCAATTCATACATCACATTAAGAAATCAAAGGGGGATAAACCACATGAGTCTCTCAATTGATGCAGAAAAGCCATCTGACAAAATCCAGCATACTTTCTTGATAAAAACACTTCAAAAAATTGGAATATTAGGAATGTTCCCCAATACAATAAAGGCACATATGAAAAACCCACAGCTAACTTATACTCAATGGTGAAAGAATGAAAGTTTTCCATTTTAGATCCTGAACAAGACATGGACGTTCACTCTCACTACATTATTCAATACTGTGCTGGAAGTTCTGGCCAGCACATCCCAATTGGAAAGGAAGAAGTAAAATTTTCTCTATTTGCAAATGACATGGTCCTATATATAGAAAGTCCTGAAAAATCTATAACAAGATACTAGAGCTAACAAACTAGTTCAGCAAAGTGGTGGGATACAAGACCAACAGGCAAAAATCAGTAGTGCTTCTATACACTTGTAATGAGCAATTAGAGATGGAAATCAAGAAAAAAAATTCCATTTACAATAACAATAAAAGAATCAAATGCCCTAGGAATATGTTTAACCTAGGATGTAAAGACTAGTACACAGAAAACTACAAAACCTTGCTAAAGAAATCAAAGAAGATAAATAAATGGAAGGGCATTTCATGTCCATGGACTGGAAGATTAAATACCATTAAAATGTCAATTCTACCTAAATTGATTCATAAATTCAACACAATCCCAATCAAAAGTCCAACAGCCTACTTTGCAGAAACAGAAAAGCCAATTATCAAATTTATTTGGAAGGGTAAGAGTTCCTGAATAGCTGAATAATCTTGAAAAATGAAGTTGGAAGACTCATACTTCCTCACTTTAAAGCATAATAACAAGTTACAGTGGTCCAAACAGCATGTTACTGGTATAAGGATACATATATTGACTGACAGAATAAAATTCAGTGTTCAGAATTAGTACCTCACATCTATGACCAACTGATTTTTTAAAAATATTTTAATATAATTTTATTGAGATATATTATAGATTCACATATCATATAATCATCCAAACTGTACAGTGGTTTATATTATCATCATATAGCCATGCATTCATTATCACAACCAATTTTTGAACATTTTTGTTACTCCAAAACAACAAAAATAAGAGCAAAAAAGAATACCAAAACATCTTATACTCCCCCATTATTTGTTTACTTTTGTCTTATTTTTCTTACTCATCTATCCATATAGGATAAAGGGAGTGGCAATCTCAAGTTTTCATAGTTGATGGTTATGCCTTAAAAGTTCTATAATTACTCAATCATCTTCAAGACACAAGGCTATTGGATTAAAGTTCAACAGTTTCAGGTATTTCCCTCTAGCTACTCCAATACCCCAAAAACTGAAAAGGGATATCTGTATACTACATAAGAATAACCTCCAGATTGACCTCTCAATTCTATTTGAAATTTCACAGTACTGAAACTTAATTTTTTTATCATTTCTCTTTCCTCTTTTGGTCAAGAAATCTTTCTTAATCCCACAATGCCAGCGCCAGGCTTATCCCTGGGGGGTCATGTCTGTTGCCATGGAGATATATACTCCTAGAAGTCCTATTCCATGTAGGGAGGAGGGCAGTGAGTTCAACTGTAGAGTTGGCTTAGACAGAGAGGCCATATATGAGAGACAAAAGAGGTTCTCTGGAGCTAACTCTTAGGAATAATCAAAAGTAGGCTTAGCTTCTCCTTTGAAGGGGTAGTTTCATAAGGGTAAGCCTCAAGACAGAGGGCTTAGCCTATAAATTTGGCAGTCTCCAATACTTGTGAGAGTATCAGGTCTTCCCCAAGTAGGGAAGTTCAATATTTCCACCTTTTTCACCAGTCCTCAAGGAGATTTGTAAATACTTTTTAATGTTCTGTCCAGATTACTCTGCGACGTATCAGGGCATCACACCAACCTGCATAAACCAACAAGATCTCACTCCCTATTCAGTGGTGCTTGCAGAAGCTGACCATACAAGTTAAATTAGACAGCGTGCTACCAAAACTATAATTTTTGCAACAAATAAACATCTCTTCCTTTGGTCTCACACTAAAGTTGAAGTTTTAAAGTACAGCAAATATAATCTTTTAGTTTTAGTCTGATTTACCTTAGTCCTACATAGGTCAGCTTCATTCATATCTCTAAGTGAAGTCTGATCACTTTTACAGTGTTTTTAACAGTTGTAGTATGGGGTAATACTGATTTTCATATGTAGAACTCAAGCTCTGAGACTCAGGTATCACACAAATATCCAAAGTTCTAGGAAACAACTAGGTTATATACAAACAGCTCAGCACCTCAGAATTTAGAAGTACAGTTACAACTCCAGAATAGATGTGACTGCTGTAGGAGCTTACAATCTAGGAACCTTTACAGTAGGCCTTCACTTGGTAACTTATGCTCTTAAATTCAATTCTCAGAGTTTGAACATTATAGTTAGTCCATGTTAGTGAGGCATTATAATATTTGTTTTTTCATTTCTGGCTTATTTCATTCAACATAAGTTCATTTGTCCAGCTGCATACCCCACAACTTCATTCTTTCCTGTGGTGGCTCAATAATCCATTGTGTGTATACACCACAGTTAACTCTTCCATTCCTCAGTCAGGCCAACTGACTTCTGACAAGGCTACCAAGTCCATTCTACCAGGTAAGGGCAGTCTTTAAAACAAGCAGTGTTGGAAGAAGTAGATATCCTCATGCAAACAAATGAAAGAGGGCCCCTATTTTACACCATATATATAAATTATAACTCAAAATGGATCAAAGATATAAACAAAAGAACAAGAGGTATAAAACTTCTAGAAGAAAGTAGATCTTGTGGTAGGCAATAGTTTCTTAGACTTTACACCCAAAGCACAAGCAACAAATGAAAAAATAGATATATGGGACCTCCTTAAAATTAAAAACTTTTGTGCATAGGAATTTGACATTAAAGTGAAAAGGCAACATATTCAAAGGGAGAAAATATTCGGACAAGGGTTTAATATCCAGAATATATAAGGAAATCTTACAATTTAACAATAAAAAGAAAAACAACCCAATTAAAAAATGGGCAAAAGTCATGAATGGACATTTGTCCAAAGAGGAAATACAAATGGCTTAAAAGCACATGAAAAGATGCTCAACATCACTTGCGATTAGGGAAATGCAAGCCAAAACCACAATGAGATATCATTTCATACTCACCAGAAAGGTGACTATTAAAAACAACAGAAAACTACAAGTGTTGGAGAGGATGTGGAGAAAGAGGGGCACTCATTCATTGCTGGTGGGGATGTTAAATGGTGCAGCTGCTGTAGAAGATAGTTTGGCAGTTCCTCAAGAAAGTAAGTACAGAATTACCACTACAAGGCATACCCCAAAAGAACTGAAAGCAGGGACTCAAACAGATATTTGCACACTTTTCTTCATGACGGCACTGCTCACAACTGTCCAAAATGGAAGCAATCCATGTGCCCATCAACCAATGATAAACAAAATGTAGTACATACATATGTTGGAATATTATTTAGCAATAAAAAGGAATGAAATCCTGATGTGTGAGACAACATGCATAACCTTGAGGACATTATGTTGAGTGAAATAAGCCAGGTACAAAAGGACAAATATTGCATTATCTCACTGTTATGAACTAATTACAAAATGCAAACTCAAAGAGTTAGAATCTATAATATTGGTTAGCAGGAGATACAGTGGGGTTATAGAATGGGGAGTTGAAGCTTAACTTGTGCAGAATTCCTATTTAGGTTGATGGTAAAGGTGTGGAAATGGATGGTAGTGATGGTAGCACATTACTGTGAGTGGAACCAACAGCACCGAACTATAGAGGTGAATGTGGTTAAAGGGGGAAACTTTAAGACGTATATTACTAGAATAAAAATTAAAAGATAAAGCATAGGAATGTACAACATAGTGAGCCCTATTGTAGATGACAATCTATAGTTATAGTACAAGTATAAGAATGTTCTTTCATGAATTATAACAAATGTACTATATTAACACAAGATAGTAGAGTAATACTGGGACAAAATATACCTAATTTAAATTATGGCTGATAGATAATATATATATATATATATATTTAATCACATGATTGTATATCCATCATCATGAACATTTCTTAGAAAATTTGCATCAATTCAGAAAAAGAAATAAAAACAAAACAGAAAAAAATGCATACATACCATACCCCTTACCTCTCCCTTTCATTGATCACTAGCATTTCAATCTACTAAATTTATTTTAACATTTCTTCCCCTTATTACTTATTTTTAATCCATATGTTTTACTCATCTATCCAAAAGGTAGATAAAAGAAGCATAAGACACAAGGTTTTCATAATCACACAGTCACAGCTGTATCATTATACAATCATCTTCAAGAAATATGGCTACTAGAACACAGCTCTGTATTTTCAGGGAGTTCTCTTTAGCCTCTCTATTACGTCTTAATTAAAAAGGTGATAATATAAGATTTTAATAATCTTTTTAATTATAACAAAGGTTAAAAAAAATGCTATCATCAATTGTAACAAATGTTCCAAACCAAAGGGAGGTGTTGGGGCTGGTGTGGTATATGGGGATCCTGTATTTATGCATAATTGTTTTGTGAACATACAAGTTCTCTAATTAAAAAAATACATGCTAATGTTTGTTTATAGTTTTATTCACCCTGTTCAATTTTTTTGCATTTGAAATCATGTTTATCTGTGCATTTATTTATTTATTTATGCATAGGCAGGCACCGGGAATCGAATGTGGGTCTCCGGCATGGCAGGCGAGAACTCTACCTGCTCAGTGAGCCACTGTGGCCCGCCCCTTATTTATTTTTAAATACAATTTTATTGAAATATTGCTGTAGTTTGTTAAAGCTGCCAGAAAGCAATATATCAGGAATAGAATGGCTTTTAAAAAGGGAATGTATTAAGTTAAAAGTTTATAGTTCTAAGGCCATAAAAATGCCCAAACTAGGACATCCAGGGAGAGATACCTTGTCAAGAAAGGCCTATGGCAGGCAGGCCACGTGGCTCAGCAGGCAGAGTTCTCGCCTGCCATGCTGGAGACCTGGGTTCAAGTCAATCCCCAGTGCCTGACCATGTAGAAAAAAAAAGAAAGGTCTATGGGTCTGGAACACATCTGTCAGCTGGGAAGGTATGTGGCTGGTGTCTGCTGGTCCTTTGGCTTCTGGTTTCAAAAAGCTTCCCTGGAGGAGTTTTCTTTCTGCATCTCCAAACATCTGCATCTCCTGATGGCTCTCAAGCAACTTTCTCCAGGCACTTGAGCTTTCTCCAAAATGGTCTCCCTTTTAAAGGACTCTAGTAAACTAATCAAGACCCACCTTGAATGGGGAGCTTCACACCTTCATCTAATCAAAAGGTCACACCCATAATTGGGTGTGTCAATCTCCATGGATCAATCAAAGTTTTCACCCCACAACACTGAATCAGGATTAAAGGACATGGCTTTTCTGGTGTACTCAACAATTTCAAACCAGCACAGATACATTCACACACCATACAAACGATCTAAAGTTTACAACAACTGGCTCATAGTATTACCACACAGTCGTGCATATATCCCTATGATCAATCTTAGAACATTTTCATTACTCCCATCCTGTTTAATTCTAAACTCTTTTGAGGGCTGGGGCTGGATGCTACTCAATTTTTAGTGTCCAGTACTGTGCCTAAATTAGTAATTATGAGTGAGTAAAATTTCCCATATTTTTACAGAATCCTTAAAAATAGTTTTAATGTCTCCATAGTATTTCAGAGACTAGACATAACAATTCACTTACCCATTCCCCCATTATTAGATACTTAGGGTCTTTTTAACTTCTCAATATCCTAAAAAAAGCTTTTATTGCTGTTTAAACTTTTGTTTAAAAGTAGAAAAATGTGCTTAATATAATGAGTAAAAAGAAATGAACATATAAAGTTTTCTTGATATATATAGTACAAACAGCTTTCATCTGGTTACATGGCTACCAGCCACATATGAGGCAGTAGATCTTGTTACATCTCAATAGTATCATATAGTTGCATTTTTACCTTTGTTAACTGGTAAGTAAAAAGAGACCTCTTGTTTTAATCTGCTTTTTTTTTTTTTACTTTCTGGCAAGATAATATTTCGTTCATCTTTGCTAATCAATTACCTTTTCCTGTTTATGAACTATCTGATGTGTTCTGCCCACGTTCTTATCAGTTTATATGACCTCTTTATATATTAAAGGTATTAATTTCATCTCGTGTATTTGAGTCATTTCCTTAGGTTTCTTTTTTATTATTTTAATTTTATTACATACAAATATTTAAGATTTTTGAATATTCAAACTTAGCTTTGCCGTTGTATTTATTACATTGCAACTGTATTTGTAACCATTAGGGTATATTGCTAATTTGTTAATGTTGGACCCATTTATCTGGGCACTTGGTTAATCTGATACAGGGCTTGAGCTTTTCATTTTGCTGTATAAGAGAAAATGTCTCTACTCAGTAATACTGTTCAGCTCTCCATTAATTAACTGCTTTGGGAAGAAAGTCTTAGCTATCACTGGATGAAATTCTGAACAGTAAGCACAGGTGAAGTGCTCAGAATAGTGGCTAACTTCATTTTTTTAAGAATCTGGGGGGTGGATAGGTTCTGATTCCATGTTATCACCATTAAAGCCAAATTAGATTAAAAGAATACATTTGGTTTCTTGGGAAGGGGGAAGCAATATAATTAAATGCCAGCTCCAAATGTAGCTGTAATATATTAAGCCTATTCCTAATATCTGAAAGAACAAAGAGAAAATTCTGTACGTGTTGGTGAAACTTTCAGGAAATTATCAAATACTTCTCTGGGGAAAAAAGTAAGTCTCTAAATCTCAAGTCTTTCCTTTATATACTTGTGAAATTCTCAAAATTCCATTGGGAGAATAATCCTTTATTCAAAAGTAAATTTTGAAGTTTAAATACAAAGGCAAATGTAGTGTAAAAAGTATATTCTAACCTGCCAGATAGTAAATTGTTCCTAAAAGGGAACTGACAAAAAGGCAATAACTGACTTAGTACATGCAGTATAACATTAGTGAATGTGTGACAAGAGTAATCATTTCCCTGGTGTGTAAGGCTGTGTCTTCTGTCTTACTTACTCAACTATGAAAGAAAGAAATGTTTACTAATTGCCTGATTACTTTTCCATATTTTATGCAGCAGATAATTCTACCCCTGTTACGGAATTTGCTGATTCCTCAGCACCTAATGCAGCACCTAATGCAGTGCCTGGTAAGCAGTAGGCACTCAAGCATTTGGGGGGAAGGGAGGGGAGGGAAAGAATAAATCTACTAGTTCCAACAGTATGTAACATGAAAGATTGTTAGATATAATATAAAGGGAAAAATAGGTGAGAGATAACCATGTTCCATAACATGAAGAAGTGCTACCAAGTGCTCTGGATTCCAGGCCTAAATCCGATTTGGTCTCTTGCCAAGTCTCTTGCTCCATACCTTATTTTCTTCATCTGCAAAACTAAGCAATCTGATTAAATTAACTTCAGCACCATTTCAAGCTCCATGACAAGAACTAGAGCTGACATGGTTGGTTTTTGCTCATGGAATTTCATAATACATTTCTTAGGGGCCTATTAAATTAATGCTTTCCGTGAAATACTTCGTAATTCAAAAATCTTCAGACAACGTGAAAACAACTCCCCATCTCCCAATTTGATATAGTTTTTGTAAGCTAGTTTTCAAACTCTCTGAAGTGAGTTCTGTCCACCTCCAAGAATCCAGCACAGTGTCTGCTCAGTGCACACACTCAAGGGTCAATTCAAGAAAAGCACATCCACTAAATTAACATTTATTTCGGGTTCTTAAAGAGTTTGGGATTGGGTATTACTGTGGGGAGAACGTGAGCAAGATATTAAAGGGGGGATGCAGATTTCAACTCTAGTTATCAAAATTTCAAGGTGTCAAAGAAGAATTTTAATACTAGGATTCCGTTGGGCTCAGCATTAATTATTAGCTGCTCCAGAATATGAGTCTTACCTTCATTTCTCTATTTCTCACAACCGTGTGCGTAAGTTTCAATGAAGTTTAAACGAGAAAGAAAATCAAGAAGCTCAAGTGAAAACAAAACAGGACCACCTATTTTATAAAGTTAGGTTTTCAAATGAGAGCGGATTCCGGGGTTCAAACTGGCTTTTCACAATCTCTCGGCCTCACTTTCATCACCTGTAGGGTAACGGCGCCGATTTCAAGATTAAATAAGTTAATATATGTAAAGTGCTTGGAACAGTGCCATTCTTAGCGGACGTTTGACTTCCTTAAAGAACAAAGTCTCTTCAAGGCGCGGTCCTACTAACATCTGTATCCCTAGCTCGGTGCTATCTTCTAAGACAAAAGAACTGATAATACATCTCCGTCTGAGTGAAACGCGGTGAAGGCGGAGCAGGGCCCGGGTTCTGCGCACCTAACCCCCGCGCCGCCGCCGTCTAGTCAATGCAGCAAAGTCCTCTGGGAAGTGTAGTTTTTAGACGTTGGAAAAGACTTCAGCCACGGGCCAAAGAGACAATTAAGCTGGGGGACAAGCAGTAAAGGGAGGATATTATCTGATAACTTAACAATGTCGGGCGCCCCAGAAGCGGGTTGAGCCACTCACCTGAGTCCCCCAACACCAGCACCTTCACACGATCCAAGGAAGCCATCTTGCCACCACCTTCCCGGGGTCAACGTCAGTTATAGGACGCTAGGCCAATTAGAGCCGGCCTGAAGGGCAGAGCCTTCGATTTCATTGGCCGGCCAAAGCGTGACTGCAGGTGAATGTAGGGAGGTGGTTTCCAAGGCTTGTCGCAGGAATAACGCGTTGACGTTGGCGCATAAGTGTCGTAGCTCGTTTAAGCCGGTAGTTGAGGCGCTGAAGGAAGCTGTAGTGGGAGTGTTCGAGCGTTCGCTTCGGTAAACCTTGTTCCCAATTCCTTGTTCCAGGTTCCCTGGCTCGGGGTCGCATTTTAGGCTTTCTCCTCCTTTTCACTCCTCTCTCCTTAACCACCCTCTGCCCTTTACCTACACTTCTAACCTGGACCTCTTTTTGGTCCTTCAAAGAACCATTAACCTCGGAGCAGCCCTTGTGCGACCGCGTTTTGGTTGGGTTTGGCTGCGCTGGGTTTGGTTACTGGTTTCAGCTGGGAGAATCCAAGGGAGTTTGGGGGCTCTGGGTCTCGTAGTGGGGAGGAATGAACATTTTTGGACCGGGCTAGGGAGGGCAGCTGGGTCCGGATGTTTGCCGCGAAACATGGGAAGGCGTGGAGAGTGCTATGAAATATGGTAATTATGAAAACAGCAGTTAGGTTTATAGAATCCAAGAAATTCTAGAACTGGAATACTTTACCGAAGTAACCTAGATTCCTCTCATCCTCTCTTTTTTCCTTTTATACTCCACTTTGCAGGGAGCATAATTTTTTAAAATCGCGAATTTGGTTCTTTCACCTTCTTGTTAAAACCATTTGAAGTTTAATAAAAGGCAACAGCCTTTCTTTTCTGGAAGCAGGAATGGAATAAATGAGTTGGGGAGGAGCAAGAGTGGGCTTGTTGGAAGAACACGTGCCTAGGTTATCTATTGAAAGTTTATGGTAATACTTTACTAACTGTGCTGGATCTGGGAATTCATTGGTAAACAAGATAAAGCCTTTGCTCACAAAATAATGTTTTAAGGGTGGGGAGAGAGATGGAGAAAGTAGAACTCTACTCTAAAGAAAGGAAAAGAGCCATAGGAGCGACTTAAAGAAGATGATTCTAATCTAACAAGAGAAATCTGGGAAGGCCTCTCACAGGAAATGTCATTTGAGATTTGAAGGATAATCAGAAGAAGGAGATTTGGACTTAGCTCTTGGGACAGATTGAATAGCAGGTACAATGACTGAAGTGGGAGAAAACCTGTTTGGCTCATGAAATTGAAAGATTGTCAGTGTGGCTGAGGCTAGGCTGACAAGGGTAAATAGAGGGCAGAGAATGCATTCATTTCAAATTTGTTTCTTTAGCTCTATGCTGGTGAACAGTAGTCCCTAAATGTTTTTGTGATTGGAATACATGTGGGTAAATGGTAGCCCAGCCTGTGTTTGGGTGTTTAGGCTGGTTAGGGATGAGGCTGGCAGGTATTTTGAATAAAAAGAAAAAACTCAGAAGTCACACACTCAGAAGGCCAGCCAAGCTTCTAACCTGTCTAAACGTGCCAACTGCGGTCACCTTCAGGTGCTTATTTGCATGTGGGGATGTGGTCTTTTTTTTTCTCAGATATTTTCAATTTTCAAGAGAAGCTGGAAGTTGAAACGTGTGAAATTTCACAATTTTTAAATGTTGGTAACTACAGAAATTTTTCAAGACTTTTTTTAGGTCAAACAATATGTGTATAGGTTACCACTTGAGACCTCTGTTTTAAGTTACTTTAAATATCCAGAGATTGAGTGGGAGATTCAGCAGGAGTGGGTAAGTAGAAATGGTGGAGTAGGGAAGTCATTGGTCAGAAGAAGAATTTCAGAATACGGAGATTTTGAACACAGTAGCACAGCACTGACTTCTTTCCTGGTTCATTTCTTTTGTACAGCTCTCTGCTGTGCATCTTTCTAGTGGTATTTCCTCAAAGATAAACATCTGAGTGCACACTGCTTCCAAACCTACTTTTCTGGTATTACCTATTTCTCAGATAATATTTATATATCAACCTTAATATAATAGCCGAAGACAAATAGCTATTTTTAAATTTTTCCTACTCTAATACCCCATTTTCAATATATTGTTAGTTCCTTTCAGTTTTGTTTCTGTATTGTTTCATTCATCCTGTCCTTTTCTTGGAATTTTTGGTTTTATTTTTTTTCTCCTCCCATTTTTGTTTTCCTTAGTTTTGACTTGATTGCTGTAGTTGCTAATACTCCCGCATTTTCTCCATTTTCACTCACTATAGACCGTTCCTCATATTGTTGAGTCACTTTTTTCTTTTTATTTATACTTTATTGTTTTTTTTAATTTCTCCCTCATTTTTTAAAGGACAGTTTTGCTGGATATAGAATTCTTGGTTGGCAGTTTTTCTCTTTTAATAATTTAAATATATCATCCCACTGTCTTCTTGCCTCCATGGTTTCTGCTAAGAGATCTGCGCATAGTCTTACTGGGCTTCCCTTGTATGTGATGGATTGCTTTTCTCTTGCTGCTTTCAAGATTCTCTCTTTCTCTTTGACCTCTGACATTCTGATTAGTAAATGTCTTGGAGTATGTCCATTGGATCTATTCTCTTTGGGGTATGCTGCGCTTCTTGGATCTGTAATTTTAAGTCTTTCATAAGAGTTGGGAAATTTTCAGTGATAATTTCCTCCATTAGTTTTTCTCCTCCTTTTCTTTATTGTTTTTTTTAATGCAGTTTTACTGAGATATATTCACACACCATACAATCAAGAGTCACTTTTAAAAATCTTATAAATGGCAGTACTTAGTTGTACTGTATTATGGTGCCAACCCTGAAAGAGAATTTTCCTTGAATTATTTCATTTAATCCATACGTCAACCCTGTGAGGAAGGCACTTTTAATCACTTTTTATATGAGGAAACTGAGTTTGGGAATTTTCCAGGGCATAGGGGTAGGAAGTAGAACTCAAATTCAAAATCCACTATTGTTGGATTACAGAGTGTTTATGTCACATCCATGTTTAAATCTTCAGAGGCCCCTCAAGTGTATCAGGCAAAGAAAACAGGCTGGTAAGTGACACTGGGACTTCCCTATGCAGAACGTGCATCGGAGGGATATATAATAGCCTGGTGCCCAGTTTGTCAGTGGTCAGTGACTTCTGTGTACATTACAGCCGCTTAAAGAGGTTTTAAAATTAGTGTGGTGCTTGACTTGGCCCTCCAAACCAGCTGAAAACAGAGTCTCTGGGAATGAGGTTGAGGGTTCTTATTATTTATTCTCCAGATGATTCTGTTTTATAGCCAGGATTGAGAACTGCTGGTCTGGAGCACAGAGTGTATTATGTATGTGTGAGGGTAGGGTAGGGGGTGAAGGTGACAGTGGAGAATCACTAGTAGGAAATAACTGAAAATTAGGTTAGAGGAAGATCATGGATTAGGCTAAGGTCTTTATTCTGTAGGTAATAGGGAGCATTATGGTGTGTGCAGATGGATGGTCTTTGGGAGATGCCCAGATATGTGTTTTAGGAAACTAGCAGCAGTGTGAAAGAAGGACTGGAGGAGGGGAAGGGGTAGGGACAGGGGCATGTAATAGATGAGATTTTATTTAGGACAAAGTGGAAAAGGTGTGATTGCAGAGGCAGTTGGGCTTCAGCAGATTATATTTGGGACGGTAAGGGGGAAGATAGCTGAACAACCAAGAGTACTGGAAATAGAGAGAGACTGTTTACTTAAATGTAGGGTGACCATATTCCCAAATTTCCTGGAGCAAGGACTGTTGTGGATAGATTTCCTGCTGTTAATTATTTTTAGCAACCCCATCCATTCTCAAGTGCCCCAGTTTGGACAATAAATTTTATATCCTCATCTTAAATGGATTTTGAGGTTGAAAATGACAGCTGTTATTTCTTTAGCAAAGTAGTCTTTAGAGACATATTGAGCACAATCAGTTTTTGATTACACATGCTAATGTGTAGTAGCAAGTTGAATAATTCCATAAAGTAGCCTAGAAGTTATGCTTGTTATTTGATGACAGAGACTAGGAAAGCACAAAGAAGGGCAGATTGGAACTGAACCTGTGGGACCAAAAAGATAGAGCATTAGCTAGGTAGGTAGGAGAAATGCAGTTTCTGGAGGGGGAAATACTGGATTATTTGTTCAGTTGCATTTATTTGCAACTTTCCTGTTCAAAAAAAGTCTTACTCTGTAGGTAAACATTAAACACTATTGAAATGTCACCTGCTGAAAACTAGTCAGTCAGCACTTGCTTAGTTACACCAAATCTTTTCCAAGATTGGAGATGTTTTGAGTGATGGCTCATTGATTTGTTTGACTCTCCAAAGTAGAATACCTTCTTGCTGTCAGTTTGTATAACTTTTCCTTTTTTGAATTCTGTACATTTGAATTCTCTTGGATTTCATTAAAGACTTTCTACTCTGACTCTTTTTTTTTTAAAGTTTTCTCTTTTAACCTTGTACTTCATCATCTTTCTATTCCAGCAGTTCTTAGAAATATTGTGGTTTTTTAAAATTTGTGTTTTTTTTTTCTCCTATTAGGAAGAAACGTCCTTTATTAGAGGTTTATTTCATTTCTTCTATATGGAAGGCCTTACTTTCCCCCAGTTTCCCGTACCCCAAACTTTTCTCTGCTTATTCATGCCCTCCTTTTTCAACCTAAATATCACATTCCCCATGATCCTTTCTTTGATTTCCTTTTTTCATTCCTTTGCACATCTAAGTGCTTTGGGTCTTCATTATAGTTCCAGTTACGTTAGGTTTTTATATTATAACTGTTGTGTATGTTTCTTTGGCTTACCTTAATGTATTTGTCTCTATATCTTGGACTACAGCATGCATGTGGGTGCTTAGTAATCTTCATTGAGTAAATGCTTGAGTCCATTTTGGGGACAGTAAGAAGTAAGAGGGGGGCTGATCTGTTTTAAAAGGAATAGTATGAACTTGTGATATTTATTTTTTGATATTTGTCTGCCATTCTTTAGTCTTTTGGATGCTTCTGAAGCCCATGTATTGTGTGCTGCCAATGAATATATAAAACAAAACAAAAAATCAAAACTGGATTCAAGTACAGTATGTAAACCAAATTGGAGAGGAAAACAAAATGCACCAATTTGATACTGCTTTGGAGTTGAACCCAAGCATTTGTCTGGCATCCTTAAACCTTAGGATGACAGAAACACTTTAGGACCAAATGTTCAGGCCAGGGAAACTGAACTCCTAAAGATCTGGCTTTTGTTTGGTCTGAAAGTATTATATATAATCTCTAACCACTAAGATAGTGACAGTTTGTATAAATATACATGAGGACCTGCGTAATTATCCTCCAAAAAAAAAGAAGTGAAGGTATCTTTTTCCTCTCATATACATGTAGATAAAGGAAAAGCTGGAAGAATGTTTAGTATGTAGGCACAAAAGAACAAGTTTATAGGTGAGTGGAAAGAGAAGTTGCCAGTGATCAACAAAATCTAAATTCAGTAGGGTAAAAAACAACCAGTCCATATGCATTTAAAGCCAACTCTCAAGGGAGACATTTTGAAAGTTTGTAGGAGCAGATTTGGTTGTCACAATGTTTAAGAATCTGCTGCTGATACTTAGGTAGAAAATATCAGCTACTAGATGTCTTCCAAAGAGCAAGATAGTTCTGTACAAAAAAGAATGGCCCTATGCAATGTTCAGATATCCTACTAGACATTCATGTAAGAGAATGACTTAAATGTAAGCCTATTACCCAATTCCTGTTTTACAGAGTAACACAAAAGTATTTTTGTGTTATCTAAATATGTAATGAGTATATTATTTGTGTCCACTTATTTCCTTTACTTTTTGCATTAATGGCTTCTGAGCTTTACTCCAAACTTTTTCAATATATATGGGTGCAAGCATATGGCTACTTCTTATCTCTTCTTGTGTAGTCATGCCTGAGTATTTATGATCTGAAGTAAACATTTTATTATAAATAACTTTCCTTTATTACAGGTATGTCATTATATCCCCCCCATAGGTGTTTAGGTAGGTTACTTAGGAATTTTCTTTTATTATAATATGGATATCAAAATATTTCTTATCAAAAGGGCTGTTGGACCTAATAGGGTAGATAACCACTGTTTTCAAATAAAAGGTTCGGTAGAAACTAATAACAGAATGTGATACCCCATGGAGGTATCTTGAAGGAATGTCTGTTGAAAATTTTCCTACCATGTAGGAAAATTTCAGTTGAAGTAGTCTGTTTGGAAAACCTGGCCACTTTTAGATTGAAACATATTAAATCAGTAAGAAAGCTATCCTTGTAACAAGTGTTTCCTAAGCACTTTACCTACCTTCTTATTCGTCACAACCAACAAACCCGTTGAGGTATGTGGTTATCCTTATTTCTCAAGAGTGTATAGTGTGGCTTGAAGTTATTTAAGGGATTTGCTCAGGATCACACAGATACCAAAACACAGACTGTCTAACTCTTAATTCCAAAGCCCAGGCTTTTTAAGCAACTATATGTATGTCTAGCCCATGCCAGTAGGACTTTCAGAAGACAGCTTTCTTGGTCATGACATGCGAATTGTTTTGTCCTTACTGAAGGATATCCTGTAGGACATCCAGTATATCCTGTGCTATTTCTTTTCTTTTTTAAAAACTGTATGTATTTCTTAATTGGTTATCAGATTCAACTTTGCAAGGTTGGTAAAGTGCTCAGTTTTTTTAGGTTTACAACAGTTAATGATTTTGTCACATGACTGCAACAGGTAATAACTTATATGCTTATTTATGTGTTGTGGTTTTATTATGAGATAGCGACTATATAAAACATCCTAAAATTTAGATTGGTAGAAAAATTTTACTTGGAAGAAATAAAGATACTTTAAGGATATGCCAACTGCTAGGTTTCTGAGGAAGTTTCCAGCACTCTTGAAGATCTATATTATTAAAAATAGTAAGCACTTCTTTTTGCTTTATTATGTTTCTCTTTCTGAGATAAAATGGACTTGCTATAATACATCATTTTTATAAGTAATAAATTTCTTATTGTAATCAAGCACAGTGTAGATTGTGAAAGTAATCATTTAAGAACTATGCCAGGCTTTTTAGGTGTAATCTGTTCTGTATTCTAGAAGAAAATCTTGCTCTTCTCAACTAAATTTTAGTTATTAAAAGTCTTTTAAAAGAATGTTCGAGCACCTTTGTGGCACCCCCAAAATAGTGGCAGCTACCAATAATGGGCTGCTTATTCTAGATTTGAAATGATTACCATGTCCTTATGCCTAGCTAATGTTCTTTCTCTCTCTTTTTGTTTTTGAATTCTGTATATTAGAAGTTTAAGTTACTGCTAAAGATGGCAGACCCAGATGTCCTCACGGAGGTTCCTGCCGCATTGAAAAGATTAGCTAAGTACGTGATCCGGGGATTTTATGGCATTGAGCATGCTTTGGCCTTGGACATCTTGATCCGAAACCCCTGTGTGAAAGAGGAGGATATGCTGGAGCTGCTCAAGTTTGATCGGAAGCAACTTCGGTCAGTTTTGAATAATTTAAAGGGAGACAAGTTCATCAAATGCAGAATGAGGGTAGAGACTGCTGCAGATGGGAAAACCACTCGCCATAACTACTACTTTATCAATTATCGCACTCTTGTTAATGTGGTAAAATATAAATTGGACCACATGAGAAGGAGGATTGAAACTGATGAGAGGGATTCTACCAACCGGGCTTCCTTCAAATGCCCTGTCTGTAGTAGTACTTTTACAGACTTAGAAGCTAATCAGCTCTTTGATCCTATGACAGGTGAGGTTTATCCAGTTTATAAATCTTTCTTTTAAATCATTTTGTAAGATGAAATGTATGCCCTTTTCCTTAAGTTGATTCATTAAATTTTAAACCAATTGTGTATACATTATAAAAGTGAATGGCTCAGTGTGAGTCAGTGTACAGTCATTCTTACTGTCCTGTGTAGCTGTCATTTACTTTAGGATCTTTTGCACAGGTGTTCTTTACAAAGGAATATGCTCATCCATGTACTGTTCTCTCACCTTGGCCCTCCAACTCTGCCCCTGCTCCTCATTAACAGCTGAAGTCTCATCTGAAAGGCTGATTTCTCTACCACTTTCATGCTATTCTGACAACTTTACTTTTGATCTGCTTTCAACAAATAGTTAAGCATCTACTTGTGCCAGTTACTGCCAGACTGTTATAATACAGTATGTTAAATGCTTTATGAGTGGAAGTACAAAGTGCTATCAGGAGTATATAATTAGAGCATCCAGTCTGGACTCAGAGATTTGGGGAAGGCCTCTAGAAGTTAAGTAATGAATGAGATCTAAAAGATAGTATGAGTTTGTCAGTTTGTAATTAGATACCTACTGATGAAAAATTAGTTGTTTCTACTACTTTGATATTACAAATGGTTACAATAAATATTCTTATGCCAATGCCAAAAAAAAGTTAACCAGATGAAAAAGATAACTCTATTAAAGTTAACAGGTAAATATATATAACAACATATAAATGTAAGTATATATAACAAGTATAATATATATAACAATATATAAATATAAACACATATAACAAGTGGATAGATAGTTACTGTCTTAAAATGAGCCAGGCATTAATAGAAGGAAATTGTTAACAAAAGATATGTAATTTGCCTCATTTATTTAAATACTTTAGTTTTAAGGATTTTTCTTATCAACACAGAATAGATAAAACATGTTTTTAAAAAAATATAATATGTCTAGCATTAACGTGATAAATTTTAAAGTTCTGGGTTGTTTAATTATTTTGTCGTGGTGTTATTTGTAAACTGGGAAAGAAGGTATAAATTTGCTAATTACTCTGGATCAATTTTGTATCTTCTAGAGGTAAAAATCTATAGAAAGAGTCAATACTGTTAAGTTAGATTGTCCCTTTATTATGGCTGAACTCAGGAGTATAGGTTATTTTTAATTCTTAAATCTGCCTTTTTGAAAACTTTATCAGAAAAATTAAACCTTCTCGCATAAAACATTTTGTTGTAAAAAAAAATACCCAGATTTGTGTACATGTTTAATATATACATACGTAAGTATGTATTGTACCTTTTAAAGATTTTTAATTACATTTAAAACTAGATGTTAAACCAACATCAATTAAAAGTAGCAACAAAAAGAATAGAGGTAGCGTATGGCCTTTTTCCCTCTTACCATTGTGAAGTAGTCAATCTGTATGAATAGTCATTTACAAAATTCACATTTTTATTAACTGTTTAATTTGTACCTAATTACTTACCTTGAAAGAAATATTGAGAAGAGATGTTGGTTATAAGAAAACCTTAATCATCTTGTATGTAAAAATTGAGTGAGCTATAGAGGAAGGCTGTAGAATATATCTGGAGCTCTTTCAAAATAGACTAGAAAAGTCTCTCGTGATTTTTGCCATTCACTCTAACAGATTTCTTAAAGGAGCTCTGGGTTTTGGTTTTGTGATTCTCTGCAGATGTTGGTGTTACAGTGGTCCGGTCTTCATCACTCTTGACCGCAGTGGAAGGTGTTATCCAGCACCTCAGGGTAATCTAAAGTGCTTCTATACTTATTCACCATTTGATTCTTTCTTAATTTCATGAAACTTTCTAAAAGAAGATTATTCCTCAAATTATATATCAGTATTTAGGAGACTGATTCATGATGCTCTTTTAATTTCACCTAGGATTATTCTCTGAATGAAAATAATTGCAATCAGCAATGGGCCTATGAAAGAGATAGTCTGAAATTCTGGGGTAACATCCATATATAAATAAAGGTTATTTAAATCAGGGAAGTGAGATAGCCTAGGGGAAATGAAAATATTTCATGAGAGAAGCCTGAAACTGAAACCAATGTGTTATGGCCAGTCTGAACGGAGTCTGTATTTTAATTATGAAGATATAGTCAGCCTGAAGGTAGGAAGAAGGGGTGTGGGAGAACAAGCATAAGTCACTTAACATTGGTATTCATTAGGGGAGGGTTCCCTGATCAACCAACACTAATATTTGACTTAATTGGCAGTTATATCCCTACAGTGAAGCCTGAGGTATCATAATAAAAAAATTCATGATTAGGGACCCTTGCTTGGAGAATGTACTCACCCTTTGGTTATAATTTGGCTTTCATTTGGACTTTCCTTTAAAGAGAGAATGTGCTGATTAGAGGATATTAGGTCCTAGTCTGCTTGTCAGTTCTTTCTTTTTGGTCTTCTTTTTTCACTATTTCTTAATACCTGACAAACCCCTTCCCCCAAATTCTGCACATTCCCTTTAGAAATCTTTGTCTTTTTCCTGCTGCCTACTTTGTTCAATATGCATCCCCTTCCCTTTGTTATGAAGAAGATGGGGAATAAACATTTGGTGTGTATAGTGGGGAGGAGGGAGGTATCTCTTTCTGTCTTAAGATTTATACTCTGTTTAAAACAGTAAATCCAGTTTTCATTTTAAGCTCAGTCTTATGCCCTCAGCTGTCCGATCTTTGGTTGCCATAGGAGATTGACCATATTTCTTACCAGCTGATAGGATTTCTGATGGGCTTGCAACTCCATTCCCTTCTCAACAGGTTTTAAATAGAATTGGGATTATAGTAGCAGTAAGAGAGTGTTCAGGAAGTAGATATGAAGCCGTCTAGATTTTACTGCTTCTCTGATAAAAAGTTCTTAACTCCAGAATGTTGAATGTATGGGCAGCTCTCTGCTACTGGTTAAAGATTAGTGACTCCTAGACAGTCTCTTAAGGAGCATCCTGAAATGCTAGGCTTAGGAAACTCTGAGCCCAGCATGAATTGCTTTTTCAGTGTTAATTCACATATAAGCCAATGATCTCCCTACTTCAGTTTACAGCTTTTCTCCCCTCCATTCCTCTTATGATGATTGTAGGAAAAATTTTACAATACTACACATTACTGTAATTCCATTCAGACTTTGCCTTTAGTGTGTTTCTGGGTTGAACTCCTAATTTTTTGATGCTTGGTATTTGTTGATCTTTTGTGTCATTAAAATGAAATAGCCAAGCCTTTGCCTGCTAGTCCATGGTTTCAGAAACTCAGGCAAACCACCTGTTTTAGTTTGTGAACTAAGGGTTCTATAGACTCAAAATAAAGATAGCCCGAAATGAAATCTCGAATCCACAGAATGGTATCTTATGGCTTACAAATTCATGTTTTAGTGTAAGGAAGTTTTCTTGACCATGTAAATAGATTTAGTATTTCTATTTTAGCAGTCTTAACCATAGGCAATTTAGTTAATGGAATTTCTAAATTAAGTTCAGCAACATGTTTCCCAGAAGTTGGAGAAGGATCTTATTCTCTTTTTAGGTGTAAGGTTAGATGATTCAGATATAGCTTTTGATTTCCATTTTTTATTTAAAAATTATACAACTGTAATGTGAGAGAAAATTTTGAAGAGAAAAATATTATCCACAAACCAACAGTCTTTTGTTTATTACTTACGGTCTTGGGATACAGAAGTATATATTTTTATATAGTTAAAATCATAGTCTAGAACCTATAATAATCTCCTGGTTTTTTAATGTCCCAAACTCACTTTTTGCTATATATTGTTCAAAATGTGTTTTAAAAGGTTAATTTCCCCCTTTCTTCCTTTCTACTCCTTTTGGGCACTTTGATTTGATCTGCTTGTTTTTTTTGTTTGTTTGTTTTCTGCTAGTATAATAAGATGCTTTGAATACCTTTCATATGTAGCATTTTATGCTGTTTTAAGTTTTCCCTTAAGAAGAATTCTCGGTAGTGAGAATATTGGGCAAAAGGATGTAGCTTTATGGCTCGTAAATCTATATATTTGACTCTTTTGTTGTAGGTGTTATAAAATTGGTAGGTGTTTGAATTAGAAAGAGTCTGATTGGTGAATCTACCTAGAGGCCTGGAATCCACCTTTAATAAACTTTGAAGTAAGCATTTAAATTTTGAAAAAAAAGTTAACTTTGTAAGAGTGTATATTTAATAAAATCTTAGACAGGAATTTAGAGATTATCTAAATAGTATAACTCATCAAGTGATACATGTGTGCATTTATGGGTAGACATTCACATTGCCTATGTTGTACTCTTGGGTTTGGAGGATCTTACAAAAGTAATAAACCCAAATCAGAGAATTTATTGGTTGCTAGAATATTTTAGATTGGACACTAGGAAAGAATATTATAGATGTAATGGAAATTCATCTTGTCTTGTGTCGCTCCATGGAAAAGATTAAGGTATAGGTAGATTTTAGTATGGTGTAAATAAGTCCTTAATAATTAACTCTAAAATAAGTTATTTGCTAAAAGAAGTCTCTAATAAATAACTCTGGATAATAGCCAACAATGGGAATAGACCTCCAGTGGCGAGTTCTAAGTTGCTGAGAATATTCATGTAGAATATACTTGGGAAGCCAATATATACATTTGAGGTTAAATCATATGAATCTCTTCTTCCCTTGTAATTGGAGGCAGAGCTTTTTGGTTTAGACAGACAGTTTTCTGATTCCCACATCATTGAAATTCCTTTTCAGTCTCCTTAACCTGACATTTAAAAAATATTAAGAGCCCATATTTTTGAGACTCCGAAAGACTTGTTAATAGTTAATAATGTTTGCGTTTATAGCGCTGGCTACTTTTTCATCTTCATCTCTTACCTCTTAGTACTGAAGATGCTGTATAAGCAGTGTTTTTAATTACTGAAATGATAAAAACAAAAAATACTTCCCAGGATTATTTTGTGTAATTGCCTAGCCTTTGGTCTTCTTTGGAATCTTGCCCAGAATGGGCTTCAATTAGAAAATTATAACTGAAAGTTCAAAGGTGTGAATTCGGAGTAAGAAAGGAAGGAGAGGGATTATTAGAATAAGTTAAAAAAAAAATTTCAGACAAATTGTGAAGAGTCAGGAAGGAGCAAGCATCTTCCCTATTCCATCCTCTCCCTACCATGTCAAAGCCTTTAGATAGGATTTCAAAAAAAAAAAAATTCAGCTGTGTGTGATTTTAAGGATTTGAGAGCTTTAAACAGTACTTGTGCCTTACCTTTTTTGTACTTTGCTGATTACACAGGCGCTAACTTATTTGTGAGGACTTGCTCTATAGTTTTGATGCTAGCATAAAATATTTTATTGATTACTTTCTTTTAAATAGTCTTACCAAAACTCCAGTTTTTTTCCTACATGTTGAGATCAATTTGATTTAGACCTAATTTAGAGAATTTATTGCAAGCTTTATTATTCATCCAAGAACTGTACTTCCATTTGTTATTTCCCATTCCAAGTATAGTACATTTTTCACCCTTTGTAATGAGTTCTAGAATCTAGGAATAGTGCGTGATTAGAATAAATCTAAGTGAGTGAAGGGCAGAAGCCAGTTTCATCAAATTGAATTTTGGTAGGAAGTGTATTTATACTTATAAGTGTATACTGTATTTATCATCAGGGCATTTGGAATCTTCTAAATTTCAAAATGTATTAAACCTGCTTCTGTTGTGGTTTTTTTTTTTTTTCTTTGCACAGGACAGCATTATGTGTCCTGCAGTGAATTGTTAAAAGATGGTTTTTCAAATTCTGTTTCTCTGCTTTAGTATAGGTACAATAATGATAAGAAATGTATAATTGTTTCTGTCATATATGTTACTATTTTATGTTTATAATAAAAATTTCTATTTCCTATACCTTTCTTTCCCCTTACCCAATTGGATGGAAGAAATTTGCTTTATGAAATTTAAAATTTGTAAAGTAGACAGAATAAAAGGTGACTTTTACAGATTTTTAAACATTCGACTTAACATTTAAAAAAAAAAAAATATATATATATATATATATATAGCCCCTTGAACATTTTCAGTTGTAACGAAGACTTGATAATACTTTCAGAGAATAGTCCAGTAGTGTCTGTGTAATTTCTACGTATAGATTAAAAGGGAATTGAATGTTTTGGAGAATTCAGAATAACACGTTTTCTTTCTTCTAAAGAATGCATGAATAATATATAAATGTAAACTTTTTAAAGACTCAATTAGTAGAGAAATGTGTAGAAGATGGGCAAACCTAGTTTTCCCTCTGTATGTTCTCGCCACTTAGCCCAGACTCTACTACCACCACCTTTCTCGGCCTTAACAACTATTAAGTTTGGTGGTTATCCTTCCAGCCCTTTTAACCTTGAATCCCCAACCTCTCCTGCCCCCAAAAGCCTTTTTGAAATCTAATAAGAGAAACTGAGTCTTAGTTAAATGTTTTGTTTTATAACAGCAGTGGTTATTGGTGCTTTGTCAACTTGTGATAGAATTTTAACAGTTCTTTTAGAGTACTCTACTATTTTATTACATTGGGGCCTTTTGCATAATCAGTGTTTTCAGTGGACATGTATTTTTCGAAGCTTGGTTTTCTGTTGGTTTGTTTTATGCTTTGCTAAAATACAGTAAAATTCCAGTGCTCTGGCTTCTAGTCTTGAGCTATGTTTGTAATGTTACCTTGGATAAATGCTATAATTATACTAGGCCTTTTTTTTTTAAGCATATATAAAATAAGTTCAGTCTACTTTATGCCATATATGATTTCTCTCAACTCTAATGTCATACCATGCTATGATTTGGAGGATAATTGACATTATGAAGGAATAAAGGGGCTTGGGTGGTTTTATTACTTCTTTTGGTTGATTATGTTAAACAGCGCTGATTAATTTGGAATCCTTGGTTAGCAATTCAAACCTCTCGTTATGTAGTTCACATGGAAAATATGCACGATTTAATGATGCTGTTTTCAGAGACACTCTGGCATAATGGAGAATACTATTTACAATATTTAGGCAGTCTTATTTTCCAAAACTTCCAATTCACATTCTTTCACTATATATGCATAGTCCATAAAACATTTAGTGGAAAGAACAGTGTCCAGGTATACTTACTAAAGTATATATATGGTGGTTGGGTTTTGCATGGTCCAATAAAATTAAGCCCATATGTTAGTTTACTACCTTAAAGTTTTGTATTTTTCTCCTTATATTTTCTCCTTGTTTTATATTTTTCTCCTTATTTCACTAAAATCCTGGGTGCTCTAATTCCCACTGTTTGGTTTGAACATGGAACAGGGAATTATTATAAGCTTTCCTGGAAGCTTTTTAAGTGAGGGGGCATAAATCTTGTATTCTAAGGTTTTTTATAGTATTGTCTGTAAAAGTTATTGAAGCTAGTATCTCTTGCTTAGATTTTGTGCTACTCTTGGCTACCCACCTTGCTATCCTTCTTGCTGCTTACCTATGTACACAGCAAGTGATAACAGCCAGTTATCCTTCTAAAACACACATTAGGTCATATCACTCTACTATTCTTAACCCAAAGACTTTTTCCCTCAGAAAAGTCAAAGTTTTTTATCAGAGTTCCTTACAAAATTTAAAAGGCTTTTCACCTAGTTTTCCCCTTAGCCCATTTCTGTGACTTTATTTCTATGATGCTCTCTTATAGAGCCATGCAGTCCTGTCAACCTTCTTGTGCCTTGCACGCACTAGGAACGCCTTCACTTTATTTGTCTTGGTACCTGCTGTTTCCTCTTACCCAAACATCTGCGTGGCTTACTGTTCCCTTCTTCCAGGTCTCTTCTTAAGTGCCGCTGTATCAGAGAAGCCTTCCCTGATCTTCCTTTAAAATACATAAACACTCCTTTCTCTTCACCCTTCTAATTCTTTATCCTCTTTCCCAGATTTATTTTTTTCCGTAATACTTATCTCAATACCTGATGGTAACTTTACTTTTTTTCCTTATCAGGGAAATTGTGAGTTTATAGAACAGTCATGCTTAAAATACAGGATTACCATATACCACCCCACTACTGACACCTTCCATTGGTTTTCAGCATTTGTTACAATTGATGATAGCACATTTTTAAAACTATACTATTAATTAAAGATCATGGTTTAACTTAGAGTTCACTGTGTAGTGTAGTTCCATGTTTTTTTTTGAAAAACATTTTATTCTGTTACCATATATACAATCTAACATTTCCCATTTAATCATATTCATATATATATTTCAGTGCTGTTAATTCCATTCACAATGTTGCAATACCATCACCACTATCCATTACCAAAACATTTCCATCATTTCAAATAAGAACCCTGTATATTTTAACCCTTAACTTCCCATTCTCTATCCCTATTCTGTCCCATGGTAACCTATATTCTAGATTCTGACTCTATATGAATGTGCTTATTTTAATTGCTTCAAACCAGTGCGATCATACAATATTTGTCCTTTTGTTTCTGGCTTATTTCTCCCAACATAATATCTTCAAGGTCTATACATGTTGTATGTATCAGTACTTCATTTCTTTTTACAGCTGGATAATATTTCATTGTATGTATATGCCATATTTTATTTATCTATTCGTTAGTTTACAGACACTTGAGTTTTCATCTTTTGGCAATTGTGAATAATGCTGATATGAACATTGGTGTGCAAATATCTAAGTCCCTGCTTTCTATTCTTTTGTATAAATACTTAATGGTGGGATTGTCAGGTCATATGGTAGTTCTATACTTAGCTTTCTGAGGAACTGCTAAACTGTGTTCCACAGCTGCTACACCATTTTACATTGCCACCAGCAATGAATGAGTGCTCCTATTTCTCTGTATCCTCCTCAACACTTACTTTCCATATTTTTTAGTAGTGACCATTATACTGGGTGTAAAATAGTATCTCATTGTGGTTTTGATTTGCATTTCTGTGATGACTAATGATATTGTGACTCTTTTTATATGCTTTTTGGCCATTTTTATATCTTCTTTGGAGAGATGTCTATTCATGTCTTTTGTCCATTCAAAAATTTTGTCTTTTTGTTAAGTTGAAGGATTTCTTTATATATTCTGGACATTAAACCTTTAATGAATTTGTGATATCCAAATGTTTTTCTCCCGTTGTGTAGGTTGTCATTTTATTTTCATGATAAAGTCCTTTGAAGAACAGAAGATTGTAGTTATGAAGAGGTCCCATTTATCTATATTTTCTTTTGTTGCTTGTGCTTTGGGTTTAAAGTTAAGGAACCATTGTCTAATACAAGGTCCGGAAGATACTTCCCTATATTTCCTTCTAGGAGTTTGATAGTTGTAACTCTTATATTAAGGTCTTTGATCTATTTTGAGTTGATTGTTGTATTTGGCGTGAAGTAGAGGTCCTTAGTTTTTTTTCCACTGCCATTTGAAGAGACTATTCTTTCCCAATTGAGTATGTTTGACACCTTGTCAAAAATCAGTTGGCCATTTCCTGCCTAGGAACCCCCTGATTCTATATCAAACATTAGAGACTCCGTTTATAGGCGAAGCCCTTAATCTTGAAGACTGCTCTTATGAAATTTATATCTGTGGTGGAGAAGTTAAGCCTACCTATAGTTATGCCTAAGAGTTTCTCCCATGAAACCTCTTTTGTTTCTCAGATATAGCCTCTTTCTAAGTCCAGCTCTTTCTAAGTCCAAGGAAAATCAGTACCCTCCTGCCTACGTGGGACATGACATCCAGGGTGAATGTCTTCCTGGCAGTTGTGGCAGGGATGAGCCTGGCAGGGATGAGCCTAGCCCTGGCACTCCTTCCTGACCAAAAAGGGGGAAAAGAAATGTAACAAAATCAGTGGCTCAGAGTTCAGATAGAGTTGAAAGACTATTCTGGAGGCTACTCCTAGGCAAGCTTCAGCTAGATATTGCTAATTATCATGGTTTGCCAAATCCCAACAAACACCATTCCTGTTAACCCTGAAGAACACTTAGGGCTCCATCTGAGATTATACAAAAGTTTTACGCACTGAGATTACTTTCCGGAAATTTAAAATCTCAAGATAGTTCCTAGGCCAGTTAAGTCCAGAAACCCAGAGAACCCAGCCTCTCCGAGAACATCAGTAGTTCCCTCCCCCATCCTATAATTGTCAACACCCCTATCCAACATGAAAAATTTAAAATGGATATATTCCAAATACTCTTAAAGATTGAGAGAAAGATCAAAGGAGGAGGAGTTGTTATAACTTCTCTGTTATAGAGAAGGTGGAATTTAACGAATGAGTATGACTGCTAAATCATTATATTGATATTTCTTTTAGTCTCTAGTGTCTTGGAACAGCTAGAAGGAGAAACCTGAAATTGTGGAACTGTAACCCATACCAAACATTGAAATCTGTTTTGTAACTACTTGTTACAATGTACTTTGAAATTTATTGCTTTTTGTATGATATATTTCAACTAAAAAATATTAAAAAAGATATTGATTGGCCATAAATATGAAGATTCATTTCTGAGCTCTATTTGATTTCATTGGTCTATATATCTGTCTTTTTGCCATTACCATGCTATTTTGTTTGTTTGTTTTTTACATGGGCTGGCACCAGGAATCATACCCAGGTCTCCGGCATGGCAGGCAAGAATTCTGCCACTGAGCCACTCTCACATCACTCTACCGGGCTGTTTTGATTACTGTGGCTTTGTTCTAAGTTTTAAGATCAGGAAGTAAGAGTCCTCCAACTTCATTACTCTTTTTCAACATTGCTTTAGCTATTTGGGGCCCCTTGTCTTTCCATATAAATGTGAGGATTGGCTTTTCCACTTCTACAAAGAATGTTGTTGAATTTTTATTGGGATTGGATTGAATGTATAAATTGCATTTGGTAGCATTGACACCTTAATGATCTTTAGTCTTCCAGTCCAAGATCATGGAATGTCCTTCTGTTTATTAAGGTCATCTTTAATTCTTTTAGCAATATTTTATAGTTTTCTGTGTACAAGTCCTTTACATCTTTGGTTAGAGTTATTCCTAGATATTTGATTATTTGATATTGTAAATGTAATTTTTTTCTTGATTTCTTCTTCCAATTGTTGATTGCTTGTGTGTAGAAATATTCTGACCGGAATTAGAAAGGCAGAATTTTGGATGTCCTTGGAACATCAAACTCCCACTGGACTGGGTTGAAGACTCTGCAACAGCAGACATTTGATCCTCATTGTTTCCTTGGCCAACCTTGATGGCATGGGCTGCAGCATGACTCACAGTTCAGCACTGCAGCACCTGGTCCATATCAAAACAATTGAGCTTATTTTGAGTGTGTGTGTGTGTGTGTGTGTGTGTGTGTGTGTGTGTGTGTGTGTGTGTGTGTTGGAGGGCAGTGGGGTTTGGGAGGTGGCTGAATAATTTTATTTTAGTTATAATTAATACCTTTGACAAATCTTTTACAGTGAATTCTGAGCATTACACCAAAATTCTGATGGTCTATTTATAGTTGATAGTGTAATAAAGAGGAAAAAAAAACAATCCTAGATATCCTAAATAATGTTTAATTGTTTGGGGATTTGATTCATATTGTCTTCTGCCCATCATAGCATTTTATATCCCTGTCCTTTCTCTCAATTGGGATAAATTTCCAAAGCATTTTCTTGTCAAACTGAGAAGAAAACACTTTTTTTTTCATTTGGTCTTGTATTTATTCATTGTTCCTTGACTGAATATTTATATAATTTAAGTGAGTAACATGTTTGCTAGAATGAGTAGCATATTTGAAGCAGTTTAGTGGAAGGCCTTCTCCTGCAGGGTAGATAACACTTAAATTGTCTGCTTCTGTATTTAGCAAAAGAAGTATGCCAGGTTTTGAATTTTGTTCAAGTTTACTATTTTCTTTTGTTCCCTGCCTTCCCCCCTCCCCTAATTCATTTTTGCTTTTGCATGTCTTATTTTGAGAGAAAATTGAAATTAAATGCTCACCTGCCCTTACCATCTGCATCCCCACAATTAAGGCTCCATCTCTTTTCTCCTCATTTTGGAGTGATAACTTACCTTTATTAGAGGAATCCTGAGTCTTATAACTGGAACATTCATATACTCCTGAATAAATGACCATAGAAAGATCTTTTTTTCTCTCTCTCTTTTAAGAGCCTGTTAGATAGCTGTAACTAGATTTTGATCCTTCTGGCAAACCTGATTATATTCAGTTCAGCTGAGTCAGTGCCAAGCGTGTGATAGGGACTTAATATTTGTTAAATAAATTCTTTGTTATGAATCAGTTTTCCTTCTGTTCTATATATTTAAAAAAATAGTTATGTATATGCAACTACATATATATACATATAGTTTATATAAATTTGCTAAATTGTGGCAGGCAGTGATGATAGAACATTGGGAGATGGGTGTGTAATTCAGGATGTTACAGTGGATTTAGCCTTTTGAATCAAACAGATTTGAATTTGAATCCAAGCTTAATTTTTTTTCATGCTATGGCGTGGTGAATTTAATCTCACTGAAGTTGCATTCCCTCGTGTCAGATTTGTATGCTATTAATGCACCAATTTGGCTATGGTGAATACATGGGAATATTTGTAAAGCAGCTATCTCAGTGCTTTTAAAGTTTGCAAATATGGATGCTGTAACAAATAGGTTGTTATTGAGTATCTCTTATGCTTTCTTCTTAATCCCATTCAGTTGTTGAGCTTTGCCTGGATAATCCTTGTAGCTGTCATCTCCCTGTTGCCACATTCTTAGGTCTAGCTTGCATGTTCGTTCTCTCTTACATGTTTCTAGTTTTTGCTCTTTTGGTCTTAAATGTGTGAAGAAAAAGATGGTGCAGAGCTCTGGGTCTCAATTTCAGTTTCTTTTCTCATTTTTGAGTAGTTCATTCTGTGTATATATTTAGTGCAGAGTGGTCCAGTTACAAGAAAAGTTGGGTTATTTATCATATTGTTTACTTATCATCAGTTCTCCACCTGGAGTATGCATTAGAATTCCTTTTGGAACTTTAAAAATTCATATTCCTGAACTCTAGACCCATGGAATCAGCATCTAAGAGCGTGGGAATTAAAATCCCACCAGTGATTTTTATGTGAACTCTCAGTTAAGAATTAGCTTGTTGAAAGATCATCTCAAAGCACTGTCAGATCAATATTGGTAAATCCTTCAATTTTCCTATTGTTAAAGAAGAAAGTCAAAATGAAGTTTGGTGTTCAAGGCCCACTTATGGCTCCCCCAGTTTATCCTATTAATTGTTAGTTTTTAGCCATTTTTTGGTAACTATTTTCTTTCCAGGCTGAAATTGCAGTTTAGTATTGTTTTTCAACCACCTACTTCTCTTATGATGATCTAGAATGTCTTATTCCCTTTCTTCTTTCCTTGATCTCTATAATTGGTAATTTTCTAAATTCCACCTCAAAAAGCATACCCTCTCTATAAGCTTTCCCTAGTACCTTTAGCTAGAAGTCATGTTTCTTCTTTTAACTCCAAAGCACTTATGTACTTTTGCACTGGTCCCTAACCATGCTTCTTATTTCCAGATACCTTTTATCTTTATTAAACTTTAAGATTTTTGACAGGTTCTGTGTGTGTGTGTGTGTGTGTGTACCTGCTCAGTAGCATGGTGCTTTATAAATGTTATATCCTGAAGCTCCCTGGCCCCCGCTATTTTAGGAAAGCTGATTTGTACTTTTATAATGCTTAGTGTAATTTATGAAAATGCTGCTGATATCTTAAACTAGTCTAAAGTCATTTTCCATAAGAAAAACGAAGAGTCCAAGAAAAGAAATAAGAAAATCTTCATGTGACCTTTGACAGTCTGGTTCTTGTTTACAACTTGCATTTTTGTAATAAACATAGGACTCAGAGATGCCTGGCTGGCTTTTTCTCTTATAATGTTTTCCAGTGATGATAATTTTTGTAAGATAATTCTCCATGGGTCTCACATTGATGTATGTCTTAGAAACAGAGCCACTGACTGTCTTTTTTCCAGACTATCTTTTCAAGGATATGTATATAGCAAGTGGCCTTGTAAATAAAGGTAGTATCCCTCCCCTGAGCAAAGTGCAGGCTTGTTTACTGTCAAGTATAATAAAGATAGTGTCTCCCTGCAGAGCAAAGGGCAGATTTCCTTACTGTTAAGTAATAAAAGGTAATGTCAACCTTTAAGAAAATAGGGCAGTCTTGATTATGCCCATTATAAAAGATTCAGGTTTCTTAAGCTCAGGGTTTCTCTACTATAATACCAACCACTGTATGCGCAGCTGTTACCTGGCTCTCTTTGCTTACCGATTGGAATTGAGACTGTGGGAACTAATACAATTGCTGACACTGCCTAATACTATTGCCATGATTAATAAAGTCTGTTGTCTCTGACTCAAGAATGTTGTGTCTTCTGCCAGTATCCATGAAACTGTGGCAAGCTATCTTGTTAGATTACAAGTATGGTAAAATTTCAACGTTTCACAATTATTGACTACAATATAAAAGCCACTCTTCTCAGACCTGCAAAATTGGCCCTTCTATAAATAACTCTGTTAAATCTTAGTCTAAATTAAGCCTTGGGTTTTAGGAAAGTTACCTAGACTAGGCTAGAATTTAGGTTCCTTATGACCATATACTATTTTCTCTTCCATATTCTATTTCCTATGTTTTTATTAAACTAAATGTATTCAAGTGAAAGGACTGTCATTTTGAGATTGTCTTATGAAATGATGGTATCAACAGTGTGTTTTTAATGTCTCCCTCTTCCTCTCTATTTTTCTTCAAGATGCTTTACTTGATAAAATAAAAAGGTAACAGACTTGCGGTCCTTGAAGTGTTTGGGAAATTTATTTGTTTATGAGATTTAAGGTACATAGAATGCTAGTTCTGTAGAATATAATAGCTATGAAATGAATGTAGGGTTCTGGGACCAAATAACTAGAAAATGATACACTGAGCTAAGGCTTCTTAGTCTGTAATATGGTGATGAGTCATGAATCCCCAAGAGAGGAACACAGTATTTATCAATTCCCTAATGTATCTGACCTCTGAACATTACTTTGAGAGAGCACACCTTAGCCCTATTTTTATATGGAAAGAGAGGAAGTTGAGGATAGGTAAATATAATGACCTCTAGAGCCTTCTATCCCCTTACCCTTTTGGGAGTCTAATAGAGAACTGGCTTGGCAAGTCCAAGTTGAAGAAATATTGGGATGGAGTCAGTATTGGTATTTTAGGTAATATTGACTAGAAAAGGCTTCACTGAGGTGACTTTAATAAAGAAATGAAATAAATTAGGAAACTAGCCCTCTAACTGGGAGGAAAAGCATTTTGGGCAGAGGAAACAGAAGGTAAAAGGCTACAGCAAAATATATCTCGTATGAGGAACTGAAAATATGTGTTATGCTTTGAAGACATTTACTGAGAAAATTATAGTGCTGCCCCTTGTCTTAGTTATCTTTCTGTGTTTCAACCAGAGCGCTTGCTTTTGTATTTATATATTAAGCACTTTTTCACCTGAGAAATAGGATTCCTTTTTTTTAAAGGTAACCTATCATTAAAGTGTTCTCTAGTTCTCTGTGACAGTCTTTGTAAATCCCATTTCTCAACAGTCAACATAAGGCCCACATCAGTGTGTTTTTCAAATTCAGCCTTTATTTGAAAACTGTATTAGACTATGTTTTATATATTTTATACTCCCATGTGGATTATAGCCTTTATATTTCTGTTGAGAAAAGGCTTAGGCAGCCTGGAACAGTTAGAGAATAATCTAACAGCACCAAACTAAAGCCTTTCTTGCCAAGGGTACTAATTACCCCTCATTGCTAAATAAAAAGCTACATTTCAGTTCTTGCTGACCTTGAAAACTTAATAGTAAACTATTTCCTTCTTGAAACACCATTCTATCACTCTCTTTGTACTATTTCTGTCTCTTAAAGATTCTTCTTCCCTTGGGTTTATACCTTAACTGTCTATTCTTCTCACTGTCCTTAACTCCTTCAAATACTCTTCATTTACTCTATGGCTTCAGTTAACACTTGTATTCTGTTGATTTCCACATCTAGATATCTGGTTTAAACCTCTCTTGAGCTCTAAACGGTTGTAATAAGTTGACTTCTAATATATCTATTTGGATGGCTCATGAGCAACATGGATTCAGAATATCTAAAGCAACGTTGTATATTTTTCCTACAAAGGAAAATGAACCTGTTCTTTCTCTTTCTTTTTTTGGTAGTGTCCTTTTGTTCAGTTGGTTGAGCCAAAATCTTTATGTTGATGCCCATTAATTAAAGACTACCAAGTACATGCCTGTAGTCAAAGAAAGTTGGGTTTATTATACTTTCTGTAGCAACAGAAGCCGTATGTCATGGGGGACCATGGTGAATCTCAGGAAAAGGATGCTGGATAGAAAATTTGAGCTTGTGTTAGGTAATTACAGGGAGGATTCAGGGACATGGTAGGGATTTGCTCTGGATTCAGTGCTGTCAAGTGGGGATAACTCTAAGACTGGGTATCTTAATAAATCTTCTCTAAGAGGTGAGAGGAACAGGATAAGACTAAAATTATAATTGATAAATAGCCACTTGTGTTAGCTGAGAATTTTTTTATGGTTTGCACAGAGGTCTTCTTTTGTCTCTGGGCTCAGCCATGTTTGCAGAGTAGCTTCATTTTGCCTCACTTCTGTAATGGTTACAGAGGACCTATCTGATGTTAGTGATCTGTGAGATTAGGTTTGATAGAAAGACACCACAGCCTAGCCTAGCTGTGAGTGCTGGGCCACCTCCTGCCTGTGAGTGACTGCTTTTCTCTTCCTTTCTTATTTGTCTCAGATAGACATAGAAGATTATATAGCATTTGGACAACAGGAAAATGGATTGAGTGCTTAAGACAGGTACATGGACAAAGAATTTGACTGTGAAGTGAAGTGAAGAAACTTATTCTACTTGAAATATATCAGTAGGATTTCATGTTAATGTTGAGACAGATGCCTAGTTTGTTTATTCTTCAACCGGAGAAGAGAGATTAGGGATGGGGTTATGTATCAATCACTTGTGAAACCTTTTAAAACTAAATAATTGAGTATTTTCTTTGTGCCAGGCACTTTTCTAATTACTTATATGATTTCTTTTAATCCCTCAGATAAATTGGGTCAGAAAGAAAGGATGCTTATCCCTAGCATTGGGAATGAGAATCAAACTAGAGTTCCTAGTGGGGTTTATGATACAGACTTTTTTTTTTGCTTTTAAAAAGGGGAATTTAATAAGTTGCTAGTTTACAGTTCTAAGGCCAAGGAAATGTCCCAATTACAAGTCTATAGAGATGTCCAGTCAAAGGCATCCAGAGAAAGATACCTTGGTTCAAGAAGGCCGATGAAGTTCAGGGTTTCTCTCTCTAGTGAGAAGGCACATGGCAAACGCAGTCACAGTTTCTGTCTTGGCCGGAAGTGCACATGGCGAGCATGGCATCATCTGCTAGCTTTCTCTCTTGGTTTCCTGTTTCTTTAAGCTCCTTGGGAGGCATTTTCCTTCTTCATCTCCAAAGGTTGCTGGCTAGTGGGCTCTCTATTTCTTGTGGCTATGTCGTTCTTCTCTGACTTTCTCTGACTCTCTGAACCTGTCTCATTCTCCAAAATGTTTCCTCTTTTATAGGACTTCAGAAACCAATCAAGACCCACCCAAATGGGTGGAGACACATCTCCCCTAATTCAGTTTTTAAAAAATTTTTTTTATTAATTTTTAAATTAAAAAAAATTACAAGAAAGAAACACATTCTTAACATATGATCATTCTGTTCTACACATATAATCAGTAATTCACCATATCATCACATAGTTGCATATTCATCATCATGATAATTTCTTAGAACATTTGTATCAATTCAGAAAAAGAAATAAAAAGACAACAGAAAAAAAAATAAAACGAAAACAGAAAAAAAAAATTGTACATACCATACCCCTCCCTTTCATTGATCACTAGCATTTCAAACTAAATTTATTTTAATATTTGTTCTCCCTATTATTTATTTTTATTCCATATGTTCTACTCTGTTGACAAGGTAGATAAAAGGAGCATCAGACACAAAGTTTTCACAGTCACCTTGTGAAAGCTATATATGATTTAGACTTTTAAGTAATGTTTAAGAGTGTGAGTTTCAGCATAATAATTTGGGTTATTTGGGTTTCAGCAAAATATTTGGGTTATCAAATTCTGCCTCCTCCCTCCAACTAGTAGTGTTATGATCTTGAGCAAATTACTTAATCTCCTAGAACCTCTGTATTATCAAGTTAAATTTGGCAAATAATGCTGCAGCAAATTTATAATACCTGGCAGTTACTAAACACTCAATATACAATAGCTTCTGTACTACTTTTCTTTTTATTGGCTGTATGAGTTTGGACAAATCATGAAACTTCGCAGAACCTCAGTTCTAAATTCTATTTCATACGATTGGTGTAAGGATCAAAGAATGTACATAGATGCATGTTAGAAACAGAACACTACACAAATAAATAATACTTGGTACATAGTCTCTCAAATGTTTGCATTTACTTGAAAGGTAAAGAACTTTGATTGCGATGTAATGTTGCTGGGCCGAATTATGGAGTCTTGAATGTTAGCATGAGACATTTAGATTTGATACCATGAACTTTAGAAATTCTACTCCCAGATAAACTTTAAAGGAAGATATACCAGTAACAATGGTGGCGTATGAGGCATGGAATTGAAGAGGGAAAACCTGGAGGTTCAAAGACCAGAATTAGAAAGCTGTTTCAGGACAAATTTCAATAGCATATATTAGTGAAATGACAGTGGACATGAGAAAATCTGAGATATTTCTAAGGAATTAATACAGTTTTTGAATGGAAGGGATGGTAAGAAAATTAAATGCTTCTTGGACTTTAATTTTGAACATGTATTGGTTAAATTTAACATAAGTGGATTATTGATAAATTTAATGTAAGTGATTAGTAAGTTTGAAGAAATAGCCTTGGGACTATGTACAGGATGACCAGAGACTTTGTTTTTAGTTATTTATTTGGTTTTCTTTCCCTATAATATATACCCAAATGTGAAATGTCCAGAAAGAAAGCTGCTGGGAAAGGGTTCAGGTTTGTGTGTTAAACTGTAAATAATTTGGTTTTAAGTCAAAATAAGTATAAATATATTAGGATGTTGTGATTAAAAACTTTTGCTCTGGTGAAGTTAGGAATGAATTTCTTTGAAATGCATCAAAAATGAAGGTAAACAGAGGATGGAGAGATGTGTTAAATATAACAAAAATATTAATTATACAATCTAAATGATAGGCACGTGGGAGTTCATTGCAAAATTCTTTCAAGTTTTCTATATATTTTTCTCTTTATTTGAAAGTTTTAATAATAAAATACTAGTGGATGATTGTAAACTGTTTGCTTAAAACTTGTGTTGAGGACTTCACTTTTTTGACCGAAGACTTTTATTCTCTCGGCAGGAACTTTCCGTTGTACTTTTTGTCAGACAGAGGTAGAAGAGGATGAATCAGCAATGCCCAAAAAAGATGCACGCACACTTTTGGCAAGGTTTAATGAACAAATTGAGCCCATTTATGCACTGCTTCGGGAAACAGAGGATGTGAATTTGGCCTATGAAATACTTGAGCCAGAACCCACAGAAATCCCAGCTCTGAAACAGAGGTGAGTATAAACCCTGTGCTCTTACAGATTTTAAGTTCACCCTTCTTTTAACTTTCTGTAATTTGGAGAGGAGGAGCAAGTAAGTAATTTACCTGGAGACTAAAGACTATAATGTTACATAGGTTCTAAACTCTGCCACACTTGTCTTATTAACTTATGCCTGTGATGAAATTCATTTGTACTGAATGCAGAACGGTGTGGGCCTTAGGCAAAAATCTTTAAATAGTCAGGTTTGACTTCAAGTACTTACTTTGCTTGGGCTTACTGCAACTCAGCCAGTTGTTAGCTAATCCTAAATTAGTTGTGCCTCTTGGGGATATTTGAATTTTCCTGCATAACTCCCTAACAGCTGAAGTTAAGGAATACAGCATTCTCTGTTTTTCAAGTACTTTAAACCACACGTATTTCTTCCCTTCCTTAATTTTAAATGCAGCTCCCTGGGAAATGAAGTGTTACCAGTGGGTTAGTAATTCGAACTGTGGCTCCCTATTTTTATCAGTATGCCTTAATGTTTGAATTGCAGAGGAAGCTTCCTTTTGTCACACCATAAGGAATAGTTTATGCACTTTTTTGTGAAGAATGAAGTCAGCAAGTATACTTGAGCTCTACCATTTTTCCCTCTCCTTCTCACCAGTGTCAGGCTGAGAGCTTAGAGTTTATACTCACCTATTCCTGTCCATAGAGACCAGTGGTCCACTATGCACATGAATAGTTTTTAGATCTCTTAGTATTTTATTCCCTCCCATACTGATGGTCCAGAATAGCCAGTTCTGGGCAGTTCTAAGAAAAGAGAGTTTCTTTTGGGGTATTTAAAAGTAACCCAATACAGACTTTGTGTCTGTTCAAGTTACTGTGAATTTTCTAGTCTAGCACCATGCTTCAGTTAAGATTGTTATGGCTGTAGTAACAGAAAATCCAACTAGAAGTAGCTTGAGCAGTAAGAAAAACTTATCTTGTCTTACCATAAGTCCTGATAGTGCAATTCAGAATTGGTTACTTTCATACCTCAGCTACATCCTCAGGGATCTCGATTTGTTCCATCTTTATACTAGGCTAAACTCAAGCTGTTGATCTTAAGACTGTGAGAGTAACTAGCCTAAGATGGCCATGTATTTTTAGGCATCCCATGCAGGTAATAGTTTCCAGATGCAGAAAGAGGGACCATCTTTTCCTTGAATTCTATTTTAAGATCAAAGAAAGCTTTCCTAGAGGCCCACCTTCATCAGCTCTAACCCCTAATATCTCACTGACCAGAATTTCTCTGGCAAAGTATACAGAATCATATGCTTAATACTTAAACTAGTTAAGATTGATCTCCTTGTGCTAAGGAAGGTCTCAGACTCCTTTGGAGCAAATAACTGTTATACCTGAATAAAATGAGTAAGCAAAGAAGGGACGAAGCCTCAGTTGCTAGGTAACCAATATCAGCCACATCAGAGGTAGTCTTAATTTTTTGTTACTGGTCATTTGATTTCTTCTCAAGAATTTTTAAAAAATATTTTTCTGTCCATCTAAGTTATACCTTAGCTCTAATACAGAAGCCTATGAGGAAAATTGATTACACAAAAAAAGCATAATTGTCTAAGCCAATAGGTGATTTCTTTTTGAGATATAAGTGTTTTTTCTTTCCGAGTGCTTTTTTACACAATATTGTACTGTCTATGTATTGTTCTTGTTTCGTCTTCTGATTATAATATTTGTCCTGTTTATTAAGATGTTTCCCTACTACGTTAGCATTCATTCATCCTGCCTCTAATGTTTTTGCTATAGTCCACCTCCCACCCAGGATCTTTATTTAGATATCTCTTACTCCATGCCTGGGACAAGTCTTAATGGTACAATGACACCAGGGCAATTTTCTGTATCAGGTTACCTGCTTCTTGTTAGGAATAATGATGACTCCATGTATGAAGAAGAATCATGAAACAGAGGAAATAACCTGAATTAGGAAAGAGAATACTGAACAGCTAAGTAAAGAAGAAAGGGAGAAATGGAAACAGGCAAGAGAGACAGAATGGGGTACTTGGAATTACCAACAGAACAAAGTACAGTTATTTCCACATGGTCAGGGGAAGACCACTGGAGCTAGGTTAGAAGATTGTATCCTGATTGAAATGGCCCCACCAAACATTTGACTAGCTTCATTGCCTGGATATAACATCTTGAAAATGGTGATTTGGCATTTCTGTACTATACGATCTGTTTCAGATCGTAAAAGTTCTGTAATAGCCCATCTGCCACAAGTACAAGAAAATAAACATAAATAGAGTGATATAGGATGTTAGAGATGACAATAGTTCATTGATAGTTTTAATAAGTATCATCATTGTTAGTTTGGTTACTACTTTATAACCAGTTAAATTCTAACCTGTCCCTAGATCAGGAACCAGAGGTTACCTCTGTACAACTGTCAGTAAGCTTAACCTGAGAGTTGATGAACAATTCTTCCCTATCTGTAAGTTACCCATTGGTGATATTTAGTCCTCCTGTCTTTCTTGAATGGAATTTCTTACCAATAACCTCTCCTTTTTCATAATCTCTTATTTAACATTCATTGTAAAGATATTTAAAAATTTAATTTTGAAATGATATTCCTCCCTCACCTCTGAATAAGAGATCTTTTCAATCTTTTAAAACAGCCTTAAAATTTCTTAAATAATGTAAAAGACTCAAATCTAAATTGTCATTTTTGTCAGTTTTAAGTGAAATGTGTACTTTCTTCATAGAAGAAAATTTATACTTGATCTTAGCCAAAAGGCTGAGAAGTGATTCCCTAGAAGAAAATTTAAATATGCAGAAGTGAATCTAGATGTCTCTTGTCTAGATTTTCTTTAGTGCCACATTTGTTGGTGGTTTAGATTTGTCTATTCTATGGTGAAAGTAGAAATAAAATCTGTGTCATCAGCTATCCATGGTTAAAAATATATTTTTAAAAATTTATTCCAGATTTTAAAACTTGTTTGACTTGTGGTCAAATCTCTACTGCCTCAAATTGAAATAAAACCAATATTGAGTTTCTGCAAGGGAGTATTGAAAACAAAAGATATGTTAAAAGTAATTTCAGGGCGGGCCACGGTGGCTCAGCAGGCAGAGTTTTCACCTGCCACGCCAGAGACCCGGGTTCAATTCCCCGTGCCTGGCCATGTAAAAAAAAAAGTAATCTCATGCTAATATTTACTTTAATTGTCCTGTTATTTTTCTCTAGTTTTCGTTTTCTTCTTGACTCAAAGTATTGAATACTTGTTAACCTTCAGAAGATTGTCATCAGAGTTAATTCTAAAAATAGAGAGCATAAGTGAAAACAGTTTGGGATTATATAGAGAGAGAAACAGTGAAACAGCCTGAGAAAGAGTGAAGTTTGGATGAAAGAGAGACAGATAAGATATTAGCTAGAGAAACATTGAGTGGGTGGAGAGAGACAGAAAAGATTTGTGGCTAGCTCAGGAAACACATTTAGGGGCAGATAAGCATATAAAGCAGGCTCCACACAACAAGATAAGGGTACCACAAGATAAGAACGTTGGTTTAGCATAGAATGAGGCATTAAAAGAAATCAGGGAGACACAAATGTTTGAGAGAAGAGAGACTCGGAATGTAGAGTGAGTATAGCAAGCATTTAAGCACACATTAGTCCAAGAGAAGAAAAAGAAAAGTACATGTTGCTGAGGGAGACCAAAATTTAAAAAAGCGAACCTATACTAGAGTAGGCAGAGAGTCGCATTACATTAGGACAGTGACACAGCTTTTTAGAAGATAGCATGGAACAGATAGCAGACAGAAAAAGAATGACTAGGATTAGATATGGATTAAATTGAGGTGAACATGGTAAATAGTGCAAAAAGTAACATCAGGTGAATACATATAGAAGGTGGAGAGGCATTATTTGCAATCTTGGCACAAAACTTTAAAATACAGCAAGACAAATAGATGCATTAGATACAGAGAGAGAGAGATGCTACATAGGCCTAGACCCAGAGTAGGAGAACAAATAATTGGTACAGAGTGGGAGCAGTGAGACAAATACAGAAGAGGCAAAAGAAGTGATCAAGACATAGAACAGATAGAAGGAAGTGCTGGGAAGAAAAGGCTATGGGAGAGAGTGGTTTATAAAGAATCACAAAGTGGCCCTAGATATAGCTAGAGCAATAAAAAGAATGCAGAGGCAGTACCTGGCAGGCATGGATTAAATGACCCGATCAGCATGGATTGGAATATTAAAGAAACAATGTTTTATGATAGCAGAAGTAGCAATTGGCCAGAAACAGAATCCAGGATCAATGGAAAAGATTTAGAGAAAAATGGAAGAGAAATAAAGTAGAAATATAGGGACAAAAGAGTCAGTCATTGGAAACTGAAAGGAACAAAGCAAAGGGTATGGAGAATGATACAAAGCAAGCATAGAGTAAGTGGCTAATTTAAGAAACCTGAAGATAGTTGGAACACAGATGTCCAAACAAAGAGGGAGAGAGTCACACATAGAAGTTGTTGTAGCAAATATTAGCAGCTGGTAGAGAAAGACAGGGCATGAATTCATACATACAGTGGATCAGGTAGATTTAGAAAGTCGTGGAACAGATTAATAATGAAACAGGTAGATAAAAATAGGGATTAGCAGAAAGACAGAACTTAAGTCATTGAGATGGGGAAACAAGTGACTGGAGAATAATAAGAGATGATCAGAACTGATCATTTTATTCTTTGGCTAAAAGGCAAATAAGGTGAGTGAGTAGTAGAGGTAAAAAGCAAAACAATTTCATCAAATTGTGCTGGAACAACTGCATAGTCATATGCGGAAAAAAAAAAAAAATCCAGACGTAGACCTTATACCTTTCACAAAAATTAACTGAAATGGATCTCAGACCTAAATGTAAAATGCAAACTATAAAACTTCTGAAAGATAACATAGGAGAAAATCTAGGTGACTTTGGGTTTGGCGAAGAGTTTTTAGATACTATACCAAAATCATGATCCGTGAAATAAAAAATTGATAAATTGGACTTCATTAAAATTAACAACTTCTCTGTGAAAGACATTGTTAAGAGAATGAAAAGATAAGCTATGGACTGAAAGAAATATTTGCAAAATACATTTCTGATATAAAACTTTTATCTGAGAGATAAGGAGGTCTTAGAACTCAACAATAAGAAAATGAAAATTAGATATAGTCTTAACATACAATTCAGCATTCACCCTCCTGGATATTTATCCAATTAAGTTAAAACTTATGTCTATACAAAAACCTGCACACAAATATTTATGACAGCTTTATTCATAATTGCCCAAAACTGGAAGCATCCAAAGTGTCCCACAGTAGATGAGTGGATAAACAAACTGGTATATCCATATAATGGAATAATATTCACCAATAAAAGAAATGAGCTACCAAGCCACAAAAATACATGGAGGAGGGTACACGGGTTGTTCAGTGGTAGAGTGCTCTTCTTCCATGCAGGAGACACAGGTTTGATTCCCAGACCATTCACCTAAAAAAAAAAAAAAAAAAAAAGTACTTGGAGGCATTACTTGCTAAATAGCATAGCTTCTCTTTCCTGGTTCTTAATGCCAGGAAGTACTAACATGTGTCTGTTTCATAGCTATCAATTAAAATTCAACAACCTAAGTGAATAGTATGGCTAGTTATTAGAGTGTGCTCCTTGGGAACTGCAGTCCAATTCTTCTAACTTGTTTCTGGCATGAGGGAGAGTTATTTTTACTTAGAACTTTCTCTATGGGGCTCCATCCATCAAGCTTCAGAAGTACTCATAGTGGATGGAGTATTCTGGGCCTTTTTGTGAGCAAGACTTCCTTTTTGTCTGACATCTTAGCAGAGCTGCAATGGTAAGCAATTTCTCCTTGAGCTTTGTGATGGCACCCAAAGGATGACAAGAAGAAAGATGCCAAAAAGTAGGCCAAGAAAGACAAAGATCCAGTGAATAAATCTGAGAGTATGGCCCAAAAGAAGAAGTGGTCTAAAGGCGAGGTTCAGGACACGTTCAATAACCGAGTCTTGTTTGACAAAGCCACATATAACAAACTGTAAGGGAGTTCATAACTACAGGTTTTTAACCGATTTGTCACCTTTGAAAGAGTGAAGATTCATGGTTCTCTGGCCTAGTCAACCCTTCAGGAGCTGCTTAGTCGAAAATTATCAAGCTGGTTTCAAAACACAGAGCTTAAGAAACCAGAAATACTAAGTAGAGTAGAGATGTCCCAGCTTCTGGTGAAGGTGCATGAACAGGTCCAACCAACTACCATTTGAAAAATAAAACTATTAATTTAAAAAAAGACATGGTGGAATTTTAATATGCATGTTGCTAAGTGAAGGAAACCTACCTGAAAACGGTATATAATGTATGATTCCAATTTTATGGCACTCTGGAAAAGACATCAAGACTGTAAAAAGATCAGTGGTTGCGAGCGGGACTGGGGAAGGGACAGATATTGCTGGGTGGAACACAGGACATTTTTAGGGCAGTGAAACTATTCTCTATGAGACTGTAATGGTAGATGCATGACATTATGCATTTGTCAAAATCCATAGAACTGTACAGTACAAAGAGTGAGCTGTGTAAATTATGGAATTTAGTTACTAATAATGCATGGATATTGGTTCATCAGTTGTAACAAATGTACCACACTAATGCCAGATGTTAATAGGAAAAACATGGCATGGTGGTGGGGTAGGAGGGAACAGGGAAATGGAGAAGAGAGTATTGGAAACTGTACGTTCTGTGTAATTTTGCTGTAAACCTAAAACCTCTAAAAAATGAAGTCTAATAGAAATTAAAGAAAAGACTGAAAAACAGATCATGGGGAGTCACTTTGGGACAGAGAAATAATGATTGGGAAGGATAGGTGCAGAGGTGAAAAGATACAACTCAATAGAAGTGAGGCTGGAATAAGTGAAGAGGGCTGTGCCTTACTCCAGAAGTAGCAAGAGAAGAACATTAATTCTTAGGCTGAGGGCTGGCCTTGTAGAATGTACTTCTCGTTTCTTTCATTGTCAGCCTTGTAAAAGCAAGAGGAAAGCATTAAAAAAAAAAAAGCTTTGAATTATATAACATTTTTTGTCTGTTTGTTTAAACTACTCATAAAGGTATAACAGGTTTTCGCCAGATCCTGTCTTTAATAGATTAGGTCACAATATTATTCCTTTCTTTCCCTAAATAGATTTAGTGAAACATCTTAATCTATAAAATCTCAATCATTTATACATACCAGAGGATCCAGTGTTTAAGGAACTTAAATACGTTGTGTTCTTCTAACCCATGCAATTTTGCCCTGAAGTATAAGAGGTTTCTCAGAATTGTTAAAGCATGTGTGCATGATTGCTATATAGCATTTATTTATTTGTAATACTTCAATAACTGTAAAAATATAGAAGTAGAATGTAAAAAGAAGAAAATAACAATAACTTAGATTCTTCTTTTCCATCACCAACACTTTCTTTTTCCTGTCCTCTTGTAATATTGTTGTATAGCAAGGACCGTTCAGCAATTGCTGCTGGAGCTGCTGGCCTGGCAGGTGGGCACCACCGGGAAGCATGGGCCACCAAAGGCCCATCCTATGAGGACTTATACACTCAGAATGTTGTCATTAACATGGATGACCAAGAAGATCTTCATCGAGCCTCAGTGGAGGGGAAATCTGCCAAAGAGAGACCCATTTGGTTGAGAGAGAGTACTGTCCAAGGGGCATATAGTTCTGAAGAGATGAAGGAAGGTAAGAGTAGAAGAAAGAGTAAAATGGATGTGTCTTGGGTTCAGTTGAAAATTAACTTGAGTTGGGCCTGGAGAATTCTTAGTTTTATTGTTAAGCTGCTGAATCTGTTTTGTAGAACATGTCTTAATTTGTCTTTGTTAAGGTTCATGATAAAACAAGCTCTGTGCAGTGAATGTGTATTTGTTCTAAATTTAATTTTTCTCAAATTTCATCAGATTTGAAGTATTTTTCATAATTTTATAGATTTCAACCATGTCCTCATTGCCAAATTGAAAGTTCTAATTCCTTTTGATTCTGTTTTCCTTATAAATATCTCCTTTCCTCAGGCCACTTCCACTCACAGTTTTTGTTTTACTTTACCTTTTTCTGAACCATTTCCATTTGCAGTATTCTTTACTTGAGACCTAGTGACCAGAACAGTACATGTTCTGAGTGTGGATGTGTCATTAATAATTTTTTTTTACTTCTAGTATCCTTCTGGTTTTTACCTGACATTTTGTTTGTTGCTTTGTTTCTGGAAACAGAGAAGACCAACAGCTTTAGAAACATGTGTAGGGACTTTTGGAACCTGACCTATATCTAATAGCTTGATTCATGTCTTTAAGTATATTTTAGATTATTTTTCTCTATACACATGTCCTTGCATTTACCAGTATAGAAGAAGACCTACTTTTTTGCCTGCTTATTTAGCCTTCCTCTCTTCATATATTTTTTGCTGTTGTTTTTGCATTTAAGCACCCAGAATTGTTACCATTATCAGTGGACTTCCAGTTTTACAGTATTTATCTTCTTTGTAATTTATAACTATTAATAAGACTGTTCTTAGCACTATAGTTTCTACTTTCCCAAAGATGTTCTCATTGAGTCTTATTTTGTCGTTGTTGTTGTTTTCTGTTTCCATATATAACAATTTATTTTCCCCTGAACTTATGAATACCCTTATCAGAAATTTGTTAGCTATGACTTCATTTAGTTTACAAAACTGATTCACTCTACCCCAGATTTTATATTTACCTTAAATATTTATCAAAATACTATGTTAATAATATTGAGCTATTTGGAAAATTTATTTAGAAGCAGTGATTGCATTGCAGATCTGACATGCATCATATGTCTTTTTTTTTCCTGTTGAAATACTGCATTGCAAATAGGGGTTCTGGGTAGGAAGTCACACCTTAGACAGTGTTTTCTTTTTTTTAAACATGGGCAGGCACCGGGAATCGAACCCGGGTTCTCTGGCATGGCAGGCAAGCATTCTTGCCTGCTGAGCCACCGTGGCCCACCCTAGACAGTGTTTTGAAGTAGGTAATTTTGATTTTAACTTTATTTTGGCATCCAGATAATCAAAGCCTGTTTTCTTTTACATAGAATCTTTAACATTCTCATTCCTATTTCCTTTTTTCTCTCTCATCTGTCCAAAATCTCATCTGAGGAGTGCTGTACTTTCCATAATGTTTAGTGCTCAGCTAGCCACTCTAATGTGTCACTGCAAAAGAGCTTTCATTTCATCCATGGCCAGAATTGGCCATTTCTTTTTTTGAACTTTTTTTTATTAATTAAAAAATAAACAAACAAAACATTTAGAAATCATTCCATTCTACATATTCTACATATGATTCTACATACATTAAGAATGAGTAATTCTTAATATCATCACATAGTTGCATATTCATCATTTCTTAGTACATTTGCATCGATTTAGAAAAAGAAATAAAAAGACAACAGAAAAAGAAATAAAATGATAATAGAGAAAAAAAAACTATACGTACCATACCCCTTACCCCTCGCTTTCATTTACCACTATTTCAAACTGAATTTATTTTAACATTTGTTCCCCTTATTATTTATTTTTATTCCATATGTTCTACTCTTCTGTTGATATAGTAGCTAAAAGGAGCATCAGACATAAGGTTTTCACATTCACAGAGTCTCATTGTGAAAGCTATATCATTGTTCAATTATCATCAAGAAACATGGCTGCTGGAACACAGCACTACATTTTCAGGCAATTCCCTCCAGCCTCTCCACTACATCTTGAACAACAAGGTGATATCTACTTAATGCGTAAGAATAACCTCCAGGATAACCTCTCGACTCTGTTTGGAATCTCTCAGCCGTTGACACTTTGTCTCATTTTACTCTTCTCCCTTTTGGTCGAGAAGTTTCTCTCAGTCTCTTGATGTTAATTCTCAGCTCATTCTAGGGTTTTTCTCAGTCCTTTGATGCTGAGTCTCAGCTCATTCCAGGATCTTTGTCCCACGTTGCCAGGAAGGTCCACACCCCTGGGAGTCATGTCCCATGCAGAGAGGGGGAGGGTGGTGAAACTGCTCATCATATTGGCTGGAGAGAGAGGCCACATCTGAGCAACAAAAGAGGCTCTCTGGGGGTGACTCTTAGGCCTAAATTTTAAGTAGACTTGACCTATCTTTTGTGGGGTTAAGTTTCATGTGAACAAACCCCAAGACTGGGGGCTCAGAGAATTGGCCATTTCTGAACCCTCTTGATGATGATGTTAGATAACACTATTCTGAGTGCCAGGGCTATTCTGAGCACTTCACAGATATTCACTTAATACCCACAATAATTCAGCGAAGTACATACTATTATATTTTTCCCATTTTGCACTTGAGAAAATTGAAGCAGAGAGAGACAAAATAACTTCACCAAAATCAGACAGCTAATAAGTATTAAGAGTCAGAATTTGAATCTGGTACTCAAGTTCCAACAGTACTTTTAACCTTATGTGTGTGTGTGTGTGTGTTAAGTAGTATCATGTTTGGTATTATTATCAGAATACAAAATGCAAATGTTTTTTTCAGATTTTTCATCTGCAGTATATCCAGGCAAGATGTTTACACAACATGAAAGGAGGCTAATAGTGAGAGGAGTTTTCCTGACACTTGTTTCCTTTTTACATACTTCAAAGTATGCTTAGTTTACTACAGGAAAATAAAACTGCCATTTATTTGCTTGTTCAGCAAATATTTATCCAATGCCTAACAAATGGCAGGCATGATTCTAGGTGCATGGGATATATAAGTGAATAAAACAAATACCTGTTGGGGTAGAACCACCATCCTAGGAAAGGGAAAGTGAGAGACAATAGGCATAAGTTATTTATGTTAGAAAACAAGTGCTTTGGTTAAAAATACAGCAGGGGAAGGAGGATTGGGAATGTAGGGGTGGGAGTAAATTTTAAAAGGTGCCTTTTGAGCAAAGACATGAAAGATGTGAGAGAATTACCCAGAAGGATGCATAGAGGAAAAATAGTCCAGGCAGAGGGAGCCATGCTTTGATTTTCTCCTATGCCAGCTACTATACTTGATCCTTCATAGATATTATTTCATATATTCTTATTTAGAACCCTAGGTGGCCTTTATTACCCTATTTTACAGAAAAGCGTACTGAAGTATAGAGACTAAATAATTTGCTGGTGTAGTACAACTTGCAAGTAGAAGAACCAGGATTCAGATCCAGTCTGTATTAATCTTAAAACCTAGGTATTTAACCATCATGCTATCTATGCTCCTGTTTGTAAGAAATATTTTGATAGCAGCTCCAAAAATGAACCGGTGAAATCTGGGGTATACCTTAATTCACAATTTTAGAAATTCCCTTTATATTTAAGGATATTGACTTTCTGTTTTTTCCCCCCAGGTGGCATAGATATAGATGCATTTCAAGAGAATGAAGAAGGCCGTGCAGGTCCAGATGATAATGAGGAGGTCATGCGAGCACTGCTCATTCATGAAAAGAAAACTCCTTCTGCCATAGCTGGCTCAGTGGGGGCAGCTGCTCCTGTGACCACTGCCAATGGCAGCGACTCAGAGAGTGAGACCAGTGAATCAGATGATGACTCTCCACCCCGTCCAGCTGCTGTGGTTGGTCATCATCAGGATGAGGAAGAGGAGGATGATGAGTTTGAGGAGGTGGCAGATGATCCTGTTGTCATGGTGGCTGGCCGTCCATTTTCCTACAGTGAAGTGAGCCAACGGCCAGAACTGGTGGCCCAGATGACTCCAGAAGAGAAGGAAGCATACATAGCAATGGGACAACGCATGTTTGAGGATCTCTTTGAGTGAGCTTTACCAACCTTTTCCTCCCTTCTCTAATGCTTGTTTGAAAAAGAAAACCCCTACCTTGAAGAAAAATGTTTTAGTGGCTTCCTGTCCCTCTTGATGTAAAGCAGCTATTAATCTTGTGCAAAGAATAAGGGGAAAGAAAACTTTATATTTATTCCAGAAACTTCCCAATAAGGAAGGTTGGCTATAAGCATCCCCTTCTCTGCTATTACTACAGTATTAATATTTTGCTGTCTTTACTTATCTCTAATCTTTTTCCTTTACTTTCTAAGACATTTTCTTCTTTTCTGAAACAAACAAAGAAAAGTCTGTAAGATAAATCTTCCCTGTCTGCCCACAGAATCCTACTATGGTAGGTTATGATAATATCTGTTCTGACTGCATTTCAAACAATTCCTAATGTTCTGCCAACTAAAGTGGCTTGCCAGTGGGCAAATCATAGATGAGGGAGAACATGCAAGGGGAGGTGGGAGTATATGCATAAGAGGGATTGATATGCCTGATTCATATGACTAATGTCTATACCAAGATTTCCTCTGTCTCTAAAACTGACCAGACTGGTAGTTTCTATCATTTTATTTAATGCCGTGTAATTTGGATATTCTAATGAAGAGTAAGAAGAAACATGGATATGGGACCAGGAGTCCATGTAAAGGGTTAAAGAGTGGAGAGCATTGTGAATAGTGCCTTTAGAATTGCCTGAGTTTGTGATGATTTGAAAATTCTTTGTTGAGACTGGGCCTCTTTTTCTCTAGATTTCTACAGAACTCCTGCCAGTGCTATAAATTGTTTAATGAGGCCATTCCAAAAATCGCTTAGAATAATTGATGATTCCCCCCACCCCACCCCCTTCCTTCCTTTCTAAACATCGAGGCCTTCTTTGCCTCTTCTGTGATTTTGGTCAGGCATGTTATTTTAGAGTGCATTCAGTATATCACTGAGCATTGTAACCTCAAGAAACATCGTTTATTTTTGGTTCTGATATGTAGCATGGTATTATTCCCTAAGGTAGAACTTTAGAAACAAAGAATTTTCATACAGGTGTCTATAACAATTGTATTTTTGGTAATGTTTTTCCCTTGCATCATAATTTTTAAGTATTATTTTATAGTACATGTGTGAAGTTAAGGTAGTATTTTAGAATACTGGGCCTTGTATGAAGTGATTCTTTTACCTGGATTATATTAATGACTGAATATTGAAAATAAATATATTTTATACTGATTGGAATTTGTTAATTTCTAGCTGTATGACATCTTGGAGCATAATTAAAATGAATACATTTCCCACTAAAAAATGTTTCAGACTTTTTTCTCTTATTAGTCATATTATTTAAAATAATAAAAGCAATTGCATATGGTCTAACTCTTTTTCACCAAAAGTTGCTGTAAGAATGACCTTTATAAAAGTACCTTGTACACATGGTGGAGCTATTCAACATTTAGAGATTGTTTTCTAAGCTTTCATAGTTCTAGAAAGAGGTTCTGTTTAAAAAAATGATAATTTGCTGTTAATTTTTAAAATGTAGGTGAACTGTCAAAGCTTCTTCTGTCAAACCTTTCTCAGTCTTTTTCCTTGAATCTTCCTAAAGTTACTCTTCTGTTTTACTTTCCCATTACATACCAGCTTCTTAAAGAATCATGTGCTACTTGGATGTTTTTTTACTTTCCCTCTTGCAATCTGGTTTTTTGTCTGTTACTACACTAAAACAGTTTCTCCAGTCCTAATTGTCCAACCTAGCCTTTTATTTCTCATTGTCTTTGTCCTTTCCTCAATATTTAAAGCTATCAACCCAAAGCTTCTTGAAACCTATCATTTGGTATTCTAGCCATTATGCCATTCTAGTTCTCTTCTACTTCATTAGCTGTTACTTCTCAGTTTTCATCAAACCTTATTTCCTCCTCTCCTGCTTGTGTGGGCATACCTCAAGGCTTACTTCTTTTTTCTCTCTTGTGTATATGTGGATTTTATGTTATGGAAAAATGTTCACAAGTGAGGACCTAAGTATGACTAAGGGTTTTCATTGAAGCAAAATAGAATAGAAAGATAAATACATAGGTACCCTAAATGTGTATTAATTAGGGAATAGTTTAATTATTTTGCCATGAGACTATATAGCCATTAAAAGAGGTGTATTGACAGAGAAAGATATTCATAATGTGTTAAATATAGAAGTATCATTTTTCTACCTTTGTGAGTATATGTGTATGTGAGTGTGTGCCAGATGCTATTTTAATAGCATACTTGTGTTGACTCATTTAGTCCTTTACAATAAACCTGTGAGGTAAGTATATGTGTGTAATGATATACTATTAATAGTAATTGCAGATGAGCATGACAGTGATCTTAATGTGTTATAATGGAAAAGATATCCCCATTTCAGAAAATGATTCAAGTGGCCATTTAATGAATTTCATATAGAAATTACCTGGTAAAATTAAAGACATGGAAATAGAGTGACAAAAGCAAACTCTTTTTATGTTAATGCAAGGAATTTGGGGTCTGCTGTTTTTGTTTTTGTTTTTTTTTAATCTGGGTTTCAACATTTCCTGGAACAAACATATCTCAACTTATGCTCAAAAACTAATAGGAAAATATCTAATATATGAAATTTTGGACATCACCTCCATATTTCAATAACTTACCTTATAAACTAATAGCAAACTCTGTTAAGTCTTATCAGACAGTTTTATGTCTCTTGAGTGGCACGATAATTTGGTGAGGAAAGCCAGTCAGTTATAGAAGAACCAAAAGTGGGAGCCATGCTAATGAGCAACCTCTGAATCTCTAGTAAGAGCAGGTATACCCCCAAGGTTGGGAGATACTTGTTTGGAGTCACAGTATGTCTTGGCCCACAGACAATAATAAAGGATGACCAGGTATTTATGCATTTTCTCTGAGTGAAGTTGGCTGATTAGTATAATCTAAGTGTCAGTTGTCCAGGTGTTCCAACTTTTCCCTTGTCCTTTCAAATTTTTTTTTTTGGCATGAGCAGTCACCAGGAATCAAACCCAGGTCTCTGGAATGGCAGGCAAGATTTCTGCCACTGAACCACTGTCACACCGCCCTGCCCTTTCAGATTTAAATAGAGCTTTTTTACCCTAACATGATGGAACACTTCTTCCTCTATCTTCTTTTGGTGATACAGGAGCTTATATCCTCTGGCTGTGTCTCTCTTCTTCCTAGAGTTCTCTGTCTCACTTCTGCACCACTTGCACTAACTTCCCATGATACCAGCAATGCACACATCTGTGTACCAGACCGTCAATGAAGTTTTTAGAGTAATGGGTGGGGTTGGGGGGTGGGGAGAGGACAATGAGAGAAAGGTTTCCATCTCAGCATTGCATAGTCAAGGAATAAAGTTGGATTGTATACTTCCTTTTTAAAAGAGTTTCTTAGCCATTCTCACAGGTCATCATCCCAAGTAAAATTCTGTTTCCACATCTTGCTAAGGTTTCAGCTTCCTGTCCCGTCTTCTCATCTCCCCCTTCTCTCTAAAGGCCTTGGAAAGTTCTAAATATATTAGGAAAGATAATTTAATTCTTTGTTTTATTCCTATTGCACCCAAATAGTGCCTTGAAAGCACCTCTTATATCCAGCATGGCCTATCAAGATATTCCCATAAACAGAGCCATCTCCCCACCTTAGTAGTCGGCTTAGGAAGTTAACTATGGCTTTAAGAAGGAACTTTTGTTTCTCCCTATCGCACACACACAAAAAATCACTCATAATACTTTGCCAAAGTAAAACAATGAATAAACAACCCTGGCCCTAGATGATTCTCAATGTTATGTCTGGTATAAAATTGCCTTCCAAAATTTTTTGCTTTTATCCTGTCTGTCCTTGGATTTTGAAGTCTTTTTCTTACTTTGAAACCCCTTTTTCCTAAAATATCTTAAGGTGTATTAAATTTAAGTAATTAAAATAAAATAGTCAATTTGTCACAGCCTGGAATTTAGGAGACTAGGTTCTAGTTCCAGCTTCAGCTAAGTAAACACTTAAACTGAAGCTATTACCTGATGTAGCTTTTCTGGGCCAGTTTCTCAGCTGTCAGTAATAAGAGGATTGCGTTAGGATCACTAAGATAGCCTCCAGCTCCAATATTTAATAGAGATAAGTGGTAGTTGATACATTTTAACATGAGGCCAAATAGTAATAACAAAAAAAAAATCTAATGTTCTGAAGCAATTCAAGCCGGGTTAAGAATATTTTAATTGAAAGAGTCTGTAGTGTAAGGTGGTAGGTTTAGTTAGGTTTGAGTGTGTAATAAGCCACAGTAACGATAATTAACAATAAGTAGATTTCTCTTTCCCCATCTTTCAAGGTGCTTCATTTCTAGTCATCTGAATGACTGAAGGAGAAATAATTGAATGTTTCATAACTCTTGGTACTGTTTGAGAGAATTGGACACTGAATGGGAACAAAATTGAGTAGAGCAGTTCCTTTTCTTCTGCCAGTTAGCTGTATGGCTAGATTCCCAGCCAGGACCACAATAGAAAGTGTTATATATATACTTTATATATATATACTTTCTTGTTCTCTTTATTTCCAAGTTTAAAAAAAGTAAGACATGACAATCAAAAAACAAATAGGAAAATCTTTAGAATTTAGGACTGGTATGATTCAACCTTCCATTTGTTTAGCACTTTTTTTCACCAAAGCTGTTTCACGTTTGCCATCTCTAACAAAGCTGGGCTATCACTTTTTTTTTTTTTTTTTAATATCTAAAAATCTCTTGGGGGAATGAGGAAGATTTTCAGGAAGGAACTAGCACTATGGCAAAAATACTGTCAATTCTGTTGGCTCTTTATATTATAAAAGAACAAAAGAGTACAGATGCTTTTAAAACATGTAAAGCCAAAGTGGATTGGGAAGAGAAGAGAATCCATGAAATTTTACCTCGTCTTTTGAAGAGCTAAAGGAATGAACTGATTTTGGAGTGTTCCAAGAGCAGGAACAAGAACCCTAGCTTCTCCTTAGAAAGTACTTTGTGTCTATTTGGATACCAACAGCTGCCTTTCCTATTCCAGTTGTAAATCAGACAGGCCTAGTGCAGGACCCAGTTTCAGCAGTCAACCCAAGCATGTTTCACATAACACAAAAGTTCTTTATCACCTCCCTAATGTAAATCAGACTGAGAAATTAGTTGTTATTGTGAAACGTTACAATGTATTAAATATGTGAAATTTTATCCCATACAAAATATACTTAGTAGAAAATGAAAGCATCTCAGCTCTATTACCCAGAGGTAATCATTGTTGATAGCTTAATGTGTATCATACCAAGCCTTTTCTAGGTTTTTAGAAATATACATAACCATACATACATAATCATAGCTATCCCACAATGTTTTTTTCTAGAAATGGAATCCAATCATACACATTGCCATTTGGTTCTCATACATCTTGGAAAGTTTCCACATCTTATTTATATCTACTTTATAAAATAAAGACTGTATAGAATTTTATAATGTAGTCAGAGTTCCCTTTTGATGGGAATTTTGTAATTATACAGAACTGGAAACTTGCAATTTTGTCACTATTACAATGCTGTAATGAATTGCCCTTATATTTTCATTCTCTTGTTTGAGTATTTCTATAGGACAGAATCCTAAGAGAAATTGCCAAAACAAAGGGCATACCCATTTTAAACTTTGATAGATACTGTCAAATTGTCCAGAAACATTTCTTGGAGAGTTTTATGCAGGAGAACCATTTATAGCGTTGATGTTGGGTTGAAGAAGTTTAAACCTGGAGATACAGAGACTGATTAAGAGACTATTTTAATAATTTTGGTGACTAATTTGGTTTGAAGAACTGTCCAAGCAGCAAGGATATGAGAAACTTTGGGGTGGTTTCTCATATAATGAGATTGATGACGGTTCAGATAGGATATAACATGCCTTGGATGAAATTCAACCTCGGTTCCATTCAAGGTTGGATATAAGAAGAGGGATAGATTTTATTCCTGCACTGGTCTCCCCAAATCAGTACATGGTGTCACTTTTTTACCTACATACTCAGGCCAAAATTAGTAGTCATCCTTAAATTTCTCTCTTTTTCTGTCCCACATACAATTCATCAACAAATCCTGTCAGCCCTATTTTCAAAATACAATCTAGTTTTTATAATCTTATTTTGAAGATAGAGCAGACAGGACTTGCTGATGATTTGAAAACAAATCCTAAATTTGACCTCTTCCAATTACTTTGACCACCATATAAACTCTCATGTCAGCTATTACAGCAGCCTCCAAAATGTTTTTTCCTCCTTTCAGACTCACCAGCAACCCCCCTCCACACTGCAAATACACAAACAGGGATTTTAACCATTCCATACATGGGGATTTTTTTTTAATGGAAATTGGATGCTGCTTAAAGGCCTTCATTGATTTCTCTTAGAATGACATCCAAACTCCTTATCCTTAGGCCCTATATGGTATAGACCTGGGCTACCTATATAATCACATCTATTCTTCTCCTTGTTAACTCTCTAACCACATTGGCATTGTTTTCTCAAATATGCCATGCTTTTCCCTGTCTTAGTTCTCTGCATAAAATACTCTTTCCCAGTCTAGTCCCTGTTAACATCATTTTCAGGTTAAATGCCACCTTCTTAGAGTAACCTTTTCTATCTACTCTATCTAAAGTAACATTCCCATTAACTGTTTTCTCTGTAGCAAAATTTCTATTCGAAATTAACTTTTTAAAAAATTTCTTAGTTATTTATGTTTGTCGATAAATAATTAACAGACCCCACCTCCTCCACCCCCAAAAAAGTTAAGCCCCCTAGCAGTACCCAGCATAGGGCAGTAATTTCCACATATAGCAGGCTTTTAATAAATGTTGAATGGATGGATGAATGGGTGACTCATTTTGAAAGACTGAATTTGAGAATTATATTCTCTTAATTAGTTGATTATTGTTCACATATGGTCCATGGACCTACAGCTATGTCTGCAGGACTAGCATTAATGGGTACAAGAATATAGGTTCTAGCACACAGCCAGTGAAACATGTAGACATTTCAACTCTGAGGAGCCATAAGCTTTAATGTTCATGGAAGAGGGACTTTAGTGAACAATTTGTTTAGGGCTGCATTGTCCAATAAGGTAGTCACAGGTGGCTATTGAGGCCTTGAAATGTGTCTAATCCAAATTGAGATGTGCTGTAAGTATAAAATACAAACCAAATTTCAAAGATTTGTTATAGCGATAAAAATGTAAGATATCTTATTAATAATTTTAAAATATTGATTATATATTGAATGATGATTTTGTAGATGTATCAGGTTAAAGAAAGTGTATTATTAAAATTAATTTTGAGTGATTTACCAAGATGGCTGCATGAGATGCTCCAGTATTCCATCCCCCCACAGAAGTTCAGACAATAATAAAAAATAAGCAGAACCCTCTTTCTCAGAGCTCTGGTAAACAGTTAAAGGCTAGCAGTAACTAGATAAGTGCCAAATCAAGGAAAAGACAATTTAAAAATAGTATGAAAACTTTGTAGTGCCTTTGCTGACCCTTCCTGCAACTCCTCCCTGGCTTCATACTGGGCTAGCCTGTGTTTTCCATGCGGTCCCAGTTCTGGAGGAAGCAGGGTACCCTACCTCCATACACATATTAGGATGCATGTATGTCTGTACCATTCTGTCTGGTGGCAGCCTGAAGGACTAAACCAGGGCACTCACAGCAAGCTTACTGTTCCACAACTTGCCCAGCACATAAAAATCAGCTTACAGGGCAGCTAATCAAATTACAGCTACCTGGGACAAAGGATTACCTGCTTTAAGATGTAAAATATGGCACCCTAGGTGGGAGGAAAGACTATCTCCTAGGGGGAAAAGGATATTTAGATCTGTGAAATAGAGTAATTCCTAGTGCCATGTGTGCATGCCTAAGGCAAGACACATGCTCTGAAAAGTCCAGGAAAGTCTGGACACTTTCACCTCGGGCTGCCCTTTAAACTCACTGTCAGGCCAGTTTAGGCCAATCTGCAAAGACTGGGAAAGGTGTTTCTCTTTTTTTGTTAGCTCCTGGTATGCAAAGAAACATCACTCATAACACTTAGCTGGATATAAGTTTAAGAAACAGACACCTCAGGGTGCATGAACGGTTGAGTGGTAGAATGCTCACTTTCCATGCAGGAGACCCAGGTTCAATTCCTGGACCATGCACCAAAAGGAAAAGAAAAAACAAAACCCAGACACCTCAGTGCCTAAATTCAAGAGGTAACACATTAAAATATCCATTGTGCAACAAAAGGTTACAAGACAAAGAAATAAGAAATTATGGCCCATCCAAAGGAGTAAGAGAAAGCATTAGAAACCATCAACAAGTGAGGTAAGACTTTGGATATGCCAAAGACTTTTAAAGCGGTCTTAAATATGCTCAAAGAGCTAAAAAAGACAAAAAACCCAAAGGATATCAAGTAACTGACACATGAACAAAAAAGAATTTCAATAAAGAGATAAAAATCATAAAAAGGCATCAAGCACAAACACTGGAGGTGAAATTTCTAACCGAAGTAAGAAATTCCCTAGAGTCATTCAACAGGAGATTGAGGCAAACAGAAGAAAGAATCCATGAACTTGAAGATAAGAGAATTGAAATTATTCAATCTGAAGAGCAGAAAGCAGAAAAGAACAGAAAAATGAACAGAGACTGAGACCTGTGGTACAACATCAAGTGCTCCAATATACACATTATTGGGAGTCCAAGAGGGAGGGGGCAAAAAGAATATTAAAAAGATAATGGCTGGAAAATTTCCAAATTAAATGAAAGACATAAATATACACATCCAAGAAGAATAAGGAGCTCCAAACAGGATAGACTCAAAGAGACCCACACTAAGACACATTAAAATCAAACAGTTGAATGCCAAAGGCAAAGTGAATATTGAAAGCTGCAAGAGAAGACCAACATGTCATGTAAAGTAGAGCCTCTGTAAAATTGTGCTGACTTCTCATCAGAAACCAAGGGGGCAAGAAGGCTGTAGGATAACATATTTGAAGTTCCAAAAGAAAAAAAATTGTCAACCAAGAATAATATATCTGGCAAAACTGTCTAAAAAAAATAAGGGAGAGATAGGACATTCCTAGATAAACAAAAGGTGAAGTTGTTTGACACCTTTATATTTGCCCTTCATGAAATGCTAAAGGAAGTTCTTCAGGTTGAGAGGAAAGGACACTAGAGAGTAGAAAGAAGGTGCCTGAAGAAGTAAAAGATAAATATAAATGTCAGTTCTATTGCATCATTGGTTTGCAACTCCACTTTTTTCTTCTTACATGGTCTAAAACACAAGTGCCCCAAAAGTTATGATAATTCTGTGATTTGGGACACAATGTATAAAAATTGTAGTCACAAGAATAGCATACATGTGGGAGGATGGAGGGGTATAGGAACATAGTTCATGTATATTATTAAAGTTAAGTTCTTATCAAATAAATTTATTATAGATTTAGGACATTAAATTTAAGCCCCATGGTCACCACAAAGAAAATATCTGAAAACTAGAAAGAAGGAAATGAGAAGTGACTCTAAAGGGTTCATTACAAAAGATCAACTAAATATAAAAGAAGGTAGTAATGGAAGAATTGAAGGGCCTAAAGGTATGACTTAAACCAAATAGCAAAATGACAGATGTAATCCAGCATTATCAGTAGTTATTTAAATGTAATGTAAATGGGTTAAATCTTCCAATAAAAAGGCAGTGATTGGCAAAGAAAAACATGGCCAAACTATGTGCTACTTACAAGAGACTCATCCTAAAATCAAAGACTAGGTTGAAAATTAAAGGATGGAAAAAATAATCCATGCAAATATAACCCAAAGAGAGCAAGGATAGATATAATAGTATCAGACAAAATAAACTTTTAAAAACTGTTAAAATGAACAAAAAGGGGGCACTATATATTGAATAAAGGGTCTATTCATCAAGAAGATATAACAACTATAAACATATATGCACCTAACAACGGTACTCCAAAATGTTTGAAGCAAACATTGACAGTTATGGAAGGAGAAATAGATGGCTCTACATTAATAGTTGGAGACTTCAATAATGGATAGAACATCTAAACAGAAGATCGGTAAGGGAATAGAGAACTTGAGCAATATTATAAACCAACTAGATCTAATAGACATACATAGAACACTTCATCCAACAGCAGAATAGATACTCTTCTCAAAGAGATATAGATCATTCTCTAGGAGAAAACCATATGTCACAAAGCAAACCTTAGAATTGTGTGATTCTGAGAGAAGGACATACATATAGACCAATGGAATCAAACTCAGAATTCAGAAAAAAACCCTTACATCTATGGGCAACTGATTTTGACAAGGGTGCCAAGTCCATGCAGTAGACAAAGAATAGTGTTGGGAAACTGGATATCCACATGCAAAAGAAAAAGTGAGGTGGTATAACAGTGACTCAGTGGCAATTCCCATGCCAGAGACCCAAGTTTAATTTCCGGAGCCTGCCGATGCCAAAAAAACGAAGAAGAAGAAGAAAAGAAAAGGTGGACCCTTACTTCACACCAAATACAAAAATTAACTCAAAATTGGTTTATGAGCTAAGTATAAGAGCCAAAACTATAAATCCGTAAGAAGGAAACATAGGGAAATATCTTCAGGACCTTGTATTGGTCAATAGTTTCTTAGACTTTAAACCAAATGCATAGCAACAAAAGGAAAAAATAAATGAATTGGACTTCATCAAAATTAAAAGTGTTCACGCATCAAAGGACATTATCAAGAAACTAAAAAGACATCCTACAGAATGGAAGAAAATATTTTGAAACCATGGATCTGATAATGGGTTAATATCCAGAATATAAAAAGAACACCTTCAATTTAACAACAAAAAGTCAATCTAATTTTACAATGGGCAAAGGAGTTGATAGACATTTCTCCTAAGGAGATCCACAAATGGCCAATAATTGCATAAAAAGATGCTCAAAATCATTAGTCATTAGGGAAATGCAAATCAAAATCGCAATGATCCATCTCATACCCATTAGAAAACCAAAAAACCTCATACCCCTTAGAAAAATAGCTGTTATATCTTTTAAATGGAAAATAAGTTCTGACAAGGATGTGGAGAAATAGAAACCATCCATACATTGTTGGTGGGAATGTAAAATGGTACAACCACTGTGGAAAACAGTTCATCTGTTCCTCAAGAAGTTAAACATAGAGCTGCTTGGCAATCCTGAAAGAATTGAAAGCACAGACTTGGACAGATGTTTGTATCCCAATATTCATAGCAGCATTATTCGTGATAGCCAAAAAGTGGAAGCAAACCAAGTGACCATTAGCAGAAGAATGAATAAAAAAAAAGATGTGGTACATATGCAGTGGAATATTACTCAGCTGTAAAGAGGAACCTGGTTCTGATATGTACTTCAACATGAATGAACCTTAAAGACATCATGCTAAGTGAAATAAGCCTGACCTAAAAGGGTCGATATTGTAAGATTCTACCAATATGAAATAACTAGAGAAGGCCAATTTATAGAGACAGAAAATAGAGTACAGGTTACCAGGGACAGGTATGGGACAGAGGGAATGGAGAGTTAGTGCATAGTCAGTGCAGGGTTTCCGTTTGGGGTTATAGAAAAGTATTGGCATGGATGGTGGTGACAGGAGCACAACATTATCAATGTGATTATGTCACTGAATTGTATTTTGGGGAGTAGTTGAGGTAAGAAATTTATGCTGCATATATGTTATTACAATTTTAAGAGAGAGAGACTAAAGAAACAATGACAGTGAAATGCAATCCATGATCCTGGACTGGATCTAATGATGGATGAAAAAATGCCCAAAAGGACATTAGTGGGACAATCGAAAGCATGAAATATAGAAAGTATGCTTTACAACAATGTTAAATTTCTTGAACTTGAATATTATACTTAAGTGGTTACATAAGTGAATATCCTTGTTCTTTGGAAATAAATATGGAAGTATTAAGGGTAAGGGAGACATGATATATGCAACATACCTTAAATGTTTAGAAGATAGATGATGATGATGATGATGAAGATAGATATAGGTACAGATATAGATATAGATATTTGATAGATGGATGGAGAAAAAATGATCTTAAAAATATGGCAAAATGTTCTAAGTTGGAAAATCCGGGTATCTGGGGAGGGGTGTGTTGGAGGTAGTTCTCTGTATTATTTTATATTATTTTTGCAATTTTCCTGCAAGCTTGAAATTATTCCAAAATAAAACGTGTTCAAAAATTAATTTCACCTGTGTTTTTTTTTTTTTTTTACTTTTATGTGGCTATTCAAACATTTAAAATTGTACACATGCTTACATTTTCGGCTTGCATTATATTTCTATTGGGCAGCTTTTGTCTATAGGGCATTTTCTTCAAGTGCATGAGTTACATGTATAAGTTTATGTACTGTACTTTGTATTTGCTCTCAGTTTTTCCTTATTTACAAGTTTATGACCTGAATGCTTTGCCCACCCTCCTTATCTCTTCTACCTTCTACCAGAAAGGTAGGATTTGTTTTGCTTGTAGGCTCTTTATTCTTGGGACCAGTAACAGATTTTGCTTCCATTTTACTTTTCCCCCCTTTTGGCAGGGTATGGAGGGTTAGGGTAGATATTTTTGTTTTATCGCTATTTTTGTTTTCCTTGGGTGGATAAAATAAAGGGAAAATTGCAGCAATGGTGACCAAGAACTGAAAAGCTTTTAACTATCCTGACCAATGGTGCAAAAGAGAACTGACATTTTGGGTGACTGAGGAAGCTGAGCATTCTGTGAAGCCATGCTAGAGATAGCATGTCCTAAGCTAGAGGAGAGCTGGAAGCCCAATGTATTAATTGATATATGCATTATGTTAGTATATGTTATAAATACTAAATTGTTCATGTATTTACTGGTTTAATAGTATATGACCCTTTACTAGAATGTAAGCTCCATGAGGGTGAGATTTTAACTTTCTTGCTCACTGTATTACTCTGGTTCATATCCCTTTCTCAATGTTTGGCACATAATAAAATGGTCATCAGTAAATAATAATGGTCATCAGTAAAAAAAAGTAACTATGTGTCAGCTTCTTGAAGCAGGAGTAAACTATGGCTCTTAAATAAAGGGTGCTATTTTCAGTTTCTGTTGTTATTTGCTTATCTAATTATTGTGATGCTATTTTGTAATTATCTTTCCAGAGGTTTGTGTTTGGAATGGCAAGTGCTGATCTATACAGCAAAGGTCATTTTTCCCAGCAACTGGTGATACCACCTAACCAGAAATATATCAAGCGTATATATCTAATCCAAAGGTTGCACATGAATTTGTCTACTTAGTCTATGTTTAGATCATTCTAAAAAGAGGAAATTTGTAGAAAAAAAAGATTGAGTTCGTTCTTTTTTGGATCGACTAGTTTTTTGGGCTTTTTTCTCATAATAAAGCTGGTGATACTAATGGTTGCCTTCATTATATCAACGACCCAGCTTCCTTTAATCATTCTGCTCAGCCTGATTCAGTAAATGATTGTTGCTTCATGGTCACATGATGGCTGATCCACCTTCACCTTCATGTAGGAAGTTAGTGGGAGGTGATAAAGATATATGCCAGCAAAATTGTTATGCCCCTCCTTTTTATTTTTTAATTCTTTTCTTATTCAGGGGAAATTGGCATAGCACAAAATTTACCATTTTAAAGTGAGCAATCCAGGAGCATTTGGTACATTCACAATGCTGTGCAACCATCCCTTCCAACTAGTTCCAAAACATTTTCATCACCCCAAAAGAAAACCCAGTACCCATTAAGCAGTTCTCCCCATTTCCCCCTTTCCCCATTCCCTGGCAACCACCAATCTTTCTGTCACTGTGGATTTACCCATTCTAGATATTTCATATAAATAGAATCATACACTATATGGCCTTTTGTGTCTGTCTGGCTTCTTTCACTTAGCATAATGGTTTTGAGTTTCATCTACATCATAGCATGTATCAATACTTCATTCCTTTTTATGGCTAAATAATAGTCCATTGTATGTGTATACCACAGTTTGTTATTCATTTATCCACTGATGCACATTTGGCTTGTTTCCACATTTTTACTGTTGTGAATAGTGCTGCTACAAATATTTATATATAAATACTTGTTTGAGTCCTGCTTTCAATGTTTTAGTGTATATACCTAGGAATAGAATTGCCATTTGGTAATTTTATATTTATATACTGTTTATTTTTAATTTAATACCTCACCCTGCATCTTGTGCAGTAATTACTGTCATTCAGTGGGGAGTGGACAGGGCCTTGTAACCATGATAACTGTTTTGGATGTGAGAGTCATCAGAGAATACCAGAACTCTAGGGTTTGTGACTGGAGAGTAGTTCCTGGCAACAGCTACAGAGGACAGATTAATAGCAGGCATGCATATAAGGTAAGATTCAGGAGTCTTGAATTTTTTTTCCTAAAGGAATTAGTTTCTCTCAGCTGCCCTTTATATGCATTCTTGGGATTCAGATTCTTAAGTCACAATATGGAGTCATCCTGTCCTTTCAAGGCCCTAGCCTAGAAATATAATCTCTTGCGCCACACATCCAATCCAGGATCAGAAGTGGGCTAATGTCTTCATGTGATCAAGCCTAAGGTGAGGCCTTTCCTTCTTTGAACATACTTGGAATTTTACTGATATTAGGGCTGTTGGTGATTGCAGTTAATATCTAGAGGATGGGTCCAGAACTAAATTGGCTTTCACAAATATTTGCTCAGTATGAAGTCAGATTTAATCAGCCCCATTCCACTGGCTTCAAAAATGGAAGACTGGTGGCTTTTAATTTCAGGGTAGTGACCTACCGGGGAGTTCTAAAGAGTAGATTCTGATAATGTTCCAAGAGAATTTTTCCCTGCTGTTATATGCCAGTGTACAGGTATAATGTGTATATAGGAAGGTGGAAGAAAGGCAAGACAGGGTGGGCCTTTATGTTTGGTGGGTGGATGGGGAGGAGGACCCATATGCTGTGTATGTCAATTATATTTCACATCTCTTTGATAGGCTGTAACTTCTAGTTCACTGAGACTATTAAGCTATAAGATCATTATAGCATTATGGACATCTACATCCACGTCTCTTGCATCAAATCAAATCTAGATCCTTCAAGGCTAACTCAGCCTCTCCTCCCTCCTTCTCCTCCCAAAATAGGAACACCTACCAAGCAAAGAACTAACTGAAAGTATGTGCCACTGACTGTGTTTCTCTCCTAAACTGCTGTTTCTCAGAGTGTGCATTGAGTCTCTTTGGGAATTCTTGGGTATGTCCTTGCTGTGTTTTGACTCACAGATATCTGTTTCAACACTCTTATTATACAACTTCCCCATCCCCCAAAGTGCACTCAGAAAGTCCGTTTTTAAATTTGCCTTTCTCCAAAAGTATCTTTGTTTCCAGTACTGAGGTTGACTGTCCTTTCTCCATTTTTTTCCTCATTTGGATTCCATTTCATTTGTCTTCACTACCTGCCATAGTTTTTGTTATTGTTATAGTTACTTCTCAAGGACTTATTGACACTTAAGAATACGATTTTGTTCCTTGTTATATTATGACTTTGGCTCTGCTGCCTCAGATTCTCCCTTGATTTCCTTTCCTCCTCAGTCTTGTGCCTTCTTTTTCACAGCTAGCACTTCTAGAGCAAGACTCTTAAACCTACTTCACTTCCTATGGTGGACATGGGCTGTTTTTACTTGCTTTCCCATGGTTTTCCTTTCCTCCCCCACTCTGTCCATGTGATTAAACTGGATTAGATGCAGTAATAGCGATTGATTCAGAGAGGGGCAAATTACCCAGACCAGATAATGTTAATTGTTACTTGATGATTTTTGTTGAAATGAAAAAGAGGCACTCTCTTTTCTTACTAAAGTTTCTAGTTGTTGGAATATAAACCTGTAGCTGCTAGGGCATCTGTGGACAACCTGCCTGACAATGAAACCAACACAAAGGAAGACAGAAACTAGAGATAGAGACAAATTCCCAACCATAACACTTAAATACCTAAATCCTGTCACACTTGAAGCCATTTTCCCTTGCAATTATTGGTATTATGTGAGTTAGCACATTTTATTTTATTCTTCAGCCAATTTGAGTTGGGTTTCTATCCCTTGCAATTAGAAGTCTTGTCTAAGATAATCCTTATCCACCCATTCCTACCTCCACTTTCTATCTCCACTTCTGTCTTTCTCTCTGGGCCCTTTTCATTTGGAGATAACACTTCATTCGTGTGCTAACTCTCATTCACAACTCTTCCTTCCACTGACCCATATTAGTATTATGATTCCATACACTTATCCAGGGCTTTGTAGTCTACTAAGGGCCTTCCTATCTCATTTGATCATCACATAAATTCTAAGGAAATTAGAGGAGGTATTATTATCCCTTTTCTTCAGCTAAGAAAACAAGTTGAAAGAAGTTTATGATAATTTGCTCACATGAAATATTATACCCACTGCTGGGACTCAAATCCAAGTTTCCTGAACTAGGGTTCTTTCTTTTATGTTTTGTTTCCTCCCCTGGGTAGAAACCTGGCTCTAGTAAACTCCTGCTGTCCTCTCCCATGGAGACAGTCTTTCTCTAATAGCTGTAGTCTCAATAGGATGGAAGGCCTCATCTTTGTTTCCAGTATCTTAGACTCACTGCCCTCCCTCCATTTTTCCCTCATTTGAATTTCATTCCATTTATGTTCACTATCTGTCATAGGTTTTTGTTATTGTTATAGGTTATTTCTCAAGGAGTTATTGTAGCTTAAGAATATGATTTTGTTCTGGGTTATATTATGACTTTGGCCCTGCTGCCCATTTGAAAACCCCTTGACTTCTTCAACTCTTCAACTTTTTTCAGTGACTCAAAACCTCCCTGAAAGTCCCTCAAATCATCCATCATTCCTGCATATCTTTCCAATCCATTTTGTATGCTCTCTCTCCTGGGCTGAGGAGTGCAGCACCAAAGATACCTACTCATGCACTATTGGTTGTGTGATCCATTTTCCTGCTGGGAAGTAGATCTTTCAATAACTACATTCCTATAGTGTTTCTGTTCTCATCCTCAGCATTTGCCAGTCTACATAAGATCTTGCTTTCTCCATTTCTTTGATATCTGAGATCAGCTTGCTATCATATAATTACTATGGTAAACATTATTGGTTTCCTACACAGCATCCATTGCTCTCTTTCTAATAATACCTTGATTTTTGCTAAGGGATTTTCTTTTCCCAAGAATTACATGGGCTTCAGAAGAAGCTAACTTTGCAAGTCATCTCCATGACTGGGCCTAATTGGGCCAAGAGAAATTGTAATCTTAATTAAGGTTAATTACGAGTATTCTTATTCTTCTAGGTTCATGGTAGGATTGCATTTTTAAGATTGTTGAAATTAGAGGTGGCCATGTGACTTGGTGTTGCCAAGAAAGTGTGAATAAAAGTGGTACATGTCACTTTCAGACAACAGCCTTTAGGATCCAGTGTATGATTTATGAGGCCCCCTCTCCCTGCTACAATGATTTCTAAAGCATGTATTAAGACAAAGCTCCATGAGCCAGGGTCCCAAAGTAACTACAATGGCAGACCTCCCCCTGACATATACTGCACATGTAGTGAAAGCAAGAAATAAATGTTTGCTGTATAAAACCACTGAGATTTTGGAGTTGGCTGACCTGCAATATAAATTAGCCTATCTTAACTGGTACAGTAATTTCACCTCTCACCAGTGGTTGGATGAGGATGTAGCCTAAGCCAGACAGCCCAAGGCATTCTCTGACCAAGGAATTGGTTGAGAACACCCAAGAATATTGATTGAGAAAAAGGCTCACTTTTGTACAATGATATAGAAAAGGAAGTTTTCTGGGGCTTTGGAGAAAAGTTCCTCACTTTTAACAGAGCCACTAGAAGAGATAGATTCTCTCTTTCTGTAGATGTCCTGTGTAAATGTAAGGCCCAGAATTACTACAGGTATCTTGCTACCGGCCTGGAGATAAAGTCAACACATGGGGGAGAATAGTAACAAAAGGATCACTAAGAAATGAAGCCATAGACACCGATAAACCAAATATGTTGTATAAGATGCTCAAGGCCCCCATAACCCCAAAGAATCTTTGAACAACTAGCAAAAGTTGGCAGAACCATCTTCCTCTGAAATCCGGAAAGCAGTTAGAGGGCTGTAGTAATTGGTAAAGTGCCACATCAAGAAGACACAGCTTTAAGATATGATAGGAAAGAAAGAAAAGATGGAGAAAAAAAAAGATTTGATAGGAGAAGCTGATGGTGTCATTGCTGGCCTTTTCCCCATCTCCTCCCCCATCACAGTGTGGCCCCAGCCTGAAATCCTATTGTAAGCCCCTGACCCTGTTCCAGAGAGAGCAGAGTGACCCCTGTGCACATTTTGACTGGATGTTGGTGCCAGTCTATCAGGAGGCAGTTAGAAACACTGAACCAAAAAACTCATCTCTGGCTTGCCCTCCCAGAAGTTGGCCTACAGACAGAAGCAGATTGCTTACAGCTAAAGCAGTATAAGAAACAATTAAGTCACAGTGGCCTGCAGCAAAGGATTATGTGCTTTAAATCAAGCAATACTGCACCCAGGAGGGGAATGTCTATTTCATAGGGAGTAGAGAGTACATTCAAATTCCTCTAAATGAGGAAACTCCTAAGACCTACAAGCAAGCAGAAGCCCAGGACAAGATGTAGGCACAGAAAAGAAGTACAGGACCCTGGACTTCATATTTGTCTCAGGATGATCTTCTTGGTAGGAGGACTAAACTCTGAAGGAGAGCACCAGCCAACATAGAATCAATCTGCAAAGACCGTGAAAGCTGTTTTTTGTGTTGGTTTCTTTGTTGATGTTAGCTCACGGCACTAAAGGAAATTTCTGTCATATCACTGGATACAAACTTAAGGAACACACTGCTCAGAGACCATACCCAGAGAAAACCTTTTAAAATATTAAAATGTACAGTGTACAAAAAAATAGATTACAATACAAACAAAGAAACAGGAAATGATAGCCCTTCCAAAGGAAAAAGACAAAAATCCAAAAACCATCAAAAAAGAGATCAGACTGTGGACATACCAGACAGACCTTTAAAAAGTAATGCTAAATATGCTTAAGAAAGGAAAATGAAAAGAAAGAACTAATGGATATCAGAAAACTATGAGTGAACATTTTATGAGAATTTCAATAAAGATAAAGATTAAAAAGGAACCAAAGAAAAATGCTGAGTATGAAGACCACAATAACAGAAATGAAAAATTTCCTAGAACGTTTCAATTCAGACTGGAGGTGGCAGAAGAAAGAATCCATGAACTTGAAGACAAGACAATTCAAATGATTCAGGCTGAGTGGAAAGAATGAAAAAGAGTAAACAGAGCCTAAGAGACCTGTGGAATACAATCGAGCATACCAAAATACACATTATGGGTGTCCAAAAGAAGAAGAAAAAGGGGCCGAAGGAATATTCCAAGAAATAATGACAGAAAACTTCCCGAAGTAACAAAAGACATGAATATGAATATGCATATTCAAGAACCCCCCCCAAAACCCAAACAAGCTAAACATGAAGAGAACCATGCCAAGACAAATAGTAGTCAAATTTTCAAATACTAAGGACAACTGAATATTGCAAAAGAAATTAAGTATGTTATGTACAAGGGAGCCCCCAAAAGATTATTTGATGCTTTCTCATCAGAAACCATGGGGACAAGAAGGCACTGGGAGGAAATATTTTAAGTCCTGAAAGAAAACAACTGCCAACCAAGAATTTTATATTTGATAAGGCTGTCTTTCAAAAATGAGGAAGAGATTAAGACATTTCCAGGTAAACAAAAGCAGAGGGAGTTGTTCATCATTAGATCTGCCCTAAAAGCAATGTAAAAGGGTATGAAAACAAACATGATTGTTATATATTAAAGATTTTAAACTTAAAACTTATGGTAACTGTAAAGAAAATATACATATATACATATATACATATACATATATAAATATTCAGAAAGAAATGAGAATTGACTCATATTGGTACAAAACAAAAAAATCAAGCAAATAAATATGAAAGTAGGAATAGTAGAAGAATTGAAGGTCAAAAAGGGTAGAAGATTTACAAAGACCAACTAGCCAAATGGCAAAAAATTCTGCATTATAGGTAGTTATTTTAATGTAAATGAATTTAATTCTCCAGTCAAAAGATAGAGATTGGCAGAAGAGATAAAAATCAGGAACCAACTATATGTTGCTTACAAGAGACTCACCTTAAATTCAAAGACACTATTAGGTTAAAAGGGAAAGAATGGAAATAATAGATATGATGCACCAAGTAACCAAAAGAGAGCTGGGGTAGCTAAACTAATATCAGATAAAAGAGTTTTTATGAGGGAAAAGAAGGTCACTACCTACTGATAAAGGGGGAAATTCAACAAGAAGACATAACAATTATAAATATATAGGCACCTAACATCAAAGCCCCAAAATAAATGAGATAAATATTGACAGATATGAAAGGAGATATATAAGATTCTACCTTAATAGTAGAAAACTTCAATAGACCACTTTCAATAATAGATAGAACATCCAGACAGAAGATCAATAAAAAGTTGGGAAAGTTGAAATATACTAAAACCAATAGACATATATAAAACACTTCACTCAATAACAGCAGAATACACATTCTTCTCCAATGCACATAGATAATTCTCTAGGATAGACTATATGTCAGGTTACAAAACAAGCCTCCATAAATTAAAAAATATTAAAATCATACAATGCATCTTCTCTGACCACAACAGAATGAAGCTAGATATCTATAACAGAGTGAGAACTGGAAATTCACAAATACGTGTAAATTAAACTGCATTCTTGAACAACCAATGAGTTAAAGAAGAAATCACATCAGGGATTCAGAAATATTTAGGGGTAAGTGAAAATGGAAACAGCATACCAATGCTTATAAGATGCACCAAAGGCAGTGATGAGAGGAAGATGTACAGCTCTAAATGCTTACATTAAAAAGAAGAAAGATCTCAAATCAGAGAGCTAACCTAACAACTGGAGGATCTGAAAAAATAAGAGCAAACTTATTTCAAAGAAAGAAGAGAGGATATAAGATTAGAGAAGAGGGAAATGGTACTGAGATTTTTTAAAAATAGAATAAATGAAACCAGAAATTGTTTCTTTGAAAATCAATAAAAATTGACAAACCTTTAACTAGACTCACACAAAAAAAGAGAAGACAATGTAACTAAAATCAGAAATGAAATATGACACAGTAATATCCACTACACAAGTGAAAAGAATTATAAGGAATACTATGAACAACTGTACACTCAAAAATCCTAGAAACACACCAACTACCTATACTGACTCAAGCAGAAGTAGAAAATATCAGAGACTGAGTTAGTAATTGAAATCCTCCCAAGAAAAAGAAGACCAGGACCACATGGCTTCATTGGTGAATTTTATGAAACATTCCCAGAACAATTACTTTCTACCAACCTGCTCAAACTCTTCCAGAAAAATTGAAGAAGTGGGACACTTCCTAATTCATTCTGTGAGATCAATGACACCCTAAGGCCAAAGTCAGATAAAAATACCAGAAGGAAAGAAAATTACTAGCCAATATCACTTATGAGTACATTCTCAATAAAATATAAGCCAATCTAATCCACAAACCCATTAAAAGAATTATACGCTATGACCAAGTGGAATTTATCCTTGGTATGCAAGGGTGGCTCAACTTAAGAAAATCAATTAACATAATACAACACATTATTAGAAGAAGAAGAAATATATGATCATCTCAATTCATGCAGAATTGGCCTTAGACAAAATCCAGCTCCGCTTCTTGATTAAAAACCCTTAGAAAATTAGGAATAGAAGGAAACTTCCTCAATATAATAAAGGACATATATAGCATATATAGAAAATTCACAGGTAACTTTATACTCAATGATGAAAGACCAAAAGCTTTCCCTCTAAGACCAGGGGCAGGATAAAGATGCCCACGTCACCACTATTATTCAACATTATACTGGAAGCTCTAGCCAGAGCAAAATAGGCAAGAAAAAAAAGGCATCTAAATTAGAAAGAAAGAGGCAAAACTTTCCCGATTTGCTGATGACATGATCCTATATAGAGAAAATCTTGAAAAATCTACAACAAAGCTACTACAGTTAGTAAAGAAATTAAGCCAAATTATAAAAGGTCAACATACAAAAATCAGTAGTGCTTTTATACAGTAGTAATGAATAATTTGAAGAGGAAATAAATTAAAAAATCCATTTATAATAGCAATCAAAACAATCAAATATCTAGGAATAAATTTAAGGATGTAAAAGAACTTATACACTGGAAACTATAAAGCATTGCTAAAAGAAATCAAAGAAGACCTAAATAAATAGATGAACATTCTATGTTTTTGGATTGAAGACTACATATTGTCCAGATGTTAACTCTACTGAAAGCAATTTACAGATTCAATGCAATTGCAATCAAAATTCCAATGGCCTTCTTTGCAGAAATGGAAATGCAAATCATCAAACTGTAGAGAAGGGTAAGGGGCCCTGCATAGCAAAAACCATCTTGAAAAGAAAGAATGAAGTTAGAGACTCATGCTTCCCAATTTTAAAACATATTGCAAAGCCTCAGGAATCAAAACAGTATGGTACTAGCTGAAGGAACACCCAAAGATAAATGGAATTGAATAAAATCAAGTTCAGAAATAAATTCACTCATGTATGGCCAATTCATTTTTAATAGGGTGCCAAGTGCACTCAATGGGAAAAGAATAGTCTCTTTAACAGATTTTGCTAGGAAAACTGGATATTCATATGCAAAGGAATAATGGTAGACTGCTGCCTCATACCCTATACAAAAATTCACTCAAAATGGACAAAGAGTGAACATAAAAACCAAAACTATAAAAATCCTAGAAGATAATATCTTTAGGACATTGTGTTAGGCAATAGCCTCCTAGACTTTACACCAAAAAACAAAAACAAGCAACAAAAGAAAAAATAGCAAGCAACAAAAGAAAATATGGGACATTTGGGACCATCAAAATTTAAAACTGTTTATCAAAGACTTCTTTAAGAAAGTAAAAAGGACAACCTACTGAATGGGAGGAAATATTTGGAAACCACATATATGATACAGTTTTTTTTTTTTTTTTGGAGGGGGGAGGTGCATGGTCCGGGATGATAAAGTTTCTTTTTTTTTTTAACTTTTTTTTAATCATATAGTATAAAATATATACAAAGCAAAGAAATAAAAAAGCAAAGTTTTCAAAGCACTTTTCAACAAGCAGTTACAGGACAAATCCTAGGGTTTGTCATGGGCTACCATAAAATCCTCTCAAATTTTTCCTTCTAGATGCTCCAGAATATAGGAGGCTAGAAGGCTTGAATATTGTTTTATCATCACAATCGACTTTTTTCCCTTCTTTTTTTGTGAAAAATAACATAAAAGCTATAAATTTCAATGCACAGCACCACAATTAGTTGTAGATCATACTTCAGAGTTTGACATGGGCTACAATTCCACAATTTTAGGTTTTTACTTCTACCTACTCTAAAATACTGGACACTAAAAGATATCAATTTAATGATTCAGCATTCATATTCATTTGTTAAAATCCTATTTGTTAAATCCTATCTTCTATATATAACTCCACCATCACCTTTGATCTTTCCATCCTTCTCTTTAGGGGTGTTTGGGCTATGGCCATTCTAAATTTTTCATATTGGAAGGATCTGCCAATAATGTGGGGTAGGAAGATGGAACTATCTGATATTCTGGAGAGGGTGGCCTAGGTTTCAGGACTTATCTGGACGAGGGACCCATCTGGAGGTTGTAGGTTTCTGGAAAGTTACTGTAGTGCATGGAACCCTTGTGGAATCTTATATATTGCCCTAGGTGTTCTTTAGGATTGGCTGGAATGGTCCTTGTTGGGGGTTGGCAAGTTATGATAGAGAGCAAGGTCTACCTAAAGCTTACATAAGAGCAACCTCCAGAGTAGCCTCTCAACTCTACTTGAACTCTCTCTGCCATTGATACTTTATTAGTTACCCTTCTTTTCCCCCTTTTGGTCAGGATGGAATTATTGATCCAACAGTGTCAGGGCTGGATTCATCCCTGGGAGTCATCTCCTGTGTTGCCAGGGATGTCATGTCCCACATAGCGGGGAGGGCAATGATTTCACTTGCAGAATTGAGCTTAGAGAGAGTGAGGCCACATCTGGGCAACAAAAGAAGTCCTCCAGAAGTAACTGTTAGGCATGCCTATAGGTAGTCTAAGCTTCTCCGCTACCTACATAAGCTTCACAAGAGTAAGCCTCATGATCGAGGACATAGCCTATTGATTTGGGTATCCCTAAAGTTTGACGCAGTATCAGGGGATTCCCTGATGGTAAGGTTTAACAGTTCCATATTCTTTCTCCCCTCTCTCAGGGGACTTTGCCAACACTTTTTGATTGTCTGCTTAATATACTATAGGTTGTATCCAGACATTACAATAATCTATACAGGATTAAAGAACTTCTTTCTTATTGTGGACTCCCTATGTTTCAATTGTTCAAATGAGTTATACAGATAGATTGAGTTAGATTATGCCCTACAGAAAATTTCAGTTCCAGACCAAATAAATCTTTCTTCCATTGGTTTCAAAGAATACAATCTAGGCCCATTACTTATAAGCATTTTCTAAAGGTAACCATACCATTCTTGTTCTTTTGTTTCTGGCTTATTTTGTCTTACCAAATGTCCCACATGTTCATTCACTGCTATTTTTCTATTTATTCTTTGAAATTCCTCTTTGTGTTCTTCTACTGTCTTCTTGATCTCCTTTATGTTGCTTGCTATCCCACTAATTTTATTAAGTACAGTTGTATGAACATCTTTGATTAGTTGTTCCAACAACTGTGTCTCCTCTGGTGTTTTAATTTGGTCATTAATTATCTGTCTGCATTGTGATATGCTTAGTGATCTTCTGCTGTCTTTGTGGTATGTAAATATCTTGATTGATTTACTTTGTGAGTTGATTTTTTCAGTAGTCTAAGGCCTTGTGTTTACAGGATGGATGTACAGCAGGGAGCAGGGTACAGGCTGGGGCACTCAGTGAAGTGATTTGTTTTAGGGAAGGTATAGGTGCAGCTTGGGGAAGTTAAGCTGATGCTTGTGAACATGGGCGCCCAGCAGAAGGGAGGATGTAGCTGTGTGGGTACACCGGTCTGGGGAAGCTTATCCCTGATGTGCACTGGCCTAAGGTATGAGGCTCTTTGTGCTCATGCATAGAGCTTTGGCAGCAGGTTGGTCTTATGCCTTCATGGATTGGGGGCAGATGTGACCCAGAAGCACAGGTCAGCACTTTCTCAGAGCTGGGAAGTGTGGCTGAGGGCCTTGCGCATACATGGTTCTAGGGCTGCTGTAAACTGAGGTTCCCACAGCTGAATGACGTGATTGGGGGTCTGTGCGCATGTGTAGGTAAGAGTGCCGTAAACTGATGTGCAAGCTCAGTGGGGGCAGGTTGAGGCTGTGTGACACTATGGGCATGGGGGCGAGGGTAGCTTGGGTATGGAGGTTAGTTCCTACAGCCTTTATGCACTGGCAACAGCCTTCAGGAAACAGGAAGGGGAAGGTAATGCTCGGGAGAGGTGCAGGAGAGGTGAGTTGGGCTGCACTTGGGGTAGCGGTGGGGGGCAGGTACATGCACTGGGGGCTGGTGGGTAGGAGCACCTGGAGTGCAGGGAATGGGAGCAGGTGACAGAGTTCGGGTGCGTGGGGTGTGGGGTGAGTCACTGGTCATGGGGCTGAACTAGTGAGAATAGCAAGCCCAAGGAACATGGCCTGGCTTTCTTCCTAGTTCCTGCTCTCACCTCTGCACTCCCACTGGCTCCTCACCAGGCTCCAGCTTTCTGCCTCTCAGTTCCTCGGCTTCTGCAACTAGAGCCACCCTAGTTGGTGTAGGGTGTGGAAGGCTCTCCCAGTTCAGCTGCACTCCCAAATCACCACCTTAGTTGCCCTCCTGTCCCTTTAACTTTTCCGTGGAGCAGGGCTGATCTCAAGATACTCTATCCAGCCACCTTCCTGGAAGTATCTGATAAAGTTTTAATATCCAAAAGTTATAAGGAAATCCTACAACTCAATAACAAAAAAGACAAACAAATTAATTTTAAAATGGGAAACAATCTTGAATAGATATTTTTCTAAAGAAGATAAACATATAGCCAAAATGCACATATTAGCTATTAAGGAAATGCAAATCAAAACAAAAGTGAGATATTTCATACCCACTAGAATAGCTACAATTAAAAAGAAATAAATAGCAAGTGTTAGAGAGCACGTGGAGAAGTAGGAACACTCATTCACTATTGGTGGGAATGCGAAGTGATGTAGCCACTGAGAAAACAGTTTGGCATTTCCTCAGAAAATTAAGTATTGAATTACCATAATACCTGGCAATCACCCTTCAAGGTATATTTCCCAAATAATTTAAAGCTGGGACTCAAAGGGATATTTGCACACCAATATTCATAGTGGCATTACTCAAAATTGGCAAAAGATGGAAGAAATTCAACTGTGCATTTGGAGATGAATGAAAAAGCAAAAAAAAAAAAAAAGCAACATACAATGGAATACTACTCAGCCATAAAAAGAATGAAGTTCTGATACATGCAACAACATTGATGAACTTTGAAGAGATCATGTTGAGTGAAATAAGTCAATACCAAAGTACAAATATTGTGTGATCTCACTCATGAAATAATAGGAATAAGGAAATTCAGAGTCAGAAACTAGAGTACAGGTTATCAGGGGCTGGGGTGAGGCTAGAGAATGGGAAGTTAATGCTTAATTGGTACAGGGTTTCTGTTTGGGGTGATGGGAAAGTTTGGGTAATGGATGGTGGTGGCATTAGTACAACATTATGAATATAATTCACACTACTGAATTATATATTTGAATGTGGTTAAACAGGGAAATTTGAGGTTGTATATTCGGTATAGAATCACATTTAAAAAAAAAAATGAACCACAGGACTATACAACACAAATAGTGAACCCTAATGTAACCTATGGGCTTTGGTTAACGGTATATTTATGATAATATTCTTCTACCAATTGTATCAAAATTTTAAGGCAAAGTGTCAATAATAGGGAAAACTGGAAGTGTGAGGGGCTAAATGGGAACAACAACAAAAATAATCTAAAAAATAAAACCAGTGTCTAGATTGAATCCTAACCAATCAATTATGAAAGACAAAACCCCCTTTACTGTGTAAGCCATTTGAATTGGGTTTTCTGTTACCAGTCTCCGAAAGCATCCTAACAGTTTTAACTTCCTTTATCAGTTTTTATCTCTATCTTTTCACCCTTCCTTCCGGTATCAGAAGAATAATAACTAATAATAGTACCCTCTTATAGAAAACTTACTATGTGTCTGCTAAGTGCTTTCTAGAAAGAGATTCTGATTTCATATCAGAGTAACAAGTATATGTGTGAGTTCCTTGAGAGCAGGAATCTTTTCTTATTTATATTTGTTTACCGCATATGGTGACATGGTGCAAAGTAGGTGTTAACAAATATCGATTAACTGAACAAATATAAATTGACCTTTACCTTTGTGGAGCTTAAAATATTGTTGAATATCCAAGTCTCACAAATCTAAGGATTAGAGACCAATACAGTTCAGTATAGGCTGTTAAGTACTAAGTGGAAGACCCAAAGGTCACAGTACTAACAATAAAAGCTATGAAGGAAAGAGATCATTATTGCCTGAAGGTTGGTAGCAAAAGATCATATTTTTGGAGAATGTCATATTTGTTCTATAAAAAAAAAAAGGACCAGTTATAGGTGGGCAAACCAGAGTAGAAGAGGGGGTGTCACTCAAAGTTAGAGCAGTAACAGAAGCAACAGCATGGTGTCAAGAAGAAACATGGTACATTTAAGGTTTTAGGTGCTCAGTAAATGTAAGATCTTTTATTTCATTTTTTCCCCCAGCATAATAGACAATAAAGAGCCACTTTTCCTTGATCTGTTTCATGTAAGCTTGATATAAAAGGTGTTGTGGCCACTACCCTAACTTATTACCTGCTTATTTGCTCAAACTTCTTGCACATATTAGCCTGTTGAAATGTTGGTAGAATTAAAAAGACATCCATCCATACACTATTTCTCCCCAGAGAAAGTAGAAGCTTCTGAGGGCTTGTTTGCCAAGCCTACTACTTCTTTTCTGGCTCTCTGAACACACTGCTAGGCACACACCTGGCGCACAGTAGGCCCTTAGTTAAGTACTTATTAAATTGATTCAAATGATCTGTTTTAGGAAGAAGTTATTTGCCTAGGGAGCCTGGTTTCTCAGCACATCAACACTTCATCAAACCTCTGTCAGATCTGATTCTCAATAGGGTATCTTAAATACATGTTATTAAAATACTTAAATAGAAGTTCCATCTGTTTGAATAGACTGAGCCCGATGAATCAGCCAGAGAGGTAGGAGGCTTATCCAGCCAGACATGAACTGATCTGGTAGGGAACAGGCAGCTCTCTCTCCTTTTGCCACCCCAGAGTGCTCACACCAGAACATACAGGTTTATAAAGAGAAAACCAGTTCAATCAGCTGGAAAACATGAAAACTGAAGCAAGCCAAAGGGCTAATTAACAGTGATTTGGCTGCTCCAGGTGTGGACCATGTTGAAGCTGGTGTCAGAGTAGGAGACATGGGAACCCAAAGACCTGGCTCTGTCAATATTCCTGGGCCTCTACAATCTAGATTTTGTTTTCATGCAATTGTAAAGAGCGTTTTTAAAAACACAAAATAGGATTTATTTTGGGAACTGTCAGCGGTGAGGACATCAAGTACTTAAAGACCTAAGATGAAATACGATGGAAAAGTGTTGAGGGAGCTGCATCCTCTTATTTCCCAAGCAGGATTTTGCACATCCCTGATGAGAACTCATCAAGTTCTGCATTTCTTAATAGTCTTGGCTGCCAGAGCCTGAATCACAATCAGTTTCTCAACATTTCTCCACTTTCCCACCTCTCCTTAAATACTGTGGCTGTGAATTTCACTCTTTGATCCTTTCATTAGAGAAGGAAAAAGATTTCTGGGTCACGTTTTACCACCCTAAAATAATGTGCTTAAAAAGCTATCTTCTGAGCTCTGCTCAGAATGGTAGCACTTAACACACAAGGGCTTGCACACTATAGGTGCTCAATGAATAATCTGTTAAATTGAATTGAATCACTCCTCAGTTTTCTTGGTTTTAAAAAAATCTGGTGCACATTTTTATTACCACCAGTGGTCTGATTTCTACTGTGCTGTCAACTTGCCCCCTTGTGCCAGTTTAACACTATTATGTAACCAGAAAAGCCATGTCCTTTAGTCCTCATTCAATATTGCTGGATGGAATCTTTTTTATTGTTTCCATGCCCACATGACCCAGCCAGTTGTGGGTGGTAACTTTTGATAAATGGTTTCCATGGAGATGTGCCTCCACCCAATCAAGGTGGGGTTGCTTACTGGAGCCCTTAAAGCAGAAACATTTTAGAAAAAGCTTTAGAACCACCAGAATCAACAGAGCAACCAGAACCAGAAAAGTCCACATAGTCAGAGACCTTTAGAGATGAAGAAGGAAAATGTCCCCTGGGAAGCTTTCATGAACAAGAATCCAGGAGAGAAAGCTAACAGATGTTGCCATGTGCCCTTCCAACAGAAAGAGAAACTGTGAACATCCTCAGCCTTTCTTGAGTGAAGGTAACCTCTTGTTGGTCTCTTAATTTGGACATTTTCACAGCCTTAGAAGTGTAAACTTGCAATTTAATATTCTCCTTTTTAAAAGCCACTCTGTTTCTGGTATTGTATTCCAGCAGCTTTTGCAAACTAAAATACCTCTCCATATCTGTGTTCTTAACCCTGCCCACCCCACTGTATGCATGTGCAAATGCAATCCCACTCTCTGTCCCAGGTGCTTCTGTTGTTCTTTTACAGTTTTTAATACAAGGGTATTTTCACTCTTAAATGATAGGAGAGGTGAGAAGAATAATTCCAGTCAAAAAACCTGGAATTTGGCCCTAGCTGTGCCATTTATTGGCTTTGGATCTTAGGTATATGACTCTATATTCAGATTCCTCATTTCTGAAATAAAATAATATATGCCAACCTACCTCACAAGTCTGTTAGTGTCAAATGAGCTAATGTATACGAAAGCCCTTTGAGGAAGAATTTGAGAACAGTAAATGCTTTATAAAGGATAGTAATTATAATAAGAATTGCCCTCCTTACTCTCTACCTCCCACTCCAACCCCCAGTTCATGTACCCAGGAAAACACATATTGCAGCATTAAGGATAGCATTTTTCCTGGGCAGTGGGCTCCTTCTCACATTTCTTCCCCAGAAGAGGCTACCTGGCTGGCTTCCTTGCGCCTGAAAGGGCCACATTTATTCTGATGAATTCACTGGGGTCCAGGGTCAGGCCCCCAGTTTTGCACCTTTGGAAACTAAATCTTGGCAGAGCCTCCGAGTTGATAAAACTCAGGAATGCTGACTCATGCTAACCCAGAGGAGACTGATACATAACCAGAATGCCAGCTTATTAATTTACAATGAATAACATTTGGCCTGATCTGCCCCTTCTTTCCTTATAAGCCAGTTGCATGGAAAAAGAGATCACATGGTACTCAGTGAACAAGGAGCCCTGACAATGGAGTTGAAAGATTCAAAAGTTTAATAACATCAGGCTCTGCTCGTCTGGGGCCTCCATCTCCTCTACAGGTACCTATGCTTCAGATGATCCAGATGTTTCAGAAACCTTCGCTGGGGACCCAATTCCTAGACCATGTTTGGATGAGCCAGCATACGCCAGGTGTGCTGGTTCGAAAGTGTTGTGTACCCAAGAAAAGCCATATCCTTTAATCATGATTCAGTATTGTAGGGTGGAAAACTTTGCTTAGATTGTTTCCATGGAGACTGACCCACTCAATTTTGGGTGTGGTCTTTTGGTTAGATTACTCCATGGAGATGTGACACACCCAATTTTGGTGTGGCCTTTTGATTAGAGGGAGGTGTGAATTTGCCCATTCAAGATGAGTCTTGATAGATTAGTCCTTTAAAAGAGGAAACATATTGGAGAAAGCCTCAGAGTCAACAGGTGTTTGGAGATGCTGAAAGATGATGCCCCCAGGGAAGTGCTTGAAACCAGAAGCCAAAGGACCAACAGACACAAGCCACATGCCTTCCCAGATGAAGAAGGTGCTCTGGATCCATTGGCCCTTTTGATTCAAAGTGTCTTTCCTTGGATGACTTCATTCAAACTTTTTTATGGTCTTAGAACTGTAAACTTGTAACTCCATAAATTCCCTTTATAAAAACTATTCCATTTCATTGCATTCTGGCAGCTTTAAGAAACCATTATATCAAGGGTGCACTTTTTCCACATTTTCTTTGCTGTCCAACCCCTTATATACAACACAATGCTCTTTCAATGTAAGTATTTTCAGACCCCTTACAGTGGAACTAAAACTAGTTTGCTGACCATGGCAGGGCTGGTTGTTTCAAAAGCACTTAGGGAATTTAAAAAGCAACAACAAGAGAACTTTTTTTGACTCTACTGGAAACTGCAATTTAATGGGTCTCTGAGGGGTCTAGGAGTCTGAATGTTTATAGGGATCTCAAATCATTTTGATCATCAGGCAGTTTGGGAAACTACTAATATAAAGTCTTTTATTTTGCTAAAAATCCATAGTGTTGCTTTAAGATGACTTTGCACATCTCTGGTCTGACACATTTTGGATTGATTATATAGATCAACTCTCAGAACAAAATGCCATCTCTTAGTGCTTGAGTCATCCTTAAACCAACCTTCCTTCCTTCCTTTCTCCCTCCCTCTCTCCCTCCTTTCCTTCCTTTTATCCTTCCTTTCTCCTTTCATAAATATTTATAAATATACGTAATACATAAGGAAGCTTACCAAGAGAAGGTTGTGACAATTGACACTCCAAACGCCAAAAATAAAAGCTGTTTTTAGGTAATAATGGCTTTGAGATTAGGATAGATGAGCCTGTGCATAGACACATCTAAGACCAGCAGTAAAACTAAGGCCTGATGTTGGACAATGTAGAGACAATTTCCCTGTGGTAAGTTAACCCTGGGCCTTGATGTACTTCCTGAGTTAATATCTTCCAGGAAAAGATATTATGGTCACAATCATCCTTGAAGTAAACTCCAAGTACCATTGCCCCATTCCATTCATGAAAAAGAAAATTGCTGTTTTTCCTCACAGAAATGAGTCCCATCTCACTAGCCTGTGTCAGTGAGCATCAAAATCAGGGGAATCAATTGAGAATCATTTAAGAGGGATGCCAAAATGTGATGGCATTTTGCCCTCCATACCTGACATATGCATTGCATCCCCAAAACTGTGAAATGGGTTTTGATATCCCCATTTTCCAGATGATAAAATTGAGGCACAAGGAAGTTAAGTAACTTGCTAAGGGTCATACAAACAACTAAAATTTGAATCTGAGCCCACCCAGTTCCAAGTTCTATGTCCTTTCCATAATCCCATACTGCTAAGTAAACAAAGGGTTTTGAGGTGGTCGTTTTTGAACATGGACTTCTTACATATTTGCAGATACATATGCTACTTATATGTATTTAAAGTTATTATGATTTCTCCATAGAATTATACATATGTTTTCTCATTTCTATATATAAAATATAATAGCATCTAAATCTGCATTTGGTTACACAGCTAATTTTGATTGTTTTCTGGGAAAGAATAGCTATAATTGGGCGCAAGAGTAAGAGTACTTGGGTTATAGTTCTGACTCTGCCAATCACTCACGTGTTCCTTGAAAAACTCCATTCCCCTCCCTGGGACTCGATATCCTCATTTGTAAAGGAAGGTTTGAGCTAGATCACTAACATGCTAGGATTTAAGTTTCTTAATTGTTTTATATCAAAACATAGAAACTGAATACTTAGTGAAAGAAAGATGAACACATATATTAGAAGACTATTTAATTAATATTTATTGAGTATTAATTATGTATCAGGGATTATACCAACTAGTTTATATAACTTATTTTGATTAATTCAACTCTATTTTTATTTATCCATTTTTGAGGCTCAGAGAGGTAAGTAATTTGTCCAGAATCACAGGGCTGGTAAGCGGAGAAGCCAATACTAAAATAACAGCTGGACTCCAGGGCCAACTCCGGTGATGCTCCTATGCTCTAAATACTCTCTTGCTTCATGGCCCCTACTCTCATAGCTGTAGGATATTTCTTAAAGATCCGTTTGAGATTATCTAACCTTGGGGCATGAGGAAAAACAAGAGCACATGTTAGCCCATATAAGGGAAATTTTCTAGGGACTGATATTATGATTTTCTTCTTTTGAAGGGGAGGCAGTAAAAGCCATAGAGAATATGTTCAAGTTCAGATATTATGTTTAGTTTCAGCTGTATCAGAGCAAACACACTTATCAGAAGGATCTGACAATAAAATTGTTTCAATTCCTTAGTAGTAAGCTTTGCTTTCCTAATGTTGAACTAATAAAAGTTAGTCCCCTGTTCCTCTAACTGGGTCTAAACAGGAAGAAACAAACCAGTAAGAGAGAAAATCCCTCTTCTGGCTGGCACTGATACCATAGACATGAAGGGAAGAGGTAGGGAGGGATAGTGACTGATAGGGAGGGAGAGAATTGTTAAAAGGCTGAGTCTTACATATACTGGGGCTGCTGAATTAGACATCCATTCTGTTCAACTCATACCTTGATACCAAGCTGTTGCTTTGCTCTCCCTGGACAAAAACACTGGCAGCTACATTGAGCATGGTCAACGAGGAGCTATATAAACACATAATCAGCCACTCTGTCCATAAGGAAAAATGCTGAACCAGATCACAAGTTTCAGTCCTGCAACTAAGAGCAGGAGAAAAGGGAGGGATGTGCAGTTAGTGTCACTACTTTCTATTTTCTTCCTTACTCACTACCCCCATTACATAGGCATTTTTCTTCTTTGTGTGCCTTGCAATACTTGTCGTTCAGGTAGATTGGAGAGAATTGGAGAAGGTTGCCTATAAATTGCTCAAGCCAATTTAGAAGTCATACAGCACTGTGTACCTAAGCTTACACTTTCAGTAATGTCAGAAAAGTTTGCCTTACTTTTGCAATGCATCAACAAGTTAAATGACATTTTTACTAAGCCTATGGTGACACAAAGCTGGAAAGTATAACTATAGAACTAAATCAGAATTGAAAATTGTCTAGACAGTCTGGAGTGTCTTGTCTAACTCAATAAGATGAAATATTTCAGAAATAATTGCAAAATCCTATATTTAGGGTAAAAAGAAAACCAACTATAAAAGTCCAGGATGGAGGAGATTGTCTGGACAGTATTTGTTGATATGAAAGAATTGGGGACTTTAATTAGCCACAATTTGAATATTTGTCAACACGATGATGTGTCTGCCAAATAAGCCAACCCAAGCTTTGATTGCATGAAGGGAAGTGAGGTTGAGATCACAGACAACTCTGGTTCTCCAGCAGTGGGCTGTGGTCAGACCACACTGAAGCACTGGGTTCCGTGGTAGTTACCACAATTCTTGGGGGGATATTGACTAACTAAACAAGGCTAAAAGGATGGTGAGGGTCAGGAAATCAGGAATGTTGATAGAAATAGTCACATTTAGCCTAGAGAAGACAAAAAAAATCAACCAAATGAAGGACCAATCATTGCAAAAATTTAAAAGGCTCTTGTGTGACTAGGAGAATAAATTTGTTCTCCTTTGTCAAGATATAGAGCTAGACTGAGGAGGAGAAGTTAAAGGAAGGCAGATTTCAAGTCAACATTAGTAAGAGCTGTCCAACAGCTGAAACATTGTCCTAGAGAGAGGGAGTTCTTGGTATGTAGACATACTACAGTTAAGGCTATCTTTCCACTGAACAGAGGTGAGTGTAAGAAGTCAGGCAATATTTGTCTGAGTTGCATTCTCTGGGCCAAAGGAGCTTTCAATATCTCTACTTAACCCCAATGAATTCATTGCTTTGACATCACCTGATAGTTCATATATATATTCTTGGACCCTGAGCTGGGAGCCACCTACATCAACTGGAGGACTAAACTTGAAGATTCAGGGTTCATCACTGTCTGAGCAAGGACCACCACTTGAATAAAACCTGAGCCTGTATCCCAGCACCTTAAGAGCTCTCACAGTGAATCTCAAGGACTCACTTCACTTTTTGAGCATGTATCAGCCAATTATTGTTTCTGTTGCAGAAATATTCTTAATGTTCCATCTATTGCATTTTCATTTCTTTCAGTTTCATTTGGATATTCCTAAATACTTTTTTCCTCTCCTTTAAAAAATGATGGACATTTGATAATATGATCATTTTAATAACAATTATAATTATTACAGTTGAAAAACAATAAATCAGATTTTCTAAGGATGAGTTCTGAGGCTTGGCTGTGCAGTTGACAATGATGCTAGGAGACTCCTCCTGCAAGATACATGCATTCAGCCCCAAAAGAGACTGACTATCACAACCCCTGATCATCATTTACCTTATAGTTTTCCTGCTAGGAAAGGCTGGCCATCTCATTCTTAAAATCCTTGATACAAGAGCTTAACAGAATTATAGCCCAAATTTCCTCCAAGGAGATACAAGCCCAGCTTCATGATCTCTTAGAATAAAATAATAATATAATAATAGCAAATACTTTCATAGCTCTTACTATGTGCCAGGTACTACATAAGTATTTTACATACTATGACTTTTATATTTTACACACTACAACTCATTTAATCTTCACAATGACCCTATAGTAGATGTTATTATCATCTACATTTAAAGAAGCAGAAAATATAGCATGGAGAAGTTGTGTAATTTGCTCATGGTCGCAGAATTAGCAAAGTTGAAGTTCAGGAGTTGAGCCCATGAGTACTGGCTCCAAAATTCAGGCTCTTCACCACATCTGAATATGCTACCATACCATGTACCATCTTTATTTTTGGTACAGTTCAATTACGTAAGATAAATCCATGTCAAAAGTTTCTAGTTTCAACATTTTATGATTTTTTAAAAGAAATATGTATTGTTTCCATTATAAAAGTAGTAATATAGTAGTTAAGAGTGCTAACTTGAATGTCAAATAGACCTGGACTATTTAACCAAGCTAACCACTGATAAATTAATTTATTCCTTTAGTTTCATCATATGTAAATCTGTAGATTTGTAAAGAGGATTAAGTGAGATAAAATATGTAATGTGTTTCAAAGAGTATGTGGCCCAGAGCCAGTGCTCAGGAAATGTTAATATTCATTAATATTTATTATAGCTAAAGGCAATATGGAAATACTCAAAGTTGAAAGAAGAAAAAAGATCACCTATAGTTCCACCACCTGAACCAAGATTAAGCCATTTCCATTCTGGTTCTTTTTTCTGTGTGTAAGTTTTGTTATTATTTATAATTCTGAGAGGGGTCCTGGTAGCTGGAATGTCCTTTGCCTGAGTCATGATGAGTGGTGGGAATAAAATTTGGTGATAGAATCTGGGCTGTGCATGCTTAATTGCTCTGCCTAATATGGGAGAAGGTAAATGAAATTCTCTAGGGGAGAAATTATATAATCTCCAAATTAGCTCATTTGAACAATCTCTGTTAAAGACAAAGAGGGAAGCCATCAAGGACTCCAAGTCCTAGAACTGTCTCTGTTAGAATGTATTAGCTTTTTGATATCTTATATATCAGTTCCCAATTTATTGAGAGTGAAGATGGATCTCTGAATGCTGGGCCTGAGATGCTCATGCTGGGACAAAATGTTATTTATTTAGCCCTCCATTGGTCCAAGTCATTCTTTTCTGACCCATCCCTCCCAGAAACAGCAATGGTGTTCTCCTCTGTGTTTCCCTATCTCAAGTCAGGCTCTCATGAAAGTGGGAGAAGCAAACATGAGCAAACTTAATTCACATTAGTCGATAGAATTGAGAACGCTATAGTAGGGAATCTGGACCCAGAAGATTGCTTCCCTATAAGCTTGGACTAAGGAATAGCCACCAGAATCCAAGGTAAACATACTTGACTAATTTATCATTACAAACTAATGTTGCTAAATGATAACCTAGGGAAGAATTTTACTTACCACAGAAATCAAGGCACCAATGTTATCATTTAATAGTTTACCTTTTTTTTTGCTTATTTCTATCCACAATATTTTAGATTGGTTTGAAATTATTAATTATCCATTAAGTAAATCTGGATCTTCAAGATTTTAAATCATTTGCATTTCCAGAATCATAACTTGATGAGAAATATTAGGGAGTAAGAAGAATAAAATGGAATGAACGCCTTTCTATTTTTATAACTAACCTTTGGGAAAAAAATTTCATTGCACAAGAAGCTTCTTTATTAGCATTCTACGGATAGATTTAGGCTGGGTCTAATCGCTGTGATTACCTCTTGCTGAAACTATGGAGGAGCTAGTCATTCAGTTTTATCAAGATTGTTAGGAAGGGGAAAATAAATCTGGAAAATTTAGATTAAAATCATCTTGAGTAGATGTTGAAGTATATACTACAAAAAAAGTATTAAATGTAAATGTTCTATTAAGCACCTGGTAAAAAGTTGGCCAGGATGACCCCTGGAGGGTGCACATACTAAATTCAGGTGGGGATGTATATGAAGGGGATGAGGATTAGAAGCAGCAGCAGCATCTTCCTAGGCAAAGCCAGTCCCTTCCAGGAACTGCAACTGGAAACAGGGAAAGGGCAAGTGGAAGAAGGTGCAGTTCTGGGAGCCCAGAGAGTCAAGGCCAAAGATGGCCAAGAGCTGAGGTTCTGGCTTTGCCAAGAATGAATATCTGAGACTGGAGGAAGTAGGAGTGCCTGGATAAGAGTGAGAAAATGCAAATAACCAAGAGAGATCCCAAACCAGAGAAACCATTAGGGCATCAAAAAAGTTCATTCAAGAAGACACTCTCTTTGAAGGCATTTCAGGATTATATGGCTTTGATAACAATGAATAATTTATAGCTTCAAGTTAAAAAAAACAACTGGTAAGTGTAGCTTAAACAAGATGCATATAGACTTTTCTCTTAACAAACAGAGTTGGGAAGTTTGTAGTCTGGTGAATCCACAATATCAATGATATCCCAGACTCATTCTTTCAGATCCCCATATCCTTAGTATGTAGTTTCCATCTTCAAGTTTGCTTCACGGTCACAGTTGCTTATTGCAACTCCAACATCAGGCCCACCACTTAAATGAGTAGAAGGAAAGAGGAAAGAGGAAAGCAAACATAGATGTATCAGCTGAGTTGGCCAGCCCACTTTAAAAAGCATTCCTACCCTGGGGTTTCTGCCAACACCTTTTCATAAAATCTATTTCATATAGCCACTCCTAACTGCAGGGTTGTGGGGGGGTTAGGGAAATATAGTTTTTAAGCTTGGCACTGAGTTGCTTTAAATAAAATTGGGGTTCTCTTAGTATCTTCGTTGGAAAAGGCTGCTATAACAAAGTACCATAGACTAAGTTGCACAAAACAATGGAAATTTATTTTTTCACAGCTCTGGAGGCCAAATGTCTGAAATCAAGGTGTAGGTAGGGCCATGCCTCCTTCGAATTCTGTAGGGAAGAATCTGTTCCATGTCTTTCGCTTGGCTTCTGGAGGTAGCTTGCCAGCAATACATAGCATTGTCTGCCTTGGTTGTCACATGTTGTTCCTCCACCCCCACTCCACCATCATCTGACTGTCCATATCCATATTTCTTCTTCTTACAAGAATACCAGCCATATTGGATTAAAGGCCTACCCTACTCCAATATGACCTCATTTTGTCTTGCCTAATTCTATCTGTTATGATCCTATTTTCAAAAAGGTCAAATTCTGAGATACTGGGGATTAGAACTTCAGCATTTCTTTTTGGGGCAATGCAATTCAATCCACAATACTTAGTAAAGAGAAAGGGGATTACAGCAGAATAGCAGAAAAATTATTTCCAACTCCCAGTTATGTGTTGCATGAGGCTTTATATGTCAACATTCTCTGGATGTATTTTCATAAATTCCAAGGAAGAACAGAACAGTTTATCAACAGCTTATCCCAACACTGGGTAGAGTGGTGGAATCATGACTTCTCATTTTTCCAGTGTTCTGTTATGTGTTTGCATTATTAAAAGTTTTCTTGAAAAATAGATGATGCCTATTGAGTATTTTTTCTTGGTTTAAGACCACTTGTAGAAGGAAGGCATTGAGGCCAGCCTACTTAAACTGAGATATATGCATGATGTGCCAACTGGGCCAAAAAGCTACAAAAGTCTGCTAAGGAAACAAACTGGAGCATGTGAAATTGCCCTTGTATAATCATATCACGTGTGGATAATAGTGATTTCTCTGTAACAGGGAAGCCATATTGAGCTAGTGAAGGCCATGAGGGCAAATTAGAGGATGAGGGACATGAAAGTCATTGAAGAGCAGGTGGCACAGTGGAAATTGCACATCATGGCTTGTGGTAGCGGGACCTGAATTCTAGACCTTTAACCAGTGCTGCCTTTAACTGAAGCATGGTCCTGGGAAAAATTAATCTATTTTGGTCTCGATTTTCTTTTCAGTAAAATGAGGAAATAGAACAAGAGGCCCATTACAATCCTTTGCAATCTTAAATAGTTTTATTTTCTACAATTGGTTGAATAAAGAGAGAAAACTATGAAACATTTTCAAAAATGAGAGCAAGGGGAAATAGAATTAGGCAAGTTGCCTAACATGTGAAGAGGTTTAGTCAAGCCAAGAAGACTTGGAAGAGGAACATGAGAGCATGGAAACCATTTGGGGTGATTTTAGGTGCAGGTAGTATAAAGAAGTACTTTAGATTGGGGGATTTACCATACCCTATTAATGAATAGAACATGCTGATTGAAATTCTAGTACCAGGAAGGGATTCCCATATGTATTTGGTTGCAGGCACCCAATTAAAATCACCCCCCCCAAAAGGGATTACTTTTACCATCAGCTAAGTCAAGGAAATGTACAATTTCTATGGGAAAGATTTTTAACAGTTATTTTTAAATAGAATTAATTCTGCAGGTCTCTTAACCTTGCACAATAGGTTTCCCTAATTCCTGTTCCTCCAAACCTCCATTCCTTTTCTCTTTAAACGTCACAAATCTTTTCCTCTTTAAATTTAGAAGCATCCAGAGATCCGTTAATCTTATTTTCTGAGTTCTACTTAATTGAAGAAGTGTGTCTGTATGTGTTCATACATGTGAACGCACATGTTCATGCAAGAGGTTGCTGTGGTTCTTCTGAAATATTTCCTGAAAAATATTTTATAATCTAATATACTGCTCTAATGAGACTTTTTCAAGTGCAAATAAGGCCCTGAATTCTTTAGAAGAAATGAAGCTTTTCTCCTTGCACTAGCACATTGATTACAATTATTTTGTTATTCTAGCTCTTCCTTGAGCTTTGTTCATTTTTCCTGCCACCAGCATCTTGAAGATAAGAATATAAAGTCTGTTTCCTTGTTTGGTAAGGAGGTCAACAAGCAGAATGTTAAGAAAGAGAAAGTGTAAGAGTACAGATTTAACTCAACTTCAGTGCAAATTCAGGTTCTTTGCCTTCAGTGTTGTGTCAATGCAGCCTCCACTCATTGGTCTGCCTAAGCCTGTGCCTTTGGGTTTGCTTTGATAAATAGGATTCTAAAGCTTCTGGTCAAAGTCTCTGCCTTTATTTTCATTAAATGACACTGGCATCATTCCACATACAGCCACTCTTTGAAAATCTCCCTTTGCTGGGACATATAGAAAACCCTCCCCATCCTTGTTACCTCATCTTACCTCCAGATCCAGAGAAAGAGTTGTCTCTCCTGTCTAAAGTTAATTTTCGTACTTCACATCCTTCCAAAGTCCTCTACGACCTTGTCTCCATAAACCTGGATGAGTTGGGCTATCTAACTCTCACTTCAAAGTCTGATAAAGTATATAAGTGGAGACTAAAGAAAATCCAAGACAAAATTCTAAAGAGCAATGTAGATTTTTACTCAAGCTTTCTTAGGGAGATGGAGAAGGGACAGATGCAAATCTTCCTTAAAATATCTTATAAACTTAACTCCTTTCCAAATCCCACTTTCTCCTTACCTGCATCTTCTCCCTCTACATCCCACTGCCCCATCTTTCCCTCTGAGAGTCAACTTAATCTCCTGAAGCCATTTGGCTTTTGACAACTTTTCCAATGAACATCTACACTCCTCACCACATGGCACATTAAAGCCCAATAATTAGTTGCTGAAGAAAACTTCCTTTCTCGTCAGAGCTCAGGGGAGTGGATGATACTCATCATTTGGCATTTTAAAATGTGGGTAAGACTCATACTTCATAGAGTTGTGAGAATTAAGTGAGATAATATATGTATTATCTTAGAATAGCAGCTGACACAAAATAAGTACTCAATACATTTTTGTTACTATTACTTTCAGCTATTTTTTTTTTCCTGGCACATCAAAATTATTTTTCCTTTTCTAAGTAATTTTATTTCCCATATGCTCCTGTCCTCCATCCAGCACAATCTATATTATTTGTCCATTTCCAACTACTACTTTTTTTTAATGATAGACTTCTTGAAAAGATAAGCTATCCATTACATTTCTACTGTCTTAGTGCTTATTAACTCCTGAAGTCCTGGTTTTCTAGGAACTCAAAAAATAATAATATGAAAATTGCATAAAGACACACTCCAATAAAACCATAGCCTTACAGAGCTCTGTTAGTGGCTGGAGGATGCTGGGATGAAGGCTAGATCAGGCTAGTAGAGTGTGGGAAGAGAGAAAGAAAATTTAGGGGAGAGAATGAGGGAGGGCATTTAGATATACATAAACTGTGGTTTGTAGCACAAATATTAAGTTGTGTTTAGGGAGTAGTAAATTTTTTCCAAACTGAAGCAGAGTATCTGAAGCAGAGCAATGAAATGTGAGGTTACTGACAGTACAGTTTTTGATGAATAAAGACTATGGAGAAGGGGACTGGTAGAAAGCTTAAAGCAAATGCAAAAGACCCTAGATTTAATGCATGGAGCAAGAATAAGTTTATGTAATTCACGCTTATAATTATTAACAATGATGGTGATCAGTCTCATTTTTGAAGGGCTTACTATGTACCAGGTTTACTTTTTGTGTAAGAACCTCTCAAATGGCTTCCCTTCTTGAATTTCCTCCTGTTCTACTAATTCTTTCCTTGAAATAACAGCTGTGTTAGTCAGGATTCTCTACAGAAACAGAACCAACAGGAGAGATTTATAATGGTGTTTCACACAACCGTGGGAATGGAAGAGTTCAAAATCCATGGGGCAGGCTATGAAGCCGGCGGCTCCAAAGAAGTGTCTCAACAATCTCCACAAGAGAGGTTTGCTGGCTGAAGAAGCAATGAAAGAATCTTTCTTCTTCCTTAAAAGCCTTCAGTTGCATGGATTATCTCATGGTGGTGGTGGTGGGGGGTGTGGGCGAGGTGGGGGGTACCTTAGTTGATCACGGATGTTATCAGCCACAGATGCAATCGAATGACTGATGATTTAATACACCAGCCTTCCACTTTATCAACCAGCCATGAAATATCCTTGCAGCAATGGTCAGGCCAGAGCTTGCCTGACCAGACAACAGGGCATAATCACTTGACCAAACTGACACCAGAACCTAACCATCACAGCAGCCAAAGTAATTTTTTTTTAATGCAAATCTGATCATTCCCCAAACCCTTTAAAATCTTTCATCAGCTTCTCTTTGCTTAAGATAAAGACCAAAATCCTTAACATGGCCTACTAGGCCTTGCCAGATGTGGTTCCAGCCTCTTCAGCTTCAAGACTTGTTTTTCTTCAGTCCCTTAACACAAGCCCTGCCCTCTCCTAGATCGGTGTTTCATATATGCTCTTTCTTGTCCTGGACAGCTCCTGCCTGCAACCCTTAGTCTGGCTAACACTGCCTTATGTTCCACATCACAGCTCAAATGACACTTTCTCAGGGAAGCCTAAGTCAGGTTCTGCACTACCCTTTCTTATAACTCAGCCTTTCCTTCATACAATGTAGCCACCCTGCAGGTACACCGAGGGATCTCTCTTCAAGAAAGAACTTACCATTAAGTTTCAAGGAGTGATGTTGATGGACTAAGCTTTCTAGCTAAGACCATACTCTTCCAGTTCCAATATTATGACTGGGCATATTAGCGTTACTAGGGTTTGATCATTTCTGTCTGATGTGGGGAATCCTGTAGGGGGCAATCTTCGTTCCCAAGTCCCTACTGAATTGGCTGACCCTTTGACAGGTGTACATTGTGGTCTAAGACTCTCTCTACTCAAACCTGCCTCCACTACCCTTAAGTTTTCTTAGGCCGTCTCTCCCAATACATCTCTCACAGTATATGCTTTCTGGGATACCCATTAGACACAGAGCAGTTATCACTATTTAAACTTAAACAATTTTTTTTTAATGTCTAATTGATGTTCACACCATAGTTCAAAATCCATGAGGGTAGGGGCCACAACTATAATTAAAATTGGATCCCTAGTTATCTTTCAAAATGCTGGCACATTGTAGCCCTCAAAAAACTATTTGTGAACAGTGAAAAATTTCTACAAGCATTATCTCATTTAACTCTTTGAAAGAGGTACTATTATTGTGTCATTTTAAAGATGGGGAAACTGTGTGAGAGATTAACTTGCCCAAATTTGAGCCCAGATGTATCTGACTTCTGAACCTCTAGGTAATTTCTTTCTTGAAAAAGTGAAGAAGAGGATCAGACTGACCTTTCAGCTAGGACCATTGGGTTTTTACCTTGTTGGATCCTTATTCCTACCAGATATTTTGAGCTTGATTTGAAAATGGATCCTATGTAATTATATTATTTTTAGTATTTCTAATAGTGTAGTGAACTGAACGGGCAGTGGAGGCCCATTCAGGGATGAGGCTTAAAGTGGGTGATTATTGCTGCTTTCAAAAGAAGCCAGTATAGGAGTGTGATTGAACTCTCCTGCTTCTCAAGAGAAGGCAACACCCAAGACTCTAGATCACAGCTTCCTCTGATAATAATCGTTCCCCTTGCCCCTTCTCTGAAGCTATATGACACTGTCTTCTATGAAGAGTTTCCATACTTGCTGCAAAGAGAAATCAATGGACCTGACAGCCAGCTGTTTCCCTCTTGCCTTTGGGGTTGTGATGTGCTGGATGCAGCTAGGAATGAATTATTGCAGCAGGGCTTGAAAGGAACCTTAGAGAAAGATTTAAACCATTTATTTTGTAGGGGAGAGAATTTGAGGACCAGGGAGGTAAAGCAACTTCCCCAAGTACCCCAAGTAGAAATGGAACCAGATATCCTGTCTCTTCTCTTCCTGACTTTCAGACTGCAAAATAAATTAAGGTTCTTTATTTTATATCCTTGCCCTAAGGCTAAACATTAACTCAGAGAGAATCACCCAACCAACTTTAGCTGGAATATGGCCCAGAGGGAGAGGAATAGGCCATAGGGATGAATAGAAGGCTCTAGAATAGCAGCACTGTGCATGAATCAGTATTTCCTAGACAAAACCAACTTCTGTCAATAAGATATATTCACTGCAAAGAGAAGAATAATTGCTTGACTACAGAGTTACTTAATCTAGTTTGGATCTTATTGTTGGAAGGTCTGATCAAATTTGAGTTCTCCTCCTGCACTCCTTTCTCGAATCATTAATGGTACTTGCCTAAAGCAATCCCTGTTTTCTCTCAAGGAGCTCTTACCTCTGTGCTAACATTGAATGTCTGTGTGTGAATATTTGTGCCTTTCTGGTGTTGTTTTCATCTAATAATTTAAAAAAGAGACAAGAATATGCACATGTCCTGCCAAAGGTCACACCAACTCAACACAAGGACCAATCCTTCTTCATCTACAAAGGTCAAAGGGATTCACAGACTAGGAGAGATGGACTAGGCAGCAGGTTCTCTCCAGGCCCCTGATATTTCCTTGTGCCTGTCAGCCTGCCAAGAGCCAGTGCTGCAACTCTCTCTCTCATTGCCCATCATTATCCCTGTTGGCTAGGAGGCTCTGCTGGGTTTGGAGAGGGTCAGGGCACAGAGCCAGTCAAGATGAGAGGCCACAGAGAAGAATTAAAAACAAATTCTGGAGAAATGCATCAAAACAATGCTGAAAGCAAAACTCTGGCCATAGACTGAGGGTTGGCAGCAAAGGGAAATAGCCCTGTTCAAGGTCAGAGCAATGCAGATATTCTCAAGTTGGAAACTGAAATCAATTCTTCTTTCCTTTCAGTCTGGCAGCTACATCTGGTGGGTGCCTAGGAATCTGGAATATTAAGAGACAGCCCTGGCAGCACCACTATTAAAAAGCAGAAGGGTCCTCACACACAGGGCTGGAGCCAGTAAGGAGCACATCTTTTGGTAGCTTTCCTGGGCCCCTTGCATACAAAAGGCAGAACTGTTCCATGGCCTAAAAAAGAACACCACAGGAGTATTGATTCTTGTGGCTTCCCATTTTCATCATGATTAGTTTTTCGAGTATTTTTTTTTTTAAATATAAGAATCATATGTCCTTTAGCTAAGACCTTGTTTTGATGAGAGTAGAAGTGAGAAGAAACTCTTTCTTTATTGCGAGGCTTAAAAGTCAGGGCAGGGAAGCCTCCACACTTCTTACCATAATTGGTTCTTGCCAAGACAGGTCCAAGCATTTTGAATCGGTGGAGCACAGAGGAAGGGAAGAGGGCAATGAGGAGAAATAAAGCTCCTTTTTTCTCTCTTCTGCTTCGCTGCTTGGCAGAATGCATAAAGGTGGATCTAATTTAGGGATGGAGAACGGAGGAAGGGGAAAACAGTGTCCAGTTTATGTAGATCTATAAATGAACACATAAACTCAGAAGGGCAAGGGTGGGCTGGAGGCAATCACTGACAGCTTCTACAATAGACAAGAAAGAAATAGATGTGGAGGCTAATAGTCCGCCCCCTTCACATTTCAGCTCACCAACATTATTGAACACCTATTGGTACCAGACATTGTGCTGGGGACAGGGAACTCAGAACTAACAAGGTTAAAGTTCTACTATTAGGAAGCTCACATTTTAGAAGAGATAACTCTTTTAACAGGCAACCTCAAAATGAGGCAAAATGTGACAGATTCAACAGAGGTATAAGCTGCATGCTAGAGGAAACAGAGGAAGCTGAGATTAATTCCATCTGGTAGATCAAGGAAGTCCTCATGGAAGAGGTGACAATTGAACTGGAATTTGTAAGATGATTTATTTTTATTTTCCTTTGTTCCATATATGCTTTATTTGTTTGAATAGGTAATGCCATTAGCTTAAAAAATTAAATCGTACCACTTTGCATCAAAACAACATGTGTGATACTTTCTGGGAATATTATAATTTTCTCTCAGAGCTAAGAGAGAATAGCTTCAACAGCCATGCAAAAATTCTTAAGGAAACAAGGGAATGCAGAGTCCGGAAAGAACCTAACAGCTACAATAAGAAACAGGACGTTTTCCGACAAATGATTTAAGAAAAATCATGATTTAAGAAAAGGAATATTGTCCCCTCTGCAGTAATATCCAGCTATTGCATCCTTGTGATTACGGTTCAGATTGCACTGTTATCGTCTATTACTTTTCTATGTGAAATGGCTAAAGAACATGGCAAGTATTAAAGCCAGAAATTGGACCCTCCCATTCAGGTCTTTTAATCAGAAGTTAGCAATTTTTTTTCTACAAAGGCCCCAGTAGCAAATATTTTTGGCTTGGCACAGTCCATACAGTGTCTGTTGCAACTACTTGACTCTGCTGCCGTAGCATGAAAGCAGTCATTGATAATACATAAATGAACTAGTGCGGCTGTGTTCTCATAAAACTTCATTTATACAAACAGTGACCTGGATTTGGTCCTGGGGACCATAGTTTGTCGATTCCTGCTTTTTACTATCCTTTTAACATGACTCTCCTTGTCCCTGCCCCATTCTCACTTCTGCAATCTGAAGGGCAATGGAAGCATACATTGAGAACATAGCCCTCCTTTACAGAGCCCCACTAGTTTTTTCCAATCAATAGTGAATGTCCTTCTTATAATTAAAAATGAAGACATCCCTACATTCCAACCTAAAATTCCACCTTCATTTTTTCTACCTGTAACAAGGCATACTATAATACTTATATGGATTAATCTTCTCTTAACCTTAGCAAGAGTGTGGCTCAATGGCTTGGGAAAGAGAATTCCCATTCCTCTCTCCCAAACTGTGTCCTAAATTGCTAGTTGTTTCCTTCATTATCTATTCTTCTCTTTCCTTAGAATATAGCTCCCTATGTTTGGCTAATCCCATAGCCACACAGAACAGAGACATTTCCCAGTCTCCTTGCAACTAATATGACCAGGTAGTTAAGTTCTAGCTAATGTGTAATGTAAGCAGAAACATTGTGTGGCACCTTCCAGGAAACTGTCTTAAAAGGCAACCAGTGACAGACAAAAAAAAAAAAAAAAAAAAAGAACAAGAAGGCAACTAGTCAGTGCCTTCTCCTCTTCTTTTTTATCCCCTTTGTCCATTATGCTACCTGGAAAACTGATGTGATGGCTGAGCTCTAGTTACCATGAGGACAAGGACTTCATAATTAAGGATGTCAAAACAGAGGGGTGGAAAGAGTATTAATGAGGATTGTGGATACCCATACTAGCCCTGGACCACATACATTTTACCTGAGAGAGAAATAAAATTCTAAGTTGCTTAAGTCATTGATACTTGCAGCCATAGCTAATCCTAATGAATAATTTCAGAATGCTTTAAAAATGTAAGTATGGGAAATTATTGGAAACATAGACTGAGGTGAATTTAATTATAATTCTTAAAGCAATGACTTTTTAAAAACAATAATCCTTTAAAATCTTAAATTGTTAAATAATGATGGTTGCTCATTGTGGTAGAAAAGAGCACAGGTATTTTCTATTTGAATTTATTGGAGGGTTATAGCTTCTCAGCTTTCATTGCTTCTTATGAATTCAAATAATGAAGAGGGGCTGTTGAAAAATATCCACTAATATAAATAATGCTAGGATCTGCAGCCTGCCTGATTCTCTCAGCAGTAATTGTTGAGCAAAGGTTATGCTATATAATAAGGTTAAATTGGCACTATCAGATGCTAAACAGAGCACATCTCTCAGAAGAGCTTAAATTAGACAGGCAACATAAATCTACAGTTCCATTGCCTACCTGCATTCTAGGCTTGCAACCTATAGGAATGCCCCTACCTGCCAAAGCTGGCACTCTGGGGACAGCTTCTTGTGGATAGTAGGGTATATGATAGAACCAGGTAATCCCATAGGCATCAGTTTACATCCCCAGTGCTTTTGCCAGGAGCTTGCCCTCTGCCAGGCAATACTATAGGACTTCTCGTATGAGGAACCCCACCCCCCCATCCCCCGAGCAACCTATTTCTGACTGTTACTCCAATACTGGGTGGCATAATTTATCTTTTCCTTCTTTGCACTCCTTGTGGGAATTCCCTGCTGGTTAATGTGTCAGACACATTACAGAGGCAAAAAAAAGTTTCCTACAAGTTTATACAAATTGCCCCATGTTTCTTATCTGCTACTAGCAGGCCAATCTGGAAATAAAGATTGCCCTTTTTGTTCAGTATTTTACTTAAGAAAATAAAAAGTAATAAAACATCATTCTTTACTTTCATTCATCATAAATGTTCTAAGGCAGTGGCCACAAAGTTCCTGAAAGACTTTTCTTTCAGGAGCCCAAGGTGTAGTACCAACACATGGTTTTGCTTTTCCAGCTTTATCTACTCAAACCCTATAATTCCACCTTCTCGTATCATGTCAGGGAGATGCTATTGTCTTCCACCCTGCTAATCAGTCACAACCAGTGCCATACCTTTCTTCAGGCTGGTTATTTGACACCCCATTCCTGATACCAATTTCAGGTTTATCTAAGTTCTTTGCTCACAGGAAACAGAGACAAATGTTGAGTAGGGTGGTTATTCTAAGAGCAATTGGACTAAAACTGAGTCCAAGTCCTCTTTTGGCAGAAGCCAAAGAAGTTCCAGAGACCATCTGCTTTCTCCAACTCTCTCAGATGCATATGGTTTCTCTAGCTGATGTTGTCTTTGCCACCTTCTTTTTGTTCTTCAGACTTCATTCATTCATTCACTTTTTCCTTCAACCATTCATACACCAAATATTTATTGCTCACGTAACATTTGCCAGGTTCTACTCTCCACAAAGAATTTACCAGTGAACAAAATATGCAAAGTCATGGAGGTCAAATTTTAATGGGAAGAGACAGATGTTAAATGTGTAAAGTCAAGTAGTAATAAGTGCTATGAAGAAAAATAAAGCAGGCTAAGAGAGTAGAGATTAGCAGAGGGCTATGTTAGATAGGGTGGTCATAGGGAGTCTCTCTGAGGAGGTAAAATTTGAGCACAGACTTGAATGAATTGAGAAAGAGATCCACGGGGAAAGAGTGTTCTGGCAGAGGACATAGTAAGTGCAAAGACCCTAAGGCAGCAGTGTGCTTGTCATGTAAGATCAACGCAAATCCACTGTGGTTGGAGAGCTAGGAACATGGAGAAAATTCACAGATAATAAGGACAGAGACATCTGGGGTCAGATTATGCAGTGACCTAGAGGCCATGGTTAGAGCAGTAGTGGTCTGATTTATGATTTAAAAGCATCGTTCTGCCTGCTTTTTGGAGACTAGATGGAAAGCAGGAGTGAAAGCAGAGAAGTCAATTAGAAGGTTAGTATAGTACTCCAGAGGGGGTTGATGATTGCTTGGACTATCACTGGAGGTAGGAAGTGGGAGTTGGGATATTTCTGAAAAGTTTGCTTGTGCATCAAATGTAGAATATTAAAGGGGGAAAAGAGAAGTAAAAGATGACTTCAAAATTTTTTTACCTGAGAAACTGATGGTATCATTTTCTGAGAATGAAAACATAGGCGTAAGAATTTTCTTTTGAGTTAGTTAAATTGTTTTTCTTATATTGAGGAATTTATTTTACTTTCTGAAACTATCTGTTAATCCCTAACGGTCATTTCTATATCATTTAAACATAGGTAGCTTGATTTTGAGCATGCCAATTGAGATATTCATGGCATAGTGACAAATACAATTATGAGTTATGTTAATCCTAGTTTTCATAATTAGTTTAATAAAATCTAAAGTTTAATCAAACTTAGTGAGTTGAAATTCACTTCCTGTGTCAGGCCTTATATATAAGGCAAACTGATATGTACTAACTTAATCCTTGAAACAATCTAAGCAGAAACTAGAAAGTTTCTAATTTGCCCTAGATCACACAGCTAGGGATAGATGTGGCATAGAAACCTATGTAGCTGGCTCCAAAGCCTGTCCTCTTAACCTCTTAGCCATTAGGCTCCACTGCTTCTCAAATTTTGTAGGAGACACTATGGCAGAACACCCCCCAGCACTTACACCATTTTTGGCAAGTGGTCCTTTAGAACATGCTAGAGTGTTTCCATCATATATTGGGCTCTTTCTACCATGAAAACTAGTTTCTGCATTTATGTTTTGCATTATTTTCCACTCTGTTTTCCAAGAGTCTTATGGTTTTGAGTTTCTTTTTCTCTATCTTCAATCCTCATGATTCTTTGAGTATGGGCTTCCATTACATTTTTAGCATAATATTGGCTTCTTTCCAAAGCAAAAAAAATCTTCTCTCCTCCTATAACCTTCTCATTCCCTTCACTGCTAGGTTGTGTCCCCAGTCTCTGCTTTCTCAATGTATGTCAATCTAGTATATACCCTCATTGATCCAGTGAAAATTCTCTCTCCAAAGCCACCCATTACCTTTTTACTAAATCCAGCACATACTTTAGTCTTTTTTTAAACTTGCCTCTTGGGAATTCTGTAACTTGGTTGACTGCCTTCAATGCAGTTCTCTTTTACCTTAGCTGTTATCACATCCTCTCATCAGGCTTTCCTTCTTATCTCTCTGGTCCATCCTTCTCAGGATCTTTTGCAAATTTCTATTTTACTGTCCATCTCAAGGATGATACTGCCTTCTTACTTTATTTAGTGCCTCTAGGTTCACTCTATCCACTTGTGTGGCTTTTGTTTCTCTATATGTAAGTGGCTGGAAAATCTCTAGCCCAGAATTCTTCTACTCTGAGCTTAAAATATGTATTTTTAGGTGCCAGTGTTTATCACACTTGGATATCTTTACAAGCCATCTTAACAGGTGCAACTATGAACTTCACTCTCCTCATATACCCCTTACACACAGACTCACACAGATACACACATACACATATACATGAACGTTTATGCATTATCTGCCTCTCCTCCTATGTTTTCTCCCTTATGGAATGACCTCAGTGTCTATCCAGCAGCCCAAAACCGAACCCTGGATGCTACTTTCATTTTTTTGAATAACAGCTTTATTGAGATATAATTCACACACCATAAAATTCAACACTTTAAAGTGTGTAATTCAATAGTTTTTAGTATATTCACAGAATAGGGCAACCATGATCAATATCAAATTTCAGAACATTTCATCATCACAAAAAGATACCCCATAGCAACCACTAGCTTAAACTGCCTATGAATTTGCCTATTCTGGACATTTCATATAAATGGAAGCATACTGTCTTCTCTCACTTAGCATAATGTTGTCAAGGTTCATCCATGTTGTAGCATATGTCAATAATTCATTACTTTATACATTCATCGTGTATAAATGAAATAGACTTTTGGGTGATTTCTACTTTATTTTGGCTATTATGAATAATAGTGCTATAAACATTCATATAAAGGTTTCTGTGTGGACATATATTTTCAATTCTCTTGTGTACATACCTAGAACAGGAAATGCTAGATAATTTCATAATTCTATGTTCAACATTTTGAGGAAATGCCAACTGTTTTCTAAAGTTCCTGGATCATCTCCCAATTCTATCAACAATGTATAGGGGTTAAAATTTCTTCCCATCCTCTCTAAACCTTGTTATTGTCTGTCATTCCTATTTTAGCTATCCTAGTGGGTATGAAGTGGAATCTCCTTGTGATTTTGATTAATATTTTCCTAAAGATGTTGAACATACTTTCATGTGTTTATTAGTAATTTGTGGGTTTTCTTTGGAGAAATGTTTATTCAAATCCTTTCCTACTTTAAAATTGTGTGATTTGTCCCTTTATTGAGTTGTAATAATTCTTTATATGCTCTAAATGCAAATATCTTTTCAAATATATGGTCTGCAAATATTTTTTTCCATTCTGTGACTTTTCTTTTACTTTCTTAATGGTGGCTTTTGAAACATTTTTTTTTTTTAATTTTGAAAAAGTCAAAACAACCCATTTATTCTTATGTTAGTTGTGTTTTTGGAGTCATATTTAAGAAACCACTGGTCATGAATAAATCAAGCCTTGAAGATTTACACCTATATTTTATTCTAATAGTTTTCTATTTTTAGCTCTTACATTTAGGTATAGGATTCACTTTGAGTTAATTTTTGTAAATATTATCAAGTAGGGTTCCACCTTCATCTTTTTGCACGTGAATATCTCTTTGCCCAAGCTCCATTTGCTGAAAAGAATATCCTCTCCCCTCATTGAATTGTGCTAGCACCCTCATCAAAATTAAGTGATCATAATGTAAGGGTTTATTGCTGTACTCCTAATTATATACCATTGATCTATATGTTCATCCTTATGTAAGTAGCACACTACTATCCTGATTACAGTGGCATTTAGTAAATTTTGAAATAAGGAAGTGTGATTCATCCGTATTTGTCTTCTTGTTCAGGATTGTTTTGGCTATTCTGGGCCATTGCATCTCCATATGAATTTTAGAGTTAGCTTCTCCATTTCTACAAAAGGATCAGCTGGGATTTTTTTTTTTTTTTTTTTTTTCACATGGGCAGGCACCAGGAATCAAACCCAAGTCTCTAGCATGGCAAGCAGGAAATCTGCCACTGAGCCACTGTGGCCTGCCCCCAGCTGGGATCCTGATAGTGATTTCATTAATTTGCAGATCAGTTTGGGGAGTATTTTCATCTTAAAAATATTGTCTTTCAATTCATGAACATAGAATGTATTTTCATTAATTTAGGTCTTTTTATTTCTTTCGGTGATGGCTTGTAGTTTTCAGTACACATATTTTATTTCTTTAGTCAAATTTATTCCTTAGAATTTTATTCTTTTTTTTTTTTTGCATGGGCAGACACTGGAATCAAACCTGGGTCTCCTGCATTACAGGCGAGAACTCTGCCTGCTGAGCCACCCTGGCCCACCCGAATTTTATTCTTTTTGATGCTATTATAACTGGAAACTTTCCTTAATTTCATTTTAGGATTGTTCATTAATAGTGTATTATTGATTCAAGTGGTTAATTGATTTTTGCACGTTGATTTTGCGTTTCAGAACTTATAAGTTTACAGAAAAATCATACAGAAAATACAAAGTTCTCATACAACTCTGTGCTGGTTTGAAGCTGCTATGTCCTCCAGAAGAGTCCATCTTCTTTTAGTGCATTCTTGTGGGTGAAAGTCTATTGTGGGTGGGCCCTTTTTCTTAGGTTGTTTCAAATGAGATGTGACAAACCCAATTCAAGGTAGGTCTGAATCCTTTACTGGAGTCCTTTGTAAGAGGATAGAAGGCAGAAAAACACAAGAGAAACAGAGAAGTTTGGAAAAAGCTCAGAGTGAAACAGTGAGAGAGAAAGAACTTAGTGAGAAATGCCCCAGAGATGCTAAGACAGGACCCACAGACGCTCAGAGAGAAAGCCACTGGCATCAGAGTGAAGGACAGCAGATGCTGGTCATGTGCCTTCTCATGTGACAGAGGTGTCCCAGATCTCAGGGGCCTTTCTTCAGATCTCAGGGGCCTTTCTTCAGATCTCAGGTGTCATCCTGTTGATGCCTTAATTGGAACATTTTCATGGCCTAAGCACTGTAAATTGTAAGTTATTTTAAATCCCCATTGTAAAAGCCAACCCATTTCTTGTATGTTGCATTTTGGCAGCTTTAGCAAACTGAAACAACCTCCCTCACACATGCAATTTTGCCTATTATTAGCACATTGCATTAATGTGATACCTTTGTTACAACTGAAACACTGTTATTACTTGTTTTACTTATACAAAAGGTTAAGAAGCCATTGCTGAACATAATTGCTGAACATACTTCCCTATGTTTTCTTTTAGGGATTTTATATTTTTGGTTTTTGTATTTAGGTCTTTGCTCTAGTTTGAGTTGATTTTTGTATGTGATGTGAGGTAGGGATCCACTCTTTTGTGTATGAATATCCAGTTTCCATTTGTTGAAGAGATTATTCTTTCCTCTATGAGTGGACTTTGTACACTTATCAAAAATCATTTGATATCGAAGGTGGGGTATGATGGTAGCATAGTGAAGTGTGGAATTTAGTTAGACCTCTAGGATAACTAGTAAATAGCCAGGAACTGTTTGGAACAAATGTTTGGGGAACTTCTGTGACCAGGCACATATCGCAAACCATCTGGAGCTAGTGGAAGGGCCAAGATCACAGTGCAGAACTGTAAGTAAGTCTCCCAAACTGTGGAGGCTGTCCCCCCTTCCAACAGGCATAGCAGGCTGTTTTGGAGACACTTCTCTGGGGGAAAAAGAAGCAGTCTCTATTAGCTCTATAAGAAGCAAGGCAAGGAGAGCTCAAGCAAGTTCCAACTGCAGATTTTTAAAAATTTTTTTATATATTTTTGCATGGTCAGGCACTGGGAATCGAACCCAGGTGTCTGGCCTGGCAGGCGAGAACTCTGCTACTGAGCCACCATGGCCCACCCTCCAATTGCAGATTTAATTAATAAATTTGGACTACTGAATACAAGCTCTGAGCACAGATAAATCCAAAGCAAGCATGAAAGGAAACTAGAGGTCTCTCTAGGCAGAGACAAGGTGGAGCTGACCAAAAAAAAAAAATGAGGTGTTTGGAGTTGGATGAGCTCACGATTCAAGAAAAGGGACACACAGAGTCAGGCACCAACTCCAGCTCTAGATTTGTGAACCCGGGGAGCTGGAGATGAACTCTGAAAAGGAATTTTTTTCTTCCATTTCTTTTCTTTTGTTTCCTTTTTCTTTCTTTCTTTGTTTCCTTTTTCTTTCTTTCTTCCTTCCTTCCTTCCTTCCTTCCTTCCTTCCTTCCTTTTTCTTTCTTTCTTTCTTTCCTTTTTAACTTTTTAACAACCCTTTAAAGAAAGCCACAAGAATTTTTAATTGTCAGCACTGCCTCAGGCAAGGGCAGAGTTAAGGTATGTCTAAGACACAAAGTACCTAATCAGATGAAGGAGATAATTCCCTAATGGGTGGTTTTTTTCATATGTTCTCTTAAATGTGCTGCAGTAGTTTCCTTCTATTCCTGGCTTTCTAAGTGTTTTTGTTAAGAAGCTGTGCTAGGTTTTGTCCAGTGCCTTTTCTGCATTAATTGAGACAATAATGTGTTTTTTTCCTTCATTCCATTAATATTGTATATTACATTAACTGGTTTTCTTGTGTTTGAACCACCTTGCCTGCCTGGGATAAATCTCACTTGATCATGGTATATAATACTCAATGTTTTGTTGAATTCAATTTCCAATTATTTTTTAATGCTTTTGCATCTATATTCATAAGCAATTTGGTCTGTACTTTTCTTGTGGTAAATTTGTTTGGTTGTGATTAGGGTAATGTTCATCTCAGAGAATGAATCATGGAGTGGTCCTGCCTTTTCAGAATTTTGGAAGCATTTGAGGAGGATTGATATAAAACTCACCAGTGAAGGCATCTGGTCCTGGGCTTTCTTTATTTGGAGGTGTTTGATGATTGAGTCAGTGTTTTTACTTGTTATTGGTCTGTTGATATCTTCTATTTCTTCTTGAGTCAGTTGGTGTGTTGATAGGTATATGTCCATTTCATCTAGGTTTTCTAATTTATTGGCATACAGTTGATCATACTAGCTTCTTATAATCCTTTTTTATTTTTGTAGTGTGGGTAGTAATATCCCCCCCCCCCCCATTTATTGCTGATTTTGTTATTTGCATCTTCTCTCTTTTTCTCTTTGGCACTCTTCCTGAATGTGTAATGATTTTATTGATCTTTCAAAGAACCAACTTTTGGTTTTGTTCATTCTCTCTATTGTATTTTTATTCTCTATTTCATTTATCTTGGCTTTAATCTTAGTTATTTCTTTCCTTCTGCTTCCTTTGAATTTAGTTTGCTTTTCTTTTATTAGATTCTCTGGGTGTGAGGGTATGGCTCCAATTTGAGATCTTTTTTCTTATTTGAAGCATTTAGAGCTATATGCTTGCCTCTAGCACTGTCTTTGCTGAATTCCATAAGATTTGGGGTTCTGGTTTTTAATCTCATTCCTCTGGGTGGGTTATCATTTCCTGTTTCTTTTGTTTGCCCTGTATTATTTTGTTACACACTGTACATTTTAGTATTTTAAACCAAAATACTGAATGTGTTAACTCTGGGATATAGAAACTAAACTGTCTGTTCCTTAAGTTTATATCCAGATATTGATATGACAGAGATTTCCTTGAGTGCCAGGAGATAATGAAAATAAACAAATGCAAAAACATACCTTTTACAGTCTTTGCAAGTTGGGTCTATGTTGGCTGGTACTCTACTTCAGACGTTAGTCTTCTATCAAGAATATCAGACTGAGGTGAATGTCAAGTTCAGGGTCCTCTCAGTCTTTTCTGAGCCTGCATCTTGTCTTGGGCTTTTGCTTGCTTTAAGCTTATACATTTCCCCATTTATAGGAATTCAAATGACTTCTGTACTCCCTATGAAATAGAGTACCCCTCCCCTCCTGGGTGCTTGTATGATTTATACCAGGTAATCCTTTGCTGCAGGCTGCTTTGACTTAACTGTTTTTACACTTCTTCAGCTGTCCACAAACTGCCTCTGCCCACTGTGTAAGTTCCAGAGGATAAACCAATGATGAGTTTCCTGTTTCAGTCTTTCTGACTGCCTCCTGATAGACTGACACCAAAATACTGGCATTGCAATAATCACATAGGGTTTACTTCTGCTCCCCCCAGAACAGGGCAGGGATACAATGAAAGCTCAGGCTGGCTTCACATCATGCCAGAGAGGGGAATGTGGCAGGGCTAGCAGGGGCAGCACAGCTAGCAACTCCTCCTACTGCTTTTTAAAAGCTATGTTTCTAAAAAAAAAAAAAAAAAAAAACCTACCCTCACTCAGTCACTGCAACCCTTTAACTGTTTTTAGACTTCTGGGGAAGATAGTTCTGCCAATTTTTCTAGTTCAAAGAAACTGTGGGAAAACAGCATCCTAGAGAGTGATGCCACTATCTTGGTCCTGCATATTAATTTTATATACTGCAACCATTGCCAAACTTACTCATGTTTTTGTAGATTCTTTATAATATTCCATATACAAAATCATGTCATCTGTCAATAGAGATAGTTTTACTTTTTCTTTTCTTTCTATGCCTTTTATTTCTTTCTCTGGCCTAACTGTCCTGTCTAGAACTTCCAGTTCATGATTAATGGAAGTGGCAAAATACTTGTCTCACTCCTGATCTTCAGAGGAAAGTCTTCCTTTTTCATCATTAAATATGATGTAAGCTGTGGGCTTTTTTTTTTTTTTTTTTAAGAAAAATGTCCTTTATCAGATTGAGGAAGTTCCCTTCTATTTTTAGTTTATTGAGTATTTTTTATCATGGAAGGTATTAAATTTTGTCGAATTCTTTTTCTGTATCTATTGAGATGATAATGTGTTTTTCTTTTTGTCCTTTGTTCTGTGATTATGGTTTATTCATTGGTTGATATGATTTTCATATCTTGGGCCAACCTTGCTTTCCTGTGTTAACTCCACTGGGTTATTGTGTATAATACCTTTTATATGTTTATCTATTCCATTTGTTTGTGTACCTCCTTGTCTGTATTCTGGACGAGTGTGTGTGAATGACTGGTGTTGGGCTTTTCTTTTGGGGAAGTTTTTTGATCACCAATACATTCTCTTTATTTGTCATAGCTCTACTACAATTTTCTCTTCCCTCTTGAGTCAGTTTTGGTACTTTGTGCCTTTCTAGGAATTTGTCCATTTCATCTAAGTCATCTGATTTATTGCCATATGATTTTTCATGGTATTTCCTTACAATCATTTTTATTTCTGAAAGTTCTCTAATAATGTCTTCTCTTTCATTCCTGATTTTAGTAATGTATTTTTCCTTTTTCTTACTTAGTCTAAGATAAGATTTGTCAATTTTGTTCATCTTTTCAAAGAACCAATGTTTGTTTACATTGATTTCATCAACTGCTTTTTAATTTTCTCTTTCCTTTATTTTTGTTCTAATTTTGATTATTTCCTTACTTTTGAATTTTCTCTTTTTCTAACTTCTTAAGGTGGATGGTTAGATATTGGTCTGTGATTTCATCATCTTAACGTATGTATTTGCTAGCTATATATTTTCCTCTAAGCACTTCTTTTTGCTGCATCTCATAAGTTTTGGTATATACTGCTTTTAACTTCATTCATCTCAATGTGTTTTGTAATTTCCATTGTTATTTATTCTCTGATTCATTGGTTAGTTAGTAGTGCATTTCTTAATTTCCACATATTTATGAATTCCCCAAATGTCCTTCTTTAGTGCTTTCTCATTTTATTCCATTGTGGTTAGAGAACATACTTTGCATGTTTTAATCATTTTAAATGTGTTCTGGTTTGTTTCATGACCTAGCATATGCTTTATCCTGGAAAATGTTCTATGTATATTGAACAATGAATGCAATGAATGTGCATTCTGCTGTTGTTGGGTGAAGTGTCGTACAGATGTCTATTAGGTCTATTTGGTGTATAGTATTGTTCTAGTCTTCATTTCCTTATATATCTTCTGTCTAGTTGTTTATCCATTATTTAAAATGGAATATTGATGCCACTAACCATTATTGCCTATTTCTCCTTTCAATCTTGTCAGTTTTTACTTTATGTATCTTGGGTCTCTGTTGTTCAGTGTATATACATATTTGTAATAGTTATGTCTTTCTACTGGATTGTTCTTTCTCTCATTATAAAATGTCTTTCCTGTGTTTAGTAATAATTTGTGCCTTAACATGTATTTTGTCTGATAATATTATATTCATTCTAGCTCTCTTTTGGATACTATCCAAAGTTATTTATCCAGTGGTATCCAGTGGTATTTATCCAATCCTGTACCTTCAACCAATATTTGTCTTTGAATATAAAGTGTGGCTCTTATAGATAGAATATCATTGGATCATGTTTTTTTTTTTCCATTTTGTTAATATCTGCCTTTTGAGTGACACAGTAAATTCATTTACATTTAATGTAATTATCAACAAGGTAGGACTTATGTCTGCCATTTTGCCATTTTATTCTATATGTTTAATGTATTTTTGTTTCTCTATTCCTCCATGATTTCCTTCTTTGGTGCTAAATAGATATTTTCTAGTGTACCATTTAAATTGTTTCATTGCTTCTTTAACTATATTTTTGAGTTATTTTCATAATGGCTACTCTGGAGATTACAATGAACATATTAATACATAAAAATTAAGTTAGGACTAATACCAAGTTAATTTCAATAGTATACAATAATTTTGGTCCTATATAATCTGTCCCTGCCATTCTCTTATTCTAGTATTTTCATGAAAATTATGTCCTTATACACTATAAGCCAACCAATACAGTTTTATAATTATTGCTTTATGTAGTTTTCTTCTAAAACAGAAGAGAAGACAGTTATAAACAAAAATATATTTATACTATCTTTTATATTTACCTAAGTAATTATCTTTACCAGTGGTCTTTAATTTTTCATGTGCATTCAATTTACTGACTAGTATCCTTTTATTTAAGTCTGAAGTTCTTTCTTCAGTAATTCTAGTGAGGCAGTTCTGATATTGGCAAATTATCTCCATTTTTGTATAACTAGGATTTTCGCGTTCATGTTTGAAGGATAGTTTTGAAAGATAATATATTGATTAATAGTCTTTTTTCCCCTCATATGTCATTCCACTGCCTGTTGGTCTCCATGGTTTCTGATGAGAAATATGCTTTATTTTTAGGTCAATCCTTGTATGTGATGAGTAACTTTTCTTTTGAAACTTTCAAGATTCTTTCTCTGTCATTGTCTTACAAAAGTTTTATTAAGATATGTTTAAGTATGGCTCTCTCTGGACTTATTTTAGTTTGTGGTTTTTGAGCTTCTTTGATGTGCAGATTGATTTTCATCAAATTTGGGATATTTGGGGCCATTATATCTTCAAATATTTTTCTTCCCCTTTCTCTCTTTTCTCTCCCTCTGATGTGCCAATTATGCATATGTTGGCATACTTAATATTGTCCCACAGGTTTCTGAGACACCATTCTTTTTTTTCCCTTCAGACTAGATTGACCTATCTTCCTGTTTGTTGATTTTTTTTCCTTCTGATTGGCAAATTTGTTTTTGAGTTGTAATAGTAAATTTTCATTTCAGCTATTGTAATTTTCAGCTCCAGAATGTCTTTATTTTTTAAAAAAATAATGTCTCTCTCTTTATTGAGACATTGATAGTCTTCATTTGGTGAGACATTTTTCTCATACTTATCTTTAGATACCATTTCCTTTAGTTCTCTGAATACTTCATAATAGCTGATGTAAGGTCTTTTTCTAGAAAGTCTAATATTTGGGCTTCCTCAGGGACAGTTTCTACTGAATTCTTTTTTCTTTATGGTTGGGCCATACTTTTCTGTTTTTTTTGCATGTCTCAATTTTTTTGAGAAATGGGAAGAGAAACATGAGAATAGAGCAAGTTAAAAATGTTACAAATAGCACTGTTCTACCAAGATTCAATCATTTTTCTTGAATTATAACCTCTCAGATTGGTGCAAATATTTGGTTAGTTCCCAAGTTTTGAGAGAGTTGATTTAAACATTTTAGCCAGTGTTATTGTTATATTTATGGAGGAGAGATTTTTAGAGGTCCTTACTCCACCATTCCAGAAATGCATATCTTGAATCTGTTAAATTTGAGTTACTAGCATGAGGCAGGATTACAAAAATTAACAGCATGTGATCTAGTACCAAATTTACTTGGGTTCAAGAAACAATTAGTTTCTGCTAATTTCTATCTGTGAGAACCTGTTTACTATTCTGTAAAATAAATATCTTAATAGTACCTATCACAAATGGTTGTTGAGAGTATTAAATGAGTTAATTAAAAAGCGAAACATGTAGAACAGGGATTAACACACTGTGGCCTGCAGGCAACTCTTGCTCACTACCTGTATTTTGTGAACTAAAGAAGAATGTTTTCTACATTTTTTAATGGTCGAAAATAATTTATAAAAGAGTATATCCTGACACTTTGAAATGAAGTTTTATTGATATTCAAACATACTCATTTGCATTTTTTCTATGTCTGCTTTCATTCTACATCAGAGTGAAATAGTTGTGGTTAAGTGATATGGTCCGAAAATCCCCAAATATTTTCTACCTGACCCTTTTTAGAAAAGCTTTGAGAACTCTTGATATGGAGCACTGTCATATATGAAAACACTCAATAATTATTAGCTGTAATTTTTATTGGACAGCTCTTAGTTACTGCTCAGTTTCTTCTCCTTTACAAGCAAATAGTTCATAGCCCACACTGGTCTCAACTCCGTTCCATTAGGTTACATTGTACCCATGATGGCCTCCCAATCTCAGCATGGTTTGATTCTTGTCTCTTGCTTTCTCTGATCTCATCTTCCCCCTTACTCATTCTGCTCCAGTTTGAATGACTGTCTGTCATTTCTGGGAACATGCTGAGCAATTTCCTACCTCAAGTTCTTTACATTTGCTTTTCTCTATATCTGGGACACTCTTTTCTTGATTCCTCACAAAATTGGATCTCTGTCATTCTTTCAGTCTCAGCTTAAATATCACACCTCAGAGAGGTCTTCCTAGACCACCTTACCTAGATTAGGTCTGCCCACCTTGCTATTCCTTATCCAAATACTCTATTTACTTCCTTCATGGCAATAATGATGCCATTTTCTAATTGATTTGTTTAACTATGTTTTGTCTGCCTCTTAACTAGTGTGCCAGCACCTTGAAGCAAGGACTTTGTCTTTCTTGCTCTTTATTTTAATTCAGTAGTGCCCTCAACAAATGTTTTTTGAATGAATGAATAGTATTTTAGCTTCAATCCCCATGGCTAAGTATACTTATTCTCTTGCTTTGTTTATTTGTTTTTGTCTCATATTCTCATAGCAAGGAAACTGCTTGCCCTTACTTATCTTTTTGTTCAAAGGCATGTCATAAATCTCTGGCTAGGCTATTGTTTGACCGACTTTGGTGAGATAACCTTTCCTGGTCTAATCGACTATGATAAAAAATTGGGAATGAAGTGGAGTCAAATGGACAGAACAAGGCTGTCTAGAGGCTGCAATTTCACCTGGGTCTCTAGGAGGAGGTAGGAAAGAAGTGCTGCTTTGAAGGGTGCAATCAGAAAGCACCTTTGTAGTTTTCCTTCCCTGCAAGAACTCTGTGCAGTTACATCTTCTTCTACTGTGGAAAGAAATCTTGGGCAGAACGCATTACTTATATGCTCACCATTAGATAAGAAAATCTTGCCACTTTAGCCACTTGAATTCATAAAACAGTGTTAGTTTAGTAATTAATATGTTTAGTCCAGTGTAATAGTCAAAACTTTGAACTTCATTCAAAATGAAATCTTCTCCTTCTCCCCAACTTGGATCTGCTCCAACTGGAAAGTTGCTGTGTGGGTCAGTGTGGGTGGAGAGCATGTGGATTCCTTCCTTTTCTCTTTTACCACTCACTTGGCTCCCTATGGCTCCTTTAATATTGAAGTGCATGGAGGCAGGAGATGTTTGTGATAGCAGAAGTCTTCCTGGATTAAGAGCACTGTAATCTGGCCTTACTTTCCTCTGCATGTGGAAGCAATGAAAGTAAACTATCTAGTGATGCTTTCATGGGCTCCTCAGAGATTCCCCTATTGGGTCCCTCTTCCATAACCCCTTCTCCTGCTGCTTATAGTCACTCCCTGTATCTCTTTACAATTTCTACATCTGAACCTCTTTCTGCTGAAGATTGTCTTGTTTCTCACAGATATACCTCCTGAGCATTATACTAACCAGTTCCAGGTCAGCAACCTCTGTCCTGCATTGCCCACAACTGATCTATGAGAAATAAGCAGCTTAGTCCTATTGTCAATGGGGATGGGGCTACCTCCAAGATGTGGAGCTCTGTTTTGCTGCCTCGGGTTACTTCAGACAACCTTTAACTCTTTAGATTTCTCAAAGTTGATCTGCAGACACACTCCAAGACCTGGAGACACATACCAAACTCTCAGAGTGCTCTCCTTAGCATCCTTCTTACCTGGCCCTCATGTTGGCCAAGGTGAGCAAGAGGGGGAAAGAAAATGTCAAAATGCCACCACACTTCCACAACTCACTCTAGAATAAATAATTTTTTTAATATCCCAAAACTCTCTCATCATCTCCAACCTTATTTTTATAGGTAGGGGGATGGGCAATCAGCTAATGGTTACAAAACTGCAAATCCTAACTTCGTGGCTCTAGCACTCCCTTTGGAATGTGGAGTAGTTGGCATCCATTATCTTGGGAACCTCAGCCAAAAACAGCAACAGAGTCCCATTTTTAACATCCTTTTATCCATGTCTGGCACCCTCTGAAACATTATGTCTCATGCATGAAAAACTCATTTTAATTTGTGTGTTGCACATGCATCTGTGTGTGTGAGTACACATACTTGCGTGTGAGAGAGTTTCTATCAGTTCTTATGATTGCATCATACACTTTTTTCAATTTGTTCTGAAGAGTTTGCAAAGGCCTGTGGCCAAAAACTTTTAGACTCATTTATGAACTAGCTTAGACAATTGGGTCTGTATCTAGAACATCATGAGCAAAAAATCAAGCATTTTTAAAATAGTTTCAGGTGTGCTGGAGGGGTGGGGGTACAGTTTCATTGCATGGCAGATTTTACTTCTGTTCCTCGAGGCATCATTTTTTGTAACTCAGCTTATAAAGGCAGCAGAAGGTAGTTCTGCGTTTATTACTTGTGTGTTGGTGGAGTGAGAAAGAACAATTTCTAATTTCTGCCAGTAAAATTCTTTTCTGTTCCTGTCTGTTGAGCTTGTTCTGGCAGTAATCATATTCTTCCCTCCCTCTCTCCCCCCAGGCTTAACAGAGATACATTTGAGCTCTTGCTGGATTGATGTAGGAAAAGTAGAAAAACTCTTTTTTTGTGTAACCATTAATTTCTTCTTGAATTCAGAAATTAGGATCAAATAGCCTACATTATAATTGTCTTTACTGAAGACAGATGAAGAGTTAAACACTTCATGGCATTTTATTAACAGCCTGTATCTCTTTAGCCCTTAATAACTCCTTTCTCTCCCCTCCCCCATCTATTTATTGACTCATTCTTTTTTAGACCCTTTTTAAATTTTTTGAGTGTGGGTGACATTGTGCCTGGACCAGAGTATGCTCAATATATGTTAACAAAATGGATGATGATTTTCTAGCAGTGTCTTCCTATATGAGTTTCAATGGGTACATAATATTTAAGGGGTGTCTTATGTGAAGATAGCTTAATTAGAGAGCTGCCCAGGTGTATAAAGCTGAAGTCAAGTGGCTATGAAGTTGTAGGGACAACACAAGGTGGGGATCCCTGTTTCAGATGATGACTGCCCAAAGATTTAACCCAGGCAAGAAGAGTTTGCCCCACACTTTGTACTTCAAGGCTCTTAGGTAGGAGAAAGGTAATGGTAGGCCCTTATCAACTCTGGCTTTTTTTTTAAAGATCCGTCTATGGGTCATATTTTACATCACTTCCACATAATGCCTGAATGATCAATTAACACAATTTTCAGAAATTCAAATCCCCAACAAAGCTGCCAATCTTCAGATTTCTTCCATAGTTGGTAAGGAGAAGTTGCATGGATGATGTTCCTTGGGAGTACTGGGGTACTCTCACACTGAGACCTGATTCCATTACCATGGAAACCGTACTCCCTCTTACAGAAGGGGAATTGTAATTCACCACACTTGACTCTGTTTTGGGAGTTCTTTCTCTGCTTCATCCTTTTAAACTGTATGTTCTTAATTATAGAAAAGCCACAATTTATTGAACCGTTGCTCTATTCCATTTATCACATTTATTTCTCCAAAATTCTATCCTAAATCTTGAGTTATTCTCTCTTTTCTCTGAACTCACTGGGGCACTCATCTGTTTCAGTGGCTTCAACTATCACCGTCATTCTTAGTCTCCAAACCTCAATATGTTCACATCACCAGATATTTATCACTAAAAGTTCAATCCATGTTTTCCCTTGGATGACTTGCCGTCAACACCTTATAATTTCTACCTTACAAACTCTTCTCACTCTCCTCTCCCACGTTCTGTCTCTGCATATTACACCATCATCTTTGCCATCACCCAGGCTTAAAATTTGCTGTCATCTTTGACTCATCCTTCTTCTCCTTCTTCTACATATATATAGCCACCAATCCTACTGATTCTTATTCCATTCTGTTCTCTCTACCTCAATGCTACTTTAGGCCTCCTCACCTCACACAAAAATTACTGCAGTTGACTTCTGGGAGGGGGTATACTTCCTAATTCCAGGGGCTTTGGTGCATTCTACCATCACCCTTGGCTGATCCTTTACACAGATTTTTCTCACGTCTCTCTGGTTGCCAGTGGCCCATGTAGTTCTAGAGGAGTTAGAATGTCTTCATTTGCCATGACTGTTTCCCAGTGCAAGGGAAACAGTCTTTAGGGGCTCATGCTGTCCTGGAATGGTATTTAATACTGGTGGTATGAAAAAAGTTGCTAGGGCAGGCAACGGTGGCCCAGTGGCAGAGTTCTTGCCTTCTGTGTGGCCCTACTGAACTGGCTCTACCCATGCCTCCTACATCCTATTCCATCTAATATAGAGCCTCTGCTTTAGTCAATCTCAAGGGGTCTGTCACCTTCACCTCCAGGACTCTGTCCGTAAGGTTCCCTTAACTAGAATTGTCTCCCTTCCATGTTTCATATGAAAAATATAAGGGTCTAAGAAATTGAAGGATTTCCTGATGTCATACAGCAAGTTGTTGAGCTGGACTTAAACCTATTCTTCTGACCACCCCCCCCCCCCCAAGCTTGTGCTTTCTTCCATTTGCCATGACTACTTGTTTCAGAATCAGATTAATACAGGATGTTATTTATAGATGGAAACTCAAATTGCACTTGTACAGTACCTGCCTGGCAACTTTTTTATTTTGTATTGTATGGGCAGGCACCAGGAAATGAACCTGGGTCTCCAGCACAGCAGGTGAGAACTGTGTTTTTTAATATTATAAGTATTAAATATCATTCCAGGACAGCATTATCCCTTAAAGACTGTTTCCCTTGTACTGGGAAACAGTCATGGCAAATGAAGACATTCTAACTCCTCTAGCCAAATTAATCTACAAAATATGGCCATGGATGTTTTAGTTTTTAATAACTTTCTGATCTGTGGTCTCTTAATGAAAACTTAAAATTCAAAGGAAGTAATAATAGAATTCTACATTTAGTTTTAAGTTCACTGCAATTCTCCATTAAACTTCAAATTCAGTCATAGTGGCATTGCTCCTAGTTGTCCTAGGTTTGTACTTTAAGCTGCACCCAAAGTTCCAGCACTGATTTTTTTTATGATTCTAAAAAGGGATCAGATAGCATATGCTCAAGCTGAGCAAGTTACTAGGATGCCAATAGTATGTTTCTGTAAACTTCTGATTGTAGATTTCCTATGAAAATGAGACTTCTCAGGTCCTTATTGGTGATGCTTTTAAATGAAGACATGACCTTTTAGTTCAAATGGATATCAAAAATTACTAGACTGATCCAAAATTGTTCTAGGGGTCTTTTAAATTCAGAGATCTGTATTTATGATCTGGCTGCTAACTTGCTGAATAACAAACAGATGTCTTTCTCTATCTCCATTTTCTGCTCTAATAAAGGGAGGTGTCACCTGTCTCACTCCATTCTCTCTGGAGTATCAATGTTGGGGGAGTTTTATTAAAAGAGAGGTTACATTTTTATTACATAAAGATCTCACATATAATCGCATCCTGGCAATAGCTAAGTTTTATTATGGGTATGTGCAATGGGCAGTTTTTGATGCTCATTTAGTCAGCTTCAGTATTTGTCATCACCACATTGAATTCAGTCTGAAAAGCCAGATTCTAAGAAACATAAACATCAATTTGATTCCAACTAGCAATACTCATGGCCCTGACAGATCTGTAAGGAGAATTAGAAACTAGACAGTTGTCAAAAACTGTCTTTTGAATATTTTACTCTTTTTTAAGATTTTAGTGTTCTCGCTCAAAAGGTTGGCTGGTAATAGTAGCAGAAAACATTAACCTTTTTCCAAACTATCCAAGCCATGATGAAAAGCTAATAGTCTGTGGTAAACACAGCAATTTCTTTTCCACTGTCTTCCTAGAAAAGGCAAACCACATGTTATACCACAGACCAAAACCACTGACCACTGACCACTCATTTCTTTAAATTAATTTAGCACTTACTGTATTCTTTGTAATTATGGGGTTTGGGGAGGAAGGTGCAAAGGATGAATAAGACACAGGCCCTGCCCTCAAGAAACTCAGAATTCATCACAAATTTATTATACCTTCAATACCATTATTTGTATTTCCTATCTACTAATCAAATAATTTTTCCATCTTTCTTCCTTTTTACACATGAAATGGTATAAAGAGCACCAGATGAATGGTTCTAAGACTTGGATCTTAGGAGTGGCTCTGCTAGTTTGTTTCACCTTGACAAGTCACTTTACTTCCTTGGATTTCCATGTCCTCAACTGTAAAACCTTTCTAACTCCAAAGTTCTATTTTTGTCTCCAACATTCCTTAACTAATGTTAGGGTATCTACTATGTGCCTTGTAGTGGTCCAGGTACATGATGTAATAGACACATATTCCTGCCCTCTTTTCCCTCCATTGTATTCTATGGGAAAGGGAGACAAGCAATGAACGATAAGCATAATAATAAATTATATAGCATATCAGATGGTTATAGTGCTATGGAATAAAGAACACAATGTAAAGGTATAATCAAGAGTATAGGGTGAGGAGGGGTTGTAATTTTACATACCACGACCACGTGGGACTGAGAAAGTGCTATTTAAGCAAAGGCAAGACAATGCCTTCTCAAAGTACCGTTTTTGACACAGTAAGAAGGAAAAGAATTAAAGAATTTTTGGAGCAAATACCACAGAGAAATGACCCAAGCTTTCCTTGCTCTTCTCTTTCCTTTCCTTCTAGCTGAAGTTAGACATATAATCTAGAATTTCTCTGTCCTTTACAGTAGCCCCCAGACTTATGTGGCTATTGAGCTCTTGAAATGTGGCTAGTCAAAATTGATACATTCTATAAGTACAAAATAAAACTGATTTCAGAGACTTAGTATGAAAAAATAATTTAATATCTCATTTTAAAAAATTGATTGTATGGTGAAATGGTATTGTGAATATATTGGGCTAAATAAAATATGTTTTAAAATGCATTTTACATGTTTCTTTTTACCTTTTTTAAAAGATAGCTACTAGAAAATTTAACATTGTACATGTTGTTCATGATATATTTCTATTGGGCAGTTCACATTTAGAATCTGAAATGGGGTTAAAAGTAAGTTTTGCTATGTGTAGATGTCAGTCTTTCAGTCTTGCCTTTCTATTAAATAATCTTTCATTTTGCTGAATGTCTTTTTGATCTGGCATTCCTCAAAATTCTTCTTCTGGTGATCTCTTGGTTGAGGAATGCAAGGTTGATAATTTTGGAATTTAGGATACTTTTAGGGCTATAATTAGACACTAATTTGGGAGGCATGGGGAAAAGCAATTTAAGTTCTGGGATAGAACATAGGTTCACATGCTCATGTTTTAAAAACTATAAGACAGGCCATTTTAATTTGTTTTTTATGCTAATTAGGATGAATTATTTTTATGTTTAATCTTCATTCTGAAGTTAATAATGGAAAATGTTGCTTTCATAAATGGTAAATGAGAGTAATGCTGGAATAAAATGGGAATCATTTGTCAAAACCACATCTAGTCACAGAGGTCAATCAATTTATGAAGGTCACACTTAAAATTAAAAGAAAGGCTTATATAAAATACAGGTACCTCTTGTTTTATACAAAGTCAGGTTACAAAAATTAAAAATAGCAGAATAAATAAAGCATGGGGCCAATTCAACATACAGGTCTAAATAATGTATTTTATAGAATCCCAAGTTCCTATGAATCATTGTTTTGAAAGTATTCTAGAGCTAGGGACGATCCTGAAATATTACTTAGCTACCTATTTCTAAACAGGCAAAGAACAAAATCTTTCATTTTTGAGTACTCTGTTCTCTTTATGATGATTTCCCCAAGGGGAGAAATAAATGCTTATTGAATGACTAAAGATTCCACAGTCTCTCTTAGGAGCCTATTTCAAAAAACCTTGCTGATGTAGAACCCAAAATAATGTTTTTTATTCTAAGAAATTTTATTTTATTTGGCTTATGGAGAACAACTAAGTTGTTGTCTCTTAAAATTTCTCCAGTACACAAGAAATTTAAGTGAAATTCACCTCTTTCTCTTCCTCCTTATTCCCTGCCTCAAATCACTGTATTAGCTACACAATTCTATACCATTGCACAATATTATATTGCTCCCTACCTTGTATTTATATTTTTGTACATTTGTCTATAAATTAACAGCCTCGAATTTTCTTTATTGAATTTCATTCTGCTTTTCAATTTTCTCATTTATCAAGATCACTTTCAAATGTTTTTCTTTTACTTCATCTTACCAAATATGTGTGTTCTTGAACCCACAGTATGAGAATGCCATATACTAAGGCACTGCTAAAATATATGTTACAGTGGGGAACTATGAGAAATCAGGTTCCACTGAGGAACATAGTCAAGAAGGAACAAAAAATGTGTGATCATGAGGAAATCGAAAACTGAAAACCAGATAGGAGCTACTGACCACAGGACAGCAGAAAAGAGAAAGGATAAATAAAATGTTCTTGGTATACAGACTTAAATTATATGATCTAGATTATTTCAAAAAGTAGGTTATTTAGAAGTCTCCTGCCCATATAGTCTAGAACAAATCAATGTGGGCTCTTTTATTCAAAGCACTTTTCACTGAGAACAATAGAGAATAAATTTTATTTGGGCCCAGAGTCTCATCTAGTCACTCCTTTTAGACCAATGCCCCCTTTGGAGACTTCCTCAATTTAACTGCTATTGTCTTGATGAGCCCCAAATATAACTATAACTGCAGGGCATATGATCTGTTTTCACTGGTCTGAAGAAAATGTACGATACTCATGAGACAATTGCCAACTGATGGACCGATCATCTTGGGTAAGAGGGAACCTCAGCACACTGCTTTTTGTGAACCAGTGAATGGGGAGAGGGCAATTCCTAGAAAAGTAGATGACAATTCCAGGTGTCTCCTATAATTGCAACTATTTCATTTCTTCTCTGTCTGCTTCATGAGTTGGTGAGCTCCTTGAGTGTAGTGACAGTGTCTCATATATCTTACCTCAAGACTTGCAACAGAGAAGGTATTCAGTAAATAGCTAATCAGTGAATGAATAATGGATAAGTGACTCAAACAATCTATTCCCACACATACAAAAAATAAGTGGCCATGCTAATATTTCAAAGCAAAATCAATCATTTATTTATTCAGAAAGCACTTAAATAATCTAGTTTATGCCTAATCTCTCTCTACTTTAATGAAACATTTAAGTAGTGAAGTCCATTTATTTTATATAAATTAGTTTGCAAGATAGTGTAAACAATATTAATAGGTATGAGAGTGTGTGCGTGTGTGCATGGTAATACAAGGAAATAAAAATAAAGGTGGCCTGCAGTTAATCAAGGACAATAGCAAGTGAATTTTGAATCTGATTTTAATTGATTTGGTCATGAGTTAATGGGGAGATGTTGAGAGCCAACCTGGAAAAGGGAATAATAGAAATGTGAATGATCATGGGTTGGGAGAGAAATGGTAAGAATACCAATTTGACTTTGGTTTACATAATGCAGAGAATACCAAGAAATGAGGAAATATTAATATATACATATCTATATCTCATTCATCTATGTTTATATCTATCTGTCCATCCAGTTAACTAACTATCCATCCATATCCATATAACTATATTTAAGCCAGTAGGTAGTTAGAAGGAATTGATGGTTCTTAAGCAAGAGATGAAAAAAAATGATGAAAAAAAAATTTTTTTAACAGTGATATCAGGAAGAACCACAGCCCAAAGAAAGACCAGGAGGATATTGTGATAATATGACAGTGAGATGTCTAAAGCCTATACAAGATTTTTGACCATGGGATTAGACAGAAAAGGGGCTATATGAAAACGTTCAGTAAAATGAAACACAAACTCTATACCAGAATGCAAACATGGAACAAATAAAGGAAAAAGTAAATTGTAAGGTGAAAGTGAGAATATACGTCATTCATTATAATGGAGATTTCAGGAAGGTATACTATTTTTGATCCATTAAATTTTAGTGTCATTAAAACAGCTGCTGTAGTGGTTTGGATCTGTATCCCAGAAAAAATGTTCTTACACTTAATCCACTCCTGTGGGTGTGAACTCATTGTAAATAGGATCTTTTGATGAAGTTGCTCAGTTAAGGTGTGGTCCAACTCAACCAGGATGGAACTTAACCTTATTAGTGGAGTCCTTTATAAGCAGAATGAAATTCTGACAGATAGAGAGAAAGACCGAGAGAGCAGCCAGAAGTTGAAAGTCAACAGAACCCAGAAGTGAAGGGAGGGGCCAGGTGAGGCTGCCATGTGCATTGCCAAGGATCAACTGCAGCCAGCCCGAGAACACCAGTCTATGGGAAGAAAGCATCAGCTTGCCTTGCTTTGGACTTCTAGCCTCAAAACCATGAGCCAATAAATCCCCATTGTTTCAGCCAACCAATTGTATGGTATTGGCTTTAACAAAGAGGGAATTAAAACAGCTACCTCTGGAAGTAATTAGAAATTTGGGACTAAAGAGGAAAAGACAGGGCTAATTTCTGAATCTTCTCTCTTCTCCTTTTGGTTACACTCTACTTCAGAAATGATTCTATATTTGTTTGATTGTTTGCTTGTTTGTTTTCTTGGAGGCTTTGAACCAAATTTGAGACCAATCTCTGCCTTTAAAGGAAGACTGTACAAGTCTCTGAGCAGAGCCAATCCTTTCATTTATTCATGATCCGACTTCTGTGTCTGGAACAGTGCTGAGTAGTGTAGACATAAAGGTGAAAAAATGACCACTTAGTCATGCAAACAAATAAGTACAATAAGTATAATAATTACTAGTTTACCCAGATTACTTATTTATCCTTTCTTGAAGGCATATGTCAAGGTACAAAACTAATCACAAAATGAGTCTAGTTCTGTCCTCAGCTGCTCAGCTGAAAATCCAGTCCCTTTCAAACTCCTTCTAGACAGTTTGAGATTCTTTAGAAAGTGTCACATGTTTTTCTCAGCTACAGCATGATCAAAAGTTCTGCATATAAATCTACTTTATTATGGCTAGACTGTAAAATATGGAGTGTCACCTAGTGGGAAATGAGGTTGGACAAGAAAGGAAAGTCAGATAACTATACTGGACTCCTCAGATTTCTGCAAATTTTCTTCATAATTTGATTTTATGAAATTTCTTCATAATTTGCTATTTATTATAGGAATAGTTCACAGAGCTGCTATTTGTTCAGAGGGAAAAAAGAAAGATGAACAGATCCCTTTGTTTTGCATACCTGAAAATCTTTTGGTGTGAGTTAGACTGGCTTCTTCTGATAGAATGCAGCCAGTTTTCTCTTTTGGACTCTTTGTCTCTTTATTCCTTTTATTTTTGTCACAGCCTTTGACAAATTTAATCCCTGGCTCTTAATGGCTAGGTAATCTTTCCAAAGGAGCTACTTCTAGGCTCAAACACTGTCCTTGGCACTTTCTCCTGAGAAGGTCTTTAGGGCTGGACTGCCCACCCTTTGTACTTTAAAAAAAAAAAAAAAGTATTATCTGCTTTGCTGTCCAAGGAAAGAAGACATCCTTTCACAAAGAGATGTCATCTGTTGGCTGCAGTAGTGTCGGTTTTCTATCCTCGGATTTACATTTGGTTCAAACTGCAACTCATCATCTGCCTCCAATTTCACAGATTAGCCCTTTCTTCCTGTCCTTGTGATTATTTATAATGTTTTTGTTTAGATTTTCCAGGATGTCCTGCACGAATAATTCTCAAACTTCAATGTGCATAGGAATCCCCTGAGAACCATGTTAAAATGCAGATTCTAATCTATTTGGTCTGGGCTAAGGCCTGAGAGTCTGAATTTCTCGTATTATTCCAAGTGAGGTCATTTCTGCTGGTCCATGTTTCACACTTGAAGCAGCAAGTCCTAGAAGACTTGAAGAATTTCTTCTTGTAGATCTACCCTAGCTTGGGTCTTAGTAAGCCACCCGATCAGGATGTGGTGTTCAACAATGCATCTGGCTGTCCTAATTATGCTTCCTTTCACCCCCATTCTTATATCCCAGGGCTTCCAACTTAAATGCTCAAGGGACTCAGCCTGAGTCTAAGTCTAGACAACCTCATGTCTGGTCACCAAATATCAAGAGTATCCCACATAAGCCCTTTTACCTCTCAGTCACAAGATTTCTAAAGCAGTTCCCTGTGTTCTGCTGTGTTTCTTCCTGTAGCTATTACCATCCCTTCTAACTTGTCTGCAGGGTAGAGCATAGACTCCTAGCTCCTCAGTCCTCACAACCTCTGAAGACAAGTCCAAGGTCCCTATTGATTGTGTTTTATTCCTAATTGTTGGGCAAAACAGGTTTTACTATATTACAGCAAAATATATAAACATACAGAAGTTACAAAGATCAAAGTTCTTTCAGAACTGGTCCTTGTTTTGTAATTGCAGCTATCTTCTTCTGAGATATTAAAATAGAAACTTAAAATTCCTCCCTTCTGTTATCAAATCCTTATTTTCCTCTGGATGCCTTTCTGATATCTGATATCTTTTAGTTTCTTCCTGATTTTCTGGCTTTGGTGTCTCCCTCCTTGGTATTGTCCAAATTTGACCCAGCTCCCTTATGACTCCCTCATTTCTTATGTACTCTGACTCTGGCTTCCTCTTGCTTGCTCCAATCTGCTGAATTCACCATTTTTACTTCCTCAAAGAATGTAAGGGCCAGGAAACCCTGCTGGTTAGACAACAGTCTTTGAGAAGCTTTAGACTGCCAATGCTGCTGCTATTACTAGTTATTGCCCTTGACTTCAACTCCAATCTTGACTACTTCTTTGGATCTTAACTATGTTGATGCTATGCCTTTGTCACTTGCCTAGGTATGCTATTGAACTGATTATTTTCTGCTGCTTAATTTAGACTCCTTGTTCCTATCCCCATTTTCCAGTTGTAATCCACAGTCTTGATGCCAAGCACAAATACTTGAATAGGGCAATTAGTAAAAGATTTACTATTAGCAAAAGATTCACTATTAATGAATTGTCTGTCCTTGCTACCTTTTACAAGAGTTTGAAAATCCCAGCCCTCCAGTGTATATTAAAAATAAATTGAGAGGGAGTGTGCATATTTCTAAAAGTTGTCAATTTCACTGGCCCTTTTGCATATGCTGTTCTCTCTCCTGCTGTTTACATGGCTGGTTATTTCTCATCATTTACATCTCACTTTAAACGTCACCTTCCAGAGTCTCTGACCTGCTATCTAAGAAGTTTATACCATCTTGTTTCATTATTCTCAGATACTTTATTCTTTTTATTTATGTTGTAGCCCAATCGCAAGTGCTTATATTTATTTATTTTTTACTTATGCTTTTCTTTTCTTTTTAATTAGTCTGTAAATTACAAAAGAATACAGGAACTACATTTGGTTTGTTCAATACTAAATCTGTTGTTTTTAGGAAAGTGCTGGATTTATTGTAGCTGCTCAATAAATATTTGTTGAATGGATGCTTGAATGGGGTCAAACCTTAACAGAAGACAAATATGGCAGCATTATCTCAACAAAACTGTTCAAGACTGCTTAATGGAGGAGACTCAAAACTATGAGTTGAAATAGTTTAATGGGAATTCTGTAGAATGCCATACTTTTTGTATGCTTTATGGAAGGGTCACATTTCATTCTTTTTCCATGTGAGCATCCTGGTATTGCAGCACCAATCTGTTGAATTTTTTTTTTTTTTTTTTTTTTTTTTGCTCGTTTGGTTTCGTGTTTGTATGTTTTAGGGGGAAGTGCATGGGCTGGGAATCAAATCCAGTCTTCCACATGGCAGGTGAGAATTCTACCAGTGAACCACCCTTGCACCACCCAGAATTCCATATGTTTTTAAAATGGTAAATGGGGGTCAAAGCACAAACCTGGCAGAAGTCTAAGCACCAAGGGACTAATGGGGAGCCATGCGGAATTCTATAATTTAAAAAAACCCAGAAAGTTTTCAAGGCTAACTAGCAATCAGGTGGCTTGTTCCTTGACCTAGTTTTCACTGAAATCCTCCCTGAGGCCATCAAAACTGACCAATTATTGGATTAACAGGAAAAAGATTAATGACACCTGCTTGTTCAGATGGTTTGCAAAGCCGATATAAGGCACTCATAATCTTAGTCTGTCCCTTGAGAGATAATCTCTTTTCTCTGTCTTTTAATTATTTGTGACAGAAGGGACAAATGCCTGTTGATTTGTTTTGTTTTTCTTCCAGTAGCATTTAAAAAATAGATGTGAGTTCTCTAGGCAAAGCAGGAGGTGAATGGGGAAAAGTACAGTTTGGTATGATCAGGGAGTGAAACTCTGTGATTTTGGAAAGGTTAAATTTGTGGGTAAAGCTCCCTAAAAATAGCACTGAAGAGAATTAAAATAATTTTCTGCAATGGTTGTGAGGAGGGAAAACAGAAGCATAGTGAAGGCTTTTGACAACATTCCATAGACTCTGTTGTCAAAAAAAGTTCCATTAAACTTAGACTATTTAGGTTTACTAAACCTAGGAAAAGCAAATAAACTTCATGTGAAAGAATAATCATACATGAATATAAGTGTAAAGAGTAAAGACTGTGTGTGTATGTGCACAGCAAAAAAAACAAGGATCTTTCCCTGGAGTGTCAGATACTTAGAACTCCTCCTATAGCTGTCATACATGTTCTGACATCTACAAAGAAAGAAAACATCTTGGCAGAACCAAAGTCAAATGTATGCATGCCATATGACTTGGTACTTTTACTCTTATGTATATACCCAATAGAAATGCAATCATATACTCACCAAAAAGTATGCACTAGAATGCATATAGAAACACTATTTATAATAGCCTCAAACTGGAAACTGTCCAAGTGCCTGATAACAATAGAAAGGAAAAATAAATTGTGGTATATTCATATAATGGGATACAATACCACCATGGAGAATTAAGATTAAAACTATATGCAACAAATATGAAAAAACTTGGCAACCATAATATTGAGCAAAACAAGACGGACGGACACAAAAAATATACATTGTATGATTCAAAATATATAAACTATGAATACAGACAAAACTAATCTATGCTGTTAGAATGCAGGATAGTAACTATCCTTGAAAAGGAGAGTAGGAACAAGAAGGGGGCATTAGGGTTTGGGGCATCTGGAATGCTGGTAATATTCTGCATCTGAATCTGCCATTTGATTAAATGGTTGCATTCAATTAGCAAAAATTCATCTGGCAGTATGCTTATTGTACATGCAACTTTTCTATAGGTATATATTATATCTTAAAACAAAAAAACTCTCATTTGGGACTAAGGACTCCCGGTTTGTACAGCTATCAAATGGCTACTCTCTTATTTCCCTGCCTTCCATCCTTTTTGGTTGGTATCTTGAAAATTTTACAGGAAAGGGAAGCACTGATTTAAATGGCTTAGCCCAAATAAAAAGAATGAGAATGAAAGAAAGTAAGAAAAAAATGAAGGAAAGAAAGAAGGAAGGAAATCAAGAAAGAAAAGAAATCCATTTCTATGTGTTAGCCCTTTTATCTTCTTTTTGGTGACTAAGCTGCTGGACCTTCACCCTCAGACAGCTGCCATCTTCCCTTATCACAGTCTGAGGACTTCATCAAAAAGACAAGACTGAATGGAGAAAGGAGAAAGAAGAATAATAACAATAACAATATAATAATAATAAGGCAGGAAAGGATAGAAATAAGGAAAAGGAGCATCCAACTTCTGTGAGTCTCTATAAATAGCCACCTGCATTGTTTTGAAGTATTTTTCTTATTTTCTTGCCTTTAACTTTTCAATTACCACTCTGGAAAATACACTCAATAAAAAACATTAGATTATAATTTTCAAATTAAATATAAATTAGAGAACATTCTCCATCTATTCCTTAATATAAGCAAAACATATCTTTTTCTAGTGAACTTACTTATTCTTTCAGCACCATGACCAAGTTTTGTCTATCTATTTCTATTTATGTAGATGAACAGCTTTCTTTGTCAAAAAATTTTGATGGCCTACAAGACAGAAAACTAAAAATTGTTTTGTGATGTGACCCTTTTGAATAACTGAAACCTGAGCTGGCTCAGTTCAGTGAATTAAGCCACAAGATAAAAAGGAGTCAGCTTAATCCCAGATATCACTGATGTATAGGATTATTTGAGATGGCTCTTACCTGTTTTGGGGTGTCTACATAATAATTTGTGAATGCAAAGGTCAATTTCTGTCAATTATTTGGCTCTTTTATCTATACAATACCAAACTTTCAGAAACATCTGGATAATCCATCCTTCATCCACAAAAGAAGCATTAACATAAACATGGGTAACTGTTTTCCAATAAGTGGGAAACAAACCCTCAGAAGATAGAGGAAGCTCCATAGCCTGCAGTCCTTGTTGAAAGAAATTCCAGTGACCACCTGATACCAATTCCTTATTTTTACAGTTGAGAAGGTAGAGTTTGTGAAACAGTTTATTCAAGACTACACAGGGATTTGGTGAGTGGAGCTCACGCCAATACAATCTTGTCATCCTTGGGTAATATGTGATATGTGGTATTGTATTCTTTTTAAGAATTTTGTTTCATTTCAGTTTCTTAACACAGAAAGTGATTAAACTACTTTCAGTTTTTAAATTATAGATATTAAATATTAGATCATCTTTATAGACCTGTGAGTACATATTGTAGGAAAATATCCCCCTCCCAAAAGCTTCTTCTTTAAAAAATGTGTTCATACAAGGATATGTTCTCTATTCCTCACATTTTCTTCTGTAACTTTTTCCGTTCCTTTTCCCAATATCACCTGGATTTTCATTTTGTGTTTTTATTCAGTCATTCTTTTCTTTCTGGGTTTAACTCAAAGGATGATGTTTAAATAACTAAATGAATGAAAATGCTCATGTATACTTTCACTAGTTAAAAGTACCCAGTTATAAGAATATTGAAGTAGGAATAAAATTCTGTTTTTCTTAAAATTTTACCCTTTTGAAAAATATTTAGTATAGAGGGTCGTTCTGTGTTTTTGAAAGTAATATATAAGAAAGCATTTATTTTCTCATTTGGAAACACTAAGATTTGAAAGTTATCTTAGACACTAGGTATCATAAAGATATAATCTTTCATAATGTGCAAAGTATTTTGAGACAAATTAAATTTACTTAATCCTTATAAAAACATGAGAAATAGGCAGGAGAAACATTATCGTTCTCATTTCACGGATGAGGAAACTGAGACAGAAAGACGAAAAGATGTGTACAGAGTTACATAGCAAATTAGTGGCAAGAAACAACTCGAAACTAGATTTTTGGTTTGTGTTTTTTGAATGCTGTATGATGGCTCTGCTCTTCTCCTGACCACCTCATCAGCTGCCCTCCCCATTCCACACAGTGCCTCTAAGGTAGCCTGATCAAGGAATGCACTCAGGAAGACATATTGAATGAACAATTCTGGCTCTGCAAGCCTCCACCCTCCTACCCAAACGAAAAAATTCTGGTAAGGCCATCTGTTTAGTCAAGCATTTGCCTGATGGTTGTGGGAGGATCGACAACTGTACCATCATGGATTCAGGCCCTCGGGAGTAAATATTGAAACATGTGTTTGTTTCTGTACATGAGCCTCAGGGCTCAGTGATGGGCACATTATAAGGATCTAAATAATAATAGTGACGGTGATGCTGCCAGCCCTAGTACTATTGCAGGACCTGAGCATCACTTGAAGGAGATTTGGCCACTTTGCTGATGGCACACCCTCTCTCCTATTTGTATGGTGCCTCTAGCCAAATCCCTGCTTTCCCCACATGCCTGCCCTTGTCCTCTCTTTCCTACTCTATCAGCCACATTTTCTCTTTTGAAGGATACACTGTGTATTTCTATGGGGGCTTGACAGTTGATTTATTTCCAGGAGATGTCTAAATTTCTATTTTTCCTCTTCTTTAGGGTGGGCTAACTCACTCCATGTATAAAAAAGAAGCAAATAACTCAGTCATTAAGGATTTCTTGAGAAGGGCATGTATCAGGTGCTATGGGAATATAATAATAAGTAAATAGAAAGTTGCACCTGCCCTCAACTGTTGTCACATTGGTTTGGAAGATAAAGGATGAGATGACATAAGAAAAGCAACCCTATAAATAGGTATTCAATATTACATATGATGGTACATACAGCAGAAATGAGGGAATTCTGAGTAAATGAATCAAGTGGGATTACACAGGGGTGGCTTTTAGGAAAAAGATAAACAAGTATCCATAGTGATTTAGGTGGGCTTTAGACAAATTAATCTCCGTTGGCCTTCACTTCCAACCTCCCCCAAATAAATGTAAAATCCAAGTTAAAAAAATCAAAGCTGACTTTGTTATGCAATCCCAGCTTCAAGATAAGAACCCTAGCCTCTTCCTCAAGTCAGGTTGCCACATAACCTAAGCTGCTCATACTTAGAAGTTCTAGAGCTACACTGAGAAGCAGTGAATTTCGAAGGAAATGATACATGTGGAATTTTATAGAGAAACATTGAGAGTATTTTCCTGTTGGAGAGGTAGGTATTTACAAAGTTGGTTAACAAATATGGAGAAAAGAGACTTGGCTAAAGCAAAGGGAAAGTTGTATTGGGTTGTAGAGAGGAAAGAAAATGGGGATTGGAAAAAAAAGAAGAGATGGAGGTTCATAAAGGCCAGACTAAATAATAACCATGGTAACATTTATCAAGCCCAAATTCTATACTGAGCTCTGTACTAGGTATCATAGCCCACCATCTTATTTTAGTTTTACAACAATCCTACGAGGAAGGTATTAGGAAACCTGTTTCAAAATGGTATAATAAAGGGGTTAGAGGACTGTCCAAAGTCACACAGCTAATGAGGGACAGATCTGTCTGAATCTGCACCTCTTGTTCTTTCCCCTTTTCATACTTTGGATAACCAGTAGTTTAGATTGAATATGCTAAGATGTTGAGAACCTTTAGAAATTTTATTTTTCAATTAAATTTAATTTTTGTCACAGTAACACATGCACATAGGTAGTATAAAAGGTCAAATATAAAACCTTCAACAAAATGTAGTGGGCCCTTGTCCACCCCACCCCCACCCCAACCTTCACCCCCACCCCCACCTCCACCCCCATGCCTGGTACTGCTCTGCAGAGGTAATCATGTCCATTTCTTTTTTTTTTTTTTTTTATGCTGTATGGTGGGATCACATTTCAATATTTTTCCATGCATGTATCCCATTATTGCAGCACCATTTGTTGAATTTTTGTTTGTTTGTTTGGTTTTTATTTGCTTATTTGTTTATTTTGAGAAGTACATAGACCAGGAATCGAACTCAGTTCTCCCTCATGGCAGGTGAGAATTCTACCACTGAACTACTTTTGCATCCCCTCATGTCCATTTCCTTTTAAGTCTTCTACATCCTATTCTATTGTCCATAATTTTAAATTGGATACTTAGACTAATATTTATTATTTTATTATTTTTAAAACATTATCTGTTGACTTTCTATTTTTGTAGTTGAGGATTTATCTTTTAAATACTGCTTCTTCTTCTCTCTACTCCATCCTCTTAACAGTTATAAAATGCTTTGGTAAATTAATATTCACTGTTTACATTATGATGATGATATAAATATTATACTAAGATAAGTAATGTACCCTGATTATGTTTCCTTCCTAGACACCTTTTACTTTTTTTGGAGTAAGAAATTGCCTTGATTTTAAAATTACTTTGTTTTCTGTACACCTCTTGCTACTTCTTCCCAAATGTTCCATAGAGCATGCTCACACACCATACAAACCATCCAAAGTGTACTATCAATTGCTTTTAGTATAATCACAGAGTTGTTCATGCATTGTCACATTCAATTTTAGAACATTTTCATTACTCTAAAAAGAAAAACCCATACCCCTTAGCTATCACTTCTCAAGCCCTCTATCCTATGCCAGTCCTACATAACCGCTAATCTAATTCTGCCCCTATAGATTCATTTATATCTACATTTTGCATAAATGGAATCATAGAGTATATAGTACTTTGTGTCTGGTTTCTGTCACTTAGCATACTGTTTTTTATTATGTTTCTAAATGTTTTTTTTTGGGGGGGGTGCATTGTCTGAGAATCAAACCTGGGTCTCCTTCATGGAAAGCTAGCATTCTACCTCTGAATCACCTGAGCACCGTCTATATGCTTTTTTTAAATAGAGAATTTTTAGGTTTACATAAAATTCATGTAAAAACGACAACATTCCAATATACCCCCTATTGTTAACACTTTGCATTGGTGTGGTCATTTTGTTACAACTGATTAAAAAAATTAAAATGCTACTAACTATAATCCATAGCTTGCTTTAGGCATATTTTTTCCATTTATCACCTGTTCTGGTTTGAAGCTGATATATATCAGAAAATGCCATCTTATTTTAATCCATTCCTATGGGTAGGACCTTTTGACTAGGTTGTTTCAGTTGAGATGTCAGTTGACTTCAAGGTGGGTCTAAATTCTTTTACTAGAGTCATTTATGAGAGGATAAAGAACAGAAAAAGCCCAGAGAGCTTAGAGAAAAACACCTAGAGAGATTTTAGAGAGAAAAGCCCCAGAGGAGCTGAAAGAAGACTCACAGAGGGAGCTACTAAAACCAGAGCTGAAGGCAAGAAAACTCAGGAGTGAAGTAGATGCCAGCCATGGGCTTTCCCACGTGACAGAGGTGCCTCAGATGCCAACAGCCTTTCTTCAGAGTCCAGGTATCATCCTGTTGATGCCTTAATTTGGACATTTTCCTGGCCTTAAAACTGTAAATTGTAGGTTGATAAATCCCCATTGTAAAAGCCAACCCATTGGAAGATGATGAAATAGGATAGGTTGAGTTCACCCCTGCTCCAAGAGACAGCTAGAGAAGTTACTAGAAAAGCAATTCCAGGGTACAGGTGACCTGAAAGGGTCTTCTATACCACATAGGGAGGTCCTGGTTGAAAGAGTGGAGAAATTGAGACACAAAGAACCAAAGACCATCCAGCTATGCAAAGAACCTAACATACCTCTTTCCAAACAGAGACCTGGAGGCCTGGAGCTCTCAGGAGTGCATAGACAGGAGACGGGGACTAGGAAGTAAGCCAAGCCATGTTCCTTAACCCTCCCTTGCACCTCCCTTACCCAAGCCCCAACTCCTCTCCCCCCAATAGTCTCCCCGCACCACATGCACCCAAGCCCTGACTCCTGGCATCCAAAGCACCCCTATCAGGCCACTCCTCCTGGACCCACACATCCTCTCTCTGCCCTCCCCACACTCCACACATTGTCACCCACCCTGGCCCCCAGATCCCTGCATGTGCCCATCCACATCTGACACCCCCCACACCTGCACATCCATACCATGCACACGCCTCCAACCCCCAACTCATGCTCCGCACTCCCTGACCTGTGTACCTGTGCTCTGCCCCCATACACTCGAATTTGAGTCCTGCACCCCCGCCCCTTCAACCCCCCGCCCCTATACAAGTGCACCTGCACCCCGCCTCTACTGTGCCACGACTTCTGAACCCTGGTACCCATGTCCCCCATGCTCCATATGTGCAGCTACCCCTTCCTGCACATCGTTCTTGCACACTCATACAGCCCCACCCAATCTACCTCCTGCCATGCTCTGCCTCCATGTCCCCCATTATGCACCCTGCCCCTGTGCTCTGAGGATTGCCAAAGCTGCATCCCACCCCCACAGACCCTGTGCTGCCACACACAGGACCCTGCACCCTGTACCCCATGCTCCTGGGCACCAGCATAGTGCCCGCATAATTCCATGCCTCAAAGGCAATAGAAAATCACAAAACATAAGAAAATGCAGAGAGATATAACACAGCCTAATGACCAAATTAAAACTCTGGAGAAGACACAGACTTTGAAATAACTAATCAAAGATGTTCAGACAACTCTACTAAATAAATTCAATGGGCTGACTAAAGACATAAAGGAGATTAAGAAGACACTAGAAGAGCATAAATAAGAATTCGAAAGAATAAATAGAAAAATAGTAGAGATCAACAAGGCTATAAGGAAAATAAAAAATATACTAGAGACACACAACAGTAGATCTGAAGAGGGAGAAGAAAGAATAAGCAAGCTAAAGGACAAGACAATTGATTTTGAATACACAAAAATAAATGGCAAAAAAGATGGAAAAATTCAAACTGGATCTCAGGGAAATGATAGACAAAAATGAAGTGCTTAATATAAGAATGATTAATGTCCCAGAAGGAGAAAAGTAGAGTGAGGAAGATTAGTTGAGGAGGTAATGGGGGAAACTCCCCAACCCTTATAAAAGACATAAATATGCAAATCAAAGATGCTCAATGAACCCCAAATAGAATAAATCCAAATAGGCCTACTCCAAGACACATACTAATCAAATTGTCAAATATTGAAGAGAAGCAGAAAATCCTGAAAGAGGCAAAAGAAAAGCAATCCACAGCATACAAGGGAAACCACATAAGACTGAGTTTGGACTACTCAACAGGCACCATGGAGGCAAGAAGACTGTGGTATGATATATTTAAAATTCTGAAAGAGAAAGACTTCCAGATAAGAAACTGTACCCAGCAAAACTGTCCTTCAAAAGTGAGGGAGTGATTAAAATTTTCAAAGACAAACAGATGTTGAGAGAATTTGTCAATAAGAAACCAGCTCTACAAGAATTGCTAAAGGGACTTCTGTCAGCTGAAAAAAAGTCAAGGAGAGAAAAATCTGGAGGAGGGCACAGAATTGAAAAGTACCAGTAAAGTTAACTTGAAGAGTAAAAAGAGAAAGAGGGAAAAGAATATATAGATTTGACAAGTAAAATTCAAAGGATAACCTTCCCAGCTCTGAGAAAGTGCTGACCTGCACAGCCAGGTCACATCTGCCCCCAGTACATAAAGGCATAATACCGACCTGCTGCCACAGCTCTACACATGCGCATAAAGGGCCCTGGGCCTTAGTCCACTGCCCACCAGGGTTACACCCCCTAAACTGACGCACTTACACAGCTACATCCTCCCTGGCCACTGGGCACCCACATTCACAAGCATCAGCATAACATCCCCAACCTGTGCTTATACCTGCCTTGAAGCAAATCATCACACTGAGTGCCCCACTCCATGTCCTGCTCCCTGCTGTACAACCATTCTGCAAACACAAGGCCTTAGACTACTGAAAAAAATAAATTCCCACAGTAAATCAGTCAAGATATTTACATGCCATGAAGACAACAGAAGATCATTAATCATATCACAATGCAGACAAATATAGCCCTACCTAGTGACCAAATTAAAACACCAGAGGAAAGACAGACACTGGAACAACTAATCAAAGATGTTCATACAACTCTACTTAATAAAATGAGTGGGATCTCAAATGAGATAAGGGAGATCAAGAAGACAGTAGACAAACATAAAGAGGAATTTGAAAGAATAGAAAAATATTTATGATTATTTTTTCTTTGTGGAATGACCCTTTTATTAATTTATAGTGCCCTTCTTTGTCTCTTTTAACAGTTTTGCATTTGAAGTCTATTTTATCTATATTGCTACCCCAGTTCTTTTCTGGTTTCTGTTTGTGCAGAATATCTTTTTCCAACCATTCACTTTCAACCACTTTGTGTCCTTGGGTCTAAGGTGAGTCTCTTGTAGATAGCATATTGACAGATCATGCTTTTTCCAAATCTATTCTACCACTCTGTCTTGTGATTGGTGAGTTTAAAACATTAACATTCAATGTTATTACTGTAATGACAGTATTTATTTCAGCCATTTTATCCTTTGGCTTTTTATAAGTCATATCTTTTTTTTTTTACCCTTTTAGTTATTCTTTCTGAAATTTTCCATTTTTACACTCCAAGCTTCTCTATACTATCTTTTACTTTCAGCCTGGAGAACTCCATTTAGTATTTCTTGTAGGGCAGGTCTCTTGTTGATGAACTGAAAGCCAACTTCTTTCTCTTGCCTAGGGTTTTATTGTTGATTAGCTTTGTATTAAGGCTCTCATTTAACAATTGGTTCAATTTATTCTAGATCTTTAAAGTTGCCCGTGTTTTTTTTTTTTTTTTTCACATGGGCAGGCACCAGGAATCAAACCCGGGTCCTCTGGCATGGCAGGCAAGCATCCTTGCCTGCTGAGTTACCGTGGCCCGCCCTGCCCATATTTAATGGATGAGATTTATTCAGCTTCTTTTTTTTTTTTTTTATCTGATTCTTGCCCTGGGTATGTGGTACAGTTTTTGATATTGCTCTGTTGTGGCAATTTGTTTCATCCCCAGGAGAAAGCTTCCTTTCTTCTGTTCCTTCTCCAGGAATCTTGATCTGGTCTGTTTGTTTTTGAAATTTTTTTATTGTATAGTATAACATATATACAAAGCAAAGAAATAAAAAAGCAATAGTTTTCAAAGCACTCTTCAACAAGTAGTTCAGAACAAATCCCAGAGTTCGTCATGGACTACCATACCATCCTCTCAGATTTTACTTCTAGCTGCCCTAAAATACTGGAGAGTAAAAGAGATATCAATTTAATTATTCAGCATTCATATTCATTTATTAAATCCTATCTTCTCTGTACAACTCCACCATCCCCTTTGATCTTTCTATCCCTCTCTTTAGGGGTGTTTGGGCTATGGCCATTCTAAATTTCTCATATTGGAAGGGTATGTCAGTAATATGGGTAGGGAGATGAAACTATCTGATGTTCTGGAGAGGCTGGGCTAGGTTTCAGGACTTATCTGGACCAAGGACCCATCTGGAGGTTGTAGGTTTCTAGAAAGCTGCTCTAGTGCATGGAACCCTTGTGGAATCTTTTATATTGCCCTAGATGTTCTTTAGGATTGACTGGAACGGTCCTGGTTGGGGGTTGGCAGTTCATGATAGGTAGCATGGTCTAATTGAAGTTTGCCTTAGAGCAATGTCCAGAGTAGCCTCTTGACTCTATTTGAACTCTTTCTACCAGATACTTTATTAATTACACTTCTTTTCCCCCTTTTGATGAGAATGGAATTGTTGATCCCACAGTGCCAGGTCTGGATTCATCCCTGGGAGTCATCTCCCATGTTGCCAGGGAGACGTTCACCCCTGGATGTCATGTCCCACATAGAGGGGAGGACAATGATTGCACTTGCAGAGTTAGGCTTACAGAGACTGAGGCCACATCTGAGCAACAAAAGACGTCTTCCAGAAGTAACTCTTAGGCGTGCCTATAGGTAGGCTAAACTTCTCTGCTACTTACATAAACTTCACAAGAGTAAACCTCATGATTGGGGGCTTGCTTGGCCTATTGATTTGGGTGTCCCTAAAGTTTGACACAGTATCAGGGGTTTCCTTGATGGTAAGGTTTAATAGTTCCATAGTCTTTCTCCCATCCCTCAGGGGACTTTACTTTTTACTTTACTTTATCTTTTTGTTTATCTGCTCAGTATACTCTATGATATTTCCAGGTATTGTAATATTCTATACAGGATTAAAGGACCTCTTTCTTATTCTGTACTCCCTGTGTTTCAATTGTTCAAATGAGCTATACAAATAAATTGAGTTAGATTATGTTCTATGGAAAATATCAGTTCCAGACCAAATAAACCTTTCTTCCATAGGTCTCAAAGAGTATGTGTGGTTCTAAAATATAGACACTGTCTTCTTTACCCTTATGTTCTGAATTATTTTAACCTCAACCTGTTCAACTTCATTCTTGTATCTAAATACCTGGTTATATATTAAACAGCCTCACATAATCCAGAAATAATAATCACCACTAAGGATTTAATGTGTCTGGTCTCAAAGTTTACATCTAGCCCCCTGTTTTCTTATAAGCATTTTTGAAAGGTGACCATACCATTCTTCTTCTTTTGTTTCTGGCTTATTTTGTTTCACCAAATGTCCCACATGTTCATTCACATCATTGCATGCCTCATGACTTTGTTCTTTTTTTTTTTTTATAGCAGCATCACCTTTGTTCATAAGTATAGGCCATGGTTCACCTGTCTACTTCTCAGTCAGTGCATCCTTCAGCCACCTGCATTCATTGGGCATCACGTATAGGGCCCAAAGTCCATAGTCCATCAACATTCTCAATTTTAGATAATGTCATTGTTCCCAAGAAGAAGAAAACCAATTAACACACTCTTGCCAAATAGGAAATCTAAACCTCTTCTTAACTCTTGTCCTTCCCTCTGTTATTTATCTTTGCTGTTGCTGTAGTAGTGCTGATGGTTTCCTTTTGAACATAGCTCATAGCATGCAATAGCAGTGTTCCCCCTGTACCCTGGACTTAAACACTCTTTGTACAAGAATCATATCTTTGAAGCAATTCTTACAAGAACTCATTCATACTTCTAGTGTGAGTCAGTGTGACATGTAGGTCTATACAACCCCTTTCAATCTTGTTCATCGTCAATATGGTAATATTACACATAGACCCACTAGAGAACCACCTTCACTCCTATCTATTCCCTTACATTGGAGTTCAACCTCATTAGCTGATGGTTCACCCATCTCTAGCTCCTATGTATTTCTAAGTCCCCTATATTCTGTACTATAAGCCTCTGATTATACCTTTACGCTAGTCATAAAAGTGGAATCATACAGTATCTGTCCTTTTGTGTCTGGCTAATTTCACTCAGCATTATGTACTCAAGGCTCATCCATCTTGTCATGTGCTTCAGGATGCCATTTTGTCTTACTGCTGCAAAATATTCCATTGTATGTATATACCACATTTTGTTGATCCACTCGCTGATTCAGTGGCTGAGAGGTTTCAGAGTCAAGCGGTCATTCTGGAAATTATTCTTATACATTATATAGATATTCCTGCTCAGTTTTTGGTGTATTTGAGTAGTGGAGGGAAATACCTAAAACTGTTGAACTGTCATCCAGTGTGAAGATGATTGTGTAACTCTATAGCTTTTATGGTGTGACAGTGTGACTGTGGAAACCTTGTGACTGATACTCCCTTTATCCAGTGTATGAACAGATGAGTAAGAAAATAAAAACAAAAATAAATAATAGCGGGAAAAAAAATGATTCCACTTTTATGACTAGTGTAAAGGTATAATCAGAGGCTTATGGTACAGAATATAGGGGACTTAGAAATACATAGGAACTAGAGATGGGTGAACCATCAGCTAATGTTGGTGAGCATTTGGTTTGTTTCCATCTTTTGGCAACTGTGAATAATGCTGTTATGAACATCAGTGTGCAAATGTCTGAATTACTTTCAGTTCCTCTGAGTATATACCAAGTGGGGCTAATGCTGAGTTATAGGGCAACATGATATGTAGTTTCCTAAGGAACTGCCAAACAGTCTTCTGTAGTGGCTACATTCCCACCAGCGTGCATAAGGGTCTCAGTTTCTCCACATCCTCTCCAACATTTATAGTTTCCTGTTTGTTTAATAGCAGCCATTCTTAGAGGTGTGAGGTGGTATCTATTGTAGTCTTGATCTGCATTTCCATTATAGCCAATGAAAATGAGCACTTCTTCATGTGCTTTTAAGCCATTGGTATTTGCTCTACAGAAAAATGCCTACTCATAACTTTAGCCCATTTTATAATTGGATTGCTTGTTCTTTTGTTGTTGAGTTGTATGATTTCTTTGTATATACAGGAAATCAAACATATGTCCAATATGTGATTTCCAAATATTTTCTCCCATTGAGCTAGCTGCCTCTTCACCTTTTTGACAAAATCTTTTGAGGTGCAGAAGCATTTGATTTTGAGGAGTTCCCATTTATCTATTTACTCTTTTGTTGCTTGTGCTTTGGGTGTAAGCTTTAGGAAGCTGCCTCCTATTAATAGGTCTTGAAGGTGTTTCCCTATATTTACTTCTAGAAGTTTTATGGTACTAGGTCTTATATTTAGGTGTTTGATCCACTTTGAGTTCATTGTTGTGTTGCGTGTAAGATAGGGGTCTTCTTTAATTATTTTGGCTATTCTTACATGCCCAATTATTGAAAAGACTATTTTGTCCCAGTTCAGAAGATTTGGGGGCCTTGTCAAAAATCAGTTGACCATAGATTTAGTGGTCTATTTTTGCACTCTCGATTTAATTCCTTTGATCAATGCTTCTATCTTTGTGCCAGTACCATGCTATTTTGACTCTGCCTTTATAATAGGTTTGAAAGTCAGAAAGTGTTAATTCTCCCACTTTGTTCTTCTTTTTTTAGGATGCTTTAAGCTATTTGGGGTCTCTTTCCCTTCCAGATGAATTTTGTAGTTAGCTTTTCCAAATCTTTGAATTAGGTTGCTGGAATTTTGATGGGTACTGTGTTGAATCTGCAGATCAATTTGGGGAGAATTGATATCTTAACTATATTTAGCCTTCTTATCCATGAGCAGGGAATGTCTTTCCACCTATTTAGATCCCCTTTGATTTCTTTTAGCAATGTTATGTAGTTTTCTGTGTACAAGTCCTTTACCTTCCTAGTTAAGTTCATTCCTAAGTGCTTGATTCTTTTAGTTGTTATTTTGAAGGGAATTTTTCCCTTAACTGACTCCTCAGTTAGGTCATTGCTTGTGTATAGAAATGTTACTGATTTTTGCACATTGATTTTATATCCCGCCACCCTGCTGAATTTGTTTATTAGATCAAGTAGTTTTGCTGTAGATTTCTCAGGATCTCCAAGTATAGTATTGCATCATCTGCAAATAATGAGAGTTTTACTTCTTTCTTGCTAATTTGGATGCTTTTTGTTTCTTTGTCCTACCTGATTACTCTAGCTGAACTTCCAGCACAATGTTGAATAATAATGGTGACAATGGGCATCCTTGTCTTGTACCTGATCTGAGGGGGAAAGCTTTCAGTCTCTCTCCATTGAGTACAATGCAGGTTATCAGTTTTTCATATATTCCCCTTGTCATTTGAGGTAGTTACCTTTTATTCCTATCTTTTGGAGTGTTTTTATCATAAGAAGATGCTGAATTTTGTTGAATGCTTTTTCAGCATCAATTGAGATGACCATAAGATTTTTCCCTTTTGATTTGTTAATGTGCTGTTTTACATTAATTGATTTTCTTGTGTTGAACCATCCTTGCATTCCGGTATAAACCCCACTTGGTCATAGTGTATGGTTCTTTTAATGTGTTGTTGGATTTGATTTGCTAACATTTTACTGAAAATTTTTGCATCTATGTCCACTAGGGAGATTGGCCCATAGTTTTCCTTTCTTATAGCATCTTTACCTGGTTTGGGGGTTAAAATGATATTAGCTTCATAAAATGAGTTAGGTAAAGTTCCTTTTCCCTCAGTTTTTTGGAAAAGTTTGAGCAGGATTGGTGTTAGTTCTTTGTCAAATGTTTGATAAAATTCCCCTGTGAAGCCACCTGGCCCTGGGCTTTCCTTTGTAGGAAGATTTTTAATGACTGATTGAATGTCTTTACTTGTGATTGGTTTGTTATGATTTTCTATTTCTTCCTGAGTCAGTGTGGCTTGTTTGTGTGTTTCCAGGGCTTTGTCCATTTCATCTAAGTTCTCCAGTTTGTTGGCATATAGTTGTTCATAGAAATCTTATGATTTCTTTTATTTTTTCAGGGGCTCTCATAATGCACCCCTTCTCATTTCTGACTTTGTTTATTTGCATCCTCTTTCTTTTTTCCTTTGTCAGTCTTGATAGTGGCCCATTAATTTTATTGATTTTCTCAAAGAACCAACTTTTTGTTTTATTGGTTCTTTCTATTGTTCTTTTGTTTCCCATTCATTTATCTCTGCTTTAATCTTTGTTATTCCTCTTCTTCTATTTGCTTTGGGGTTAGTTTGCTATTCTTTCTCAAGTTCCTCCAGGTGTGCTGTTAAGTCCTTGATTGTTGCTTTTTCTTATTTTTTGATATAGGCATTTAGAGCAATACATTTCCCTCTCAGCACAGCCTTTGCTGCATCCCGTAAGTTCTGATAATTGTATTCTCATTTTTATTCATCTCCAGATAGCTACTGATTTTTCTAGCAATTTTTTCTTTGACCCACTGGTTGTTTAAGAGTATGTTATTTAATCTCCATGTATTTGTGAATGTTCTAATTATTTGGTAGTTATTGAGATCCAGCTTCATCCCATTCTGATCAGAGAAAGTGTTTTGAATAATTTCTATGTTTTTAAATTTATAAAGACATGTTTTGTGCCTCAGTGTATGATCTATCCTGGAGAATGTTACATGAACAGTAGAGAAGAATGTATATCCTTGTGTTTTGGGGGTGCAATGACCTATATATGTCTGTTAGGTCTAATTAATTTATCAAGTTATTTAACTTCTCTGTTTCCTTGTTGATCTTCTGTCTGGTTGTTCTATCTATAGAGGAGAGTGGTGTATTGAAGTCTCCTACTATTATTGTTGAAACATCTTTTGCTCCTTTCAGTTTTGCCAATGTCTGTCTCATGTAGTTTGGAGCTCCTGGATTGGGAATATAAACATTTATGATTGTTATATCTTCTTGGTGAATTGACCCTTTAATTAGTATATAGTGTCCTTCTTTGTCTCTTATGATGTCTTCACATTTAAAGTCTATTTTGTCTGATATTAGTATATCTACTCCTGCTTTCTTTAGGTTACAACTTCTGTGGTAAATCTTCTTCCATTCTTCCACTTGTCACTTTGCTGAGTGTTTCTCAGCAGAGGAAACTCTAAAGGAAACTGTACGAGGATAAGACGTCTTAAATTATCCTCAAAGAGCTCTGCTCCCATTGAACCTACCACTCCCCCTCGTTCTGAGAAACCGACCCTGCATAAACCGTCAGATATGTGTGATGAAATAAAATTACAGGGGGGAGCAAGAACAGAAATGTATAATTCTGATGTTGAGGAGGAGGAGAAATATCTAAATTCAGTTTTGCAAGGCATTCATTTGAGTACTGCTACTAGTGGGACTCCTTGTAGTAGGAAAGTGAACTTTGAGTCTAAAACCCCTTCCTCTGTGTCACTTTCTCCCCTACAAAAAAGCATTCTTGGGGCTCAAGCTGAAGGCAAAGATAACACCAGTTTTGGGGTATTTCCTGTCCTAGACAGACCAGACCCTAACCACTTCTGCAGTTGCTCTTTCTCAAACTATACAAAATGCCCATTTTGTTAATAACCTAGCTCAAAACACTAATACTGCCTTGCAAGAGCAAGAAGAAATAGATATTAAATTAGAAGTCAAGCTAAGTGCTTTAGAGGCTGCAGTCATAGGCATTGGCAATGAGGTAGAAAGTTTAAAATTCAGACAAAAGTTGCTATGCCATGCTAATTATCAGTACATATGCATGACATCAGTTCTAGATAATCAATCGTTATGGAACTGGCCTAAAGTTCAAAAGCATTTGCAGGGAGTTTGGAGCCACCATAACATCAGTTTAAATTTAAAACAATTACATGAAGAAATTCTACACATGCAAAGAAGTCACGATGAAGTTGGTGATCCTGCTATGGCACGGGACATCTTGAATGAATTACAAGGCTTTAATCCTCTAAATATTTTGAAATACTCAGCTTGGTATTTAATGGCTATAATCCTTTTGCTACTAATATTGTTTCTTTTAATTTCATTCAGAATCCAGATCCTCCCAAACCAAATCCGAACCCTCCAATTAAATACCTTCAAACTGTGTTTAAAAAATAAAAATATATATATATATTAAAAAATTAAAAATAAAAATCCTCTGCTGTCTCAGTTTTCATGAGCCAGCCACTATGTGGGCCAAGATCAGTACATTCCTGAATTAATGACCACATAGAAAAGGTATAAATGGGTATTATATCTGGACCCTCTGCTGTGTAGTGACCTCTTAGTCATTTTCCCACCTTGACCCAGGTCTCCAGATTGTTCCTTCCTCAGGAACTAAAGACAAGTTTCTTGAACAAAATCTAAAAAAGTATTAAACTAGCTTCTCCTAACATCTCCTCCCCTAGCCTTAAACATAGTCTTTTCCGGTTCCTTTGAACCAGAATGTCCCATGATTATTTCACCTGGCTATACTTTTATGTACTCCTCCTTACCTTAGTTCCAAATTGGGTGCACACCACGTGAGCATTCCCTCTTCTCGGCATAGAGTTCTTCCATATTCAGGTCCCTGATCGGGTAATACCTGCTGCAACCAGCATGGCTCAGTGTCCGGACTGAAGGGAGGTGATGGGGAATTGAGAAAGAAACACAAGAGACAAAGATATTTTTAAAGCTGGAACCAGGTGGGTCTCTGAGCTCGGATGGAGACTCAAAGACCCCGGACAGGTTCAGCACTGTTTATTTCAGAGGACTGTGGGATAAAGAAAGTAAAAAATGTAACAACCATCTGCTTCCTTGTGGCTGGATGAGTCAAAAGTTACACGTTTCCCAAGAGCACCTTCTGCCCCAGGCTCAAGCAGCTTTGCAACACTTTAGTCTTTTCAGGACATCAGGTGTCTATTCCAACAGAGATAACTTTGCTATATATCTGCAGCGAGCTTGTGACCTCTGTCTCATCAAAGCTGGACATCCACTTTCAATCTATTTGTATAATTGTGTCTAAAATGAGTCTCTTGTAAACAGCATATAGCTGGATTATGTTTCTTAATCCATTCTGCCAATCTGTATCTTTTAATAGGTAAAATTAGTCCATTAACATTCAAAGTTATTACTGAAAATGTGTCTCTTGATTCCACCATCTTATCTTTTTTATTTTATTTGTCAGATCTATGTATTCTTTTCCCTCTTTCTCTTTGTATTCTTTAAATAATCCTTAGTGGTACTCCTCGATTCTGTGCCCTCCTCCAGCGCTCCCTCTCCTGTCTTTTTTTTTTTCAGCTGGCAGAACTGCTTTTAGCATTTTTTGTAGGGCTGGTCTCTTGTTGAGAGTTGTTTCAGGACTTCTTTGTCTGTGAAAACTTTAATATCCCCCCTCAGTTTTAAAGGACAACTGGCTGGGTACAGAATTCTTGGTTGGAAGTCCTTCTCTTTCAGGATCTTGAGTATATCATACCACTGCCTTCTCGCCTCCATGGTGCTAGTTGAACAGTCTATACTCAGTCTTATTTGGTTTTCCCTTGTATGTGGTAGATTGTTTTTCTCTTGCAGCTTTCAGGATTTTCTTCTTCTCTTCAACATTTGACAGACTGATTAGTATGTGTCTTGGGGAAGGCCTATTTGCATTTATTCTGTTTGGAGTTCATTGGGCTTCTTTGACTTGTATATTTATGTCCTTTATGAGGGTTGGGAAGTTTTCCCCCATTACATCCTCAACTACTCTTCCTAGCCCTTTACTCCTCTCTCCTCCTTCTAGGACATCAGTGATTCTTATATTTGTTTTGTCTATCATTTCCCTGAGATCCAATTCACAATTTTTCCATCTGCTGTTTTGAGTCTTCAAAATCAGTTATCCTGTTCTCTATATCACTTATTCTTTCTTCTGTCTCTTCAAATCTGGTGTTGTATGCCTCTAGTCTGTTTTTTATTTGGTCAACAGCATCTTTAATTTTTGCGATATCCACTATTTTTCTATTTATTCATTCAAATTCCTCTTTATTATCTTCTATTGTCTTCTTGATCTCCTTTATGTAATTTGCCATCCCACTTATTTTATTAAGTAGAGTTGTATGGACATCTTGATTAGTTGTTCCAACATCTGTGTCTCCTCTGGGTTTTAATTTGGTCATCAGACTAAAATTAAATCAGGGCTATATCTGTCTGCATTGTGATATGCTTAGTGATCATCTTCTATTTTCGTGGCATGTAAATATATCAATTGATTTACTTTGGAAGTTGATTTCCTTCAGTAGTCTAAGGCCTCATGTTTGCAAGATGGATGTACAGCAGGGAGCAGAGTACAGGGTGAGGCACTCAGTGTGGTGATTTGCTTGATGGCATGTATAGTCACAGGTAGGGGATGTTACGCTGGTGCTTGTGAACATGAGCACCCAGTGGCCAGGGGGGATACAGCTGTGTGGGTGTACCTGGTCTGGGAGGCATAACCCTGGTGTGCGCTGGTCTAAGGCATGGGGCCCTGTGTGCGCCTGTGTAGAACTGTGGTAGCAAGTCAGTGTTATGCCTTTGTGGATTGGGGGCAGATGTGACCTGGCTGTGCAGGTCAGCACTTTCTCAGAGCTGGAAAGTGTGGCTGAGAGTCATGTGCATGCACAGTTCTAGGACTGCTGCAAAGTGCAGTTACCAGAGCTGAATGACACGATTGGGGGCCTGTGTGCATGTGTGGGCCTGGGAGTGCCATAAACCGATGTGCAGAGGTTGGGGGTAGGGTTGGGGTGAGGTTATGCAACACTATGGGTAGGAGGCAGGGGTAGTCTCAGTATGGAGGTTTGTACCCACAGTCTTTATGCACTGGCAACAGTCTGTAGGGAACAGAGAGGAGGAGGTAATGCTCAAGAGGGGTGCAGGAGAGGTGGGTTGGGCTGCACTTGGGGTGTGGGTGTAGGGCAGTTATATGCACTGGGGTCTGGTGGGGTGGGGGTGCCTGGAGTGTGGGGAATGGTAGTAGGTGACAGTGTTCAGGTGTGTGGGGTATGATGTGAGTTGCCGGTCATGGGGATGTGCTGGTGAGGTCGTGTGTCCAAGGAATGTGGTCTGGCTTACTTCCTAGTCCCTGGCTCCTGTCCGTGCACTCCCATGGGCTCCATCCCTCTGTGCCATGCTCCACATTTCTGCCTTTCAGTTCCTTGGTCTCTGCAACTGGGGCCACCCTATGTGGTACAGAAGGCTCTCCCAGGTCAGCCACACTCCCGAATCACCACCTCAGTCACACTCCTGTCCGTTCTCTAACTTTTCTGTAGAGCAGGTCTGATCTCGAGCTACTCCATTTGGCTATCTTCCTGGAAGTTCCTGTGCTGTTTGTTTGTTTGTTTGTTTGCTTGCTTTGTTTTTTTGGTTTTTTGCATGGGCAGGCATCAGAAATCGAACCCGGGTCTCCGGCATGGCAGGTGAGAACTCTGCCTGCTGAATAACCACGGCCTGCCCTTTGTTTTTGTTTTGCCTCTATTGTTTATTTTATTTTCCTTTTGTTACCTGTAGCTGCTTGAAGGACAAATTCTTGGAAGAGTACTCCAGAGAGGACTTTTCTTTGTCAGTATTTCCCAGCCAAAATAGGGCCATGAAAGGAATGCAGACAAGTTCCAAAAAACGCTGGGGAGTAGATCAGGAAAGACACCAAAAGCCTTTTCGATGGCTCCCTGAAGCTGTGATTTTCTGGCCTACCTGGCAGATGGTGCTTTTCAGCAAACAGTTCCCCTGCTACCCTAGGGAGGCTCTGCATCTTTAAATCTCCATTGCCTTTGACCCTATTGGAGGCATGGTGGTTATAATTGTCATGGTGGTCCCTGTCTGGGGCAGGCTACAATAGCAGTTCAGAGCCAGGACACAGTGAACTAAATCCACCAATCAGAAGCCACAACCAGTACTTTGCTGTGTCCTCCTGTTCTTGGTAAAGAATGCTTTCACAACCATCTCTGTCTGTAGTAGCTACCCATGGACCAGACCCAAGTCAGTTTACCTCTAGAGGCAGTGGGGAGATGAACACCAGCAGCAGCTGTAGAGTCACAGTTTTTTAACCACAGTTTCTCAGTCTCTTTGAGATACTATACTCTTTCCTGGATGCTATACAATGTCTTCCTCCAATCCTTTGCTTGTGACTTCTTCTTTGAATTTTCTCTTTATCTTTTATGCTCTGCTTTTCTATGAGTCTTGGAACTTGTGTCTTTTGTTTTGCCTCTATTGTTTATTTTATTTCCCTTCTTTTAGCCATCTCATTTATTCTAAGTTTGTCATTTATTCTACATTTGAGAGCTTTCCACATCTTTGTCTTCCAAACCTACTATTGCATTTTAATTTTTATTATCATATATCTATTTATAAAAAGTTCTCTCAGCATCTAATTGTTCTTTCTTTTACATTTTTGCTTTATGGATACAATAGCTTCTCTTTTTCCTGCAAATATAAAGTTATGAGTGTTTTGTTTGGGGGAAACTTTTTCTTCTTGCACTTTCAGTTTCTATTACAACTTTTTAAAAGCAATTTTTTGATATATATTATATATTCACATACCATATAATCATCTAAAGTGTACAATCAGTGGTTCGCAGTATTATCATATAGCTGAATTCATCATCACAATAGATTTTTGAACATTTTCATTGCTCCAAAAATAAAAATAAAGGTAAAATCAAACATACAAACCATCCCATACCTCCCAATCCCCCTATTATTTATTTCTTGTTGTCTTTATTTTCTTACTCATCTGTCCATACACTGTATAAAGAGGGTGTCTGTCACAAGTTTTTAATAAGCAGATGGCCACACCATAAAAGCTATATAATTAAACAATCATCTTCAAGAATCAAGGCTGTTTAATTACAGTTCAACAGTTTCAGGCATTTCCCTTTAGCTACACCAATGCACCAATAACCTCCAGAATGACCTCTCAACTCTATCTGAAATCTCTCAGCCACTGAAACTTTATTTTGTTTCATTTCTCTCCCCACTTTTGCAAAGAAAACATGTTAATCCCGTATTGCCAGGGCCAGACTCATCCCTTGGAGTCATGTTCCACATTGCCAGAGAGATTTACGTCTCTGGAAGTCAGGTCCTTCATAGTGGGGAGAGCAAGGAGTTCACCTATAGAGCTGGCTTAGAGAAAGAGATCACATTTGAGCAACAAAAGAGGTTCTCTTGGGATGAATCTTAGGCATAATCATAAGTAGGCTTAGCTTCTCCTCTGCAGGAATAAGTTTCATGAGGGCAAGACCCAAGATCAATGGCCTGGCCCATCAATTTGGCAGTTGTCAATGCTTGAAAAAATATCAGTCTTCCCCAGGTGGGAAAGTTTAATATTTCCACCTTTTCCCCCAGTCTCTGAAGGGGACACTGTTTAATCTTCTGCCCAGATTACTCTGCAATGTATCGAGGCATCACACCATCTGTACAAACCAACAAGATCTCCCTCTTATTCAAGGTTACATGTAATTATGGTGTTCGAATAAGCTAACCATACAAGTTAAATTAGATAGGGTGTTACCAAAAATATAAAGTTTGCACCAAGTAAACATCTCTTCCTTTGGTCTCCCACAGAAAATTGAGGTTTTCAAATACAGTCAGTATCATCCTTTACCCTTTCGTCTGATTTACCTTAGTCGTATCCAGATCAGCTTCATTCATATCTCTAACTGCAGTCTGATCACTTTTTCAGTGTTTTCATCAGTTGCTGTGTGGGATAATGCTGACTTTCATAACTGTAGGACTCTAGCTCTGAGTTTCAAGTGTCACACAAATACCCAAAGTTCCAGGGAACAATAACGTTACACACAATGAGCTCAGCATCTCAGAATTAAGTAGTAATAGTTATATCCCCAGAATAGATGTGACTGCTGTAAAAGCTTACAATCTAGGAATCCTTAAAATAGGACTTCACCTGATAACTTATGCTCCCAAATTCAATTCTCAGGGTTTGTACATTATAGTTAGTTCAGATCAGTGAAGCCCTATAATATTTGTCTGTTTTGTTTCTGGCTTATTTCACTCAAGTTTCATTCACCTCATTGCATGCCTCATATCTTCATTCCTGCTTGCTGCTGCTCAATAGTCCATTATATGGATACACCACAGTTTCCCCTTCCATTTCTCAGTTGATGAACCCTTAGTCTACCTCCATCCATTGCAAATCTCAAACACTGACACTATAAACACCTATGTGCAACTCTGCATTCGTGTCCTTGCTCTTAGGTCCTCCAAGTATACACCTAAATACGGGTTTGCAAGATCAAATGACAACCCCTCCCTTAGCCATCTGTAGAACCACCACACCGCCCTCCAGAGGGGCTGGAACACTCTATGTCCTTACCAACAGTGACTCTGTACATCTCTCTCCACATTTTCTCCAGCACTCTGTGCATTTTTAAACAGTTTTATTCACACATCATACAATCCAACCTAAGTAAAAAATCAATAGTCTCTGGTATAATCACATAGAATGCTTCACCATCACAATCTATATGAGGACATTTTCATTTCTTCCACAAAGAATCCCATACTCCTCCCCAACGTCCTCCACTTACTGACATTTAGCTTTGGAATTTGCTTTGTTACATTCAATGGAAACATATTATAGTGTTAGCATTAACTATAGACCCTAGTTTGCATTGATTGTATTTTATCCCCGTATAACCATCCCATTTTCAACACTTTGCAATGTTGACATTTGTTTTTCCTTATGCAAAAATATTCTTATATTTGTATATTTAATCACCATTATCTTTTACTCCAGGCATCTCTAAATTATACCGTCCCAGTCTGTATTGTCTATATTTCCATTTCATTATGGTGTCACACATTCCCCCCACCCTTCTCCCTCAACCATACTCATACGCAGCTTCATTCAGTGTACTTACAATATTGTGCAACCTTTAGATAGTACTGTGCTATCCATTTCTGAATCTTTACAATCAATTCTTTCTTTTACAACTTTTTTGCTTGTTTCTTTTGGTCTACTTTTCATGTTGAAGACTTTCTTCAAAGTCTAATAGTCCTTGCCTACATATTCACATTTCAGAGTGAAGAATTATGAAATCAGTTGGAACTCATGGGGTGAGGGGAAAAGGGAAATAAAGGGTAATGAACAGCCAGATAGCATTTTCATTGGGGACCTCCAAATGCTAGTCCTGGTTAGTTACGTTTTACCTGGAGTCATTCAGTTTCTCCAGATAAAAATTTCCCAATCTACTGTCCAGGTGTAATGTCCTAGCCTTCGTTGGAGAAGGCTTAAATAGGGCAGCAGACTGGGGTGAGAAGGGGAGGTTTTTCCTGTTCAACATGCAGACTTTTATTTCTCTGTTCCAAGTCCCACCCTTGTGACAATTATCCTAGCACCCCCAAATTCATGGTCTCCTTGGTCTATTTTTTTTCCAGGAAATAAATCTCTAGTCTTTTGCACAGATAAAGGAAGAGACCTGGAGCATAGCCATTTGGAATACTGATTTCAGTCAAGGCCCTTGTTTTCAGCTTTGCTCTCATGTCTGTCTTCATAGATACCTTGTCTTCCTAAGTCCTGAGGCTTTCCAAGGTTCTATGGAAGAAATTATCTAACTTCTCATAGGTATCCCACCCTACAGGCATTTTTGCTGCTTCTTCCCATTTTCTAAACCAGCTGTTATTCCTTCATCTACTGAATTCCTTTTCTTGTTCTCTTTGATCTGAGTTTAAAAATTAACAAAATTTTATTTTATCTTCATATTAGTGTCTTTTCTGAGGTAGGAAGGATATGTGTTTATCCAACCTGGGTTGGGTTTCCTGGAAACATATAGTGAGGTAGTTTGGGGCTCAAGATTAGGGATCAACAATTCGTGAAAGGAAGGGAGAGCAGGCAGGATTGGGAAGAGAGAGAAAGAGAAAAAAGTCTGTGAAGCAGATCTGATAAAGCCTCAACTAACCCAACAGGGTTTTTTGGAGTGAGAAGTGCTAGTCAGAACTGTCCTACCTCCAGTGGAAATGGCTTGGTCTTTATACTCCTCCCTCATTCAGTCACTGGGATGTACACTGCCCTCAGAAGTGTGTGCTGGGGCAAGTTGGTTCTCTGCCCCAGAGCCTGAGGAAGTGTCTGCTGTCTACACTCCTCACAGCTGAACAGTAGCACATATCCTTGTCTAACACAGATGGGAAGTCCATCATAGATTTTTTTAAAACAATTTAATTGAGACACAATTCACACACCAACAATGTACTCCCTTAAAGTGTACAATTCAATGGTTTTAAGTATATTCAGAGTTGTACATATATCACCACAATTAATTTTAGAGTGTGTCATAACCCAAGAAAGAAACACTACCCCCCTTAGCTATCATCCCTCAATCCCCTCATCCCCCCTCTCCAAACCCTTAGGCAACCTCTAATCTACTGTTCCTATAGATTTGCCTATTCTGGCCATATCATATAAATGGAATCACATCATATGGATTCTTTGTGACTGGCTTCTTTCACAAAGCATAATGTTTTCAAGGTTCATCCAATGTTGAGGCATATGTTAGCATGTCATTCCTTTTTCTGCTATCGTATGGGTATTATTTATCCTTTCATGAGACGAAGAGCATTTGGGTTGTTTAAACTTTTTGACTATTATGGATTATGTTACTATGAATATTTGTTTACAAGTTTTTGTGTTAATGAATATTTTCATTTCTCTTGAGTATTTACCAGTAGAATTTCTGGATCATATTTAAATTACATGTTTTAACATTTTGAAGACCTGTCAGATTGTTTTCCAAAAGTGCTACACCATTCTACATTCCCCAGAAGTACAGGAGAATTTCAGTCTCTTCCATATCTTCACCAACGCTTGTTATTTATATTTTTGATTGTAGCTATTCTAGTGGGTGTGAAGTAATATCTCACTGTGGTTTCGATATGCACTGGTGGCTAATGATGTTAAGCATCTTTTCATGTGATTATTTGCCATTTGTGTATCTTCTTTGGAGAAATGGCTATTTAGAGTCTTTGTCCATTTTTTCATTGGATTATTTGTCTTTTTATTATTGAGTTCTAATAGCTCCTTATATATCCTAATATGATTTCCTTATCAGGTATTTCATTTGTCTCTAGAATTCTTTTGCTTATAAGTCCTGTAATTTTATTAAGGAAGATGATTGTCTTGCCACCTTCTTTTTAGAATCCCATGCTGGCCCCTGATTGTCACCAAATCTTTTTTATGTGATTGCAAACCACTGTAAATAAATCTGACTACAGAATTTTGACAAGAAGGAATTTTATACTCATTTGTCCATAGTTCCTAGTTACAGAGAGCTACTCTCTCTTCCCTCTGCCACTTTCGTTAATTGAACAAAAGTTACCCATTTCCAATCTTCAGGATCCTTCACTATTTTCTATGAGTACTAAGCACTTACTCATAATCTGTGAAAATTTACTTTCCTTGCTAATCAAGGTTAGTCAGGAAAATATTTAGATCTTATACAGAGGAATCTTTACATAATAGTTTTCTTTCCCATTTTAGTAAATGTGATCATTTACTTTTGGGCCAGGTATGGCGGGGAGATGTAGTTCAAAATCAACGGTTCTAATTAAAAAGAAGCTACAATGCACAAGGTGGGAAAGAACAACTTTAGTTTTTTTCAAAGTAATAGATGAAGGTAACTTCCTATAATTAAATGGACTGAGAAAATAATAAGAAAGTGTAAAAACCTTAATAATTGTCTAATTTTGAAAGTAGAGCATATATTTCTGGTTCTGAAGATTCTAGCAAGGAATACAAAAACTTATCAGGGCCTCAAATCTCCTTAGCCTAAAATAAATACAGTTTGGCCTGAAGGTGTGGTACAAATGCATGGATATCTTTCTTACATTTCCACTCAACTTCTACCCTCTTCTTGGCTGTATGGGCTCTGAGGGTCTGATTACATGCTGCTTCCCAGAAACTGGTCTAACTGTCCTTCTTGACACTCTCAGAATTTTTTTTTTGTGGTTAAAAATGCCAGAAATCTTTGAGCTCTCACATTCAACCTGAATTTCTTGTCTGAAGGACTGCCTCATCCACAGTGATAGCAAATGTAATTGGTGTCTGTTCTCTCTTTAAGGCTTGGGTTATTGATTCTCACAACTCTGAGGATTTCGTGGAATGAATGAAGCTTTTTGACCATCACCTATTATTGCAGATACTATACACAGTAGAGGTTACAGGACCATACCAGTTCATTATGAACTTTAGGATATGACTTAAAGTTACTCATTTTTATTAAGTCAGTAATGCCTATTTTTTGTCATGTCTCTCCTTCTAAAAATATAGAGGCATACACAACATCCTCAAGTGAAATTTCAGTAGTGGGCTTCCTATTAACAGAAAATTTACCATGAAAACAAAATTCAAAAAAGTTTCAAAAAACCTAAGGGTTTATTATTCAACTCTATAAGTGCTCCCAATTCATGAACAGAAATAAAAGATTTTAAGCCTTTCTCCTGATTTTCACAGGAAGCAAAAGAATTGTATAAGTAGTATTTTATGTTTTCTCTTTTATTATGATTTCACTGTTTATGCTGCACCATGAGGAACATTACTTGTGAAATCATTATGAATTATTGTTGGCAGGAAGAAGAACAGCCAGAGTAAGTGATTAAAAAAAGAGAATGAGGCAAGGGTCTGATGGGGATAGGGTGCAATGCTGCAGCTGCTACCTCAGCATGAGAACAAAGACCTGTTAGGCACGTGGGAGAAACACATGGTCTACTTTCATCCTTGCAGAGTCCCTGTCTCCGCTGAGTTCTCTGCTGATTCTAGTTCTCAGTCCAGAAAGAACTGGCACAATATTTACTACCTGGAGGGATAAAAAGAAAAAGAAAAAAAAAAGACCAACACCCCCATGGTGCCTTTGAACAAGTAAACTTAGAAAGCCACAGAAGGGTGGACAGATTGCTAATAGCAAGGGTGATGGGGGTGCCTTCTTTAGTATGGTCCCAAGAGTATACTATCTACAGGCAATCAGGAAGGAGGAAAAGGAAGAAAAAAAATCTCATTGCTTGGGTAAGGACTGAACAGAGATACTGGCCCTGTGTTATATATTGTTTGGAGGATTGCTAGGAATAGAGGGGGCATGTAAATGCAGCCGTTCTTCCACTGGAAATGGAGAGTTGCTGCAGGCTGCAAAGCAGTTGCCAGGGTCTAGGCAATTTCCTTCTCTTGGCACAGTGAGGCCCTCATTTAAAAATTTTTGTTTGCAGAAATTGTACTGGCACCTGGAAATTCCTTAGAAATTCCCTCGTGGCATATTTTCTGGGACATGCCAGGTTCATGACAATCACTTGGGAGCACAGAATCTTAGAATTTAAATGCTCAAGAGGCCTTAGAGTTCATCTGGTCAGCTGTGTATGTCCAACAGACACTGAGTGAATCATGAGTTTTCATCAAGTTTGGCATTTGTCTGTGGATTTGCATGATGTCACTTCAATGCTGACAAATGAGCAGCCTGACTGGAGCCAACACATGTGTGGGATGCTTCATCCACAGGCGTTAGCTGGTTAATTTGATGACAAATTTGTACTTTCTGACTCAATGGACTGCAGCACGAGCACTTTCGCCCAGTTTGGGCTTCATTTTTCCATCACTGTCAGTCACTGTGACTTTTGCTCCTCCCCACTTTGCTGTTGATTTTCAGGTGGGAGAGCTAATTGGTTCCTTCTTCTCTCTTCTACCCAGCCCCCCTTGGACTCTCCCTTCTTGTTTCCTCTGCTCCCAAACCAGAGAATGGGAGGAAGAGAAATCAAGCCTTTTGGCTCCGGATGAGGGTTGATTGTCCATCTTCTCTTAACCTGAAGTGCTACTTCTCCCTTCTGAGGTCAGGACCTTTCTATTCTCACTCCATTCCCTCCCTCAACAGTGGATTGGAAGGGAGGATTAGGTTATGGAAAGTCTTGCATTGATTCTGCTTTCAGCCTAAGGCTCAGGGCCTGGAACTGGGCCAGGCATAAGGAAGGAACGGCAGATATTTACTCCAAAGAATACTCTTGAGTGGGTAAAGATCAGGCATCTGCCTCCTTAAGCTAAAAATCCCTCTTAGCTAGAGAACCAATGACCAGAGGTGGGCCAGGACTGCAAACCTTTCTCTTAAACTTATTTGGCTAAAACCTGTCTCCTAACCTAAGGCCATGAGCCTAAGAAAGGTACACATACATCAGAGAGAGGAACATTGAGAGAAACCAGAGAGATTATGTGACTGAGATAAACCAAAAAACAGGAAAAGACCAACAGATGAATAAAATCATGTTTGTGCATTTCATTTCTGAACCAGAAAGTAACCCTAATCTTATCTAAGAGGCTTGAGAGTTATTTTAGTTTAACATCTATATAAAGGAGAAAAAAAAAAACATAAATTCTGAAACAGTGATGTTCAACTTTGGCTTAACATTGGTATCATCGGCGGAAACTTTAAAAAAAAATACTGATGCCCTGGGTCCTACCCTCAGAAATTCTTCTTTAATTGTTTCAGGGTACTGCCTGGGCCTTGGGATCTTTAAAACCTGCCTGGGTGATTCTAATGTGAAGTCAAGATTATGAAACTTGTTTGGAAAGGAAATGCTTATATGTAATAGGATACCTTTCCAGAGATTGTTTCTTTTTCTTTCCTCTAGAGAGAAAGACACTGTAAGAGCATCTTGGAATCATTTGAGGAGTTCTTTGGAGGGAATTCCTTGAAGCCTGGAGATGGTTTCTCCTAGACAGGCAAGTGTAATGGAGCCCCTGGAGTCTAAATTCCACCATTGCTGTCTAGAGAAGAAGGAATATAATTAGATGCCTTCTGTTTTGAAAGTTCAAAAGAAAAAGTGCTAAACCTTTAAATTCAGATCCTCAGAGATGGGGATAGTGGTCCTGGGTCAGTGGCTGTCCTGATGGGTAACAGTATCGGACTCTTTACTTTTGGTTTTGCTGCTTTGTACCTGGCAGTCCCTAATATCAAGTTTCTAGCTCAGATTTCAACTCTCCTCCCTGCAGTTTCCCTTGATTACCTCAAATAAAAAATAAAACTATCTTGCATTCCTAGAGTAATGCATGTATATTTTTATTTCCAAACTTGTCACATTGTATGACAGTTATTTATTTATATGCCTGTCTTCTTTCTTAACTAGACTGTGAACTTCCTAAAATTAGACTTCACTTTTCATCTCTATGAATTAAATGTAGAGTGCCTAACACATAGTAGGTCCTTAAATATATGTATACGTATAATTAACCAGAAATAATAGGTTCCTAGGTTAGTCTAAAATCCTATTTAATTTACAATTTGATTGAAATATGTGTTCAATAATGAATGGTAGAAAGTAATAGTGTGGCATCATCTCTGCTTTTAATGTACTATGAAATTTGTTTGAATACACAGTATAAATAGAAACATAAAGCACACAATGTGGAAATTTCCCAATATACTACTAGCTCTACCCCAGTGATCCTGGGGCATGGAGGATCATGTCCTTGGGGTAGGGACAGTAGCTGGTGGAAATAACAAAATAAGGTCTGTCATTTAGAAAAGTATCAGTTGCTTTAGAAAAGGATCAATCTGGTCTTTTTGTTTGTTTGTTTGTTTTTTTACAGATTTATCATAGTGCAGCAAAAAGTGGGGAAACCAGAAAGGAGAACTCCAGAAAGGAGTCCAAGTGAGAGACTAAAATGAGTTTTCTAGTCCTAGTGCCAAATAATAGACTTACCAATAAAGTCTTAGGACACAATCCATTGGTAAGTTGTATTCCTCTCATATGTTCTATTTTTCATGACCTGAAGCTCTAGGGCTTGGTGCAGCTTTGGGGACAGGAGAACAGATATTTTCAAATTCAGTCTTGGACCAAACTTTAAAAGAAGAACATCCTAGAAATGACTCCGCAGAAATCTGACACTGAAAAAAACTTTGTACACAGATAATTGGTCATTTATTTTAGATTTCTTTGAATGAGTGCATTAGAAATTGAGATTTATCACTTTCATCTCCTTCCTCATGCCCAAACATGCAATCACCTATTTTGAGTATCTAAGGTACAGACCTCATGGCTCCATTGTTAGCAAGTAACTCTGTGCCACGTTGCTTCAGTGATCACAGAGATGGTCATTTGATTCAAAGAGAAGCAATTGGTAGAGTATTGGCTGATAATCAGACTCTTTTTTTCATTTGACTCAAGACACCTAGATATTGAGGGCAATGGTAGCTGAGTCATATTTTTGGTGGAACCATAGCTGAGAATGACTATTGCTAAGGTTCATTGATTTGGTTGATTCTCCTGAGCCTCCTTGGCTCACAGGAGATCTGTGTCATGACAAGCCCCAATTCCCATTTTCCTTGAGCTATTTTAAGTAAATTTCTCTTCTCTGCAACCAAATTTTCCTTAATACAAAGGATAAAATGAATTCTAAGGTTGAGATTAAGCTTTAGACACTAAAATCATGAATAATCACTGATTCACCTCCAAATGTATATAATTCCACATATTGTTTTATTTTCTAGAGCAGAGGACAAAGTCTGTACCATAAAGAGGGGGCAGAATAGAAAAAGGAAAACAAAAGTAAGGCAGCTGCTACCATGATTCATTTAAACTTTATTTTGAATCTTCTTAAAATAATATTTTCATTTATATATAGGTGAATATGTATGAATGTATGTGTATGCCAAATATATCAGAAATGGAGAGTCTTACTTAGGAAAAGGAAGAAGCAGAGGATATAGAATTGAAGCATGAAGTTCCATGGAAGGCAAACAATTTAAAACGTACTGCATAATACTAAAGAATACAAATGAAAATGACCTAAAAAAGTTTTTAAGACTCTAAATACATGCCTACATTTTTCGTTTCTTTAGCTATGTCAGTGTTTTGAATAACTGACTGAAAGGCATTATCTAAAACCATGTATTATTTTAAATAATGAAATTTTTAGTAGTTTTTCAAAATTGGAATCAAATTCCTGTCTTGGGCATTTAAATCATTCTTATTTCTCTGAAATAGTCAGTGAGGTCATTTTGGAGCATGATTCATTTTCCTTTCCTTTCTTACTCAGTTTTGTCACACGAAGATTGCTTCCTGTGGGGATTGCCATAGGTTTAGGGTAATGGCCCAACTTCCTCTTCCCTACAGTAGGGTATGCAAGGTTTGGGGAGTCTTTCTGGATTCGGGGAACTACATTTCTAGGCAGGGTTCTACATTCAATATTAGAATCTGAAAATGGGCATTCCAAGCTTGTTGTTATGGTTCTCTTAGGGAGTACCTCGGCTGCTTCCCCCTCACTGACCCAGGACTGACTGCACTGCAGGATGGACTCTGGCTGGCTCTCATCAGAAGGCACGAGAAGCCAGGCAAAGGGTTCCTGGGCTTCTTTTCTCAGCTTCAATGACCCAGAGGAAATAATTAGAAACCAAAGAGTAAGTGATCAATCTAGGATCAGAAACATGGAGGTCAGGGAGGCTGAGAGGACAAAGGAAACAAAGCAATAGGGTGAATTCCTAAGCATATAAGGAAGATAGGATAGTTTAGTGGTGCACAGGTACTAGAGTGAGGCTGTTGGGGTTCAAACTCCAGCTCCTATTTGTTTACTGAGTTTCTTGTCTTCTCCAAGTCCTAATTTCCCCATTTGAATAGACACTTGGTAATAGTACCTAGCTCAGAAATATCGCTTTGAGGATGTGATAATTTATGTAAAATGCTGTGCATTCTTTCTTATGTGTGACAAATGGTTTATCTTATTAATATAAAGCTCATCAACTTAGAGGAGAGACATGCAGGGAGGAGAAATGGCCAGGGGCAGTAGCATGGAGGGGAGATACACAGGTATGAGCTGCATCTTATATGCATCGTTCTCTACCTGTACTTGCTCCTTTGACTGTGCAGCTGAACCTACATGTAATAAAATAAGAAATTCGGAGAATTCTTCAGAAAGCAAAGGACAGCTGTGCTTTCTTCCCTGTTCAGTTTATTTTTGTGAAGGCTACTCTAGCTACTGAGATTAAAAAGCAGCCTCTCCCTCCTCCTAAATAAATAAACGAAACCCTCTCTCCTATGAACCAAAAGATTAAAGTAGCAGCTCCAGTGACAGAATATCGTTGTCTGGCTTCTGTGCCCTGGCTTCCCTCCATTCCTGCCCATCCCCATCCTAGTTTTGGCTTCTCTAGTCAGACTTCTCTGCATAGCAGCAGAGGGTGTGCTCAGCAGCTCTGACCAATGACTGATAGGCCTGCAACAGCCCCCATGGAGGAGGCCAGGCTGTGATTCAGACTTCAGAGTATATTTGGAGGGCATTGCTTCTCAGTTGCCAGCAACAGCGTTAGACTTTGCATTTTGCTAGCTGATGGGTATTCTGTGGCCACTTTTCTGATTAATCAGTTCTCTTGCCTACCTAACCCCTAACTTTCATCCCTCTCTCAAAGGGACCCCTCTCATCCATATCCTTATTTATCCCTGTAAATAACTTTATGTTTCAATGTATTCATATATAAATTCCTCTCTTGGATCCTATGGGTACATTAAACTCAACTGTGAATCCCTTTGGGAAGGTCCCACTTAACAACACTAAGGGGTACTCAAAAAAGCCCCTCAGCCTAAAAGTCCAAAGTCTGCCCAGGGAGAAAAAGGGTCCTCTGCCAGCCTGTAAATCTTACAAACATTTCCTTCAACCCTCAGCTTCATAGAATCAGGGACTCCTTAGCATGATCACATGTACAATCAGACTATCTTTTGGAGCCTGGCACCCTGAACTAATACAAGTCTGCTGCCTCTCCTGTTCGATTTCTGTGAAATGTGGTTTGCAAAACAGACCTTTTGTTGACTAGGATAGATATTTGTAAGGACTAGAACAGAGTACTAGGGTTCATGAAGGTATTCCAGAAATTGCTGTGGTTGAGTGTAGAGAGAGGCAAACTGGCAGTCTTTGAACCTCCACTCCAATTCAACAAGAGAAGCTCTGCTTTAAGAGTTTTGCATATTATGTAATGTACATTCTCTATTTGCCTGTTCAGATCTGTTCTCCACCCATCTCCATCCTGCTTTGCGTCCCCAGGAAGCTGACTTTCATGAATTGTGTCAGTCAGCTTCTCTGCCCTCTAGCTTTCTGTTGAGTTCAGCCAGTGGGAGGATCATCGGGATATTGGAGGGCAAGAAGTGAGAGATGCAGGGACCTTTATTCCCCTAATTCCTTCCTTTCTAGACTAGTTTGACAATGGCTGCTTTCTCAAGTCCACAGATACAATCTGTGGTCCTCTCCTTTATCTGCAGTTCTTGCAAGGTTCTGGTACCTGCTCTGCTCTCTCCCTTGCCACTTCAGGCCTCGGATTGGCAATGATATCCCTTTGTGACTAGCCTTAAGGTACTTTCACCTTCTTTACTGGTTTCTCTTTGCCCTACTCAGACTTTGTGAATAACCCCTTCATTAACCCCTTTTCACTTACCCTTTTAGAGATTTCCATCTGTGTTTGAGTTTTTCATGATAAGTCTGTTTCCTATGGTAACTTTTGTTTACTAAAGGATTCTGCTGCTAAATAAAATTTGGAAAACCACCACCCTGGATCAATCAGAAGCACTGTGAGAATAAATGTCACTTACTTTGTGAGAGTGAATTATCAAAGAGGGCTGAAGCACTGGCTTCAAAAAACATTGAAGGGGGTGCAAGGGTAGTTCAGGGGTAGAATTCTCACCTGCCATGCAGGAGACCAGGGTTTAATTCCTGGCCCATGCACTTTCCAAACAAACAAACAAACAAAAAAACAAGCAAAAATTCAACAAGCAGTGCTTCAATAACAGGATACTCACATGGAAAAAGACTGAAATGTGACCTCACCATACAGCATACAAAAACAAAGCAAAACAAAACCCATTGAATTAGATTATCTTTACCATACATTTTTAAGTTTCTGAGGAGGTATATATTTAATTCACTACTAAATTTAGTTATTAAACAGAGGCTATAAGGATGCTGGAATCAGATAGACTTGAGTTCTGACTCTAACAGTTGCCAGCTATGTGATTTTGAGTAATTTATTTAACCTCCCTCAGCATCAACTTTCTTGCTTGTAAAATGGAAGTACTAACATTCCCTCTCTCTTGGAATTATTGTGAAAATTAAGCAAGATAATGTATATATAGTGCTCGACACTAAGCTTGCTATGTAGTAAATAGCCAATAAATTCTACCCTTTTTTATTTCTTTATAATAATAAAATTCAGAAGACTGCATCAAACCATCAAAAGTTAGTAGTTTGAGGAAACAGTCATCCTAGAAATCTAAAGGTCTGGGTGGGGAAAAAAGGTCTGGGTGGGGAAGCAACAAGTTGTCTCACTAAGTCAAAGGGAAGACAAATCTGGCTTGACCTGGGCTTGCAGTGTTTAAATCAGCCTCCCTGTCTAAAAATCCATGGTGAATCAAAATTCATTTTGTACCAGCAGAGATTCACTGGTGCCATCAAGAAATTCAGCCAGGCATTCAAAAGGCAGAGAAGGTAGAAGTCACTTGAGGAAGTCACCAGTGCTGGAGATCCTGCTTTAAATCTTGGCTCAAATGTCACGTTCTCAGTGAGACCTGCTCTAACCTACTTAAAACTGCAATCTATTGGGTGAGACCAAAGGGAGAAATGTTTATTTGATGGAAAATTTATATTTTGGGTAGGGCATTTCCTAATTTAACGTGTATGGTCAGTTTAGTTGATCACTGTAAATATATGGAATCTTGAATAGGGCTTGAGACTTTGTTGGTTTTTCCAGGATAGTATGATGCCCCACTATGTCCCAGAGTAATTTGGGCAGTGAATAAAGAAGGATTTGCAAGGTTTCCTTGGGGCACTGGGGAGAAAGGAGGAAGTGTTCAACTTGCCCATTTGGAGAATTTCTGATATTCTCGCAAGCAGTGGAGACAACCAAGTCAATAGGCTGAGCCCTCGATTTTGGGGTTCGCCCCTGTGGGACTTACTCCTGCAAAGGATAGGCTAGGTCTACTTAAAATTGGACCTAAGAGTCACCCCCAGAGAACCTCTTTTGTTGCTCAGATGTGGCCTCTCTCTCTAAGCAGACATGGCAGGGGAGCTCACTGCCCATCCCCACCCCCTAGATGGGACTTGACTTCCAGGGGCGTAAATCTCCCTGGCAACAATGGACAGAAATCCTGGGATGAGCCAGAACACAGCGTCAAGGGATTGAGAGAGCCTTCTTGACCAAAAGGGGGAAGAGAGAAGTGAAACAAAAAGTTTCAAGTGGCTGAGAAATTTCAAACAGAGTCAAGAGGTTATTCTGGAGGTTATTCTTATGCATTATATAGATATCCCTTTTTTTTGATTATGGTGTATTAGAGTGGCTAGAGGGAAGTACCTGAAACTATTGAACTGTGTTCCAATAGCCTTGATTCTTGAAGATGATTGTATAACAATTTGGCTTTTACAATGTGACTGTGTGATTGTGAAAACCTTATATATGATGTTCCTTTTATGTAGGGTATGGACAGATGAGTAAAAAATATGGATGGAGAATGAACAATTAATAGGGGGGACAAAGGTTAAAATAAATTGGGTAGATGAAAATACTTGTGGTCAATGAGGGGGGGGTAAGGAGTATGGTATGTATGAGTTTTGACTTTTTTCCATTTATTTCTTTTTATGGAGGGATGCAAAAATTCTGAAAAATGGTCATGGTGATGATTGCACAACTATGTGATGATATTGTGAGCCATTGATTATAAACTATGTATGGAATGTTTGTATGTTAAGATTTATCAGTAAAATATTTAAGAAAGCAAAACTGCAATCTACTCCCAATCCCTAGAACTTCTGCTCTCCCCTGCCACACTCTCTTTTCTTTGCTTATTGTCATTTATTATATTTATTGCTTTTTGCCTATCTCCTGTAGTTAAAATATAAGTTCCATAAGAGCAGGAAATTTTTTTCACCCTGATCTTCCCCAAATTGGCACTCAGTAAATATTTGTTGAATGTTGAGTTATCTCAGCATTTTCTGTAAGAGATTTCACTATTAAAATAGATAATAACCACTGAATAAATGATAATAGATGTTATTATTTTTACAGGTCAGTTGTCATTTATGGCTAGCTTCCACCTTCACTGTGTCTGCATTAATAGATTAACATAAAGTAGGCAGTCACCAAGTTTAGTTCCGCTGTGTGAGTAAGTGATGGATATGGTTGTGGGTTTTGTGAAATTAGTGTTTGACTACAGTATTTATGAGGGTGGGTATACTCAAGGCACAACTGTGCTTGAGAGCAAATTCAAAGCCATCAACTATCTATTTGTCACTTATTGGAGAGAAGACATTGATTGCTTCTTTAGCATTCCTGTCTCACTTTGAGTGTTCTCCCTCATTTCCTTCCCTATTCCCAGGAGTGATACATTTGATTTTCTAAGTTTTAACCATTTAATGTGTTTTCCACATTGAATGCTTGATAGGAAAAAAAGCAAGCAAAGCTCTACCAAAACTTTTCTTGGGCCATACCGTTCCTATCTGTACTGGAATTTTATTCTTCGCGGTAGAAATCTTCATGAATTCCTGTTCGAATTATCTTCCAAGGTAAATAGGAACCCCTTCACTTGCTTTCTCCTCATCAAAGGTGGGTTTGGAAATCAGTTTGACAGTCCATTAACATTAAGCCCAAAGACATAGACCAAAAATCCAAAACGAAGAATTAGCAATGTAGTTTACTTGAGACTGAGTGCAAACACTTTGGAAAGAGAAACCAGAAGTTCTCTGAATTATTGAGAGGAGAGCTTTTATAGAACACGTGTAATATGAACTGTTAAGGGTTCTCTGATGTTCTGGATGACTAATTCCTGTTTTCTGAAGATCAATGAAGATAAGTTGTTATATCAAAGGAGAATAAATAGGTTCCACCTTATAGGCCAATTGTGTTTGGTTGTGGTGGTAGGTGCCTGGAGCAATGTTTCTCAGAGTGTAGTCTGTCAACCAGTAACATCAGCATTATCTGGAAACTTGTTAGAAATGCATAATTTGGGAACTTGGCCCAGACCCACTGTATCAGAAACTCTGGGGGTAATCTCTATATTAGCAAGTCATTCATTTGATTCTGATGCACACCAAAATGTGAGAACAACTGGTCTTGGAGTACTGTGTTGAGAAAGATTTTAATCTGGGATAAACAGAAAACATGTGTAATCCATTAGTGATGTTTAACATGAGCATGGGAGGGAGAGGTAGCAGCAAGTATGCCATATATTTGTGATCTCACTTTTAATGGAGTTGATAAATGTAATGCAAACTAATGATCTAAATAAGGTAGCAGCTACTCCTAATTTAGAAAGAACTAAAAGAAAAATTGGCCAAAGTAAATAAAAAATGGAGGGTGGGATGATACCTGTGTTTGATGGAGAGCACATGGCTTCCATCCTTAAACAGTCTCTGGAGGAGATCTAGAAAAGACGACTTTCTAGAAACATTACTTTCACTCTGAATTTGGTAAGATGTGATGTTAATGAACAAAATATTTATTATGACAGGAAAAAATAATTCATAAGTGTTCACAAACTCTTTTTTCTTGATCCACAAAGAGAATTTTATGTTTGCCAGCTGAGTTTTATGCATCTTTCTTTGTACAGAATCTGTATAAGAGATGAAGAAGAGAACAGAAAGGTACTCAGATAGGTTGACTTGCTCTATAGGGCAAAAAAAAAAGAGTTTTTGGAAAGGCAAAATAAGGTACCCAAAAGGTAAAAAAGGAGGGGGGGGAGGTAATAGTCAGAGAGGGCTGGTTTGGGGGAGAGATTTATTTTGAGATTTGAGGGTGGTTTGGTGATAGAATTGAAGGAGGTAAAAGGTATATAAAGAGGTGGAGAAAGAAAATTTTAAGAATTTTTGTTGTACATTAACAAAATACCCATTTGGTATTTTAAAGAGACTTCTGTAATGGTTTAAATTGCTTTTCAATTATTATTATCATTATTATTGCAATTTTCGTTATTGAAGTGGTGTTTTTTTTGCGAGTGATGGGATGCTAAAACTGAGCTTTATTTAGATTAAATATCTGTTTATTTATTTGTTTGTTTATCTCCTGTCTTTCTCTAAAGATGCCTTATTTGAAGTGGCTTATAGACAACAGTAAGGCCAATAGCTTGTATTTGCCAAACATCTTGTAATTATAAAACTGTTTTGAAACATGATGTTTTCTGCTGAACATTATGGTGAGGCAGGTAGAGATTATGTTATTATTCCCATTTTCCAGATGAGGACACTGAAACTCAGAGAAGTTATATACCTTGCTCTGAGTCCAACAACTAGTTAATGATGGAGCTGGGATGCAAATTTGCATTTCCTAACTCCAAATTCAGCATTCTGTTTATCTCAGAGGATAATACAGACTAAATGAAAAGGAGCAAGTCTCCCATTGCTGAAGGTAATTTGTTATATTTTTTGTTTTTATTCTCCTTTAGCATTTAATATTTCCATGTATATTTCCTAAGAACGAGGATATTCATTTCTGTAACCACATTAAGTACAATTATAAAGCTCAAGAAATTTAACATTGACATAAAGCGTATAGTCCATATTCCAATTTTCAACATTGTCCTTTTGGGCATTTTCTCCTCCATTATTAGATCCAGTCCAGGATCATGTATTACATTTGATTGTCATCGTCTCACTTTAAAAAAATGTGTTAACTTATACATAACATCAATTTCCCATCTCAACCACTCCTAAGCACATAATTCAGTGGCATTAATCACTTTCATAATATTGTACTACCACCACCACCATCGATTACCAAAGCTTTTCCATCATTCTAAACAGAGATGCTGCACTCATATGGCATTAACTACCCATTCCTGCTCCTCACTAACCCTGGTAACTTGCACTTTATTCTCTGTCTCTATGAATTTGCATAGTTGAATTATTTTATGTAAGTGGAATCATACAATATCTGTCCTTTTGTGTCTGGCTCATTTCACTTACCATGTTTCTTCAAGTTTCATTCATATGGTGGTATGTATCAGAACTTCATTCCTGGTAACATCTGAATAAAACTCCATTGGATGTATGTACCACATTTTGCTTATCCATTCATCTTTTGACTGAGACTTGGGTTGCTTCCATCTTTTGGCAACTATGAATAATGCTGCCATGAACCTTGGTCTATAAAAATCTGTTAGAATCCCTGCATTAAATTCTTTTGGCTGTTTACCTAGGAATGGGATTGCCGGGTCATAGAGTAATTCTACATTTAAATTTTTTAGTAATTGGTAATTTGTTTTCAACATTAAACCTATATGATGTCTCATAAGATATGGCTATAAATATAGCCACTCCTTGATATGTAAGGAATGGTGCTCTCACCTGAAAATGAAATTATTCCAGATGTCAAAAACTTTGGAAAGAGCAGCATTTTTTCAGACTGGAAACCAGGAAAATAAAAGGTTGAAATCAGAAGATACCTAATTTAGCTGATTCTAGCCATAGAGGGTAAAAGAAACTTGGTAAAGTTTATTAAGAGAGGGCTTTCGGACTAAGTATCTATCTTCAGACTGTAGGTGCAGATGGAACCTGTCAGAGAGAAGCTTACTACAACAGTGTCAGAAACCAGTGTGTTGTCAGCTGAATGGTTTTTTTTAATGCTTTTTTGTTTCCGTTCTACATATATAATCAGTAATTCACAATATCATCACATAGTTGCATATTCATCATCATGATCCTTTCTTAGAACATTGCATCAATCCAGAAAAAGAAATAAAAAGACAACACAAAAAGAAACAAAACGAAAATAGAAAAAAAAAGAGATTATACATACCATACCACTTATCCCCCCCCCTTTCATTGATCCCTAGCATTTCAAACTAAATTAATTTTAACATTTGTTCCCCCTATTATTTATTTTTATTCCATATGTTCTACGCATCCTTTTTTTTTATGCTTTTATACTCTGTGCTTACTTCCCCTTTTCCTCCTCCCTTCCTATTTAATAGAGTTGTGTTGAGAATTCTATCCTGCCCAAGCCATGCCAAAAGGAAAGAGGAAAAGGGGTTTTGTTCATATTTGTGTTACAGCTTATAGACCCCTGAGGATTCAAAATGGTGGTGTCAGTGGAAAGGAGAAACCTCTAGGAGACAGAGTTGGGGTAATGTGGTCAGTTGACTCTTCCTGCTGAGTAATTCCCCCTTCCTTGGATGAAACATTGGAGGGATGTGGGATTTTTACTTTTGTTTTTTATTTCTCCCTTTAAAAAAGAGTATCTCTGAAAAGAATATTGTCAAGAAAGAGCACATGATATGTGGGAGAATTGAGGCAGAGTGACAGGGTAGTTGGGAAGGAGGAAAAATTAAGAAATCATTATTTTCTAGACACAGGATTTTAAAAATATATTGATAATAAAACAGTTTATAGGATAAATAAAATTTTTAGAATGAGTATTTTCCTCTATTGATGTCTGCTCTTTGAACTTTCAGAACTCAAAAAGAATATTTTTTAAACTTAAAATAAAATTGTGGGTGTGCAAGGGTAGTGCAGCGGTAGAATTCATACCTGCCGTGTGGGAGACTCAGGTTTGATTCTCAGTTTATGCACTTCCCAAAAAAGGAACAAGCAAAACAAACAAACAAAAAAAGCAAGCAAAAATTTGAAAATGGGGTGGATCATGTGGCTCAGCAGGCAAAGTTCTCACCTGCCCGCTGGAGACCCGGGTTTGATTCCCAGTGCCTGCCCATGCAAGAAAAAAAAGAAAAAAATTCAGGAAAAGGTGCTGCGATAACAGAATATTAACATGGAAAAAGAAGGAAATATGGCCATGCTATACAGCATACAAAATAAATAAATTGTGTTTGAGAAATTCTATGTTTTGCTATTGAAAAATTGGAAATATCTTCCAAAAAAGAAGAAAAGCCATCTGAAATATTCGTACATGGAAAAACTGGCTGAGGCATTTGCTCTCTTTTTTTAAAAAAATATTTTTACTGACAAATCTTCACACATACAGTCCATACATGGAGCACAATCAATGGCTCACGATATTATCACATAATTGTGTATTCATCATCATGACGCGATTTTTTTTAGAACATTTGTATCACTCGGGAAAAGAGAGAAAAAGAAAAAAGAGAAAACTCATATATCCCATACCCCTTTAACCCTCCCTCTCATTGACCACTAGTATTTCAGTCTACCCAATTTATTTTACCCATCATGCCCCTATTATTTATTTTTTTATCCATATCAAAAAGAATATATTTTTTTTTTTTTTAGAGAGAGAGGGAGTAAGTGAGAAAGAAGGGAGGGAGCAGAAAGGTTATTTTTATTTTATTAGTTTTTGTTTGCTTGTTTGTTTTTTTTTACATGGGCTGGGGCCGGGAATCGAACCGGGGTCCTCAGGCATGGCAGGCAAGCACTCTTGCCCGCTGAGCCACCGCGGCCCGCCCTCAAAAAGAATATTTTTAATGTAAGTCTTTGAATACTGCACGGTATAGCTCTCAAATGTAAAGGTAAAATAATTTTCAGGATACACTTCTGTTTTTACCAGCTGAAGAGAAGAAAAAATTAAGAGCTTTATTTGTTTGTAGATTTCTAACTTAAAAGTTGGGGACTTTTCCTGTTTTATTGATTAGACCCTGAAGTCTGGGGCAAATAGTGATTACAAAAACATCTACTTCATAGCGACTGGAATCAGAAAGCATATAACTTTAAATCTTTAAATATCACAGAAAGAGAAAGAAAGAAGAAATAAATAAACAAATCTAAAGATACGGTGATTAGAATACAGTTTTCTTTTCTGATCAGATAACCCTGAAATCTATAAAGGGGTTGAAAGATTATCATTGACTGGTAAGAATGAGAATACCATTGAATGAGAATATTAGACTACATTTTAACAACATTAGCCGATATTTTCCTAGCCTATATAAATTGTCATTGGAGTTCTATTTATATGGTGTTATTGGTTAATCATCTGCTTAACCTTGGCAGTAAAATGAAGCCTGTAGGACTAGAAAATTGTTTATATTTAACACTGTGGGGATCTATCCCTCTATCGGTACATGTTGTAGGTTGGCACTTATATGCAGACTAGCCAGTTAGCTATATTTTTCTTTGTTTCACCTAAGCAGAATGGTGAAACCAATTTCTTGTGTATAAATCTAAGAAGAAATAAAGGATTCACCAATACTATCCAACTAAACGTGCAATTCCAATTCTACCAGGATGACCAAGCATATTTTTATATATTACAAGTGTACTGCAGTTTATTTTTAAAGAAATCCTTCCTGGGCATAAGAGAGGAGGAATCATGAAGACGACAAGTTACTTATCCCACTATTCTCCGGCAGAATGTTCTCCTGTTGCTGTTTCTGCAAAGAGAACAAACAGAGGTACCCAATTAATTTCTTTGAGTAACCAAATATTTAAAACAATTGAATACACAAATATCTTTCTGCGACCTTCATTTGTAGGCAAGGTAACCATAGAGAATCAATAAATAAATTGCCCAATCACTTGTAAGAGGAATGTGTTTGTCACAGGGCTGTGTCACTCACAGCACACCTGACTGGCTTTCTGTCCTTGAGTTACCCTAACCCAGGGTCTGTTCTTTCCCACACCCACCTGGAGGCTTTGCTTTCTCCTAAGGTCCTGGAATAAGTCTTATCTATCATTAATTTCAAATCAAGTTAGATTTGTTACTGACCATTCTTGCACCCTGTGGTCCCAACTGCTGATTGGGTTCATTTCCTATCTTCAAATTACACCACTGACTAAGCTTCCTGCCAGTTTCTCCACATTTCATGTTCTTCTCTGACACTTACTAGCCTTATCCTAATTTCTAAATGCTGTCCTGTTAGATTTAGGTGAATGGCATGCACATGAGTCATCTCTGTTTACTTATTTTACCAATTATTTGATAGGCATCTTTGATTTGATTTGTACTTATGATCTTCCTCCCCTCTCCCTAAAACACTAGTGTCCTAATTCTATTCCTACCTTGGGATCCATGTCTCATTGTGCTTGACCTATATACTAGGCAGAATATTGTCTACCCCAAAGATGCCCAAGTCCTACTTTCCAGAGCCTGTGACTATATTTGGTTACATAGTAAAAGGGAATTAAAGTTGCAGATGGAGTTAAGTTTGCTACTCAGCTGACCTTAAAATAGGGAGATTAACCTCTATTATCTAGGTAGACCCAATGTAATCACAAGTCTTTAAAAGTGGAAGAGAGAGCTAGAACTTGGAAGTCAGAGAAAAAGGTGTAAAGATGGAAGCAAAACCAAAGAGATGCTACTTTGTTGGCTTTAAAGATGGTGGAAGGGGGCTGTGAGCCAGGAAATGTGGGTAACCTCTAAAACTAGAGAAGACAAGGAGATGGATCCTCTTCTAGAGCCTCCAGAAAGGCTCACTGCACTCCTGACACTTTAATTTTTGCACAGTGAGACCCGTGTAGTGCTTCTGAATGCAGAACTGCAAGATAATAAATTTGTATTATTTTAAGCCACTAAGGTGTGGTGATTTTTTTACAGCAGCAATAGAAAACTAATACACTTTAGGATTAGAAACTCTTAGATATGCCTTCATATTCAGACCACAGCCTTTGGCTGACACAGGATGTTCTCCTGTTCCTCTATTCCTAGGCTTACCCCAATTTATCCATTCTATCATCGCTCCAGACCTTAGAATGAATATCCATTAGGTGCAGTATGGTGAAATAGAAAGAATTTGCATGGGAATCATAGCCAGATTTGACTGCCAATTCTGGTGCCGTCATGTTCTAGCTGTGTGATTTTAGATAAATCACTTAACCTTTCTGAGCTTCAGATATACTTCCTTTATCTACAAAATGGTTATAATGGTCATCTTACTGTGAGGATTAGTGATAATATCTATAAATGCATCTAACACAATGAATTGTACACGTTAGCTATTCAGTAAGTGGTAGCTATTAATAGGGCATTTTAATTCTTCAGATCATCATTTCATTTTCCTAGTAGGAATTATTTTTAAGCAAGGCTTGTTTTAAAGTTGGAAAATAAACAGGTAATAAAACATGAAAGAAAAAATTGGTGAGGCATTTTACTTATACTACTTATTGATGAATAAGGAATCATAAAACTGTCAAACATGTCCAATATTTTTTTTTTGAGAGACCCTGAAGCAGGTATGGAAAGCACCCAACAGACTGAGTTAATTTTGAAATATGTACTGTCCTACAGTAGACAGGGAATAGAAAGATATTTGTTCTGTTGAATAATAATCTAAGTAACTTGAAAGCAATTTGAGAGATCATATGCATGTGTTCTTTTTCCCTCAAAAGACTCTCTATTCTGTGGCCTAAGTCTACTTCGTCATGTCATCATGTTATCATGAAAGCCACCAAAATATCTCTAGAAAACTGGAAGTTATTAACCATGTAAAACTACTTATAATAAAGATATGATCTTAGAAAAAGAAACAAGGAAAAAAATGAATGCAAAGAATGTGAAAGTGACACAAACATTGTAGTAAAACTTGATAAGAAGAAGTAGCAATTTCCTCTGAGAGTCTCAAAAAATTCTTCAAGAAGTAATACTAGTGGTTGAGGACCTTTACATACTCAGAAAAACAGGACAGCCCTCCTAAGGCAGTACCTTCTGAGTTTAACTACAGAACTGTCAACTCTAAAATATTCTAAACCATGGTATTTAGAAATCATTGCATTTAAATAAAATAATGCCGTTTTGTCATATATTTGTTAACAAGACTCAAGTCTGCTAACTTACAGATTTAAAATGTATTTCTAATTGTAAAATTGTAAGCAATCAAAGAACATAAGTTAAAAAAAGCAAAAACAAAACATCTTTTATTAAGAAACAGGAGTAATTATCATTAATCAATTCCTGCTACAAGATTCTTAAATCCCAAATTGAAAAAAAAGGTAAATGTTTGTAGGTAGCCCTAAGATCACAGTTTACAGGACCTGAAAAAGAAAGTAGTATCACAGCTGGAAGGACAGACGGCGCCAAACAGATAACTCCGGTTGTGGAGAAGGGTCATGGTCACCAGCAGTGAGGTCAGGAAAGCAGTTGTGAAGTAGAGTCTCCCCTGAGGATGGGAGATGCTCCAAGCTGGGACAGAAGTGGAGTATATGGCGAAATACATACTTCCCTCCTGGGAAGAAGCCAGATGCCAGGTTCAGACAGGTTGAAGGTCAGAGCGAGGCACCTGAACACACATGGTACACAGAAAGTGGGATATGAGGAAGTAAGTAGGTACTGCGTATGTCTAAGGGTGAAGGAAAGTATAAAAACAGTCAGGAACAGCATAATGTCACTCAGGTTCACTGATCAGAAGAAGAGTAGAGGATACACCGCGGAGCCTCAGAATCCAGCAGGCAATTACTTCTAATGATGAGCTGATGGCATGGCCTAGTTTCCACAATGTCACCCAGGTCCTTCTGCATAATATTTTCAATTCTTAAAGTGGTCAGGCCTAGCCAGGTGGACAACAGCGTGTGACTTGGCAAGCAGCAACCCCATGATTTGATAATACAAAAACAGAACGTCTTCAGGTGGTAGCTCCCAGAACACAGCTGAGATTCTGCCAAACAAAAATATCCTGAAATATGCTAGAAAGGCCTTTGCACAGCAAGGCTATTGGCATCTTTTGATTCTTGTCTAAGATGTTCTCTGCTTCTTCAGCCAGTGACAAAGAAGCACACACTCCAAATCAAGACATAACTTCACTTACAATGGGACAGAAAAACATATTTTAATGTCAGCAACTCTGTAATTTTTAGAAGTCTGAAAAATGGGAAAAATGAGAAATTTACCCAGAGACAATGCTTCCTTAAGTCAATTGAGAACTTTCTAATTCATCTCAGATATTGAAATTATTTCTGGAGAATGTTCTTGGATGAGCCATTCAAGCCACAAACTGCATTTATAATTCCAAATGGAGTATATTGGTGTGATGTCTTGATCTTTGGATTGGGAACGCCATAACCTCATTCCAAAGACTGATGAAAGGATTGTTACATGAGCTAGGAGTATTTGCTGTAACTTACAAAGATGAACAATATGTATATCTAGCTAAAACACAAAAGAACATCTGAAACATTGCAGGTTGATGCTACATGCAACCCACATATAATTAGAAACCATATTATTACAATTTTACCTCCTAAATATCTCCCAAGTCAATTTCTCTCTCTCTCTCTCTCTCTCTCTCTCTCTCTCTCTACATACACACACACACACATATTTGGCCTTGCTGTCACATTACTCTAGCTCAGGGCACCTTCACTTGTATTATTGGAACTGCTTTATAGTTTGCCTCCAGCCTTACCCTCCCTCATTTCTTCTCCATACTACAGTGTTTATGGGTTTTCTAAATTACCTGATCATTTCTCTTCCATGGTTAAAAGCTTTAATAGCTCCCCACTCTTCTTGGGATAAAATCCACATTCCTTAAAATAGTATAAAGGATGGTCATGATCTGTTCGTCATTTGCCTCAGTAATTTGAATTCTATATTCCCCAACGAATTCTATATCCCAGCCCCAGTGAACAACTTTCAGCTCCAGCTCGCCATGCTGTCTCACCTCTTGATCTTCTACTTTATATTCTCTCTTTCTGTAAAATTCCTTGTTACCTATCACCAATTCCTTTCCCCCTTCAACTTTCATGGCTAAGTTTTACTCATCCTTCAGGTTTGGGCAGACAATATTTATTGGTCAACCAGTATTCATGTTTTCCTCTTCATCCTTTGCATATTGCTGAGCTACATTTTCTAGTTTCCCTTGCAGTTAAGTGTGGCCATGTAGCAAAGTAAAATGCTAGCAGAAGTGATGTGCCACATTCAGGCCTGGATCATAAAAACCTGCTGCAAGCAAATCTTGCTCTACTTCTCCATACATCATCTAGCTAGAAAGGACTCAAGATTTTGAGGAGATCAGAGTCCTAAGATGAAAGGTGCCTGTGATCTTCATTTGACTGTAACGTGAACAAGAAATAAATCATTTTTGTGTTAAACTGCTGAGGAATTGTTACACGATTGTAATATGATTACTTGTTTGCATTCCTTTCTTTAAACAACACAACATCTTAGCTCAGGTATAAATTTCTTTGGGAAACCTTCTCTTACTGGCAATATCTGTCTTCTGCACTCTACTATAAGCTCAATGAGGGAAAAGACCATTATCTTAGTCACTTTTGTATTTTCAGTTCTTGTTACAGTGTCTGTATACACCGCTTGGTGGACACCCAAAAATATTTGTTGGGTTTTAAATTAATGGACTTCATAATGAAACAGAAAATTCAAATTTGAATTTTTAAAGGTCAAATTCAAAAGATTAAATGGAAAAATACACTTAATTTGTTTAAAGAGAGTGGAAATCATGAAAAAGTAGAAAGTATTTATATCTAAACAAGCAAGCAAGAATGCAACTTGAAATACAAAATCAGAATTTTAGGGACAAGAAGTTAATAAATATTGAGGTTTATCCATCACTTTGGCATTCTGGATGGTCTGCTCTTTGATTTTGTTCAGAAGAGAAAACCATGATAAGGATATCAGTCACATGGAGTGTCAAGAAGCTTGAAAAGCTGAAATAACCTCTGATTTTCTAATCAGTTTTTAGAACTCCAGGCATTTCAAACCTGTTCAAAGTGGCAGGTGACATGCCTGATAATGGTTGGAACACTTTGTTACAAGACCACAACAAGAGAATAGCTGTCTACTTATGAGAAAAAATGTTACCAGGAGAAAGAAACTTGTCTTTTCTATCCCATTAATATGAAGTAATTTGTACTTCTTGGACAAATCGTGGATCACCATCTTTGGCCAAGATTTTTATGTGTGTGAAGCAGTCACCAAGGTTTCCCTTACTTAGGATATGCCGGACTTATCCTAATTAGATAGAAATTAGGTTCATAGAAATAGTTCTGGAAATGGCCAAATGAATGAATTTTCTGAAAGAAAGTAGGAGTGGCAGGGGGAGAGGGAGAGATCACCTGCTAACATATCATGTATGTGAACAGAGAACTTAAGGTTCTCATGCTTCATGGGTCTCTCTCAACTAGAAGAAGTTATAATGTTGAGTTTAGGTCCCTACCTCACCTGTTTGCTAAAGGCATGCAGAAAACATGGCTTCACATTGTATATTCAAGGTAAACACCATTAAATGCCTGCCCCAAATCCATTTCCTTGTTTTTTCCTTACTAATAGAAGCCTGATTTTGTTTATGCCCAGCCCCAGATGATGAAGCATGATTGGTAAAGCTAATTATGACAACTTTTCTCTCCTTTCCTAGTTTCTCTTGCAGCTCATGGTGGCTTTTTGTCTTTTTGATAAAAGGGACCTGTGCTACTGGCAACGTTCTTCTTTGCCTACTACACCCCTATTCTTTCTACTTTGAATACAAATTTCAGAATCTAGAGCTTCAGGAGTTAGTTTGCCACCATGAGGCAATAAGCATGAGGATAAAATCCAACACACTTTGGGTGATAGAACCGAAAAATAGAAAGAACCCAGGTCCTTGCATTGTTGAGTAGATTGATACCAATAAAGATAAACCTATCTCTAAGTTTTCAGTAATATGAGAAAAATAAACCTGTATTTGTTTGTCTTCATTAGTCAAATTTTTAAAGATGTTAAAAAAACTTGACCAATACACAAAGAAAGAGAAGAGAGTAGAAAATATCTTTAAAACCCACCTCGTATCAGAACATATAACTTTCTCTCACTGATAAGCCAAAATAGAATCTGGGATACAAGACTTATGTGTATTTGGGTGTTCAGTGTAATGATAGAACGATGGCAACAATGAGTGCTAAGTACAAACCATTTAATTAGGAGACACTTTTGCTAATTATGTAAGAAAAAGCTTATGTGAATTAAAAAAAAAGTTTATAGGCAAAAGCACAGTTACAAAAACAAAGATACTCTGTGGGATGGGGCTGGTAGTCAGACAGATAATACCAGAATGCTGAGATATTCTTGTATGCAAGAATCAAAAACAGGACTGTTTGTTAAGTCTGGAGAGCCAGGTAGACTCAGCTGTATATCTAGAGAAGGTATGACACTGACAGATAGTTGTCCAGAAAGTTTTGATAAAGTCATGGTTATTATATTCCTATCAATCTATTTTTGGCATTTGAGTTTGACGGTTAATTCTTACTTTTGGGGGGATTCAGAGCCTTGGAACCTCCTCATCAAATATCCTTCAGAATTAGAGGTAGAACTAGCTGAACCATTGAACTGACCCAGGAAAAGCAAATGTTTGGAATCAGAAAATCTGGATTTGAGTCAGTGCACTGACATAGTGCTCATTGACCTTGAGAAAAACCACTCACATTTTCTGATCCTCAGTTTTCTCGATTGGACCTTGAATATAATAATAATTTCCTCTTGTTCCTTTCAGGGATATTTTGAGGCTGAGTTCAGACAATGTATGGGAGATCTTTCTGTATACTGTTAAATACTATTAGGATGTTATTTATTATGAAGGTGAAGGCACCCAATGTGGTATCTGGTTGTTATTTAGGAATTACTAACCCTATTAATTATTTCCTTCCAGAAATCTCAGCAGTCTCTTGAGCACTGCCATTCTAAAAGCATCACTGGCTGAGTTCAGGGAGTAAATAGAAATCTATGGTCCAATTGGTGGAGTCATGGTTATATGATGAGCTAGTTCTCTTCTGGTAACTCCTCAATATTCTCGCCAACCTGGGGTGTGATTTTCAACTCACAAACTCCTGCCATCTCTCAGAGCTTGAGATTTTTAGTGTGGGAAGAAAAGTCTAGGAGCCTTTTGCCTTCTTGGCCTTGAAAAGAAGAAAATAAGATTGCTTTATTGAAGAACTGTTCACTGGTCTGACAAAGGCTTGACATTTATTATTTAAAAAATATACTTATCAAGAAATGTTTTGGGTATATAAAAATTTATAACATATCACATAAGGAACATTCATATATCCATCATCCACATTAAAAATTAAAACACCAGAAATACAATACAAGCCTATGCTACTTCTTCCAGATTGAATGCCAGTATCTTGAATTTTTTTATCGTACAATGCTTTCTTTTCTCTGTATTTTTGCTGCTAATCAAAATCATTTCTTTATAGGAAAAGATCTTACTAGACTATCACAGTTCTATGATTCAGTATTCCTTCTTCATCTTCTGTTTAAAAGGCTATAGCATTTCTTTTTTAAATTGTAAGCTTCTCAGTATTACACACGTTTTGACATCTTAAGAACTCAGTCTGTTGGGATATATATAAATAAATTTTTGGTGAAAAAATAAAGCACTAATACTCATTATCTTTATATATTTCAGACCGTCTCCTCTGCTCCTCCCCTATTCCTGAACCTCTTCCCCCTTCGTTATTTGCATCGGTATGTGGACTTCTTGTTCCCACCAAATGAGTCAGTCGTGATAGAACGGATGTCAATGTATCCTGGAAAAAAGATGCCATACTGTCTTGTAAAGTCACAAAAAGCATCAGTTTGAGCCAATACTGAAAAAAAAATGGGAGAGCTCACATAAGTCTGGATTTCTGGCTGCTTCTGAAAAACTGAAAATTCTGATAACACAGTGCCCACATTCCCACATGGCAGTAATCAACTTGAATCAAGTAGCAGCTGCCTCTTATAGATGGGGCACTCTCCATTTTACCATATTCCTACCACTCCCTTTTTCTCTTTGAGATTGAAAACCATATCAGTTGCCATTTATTATCATGCTTGGACTGCTGATGTTTCTCACGGTAGAGAAAAAGTGTTTTCTTTACTCATATCAATACTATCAAAAGTTGTGAACAAAAAAATCAGTTTAAAGCTACCACAAGGGTTGTTTTTGCACCCTGCCTGTCTCACTCTTTTACATTATGTACCTAGCCCTGAAAACATTTGTGTTTTTGACCCTGATAAAGGATTTAATTTTGCCATTTATCGAGCTTAAAAGACACCTAGTTCTTTAAACAGGAGTAAGACCATAAAGTGGCAATGCCAAGGCATTGTTTGGGACTTTCACTCACTCCTGTAATTCATCATCCCCGCCAGTTTGAAGCCACTTTCAAACACAGAACTTAGGAAGAGGTAATGTGCTTTCTTCACAATCACAACTTATGAGAAGTCCCCTGGTTACCCTATCAATCAGATTGCTGCCTTTAAGGCCCTCCTCTGTAGAAATTTACTCTGCACCCCAAGCCCCTGCACACTAACCACCAGCTTCTTCCCCTGTCTCAGTCATATATGCTTTTAACCTAGGCTTGAGGCCATGAGTGTGGAAAATGAGACAAGAGAAAGGTTGGGATAGAATAAATGTCAAAAGACTTCCAACATAAACTATAATTTCAAATTAAGGGATGAGTTACAGGAATCCACACATAATTGACAAGATTGACCATTTGCAAAATAAATCCACTTTAAATATGATATATAAAGTGCTGCTGGTGAGATCAAGGTGTCTACTTTCCTAACATCTCACCAGGGAGCCAATCTAAAATGTGATAATGAAGGATAAGCTCTAACCTTGGAAATTATAATGAGACATAAGATTGTAATGTCCAAAATGCTTGGTGGACTAATAGAAAATATTAACAAGGAAGAGGGGAAATAAATTGTGAATCTTTAGATAGCAGCATCCAAGGAAAAAAAGTACTGTGTCTAGTAGATGGGTACAGGAATTCCACCTGCTAGCGAGGTGTTCTCTGGATAGGAGCAGGTATAAATCTTCTGACTTTTACATAAATTATTCAAATACCTTCTCTCTGGCTTCATGCTTAACAAGAATCTTCTAATTATTATTCTGGACTGACTGTGTCTTAGCCAGTGGACATGAAAAGTACTCTCTGATGTATGAATATTTGATTACGCACAACTGGTACTCTGGGTGTACTTTCTCAGTATTACTCATGACCCCAGCCTTCCTAGATATGATACACCAGTCATCTGTTCTATTGAAGGCTACATGGAAAGTGAGGTGCAGAGGAGGAAATAAAATGTTATGGATGTCTCAAGGTATCAACCCTAGCCTCTAGTGACTGCTCTGGTAGCTGCTAGAACCCATCACTTCCCACTTCTTTCCAAGGCCGTTCTGCCATCTTTATTGTAAGAGAGGATGGTGTTAAGAGAAAGCTACTGAAACAAAGATAAATATATTCTTGGTATCTTCACATAGAATTCAGCCTGTCTTTTCCTATAGCAATAGTATTATGAACTGTGGATAAATGTCGCTGAAATGGTACTGAGAGAACCGTACTTAAATCATGTTTTTTGATAGATTGGTCTAGATTTTTAATTAGTCTGGAACACTAAGTACTACTGGAAAACATATTCAATACTTAAAAATATGTATGTACATATGAAAATTTGGAAACAGCCTGTTTTTGAATCTGGGAAACATCTTTATCACTATTTAAACTGTTGTCCATCATTAATTCATAGTCATCCTGCTTTGTTATCTTATGATTTAGAGTAGGAGGAATTAATGCTCAGTTCAGAATTGACTCTTAAACTGTAAGAATGTTTCATTCATTAACTAGTATTTCTTGAACATCTACCATGTATCAGGTATTGTGCTTAGGTATTGTGATTTCGAAATCATTCTGAAATGATTAAAACAGAGAGGTGCCTGTTACATGAAACTTGGAATCTAGTAGGGAATACAGATACTAAGCAGGTATCAGAGTATCAGTATGTATAGTATTAGTATTGGCTTATATAGTACCAATAATTAAAAACACCTTTGTTGAACCCGATAAAGGAGAGAGAAGGAAGTATGCTAAATAAAAGTATAATAAGGGAACATGACCTAGACTGGGAGCTAGGGAAGACTAAGGGAGGCTAGTCTGGGGTCTGAAAGATCTGTAGAAGTTAGTTAGGTAAACAAGTAAGGAATGAGTATATTTGTTAAAGGGACCAGTATCTGCAAAGCACTTGAGGTGAGAAGGAGCTTGAAGTATTGCAAGAACTGAAAGGAAGCCAGTTTGGCTAGAGTAGATTAGCTTGAACCAAGGCAGGAGTGGTAGGTGAGAGACAGATCAGGCAGGGTATTGTAGGTCATGTTACAAATTTTAGACTTCACTCTAAACCAATGGGAAGCAATTAGAATATTTTAATCAGAAGATTGACATTAGATTTAAACTTAGGTCCAATTTCTGGCCTGTGGTGACCTCACAAAGCTGTGGGTATCCCCCCCAAATTATTCTGAAGGTATCTGCCTCTATTTACTATACTGCAGCCCACAGCATTATATATAATACGTTTTCATGCTGCAACCACTTTGAAACACGTTTTGAAGTCCATTCTTGGAATGAGCACTTAAGATATAGGATCATTGTATCCCCATTGCCACCTAGAAAAATTGACTTTAGCTCTAAGGGATGAATACAGTGACTGTTTTCTTTATTTCATTTTTAATATTTAAAAATCTAAATTATTTATCAATTTTTCTAGCCTCTAAGCTCCTCTATAGAAGTTTGACAGAAGTTCAGAAACTATGTCAATTCTTTCAGGCCACTAGGAATTCATTTAAGGAACTGCAGTGGCAATTTATTAGCAAACTGGCAAGGAAGTCTGTTTTCTTATCTTTGTATTTGTTTCTGCATTTGGCCCATTCTGCCAAGTGGGAGTTACTCATAGCCTGAAAGAGTAAATGCAGCTTCCAAATTGCTTAACCTGTGCTGAGTGAGAGATTGTACTGGGACAATTTGCTTCATTATAAAATGTGTTATATTATAAGCATATCCAGAGACTCTTTGGCATCAGTCTCCTTTAAAATTTTAAATAAATAACAGTATCTAAATATAATTCAAACATACCCCAGACTTGTGCTATTGTCTTTTTGTTGCATGTGCAGAGCTGTCTCTGGTTATCCAGAAAGCTCAGCCTACAGAAATAGTATGCGTGTTGGGGGAGTGGGGGGTGGGGTGGACAGAACAAGATTTTGGCCCTCTATTGCAAACTGCTGCCTTTTAAATGATGCACACATGCTTGGTCCATCTGTCTTCAAGGACTCGGCAGAATAGTCAGTAAAACTTTTTATTCAGTGTTCAAAGCTGAATTGCCAAATATTAACAACCCATTTTATTTATAACTGATTCTCCAATGTAGAAAAAACAGGTGGTTCAGAAGAACTCAATAGTAGCTAAATTTCAAAGGTCAGTTGCTGCAAGTGTGGAATAAGAGAAAGCATTTTCTGTTCATATTCTTCCTGCAAAATTGTTTGCCTGTGACTCTTCACCAACCATGATACTGGTACAGAAGTCTGTCCAGGTCCTCTCTCGAGTGCCTCTCCAGCCAAATCGTCATTATTCAGGAAGTTTCCTATGCTGCAGACTTTGAAAAATGTCCTCCTGGTCCTTCATTTCCTTCCTATTTGGTCTTGCTCTGAATTATTTTTTAGTGAAGACTGTTTGAATTAAACCCCTCCTAGCTTACAAAACAATGGCTGCAGTGGTGAAAGATTCCAGCTCTGTGGATTGTCAGTAGGCAAGATAATTGTGGGCATACAGGATTTTTCTTCTGTTAGTTCCCCATTCTCTGGACGTGAGAAGTCCAACAAGCTTCTAGGAAATCAAGAATAAAGGAAATGCCAGGAGATGGCTTAATTTCTTTCACATTTTCAAAATGGGAATGTTGGAATGTTGTTTTTTGGCTGCCCCGTGTCCCTTTTTTTCTTCTTTTCATAACAACCCAGATTTTTCTTGTGGGAAATAACCTCTTTTCCAATTGGAGTGGGACATCAGTTAGGGTTCCATGATGAACCCTAGCCAAGGGGTTGGCATGTAATTCAGTATAACCAATATATTCCCACTTCCTGGATAAGCATCAAGAAGACTGAATTTATGTGGAGTTCATTCTCTCCAGTATGGAAAACTTGAAGAGCCATCAATTTATTCTCACTACTGAGATTCCCAGAACTGCTCTGGATCTTGATTGTATTGAACCTGGTTATTTAATTTTCTTTGTTTAGTCCTTTCAATGAATTCCTTTTTATTGCTTAAGTTAGCTAGAGTCAATTTCTGGCTGTTTTCAAATAGAGAACCTAATTGACAGAAATGTTCATTTTAAACTGATGAATGTGACGTACTACAAAATTCTAGGGTCTTGGGTAGTCATTACTATTATTTGCCAAATCCTTCCGATCGCTCTCCCACTTATGTGGTAGAACTGTTCTTACTAGTCCCCTTTGAACTTAGGTATGCCATGTTGCTTTCTTCGTCCAAAGAAATTTGAATGGAAGTGATATGTAGCACTTCCAGGTGAAAACTTTAAATCCAGTGTACAATTTGCCACTGTTCTTGTGGACCAGAGAAGTTTGTGTCCTGAAGTGTGAAAATGATATAAACTTTTTTTTTTAGCATGGATTAGACGTTGGGATTGTGCATGTATGCATGGAAGACAAATGAGTATATTTAATGTACAGGTAATGAAATATCTATCATATCCTTAGAAAAAATGCCACCTCACCTTCTCACATTTATGCTTGAGTACAGCCCTTTTCTGGGGGGCGGGTGTTGAACGAATGGACTAAACTGTAAGATATTTTCAATATTCTTATATATAGTGTTCTTTATTATAGGTTTACTGTAAGTAAATGATTTTGGATAGTTTTTTTTTTTTAAATAACTATAGAAGGTAAAATTTGCATATACTAATATGTACCCATTGGAAACATACAGTTCATGAGTTTTAACACCTATATACAACTATGTAACCATTGTCCCAATCAAGATAGAGAATAATTCATCATTCCAGAAAGTTCCCAGGTGTTTCTATGGTTGAGCACTACAAAGGCCAACTGACATTAGTGTTCTGACCATCACTGCTTTGGAATTATAGAGAGGCAGTTCAGGGCAGCACTTCTCACCCTTTGTGCACAGGATCACCAGGGGAGCTACTTAAAATGCTGAGGCAGTCCCATGGCTGGAGCCAGGACACTGCATTCCTTGCAAGCTCAGGCCACACGCTCAGGTCTGGTCCAAGTTTATTGTATTGCAGTCAAGGGAACTGAGGCTGAAAGCATTGATGTGGGTGCCTTGTGAACCCTGGTGTTGAGACTCTTGGCCTACTGACAATCTGATGCATGTCTCTCCCAGACTCTTTCTCTTCTTTATCTCCACCCCAACCCTGAATCCCAAACAAGAAATGTTGCCATAGTAACATTTCCTTCTTCTTTCTCTTCTGAGTGTCCCAATGAAGTCTCTAGTGAGGTAGATATAAACTTTTACGTTAATCTATTGAAACTGAAGGTTTTTTTTGCTGTTGTTTAACTCAACCTATTCTGTCTAATACAAGAATGATCTTAGAGGATGTAGAAAAACAGGTGGTTATTTCTGGTTGTCATAAAGGACAAAACGATAAAGGATGTTTGACTATCTCACTAAGTCAGAGTGGTTAGACTAGAAATATAAGGGAAATGGAAAAGATTAGTATATCTTGGACTTGAATAACAAATAAACCCTACTAAGAGGAAATGGGATAGAGTATCTAAATTAGTTTTTTTATGTTAACTAAATATAAATAAAATTATAAACTGAGATCATTCAATATGAATGCTAATAAAGCTAAAAACCTGTATTATTTAAAGTCATCCCATTAATACAATACAACAATTGATATTATTTAGCACTGTGAGTGTGGTACTGAATGCATTGAGCTTGGTCTACCATTTCTACCACGTTCCATATGATGACTCAGGTCACCCACGTCTTTTCTTTATTTGAAACACTTCACAATCATCATTTATAGAGGACACAATGATGTCATTTGGCCTGCTTTTGGTGTAAGTGTATAGTTTAAGTATTAAGGCATCCTCTTTTTTTTTTTCTCATTAACTAACCACAATTAAACTAGTACTTCTTGACATCAATATGATGATAAATGCAGGTCAAGAAATAGAAGTAATGTGGCAGTCCACAGTTATAAAGAGATCATTTAAATTATATTTAATTTATTTACATTGATTTTTAAAAGGTCATTATTAAAATTAAAGAACAACATTAGAATAATTATCATATGGAACTTAAGGGCCTCTGAGAATAGACTTGTAGACTACCAAGGGCTGCATACGCTAGTCTGAGAAACATTGCACTTGATAAAAAAAATCAAAATTTCAGTAGGATATGGCATGTCTCACAACACTGGACATCCTTATGGATGGACAAGATAATGAAATTATTAAAATTTGCAAAATTAGTTCATATTTATTAATTGGTCAGTATCAACCTAGGTGTCTGGTAGCATGGCTCAAAGCTCTAATCTTAGATTTGTTTTGCTCTGTTATTTCACCCAAGTCACAAATAAAAATACAGAATATGTGTTAAACAAATATATAAACCATGAGCTAGGGATGAAACCAAGTATGTTGTATAATGAAGAAAGATGCAGAACAACCTCTAACCACCCCCCACCCATGATTTGATTCATACGTCATCAATATTTATTCCACTCACTAGCCCTCCTGTTTAGAATCATGTACTGACCTACAGAAGACCACTCAACTTCATTTCTGTTATTCTTTCCAACAATACAGCTATCTTGATTTTTGGTAATTTCCTTATACATATTTGCTGTCTTTCCAATTGTCTAATTTTTCAGTTTCTTGACCTCCTCCCTTCCAATGACCTTGTCTTCCACCTTACTTCAGCCAACTCTAGGTCATATTTACACCTTGTCATTACAAATAGCAATCTTCTGCACAATCTCAGTTGCAAGCTTTCCATTTTGACTATCACCTCCTCTAACCGTTCTGGCTTATTTCTCACAGTACCTTGACTCCAACAATCCTTTGATACCACCAGGACCAATAAAGCCTCTATTGTACTACTCTTCGTTATCTTTCATCCCTCATATCTTTACTTCTTTTGTTACTCAGTTTGAATTCTATGCTCAGTCATTTTACTAACTCTCTTGCCTATTCCCTCAGTCCCTTTCCCTTCTCTTACTATATTATTCTCACTTGACTCTGATCCTGATTAAATGTGGTTTATGCCTATTGCATGCTTTTACTTATTTAGTTGACATGACTAGAAAAAACTACACACCCACACTGAATGGTCTCAATGTTCATGATCATTAACAATTATGTGGGCCCTTAGTGCTGCCTCACAATTATACTTCTATTTTCTTAAACTTTTTGATAACTATTTCTTCTTTCTCTTTAAACCTCCAATACCTCCTCCTTCATTTTTACTCTTAGCTGCTGACCTTGCTTTCTTTTTTCCCTGAGAAAGAGAGACAATACTTACAGAACTTCCCCAAACCACCTTTACTATACAACCTAATGCATCAGTGTCCATATATTCTACTTTCCCCCCTTTACTATTTATGAACTCTATGGGTTTCTATATAAGGGTAGTCTCTTGTTCACTAGATTTTTCCACCTCTCTCCTATTCAAGGATATACTCCAACTATTCTCCCACTTCTCAGGCATCATTCATTTCCTCCTTTCCACTGGATTATTCCCAATAGCAAACAAACACACAGTTGTGTTTTTTTTCTTATCTCAAAACAAAAATAAAAACAAACAAACAAAACATCAAAAAAAAAAACAAACACTTGACATCACTTCCTCTTTAGTTTCCTAATCATTTCTATTCTTTCTTTTACAGCAAAATCCTAAGAAAAAGATATTGATACACTCGATCTTCAATTCCTCTCTTTCTATTTTTTCTTGAATCTACTCTAAACAGGCTTTTGTTCTTGCCATTCCACTACAATCACTCCTCTCAATTTCATCCATGACCTCAAGTCCTCATCTTCTTAGGCTATCAGAAGCATTTGATAGAGTTAAGCATTCCCTCCTACATGAAATAATTTCTTCATTTGGCATGCAGGACGTACACTATTGCTTTTTCAACTCCCTCATTGACTGCTCCTTTTCACTCTTTTCCCCCCTCCTGGTTATTAATCACTTCTTTATGCTGAAATGCACTAGAGCTCAATCTTTGGACTTCTTATCTTTTCTATCTATACTCATCTGGTTGGTGATCTCACCCAATATCATGTCTTTAAATATCAACTAAATATTGGTGATCCACAAAATAACATCCATAGCTCAGACCTTTCTGCTGAATGCTTGACTAGAATATCCAACTGTCAACTAACAGCATCAAAACATTAACAGGTCCTGGATGGGCCACAGTGGCTCAGCAGGCAAGAATGCTTGCCTGCCATGCCAGAGGACCCGGGTTCGATTCCCATGTAAAAACAAAAAACAAACAAACAAAAAAAACATTAACAGGTCCGTAGGGTGCACAAGTAGTTCAGGGGTGCAGAGGTGGTTCAGTGGTTAGAATGCCCGCCCTCCATGCAGGAGACCTGGGTTTGATTCCCAGACTATGCACCACCACCACCGCCCCCAAAATTAACAGGTCTAAAATCGAGTCTTGCTCTGTCTTTACTTCAAAATTTTCTCCTTCCTAAATCTTCCTCTAACAATTAATGGCGACTTCAACTTTTAATTGCTCAGGCACTTCACTCTTGTTAAAGTGTACCAGATTCCACTAACTGAATATCACTTATTTAATTGTTCTTTGTTTTAATATTTTTTTCAATTATTAATCAATTACTTATTTCTTACTTGCAGGTAAGACTACTTCTATTCTACGGTAGCTAGGACCAAGAAAGTCATCTCCACATGGAGTATATTTCTGGGACTCATAATTTAAGAGGGTTACAGGCATCTGGAGGGTATGAAGAAAGTGGCCAGCATGTCGAGGGAGAGGAAAGCCGTGTTTTAGGAGGAATAGTTGAAAAAATTAAGGATATATTTAATCTAGAGAAGAAAGAAGTTAAAGGATATGGATATCTGTTATCAAATATTTCTAGAGTTCTTCTTGGGGAAGCGTGATCACCACACTTGGCTTATCCATCCTGCTTCAGCTGGGCCATTAGAGATACGACAGTACTTTCTTTTTCTAAGAATGGATGTATTTGATAATAAGCCACTAGGAGAACATGGTACTGCAAAGCTTAGGTCATTTAATTCAAAGACATAACTTGTATATCTAACAAAACAGGAATGAAATAATATCTTGAGATGTTTTACAGTTTAATATCTTGCCATATGTCCTAAGGATTTCTTCATGATTATTACTTATGAATTTATTTACTAGCGTATAGAGGAAACCCATCGCTTCATGTCCTAAAAAAATTTTTACCTGGATGTCATCATATCTTATGAAAAAGATATGAAAGATATCTTATGAAAAGATATCTTATGAAAAAGATAGAAAGGCATCTCCTTGGTAGAGAAGCAGTTGATGGGATCATGTCCAATGAGCCAGACCTGGAGGAACCTTTTTATATCTATTCTCTTTAAGATATTGGCTTCTCTTCTGCTCAGATGTATAAAAATTTAAGAAAAGGGATCTTTCCACCAAAGTCTGACAAAAAAATGGGAGTTACATGTGATATTTGTCACAAAGTTCAGAACCTTTCACTCATATTTGTAAAAATAACCTGTTATTAAATTTTTGGCCCAGCAAGGAGAAGGGAGACTTCCCCTGAGCTTTGTCTGAGAATTTTCAAGAAAACTTCTTTTAGGACTGATAGGCCAATTTTGCAGAATGACAGCTTTTGGATTCCTATAAAAACAACTTTATCATCTTCAAGGATATTTGCCTCTAGAGCAGAGTTTCTCAATCTTGGCTGCTTTTGTAATCACCTAGAAAGTATTTCAAAATGCTTTCAAAATGCAAAACCTAGAAATATTGAAAAGTATTTCAATATTTCTAGGTTCCATCTCAGAGATTCTGATTTAATTGATCTGGACTATAGTCTCAGCATGAAGATTTTTAAGAGCTCGCAAAAAGAAATTCCAATGTGCAGCTAAGGTTGAGAACCTATTCTCTAGGGAAATTTTACTCCTTTTCTCTATTGTGGGGATAGGTGAGGGTAGGATGGGGTATGGGAGACAGTTTCAGGTACAGGCTAGATGTCACTTGGTGCAAATGCTGCTGAGATCCTTTAAACATTCAACAATTGATTGGAGTGATGGCTTTTTATATTTTTCCCAACCTTGAGATTCTGTAATTTTATGTATATTCACCACAATTCACATACATGGGATTAAAAATATATATACAAGCCCACAAATTCCACTGAGCTAAATAAATCAGGATAATTTTTGCTATATAGCTGTATGCCTACTTACTGCCTCTTTAGTGGGGGAACTATTCTTTTTTTTTTTTTTTTACTTTTTCTTTTTTTGGGTGCATGGTCCGAGAAGTGAACCTGGGTCTCCTTCATGAAAGGCAAGCATTCTACCACTGAACCACCCGTGCACCCTGAACTATTCTTTTATTCTGACTTTTTCAGTGTACTTGGCACAGTTTTAGTTTTATTAGATTAATTTTATTAGTATCATTAAGTCAAAGTGATGTTATTAGCCTGCTAAAAGAAGCTTCTTAACCAGCTGTGAGGGCTTTATACTTATGATGTTAATAGTGCACATGAATGTATTTGAGCAGGTGGTAGGAGACAGAAATTTAAACCAAATTAAAAATCTGAGAGAGCCTGTAGTACATGGGAAGTAAATGCTCATTTCCACTAGTCTAAATTATTTTTCATTATTTTCAAGGTCAAACTGGCAAATTTTTACAACTTCTACCCACAAATGCACTTCCCAGTTGATTGACTCTTAAAGCTAGAAACTCTCTTTACACCTAGGAGGCAAGTCTGCTTATTTATTGTATTAGAAAAAATCTAAATGTAGAAGTGAAAAGAATACTGGGCCTCTGTTTATTTTTATCTGAAAATAAAAATATCATGCAAATTCTTAAGCAGTTAACCTAGTATTAAATCCAGGATATTTTTTTAGAAGTCTAAATGATTTTTAAAGATTTTACGCTGAGGAAATTTAATTATTTTTATTGCACCTAAATGAAGCTTTATTATAAATCTGCTAGGTAGGAATTTGTCTACATTTTCCTTACCACTTGATAAAGTACTCTCTGGTGAAATAAAAGAAAAGAGTATTCCTTTAATGAGACCTTTACCATTCTTATTTTAGGATGAAAATATATGTGGTGCTCACTTAAAATTCTATAGTAATTTTTCCCATGGATATTTATATTTTGTCCTAACATTTGGCCATAGCATGGTGTGTTAGTTAGATTCAATTTTCAACTTGGCCAGGTGAGCATACCTAGTCTTATTGCTGCGGACATAAGCCAATGGTACGTGAACCTCATCTGTTGCTAATTACATCTGCAGTCGGCTAGGAGGCGTGTCTGCTGCAATGAGTGACATTTGACTTAATTGGCTGGTGCTTAAATGAGAGAACGCAACATAGCACAGCCTAGCAGCTCAGCATTCCTCATCCCAGGCCTTTGGAGATGCAGAAAGAAGTCACCCTGGGGAGAGTTCTTGGAACCCAGGGGCCTGGAGAGAAGACCAGCAGAGACCATCTTGTGCCTTCCATGTAAGAAAGAACCTCAGTGGAAAGTTAGCTGCCTTTCCTCTGAAGAACTAACAAAATAAATCCCCTTTTATTAAAAGCCAATCCATCTCTGGTGTGTTGCATTCTGGCAGCTAGCAAACTAGAACACATGGAGAACTTTGATATTTTTTTTTTCTTTACATGGGCCGGGGCCAAGAATCGAGCCCAGGTCTGTGGCATGGCAGGCAAGAACTCTGCCACTGAGCCACCCTGGCCCACCCAAGGATATTTTTGAAGGTAGAAAAGGTGAGACTTTCCCGGGTATTCTAAATTGTTTTAGAAACCACTGATAAACAAAAAGAAAGACACATATGAAGTTTAATAGAGGTAGGAGAGTGTGGATGAATGGCAGCAGGTGGGCACAAAGTGGGAGGTAGAGATTGTTAGGATAGGAAGGAAACATTTCTAAAACCACTACTTAGTTCTAAATATTATATGATGTGTCAATCTCTTTTCTTGGCTACAAATAGTCCCTTTTTTAAAGTGGCCTAATCTATGGGATGCAGAGAATAAATGTGCTAATTCCCTCCAGCGTCTAACAATATTTAAAATGAAGTTTAGGAGGTAAAATGGACAGAACATAGGACTTAATCATGGATCAGCTGTCATCAGGTGAGGGAGAAGAAGGGGTGAGAGACAACTAAGTTTCTGGTATGAGCAACCCAGTTGACTAAATTCTTCTCACTTAAATGAGAAACAGAGCTCAGTTTTGGGCATGTTTTTTTTTTTTTGAGGTTTCTGCAAAACATTCAATGTAGGTTTTCAATAGCTACATATATCTGGAGCACAGAAAAGAGATGTGGGCTAGAAATATCTATTTTTTAATCACTAATGCATAAACTATTTAATGCCATGGAACCATGTAGATCATACCATCTTAGAATATATATGTAGGACCTAGAATAGTCTTGAGGCAGTTCAACTCCTCTTGTGGAGAGAAGGAGGAACAAAAAGGAGTGTCAGAGAAGCAGGACAACAAAGAGATTGAGACATAGAAGCCAAGAAAAAAGCAGTTAGAAAAAAGGAGGAAGGTCAACTGTATTGAATGCCCTTTGGGAAATCAAAAACGAAGACTGAAAAGTGTCCATTGGATTTAGCAATCTGTTGGACAATGGAAGCCTTAGCAAGAGAAGTTTCAGTGTAATCGTAAGAACAGAAACCAGATTGGTGTGGACTGGATGTTGAAAGGGAAATGAGGAAGTTTAAATGACTTGGAGACACTTGACTGTAAAAGGGAGCAGAGACAGAGAGGGTGATAACTAGAGGGAAATATGAGAGTCAAGATAGGTTTTGTGTTTAGTTTTGTTCTTAAGACTGGAGATATATTTAAATGCCAAGGGAAGATTAGAAAGGAAGAGGTCAAAGATGCAGGAGAGAAAAGGAATTAACTAATGAAATGAGGTTCCTGAGAAACCTTTGGAGAAATAGTCTCCAAAGCCCTAGCCTAGAACTGGATGAGAGATCCCTCTTAAAAGGGTTGCCAAAGGGTTGGGGTTGGAGTGGGTGATTAGTGAAGGCCAGGATGGGTGCTAATGCAGTGACTGTCCTAAAGATTTGATAGTAGGGGTTTGAGAGGATTCCTACTGAATGGCTTCCATTTTTTCTATACAGAGCAAAGCCATCTGTTGGGGTTGCTGCAACAAAGGAGAAATTGGAGGACTGGGAAAAATAGTGAGGTTATGAAATAGTTGTTGCAGACTATGACCTTATTTAACTTTCGAATCTTGAATACCTCTCTGCCCCAAATATTTTAAAATATCATTTATTTCTATCCTCTCAGCCTCTCCCTTTTCCCCCCTTTTCCATCTAGTCCTCCTTTTCTTTACTACGAAACTTCTTGAAATAGTAATTTCTGATAACTACCATTATCGATCGTGTGGTTCTTTAAATCTTTAGAGGTTGGGAAGAGGAATATGACCCAGGGAAAGAGGTAAAAGAAACTTCAGACAAGTAGGAGGAAAATCCAGAATATAGTTGTGTTGATGAAACTAAGGATAGAGAAAGGTTCAATAAGGGCTAAAGTTAACCTCAATTCACTCACCTCTTCTCCACTGAGGGTACCAGAATAATGTTATTCTTTCAATACAATCACATTGCTCTCATAACAGTGTATTTTATAGATAGTTTTATGCATGTCTGTGACTCCCCTACACATACTCAATTATTTTACCTCTTCAAACCAGTATTACTATCTTATTCTTTTTTATTTTGTCCCCAGTGACATCTAGCATTGCACCTAGCACAAAATAGACACTCAATATATATTTGTTGAGTAAATGAAGCATTTTCTCTAATTTGTAACCTATTCAAATTCAAATTCAGGCATGAACTTACATCATGCAATATGAATATCATGAACTAGCATTCATTCATTTACAAATATTTATTGAATATCTACTATGCACCCTGTAGTGTTTTATGTGTCAGGGATACAAACATAAAATAGATAAAACTTGATTTCTGTAAGCCATTTTACAAATCATAAAACTGACCCTTAAGCCAGTCTTGATGTTTTTCCTTTTTTCTCATCCTGGACTCTATTAAGCTTGGTATGCAAAAGGGAAATAAATTTCCCTTCTCATCATCTCCTTCTTTGCTTCCCATGCTCTGTGAAACACATGATTTGTAGCTACTACCATCAAATCCTTCAGCCTTCTTTTCTTGGACTGTAGAAAACTCTGTAAGAGTTGGTGAATTGTAATATGGTGACTGTATTAGTTTACTAATGCTGCTGGAATGCAATATACCATAAATGGAATGGCTTTTAAAAAGGGAATTTATTGCATTACAAGTTTACAGTTCTAAGGCCATGAAAGTGTCCAAATTAAGGCACCAACAAGACATTGCCATCACTTCAGAAAGGCTGATGTTATCCAGCACACCTCTGTCAGCTAGGTAGGAATGTGGCTGGCATCTGCTGGTCCTTGTGCCTGGTTCTGTTGCTTCCAGCTTCAGATGCCAGTGGTTTCCTCTCTAAACATGTATCGGCCTTCACCTAGCTCCTCCAGGACACAGTTCTGGGTTATGGTTTGCTTAGCATCTCACAGGAAGGTACATGAGTCGATGTCTCCTGTGTTCTGGCCATGTCTAGGCATCTGTTCTCTCTGTTGGCACGCCAAGCATCTCCAAACATTCATGTCTGTGTCAGCTCTGAAGCAACTGTTCTCCCAGCATCTACATCTGAGGTTTCTTCAAAATGTTTTCCCTTTTAAAGGACACTAGTACACTAATCAAGACCCTAATCAAGATCTACTAATCAAATGGGTAGAGTCATATCTCCATCTTATCAAAAAGTCACACCCACAACTGGACGTGCCACATCTCCATGGATATAATCTAACTGAAACTTTACACCCTGCAATATTGAATCAGGATTAAAAGAAATGGCTGTCCCCACAAGATCGGATCAGAAATAAAATGGCTTTTCTGGGGTTCATAATAGTTTCAAACCAGCACGTGACCATATATATTTTTTTAACTTTTTTTATTAATTAAAAAAAATTAACAAACAAAACATTTAGAAATCATTCCATTCTACATATATAATCAGTAATTCTTAATATCATCACATAGTTGCATATTCATCATTTCTTAGTACATTTGCATCGATTTAGAAAAAGAAATAAAAAGACAACAGAAAAAGAAATAAAATGATAATAGAGAAAAAAAACTATACGTACCATACCCCTTACCCCTCGCTTTCATTTACCACTATTTCAAACTGAATTTATTTTAACATTTGTTCCCCCATTATTTATTTTTATTCCATATGTTCTACTCTTCTGTTGATATAGTAGCTAAAAGGAGCATCAGACATAAGGTTTTCACATTCACAGAGTCTCATTGTGAAAGCTATATCATTGTTCAATCATCATCAAGAAACATGGCTACTAGAACACAGCTCTACATTTTCAGGCAGTTCCCTCCAGCCTCTCCACTACATCTTGAACAACAAGGTGATATCTACTTAATGCATAAGAACAACCTCCAGGATAACCTCTCGACTGTGTTTGGAATCTCTCAGCCATTGACACTTTGTCTCATTTTACTCTTCCCCCTTTTGGTCGAGAAGTTTCTCTCAGTCTCTTGATGTTAATTCTCAGCTCATTCTAGGGTTTTTCTCAGTCCTTTGATGCTGAGTCTCAGCTCATTCCAGGATCTTTGTCCCATGTTGCCAGGAAGGTCCACACCCCTGGGAGTCATGAAAGACTTTTTTTTTTTTTTGACCTGGGCAGGGACCGGGAATCGAACCTGGGTCCTCTGGCATGACAGGCAAGCATTCTTGCCTGCTGAGCCACTGTGGCCCCATATTTTTAAATTTAAAAATCAAGGTCCATGTTCTTTAAAAGTGTTTCAATTTTCTTATTTGTGAACTTATTTACATAAAAAGCCTTACAGTAGTATAAAATTTAAATCACATTTAATCATACATATAATGTTTAACTGTCATTAAAAAGAACACAATTAAATGATTGTATTATTAGATGTTACACTCCCAACATTTCTTGGAAAGTCTCTTGGTATTCATGTGGATTACTAGGAAAGATTTTACAATTCCAATGACTGCCATCAGTTATTCCAATCTCCAAAAGTTGTTATTGAGAAAAAAACAAGAACAAACAAGCGAACAACAAGAACAACAAAATCTCCTAAATCCTAGGTTTTATAAGAGATTGAGTTAACACATTTTCCTTCTATTTGAAAGAATCCTGTTTCCACGTTGAAATTTTTAAACATATTCAACCATCTTTAATCTATAGATATATTTCTGTTTGTCCCACTTTGCAAGCAAGTTCTTGTTAAGATATGATTTAGGTCACATTACTCATTAAATAGATAGTATGATTGATTGAATTGTCTATTTTTCTAGATTTACCATCCTGGGCCTTCACAACTAAGCCCAGTCAATTTCTATAAAGATTTCCTTTCTAAAGGAATACTTTTCTAATGGTAAGTATTAAACTACAAATACTCAGCTGCCTACAACCCAAAGTCCAAATCAAAACAAACATCATTTTAGTAGTGTTCACGTTAAGTTCTTTTGCTTTGAGTGGTGAAAACCTTAGATTTTTTCTTCATACAATTTTATGATCACCAGTATTCATATGAGGCTTTTGGTGCTGAAAAATAATAACAATAGCTAATATTTATGGAGGGTTTCCTATGTGCCTGGCAGTGTGTTGAGTGCCAGAATAAATCTTTTATTTAATCTTCACAACAATTCTATTGGGTTGGTAATATTATCTTCCTTTTATAAGTAAGAAATTGAAGCACAGAGAGGTTGAATAACTTGTCCAAGGTCATACACTGAATAAGTGACAAACTCAGGTCTGTCTGAAACCAAAGTTTCTGCTCTTAAAAATACACTACTGTGTGTCTCCAACTTCCCCATGGTTCTTGCCAAACAAGTTTAAGAACAGCATAATGGAGAACAGTAGTATTGCTGAGGGACTGGAATCTCTGAGGCATTTTGATGGTTTAAGAGAAGAATGCTACAGAATATTTTAAAAAGTGACTGTCTCAGAAAATTCAAGTTATTTGGTCTCCATAATTAAAGCACAATAGATATAACTCACTTGAAAACTATTCAAAACAAAGCAACAGTAGCATTAAATAAGGATTATTGCTAAAGGTAATAGAGAGAAAACAACAAAGAAGGAATGGAGCAGAGAAATAAAATTTGTTTTTCCCACTGAAGAGAACTAGAGCGAGAAAAGCCTACAAATCACTCTAGCTGTTACTGAAAAAATATGTGCAAAGTTCCTCAGCTTGTCGAAGGTTAAGAACAATGTTTCGTCAGCTTGAGCTGGTGGAGGAACTGATCACAACAGAAAGTTTATCCTGCATGGCCAGAGAGGACCCATTAAAAGTGTTTTCTGGTCTTAGAGTATGCAATTGGGCAGCCAAGATGTCACTCATCTTTCTCCTACCCTCAAGACTCTGTATTGGAATTTTTGTTTACAGTAAGGCAAAGTCATGCTGGCATCCTGGCTTACTCTCTAAAACCCTGGTATGCCAATTTTAGCAGAGCTAATACTTAATATGGACATTTACAAAATTTTAGCATCTTAACCTTTTATTAGCCATTATAAAAATTAATTTAGAGATGGCATTATTATATTTGTTATTGCCATAATGAAAACAAATTCATATTCCTACTTAAACTGGTATAATCTTCATGAGTCATGGTGAATCAAAGTTTCAGGAAATAAGAGCCACTGGGTCTGAAAGGGACTGTTTCCTCCTGTCTCCATATTCCAAACCTATGAAAGATTGTCAACCCTTTGCATTTTTTATCACCTCAATCAGGTTCACAGAATTTATGATGGATGGTCTGAGTCTCACTCTTAACTTCACTTTGAATAACAAATTCAAGGGCTCACATCTTTATTTCGTCTATAGTTGCAAAAGCCAACCTGGTTTTAAGTTGTTAACATAAAAATTTATTTGATTTGGTTGTTATAATATAAAGTTCTCCTTCTGCAGTCTATATTTCTTTCTCTACCTTTTCAGTTCTTCCTTGTCTGTATTTTCTTATTTTTCCACATAAATAACCATAATATACAAACTAAATTATATACTTTTATTTGCTGATATAATTGAATGGAAATTTGGGTAATTGCTTTCTAGATTTAGAAATCAGTTAGTGTTGCAAAGTTTCTTTTTAATTTGAAAGTTCTATGAAAACTTTTATATTTTCTCCCTCCGAATTCAAAATACACGCATGTTTTTCCTTGTCACATTTTTCCTGCTCTATTCAGTTGATTCTGCTTACAATTCTTAACATTTTAGAACACGCTCACTGAGTTTTGTCAACATTTAAACAGAATAAATCAAGGTAGGTGGTATGGGATTTCCTTTTACAAAGGTTCATTGCAACATGAATTCTCCACAGATACCTAGGCTCATAATGAGGGCACAAATTTTAAAAAAAAAATAGACTTATTTTAAAAATAAAATTTAGAACTAAGTTTGAAGAACTATTTTGATATAGTAATGTTCCCCCCAAATCTGTAACTTTGCCAAGGATTTAGTGTGGAAGTGTTTTCTTCATTATCATTTATAATAGTGTAAAATTAGAAATAAATAGCCAAGAATATGGAAATTAAATAAATCATTGAATATAATATTGAAATTCAAAATGGTGTCTGAAGAATATTCAATAACATGGTGATAATCTCAAGAAAATGCTTATTTGAAAAAATGAAAATCAAAACTGCATGGTGGGCAACAGTGGCTCAGCAGGCAGAGTTTTTGACTGCCATTCTGGAGACCGGGGTTTGATTTCCGGTGCCTGCCCATGCAAAAAACCCAAAAAAACCCAAAAAAAACCTGTATATACTGAACAATTCTAATTGTTTAAACATGTGCTGAAATGGACTAGAAATAAATGTCTAGATTTCTGAAGTTTCTATAATAAGCACATCTTACATTTATAATTAGTTATATATGTGCACACATATAAATAGAAATGTTAATTAAAATGTGGCCTCCAGGAATTGGTAGAAGGATTGAGGATTCCTATGTTCTTTGCCTACTATAGGCTGCAGTTCATCTCTGTTGGCCAGTATATCTTTTTAATTACTGAAAAGTAATTAAAGTGAGGCTTTGAGGTGATTAGGAAAAGAATGCAGTGAACCTTCACTAAACAAATTATGTGGAGACAAAATTTTGGATTGAAAATAACTTTTAAGGTCATCTAGTCCAAACCCTTCTCCTGTCATTCAGTTTCAGCTAGTCAACCCATTGATGCAAGGAGACTTTTATAATAATAATGGAAAAGTAAATGCAACTTTATTTTAAAAGTATTTGTATACTGGTTTATATTCAATATGTCACTTTTACATACATAATCTCATTTGCTCCTTGTAAAAGCCTATATTTTTTCCTATATAAAAGGAAAAACTGAGGCTTAGTGGCTGAAAGAGCTTGTTAGTACCATAGCTTGTAAACCCAAGCTTGTCCAGTATTAAATCTCTTTCTCTTTCCACCAAATCAAAATGTGATGGATGAAAATGTTAAGATCTATTTTAGATGATGCACAAAGAGGTGATTTTAATAGCAAATATTTGAGTTTTGCCTTAAAAGACATGAGCTCTGTTTGCAATTCTGTCATTGAATGTGTGCTGAGCCATAGTTCATATGTTTTGGGTCTATCCTAACGGCCCCTGCCTGTTTATCTGAAACCCATGAGAGCTGTGACATTATTTAATTAACCCTGTGATTTCTCACTCTGTATGCTTAAACTAGGATGAATAAGATATTTTCATGGTAGTTGCTATTTCCTGCCATATATGATAGAAAGCTTACAATTATCAACCAGTGTGCCTCCTGAAGAACGTAAAATAGGGTAGGAAAAAATTAGATGAAGATTTAGGAAGGAAAGATAATTTCTAATCCTCTTGAAAATTTTGTGAGAGAGAACGTTAGTGGAACCTGTTTTGTTCTTTTTTTTTCTTTTCACTCTATTCTCTTGATGAAATTCTAACTCCTAGATTGTCATATAATAAAGGATGGTACTAGATTCGATTGCTCCGTCCAGGACCCATTATCTCAAGCAAGCAGAGTGGACATTTTCATGTTTGATAATTGCCAGCATGGTCTTAGGGTAAGTCTTGTGTCATCTCTTCTCTCCACCCATATTCTCCTTCCAGCTCTTCTGATAGTCAGTGACTCTACAGTTTCTATGAGAAAATTAGTACCACCTTGCTTAATTATTAAATAACTGTGATTTTCTTCTATTCTGATAGGGTACTCTCCTGAGACTCTGTTAAATTATTTCAGATTATATTGAGGTTTCCTGTGCTTCAAGAACCTCCCATCAATTTGCCACTCCAAAAATCCTCTGCTTCTAATATTCACTGCTCCCCAACTCTCAAATGTCTCTTTATTTCTAATGTCCACATTCCTTGTCAGATATTTTCCTTCATTTTTCTGTTCTCTTTTATCCTAATATCTGCACTTTGCCATACTTTCCTTTTTTATATGAAAAATCTATATAGTAGAATTTCTTTGGTTCTCAAAAGAGCTTTGGAATCTGATTTATGTGAGTTCAAATTCCTGTTCCACAACCCACTAGATGTATGAAATCAAGCATATTACTTAATCTTTCTTTATCTGTAAAAAAATGGAGTTACCAATAGATACCATACATGGTTGTTGTGAGGATTAAATGAGAAAAGAAATGTAAGATAGTTTAAACAGTTCCAGCTTATAGTAGATTTTTTCCTTGAATGTTGAATTTGATGATTCTTATCTTCATTATTTTAGAAGAATCGACACCCCCCCACACGCTTTTTCCTATTCTAGTTCCTATTTAATTCTCTAATTGTAATAGGGTAGTGGTAAGAAAATGATTTAGAAGTCAGCCAGCCTTGAATTTGAAGACCTGACTATCCAACTAGGTGACCCTGGGTGAATTTTTAAAATGTTTCTGAGCCTCAAATTTTCTCACTTGTACAATGGGGACAATAATACCTATCTCATAGAGTTTTAATGAGGATCCAATTAAGATATGCTTTTGAAGTGCTTAGCAGAGTATCTGGCATATAGATGCCAATAACTGGTAGAACTTATCTTTATAAAGGATGGACACTTTACATGTGTTTTGTCAATATGACTTATTATTTTCCAGGCTTAGTCAATTTAGCAATCCTTCCCTTCTCTGTGTAGTGCCCCACACATGCATACTTTCTATAATCGTTTGCTATTTGGGAGGCATGGGAAGTGTTTCTGTTTACTAAAGCTGCTAGAATGCAATATAACAGAAATGGATTGGCTTTTATAAATGGGATTTATTAAGTTACAAGTTACAATTCTAAGGCCATGAAGATGTTCAAAATTAAGGGATTAACAAGGAGATATCTTCACTCAAGAAGGGCCAATCTGTCCAAGATTTCTCTGTCACATGGGAAGGCACATGGTGACATCTACTCTCCTCTTCTGGGTTCTGGTTTCAAATGGCTCTCTCAGCTTCTGGCATCTCCTGGGGCGTTTCCTTCTTAATCTCTAATGTCTGTGTCTTGGTTTCATCTCTCTGCTGTCTGTGTCAGCCCTGAGTGTCTCTCTCTCTCTCTCTCTCTAAGTGCCTTTAAAGACTTCAGTAGACTAATTAAGACCACCTCGTATGGGCTGGGTCACTTTGACATGGAAATAATTTAATCAAAGGGTCCCACCCACACTGGGTGGGTCACGTCCCCATGGAAATAACCTAATCAAAAGGTCCCACCCAAACCATAGGCCTGTCCCTACAAGACTGAATTCGGATTAAGAGAACATGGATTTTCTGAGGTACATAACAGTTTCAATCAGCACAGAAGGAAGGTTTGAAACTGGTGTAGCTTCTACCAGCTTTAGTGTTGACTGGAATTCAAGACCACAAATACTTAAAATGAGTTGTTATATATATATATATTCAACATTTAACTTAAAAATCCTTCCAATGTATTAGATTTGTTTAAATGATTTGATGATTTTCCTGCAGGGACCAACCGTAGATTATTTTTCTTTCTTGCAGTTCTTCATACTTCTCATTTTAGGAAGAAGTCATGGCTTATTTAGAAACTCTACCCCAGTAATTCCTCTCCATGAGGAACTACTCTATTCCAGTTTATAGTGGGATGATTGAAGCAACTATTATCACCTGACCCAACTCTGAAGTTCCCCACATTATCTGTAAGGTATTGTATGACCTGTTGTCATTCTCTTTACCAGATAGTTTATGAAATAACACTTTATTGCTTTTTAATTAATTTATGATAGAATTTTCTTCCATAGATATTTTATTGTCCTTCTCCCATCTAGTAAGATTTTTAGCTGTAATTGTTTATGCTGTGACTTCACAATACAAATCACTCTGCCTCTGGCTTGTTTCTATTCTTTACTCACAATCTGTAAATTGGCATCACAATATCCTCTGTTCAGAGGGTCTCTCTTTCTCAGATGACAATTATGGAAGATTCTTACTAGCTGTTATTTATTAAAATTAATATTTACTGGCTACTTACTATGTATAAGACACTGCAGTATCTACTGTGAAAGAACAAATATTTAAAATAACTCCAAACAGTCTCCAATCTAAGCACTCTAATGACCATATTTTATATTCTTAGGCTGTTAGTATGTATTTGGGAACATTTATGCATTCTGACTTGACTTTTCTTCCCATACCTATATGTTGTCCCATCTGAGAAGAGATGGTATCTACTCTGTTACCTTTTTTTTTCTTTCTTTCTTTTTTTAACATGGGCAGGCACCAGGAATCGAACCCGGGTCCTCTGGCATGGCAGGCAAGCATTCTTGCCTGCTGAGCCACCATGGCCCACCCTCTATCACCTCTTTTTAACACAAGTAGGCCATTGAATTTTCTCCAGGGTGCTCAAGAATAATCTCTGTCAGTCTGTTTTGTGTGCTTTTTTATTATTAACTTTTCCCCAAATGTTTAGAATAAAAACTATCAAGTTGTTTTCTCAGATAGCAGTGTGCATGATGGGTGGTTAAAAGGCTTTTTCTTGCAAAAGTCATATCTCATTTTGCTTAATTGGGATATTATCTTTCTTCACTCTCATCAAAAGACCAAACGGTCATTTGTCATCAGTTTGTCTGCTTCATTCATTTGACAATTAAGGAGTTGCAGGCAGACTTTCTGATGTAGGGAAGGAGGGCGTCTAAATCCATTATTGTACACAACAACACCTCATCCTCAAATAGAGCAAAACCTTTTTTTTTTTTTTTTAAGAGAAGCTGGACACAAAGAGGAAAGCAGACTCTTTAGTCTTAATGGGCTTGGAGGTGAACAATGTGCCAGTAGGAGAGAAGAAAGAAAGTGGGAAAAGAGAGAATAGAAATAAAGATATATAACATTAAGAATCCAATATGGAATCTGGAACCCTACCAAGATCTAGTTTATATCAGACATGGCATTTGTTGCCACCCTTGCTTTTTACCAATTCCTAAACACAATATTATCTGGCATCATTTCATAAGTCTTTTTAAATAGCAATTATTAAACCAACTGCTACAAAACTCTTTAAGTGGTTATTATATTGAAACATCGTGCAAGATATGAGAAATATTTTCCATGTCTGCCTTGAAGAGGATTACTCTCTAGCTGTGGCAGTGGGAGAGGATCAGGCAGTACAGGTGGTCACAAATGTCATAAAGCAGACATTCAGTACCGAAAAAAAAGGAGAAGGTGAGTACTGGGCTGAAGATCAAGAAAACTGAGCTTTATTCCATCTCTGTTATTTCCTGACCATATGACCTTGGGAAAATCATTTGTCTTTCTTGTCTCCCCCTCTTTCCTTCCTCCCAGGCCCCCTCCCTTGCCGAAAAAAAAAAGAGGATTAGTCATCCTAAAGGGTTTCTAAAATGTAAGACAATATTTGGGATCATTACTATTGAGTTATATTTTTGTTGCTAAGGCTGAAGTCTACACCTGGCTATGGTTCCCTGAACTGCCCTTCATTTTCACAGAGGAAGAAATCAAGTTCCCAGATTTCCCCAGTTCAGTGACAAGACAGGGCTCAAAACCAAAACCTCTCCACCTTGATGCTTTTTCTTTTTTAATGCAGCAAATATATCTTTAAAAATTATTGATGTGACTCACAGAAAAAGCTTAAATTATTCTCCGCACACGGTTTACTATGGGAGAGAATTATTTCTTAAAAAATTAAATAAATAGCTTTGTATATGCGAAGATCGGGGGAAGGGTAATTGTATGTGGATGAACACGGTGAGCAATCTATTCCTTAGTATATGGAAGGCTATGATTCCAAAACTCGATCTAAATACAATCTCCTCACGTACAGGTAGCTGTTTTTTAGGTACTAGGGAACGGCTTATAGGCGTTAATCACGAACACAAATTGAGTGCAGGTAGGGGGATAGTGAGGGTGCCCAGTATATATACCTTGATAGCGTGAAGAGGCTCACTGAAGTGATAAGCTACAAAACACTTGCCCATTTGACAATATTGTCCAGAGCCAGACCTGAAGTAACCATTCCTGCAGCCCAACTTTGCATGCTTCCAGACCATTCTACTGATCCACAACTGCGTCCTTCAACAGGTAGCGCCAATTACAGCCCTCAAAGCGCGGGCCCCAGTATACAGGCCAATACCGCTGTCAATCAAAGATCACCCCTACCTTTCTAAATTCTCCCCTCATCATTTCATTGGCTTTTCCTTCCGCCTGTCCCCAAATTTTTTCCGCGCCTCGACCGCGGAACTTCGCCCTATCAAGTCTATGATTGGAGTCGAGGCTACTCCCGCCCTTTGACGTTCCCCGCTGGGCCAGGGAAAGGGGGGGAGGGAGCGGGAAGAGCGAGGGGGCGGATCGGTGGGCGGGACTTGCCTCCCACGACGAGGGGGCGGAGCGTGGGGCCGAGCCCGCCTGCTCCGTTAGGACCTCGGAGAGCGCCAGACGCCGGGACCGGAGGGACCCGAGAAGCTGCAGGATCCTGGTCCGACCGACGTCTGCGAGTCCGCCGTCCTCCGCGCCTTCAGCTTCCCGGGTCGGCCGGAGGCTCGTGGCGTCTGAGGAAGGTGCCTAAGTCCGGGGTCAGAGAGTCAATCCCTCTGGGACGGGGCCGCCACCGTCCAGCCGTGGCTCCCTCACACCTGTGTGTGAGTGTGGGTTGTGTGCGCGTCAGCGCCCGCGCGCGAATGTCTGTGTGAGGGTGTTTGTGTGTTCGCGCGCCCGCGCGCTAGAGCCCCGCGCCTTGGCGCTCGGCCGGGGATGGACGGCGGGAGCGGCGGCTCTGCGAGCCCAGCAGACAGACGCGACCCGGGGCCGCAGCCGTCTCCGCCACCGCTTCGCGTCCCCGGAGAGCTGCCGCCGTGCTGCGGCGCCGGCGGGCTGGCAGGCGAGCGAAGGCAGCGGCAGCTGCGGAAGAGGGAACAGAGGAGGGAGAAGAGAGGGCGGGCGAAGGTGGGAGAAAAGGGGGAGGAGGCGGGAGAATTAGAGGCAGCTGGCGCGGCTCTTCGCCTCCCCTGTCGGCTGCTGCTGTGGGTCACTCGCAGGTGTTTTGAGATCGGGGCTGGTGAAGGTGGGAAATGGAGAAAGGTCTCCCTCTCCCCATTTCCTATTGAGGTAAAGGGAGTGTTGATGATGGGGAGGGGGGAGAGCACAGAAGGTGGTGGCAGAGCAAATACTGGCTGCTTCGCCCTCTTGCGCCTCCCCCCCCCCCCACATCGTTTTTCTGAAAACAAAATATTTTGGGCTGAATCTTTAGAAGGAAAGCCCGCCCTTAAGGGAGACACAGAGTCTTGGTCTGTTGGACTGTGGTTTGATTGTATAATAATGATGATATAATGCTAATGATGATGATGACACTGCCTTTTATTTTTACCCCAGTGCTGATAAAGCTTAGCCACAGCTGGGGATAAAGCCCTTGACAATCTGGTGTGTGAGGAAGGAGGTTTTTTGTTTGTTTGTTTATCCTAAAAAAACAAAGAATTATTTTAAGAATTAAAAGGATTAAAGAATTAAAATTTGACGAAACGAAGCTTGACTTTTTTCCAGTCGGTTATAGCCAATGCTCATAAAATGGGGACGGGCTACTGTTTTGACTAAGGGAAAGATAAAAAGACTTTTATCCAGGTATAATTCCATGTGTTAAGTCACCCTTCCCCCCTTTACATTGAATTTCTCAACAGTTTTTGAAATGAAGAAGTTTAATTTCCGAAAAGTTTTGGATGGCTTAACTGCCTCCTCCCCTGGCAGTGGTAGCAGCAGTGGCAGTAACAGTGGTGGTGGGGCTGGAAGTGGTTCTCTGCACCCTGGAGGATCTGCAGGGGTTCTCAGAGAGGAGATTCAGGAAACCCTGACTTCAGAATATTTCCAGATTTGCAAGGTAAGTTTTGAATTGGCGTAAAGGCCTTTATTTCCATATTTTATTGTTGTGAGGAAAGTAGGAGAGAAACGCGCGTGCAACATACCACGCTTATAGGGACAGGAAATTGTTGAGATGTCAGCCTCAGAGAGAATCTGTTATACAGAATCCTGTGGAGTCAGTTTGAATTAATAAATACATTTTGGACACCAATTTAGACATCAACTTTAAAAGCAATGGTTGTTTAAGGGGGGAAATCAACAAACATAAAAAACCAGAATGAACAAGATAATGTTAAGGACCAATAGTGGACACATTTTTTAATGTGATCTGTATATATAAGTAGTAAACTGAAACAGAAAATATTCATTCTGGTTTATCCTGTGTTGTCATTCAGAGAATTATTATTTTAGTTCACTGTTCAGTGTAAAATGATTAAAACTATTAAGATGCTGCTAGAATTAAGTAGCATTACTTAATTTAATAACTAATAAATTATTACTTATTTTAATAATTAAAAATAGATACTATTTTAAAGGGTCTTAAATATCTATTTTAACGGGTCTTAAATTCTTCATAAACAAACAAATAAATACTTGCAAGAACTGGTAATTGTAAATAAATACTTGCAAGAACTAGTAATAATTGTAAGAACTCAAAAATAGCCAGTGAGATTTAGTGAGGAAGCATTTTAGGTAATTTGATGTTGAATAAACAAAAGAGAGAGTTTCTGATGGGAAGAGAAGATGAGATTTACAAAACTAATATTATGTTAATATTTAGAGATATTATATTTTCTAACGTAAAGTGATTTATAATTTATAACATCCTTTTTTGAGTAGCCTAGGAATGTGCTTTTGGTCTGCATTTTTATGCATTATAAAAACAGCTAAATCATTCATATGATACAAGTGAATATAGCTTTATAAATGTGTCTGAACATATAAGAAGAAATGGTAGACTTTGGAAAACACAGAAATCAAGTATCAAATTTTTTAATACTTCAACAAAAGAAAATTTTATTTTTTTGAAGTTATTAAAATTATTTTTGTAGTAAATAAATATTGTATCATGAGATGTTTCATTCATTGCCTTTTTTTTAACCTATCCCCAGTAAGGGCATTATAAAAGCCTTAAACTTGTAGTTATTAATATATCATAAATTAGATTACATAAAAAATTTTGTTTACAATTGGATTAGGTAAACACATTTAATTCTGATCTGTGCTGTGGGATTTGTATATAGTAGTGGTTTTGTCCTTAATATGAAATAATAGATATTCTGTTAGTTAGGGAAGATCTTAGTAGTGTCAAGAGACAAATTTGTAAAAGGGTTCTGAAGGCCAAATTTGAACTGCTAGGCAGGAGAATTACGACCTAGTTATCTAATATTTGACATATTGCTACTTCCATTCCCAGATTCTGGAAAAACAAACCTAAAGAACTCATGGATGTGATAATTATGTTGGAGAGTTTAAATATAAAATTGGAGTAGAAAAGATAGACTTCTGAAGCAGAATGTTTGAACTGTTGAGGTTATAAAGCAGTACAGGAGGTTTTAAATTAAAAAAAGTCAGGGAAATGGGTGAATGTAAAAGAGGAAAATGGGATATATAGCTATCTTCCTGTTGATTCTGAGAAGGGATGGTTATAGAAAGTGGCAGAAGTTAAATAAAGCACTACTTCAGAAATATGTGGCATGATAGGAAAAACAGAGGCCTAGAATTATTAAAAACAAACAAACCTTGTATTAAAGCTGTACCTAGATCATATAATCTCGGACAAGCTATTCATTTCCTTTGGGCTCGATTTCTTCCATCTGTAGAATGGGAATGAGTATTTCTGCTCTCCCTGTCTAGGAGGGTTATTGGAAAGATCAGACAAGACAAAGTCAAAGGCAATGTATAAACTGGAAAGGGTGGTAAAATGTACATTTATATTATTGTTATGTCTTTTAAAATCACTTTTATTTTGTCGGAATGAGTATAAATAAAAGCTTGTAATAAAACAAGGCAACAATTTTTAAAGAAATTATAAGGATAGATAGTTATATAAGCTGTACGAATGCTTCTTGGAATAGGAATCTCATACTTGATTATAAAAAGTGACTAGCTCTATTACAGATTAACAGAACTATAAAGTATACAAAAATGCATTAAGGAAATTCTGAAATTAGAACTGTTATTAAAATGGGGACTTCATTTAGACTCACCTTATAAAGAATATTGTATTCTGAGTTCTAAGATGTTGGCACCTGCTGGGTACATTTTGAGCACAGCCAGAATTAATATATAAATCTAGACTTTGCTTTTTTGAAAACCGTCTTCTTCCTAACTATCTGATCAGTCATCGAATCTTATCTATTCTGTTTCCTTAGTATTTCTGAAATTTATTCCCTTTTCTCTATCCCTAATACTTGCTCATTCTCTTGCAGTTACTTCATCGCTGATCTCCTCACCTCTTATTTTACCCTATTCAGATTCATTTTGCTATCATAGTGGTTATTTCTGAAATTCAGTGCTAATTATGTCACTCCCCTGCTAAAAATTCTGTGTGGTGTCCCTGGAGCAGTGGAACTCTACAAATAAAAATCTTACATGAAACTCTAATACATAACATCTATTAAAAATAAATGTGGTATTTATTGGCATGCATTTATTTTATATATTATTATAATAAATTATATAGCCAGTCAATGAACCTTTTTTCAATGAAACTTTTTAAATACTTGGGTTTAATTGTTAGTATTATTCATAAATAGGTAGGATATTTGCTAGTCTTAAAAAAAAATGTAAAGCTACAGCCTTCATAATAAGTGGCACATCTTTAAGAAATTAAAAAATACAGGAATGGCAGAAACTTTGGTTCAAGGTCAACAAAAAATAAGTTAATTCGTTTGTTGACTGCAATCTGTTTAAGTTCAGAATGTATAAATTTGAATGTCCACGTTCTATAGATATTTGTGAAATATGTGAACCTCCTTTCCTGAACTTGAAATCTGTGAAACAAAATTGAAGCTACTGCTCTATACGATAAACATGAAACTGCTTGATTGTATATAGTTTCTTCTAAAAGAAGGGATTCCTGTTTACCTCTCCATCCTCACTTCCTTGATTCTGTAGGCATACTGCATTCCCTGAAAGCACCATATTTTCTCAGCACTCAATGTCTTTTCAAATGTCATTTCTTATCGGGCCTTGATAATCCAATACAATCTCCCTAATTCAAGGTCAACTGACTAGTAATCTTAATTCCATCTGTGTCTTTCCCTTTGCCATGGAACCTAACATGTACATATTTTCTTTGGGGGGTCCGTATTCTGCCTATCACAAAGATATTTATCACCCCCACCTGTATCATGAAAGATAGAAGATATGTCACAGTAAAGTGGTGTGAATTGGTTATTTTTTTTCATTTATTTGTAGTAATACATTTGATTCCGTTTTGAATTTCATTTATGTATGGTGTAAAGTAAAGATCTGATTTTGTCAAATGATCAGCTTGTTGTCCCAATGCCATTTATGGAATAATCTTTCTTTTCACACTCATTTGGTTGCTGTTTTTTATCATGTATTTAATTATTCTACATACTTAGCCTGCTTTTTTTAACATTTGATTTCCTTCTGTTAATCTGACTCTTCCTACATCAGTACCACATTTTAAAATACTTAAAGTTTTATAATATGTTTCAATATTCAATAGTTTTTTACCCTATGTAATCTTTATAAAATTTCTTGCATAGTCTTAGGTTTATATAACTATATTAATTTTAGTTTTATTTTTCTCAGGTTTCACAAAAAGTCCAGTTGGAATTCTTGTTTTCCGTGTTAGATCTTATTTTTAATTTAGGGGAAGCATGATGTCTTTTTAATATTGAATCTTTCATCTGGTTTTATAGTATATCTCTAAATATTTGTTCAAAACAAAACTTTGTTTTGAAATACTTTGACTTAAAGACAGCTACAAAAGTAATACAAACCCCGTACAGAGAATTCCTGCATGTCCCTAACCGCAGATAACTAGGCTTAACAATTTTAACATTTTGCCACATTTACTGTATCATTCCATCTGTCCATCTACTTCTCTGCCTATTTATCAACCCAATTTTAATTGCCACATTTACTATATCATTCTATCTGTCCATCTGTCTGTCTACGTATTTATCAACCTAGGCCCTAAACACTTTAGTGTTTTGTGTCCATCATGTTTCTTGAACATTTAACACTGCCATGTACATTTTCTAAGAACAAAGATATTCACTTATGTAACCATTTTAAATGCAGTTATCAAGTTCAAGAAATTTAATACTGATAAAGGTTATAGTCTATATTCTGATCTTTTCAGATGTCCCAGAAATGTCCCTTGTCTTTTCTCTTCCCCTGCTAGGTCTCATCCAGGATCATGTATTGCATTCAATTGTCTCTTTAGTTGCTTTTTCTTTTTTTGTAAATTGTGTATACAATATAACTTTCCCATATCAGCCACTCCAAGAATACCATTCCATGATATTAAGCACATTCACAATATTGAGATACTCTCATCATCTTTGATTACTAAGAGTTTACTGACTTTTAACAGAACCCTATACATTTACTTCCCCTTCTCCTTGCCCCTCACTTCTGGTAACCTGTATGCTAAGTTCTGTCTCTGAACTTGCATATTCTCCAATATTTTCTTTGTGTTTACTATGGGGCTTAAATTTAATACCCTAAATCTATAACAGTCTTGTTTGATACCAAGTTCACTTTAGTAGTATATATAAACCGTTTGTATGCCTTTTTGTCCCCCCTTTTTTGTAGTTCACAAATAACATATCACAAGTAACATGTTTATGTTTTATGAGTACAAAAGCACTGATTCATCATAACTTTTTATGCATTTGCCTTTTAATATCCATTGGAGATAAAAAGTGGAGTTATAAATAAAAAATAATATAGTACTGGCACTCATATTTGTCCATATCATTACCCTCACTGGAGACCTTTGTTTCTTCATGTGGCTTCAACCAATTGTTTAGTGTCCTTTTCTTTCAACCTGCAGAACTCTGTTTAGCATCACTTGCAGGGTGATGAACTCCTCTCACAGCTTTTGTTTATCTGGGAAGTCTTAATCTTTCCCTTACTTTTTTTTTATATTAGAGAAGTGTAGGTTTATAGAAAAGTCATGCATGAAATACAGGGATCCCATGTACCACCCTATTAATAACACCTTGCTTTAGTGTGGTACATTTATTGCAACTGATGAAAGAACATTTTATAGTTGTATTATTAACTACAGTCAGTGGTTTACGTTAGGTTTCACGTTTGTGGATTTTTATTCAGTCCTATGGATTTTTATTTTTTAAATTTTTATTTTAGAAACATATATGCAACCTAAAATTACCACTTTTGCCACATTCAAATATATAATTCAGTTTTTAATTAGTATTGTTTGCAATATAGTGCTACCATCCCCACCATCCATTACCAAAACGTTTCCATCATGCCAAATACAAGCTCTGTACAATTTAAGCATTAGCTCCCTATTCCCTATCCATACCCCAATAAATTATATTCTAGATTTTGATTCTGTGAGTTTTCTTATTCTAATTATTTCTTATCAGTGAGATTATACAATATTTGTCCTTTATGTTGACTTATTTCACTAAACATGATATCTTCTAAGGTCGTCCATGTTATGGTATGTATCCAAGCTTTATTCCTGTTTATGACTGAATAATATGATGTTGTATATATTTGTTTATTCATCTGTGAATGGGCACTTGGATTGCTTCCATCTTTTAGCAATTATGAATAATACTGCTATGAACATTGGTGTGCAAATATCTGATTGGGTCCCTGCTTTCAAATCTGTTGGGAATTGTAGTGATTTAGAGTTATATACCCCAGAAAAACACATTCTTAAACTTAGCTCATTCTTATGGGTGTGAACCCTTGTGAATAGGACCTTTTGATGAGTTTCTTCAGATAAATGACCCAGGATGATTCTTAATCCTATTACTGAAGGCCTTATATGGAAGGTCACAGAGGGAAAGAAAAAAAAAGCAACAGAAGGAAGAGGCAGAAGCCATGGAAAAGAAGGAAGAAACCAGAAGAGGCTGCCATGCATTGCAGTGTGACAGAGGAGCCCAGGACCAAGGATCACCAGCAGCTGTCCCTGGAGTCCCAATCTTTAGAAAGAAAGCATCACTTTGATAATGCCTTGATTTGGACTTCTCCTAGTCACAAAAACGATAAGCCAATAAATTCCCATTGCTTAAGCCAACTCATTGCATGATATTTCCTTTAGCAATGAGGAAACAAAAACAGTTGTTTTACCAGAAGTCGGGTGCTGCTTTTGCAAATAGCAAAACGTGGAAATGGCTTTGGAATTGGGTAACGGGTAGAGAGGCTGGAAGAACTGTAAGGTATTTGACAGAAAAAGCCTAGATGCTTTGAAGAGACTGTTGGTAGAAATATAGATGCTAAAGGTATTTTTGATGAGATCTTAGAGGAGAATGATGAATATGTTATTGGAAATTGGAGGAAAGGTGATCCTTGTTTGAAAGTGGCAGTGGACTCGGAGAAATTGAGCTCTGATCCCAAAAGGAAGGCAGAACTTGAAAGTAAGAAGTGGAATATTTTGTTGAGATTTCTAAGCTAAATGTGGAAAATCCGTCTGGTTTCTCCTGGAAGCTTATAGCGAAATACAAGAGGAAAGGGATAAATTGAAAACTGAACTCTTATGTACAAAGAAACCAGAAATTGATGGTTTAAGAATTCTCAGCCTTTCCAGATAGTGTGCTCTGAGACTAGGGACAGAAACAGCTCTATCAGGGACTTCCCTGAATTTCAGGAATGTGAATCACTGGAGAGTAGAACTCTATGTGAGGGTTTAACTGAACATGGAACCAGTCAGTCATTTCAGTGGAAGTCAGGATTGGAAATGCAATTATGCAGGAAAGATTTGTAGAAAGTTCTATTGTCTGATGGTTTGGACCCTTGTGAACTACATATGAAGCTGACAAGTTTTTTGTGTGAAATTTTAGTGAGTGGAACCACTGCTAACGTGGACTAAAAAGGATAAAGAGTGGACAAATTGAAGGAAGAATGACTTTAAGGGCAGAACCATGGAAGCCAAGGTCTGGACGGAAGAGATCTCCTTGGACCAAGAAAGCCGGCCTACACATGTGGGTGGAAAGGGCAGATCAGTACTTGCACTTGGAGGGAGCAAGCCCTTCATTTGCCATGGGCTTTTCTGCTCCTTTTTTTCAGGTAGAGTTCTGCTATCCTAATGCTTAGAGGTGGTGGGGCCTGTGCCCCAGCATTTACAGAGAGCCTGGCTACTATCCCAGTGCTTGGAGAGGGTGGAACCTTCACCCTAGTTTTCAGGGAGAGCATGGCCATTGTGCAAGCACTTGGAAGATGTGGGGTTACTGTTCCATCAAGACTGGAGGACAACACATCTATCCATAGATGACTCTCAGACCTTGAAATCTAATATAGTTCGACCTGCTGGATTTCAGAATTGTTTGGAACCCCTGACTCTGTTTCCTGGCAGTTTCTTTCTTCTGGAATGACAGTGCCTATCCTGTGACTGTCCCTCCATTGTGTATTGGGAGCAGATAACTTGCTTTCTAGATTTCACAGGTCCACAGTCAGAAGGGAATTGTGTCTATGGGGAATGGGCTCTATTCTCCAGAGACTCACTTTCTGAGAAGCTCAAGGAGATCACTGATAGATAGAGTTACTTTTGTCCCTAGTCTCAGAGCATACCCATAACTGATTTTGATGAGACTTTGTACTTAGCATTGTTATTGTATGCCTTAAGTCTTTGGGGATGTTGTGATAGAAGGAATGTATTTTGCATGTGAAAAGTTTGAACATGTCTTTTGGGGGTCCAGAGAGTAAATAGTGGTGGTTTGGTGTTCTAACCTCAGAAAAATATGTTCTTAAATTTAATCCATTCCTGTTGGTATGAACATTTGTAAAGAGGACCTGTTGATGAAGCTAGTTCAGGTAAATTGTTGACTAGGATGCATAAATCCTATTCCTGAAGGCCTAATAAGGAGGGTTATAGACGGGGGAAAAAGCCACAGAGGAAGCAGCCAAAAGCTGCAAGTTAACAGAACCTGGAAAAGAAAAGAGAGGCCAGGAGAGGCTACCATGTGCATTACCATGTACAGAGGATTCCAGGACCAAGGATCACCAGTAGCCAGCCCCAGAACACCAGTATTTTGAAAGAAAGCATCATGGTGATAGTGCCTTGATTTGTATTTCTCCTAACCTCAAAACCACAGGGCGATACATTTCCCATTGTTTTAGCCACCCCATTGCATGGTATGCTGGTTTGAAAGGATGTATGTCCCCTAGAAAAGCCACGTTTTAATCTAAATCCCATTTCATAAAGGCAGAATAATATTCATAAAGGCCTATTCAATACTGTATGTTTGAAACTGTAATCAGATCCCTGGAGATGTGATTTAATCAAGAGTGGTTGTTAAGCTGGATTAGATGACATGTCTCCACCCATTTGGGTGGGTCTTGATAAGTTTCTGGAGTCCTATAAAAGAGGAAACATTTTGGAGAATGAAGGAGATTCAGAGAGAGCAGAGAATGCTGCAGCACCACGAAGCAGAGAGTCCGTCAGCCAGCGCTTTGGAGATGAAGAAGGAAAGCGCCTCCCAGGGAGCTTCATGAAACAAGAAGCCAGGAGAGAAAGCTAGCAGATGATGCCTTGTTCACCATGTGTCCTTCCAGCCAAGCGAGAAACTGTGACTGTGTTTGCCATGTGCCTTCCACTTGAGAAGGAAGCCCTGAACTTCATCGACCTTCTTGAACCAAGATATCTTTCCCTGGATGCCTTTGATTGGACATTTCTATAGACTTGTTTTAATTGGGACATTTTCTCAGCCTTCGAACTGTAAACTAGCAACTTATTAAATTCCCCTTTTTAAAAGCCATTTTGTTTCTGGTATATTGCATTCTGGCATCTAGCAAACTAGCACACATGGTATTTGCTTTAATAATGATGTAAATAAAGCAGGTATATACCTAGAAGATGGATTGCTTGATCATATGGTAATTCTATACTTAACTCTGAGGAAGTGCCAAACTGTTTTCCACAGCACCTAAGCTGCATCGTTTTACATTTGCATCAGCAATGAATGGTTATTCCTATATCTTCACATTCTCTCCAACAATTGTAATTTTCTGTTTTTTTAATGGTGTCATTCTAGTGGGTGAGAAAAATTATCTCATTGTGGTTTTGGTTTGCATTTCCCTAAAGGCTAATGATGGTTAGTATCTTTTCATGTGCTTTTTGACTATTCGAATATCCTCCTTGGAGAAGTCTATTCAAGTCCATTTTTAAAATTGGAGTAGTTTGCTTTTTGTTGTTGAATCGTAGGATTTCTGTATATATTCTGTATATTAAACCCTTATCAGATAACGTCATTTAAAAAATATTTTCTTCCATTTATACATAATTATTTAACTTTCTAGATAAAGTTCTTTGATGTACAGAAGATTTAAATTTTGATGAGGTCCAATTTATCTATCATTTCTTTTGTTGCTTGTGCTTTGGGTGTAAAGTTTAATTATACATTGTCTAGCACAAGGTCCTAAAGATGCTTCCATACGTTTTCTTCCAGGAGCTTTATAGTTTTAGTTCTTATGTTTAGGTCTTTGATCAACTCTTTAAAAAATTATTTTTTATTAATATATATTCACATACCATGTTCTCATCCAAAGTGTATAATCAGTGGTTCACAATATCATTTAGCTGTGCATTTATCATCACAAATGACATTTTTTTTCTTTTTTGTGTGAAAAATAACATATACAAAAAAGTCGGTTACTTAGATATTTTTTGAATATGCCTATGGGTAAGGTAACCAAGATGTCCATTTTAGGTGGTTAAGATTTTCATGTTAATTTTTAAAATATTTGTATTTTAACATAGGTCATTACTATAGCAGTGCAGATATTTGTAAGAACTTTCTACTTGATATTTTGAGAACATTCACTTTTGACAGCAGATCAAATGGTATCTAAGTTAGTATTTCATATTTGAAATTTAAGAACTTTTCCTTGTTGCTTTAATTTTAAATTGGTTTTGGAAACTTGCGCAAGCGCAGGTCTTTTTACTTTATTTTAATATCTCTATGGTTAAACTAACTAAGATGTCCATTTTTGGTGGTTCTAAGTATATTGTTTGTTTTGTTAAATATATATATTTATTTATTTTGTTTGTGTGTGTGTATATATATATACACACAACACACACACACAAAAGCAATAAATTTCAAAGCATATCACAACAATTAGTTGTAGAACAGATTTCAGAGTTTGATATGAGTTGCAGTTCTAGATTTTTATGTTTTTACTGCTAGCTGCTCCAAGACCCTGGAAAGTAAAAGAAATGTCAATGTAGTGATTCAGCAATTATACTCATTTGTTAAACTCTACCTTCTCAGTATAACCCCACCATCACTTTTGATCTTTCTTGCATTATTTTGTATTAGAGCTATGCCCAATCTAAATTTTTCATGTTGGAAGGGGCTGTCGATAATATGGGATGGGAGGTGGAACTAGTTGATGTTCTGAAGAAGCTGGCCCCTTGGCATTTCAGGACTTATCTGGTCCACAGACCCATCTGGAGGTTGTAGGTTTCTGGAAAGGTACCCTAGTGCATGGAACCTTTGTAGAATCTTATATAATACCCTAGATACTCTTTAGGATTGGCAGGAATGGTTTTGGTAGGGGGTTAGCAAGCTATGATACATAACATGTGTGAGAGTGGCCTCCAGAGTAGCCTCTCAATTCCATTTGAACTCTCTCAGTCACTGATATCTTATTTATTACACTTCTTTTCCCCTCTTTTGGTCAGGATGGCATTGTTGATTCCAGGCTCATCCAGGGGAGTCATCTCCTACACTGCTGGGGAGAATTTCAACCCTGTATATCATGTCCCACACAGTGGGAAGGGCAATGATTTCACTTGCAGAGTTGGGCTTAGAGAGAGAGGCCACATCTGAGAAACCAAAGAGGTCCTCTGGTAGTAACTCTTAGACATACCTACAGGTAGGCTAAGCTTCACCACTACATACATAAACTTCACAAGAGCAAGCAAGCCAAGATCAAGGGCTTAGCCTGTTGATTTGGATGTCCCTATTGTTTCACACTGTATCAGGGATTTCTCAGGTGGTAAAGTTTAATATTCCATATTTTTTATCCCATTTTTCAAGGGACTTTTCCAGTATTTTTTGATTATCTGTTTGTTATTCTCTGGGATGTATCCAGGCATTATATTAAGCTATATAGGTTTAAAGGCCCTCATCCTTATTCTGGGCTCCCCGTGTCTGAATTGTTTAAATGATCTATTAAGACAGGTTGAGTTAGATTATGTGCTATAGAAAATTTAGGTTCTGGACAAAATAAGCCTTTCTTCCTTTGTACTCAAGTAGTAGGTAAAGTTCTAAAATACAGACAATGTCTTCCTTACCCTCTGTATTCTGAATTACCTTAATCTTGACCCAATTGGCTTCATTCATATCTTTAAATGCCAGGTTATGCATATATAAACCGACCTCTCAAAATCCAAAAATAACAATTTCCATTACAGACAAAATGTGACCTATAAGAGCTTAAAATCTAGGCACCAGTTTTCTTCTAAGTTTCTTCTAAATGACACTGTACAGTATTTGCTTTTTTGTTTCTAGCTTATTTTGCCTCACCATATGTTCCACAGGTTCATTCACAATGTTTCATGCCTTACAACTTCATTCCTTTTTGTAGCAGCACAATATTCAATCATAGATATATACCACTGTTTGCAAATCTACTTCTCAGTCATCCTTCAGCCACCTCTAGGCCACTGGATATCATGTATAATGTCCAAAGTCAATAGTCTATTAACACCCTCAATTTTAGATCATTTCACTGTTCCCAACAGAAAGATAACCAATAAACATATTCTCACCAAATAGAAAATCCCAACGTGCCCTTAACTCTTGTCCCTCTCCCCATTATTTGCCCCCTGTTATTACTGTGGTACTGTTGATGTTTTCCTGTTAAATAAACATAGCTCATGGCATGCAATAGAATTTTCCCCCCTATACCCCAAACTTAAACATACTTTGTACAAGATTCATACCTTTGCAGTAGTTATGGAAGAACTTATTTATATTTCTAGTGTTCATTGGTGAGGCACATGTGACTATACAACCCCTTTCAATTATGTTCACCTTCAATATGGTAATATTACTTATAGACCCACTGAACTCCTTTCATTTCTATTCCCTTACATTTGAGTTCAACCTCATTAACTAATCATTTACCCATCTCTATCTTCTGTGTATCTCTAGGTCCCTTATATTCTATATTATAAGCCTCTGATTTTACCTTTACCATGGTCATAAAAGTGGAATCACATGATATCTATCCTTTTGTATCTGGCTTATTTCACTCAGCATTGTGTCCTCAAGGCTCATCTATCTTGTCATGTACTTCAGGTCATTTTGTCTTACTGCTGCATAATATTCCATTGTGTATGTGTATGTGTATATATATATATATATATATATGTATATATATATATATGTATGTATATGTATATACCACATTGTGTTAATCCACTTGTCTGTTGATGGGTACTTGGATTGATTCCATCTTTTGGTGATTGTGAACAGTGCTGCTGTGAACATCATTATGTCTGTTTCTGTCACTGCTTTCAACTCTTCTGGGTGTATACTGAGTAGTAGTATTGTCAGGTCATAGGGCAATTCAATATTTAGTTTTCTGAGGAACCATCAGACTGTCTTCCATAGCGGCTGTACCATTATACATTCCCACTAACAGTGTATAAGTGTCCTAATTTCTCCACATCCTCTGCAACATTTGTAGTTTCCCGTTTGTTAAATAGCAGTCATTTTTGTCTGTGTGAGGTGTATCTCATTGTAGTCTTGATCTGCATTTCCCTTATAGCTAATGAAAATGAGCATCTTTTCAAGTGCTTTTTAGCTGAAAATGAGCATCTTTTCAAGTGCTTTTTAGCCATGTGTATTTGCTTTTCAGAAAAATGCTTATTCATATCTTTAGCCCTTTTTATAATTGGGTTGTTTGTTCTTTTGTTGTTGAGTTGTATGATGTTTTATGTATACAGATATCAAACCTTTATCCGATGTGTGATTTCCACATATCTTCTCCCATTAGATTGGATGCCTCTTCACCTTTTTGACAAAGTCTTTTCAGGTACAGAAGCATTTGAATTTGATGAGTTCTCATTTATCTTTTTTTTTTTTTTTTTTTTTTGCCTGTGCTTTGGGTATAAACTTTAGGAATCTAGCTACCTCCTACTACTAGGGCTTGAAGATGTTTGCCTATATTTTCTCTTCTAGGAGCTTTATGGTACCGGTTCTTACATTAGGTTTTTGATCCACTTTGAGTTAATTTTTGTATAGAGTGTAAGGTAAAGGTCCTCTTTCATTCTTTTGGCTATTGATATCCAGTTCTCCCATGCTCATTTATTGAAAAGACTATTTTGTCCCAGTTCAGTGGATTTGGGGGCCTTGTTGAAGATTAGTTGAGCATAGATTTGGTGATCTATTTCTGTGCTCTTGATTTGATTCCATTTGTTAATACCTCTGTGTTTGTTCCAGTATCATGCTGTTTTGACCACTGTGGCTTTATAATAAGTTTTTGAATCAGGAAGTGTTAATCCTGCCACTTCAGTCTTTTTTTAGGATGCTTTTAGCTGTTCGAGATCTCTTTCCTTTCCAGATGCGTTTGGTAACTAGCTTTTCCAAGTCTTCAAATAGGTTGTTAGAATTTGGTTGCTGCTGTATTGAATCTATAGATCAATTTGGGTAGAACTGACATCTTAACTACATTTAACCTTCCTATCCATGAGTAGGGAATGTCTTTCCATCTGTTTAGATCTTTTTTTTAGCAAATTTTATATGGTTTTCTGTGTGCAAGTCCTTTACATCCCTAGGTAAGTTCATTCCTAGATACTTGATTCTTTTAGCTTCTATTTTGGATGGAATTTTTTTCTTAATTGACTCCTCAGATAGGTCAGTGTTTTAGTTTGCAAGCTGCCAGAATGTGACATACCAGAACTGGAACAGCTTTTAAAAAGGGAGCTTTATTAAGTTGCAAGTTTACAGTTCTAAGGCCATGAAAATGTCCAAATTAAGGTACCAACAAGAGGTTACCTTCACTCAAGAAAGGCCGATGAAGTTCAGGGTTTCTATCTCAGCTGAGAGTTCACATGGTGACATCTGCTATCTTTCTCTTCCAGCTTCTTGTTTTATGAAGCTCTCCTGAGGGCATTTTCCTTCTTCCTCTCCAAAGGCTGGCTGTGTGTGGGATCTGTGGGTTCTGATGGTTCTATAGCTTTTTCCAAAATAGTTCCCTCCTAAAGGGCTCCAGTAAGCAACTCCACCTTGAATGGGTAGAGACATCTCCACGGAAACCATCAAAGTTACTCCCCACAATTGGGTAGGCCACATCTCCATGGAAACAATAAAAAAGCTCCCACCCAGAACTTGGCTTTTCTGGGTATACAACAGTTTTAAACCAGTACATTCCACTGTTTGGACCCCCAAAAGACATGTTCTTTCCAAATGCAAAATACATGAATTCCATAACGATATCAGAAAACCTTAAACCACTTCAGTAACAATACAAATACATTACAAAGTCAGAAACAGTACATAATCTCATCCAAGTCGGCTTCAGGAATGGTCTATGGTAAGGCAAAATTCTCCTCTGGCTCTGGACCTGTAAAACTCAGAAAAAATTATTTGCTGCTAACATACAAAGGAGGGACAGTCATAGGATACATATTCCCATTTCCATAGGGAGAAATTGGAAGAAACACCGGTGTGAGGGAACCAAGCAGTTTAAAAACATGCAGGGCAAACTCCATGAAATTTCAAAGTCTGAGAGTCCATTATCTTCGGGGCTTTAGAAAGCAGCAGTCCCACTCTTTCCAAAGGCCTATGCAGCAGCCCACCTCTCTCCGAATACAACCTTGGGGGTCACTGGAGAGACCACTTTTTACTTGGCTCCACCCTCTCCAAGCATTGGGGCCACACCCAGGCTCTTTACCATTTCTGCGGCACAGGTTCAACCCCTTTATAACTGTGTGCTGACAGCCAGACTCTCCCCAATCCTCTTGGAATATGCCTCATTTCTCCAAGGCCTGAGGTGGCACAACACTTCCACTGCAAAGAAGTGGAAGGCCCACCTTCTACCTTCGTTGCAAACACACCCTCTTCAAGTACTTGGGTGAGTCTGCTCTCCTGGCTTGTGGTTTCCTGACTTTAGACCTTAGCTTCTGTAGTTCTGCCTCTGAAGTTATTTTTCCTCCAATGTGTCCCTTTTCTGCCTCTCATAGTCCAGACTGGCAGTGGATCTGTTTATACAGATCCCATAACATTCTTGTTGATTTCCTGTGCAATAGGGTGGGATCATGCCCATCAGACAAATCCTTCCTGGATAATTCCATCTCCAGTCCTGGCTTTTCTCTGATTTTTGGCTGACTGATTCCAGGTTTGGTTAAATCCTCATGTAGGGCACTGTTCTCTGGTGTCTCCCTTTCTAGAAGCCCAGAATTTTCCAGACCATCAATTTCTGGTTTCTTTATACCCAAGAGTTCAGTTCTGAGCTTATTTCTTTCCTGTCGCATTTCAGTATAAACTTCAAGGAGAAACAAGGCTGCACTTTCCATGTTTAATTTGGAAGTCTCTTCTGTTAAATATCCAAGTTCATGGCTTTTAAATCTGCCTTCCATTTTGCCAGATTTTTTACCACTTTAAATCAAGAATCTCTTTCCTTCCAATTTGCAATAGTATGTGCATCATATCTAAGGCCTTATTGGAAGTATCTTTAGGGTCCATGTTGTTAACAGCAGTTTCTTCAAAACATTCTAGGCCCTTTCTCTCAAGCTTCTCACAACTTTTCCAGAATCTTCCTCTTATCCATTAAAAAAGCATTCCAATATGGTTGGTTTTTGCAAACTGCAGCTGTACCCCATTTCTCCAGTACCAAAATATGCTTTAGTTTGCAAGCTGCCAGATTGTGATATACTAGAATTGGAACAGCTTTTTTTGTGGAGGCGGGGGTGGGAAATGTATGGTCTGGGAATCGAACCTAGGTTTACCGCATGGAAGGCGAGCTTCCTACCACTGAACTACCCATGCAACTGGAACAGCTTTTTAAAAGGCGAATTTATTAAGTTGCAAGTTTACAATTCTAAGGCTATGAAAGCATCTGAGTTAAGGTACCAACAAGGAGGTGTGAAAATTTTAATCTCTCCTTCACTTTTGAAGGACAGTTTGGCTGGGTACAGAATTCTTGACTAGTAGTCTTTCTCTTTCAGATGCTAAATATATCATATCATTGCCTTCTCACCTCTATAATGCTAGTTGAGTAGTCCACACTTTTTCTTATGTGGCTTCTCTTGTATGTAGTAGATTGTTTTTCTTTTGTGGCTTTCAGGATTTTCTGCTTCTTTTCAACATTTGACAGACTGATTATTATGTGCCTTGGACTGGGTCTGTTTGGAATTGTTCTTTTAGAGTTCATTGGGCTTCTTTGATTTGTGTAATCTATGTCCTTTATAAGGGTTGGGAAGTTTTCACCCTTTTTATCCTCAACTAGTCTTCCTAGCCCTTTAGTCTTTTCTTCTTCTGGGACACTGATAATTCTTGTATTTGTACACTTTGTTTCATCCATCATTTCCCTGAGATCCAATTCAAAATTTTCCATCTTTTTGCCATTTGCTCTTTTGTGTGTTTGAAATCAGTTGTCCTATCTTCTAGTTCACGTATTCTTTCTTCTTCCTCTTCAAATCTGCTGTTGTGTATCTCTAATATATTTTTTACTTGGTCTACAGCATCTTTAATCTCTCTGAAATCTGCTATTTTTCTATTTTATTCTTTCAAATTCCTCTTCATGCTCTTCTAGTGTCTTCTTGATCTACTTTATTTCACTAGCCAACCCATTGATTTTATCTAGTAGGGTTATGTCGACATCTTTGATTAGTTGTTCCAAAGTCTGTGTCTCTTCTGGTGTTTTAATTTGGTCATTAGGCTGGGCTATAGGTATGTGTATCTTCATATGCTTTGTGATCTTCTATTGCCTTTAGACATGGAAATAGCTTGATAGGGTTACCTTGGTAGCTGATTTCTTTCAGTAGTCTACAGCTTTGTATTAGTGGGCTGGGTGTGAAACAGGTTGCTTGGCGTAGGGCGGGGCAAAGAAGTGTAGTGACAGGTTGCAGCGTAGGTATAGGCATGGGTTGGGGATGCTTCTCTTGTTCCTGTGAGTCTGGGGTGCTGGGTACATGGTTGTAGAGCTGTGGTGTGGGACTGTGGGGGCCGGGATTGTCTCAGGCAGACCTTATAGTGTGTGGAGAGGGTGACACAGAGGTGGGGCACAGCAGGAGGTAGAAAGGGGGCTGTGTGGATGCATGGGAGGTGATGCACGGGTAGGATATGGTTGAGCATGTGGAGCGTAGGGGCTGTATCAGTTTGTGGGATATGGGGCACAGGGGTCAGGGTGCAGGGAGACCCAGGCATAGATGCGTCCTTCTGCAGGGGGAGGGATCCAGGGGGGCCGGGATGTGATGCACAAGTGTACAGGGGCAGGGCACAGGTTTTTTGTGGGACGTGGATTGGTTTGGTGTTTTAGAGTGGGCAGGGCCCTGGTGCCTGTGTGCACAGGCCAGGAGTTGGGTGGGACACAGGTGTACGTGTGTGCAAGGCGGGAGTTTGTGGCACAGATGCGTACATGAGCACCTTCCAGGTGTGGGAGCAGGGTCCTTGTCCTGGGGAGGGGGCTGGGCAATGATGTGCACATGTGCATGGTTGGGGAAGTGGGGCCCTGATGCACTTGGGCCTGGGGGTGTGACCCTAGTGTGTTTGTGTGCAGAGCTCCAGGGCAGCGTGGCAGGGTTGCTACTGCATAAGCTGCAGGCTGGTGTGGCCCGAATGCACAAGTCAGAGTTTTCCCAGAGCTAGGGGGCCAGGGTAGAGATTCACACATGCATTGGGACAGAGAGGCAGGATGCAGAGGTCGAGGGGGCAGGGTGCAGATACATAGATGCCAGGATGGGCAGGATGTATGTGTGTGCGTGTGCGGGTCTGGGAATGCCTGACGCTGATGTATGCCTGCACAGAGCTCAGGGTAGCAGGGCAGTGTTGTGTGACTGTGGGTTGGGGGCAGGTATGGCCTGGGTATGAAGGTGTGCGTGCCTACAGCCCGGATGTGCAGGTGAGTGCCTGCAGGGTGCAGGAAGCGGGGGTGGCAAGGGGCTGGGTGTGGGGCTGCCTGTCTTGGGAGTGGTGGGGCAAGAGTGTGCACTTTTGGGTGGTGCAACAGTGGCTCAGTGGCAGAATTCTTGCCTGCCATGCCAGAGACTTGGGTTTGATTCCAGGAGCCTGCCCATGCTGCCCCCTCCCCCGAAAAAGACTGTGCTTTTCCATGAGGTGTGGGGTAGGCTGGGGCAGGCGTGTGTGTGTGTGCAAGGGGTTGGGGTAAAGAGCTGGGATACATGGGTGGGTGGTTGGGGCAGTGGTGCTTGGAGCATGGTGGGGGCGTGGGTGACAGGGTTCAGGTGCATGCAGTGTGGGGTTGTCGTGGATTGTGGGGCAGGCATAGTGCTTGTGGGTGTAGACATTTAAGGAACGTGGCTTGGCTTACTTCCTAGTCTGTGTCTCCCTGTCCATGCACTCCCGAGGGCTCTAGGCCTTTGTTTGGAAAGGGACGCCTTAGGCGATTTGCATGAGCTGGATGCTGTCTAGTTCTCTGCATCTGAATTCTTCAACTTTTGCATTCAAAGCTTCCCTCAGCAACAGGTTGAGGTTATGAAGAACCACCCCCTCTGGAAAGGCAGCCCAGGGCAGAGAGCAGAAGGCCAGTTCAGCACCTGAAGTTTAGGACCCGCTTTGCTAGTCTTTAGGTCTTAGTCGCAACAGCTGCAGTCCGTTCAAAGGGGATTGGCTTTTAGTAAGGAGATTTAGTTAGTTAAAAATCCATAATTCTTCAAAGAAAAGGCAGCTAGCTTCCATCTGATATTCTGTGTCACATGGGAAGGCACACAGTGACCCTTTGATCCATTTTGAGTTGATTTTTTATATAGTGTGAGGCAAGGATCCACATTCATACTTTTATGAATGGAGATCTAGTTTTCTGACACGATTCATTGAAGAAACTATTCTTTTCCCAGAATTGGTTGGCAGTAAACCTGAAGATTGCTTTCTGAACTCTCAATTCAATTCCATTGACCATATGTATGCCCTTGTGTCAGTATTGTGCTATTTTGATTACTGTGGCTTTGTAATAAGTTTTGGGAATGGGAAGTGTGGGCATTCCTGCTTTGTTCTTCTTTTACATGGTGGTTTTGATTGTTTGGGGCTCTTTAGCCTTCCGTATAAATTTTGATGTTTGACTATTCCGTTTCTGCAAAGGTGGTTGTTGGAATTTTGATTAGGATTGCATTGATTCTGTAATTTGCTTTGGGTAGCTTTGACATTGTTACAAAATGTAGTCTTGCTATCAGTGAACATGAATGTCCTTCCGTTTATTTAGGTTTTGTTTTATTTCCTTCAGCAAGGTTTTGTAGTTTTCTGTGTACAGGTCCTTTATACCCTTGATTAGGCTTATTACTAGATATTTTATTCATTTAGTTGCTGTTATAAATGGAGTTTTTTCTTGATTTCTTCCAGTTCACTGCTAGTGTGTAAAAACACAGCTGGTTTTTGGATAATAATCTTGTACCCTACCACTCTGCTGAATTCATTTATGACCCCTAGTAGCTTTGTTGTAGATTTTTAAGTGTTTTCTGTGTAAAGGATTATGGCATCTGCAAATAAGGAAACTTTTACTTCTCCCTTTCCAATTTGGATGTGCTTTATTTCTTTTCTTGCCGAATTTCTCTGGCTGGAAAGTGGTCATAATGGGCATTCTTGTCTTGTTACAGATCTTTGAAGGAAAGCTTTCAGTCTTTCACCATTAAGTATATTACCTATGGGTTTTTCATATATGCCTTTTATGATGTTGAGGATGTGTTCTATTCCTAATTTTCTAATGTTTTTAGTAAGAGGGGTGCAGGATTTTATTTAATACCTTTTCTGTATCAATTTAGATGATCATGTATTTTTTTCCTTATTTCTGTTAATGTGGTGTTTTACATAAATCAATTTTCTTATTTTGAACCACCCTTGCAAACCTGGGATAAATCTCATTTGATCATTGGACATAATTCTTTTAATTTTCTGTTTATTCAGTTTGCTTATATTTATTGATGATTTTTTGAATCTGTATTCATAAGGGAATTGGTCTGTAATTTTCTTGTGGTATCTTCATCTAACTTTGATATGAGGGTGATGTTGATCTTGTAAAATGAATTAGGGAGAGTTCTTTTCTCCAAATTTTTGAAATGTTTAAGTAGGATTCATGTTAATTCTTGGAATGTTTGGTAAAATTCCCCTGTGGAACCATACTGTTCTGGGCTTTTCTTTGTTGGGAGGTTTCTGATGACTAATTCAGTCATTTTACTAGTAATTTGTTTGTTGAGATCTTTTATTTTTTATTGAGCCTGTGTAGGTAGTTTGTATGTCTAGGAATTTGTCCATTTCATCTAGGTAAAAAAAATTTGTCATTTTTAGTTCATCAGTTTAGCTAAAGAATTGTCCATTTTATTGATGTTTTTGAAGAACTAACTTTTTTACATTTGTTGATTCTCTCTATTTTGTAATTATATATTTCGTCTGTCCTTTAATCTTTGTTATTTCCTTCCTATTTGTTTTGTGTTAAATTTGCTTTCTTTTTTTTAATTTCCTCCTGTTTTGAGGTTTGTTCTCTTATTTGAAATTTTCTTTCTTTTTGTTTAATGTAAGCATTTAGAGCTATAAATTTCTCTCTCAGGACTGCCTTTGCTGCATCCCATACATGATGGTATTTTTAGTTTTCATTTCCATTCACCTGCAGATATTTCCTTATTTCCCTTGTGATTTCCATTTTAACCCACTGATTATTTAATAGTATATTGTTTACTTTCCAGATATTTGTGAATTTTCCATTTCTCTCATTGCTATTAATGTTGAACTTTATTCCATTGTGGTTGGAGAAGATGTATAGTATGATTTCACTATTTTTGAATTTATTTTAAAATATTTTAGGTCAGAAAAATGGCTTATCCTGGAGAAAGATTTGTGTGAACTAAAGAAGAATGTCTATTCTGTTGCTGTTGGGTAAGGGTTTCTATATATGTCTGTTAGGTCTAGTTCTGGAGTATGATTCAAATCTACCAATACCTTACTGACTTCTGTCTAGATGTTCTACCCGTTATTGAAAGTGGTGTATTAAGTCCCCCACTGTTAATGTAGAATTATCTATTTCGCATGTCAAATATGTCAATATTTGCTCCATATATCTTGGGTCTCTGCATTATATGGAGCAGATATTGATGTATATACTTATAATTGTTAAAAAAAAATCTTCTTGTTGAATTGACTCCTTTATCAGTATTTAATGACCATATTCATACCTGGTAACAGTTTTTTACTTCAAATGCATTTTATCTGATATTAGTATACCTACCCCAGCTCTGTTTTGGTTATTACTTGCATGATATATTTCTTCTCTTCTTTTTACTTTCAACCTACTTGTGTCTTTCAATTTAATGTGAGTCTCTTGTAAAAAACAGAGTTGGGCCATGCTTTTTTTGTTTGTTTTTGTTTCCATTTATTTTTAAAAAATATTTTTATTGACAAAGTTTCACACACATATAGTCTATATGTGGTATACGATCAGTGGCTCACAATATCATAACATAGTTGTGTATTGATCACCATGATCATTTTTTTAGAACATTTGCATCACCCAGAAAAAAAAATAAAAGAAAAAAATTCATGCATCCTATATCACTTATCCTTCCTCTCATTGACCACTGGTATTTCCATCTACTCAATTTATTTTACCCTATATCCCCCCCATTAATTATTTGTTTTTTAATCCATATTTTTACTCATCTGTTCATACCCTGGATAAAATGAAAATCAGACACAAAGTTTTCACTATCACACAGTCACATTATAAAAGTTATATACTTATACAATTGTCTTCAAGAATCAGGACTACTGGAATACAGATCAACAGTTTCAAGTACTTCCCTCCTGCCACACCAAGACACCATAAACTAAAAAGGAACTAAACTGGCCATATAAGTTAAATTATGTAATGTGCTACCACAATATAAATTTTGCACCATAAACATCTTTCCCCCTGGTCTCACACAGAAGCTGAAGTTTTAAAATATAGATGATATCATCCTTTACCCTGTATTCTAATCTACCTTAATCCTATCCAGATCGGCTTCATTCATATCTCTTACTCAAAGTCTGATCCCTTTTTCAGCTTTTTAAACAGTTCCTTTATGGTGTTGCTGACGTTCACAGCTTTAGAGCTCTAACTCTGAATCTCAGGTGTCAGGTAAATACCCGAAGTTTCTGGGAACGTGGGTTATGCTTTTTTTAAAAATTAATTCTGCCTATCTCTGCTTTTTAACTGGCGAGTTTTGTATTGAAGATGTTTTATGGGGGAAGGTAGAGGTGGGCTAAGTAGAAGTATGGTGCCTATGTGATTGCTTTGAGAAACATTTGGATTTGTCTGATTGATCCTCAGTTAGAAGGTAGGGAGGAAGATTACAAAAATTAGGGAAGCTGGCAGTCATTGGCCAAGTCCTTATGGTTCTGGGCTGATTGCTGAAGAGGTTCTGATTTGGACTCCTGGACTTGTTTTTGGGGTTGTGTCTTAGTTTCTCAGCCTAGTTGCTGCATTGGTTGTGGATCAGAGTTTTATTGTTATATATTGTCTGGCTATTGTTCTTTTTTTATATTTAGTCTCATTTATATTTTGATACGTGTTATAGATCTTATGTAGATTTTTGTGTCCTAATTTTTTTCATATTATAAATACTATTCATGATATTATGCATTTTCATTTACATGAATTTAATAACTGTAATAGTCCATCTAGTAGATGTGCTCTTTATTGTTGGAAATTAAGGTTGTTTCATGTTTTTTCTATTATAAAAACAATGATGCTATGAACATCTCTGCACATTGAAGCTTCAGTCTATTTAGTATTATTTCTTTACACTAGATTCTTAGATGTAAAATAGTTGGTCATTAATTGTTTATTCATTTGTGCAGTTGCTTTCCACAACTATTCACCAATTTTAACTCATTCTAATCATATTTAATTACCAGTTTCATGTGAAGTCACAAGCTTTAGATATTTAAAAATATATATATTTTTGTAATTCAGTAGGGCTGACAAAATAAGCATTTCTTCTTTTGGTCTCACACCGAAGTTGAAATTTTAAATTCATTCTGCGTATCTCTGAATTCAAATTAAAATTCAAACAATATAATTTTTTACCCTGTATTCTGAATTTACTTTAATCCTAACCAGAGCCACTTCATCCATATTTGATTGAAGTCAGATTTCTTTTACAACTTCTTTAACAGTTGCTGTATGGAGTAATACTGACATTCTAAGCTTTAGAACTCTAACTCAGATTCAGATGTCACAGAAATATCTTAAGTTCCAGGCAACTACTGGGTTATACACAAAGAGCTCTCAGAATTTAGAAGTAGCTGTTAAAGCTCATGAATAACTGTGCTGTAAGAGTTTATAATCTGGAAACCATTGCCATGAGCCTTATTAAACATTCTTTACTCCTTAATCATAAATTGCTCAATCTCTGCCCACTTTCCATTCCCTGACAACCTATGCTCACTACTTCAGTTCTCACAGTTTGCTCATTATAGTTAGTCCATGCTAGTGAGATCATATAATATTTGTCCTTTCTTTTCTGGCTTATTTTAGGTTCATTCACCTAGTGGCATGCCTAGTGACTTCATTCCTTTCTGCAGCCACTCAATATTCCCTTGTATATATTCAGCATAGTTCACCCTTCCATTCATCCGTCAATGTACCCTTAGACCATCCATTACAGATTGTGAATACTGGCACCATAAACACAGATGTGCGAATGTCTATTCATGTCTCTGCTTTTAGTTCTTCCAAGTATATACTCAACAATGGGATCTTATGACAAACTTAGACTCCCATGGGACCACCACACAGCCCGACAGAGGGCCTGCACCATTCTGCTTACCTACAAACAGTGAATACATATATTGTTCTCTCCACATCTTATCCAGCACTTGTATTTTTCTGTTTTTTTTTAAAAGTTTTTTTCACATACCATATAGTCCATCCGAAATGTACAATCAGTGGCTCCTAGTGTAATTACATAGCTGTGCATTCACCATCACAATCTATGTGAGAACATTTTTAAAGAAGAAGAGATGAAAACGAAAAAACAATAATAAAAATCCCATACCTTTCCCTTATATCCCCCTCTTATTTACATTAAGTTTTGCTCTATTGCCTTTGTTACAATTAATGAAAGAATATTATAATGTTACTATATGAAGAATATTACAATGTATACCCTAGTTTGCATTAATTGTATTTTTCCGTATACCATCCCATTTTTTTTTTTTTTTTTTTTTTTTAAGGAAAGACAGAGAGAAGGAAGGAAGGATAGAAGGAAGGAAGGGAGGAAGAAAGGGAAACATCTTTTAAACATTTTCTTGTTTTATTGTATTTTGTTTCTCCGTTTTTGTTACATGGGCTGGGGCCGGGAATCGAACCGAGGTCCTCCGGCATAGCAGGCAAGCACTTTGCCCGCTGAGCCACCGCGGCCCGCCACCATCCCATTTTTAACACTTTGCAATGGTGACATTCATTTGTTCTCCTTCATGTAAGAACTTTCTTATATTTGTATATTTATTTGTCATCATTGTTCAATCTAGATTTTTCTAAGTTATAAAGTTCCAGTTTGTATCCTATGTCTTTCCTTCTGGTGTTATACCTGCCCCTAACCTAGCCTTCTTCTTTAAACTATACTCACATTCATCTTTGTTCATTATACCTAAAATATTGTACTACCATCACACAGTATTGTGCTATCCATTTCTGAATTTTTACGATGAATCTTGTTAAACATTCTGTATTCCTTTAGCATCAAATTCCTAATCTCTACCATCCATCTCTTGATAACTTTTTTTCTCAACTTTAACTCGCAGAGTTTGTCATTATACTTAGGTCATCTTAGTGAGACCATACAGTATTTGTCCTTTGTTTCTGGCTTATTTTGCTCAACATGTGCTCAAGGTTTATCTAAGTTGTTACATGTGTCATGACTTCATTTTGTCTTATAGCTGCGTAATATTCCATTATATATTTATACCACAGTTTATTTCTCCACTCATCAGTTCATGGACATTTGGACTGTTTCTGTCTCTTGATAATTGTGAATAATGCCACTATAAACATTGGTGTGCAACTATCAAGCATCGGTGTGCAAATATCTGTTTATTTCTCTGCTTTCGGTTCTTCCGTGTATATACAATAAAGGAGATTATTGAATCATATTGCAGTTATATACTACCTGAGGAGCTGCCAAACTGCATTCCAGAGTGGTTACACCATTCTGTATTCCAATTAACAGTGAATAAATATACCTATTTCTTCATATCCTTTCCAGCATTTGTAGTTTTCTGTTTTTTTTTTAATTTGCCAATCTAATAAGTGTGAGATGATATCTCATTGTTGTTTTGATTTGCATTTCTCTAATAGCTAGGGAAGTTGAGCTTCTTTTCTTATACTTTTGAGCCATTTTCATTTCCTCTTTGAAATAGTGTCTATCCGTGTCTTTTGCTCATTTTTTAAACTTTTTTTTATTGTGTAGTATAGCATATATACAAAGCAAAGAAATAAAAAAGCAATAGTTTTCAAAGCATTCTTCAAAAAGTGGTTACAGAACAGATCCCAAAGTTTGTCATGGGCTACCATACGATCCTCTTATATTTTTCTTTCTAGCTGCTCAAGGATATAGGAAGCTAGAGGGCTTAAATACTTTTTTGTCATCACAATCAACTTTTTTCCTTTTATTTTGTGAATAATAACATATATACAAAAAAGCTATAAATTTCAAAGCGCAGCACCACAATTAGTTGTAGAACATATTTCAGACTTTGACATGGGTTACAGTTTCACAATTTTAGGTTTTTACTTCTAGCTGCTCTAAAATACTGGAGACTAAAAGATATCAATTTAATGATTCAGCATTCATATTCATTTGTTAAGTCCTATCTTCTATGTATGATTCCACCATCACTTTCGATCTTTCCATACCTCTCTTTGGGGTTGTTTGGGTTATGACCATTCTAAATATTTACTATTGGAAGGGTCTGTCACTAATATGGGATAGGGAGATGGAACTATCTGATGTTCTGGAGAGGTTGGGCTAGGTTTCAGGACTTATCTGGACCAGGGACCCATCTGGAGGTTGTAGGTTTCCGGAAAGTTACTCTATTGCCTGGAACCCTTGTGGAATCTTATATATTGCCCTAGGTGTTCTTTAGGATTGGTCCTGGTTGGGGGTTGGAAGGTTATGATTGGTAGCAAGGTCTACCCGAAGCTTGTATAAGAGCAACCTCCAGAGTAGCCTGTCAACTCTATTTGAGCTCTCTGCCACTGATACTTTATTAATTACACTTCTTTTCCTCCTTTTGGTCAGAATAAAATTGTTGATCCCTTGGTGCCAGGCCAGTATTCATCCCTGGGAGTCCTCTCCAATGTCGCTAGGAAGACTTTCACCCCTGAATGTCATGTCCCACATGGGGGGAGGGCAATGATTTCACTTGCAGAGTTGGGCTTAGAGAGACTGAGTCCACATCTGAGTAACAACAGAGGCCCTTCAAAAGTAACTCTTAGGCATGCCTATAGGTAGTCTAAGCTTCTCCGCTACCTACATAAGCTTCACAAGAGTAAGCCTCACGATCGAGGGCATGGCCCATTGATTTGGGTATCCCTAAAGTTTGCCACAGTATCAGGGGATTCCCTGATAGTAAGGTTTAATATTCTTTCTCCCCTCCTTCAGGGGACTTTGCCAATACTTTTTGATAATCTGCTTAGTATACTCTAGGATGTTTCCAGGCATTACAATAATCTATAGAGGATTAAAGGGCCTCTTTCTTATTCTGTGCTCCCTGTGTTTCAATTTTTCAAATGAGTTATACAAATAGGTTGAATTAGATTATACACTGCAGAAAATTTCAGTTGCAGATCAAATAAATCTTTCTTCCATTGGTCTCAAAGAATCTGTGTGGTTTTAAAATTTAGACACTGTCTTCCTTACCCCGATATTCTGAAATACTTTAACCCCTTTTGCTCATTTTTAAATTAGGTTGTTTGTCTTTTTGTTTTTGAGCTATATGTTATCTTTATATATTCTGGATATTAAACCCTTATCTGATATGTGGTTTCCCAGTATTGCCTGCCACTGAGTAAGCTGTCATTTTACTTTTCTGACAAAGTCCTTTGATGTGCAGGAATATTCCATTTTGAGGAGAGCCCATTTATCTATTTCTTTTTTCATTGCTTGCACTTTGGGTGTAAGGTCTAGGAAACCAACTCTTACTACAAGATCTTTATTATATTTCCCTATATTTTCTTTTGTGGTCTGAGATCTAATGTTTAGGTCTTTGATTCATTTTGAGCTAATTTTTGTATAAGGTGAGATAGGGGTATTCTTTCATTCTCTTGATATGGATATCCAGTTCTCTAAGCATCATTTGTTGAAGAGGCTGCTCTGACCCAGTTGAGTGAATTTGGCCACCTTATTGAAAATCAATTGTCCGTAGATGTGAGTGTCTAATTCTAAATACTCATTTTGATTACATTGGTCAGTATATCCATATTCATTCCAGTACCATGCTGTTTTGACCACTGTAGCTTTGTAATATGCTTTAAAGTCATGTAGCAGAAGACCTCATACTTCATTTTTCTTTCTCCAGATTTTTTAGCATTCTGGACACCTTGCCCTTCCAAATAAATTTGCTTATGGCTTTTTTATTTCTAAAAGAAGTTGTTGGGATTTTGATTGGTATTGCATTGACTCTATAAATCAGTTTGGGTAGAATTGACATCTTTACTATATTTAGTCTTTCAATCCATGGATGTGGTATGTCCTTCCATTTATTTAGGTCTTCCTTGGTTTCTTTGAGCAATTCTTATAGTTTTCTGTGTATAGGTCTTTCATGTCCTTGGTTAAATTTATTCCTAGATATTTTATTCTTTTGTTGGCAATGTAAGTGGATCATTTTTCTTGATTTCTTTTAAGATTGCTCATTATTAATATACTGATTTTTGCATATTGATGTTCTGCCCTACTACTTTGCTATTTATTCATTTATTAGGTATAGAAGCCTTACTGTAGATTTTTTATGCACATGTAGGATCACATCATCTACAGTAAAAGTTTTGCTTCTTCCTTTCCAATTTTGATGCCCTTTATTTCTTTTTCTTGACTAATTGCTGTAGTTAGAATTTCCAGCACAGTGTTGAATAGCAGTGGTGACATTAGGTATCCTTGTCTTGTACAAAGAAAGTGTTCAGAGTGAGTATGTTAGCTTCATTTATTCCCTTTATCATGTTGAGGAAGTTTCCTTCTATTCCTATCATTTGCAGTCTTTTTATCAAGGGAGGATGCTGAATTTTGTCACATGCCTTTTCTGCATCAATTGAGATGATCATGTCGTTTTTCCACTTTGATGTATTGATGTGATTATTACATTAATTGATTTTCATGTGTTGAACCACCCTTGCATACCTGGATTAAAACCCAGTTGGTCATATTGTATAATTCAATGCACTCTTAAACAACCGCTATGTCAAGGAAGAACTTACAAGAGAAATCAGTAAATACCTTAAGGCAAATGAAAATGAAAACAGAGAGAGTGAAAGAGGGAGAGAGGAAGAGAGAAAGAGGAGACATAACCACTGACCTCGCAGAAATAAAGGAGATAATGACTATACTCTGAGCAACTATATGCTAATAAATGAGACAACATAGATGAAATGAACAGCTTCCTAGAAAGGCATGAACAGCCAGCATTGATTCTTATGAAATAGATGAGGTTCGCAAACCAATCACAATGAAGAAATTGAATCAGTCATCCAGAAACTCTCAAAGAAGAAAAGTCCAGGAACAGATGGCGGTACATGTGACTTCTATCCAGCATTCAAGAAAGAATTAGTACCAATCCTGCTAAAACTCTTTAAAAAAACTGAAGAAAAGGGAAAGCTACCTAACTCATTCTGTGAAGCCAACATCACCCTCATACCAAAGCCAGACAAAAATACTACAAGAAAAGAAAGTTACAGACCAATATTGCCCATGAATATAGATGCGAAAATCCTCAGCAAAATTCTTGCAAATCGAATACAGCAGATTTGATTGTACATTAAAAGATTTGTACGCCATGACCAAGTGGGATTTATTGCAGGTATGCAAGGATGGTTCAACATAAGAAAATTAATTAATGTAATGCCCCATAGCAACAAATCATAGGAGAAAAACCACATGATCATCTCAATTGATGCAGGAAAGGCATTTGACAAAATTCCACATCCTTTATTGATGAAAACATTTCAAAGGATAGAAATATAAGGGAATTTCCTCAATATGATAAAGGGAATATGTGAAAAACCCACAGCTGACCTCATCCTCAATGAAGAAACTTTTCCTCTAAGATCAGGAACAAGACAAGGATACCCTTGTCACCATTGTTATTCAACATTGTGCTGGAAGTTCTAGCCAGAGCAATTAGACAAGAAAAAGAAATACAGGGCATCAAAATTGGAAAGGAAGAAGTAAAGCTCTCACTGTTTTCAGATGGCATGATACTATATGTTGAAAATCCCACAAAATCTACAGCAACTCTAGTAGAGTTAATAAATGAGTACAGCAGAGTTGTAGGTTACAAGATCAATGCCCCAAAATCAGTAGTGATGAGCAAGCAATAGTGATGAGCAATCTGAGGAGAACATCAAGAAAAAATTTCATTTATAATAGCACCTAAAACAATAAAATAATCAGGAACTAATTTAACCAAGGATATAAAAGACCTGTACAGAGAAAACTGCAAGAAATTGCTAAAAGAAATCATGGAAGACCTAAGTAAATGGAAGGACATACCTATGTTCATGAATTAGAAGACTAAATATAGTTAAAAGGTCAATTCTACCCAAATTGATTCCAGATTCAGTGCAATACCAATTAGAATCCCAACAACTTACTTTGGAGAAGTAGAAAAACCAATAACCAAATTTATTTATTTATGGGCAGGGTGCACCGAATAGCTAAAATATCTTGAGAATGAAAAATGAAGTGGAAAGTCTCACACGACCTGACTTTAAAGCATGTTATGAAGCTACAGTGGTCAAAATAGCATGGTTCTTGCATATAGATAGATATACTGACCAATGGAATTAAGTCGAGTGTTCATAAATAAACCCTCTCATCTATGGACAGTTGATCTTTGATAAGGCTGTCATGCCAACCTACCTGGGACAGCACAGCCTCTTCAATAAATGGTGTTTGGAGTACTGGGTATCCATATGCAAAAGAATAAAAGCAGAGCCATATCTCACACCCTATACAAAAATTAACTCAAAATGGATCCAAACCTTAATCTTAGAGTTAGGACAATAAAACTTTTAAAATCTGGGAACATCTTTATTTTTTCCTTCAATTTTGAACAATTCTTCTGCTGGATATAAGATTGTTGGTTGACAGTTTTGTCTCTGAACGCTTTGAATATTTTATCTTACTGCCTTCTGGCTCTATTGTTTCTGTTGAGAAGTCTGTTGTTAATATTTTTGGGATTCCCTCGTAAAAAACCCATCAGTTTTCTTTGATACTTTCAGGATTTTCTACTTGTCCTTGAATTTCAGCATTTTACTATGATGTGTCTGTTTATAGGTCTTTGTGTTTATCCTACTTGGTGTTCATTGAGCTTTTTTAAAAATATTTTTATTGACAAAACAATATACAAACACAAACGTTCGTAATGTACAAACATTCCATACATGGTGTACAATCACTGGCTCACAATAACATCACATAGTAGTATACTCATCACCATAATCTTTTTTTAGAACATTTGCATCACTCCAGATAAAGAAATAAAAAGAAAAAAAGCTCATACATACCATACCCCTGACCTATCCCTCACATTGACTACCCTATTTCCATTTACCCAATTTATTTTAAACTTTGTTCCCCCTATTATTTGTTTATTTTTATTCATATTTTTTGCTCATCTGTCCATACCCTAGATAAAGGGAACATCAGACACAAGGTTTTCACAATCACACAGTCACATTGTAAAAAGTTATAACTTCATACAATCATCTTCAAGAAACAAGGCTACTGGAGAACAGCTCTACAGTTCCCTTCAGACTCAAATACACCATAAACTAAAAAAGGATATCTATGTAACATGTGAGGATAACCTCCAGGATAACCTCTCGACTCTGAAATCCCTCAGCCACTGACACTTTATTTCATCTCATTTCTCTCTTCCCTCTTTCGGTCAAGAAGTTTTTCTCAATTCCTTGGTGCTGAGTCCCAAACCATGCTAGGATTTCTGTCTCATGTTGCCAAGGAGATTTACATCCCTGGTAGTCATGTCTCACATTGAGAGGGGAGGGCAGTGAGTTCGCTTGCTGTGTTGGCTGAGAGAGAGCAGCAACATCTGAGCAAGGAAAGAGGTTCCCTGGGTGTGACTCTTACACCTAAATATAAGTAGGCTTAGCCTCTTTGTGGGGATAAGTTTCATATAACAAACCCCAAGATCTAGGGCTTGGCCTATTGATTTAGTTGTCCCCACTGCTTGTGAGAATATCAGGAATTCTCCAAATGGGGAAGTTGAATTTTTCCCCTTTCTTACCATTCCCCCAAGGGGACTTTGCAAATACTTCTTTATTCACTGTTCAGATCACTCTGGGATCTATCAGAGCATCACACTAACCTGGACAAACATACAAAATCTCATGCCGTATTCAAGGTTCCATGTACTTATGGTGTTCAATTAAACTATTCATATAAGTTCAATTAGAAAATGTACTAGTCAAAATATAAATCTTATACCAAATAAACATTTCTCTCTTTAGTTTCACACAGAAGTTGAAGTTTTAAAATATGAACGATGTCTATTTTCAACACCTTACAGTATTGATATTCCTTTGTTCTTCCTCATGGAAAAACATTTTTTTAATTTGTACTACTTGTCACTATCATTGTACACTCTAGGCTTTCCTAGATTATACCATCTCAGTTTTTATCATCTATCTTTCCTTCTGGTTTCATATGTACGTACAGCCCTCCTCCCTCTATCATTCTCACACTCAGCTTCATTCAGTGTACTTACATTATTGTGCAACACTGAGGTAGTACTGTGCCATCCATTTCTGAATTTTTACAATCAGTCCTGTTGCACAATCTGTATCCTTCAGCTCCTATCACTCAATTTCTACCCTATTTCTATCTCCTGATAACTTCAGTTCCTAACTGAAATTCAAGTCCACTCATTAATGTTAGTTCATATCAATGATACCACACAGTATTTGTCCCTTTGCTTCTGGCTAACCTCACTCAGCATAAAGTCCTCAAGGTCCATCCACACTGTTACATGCTTCATGACTTTATTCTGTCTTATAGCTGTGTAATATTCCATAGTGTGTGTGTGTGTGTGTATATATATATATATGTATATGTATATATACACACACATACCACAGCTTGTTTAGCCACTCATCTGTTGATAGACATTTGGACTGTTTCCATCTCTTGGCAGTTGTAAATAATGCTGCTATAAACATTGGTGTGCAAATGTCCATTTATGTCCTTCCCCTCATGTACTCTGAATAGATACCTAGCAGTGGTATTGCTAAATTATATGTATGCTTAGCTTCCTGAGGAACCGCCAAACTGCCTTCCACAGCAGTTGTACCATTTTACATTCCCACCAACTGTGGATAAGTGTGCCTCTTCCTCCACATCCTCTCCAGCACCTGTCATTTTTTGTTTTTTTTGATAATGGCCATTCTTGTGGATGTGAGATGATATCGCATTGTGGTTTTGATCTGCATTTCCCTAATAGCCACAAAAGTTGAGCATCTTTTCTTGTGCCTTTTAGCCACTTGTGTTTCCTCTTCTTCTGGAAAGTGTCTGTTTATGTCTTCTGCTCATTTTCTAATTGGGTTGTTTGTCTTTTTGTTGCTGAGTTGAACAATCTCTTTATGTGTTCTGGATACTAGACCCTTATCTGATATATCATTTCCAAATATTATGTAGGCTGCCTTTTTACTTTCTTGACAAAGTTCTTTGATGCACAAAAGTGTTTAATTTTGAGGAGTTGTCATTCATATATTTCGTTCTTCAATGCTTGTGCTTTGGATATAAAATCTAGGAAATTACCTCCTATTGCAAGTTTTATAAGATATTTCCCTATATTTTCTTCTAAAAGTTTTATAGCCTTAGGCCTAATGTTTAGGTCTTTTATCCATTTTGAATTAATTTTTGTATAAGGTGTGAGATATGGATCCTTTTTCCTTCTTTTGCATATGGATATCCAGTTCTCCAAGCACCATTTACTGAAGAGGCTGTTCTGTCCCAGGTGAGTTGGCTTGACTGCCTTATCAAAGATCAATTGTGCATAGATGAGAGGTCTATATCTGAACACTCTATTCGATTCCATTGGTCAGTATATCTGTCTTTATGCCAGTACCATACTGTTTTGACCACTGTAGCTTCATAATATGCCTTAAAGTCAGGTAGTGTCAAACCTTCGACTTCATTTTTCTTTCTCAAGATAACTTTAGCTATTCAAGTCACCATGCCCTTCCAAATAAATTTGGTTATTGGTTTTTCTATTTCTGCGGAATAAGTTTTGGGGATTTTAATTGGTTTTGCATTGAATCTATAAATCAATTTAGGTAGAATTGACTTTTTAACTATATTTAGTCTTCTAATCCATGAACACAGTATGTCCTTCCATTTATTTAGGTCTTCTGTGATTTCTTTTAGCAATTTTTTTGTAGTTTTCTTTGTATAGGTCTTTTGTCTCTTTAGTTAAATTTATTCCTAAATATTTCATTCTTTTGGTTGCAATTGTAAATAGAATTTTTTTCTTGATTTCCTCCTCAGATTGTTCATTATTAGTATATACACTACAGATTTTTGAGTGTTGATCTTGTGACCTGCCATTTTTCTATACTCATTTATTAGCTCTACTAGTTTTGCTGTGAATTTTGTTTTTGGTTTCAACATATAGTATCATATCATCTGCAAACAGTGAGAGTTTTACTTCTTCCTTTCCAATTTGAATGCCTTGTATTTCTTTTTCTTGTCTAATTGCTCTTCTAGAACTTCCAGCACAGTGTTACATAACAATGGTGACAGTGGACATCCTTGTCTTGTACCTGATCTTAGGGGAAAAGCTTTCAGTCTTTCTGTGTTGAGTTTGATGTTAGCTGTGTGTTTTTTCATATATTCCCTTTACCATGTTGAGGAAGTTCCCTTCTATTCCTGTCCTTTGAAGTGTTTTCATCAAGAAAGGATGTTGAATTTTGTCAAGTGCCTTTTCTGCATCAATTGAGATGATATGCAGTTTTACTCCTTTGATTTGTTGTTATGGTGTATTACATTAATTGATTTCCTTGCATACCCAGAATAATTCCCACTTGGTCATGGTGTGTGATTCTTTTAATGTGCTACTGGATTCGATTTGCAAGAATTTTGCTGAGGATTTTTGCATCTATATTCATGGGTGATATTGTTCTGGAATTTTCTTTTCTTGTACTATCTTTGTCTGGCTTTGGTATGAGGGTACTGTTGGTTTCATAGAATGAGTTAGGTATCCTTCCCTTTTCTTCAGTTTATTTATTTTTTTTGAAGAGTTTTAGCAGGATTGGTACTGATTCTTTCTTGAATGCTTGGTAGAATTCGCATGTGAAGCCATCTGGTCCTACAGTTTCTTTGGGGGAGCTTCTTAATGACTGGTTCAATTGCTTTACTTGTGATTGGTTTGTTGAAGTCTTCTATTTCTTCTCAAGGCAATATTGGTTGTTTATGCCTTTCTAGGAAGTTGTCCATTTCATTTATATTGTCTAGTTTATTAGTATAAAGTTGTTCATAGTATCCTCTCATTACCTCCTTTATTTTTGCAGGGTCAGTGGTTATGTCTCTTCTTCCATTTCTGATTTTATTTACTTGCATCCTCTCTCTCTCTCTTTTTTTTTGTCAGCTGAAGGTTCATCAATTTTATTGTTTTTTTCTCAAAGAACTAACTTCTTGTTTTGTTGACTTTCTCAATTGTTTTCATGTTCTCAATTTCATTTATTCCTGCTCTAATCTTCGTTATTTCTTTCCTTTTGCTTGCTTCAGAGCAGTTTGCTGTTCTTTCTCTAGTTCTTCCAAATGAACATTTAATTCCTCGATTTTTGCTGTTTATTCTTTTTTCTTTGTGTGGCCCAGGCACTGGTAATTGAACATGGGTCTCTGGCATGGCAGGTGAGGATTCTGCCACTAAGCCACTGTCACACCATGCTTTCTCTTCTTTTTTGATATAGGGATTTAAGACAATAAATTTCCCTCTTAGCACTGCCTTTGCTGCATTGCAGAAATCTTTTTTTATTTATTAAAAAAAATTAACTAACACAACATTTAGAAATCATTCCATTCTACATATGCAATCAGTGATTTTTAATATCATCACATAGATGTATGATCATCATTTCTTAGTACATTTTCATCGATTTAGAAAAAAATAGCAAGACAACAGATAAAGAAATAAAATGATAATATAGAGAAAAAAGTAAAAATAAAAAATACAAAAAAATAAAAAAACAGAAAAAAACATACAAAAAAAACTATAGCTCAGATGCAGCTTCATTCAGTGTTTTAACATAATTACATTACAATTAGGTAGTATTGTGCTGTCCATTTTTGAGTTTTTGTATTCAGTCCTGTTGCACAGTCTGTATCCCTTCAGCTCCAATTACCCATTATCTTACCCTATTTCTAACTCCTGCTGGTCTCTGTTACCAATGACATATTCCAAGTTTATTCTCTAATGTCGGTTCACATCAGTGGGACCATACAGTATTTGTCCTTTAGTTTTTGGCTAGTCTCACTCAGCATAATGTTCTCTAGGTCCATCCATGTTATTACATACTTCATAAGTTTATTCTGTCTTAAAGCTGCATAATATTCCATCGTATGTATATACCACAGTTTGTTTAGCCACTCGTCTGTTGATGGACATTTTGGCTGTTTCCATCTCTTTGCAATTGTAAATAATGCTGCTATAAACATTGGTGTGCAAATGTCTGTTTGTGTCTTTGCTCTTAAGTCCTTTGAGTAGATACCTAGCAATGGTATTGCTGGGTCATATGACAATTCTATATTCAGCTTTTTGAGGAACCGCCAAACTGCCTTCCACAGTGGTTGCACCATTTGACATTCCCACCAACAGTGGATAAGTGTGCTTCTTTCTCCACATCCTCTCCAGCACTTGTCATTTTTTGTTTTGTTGATAATGGCCATTCTGGTGGGTATGAGATGATATCTCATTGTGGTTTTGATTTGCATTTCTCTAATGGCCAGGGACATTGAGCATCTCTTCATGTGCCTTTTGGCCATTTGTATTTCCTCTTCTGAGAGGCATCTGTTCAAGTCTTTTTCCCATTTTGTAATTGGGTTGGCTGTCTTTCTGTTGTTGAGTTGAACAATCTCTTTATAAATTCTGGATACTAGACCTTTATCCGATATGTCGTTTCCAAATATTGTCTCCCATTGTGTAGGCTGTCTTTCTACTTTCTTGATGAAGTTCTTTGATGCACAAAAGTGTTTAATTTTGAGGAGCTCCCATTTCTTTCTTTCTTTCTTCAGTGCTCTTGCTTTAGGTTTAAGGTCCATGAAACTGCCTCCAATTGTAGGATTCATAAGATATCTCCCTACATTTTCCTCTAACTGTTTTATGGTCTTAGACCTAATGTTTAGATCTTTGATCCATTTTGAGTTAACTTTTGTATAGGGTGTGAGATACGGGTCCTCTTTCATTCTTTTGCATATGGATATCCAGTTCTCTAGGCACCATTTATTGAAGAGACTGTTCTGTCCCAGGTGAGCTGGCTTGACTGCCTTATCAAAGATCAAATGTCCATAGATGAGAGGGTCTATATCTGAGCACTCTATTTGATTCCATTGGTTGATATACCTATCTTTATGCCAGTACCATGCTGTTTTGACCACTGTGGCTTCATAGTATGCCTTAAAGTCGGGCAGCATGAGACCTCCAGCTTCGTTTTTTTCCCTCATATACTTTTAGCAATTCGGGGCACCCTGCCCTTCCAGATAAATTTGCTTATTGGTTTTTCTATTTCTGAAAAATAAGTTGTTGGGATTTTGATTGGTATTGCGTTGAATCTGTAAATCAATTTAGGTAGAATTGACATCTTAACTGTATTTAGTCTTCCAATCCATGAACACAGTATGCCCTTCCATCTATTTAAGTCTTCTGTGATCTCTTTTAACAGTTTTTTGTAGTTTTCTTTGTACAGGTCTTTTGTCTCTTTAGTTAAATTTATTCCTAGGTATTTTATTCTTTTAGTTGCAATTGTAAATGGAATTTGTCTCTTGATTTCCCCCTCAGCTTGTTCATTACTAGTGTATAGAAATGCTACAGATTTTTGAATGTTGATCTTGTAACCTGCTACTTTGCTGTACTCATTTATTAGCTCTAGTAGTTTTGTTGTGGATTTTTCGACGTATAGTATCATATTGTCTGCAAACAGTGATAGTTTTACTTCTTTCTTTCCAATTTTGATGCCTTGTATTTCTTTTTCCTGTCTAACTGCTCTGGCTAGAACCTCCAGCACAATGTTGAATAATAATGGTGATAGTGGGCATCCTTGTCTTGTTCCTGATCTTAGGGGGAAAGTTTTCAATTTTTCCCCATTGAGGATGATATTAGCTGTGGGTTTTTCATATATTCCCTCTATCATTTTAAGGAAGTTCCCTTGTATTCCTATCCTTTGAAGTGTTTTCAACAGGAAAGGATGTTGAATCTTGTCAAATGCCTTCTCTGCATCAATTGAGATGATCATGTGATTTTTCTGCTTTGATTTGTTGATATGGTGTATTACATTAATTGATTTTCTTATGTTGAACCATCCTTGCATACCTGGGATGAATCCTACTTGGTCATGATGTATAATTCTTTTAATGTGTTGCTGAATTCGATTTGCTAGAATTTTGTTGAGGTTTTTTGCATCTATATTCGTTAGAGGGATTGGTCTGTAGTTTTCTTTTTTTGTAATATCTTTGCCTGGTTTTGGTATGAGGGTGATGTTGGCTTCATAGAATGAATTAGGTAGCTTTCCCGCCACTTCAATTTTTTTGAAGAGTTTGAGGAGAGTTGGTACTAATTCTTTCTGGAATGTTTGGTAGAATTCACATGTGAAGCCGTCTGGTCCTGGACTTTTCTTTTTGGGAAGCTTTTGAATGACTAATTCAGTTTCTTTACTTGTGATTGGTTTGTTGAGGTCATCTATTTCTTCTTGAGTCAAAGTTGGTTTTTCATGCCTTTCTAAGAACTTGTCCATTTCATCTACATTGTTGTATTTATTAGCGTAAAGTTGTTCATAGTATCCTGTTATTACCTCCTTTATTTCTGTGAGGTCAGTGGTTATGTCTCCTCTTCCATTTCTGATCTTATTTATTTGCATCCTCTCTCTTCTTCTTTTTGTCAATCTTGCTAAGGGCCCATCAACCTTGTTGATTTTCTCATAGAACCAACTTCTGGTTTTATTGATTTTCTCTATTGTTTTCATGTTCTCAGTTTCATTTATTTCTGCTCTAGTCTTTCTTATTTATTTCCTTTTGCTTGCTTTGGGGTTAGTTTGCTGTTCTTTCTCCAGTTCTTCCAAGTGGATAGTTAATTCCAGAATATTTGCCCTTTCTTCTTTTCTGATATAGGCATTTAGGGCAATAAATTTCCCTCTTAGCACTGCCTTTGCTGCGTCCCATAGGTTTTGATATGTTGTGTTTTCATTTTCATTCGCCTCGAGATATTTACTAATTCCTCTTGTAATTTCTTTCTTGACCCACTAGTTGTTTAAGAGTGTGTTGTTGAGCCTCCACATATTTGTGAATTTTCTGGCACTCTGCCCATTATTGATTTCCAACCTCATTCCTTTATGATCCGAGAAAGCGTTATGTATGATTTCAGTCTTTTTAAATTTGTTAAGACTTGCTTTGTGACCCTGCATATGGTCTATCTTTGAGAATGATCCATGAGCACTTGAGAAAAAGGTGTATCCTGCTGTTGTGGGATGTAATGTCCTATAAATGTCTGTTAAGTCTAGTTCATTTATTGTATTATTCAAATTCTTTGTTTCTTTATTGATCCTCTGTCTAGATGTTCTATCCATTGACGAGAGTGGGGAATTGAAATCTCCAACTATTATGGTAGAGGTGTCTATTTCTCTTTTCAGTGTTGTCAGTGTTTGCCTCATGTATTTTGGAGCACTCTGGCTCAGTGGATAAATATTTATGATTGTTATGTCTTCTTGTTTAATTGTTCCTTTTATTAGAAGATAGTATCCTTCTTTGTCTCTTTTAATTGTTTTACATTTGAAGTGTAATTTGTTGGATATTAGTATAGGTACTCCTTCTCTTTTCTGATTGTTCTTTGCATGAAATATCTTTTTCACAACCTTTCACTTTCAACGTATATTTTTCTTTGGGTCTACAATGTGTCTCCTGTTGTCAGCATATAGATAGGTCCTGTTTTTAAATCCATTCTGCCAATCTGTGTCTTTTGATTGGGGAGTTTAATCCATTAACATTTAGTGTTATTACTGTAAGAGCAGTACTTTATTCTACCAGTTTGCCTTTTGGATTTTGTATGCCATATCTAATTTTTTCTCTTCTACCTTTACTTACAGACTTCATTTCTATTCTCTTCTCCACACCTCTCTCCTGTGCTTTCCTATCTGTCTCTAGTGCTCCCTTTAGTATTTCTTGCAGAGCCAGTCTCTTGGTCACAAATTCTCTGAGTGATTTTTTGCCTGAATATGTTTTCATTTCCCCCTCATTTTTGAAGGAAATTTTTTCTGGATATAGAATTCTTGGTTGTCGGTTTTTCTCTTTTAGAATTTTAAATATATCATAGCACTGTCTTCTCGCCTCTATGATTTCTGCTGAAAAATCTACACATAGTCTTATTGGGCTTCCCTTGTATGTGATGGACTGCTTTTCTCCTGCTGCTTTCAAAATTCTCTCTTTTTCTTTGACATCTGATATTCTGATTAGTAAGTGTCTTCAGGTATGTCTATTTGGGGTACACTGTACTTTTTGGATCTTTAATGTAAGTCTTTCATAAGAGTTGGGAAATTTTCAGTGATGATTTCCTCCATTAGTCTTTCTCCTCCTTTTCCCGTCTCTTCTCCTTCCGGGATACCCACAACACGTGTATTTGTGAGCTACAGGTTATCATTCAGTTCCTGTTCTTTTCCCTATACTTTCTTTTGCTTGTCCGGTTTCAGATGTCCCATCCTCCCATTCACTAATCCTTTCTTCTGCCTCTTGAAATTTAATGTTGTAGGTTTCCATTGTTTTTTCATCTTTTCTACTGTTTCATTTCTGGAAGTTCTTTGATTTTTTTTCAGACTTTCAATTTCTTCTTTTTGTTCACCCATTGCCTTCTTTATATCTTCCCTCAAATCATTGATTTGATTTTTGGTGAGATTTTCCATGTCTATTTGAACATCCTGAATTAGTTGTTTCAACTCCTGTATCTCATTTGAATTGTTAATTTGTTCCTTTAACTGGGCCATATCTTCAACTTTTCTAGTATGGCTCGTTATTTTTTGCTGCTGTCTAGGCATTTAATGTCCTTAATTAGTTTTTTCTGGAGATTGTTTTCACTCTTACCTAGGATTTCTTGCTAGATGGCTTTGTTCTCTATATGTTCTTTGACATTTAGTTCAGCTTATTCTAGACCTCTAGCATAGATTTTGTTTAATGGATCAGAATTTTTCAGTTCTTGTTTTCTTGTCCTGCCTATATAGTCTTTTTAAAAAATTTCTTCTTAGGAGGGTTTACTTAGATATTATAGACCCCAGTTAGATTTCCCCAGACAAGACTGGCCTCCTCTCAGGAGAAGTAACCTGTATCTGTTTTCCCTGAGGGTGGGTCCCAGCAGTTTGACAGACTTTCCTATGAGGCCTCTAGACTGTGCATTTCCCGTCCTGACCAGTATGTGGCAGTTGTCAGCCTGTAGCTTCCCTTCAGTATAAAGTGACGGATGTCTTTAACTTCAGCAGTCTCTCCTTGCTGGAGGCATGGTAGAGACAGAGGGGAGTTTGTAGGCTGTCTTTAATTGCTTCAGTTTTCCAGTCCTTGGGGTCTGAATTCCTTGAGGGAGGGATTCCACCTGAGTTGGGCCCCACCCCTCTTCTGGGGAAGGCACAGCTTTCAGGGAATTAATTCCTTTCTCCTGACCAGCCTCTTTGTCTCTCAGACAGCTTAATTCTGCCCTTGCCTGGGGGCAATTGGAGCCTGAGCAGCCCTGCAGTTTTATCTAATGAGCAGTTAAGCAGCAGAGACAAAGCAATAAATAAATAAATAATCCTTTTCAGAGCAGGGCCCCATTCCTCGGGTTTGTTAATCAAGAGCTTAAGTTGGTGTGCTGCTCTGAGTATCTCCAATTTCTTTGTGCCCCCCTCTTTTTTTTTTTTTTTTTTTTTAGGGCCCAGCCATTTCAGTAATTTTGTGTTGTCCAATCCAAAAAAACCCTCTTTTTTTTAAATTTTAAAAGTCAACCCTGCCTTCTCTCTGCTGGGGCAAAAACTCTTAGTATCTTTAGTGCTTATTTGAGGTTTATCTGAGTTAGGGGCCTATTTTCAGTAGTCAGCATTTGTTAATTAATTCCACAGTTTGAGCTGGGTTGAACTCAGCCCCTGCTGTTAGTGAAATTTTTTTCCTTTCCCCTCCAGGAACCAGTCTATGGGGGAGGGTGCTGGCCTCCACAGCTTGGGAGACTTACAGTTCTGGGTGGAATTGCAACTGGTCCAGCTTGTCCAGACTGGTGTATGCTATGTGTCCAGTCACTGATGTGGCCCCAGCAGTTGTTCTATACTGTTCATGGCTATTTACTAGCTGTTTTGGAGGATGAACTAAATTCCACACTTCACTAAGCTGGCATCTTGGAACCACACTCATTCATTCAGCTTTGTAATGTGTATATTATTGTTTTCCAATAAACTTGGCAAGTTTTCAGCCATTATTTCTTTGTTTTACCTCTTTTTTCTCATCTCCATTTGGTTATCTCATTACACATATGTTGGGCAGTTAATGGTGTTCCACATATCTCTGAGGCTCTGTTCCTTTTTCTTCATCTTTTTTCTTTTCTCTCTGTTTTTTTTTGGCTTTCATTATCTCAGTCAATCTACCTTCAGGTTCTCTAATTCATCTGCCAGTTGAAATCTACTGAGGAACTCCTCTAGAGAATTTTTAATTTCAATTATTGTACTTTTCACCAACCAGAATTTCCATTTGGTGTTTTTAAAATTTTTCTATCTCTTTTTCGGTATTCTCTCTTTGAGGGGACATTATCATTACACATTCCTTTACCACTTTAATCCAGTCTTTCTTTAGGTCTATGAATACATTTATAATGGCTGTTATGAAATCCTTTTCTTTTAAATCCACCATTTAATTGTTCTTACAGGTAGTTTATGTTGTTTTCTTTCTTTATAGTGCACAAGTTATGTTTTTATGTTTCTTTTCTTGTTTTGTAATTTTTTGTGAGCATTTGGACGTTTTTGAGAATACATTGCAGCAGCTGTGGATACCAATCACTTATTGTTATATTTTTGTTTGTTTGCCTAGTGATTGGCTGAATTAGTGAAGTCTACTACTGTTGCATTGGTAAATCTCTGATATTTCTGTTCAGGGAGGTGCCACTTTTAGTATGCCCAGAGACACTCTGGTATATCAGAGACTCTGTTCTACTCTTTCTCTGACAATCAATCCCCAACTGTTAAACTCCACCAATTTCCAGATAATTGCTCCACTGTTTTCAACAATGCTCTGGGGCATGAATTCTTTTCCAAACTAATCTAAACTAGTTGTGATCCCTTCAATGAAATAGTTTCTGAAGGCAGTGTCTGATATTTGTTCTAATGCTCCTCCTAAATGTTTTATTATATAGTAGTTTTCTGCAAACTAACTGGTTTACAGTCTAAGCTGTATCTTCATTGGCTTTGTGATTCTCCTCCCATTTACCTTCACCAAAACTTCCACTGTTATTTTTTATTTTATTTTATTTTATTTTTTATACATGGGCAGGCACCAGGAATCAAACCCAGGTCCTCTGGCATTCCAGGCAAGCATTCTTGCCTGCTGAGCCACTGTGGCCCGCCCATTCCACTGTTCTTGAGTGCACCTTTAGTTTAAACTTCTCCATGCTCTGTTGCAAATGAACTCAGTTCCTTTTGGAAAAGATTAGGAGCTAATGCTTTCTTTGAGTCAGGGCCCTGGAGCTTGTGGTGGGGACAGTTGCAAGCTTCTTTTGTACTGACCTGTCCACTAACTTTATAAGCTCAGCACTCAGTGGTATTGGGGCCCAATAGCCTGAGGTCCTCCTGGACTTGCTTCTTGTGTGGAACCATTGCCTTATAAACTGGGGAAAGGGCTTTCAATATACCATGCCCAAGGTAGAGCCCTCTGTTCCATGAATGGGGCTTGTGAAGAAGGGAGTCTCCACCACTTTGACCTTAGTCTCAGCAATAAGGAAGTGGGGAAATAATGAGAAATGCTGAAGTTGTTTTTCTCCCAGAAAGAAAACTCTCTGCCTGGGAGCTGGGGTAAAAAGGATCCCCGTGTTCTTGACTGCAGCAGTTTGGAGTGGGGTTTCTGTCTCACTGATCTGGGAGGGGTTAAGGAGAGAGCAATCTTGTTTCAAATCCCACAGACTCTTACCTTTTTAATCAAAAGTTCATAGATTTTATTGAAATGATAATTCTTTGTTTGAAGTTTGTCTTTAGGACCATTAGAGGCTTTAAGTGGTTGCTTTAAAAAAAATAATTTTCACCAGTTTCATTGGTGAGTGTTTCAATGAAGCTCTTCACACTGTCCTGTCAGAAGTTGTTCCCTTCTGTATTCTTTTTATAATAAAAAAATCTCCTGGGTAACAGTGGTTTTATTTTCCAAATCTAAAATTGTGTTTATCTTTTTATATCCTTTTTCTTCCAGAGGCTTGTCTATTTTATTGATCTTTTGAAAGCACTAAATCATGAATCTGATATTTTAGATTTTAAAAGGTATTTACTAGTACTCTAATAAACATCACCTTACATAAGTATTCCCTATATATACATTCATAGAAATGGAATTGCTAAGTCAAAGCATATGTACATTTTAAATTAGTATTTTAGAATTAGTATTTAGTATTTAAATTAGTATTTAGTATTAAGTATTTTATTTTAGAAGGAAAATTTCTCCCATTTATATTTATTGTTATAATGGACACATTTGTTCTTAGTTTTGACATTTTGTGTTTTTTTATATATATAAAGAGTTTTGTTGATATATAATTGGCATTAATACTATAATTACTATATAACTTACCCATTTAAAGTATACACTCCATTGGCTTTTAGTATTCTCACAGAGTTGTGCATCCATCACCCACAAATAATATTAGAACATTTTCTTTATCCTTAAAAGATAGCCATCATCCACAGTCTTCTGAGAGCCCTGGCTCTAGACAATCATTCGTCTAATTTCTATCTCTATAGTTTTTTTTATTCTAGACATTTCACATAAATGGAATTATATAATATGTAGTCCTTTGTGACATTGCTTTTTTATGTTTCTTATGTTTCTTTTGTTTGGCTTTTGCTATGATATCTTCTCTGTCTTTTTCAGTGTTTAAGAATATTATGTATATGTATATAAGCTGTATATGTGTGTGCGTGTGTTTGTATGTCAGTTTCCTAGCTGCTGAAACAAATGCCACACAGTGGGTTGGTTTAAATGATGTGAATTTTTTTTACTTATGGGTTTGAGGTGATGCCTTTTCTCCAAAGATTGGTGTTCTCCGTACTGCTGATTATCTTTTGTTTTTGACCTTTGTGTCACGTGGAAATGCATATGGCTTTGTCTTTTCCTTTCTCCTTCATGCTCTGTTGATTTATGGCTTTTTCCCATGGCTTCTCCTTCCATGTCCAATTTCCTTTGCTTATGAGGATTTCAGACATACTGGATTAAGGCCCATCCTCATTCACATTTGGGACACCTTTATTAATAACATTTTCAAATGTTTTATTTACAAATAACATCTTCAAAGGCTTTATTTAAAACAACAGGACCAGGGTTTGGGACCTGAGCATGCCTTTTTTGTGGGGTCATGATTTCATCTCCAACATATGTATATGTGTATATGTGTGTGTATGTGATTTAATCTCCAACAATATGTATCTATGGATATACATGTGTTTATGCATATACGTATCTCCCTTTTTATTCTATTAGTGGTTACTTTTAGATTTTTTAGAAGCTTTCTTTAATTCCTACTTACCTAATTGTCAGAATAAAGAATGAAATGGATTTTTTTGGTATAATTTTTACTACTCTTAGGGACTTTTTTTTTTGTGTGTGGACAGGCACCAGGAATTGAACCCAGGTATCTGGTGTAGCAGGTGAGAACTCTGCCACTGAGCCACTGCCACACCACTCTACGGTGGTGTTTTAGAGAATTATGATTGAATGTTTTTTTCCTTGATTAAATAACCTCCTGTGTATTACATTGTTAAATATGTCAACGCATAAATTGAATTCAGGGCTCATCTACTTGGTTCAAGTTGCTAGAGTGCAGATTAAGGGATTTTGAGGGAAATCATTGAATCCACCAGAAATAATTCAAAATTGTCACAGGTATTTAGACTGTGAAGAGAATTCAGAGATTATAAAAAATATAGTATATGCCTTTTACAAGTGCACAAATCAAGCTCAAAGACATGACAATTTCTGGGTAGATAATGCTACCTATTATGACATTTTTGCCAGGGTTTTGAATGGAAAAATACTTATTTATTTATGATTCTGTTTTGGACTAGGATACAGCTAGAATTCTGTTTTTAATTTGATTTAATAAATCTAGTCCTTTATACCATCACTATCTTTTTTGAATGTTAATATCTTGAATGCTAAATCTTATTTAATAGATCCTTTCACACATCTCTTTGCCTGTAACAAGCTGTTCAACAAAAGCATACTTTTATTATGCCACTTTTGTATTCAGCAACTTTATTTTGGGATAGCTGTATGATGTTAAAAATCTTAATTAAAATCTTTAATAAAAACTGACATTTTTAAAAAATTTCTTGACAGTATGCAATTAAAAATTACTTTTTTTCATTTAAAAGTGTAGGATGATATATAATGGGCTACATACCTTGTCATTTTAGCAAGATGTGTATTGCAGAGTTATCATCTGTCCTTGTCTATAGCAACATATGTCAGATTTCACAGGAGAAAATTTTTTATTTGGAAAAATTGATTAGACACCCAGTATTGTTTCAAGTATTGGCATTTGCCTTTGGAAGGTGGTTCAGGAAATGGCATTTGTAATGTCTGTTGAGATGTTTGAGGTGAGGTGAGAAGAGAGAAAATAAGTTGAAAGTTGTATTGGTAGGTTTACTTAAATCACAGTCCGTTTTCCTTTTTCCGATTCTGCTTTCTACCTTAGCTCTCATAGTGAATTAGCAGCTGCTATTACTTTGTAAACAGCTTAATTATTACTTGGTTATTAATACTTAGAACTGGTTTTGAAAGGAAAACAGATAGCTCTGTCATCTTAGTCTTTTTAACAGAAGAAATAAAAAGAATTCAGGACTTAGGCATTTAGTTTTTGTGAATATTGGTTGAGTTACTCCCACTGAAGTTTATGAGCTGGAAATGGTAAGGGTTCCTTATAAACAAACCTGATCAGCCTACAAGGGGTTTGAGTGAGGGGTTGGGAGACCTAAAGTTTCATATTAGTGGAAATATGGATGTTTTAACTTTTTTTTTTTCTTTTTTTGCGTGAGCAGGCACCAGAAATTGAACCCGGGTTTCCGGCATGGCAGGCGAGAACTCTCTGCCGGCTGAGCCACCGTGGCCCGCCTGGATATTCTAATTTTTGATGTAATTTTTCAGTTTTATTTTCTTGAAATGGTTCTTCATTGTTCCTGGATGCTGTGATAAAGGGGTAGGGGTGGGGTACTCAAGAAATAGTGAGGGAATCTGAAAAGGGTCTCTGTATTGGAGGAAAGGGGCCTCAGTTACTATGTGAAGCGATATATGATAGTAGAAAGCACAAAGGTATGTAATATAGTAATTTGTATAAGTAATTTGGGTGATTTTGGCTGGTTGTTACCTTCCTAAACTCACAATTGCTATTGTAAGCTGACCCAGTGCCATCAATTTTTTGTCAGAAGAAGAGAATAATGGCAAATTGGGAGATGCTAAACAAAGCAAGGACTTTTAGGTTCCTGAGGAAGCCAAGGATAGTTAAAATGAGTATCTACTATTATTTAGATATTACATTTAAATAATAAGGCAATCATTATAGTTTTTGAGTGCTTCCTTCTGGTCATGCACTGTGCTAATAAGCACTCTAGAAAAATTATCTCTTTTGAGTGTTATCAGACAATATCTGATTAACAACCTTGAGAAGTGACAACTGTTCTTGTTTTCATGAATCAGATAATGAAATTAAAGCTTAGAGAGGTTACATAACAAGCAACAAGTCACAAAACATAGATTTGAACTGTGATTTAAGCTCAGTTCTTTTAAACTTGAGAGTTTAAACTTTAAAACAGGCCATATTTGTCAGTTGTGTGACTAGTTTCACTACTCTCAGGTCATTTATTACCAGTAATTCTGGCTGTTAATTTCTGCTTATTTATCTGAAAGTAACTTCTAATCACTTAAATGCTTGGTTCTTTTAGGTTATCTTAGGCCTTTTCAGAGAGGCCTACCCAGTAGCAAAGGCAGACTAAAATAGGCATTTCTATCTATAAAATTCTCTGTTACTGCCAAACCAAAGGCTTTTGTGGGGTTTCTTTTTTTATTACCCAAGAGATCAAGGATTATGCATCTTTTTAAAAATATTTTTATTGTGAAATCTTCACATACATACAGCCCATACATAGTTTACAATATCATAACATAGTTGTGTATTCATCACTATGATCATTTTTAGAACATTTACATCACTCCAGAGAAAGAAATAAAAAGAAAAAAACCTCATCATCCCATAACCCTTACCCTTCCTCTCATTGACCCTAGTATTTCAGTCTACCCATGTTTTTTTTAAACCTCTTATTCCCCCCATTACTTATTTTTATCCTTATTTGTTTTTTTACTTATCTGTCCATTCAAAAGGAGCACCAGATAGAAGGTTTTCACAATCACATCATCACATTGTAAAAGCTATATAGTTATACAATCATCTTCAAGAATCAAGGGTACTGGAACACCATTCAACAATTTCAGGTACTTACCTTAGCCACTCTAAGACACTATGAACTAGAAAGGGATAGCTATATAATGCAAAAGAATAACCTCCAGGATAACCTCTCGACTCTGAAATCTCTTAGCCACTGAAGCTTAATTTCGTCTCATTTCTCTTTTCCCCTTTTTGGTCAAGAAGGCTTTCTCAATCCCATGATACCATGTCCTGGCTCATCCAGGGAGTCCTGTTGCGTGTTTCCAGGGAGATCTACACCCCTAGGAGTCATGTCCTAGAGGTGGGGCAGTGAGTTCACCTGCTGAGTTGGCTTAGAAAGAGGGGCCACGTCTGAGCCACAGAAGAGGTTCTCTGCGGAGACTCTCAGGGATAATTATAAGTAGGCTTAGCTTCTTCTTTGCAGGAATAAGTTTCATAGGGGCAAACCCCAAGATCGAGGGCTAAGCCTATTGAATTGGTCATCTCTACTGCTTGCGAGAATATTAGGAATTTCCCAAATGGGAAAGTTTAATATTTCTTCCTTTCTCCCCAGTCCCCCAAGGGACTTTGCGTATGTGTTTTTATTCTCTGCCCAAATTACTCTAGGATATATTGGGGCATCCCACTAATCTGTACAAACCAACAAGATCTCAGGCCCTATTCAAGATTCCATGAAATTATGGTGTTTGAATAAACTCACAATACAATTTAAATTAGATAATGTGCTACCCAAAATATAAGTTTTTCACCAATTAAACATTTCTCCCTTTGATCTCACGCAGAAGTTGAACTTTTAAAATATGGACCATATCATTCTTTATCCTGTATTCTGATTTACCTTAGTCCTGTCCAGATCAGCTTCTTTTGTATCTCTAATTGAAGTCTGATGAGTTTTTCACTCTTTCTAACAGTTGCTGTATGGGGTATTGCTGACTTTCATAGCTTCAGTGCTCCAACACTGAATCTCAGGTGTCACACAAATACCTGCAGTTTCAGGAAACGACCAGGTTACACAAATAGATTAGTATCTTAGAATTTAGAAATAACAGTTAGAACTCTGGAATATATAAGACTGCTGTAAGAGCTTACAACTTAGAACCCTTCACAATAGGCTCCAACCTGATAACCTATGTTCTCAACTTCAGTTCTCCGAGTTTGTATGGTATATGTGAGTGAGGCATGATCATATTTCTCTTTTTGTTTCTCACATTTCTTCTAACATATTGTCCTTATGGTTCATTCACCTAGTTGCATGCCTCACAACTTCATTCCTTCTCGCAGCCGCTTTGTAGTCGATTGTATCTATACACCAGAGTTTCCCTTTCCATTCCTCAGTCATTTTACCCTTAGGCCACCTCCATCCATTGCAAATTGTGAACACTGCCACCAGTCTGACATAGTATGAGGGGATTCCCTGATGATAAAGTTTAATAGCTCCATATTTTTTCTCCCATCTCTTTAGGGACTTTGCCAATACTTTTTGATTATCTGCTTAATATACCCTAGGATATATCCAGGCATTACATTAAGCTATACAGGAGAAAAGGACCTCTTTCTTATTCTGGGCTCCCTGTGTTTCAGCTGTTCAAATGAGCAATACAGATAGGTTGAGTTAGATTGTATACTACAGAAAATTTAGGTTCCGCACAAAATAAATCTTTCTTCCTTTGGTCTCAAAGAGTATGTGTGATTCTAAAATATAGACAATGTCTTTGTTACTCCTGTGTTCTGAATTACTTTAACCCTGACCTGATCGGCTTCATTCTTATCATCAGTTTATACATATAAAACAGCCTCCCGAAATCCAGAAATAATAATTACCACTCCGGACTAAATGTGTCTGCTGTAAAAGCCTACAATCTAGGCCCCTGTTTTCTTACAAACATTTTCTAAAGGAGACCATAACATAATTATTCTTTCATTTCTGGCTTGTTTTGCATCACCAAATATGCTGCTTTTTGTAGCAGCACAACATTCAGTCACATGTATATACCATTGTTCACCAATCTGCTTCTCAGTGCATCCTTCAGCCACCTGCATTCATCAGGCAGCATATGTAGTGCCCAAAGTCCACAGTCCATCAACACTCTCAATTTTAGATAATTTCATTGTTCCCAAGAGAAAAATAACCAATAAACATACCCTCACCAAATAGGAAATCTAAACCTCCTCTTAACTCTTGCCCTTCTCCCATTATTTACCTCTGCTGTTGCTGTGGTAGTGCTTATGTTTTCCTTTTAAACATAGCCCATAGCATGCAATAGCAGTTTTCCCCCTGTACCCTAGACCTGAACATTCTTTGTACACAAATTACACCTTTGAAGTAGTTCTTGCAAGAACTAATTTGTATTTCTAGTGTTAATCGTTGGGATTGTGCGCATTTTTACCATGACCTGGGCCACTCATGCTTCTGCCATCATTCTGCTCTTGTTTTTTTCTCCCTATGTATGTAAAATGAACTGTCTATATACATTATAGGGAGGTTAATAAACTAACATTTTAGATTGTACAAGTGCTTGAGTTTTTCAATTTTTTTTTTTTTTTGCATTAGCAGGCACCAAGAATCAAACCCAGGTCTCCAGCATAACAGGCCAGAATTCTGCCACTAAGCCACCTTCACACTGCCCTATGCATTGAGTTTTAAAACCAAAAAATCTGTGAATAGTCATATAGGTCAGAGTTTCTTCTGACTCTAGCATGACAGAGCTTATTCCAGAATGATCCTAAAAGATAGGAGACAAAAAAGCAGTTTTCTGGCCTGTAGTACTTTCTTGTTTACTCTTTCCTCAAAAGACAGAGATCACTATTGTTCCTCCTTTCTTAGTGTTCAGTAATGGCTCAGTTAACTGAATTAACTTTCAGTTCAGTGGGATCATTGTTATGTCTCCTGGTAGAAGCACTCCTCCTTTTGAAATTCAAACCTGTAATCTAGAAGCATATAAGCTTGTGTGGGCAAAAAGCAAAAATTTTTCTATTAGATCACTAGGGGTAATTAATTGTGAGTGATGCCATTCTCATCTACACACCCTTGATTCTTGGACTTGTGAATACTAGCAATGGGGCAAGCAGTACTACAGAGTAGATGCCGATTTAGGGAATACACAGCTTTCTGGAGAACATTACCCCATCCTAGAAAGGTATTGTCACCATAATTGAGTCTTCAGAAAGGCCATTGCTACTGTGCCTCCTGTCTTTCAGGATTGTTGGGGTTAGCTCTAGGGTGAGGGGGGCCTCTACTCAGCAAGAGAATTCTGATCCATCCCTTGGGTGCTATCCACCCCAAGCCACAAGGTATTGTAAGGGTACCTGGGTGAAAGGGAGAGGAGTTCATGATGTTATTTTATCTGGAGCACTATTTAGCTCTGGGCTGCAGGTTCTCTCTGTGTGTTTTCATACTCACATGGCTTGTGCAAGGGCTGGCATTACTAAGATCCTATCAAAGACTGGCTTACTTTCCTTGATGGGTGATTCACTAAGGTTTTTGAGGACTCCGGGTAGGACTACTACCCATTTTAAAAAAGGTGTTCACCCAGTGAGGAATTTTATCTGTTCCCTTAGTAGGCTGTTTGGCTTTTTTATTGAACCAGCCACTAGAGCAATATAAGACCACTGAAACGTCCATGTTATCCCCTCCTTTTGTGCCCAATTTTGTATTATGGTGCTGGGGAAGTCACTAGAAATGACACTGGGCATCCTATGCATAAGTTTGTAGGCACTGCAATTCTTTAATAGTGAATGTTTAGTTGGGTCATATGCAGGGGAATGCATACACAAAACTACTAGCAATGTCTACACATGTAAGTACATAGTGATATCCTTAGCACCTCAGAAGATGCCCTTTATAATTCACCTCCCAGATATCTAAATCTTTAGTGCCTCTTATCATATGGCTAGATGCCCCAGTCAAGAGATTTGGGAGGCACTTGTCTGCAATGGTGCACTCCTGGCAGACTATTTCATTGTCCTCTGGAGATAGACAAACTAGCCATTTGTGCTATACTGTCATCTGTGTAAATTCTCAGTGTCCCCCTTTCCAGTATATACAATGAGCTATGTCTGTCTTGTCAGTCATTTCTACCACCTGGGTCTTTGCTAAGATTTGTATTTTCATGTTTCCCAGATGGAAGGTCGCCTGATGAGCAACCCCATGGAAGACTGTAATCTTTGCTTCTGGGCATTCTTGGAAGCCCCAGATATCTTGTGATAGTTTAGCCACCCACAAGGAATGCCTGTTTGTATGCCATTTCTTGGCTTTCCATTGGGCAACCTATTTTGTTAACTCATTTATAACTGCCAGTTAATCAGTATAAATGGTGACTGGGTGTGACTCATTCGTAAGAACCAAATAGACAGCTCTTAGCCCGTTGACTACTGTGTCCCATTTCTGTTTCTGCCCACAACATGTCTATTGCTGGTTGTATGTCCATCGCTGTCCAAGATGGTTGTTGGTCTGAGCAGGGGCCATATGTATACCAAGAATTCTATGAGAGTGTTCTTTCTGCTGTAGATATGTGTGCCTGTGTACTAAATGTGGCATTCTAAGCTACTGCAGAAGTAGGTCTCGCAAACAGCTCCTCCACTCATCTCTTAATAGAATATGTGTTTTTTATTTTCACTCCTCATTCCCTGTGATGGCCTCTGATGTAGTAAAGCTTGGTAAATAGCTAGAAATTGCTTCTTTAAGGTGGTATAATGTTGTTCAGCTCATTGGAAAAGTGGAGACCAAAACCCAATAGGAATCCATATCTCCCTGTCCCTTTGCCACAGGGGCCATTCCATTTCATCCTCTGTGACAGAGGCATTGAGCTCATTTATCACCCTGGAGTCACAGTTTACATGGCCTGCATTGGACTACTAATTTTTTTTTGTCAAAGGCATCCTCTTCTTTGTGCTCCTAATCCCATACTGATCCTTTTTTTATTAGCCTTTACAGAGGGTGTAGACATTATATCAAATGAGGGATGAATGCCCTCTAATAGCCCAGTAACCCCACAAATGTCTGTATTTCTTTAAGCATTTGTGGGTGGGGGAAGTTTGGATCTTATTTATCAGAGTATATAGTAAAACATGACTTTTACCTGACCATACCACCCCCAAGAACTTGTTTGAATTTCCTGGTCCCTGTATTTTCTGGGAGCTGGTCACCCATCCTCTTTTCTGGAGGTGCTGCTTTTGAAAGACTCTAGTCTACAGAGATTAGCTAAGTGTCATTCACATAGTGTTCTACATGCACTCTTGGGCATGGATCCAAGGTCCCTGGCTACTAATCCATGACAGATAATAGGGCTATGTATATATCTTTGGGGATGGACCTGGAAGGTCCACTGCTGGTGCCCACCCCAATAAAAACATCTCCTGTGCTTGCTTGTTTGTTTATTTATTGGCATATTAAAGAAAGTAGTGGCCAAATCCATAACTGTATGAAAGGTCCCTAAACAGGCTGTTAATCTTTGTAATTTTGGGCTACTTGAGGTATGGCAGCATGTATGGCAAGAGTCACTTTTCTTAGATCACAATAATCTACACTCATATTTTGGATTTCATTTGGCTTCTACACAGTCCAAACTGGGCTATTGAAAGGGCCCTATGCTGGCTGGATAAATTGCACCTTTTTAAAATTTCAAGATATTTGCAGATATTTTTCTATTATTTGTATCTCCTTATTTGAAGGAGAAGATGAGCCTTTTCCACCAGATGGATATGCCCCTTTTACCTATCAGTGTTTGTTAGTGTCCAAAGTACCAGTGGAGATTTTCATTTGCAAAGGTGAATTCCACTCAGATGTCTCTTAAGGCCAACAACTTTTGTTTATCTCATGTGGAACAATGTATGGGGCCTCCAGTCTCCCAAGCTGGCCCTGCCCCTAGGGGAAGGGGTATGGGAGTTAACATTCTCTTAATGTCTCTTCTGCCCAGGAGGGGGAGCAATTAGTTCTCCCTAGTCCACGGGGCCCTCCAGTGAATTGTTTTTCTGGCTTCAGCCCCTTCCAGTATTTAGCAGAAGAGCACTGTTTTTTTTAATTTTCTCCAGTACCATCCCAGCTCTTAGGGTGGCCTGCCACCATCTGGCTCTGGAGAACCTTTGCATTGTGTTTTTGGGGGAGGCAGTTTTCTTTTTCCCAGCATTTCACTCTCCCACTTGACACTCCGGACACTGGATGCTAGTTATCTGTCTTTATCACTCCCCTCTCAGAAAGGTTTTGTCCTACAAGGGAATAATGGCAAAAAGGCTTAGAATATGGAGGAGGTTTCCCTTCCTACTGGTAGGTGCCACTTTCGGTAATTTATTCCTCAGGTCTGTCATAAAAATGGCATTGTCAGGGCCCTGGAAGAGTGGGGCATAAATGGCTGCATACATGTCTAGCTTTCTCAGCAATGCTTGTACTCTTTCAGTAATTTTCTAGGGGGCGGCAAAATCTCTTGGCATTTCTCCCTCTAATGGCCATGCATCTCAGCAGACATTAATGATCCATTCAATTGAGGTGTAATTGCCCTGCACTGGCCTCACTCCAAATAAGCATTGTATGATGGATGGGTGGATGATGACATTATTTATCTTTTCAGCCTCACTCCTTGACAAGACTACTCCATCAGCACCACTGGCTTTACTAGCCATCCTGCCATTGTTTTGATAGGATTCTGGAGAAAATGGCTTGTGATTTCATTCAGTTCTGCTGGGGTATATTCCTGGATGGAATATATTTGACTTGCTGGTGGAAAGTGTCCTTGAGATCCTGATGGCCTAGTCTGTTCTGCCTTATTCTCTATAAGCGTACAGGTTTGCAAAGATGCTTCCCCTCCCTCGAGTTAATTATTTCAAGTGGTTTATTAGACTTACTGTCACTTTCTAAAGGATTCCATGTCTTTGCATCACGGTTAGGAGCCATCACTATAGCCTGTATCTTCACTCTAAGGAACCTTTTCCCACACCTTTTTGTATACACTGTAGGCTAAAGTATTTAGCCTAGATTCCCCTTTTTCCACTTTCCCTGCCAGATCAGTTACTAGCAAAATTACAACTGATCTCATCTCTCATTCCAACTGCACCTCTTCCTCTAATTTACATACTCTGGCCTCAGCTTCTAACTGCTTTAGTAGCTACTCTAACTGCCCACAGCAAGGGCCATCCTACCTCAGCCACTAGCTGCTTCAACCCCTTGCTGGTTAACTGCAATTTCAGCCTTTTCAACAGGGACATGAGACCTGCCAGGGATTTTGGAGTATCACTGTTCTCCCAAAGTAGCGTGCAGCTGTCTAAGAGATGTGCAGTGGAGCCCCATGTTGACTCCTTATAGCCAGCCTAGGATTTCCCTAGTCAGTTTCTGTTTCCCCCAGCCCGTTTTTCTGTAATCCTACTGACTGCTAATTGTTTCATCCTGCTGAACCAGCAAACTGACTCACCATGGAAGAAAAAATAGGGGGAAGTCTGCCAGGCATGCCCCAAATGGCCCACAAAGGGGACCTATTGAGATTCTGAAAAAAGAATCCAGAGTGATGAGTCCTTAAACATTTATTAGAGCTGCAGCTACATAGTGATGGACAGTGAGACAGCAAGAAGTTCACTGGAGAATGTCTGCACCTATCTGTGGCAACTGCTCTTCAAGTGATAATATGGCTGGGGGACAAAGGTGCTGAATGCCAGGGGCTTGCATGCAAATTTTGCGAAAACATCTAGGTATGTGTTCTTTCCTAAAACAATATGCACTCAGAGTAGGCAGTGTTCAAAGTTATAGAAGCCAAAGCTTGGGATGCTACCAGGGAGTTACAAGGAGGAATGCCTGAGGAGAGGAGTAGGAATGAGGTCAATCCTTGATCAGGTAGGAGATCTACCTATATGTATCATATGCCAACTTAATTTCAGTAGCATACGCAGTCTCTGCTCTTATACCCTTCTCTTCCCCCTCTTTATGTTGTTTTTGTTCTTATATTTTGTGTCCATAATATAGATATTAGAGTATTTATAATTCAGTTGTAATATAACTCTTACAGGAAATAAAGAGTAGAATTACACAGTGAGGATAAAATGATACTGGGGTTTGCATTTATTGCATTTATTACCTTTATTGGAGGTCTTTATCTCTTTATAATGATCCAAACTCTATCAACTGTCATTTCCTTTCAATCTGAAGAATTCCCTTTAGTATTTCTTATAGGGTAGGTCTCTTGGTGATAAACTCTCTCTTTTTATTTATCCACGAATGCCTTAAACTCTTCCTCATTTTGAAGGGCAGTTTTGCCAAATATAGAATTCTTGACTGGCAGTTTTTCCCCTTTCAGTACCTTACATTATCATACCACTTTCTTCTCATTTCTTTAGTTTCTGAGGAGAAACAGCAATTAAACTTATTGAAGACCCCTTGTGTGTGATGAATTACTTCTCACTGCTTCCAGAATTCTTTCTTTATCTTTGGCATTTGATATTTTGATTATCATATGTCTTGGAGTAGGTTTATCTTGGATTTATCCAGTTTGAAGGTCATTGGGCTTCTTGATTGTGTCTATCCATGTCTGTTGTCAGATTTGGGAAATGTTAGGCCTTTATTTCTTCAAATAGTCTTTCTGTCCATTTTTTTGTTCTCTCCTTTTGGGATTCCCATAATATGTATATTGGTATGCTTCATGTTATATCACAGATACCGTAGACTTTGTTCATTTTTTCTTTCAGTCTTTTCTCTATCTGGTTTCAGACTGTATGATTTTGATTGTCCTATCTTCTAGGTTGCTAATTCTTTCTTCTGTCTGTTCAAATTGGCTATTGAACAGCTCTAGTATATTTTTAATCACTGTTACTTCTTTTCATGCCCCAAAGTTCTGCTATGTCCTTTTTTTTTTTTTTTTACTTTTTTAAAATGTTTTTATTGTGGAATATATATACAAAAAAAGCAATATTTTCAAAGTACATTTTAACAAGTAGTTACATAATAGATTTCAAAGTTTGATGTGGTTTCAGTCCCACATTTTCAGGTTTTTCTAGCTACTCCAAAAACACTAGAAGCTAGAAGAATAGCATTATAGTGGTTCAGCAGGCATACTCATTTGTTAAATCCTGTCTTCTGTTATGCCTCTTCCTTCTCCTTTGATCCTTCTCCCAGTCTACAGGGGTCTTTGGACAATGCCCATTCTAACTTTTTCATGTTGAAAAGGGGTGTCACAATATAGGACAGCACCATGGGGTTGACAAGGCTTTCAACTCAAGCTCTTGATGGACAAGCCTGAGGAGCAGGGTTCCAGCTCTGAAAAGGTTTTTTTTACTTTTTTTGTTACTTCTTAAATAGCTCACTAGATAGAACTGGAAGCACTCTCAGGAGTATATCAACTCTCCAGCCCCATGTCATAATCTTGTTCGCAGAGACCTTGATCGTTTCTGCCTCCCACAAGACATCACACTGGTCCATTATATTGATGATATCATGTTGATTGGACCAATATGACTCGAGTCCTCTTCTATCAGCTGGACAAATGTCCCTCTAATGGAGACTTTTCCTTGGTTCCTTAATATTGTTTCAGAGTTTTCTACTTTGAGGCCCACATTGGGTGCCAGATGCTGCTTCCAGAGCTACGACCACCGTCACCATCTTCAGTTCATCGCCGCTGCCTCGCGAACTGCCCGACACTACTCTTTCTGCATTCTCAAATTCTCTGCTATGTCCTTTTTAAAAATTTATGATTCTTCTATTTATTCACTGATTGTCTCTTGATTTCCTTTAGTTCTATGCCCAGTGTTTTCCTTTAGCTCATTGAACTTATTTAGGAGTTTTGTTTTAATGTCTTTGATTATTTGTTCCAATGTCTGTACTTCCACTGTTGTTTTAATTTGTCCTTTTGGATGAGCCATCTCTTACTGTTTCTTTGTATGAGCTGCATTCTTTTAATAATTTCTTGCCATTTGGTTATTTTGATTGCTAATTCTGGAAGTCAGTTTCTCCTTCTTGTCTTAGGGTTTAGAATAGATTGATTTGTGTTAAGGTTCTTTTTCAATGCTTAGCCCAGTTTATACTGAACTTTTAAACAGTCTGTGGTTAAAAGTTCTACTTTTCTCAATCCCTTTCTGAGCCTGTATCTCGCCTTGTGCATATGCAGTAACTTTCAAGAATACCTTAATTTGTGGGACTGTTTCCCCCTCCTCACCCCAGGAGAAGATTTCTTTTCCCCTGTTACTCCTCTGGGAGTTATTGGACTTGCTCTCTTTGTTTTTATACAGTTTTTCCTCCCAAGCAGCTTCAGGTTGCTCAGCTACCCTCCTGCACTCTAGAGCACCTTTTCACTTCAACTTTCAGCTTTGAGACAGCGCCATTCTGAACTCTCCCCTCTCCTTCTCTGAACAGCTTTTCTACCTCCAGAACTTCCAGGTTAGGGGATTCCTGATGCAGCGCTGAGTCTATCCTCCTTGGAGCCAAATGGGGTCAAATGACAAAACATGTGCAATTTTGTTTAGGTATACGAGTGGTTACTATCTGTTTGGTCTCTTCTTCTGAGGTTTTGATGATATGAATATTAAATATTTTATTATTCTCCCTAAAGTCCCTGAAGCCCTGTTAATTTCTTTGTAGTATCATTTTTCTCCAGATTGAATAATTTCTGTTGTTCCAAATTAAAGTTTATTGATTCTTTTCCTGTCTTATTCATTCTGCTATGATGTTATCATCCAGCAAGTTTATATTTTTGAGCTGTATTTTTTATTCTAGAAGTTCCATTTGTTTTTTATTTATATTCTTTAGTTTTCTGATATTTTATTTTTCATTAGTTTCAGATATATTTGTAATTGCATATTGAACCATTTTTAAATTGATGCTTTGAAATTCTTGTCTGATAATTTCAATTCTTATCTGATAATTTCAACATGTCATCTCAGTACTGGGGTCTATTGTATTTTCATATTCAATTTGTGATTTTCTTGTTCTTTTTATCATAAGTGATTTTCAATGTATTCTGAACATTTTGGGTAATTATAGTATAAGACTCTGCATCTTATTTAATATTATTTTTTTGTCAGTCACCCTGTATTGGTGTCAAATATAACCCAAGGCAGGAGTCCACATTTATCTCCAGCTTGGGCACCATTGATACCACCCTGGTGAAAATGGAGTACTGACTTGCAGTGCTTTGTGGTGTTGGGTGGTGATGTAAGTTCACTTCTCTGTTCAGCCATGTTGACACTGGGGTGGGGAGAGGCAGTGAGAAGAAAAGTGTCAACCAGCACTACCTTAGTAGGCCTTACTGTTTTTGGTGAGTATGGAAATTCAGCTCTCCACTGGGTATTGTATCACTCCTGCAAAATAGAACACCAGTATATTACCACCCTGCACTTGCTTATTGCTGCCTGGTTGGGGTAGATGTTCAGCTCCCTGTTGGGCCCCACTGACACTACTCTTGGTGTGGAAACTGGGATGCACTTAGCACTTCTTGTGCTCTCTTTTTCTGCCTCCTTGATTCCTCATGGAATCATAGGTCCAGCTCTCTCTTTAGTCCTTTAGACACTGTGGAGCAGAGCTGTTTTTCCTTTGGTGTTTGTTTGGAATAAGGGTAGGTAATATTTTAAAAGATTTTCTGTTCTACTTGGCTTCCCTTTTCCTGATCTTTTCTCTAGAAGGAATATGCTTTCCTTGGGGAAATATTTGTCTGCTCCAGTTGGTTTCAGGCTTTCCTGGTGCTCCATCTAAGATTAATGGGATCAAGAAAAGAAATCCAGGTAATTAATTGCCTGTTTTTCTCAAGTCCTGAGGTGTCTACCAAGTCTACCTTTTTCTTTTCACCTTGTAGAATCTTCTATATTACTGTATCATGTCTTGAGTTTTTAACTGTAAGAGGGAGGGCTAGCTGGAACTAGGGCTACTCTGTCTTGCCAGGACCATAAGTCCCCATTTAATGTATCAGGTTATATTTTTATCATTCAGTTTTGAGATTTTTAAAATATATGCTAGATACACCTTTTCATCAGATCTATGTTTCAAAAATAGTCTCCCAATCTTTTCCATGACTTTTAATTTTCTTTACAGTGTTCTTTTTGAAGCTTTGTTTCAATATAATTGACCTATGTTAAATTGCACATATTTAAAGTGCAATTTCATACACTTGCTATATGTATATACTTGTGAAGCAATCATCATAGTCATGATAATGAACATATAATTACCCCCCAAAAGTTTTCTTGTGTTCTTTTATAATCTTTCCTTCTCAAGCTTCTTTGCCCTCCAACCCCTCACCCCCCAGTCTCCTAGACAACTACTTGACTTATATGTCGCTAATATTAATTTTCCTTTTCTAGAATTTTATATAAATGGAATTATATGGCACATATTCTTACTTTATCTGCCTTATTTAACTCAGAAAAATTATTTTGTGATTCATTTATGTTATTGTGTGTTCCATTATTCATTCATTTTGATTGCTGAGTAGATTTCCTTTGTACAGATGTACCATATATTTATGCACTTACCTGCTGATGGAAATTTGAATCATCCATGTATAACTCTCTTTATCATTGTATACTCCTATTTCTCTTGACTAAGCATTGAGGGAATACATGAGTTATGTGGTAGTTATATGGTTAACTTTTGGAAGAAGTTTCCAAACTATTCTCAAAAGTGATTGTACCGTTTTTACGTACCCACTAACAATGTATGAGAGTTACATTTGCTTCAGATCCTCACTGACGCTTGGAATAGTCAGTTGATTTGTTTATTCATATATTTTAGTTTTAGCTATCCTAATAAGTGTATAGTGTTATATCACTGTGGTCTGTGTTTGCATTTTGCTAACATTTAATAATTTTGAGTATCTTTTCATAGCCTAATTTTATCTCCATCCATATTCTTTGATAAAGTGTCTTTTAATCTACCCTTTTTTCTTTAATTGTTTCTTTCTTTTTGCCAAATTTTGGGAGTACTTTACATATTTTGGATACAGGTCCTGTACCAAATATGTGATTTGAATATATTTTCTGTTAGCTTGTGGCTTGTCATTTCTTTCTTTTAACAGAATCATCAGAAGGGCAGTAGTTCTTAATTTTGATAACATCCAACTTATCTATTTTTAAATTTTATGATTCATGTTTTTAGATTATGTTTAACAAATCTTTGCCTAACTCAAGATCACAAAAAGGTTTTCTCTGATCTTTCTTCCTATAAATTCTCTACTTTTAGATTTTGCATTTAGGCTTACATTTTTGGATGGTGTCTATTGCTATGTCTGCATGTTCACTGACCTTTTTTTTTTAAATGTCTAATTTTCCATTAACCAAAACCATCTTGTGATAATGAAAGGAGTGTGAAAAACTATAGAGGCAGACTGTCTGGAGCAAAGGCCTGCCAAGTTTAAGCAAGTGGGAGAGGGAGGTCTGTCTCCTACAAAACAGAAGGGATAACCACATTCCTATAAATGGAAAATCCAAAACAACTAACAATTAAAAGTCTATGACAGGCAGAGACCCAGAAAGACAGTGAAAATCCTGTATGCTGTATCCACCTTGGGCATATATTCCTGATAGAAGGGCCGAGGCACAAGAAAATGTCTGTCTTATCACCAGCTAGTTACAAAGTCAAGAAACAGACATCCCAGATTTAACATTTTAAAATATTAAAATGTATGCTGTGCAACAAAAGAGTACAAGACACACAAAGAAATAGGACCTATACAGAGGAAGAGGAAAAATATCCAGAAAACACCATTAAAGAAGATGAGAATTTGGATGTATTGCACAAAGCCTTTAAAAAATGATCTTAAAAATGCTCACAGAGATGAAGGAAATTACAGAGAAAGAGCTGAAGGATATCAGGAAAACAATGAATGAGCAATTTGAGAGAAATTTTAAAAAAGAACAGACGGAACTGCTAGAGTTGAAGACCACAAAAACTGAAATGAAAAATGCCCAGAGGGTTTCAGGATCAAATTGGAGCTTTCAAAAGAAAGAATCAGTGAAGTTGAAGAAAAGACACTTGAACCAGGCTGAGGAGCAGCAAGTGAAAAGAATTATTAAAAGCAAAAATGCCCTAAAACACCTTTGGGACATCATCAGACTCACCAGTATATTTATTATGGGAATCCAAGAGGGAGAAGACAAAACTATGTTTCTGGGTTTACAATGTACAGAAATATAAGTGGTAACAAGTGCAAAGTAAATGTGGGTGAACGTAGGGATATAGGAGAAGTATATGTGCATGCTATTGAAGTTAAATTGGTATCAAACCAAATATGATTGTTATATTTTAACGGCATTGTAACCACAAGAAAAGAGATAAAAATAAATCCAAGTAGAACAGAAAAGGCACTCAATATACAAGCACAAAAAAGCAAATAAATATAAAATAGGCATTAACAGAAGTGAAGGCCTAAAAGGTTTAAGACTTACAAAGGCTAAATAGCAAGATGGCAGAAAAAAAGTCTTATATCAGTGGTAACTTTAAATGTAAATGGTTTAAGCTCTCTAGTCAAAAGGCAGAAAGGATAAAAAGTATGGCCCTACTATATGCTTTCTGCAAGAGATTCATCCGTAAATTAAAGATACAAGTAGACTGAGGGTAAAAGGATGGGAAAATCTATACCATGCAAGTAGTAACCAAAAGAGAGCTGGGATGGCCTTACTGACATCAGATATAATAAAATTCAAGTCAAAAACAGTTATGCTTAATGCCTGGATATATCCCAGAGTATATTAAGCAGATAAATAAAAAATATTGGCAAGGTCCCTTGAAGGATAGGAGAAACAATATGAAACTATTAAACTATACCACCAGGGAAACCTTGGATACAGTGTCAAACAGGGACACCCAAATCAATAGGCCAAACCCTTGATCTTGAGGCTTACTCTTGTGAAGCAAAGTATGTGGTGGAGAAGCTTAGCCTACCTATAGGTATATTTAAGAGTCACCTCCAGAGGACCACTTTTGTTGCTCAGATGTGGCTCCTGTCTCTCTCTATGCTCAACTCTGCAAGTGAAACCATTGCCTTCACTCCTACATGTGACATGACATCCAGGGATGAAAGTTTCCCTGGAGCCATGGGAGATGACCCTGAGGGATGAGTGTAGCCCTGGTACTGTGGGATCAAGAATGCTGTCCTCACCAAAAGGGGGGAAAGAAGTATAACAAATAAGATATTAGTGGCTGAGAGAATGTGAATAGAGTCGAGAGGCTGCTCTGGAGGTTGCTTTTACGCAAACTTCAGTTAGACATTGCTACCTATCATAACTTGCCAAACTGCAACCAAAACCGTTCCTGCCAATCCTAAAGAACACCTAGGGCAATATATAAGATTCCACAAAGGTGCCTTGCACTAGGGTAATTTTCCAGAAACCTACAACCTCCAGATGGATCCCTGGACCAGTTAAGTCCTGAAATGCAGAGGGGCCAGCCTTTCCAGAACATCAACTAGTTCCATCCCCCATCCCATATTATTGACAGCCCCTTCCAACATGAAAAAGTTAGAATGGACATAGCTCAATTACCCATTAAGAGTGAAAGAAAGATCAAATGCGATAGAGCAGTTGTACAGAGAAGGTAGTCATTTAGAAAATGAGTATGAGTACTGAATCAGTATATTGATATCTCTTTTAGTCTTCAGTACCTTAGAGCAGCTAGAAATAAAAACCTAAAATTGAGAACTTGTAACCCAGACCAAACTCTGAAATCTGTTCTACAACTAACTGTTGCAATGTACTTAAAAATTTATTGCATTTTTGTATATATGTTATTTTTCATACAAAAGAAAATAAAAAGAGAAGGAAGAGTATAATAGAGAAGATAGGATTTAACAAATGACTGTAACTGCTGAATCAATATATTGATATTTCTTTTGGTTCCCAGTGTCTTGGAGCAGCTAGAAGAAAAAATGATAAATTGTGAAACTGTAACCCATACCAAAGTTTAAAATCTTTTGTATAACTACTTGTTAAAATGTAATTGGAAATTTATTGCTTTTTTGTATATACGTTATTCTTCACAATAAAAAATGTTAAAAAACAGTTATGCATAACAAAGATGGTCATTATATATTGATAAAGGGCACAATTCAACAGGAAGTTGTAAAAATAGTAAATATATATGTACCTAACGGCAGAGCCCGAAAATATATGAAGCTAATATTGACAGATTTGAAGGGTGATATTAATGGTCTATATTAATAGTAGGAGACTTTAATACACTACACTCAATAATGGGTAGAACACTAATGAGAAGATCAAGAAGGAAGTGTGAGACTTGATTGAAACTCGAAACCAACTAGACCTAACAGACATATATAGAGCACTTCACCTAATAGCAGCAGAATGCATATTCTTCTTGAGTGCACATGGATCATTCTCCAGAATAGACTATATGTTGGATCACAAAACAAGTCCCAATAAATTAAAAAATATTGGTATTATACAATGTGTATTCTCTGAGCACAAGTGAATGAAACTAGAAATCAGTAACAGAGGACAAATGGAAAATTCACAAATATATAGAAATTAAACAACATATTCTTGTACAAACACTGAGTTAAAGAGAAAAAGAAATGAAATTAGGAAATATATTGAGGTTAATGAAAATAAAAATACAGCATACCCCAAATTATGGGATGCAGCCAAAGGGAGGGAGTGTTGAGAGAGAAATTTATAGCTATAAATGCTTACGCTAAAAAAGAAGACTTCAAATCAGAGACCTAACCTCAAAACTAGAAGAACTAGAAAAAGAAGAGCAAACTATAACCAAAGTGAGAAGGAAGGAGATAGCAAAGATTAAAAAAAAAAAGAGAAATGACATAGAAAAACAAAGAAACAAGCAAAAACTAACAGGGAAAATAAAAGCAAAAGTTGGTTCTTTGAAAAGGTCAATTAAAATTGACAAACCATTAGCTAGACTGAGAAAGGAAAGAAGAGAGAGGATACAAATAACTAATTTCAGAAATGAAAGAACAACATGACTATACCGACTCCACTGAAATAAAAAAGATAAGAGAATACTGTGAACAACTGTATGACAGTAAATTAAAAGAGGGGATAACCTGGATGAAATGGACAAATTCTCAGAAACAGGCAAACTACTATATTGACAGAAGAAGAAATAGAGGACCTCCACAAACCAATTACCAGTGAAGAGATGGAATCGGTTATCAAAAATCTTTCAACAAAGAAAAGCCCAGGACCAGATGGCTTCACAGGGGATTTCTACCAAACATTCCAAGAAGATTTAACTCTAACTCTGCTCAGACTCTTCCAAAAATTGAAGAAGGAGACACTCAGAATTATTTGTAGTAATTCATTCTACAAGGCCAATAGCACCTTTATACCAAAGCCAGATAAAGATACCTGTGGTAGTTTGGTGCTGTTATGTTCCCCAGAAGAGGCCATGTTTTTTTAATTCATTCTTGTGGATACAAAATTATTGCGGGTAGGACCTTTTGATTAGGTTGTTTCAATTGGAATGTGACCCACCCAGTTCAAGGTTGGTCTTATTCCTTTACTGAAGTCCTTTATGAGAGGATAAAAAGCAGAAACACCAGGACAGAGTGCAGAGAGAGAAATGCCCCAGAAATGCTAACAAAGGACCCACAGATGCTCAGAGAAAATGAGTCTGAAACCAGGAGCTGAAAGCAGTGAATCCTGGGAGCAAAGGACCAACAGACAGCAGCCATGTGCCTTCCCATGTGACAGAGGTACCTTGGACACCATTGGCCTTTCTTCAGAGAAACTATCATTCTGTTGGTGCCTTAATTTGGTTGTATTCATGGCCTTATAGATGTAAATTTATAAACTAATAAATCCCATTGTAAAAGCCAACCTGTTTCTGGTATATTGCATTTCTGAAAGCTTTAGCAAATTGAAACAATACCACAAGAAAGGAGAACTACAAACCATTCTCTTGTTATAAATATAGATGTAAAAATCCTCAACAAAATATTAGTAAACCAAATCCAATAGCATATTAAAATAATTATATACCATGTTTAAATGGGATTTGTCCCTTGTACGGAAGGGTGGTTCAACATAAAATTAATTAATATAATACACTACATCTATAGAATGAAGGGATAAAAACCAAATGATCTAAATTGATACAGAAAAGACACTTGGGAAAATACAGCACCTCTTCTTGATAAAAACACTTAGAACACTAGGAATAAAAGGCAACTTCTTCAGCATGATGAAGGATATATATGAAAAGCCCCTAGCTCACGTTTAATAGTGAAAGACTGAAAGATTTCATATCAAGATCTGGAACAAGACAAGGATGCCCACTATCACCACTATTATTCAACACTGTACCGGAAGTTCTATGCAGAACACTTAGGGAAGAAAAAGAAGTAATTAGAAAGGAAGAAATGAAATTTTCCATATTTGAAAATGGTATAATCTTATATACAGAAAATCCTGAAAATCCACAAAAGAGTCTTTAGAGTTAATGAATTCAGCAGAGTACCAGGGTATGAGAACCAGATCCCAAAAATAGTGTTTCTATACACAAGCAGTGAACAATCAGAAGAAGAAATCAAGAAAAAAAATTCTATTCACAATAACAACAACAAAAAAATCAAATAACTAGAAATGAATTCAGTCAAGGATGTAAAAGACTTATAAACAGAAATCTACAAAACAGTATGAAAAGAAACAAAAGAAGATCTAGATCAATGGGAGGACATTATGTGTTCATGGATTGGAAGACTAAATATCATTAAGGTGATGTGCTGGTTTGAAACTGTTGTGTACCCCTGAAAAGTCATGTTCTTTAATCCTCATTTATTATTGTTGGGTGAGATGTTTTTGATTAAGTTGTTTCCCTGGAGATGTAACTCACCCAGTTGTGGGTGGGATCTTTTGATTAGCTGGTTACCATGGAGATGTGTCTCTACCCATTCAAGGTGGGTCACTTACTGGAGTCCTTTAAGAAGGAACTATTTTGACAAAAGCTTTAGAATCCACAGAGCCAACAGAGCCTGCACAGCAAAAGACCTTTAGAGATGAGGAAAGATAATGCCCCCAGGGAAACCTCATGAAATGAGAGGCTTGGAGAGAAAACTAGCAGACGTCATCATGTGTCTTCCCAGCTGGCAGAGGTGTCTGGAAGCCCAAGACCCCGACAGATGCCAGCCACATGCATTCCTAGCTAAAAGCGGTGTTCTGGACGGCGTCAGTCTTTCTTGAGTGAAGATAACCTCTTGGTGCCTTAATTTGAATATTTTCATGGCCTTAGAACTGTAAACATGCAGCTTAATAAATTCCTTTTAAAAAATAATTCCATTTCTGGTATACTGCATTCTGGTAGTTTAAGCAAACCAATACAGATGCAATCCTACCCAAAGCAATTTATAGAGTCAATACAATCCTAATCACAAAACCACAATAATTAAAAAAAACAGCATGATACTGGCACATGGACAGACCCATAGACCAGTGGAATCAAACTGAGAACTCAGAAACCAACTCTCACATTTAAGGCCAGCTGATTTTTGACAAGGGACAAGGACCATTAAATTAGGAAAGAATAGTATCTTCTATGAATGATGCTGAGATAGCCGGATCTTGATTTGGATGAAAAAGAGGGTGGCAGTTGTGGCTCAGTGGCAGAATTATTGCCTGCCATGCCAGGGACCCAGGTTTGATTCCTGGTGCCTGCCCATGTTAAAAAAAAAGAAAGATAGAAGAACCCCTCCCTCACAACATATGCAAAAATCAACTCAAAATGGATCAAAGACCTAAATATAAAAGCAACAGCATCAAAATCCTAGAAGACAATCTAGGGAAATATCTCCAGAACCTTGTATTAGCTGTGGTTTCTTAAATTTTACACTCAAAGCACAAGAAAACAAAAGAAAAGCAAATAAATGGGACCATGTAAAAATTTTAAAAAATATGTGCCACCAAGTACTTCATCATGAAAGCAAAAACAGCAACCTATACAATGGGAGAAAATATTTGGAAACCACATATCTGGTAATTGTTAATAACCAGAATACATAAAGAAATCCTTCAACTTAACAACAAAAAGAGAAATAACCCAAGTAGAAAAGAACAAAAGACTTGAATAGGCATCTCTCTCCAGAGAAGTTATATACATGGCCAGAAAGCACCTGAAAATATGCTCAGCATCAGTAACCATCAGGAAATTACCAATGAAAACTACAATGAAATATCATTTCTCAACCATTAGAATGGCTGCTATTAAAAATGTAGACAGTAACAAGTATTGGAGATGATATAGATGAATAGGAACACTCATTCATTGTTGATGGCAATATAAATGGTACAGCTGTTGTAGGAGGCAAGTTTGACGCCTCCTAAGAAACTAAGTGTAGAACTACAATATGACCTGGCAATCTCACTAATAAGTATATACCTAAAGTAACTGAAAGCAGGTTCTTGAATATATTTGCACATTGATGTTCATGGCATTATTCACAATTGCCAAAAGATAAGCAATCCAAGTGTCTATCAATTATTGAATGGACAACATGATAGAATATTATTCAGCTCTAAGAAGGAATGAAGTCCTAATGCATGTACCAATATGAATGAACCTTGAAGATATCATGTGTCATGAAATAAGACAGAAACAAAGTACATATTTTGATTTCACTGATTTGAAACAATTAGAATAAATAAACTCATAAAAACAGGAGCTAGAATATAGGTACCAGGAGATGAAATGGGGATAAGAAATGGGAAATTAAGGCTTAAAATATACTGGGTTCTTGGGTGGTGCAATGGTGGCTCAGCAGGTATAATTCTCGCCTGCCATGCCAGAGACCTGGGTTTAATTCCCGGTGCCTGCCCATGTAAAAAATATATATATATATACACACACACACATACACACACTAGTTTTTTGTTCGGAATGATAGAAATGTTTTAGTAATGGATGATAGTGATGGTAGCACAACATTATGAATACAAACACCAGTGCTGAATTACACACACACACACACACATGCACACGTATATGTAAATATCTGAAAATGATTAAAATGTTAGATTCAATATGTGGTAATAGTATAAAAAATTTAAAAATCAGTAGAACTACACTGTACAAACTATGAACCTTAGTTTAAACTGTGGACTTTAATAGTGCAATTATAAAACTGGGTTATCATCAATTGTAACAAATGTTTTGCACCAAGACAAGGTATTGGTGGTAGGTGGTGCATAAGAATCCTGCCTGTATTTTATGCATAACTGTTCTGTAGACCCACAGCTTCTCTAATAAAGAAAAAATATTAGAATAAAAGAATAAAGTTGCTAGGCATATAGTCATGGAAATAATTTTGAGGAATATGCTTTCAGTTTTCTTGGTTACATATATAGGAGTGGTAATTGTTATGTCATAGGATATGATTATGTTATAAATTATAAGAAACTGGTTGAATTATTTTGTATCACAAATGTGTGGGAGTTCAGGTTATTCTATATCTTTGCCAACATTTGGCAGTAATTATCTTTTGCTTTTTAACTTTTAGTCATTCTGATGGTTGTGTTATATTGTATCTTGTAATTTTAGTTTTTATTTCCCTGATGACTATTTGTACTGTTTACTCTCTTTCAGACGGTTCGGCATGGCTTTCCTTATCAGCCCACAGCATTAGCCTTTGATCCTGTTCAGAAAATCTTGGCTCTTGGGACGAGAACAGGTGCAATACGAATGTATCCTTAATTTTTGGTTCATTATTCTACATATTTATTTCAACTGTATCTCCTTCAGGTAAGGGAAATATTTATAACCAAGTAAAGTTTGTTGTTTCTTTAGAAATGGGTAATGTGAATGCTCACATTGTCAAATTTATTGGCATACTTTTAATATCTGTGAGATCAGTATGTTGCCCCCTCTTTCATTATTGATAGTTTTTTTCTTTATCCTGATCAGTCTGGCTAGAAGCTTATCAAATATATTGATTTTTTTCAAAGAACCAAATTTGGTTTCATTAATTTTATGCACTGTTTTTCAATGTACTATTTCATTGATATATACTCTAATTTTTTAAATTTCCTTTCTTTTGCTTACTTTGGGTTAAATTTGTCTTCTTTTACTAGCTGAGGCATTGATTTAAGACCTGTCTTCTTTTCTAATATATGCCTATACTAGTATAAATTTCCCCCTAAATTCTGCTTGTGTTATCCCCAATTTTTTAACATTTTTAATTGTGAAATATAACATATATACAAAAAAATGATAAATTTCAAAGTTATTTTAATGGGTAGTTTTAGAAAAAATTTCAAAGTATGGCATAGGTTAAAATTCCACCACTTGAGATGTTTCTTCTAGCAGCTGCTCTAAGACACTGAAGACTAAAAAGAAGTATCAATATAATGATTCAGCAGTCATACCCTTTTGTTAAATATTTTCTTCTCTGATACAACTCCTCCTTTGATCCTTCTCTCACTCTTTAGGGATATTTGGTCAATGGCCATTCTAACTTCTTCATGTTGAAAAGGGGTATTGACTTATTATTATGGGGTGGGGGATGCAACTGCTTGATGTTCTTGGAGAGACTAGTAACTCTAGGTTTCAGGGCTTATCTGGCCTAGGAACCATCTGGAGGTTATAGTTTTCTGAAAAATAAATGTAGTGAGTGAAACTTTATAGAGTCTCAGAGTCCTGGGTATCCTTTAGTGTTTATAGGAATACTGCTGGTTGGGGTTTGCCATATCATGACAATTAGCAATATCTAGCTGAAGCTTGCATAGTATTCTCCAGAATAGTCTCTCAACTCTATTTGAACTCTTTTAGCCCCCTGATACCTCATTTTGCTATGTTTCTTTCCCCTTTTTGATTAGGAAGGCATTGTCAATGCCGTGATGCCAGGGGCAGGCTCATACCTGGGAGTCGTCCCAATTTGCCAGGGAGATTCATATCCCTGCACATCATGTCCTATGTTGGAGGGGAGGGTAATGAGCTTACTTTCAGAGTTGGGCTTAGAGGGAGAGAGAAAGAGTCCACATCTGAGCAACAAAAGAGGTTCTCTGACAGTAACTCTTAGACATTATTTTAGGTATGCTTAGCTTCTCCATTACTGATAAGAGTTTCATAAGAGCAAACCTCAGGATCGAGGGCTCAACTTATTAACTTGGGAGTCCCTAATGTTGAGAGAATATCAGGGATCTCCCAGTATCAGGGATTTCCCAGGACAGGTAAATAGTTCCGTATTTTTTCTCCAGTTCCTCAAGGGACTTTGTCAATACTTTTTAATTATCTTCCCAACATACTCTGGAGTGTATCTAGGCATTACATTATATACAGAATGGCAAGCCTCATTCCCAATTCTAGTTTCCATGTGATTAGGTTTACTGAACTGGTCAGGTAGGTTAAGTTAGTTGTGTGCTGCAGAAAATTTAGGTTTTAGAAAAAATAACCCTCTCTCCCTTTGGTCTCATATAGTTGGTAAAGTTCTAAAATGTAAACAGTATCAACCATTACCCTCTATTCTGATTTATCTTAGTCCCAACCAGATTGCCTTTGTTCTTATCTCTAATGGAAACCTGATCTCTTTTTTGGCTTTTTTTAAAAACAGTTTTTGTATGTAGGAACACTGACTTTCTGAGCTGCAAAACTCCATCTCTGAGTCTTAGGTGTCACACAGGTACCCAAAGTTCCAGGAAAATCCTAGGTTATACTCATATAGCACAGCATCTCAGAATTTGAAGTATCACTTAAAGCTCAAAAATAAATGTGATTGTGTAAGAGCTTACAATCTAGGCCCCAATTTTCTTATAAGTATTTTCTAAAAGTAACCATATAATATTTGTCCTTTTGCTTCTGGCTTATTTTGCTCAACATAATGTCCTCATGGTTGATTCACTTTGTTGCATGCTCATGACTTCATTCCTTTCTGTAGCAGCACAATATTCATCATATGTATATACCACAGTTCGCCCTTCTGCTTCTCAGTCAATGTACCCTTCAGCCATCTCCATCCATTTGGTATCACGAATAATGTTGCCATAAACATCAGTATGTAAATGTCTATTCAAGTCCTTGCTTTCAGTTCTTTCAAGTATATTCCCTTTAACAGGATTGCTTAATCATATGGCAACCCAATATTTAGCCTCCTGTGTATCCAGTACATTATCCTCAGGAGGTACTGCCCCATTATGCCATACTACCAACATAGAATCCACATTTTCTCTAGAGCTTGAATCTTTCTGTTTATTAATTTATTTTGAATCTTCAGATTTTGAGAGGTATTCATATAGCATATATTCTATCCAAAATAAACAGTGTTTCAAAGTATCCTCACTTATTTTTATGATCATCATTCTTAATTATAGACAATTTTCATTGCTCCAAAGAGAGAAATAACAGACACACCCATTCCAAAGAAAAATCCAAAATTCCCCTTAACTCTACCCCCCACCCCCAATTATTTACCCCTAGTGTTGTTGTGGTACTAGTGATATATTCCTGTTAAATATATACCACAGCATATAATAAGTAGTTTTTCCCATATACTCTTCTATTATTAACTCTTTGTACAAGTGTCATATTTCTGAAGTAGTTTATGTAAGAACTTATTTTTATTTGTAGTGATAATCAGTGAGATACATGGCTCTAAACAACCCCGTTCAATCATATTCACCTTCAATATGGCGCTATTATTCATAAACCCACCAATGAACTACCATCACCTCTATCCATTCCCATAACTTTAGGTTCAATCTCATTAACTAGTCTGTACATATTAGGTAACTATTCCCCATTCCCTAGCTCCTGTTTATCTCTTGGTCCTCTATTTCCTATATTTTAAGACTCTTGAGTTTACATTTTCGAGGGGGTTCATATTAGTGAAATCATGCAGTATCTATCCTTTTGTGTCTGGCTTATTTCACTCAGCATTATGTCCTCAAGATTTATCTGTGTTGCCGTATGTTTCAGGACCTCATTTCTTCTTAATTCTGCATACTATTCTATTGTGTGTATATATACCACATTTTGTTTCTTCACTCATCTGTTTATGAACACTTTGATTGTTTCCACCTTTTGGCAATTGTGAATAATGCCACTTATGAACATCAATGTGCAAATGTCTGCTTGTGACACTGCTTTCAGCTCTTCTGGATTTATGCTGGGTGGGTTGTCCTCTCAGGTCTGCTTCTCCATGACTAAGTCAACTGGCTGGGCCAGAACCAGGTGCAAAGCCAGTCAAGGCTGCAGGTCTTCATGGGTACTGAAAGCTGTCATCCCTGGGATTGGGTATTGGGCAGTGTGTGCCTCAATGGAGAATCTGCTTGTAGCCATGATGGGGCTGGTGGTCCCCAGGTTCCCTCATGGAATGATCTTGGGGTGTGACACTGAGTATTTCAAGTTTCTCTTCCCACTCCCAGCCCAGGAGTGCCTCGCAGTGTGGAGTGGCTCACTCCTGCCTCCCTATCCCTCCTCCACTGTGCCCATGGATGCCATGAGTGTTCTACGTCTCCATTGTGAAAGGATAAAAGCAGCAGGACCCAGGGAGTCTCATTCATTGGCCTGTGATCAGATCAGATCAGTTCTGTGTCCCCACCTCCTCCTGAGGGGAGGGTCCCCTGGTTTCAGCCAAAACCAGATACCCACAGCACTCTGCCTCAGGAGTGGAGGGTAGGCACTGGGTCCTGACTGCAAGATCTCTCTGTGTAAGTATACCAAATCTGCTGGTTTCAGGGTTCCCTGTGGAAATTCCTGGCAACGGAGCTGGGAGGAAAGCTCTCTCAAGCTGATATGGAGGTGGAAATGTGGGAGCACGGCACTCCTTTGAATCCCATTTGTATGTTGCAGCCTGCCCCAGGTGTGGGTAAACTCATCCTATCCTCTCAGTTGTAATTTCCCTGCCTTTTTCATCCATGTCCTCCCTATAAACCTAGAAGTCCCTCTCTGGTCATTTATACCCTGTTTCAGTTGTTTTACTGTCACTTCTCTATCTGTTGCACAGAGTAAGGGTGAACTCAGCGTATCTTACTCCGCCATCTTCCAGGAAGAAATTCAAAATTTTTCAAGTTAAGTTTTTCATTTTGAGATAATTGTAGATTCACATGTATTCCTAAGAAATAATACAGAGAGATTTCATGTATCCTTTATCCATTTTCCCCCAATGGTAGCATATTATTAAACTATGGTACACTAACACTACCATGATATTGATATTTTAATAGTCAAGATAGAGTTCTGTCACCACAGTGATTCCTCATTTTGTCCTCTTTTATCCATACTCCATCTTTCCATCTTTATTATCCCCATCCCTGACTCCCAACAAGCACTAAGCTATTCTCCAATTTAATAATTTTGCCATTTAAAGAATGTTGTGTAAATGAAATAATATAATATGTAACCTTTTAGGGTTGATTATCTTAAACATAATTTTCTGGAGACTCACCCAAGTTGTTGCATGTATCTGTAGTTCATTCTTTTTGGTTGCTGAGTAGTATTCCATGGTATGTGGTACAGCAGTCATTCACCTGTTGAAGACATTGGGTTGTTTCCAATTTTGGGCTAATGTGACTAAAATAGCTATGTGTCTATTATGTCTAATATGACTAAAATTTGTGTGCATGCTTTTGTGTGAACATACATTTTCATTTGTCTGGGATAAATGCCCAGGAGTGCAATTGGTGATGGGGGTTGCATAACGTAGTTGTATGCTTAGTTTTATAAGAAACAGACTGTTTTCCATACAGTCTATAGTATTTTACATTTTCTTTGCACAGTGTATGAATGATCTTGTTTCTCCTTGTTGTCACAACTTTTTATTGCCATTGTTTTTATTTGAGATATTCTGAGAATTGTATAGTGATATCTTATTGCGGTTTAATTTGCATTTCCCTTGTGTTTAATTATGAACATATTTTCATGTGCTTATTTGCCATCTGTATTTTCTCTTTGTTGAAATGTCTGCGCATGTCTTTTTCCTCTTTTCTATTTGTATTTATTTTTATTGTTGAGTTTTGAGACTTAGAATATATTCTACATATATATCCTTTATTGGATGTAGTCTGAAATTATTTTCTCTCAGTCTTTACCATATCTTCTTATGTGGCTTTATACAGAGTCCATTTGATTAGTTTTCATTTTGTAGATTGTACTTTTGGGATCACCTCTGCTAATTCTTTGCATAGGACTGAATCTTGGCCATTTTCCTCTATGATAATTTATAAAAATATTATAATTTTACATTTAAGTTCCAATTTTGTTGTGAATTTACTTTTCATTTGTACTGTCTTTGTTTGCTTCTGGTATAGGGTAATACTAGCTTCATAAAATGAATTCAAGTGATTCCTATTCTTTTGTTTTCTGGGAGAAATTGTGTAACATTGCTATTAATTTTTCTTTAAATATATGGTAGAATTATCTAGTGAAACCACCTGGGACTGGAGAGTATCATATAGAAGCTTTAAAAATTTTTTTAAATTAGTGTAGTTTTAAAGAATATGTAAAGAATACATGTAAAGAATACAGTGCTTCTATCTGCCTTCCCCACTAATAGTACTTTACATTAGTGTGGTACTTTTGTTACAATTGGTGAAAGAATGTTATAATTGTACTATTAACTGTAGTCCATAGTTTATATAGTAGTGTGTATTTCCTCCCCATATACCTCCCTATTAACACCTTGCATTAGTGTAGTATATTTATTATAATTCATGAAAGAGCAATAGGGTTCCCATGTTGTACCATCTTATGTTTCATCTTTTAATTTTTATTCTAGTTAACATATATACAACCTAATATTTCCCCTTTTAGCCACATTTACAAATATAATTCAGTGCTGTTAATTACACTCACAGCTTTGTACAACCATCATCCATGCTGTCATATTAACCAGAACTTCATTTTTTAAATGATGAATAATAGTCTATTGTGTGTGTGTGTACATGTACATATCAGATTTTGCTTATCCATTCATCAGTTGATACACCCTTGTGTTGATTCCGTTTTTTTGGCAATTGTGAATAATTTCCAAATTATTGGCAAATATTTGCCAAATGTGAACATTATTTGCAAATATCTATACAGGAGATTTTAAATTACAAATTATATTTTATATAAATTTTATATTATATATAAATATATAATATATAAAACAAAATAGCATATATATAACAAAATAGCATATATTATATATAAAAATATTACATTTTATAAAACTATACCAATTGTCTCTTTCTTCTTGGCTAAGTTTTGTGCTTTGTGATTTTTCAAGGAAATGCTCCATTATTCTTAAATAGACTAATTTATTAATGTTAAATTTTCACAGTATTACTTTGTTACCCTTTTAGTGGCTGCAGGGTTTCTGTGACATATTTCTTTTATTGTTATACTGGTAATTTGTGTGTATTTTTTTTCCTTTTATTTTTATCATGCTTATTAGTGGTTTATCATTTTTATTTGGTTTTCTGATGAACCAGTTTTTTGTTTCATTGGTTTTTCTCTATTGTCTAGTTTTTAATTTTTTAAAATTATGTTCTTAATTTCCTTCATTCCCTTTGTTTTCATTTTATTTTGCTCTTTTATGATAGTTTCTTGAGGTAATAACTTGGATTTTTAATTTGATACATTTCCTATTTTCTCATAAATTTAGAGAAATTAATTTCCCTCTGAGCAGTGATTTAATGGGTCCTATATATTTTGATAGGATGCATGTTCATTTTCATTCAGTTCCATATTTAAAAAATTTCTCCTAACACTTCCATGACCCATTTATTATTTGCAAGTGTTTTTTTGTTTTGTTTTTTGCAAACAATGCTAGGATGCTTGTATGAAGAAAAGTATCACCACAAACTCATGTGTTGCATTTTACTAAAAGTAAACAACAAGATAGGATGAAATAATATTTAAAAAAAAATCCTTCTAACAGAGACTGAGGATATTTTCAAAACGTAAGTATATGTATTTTCCCTTTCTAATATGATAATATATATACACACACAAAAATTGTCATTTTAAGTGTATGATACTGTGGTATTAATCACTTTTACAATGTTGTGCTACCATCCACACACTATTCATTACCTCCAATGTTTTTTCTTATCTAAAGCAGAAATTCTGTATCGTTAAGCAATAACTCCTTCTTCTCCCTGTACCCAAACTTGGTAACCACTAATCTACTTTCTGTTTCTACAAATTTTCTTATTCTAGATATTTCATAAAAGTCGAATCATATATTTGTCCTCTTGTGTTTGGCTTATTTTTACCCAGCATAATGTTTTCAAAATTTGTCCATATTGTGGCATCGATCAGAACTTCATCCCATTTTATAGCTAAATTTTATTCCATTGTATAAACATACCACATTTTGTTTATCTGTTCATCAATTGATGGGCACTTGGTTTGTTTCCATTTCTAGCTATTGTGAATAATGCTGCTCTGAGTATCAGTGTACAGTAATCTGCTTGAATCTCTGCTTTCAGTTCTATTGCATTATATACCAAGAGTGAAATTTCTAGGTCATATGATAATTCTGTGTTTTACTTTTTGAGGAAACACCAAATGGTTTCCCATTTATACTAGCAATGCGTGAGGCTTCCCATTTGTCTACATCCTTGCTATCATTTGTTATTTTATATTTTTTAAAAATAATAGCCATCTTACTAGGTGTGAAGTGGCATCTCATTGTGGTTTTGTTTTGCATTTCTCTAATGGCTCATGATGTTGGGCATATCTTCATCTGCTTATTGCCCATTTGTATGTCTTCGGAGAAATTTCTATTCAAGTCCTTCACTCATTCTTTAAGTTGAGTTTTTTGTCTTTTTGCTGGTGAATTGTGTTAATTTTTTAAAAATATATTCTGGATATCAAACAATGATCATATATATGACTTCCAAATATTTTCTTCCATTCTGGAAATTGTTGTCTCACTTTGTTAATAATGTTCTTTGATGTACAAAAGCTTTAATTTTGATGAGCTGTGACTCATCTATGCTTTTCTTCATTATTTGGTCTTACATCTTCATAAATCTATCTATAAGTTTTTTACTTTTTATTGTGCTAAAATGTATCCAACACAAAATTTCCGTTTCTTATCATTTTCATATATATAATTCAGTGATAATAATTATATTAACAATTTTGTTCTATAACTACTAATCATTACCCAAATCTTTCCATCACCCCAAGGAGGAACTCTGTACCTATTAAGCACAACCCCTTGCCTCCTGGTAACCTGTAATCTATTTTTTGACCCTTTGAATTTGTTTATTCTTAGTATTTATTTCACATTAAGTGAAATGATACAATATTTCTCCTTTTAATTCTGACTTACTTCATTCAACATGATGTTTTTAAGGTTATTCTATGTTGTAACATATATCAGAACTGTATTTCTTTTTATGGCTGAATAATATTTCATTGTATACCACATTTTGTTTATCCATTCATGTCAGTAGATAAGCAGGTTACTTCCATCTTTTGGCTATTGTGAACATTAATGCTATGAACATTATTTTTTAATATCTATTCGAGTCCCTGGTTTCAGTTCTTTTGGATATGTATCTATAATTGGAATTTCTGGACATATGGTAATTCTATATTTAACTCTCTCAGGAACTGCCAAACTGTTTTCCACAATGGATGCATCATTTTACATTCCCACCAATAATGCATGATGGTTCCTAGTTCTCAGCATTCTTGCCAACACTTTCTTTCCATTTTAATAATATAGCCAACTTAGGTCTTTTCTGAACATATGTCTTGTTCAGGGTATATGGGTATACTTCTGGATATATGGATGCACTGTATTCCAAATTTGTCCATCTTCCCCCAAGAATTTTGCAGCCTTTCCTTCTGGTCCCAGGTTCCATTGTATGTCTTAACTGGTAATACTTTGCCCCTGGCATCTATAGTTTGTTTTATTTTGATGTTTTAGTTGCCCTTCCAGCTAATTCTAGATCCAGAGCAAATTGTGAGATCTGCAAGCCACAGATGAGCATCTTGGATGAGTCCTTCAGATTAATTGCCAGCAACAGATTGGTACAGACATACATGTGCCCCAGCATGCACACCAGGGTACTCTGCCCTCTCCAGAACCGGGACTGGAGACCTGCACTGAGAGCATCAGATATTATCTCTACAAGCCAGGGAGGGTGTGAGGGAAGGACCAATAAAGGAACCATATGGTTTTACTATGGGGGAACCCTTTTAAATTGCTGTTTTCTTTATTTGACACTTGTCCAGTTACTGAAACCCTATAACTATTTTTGATAGCTCTGAGAAAGGTGATTTTGGCAATTTCTACTGTTTATTCAATTGTGGATAGATTGTACCCTGGAATTTCTTACTCTGCCATCTTGCTTATCTCTCTCCGCTCACACAATTATAGTTGCTTATTGAGGACAGGCCTGGAAGCCTTCACATCATTCACCTTTCTGGGCCTCAGCTTCTCTTTTTTTTTTAATGCTAGTACAGAATTGTTTATTGACATATAAATTTACCTATAATATAAAGTTAAATTTTAAAAATCAAATTCTAAAGCAGTAAATATAGTATGATCCCATTGTTACAAAAATCTAGCTATGTATGCACAGGTACATGGATCAGCATGTTAATAGTGTTGAGATTATAGATGAAATTTTATTTTCTTTATAACTCTTTGTATTGTCGGAGTTTTAGAAAAATCATAGCCTTTATTTGATTTATTTTATGATTTTAAAATTATTTCTATTTTGAAGCTAATCAGGTAGACATTAAACCTACCTTTTTTTCTGTCACAGACCTTCACTTGTACAACTAAATAAGGCATACAGTATTCAATTGGACAAGTGCTAGAAAGAATCTGGATTTCTAAATAAAAATCAAACTATTGGATAATCATTTTGATTCTGTTTGTGATATCTTCATTTCTGTATCACATTTGTTATTTTATTTTTTCTGCCCATAAATACCCATTAAACTCTTCTCCCTCCTCTTATTCATTTTCCTACTCAGGATATGGAAAATGGAAAATACTTCAGTTTCTTGTTCTATTCTATTTTTTAACTGAAAGCCAAGAAAATTAAAAGGCAGTGGACTTCTGGATATAAGAAAATGCCAAAGGTTGATGCATTTAATACTTCCTTACATAAAGCAAATTGGTGAACATGAAGTTTTCCCTAAAAGATAAACACCAAAATGTTACTAAAATTCTAAAAGTTTAACCATTTTAAACAGACCTCTTTAGTGGCATTACTGGTTATGAAACTGTATTGGGACATTTTTAAGATTAGCTTATACATTTCTCTATTAAAAGATGTTAATTTATATGTACTTCTGGATATCTTAAAAGTATAATTGTACATATTTTATACAACAATTTGCATTACTGTGGGGAAATAGAAAAAATATTTTTGTATATAAATTTATTTTCTCAACTAAGAGTAGTTAAAACTTTCATTTAAGAGTTATTTAAAAAAGAAAAAATCAGGGCAAATGCTGTATATGGCTACTTGTCTTTTTGTAACACTGACTTTGTTTTTCTTGCTAGTTTCAACCCACTGACTAAAGACCTTAGCACCATATTAAAAAGTCACACTATGACCTATAAAATGTCACTGCCCCAGGAAACTATTACATAATTACTCATTTTCAGGAAAAAGTCTAACAGAATAGTGATAAGTATTTGCCCTAAACCTTAAGCAGACAATACAGATCATTTGTAATGTGGACTGTAATGAAGAATATGGGCTGGTACAGATAGGCTTTATGTATTCTTTGGAAGCCGAAAAGTTCAAGGATGTCTTATCAATCTTCATTTCAGATCTAGTAGCATAAAAGCTGGGTTTTCTAAGTAGTATTTCATAAATTAGAGAAGCATGACATTGTAGCACCATTGATAATTCTTTGATCAGCTGATCAGCTTACATTTATTATCTGTGCCTTATATCTGTCTCCCTTCTGATTAAATTGGGGAAGGGCCTTAATTGATCTGAAAATTCTAATAGCTACTTCAGGTGGCAATATCAATTGTTGGCATAGGTACCACCAATTGACCCAATATTGAAAAGCGTAAATGTTCCTCCTGTAAGATCAGTGGTTCCAATCTGACCTGCAAAGCCCAATTTTTGGAGACAGTTCAATTCACTTATAATCTCAAATACAAAGAAGATCTGAACATTTTTTACATTAGGGAAAATCAACCCTTGCTCAATATCTATTGCTACCCCAGTACTGTGAGAAACCTTATATGTTATGTTCTGGCAGTTTTCATCCATAGAAGCATTAAGAATGGGGAACTGTAGGAATCCCAAGGAAGCAGCCTTTAAGAAGGGCATAAAGGAGAATTTAATTCTATGAACAAAAGGAGTGGACTTTAATTTTTATAGATTAACCAGTTCTGTAAGGTCGGCCTAATCATAATACCCCAAGTGAAGAATCATCAGTGAAGGAGCTGCAGTTATTGTCTTGACCATTGCTTTGTGAAAGGCTTTAATGGGTTCTGTTCTGTCTTTCCCTGTGAATACTGGAGGTTTTGATGTTGGTGTAGGAATAGTCCTGTCTTTTGGTGTTACTTGAGGTGGCATATTTTCAGCTTTAGGTGAAAGAAGTAATGTAGCTCCTGTTTACTTTACCAAATAGTTGAGAATATCTTCTGTAAGTATTCTGCCATCTTTTCCTGACAACTTCACTCAGTTTAATATTGTTTTCCATTGCAAGGCAGCAAACTGCAGGAATTGCCAGTGTTTTTTGTACTTTATATTGTGGTGTGTGTGCGCATCACGGGACATGGCAAGTGTTTGACAATCTCTTCCTCTGTTTCTTTTAAAGATTCTGTTTCTATATCTACTAATGGCTCCCCCACATAGGTAGTCTCTTCTAGATTATAATGAGTTTTTAAATGATTCCATTGTAACAACGAGTGATGGTAACGGAAGCTTTATCATTTTGAACATCACAGATGCTATCAAATTGAGACACTGTACCTCCTTTTATATACCATTCTTACAAAATTACTTCTCTAATCCCTTCTCCAATGTCTGAGTTTGAATTGAACAATATATCCATGTAGAACAGCAGTTGTTTCAGGGATTGATGTGAATGACTATACTTGAATGAAGAATAACTGAAAAAACACAAATTTTGCCTTCAAAACATGAACATTGCAACATGTATGAAAATAACTAATATAAATCAGCCACCAAGAATACTGACTCCAAGTCCTCAGCATTCATACTGCTACCATCTTCTCGGCCTCAGTTTCTTTACCTCTCAGCTCACATGGATTACAGGAGCCCCTGGTGAAGCAGGGTGATGGCTGTCATGAAAAAGATGAGAAAATGTGAGTCCTGGTTATCCTGTGAGACAATGCATTGCTCTTCACAGCCTCAGGGCTTGTGAACCAACTCACTGCCAATGCACCCCAAACCTACCCTAGAATGCTGGCTGGGAAACATTGGATGTGCAAGGAGCATACCTGATGCCAGCTCCCAGGTCCTAATAACCCAGATACTGTTCCCTTCATGTCCTATGTGGGCCTCCTAGAAATGTTATAATTAATTTCCAAGTGTTTAGAAATTTTCTTTTTGTCGACTAGTGATTTCTACTTTGATTCCACTACTAGTTTAGGTGCATACTCCACATGATTTCATTTATTTTTTTAATTAATCAAGGTTTGTTTTATGGTCCATCTTAGTGAATGCCCTATGGATTGTGAAAACACATACGTGTCTGGCTATTGCTGTATAAAGTGTTTTGTATTTGTTAATTAGATCCTAATGATTTATTGTGTTGTTCAGTTCTTCTGTATTCTTGTTGGTTTTCAGTCTGGTAGTTCTGTTAAATTCCTCTAATTTTGGATTTCTGTATTTCCCTTTCCAGTTTTATCTGTTTTGCTTCATGTATTTTGAGACTTTGTTGTTTGGTACATACACATTTAGGATTATGTCTTCCTAGTGAATTGATCCTTTTTTCTTTATGTACTTCTTTGTCCCTAGTAATTTTCTTTGCCCTGGATATCTACTTTATCTGATACTATATACCCACATGAAATACATACACACACATACACACACATACACACTCACATATATATATATATTACAAATTAATGTTCAAATGTTTTATCTATTCCCCTCCTTTTGCTTTAATCCTACCTATGTCATTGTATTTGATATGAGTTTATTGTGAATAGCACTTTGTTGTATCATGTTTCTTATCTATTCTGTCAATCTCTTTCTTTTAATTAGTGTTAGGGCTTAAGCTTCTCATTTTATTATTTATTTTCTGTTTGTTCCCTCTGTTTCTTGTATATCTTTTTCTCTTTTTACTACCTACCTGGGACTATTTGAAATTTTTCATGATCTAATTTTATTAGTAATGTTGTTTTTGAGTATATTACTTTGTAGAACTTTCTTAGCTACTTTGGTATTATAATGTACATAAGTAAATTACGACAAAAATGTATCAACGTTTTTCCACTCGAGTGAAGTGTAGAAACTTTCCTTCCATGTAGGTCTCTTACAGATTCTACTTTCAAAACACCATTGTTTGGGGTGGCAGGGGCGAGGGTAGTTCAGTGGTAGAATTCTCGCCTGCCATGCAGGAGACCTGGGTTTGATTCCTGACCCATGCACTTCCCAAGCAAACAAAGAAACCAACAAAAACAAACAAACAAAAAATTCGACAAATGGTGCTGCAATAACAGGATACCCATATGGAAAAAAAAAGAACAAAATGTGACCCAGCCATGCAACATAAAAAAATGCAATTGTCATGAGTATTTTCACTATAAACCTCGAATACCATATCAGATGGTGGTGTAGTTTTTGCTTTTATCATTGTGTATGATTTCAGAGACTCATAATAGGTAGGGAAGTCTATTATATTTGCCCCAATATTTACCCATTTCTTTGTTATTTCCAAACTTCTTTTATCATTTCCTTTTTGGTTTGAGTACTTCCTTTAGCCATTTATCCAGGGTAGGCATGCTAACTAAAAGTTGTCTTAGTAGTCCTTCATCTGAGATTGTCTTTGTTTTCCTTTATGCTTGAGGATATTTTTACTGGGTATTAAATACATGGTCAACAGTTCTTTTCTTTAAAAACTTGAAAAATGAAGTACCACCATCCTTTGATTTTCATGGTTTCAGGTGAAAAATCTGCTGTCATTTGAATTGGTGTTCTCTCGCTCCTAAATAATGTATCATTTGTCTCTTGCTGCTTTGTGAGGTTTTTAAGAAGTTTTTTAGTCTTTAGTTTTGAGAAGTTTAATTAGGATGTGTATTGTGAGGTTATATCTAAGTTTATCTTATTTGAGGGTTGTTCAGCCCATGAATCTGCAGATTTATATCTTTCATCAGATTTCTGAAGTTTTCTGCCACTATTTCTTAAAAAAATTTTTTCAGTCCCCCTTTTTTTGTCCTCTCCTTTGGGACTATGTTGATACAAATGTTAGCACATTTTTTAATGTCTGGAAGATCCCTAGATCTGTTTTTAAATTATGTTTCCCTTTAAGTTCAATTTGGGTGAATCCTATGGCTCTTTCTTCAAGTCCATGGATTCTCTTCTCTGGCATCTGCGCTCTCCTACTGAACACATCCATTTTTATTTTGCTTATTGTATATTTTTGGTTATTGTATATTTGAGTTCTAGGATTTCAGTTATTTTTCAGAACATCCATTTCTTTGGTGAGATTTTCTAGTTTTTCATTTGTTTCAAAAGGATATTCAGTTGTTTCTTGAAGCATTTTTAGGATGGCTGTTAAAAACTTTTACATAATTCCAACATCTGATTAATTTTGATTGTCCTCTAGAGATGTCTTTCTCATTCATGTTGTGATTATCTTGATTCTTAATTTGATGATTTATTTTCAATTGTATACTGGACATATTTGATATTATATTATGAGACTCAGGATCCTATTAGTCTCCCTTTTTTAGCAGGAAGTCCTACTATTGAGGTGTAGCTCAATGGCTAGTTGTGTGTACGTTCGGTTTCCTTCTGGGCTCTGTCAACACTTCTGCTTACAGCAAAAGAGAAGCATTGAATCACTGCCTCCTTTTAGGTGAGGGTGGAAGTTCAGCTCCCCATTGTACCCCACAGACACCCAGAGAGATGGGAAGAATACTGTTGACAACCTCTCCTTGTACTATCTTGTTCTGCCTTGTTGATTTATGTGTGAAAAATTCATCTCCTACTGAGCCTGCTGACACAGTAGAGGAAAGGAGGATAGAATGTTGACTAGCTCTCATCACACTGCCTTGTTCATTGTGCTTCTGGGTAGGTGTGGAGCTTCATTTTTCTACTAGATCCCTGTTTCAAGATATGGGGACAGGGCATGAAACCTAATGATGAATAACTCTATGTTGCACCACCTCAGTGACTGCTGCTGGGTGAGAATGGAATCTCAGCTTGCCGCTGGACCCTACTGACACACAGCCTTGGTGGGGGAATTGGATCACTGCTTCTTTCTGCTGATGGGGTTGTAAGATCAACTGTGCATTTGTACTCAGACACCACCTCATCCTAGATAAAAGTAGACTGCTCCTAATGCCTGTGTTGGGCTGGAGATGAGATCAGCTCTCTGCTTGGCTCTTTGACACAGTCTTGCAGGGAAATACAGTGAATCTCCTTCTACCAAGCAGGAGATGATTATTGGTTTTCTCTTTGTCCCCTTCAGTATTCTCAGTGGAAAAATTGCAGTATGCCATCTGCAAAGTGGAGGTAAGACAAGATGCAAGAATAATTCTTTTATCAGCCTTGTTGAACTGTGTGTGGTATTGGAAGAAGTGGGAGATAATGGTTTTCTATTGTTGTTTGGCTGGAGTAGGGTGGTATTGGCAAAATTTGTTGTTAGGCCACTCTTTTCTCTGTCCTTCTGTGGGAGAGCAGCCTTTTCTTGGAGTTTTTTTTCCTAGTGTGCTTCTGCAGTGTCTATCCATATTATATGGGAGACAATAAAGAAACTCAAGGGATTTACTGCTATGTCATTCCTCAAGTCCTGAGCTGCCTAGGTAGTTCTTTCTACCATTCAAAGATTTTTGTATGCTTGTTTGTTATGTCTAGACGTTTTAGTTATAAGAGGGAGGACATGGGAGGAATGACAACTCCATCTTGACAGAATTGGAACTCTCCATTCCTAAATATTGATATATTGTGTTTTCATTATCATTCCGTTTAGAATATTTTACAGTTTTCATGTGATTATTTTCTTTCTTTTTTTTGAAACAGCTCTGCAAAATAAAACTGATTTATTGCCGGTATGCATTGATTCATGCATAAATCAAACAGACAAAAAAAAAATTAAAAAAAGAGTAAACAGCAACTTCGTAGACCAAATGTGAAACTTTATCTTTGACATTTTTAACCATCACATATGAACCAACTACCTATAGTTTAGCTAAGGACATACATGCAAAAAGTTACTGAAATGTTTGGAGTGAGAGTATATTTTATTGTTGCTTTTGTTTTGTTTTTTTTTTTACAAAGTTTTTTCCTCCTTTGAGATTATAAATGAACATGGAAGTCAGAAGTGGAACAGAGAATGCTCTGAAGGCTGGTTTGGTTATCTGAGATCATTAAAAATGGCCAACTCCTAAAAATATATACAAAAATATAGAATGTAATTGAACAATGCAAATTTTCCTTTTTAAAGTACTTTTAAGAAAAAAACAGAACCTTGGAAGTTTTGGTTCTTTTTTCCTCCCCTGTTGCAAATTCACAGTGTGGTCTTGGTTGCGTGGTGGATACAGCATGTCATCTGCAAGTGGTGCTGCCAGTGGTGGTGGGCAGGTGGGCAGGCAGGCTCTCTACTAGAAGGTTTAGATTCTCAGAAGAAGTGGAGGGTGAATAGGTCATGGTGGCCTTTTTTTTTTTTTAAGTTTAATATTTTCTTCTTTCCAGTTCTCTGCTTCTTGTGTCTACATCATCTTCCTAATCGTCTTCAGCTGCCCAGTTGCCCATAGCTGCCTCAGCCTCCTCATTTTCATCTTCATTTGTGTTTTTACAAGCTGCCAGATGTGATATGCCAAAACTGAATGGCTTTTATAAAGGAAATTTAATAAGTTATAAGTTTACAGTTCTAAGGAAGTAAAATTGTCCAAAAAGGCACCACAAAAGGTTTGCCTTACATCAAGGAAGGTCCATGGGTTAGGAGCTCCTTTGTCAGCTGGGAAGTCATGTGAGTGACATCTGCTGGTCCCTTGCTCCTGGGCTCCATTGCTTTCAGTCTCTGCCCATGTAGAGGTTCCTCACTTGCTTCTCCAGGGCTGACTTTCATTTTTTGGCTTGGCTCTTTCTAGATTCTGGCTTGCTATACATCTCTTGGTGATATCTGCTGAGCTCCAAGCATCTCCAAACATCCATGTCTCTGTTCTCCACATGTCCGCATCTGTGTCAGCTCCGCTGTAAAGTTTCTGTCAGCTCTGCGGCTTCTGTAGTTTCTGTTGTTTCTCTAGGCTCTGTCCTTTCTGTCAGTTTTCCAAAATGTTTCCTCTTTTAAAGGATTCCAGTAAACTAATCAAGACCCACCTGGAATCTGTGGAGTCACATCTCCTGTAATCAAAAATCACACCCACAGTTGGGCATGTCACAGCTCCATGAAGATAATGTAATCAAGTTTCCAACCTACAGTGCTGAATAGAGATGAAAAGAAATGACTGCCTCCACAAGATGGAATCAGGATTAAAACATGGTTTTTCTGGGGTACATAATAATTTCAAACCAGCACACCATCCTCTTCCTCACTGTCTCCTCCTTCCTTCCCACCTTCTTCCTCTTCTTCTTCTTCCCCACCTTCTACCTCATTGTCAGACTCCTGTTTTCTGTTTTCCTCGTTAGCATTTCCATAGCAGGTGCTTCTTTACAACTTTCTTGTCCTTTAAATCCTTGGTGATGATTTCAGAGCTGGTATTCATGGCATGTCTGACATTGTGGGGCATGCCAGTGATCTGACGCAATGGATTAAAAAAAAGCAAGAGTTCGGGGACTCGGGCTATAAAGTTGCCAGTGTCTGCAACAGTTGGTATGGGGAAATATCTACAGCTAGCAGGAAGCTGGACCCAGGAACAATACAAACACGGTTTTTCTGAGCAACCACTGAGGGCTGACTTTTTTTCTTGACCCAGAGTTTATGTGTATTATTTAATTTCCAAGTATTAGAGATTTTTCCATATCTCTAATTCTGTTATTGAATTGTAATTTAATTCCACTGGGGTAAGATAATATACTTTGTATGATCTGAATTATGACCTGAATCCTTTGAAATCAATCAAAACTTGTTTTATGGCCCTCTCTGAGGTTTATCATATTAAATGGAAACTGTGAACTCAAAGTGAATATTAATTCTGTTTTTGTTGGGTGAATTGTTCTATAAATGTCAAGTAGATGTTCTAATTATCACTTGGGGATTGATAGTGGTGTTCAAATCTCCTTCATTTGTACTGATTTTCTATCTACTTGTTCTGTTTATTATTGAGAGAGTGGCACTGAAATTTTCCATTGTAATTGTGGATTGATTTACTTATCCTTACCATTCTAGTTTTATTTCATGTATCTTGTAGCTCTGCTTTTGGCTGTTTAAACATTTAGGAGTGTTGTATCTGCTTGATTATGTGCCACCTTTAACATTATAAAGTAAATTTTTTCATCCCTGGTAAAATTAAATTAAAAACTTATCTTGACACATCTTCTCACTCATACATTCCATACATGCTATACAATTAATGGATTACAATATCATCACATAGTTGTGTATCAATCATCATGATATTTTAGAACATATGTATCATTCCGAAGAAGAGATAAAAAGGAAAAAGAAAACCCTCATACATACCATTGACACTAGTATTTCCAACTACCCAATTTCTTTTACCCGTATCTCCCTTTACCCCCATCCCCCATTATTTATTTATTTTTTATCCATACTTTTTACTCATCTATCATACCCTGGATAAAAGGAGTATCAGACACAAGGTTTTCATAACTGAACAGTCACATTGTAAAAGTTATATCTTTATACAGTCGTCTTCAAGAATCAAGGCTCCTGGAACACAGCTCAACAGTTTCAGTTATTTCCATCCAGCCATTCCAATATACCATAAACTAAAAAGGGATATCTATATAATGCATGAGAATAACCTCCAGGATAACCTCTCAGCTCGGTTTGAAATTTCTGAACCACTGAAACTTTATTTTGTCTTATTTCTCTCTTCTCCCTTGTGGTCCAGAAGGCTTTCTCAATACCTTGATGCTGGGTCCCAGCTCATCCCGGGATTTCTGTCCCATGTTTCCAAGGCGATTTACACCCCTGGAAGTCATACCCCATGTAGGGGGGAGGGCAGTGAGTTCACCTGCTGAATTGACTAAGAGTGAGGCCACATCTGAGCAACAAAAATGGATCTCTGGGGTGACTCTTAGGCATAATTTTAAGTAAGCTTAGCCTATCCTTTGCAAGAAATAGTTTCATAGGGGTGAACCCCAAGTTCAAGGGCTCACCCTGTTGATTTGATTGTCCCTACTGCTGGCAAGGATATCAGAAATTCTCCAAATGGGGAAGTTGAATCTTTCCTCCTTTTCCCCCAGTCCCACAAGGGGACTTTGCAAATACTTCTTTATGCACTGCCCAAATTACTCTAGGATATATCAGGGCAACACACTAACCTGGACAAACCAACAAAATTTCATGCCCTATTCAAGATTCCATGTATTACTATGCTCAACTAAACTGACCATACAAGTAAAATTAGGAAATGCACTGCTCAGAATATAAATTCTGCACCAGATTAACATCTTTCCCTTTGGTCTCACACAGAAATTGATCTTTTAAAATATGGACCATATCATCCTTTACCCTGTTCTATATATTCTTGATATAACTCTTTTGCTGCATATATGACTTGCAAACATTTTCTTATGATCTGCAGCATCTCTTTTCATTATTTTAACTTATCTTTCACAGAGAAAAATTTTAAAATTTTGATAAAGTCCAATTTATTCATTTTCTAAATGGCTTGTTCTTTTAGTGTTATTTCTAAGACCTTTTGCCACCCAAGGACAGGTAGATTTTCTCCTTTTTTTCTTCTAATACTTTAATTGTTTTACATTGAAGTCTAAAATTCATTTGTAGCAAACTTTTGACCATGGCATAAGGTATGGATCAGAATTCATTTTGTGATATTCACTTGGTCCTGTACCATTTATGAAAAGGTTATCCTGTCTCCACTGACTTGTATTTGTACTTTTGTCAAAATCAGTTGTCCACATACATATGTGAGTATATTTCTGAACTCATTATTTGGTTCATTTTACCAATTTGTTTATTTTATAAAAACTCCATATTGTTTTGATTACTTTAACTTTGAAATAAGGAAATCAGGAAATTTTTCTTCTTTTTCAAATTTATTTGGTCCGTTAGAATTTTAGAATCAGATTGCCGTTTTCTACAATCAAAATTTTTGTGGTAATTGATAAAAATAGATTAATGCCTTTCTCTTTGATGAAATTTACTAATTTATGTTTTCATAAAAATCATACATTACATCCAGTGTTTCACATTTATTTGTATGGAGTTATGTTTTTTCTCAGTAGATTTGTTGAGATTTATTTTACATACCATATAATTTGTCCATTTAAATTATATATTCAGTACACTTTATATATTCACATATGTGCAACCATCAGCACAATCAATTTAAGAATGTTTTCTTCACCTCAGCGAGCAATCCTCTGTCCTTTAGCTATCACCTCTTTCTTTCCCCTACTCTGCCAGCCTTAAGCTGTCACCTCCTTCTTCTCACACCACCCCCCAGCCCTAAACACCACTAATAATTTCTGTTTCTCTAGATTTCCCTATTCTGGATTTTCCTATGAGTGGAATCATATAATATGTTGTCTTTTGTGACTGGCTTCTTTCACTTAGCATTATGTTTTGAAGATTATCCATGTAATATGGATAAGTATTTCATTCTTTTTTTATGGCTGAAAATATTCCATTGAATCTGTTCATCCCTTGATGGATATTTGGGGTTTTTCTACCTTTTGGCTATTATGAATAATACTGAATTAAACATTCATGTATATTTATGTGTGGTTATATGTTTTCATTTCTCTTGTGCATATACCTAGGGGTTGAATGCTGGGTCATATGGTTTTCTATGTTTAATTATTTGAGGACTTGCCAGACTGTTTTCCAAAGTGGCAGGATGATTTTACATTTAGACCAACAATGTGTAAGTGTTCCAGTTTCTTCACATCCTTGCCAGCATTGTTATCTGACTTTGATTCTATCTATCATGTTGGTTGTGAAGTGGCATTTCATTATGATTTTAATTTGCATTTCTCTGTTGACTAATAAGGTTGAGGATCTTTTCATGTTCTTATTGTCCATTTGTATATATTCTTTGGAGAAAATGTATTCAGATCCTTTGCCTATTTTTAAATTGGGTTGTTTTTTTATTTTTGTATTTAAGAATTCTTTATGTATTTTGGACACAAGTCCCTTATCAGATAATGATTTGTGGATGTTTTCTCCCATTCTCTGTGTTGTCTTTTCACTTCTTAATGGTGTCCTTTAAAGCAAAAATATTTAATTTTAATGGATTTCAATTTGTTTATTCTTGCTTTTGTTTCTTAAACTTTTGTATAGTATCTAAGAAATAATTGCCTAATCCAAGGTATCAAGGATCAAGTTCTATGTTTTCCTCTCAGAGTTTTATAGTTTTAGTTCTTAAATATAGGTCTCTGATAATTTTTAATTAATATTTGTATATGATGTACGAAAGTTGTCAATATTCATTCATTTACATGTGGATACTTATAGTTGGAATACTATTTGCTAAAAAATGAATTCTGACTCAAATGAATTGTTTTATCCTGGTCAAAAATCAGTTGTCTGAATATGTGAGATTTGTTTCTGGAATCTCAATTTTACTCCATTGAGAGATTTTGTAGGTTTGTTCAGAGTGATGCCCCGATAAATCCCAAAGTGATTTGAACAGTGAATAAAAAAGTATTTGTGAAGTCCCCTTAGGGGAATGGTGAGAAAGAGGGAAAATTCAACTTCCCCAAGTGGAGAATTCTTGATATTCTCACAAGCAGTAGGGACAACCAAAGCAATAGGCTGAGCCCCCAGTCTTGGGGTTTGTTCATAGGAAACAACCCTGCAAAGGATAGGCTAAGCCTACTTAAAATTAGGCCTAAGAGTCACCCCCAAGAGAACCTCTTCTGTTGCTCAGATGTGGTCTCTCTCCACCAACATGACAATCAAACTCACTGCCCTCCCCTTCTCTAGGTGGGACATGACTCCCAGGGGTGTGGACCTTCCTGGCAACGTGAGACAGAAATCCTAGAATGAGCTGGGACTCAGCATTGAGGGATTGAGAAAACCTTCTTGACCAAAAAGGGGAAGAGTGAAACGAGACAAAATAAAGTGTCAATGGCTGAGAGATTCCAAACAGAATCGAGAGGTTATCCTGGAGGTTATTCTTACGCATTAAATAGAAAATAGATATCACCTGTTTAGTTAAGGCGTAACAGAGAGGCTTTAGGGAACTGCCTGAAAATGTAGAGCTGTGTTCCAGTAGCCATGTTTCTTGAAGATGATTGTATAATGATATAGCTTTTGCAATGTGACTGTGTGATTGTGAAAACCTTGTGTCTGATGCTCCTTTTATTTACCTTATCAACAGATGAGTAAAACATGTGGATTGAAAATAAACAATAGGGGGAACAAATGTTAAAATAAATTTAGTAGATTGAAATGCTGGTGAGCAATGAGAGGGAAGGGTAAGGGGTATGGTATATATGATTTTTTTTTCTGTTTTCTTTTTATTTCTTTTTCTGAATAATATATGTATAATATATGTTTCCTACTAAACTAAACTTCTATTTTCCCTTCATTCCCTTTATGCTATTATCTTAATATACTTTACTTCCACGTATATTTTAAATCTCAATAGCATTGCCATTATTTTTTATTTCAACAGTGAACTGTTTTTAATGAACTTTTTTACACTTGTTTTTTAATTTTTTATTGTGAAATAAAACATATATACAAAAAAAGCAATAAATCAAGTACATTTTAACAAGTAGTTATAGAACAGATCTGAAACTTTGGTTTGGATTACAGTTCCATGATTATTTGTTTTTTCTTCTAGCTGCTTCAAGACACTGGAGACCAACAGAAATATCAGTATAATGATTCAGCAGTCATGCTCATTTGTTAAACCCTATCTCTCTGTTTGACTCCTCCTTTTCTTTAAATAACATATATACATAGAAGCAATAAATTTCAAACTACATTGCAACAATTAGTTGTAGAACAGATTTCAGACTTTGGTCTGGGTTACGACTCCACAATTTTAGGCTTTTATTTATAGCTGCTCTAAGGTACTGGAGGCTACAAGAAATATCAGTATAATGATTCAGTACTTGTACTCATTTGTTAAACCTGACCTTCTCTGTATAAGTCCACCATCACCTTTGATTTTTCTTCCACTCTTTAGGGGTATTTGAGCTATGTCCATTCTAACTTTTTCATATTGAAAAGGGCTGCTGACAATATGGGATAGAGGGATGGAACTAGCTGATATTCTAGAAGGGCTGGCCCCTCTGCATTTCAGGACTTATCTGGTCCAGGGATTTATCTGGAAGTTGTAGGTTTTGGAGAGTTACCCTAGTGCATGGAACCTTTGTAGAATCTTATGTATTGCCCTAAGTATACTTTAGGATTAGCTAATAAACTTTTAAAATGAATAAAAAGACCTTTTATATACTCAGATAATAACTCTTTTTAAGTACTCTGTGTTAGTCTGTGTAGATGTTAGTTTCTAACAGGATTACTTTTCCTTCTGCCTGAACAACTTTTTCTTTTTGATATTTGTTGTATTCCAAACCTGTTGGCAATAAATTCTTTCAGTTAGCTTTCTTGGAAAAGTCTTCACTTTTGTTTTTGAAAAATATTACAGAGCTGATTTTCAAAATTAGTGTTCTTTTGAATACTGAATAATTTGGTATACTTTTGTGATTTTACTTATCTGGTGCCTGTATGTGTGATTAATTGGGTCTTTTTCTCTGAACACTTAAAAATTTTCTCGTTATCATTATAATTTTATAATGATAAACTTTGGTATAGTTTTCCTTGTCTCTCCTGCTTTGGTTTCTTTAACCACCTTGGATTTGTGCATTATAATTCTTAACAGATTTGGAAATTTTTCAGCCATGCATTTTATTATTCTCTTTACTTTTTATTTCATTTTATTTTTAGTTTTTACTTATTTTTATTCTATTCACTTTTTGATTGAGGTGGGTGGTCAACTAAGGGTCACTAAATTATGAAATGTTTCAATTTGGAGAACATTATTTTGATTTTTTAAAGCATAATAGTTTTCTCTTATACAGAGGAAGCCAAAAAGTGACAGTACTTAAAAAGGAACTGGAAAACCCGAGTACTAATCCTAAGTCTACCAATTATTGAATATATAACATTGGCTGAGTTAAAGCCACTTAATTTTGCTTGTTTGGAGATTAAGGGTAATGATACCTGTCTTGTGTTCTTAATAGGTGTTTTTTTTAGTGAAATGAGATAATATATATGAATGTTGGGAGACTACTTTCCATAGGTCTTTCATGTTTCTGACATCTTCCAAGCAGATATATAGATTACATTTTACTGGCCAATCTTTTCAATGATGTTTCAATAATAAATAGCCTTGGAAGACAGATATAGTGTCTCCTTTTGGAACAGAGGTCAGATTTGTTTGCTATCTAAGATAACAGGCCAGCTAGGGCAAAGATTAGGCAGATTTTCTAGCCTCCTATAAAGCTGTGATGCAAGCTCCTTGGGTGTGCAGCACCCCCTGGGTCACTCTTAATTGCTCTCATGGAACTTAGGAGGCAAGGAGAACTGGTATTAACTCAAGTGATCTCTTGTACCATGAATAATAAATCCTTTGTCTATTATCTAAGAAACTGTTCTTTGTCCAGTATATTTGAAACCCTAGAAGGCTAAATTACTAGCCTGCATAATAAGTCTTATGACTGTTTTTCCTTTCTTTATGTTGTGGTGTGTGTGTGGGTGTGTGTATAAATTGTCTTTCCTTGTATATAGGCTCAGACTACCTGGCTATTTTCAGATAGGCACACCTGCCTTAGGATAAAAAATTTTCAATATGTAATCCATAACCTACGTAAATGTGTTAAAATGAGCAAGGAATTATCTGATTATCTCTGTGTGTATATTTATTCATCTTGTCGGTAAGAACCAGAGTATGTGGGCATTTCAATTTTTTTTTTCCTTTCCTCTCTTCTCTTCTCATTCCTTCACTCTCTCTTTTTCTTCCCTTTTCTTTCCAGAAATGCCTTGAGAGCTCTAGTGCCATGGTTATTGTATTAGTGTTCTATTGCTGCTGTATATGAAAAATTGTCACAAACTTAGTGGTATAAACAACTGAAATATGAAATGGATCTCAGTGGTCTAAAATGAAGGTGTTAGTAGGACTGCATTACTTTCTGGAGGCTCTAGGGAAGAATTTGTTTAATTGCCCTTTCCAGCTTCTAGAGACTGCTTTCATTTATTGATTTGTGATTGCCTTTCATCTTAAAAGTCATCAATGGATGATTGACTTTTTATCACATGTTATGACTCTGACACTCACTCTCCTGCCTCCCTCTTTCACTTCTAAGGAACCTTATGGTTATAGTGGGCCCACCTTGATAATCCAGGATAATATTCCCAGTACAAGTTCAGCTGATTAGCAACCTTAATTGCATCTGCAACTTTAGTTCCCCTTTGCCATGTAACATAACAATTTCACAGGTTCCAGGAATTAGAGAGTGGACCTCTTTGGAAGGCCACTATTCTATCTATCACAGTGATAGTCCATGTGTGTTTTATTTTTCCTCCTTTCACTCTGCATATCCTCAACTCTCAATTATTTGTTATATCTTGGCTATTTTTCTTTGTCACCATAACATTTGGTTACTCTAACCCATCCTTTGATTTCTCCTTAGCAATATGCAAAAGCGTTAGAAGTAATCTGTTTTGAAAGTAATAATTCAGTCAATAAAATTCCTTATAAAAGTAAATGTATAATACATATTTGTTAAATAAATTAATGAAATAAATTATTAATTAAAAATTATACCTAAACCAATAGAAACATTAGAATTACTTTCAGTTTTCGAAACAGCATGATATCAAAATCACTGACTAAATTTTCATGTAAGTTCTGGAATATTAAATGAATTGTTTTCTGCGTAATACATAAATGATTTTCTACTAAAATAGGAGTAATAACTTTGCAGGCTTTAGCAGGAATTTTTGCAGTATTTTCCTTTTCTCTGATTGATATTATTGGGTATAATTGATATTATATATCTTTGAGTAATGGAAATAAATATTGAAATATCCTTATATATTTAGAAATTTTCATGTAGGCTTTCTCCCCTCAAAATCATAATCAGGATCTTGAAATGATTATATTAATATACATGGTTGTTCCTATGTATGTGTTGCATTTTCTACATTAGAAACATCAAAAATATTGAGGTGATCCTATTGAAATATCACTTACTATAAATCTACAATCAATTTCTCCAAGTAAACTAGAACTTTTCTTTAGGGATCTTGTATAAGCTATTGGAATCATCACTTTTCAGTGGTACCAAACAGAATAAAAACCTAACACTAATCTAAACAGTAAATCGGTTTGTTGATATAGTGTGTGCAGTGAACAAGATTCCTTTTTCAAATCCAGTGATTCAACAAATATTTTTGAGGACTACTGTGTGCTATACTCTGAGGATACAGAAACTTCTAAGAAAAGTGCTGTGTCATCAGAGAACTCCTCACTTAAGTAAAAAAGCCCAGCTACCAAGTCCAAAGTTATGGAGATGAAAAACAATAATTCTGTAATTCCACTTCTACCATACGCTTTGACCGTAGGGGAGATGGTACCACATAATGGAAACTGGTTGATAGCCTATACTGCATCATATAGGATAGTATCCAACCTCAAAGAGTGCTATATTCTATCAAGTACCATACCTGAACTTTCGGCAGGCCGTTTCACCATTCTATCATGCTATTTGCTTTGGAGTAATGAGGCACATGTAAGACCAGTAAACTACACAAGTGTAAGCCTGTTGTCACATTTTCTTTGCTTTTAGAGCTCTTTGGGCAAAGCTGATGTCTGTGGGATGCTGTGGTGAATGGAGAAGGCATTCCGAAAATCCATGAGTAATGGTGCTAGTACAGAAGGCAGAATAACCAGAATATTATTTATTCTGGTTATTCCTTTGAGGAGAGATTAGTGCCTCTTCCATGAAGAAAGGGATCCTATGTGATTAAACTGCTTTCTGGTATTCCCAGGGCATGTTGCAATATGTAAGCCTCAACATTGGCCTTTTTGCTGCATGTTTAGGCACTCAGCAGACATAGTAGCTAGAGCATTTTTGAAGAGACGTCCATCTAGTTGAACATATGCATAGCTGCATCCCTGCTGCCATCACCACTTTGTATATGTGCCCATTGAGCAAGCATTGAGATGCTGGAGGAAAGAAGCTGACACAACATCTTTGAGAGCTTTCTCAGCAGGGAATTACCTCTGGTAGGCACTTACGTGCTACAGAAAAATCTTCAACTCTGTATGAGATTTTCCATTCAAATACTTTCTCCCCGAATCTTCTTAAGTTTCTCTGTATAGATAGTGTTAGGATCTAACTCTGTTTTGGGCCTAGAACAATAAAGGATAGTACTGAAGAAATTGACATCCATTTTTTATGCCACTATCCCAGTTTTTAGGAATCTGGAGATTTTCCTACAGATTAAAAATTTTCATTCATCTTGTGTCTGCCCGAGTATTCCCATCCTACATCTCAGGGCCCCACTCTTTCTCAAACAGTAGCCTTGCTTTAGCATAATAGAACTGGTGGAATTGAGCATATATTTGTCATTGCAACCTCACCTGCCTTTCAGTCAGGCCCTGGGCTTGATCCTTAACCATGCCTACACTGAAGCTTCAGGTATTAAAAAAAAATTCCCTAAAATTAATAATTTGGGGAGCCAAGACTTTCAATTTGTCTTTTTTTATGTACACTCTCTGGGGCAGTAAAAATAGCTAAACTACCCCAAAATATTTTTTATCACTATTGTTAGCATAGTCTTAAAGTGGTATAGCCAGTGTTTTGCTCTTTACATGCATACCATTCCATTATTACCACCAATAATAATTTGAGGAATCATACTGCCACTGAAGGCCGTGGCTTACTGTATTTCCTCCCAGCATGATTATCTGTATGTTATTATGGCAGTGAACAATCTAATTTCAGAAATCCATTTTAAAAATTTGGTTCATGGATCTACTCCTAGATCTAATTATCTCAGTTACTCATGTCTCCTTCAGGAAATACATGGCACTTAGAGGAGTAATTGAAGAGAGTTTAAAGAGAGGATTACTACTAGCAAATCTGGTTTTAGGGAAACACTCATGGGCTGGTGTGGTAAGAAACAACCTGAAGGGCTGTTCTATTATTGGAACCCAGCAAAAGCTTTAACCATGGAAATGGGGCTTTCAGAAATGAGCTGTGGCCATGGGTAGAGAATTGCAGTCACTGCTGAACTATACCTGTTCCTACCCTCCAGCTTTCACCTGGTGTCTTAGTTTTCCATTGTTTAAACCCACTGAAGACCAAAGGGCAATGTCATCTGCTTTAAGTTAGCCTCTTAGGGGTCAGAGCATGGCAGTGGATCTGACAGGGCAAATAAAGCATTACCAGCACAGCAGATACAGAAATTGTCTTTTCTAACACTAAAATTATGGGACTGTCATCAGATAAGATTTTGAATTGACATAATTTCATTCATTAGGTGAAGAATGCTTTTTTGGAAAAGCAATATTCTGAACCATGTTTGTTTATATAATGGCAAACTCTGTGTTTTCTCTTTCTTTAGAACCTTCCTAAAGACTACAAAAATAACCATCACATGCCAACTTTTACCTGTTATTTCATACAACACATAAATCTTGCTCTGCATGTGGTCTATATCCCAAACTACAGTAAACAATGTTTACATTATGTTTTACTATCACATGAGAATCACTAACTTTCCAGCTTGTAATAGTTGGAGTCCTCACTTCTGTCATTCTCCCTCCTTCACTTAAATCAATTCCACATTTATGTTTCCTTCCTTATACACTTGTATTCTGGATAAAAATTAATCTGTAAGTAATAGTTCTTAGTTGTGAACAACAGAAATTAACTGACATTAAGTGGAAAAGGAGTTTATTAAAGTATACAAAGTAACTCACAGGATGAGATGGAAAATGGTTTAAATGGAAACTTCCAAGACCAACATCTCAAACCATGCTACAGAATTGGAGTGAGGAGGATTGATTGTATTGATGTTCTTAAAACACACTGAACTCTCTCCCCCATTGTACCCTTATAGCATGTAAGAGGAATTTAGGAAGGAAAGATTGAGAGATAAGCAGAAATCAGTTCATAAGAGACTCCATAAACCATGGGATTAAGGCTTCATAAAGAATTTAGATATTATTTTCATGGCAGTGGAATGTTAAACAAGAGTGGTACTGTAATATTTTTGATGTAGAAAAATGATTCCAGATGCATTATGGAAAATAGATTAGAAACAAGAATACCAGTTAAAGCATTACAGTGTGAAAACAGATGATAGTAGAATTAGGAATAGGAAAAATAGATGTGTTCAAGAGATATTTAAAAGTAGAACTGACATTACATATTGGATTTGAGGTAGAATCAAGAGTAACTTTAGATCTCTGGACTGAATTTATTAGATGGTGTTGACGCTCACCGAACTAGGATAATAAGGGGCAAAGCAGAATTTGTTAGGGAAGATAAGTTTGTTACATGCTAAGTGTGAGTACATATGTATGGAGCTGTATGGTACATATGAATGGAGCTATCCACCAGGCAATTAGATATATTTTCTGAAACTGGGGAGAGAAATCTGAACTGTTGATACAGATCTGGAAATCATCAATATATAATGGTAATCGAAGCCTGAAGTGGCTCAGTAGGAGTGAGTATTGTGAACAGAAGTACATCTAAAATAGAAGCTAAGAATACATTTAAAGAGCAGTGTAATATAATTGCCAAAGAAAACTGAGAAGTAATGGCCAAAATGAAAGAAATTAGACAATGTGGTTATTATGAAAGCCAAGGGAAGAAGAAAGCCAAGGGAATAAAGTCAAATACTGCAATACTGGTAAAGTAGAAGAAAGACTGAAAGTGGTCATTGAATTTGGCTACTAGAAAGTTATCAGTGACCTTATTATCCATTAGGTAATGAATTTGTGATTTTTATAGACTATTAACCTGCTTGGTGTTAAACCAATATATTACCAATTACTCTATAATTATCTGTCTGCCTTTGGTGTTATCTGTTATATTTTCATAAAACTAAAACTTATCTTAATAATTGAAAGATAAATTATAGTCTTTAAAGTAAATTTCTATACTTTGAGTACCAAGAATATTTCTATAATTATATAAACTATATGTCACCACTGAAGTGAATAAAGTAGATTTTTAAAACATAAATTAAAGTGATTCATAAATTGTTGCTTTAAGAAATACTTAGATCTTGAAATAATATTTTAAGCCTTATTGAAAATAATATATTCTTATGACATTTCTCTGTTAGTTGATTCTTTGCAAATCTTTTGGACAGTATTATACTAAGAAATGAAGATTTGGGTTTTATTTTAAATTGTTGTCTATAAAACCACCTTCTATCTAGGCAGCAAGTGGGTGCTAGTGGATAATTTTCTTTGGGAACTCTTAGGGACAAAGGCAGATAGAAAAAAATTTTTTTGCTCCTAAATTGCTACTAAGAGCATAAAATACAACTTGCCATAAAACATACATACCACATTTATCTCCTTACTAATTGCCTTCTTAAGAAATAAGGCTTACATTTTTTGCTTTGATCCTTGAATAGTTGTGCTTTTTTTTTTTTAATAGCTGAGCGTTTACCAAGTTGGGAGACTAAGTAAGTTCCCTAAACCTCCAGAAAAACAGTTTGTGCGTCTGGTGCTGATGGTATTGATTCCTTACTGTTTATAGACAATGATCTGTTTATTGATATTATTAATAAATAGGGCGATGCTGCAGAGTGGATTTAATTTAATTACACAGAGAAAAGGTAATTCCTAGTTGTTCTGGTCACCTTCAAAGGCAAATGGACCCCCTATACAAAGTTTGGTTTAGATGTGTAGATGATGACACTTCACATATACCAAAAGGGTATGAGATGTTTTATTACTTACATAATTTAGGTCTCTGGGGAGAGCCCTTGAGACCTCTCAAGTAGATCCAAAAATTACTTGAGAAAACAAAGAAAGGATATTGGCCTGGGTTTTTATTGTAGTGATGGGATGGGACCAGGGTGAGAGCTCTCCCACAAAATCAGGGGTTTAAGTGGTTCAAGTTTCCCTCTAAAAGCAAAGGAGCGAGCACTAAGGCTTTCTTATCAACTTGTCCTGATGTGGGGGCACAAGGGAAAGGGGGAAGGATGAAGATTAAAAGCTTTCAGCAAATGTCAAAAATTGGAGTCAGACTCCTCCCTCAATACACTGGATTTTTTTTTATCTGTAGCTAAACACAGGCAATAATCTGTGGATCTGATAGCATTTATTCAAAGTACAAATTCATTCTTTGGGGAAGGATTAATTAGTTCCATGTTATGATATAAAGAAATATATTTTCAGGCGTGAATGTGTTAAAAAAAAAGTCTGTTATGATTCTGATTTTGATTTCTTTAAATCTAGATCAATTTAGGGAGAATTGTGATCTTAAAACTCTTGAGTTTTCCAATACATGAATATGGTGTATATTTTCATCTTTCTAAATTTTTCTTACAGTGTTTTATAGCTGTTTAGTGAACAGGTCTTAAATAATTTTGTTTAATTTATTCCCAAGTATTTATGATGCAGTTGTAAGTGGAATTGTAATAGCTAATTTATAGTAGAGAGAAATACAGTTGATTTAAAAATTTTTGATCTTGTATTCTTCACCCTCGTTAAATTCACTTACTCGTTTCAGAAGAATTTTTTGTGGTTGCCTTTGGGTTTTCTGCATAAATTATTTGTCCTCCACAAATAGAAGCAGTTTTAAGTTTTCCTTTCCAACCTGTATACTTTTGATTTCTTTCTCTTACTTATTGCACTTGCTAGGATATCAAGTACATTATTAAATAGATGAGGTGAGAATGGATTCCTCTATTGTTTATTATCCTAGGTAGGATAAGGTATTGTGCTTTTTACTGTTGAGAATGTTGTTAGCTATAGTTTTTTTCTTAGATGTACTTAATCAAATTGAGGAAGTTTACTTCCATCTTAGTTTGTTGGGACATTTTATTATGAAAGAATTTTTCAATTTTGTCAAATGCTTTTCTGCATCTATTGAAATGACCATATGGTTTATTTATTTGTTTAGCCTGTTAATATGATGAATTACATTGACCGATTTTTTTTGGGGGGGGGTGCGTGGTCTGGCAATCAAACCTGGATATCCCGCATGAAGCAGGGGCATTCTAATCACTGAACTACCTGTGCACCCTACATTGACTGATTTTTTTAATGTTGAACCAACCTTGCATTCCTTGGATAATCCCCACCTAGTCTAAAGTTAATCTTTTAAATATATGTTTGGATTAGATTTGGCAAAACTTTGATTAATATTTTTGAATCTGTGTTCATGAGAGATATTAATGTGAAGTCTTATTTTATTGTGATGTCTTTGTCTGGTTTTGGCAGCTTGGTAATGCTGGCCTCATAGAATGAGTAGAAAGTATCCCTACTCTTCAGTTTTTTCAAGGAATTCAAGAACTATTGGTTAGTGTTCATTCTCCTTTGAATGTTTCATAGAATTCACCAATGCATTCATGTACTACTACTGTTTCTTTGTTAAATACATTCTTAGTGTTGTGCTACCATCACCATCCTTTGTTATCAAACCAAAAAGAAACTCTGAAACAATTAAGAATTAACTCCCCTTTCCCTACTCCCAACCTGGCTCCTGGGAACTTGTATTCTAGTTTCTGACTCTGAATTTGCTTATTCTTGAGATCATACAATAGCTGCTTTTTTGTATGATGGCTTATAAACTGGCTTATTTCATTCAACTTGATGTCTTCAAGATTCATCCATGTTGTCACATGTATCAGAACTTTATGTTTGAATAATATTACATTTTATGTATATACCACATTTTGTTTATCCACTCATTGATTAATGGACACCAGGTTACTTCCTTCTTTTGGCAGTTGTGAATAATTCTATGAATATTGGTGTGCAAATATCTTTTCAAGTCCTTGTTTTTTATTCTTATGGGTATATATGTAGAAGTGAGATTGCCAGGTCGTATGGTAATTCTAAACTTAACTTTTCTCAGGAACCTTCAAACTGTCTTCCACAGCAGCTGCACTATTTGACATTCCTGCCAAAAATGTATGAGTGTTCCCATTTCTCCATGTCCTCTCCAACACTTCTGAGTTTTAAATAGTAGCCATTCTAATGGGTGTGAAATGGTGTCTCATTGTGGTTTTAATTTGCATTTTCCGACTGGCTGTGCAGTCTGGCTAATGATTTTGAGCATGTTTTCATGTGTTTACTGGTGATTTGTATATCTTCTTTGGAGAAACATCTATTCAAATTTGCCCCTTTTTAATTGGGTTGTTTGTCTTTTTTTATTATTAAGTTGAAGTATTTATATTCTTCATATTAACCCTTATCAGACGTGGTTTCCAGATATTTTCCCCCTTTCTATAGATTATCTTTTAAATTTCGTGATAAAGTACTTTGATGCACAAAAGTTTTAAATTTTGATGAGGTCCCATTAATCTATATTTTCTTTTATTGCTTGTGCTCTGGGTTTAAGTCTAAGAAACCATTGCCTAACACAGAGTCTTGAAGATGCTTCCTTATATTTTCTTTAGTAGTTTTATAGTTCTGATTCTTATTTTTAGGACTGATCCATTTTGATTGAGGTAGGAGTTCATTTTTGTTCCTTTATATGTAGAGGTCCAGTTTTCCTAACATTTGTTGGATAGTCTATTGTTTCCCCATTGAAGGGATTTGACACCCTTGTCAAAAATCAATAGATCATAGATGTGATGTTTATTTCTGAACTCTGATTGTATTCCTGGCCTCTGTGTCTGTCTTTGTACAAGTACCATGCTGTTTTTATTACTGTAGCTTTGTAGTAAGTTTAGAAATTAGAAAGTATGAGACCTCCATGAAAGGTTTTAAGATATGAGGTATTAAGAGAAAGGAAAGTAGACGAAAGGATTGCAAATGAGTGTGCTTTATTGGCTGCGCTCCCAGGTAGAGCTCACCAAACCCAAAAGGGAATGAGGTGAGTTCGCCCACGGGCTTTGGTGAATGCAGTTTTTAAGGGCAGGGGTCAGGTGATGACATGAAAGGGGCGGCACATTAAACAAAGGATTATTATGCTAGCGGGTTGAGCAGCGGGTGGTTAGATATCCGTGAATAGATGTTTGCTGTGCAAGGACCTTGATTGTAACGGTTCACCTCTCATCCTGGAGTGACTTCATGATTCCAGCCATAGAGCCCTCCCTTATTCCCCCGACCTAACACTCCAACTTTGTTCTTATTCAAGTAAGCTTTGGCTACTCAGGTTCCTTAATGTTCTGTGTAAATTTGATAATTGGTGTGGTAGTTAGATTCAGTTGTCAACTTGGCCAAGTGAAGGCACCTAGTTCTGTTGCTGTGGCATGAGCCAATGGTACATGAACCTCATCTGTTGCTGATTACATCTGCAGTCTGCTAGGAGCTGTGCCTGTTGCAATGAATGACATTTGACTTTATTGGCTGGTGCTTAAATGAGAGAGTGCAATGTAGCACAGCCCAGGCAGCTCGCATTCCTCATCTCAGCACTCGCAGCTCAGCCCAGGCCTATGGAGATGCAGAAAGGAAATCACCCCAGGGAAAGTTGTCGGAACCCAGAGGCCTGGAGAGAAGGCCAGCAGAGATTACGCTGAGGCTTCCCACATAAGAATTCTGGCAGCTAGCAAACTAGAACAATTGACTTTTCCATTTCTGAAAAGAAGGCTGTTAGAATTTTAATTGGGATTCATTTAATCTGTAAATTGATTTGGGTTGATTGACATCTTAAAAATACTTAGTCTTCCAATCCATGAACAAAACGTCCTTTCATTTATTTGGTGTTCTTTGAATTTTTTTAGCCATGTTTTAAAATTTCCATGTACAGGTCCTTTACATCTCTTGTTAAGTTTATCCTTAGATATCTTATTCTTTTAGTTGCTGTTGTAAATTGAATTTTTTTCTTAATTTCTTCATCCAGTTCATTATTGGTATATAGAAATGTACTAGTTTTGGGTGTTGCTCTTGTTTCCTGCCACTTTACTGAATTCCTTTATTAGCTTTAGTAACTTTGTTGTGGATATTTCAGGGTCTCCTATAAGATTATGTCATCTGCAAATAGGGAAAGTTTCACTTCTTCCTTTCCAATTTGGATGCATTTCATTTATTTTTCTTGTCTATTTCTCTGACTACAACTTCCAGTATATAGTTGAATAACAGTGGTGGACACTGGGCAGCCTTGTTTTGGTACATATCTTAGAAGGAAAGATCTCATCTTTCAATTTTGTGGGTGTGGGTTTGGGTGATAATCATTTTATGAAGAGTAAGTATTAAGGGTTTTTACAGGGGTGATGTTTTTGACAGATGCCTTTCTGCATCAATTGAGATGCCCATGCTTTTTTTCTCCCTTCTTCCTGTTAATGTGATGTATTGCATTAAGTGAATTTCTAATGTTGAACCATTTTTGCATACCTGGGATAAATCCCACTTGATCATGGTGTACAGTTCTTTAATCTGCTGTTGGATTCAGTTTGCTGACATTTTGTTCAGGATTAATGCATCTGTATTCATAAGAGATATTGGTTGGTAGTTTCCTTTTCTTGTGGTATCTTTATCTGGCTTTGGTATTGGGGTAATTTGGGCTTAATAGAATGAGTTTTGTTAGTATTCTCTCCTCTTTAAATTTTTGGGAGAATTTGCACAGGATTGATGTTACTTCCTTTTGGAATGTTTGGTAAAATTTACCAGTGAAGTCATCTGGTCCTGGAATTTTCTTCATTGTGAGGTTTTTGATTACGAATTCAATCTCTTTACTTGTTATTGATCCATTGAATTGAGTCTATTTCTAGTTGAGTCAGTGTACGTAGTTTGTGTTTCAGCAATTTGACCATTTCATCTAGGTTTTCTGATTTGTTGGTGTACAGTTTTTCATAGTATCCCCTTATAGTCCTTTATATTTTTCTGAGATCTGTAATATAACCTCCTGTGTTTACTGATTCAGTTATTTGTATCCTGTCTTTTTTTTTCTTTGTCAGTTTAGCTAAATGTGTCAATTTCATTGATCCTTTCAGAAAACCAAGTTTGATTTCGTTGATTCTGTTTTCTCTCTATTTCATTTATACTTACCCTAATCTTTTTTTTACCTTTTATCTGTTCACTTTTGTCTTGTTTTCCTGTTGTCTTTCTAATTCCTCCAGTTGTAAGGTCTGATCTATGATTTGAGGGCTTTCCATTTTAATGTAAGCATTTAGAGCTATAAATTTACCTTTCAGCACTGCCTTTGCTGCATCTTTGAGCTTTGGCATGCAGTGTTTTTGTATTCTTTTTCTTCAAGATATTTCCTAATTTCTCTTGTAATTTCTTCAGTGTGTTCCTTATTTTCCACATATTAGCAAAATTTCCAAATTTTCTGTTGATTTATAGATTCATTTCATTATGGTTGGAGAAGATACATTGCATGATTTCAATATTTTTGTATTTGGTGAGTTGTTTTGTGACCTAACATATGGTCTATTCGAAGAATGACTTATATGCCCCAAATTAGAATGTGTATTCTACTTATTTGGGGTAAGAGTTCATATATGTCTGTTAGGTCTAATTGGGTTATAGTATCATTCATTCTTCTATTTACTTATTGATTTTCTGTCTATATGTTCTATCTATATTCAAGTGGTGTATTGAAAAACTTAAAATTAATGTTGAACTGTCTGTTTCTCCTTTCAATTCTGTCAATACTTCACTTAATTTGGGGCTCTGCCATTAAGTGCATACGTATGTTGGTGACTATTATGTCTTTTTATTGAATTTTCAGTTTATAATGACTTTATTTTCCTTTTAACAGTTAACATAAAGTATATTTTATCTGATATTGCTAAAACTACCCCAACTCTATTTTGGTTGCTATTTAGATGGTATATATTTTATCTTTCAATATACTAATGTCTTTGAATGTAAGGTGAATGTCTTTTAAACAGCATGTAGTTGTATCATGCTTTTTTATCCATTCTGCCAATATCTGTCTTTTGACTGGAAAATTTAATCCATTTACATTTAAAGCAATTACTGATAATGCCGGACTTTCTTCTAACATTTTGCTTCTTGGTCTTTGTAAGTCATATATTTTTTGTCCCTCAGTTCTTTCATTTCCTATATTGTATTTATTTCATTGTTTGAATTGTACCATTTTAAATCCCTTCTCATTCTATTCTTTGTGTATTTTTCATACACTTTCTTTGTGTTTACTATAGATCTTAAATTTAACATCCTAAATCTATAACAATTTCTTTGATTTTATATCAATAAACTTCAATTGCATATATATATGTCTCTATTAACATCCTCAATCTTTTCTCTACTTTCCTTCAATAATATAAAGAATATATTTATAACATTTTTCATATTTCTGTCCATTATTTCTGTCATTGGTGTCATTTCTGGTTCTGCTTCTATTAATTGATTTTTCCCCTCATTATGGGCCATATTTTTGTGCTTCTTTGCATGCCTGACTGAATGCCACCCCTTTTAAATTTTACCTTGTTGGGTGCTAGATAATTTTATATTTCTATATTTTCCTTTAACTTTGTTCTGGGATGTGGTTAAGTAGAAACAGTTTGATCCTTTTGTGGCCTGCTTTTAAGTTTGATAGGCAGGACCAGAGAAGGCTTTGTCTTGGAGTGAATTTTCCCTACTACTGAGGTAATACTCTTCTGAATACTTTGCACAGTATCTTGTGAATTTTGAGGTTTTTTTACTCTGGTTTGGGGGAACACGAAAAATTTCTGGCCCTGTGTAAGTCTTGTTGATTTTTTTGTGTGTGTGTCAATTCTTTCTTCTTTGGTATTCAGCCATATGAATTCTAGCCATCCTTCACCTTCCCAGACTCTTCTCTGTTTCCTCTACTCATTGAGCTTACTGGGTTCCATCTGGGCCCCCTCCCCAAGCTCCCCCCCCCCAACAAGCTTCTGCTTGGAAACTTTCTCTAGGCTATCAGAAGAGGTAAAAATAAAAATAGGGTCCACCTCATACTTTTTCCTCTGTCAGGGATCCCTTTCATTCCCTACCTGATATGCAGTGTCTGAAAACTTTCATTACTTCAATTTTGTACAGGTTTTTAATTGTTTCAAGTGGAAGGATAAATCTGGTGCCTATTCCTTCATTATGAATAGAATTGAAAGGCTTTATCTAATTTACATCTTTATGGGAAGAAACAGATGATAAGTATTATAAAATATATGTACTATCAACTGCTATAGAATGTTTAAGTGAATTTTGTTCCATGGAGATTTTTCCCCCTTCCCCTCTTTTCTACCTCCCTTAACTTCTTTACTCTCCTTGTGCTTGCTTGCCAGCATTTAGTCTCCCCCCTACTTTTTTTCTTCATTATTCAGCTCTTTATATAATAAAAAATATGATTCTTTTAATATGTTGCTATTTGTCTTCTAGCATTTCTTTGTCTTTCACCTTATTTGTAATGTTTATCCATGTAGAAATTTTACATTTTACATAGTCAAATATAGCAATCTATTTCTTTATAATCTCTGGATTTTTAATTATGCACTTGCGTATACTATCAACATATTCACCTAAATCTTTTTTTAACTAATATATTATTTCCCTTCTTTTTAACTAATATTATTACACTTCTTTTTTTTTTAATTAGAGGCAAACAATAGATGTTATATTAATGGCTTTTTATTTCTTACATAAAATCTTTGACTCATTTTGAATTTATTTTAGGGAAAAGAATGCTTAAGCAATTTAAGTAAGTCATAAATGGAATGAGGTGCATCAGAATTCCCAATTATTGGTTTAATATTGGGAAGGAAGCTGTTCCCTTTCAAATTCCTTACTAATATTCTTATTTCAAACTGTTGGAGTATTAGACATTTGTGCCATATAATTTAATTTGAATCAATGAAGACTAAGATTTCCCACTTTTTATTTACAAAAATAAGGATGGTTAAAAAACAAAACTTCAGTTGCTAAATCAAATATTTAAGATGTGTTAAAATAAGTTACTTTCTTCTTTACTCATTAATTTTCATTTTTAATTAAAATATTAGAATCCTTGACTTTCATTATATTAGACTTGGGAGACCTGGTGTTGATTGTTACTGCCAACATGAAAGTGGTGCAGCTGTCCTGCAGCTCCAATTCTTGATCAACGAGGTAAGAATTTTTTTGCTATTTGTGTACACACACACATAAATACACTACCTTAACTGATGTAGTCTAGTTGATATTTTGCTTTTAAATCTTAGAAGTATAAATATATGGGATAGGGTACACAGGTGGCTCAGTGGTAGAATGTTTGCCTTCCATGCGGGAGACCCAGGTTCAATTCCCGGACCATGCATCCCCCCAAAAAATAAATAAAATATACATACATATATATATAAAACATTTTCATGGTAGTGTTTCTCATAAAAGACTGTATTTGTCAATTCCTTAAAATTTAAAGGATAAGATAGTGTTGTAGTTTGCTAGCTGCCAGAATGCAATACACCAGAAATGGAATGGTTTAAAAGGGGGAATTTAATAAGTTACTAGTTTATAGTTCTAGGACCTAGAAAATGTCCCGATTAAAGCAAGTCTATAGAAATGTCCAATCAAAGGTATCCAGGGAAAGATACCTTGGTTCAAGGAGGCAATGAACTTCAGGGTTTCTCTCTCAAGTGGAAACACACATAGCAAACACAATCATAGTTTCTCTCTCATCTGGAAAGGCACATGGTGAACAGGGTCAGGGTTTCTCCTCATATGGAAGGGCATGTGGTGAACATGGTGTCATCTGCTAGCTTCCTCTCCTGGCTTCCTGTTTCTTGAAGCACCCCAGGAGGCATGTTCCTTCTTCATCTCCAAAGGTCTCTGGCTGGTAGATTCTGCTTCTTGTGGCTATGTCATTCTGCTCTGCTCTCTCAGAAACTCTCATTCTCCAAAATGTTTCTTCTTTTATAGGACTCCAGAAACTAGTCAAGACCCACCCAAATGGGTTGAGACACATCTCCCCTAATCCAATTTAGCAACCACTCTTGATTGGGTTAGATCAGCTCCAGGGAGATGATCTAATTACAGATTCAAACATGCAGTATTGAATAGAGATTATTCTGCCTTTAGGAAATGGGGTTTTGATTAAAACATGGCTTTTTTAGGATACATACATCCTTTCAAACCAGCACAGATGGTATATGCCAGAAGATCGTTATTTTGATTGTGCAGCAAAATTTATGATTGTTTAAATGGTTAAGGAAAAATCCTAAAGTCCTTTGATTGACCAATAAATTTTCCTTCTATCCATTCTTCTCACACAAACTTAAGTTTTATAATTCAGTCCTAACATTGTTTTATCTTTATTCTCCATTAAATAATCTTTTCTGTTTACTTACTTATGGGTTCTTTTATCTGTATATATTTTCATATGCATTTTATATGTATGTATATGTGTTTGTATTTATATATTCATAGCTAATGTGACAATTGGCTGTTTCTTTTTTATAGGACTATTATGATGAGGAATTCCTAAAAAGCCGAGTATCTATTTGTCAAACTAACTCAGAAAGGTTGCACATCTTCCATTAGTTGGAGGATACTGGAGGCGCTCTTGACTCAGATTTTTACAGAGGCTCCTAGAGTCTTCTAGAGCACTTTTATGTCAAGTGAGCCAGTCAGTGCAAGAACACTTTCAGAATTTGTGCCATGCCAAACTTATGCCCTTTCAGAAGATTGAAATCAGTGCCTTGGGGGGAAAAATAAGATACCACCAGTTGTTTTTGTATGGCATTAACAATGATCTTTTACCCAGTGGCTCTGTGTATTTGCATATATATCTCTTTCTAAGAATATGTAATTATAAAACATGGGTAAAACGGTTCATAGAATTTTGTTTTATTCTCTTGGGCAAAGAAGAATTTGTAATATTTGGCAAATGTCTACTTTTCACTTCTCTTGGCTCAAAATCTTTCTTGGAAGCTTGTGAGGTCCTTCTTATTACAAACTTAGCATTTTTTCACCTTGTAGACATACTTGCTATGAGATACTAAAAAGAGGAAGGGAGAGAAGGTAGAAAGGCAATTTTTAAAAAATGTTTTATTGAAATAGCTAATCATTAATCTATAGACTATCAACTCTATTGAAGTCTCATTGCTACTTTTTTAGTTCCTAATTGAGTGATCTTCACCTTTTACCTTCTGCATTGATGTATGCTGGCAGGCATATGTTGTTTCCAAGTGATTTTTGCCTGGGTCTGATTCGCTGAGAATTGTTTTTAGGGCTGTAAGTTTGCGTCTGTACTATATAATTAAGAGTAAATTTTTAAAAACGCCTTCGACTTCCTTGTGTTTACATCGTCTGTTCTGAACTTCTCACCCTGATTTACCTCACATTCAGCTTCTGGTATCTTTTCCTAAACTTCCCAGTCTGACCCTATGACTGGTGTTTCTATCACAGTTTAAAATCTCTTCACAGATCTTTATAAGCATTGCTTCTGGTAGGTTCACTTTGCTTTTGTAAATGAATACTAGACTCTCTGCTGATGTGCTTAATTTCATGTGTTTGTGTCTCTGTTATTGCTAATCTGGACAGTGGTCCTGCTTATTAACCTCCAATGATAAATTACTTGCCAGTTTTATCTTTTGGGTAGAATTAATCCTGAGTTTTTGCTTAGATTTATTCAGTGATTACATTAAGAGTCTCAGGACTATGCTTCTTTATTTTGGAATGTTATATCTTTTGGATAACACAAAGTTACCTATTATAGATAATGTTTTACTAATTTTGCATATCGTGTCTAACCTTCTCTCTAGCCAAAGTGAACTTTCACCTTCCAGATAAATGAGATCGGTATCCTTTATCTCAAAACACATTAGTTGTAGTTCATGTGTCCAAGCAATCCTAATAATTTTCCAATTTCTATCTGTGTTTAAGAATAGTTTACAGGGGCCCCGGTGGCTCAGCAGGCAAGAACACTTGCCTGCCATACCAGAGGACCCAGGCTCGATTCCTGGTGCCTGCCCATGTGAAAAAAAAAAAAAGAAAAGAAAAAGAATAGTTTACAATTAAAACAAGCAAACAAATACAAAAACCCTCAAGGCATGTATAGGGTACATTTTATTACATGCTATGAGAATACCAGATCATTTTTTAAATGTATGTATCTATGTATAAATCTTTGTGTGTTTGTATGTAAATATGTAAATTATACAGATTTTTATGGATATTTGATTTTTTAAGCTATATCTCTTTGAGACTAAAATCACAGGTAGACAATCTAAGGAAAAACCTCATAGGATACATGACTGTTCTTGGTTTAGGGATTGTTATGCAAAAGTATCTAGATTCCTATCTTCTTTTCTCCTCTAATTCCTAAAGAAAAAATGAATTCTGTGATTTCCAAAGTAGATCTTCCTAGTGTCTAAATGGGGAAATCATTTTTAGATTCTTGATTGATATTGTAGAATATGAAAGATTACAAGGAACACAGAACTTTGACAAATATGAAAAGCATTTTAGGTTTCACAATACCACAATGGTTCTGCAAGATCGATACTCTAGAATAGCTTCAGGCTCTGTGATAATGCAAGTATAGCCACTTTCAGCTGGGAAATTGCCATTTTAGTAAAAGTTCTGACATAGTTTCATCTTATCTGCTTAACTCAGTAAAATAAATAGATTAAGCCTATAAAAAAGTTATACAAAACAGTTGGTTATCTGCCAATATATTTTCTGCTATATTAAGAAGTAGAATCAATTTTATTAGATATTGGATTTATTTATATTTGATGGTGCTGTATAAAAAGAATCTTAGTATTATTTTTGTAGCTTTACTAAATTCTAATTGAAAAAATGTTGGCTTTTATTAAAGATTTTTAAAAATAATAGATAAAACTTTTTTGACTGTAAAAAGCAAATTATTATACCAAGACCAGATTTTTTAGAAAGAATATATATTTTGTAGCTATTTTAAAAGCTCTTATAAATAGAGAATTTTATATGACCTTGTTGCAATTTAATACTGTGTTGTATATTTGCTTCTCTATAAAGCTACATAGTATATGTATAAAGAGTAAAAACAAAAAAGATTGAATTTTATTTTTCCCAAAGAAAATGCAAAAAGAAATCCTTAATAGTCACAATGATGCTTCTATAATTATTCCTTTCTGTTGGCAAATAAATGCACATTCATTGAGCTAGTCATCTGGGCCATCCATATGCAATAGTTCACTTGCTTATTTTTACTCTCATCATTCTCAGCTTTCCTAATCAAAGTACATGCACTTGCCTTTCCACCTATTTCTAAGTTATATGGAAACCAAGTAATAACTCTTCAGTGAACACCTTGCAAAATTACCTTGTTTCCACTTCAGAAAAACCCTAAATTCAGTAACTGGTCACTCACTTTATCTTCTTTTTGTTTCAGGGTGCATTGGTCAGTGCAAGTTCAGATGATACGCTTCATTTGTGGAACCTTAGGCAAAAAAGGCCAGCTATTCTTCATTCTCTTAAATTTAACCGAGAACGGTAAGTATATATGAGTTTAGTAATTTATTAATGTACAAAAAATTGTTTTCTAAGCAAGTTTCAAGATTTGAAACCTTAAAAGGTAGAAATAATTTAATATTTATATTTGTTTTTATAATAGTTTCTTTTCAGGAAAATGCATATTTGATGTAGATTCAGTTATCTACTAATAGGGAAAACCTAATCTTTTTGTTCTCCAAGCTATAAATCAGGAATTCAGTGATGATGTGTTCTTTTCTCTGGGCCAAGGTGCTGAAAACAGAGTCCTAAAGTTTAAAAGACCAAGTAAATGCTAAATATTATTTATATACATTTTATCCCAATTTTATTGAGATATATTCACACATCACATAAATCATACAAAGTATGCAATCAGTAGCTCACAGTTTCATCATGGTTGTACATATTATCCGCATGATAATTTTAGAACCTTTTCATTACTCCAGAATAGAAATAAGAATAAAAAATAAAACCCAAATCCTCCCATACCATTTAATCCCCCCACCAATGGATGACCCTTAGTATTGGTGTAACAAATTTGTTAGTATTGATGAAAAAATAGTAAAATATTACTATTAAATGTAGTCAATAGTTGTAATAACTATGTTTTCCCCATATGTCCCTCTATTATTTTTTTTACATTTGTAGTAGTCCATGCAAGAACTTATTTATGTACATGACTTTAAACAACTACTTTCAATCAATTCACCTACATTGTGTCACTATTGCTTATAATCCCAATAACAAGCTACCATCACCTCTATCTACTCCCAAACATTTAAATTCAACCTTGTAACAGTTCTGTACATGTTAGATAACCAGCCCCCCTTCTCTAGTTTCTGTTTATCTCTAGGTACCATACATTCTATATTTTAAGATTCTGAGTTTACATATTCTAATCAGTTCATATTTGTGACAATATCTTTCCTTTTGGGCCTGTTCTATTTCACTCAGCACTATGTCCTCAAGTTTCTCTATATTGTCACATGCTTTAGGAGCTCAGTCCTTCTTTTTGCTGCATAATACTCCAACGTATTTATATACCACATTTTGTTTATCCACTCTTCAGTTGATGGACTCTTGGATTGTTTCCATCTTTTGGCAATTGTGAATAATGCTGCTATGAACATCAGTGTGCAAATGTCTGTTCATATCCTTACTTTCAGATCTTCTGGGTATGTACCTAGTAGTGAAATTGCTGGATTGTAGAGCAACTCAATATTTGATTTTCTAAGGAACCTCCAAATTGTCTTGCATAGTGGCTGTACCATTTTACATTTCAACCAGCAGTGAATAAATGTTCCTATTTCTCCATATCCTCTCCAACATTTATAGTTTCCTTCTTGTTTAGGAAAGCAGGATATCTCATTGTGGTTTCGATTTGCATTTCCCTAATAGCTAATGAAGATGAGCATAACAAATGTTTATTCATACCTTTTGCCCATTTTATATTTTGGTTGTTCGTCCTTTTAACGTTGACTTGTAGGATTTCTTTATATATACTTTATATCAAACCCATATCAGATATATGTTTACCAAATATTCTCTCCCATTGAATTGGCTTCCTTTTCATCTCTTTGACAAATCCTTTGAAGCAAGAAAGTGTTCAGTGTTGAGGAGTTTTCATTTATTTGTTTTTTTTTTCATTGCTTGTGCCTTGGGTGTAAATCTAAGAAGCTACCTCCTATCACTGGGTCTTATAGATGATTCCCTATATTTTCATCTAGGAGTTTTACACTACTGTCTTTTATATTTAGATCTTTTATTCACTTTACGTTAACTTTTGTATAGGGTGTGAGGTAGGGCTCTTCTTTCATTCCTTTGGATATGGGTATCCAATTCTCCCAGCTCATTTATTGAGGAGAATATTCTGGCCCAGTTCAGTGGATTTGGGGGATTGTGAAAAATCAGTTGACCATAGATCTAAGGGTCTATTTCTGAATCTCAATTGATTCCATTGATTAACATGTCTATCTTTGTGCCAATACCATGTTGTTTAAACCACTATGGCTTTATAATAAGCTTTAGAGTTAGAAAATGTAAGTCTTAACTTCATTCTTTTTTTAGGATACTTTTGGCTATTAATGAGGCCTTTTCCTTTCAATAAATTTGATAACTAACTTTCTCAAGTCTTCAAAGTAGGTTTTTGGAATTTTTATTGGTATTGCATTGAATCTATAGATTGGTTTCGGTAGAATTGATATCTTAACAACATTTGGCCTTCCTGTCTGTGTACACAGAATGTCTTTACACCTGTTTAGTTCTTCTTTGATTTCTTTTAGCAGTGTTTGGTAATTTTCTGTGTAATAGGTTCTTCATATCCTTGGTTAAATTTATTTTCCTAAATAGTTGATGTTTTTAGTTTCTACTGTGAATGAAATTTTTTTTCTTAATTTCCTCCTTAGTTAGGTCATTAGTAGTGTATTGATTTCTTTGTGTGCATTATTTTGGGATCCTGCCACTTTGCTGAATTTCTTTATTAGCTCAGGTAGCTCTGTCATAGATTTCTTGGGATTTTCCTCATGTCATCTGCAAATATTGAGAATTTTGATTCTTCCTTTCTCATTTTGATGCCTTTTTTTTCTTTTTCTTGTCTAATTTGCTCTAGCTAGAACTTCTAGTACAATGTTGAAAAACAGTGGTAACTGTAGGCATCTTTGTACCATTCCTGATCTTAGGGAAAAGGCTTTCAAAGCCTCTCACTGTTGAGTACAGTGCTGGCTGTGAGTTCTTCGTATATGCCCTTTATCTTACTGAAGAAGTTTCCTTTGATTCCTACCTTTTGGAATGTTTTTGTCTAAAAAAGATGCCGAGTTTTGTCAAATGCCTTTTTGTGTCAATTGAGATCATGTATGTGATTTTTCCTTTTCAATTTGTTAGTTCGTTCTACTACATTGATTGAGTTTCTTGTGTGAACCACCCTTGTGTACCTGAGATAAACCCCACTTAGTTGTGGTGTATAAATCTTTAATGTGCCTTTGGATTTGATTAGCAAGTATTTTGTTGGGAATTTTTGCATCTATAGTCGTTAGAGAGATTGGTGTATAGTTTTCCTTCTTTATAGTATCTTTATCAGGTTTTGGTATTAAAGTGATATTTGCTTCATAGAATGAGTTAGGTAGTATGCCCTTTTCTTCAATTTCTTGGAAGAGTTTGAGTAGGAATGGTGTTAGTTCTTCTTGTAATGCTTGGTAAAGTTCCCCTGTGAAGCCACCTGGTTCTGGTCTTTTCTTTGAAGGGAGGTTTTTTGATTGAATGAATCTCTTTACTTGTGATTGGTTTGTAGAGGTCTTCTGTTTCTTGAGTCAATATAAGTTATTTGTGTGTTTCTAGGAAATTGTCCATTTCATCTAAGTTGTCTAGTTTGTTGGTATACAGTTGTTCATTGTATCGTCATATGATTTTTTTTTATTTCTTTGGGGTCTTTAGAAATGACCCCCCCTCTCACTTCTGAATTTATTTGTTTACGTCTTCCCTCTTTTTTTACTTTGTCAGTCTAGCTAAGGGTTTGTCAATCTTTTTGATCCTCTCAAAGAATCAACTTTTGGTTTTATTAATTCTCTGTATTGTTTTTGTTTTTGTTTTTCCAATTCACTTATTTCTACTTTAATTTTTGTTATTTCTTTTCTACTTGCTTTAGGGTTAGTTTGCTGTTCTTGTTCTAATTTCTTCAGTTGTTCAATTAGGTCTTTAGTTTTGTCTCTTTTTTTCCTTTTTAATGTAGGCATTTAGAGCTATAAATTTCCCTCTAAGTACCTCCTTCTCTGTATTCCATAGTTTTTGATATGTTGTTCTCTTATTTTCATTCATCTCTAGATATTTACTATTTTCTCTTGCAATTTCTTCTTTGTCTCAGTGATTGTTTAAGAGTGTGTTGTTTAACCTCCACATATCTGTGTAATTTCCGGTTCTTCAGCAGTTATTGATTTCCAGCTTTATTCTGCATGGTCAGAGAAAGTGCTTTGAATAATTTCAGTCTTTTAAAAATTATTATGCCCTGTTTTATGCCCCAGCATGTGATCTATCCTGGAGAATGCATCATGAGCACTTGCGAAACATTGTGTATCCTGTTGTTTGGGAATGCAACATTCTATTGATGTCTGTTAGGTCTAATTCATTTATCGTATGGTTTAGGTTCTCTATTTCCTTATTGATCCTGTTTGGTTGTTCTATCTATAAAAGAGAGTAGTGTATCAAGTCTCTTACTATTATTGTATAAGCATCTTTTTGCTCCCTTCAGTTTTTCCAGTGTTTGCCTCATGTACTTTGGAGCTCCTTGATTTGTTGCATAAAATTTATGAATGTTATTTCTTCTTGGTGAATTGCCCCTTTTATTAATATATAGGGTCCTTCCAAGTTTCTTATGGACTTTTTACATTTAAAGTCTATTTTGACTTATATTATTAGAGCTACCCCAGCTTTCTTTTGTTATTACTTAAATAGAATATTTTTTCCATCCTTTTAACTTTCAACATATTTATATCTTTGATTCTAAGATGAGTCTCTTATAAATAGCATATAGATGTAACATTCTCTTTAATCCATTCTGCCTATTGATATCTATTAATTGGGGAGTTTAATCCGTTAACATTCAAAGTTATTACTTTAAAGGCAGTTTTTGATTCAACCATCTTATCCTCTTGTTTTTATTTGCCAGATCTATTTTTTCTCTTTCTATCTTTTTATCCTTTAAGTTATCCTCATTAATACTCTTTAATTCTGTGCTCTCCTCCAGACCTCTCTCCAGTCTTTTTTTTTTCAGCCGACTGAACTCCCCTTAGTATTTTTTGTAGGGAACGTCTCTTGTTACCTTATTTTCTCAGCATTAGTCTCTGAAAGTTTTAAACTCTCCCCCACTTTTGAGGGACAACTTTGCTAAATAAAAAATTCAGCTAGAAAATTTTCTCTTTCAAAATCTTAAATACATCATAGCACTGCCTTCTTGCCTCCATGGTGTCCTATGAGTATTCAGCTCTTAGTCTTATGTGGCTTCCCTTGTATGTGGCAATTTGCTCTTCTCTTGCTGCTTTCAAACTCTTTCCACTTTACCATTTGATAGTCTAATTAGTATGTGTCTTGGAGTGGGTCTATTTGGATTTGTTTTATTTGGAGTTCATTGGTCTTCTTTGATTTGCATATTTATTCTTTTATTAGGGTAGGGACATTTTCCCCCATTATGTCCTCAAATAATTTTCCTACCCTTTAACTCTTCTCTTCTCTTCTCCTTCTGGGTTGCCAATGATTCATGAATTTGTATGCTTCATGACATTTCCCTGAGATCCAATTCAAATTTTTCCATCTTTCACAGTTTGTTCTTTTGTGTGTTCAAATTCAGCTGCCCTGTACTGTAGTTCACTTACTCTTTCTTCTGCCTCTTCAACTCTGCTGTTGTCGCTAGTATATTTTAAATTTGATCTACAATTTCGTAAGATCTGCTATTTTTCTATTTATTATTACAAATTTTTTTTTATGCTCTTCTAGTGCCTTATTGATATCCTTTATGTCTTTAGCCAAGCCATTGAATTTATTTAGGAGGTTTGTATGGACATCTTTGATTAGTTGTTCCAAATTCTGTGTCTTCTCTGGCTTTTTAATTTGGTCATTTGGCTTGTCCATGTCTTCTCGCAAATTCATGTGCTTTGTGACTTTTTTTGTTTTCTCGTCATTTGATTATCTTGATAAGGTTATTTTGAAAGTATTTTTCCCTTGCTAATCTAAGATTTTGTAGTTCCTTGGAATTGCATTGACTATCTCTTTTAGCACCTGGTTTGTCAGTTGTTCCCAGTCAAACCAGGGCCAGGGCCTCACACTGAGGTGCAGTCCTTTTTGGAAATGTCCTAGGGGTTAGGCAGAAAAGCCATTTGCCAGTCTGCACTTTCCCTGGCAATCCTGGGCCACCACTTCCCCACAATCCTGCTTTTCCCTGACTGCAGCAGCCCGCTGGGCCTGGACCCAACCAGGCGATAATTTAGTCAAGGTCGCCGTTCTGCATGTGTGCTGGAAGCTGCCAACTCTGGAGGTAGGGGATGTGCACTGTGCACTGTGACCGAGACCCTGCTGTAAGTGCAGTGTGTCTGTTGATTCCCAGGCTCTGGTGTGGAAATTCCTTGGACTGGGGTCTGAGCAGTTCAACTTCCCCAGCCCAGGAGTGTTCTACAGTTCGCTGTCCAGCAAGATCTGGGTTTATATTAGGATGCTGCCTTGACAGTTGTGTTTTCTATATTTCTCAGCCAAAATGGGCCAGATTCCTGTGCATGGGGTGTAGAGCAGCTCCAGTCGGCCTGGGATAAGGTCTGGAGAAGCCCTGAAAAGCCCAATAATTTACTTTTTTCTTATCCATTCATCTGTTGAGGGACACTTGGTATTCCACCTTTTGGCTATTGTGAATAATGCTGCCATAAACGTTGCTGAATAAGTATCTAAATCCCTGTTTCAATTCTTTTGAGTACATACTTAGGTGTGGAATTGCTGTTCTTATGGTAATTCAGTGTTTTATTTTCTGAGGGAATACCAAACTGTTTTCCACAACAGCTGCACAATTTTCCATTCTCACCAGCAAGACATGAGGGTTCCAATTTCTTCACCTCTTTGTCAGCAGTTGTTATTAGAAATACAATTAATTTATTATTTATTTTTATTTTTATTTTTTACGGCAGTCTCTGGGAATTGAACCCAGGTCTCTGGTCACTGAGTCACCATTGTACCACCCAACAATTAATTTTGAATGTTGATTTTGTATCCTGCAACTTAGCTGAACTCCCTTATTAATTTTAGGCAGGACCTGCTTTTTGTGCATAACCTTTATAGTTGTACAGAGATCTGCATTCAGAAGGGTCTGTGCTTAGTTAAATACTCTGCTGTTGCCATCTTGCAATTCTTAGTAATTTTATCTTTAAATTTGTGTTTTGTAAATGAAGTCTGATGGGACAATGGAGCAAGTATGTGAACAGAGGCTGGATACACAATATACATATCTTCTACCATTCTGTGCCACACTATTTTCATATAGCATTTGAGTTGCCCATTATGAGGTTTCCCTAAAACTATTACTTTGAATTCAGAGTCTTGTGCTCAGGAGAGCCTCTGCTTGGTTAAATACTCTGCTCTCACCATCTTGAAATTCTTAATTTTATTTTTGAAATTGTTTTGTAAGTTAAGCCCAATGGAACAATGGAGCATGTGCACGAGCAGAAAAGATATGTGCAATATGTTTGCTACTTTATACAGTCCTATGTGCATATAATGTTTGTAATGTCCTTAGAGCACAGAATTCCAATGGACCCACAATGGGTAGAAATTTAGCAAGACTCAAACTGTATACTAATGCATGTGTTATATCTGAACCTAAGGAAGCAGAAAACTGACATCCCTGAGAAGCCACACTTTGTACTCTAGATTCTAGTCCTTCGTTGGATATGTTCTTGGTAGTTATTTTCTCCCAGTCCTTAGCTTGTTTTTTCACACTGTTAACTGTGTCTCTCACAGAGTACAATTTGTCAGTTTTTCTTTCTATAGATTGTTCTTTTGATAACACCTCTTAGAACTCTTTGCTTTTGATAGCCCCTCTTAGGACAATGAAGATCTCAGTGATTTTCTTGTTTTTTTTCTAAAAATTTTATAGCTGTACATTATACTGTATCTGGGTTCCATTTTGAATTAAGTTTTTAATTTTATACTCATTTCTCCAACTCTAATACATTACCATATGGATCATTCTAGCCTCTTCTTTTGCTTATTTGTAAATTCTTATGTCATCAGTGAAAAACCTAACTTCTATGTGCCATACCATATATAACAGCATTGGCATTGTTAACCCGTATCCTCAATGGGAAACAACCTTATCAGCTAAATTACTATGTATTCCATTTGCCTTTAGTCTTGCAGATATCAGGCTCCACTTATTATTTTCAAACTTACTTAGGTCAGCACTTTATCTCTCCACTTTTAGTAGTGAGGTTGTTTCATACATTAGTAATAGAGTTAGATTATCTTGTCACAATTTGATTCTTTGCTGGGATCCCCCATATCTAATGATTTTTAAATAATTTGCATGCATTCGAATATCATTCTTTGAGCTGTGAAGTTCTCTAGGTTTGGCAAATATATAATATCACGTACCCACCATTGTAATTGCATAAAGAATAGTTTCAATGACCTATAAATCCCCTGTGCTTCATCTATTCAACCCTCTCCCCTTCCCCCTGAACCCCGTGCAACAACTAATATTTTTTCCTGCTTCTGTAGTTTCCCTTTTTCAGAATGTCATATGAGTAATCTTATAGTATATGCCCTTTTCAAATTGGCTTCTTTCACTTAGCAGTATGCATCTAAGTTTTTTTTTCATGTCTTTTTATCGCTTTATAGCTCATTTCTTTATACGAAACTGCCAAACTGTCTTCCAAATTGGTTTGTACCGTTTTTCATTCTCACCAGCAATGGATCATGGTTCCTATTGTTCTGCATCCTCATCAGTAATTGGGAGTTGTCAGTGTTTTGCATTTTAGTCATCCTGTCAGGTGTGTAGTGGTGTCTCATTGTTTTAATTAGCAATTCCCTAATTTAAAAAAATGCTGCTGACCATCTTTTGATATGCTTATTTACCATCTGCCTCTCTTCTTTAGTGAGATTTCTCTTCAGATCTTCTGCCCATTTTTTAAATTTGTTTTTTTGTTTTCCTGAGAGTTTTAAGAGTTGTTTGTATATTTTGGATACCAACCTTTATCAGATATGGGTTTTGCATATTTTCTCCCAATCTGTGCCTTGCCTTTCATTCTCTTCATGGTGTTTTTGTGGGACAGGTGTTTTGATTTAAATAAAGTCCAACTAAATTTTTTCATAGATTATGCTTTTAGTGTTCTATCTAAAAATTCTTCACCAAATACATGATCAACCAGGTTTTTCCTGTGTTTTCATCCTGAAGTTTTATGGCTTGCCATTTTAAGTCCATTTTGAATTAACTTTTTGTGAAATGTGTAATGTCACATTATATCTAGATTTGATTTGTTTTGTTTTGTGTGTAGATGTTCAGTTCATGTACTTTTTGTTGAAAAGACTCTCCCTTCTCCAGTGAATCAATTTGTTCTTTGACAATGATCAACTGACTTTATTGTATAAATCTATTTCTAGACTCTCTAGTCTGTTCCACTGATTTGCTTGTCTATTCTTTACCAATACATGCTATCTTGATTGTTGTAACTTCATAGGAATTCCTGAAACAGTTTGGTGTGTCCTTCAATTTTGTCCCTTTTCACACACAGTGTTAGCTATTCTAGGTCTTTTGCCTCTCCGTATAAACATTAGAATCAGTTTTAAATATCTACAAAATAGCTTTCTGGGATTTTGATTGATATTGCATTAAATCTATTGATCAAATTGGGAAAAATGAATAACTTTAGAAATTGAATATTCCTGTTCCTGGGTATGGAATATTCCTCCACTTGATTTTTTTATCAGTGTTTTGTAGGTTTCTGCATAGAATTCATGTACATATTTTGTTAGAATTATCCATAAGTATTTCATTTTGCGGGCAGTACTATTGTAAATGATACTGTATTTTTAATTTCAAATACCAACTGTTCATTGCTAGTATGTGGTAAAAACTAAATTTTTTTTTAAATATATAAACCTTATACCCTACAACCTTGCTATAATCACTTATAGGTTCCAGGAGCTTTTTGTTGATTGGGATTTTCTACATAGACTGTCATGTCATCTATGAATAAAGGCAGCTTTATTTCTTTCTTCCCAATCTGTATATCTTTTATTTCCTTTTCTGATCTTACTGCAATAACTAGGACTTAAAGTACAATGTTGAACAGGATTGGTAAGAGGTGATGACATCTTTGCTTTGCTCTCAGTCTTAGGGTGAAAGCCTCTAGTTTATCTCATTAGATATGATGTTAGCCGTAGGTTTTTTGTAGTTCTTTGCCAAGTAGAAGTTTCACTCTATTCTTGGTTTTCTGAGAGTTTTGTTGTGAATGGTGTTGGATTTTGCCCAGTACTTTTTCTTCAGCTATGATATGATCATGTTGTTTTTCTACTTTAGCTTGTCAGTATGGTGGATTACCTTGGTTGATTTTCATATATTTAGAAAGCCTTGCATTCCTGGGATCAACTCCTTTTGTTTTTGGTATATAATTGCTGACTTGTATTTGCCAATCTTTTCTTAAGGATTTTTGCATCTGTATTTATGAAGGATATTAGTCTGTGGTTTTCCTTCTTTTTACTGCCTTTATCTGGTTTAGTCTCTGGTAATGTTGTCTTCCTAGAGTGAATTAGAAAGTGTTCAGTCTTGTATTTACCTGAAGATGTCATTAGAGTTTTTTTTTGTGCTTGGGCAGGCACTGGGAATCAAACTTGGGTCTCCAGCATGGCAGGCAAGGATTCTGCCTGCTGAGCCACCATCATATCACCTTAGAGTTGGTTTTAATTCTTTAAATGTTTGGTAGAATTCTCTAGTGAAACCAACTGCACCTGGATATTTCTGTATTTTTTTTTTTGAAATTTTAAAATTATGAATTCAATTTTCTTAATAGTAAAGGGAGCTATTCAACATATCTATGCTTTTTGAGGAATTTAGTTTTTTTATCTAAGCTGTCAGATTTATTTGTATAGAGTTGTTATCCTAAGTCAGCAGAATCTGTAGTGATATATCATTACATTCATGATATTGATAAATTGCCTCCTTTCTCTCTTGGTTCTTGTCCGTCTTGCTACAGAACTTAATTTTATTGAACTTTTCATGGAAACTGCTTTTTGTTTGATTGGTTGTTTCTATTTTTTCTGCCTTCAATTTCATTTATTTCTGCTGTTATTTTAATATCCTTTTATCTGCTTGCTTTGGGTCTATTTTGCACTTATATTTCCAGATGCTTGAGGTAGTATTTTGTGGTAGTTAGATTCAGTTGTCAACTTGGCCAGGTGAATGCGCCTAGTTCTGTTGCTGTGGGCATGAGCCAATGGTACGTGAACCTCATCTGTTGCTGATTACATCTGCAGTTGGCTAGAAGGCGTGCCTGCTGCATTGAATGATGTTTGACTTAATTGGCTGGTGCTTAAATGAGAGAGGTCAACCTAGCACAGACGAAGCAGCTCAGCCTACCTCATCTCAGCACTCGCTTCTCAGCCCAGGCCTTTGGAGATACATAGAGAAAACACCCCAGGGAAAGTTGTTGGAATCCAGAGGCCTAGAGAGAAGGCCAGCAGAAATCACCCTGAGCCTTCCCACGTAAGAAAGAACCTTACCTGAAAGTGAGATGCCTTTCCTCTAAAGAACTAATGAAATAAATCCCCTTTTATTAAAAGCCAGTCCATCTCTGGTGTGTTGCATTCCGGAAACTAGGAAACTAGAGCATGTTTAGATTATGAATTTGATACTTTTCCTCTTTCTAATATAACCAGTTAGTATTATAAATTTCCCTCTTCAACTGATCTACCTGTTTCCCACAAATTTTAGTGTAATATATTTTTGTGTTCATTTATTTCAATGCGTTTTTCTCACCCTGGGAACATCTTCATACGCTCAAAATTGTATAAAGTGTGTTGCTTAGTTCCAAGTATTTGGAAATTTTCTTTTTTTTTTTCTTTCTGATTTCCAATTTGATTGTGTTCAGAGAAAACATTCAGTATATTTTGAATCCTTTTAAATTTAAGATTTCTTTACATCTCCTTAATGCCCTTGTTTATAGTATGTGTCTTAAATATTTCCTCTCTATATATTTATAGCCATATCAGATTATATCATAATTTTTGCTTCAACCACCAAACATAATTTAGGAAACACAAAAGATGAAGGAAAATATATTGTATTTCCCCATATTTTTACTCTTTCTGTTGTTTTTTTCTTCATATCTGATAATCCAAAATCCCATCTTTTATCATTTCCTTTCTGTTTAATGAACTGTCTTTAGCCATTTTTTTATGGTAGGTCTTTAAGTGGCAAATTCTTAGTTTTTCTTCATCTGATAATGTTATGATTTCCTCCTTATTTCTGGAGGATTTTTTCATTTGTTTCTTTCAGTTCTTGAAGTGTTCTGCTTCCTTGTGGTCTCAGTGGGGTTTATCCTGTTTGGGTTTGCTGAGCTTCTGCAATCTTTTATTTCTTTTGCAAATTGGGGAAGTTTTCAACCATTATTTATTTTTTTGCTACTTTTTTGGGGCCCATTTTCTTTTCTTCTCCTTGTGTGACCCTGATTACATGATTGCTATTTTGTTATTGTCTGACATTTATGAGATTCTGTCATGCTTTTTTCCAATCTGTTGTTCATATTGGGTAATTTCTGTTTTTGAGATAACTGTTTCTTTCCTCTGTTTTCTCCATTCTGCTTTTGAGCCTATACATTGAGTTCCTTATTTGAGCTATTTTATTGTTCACTAGTAAATTTGCATTTGCTTCATCTCTTTATATGCTACGATTTTGCTGAGACTTTTTATTATTTTGCCCATACTTTCTATTTTTTTCATGTTTCAGGTGTGTTTATAATTGCTCATAGAAGCATTTTTATGAGGGGTTCTTTAAAATATTTGCCAGGAAATTCTAACAAAAAAGAAACTATGATACAATTAAGCATTAACTCCCCATTCCCTATCCACAACCTAGACCCTGGTAACCTGTATTCTAGTTTCTGACTCTATCAATTTGTTTATTCTAATTTTTTCATATCAGTGAGATCATACACTATTTGTGCTTCTAACATCTCTTTAATATCCATGTTGGTATCCAATGAGTGTGTTATTTCATTCAGGTTGAGATTTTCCGTTTTTTGGTGTGACAAGTTAATTGTGATTGTAGCATGAACATTTTGAGTATTATGTTAAAAAGCTCTCAGTCTTACTTAAAACATACTTTTGGTGGGCTGCTTTGACAGTGCTCTGCAGAGGAAGGGTAGATTAGATGCCATGCTATTACTGGCGTGTGAGGGTAGGAGTTCAGGTCCTCCAGTTAGCCTTCCTGGACACCTGAGGTAAAGGAGGCATCTGATTACTGCTCAACAGGATAAACATTCTGTCCCCTTACTGTACCTCCACTGGTACCACCTTCACTATAGGATTGTCTATAGGGAGTGTCTTTTAACAGCTCCCCATGTGATCTCCACTGACCTAATTCTTTCAAGAAATCTAAGTATTCTGTTAATTTAATAAAGGTGGAAAAATGTGTTGCCTATTGCTATAGGATCCTGAGAATAAGCTGCTCTGTGTAGCCTCCAAGAAATCATGACGTTATTCCCTGTAGAGCTGAGAGTGAGAACGTTTCATTATCTATATGTTTTCAGGTCTTTGAAGGAGAGATATGCAGATTTGAATTATCTGAACATTCTCCTATGTAAAAGGAATATCGCCTATTTCTCAGTTCTAAACCTTTGGTCTGTTTTATGTCCTTGCACCAGTAGCATGCTTTCTTGATTACTGTGCCTTATAAGTTTTAAGATTGGGAACTGTGAGTCCTGCAACTTTGTTCTTGTTTTTTCAAGAGAATTTTGTCTATTTAAGACCCTTTACCCTTCTATATAAAATTAATGATTGGCTTTTATATCTACAAAGAAGGCCGTTGGAACTTTTATTGGGATTGTGTTGAAATAGTAAATGGCTGTTTCAGTTTACTAAACATTTCCAGAATACAGTATAACAGAAATGGGTTGGCTTTTTCAATGGGGATTTATTTGTTCATGAATTTATAGTTCTAATGCCTGGAAATGTCCAAATTAAGGCATCAAGAGGGAGGTACCTTCTCTGAGGAAAGGCTGCTGGCATCTGGTGTTTGTCACATGGGAAAGCACTTGATGACTTTTTCTGGGTCCTTCTCTCATGGTTTTAGTTTCAATGGCTCTATCAGCTCCTGTGGGTCTTTGCTTGTTTCTTCTGGGGCATTTCTCCCTCTGCCTTCTGGGTTTTTACTGTCTTTTATCCTCTTCAGAAAGGACTCCAGTAAAGGTTTAAGACGGATCTTTAATTGGCTAGGTAACATTTCAATTGAAATAGTCTAACCAAATGGTCCTACCCACAATAGGTCTGCCCCTATAAGCATGAGTTTAAAAAATCACGGTCTTTTCTGGGGCCTGTGACAGAGTCAAGCCACCACAATGGCTTTGGGTAGAACTGACATTGTAACAATATTTAATCTTCCAATCCATGAAAATGGAGTGTACTTCCATTTATTTAAGTTGTTCTTTGATTTCTCTTAGTAGTTCCATAGTTTTCTATGTACAGGCCTTTACACCTTGCTTAAATTTATTATTAGGTGTTTGATTCTTTTGGTTGCTATTTCAAATGGAATTAGTTTCTTGATTTCTTCTTCAGAGTGTTCATTACAAGTGTATAGACACACCACTGATATTTGCAGGCTGAACTTGTACCTTGCCAGTTTGCTAAATGTAGTAGCTTTCTTGTGGGGTTTTTTTTGGATTTCTTCTACATAGGATCATGTCATCTGCAAATAGGGAAAGTTTCACTTCTTCCTTTCCATTTTGGATGCCTTTTATTTTTACTCTTGCGTAATTGTTCTGGCTAAAACTTCCAATAAAATATTGAATAACAGTAGTGACAGTGGGCAGCCTTTTCTCATTCCCAAGCTTAAAGGGAAAGATTTCAGTCTTTCACCATTGAGTATGATGTTAGCTGTGGGTTTTTCATATATGCTTGTTATCATGCTGAGGAAGCTTCCATCTATTCCTCGTTATCCAAGTATTTTTTATAAGAAGTTTGCTGAATTTTGTCAAATGCCTTTTCTGCATCAATTGACATGGCTTTAATTTTGTTATGTTAATGTGGCATATTACATTTTTAAGTTTTTTTATGTTAAACCACCTTTGCATATCTGGAATAAATCCTGCTTGGTCATGGTGTATAATTCTTTCGATGTGCTGTTGGTTTGGTTTCTACTATTTTGTTGAAGTTTCTTACATCTATGTTCATAAGGGATATTGGTCTATAGTTTTTTCTTGTGGTATCTTTATCTGGCTCTGGTATTATGATGTTGGTGTCAGAATGAATTAGAGAGTGTTCCCTCCTTTTCAGTTTTTTACAAGGGTTTGAACAGGATTGGTGTTAATTCTTTTTGAATGTTTGGTAAAATTAACCTGTGAAGGTCTCTTTTCCTGGACTTTTCTTTGTTAGGATCTTTTTGGTTATTAATTCAATCTCTCTACAGTTATTGGTCTGTTGAGATTTACTTTTTCTTCTTGCGTCAGTGTAGTGTGTTTCTAGGAATTTGTCCATCTAGGTTATCTAATTTGTTGGCATACTGTCGTTCACAGTATTCTCCTATGTCTTTTATTTCAATGGGTTTCATAGTAATGTGTTCCCTCTTTCATATCTGATTTTAGTAATTTGTGACTTTTTCGTTTTTTGTCAGTTTAGCTAAAGTTTGCTGATTTTATTGATCTTTTCAAAGAATCAACTTTTGTTGATTTCTTCTGTTTTTTAAAAATTCTCTTTTTCATTCATTTTTCTAGATCCTCCAACTGTGAAGTTAGATCTCTGATTTCAGATCATTCTTCTTTTTTAATGTAAACATTTAGAGCTATAAATTTCCCTCTTAACTTCTACCTTTGCTGCATCCCGTAAGTTTTGATATGTTGTGTGTTCATTTTTTTGTGTGTCAATATATTTCTTAATTTCCCTTGTGATTTCTTCTTTTGATCCACTGGTTATTTAAGGATAGATTGTTTAATTTTCACTTATGTGTGAGCTTTCTATTTCTCCCTCTGTTATTGATGTCTAGGTTCATTCTGTTTTCATCAGAGAAGGCACATTCTATGATTCAGTTATTTTTGAAGTTATGGAGAATTTTTTTGTGACCTAACATATGGTCTATCCTGGAGAATAATGTATGGGCAACAGAGAAGAACGTGTATTCTGCTGCTTTTGAGGGGAGTGGTTTATATAGCTCTGTTATGTCTAGTTGATTTATAGTATTATTCAAGTATCCTGTTTCCTTTCATAGATCTTCTGTCTAGATGTTCTATCCGTTATCAAAATTTTGTATTAATGTCTCCTACTATTAATTTAGAACTTTCTATTTCTTCTTTCAAATCTGTAATATGTTTTGGGGCTCTGCTATTAGGTACATATATATTTGCAATTCTTGTGTCTTCCTGTGCAATAAACCTTCTTTATCAGTATATAGTGACCTTCTTTATCTCTTATAACAGTTTACCTAAAGTCTATTTTATCACTGATATTTGTATAGTTACCCCAGCTCCTTTTGGTTATTATATACGTGATGTAAGTTTTCTCCACTCTTTCAGTTTCAACTCACTTCTGTCTTTGAATTTAAAGTGAGTCTCTTACAAACGATATCTAGTTGTGTCATGCTTTTTATCCATTCTCCCATTCTGCCTTTTAACTGGAGAGTTTATCCATTTACATTTAAAGTAACTACTGATAATGAATGACTTCCTTCTGCTGATTTGCTGTTTCATCTTTGTAAGTCTTATACCACTTTTTGTCCTTCAATCCTTCCAGTATTGCTTGTTTTCATATTTATTTAATTTATTGACTTGTACTATTTTCAGTCCCTTCTTATTTCTTTCTGGATTTTTCATATATTTTCTTTGTGTTTACCATGGGTTGAAAATTTAACAACCTGAATTTATAGCAATCACATTTGATTTGATACCCGCTTAATTTCAATAGCATACACAGTCACTGTTCCTGTACTCCTCTGTCCCCCAACTTTTTGTTTTACTTGTTACACCTTCTATCTTTATGCATTGTATGTCCCAACTATAGATTTATCATTACTTTTTATGCATTTGCGTTTTAGAACCTGTTAGAAGTAAGAATTTTTGTTGCATATAAAAAATTCAGCACTAAAATACTGGCATTTATTATTAACCATATGTTTATCTTTACCAGAAGTCTTTATTTTTGTGTGTTGTTTTGATCCATTACCCAGTCTCCTTTCCTCTCAGTCTCTTCTCTTTCTTCTTTTGGGACTGCCGTAATTCACATATTGGTTCACTTGATGGTATCCAACAGGTTTCTAAGGCTCTATTCACTTTTTAAAATTCTTTGTTCTTTTTTCTGTTCCTAGCCTGAATAATTTCAATTGTCTTGTCTTCAAGATCACTTTTTTTTTATCTTTCACCAGCTCCAGTCTTCTTTTTAAATCTTCTGGAGAATTTTTTATTTCTGTTATTGTGGTTTCTTAACTCCAGTAATTCTATTTGGTTCTTCTTAAAATTTTTGTCTCTTGATTGTGATTCTCATAATGTTCCTTCATTGCTTCCTTTCTCTCTGCACATACTGAAGATCATGTTGAGGATATGTTCAAAGTCTAGTCCTCTTCATTGATGATTAATAGATTTTTATGTTGTTTACTGTTTGTTTGTCTTGTAATCACAATTTTATTCCATGGTGTACATTCTTTTTTTCTTTTTTTTTCTTTTGCATGGGCAGGCCCTGGGAACTGAACCCGGGTCTCTGGCATGGCAGGTGGGAACTCTGCCTGCTGAGCTACCGTGACCCCATGATGTACATTTTAATATTGTAAAGTATTAACTCAGGGATTTAGTCAGACTACTAAGTACTCAGTCCCAAAGTTCTTGTCCACTAATGATAAGACAAAGAATTCCTTGAATGTAAGGAAAAAGCAAAAACAAACAAACAAAAGCAAAAATTACCTTTTACATCTTTGCATGTTAGCTCTGCTTGGGCTGGTAGTCTTCCCTCAGAGCTTAAAACCTTTTATCAAGAATATTAATTAGCCCAGGTGAATGTGACATTCAAGGTCTTATTTGAGCCTTTGTGGAGCCTTGGAATTTGCTGGGGTTTTTTTTCCTAGGATTTTGCCTTTTCATGACCTTTGGAATTCCCCCATTTAAAATTTACATTATGCCTCTTTTGAAATAGACTTTCCCCCCTTCTGAGGTGCTCTATTATGTGACTTACTACAGGTAGTCCTTTGTCCCAGTCTGCTTTCAATTAATTGCTTCTTAAGCTGCTTTAGATGTCAGCAAGCTGATTTTCTGCCCTTAGGACAGATTCTGGGAGGTCAAGCCCAAGACAAGTTTCCTGGTTCAGTCTTTCAGTCTTTCACTGGATTGACACTGACATATAGGTACCAAAGTACATAGGGTGACTCTATACCCTTTGAAACAGGACCAGGGACCCAAAATGGTGGCACAGGCTGGGTCCACACCACACTATAAAAGCATGAGAGAGGAAGGCAGCAAGGATGCCAGGAGAGGTTGATTTGACACTTACCCAGTGCTATGGTTTAGAGGCTTTATGGACTCCAAAAGATCATTTTCTTAAAGATAATCCATTTCCATGTGTGTAAACTTATTGTGGATGGGACCATTTGAATTGGTTATTTCAGTTGAGATGTGTCCAAGATGGGTCTTAATCCTCTTACTGTAGTTCTTTATAAGAGGATGAAATTCAGAAAAAGACACAGAGAGAAAGACTTAGAAGCTGAGAGAGGAAGCCACAGAAACAGAGAGGAAGCCACTGAAGCCAGAAGCTGGAAGCAGCAAAACCCAGAAGAGAAAGGAGAGACCAGTAGACAGCACCATGTACCTTCCCATCTGGCAGAGGAGTCCAGGTATTTGTCTTGATGATGCCTTGATTTGGACATTTTCATGGCCTCAGAACTGTACGCTTATAAATTAATAAATCCCCATTATAAAAGCCAACCCAGTTCTGGTATATTGCATTTTGGCAAATTTAGCACGACACATAGTTATTGTAGCCCTTTAATTGTTTTCCATAGATTTGAAGAAGGGTACTTTCTTCGACTTCTCTGCCTCTTATGCCTGATGGGGTTTGGAATAATGACAGCCCTTAGAGCTGGCCCCAGCAATCTGAAGTAACTTATGAAAAGCACTGATAAGTTATCAGACCTAATAACCTCAGAGTTTGGAGGACTAGGATATTATGTCCCACCCTGGCATCAGCAAGCTGTACTAGGAGTCAGGGCAGTAGTAATTTCAGGGAGGATGAAATTTACCAGTATTTATGCAATTTACCAGCCTCTTCCTCTGGTTCTACCCTGGATGCTTCACAGTGTTCTTCTAGACTCCAGGATTTCAAATGTTGACTCACAGTCTTCTTGCCTGTTCAGTAGTTGTAGCCTAATTTATTTTTGAAGAACCATAGTCCTTGAAAAATTAATTCATATTTAAAAAAAAATTGCTTTTTTGTAACTTCTTTATACATTGTTCCTAATTCTATTTCTGTGTCTATATAAAATATCTAATCTGTCTTCTAAGGTGAGACCAATGAAATTACCAGTTAATCAAAATTTTCCTCAATCTAATTTGATTAGTAACTCAACCAGATTTCATTGCTATGATTTTCAAACATTTCATTGTTCCAGTCACCATTCCCGAAATATACTGCCAGTTTGTTAGCTTTTTAAAAAACTGTAGAATTCAAAACTGGACAAAGTGAAATGTTATATAATAATGTAGCAGTAAGTAGATTATATAAAACATAAGATTATTTTTAAAACTTTAATTCTTAGGTATACTGTGATAATGTTGATATACATGAATTTAAGAGGAACCAAATTCCCACATCCCCCCTTGAACCATTATTAACCATGTGCCCCAGTCATATAGTCTCACAGATGTTTTTTTAAATCAAAATGTAGAATATTCTATGTATCCTTATTAAGATAATTTTCTTTTCAACCTATGGCATTGACATCAGGATATATTTATGGATAAACAAGTCTTTGTCATGCTGTGGGAAATGCCATTCCTTTGTGCATTTTGAATTTGGATTCGCCTAAAAGAAAACAGCGCTTTTATAAGAGTTGGCAAGTAAATCCTAGGCTTTCTGTCAGCTGACTTTTTTGATATCTTTTAGACATTTACTATCATTGTACCTGAACAAAATTACTTTTTCCTTCCTATTTAAGAAAAACCCAACAGCAAAAAAAATTCTTCTGTTAATGTCAGTTTTTCTGTTAAAGTTCAAATTTCATAAATCTGAGCATTGGGAAGGTTCCATGTAAATGTGTACAGTGTGGTCTTTTAGAATAAATATTTTTATTAAAGGAAAAAAGATATATGTATATGTTTTTCAGTAGAAGGTGATGGGATTACCGATTTTATAGTTTGGATAAGAAAGTATAGGAAATGTAAAGCTTAACTAAGTATGGCATGAGATGCTTTATTTACAAAAAACTTCTACATTTGGTTAGTAAAGAAGTTAGAGAACATTAGATGATTAGGTGATTGTTTCAAGGATAGATACAGCAAATCAAATAACCCAGTCTTCTAAGACAAAGCTCTTAGGTTTTGCTGTTTAAGTTTTAATGAGGTAATAAATGTGGGTACTTATTGCAGAAAGTATGTTTCTTACAACTTCCCCTAAATGACCTAAAATAATAAATTTCATGTCAGTTCTGCTCAGCGATTTTTAAATTCTGAATTCCCAAAGGGCTAGAACTGTCTTAATAAGTTTTGTATCTCTATCATCTAGATGCTGGTACATAGTACCTGTGAAATGTTTGTTAAATAAATAAATGGATGAGTCTTCTGTGTGTGAATCTGTAGTTTTAGTATAATGTTTGACAATGTGTGCTAAGAATTCAAAACCCTTCATGAAGTCTTCAATCATATGTATGTCTTGCTTGCTTAAAGCAATTTTGTGATAACTGGAATTCTATAAAAAATGTCATAAACTGTGCAGATATAATATGAAGAAATACTGTGCTGGAAAAAGTCAGGGTAAAGTGAATGTTTTGTGATTTCCAATGCTGAAGTAAAATATCTCAAAAAAGGTCTCTTGAGAATTCCAGCTGATATTTTTTGTAATAACGCCTAGCCCAATAAAAATAGAAAACGTAATGATTTAGATCAGGAGTAATCACACTATATTCTATAGGTCAAATATGGCCCATGGCCTGTTTTTGTAAATACAGTTTTTTTGGAACACAGTTATGCTCCTTTGTTTAGGCATTGTCTTTGGCTGTTCTGCACTTTAAAAGCAGAATTGAATAGTTGCAACAGAGCCAGAACGGCCTTCAAAATGTAAAATAATCCCTATATTTTAGGCTTTAAAAAAATTGCTGTTGCCTTACTTGTATTATTAACTCATATCAGTAATTTCAGAAATTTGACTTACTTTTAAAATTTGACTTATGTAGCATTGTTTTATAGCTAATGCCGGACAAAAAAATCTGTATGAGGAACGTTTTCACTGACTCATTGGTTGGTCAATGGCCCACTGAGTGGACCTTTCATGTGATTTTTTTTTTCTTTTTTTTTGGGTACATGGTCCAGGAATTGAACCCGGGTCTCCCACATGAAAAGCGGGCATTCTGGCCACTGAACTACCCACTTTCATGTGATTTAAATTCACATGAATAAAGTTAACTTAATTTCTGGTTGTCTCTTTAACGTTATCTCTTGTATTGTAATACCAACTAATACAATTTGCCCCAAATCAGCAGATACTTTTTTTTTTAAGTGATTTTATTTCTTTACTCCTTTTTCATATGATTTTTAGTTTTTCCGATACAATTCCCACTTATAAGTCTTGGCCTTAGATGCTAATAGAATCTTAGGGTAGCTATCTTTCCATTTCTTTAGCTGATATTATTGTTGTATCTTCTACCCACTCCACCGCCTCTGGCAAACACTGAGCCACTGTTTATCACTATAGTTCTGCACTTCCTAGAATTTCACATAAATGAAGTCATAGACTATATGATCTTTTGTATCTGACATCTAGATTTCTAGAAATCTTTTTTAAACAGTTGTAACCACTGCCTATAATTTGAAGACTGGATATAGCAGTCATCAAATATCTAGTGTCTATTTAATAAGAATCAGGGTGGGGGGAATAACATAGTACTAGCTCAAGGAGTGGTTCTAACTCTGTTTGGATATTCTTCATGTATTCCAAATTGTTCTAGTACTGTAAAGTCTGTCTCTATTTGGGATTCTATCTCTTGATTCAGGTCTTATTACTGAAACCTGGCAGTTCTTAGATTTTTCTTGTTAATACTGGAAATAGCTGTGTAATATTGACGTTTGCCCTTTTTCTATCCAAACCCCTATATTTATATCTTTTTTTATGGAATTGCTGTTTTCTCTGTTTTCCCTGTGATATAGAAAGGGTGATCGTAAACTCATTTAAAGATGTTTCCTCTTCCTTCTTACCCTGAGTTAAAAACTGATCTTTCATCGCCTAGAGATGTGACCATCAAGTTTATTAACTGTGAACCATCCTTAAATATCCCTTGGCAACAGCAGTTCTGGATTTTGTGATTTAATCAGTGTTCAATATCATATAGTTAATACTTTAATTAGATTGTTAATGAACTCTATAAGTGCTTATGTAATAGCAGGGCTTATAGTTTCTTGGATATAGTGTCTAGGGGTGCTTTTAGCTGGATACTTTTGAGTAGATGAAATTTGGTTCAGAGAGGTAGGCTATTGAATAATTCAACAAATCCAACTGAGAATACAAACTGGATGTTCACTCTTATATGAAGGGATATGAGAACTAATCTTGTTGGAAGTTTAATATTCATGTTCTTTTTATTTTTCATTTTTTCTTTCTGCCTGGTGTCAGAATTTTGTTCAGCTTTCCTGATGATTTACTAACTCCTCTTCTGAGCAAACTCTAGGAAATATTATGACTCAGTAACAGGTTGTGGCAAGGGATAACTTAATTTCCTCATTGTCTTTTTAAGCAGATTAAAGAAGTTTGATTAGGCCAAACTAGAAAGAGTGGTGATGCTGCAAATAGAAGACTCTGGTAAATTCCCAGATTTCATAGATAGGTATTATGGTTGCTTTGGCTAATATATAGGTTCCCAGAGCTGGTAAGAAAGCCCATTGTGGAGATGAGGGCAGACCAACCACAACAAAAATGAAGGGAAGAATATAGTGGATAGCTGACCTTCTAGGTCTTCTTTATACTACTTTGGAACAAATATCTGAATGAAAGGAGCAACTTATCATCTCATGTAGATATAGCTACCACCTTTCTATGAACTCTGAAATTTATGTTTCATGTGTACCTGATTTTCATTTGAAATATATTATCTAAAACAAACAAACAGTTTAGCTTGGTGGAAAGATGGTAATTTTTGCAGCCAAGCAAGATTGGATTTGAAATCCAGTTTTGCTGCTTATTACCTGTCAGTCTTAGACAAGTAAAAATAAAAATCTCAGCCTCAGTTTCTCCTTGTAAAATAGAAATAATACCTGTCTCATAATGTTGTTTTCAGAAATAGAACTAATGTATATGGAGTGCATGGCATCATATTGCCTGACCTATATAAGGCACTTATTTAATAATGATTATTATTATGTTTAATGATATAGTTTTCACATACCCTCCGCTGTAAATGCTAATTGAGTATATAGTAAATTTTATTATTTATATAGTTATCACTACATAATAAGTGTAAGGAAAATTTAATGCTGACCAAATATAAAATCTAGATATTTTAATTGTAATTTTCTTTCTTTCAGAATTACTTACTGTCATCTACCTTTCCAGAGTAAATGGCTCTATGTTGGGACAGAAAGAGGAAATACACATATTGTAAATATTGAATCTTTCATTCTTTCTGGATATGTTATCATGTGGAACAAGGCCATTGAACTGTAAGTATGAATTTCAGTATCATTTTGTTTGGCTTAAATATTTTATATAATTATAATAACATATATATAGAATTGCAAGCTTACTTAAAATGTCTATAGCTAACTTATTAATTTGATTGAAAAGTTAGCTAAAATAATTTAAAACCACAAAGACTTTTAACAACAAATATCATAGTATTAAAATATATTAATTTAGTCTTTACAAATACCATAAAGGATTAAGGCTATGTATACAAAATTTGTTTATAAGATAGTAAGGTCCATTCTACAAAGTATACATGGAAATTATCTCTTTACTTTATAGTCAACCTTAGTATAGAAACTTCTAGTAAGGATGACAAGTGGATTGTGACCACATTTGGTTTTATGTAAAAATAATCATGACCAATGCACATATTTTTTTATGCTGCACGTATTTTTTTTATGCTGGTAGCTTATTTTTCTCTTGATCATTAAAATATTATGTAAGTTCAAAGGAAAAGCAATTTGTTACTACCATTCCTATTATGACGTATACAGCTTTGGGTATGTGGTTGATGGCAGTTACCACTTTAACTTTGGGACTGATGATTAAGTTTCTGCACATATAGAATGTGAAGTCCTCCAAACGTGAAACTTTATGGAATTTTAAGCCATCTATTCATAGTACATACATAAACAATTCTCCTAGTCAGTATGTTAATCAAGAAACCATTTTTACTTAGTAAATTTTACTGCTGTGTACATATTAAGTTTTTAACAAGGTGTATTTGGTTTGAATCTGGCTCATTCTCTCATTCATGTATATTCTAAGGTACATCATTATTCTTCTCCAAAATTCTGATTAAAACATATTATATTTTTATGAAGCTTAACTCTGATAATAGACCTACTATTTCCTAACCCCAGTGTTTCAATATACATGTATATTACTTGATATATATTTCATATCCCCAATGTTTCACTATGCATATATGTTACTTGATAAGGAAGGTTGTTAGTAGTTATGTTCTTCTTACAGTATTCCTTTTGAATTGTGTCCCAATGTGTCTTTTTATTTTATTGATAATTCTTCCTTATTAGAGGAGAAACTGCTCAAGGACAGAATCTTTGTTTATTGTTTCTTTCCTTTTCTTTATATTTGGCTTGTTTTTGTACTTTCCACACAGTGACTACTAAATGACTGAGTACCATTACTGAGGCACTAGTGTTGACAACTTTCATTTATGGTTTCAAGATAATTGCTATGAGCTGTTTTGTTCTTATTTATTTTAATGCTCTGTACATATATTTTTAAAAGCATTTACCATATCGATGATATATTTAACGAAATAAGTTGCTTAGCATTTTTGCTATTTGGGGAGGGCTTTTACTCCCCAAATTTTAGCCATATGAAAGCAATAAATAGGTATATAAGCTTAATACTTTTTCATTATGTTACTTTGTGATGTTAAAAACATACAAGTTTAGAAAAACTTTAGAGAAATTGAATTATAGACTTTTAAACAAATGTAGTATTAATACACAAAAGTGTATCATCTGTGTTCAGTTGAATGTTGCTAAAGTAATTAAGAAGCTTATATAGATCAAACTTTTCACCATTCTTGTAATGTTTCCATATTAATTTACTTAACAAATCCTTTACACAATGCAAACTAACACTATTTAGCCTAGTGACTTTATACGTATTTATGTAATCTAAACTTTATGACTTCTGGATTAATGGTTTTAAAAATGTATTATAAAGAAAGGTAAAATTAGGAAAAATTAAATAAAATGAGACACTTTTATTTTTCAAAATTGTGATCTTATATTTATGATTCAGCATCGGAGTAGGATGTACCATTTTGTACACAATTTCTGAGTTTTGTAGTGTTTTATAGAGTCATACAATGACACATAAAAGGTGCTTGAAATGTCTCAAGAAATTGTGTATAGGCAGCATGATATCACCCCTTGACTGTCTTTTAGTTTATTTAGATCAGATTTCTGAAAGAGTGTTCCATGGAATTCTAGTTACATTCTGATAGATATAATTTTAAATGGCAACTTCAGACCTCCCAGACCTGTCTTTTAATTGGTTTCTCTCTCGAGATACTTTACAAAATGCATGCCATTTCCTGGCAATATATGTCAAGTGATTAGGACAATAATAAAATATATATTTAGTTAAAAAGTCATTTCCTAAGAAGTTTAGACCATGAAATTATTTCTATTTAAATTCCCATTTGAAATACTTTTTCAGTTGATGTTCATTATTTTTTGGCTTGTTATCCATTTTAGTGAATTATCCTGAAGTAATTACAGGCTTTTCCCAAAATTACAAATAATTGTATTCCTAGAATGTAAATATTGTCTATTTAGAAACTGGAACACATTTCCCATAGAATCAGTGATTGCAGAACATCTCAAATTATAATATAGAACTAAGCAGCCATTTAAAGATATTTCCATGGAAATATATGTTCCAGGTTATAAAACAGAAATAGTTGTTTTTCAGGGCAGCCATAGCAGTTTTTAAAGAGTAAAATTTTTACTGCATATGTTTAACATTTGAATGTGAAATTCAGAACGAAATCACTACTTTCAGGCTTATAGTTATCTAACAGTCTTTTAAGCATAGCTTTTAAGCACTACTATGTGCTAGAAATTGGAAACACCTATGAACTGTGAAGGCTATTTCCAGGCTAATGAAGGTGGAAGTAAGTAAAAAGGCAATTACAGTATAGTGGGAATATAATGTGCTAATTTCATAAATTCACCTAATATTTGCATGCGATCTCAGAGAATTATCTGTGAAGGAAGTTGTATCTGTGCTGAGATCTGAAGGATGAGTTTCTGTTAGATGAGTGAGGAGTAGTAGAAGAGGAGTAATAGGACTCCAGGCAAAGGAACAGAATGTGTAGAGGCTGGAATGTGAAAGAAAGTTATTTCCATGCACAGAAATTTTAGATAATTCAGTTGATTGGAATTTTTAGGTATGAAGTCTGATGACAAGAATTAAAGCTCAGGAGGTAATCAGGGCATGTAAAATGAATAGCCTTCTAAGCCAATTTGAGATTTTGGACTTTAGGGGAGCTAGATATTGAAGGATTTTGCACAGAGAGTTGAATTTACCAACTTTGCCATTTAGAAAGACTACTACATAATGCAGGAATGAAGAGATGATTAAAAGAGGAAAGACTGAATTATTAATAAAAATCATGGTAGTGGGTATAAATGTGGAGATACACTGGCATATTAACACAAAATTTAGAAGTTAGAAGACTTGGATTGTAGGAGAAGGTAAGAAAAATTGGGAAGAATTAAGGGTGACCCTCAGGTGTTTGGTTTGAAAAGCTATTTATATAATGGTGCTATATAGTGAAAAGGAGATTGGATAGGTTAGGAGTAAAATAACAAATTCAAGTTGAGTTATGTATGTTTATGAGACATTCAAATGGAGTTGGTAGGTAGAATAGTAGGAAGTAGGGTATATGGATCTGTAGGTAATGAGAGAGATCAGAATTTATATGGTATGGTTATTGAAACCATAAGAATAGATGTGATTGTATGTGAGGAGTGTATAAAAAAAGAGGCAGTAAATGGTAGCCAGTGGGCCAATTCGAACTCACAGATATGTTTTGTTTGGCTGTCAGGGTATTTAAATATGTTCTGAATTATTAGTTTCCCATATTTAAAAATTGGTCAAGTAGATTAAAAATTTTGGATTTCCAGCTTTTTTGTAAAAAGAAAATCATCATGAAGCAAATATAGTGTAGCATTCCTGTATGGTGGTAATAACTTAAGGCTGAATATCAACTTTCATTTTATAGGGAGTCAGCTACTATACAGTTTGGTACAGTTCCTTTTGAGCCTGTTTTATTCTTTGCAATATTTTCCTAGCTGCTGTGGTTCTTGAATTTATTACTCTATATGTTGTACAAAAATAGAGGTCATTCTAGGAGAAGTATACCAATATTTAAGATATGTGAAGAGAAATAGTTTCCACAAAGGAGAGTATCAAGAAATCTTTGTGGTGCATGAGAGAAATAAATAAATAAATAGGGATACTTAGAAGAATTATTGGGCATTGTATGGGTGGTTATTACATGAATTTAAGTTCTTTTATAGTCCTATCTAAAGTAATTTTGTGGAATTTATAGAATCTAGGGTCCATGGATGCCATAAAATTTGAAATGTGTGGTAGGTAGTTTTTGGAAGTTTAACGTCAGGGGGAAAGTCAGAAGAAATACACCAAAATGTAATTCAGTTTCCCATACTTAATATGGAGCACTCTTTATGTGAAACATCTTGTGTCTACACTAATTTATCATGGATTACACTTTGGTAAATGTTGGTCCAACTGAACCCAACAGACAGATTCGAGTTTTTGGTTTGCTGGCTATTATTAGTTTGTAGAGGCTAATTGAAAGATAATGTCCCTTTGCAGAGGCATTTACCTCTATAAAGCACTGCGTTTATGTATAAATGATAATATAAACTTGGAAAGGACTGTAAAAGCTTGGTAAACATTTTATGAAGCCCTTTCTAGTTTCTTTTCTTCCTATATATGTCCTAGAATGCAAATAGTAACTCTGATTTCCGATTATCATAACAATCATAATGCATATTTTTTATTGGATACTTACTGTGTTTGAGGCATTACATTAGGTGCTATATATGTATTATTTCTAATCCTTACAATTTGCAGTAGGGTCATTGGCACTATCCCCATTTTGAGAAGATTAGAATGACTCCATTAACAAGATTCATCAATATTTAATAAATATGTATTTACTTCCTCTGCATCCCACAGGGGAATTGGTATCAGTGAATCTGGATTTTCTAATTTGTCACTTTTCTCTGCTTCAAAATAGTTTCTTGAATTTAGATCTTCATTGTTTTCTACAGAAACTTTGATGGCTTTCATTTGTGTTCAAGAAATAGACTAAAACTATGTCAAAGTATTCAGAATTCATCTGCCACAATTATGTCCTTAAGATAAGCTGTGGAAAGTTAAGCAATAATAAATATCTGGTCATATCAGGACATATATTTAACCATGACATAATCATATTCAACAATGATATAATTTGACCTTGGAATTGTTAAAGAAATATGGCAGGCATCAGGATAGGGGAAATTTAAAGCCAGATTGACAAAGCACAGGTACCTTTAACAATATGTGGTTAAACTCCTTATTTGTTATTGCTACTCTATTAGATAAGATAAATAAAACATAAGCAACGAAATAGATTACCCCAGTTTGTCAGTTTTCTGGAAGATGGCTGTCACTAGAGAGAGTTTCTTCCTATGTCAGAGGGAGCATTGTACCTCTCCTAGGGGCAGAATCGGAGGAGAGTTCATGCAGAAGGACATCTTAAATCAGGGATGTGCTTTCTTTGCAATTTGGTTGTAAGAGCAGCAGTATTGTGGCTGTAGAATTGTCTCTCTGTATAAGAGTTCAGTATCAAATTCTGACAGGACCATATCCGGCAATGAACATATCAGATAATGAAGTATCCACCCCACTGTTAGGTGGATCTATTTTCTTAAACTTGATTTTTTTTTTCAAGTCACTCCTACTTTAATAGAGTTAGAGATCAATAAAGTTCAACAACCCAAAATTTAAATGAATCTGAGCAAAAGTCCAGCATATTGGGAGCCTATCCAAAATAATATTAATTTTTATGTTCCAGTCTCTAACTAAGGAGTTTTAAGGTTTAATTTTTAATTGCTTCTTTTGAATTGATTTAACAGATCCACGAAGACTCATCCAGGTCCAGTTGTACATTTAAGTGATAGCCCAAGAGATGAAGGAAAAGTGAGTATTATAATACCATTACACTTGTGTTTGTTTTCCTCATTCTTGAATAAAAATGTTTCATAGAATTAATTCGTACCTAACATCTAGTATAGATCACAACATTTGGTGTAATCTAAAATTAAATTTTGTTGAACGAATGAATAATGACTTAATGAATGAATTCATGTTAATTTCATGTAGAGTTAAAAGTGATTTTATAATTTCATGTAGAGTTAAAAGTGATTATATAATTGTATAATTTTCAGGTAGACCTGTAACATTGTAGAATCACTTTAATGTTCAAATATTCTTTGCTCGAACTTATTATTAATAAGTTAACCAATGCCCCCTGTTAATTCAGTTTTGACAGTGATTAATGACCAAAACTAAATAAAATAAATTAACCAATCTTTTTTTTTTTAGATTTTTTTTATGTGGGCAGGCACTGGGAATCGAACCCGGGTCCTCTGGCATGGCAGGCAAGCATTCTTGCCTGCTGAGCCACCGTGGCCCGCCCAAATTAACAAATCTTGATTTTTTAAACTAGATATTATAAAAAATATTAGCAGATCGCAGAAATAATCTTTATTCATCTACACTATTTAACAGTTTCCTTTGATGGTGAAAAAACAAAGCTGATAACGTGAAAAGGTCTAGTATCACTATCATTATAAATAAAATTTGTCTCTTCAAATGTTGTAATTTTTGGTAATTACTATAGAAAACACTTGAGTAAATTATTTAGTGTTTGGTTCTTAAATTATCTTTAAAGGTTAGAAATTGAATTAGCCTAACTTTAAACCTGAAAGTCATGTCTGCCTGAGGATATTAGAAAAGACATGAGATTCATTCAAATTAATCTCTAAATGCAGTGTAATCCCAATCAGGACCCATTGGAATTTGTTTATTTTTTAAAAATTGACAAGCTAAATTAAAATTTATTGGCAAAGGAAAATATTTAAGAATAACCAAAACAGTTTGAAAAATATATATAGTATAATTTTGACTCAGCAGCTCAAGTAGATAAGTGAATATAAATAGATATTACAGAAATGGTCAAGGTATTTATGGGAGTTTTATATATTTTAGCAAAGATATTTCAGGATATGATAAACTATTGAATAAAGAATCTTTATGCAGATTTAGCATGCAGTGAAGGTTAATCTCTTTAGGTGGAGTTTGGCAACTCCTCAGGGCAAACTGGAGACCTGGAAGCTGTTTCCTTAAGGGAGGCTGGACCTTGTGTAGCTGTCTCCTTAGGGCAGGCTGGAGAGTGGGGGACTGTTTCCTCAGGGCAGGCTAGAAGTGGGAGAAGAGGTGCTGTTTCCTCAGGTAGAGTACTAGAGGTTTATCTAGTAAAAGACTCTACAGAATCCAGGGTGTCATGGTCAGGTTCATGTGTCACCTTTGCCAAGTGGTATTACCTGTTTGTCTGTTTGGGCAAGTGCTGGCTTGTCTGTTGCGATGAGGACATTTCATAGAATTAAATCATGATCATGTCGGCCGCATCCACAGCTGATTCCATTTGTATTCAGCCAAAGGGGAGTGTCTTCTGCAATGAGTGATGCTTAATCTAATCACTGAAAGCCTTATAAGGAGGATTCAGAAGAGACAGGCTCTTCCTGTTTTGGCTGGTGAGCCTCTCCTGTGGAGTTTGTCCAGACCCTCCATTGGAATCGTCGGCTTCACAGCCTGCCCTCCGGATTTTGGACTCTGCATTCCCACGGTCACATGAGACACTTTTATAAATTTTATATTTGCAGTATTCCCTGTTGATTCTGTTTCTCTAGAGAACCCTAACTAATAAACAGGATTCCAATATCCCCACTGCCATCATTATCAACCTATATGTCCCCATCCTAATTTTCATGATTCCATTCTTTTCCATAAATGCTTTTATTTTAACAGCAGACAGCCTGCAAAGTTGAGATTTTAGTTTACATTGTAAATCTGCTACTTGCATAATGAGGGTCTGGGTCTGGTTTTCTGAGATCTCAGTTATGGGACCACAGGAAATAAGATCTTCTTTCTGGGCACACCAGAAACTTTTACATCTTTCATATGGTGCTTACATTGCAAATTTGATGCCTTCAGCTCATCCCTTTCTCTCGTAACTGTACCCAGCAAATCTAAGAACAACCAACTAACGTCTTTATACCTCTTAATTCCACAAAACTCTGTTAAGGTTTCGAAAACACTGTCAACCAGAGCCTTGGTGTGTATAAGTGTACAGTTAGAAGAATCAAATGGTGATGTTTTGCATATCTCTATGGCCAGCTCATGCCATGGAGTGTCAGTGCCAGCTTGATTATTGGGGAAGAGTCATTAGTGCCTTTGAATCTAATAAAAAAAATTACAAAATCCCATTTTTAAGATCCTGTTTCTCAATGACTACTGCCTATACCAAGTCGTATTAGAGGGCTCTAAGGAAGCAGAACCAACAGGAGGTATATGTAAATGTGAGATTTTTAAAAAGTGTCTCATACAGTTGTGCAATACACAAGTCCCGCTTCTGTAGGGAAGGCCACATGCTGACAGATCTGATGAAGCACTTCAATGAATTCCCCAGGAGATGCTGGTTGACTGCAGTGGTGAGAGTGATTCCCTATTCTAACTTCTTTTTTAAAGCTTTCAGCTGATTAAACATCATTAATTGTGGAAGACACACCTGTTGGCTGACTGCAGCTGTAATCAGCCATGGAAGCAATCACTGTGCTGATGATTTAATAAACCAGTCTTCTGGTTTTTCAACCAGCCACAAAATATCCTTGCAGTAATGTTTAGGCCAGTACTTGCTTAACCAGACAACTGGGCACCATCACCTAGCCAAGTTGGCACATGAAAGCAACCATAATAATAGCAAATATAAGCAAATTTTTTTCTTCCTTTCCAGTGTAAGTACTGGAATAAATATTTTTTTATCTTGTTTTGTTGGCTAGGAGTCCAGTACAGTATTGAATAGAATTGTTTTAGTGGGCACTTGATTGTTTCTATTTTCAAATGAATTGCTTGTATATATCTTTGCTTCATTGCTTTTATGAACTTTAAAGTTCTCCATCTATTTCCATTATTCTAAGAGTTTAAGTTTATTAGTGGTATTGAATTTCATTGAATGCTTTCCCCTTTTTTTTGTTTACAAAGCAGCCTATTAATGAAATTTTATTGAGATATAGTCACAAACCATACAATCCATCTAAAGTATATAATCGGTGGTTAACAGTATCATGACATAGTTGTGGATTCATCACCATGATCATTTTAGAACATTTGCATTACTCCAGAAGAAGAATAAAAGGAAAAAGAAAACCCCAAACATCCCAAACCCCTTACCCTTATTGTCCACTAATAGCACTCTGCCCAGTTTTAAGATTTACAATAGAGATAGGTTAACTAAGACAGTTATCCATTCAAACACAGGTAACAGACATTTTTTTTCAATATAATTATATTAGCATAATCGAAGATCAGGGCTACTGGATTATAGCTCAGCAACTTCAGGTATTTTCTTCTGATTATTCTAAAACACTAGATAGTAAAAAATGTTGATATAATGAGTCAGTAGTCATAATCACTTGTTAATTCCTAATTTTTCAGTTACGTCTTCTCCTTCTCATTTGATCTGTCTCTCAGTCTTCAGGGATACCTGGGCAATGACCATTTTAACTTTTTTGTACTGGTAAATAACCTTGAGTTTATGGGATAGAATAATAAAACTGGCTGATATTCTTGGAGACACTGGTACCTCTAGTTTCAGGGCTTATCTGGCATAAGATCAATCTGGTAGTCTTATGTTTTTGAAAAAATAAGCTTACTAAGAAAACCTTTTATAGAGATTTAGATAGAGCCAAGAACACTTCCTATGGTTTTTAGAAATACTGTTAGAGAGAGCTTGGCATACCATGGTACTCTGCAATATCTGCCTGAAGCTATATAATAGTAACCTCCAGAAGGATCTTGTTCTGGTTTGCTAGCTGCAAGCTAGCAAATGAGTGTTCTTTCTTTAAACCAACTCTACAAATAAATTCACTACCTTCCAGAACACTGGAAAAGAATGGCTTTTAAAAAGGGGAATTTAAATTCACTACCTTCCAGAACACTGGAAAAGAATGGCTTTTAAAAAGGGGAATTTAATAAGTTGCTAATGTACAGTTCTAAGGCTGAGAAAATGTCCCCATTAAACAAGTCTATAGAAATGTCCAATCACAGGCATCCAGGAAAAGATATCTTGATTCAAGAAGGCTGATGAAGTTCAGGGTTTCTCTCCCAAGTGGAAAGGTACACTGTGAACATGGTCAGGGTTTCTCTCTTATCTGGAAAGGCACGTGGTGAACACAGCGCCATCTGCTAGCCTTCTCTCCTAGCTTCCTGTTTCATGAAGCTCCCCGGGAGACATTTTCCTTTTTCATCTCCAAAGGTCACTGGCTGGTAGACTCTCTGCTTCTTGTGGCTATGTCATTCTCTGCTCTCTCAGAAATAGCTCACTTTCTCCAAAATATTTCCTCTTTTACAGGATTCCAGTAAAACTAATCAAGACCCACCCAAATGGGTGGAGACACGCCTCTACTTAATCCAGTTTAACAACCACTCGATGAAATCACATCTCCAGGGAGATGACCTAATTACAGTTTCAAATATACAATACTAAATAGGCATTAGAAGAAACAGCTGCCTTTACAAAATGGGATTAGGATGAAAACATGGCTTTTCTAGGGTACATTATTTTCAAACCGACACAGACCTCTTGACTCTGTTTGAAATCTTTTAGGCACTGAAAATTTGTTTTATTTCTTTTTACCCTTTTGGTCAAGAGCGCATTCCCAATCCCATGATGCCAGGGCCAGGCTCATCCCTGGACATCCATGTCCCATGTTGCTGGGAGTCATGTCTCACACTGGGTAGGAAGGTAGTGAATTTATTTGTAGAGTTGGTTTAAAGAGAGAACACTCATCTGAACAACGAATGAGGCTCTCTAGGGCGACTCTTTGGCATAATTCCATGCAGGCCTAGCTTCACCATTGAGGAAATAATTTTCATAAGGGCAGTCCTCAAGATTGAGGGCTCAACTCATTAAATTGGGAGTTCCTAATGCTGAGAGAATATCAGGGATTCCCCAATTGGGGAAGTTTAACAGTTTCACATTTTTCCCAGCCTCTCAAGAGGACTTTGCAAATACTTTTTAATTTTCTGCCCCAAATACCCTAGAATGTATCTGGCTGTTACAGTAACCTTTATAGAATAATAAGATCTCATTCCCTTTTCTGGGTTCTATGTAATTAGATTGTTTAAATAACCTGACTGGGCAGATTAAATTAGACACTATGCTACAGAAGATTTAAATTGAACCAAATAAACAGAAGTTAAAGTTTTAAAATATAGACAATATCATTCTTTACCCTGTTATCTGATTTACCTTAGTCCGAACCAAGTCTCTTTCGTTCATATCTGTAATTGAAGTCTGATCTCTTTTTCAGCTTCTTTTTAGCAGTTGCTGTATGGAGTAATGCTCATTTTCAAGGGACAGAACTCCAACTGAGGCTCAGGTTTCATACAGATAACCAATGTTCCAGGGAACTGCCCATTTATACACAAAGAGCACAGCATCTCAGAATTTAGAGATAGCAGATAAAAATCAGGAATCAGATAAAAATCAGGAATAAATGTGACTTCTTTTGAGCTTAAAATCTAGTAACTCTTTAATGAGCCTTATTTGAACATTTTGTATTCCTTAATTGTCAGTTGCCCAATCTCTGAACATTTTCTATTCCCTGATCACCTATGCACTTGAATTCAGTTCTAGTTTACTCATTATAGTTAGTTTATACTAATGAGGCCATAAATTATTTGTCCTTTTATTTCTCTTATTTACTCAATACAGTGTCCTTAAAGGCCCTTCACCTAGTTGCATGCCACATGACTTCATTCCTTCCTGCAGCTGCTGAACATTCCAACATATGTATGCACCATGGTTCACCCTTATATTCATCAGTCATTGTACCCTTAGGCCACCTTCATCCTTTGCAAATTGTGAATAACACTGCCAGAACATGCAAATGCCTATTCATGTTCCTGCTTTCAGTTCTTCCAAATCTCTGTCAAATAATGGGTTGCAGGATTACGTGGCAACCCTATACTTAGCCTCCTATGGAACCACCACATTGCCCTCCAGAGGGGCTGCGCCATTCTACTTCCCTACCAACAGTGATAGGCTTATCTCTCTTTCCATATCTTCTCCAGCACCTGTATCCTTCTGTTTGTTTTTTAAAGTTTTGTTCACATCCCATGCAATCCATCATAAGTGTACAATCCATGGTTCCCACTATAATCAGTTATGCATTCACCATCACAGTCTATATTAGAACATTTCCTTTGTTCTGCCAAGAAAGAAGAGGAGAAAAGCAAAAGAGAAATAATAACAAGAAGAATCCCATATAGCTCCCATTTATCTCTCTTTTATTGACATTTAGTTTTGGTATACTGCCTTTGTTACACTTAGTGAAAGGCACTACAGTATTACTGTTAATCATAGACCCTACTTTACATTAATTATATTTTTCCGACATACCATACCATTTTTAACACCCTGCAGTGATGACATTCGATTGTCCTCCCTCAAGTAAAAAATTTCTTGTATTTTTACATTTAATCACCGACATTGTCCACTCTCAGTTTTGCTATGCTACACAGTCGCAGTTTTTATCCTCTATCTTTCCTTCTGGTGTCATACATGCCCTTAGCCTTCCTCTTTCAACCATACTCTCATTCAGCTTTGCTCATTATACTTAAAATATTGTGCAACCATCACATGGTCTAGTGCTATGCATTTATGGATCTTTACAATCAATCCTGTTGAACATTCTGTACTCCTTCAGCATCAAGTACCCAAACTCTGCCTTCTTTCAGTCTCCTTATAATCTGTTGTTTTAGTTTGTAAACTGCCAGAATGCAATATAATAGAACTGGAATGACATTTAAAAGGGGAATTTAATAAGTTACAAGTTCACAGTTCTAAGACTATGAAAATGTCCAAGTTAAGGAATCAGCAAGAAGTTACCTTCACTCAAGAAAGGATGTTGCTGTCCAGAACATCTCTATCATCTGAAAAGTCACATGGCTGGCATCTGCTGGGGTCTTTAGGTTCTGGACAGCTGTCTCAGTTGGGACAGCACACGGAAATTTCTCTCCTCATTTCATAAGGCTTCCCCAGAGGTGCCTTCCTTCTGTATCTCCATAAGTCTCTGGCTCTGGTCTTTGTTGCTTCTGTGGGCTCTGTTGGTTCTAAAGCGTTTTCCAAAAGGGTTCCCTTTAAAGAGTTTCTAGTAAGCAACCCAACCTTGAATGGGTGGAGACACATCTCCATAGAAATCATCTAATCAAAAGTTACCACCCACAGCTGAAGATTTATTTCTGCACTCTTCTCCAAACTTCTCTCTCCTGTCTTTTCTATCTTCCTGTACCACTCATTTTAGTATTTCTTGTATAGGAGGTCTCTTGTTCATGAACTTTCTCAGTGTCTATTTATCGGTAAATATTTTAAGCTCTCAGTAATTTTTGAGAATTTTTCTGGATATGGAATTCTTGGTTGGAAGTTTTTCTCTTTCAGTATCTTAAATATGTTATACCACTGTCTTCTTACCTCCATTGTTTTTGCTGAGAAATCCACACTTATTCTTATTGAGGTTACCTTGTATGTGATGGAGTACTTTTCTCATGCTCCTTTCAGAATTCTTTCTTTGTCTTTGACATTTGTTGATTTGATTAGTGAGTGCCTTGGAGTAGGTCTATTTTGATCTATTCTCTTTGGTGTATGCTACACTTTTTGGACCTGTAATTTTATGTTTTTCATGAGCGCTGGAAATTTTTCAGTAATTTTTTTCTCCATTATTCTTTCTCCCCTTTTTCTTTTTTGTTCTTCTGGAATACCAAGTAACCTGTATATGCATGTGCTTTATGTTGTCATTCAATTCCCTGAGACCCTGCTCAAATTTTTCCATTCTTTTTGCTATCTTTCTTCTGACTCTTCAAGTCTGCTGTTGTAGGTCTCCATTGTGTGTTTCAACTTTTCTATTGAGCCTTATGTTCTTCCATTTATTTTTTTTAATTTTTGAGTTCTTCTGTATGAACATTTATATCCTTCATTTCTTTTGCCACATTTTCCTTTAATTCATTGATTTGTTAGAAGGTTTGTTTGAACATCTTTATTTGTTTCAACTTCTGTATCTCAGTTGAAGTGTTAGTTTGTCCCTTTGGTTGGGTAATATCTTCGCGCTTCTTAGTATGTTTCATGATTATTTTGCTTATGTCTAGGCGTCTGATTTTCTTGCTTAGTTTATTCTCAAGGTCATTTTCTCTCTTTTGTCTAGAATCTTCTTGTTGGTTGCCTTTTTCTCTATCTATTCTTCTCACTTACCTGTCAGTTGTCATGCTAGTTCTGTCCCCTAGTCTCCCTCCCCCATCTCACAATCTTCCTTCCTCATCAGCCTGCCTCAAGGATGAGGTATAAGCATTGGGCACCAGAGCAAGATCTTTGTGGATAAAACAAGTCTTCTGGCTCCCAGTAATGCTCTCGGTCCATTAGACCTAGGATTGTTTTAGGGTATCTCTTTAACAGTTGGGTCATGCATATTTCTCAGCCAAAACAAGGTCAGATTCCTGTACAGGGCATCTAGACAGCCTCCAGTGGGCCTGGGATAGGGTCTGGAAAGTCTCTGAACAACCCTTTAGTTCACTTGCCCTTTCTGGTCTGCCTAGCAGATGGTACCATTCAGTATCTTAATTGTTCTCAGAAGCTGTTTGGCTGTTTGCCACAGAGCCCAGGCTACGTCTGATTGCGCATGGCTGAAACTGGTGTGTGTGTGTGGGGGATTCCTGTGCCCTTACTTTGCTGACCAAATCTGGCTCAATGTGGGGCGTGTCCCCCACTTTATTTGTTGCAGAAGACTCCCACAACTGTCCCAGTTCTCAGTTGTCCCCCAGGCAAGGGTCAGGCTGCTTGCTGCTTTTTCCCTCAGGAGTGGGGGAAAGGCTTTTGGACCTAGAGCTGGAAATACAATCTCTGTCCACATTTTCCCAGGCCTTGAAATGTCCTCCCCCGTCCCTCTGGTTTCCATATCATGGGGATCTTTCTCACTGCTGTGGGAGAACTTATATTCTGTGTTCCCAGTAGGAGGGGTCCCAGCTGCTATTTCTCTCTCCTTCCCACACTGGTAAGACTGAGTGATAGGGAGGCAGGAGAGGACTGGCTGGTCTGGGATGGAAGGTTCCTACAAAATATTTTCTCTTTCTTGAATTCAACATTTGTTGTTTCCTTCTCTAGTCTATATCTTCCTCCAGAGTTCTGAATAATTCAGAATTGTCCTTTTTTTCATTGAAAACAGTAACCGTTTATGTCACCATGTTGAAGATGTCACCTCTATTGAATGCTTTTTTCTACATGTATTGTGGATAATTATTCTTTAATTTGTTAATTTGGTGGTATACACAAATAGATTTTCTAATTTTAAACATCTTTGCATTTCTGGGATAAACTCAACTTGGAAGGGAAAAGCTTTGTTTAGAGCCGTGTTGGTGAAATAAAAGAAAGAACAAACTTACTTAAGTTAAGATTCCTTATAGGGTCACAGAATCGAAAGAGAGACCGCCCTTCCTCCAAGACATTTACTAAAGAAACCGCACATTAATCAAATATAAGAGGGTGTTCTTTAACTGAGAGATGCCTGAATTTGTACATATTGTATACACCTCCTCAGTTTCTCTCAGCCTTGTTTGTCTCTCAAACCCTTGGCTGCTTGTTTCACCTAAGATTTCGCAGGGTTAGTCAACTTCATGTCATACTGCTTTCTGAAGTTGACTGGCTCTGGCTCCTCCCTTTAATTCTTTATTTAGAAGATGAAGCACACCATAAGTTATTAGATCTGGCTTTTCTAACAGCTACTGAATGGGTCAGATGATACAACTTCAAAGTAAGTGGATATTTACTTCCTATGGAGAAAATCTTTATCAGTATTAGACAAGAGAGAAGAAATAAATTTCATCTCCCTTCTTCCCTCTGATTAGGCTATTCTGAGTTATGTTTTTTATACATAGACTATTAGAGACATTCTGTGAGACCAAGCAGATACACTTGCTATGTGACTTACTGTGTTTCTTCACTTCTAATGATATAATGGTTAGTGTGGTAATTTATCATCTTGCACTTACTGCTTTGCATTACTTCAATTTTCCTTCATTTTTGCATTCCTGAAATTGTACTTCACCATGAAGCAATAGCACTTAAGCCTTGCCTGAAGCTATTTTCTACAAAACCCTGGTTAAGACATTAGTTATCAGAAATATTCTAGATCAGTTTTAGCAAAAAATTGTATTGAGACACAACCACACTTATTCATTACCATATTGTCTATGGCTGCTTTCTTGCTATATGAACAAAGCTGAACAGTTGGTACAGAGATTATATTGTATTCAGGAGAAGGGAGAAAACAGCACAGTCATGTGACTTGCCATGTGGCAGAACAGTCAAGAATTGTGGGAAGCCAGTCTTCAAGAATAAATCATCACTTTGATGATGCCTTGATGTGGACATTTTCTTGGCCCTTAAGCTAATAAATTCCCATTGTTCAAGCCAAAACATTTATTGTATTTGTTTTTAAGAAGCCTTGGAAACTAAAACACCAACCTTTGTTCTGGGTATAGTTTTAAAAAAGTAAATTAAAAAAAAGTAAATTTTCCAAATTTTATGAATCAATTATAAAAGTGATAACTAAACCTGATAAAAGATTTCACAAAAAGAAAGCCATGGGTTTATTGGACTTATTAAATCAGTGGAAAGTACTAAATAAAATAGTACACAGAATCCAATAGCACATTAAAAAACAACACATTGTGACAAATGGAGTTTTATTCCAGGAATGCAAGGATGGTATATTGTTTTGTTAAAGCTACTGGAATGTGATATACCACAAATGGAACAGGAATTTATTAAGTTGCAAGGTTACAGTTCTAAGGCCATAAGAATGTCCAAACTAAGACATCGATGGAAAGACACCTTGACTCAAGAAAGGCTGATGGGTCCAGAACACCTCTGTTAGCTGGAAAGGCATGTGGCTGGCGTCTGCTGGGGTCTTTGGCTTCTGGTTTCAAACAGCTTCCCTGGGGGAGTTTTCTTTTTGCATCTCCAAATGCCTGGGTCTCCTGTTGGCTCTGTCAGCTCTATTGCTTCTGAACTTTCTCCAAAATTTTGCCCCTTCAAAGGACTCCAGTAAACTAATCAAGACACACTTTAATGGGTGGAGTCACAGCTTCATCTAATCAAAAGTTCACACCCTACAATACTGAATCAGGATTAATACATAATAGTTACAATCTGGGGACAGGCCATGGTGGCTCAGCAGGTAAGAGTGCTTGCCTGCCATGCCCAAGGACCTGGGTTAGGTTCCTAGTGCCTGCCCATGTAAAAAAAAAAAAAAGATAGAAATAGTTACAATCTGGCACAGATGGATACTATCAGTAAATCCATTTATATAATTTACATTGTTAATAGTTTAAGGGAAAAAAATGTGATCATCTCCATTGATGATGTAAGGGTCTCTGAATAAAATTTAATACCCATGGTATTTCTACTTCTAATTATGATAGACTATTTTGTTTCAGATCAGCGTTCCCACTTGGAGAACTAGAAAATTTAAGCAAAATATTTTTAAAAATATGTCTGAAGGCACCAGAGAGTGTCTAAGACACTGGGAATTTGTGGCCCCAAGATCCCAGAAATAGAGGAAACTCCTAAGAGGTGAACCAAACATTTTGCTACTTTGCCTATTTGAAAATATTGGCTGAAAGACCTAGTTGCTAAACACAAAGTGATTGGATAAGTGGCCAAGCAGAGTTTTATGGTTTCATGATACAGGAAGGTAAGGGGCATAAAAATGGAGTTCAGGGCCAATAAAAAATAAGGGGCTTTGGCAATCACAACAAGCTTTCAGTTGTGATATGCCATATGAATAAAATTGAACTGGAAATCTATGAGCCTTCTAAAAGACTGAAATCCTGGTTAACATTATCTCAGTCCTTTCGAGGATTAAGTTGATCTCTTAACATAATTGTCTAACAAAAGAAAAGACAAATCATTTTTGGAAGAAGAAAACTATCATTAGAGCCTCTAATTATTTCTACTGCCCCACGCCCACATATAGCCTCTATACTCAAATTAAAAATAATATCGTGTACTCAAAGATCAGAAGTCACCAAAAACTAATAAAACAGATTAGCAGACCGACAGGAGATTCAAATATCAGTAATCAAAATTTAAAATAACTGTGATTGAAATATTTAATAAACAAGAAAAAGATGGAGGTTTTCAGCAGAGAAGCAGAAAATATAATAGAAAAAATGAAAATTCCAGAATTGTAAAAATAAAAGAGAGAATTAGTGATGAGGAAAATAGGTCAGAAGAAAATATCCAAACTAAAGCATGGAGAGACAAAAAGATAAAGGGCACTTGGGATCTAGTGAAAAAAAAAATATATATGTAATACATAATTACACACATGCGTGCCCAGACACACATACAAACATACACATACAAACACACACACAAACACACACACACACAATATACTTGGAGTTCCAAAAAGAGAAGAGAGAGAGGATGAGATAGCAGCAGTACTTGAAGCACTAATAGATGGTAATATTACAAAACTGTTGAAAGATACCATAAATACAAGATGCGCTATTGGCCCAAAGCAGGAATAATAAAAAGTAAATTTTACCTAGGCACATTGAAGACAAAAAGAAAAATCTTAAAAGTAGTTGAACATAAAAAGAAAAAAAACCAATAAGACTAATAATAGACATCTCGATAGAAAAAAATGGAAAATGAGGACAATGGAATAATATTGTCAAAATGTTGGGAACAGAAGCAACTGCCTACACAGATCATTATACTCTACAAAAATATCCTTTCAAAATGTCATCAAATTTAAAAATTTCACTAATTACGATTTACAATAATTCATTAATAAGAAACCTGCACTAAAAACTGAAGGACTTCCCTAAGAAAATGAAATTGATCCATAATAAAAGAGATGTAATAATCCTAAATTTGTATACATTTAATAACATAGTTCTATACTGTATGGGCCATGTTCCTTTATATGATACCATGCTAACTGAAACTTGTGCATATCAGAGTGGTATTTTCACTTTGCATGGTTCCTTGTGTGTTTGGTGTGTATGTGTGATTTGGTAGAACTAAAATATATAAAGCAAATTTGAACTAAAAGGAAGTGTGCTCAAATCCACAATTATCAATAGAGATGTTAGCACAACTCTCCCAGTCACTGAGAGAGCAAGCAAAAATAAATAAGCAAATAAATAAATAATGAGAATAAACAAACTTTGAACAGCACGATTAACCAACCTAACTTAATAGAGATATATGGTGCAATCCACCCAACACCTGAAGACTACACATTATTTTGCAGTGGTTAATAAAATTGATTACTTTCCAAGTAGAAAACACGTGAACAAATTTCAGAGGATTCAAATAATACGCAGTATATTCTCTAACCACAGGATAATTTAACAAGACATCAACAAGAAAAAAAAAAAAAGGAAATCCCCCAATGCTTAGTAATAAGCACTACACTTGTGAATAATGTGTCAAAGAAGAAATCAGTATAAATTAGAAGTTTTTAAAATGAGATTACAATGGAAATAAGAGGTGTCAAAATGTTAACTGTTGCTAAAGTTGTACTTAGAGGGAAATTTATAGCTTTCATTGTGTTTATAAAAAGAGAAGAAAAGCTGAAAATCAGTTATCTCAGTATTCAACTCAGCAAATTAGAAAAATAGTGAATTGAACTAAAAATAGAGGAAAGGTTATAAAGATGAGATCAGACATTAATAGAAGTAAAAAATCAAGTATAGCACATTAGTAAAAATAAAGCTGATCACTTGAAAACACTAATAATTTTGATTCATCTTTGCCAAATGAACAAGAATAGAGAGATAGCACAAAAGGTCACACCAATTTGTTTTGATCTCAGGGATGCAAAGTTAACTTTTCGAAGTTACATAATTCACATATTATATAATAAAGGGGAAAATAACCTATGACCATAAAATTAGGTATATAAGAAGTGTTCAATAAAATACAACTCCCATTCATGATAAATTAAAATCTCTACAATAGGAAAAGACAGGAACTTTATTAACCTGAACTTCATTATTTTACCTAAAATTATGAAAATATCCTTTTTTGGTGAATTAATGAAAGTTTTCTTCCTGCAATCAGAAATACTAAGACAAAGATTCCTGTTGTATACCTCTTCTATTTAACATTTTTAAATGATCGTATTGTTGGAGAGGACGAGTAGGAATTGGAACTTTCATATGCAGCTTGCAAAAATGAAAACTGGTATAACCACTTTGGGTTTGGAAAACTGCTTAATAACATAAAGTTAGTTATGTTATTAGTTAATAACATAAACTAATCCACTCATACTCTGTGGATTAGTACCTACATGGCAAAAATGCATATACACATTCACCAAAAGACAAGTTTGTTCTAGAAGTATTATTGCATCACCTGTAGAATGAATAAATAAATTGTGGTAGTGTCATAGCAAACAGTGGAAACCATTACAGTAATAAAAAAGTGATGGATACAATAGCACAGATGTAATCTTGAGGATATTATGTTGAGTGAAATAAGCTAGACACCAAAGGACAAATATTACATGTTCTCACTGATATGAGAATTAATTATAATAAGCAAACTCACAGAGTTAAGAATAGAACATAGGTTACTAGGGGATAGAATAGTGGTAGAGAATGGGCAGCTGCTGCTTAATTTGGCAGAATTTCTATTAGGTTGATTGAAAGTTTGGAAATGCATAGTGGTAATCATAGCACATTATTGTGAAAGTAATTAATGGCACTTTATGTTTGTGAATGTGGTTGAAAAGGGTAAGTTTTGGATCGAATATATTACTAGAAGGAAAGTTAGAAGATAAAACATGGGACTGTGTAACAGTGAACTTTGGATGATGGACTGTGGTTATTAGTAAAAATAAAAGAATGTTCTTTCATGAATTATAACAAATGCACTACACTACTACAAGCTGTTAATAATGGATTTAGAATATGGAAAAAATTCACCTGATGTTAACTATGTACTATGGTTAGCAGTAATATTCTAATATTCTTTCATCAGTTGTAACAAAGATACCACACTAATGTAAAGTGTCAACAATGAGGAGGGGAGGTTATGGGAATGTTGTATTTTTTATGACTTTTCTGTAAACCTACCTTTTTTAATTAAAAAATATATTTATCAATGATGAAAAACATTATGCTAAGTTAGAGAAACAGGACAAAATATTACATATTGTATTATTCCATTTATATAAATTGTAAATATAAATAAATTTATAGAGTCAAAATTAGCTTGTGGTTATGTAAGACTGGGAAAGGATAGAGGACTTGAGAGGTGACTGCTAAGGGGTATGGGAATTTTCCTTTTTGGAGTAATGAAAATTTTCTAAAATTCATTGTGGTCTGAATGTACCACTCTGATTATACTAATAGCCATTGATTGTACACTTTTGATGGTTGTTTTGTATGTGAATATATCTCAATAAAAATGCTTTTTTAAAAAAACGAATGAATTACGGCTACATATATATTTAGAAATAGAAGCTAAACATAAAAGAATATGTAATGTATAATTCCATTTATATAACATTAAAAAACAGATGTAAGTAATCTGTAATGTTAGAAGTAAGCATAGTGGCCCCCTTTAGAGAAGACAGTGAGGATATTGAGAGGGTAAAGGCATTCAGTACCCCCTTGAGTTGATGGTATTGTTCCACTTTTTGACCTAGGTGGTGGTTTCATGGGTATGTTCCATTCATAATTCATTGACTACACATCTAGAATTTGTGTGCTTTTATCTAAGAATGTTATAGTTATATTTCAATAAAAATGAATATTAAAAATTAAACACCCATTCTTTTTATTGCAAATCCTTTATCTTTTTTTCTTAATTAATACTTTTGCTTACCCTTTACTTTTTTTTTTAACCTTATTGAGTGTTTATTTGCAGAAATGACTCTTTGATTACAGCAAACAGGGAAATGAACACACACTGATAACATAGCCTCAACTACAAATAAGAATGATTAGATCATGACCACTTCACCACTATATGCTCCTGCCCTGATTCCCAGAGATGTTGACGTGATCCTACAACTCTGTGTGTCACCATTACCTGCTCTTGATTTCAATTTTACCTTATTGGATTCCTTTCAATTATTTAGGTCTCTATGCCGATTGGTAAATTTAAATTCCCGAAGAAGAATTATAATATTATTCCCTGGTTTTCCAATTCCTTGACTAATTTTTCTCAGGATGAAAAATGATGAGCAAATTTCCTGAGAAATGCCAGGCAGGAATTTTACAAAGAATTACTGATTACCAGAGTAATCAAATCCTTGGCTTGGACTTATTGTATAGGACTTGTTGGAACTTCATGGGCCACAGTAGATTGTTAATTTTTTTCTAAAACTGTCTTTTATCACTTGAGTTACGTATTGCATATCTTCCTCCTCTGTTAAAATGAGAACAAAGGGAATACTGTTGGTAGCGGAGGGTGCACAGCGCCAATCTGCCAATTTATGGTAATTGCTGGTAATACTTTCTTTTTTCAGTACATACTGACTCTTTCAGTAACAGTATATTGTAATAATTCAGAGCATAGATGCCAGAGTCAGATAATCTTGGTTCAAATCCTTGCTCTACCCTTAATTCCTTTATGATCTTTGAGAAGTCACCTTTACTTTTTCATGTTATTTAAAAATGTTTTTTCCAGACAAACACTAATCCTCTCCCCCTTTTCCCATCTGCTGGTAACTTTGAATCTACTTTGTTATTTCTGAGAATTTGCTATTTCTGATCATCTATTATAAGTGATATCATACAATTTTAATTCTATATGCTTTGCTTATCTCACTGAGCATAATGTTTTCAAGGCCCTTTCATGTTACAGCATGTCTCACAACCTTATTCATTCTTATAGCTGAATACTATCCCCTTGTATATATATACCACATTTTGTTTATCCATTCATTTGTTGATAAACACATAGGCTATTTCTACCTTTTGGCTATTGTGAATAATGCTGCTATAAGCACAAATGCACAAATATCTGTTTGAGGCCCTGTTTTCGCTTTTTCTGGTTATATACCTAGAAGTGGAATTTAGGGGTCATATAGTAATTCTATATTTAACTTTTTGAGGAATCACCTTAATTGTTTTCCACAAGGGCTGCATTTCCAACCAAAAAGACACTGGAATTACAGTTTCTCCATATCCTTTCCAACACTTGTTAGTTTCTGTTTTGTTATTGTTTGTTTGTTTTTAATAATAGTCATTCTTGTGGGTATGAACTGGTATCTCATATGGTTTTGATTTTCATTTCCCTAATAGCTAATAATGTCCAGCCACTTTTCATATGCTTGTTAGCCATTTCTATAACTTCTTTGGATAAGTATCTGTTTAAGTCCTATACCCATTTTTGGGCTGTTTGTTGTTTTATTCCTGCATTGTGAAAGTTCTTTATATGTTCTGGATATTAAGTCCTTGTCTGATATATATTTTGCAACTATTTTCTTACATTCTTTAATTTGTCTTTTTTACTTTCTTGATAATGTCCTTTGCACCAAAGATTTTAATTTTGACAAAATCAAATATCAATTTCTTTTCATTTGTTGCCTGTGCTTTTGGTATTATATATAAGAAATTGCTGCTAAATCCAAGGTCATGAGTATTTTCCCCTATGCTATTTTGTAAGATTTTCATAGTTTTAGCTCTTATATTTAGGTATGTGGTATAAGGTGGGTCTAACGTCCTACTTTTGTAGGTCCTGAGTTTTCTCAGGACCATTTGTTCAAGAGACTATTTTTCCTCATTGCATATACTTAGCACCCTTGTAAAAATGAACTGAACCTTGTAAAAAAATGAACCCTTGTAGATATGTGTGTCTATTTCTAGACTTTCATTTCTGTTTCATTGGTCTACTTGTCTGTCTTTATGCCAGTATTACACAGTTTTGATTACTATAACTTTTTGGTACAATTTGAAATTGGAGAGTGTGAATCTTCTAACTTTATTTTTCGAAATTGCTTTGGATATTTGGGGTGGGGTTCTTTGTACTTCCATATGAATTTGAGGATTGGTATTTTCCCGTTTCTGAAATGAAAATTTGTAGGGTTTGCATTGAATCTTTAGATCACTTTGGGTGATACTGACATCATTAACTCTTCCAATACATGAATGTGAGATATCTTGCTCTTTATATAGGTGTTCTTTAATTTCATTCAGCAGTGTTTTGTAGTTTTCAGTGTACAAGTCTTTTATATCTTGGTTAAATTTCTTCCTAGATATTTTGTTCCTTTAGATTCTATTATAAATAGAATTTTCTTAATTTCCTCTTTGGATTGCTCGTTGATAGTATGTAGGAACATAGTGAATTTTATGTGTGGATCTTGTACCTTGCCACTTTGCTAAACTTGTCTATTAGCTCTAATAGGTTTATTGTATATTCTTATAGATTTTCTATATATGAGATCATGATGTCTGCAAATACAAATAGTTTTACTCCTTTCCCAATTTGGATACCTTTTATTTCTTTTAAATTCTTTTTGCCTAATTGCTCTGGCAAGAGATTCCAGTACAATATTGAATAGCAGTGGTGAAAGCAGGCATCCTTGTCTTGTTCCTGATCTTATGAAAAAAGATAAGTCATTCACCATCGAGTATGATATTAACTGCAGGTTTTTCTTTAGTGACTTTATTATGTTGAGAAAGTTTCCTTCTAGGACTAGTTTTCTCAAGTGTTTTTATCAAGGAAGGTGCTGAATTTTATCATTGAGATGATGATGTGGGTTTTTGTTTTTGTCTATGTAGTGTATCACCTTGATTATATATGTTGAACCACCCTTGCATTCCTGGGATGAATCCCACTTAGTTTATGGTGTCTAATCTTTTTGTATGTATATTGGATTTGGTTTGTTAGATATTATTGCGGATTTTTACATCTATATTCATAAGGGTGATTGGCCTGTAGTTTTCTTTTGTTGTCTTTATCAGGCTTTGGTCTGGGTAATGCTAGCTTCATAGAATGAAAGAGGAAATATTCCTTACTCTCAAAAGTTTTGAAAGAGCTTGAGAAGAATTGGTGTTAATTATTCTTTAAATGTTTGTTAGAATTCACTAGTGAAGCTGTCTGGCCCTGGACTTGTCTTTGGTGGAAGGGTTTGTATTGTTAATTCAATCTCTCTATTTCTTATAGGTCTATTGAGGTTTCCTATTTCAAAAAGAAAAAAGAGTCAGTTTGGGTAATTTGGGTACTTCTAGGAAATTTTCCATTTGCCTATATTTTCTAATTTTTTGGTGTACAGTTGTTCATAGTACTCTTTTATAAACCTTTATTTTAAAATTTCTGTAAGGCCATTGGTGATATCACCATTTTCATTTTTTTATTTCAGTTATTTTAATCTTTTATCTTTTTTTCTTTGTTAGTCTAGTTAAGGAATTGTCAGTTTTAATAACTTTTTTGGAGACTTTGTTCTCAACTGTTTTTCTATTCCCTATTTCATTTATGTATGCTCTAATCTTAATCATTTTTTTCCTTCTGCTAATTTAGGATTTACTTTATTTTTCTAGTTCTGAAATATGTTAGGGTATTTCTTATTTTCTGAGATTTCTTCTTTTTAAATATAGACATATAGCTATAAATTTCCCTCTCAGCAGTACCTTCACTGCATCTCATAAGTTTTGGTAAGTTGTATCCTTCTTTTAATTTATTTCCAAGTATTTTCTTTAACCTACTGATTGTTGTTTTACTTTTCTATGCTGCCTAAAGCAATACCATGAGGTGGTCCAACTTAAGCAATGAGAATTTATTAGCTTACAGTTAGAATCTGGGGAAATGTCCAAATCAAAGCATCATCAAGGCTATACTTTCTTCCCAAAGACTGGCTGCCGATGATCCTTGGCTCCTGTGCCACATGGCAAGGCACTTGGTAGCATCTGCTGAGCTTTTCCTTCTCTTTGTGGTTTCATTGGCTTCAGTTTCTTGGTTCTGTGACTTTTTTTCTTTCTCTCTGTATTCATTCTGTTTTTTAAGAACTCCAGTAATAAGATTAAGACCCATCCTGAATGAGGTGGGTGTGCTGGTTTGAAAGGATGTATGTACCCTAGAAAAGCCATGTTTTAATCCTAATCACATTTTATAAATCCAGCCATTTCTTCTAACCCCTATTCAGTACTGTATGTTTGAATCTGTAATTAGATCATCTCCCTGGAGTTGTGACTCAATCAAGAGTGGTTGTTAGAGCTGGATTAGGTGAAGACATATCCGTTTGGTTGGGTCTTGATTAGTTACTGGAATCCTGTAAGAGAGAACATTTAGAGAAAGCTGGAGATTCTGAGAGAGCAGAATGACGTAGCCATGAGAAGCAGAGAGTCTACCAGCCAGTGACCTTTGGAGATGAAGAAGGAAAATGCCTCCCAGGGAGCTTCCTGAAACAGGAAGCCAGGAGAGAAAGCTAACAGATGATGCTGTGTTCTCTATGTGCCTTTCCAGATGAGAGAGAAACCCTGACCATGCTCACCAGGTGCCTTCTCACTTGAGAGAGAAACCCTGAACTTCATCAACCTTCTTTTTTTTTTTTTTTTAACATGGGCAGGCACCAGGAATCAAACCCGGGTCCTCTGGCATAGCAGGCAAGCGTCCTTGCCTGCTGTGCCACTGTAGCCCACCCTTCATCGACCTTCTTCAACCAAAGTATCTATCTCTGGATACCTTAGATTGGATATTTCTATAGACTTGTTTTAATTGAGACATTTTCTCAGCCTTAGAACTGTAAACTAGTAACTTATTAAATTCCCCTTTTTAAAAGCCATTCCATTCTGGTATATTGCATTCCAGCAGCTAGCAAACTAGAACAGTGGGTCACACCTTAACTAAAGTAGCCCTACTTACAATGGGTTTACACCCACAGGAATGAATTTCATTTAAGAACATGTTTTAACTGGGGTACACAGTGCTTCAAACCACTGCAGTTGTTTAAGAATGTATTTAATTTCTAGATATTTATAAATTTTTCGGTTTTCCTTCTGTTCTTGATTTCTAGCTTCATTCCATTATAGTCAGAGAAGTTACTTTTTAGGATTTCAGTATTTTTTAATTTATTGAGACTTCTAGTGACCTAACATAAGGTTTGTCCTGAAGAATGGTCCATGTACACTTGAAGAAAATTGTATTTCTGAGGTTATTGAGTTCTATATATGTTTGTTAGATCTGCTTGGTTTATAATGTTGTTCATGTCCAATTGCCTTATTTTGATTTTTATGTCTAGATGTTCTATCCAGTTTCGAGCGTGGTGTATTGAAATCTCCAACTATTGCCAAAGAACTGTTTATATTTTCCTTCAAGTCTTTCAATGTTTGCTTTATATATTTTTGGGCCCCTGTTGTTAGGTATTGGCATATTATAAACTATAATTGACCCTTTAATCAATACATAATGCCTTACTTTGTCTCTTGTAACAGTTTTTTTTTAATTTAAAGTATATTTTGCCTGATATTAATGTTAACATATTAGTTTTTTTCCATTGTTCATTTTCAACATGTTTGTATCTTTGGTTCTAAGACAGGTCTGTTGTAAGAAGCATGTATCCATCCTATGAATTTCTGCCCTATGATGGCAGAGTTTAATCTATTACATTTAAAGAAATCACTGAGAAGATACAACTTTCTTCTGCTATTTGGCCAACTGTTTTTTGGAAGTCTTAATTTTTGTCTCTTCTTTTCTTTATGATGGCCATTTTGAATCATTTTTCATTTCCTTTTGTGTAGTTATTTTAGATAATTTCTTTATGGTTACTGTGAGGGTCATATTTAACATCCTATGTCTATACAGTTTAGTTTGGTTTGATACCAATTGGACTTCAGTAGCCTACACATATTCTATTCCTAAATCTCTTCATCCCTCCCTTTTATATTGTTCTTGTCACAAATTGCATTATTATACACTGTCCAATAATAAATGTTCATGCTTTTTTATGCAATTGACTTTTAAGCCATGAAGGAGTAAATGAAAGCATAATAAATAAAAAAGGTAATAATTATATATGCCCATTTAATTATTTAACACAGAGGTCTTTATTCTCTTTCAATTTTTGCTTGTTCAGAAATGTCTTAATTTCTCCCTCATTTTTTATTTATTTTTTTAACTTTTTTTATTAATTAAAAAAAATTAGCAAACAAAACATTTAGAAATCATTCCATTCTACATATATAATCAGTAATTCTTAATATCATCACATAGTTGCATATTCATCATTTCTTAGTACATTTGCATTGATTTAGAAAAAGAGATAAAAAGACAACAGAAAAGGAAATAAAATGATAATAGAGAAAAAAAAACTATACGTACCATACCCCTTACCCCTCCCTTTCATTTACCACTATTTCAAACTGAATTTATTTTAACATTTGTTCCCCCTATTATTTATTTTTATTCCGTATGTTCTATTCTTCTGTTGATATAATAGCTAAAAGGAGCATCAGACATAAGGTTTTCACATTCACAGAGTCTCATTGTGAAAGCCATATCATTGTTCAATCATCATCAAGAAACATGGCTACTGGAACACAGCACTACATTTTCAGGCAATTCCCTCCAGCCTCTCCACTACATCTTGAACAACAAGGTGATATCTACTTAATGCGTAAGAATAACCTCCAGGATAACCTCTCGACTCTGTTTGGAATCTCTCAGCCATTGACACTTTGTCTCATTTTACTCTTCCCCCTTTTGGTCGAGAAGTTTCTCTCAGTCTCTTGATGTTAATTCTCAGCTCATTCTAGGGTTTTTCTCAGTCCTTTGATGCTGAGTCTCAGCTCATTCCAGGATCTTTGTCCCATGTTGCCAGGAAGGTCCACACCCCTGGGAGTCATGTCCCACGCAGAGAGGGGGAGGGTGGTGAGACTGCTCATCATATTGGCTGGAGAGAGAGGCCACATCTGAGCAACAAAAGAGGCTCTCTTGGTCTCCCTCATTTTTTAAAGACAGATTTGCTGGTATATTATTCTTAGATAACTTTTTTTTTCTACTTCAACACTTTTCATATGTTCTCCTACTACCTCTGGCTTCCATGGTTTCTACTGAGAAATCAGTTGCTGCTCTTGTTAAGGATCTTTATATGTGATGTATTTTGTATTGCTTCTCTTGTTGTTTTTAGGATTCTGTCCTTGTACTTCCCATTTGACAGTTTGATTATAATGTGTCTCAGTGTATATCTCTTTGGGTTCCCCCTGCTTGGAATTCATTGAATATTTTGGATTTGTACATTCATATCTCTCATCAGATTTAGGAATTTTGCAGTTTTTATTTCATCTAATATTTTTCCTTTCCCTTTATCTCTCATTTCTCCTTCTGGGACTCCTATGATGTGAATATTGGTTTGCTTGCTGATGTCCCACAAGTTCCTCAGGCTTTGTTCTTTTTTTTCTTCTTTCTTTTGTCTTTCTGCTCCTCAAACTGGAAAGTTTTAATTGTCTTATCTTTAAATTCACTGATCCTCTTTTCTGCTTCTCCAGTCTGCTGTTGAACCTTTCAATTGAATTTTTTATTTCATTTATTTTACTTTTCAGCACCAGAATTTCCATTTGTTTCTTCTTTATAATTTTATCTAATCATTAAAGTTTTCATTTTGTTCATGTATTGTTTTCTCAATTACCTTTAGTTCTTTGTACCTGTTTTCCTTTATTACATTCATCTTATTTAAGAGAACTGATTTAAGATCCTTGATTAGTATTTCCCATGACTGAGCTTCTTCTGGGATAGTTTCTTTCAAATTATTTTATTCCTGTGACTTGTCCATATTTTTCAGTCTCCTTGTGAGTTTTATAATTTTAGTGTTGAGAAATGGACATTCTGAATACTACATTGTGATTACTCTGGAAATCTAGTTCTTCCATTCTGCAATCCACCAAAGGACAAGAAAAAAAAAAAGGAGTGACAAAAGAAAATTAAGGAAAGAAGGAGAGAGAAAAAATAAAAAAGAAAAGAATACTAGCAAAGAGATAGACCCTAACAAGAAAAAAAAAAGATGCACTGCCATTCCAAATTTCTCGATTTATGATCATGTGAAGCTGAAAGCTGCTGCTCTGGAGGTTGAAACCTAGGCCAGCGTCTATGCTCATCCTTTGGGAACCTGCCAAATCAAAAAAAGAAAAAATCAAGAAAGAGAAAAACTATCTAACTAATTGCTACTAGCATCTCTGCTGGGCCCTCAGACTATAAAACAAAAAATCCAACTGAAAACAAGGTACACTGCCTCTTTGTTTCCTAGTAGATGCTGATGTAAGACCAGAAGCTACCTCTGCCAAGAGGACTGAAATCTATTTTGCATGTAAGCTGTACCCTTAGGATCTTCCAGACTAAGAAACATCCATTCACAAAAGAAAGAAAACCACCACTACCAACAAAAAGATTTGGTGGTTTTTTACTTCCCAGTGGATGGTGATATGGGGCTAGATATGGCTACTGCCCAGAGAACCAACACCAAGACTAGAGTCTACCCTGAGCCCTGTGGAGTCTGCCAAACCTAGAAACATCATACACAAAACAGTGAAAAACAGCAAAAAGAAAAAAAAGGTGCATTGGCTTTTTGTGTCCTGATGGATACTGGTGGGAGACAAGAGCCGCTGTTGCCAAGAGGGCAAAACTAAGGCCAGTACCTATACTGGTCTTTCAGAAATTCCTTAGATCCTTTCTGGACCTTAGCTCCAACCCCAACTGTTCTAGTTTGCTAGCTGCAGGAATGCAACACACCAGAGACGGATTGGCTTTTAATAAAAGGGGATTTATTTTGTTAGTTCTTCAGAGGAAAGGCAGCTAACTTTCCACTGAGGTTCTTTCTTATGTGGGAAGGCACAGGATAGTCTCTGCTGGCCTTCTCTCCAGACCCCTGGGTTCCAACAACTTTCCCCGGGGTGATTTCTTTCTGCATCTCCAAAGGCCTGGGCTGAGCTGTGAGTGCTGAGATGAGGAATGCTGAGCTGCTTGGCTGTGCTATGTTGTGCTTTCTCATTTAAGCAATAGCCAATTAAGTCAAACATCATTCATTGCAGCAGGCATGCCTCCTAACCGACTGCAGATGTAAATCAGCAACAGATGAGGTTCACCTACCATTGGCTCATGACCACAGCAACAGAACTAGGTGCCTTCACCTGGCCAAATTGACAACTGAATCTAACTACCACACCAACTTTTGGAGGACAAGGTTTCCTCTTCCTACTGTGGGTCTGAGTAGCCACTTCCAGAATCTGGATTGCTTACACAGCTGTTTCTATAGCTGCTGCCACAGAGCTGAAAAGTGGGAGATGGTCCCTGATTTGCCCTTTCACTTAAAAAAGCTGAACTCTCAGCAATCTCTTAGTTCTCTTTACACTCTGTAGCTACCTCAATATTTTATTCAGGTTATTGGTGTTTTCTTGTTTAGTGAGATTTTTCCAAACATTTTGGACTTATTGGAATCGGCTTTATCATTTCATCAGTTTCTTTGGTTTATAAAAAGATTTGATTTGAAGTTTAAAAACATCTTAAAATACAGTATTTATGAATATATAAATTTCTTTTGAGGAATATTTATTTAAAATATATATAATTTAGACATTTTTTATTTTTAGAAAATCATACATGCTGTTTATTTCAGTTGGTATGTAAATACTCAACTTTTTTGTCAAATCCTTATTATGATAAAAATTGTGTCAAAAAAAGATATATTGTGTCTGGTTATTAAAAAATCTTTAAGTAAATGTTATAGCTTCAAAAATAAATATACATTGCCTTCATGATGTGATATTTAGAATTATTGTATATTTCCAGTTAAAACTACCAGCTGGCTTATTTTTGTGATTTTGGGGGGGTTCAGTTATACAATATTAAGGTAAGATATAAGATTTTAGGAGGCTGTATAAGGGAAGTTATAATCACTACCATATTTTCTGTTTTCTAACACTTTTTTTGTAATGAAAACATGTTTATATACTATATAAGAATTTTCATTAAAAGGTAATAAGGGGACGGGCCATGGTGACTCAGCAGGCAGAGTTCTCGCCTGCCATGCTGGAGACCTGGGTTTGATTCCCGGTGCCTGCCCATACCAAAAAAAAAAAAAAAAAGAGGTAACAAGGGACTTCAAGTAAATCATCTTGAGGCAATATTACCATCATTTTAACATTAGCCTATTTTATCCTTCCTGTTTTTACTAATGATAGATTAAATTTTAAAAAATGTAGCTATATATAACTCAGAATCACACAACAGTAAAAATCATTAGCGTGGCTAGCAGCATTTATTTAGCTGAATGACTGACTCTTAAAATGGTCATCTTATAATCATTACCTATTCCTAACTGATTCTATTTTTTTTTCCCATTACTGATCAAATCACTCTGATTCAATTTTAAAAGGAAGACTGTACATTTGTTAATTACCTTATTTTTTATTTAAAAATAGAATTTGAAATAAATATCAACTATTCTGAGAGCTTATAAACCACCAGTTTAAAACACTGACTTAAGCCAATGAGAATATAGAATTGGATATATAGAATTTTGAAGCCAAATCCTATATAATCTTATTACTTTTCTACCCCGTTTTTTTTGCCCCAGTTTTCTCACTCATTTTTATATTGTGTCGTATTTATATGCTTACTTAATTCCTCTTTGAAATGAGGCAGAGTTCATTGGTAAATGTTTATATTGAAGCGGTTTGTCAATTTCTTAATTTAGGAAGTCTATATTCAAGTCCTAGAAAAATTGGTATTCTAAATAAAGTTGTATTACATGGTATGTTATTACTTGACGTGTTTTAACATGAAATTTTATTGGAAACAGGCTAAAATTAATGTTAGTTAATTAAGAAAATGATTGTTCTAATGTTTTCCAGCTGCTAATAGGTTATGAAAATGGTACTGTAGTACTGTGGGATTTGAAATCTAAAAGAGCAGAACTGAGAGTTTATTATGATGAGGTAAGTGATTTCTACTGAAATATTTGAAAAACGGTCTTGTAACTATGTACCTTTAAGCTTTGTAATTTTCCAATATTTTTATTATTGGATAACTGCCTGATTCTGACCCAGTGCCTCACACTATCTTTTGGTATTTGCACACATTCCAACTCTGGATTATTCTTCTGAATGGAAATTCCATCTAAACTACTTATTTCTGGGCCCTCCTTGGAATCTTATATACTTTGATGCCTTCACCTATGCTGTAAGCTCTACTTTGTTTCAACTTCTTTTCCTTTCTCTAGTTACTGTGCTATGCCTTGCCTCACTGTACTTATTTATTATCTCTAAAGACACTATTACATACTTTCCTTAGGAAATTTTGTTTTCTGGGGCAGAAAGGTTAAATGGTCAGTTTGAAAGCCTTACCTTTTAATATTTGTCTTCTTAGACAAATAAGAGATATTTTTATTTGTCTAATAAACAGATATTTTATAAATGGTAATTGCCACTAATAAATGAATCAGATTATTTTTCACCAATCATGAACAAATTACCTATGATTGATGAAAAATAATCTGGCAAGTGATGTCATATAATTATGTTGTTTAGGATGAATTTATAAGGCATTTGAATCTCAGGGAAAAAATAGTTAATAAGGAGTTAAGCCAGGATTGTCCTTTTCATAAGTATATAATGTATAAGGATGGAGACTAGAGATTGCTCTTTCTCTCAGGACTAGCATTTGTTTAAGAGTCCAAATATCATCTGAGTATTTTGTCATGTGGGAATAGAGTAGAACATCTAAAAATCCAGAGAACAATACTAAATCAACAGGTTTTCCTATAGCCTCCAACCTGAGAAAGTGAGCAAGTTTGCAATGAAATGTTTAAGTAAGGACTAATAATGTTTTAAGTTATTAGAATATCACATTATCTACTTTATACTTAGAAATTATTTTAAATATTGATTTGTATGATATATAGTATGTATATATTTATCATCTATTTACTTTTGTCCTATCATTTTAATTGAAATAATTATTTACTTCATTTTACTGCCAAAACTTTCAAACTTTCCTCAGCACTTTACTTCTTATATCTAGAAACCACTCCAAACACTTTTCTGAGATAATTTCTTATAATTGCCAGTGTTATCCTCATTATTCTACACGGTGACACTTTTATAGTCTTTAAGTTCCTCACTTATCTGCAGCTCTGCATCTGCCCTTCTTTCTTCAAATGTGTCCTTTCCTTGTCTTTTTTTTCTACCATCTTGTTCATCCCTTCTTTCTCCATTACTGATTCTTTTCTTAGCTCTCCTTTAAATTATAGATACTCTTCAGGGTTGTGTTTTCACCAAAATCACATGTATGTTCATAATCCCCTCCCATCATTTCAAACATTCCTTTATACTAATAAATTTTAAATTTATATATCTCTAACCCTTACCTCTCTCCTGAGCTCTAGATCCAAATATCTAACAGCCTTTTAAATAAGTCTAGTTAAATGTCCCATTAGCACTTAATTCATTTTTGAAGATTGGAACCTCCTTTTATGTTCTCTCTTTCAAGTTTTAAGTTTTGATTAATAATTTAGTTTACATTTCTCAGAATCATATTTGACTCTTCTTCATATATCATATTCAATCAGTTTTCATTATTTTTTATTGCCTTTATATTGTTTCCCTCTCCTCTCTTTTTTTCATTCCCATTTCCAGTGTCCTATTTTAGGTTGTAATCTTTTGTCTGGAAAGTATAAGTACCACTTAATTAGTTACTTTTCCTCTGATGTCTTAGCTTTCAATATTCTTCACTACTAAGATTATTGTTTTAGAATGTAGTCACATCATGTAATTCTCCCCCTTAGATTCTTTGAGTGACTCCCAGTTGCCAACAGTACAAAGTCCATATTCCTTGATAAAGAATTTAAGACCCTAGTTCTTTTCTTTGAAATTCAGTTTACTACATACTTTCACACACTCCCTGTATTTCAGATATTTTAAACATTATCTCCTAAACACAACACTTTTTTTTCCCACTCCCAAGCCTTTATTCCTGCTAATTTCTTATCATAAGCACCCTTCTTTTTTCTTCTGTATATCAAAAAAATATCTTTAACCATTTTAAAGCTATTTAGACTATCAGACTAGCCCTATGATGAATAGCCATTGATGGACTGGGAGTTTTGTCTTATGAATTAGAGATTATTTCAGAAATAACTATATGAATTTTTTATTTCCACATTCATTGTGAAACTTTTGTTCATCATATCAGCACTCTTTAAATACTCTTTCACAGAGAAGTCCCCCAGAGTTTGGCATAAGGAAAATCTTCTATCTTTAAACATTTTTTCTTAAATTAGTCGTATATGTTTTTTTTCAGTGAACCTGTTCAGTTCTTTTTTAAAGTAAATGAGTAGGACATAATCAAATAGAAATTGAGTATTTATCCATCAAATCATATCAAATGTTAACTCTGTCAACTTTTGAAATGTACTAGTAGACGTCCTCTTCTATAATAGCAAATTAGTTTTACATACTTACTCTTCAGTACAATATTTATACTTCTTTTATACTACATACTTATTTGGCTTTATATTATAGCCATTATTTATATATGTGCTTTATCCTGTAGGCAGATAAATAAATTAAATTCGATGGGATTGGGGACTTTTTCTCTGCCCCTCTCCTATATTGGTGGCAAAGAAGTTTGGGAGAATTTGGTAAATTGACTGGGGTTCATCAGGCATGAAGAAGTGACATTTTCCTTAAACCACCTATGGAAGGGAGAAGAAATAAGCAGAAGAGAAGAAAAGAAGAGTTTATCTTTCTTCTAACTGCCCCTGATGGACCCTGGCACAAATTAAGTTTTTGCCCAGTAATAGAGGCCAGGGTAAGAGAAAACACAAGCTTCCAGGATTTCATGTTGCTTTTTCCATTAAATCAAATCTTATTTACCTTTTGATACACAACTCATATCCTATTTCCTTTATGATATCTTTAATGATTATTCTAGCGATCAGTTTTCTACAACTTTAATAATACTTACCGTTTGACATTTAGTTATATATTTTATTTATATCAGTCTTCTCTCTCACTGATTTTTAAGTTCCTTTAAACAAAGGATCACATTGTGTATATCTGGCCAGTTTTTATGTCTTGCTAGAACTTCAGTCACGTTGCCCAAATTCCAAATAGTTGATTAATTAAGAAAGAATACAAAGGGGGGGGCAGATATAGATGATGACATTAATTACTTATTCAATAGCTATTTATTTCTTACCTACTTTTTGCAAGATACTTTGTTAGCACAAGTTTTGGGGCAATGGGATAATTATTTTAGAATCTCATCCACAACTAAACAGTAAGCTTGAAAATATTAAAAATATGAAACCCTTTTTGCTTTAAATTGATTTAAATTCTATATGTTAGCAGTAATATAGTATTATGATTTAAAACATGGGTTTTGTAGCTAGACTTTGCTTTGAGTTACATGAGTAGAGCAAATTTATCAATCTCTGTAAGCCTATTTCACCATGTGTAAATTGGAAAAACTAATACCTATTTTATAGGAGCAAATTATATAATAGACACACTGTGCTTACCAGAAGTTCTGGCATTATATTAAGCCCTCAGTAGCTCTTATTTGAAAGGTTTTCTTAAATTAGCTACTTTAAGTGGAAATAATCACAAGAAATCATCTTCTGATAACCTTGCCTTTATCTCTATGTAAAGAATTTTTCAAAGAAGCACCATAGTATACAGGAAAGGCATAAGATTTACAACCAACAGTCCTGTATTCAAAGTTCTGGTTCCTCTATTACTTATAGGTGATATTAGTAACTTTTCTTTTATCTCAGGAGATGACTTTTATACCCTTTTATGAACCAATGGAGGATTGAAGCCTAAAATAGTCTAATGATCTGGGTTAGAAAAAGCACATCACATATTTCTTAAGTGTTATTACTATCGTAATTTTCTGTCAGGATATTTTTCTTTTGGACTATGGAATGATGTAATGTATCTCCTTTTTTCCCTTTACTTACTTTTGTTATTTTATTAGGCTATTCATTCAATTGATTGGCATCATGAGGGCAAACAGTTCATGTGCAGCCATTCAGATGGTAGCTTGACTTTATGGAACCTGAAAAGTCCAAGTCGCCCTTTCCAGACCACAATTCCACATGGTAAGATGTATGCTTTCAAAAGAAATAAACATTGAGATATAATGCCTTGAATTGAAGTAGGAGAGGTCGTATCAGTGTGTTTAGTAGACACAGGTGATAGGATGTGGCTTCTGGTTCTAAATACATCTTTATACCTCTTTCAGACCTCCACATTATGCCTCCAGATTTCTAGTTTCCTTCTTCCTGCCCATCTGCTTTACCACGGTATAAGCTATACTTACTATATAGAGGCCTTCCCACCAAAAGTGGGTAATGGAAGGTTGAGGTATCTGAAACCAAATATAAATATGAAATTTGATCAGTTTTAAGAGTTGAGGAACAAATGAGATAATGGCACTATATAGATCTCACTTTCATACTTAATTCCTATGCTATCTTACAGGCTGTTTTGTTTTCTACATTTGCCTATTTATTTTCATTTCTGCATTTGATTCCACTAAATTATGAGACATGTGGGGGTTTTAGGTTGTATTTATTATCTTCCGCATTAAAAAAGGGAGTTTTAAGATTTATGCAGAACCTGTCTACTATACTGGAAAGAAAAAAAAATTAAATTTTATGAATATATATAATTCAGATGCCATATTATTCAAAGAGTATTGATGATGTGCTGAGTTCCATGTTTACCTAACACCATAGGTTGTCAGAATAGAGAAGTCAAAACAACAGTTAATCAAATGCGTTATATTTCATAATTTCTGAGCATTTGTTATAATGTCACTTTTAGAAAATAGTGGTATATTTTATATATGGATGATCTATAGATCTACATAGTTTTTTACAATCATACTAGCTCATGTTGTGAGCTTTTTTCTTTTATCATATTTAGATTTTTTCATCTGCAAATGATTAAATTATTATAACATTTAACCTAAATATTTTACTTGGAAGTTACTTTATATTCAGGTGCTTGCATAGAGATGCTTTATTTAGAAATTGCCATTATGGAAACCCGGATAGATAATCGTTATATATGTCATTCAGTAATAACTATTTGTCTTTGCCTCTATGGTAGTTCTCCCTCCCAAAAAGTCACCCTAGGCCTATGTCTTTTATATACAAAAGTTTAATATAATTTATTTATGATTTTTCTATTTACTTTTATTCTTCTTAAAAATCAACTTCTATGGAAGTACTTTTTTTACTTGATTGGATTTTTAGTAATTTACATACGTGCTATGCCATATCCGTATTTGCTTTTATCAGTTTGGATTATTTTCTGCAATTCTGTCTTCCTATTGAAAGAGATAAAGTTCTGTTAATAGGTTGTTGAGAACATCAGCATCTGTGTCTCTCATAGCCACACATCAGATTAAATTCTGGATGCCTCACCATGACATAATCCAATACCAGTGATTTTGATCACAGGGGCATCCATTGTCATGAAAACTCCATTCTTTCAGTTTTTTTAATCCCCGTCTTCTTAAGTTGGACAATGAAATAGTTTTCTAGTTTTTTTCTTTTCTAACTTAACATTTTTCTCTAAGTATCACTTTAGCTGTATCCGTTAAGTTTTGATACGTAATATTTTATTAATTTTCAGTTTGAGGCATTTTCTAATTCTTGATTTTTCTCTTGACCTATGAGTGACTTAGACATGTTTTTTGGATTTCCAAACGTGCTTTTTATTATGCTTTAAATTAATTGTAGCTAGAGAATGTGGCATGATACTAGTTGTATAAAATTTACTTCAGTAAAAGTCACCTTTCTTTATACATAGTACTGAGTCAATTACCATAAAGTTCCAAGTATACTTGGGAAGAATGTTTATTTCCTAATTGCATAAAACTCAAACTTGAAATTGTTTTTCACATTGTGCTGTTCAAATCTTTGCTAAGTTTCTATTTGATTTTTCAGTTAAGATAGAGGTAAATTAAAATCTCTTATTATGATGGATTATTCCTTGTAATTCTGTTCATTTCTGCTTTATATACTTTAACTATCAAATAGCTCAAGGTGGTTGGTAATGGTAATCAGATCCTCTCTAATTTTACTGTTATTTTCTGGTGCTTTCAATTGATGAGAGAGTAGTATTAAAATGCTTTCCCTCAATTGTAGAGTTGTCTATTTCTTTCTTGAGTTCTGTTAATTTTTGCATAATGTATTCTGAAGTACTATAATTAGGTATGCACACATTTGTGATTGTTATTCTTCTTGATAAGTTGACCCTTTGATTACTAAGAGATGATCAACTTTATTTCTGGTAATACTCTTGTCTTGAAGTGTATTTTATCTAATGTTAATATTTTCACTCTAGCCTTCTTTTACTTACAGTTTTCGTGGCATAAGCTTCTACATCCATTTACTGTCAATCTATCTGTGTCTTTATATATAAAACATGTCTGTTTTAGAGAGCATATAATTCAGTCTTCTATCTTTTAGTTGAACTTGTTTAGTCCCTTAATAGTAAATGTCCTTATTAATAAGGTTGGATTTAGGTCTACCCCCCATTTATTATGTGTTTTCTATTCATCACATAATTTTTTGCTCCCCTTCCCCCCACACACACCTTTTGAAGTATTGGGTTAGTTTTATAAGAATGATTTACACATTGACTCTTTAACTTTACTTTTTTTTTTTTTTGCATGGATAGGCACCAGGAATCGAACCCAGTTCTCTGGCATGGCAGGTGAGAACTCTACCTGCTAAGCCACTGTGGCCTGCCTTGCACTTCACATATTTTAATGGGTTTTTCTAGGGATTACAATATACTTCCTTAATGTTACCCAGTCTTTTAGAAGAAACACTGTAGCACTTCACCTAAAATGTAAAATCTTGAGTATAGGTCTATTTGCCTTCACTGTCTTTCATGCTATATTTACATAATTTACATCTACATACATTATAGATCTCAAAAGACAATGTTCTCATTTTCGCTCTAAAGAATAATAATTATTTTTAGGAGGAAAAATAATGTTTAGTATGTTCTCTGATATTTATAATTTTCTATGCTCTCTGTTCCTGAAGAGGGAAGAATATCATTTAGCATTTCTTGTGATGCAGATCTGGTGGAAGTGAATTCTTTCAGCTTTCCTTTATCTAAAAATTACCTTTTTGTTTTCATTCTTGAAGGCTGTTTTAGGATTCTAGTTTGACAGGGGAGGATTTTGTTGTTTTTTTAAAGTGCTAAGCACTTCTCTGTCTCTGGATTCCTCAGTTTCTGAATGACAAATCTGTGGATATTTAGTTTTGGTACCTCTGTATATAAGGTCTCATTTTTCTCTGATATTTTCAAATTTTTCTCTCCACTTTAAAATTTTTAACAACTCGACTATCTTATGCCTAGGTTTAGTTTCTTTTAGTTTATCCTGCTCTAGGATTCTATTCACCTTTTAAATTTATGAATTTATAAATTTTTCAGAATTTGGGAAGTTCTCAGGCACTATTTCTTCAAATATTTTTTTCTGTTTCAGTCTATCTCTTTTCTCCCTTTCTAGGACAACAGTTTCCCATTTGTTAGAATTTTTGTTATAGTCCCACATGCTTCTGATCCTGTTTTTTTGTTAATAATTTTTCTTTCTGATTTTCAAATAAGTAATTCTTGTTAATCTATCATCAATTTCACTGATCCTTTCCTCTCTCATCTCCATATTGCTATTGCTATTAAGCTATTTCAGACATATTTTCCATTGATATTAAACCCATAATTTATTTCAGACATATTTTCCATTATTTTTTAATACTTTCTATTTCTGCTGAGATTTTCTCTTTTCATTAAGAGTGCATTTTTCTTTACCTCTTCAAACATAGTTTTAATAGCTATAGTTAAATCCTTGTGTGATAATACCAACATCTTGTTTATCTCATAGAGTTGGCCTCCATTTGTAAAAATGGCTTATTATTTAACTGCTCTTTTTTCGTATGACTAGCAACTTGGATTGTATCATGCATATTGTGGATGTTATGCTGTGTATCCTATAGAATATATTTTATAGGGTCTTTTTGTCTCCCTATTCTTCCCTAGCTGTGTGTTTCCTAAACTGGGGAACCCAATCTAGAAGTACTGCATTATTTTTGGAGAAATTAGAATTTTCTGTACTGGCCTGGAGCTTAGGATCACTGACAGTGGGGGGATAAGAGGGAAATGGCCACAGCTAATGAGGGTAGATCAGTACCAGTTTCATCTACAATATGACTATGCTGGTGTTATCTTGTCGTTGCTGGTTTCTGCTGATGTTGGAGACATTGATTTTCTTTTCAAGGTAAATCATAATGGTTTTAAATATGTATTCTTCAGCCACAATGCCCTCAGCTGAACACACATATATACACATCCATATGTGTCCACATGTGCGTACACACATACATGCACACCACAACACATATTTACAGGCATTATCTTAAACCAAATCCTATCAAAGTATGTAATAGTAAAATGGTTCTCTCCCATTACACAGAAACAGGGCATGGATATCTATAATCACCACTGTTACCTAACATTTTCCTGAAATACTAGTCAATTACTCTTGAAAAAAAAATATTTAAACATTTAGAAAAAGAATTTCAAATTCTTTCTTTTCAGTAATGCAATTTCACTTCAAAAAAACAAAAACTACTAGGAAAACTATTAAGAATGACTAGAGAATTCTGGATGCAAAACAAAATATAATGGATGTATAGAAGCATTCTAAAAAACACTAACAAAAATACCAGAGATAAACCTTAAAATAAATGTGAAGTATTAGTTCTACTATGGGAAAAAAATAAGGCTTGAACAAATGAAAAATATACCCTATGCTTGAATAGGTAGGTTGTATACTGTAATGATGTTAATTTTCCACATATTTATCCATATATTTAATTAGTTGCTAAATTCTAGTTTGTAAGCTCTCAGAATGTGATATATGAGAAATGGAGCAGCTTTTAAAAGGGGAAACTTATTAAGTTGCAAGTTTATAGTTCTAAGGCTGTAAAAATGTCCAAATTAAGGCATTCAGAGAAAGATACCTTGGTTCAAGAAGGCCGATGATGTTTAGGGTTTCTCTCTCAGCTGCAAAGGCACATGGTGATGTCTGCTAGCTTTCTCTCCAGGCTTCTTCATTGGCTTCTCCAGGGGTGTTTTCTCTCTTCATATCCAACGGTCTCTGGCTCTCTTAGCTCTGGTGGCTCTAAAGCTTTTTCCAAAATGGTTCCCCCTTAAAGGACTGCTTAAAGGTTGCTTAAAGTAAGCAACCCCCTCTTGAATGGGTGAAATAAATCTCCATGGAAACTATCTAATCAAAAGCTACCACCCACAACTGAATGGATCACGTCTCCCTTGGAAACAATCAAAAAGAGATCCCACCCAGCAATATTGAATAAGGATTAAATAACATGACTTTTCTGGGGTACATAATAGCTTCAAACTGGCAGTTGCCAAGGAAAATAATAACAGGGTTTTTATTAGATAAGCTAATATATAGCAAAAATAAACAAGAAAATAGGAATATTATTTAAACATGAATAATGAACTTCAATTAAAAGCAGTTTGGAAAGTTAGATTCCCTAAACAATTACTACAGAAAAAAAAAATACTAAATGAATAAGGTTTTATCTTTTAAATGTTAGTAAACAGACAAGCACAAAAAAATAAGGGATCTAAAGAGCCTAAAAGAGCGTTTTAAACTAGGAACTGTGGGAGATAAGCAGGGTGAAAAGATGGATTTTGTTTTGCAGGTTTCTGCTAGACGTTGGAGAATTTAAACTTTTTAAAATAAAATACCTTTATTGGGTTGGGACAAGATGATGGTGTAGTGAGGTATAGAATTAGTTAGTCCTCTAAAGCAGCGAGTAATTAGCCAGGAACATCCATGTCTGGGCATACATCATACACCAGTCTGGAATGGGTGGTAGGTCCGAGATCACTGCACAAAAGAATAAGTAAAAGTTTCCAAACTGCAGAGGCTGGTGACCCTCCCCCACTGGCACTAGAGGCCAATTTGGACTCTCTCCCTGGTGGGAGACAAAAAACCCCTTTTCTAGGAGCAAGAAATGGTACTCAATCTATCTCCAATTGTGGTTTTAATGAACAAATTTGGACTGCTAAGTACAAGCTCTGAACACAGATAAACCCAGAGAAAGCATGAAAAGTAACCATGAAATCACTCCTGGCAAATAGGAGACAGGGCTGAGAGGAAGGGGGTGGCAGAGAAAGGTAGCTTTTGGAGTTGGCCAAGCTCAGAATTCTGGAAAAGAGCTGCACTCCAATAAAAGCAGGCACATAAAATAAAGCTGGGTACCATCTTCAGCTCTTGGCTGGCCAACCTTGGGGGCTAGGGAGACTGGCTCTGAAAAAGGATTTTCTTTTTCTCTCTTTTTTAAAAGTATTCTGAGTAGTTCATTAGAGAAAGCCTCAGCCATTTCAAAAGAAAGCCTCAGCCATTTCAGTTGTCAGTGCTGACCCAGGCAAGGGCAGAGTACTTCTGAGAGACAAAGTAACAAGTAAAGTGAAGGAGATGATTCCCTAAAGGGTGTGTCTTCCCCAAGGAAAGGGGTAGAGGCAGCTCAAATGGCTGCTCTCCTGGAAAGAGTTCAGACCCCAGGGGCTGGGAATCAGAAAAGCTTGCCTTCTACCTCAGCCTCTTAACTCAATCATTCCCCTAGCAGGTTGAGAATTAAAGGTTCACACCACTTTATGCCAGTGGGGAGCTGTGGGCTGACACACACCACTTGCTGGGCAGGATAAGAAAAGCACAGAGTCTAGAGTCTCCACAACAAAGTCAGACAACCCTCTGGGTCTCATCCTCAAAGAAACTGTCCTTTGAAATGGGGGAGAGTTTAAAATATTTTCAGAGCAATAAACATTGAGAGAGTTTGTGACAAGAGACCTCTACTAAAAATGAAGGGAGCACTACAGGCACATAGGAAAAGACAGGAGAGAAATGTTTGGAGAAGAGTGTAGAAATAAATACTATCAGTTAGGGCAAAAAGAGAGAAAAATAGTAAGATATGATATTTCAGAATATAGTCATAATGCATGCAGAAATGTAGATGAATCATGACGACACTATGTTGAGTGAAATTGGCCAGAAACAAAAGGACAAAAAATATATTGTCTTACTAATATGAACTAACATTAATGAGTGAACTTTGGGAGTTAAAGTTGAGAACACAGGTTATCAGGAGATAGAAAGAGGGTAGAGATTGAGCATTTGATGCTGAGGAGTATAGAATTTTCAACAGGATTCATTGTAAAGATCCAGAAATGGATAGCACAGAATTGTAAGTGCACTGAACAAATCTGAGGGTGAGTATGGTTGAAAGAATAAGAGTAGGGGCATATATAACATCAGAAAGAAAGATAGAAGATAAAGACTGGGACTGTATGACTTAGTAAAACCTAGAGTGGACAATGATGGTAATTAATTGTGCAAAAATAAGAATGTTTTTACTTGAGGGAGAACAAATAAATGTCAGCAGTGTGAGATGTTGAAAGTGAGATGGTATATGGAAAAAGTACAATCAATGCAAGCTAGGGTCAATAGTTCATAGTATTATACTGTGCTTCCAATAAGTGTAACAAAGGCAATATACCAAGACTAAATGTCAATAACAGGGAGATGTAGGGAGGGGTTATGGGATTCCTGTTGTTGTTTCTCCTGTTTATTTTATTTCATTTTTAGGAGATGTTTATTCTTCATTTCTTCTCTCTTCTTTTTTCTTTGTGGAAGAAATAGAAATGTCTTCTATATGATTGTGGTGGCAAATGCATAAATCTGTAATTATACCGGGAACTGTTGGTTGTTTACATAGGATGGATGGTATGTTACATGAAAAAAAATCTTTAAAATTAAACAGTAAGATACAAGTGCTGGAGAAAATATATATAGAAAGATGCACCTACTCACTTTGGGTAGGGAAGTAGAATGATGCGGCCCCTCTGGGGGGCCGTGTGGTAGTTCCACAAGAGGCTAAGTGTAGGGTTGCCATATGTTCCTGTAACCCCATTCATTGTTAGGAATATACTTGGAAGAACTGATAACAGGTACATGAATGGACATTTGAATACTGGCATTTATGGTGGCAGTATTCATGATTTGCAATGGATGGAGGTAGCCTATGGATGCATTGCTTGATAAATGGAAGGGTGGACTGTGTTGTATTCACACAGTAGAATATTGAGTGGATGCATGAAGAAATGAAATTGTGAGCTATGCAAGTAGGTGAATGAATCTTGAGGACAGTGTGTCTAGTGAAATAAACCAGGAATGAAAAGACAGATATCATGCTGCCTCATGAATATGGACTAACTACAATATGTAAACTCTGAGAATTGAATTTGAAAGCATAAGTTATCAAGGTAAAGGCTTATTGTAAACTTTCCTAGATTGTAAAATTTTAGCAATTTAGTCATATCTATTCCTAAGTTGCAACTGTTATTTCTATATTCTGAGATGCTAAGCTCTTTGTGTATAATCTGATCATTCTCTGGAACTTCGGGTATCTGTGTGACACTAAGACTCAGAGATAGAGTTCTAAGCAGCTGTGAAAGTTAGCAGTGTCACATACAGCTGTTGTTAAAAAAAAAAACTGAAAAATTGACCAGACTTCAATTAGAGATGAATACAGCTGATATGGTTAACATTAAGTTAAATCAGACTAAAGGGTAAAGGATGATACTGACTGTATTTTAAAACTTCAGCTTCTGTGTGAGGCCAAAGGAAGAGATATTTGTTTGGTGCAAAATGTATATTTTCTGTAGCACATCATCTAATTTAACTTGTGTGGTTGGTTTATTCAAACATCATAATTACATGGAAACTTGTAGAGGAAGTAAGATCTTGTTGGTTTGTACAGTTTAGTATGGTGTCCTGATACAACCCAGAGTAATCTTGACAGAAGATAAAAGAGTATTTGCAAAGTCCATTTGAGGTACTGGAAGAAAATGTGGAAATATTGAACTTCCACACCTGGGGAACACCTGATATTCTCACAATCATTGGAGACTAACAATTTAGTAAGCCAAGCCCTTGATCTTGGAATTTATACCTGCAAAGGAGAAGCTAAGACTACTTATAGTTATACCTTAGAATCACCCCTGTAGAACCTCATTTGTTGCTTAGATGTGGCCTCTCTCTCTAAGCCAACTCTGCATGTAAGCTCACTGCCTTCCCCACTATATGAGACATGACTCCCAGGGGTGTAAATCTCCCAGCAATGTGGGACCTGACTCCTGGGTATGAGCCTGGCCCTGGTATCATAGGGTGGAGAAAGACTTCTTGACCAAAAAGGAGAAGAGAAATGAAACAAAATTTCAGTGGCTGATAGATTTCAAACAGAGTCAAGAAGTCATTCTGGAGGTTATTCTTATGCATTATATAGATATCCCTTTCCAGTTTTGGGTATGTTGGGTAGTTATAGGGAAATGTCTGAAACCATTGAACTGTATTCCAGTAGCCTTGATTCTTGAAGACAACTGTATAACTATATAGCTTTTACAGTGGGACTGTGTGTTTTGGTTTGCTAAAGCTGATGGAATGCAGTATGTGAGAAGTGGATTGGTGTTTTCCAAGGGGATTAATTAAGTTACAGATTTGCAATCCTCAGGCCATGCAAAAGTCTGAATTAAGGCATCCAGAGAAAGATACCTTGACTCTGACGAAATGCCGATGGTGTCTGGGGTTTCTCTAGCAGCTTTGAAGACACATGGCGACATCTGCTGTCCTTCTCTCCTGGCTTTGGGTTTCAACCAGCTCTTTCAGCTCCTATTTCCTCTGGCTTTCTCTTTAAGCATCTGTGGTTCCTCACTTAGTTTCTCTGGTGCAGACTCTGGGCTTCATCTCTTAGCATCTCTGAATATCTGTCAGTTGGTTTCATCTCTCTGCTCTCTGTGTCAGCTCTGAGCTTTCTTTTGTTTTCTGCCTTTTATTCTCTTCATATAGGGCTCCATTAAAAGAAGTAAGACCCACCTCATATTGAGTGGTTCACATCTCAAAGGAAACAACCCAATCAAAAGGTCCAACCCATAATTGGGTGGTTCACATCTCTAAGGAAACATCATCAAAAGTCCCACCCATAATTGGGTGTGTCATATCTCCAAGGAAACAACCTTGTCAAGAGGTCCCACCCAACAGTAGGTCTGCCCTCACAAGATTGGATGAGAAGAACATGGCTTTTCTGGGGTGCATAGCAGTTTCAAACCAGTAAACCATGTGATTGTGAAAACCTTATGACTGACACTCCCTTTATCCAGTATATGGACATATGAGTAAGAAAATAAAGACAATAAATAAATAAATAATAGGGGGTAGGGTATGGAATATTTTGGGTGTTCCTTTTTGCCTTTATTTTTATTGTTATTTTTATTGTTTATGGAATAATGAAAATGTTCAAAAATCTATTGTGATGATGAATGTACAACTATATGGTGATACTATGAAACATTGGGTGTATATTTTTGATGATTATATGGTATGTGAATATATCTCATAAAATTGCATTTAAGAAAACAAAAAAAAGATATTGATATTTTTGTCATATCCATATGGTTCACCTATTGAAAATAACAATTCATTGGTTTTTAGTATATTCAAAGTACTACAACCATCAACACAATCTATTTTAGAATGTTTTTGTTGCCAGAAAGAAAACCCAAACCCATTAGCAGTTCCTCCCTATCTCCACTGCTCTATGCCTAGAAACCACTAATCTTTCTTCTGTCTCTATAGATTTTCCACTTCTAGAAGTTTCATATAAATGGAATTATATAATATGTGGCCATCTGTGACTTCTTTCACTTAACATAATATTTTCAAGGTTAATCCATGATGTGTCATGTATCAATACTCCATTCCTTTTTCTTGTCAAATGATATTCCATTATATGGATATATCAAATTTTATGTATCTATTCATCAGTTGATGGACATTTTGGCTATTATGAATAATGCTGTTATGAACAATTGCATACAAGTTTTTATGTGGACATGTTTCCATTTCTCTTGTGCTCCAAAGAAGCTGCACTATTTTATATTCTCACAAATAATGTATTCAGTCTCTAATTTCTCCACATTCTTGCCAACAGTAGTTATTATCTATGTGTTTTTATTATAACTATCCTAATGGATGTGCAGTGTTATCTCATTGTGGTTTTGATTGATATGTCCTTAATGAATAATGATGTCAGGTGCTTTTTTGCCCATTTGTGTATCTTGTTTGGAGAAATGTCTAATACGATCCATTTCTGACTTAGAAATTGGGTTATCGTTTTATTGTTGAGTTGTAAGTGTTCTTTATGTATTCTGGATACAAGTCCCCTATTATATATATTATTTATAAATATCTTTTCCATCCTATAGGTTATCTCTTCTTTTTTATGGTGTCCTTTCAAGCACAACAATTTTAAATTTTTCATAAAGATTGATTTGTCAATATTTTGTTTTGCTGCTTGTGCTTTTGATGTAGTATAGATGTAGTAAGAAATCATTGACTGAATCAAGGTCACAAATATTTACTCCTATGTTTTACTCTAAGAGTTATGATACATCTTGAGTAAATTTTTTTTATGGTGTGAGGAAGGAATCTAGCCTCATTTATTTGCCTGCGTATATTCTATTGTCCCAGGACAATTTGTTGAAAAGACTACTTTTCCCCCATTGAAATGTATTAGAAGAATTATGGCAAATTAATTGATAAAAATGTAAGGTTTATTTCTGGATTCTCAATTGTATTTTATTGATTGGTATGTCTGTCTGTATGCTAGTACCACCCTGGCTTACCACTATAAATTTGCAGTAAGTTTTGAAATTGGGAAGTAAGAGTTCTCCAACAGCAAACTTGAACTTCTGCTCTGACAACTGTATGAGGAGGGGTGGAAGGGAATAGATAAAGCCTAGAGTCTTACTTTTTTACATAGGAAAACCCTGCATAAAATTGATACCCAACATAGTTGTACAGTTAATGCAACTGGTTATATTTTAAAAGAAAAAAGAACTTGACAAAGGCATGAAAACTTGATTGCTTGTTTCAAACCTGGTGCCAGGCAAGAAGGTAAAATGAAAAGCAATCTGAAATCCCCCAATCAAAAGCTTACCCTTATACAAATTTACACTACAAATTTATACTACCTGTTCTCAGAAAGAATATTTAATTTTATTAATGTATTCAAGCTTAGAAATGTTAGGCTGTAAGAAATATTTTGTAATTGTATAGATATTCTTTGTGCCTGATAATGCTTATTGTTTAAAACTTATTTTGCCTAATAATATGGCTGTCCTTGCTTTCCTTTGCTAGTGCTTCTCTGATACATTTTTTCATTCTTTTTCCCCCTCACTTTCCATGTCTTTAAGCATTATGTTTGTCTGTTTAGATAGAATTTAGCCGAGTTTTTAAATCTAATCTAGTAAACTGTCTCTTAACTGGTGAGCTTAATATATTTAAATTATTTTCCTTTGTTCCTAGTTTTGAAGTTCCTTTAGTTCAAATTATCTTAGCTTTAGTTCATCTCCAGATGTCTCCATTTGACCCTCATTCTTTTTCCTATCTCTTGCCTTTCTGTGCTGCCTTCTGGATAACATGTTTTTCAGATATACCATCCTTCATTAATTTTTTTTGAACTCTGTGTATTCTTTTGTTTAATTCATCAAATGATTTTTTAAAATTTCCATAATCACAATTTTGGTTTCTGAAGTTGTTTTTTTTTACAGCTCAGAATGTTGTAAAGTCTCCTAATTATCTGCTTAGCATTGGTCTTTGTGATTATATCCTTCATTTCTTTAAATATTACATGTATATAGCACTTCTGTATTCTACATCTGGCTATTCTAATATATGTATGTCCTTAAAGAGGTATAAAACTGTTTATTGTTTCTGTTAAGCATCAACTCCCCATTTTCTAACCCCGATCTATTTCCTGGCATTCTAGATTCTAATATGAGTTTGCTTATCATAATTAGTTCATATCAGTGAGATCATAAAATATTTGTCCTTTTGTTTCTGACTTCTTTTACTGAACATAACATCCTCAAGGTTCATCCATGTTTTCTCAGGCATAAGGACATCATTCCTTTTTACATTTGGAATATATTCCATTATTTGGGTATCCCACATTTTGTTTATCTAGTAGTCACTTAATAGACACTTGAGTTGCTTCCATCTCTTGGCATTTGTGAATAAGACCACAGTGTCACTAGTGTGTAAATAACTGTTCAAATCCCTGTTTTCAGTTTTTTCCGTATCTACTTAGTAGTGGGGTTGCCAGATCCTATGGTAATTCTATACATGGCTTCCTGAGGAAGTCCCAAATTGTCTTCCACAGCAGCTGCACCATTTTGCATTCCCACCAGCAATGAATGAGTATTCTTATTCCCCCACAACCTCTCCAACACTTGTAATTTGCTGGGTTTTTTTAATAGTGATCATTGTAGTGGTTGTGAAGTGATATCTCATGGAGGTTTTGATTTGAATTTCCCTATTAGCTAATGACGTTCAGCATCTTTTATGTGCTTTTTAGCAATTTGTATTTCCTCTCTGGAGACTATCAATTTAACTCTTTTGTCCATATTTAAATTGGATTGTTTGTCCTTTTATTGTTGAGCTGTAGGGTTTTTTCTAATACATTTGGATTTTAAACCCTATTGGAAAAGTGGTTTCCAAATGTTTTCTCCCATTAGGTAGGTTATCTTTTTACTTTCTTGACAAAGTTCTTTGATGCACAAAAGTTTTTAATTTTGAGGAAGTCCCATTTATCTATTTTTTTCTTTCATTTCTTATGCTTTGTATGTGAAGTCCAAAAAACCATTGGCTACCCCAAGATCTACAAGATGCTTCCCTAAATTTTCTTCTAGGAGATTCATATTCCTGATTCTTATATTTTGGTCTTTGATCCATTTTGAGCTAATTTTTATGGGGTGTGAGGTAGGGGTCCTTTTTCGTTCTTCTGCATATGGATATGCAGTTCTCCCAACACCATTTGTTGGAGAGACTGTTCTTCCCAGTTGAGTTGACATGGCAGCCTTACCTAGATCAATTGGACATAGAAAGTGAAGACCTATTTTGAACCCCCAGTTCAGTTTCTTTGGTCATTGTATCTATCCTTATAGCTGTACCATGCTTTTTCAATCACTTAGCTGTGTAATATGCTTGAAGTCAGGAAGTGTGAGTCCTCCGACTTCCTTCTTCATTTTCATTATGTTTTTGGCTATTTAGGACTCCTTACCATTCCAAATATATTTTATAATTGGCTTTTTCATTTCTGCGAGCTAGGGTATTATAAATTTGGGGGGATATTAGAAATTTGATTGGGATTACATTGAATCTGTAAATCAATTTGGGTAGAATTGACATTTTACTGATATTTAGTCTTCCAATTTATGAACACAGAATATTCTTCCACTTATTTAGATCTTCTTTGATTTATTTTAGCAATGATTTGTGCTTCTCTGAACCCAAGTTCTTTATAACTGGTTAAATTTATTCCTAGATATTTGATTTTTTTAGCTGCTCTTGTAAGTAGATTTTTTTCTTGACTTACTCCTCAGAATCTCATTACTAGTGTATAAAAATGTTACTGATTTTTGTATGTTGATCTTTCATCCCGCCTGTTCTAATTTGCTAGCTGCTAGAATGCAATATACCAGAAATGGAATGGCTTTCAAAAATGGGAGTTTTATAAGTTGCTAGTTTACAGTTCCAAGGCCGAGAAAATGTCCCAATTAAAACAAGTCTGTAGAAATGTCCAATCTAAGGCATCCAGGGAAAGATACCTTGGTTGAAGAAGGTCGATGAAGTTCAGGAGTTTTCCCTCTCAAGTGAGAAGGCACATAGCAAACGCAGTCAGAGTTTCTCTCTCATTTGAAAAGGTGCATGGTGAATATGGTCAGGATTCCTCTTTCATCTGGAAGGGCACATGGTGAATACAGCATCATCTGCTAGCTTCTTCTCCTGGCTTCCTGTTTCATGAAGCTCTCCAGGACACTTTTTCCGTCTTCATCTCCAAAGGTCACTGGCTGGTAGCGATGTCATTCTGCTCTGCTGTCTCTGAATCTCTCTCATTCCCCAAAACGTTTCCTTTTTTATAGGACTTCAGAAACTAATCAAGACCCACCCAAATGGGTGGAGACATGCTTCTACCTAATCCAGTTTAACAACCACTCTTGATTAAATCACATCTCCAGGAAGATGATCTAATTACAGTTTCAGGCGTACAATGCTGAATAGGGATTAGAAGAAGCGGCTGCCTTTACAAAACGGAATGAGGATTAACATATGGCTTTTCTAGGGTACATATGTCATTTTAGACCAGCACACCACCTCTTTGCTGAACTTATTTATCTCGCTGTAGTTGCTTTGTTGTAGATTTTTCATGACTTTTTCTATATCAGATCATGTAATCTACAAATAGTGCATTGTTACTTCATACATTCCCATTTTGATGCCTTTTATTTCTTTTCTTTCCTAAATGCTCTGCAAAGAACTTCCAGCACAATTCTGAAAAACAGTCATGATAGTGGGCATCCTTACTTTTGTTCCATATCCAAAAAGGAAAACTCTTAGTCTTTTGCCATTGAGTATGATGTTAGCTGTATGTTTCTCATGTATGCCCTTTATCATGTGGAAGTTTCCCTTTATCCCTATTTATTATCAAGAAAAGATGCTATATTTTGTCAAATGCCTTCCTGCATCAATCGAGATGATCATGTGGTTTTACCCCTTTACTTTGTTAATGTGGTGTATTATATATATCTTTTAAAATATTTTTTTCTTGTGAATATAACATATATGCAAAAAAGCGATAAATTTCCAAGTACAGTTTAACAAGTAGTGATAGAACAAATTCTAAAGTTTGATATGGGTGACAGTTCCATGATTTTTTTCATTTTTTCTTCTAACTTCTCCAAGACACTGAGATCAAAAGAAATTTCAATATAATGATTCCACAGTTATACCTATTTGTTCAATCTTATCCTCTCTGTTAAACTCCTCTTTCTCTTTTTTTCTTTTTGTGAAAAATAACATATATACATAAAAGCAATAAATTTAGAAACACATCACAATAATTAGTTGTACAACAGATTTTAGAGTTTGATATGGGTTGTAGTTCGAAATTTTAGTTTTTTACTTCTAACTACTCTATGGTACTGGAGACAAAAAAGAAATATCAAAATAATAATTCAGCACTCATACTCATTCGTTAAATCCTACCTTCTCTGTGTAACTCCACCATCACCTTTGATCTCTCTTCCACTCCTTAGGGGTATTTGGGATATGCCCATTCTAACTTTGTCATGTTGGAAGGGGCTGTCGATGATATGGGATAGGGAAATTGAACTACTTGCTAGAAAGGCTGGCCCCTCTGCATTGCAGGGCTTATCTGGTCTAAGGACCCATCTGGAGGTTGTAGGTTTCTGGAAAGTTACCCTAGACCCTAGAACCTTTGTAGAATCTAATATAATATCCTAGGTGTTCTTTAGAACTGACAGGAATGGTTATGTTTGGGGCAAGTTGTGATAGGTAGCAATGTCTAACTGAAGCTTGCATAAGAGTGACCTCCAAAGTAGCCTCTCAACTCTATTTGAATTCTCTTGGCCATTGATACATTATTTGTTATACTTGTTTTCCCCTTTATGGTTGGGATGGCATTGTTGATCCCACAGTACCAGGCCCAGGCTCTCTCTGGGAGATGTCATATCCCACATAGCAGGGGAAGGCAATGGTTTCACTTGCAGAGTTGAGCTTAGAGGAGAGAGATCACATCCAAGCAACAAAAGAGGCCCTCTGGAGGTGACTCTTAAGTCACCTATAGATAGGCTAAGTTTCTCTGCTACACCCATAAGCTTCACAAGAGCAAGTCTCATGATCAAGGGCTCGGCCCTTGGGTTTGAGTGTCCCTAATGTTTGACATAGTATCTGAGGTTTCCCTGGTGGTAAGGTTTAAAAGATCCATATTGTTTCTCCCATCCCTCAAAGGACTTTGTCAATACTCTTTGATTATCTGCTTAATATACTTTGGGTTGTATCCAGGCATTACATTAAGCTATACAGGATTGAAGGCTCTCATTCTTATTCTTATTCTGTGCGCCCTCTGATCTATCCAGATAGGTTGAGCTAGATTATGTGCTACAGAATATTTACGTTCTGGACAAAATAAACCTTTCTTCCTTTTTGTGTCAAAGAGTAGGTGAATTTCTAAAATATGGTTAATGTCTTCCTTACCCCCGTGTTCTGAATTACCTTACTCCCTACTTGGACGGCTTCATTCTTATCTCTGTGTACCAGGTTATACATATATAAAACAGCTCCTTGAAATCCAGAAATAACAATTACCACTCCAGACTAAATGTGACTGCTGTAAGAGCTTTGTATATTCTAGGCCCCAGTTTTCTTATAGGTATTTTCTAAATGAGATCATACAGTATTTGTGCTTTTGTTTCTGGCTTATTTTGCCTCACCAAATGCCCCACAGGTTCATTTACATCATTGCATGCCTCACAGCTTCAATTGTTTTTGTAGCAGTGCAATGCTCAACCATATGCGTACACCATTGTTCACCAATCTACTCAGTCAGTACATCTTTCTGTCACCTCCATTGACTGGGACCCATGTATAATGTCCAAAGTCCACAGTCCATTAACACTCTTATGTTTAGATAATTTCATTGTTCCCAAGAGAAAGATAGCCAATAAACACACCCTCACCAAATAGAAAATCCAAACCTTCCTCTAACTCTTGTCTCTGCACCCACTATGCATCCTTGGTATTGCTGTGGTACTGTTGATGTTTTTCTGTTAAGCATAGCCCATAACATGCAATAGCATTTTCCACTATACCCAGAAATTATACATTCATTGTACAAGATTCATAACTTTGTAGTAGTTCATGCAAGAACTTATTTATATTTGAAGTGTTAATCCGTGGGACACAGGGGTTTATACAACGACTTTCAATCAAGTTCACCTTCAATGTGTTAATATTACGTATAGTTCCATTTAATGAACCACCTTCACTTCTGTCTATTCTAACTGTACAAGTAAGTTCAACTGCATTATTTAACTGATCACCTATCTGAAGCTTCTGTGTATCTCTTGGTCCTCTATATTCTGTATCCTAAACCTGTGATTTTACCCTTGCCATGGTCATAAAAGTGGAATCATACAGTATCTATCCTTTTGGGTCTGGCTTATATCACTCAGTATTATGTCTTCAAGGTTTATTCATCTTGTCATGTGGTTCAGAGTATTATTTCATCTTATTGATGCATAATATTTCATAGTATGTATATTCCACATATTTTAATCCACTCATGTATTGAAGGGCTCATGGATTGTTTCCATCCTGTAGCGATTGTGAATAATGCTGCTCTAACAATCAGTGTGAAAATCTCTGTGTCACTGCTTTCAGCTCTTCTGGTTATATACCAAGTAGTGATATTGCTGGGTCATAGGGCAACTCGATATTAGTTTTCTGATGAACCACCAGACTGTCTTCCATAGTGGCTGTACCATTATACATTCCCACCAGCAGTGCGTAAGTGTCCGTTTCTCCACATCCTCTCCAACATTTGTAGTTTCCTATTTGTTTAACAGCAGCCATTCTTCTAGGTGTGAGGTGGCATCTCGTATTCTTGACTTGCATTTCCCTTATTGCTAATGAGAATGAGCATCTCTTCATGTGCTTTTTAACCATCTGTATTTGCTCTTCAGAAAAGTGTCTATTCATGTCTTTAGCCCACTTTTTAATTGGGTTGATTGTTTTGTTGTTGTTGTTGAGTTGTATAATTTCGTTATATATTACAGGATATCAAACATTTATCCAATGTGTGATTTCCAAATGTTTTCTGCCATTGAGTTGGCTGCTTCTTCACCTTTTTGTCAAAGTCTTTTGAGGCATAAAACTTTATCTATTTTTTTCTTGCGTTGCTTGCGCTTTGGGTGTAAAGTTTAGGAAGCTACCTCTTATTTCTAAGTCTTGAAGATGTTTCCCTGCAAAAGGTTGATGTACTGGTTCTTATATTTAGGTGTTTGATCTAATTACAGTTAACTTTTGTATAGATTGTAATGTAAAGGTCCTCTTTCATTCTTCTGGCTACTAATATCCAGTTCTTCCATGCCCGTTTATTGAAGAATATTTTGTCCTAGTTCAGTGGATTTGGGGATCTTGTCAAAGATTAGTTTACCTTAGATTTAGTGGTCTGTTTCAGGGTCTCAATTCGATTCCCTTGGTTAATGCCTCGATCTTTGTGCCAGTGCCATGCTATTTTGACTGCTGTGACTTTATAATAAGTTTTAAAATCGAGGAATGTTAATCTTCCTACTTCTTTCTTCATTTTTAGGGTGCTTTTAGCTATTTAGGGTCTCTTTCCCTTCCATATGAATTTGGTAACTAGATTTTCCAGTTTTCAAAGTAGGTTGTTGGAATTTTGACTGGTACCATATTGAACCTGCTTATCAATTTGGGTAGAATTTATGTCTTAGGTATGTTTAACCTTCCTATCCATAAGCAATGGAATGTCTTTCCTCCTATTTAAATCTTCTTTGATTTCTTTTAGCAATTTTATGTAGTTTTCTGTGTTCAAGTCCTTTACATTCCTAGTTAAATTCATTCCTAGATACTTGATTCTTTTAGTTGCTATTTTGAATTGAATTTTTTCCTTAATTGACTCCTCATTTAGATCATTGCTGTGTACAAAAACATTAGTGATTTTTGCACTTTAATTTTATATCCTGCCACAATGCTGAATTTATTAGCTCAGGTAACTTGGTTGTAGATTTCTCAGCATTTTCCAAGTATAGTATCATGTCATCTCCAAATAATTAAAGTTTTATATCTTCATTTCCAATTTGAATGCTTTTATTTCTTTTACTTGCCTGGTTGTTCACACTAGAACTTTTAGCACAATGTTGGATAATAGTGGTGACAGAGGGCATACTCATCTCCTTCCTGATCTTAAGGGGAGAGCTTTCACTCTCTCACCATTGAATATGATGCTGGTGATGGGTTTTTCATATGTCTTTTATCATATTGGGGAAGTTACCTTTGATTCCTATCTTTTGAAGTGTTTTTATCAGAAAAGGATGTTGAATTCTGTTGAATGCAATTTTCAGCATCAATTGAGATGATCATGTGATTTTTCCCTTTAGATTTGTTAATGTGCTATATTACATTAATTGATTTTCTTGTGTTGAGCCATCCTTGCATTCCAGGTATAAATCCCACTTGGTCATGGTGCAGAATTCTTTTAATGTGCTGTTGGATTCAATTTGCTAATGTTTTGTTGAGAATTTTTGCATTTATGTTTCTTAGGGAGATTGATCTGTGGTTTTCCTTTCTTGTAGCTTCTTTACCCAGTTTTGGTATTAAAATGATGTTAGCTTCATAAAATGAGTAGGTAGTATTCCTCTTCCCTCAGTTTTTTGGAAAAGTTTGGGCAATATTGGTGTTAGTTTTTTTTTTTTTTTTTGATTGTTTGATAAAATTCTCCTATGAAGCCATGTGGCCCTGGGCCTTCTTTGTAGGAAGCTTTTTGACGATTGATTGAATCTCTTTACTTGTGATTGGTTTGTGGAGATCTTAAAATTTATTTTTGAGTCATTGTAGAGTCTTTGTGTATTTCCAGGAATTTGTCCATTTCATGTAACTTGTATAGTTTGTTGGCATATAGTTGTTCATAGCATCTTCTTATGATAGTTGTATTTCTCCAGGGTCCGTGGTAATGACCCCCCTCTCATTTCTCACTTTGTTTATTTGCATCCTCCCTTGTTTTTTCTTAGTCAGACCTTGCTAATGGTCCATTGATTTTATTGATTTTCTCAAAGAACTAACTTTTGGTTTTGTTAATTCTTCGTATTGTCCTTTTGGTCTCCCATTCTTTTAACACTGCTTTAATCTTTGTTATTTCTCTTATTCTGTTTGTTTTGGGATTAGTTTGCTGTTCTTTCTCCAGTTTCTCCAGTGAGAAGTTAAGTTCTCAACTTTTACTCTTTCTTCTTTTTTTGATATAGGCATTTAGGGAATTAAATTTTCCTCTCAGAACAGCCTTTGTCACATCCCATAAGTTCTGATATGTTGTAGTCTCTTTTTCATTTGTCTCCAGATAGCTACTGGTTTCTCTATCAATTTCTTCTTTGACCCACTGGTTGTTTAAGAGTGTGTTATTTAATCTTCATGTATTTGTGAAAGTTCTTGGTCTTTAGTGATTATTGATTTCCAGCTTTATTCCACTGTATTCAGAAAAAGTGCTTTGAATAATTTCTGTGTTTTTAAACTTATAAAGACCGGTTTTGTGCCCCAGCATATGATCTATCCTGGAGAATGTTCCATGAGCACTAGAGAAGAATGTATATCCTGGTGTTTTGAGGTGTAATGACCTATTTATCTGTTAGGTCTAATTCATTTATCAGATTGTTTAAGTTGTCTATTTCCTTGTTTATCCTCTGTCTGATTTTTCTATCTATCGAGGAAAGTAGTGTATTAAAGTCTCCTATTACTATTGTTGAAACATCTATCATTTGCTTCAGTTTTGCCAAAGTCTGTCACATATACTTTGAAACTCCTTTGTGGAGATCATAGACATTTATGATTGTTAGTTCTTCTTGATTAATTGTCCCTTTTACTAATATCTAGTGCCCTTCATTGTCTCTTATGATGTCTTCACATTTAAAATCTATTTTGTCTAATATTTGTATACCTACTCCTTACTTTCTTTTGGTTACAGCTGTATGGAACATCTTTCTCCATCCTTTCACTTTCAGTCTATTTGTATCCTTGTGTCTAAGATGAGACTCTTATAAGCAGCATATAGCTGGATTATATTTCTTAATCCATCTGTATCTTTTAATTGGTAAATTTAGTCCATTAACATTCAAAGTTATTATTGTAAAGGCATTTCTTGAATTCACCATATTATCTTTTGGATTTATTTGTCAGATCTATATATTTTCCTACTTTCTCTTTTTTATCCTTTATGTTACCCTTACTGGTACTCTTCAATTATATACCCTCCTCCAGGCCTCCTTTGCCTGTCTTTTTTTTTTTCCAGCCAGCACAACTCCCTTTAGTATTTCTTGTGGGGCTAGTCTCTTGTTGACATATTTTCTCAGCATTTTGTGTGTGTGTGTGTCTGTGAAAATTTTTATCTGTCCCTCACTTTTGAAGGGCAAGTTGGCTGTATAGAGTGTCCTTCGCTGGATGCAGAGTTCTTGGCTAGAGGTCTTTCTCTTTCAGGATCTTAAAAATATCATACCACTGCCTTCTCCCCTCCATAGTGTCAGTTGAGTAGTTTGCACTCAGTCTTATGTGATTTCCCTTTTAAGTAGTAGATTGTTTTTCTCTTGCCACTTTCAGGATTTTCTGCTTCTTTTCAACGTTTGACAGACTGATTAGTATGTGTCTTGGTGTAGGCCTATTTGGATTGATCCTATTTAGAGTTCGTTGGGCTTCTTTGATGTGTATATTTATGTCTTTTGTAAAGGTTGAGATGTTTTCCCCCATTATATCTTCTGCTAATCTTCCCAGCCCTCTCCTTCTGGGACACTGATGATTGTTTTATTTGTGTGCTTTGTTTTGCCCCCCATTTCCCTGAAATCCATTTCATGTTTTTCCATCTTTTTTGTCAAAATCAGTTGTCCTGTCCTTTAGTTCACTTATTCTTTCTTCTGCCTCTTCAGATCTGCTGTTGTATGCCTCTAGTATATATTTTTTTTGTTTATAGCATCTTTAATCTGTGTGGTGTCTCCTATTTTTCTATTTATTCTTTCAAATTTCTCTTTATGCTCTTCTAGTATCTTCCTGATCTTCTTTATGTCATTAGACATCCCACTGATTTTATTTAGTAGAGTTATATGAACATCTTTGATTAGTTGTTCCAAAGTTTACATCTCCTCCAGTGTTTTAATTTGGTCATTAGACCAGGCTATAGTTGTCTGTATATTCATATGGTGAGTGGTCTTCTGTTGTCTTTGTGGGATGAAAATATCTTGATAGGGTTACTTTAGAAATTAATTTCCTTCAGTAGTCTAAAGCTTTGTATTTGTGGGATGGGTGTGGAGCAGGATGCGGGGCATGGAGAGGGGCACAACAGTGCAATGAGGGTTGTGGTTCAGGTATATGCATGGGTTGGAGATTCAGTGTTGGTGCCAGTGAGCATGGAATGTGGGTCATGGGGCTGTGGAGGTGCCATGTGGGGACCCTGGGGGCAAGGTGCAGCTTAGTCAGGCCTTGGAGCATAGGAGCCAGGTGCAGCGTTGGAGACACAGAGGTAGGGCGCAGTGAAAGGCGGATGGGGTAGGCTGAGTGGATGTGCTAGGGCTGGTGTGTGGGCAGAATGCAGATGGGCACGTGGAGTGTGTGGGTCTTAGGTGTCAAGTGTGTGGTACAGACACATAAATTGGGATGCAGGATCAGCAAGGCATAGGTATGTCCTTGCACAAGGGGAGGGGTCCAGGGGGCTGGGATGCAGATGCATGAGTGTGTCTGGGTGGGGCAGAGGTCATGGCAGTTGTGGGACGTGTGTCAGAGGTGGGTGATGATGGGTGGGTGATGATGGGTGGGTGGGGCCCTGGAGTGGGAGCCCAGGTGTGGTGGGGGTGGGTGGGTAGGAGTGCATGCTTGTGCATGGAGGACACTATGTGGCACAGATGCACACCAGACCTCCTGTCAGTTGTGGGAAAAGGGCACTTGTGCCGTAGGGTGGGAGAAGGTTGTGCACATGTGTGGGGCATGTGGGGTGGGGTGCAGGCATTGAGAGTTCAGTGCGCAGATATGTGGGTGCTTGGCAGGGAGATATGGTTTTTCTGGTGGGTGGGGCATGGCCCTAGTGTACACAGGTTTGGGTGGACAGGGCCCAGGTGTGCACGTGCACAGAGCTCAGGGGCAGCAGGGCAGAATTGAGTCTATGTGGCCTGGGGGCAGGTTTGGCCTGGATACACTGGGCAGCATTTGTCCAGAGCTGAGGGGTGTGACATGAGTGGGAACCTACATATGCACATGTGTTGGGGGCTGGATGTTGACATGCGAGTGTGCACAGCTCAGCGGGGCCAGGTGGGGTTGCATGACTATTGGGTTGTGTGTGGGTGTGGCCTGGGTATGGAGGTGAGCTCCTGCAGTCCAGATGAGCAAGTGACCACCTGCAGGGGGCAGGGAGGGAGGGGTGGGAGTCTAGGGTCTGGACACTGTAGGTGGGTTTCAGGAGTGGCAGGGCAAGACTGTGTGCTTGCGAAGGAAGGATGGGTCAGACTGGGACAGGCTTGTATGCATGCATGGGGCAGGAGTATGGGGGGAGTGCATGAAGATAGGATTCAGGGTGGTGGTGCTTGGAGTACAGCAGGGGGCTAGGTGATGGGGTTCAGGTACGTGGGGTGTGGGGTGAGTTGCGGGTCATGGGGTGGGGGTGGTACACATGAAGGTCACACTTTCAAGAAACACATCTTATCATACTTCCTTGTCCCCTTCTCCTTATCCATGCACTCCTAAGTCCCCAGGCCTCCATTTGGAAAAGGGCACATTAGGCTGTTTGTACTATCTGGATGGTATCTGATTCTGCATCTCAATTTTTTTGATTTTGCAACCAGGGCCTCCCTATGTGGCTAGAACACCCTCCAAGTCACTTACACCCTGGAATCACTTTCCTGATTGTTTTTCTGTCACTTCTCTAACTGTTCCTTGGAGCAGGGTTGAACTTGACCTAGCTATGCTGCCATCTTCCTGGAACCAGTGTGGCGTCTTATATTAATTGATTTTCTTATCGTTTTAGTTTGCCAAAGCTGCCAAAACTATCAAATAAGTTGATAGTGTACAGTTCTAAGGCTGAGAAAGTGTCCCAATTAAAACAAATCTATAGAAATGTCCAATTTGAGGCATCCAGAGAAAGATACCTTGGTTCAAGAAGGCAGATGATGTTCAATATTTTTCTCTCAGCTGGAATGGCACATGGCAAACATGGCGGCATCTGCTGGCTTTCTTGTGGCTCTACCAAAGGGACTCTCTCCAAAATGTTTCCTCTTTTAAAGGATTAATGGGTGGAGTCACAACTCCATGGAAGCTATCTGATCAACAGTTACCACCCACAACTGGGTTGGTCACGTCTTCATGAGAACAATCAAAATGCTCCCACCCAGCAATACTGAATGAGGATTAAAGGACATGGCTTTTCTGGGATCCACCACAGGTTCAAACCAGCACATTTATGTTGACCCACCCTTGCATACCTGAGATAAAACCTACGTGATCATGATGTATATTTCTTTTAATGTGCTATTGCATTAGATTTGCAAGTATTTTTTGAGGATTTTTTTTTATCTAGAGTCATAGGATAAATTGATCTGTAATTTTCTTTTCTTATACTATCTTAATATGGCTTTGGTATTAGGGTGATTTGGCATCATAGAGTGAGTTAGGTAGTGTTCCCTCTTCTATTTTTTATTTAAGCAGGAATGGTATTAATTCTTAGAATGATGGGCTGAATTTGCCTGTGAAGCCATCTTTCCTGGGCTTTTCTTTCTTGGCAGGTTTTTGATGCCCAATTCAATTTCTTTACTTGTAATTGGACTGTTGAGGTCTTCTGTTTCTTCTACAGTCAGTGTAGGCTGTATTTGTGTTTCTTGGAATTTTCCCATTTCATCTAGATTGTTGTATTTGTTGACAGTTATTTATGTACCCTCTTATGATCCATTTTATTTCTGTGGTCAGTAATAAAGTTCCTGCTCTCATTACTGATTCTATTTACTTGGAGCTTTTTTGTTTGTTTGTTTTTCAGTCTAGCTAAGTGCTTGTCAATTTTATTTTTCTTCTCAAAGACCCAACTTTTGGTTATGTAGAATCTCTCTTTTTTGTCCTCAGTTATATTTGTTTCTGCTTGAAACCTGGTATTTCTTGCCTTCTGCTTACTTTGGGATTAGTTTGCTCTTCTTTTTCTAGTTCTTCCGGGTGTGCAGTTAGATCTTTGATTTTAGCTCTTTTGTTAAAATCTTTAGGGCTGTCAGTTTCCCTGTCAGCATTGCCTTTGCTATATTCCATAAGTTTTGACAGGTTGTATTCTTGTTTTCATTCATCTTGAGATATTTACTGATTTCCTTTGCAGTTTCTTCTTTTGCCCATTGATTGTTTAAAAGTGTATTGTTTAACCTCCATATATTTGTGATTTGTTCAGTTCTCTGCTGGTTATTCATTTCCAGCTTCATTCCATTATGGTCAGATGAAATGCTTTGTATAATTTCAGTCTTTTTAAATTTGTTGAATCTTGTTTTGTGAACCAATGTGCAGTCTACCCTGGAGAATAATCCATGCACACTTGAGAAGAATGCATATCCTCCTATTTGGGGATGCAATGTTGTGTGTATGTCTGTTAGGTATAGTTTGCTATCATATTATTCAAGTTCTCTGTTTCCTTATCAATCCTGTGTCATGATGTACTATATGTTGATGAGAGTGGTGTATTGAAGTATCCAACTATTATTGTTGAGACATCTTTTTCTCCAGTTTTGCCAGTTTTTGTTTCATGTATTTTGAAGCATATGATTAGGTGTATAAATATTTATGATTGTTATTTCTTATTGGTGGACTGCCCCTTTTATTAATATATACTGTCCTTCTTTGTTTTTGCTTTTAAAGCCTATTATGTCCAGTATTAGTGTAGCTACCCATGCTGTTTTCAACCTATTTGTTTCTTTGGGTATAAGGTGAGACTCTTGTAAATGACATATAGTTGGATCATGCTTTTTTTATCCATAATGCCCATGTGTGTCTTTAGATTGGGGATATTAATCCATTAACATTCAGTGTTATGACTGTATAGTCAGTACGCTTTTCAATTATTTTATCCTTGGTTTTTATATGTCATATCCTTTCTTGTCTCTTTTTTTATTCTTACAGTTTCCCCTAGTGATAATCTTCTGTACTACTCCAGGCCCCACTCTCTCATGTCTTCATGTCTTTTCCTTTTTTTTTTTTCCTGCATGGGCAGGCATGGGAATCCTGTTTTATCCTTCTTTTGGGGGTAGGGTTGGTTGCATGGTCTGGGAATCAAACCCGGGTCTCCCTCATGAAAGGTGCACATTCTAACCACTAAACTACTCATGCATTCTTCATGTCTTTTACTTTTAACTTGCAGAACTACCTTTAGTATTTCTTGTAGGGCAGGTCTCTAGTTGACAAATTCTCTCAATGCCTATCTGTGAATATTTAGAAATCTCCCTCATTTTTGAAGTACAGTTTGCCAGAAAAATAAATATTACTGGTAATTTTCCTCTTTCAGCACCTTAAATATATCATACATGTGCCTTCTCACCTCCAAGATTTCTGATGTGAAATTGGTACTGGTCTTATTATGGTTCTCATATATATGTGATGCATTGCTTTCCTCTTGATGATTTTAGAATTATCTTATCTTTGTCATTGGCCTTCTGATTACTATGTGTTTGGGAAAAGTCTATTATGATTTATTCTCTTATAGCACATAACACTTCTTGGATATGTATATTTATGTCTTTCTTAAGAGTTGAAAAATTGGGGGCCATTATTTCCTCAGATAATCTTTCCTCCCTCGTTCCCTTCTCTTCTCCTTCTGGGACAGCCATACCAATTATATTTATGTACTTCATGCTATTACTGAATTCACTGAGACACTGCTCATTTTTTTTTCTATCTTTTCAATTGTCCTATCTTCTAGCACACTGATTCTTTCTTCTGCCAGCTCATATCTGCTGTTATATACTTCTAATGTATTTTTTGTTTTTTGTATGTGTTTTTTCTAGTGTGTTTTTCATCCCTTCTATTGTGCCTTTCATATCCATAATTTCTGTAATTTTTCTATTTATACTCTCAAATTCATTATGCTCACACAGTGTCTTTTTAATATCCTTTATCTCTTCAGCCACATTTTACTTCATCTTCTTGAATTGATTTAGGAGATATTTTTTAACTTTTTTGATTAGTTGTTTCAAATTCTGTATCCCCTCTTAAGTTTTAATTTGTTCCTTAGACTGATCCATATCCTCCTATTTCATATAATTTATTGTGACTTTTTCCTGATGTCTTGAACTCTGATTATCTTGATGAGTTTACTCTGAAGGTCAATTTCTGTTGCCTAGGATTTTATTGTTGATTGGGTTTGTGTTAAGGCTCTTCTTTGATGCTTAGTCTACCTTATTCTAGACCTTTACAATACCTTGTTTGACTGATTAGATGTTTAAATTCTTCTTCATCTGATTCTTGCCATAGATATGCAGTGCAGTTTTGGGGATTGCACAGTTTTACAATTGTTTCATCTTCTTTTGAATGCTTCCTTTCCTTTGTTCCTTCTCTGGGAATCTTGAGTTGTTCTGTTTGCTTTGCTTGTTGCACCCCAGTCACTATAATTTGTTTAAATTGTCTCCCTAACACAGTGCCCTGTTTTTCTTGCACTTTTCAGCTCTGAGGACCTCCTATTTTACAGGAATTCAATTTAATTCCCCCTGCTCTTTGTTTTTCTCTCCCTGAGGCTTTTCTATTTCCAGTTTCTTCCCTGTTAGGCTATCCTGCTCCAGGGAACCAGATGGTATCTCTCCATGAAGGCAAGTCACTCCAAAAAAGCTAGTTATGCACTTATGTGGTCCAGCTAGCAGACTGTGGGTTGAGTGAATGCACCACTTTCCACTCATGGCTTCTTTTTTTTTTTCACCCTATGGGCCCTTGGGCATGTGGCACTCTCCAAATGCTTGTATTCTGCCCTGGGTCTTTCTTGGCTGGTAGCCAGATATGTGTGAGGTTCTAAGATGCTCCTGCACATAGCTTTAAAGTCTTTGACCACAAAGACTTTTTTTTGGGTAGGAGAAACCCTGACCATTCTCTCTCTGAAGGACTCCCAATTTGCACAGGACCAAATGAGGGAAGGGAGTACAACTATAATTTTGGGACAACAATTTCTTACCTGATATTTTTCTTTTTCTTCAATTCAGCATTTTTGGAGTCCAGTCTCTACCATCCTCCAGAGTTTTAAGCATGTGGGGTTTATTCTTTTATTCACTGGCTCTGTAGAGAGGTTTCTTCAAAGGTTATCTTATGTCACTTGTACTAGTATGAAATTGTTATGTACCCCAGAAAAGCCAAGGGCTATCCATCCTGATTCAGTCTTGCAGGACCATACCTTGTTTTGATTAGGTGGTTTCCATGGAGATGTATCTCCGCCCATTCAATGTGGATCTTAACCCACTTTCTGGAGTACATTAAGAGGTAGCCATTTTGGGAAAAGTTCAGAGCTGACAGAGACAGAGATGTTTGCAGATGCTGAAAGAAAACACCCCTGTAGAAGCTGTTTGAAACCAGAAGCCAAAGACCCCAGCAGACATCAGCCGTATGTCTTCCCATATGACAAAAGTGGTCTGGATGCCATCAGCCTTTCTTGAGTCAAGGTATCTTTCCTGGGGTGCCTAACTTTGGATATTTTTATGGCCTAAGAATTGTAAACTTATAACCTAATAAATCCCCTTTATAAAAGCCATTTCTGGTATATTGCATTCTGGCAGCTTTAGCAAACTAAAACATCACTTATAGTGTGTTTTGTTTATGTTTAGTGATCTTGGATTGAAAACCCCTGCTTGATATTAATGGGTGCTATATGCTTAAATTGAGGATTTGGGAAGCTTTTTTTCCAAAGGAGGTTTCCTTTTGCCTCTGCTGAATTATTTAGGGGTAAAGGAACACAATGTGTCAGCAACTTACTCTCAGATAGTTCAGAAGAAAAATAAGAACATATAAAGTTAGAGGGAGAGTGTGATAAAGCAGTTATAGAAATAAGCAATTAGTGAATCTGAGTAAAGGGTCTAGCAGAGTTACTTGTACTCTTCTGGCATTTTTTGCTGAAGTTTATATCAAAATAAAGTTTACAGAAAAATGAAAATATACCAGGCCAGAAGTAATAGTCTTGGTAAGGCATCGTTTCTGAAATAAAGGTTACAATACCTGGATGCCTGGTATAAGGGGAAGGAAGGAAGGAAGCAAGGAAAATTAAAGGTCCTGCAAGGACAAAATATAATCACAAAATCAGAAGACACATCAACACCTCCACATAAAAAATAATGCCATTAATTAATGAAACTGTACTTTGTTATACCAACATCAGAAGTTGCTCTTAAAACTAAGCAATGTAGGGCGGGCCATGGTGGCTCAGCAGGCAAGAATGCTCACCTGCCATGCCAGAGGACCGGGGTTCGATTCCTGGTGCCTGCCCATGTGAAAAAAAAAAAAAACTAAGCAATGTAGTAATCCACTTAAACTCTTTACTGTTGCTTGTGATTTCTGGTTTGTCAAGAATCTGCATTTCGAAATGATCATCACTTAGCATCCCTCCATACAAAGGTATTATAAGAGAAAAACATAAATCAGGAATATTAATGCTTTAGTTGCTAAAAATTATCCTAAAGAAAAGAACCAAAGGCAGTTCCAGTTTTACTTCAGAGCTATAGAAAGATGGAAAGAGTATCTTCTCACCTGTGTGACATAAATAAAAAGCTGGAGAAACTGCAAATTAACTTTTCTTGAACTAGTTAGCGAACTAAGGTGGTGGGACAACAACTAACCTGAAATCTAGGGAAAAAAAGGTGCCTACAAGAAGGAATAAGACCTGAGCCTTTGCTTATCTAAGGCAAACACTGCTGGATACGATAAAAGTAAAAAGATTTAGTAATTTTTAATGAATTGATAAGGCTAAATGTGGCCTAATGTGAAAGTATAAAGTCCCCTAGAGTAGCGTACACCAGAGTTTACTCTCTTGCAGAATTTTCCTCCATGAACTTTAGCAGGAAACAACAGGGAAAATTTCAGAAACCTCATGGTTCTAGCTGGGAATGGAAACAGCAGTCAAGGCCAATGTCTTCTCTCTCCAGTTTTAAAAACCTTAATCTACAGGGAGAAGAACAACAAAATCTGATACCTTAAGGCCCTAATGGAAACTCATTACATCTGGGGAAAGGGAACAGGAAAAATGCCTCCACTCCTAGGGAGAAGCAAGAATATTTGCTGGGTCCAGTACAACTGCAGGAGGTGGAGCAAGAGTACTTCTGAAGAGTACACTCCTAAAACCTGACTTCACTGTGCCTGCCTAAGACTAACGTTTAGGTATAACCAAAGAATGCCCCTCTTCAGTATCCTCCAGCCAGCCAAAAATTAAACAATATAACAAATTTCAAGTAGAAATAACAATAGAATATATTGGGACAAACTGCAAGAGACAGCTTTTCTTGGGGAGCTAACACAGGAAAACTCTGGAAACTAGATCAGACCCTAAACACTAGAGGAGGTTGAAGCCTTTGGTGCACTGAGGATAACCACAGCAGCAACAAACTTCAAATCCTGATTAAATTAATACTATTGCCTATAGAAAAGACCTAGCAGATGAGAGATATACTTATCTCCAAACATAAAACATTTATCTCAGTGTCTGTGGTCCTGTACAACATGTCCAGCTTTGAACAAAAACTTACGAAGCATATAAAAAGGCAAGAATGAAACACAGTCTGAAGAGACAAATTAATCATATTGTTATATGTTCTTATACGATACATGAAATTTTATATTATTATTTGAAGGTAGACTAAGAAATTATTTTTAAATATGTAAAAAATACTGTGCTGTTTTGAAAGGATTTTAGCATTAAATGCTTTTATTAGAAAAAAATAAAGCTCTAAAACGTTAAGCCAAGTTTCTGCCTTAAGAAGCAAGAGCAAGAAGAGGAAATTAAAGCCAAATCAAGCATAAGAAAGAAAAGAATAAAGATCAGAGAAAACAGCAATGAAATTGAAGACAGAAAAGCAATAGAGATAATCAACAAAATAAAAGCAATTTTTTTTGGAATGACCAATAGCATTGATAAACCTCTAGATAATCTGACCAGAAAAATAGATGGCACAAAGTACCAATATCAGCATTAAATGACTGATTAAATGGAAAATAAGAGAATGCTACTACTAACTATCCCCATGATAGTTAGATAAAATGGACCAGTTCCTTGAAAGGCACAAATCTTCCTCAAGAAGAAATACATGATATAAATATTCTTATATTTATTAAAGAAACTGAATTAGTACTTCAAAAAAAAAAAAAAAAAAGGTTCAGACCTAGATGGATTCACTGACTAATTATACAAAAGATATAAAGGAAAAAATAATTATTCATGATCTCTTAACTAAAATAGTAGGAAGAAACTCTTTCCAACTAATTCATGCAGCACCGTCCCAGAACCAGAACCAAAGACATTGCAAGAAAAGAAAACTACAGACAAATGCCTTCATGGACAGAAACGCAAAAACTGCAGCAGATATTATCAAATAGAATCCAGCAGTATATAAAAGGGTAATGTTTCCTTATCAAATGGAGTTCATTCCAGAAACACAAGCCTGATTTAATATTAGAAAATCAGTCAACATAATTGATCATATTAACAGACCGAATAAGGAACACCATGTGATCTTCTCAATAGAAACAAAAGAAAAAACATTGGACAAAATTCGACATCCATTTAATATTGAAACTCTCAACAAAGCAAAAAAGGATGGGAACTTCTTACTTTAAAAAGGATGTCTATTAAAAAAGGCTACAGTTAGCATTATATTCAGTTTTGAGAGATTGAATGTTTGGGAATATGGCACTAGTTCTAGTCTGCACAACAAGAAAAAGAAATAAAAGGCATAAATATTGGAAAGAAAGAAAACTGTCTGTTGATCCTACTTTGGCTATGGAGAAAGTATTAAAGAATATACAGAAAAGCTCCTAGGTAGGCTTAGCAAAGTTGAATGATAGAAGATCAATAAACAAAAGTCAGTCGTCTTCCTATATGCCTATAATGAACAACTGAAATTTGAAATAAATGAAAAGTACCATTTACAATACTAAAATTGAAAAGAAAACAATAAATACTTATGTATAAACCAAGTGAAAAGTGTATAGGAGCTGTGTGCCAAAAAGAACCAAACACTGATGGATAGAAATCAAAGATCTAAAATTTAAAAAGAGAGAAACTATATTCAGCAGCCAAATGACTCAGTATTTTTAAGATGTCAGTTCTCTTTCATTTTATCTATAATTTCAATGCAGTTCTTATCACAATTTCATCAATCTTTTTTATAGCAATGGACAAGCTGATTCTAAAGTTTATATGAAAATGAAAAAGAACTAGATTAGCCAAAATAGTTCTGAAAAGAACAAAGTTGGAGGAATCACACTATCAATTTCAAGTCTTTGAAGCATATAAAAAAATAATGGCACTAGCAAAATGATAAATAATAAAAAATAATAGAGACCCCAGAAATAGAGTCATAGGAACCTACAACTGATATTTGACAAGAGTGAAACTGTAATTCAATGGAGAGAGGATAGTCTTTTCAATGAAGGGTGTTAGAATAATTGGATGTAAATATAATATGGAAAAACATAACCACATCACACACCTCATAGTATATATAAAAACTAATTCAAATGGATTATAGACCTAAATGTTAATCATAAAACCAAAAAAAACCAAGTAGAAGTAAACATAAGAAAAATTGTATGTACCCTTGGATTTGGCAATGAGCTTTTAGATTTGACATCAATATCACAGATTGCTAGTATTTATATGAGAGAAAATTTTTACTAAATAAAGACCTATACAGAACAGTTTTTAGGTGATAGAACTATTCTGTATGCTACTATGCTACTAAATACATAACGTTATGTACTTTTCAAAACACATCTATACACCAAGAGTAATGTTTACTGTTTGCAAATAAAAATAATCAACCAATTTGTCAAGAGAATCCAGAATGTGATATAAATACCAACAAATGAAAACAACTGTATTATAAATTTATGGCATGATCTCACTGGAGGAAAGAAAGGTCCTTACCTAACTAAGTCAAAAGAACAGAGAGTACAAAAAGAGAAACATAATAGCTTTACAGTAGAGAAACCTGGCCAATGCCACTTTAACCAAATGATCAAGGGTAAGTTCAACAGTAAGTCTCATTATTATCATATGCCCCTTGACATCATGTGATGAGAAAGCCACATCACTTAAATGGCACTTTTCCCAAAAATTCATAATCCCACTCTGACTATGAGACAACATAGACAAATCCAAATTGAGAGACATTCTGTAAAATACCTGACCAGTACTCTTCAAAAGTGAAAAGGTCATGAAAGAGAAGGGAATTCCAAGAAACTGCCACAGATTAGTAGAGACAAATGAGACATAATGAGTAAATACGATGTCATATTCCAAATTGAATCTGGAATAGAAAAAGGACATCTTTGGAAAAACTAGTGAAATATGAATAATGTCTGAGTTTAATTACTGGTTTTGTACGAATATTAATTTCTTAGTTTTAGTAAATATAAGTTGGTCATATGAGATGGTAATTTTAGGGGGAGGTAGAAATGGGAGCTCTCTACTACTTTTATCACTTTTCTGTGATATTAAAAGTATTTTGATATAAAAAGTTTTTTTTAAAAAAAACAGAGTAAGTTAGCTTCTAGTTTCTGGTCTGGCATATAAGGAACTTGGAAGTTTTCACTTCCACCTTCACAAGGAAACAACAGTTCTTCTTAGATCTGTTAGAGAACTAGAGTCACTGGACCAAACCACTGTCCCAAAACATGAAGCAATTAGTGAATAAGAGGATCACAGCTTTATCAGGAGCAGAAACTTCTCCTGGAGCCTGGTAGGAACAATTCAGGGTAATTGACTAATTTCTGGAGACTGAGCATGGACTAGTTTGAGAGAGAAAAACTACTGCAGCTCATCCTTAAGGGAACCTCACACTTTCCAGAGTGTTACTTCTAGGAACCTTACCAGGTTGTCAGGATGAAGTTGGGAGAAAAATCCCCCTCCTTCCATATTTCTGACAGGGTAGGGAGAAAAGTTGCCATTCAGAAAAATGTTGAGAGCACTCTCTTCTACTTAATAAAAGTTTTCCTCAAAGGAAACTAGTTTGCCAGAGTTTAACCGACCTGGGATAAGAGAAGTAACCTTCCATGTGAGGTAAGGTAAGTACCCAATTCCAGTGCCTTCTAGTGTTCCTATCTCACCTTAGATGAGAAAAATAAAAGCTGAAAAGCGTTTGTAAAGGTCGTGGCCCAGAAACACAGGCTTACTAAAAAACAGACCTAAGGATAGTTCAGTGGTAGAATTCTCGCCTGCCATGCAGGAGACCCAGGTTCGAATCACAGTCCATGCATTTCCTAAAAAACAAACAAAAATTCAACAAATAGTGTTGCAATAACGGGATGCTCACATGGAAAAAATAATGAAATGTGACCCTGCCATATAGCATACAAAGAAGGAAAAAAAAAAAAGCTAGTCATAGGGTGGCATAGTGCTTCCTCTTCCCATATACTTCACCACTGCATCCATAGGATTCCTATTTGTTAACAAGGGATTTCACCTGAAAGAAGTGAACCTAAAACCTTATTTAAAGAAAGAAAGACAAAGCAGGAAAGGCAAAACCAGGGCAGTAGAGGAAATTTAAGCATCTGACATGGCAGCTACAGCGTACAGTGAATATAGCTTAATTCCTAGCCACATAAATGTAAAACCTTGTATGAAAGGCCTCCAGATATAACCCGTAGTTTATAGGAAAATCAGAAATTGGAGCACAAATTAAATGATATAATGATGATGAAGCAATCAGACAATCTTTAATGTAGGACGTTCTACCAGAAAGAGTCTTATTCTTCAAAAAGTCAATGACAAGGAAAAAAATATGACTATACTGTTCTAGATTAAAAGAGATTAGAGAGATATAACCAAATTCAATGTTGAACTCTGATTAGATCCTCATTTGAAAAAAAAGAAAGTTAAGAGAGATAATTTGAAGAAAATTGGGAAAATTTTAATTATGGACTAGACATTCAGTTGTATTGAATTATGGTTACTTTTCTTCACTCTGATAGTATTTCAATTATGTAAGATACTGTCCTTTTTTTAGAAGATATATGCTAAACATTAGGGTGAAATGCCATATAATTTGTTTTCAAGTAGTATAGCAGAAAAAGATACATTCACATATACATATACCCACATACATACAGAGTGAAAGCAAACGTGTGAAAAAGTTAATCATTACTAACTTTAGAAGAAGGATATATGATGTTCATTATTATTCTTTCAATTTTTCTATGTGTTGGAATATTTTCAAAATAAAATGTTGGTAAAAGAAATAAAATGTGATCAGATCTTTTCTGACAGAAAATGACTGCTTTGGGTGATTGGTGTGACAATGAGAAATAGCTTTTCAGAGTAGTTTATATCCTGGGCATTTTTTTATAAATCTGATGAGCTGAAGCTGTAGCTCTTGTGTTCTGATGGAATTTTATTAAAGCATGTGGAAAAGTATTTTTAAGAAATATTTTATTTGTCAAGGTGACAAATTGGCCAACGTGGAAAATCACTTGGAAAGTATTTTGATTTTCTGTACTCTTTTTGCATGTCTTAAGGTGTATCTGAGTGAGAGTTACTAGAACAAATAACGTTTGAAGAGCCTTTTCAAGCTTGTTTTAACAATTAACAACCAAATGAAATCCTCTAAAGATTAGATAACAAATTTTTCAAGTCAAATGATTTCTGATTCTGAATTTTCAGTGAAATTAAAGGAGGGTCTAATCAATCTGTCAGTTGATAGATCCTTAGATATAACTTTTGGTTATAGAGTACTATGTGAATTTTACCCACTAAATCAAACAAGGTCGTCAAATAATTGAGTTATGTTGATTTAACAAGGTTTCTTTATTCCTATCTGTTCATATGAACAGATTTTTGGTTTACATCTATATAAATATAATAAGAATTGCTGATACCTGTTTCATTCTAGGAGTAATAATTATCCACAAATATATTAACTGAAGCAAAAGCACAGTCATTCAATTAAGAGCTGCTTTTCCAAAAAATGTTTGGTATTGATATGTTGTAGTAGTTGTAATACTTATAATGATAACTCAGACTAGAATCTAATCTACTTACTGTTTCTATGAATTTGCTTTTTCTAAATACTTCATTAAATGGAATCATATAATATTTGTTCTCTTACATCTGGCTTATTTTACTGAGCATTATGCTTTTAAGGTTCATCCATGTTGTAGCATGTATCAGAACTTCACTCCTTTTTATGGCTGAATAATAGTTCACTGTATGCATATACTACATTTTGTTTATCCAGTCATATATTTATAGACACTTGGGTTGTTTCTATCTTTTGGTAGAATCGTGAATAGTGCTGACATGAACATTGGCATGCAAGCATATTTGAGTCCCTGCTTTCAGTTCTTTGGAGTTTATACCTAAGAGTTGTATTGCTAGATCATATAGCAGTTCTATGTTTAATTTTCTGAGGAACTGCCACATTGTACAGTAGACACATCGTTTTCTGTCCCGCCAGCAAGGCACAAGAGATACAATTTATCCACAGCTTTGGCAACACTTGTTATTTTCCATTGTTTTTCAAATAATTATCCCAATGGGTATGATGTGCTATCTTTATCTTGGTTTTTATTTTCATTTCTTAATGGCTAATAATGTTAAGCATTTTTTCTTGTGCTTCTTGGCCATTTTATATCTTCTCTGAAGAACTGTCTACTCAAGTCCTTTGCCCATTTTTTTTATTGGGTTGTTTTTGTTGTTGTTTTTGAGTTGCAGGAGTTCTTTATATCTTCTGGATTTTAACTCCCTATCAAATATATGATTTTCAACTCCTTTTCATTCTATAGGTTGCCTTATTGCTTTCTTGATGTCTTTTGATGCACAAAAGCTTTTTTTTCTTTTGTTGAAGTCCAGTTTATCTAGTTTTTCTTTTGTTGGTCATGCTTTTGGTGTCACATCCATGGCCAAAGACAAGAACAGGAAGATTACCCCAGTGTTTTATTCTAAAAGTTTTAGCTCTTATGTTTAGATTGCTGTTCCATTTTGAGTTAGTTTTTGACAATTGTGTGTGGTCATTCTTTTGCATGTAGGAATCCAGTTTTTCCAGCATGATCTGTTAAAGAAACTATTCCTTTTCCATTGAAAGGTTTTAGCTCCTTTATTGAAAATCAGCTGGCCATAGTTGCATGGGCTTACTTCTTAATTCTCAACTCTATTCTATTGTCTGTATGTCTATCCTTATGCCAGTACAACGTTTTTGTTTTGTTTAAAGTTTTTCCTAATAAACATTTCTGCTTCCCTATCCCACCATTCCCTGATAACCTTTAATCTACTTTCTAGCTCTATGAATTTGGTTTTTCTAATCTTCCAAGACATATACAATATTTGTCCTTATGTACCTTGCTTATTTCACTGAGTGTAATGATTTCAACATTCTTCTATATTGCAGTATACCTCATAACTTCATTCTTTCTTATGGCTGAATAATATCCATTGTGTGTGTACCATATTTTGTTCATCTGTTCATTTATTGATGGACACTTGGGTTCGTTCCACATTTTAACTATTGTGAATAATCCTGGTATAACCCTCAATGTACAAATATCTGTTTGAGAACCAGTTTTCCCATTTTATGGTTATGTACCTAGAAGTGGAATTAGCAGGTTATACAGCAATTCTATATTCAGCTTTTTGAGGGCCCATCATATTGCTTTCCACAATGGCTGTACCATTTTGCTTTCCCATTAACAAAGCACTAGTGATCCACTGTTCTTCATCCTCTCCAGCAATTGTTATTTTCTATTTTTTTAAATAATAACCATACTTGTGAGTGAATATGACAGTGTTTTGATTATTGTAGTTTTGTAACAGGTTTTGAAATTGATAAGGGTGAGTCCTCCTTTGTTCTTCTTTTTCAACTTTGTTTTGGCTGTTTAGGGTCCCTGCAGTTTCCTGTGAATTTAAGTATTGGTTTTTCCATATTTAAAAAAAGTGGCCATTGAAATATTGATATGGATATCATTGAATCTATAGAGCATTTGGGGAATTACATCTTAACAATATTAAGACTTCCAATCTATGAACATGGGATATCTTTCCGTATTTAGTTCTTCCATTTCTTTCTGCAATGTTTTGTAGTTTGCAGTATATAATTCTTTCACATTCTTGGTTAAACTTATTCCTAAGCATTTTATCCTTCTAGATCCTATGAAAATTGAAATTTTTTCTTAATTTTAGTATTGAGTTGTTCATTATTAGTGTAGAATAATACTATTGATTTTATTGTATTGACCTTGTAAAAATTTTGAACCTTTGCTGAATTCATTTATTAGCTCTAAATTATTCTTTTTGTGAGTTCCTTAGAATTTTCTGTAGGTAAAATTATGTCATCTATGAATAGAAATAGTTTACTTTTTCCTTGCAAATTTAGACGCCTTTTATTTCTTTTTTTTTTTCTTGTCTATTGCTCTAGCAAGAACTTCCAATACAATGTTGAATAGATGTGACAAAAGTGGGCATCCTCTCTTTGTTCCTGAAATTAAGAAAAAGGATATTGGACTTTTGTCAAATGCTTTTTCTTTTATCAATTGAGATGATCATGTTGGTTTTTTTTTTCTTCATTCTATTAATGTTCTGTATAGCATTGATTAGTTTTCATATGTTGAACCACCCTTGCGTTCCTGGAATAAATCCCACTTTGCCCTTGCATGTAATCCTTTGTGCTGTTGGATTCATATTGCTAGTGTTTTGTTGTTGATTTCTGCATTTCTATTCATAAAGGGTGTTAGTCTATATATGACTTCAGGATAATGCTGACTTATTGGAATGAGTTTGAAAGTGTTTCCTCCTCTGCTGTTATTGGCAGCGTTTGAAAAGGATTGGTGTTAGTACTTTAAATGATTTATATGACTCACCAGTGAAGCCACCTTGTCCAGGGGTCTTGCTTACATAGCAACTTCAAGATTGCTGTCACACTGGGAAAAGGATGGGGGCAAGGGCTAGTACTACTACTAGACCATTTTATGTCCATCACTCATTTTCTTATTGTACCTTATATTGTCATGTTTATATTTTTTTGTTTATTAAATTTTAGGCCTTTTGTTGGTCATTTATTTCTTCGTACACTATCAATATACTACTCTTGAATGTAAGGAGTAGCAGTAAATGCAATTGTTAATAATGATATTTCATACAAAGTGACATTTATGCATGTTTCAGTTCCTGAGGGCAATGAAAATAAAGCGGACAACCTTCATGGAAAAAAATAAATTATTGGAGTTAGTTAACTAAAATATTAAATATTATATTTAGTTAAATATTTGTTAACTAAAAGAAAACAGTTTATTAGTTAATTATAGTTGTTTACTGTTTTAGAAGTCATTTCATGATGATCCTGATTTGTATTGATTGAGACCTATCTTGTTCCACATATTTAAACATTAAAATATACTATTTAGATCAATTCATGGTTTGGCAGTTAATAGAGAAGTGCTAGATAAAGAAGACAGAGAGAGATGGACATATTCATCAACTGAGGGGAAAGAATCTCTCTCATGGCTATATCATTCACTTTGGTTCTATCTGTTCCCACTTTATTATTACCAAAGCCAATATTCTCCAGCCATTTATTCCTCACCCCTAAAAGTTCAAAGTGAATCCCTGAGCCAAAGTTACCTCTTTATAAGGTATCATGGCCTACATGCATATCAGCAATTTTCTTTTATGTACATATAGATTCTTATTTATTTTTAAAATGTGAATTATTACAGCCAATATTATATTGTTGATTGTTTCTTTAGCCACTAGAGTCTAAGATAAAGATAGATAATTTCAGAAAAATTGGTATAGGGCAGATAATAATAATTTGTGTGTGGATTCACTGCCCTTTAAGCTAAGTGAGTAAAACAATCTTAACAACATATGTGGATTTGGCTGTGCAATTCTTGCACATATTGTGGAGGTTAAGTCTCTTTATATAATATGTATGAATGTCTGTATACAACCACGGCAATACAGGAGTAAGGGTATTTATTAAAAATTTTAAAAAAACAAACATAGCATTTCGCAAAACAGATCAATTTTATTAAAATAATACATGAAATCATGACCAAAGCATAAGTAAAGAAAAAAGTATATCATATACTGAAGTAGCTCTACTTCCATTTCCTTCTCTTTTTTGATCTTTTATTCAAAATCTTATGAAGTCCAAACAAGGTAAACCTTTCCCTGCAAGAAACCATTATTTTTGTTTTGTGCAAATAGAGTAAATCATTACAATTTATTTTAAAACTCATGAAGTGGGAGGTGCAACGGTGTCTCCATGGCAGAATTCTTGCCTGCCATACCAGAGACTCGGGTTTGATTTCCTGAGCCTGCCCATGCCAAAAAAAAGAGAAGAAAAAGAAAACTGATGAAGTATATTATCTGTATTCATTGTCTAATGAACTTTCCTTTAAAGGAATTTGATGAAAATGAAATGATTATCATAGAGCAGCATATGCTTAGATGGCAAGCCTTTCTACATTTGGAAGGAGATTTGCTTGTTGTTATAACGGATAGAATTTTGAGCCTAGTGTGGATTTCACAGTAATCCATTTAATTGTGTAGACACGAATGTGTGTGTTATGTTTTCAATTCTAAAGTTGCTGATTTTATCTTGAAACTTAATAATTTTGCATGAGACTAGATTTATATGTGGAGAATGTAAAGCAATAAAAATGGAATAATTTTACAGATATTATAATTGGCTATAGAGCAATCAAACTGTTGGAACACTAAAAATTGTTTACAAATCCAACACAATTTAGTATGCATAGATACCCATTTATACTGTTATAACAAACACATAAGTGCACTATTACCTATTTCACATTCTTTCTAATTTTTTAATCCTCATGGATGAATAAAATTTAAGTGAGATTTAATAGAATCTTTTTTTTTCCTTAGGAAAAAGTCAAAGAGAAGGAAGAAAATCTGAATCTTGTAAACCAATTCTTAAAGTAGAATACAAGACTTGTAGAAACAGGTATGCATTTTTACCTTGGGAAATATGGGAATATATGTAAGAAACAGATAAGAAAGGCAAATAACATTAATATTTATGTATTTTTTCAAATTTTACATAATTATATGTATAATTAACTAGATGAATCCTCTCCATTAATAATAAGAATTTTTTATTGTTTAATAGGCATAATGATCATTATCATGAATATTGCAAATAACTGTTAATTATTAAAAGGTTCCTATGAGTATTTAGATGAGTTTTTTACACATTAATTTTAACAATATAGAACTTTTTAGCTATGCCCATTACAAGTAGCATTCATTCAGCAGGTGTTTATTAAGGAGAAGCTATGTGTACATAGCACAAGTTGTATTACATGAAAGAATTAAATATATAACAAAGTCTCTGTCCTTTAAGGTCTTACATTCCAAAGTTAGAAAGAGCATACTTGATTGGAAATTTTAAAAGTATGTATATTGGCATAATAAAAAGTACTAAATTTTAAGAAACAGAAATTTAAAGAATAACTAACATTTAGTAAAATTTTTTCCTGTATATATAGCAGCCATATCCTGTACATCAACAATATTCATTTTACTTGTAATAATTATTAGTGGCAATACTCTTATCCAGAATTACCATAATAACAAAGTTGCCTAAACCTTAACTTTATTTCAGCTATAGATGGAATAATGATATTTTTCTTAATTATGTCATTCACACTAGAAAGTATTCCTGGCATTCTAGATCCATTTAAAGTTCATACCTGCTTTTCTAAAATTTTAATAGTGTAAAATTATGGTCATTTTTAGGCAGTTTTTATTTGGCAGTACCCCTGATCTGGCCTAATATTACTATATATAAATTGGCAAACATAATCACAGTTGTACAAATCTATGGTTTTACTTTTTTTAAATGAGTTTTTTATTCTAGTAACATATATACAAAACTTTCCCTTTTAACCATATTCAGTGAAACCTAATGTAAACTATGAACTATAGTTAATAGTACAATTATAGCATTCTCTAATCGGTTGTAAAAAAGGTACCACACTGATTCAAAATATTAATGAAGAGGGTAGGTACGTTGGAACTGTTTTTTCTACATGATTTTTCTGTAAACCTACAACTTTTCTAATGGAAAAAAAACTGAAATAAAATGACCATAGTTTATACTATTACAACTAAAGTATTAAAACTTTTCACATTTAATTATTTTAGTTAAAAATATAAATATAAAAAGTGTTGTATATATTCTTTCTTTCTTAAAATAGTAATTATAATTTAATCTTTGGGCTCTCAGGTTCATTATTATACAGTGATGCACTTCAAGGACTATTGAGGTGTGGAGGAACTATATAAACTATTTCTAATAACGTGTATATGTGTGTGTATGTGATTTTTTCATTTGGATATTTAAGTTTTTCTATCTTCAGTTTTGAGCTATCAGGATTGCTTACTGTTTCCACTGTATTATCTACTAGTATCCAGTCTTTTGAGTTCTATAGACTAATAAACTTAAAAGCTGAACTTGTAGAATGAGAGAAAATAGGTTCATGTAAAGGCCTGAGAAGTTTGACCCATGGACTTTAGGATATCTGTTTTGTTGCTCTGGGGCTTTTTAAAAAAAATGTATTCTAATAAGATGCTCAAGAGTATTCAGTTTAGTTCTGTTAAGACAATATTTATGAAATTACTATATACCAGGCACTGTGCAATTTCTTTGCTGTACTAAGTGAAAGAGATTAATGTCTGCCTTAGAATTTATTATGATCTTGAAGCACAGACAAAGCCACAAACTAAAGGTTTTTATATAGTAAGAGGGGGGTTTATAGAGATATGGCCTCAGAGCACAGGAAAAGGGTACCTAATCCAGCCTTGAGAGAGTGGGAAGGGTGATGGTGAAGAGAGGGAGATCATTGAATTCTTCTTGGGAATGAAGATGCTTAGTTTGGGACTTTTATCAGATGTCTGATGAATGGTGTCAGGACAGGGAGGAAGGGACAAAGGAAGGTGAAGAGAAGGTATTTCAAGAATCAAGAACTTAAGTCAAGGCAGTGTAAAATAATGATTGAGATTATTGGCTTTCAAGTAAGATATCTGTGTGACCTTGAAAATTTTAGCTTTTTTTGAACTTCAGTTTCCTCAACAGCCTATGAGTTAATACATAACATTGGAATGCTTGTGAAGATTAGATGAAATAATGCATAAATCATGTGAAGTTATAATTTTGGTGAGTGGCAAATAGTAGGTTTCTTAATAAATAGAATTTTTGTTGTTATCATCAGAGCCATAGTATTCTACATTATTAAAATTACTCAACAGCTCCTAAATTAAAAAATGGCTGTAGTAATTGGTAATACAATTTTGATTGAAGCAATTATAGAATAATTCTTTGTAATGTGAAATAATTGTATATTGTTGATCCAATTACTAACATGCCATTTACTAATGTACTTTATTTAGTATACCACTGTGTCTATTTGTTATAACTACTACTATATTAGAAAAGTTAACTCTAGGAGCAGTGGTTGCACAGCTCATAAAACAAGGAGCCAGAAGAATTAAAAGGTTAGGATACTTAAAGGAACTGCCATGGCAAAAGGGACCAGTCTGGAAAAGTATGAATATAATTATCTATTACATAGCAGAAACTTTGTGAAGTCAAAATTTAGGAGGGCTGTGGCAGAAGCAGAAACAAGGAAGAGCTTTAGCATATATGTTGCAGCAATGGGGCCTCTGAATGGACTGTGTAAGTAGTAGATGTAAGGGACATGTTTTCTGCTTAGTTTTATCTCATGTCAGCCGTTTACAGACTTGCTTTCACTTCCTGGCATAAATGACCGCTCTACTCAGGAATCACTTGTTCCCAGTTACCTCTTTTCTTACTGGCACTCCAACCAAGGCTGTCTCTAGGCTTTGTAATTTTGAAATTTTATCTTCTTCAAGAAAGGAATATTGACTATCAGGGTTCCTTGTAGCTAAGAAAATAATTATCTGCTAGTCTTTTTTTTTTTTTTCACATGGTCAGGCACCAGAAATCAAACCCAGGTTTCCAGCATGGCAGACGAGAACTCTGCCTGCTGAGCCACCGTGGCCCACCCTCTGCTAGTCTTTTAATCCTTTCCTTTACATGAGACTAGATTTATATGATATACTTCATCTATATTAACTTCTTAAAGTCTTAGTATGCCTATCTGTAAAGGGGGGAAATAATAGTGTCTCTGTCATTGGGATGTAAAATGATTAAATAAAATAATACCTGTAAAATGTTTCATACAATGCCTGGGACATCATAAATGCTCAGTAAATGTTAGCATGTAATGTTTATGATATTATGTTATCTATCTTTTTTATGTAACTTGTTGCCTTCATTCAGACAAAATTTTAATGCTTTATTTTCTTCACTTTATCTTTTAAATTATACTGTAAAATTGACTTCTTTTCTTCATGTACAATTCTATTGACTTTAACATTAAATGAGAGAGAGAGAGAGAGAGAGAGAGAGAGAGAGAGAGATTCCTGTAACCTGCACCACAATCAAAATATAGAATATTTCCATCACCCAAAAAAATTCCTTTATGCCATCTCTTTCTAATCACACCTTCCTCCTACTCCTAACCTTTGGCAAAAGAATGTCATAAATGATTTGCAAATGCTTGTCAGATTAGTAAATTAAAAAAAAAATCTTTTTGCAAAAAAAATTATTAAGATATTTTCCACAGTTTGGGAAACCTTAGGCTAGAATTTTTTTGTTTTAATTTTGTTTATTTTGTTGTTGTTGTTGGGCTAGAATTTTTTAAAAAAAATAAGTTTTGGAGTCGGGGTTTGAATCCTTATCCTGCCACTCAGTAGCTACTTGTCCCCAAATAAGGTACTTAAACTCCATAAATTGTAGATTCCTTGTCTACAGAATGGGACTAATAGTACTTTCCTCATCTGAGCTATTTTGAAGATTACATGAAATTTACTTTATTTGTACATATAGTATGATATATGCCACATTGTAAGCATTCAAAAAATTACAACTGTTTATTATCAGAGGCAGTATAGACTATTGTGTAGGCTTTGGAGTCTGATAACTCTCAGTTTTCTTTGGGGTTTTGCCATTTAATTGTTATTTAACCTCAGTAGTAAAATGAGGACTGTATTTATGAGAATTTAATGTGATAGTAAATTTTTAATATGTTTTCTGGAAGATCATATTAAATATCTAATACAATTAGCCATAAATGTTTCACTGAGCATTTACCTGAGGAAATAACTTTTTATTCAATCATTCAGTAGTTTACATTAACTTCAGACCCAATCTTTTCGGATACATAGAACAGAGGGATTTTGCTCCCTTTCAGTATTACAGAGGACATATTTTCAATGTGCATACGAAAAAAGGGGGTGTAAGTTGGTCCTTTTCCTATGTTTGGATTAGTACTAGGGGATACAGTAATTCACCCACTATTATATGCAAAAAATAGATATTATGGCCTTCAAGGATATTTAGAGCAGAAAACTCAATACCTATGAAGATATTTTTTTCCTTCTTGCCTTTTTTGCAACAGAGTGGCAAACAAAGATATAAATATCCATACTCTTTCATGAAGAACTATATAGAACTGCTTTTAAAGCAGAAGGAATATTCTTAATTATTTAAAAATATTTTTTATACAAATAGCAAACTTCCTCATACCACCATTAGTACTTTGGGCATTTATTATGTGAAATCACTGGGGCAGGACTATCACCCAAATTTGCTGATGCAGAACTCAAGACATGCAAATTACACATTTTGGCTTACTTAGCCCAGAAGTCAAATATTTATATTAGCCCCACTATTAAAACTAAAGTATAACTAAAAATTGGTATGGGAATTTAATATATTTGTTATAACAGAAATTTTCTTAAGCTATTTTTTTCTTGTGATATAGCCAGCATAAGGTTGGCAAATGTCCCATTCACACTGCTTGGTACCGTACATGGTATAAAGTGGAATGAAAGGGAAATCTTTAGAATGATTTCTAGAGACAAGTAGATTCTTTAGGTTAACAGAGTGAAACTGAATTCTTTAAAGTAGTACTATGTTCTCAAAGAAGTTGCTACAATAGAAGTGCTTGGTTCTTTTTAAAATTATTTTCGGAGAAGAATATTTTCAATTTGATGTTTAATTCTTGAAAATACTTCATATCAGTACATATTTTCTTTTGTATACATGTGCTAGAGATATATGGATATTGATGTCAAAAATGAAAAATTGTGAAGCTTTTTCATAATTTTCAGATAGTTACAACATTCTGTAGTTATCTTGGCCCACTCTACTAGCTAATTGTATCTTGCAAAGTAATAAATGCTAGAGAATTTTTTTTTTAATTAGTTGAACAAGCTAGTCCCACATAAAATTGAAAGGAAATCACATTTGCCTCTGGTGAGCTGTTTTTCCCTCCATTTTTTATCAAACCCATTTTTCCATAAAAACTCCATCATCTAGAATTTTCATGTTACCCTCTACCATTCTGTGTTTGCCACTGTCACATCCCATTTCATATTGATATTTGCCTCTTTTATCTGATAGGATTTCAGGACCCAAAATACCAGCTGATACACTAACAAAGACTAATATGCTGGTGGAATGATTTAGAGTTTGGGGACAACTCATGTATGTGAAGATGTTCTTTTGTAAGTTAATAGGCGTACCTCCTCCCTCCAACAGCCTTTCACTCACCAACCCCAACACCTTTGAACCATTCCATTAGCAATTTTAATGGTGAGAAGATACCTCCAGAAAAAGGGAAATGGCAGAATAGTAGGTTGTTAAGGGAGATATTTTGGGCCAGGAAAGCCTTTGGTGTCTGTCAAATTTTATTCTATATAATCTGCAGCAGCCTGTTATTTATAGACTCAGTCCTGTATGACTTGTATGTCATCTTAAAGGATTGTTCACTTTAACTTATGTGTGAGGCTAAAGCAAAAAATATTTATTTGGTAGAAAATTTATATTTTCACTAGTGCATTTCCTAATATAACTTATGTGGACAGCTTAATTGAGCACCATAAGTACATGGAACCTTGAGTAGGGCATGAGATTTTGTAGGTTTTCCCAGAGTGATGCCCTGATAAATCCCAGAGTGATTTGAACAGTGAATAAAAAAGCATTTGCAAAGTTCCCTTGGAGGAATGGCAAGAAAGGGGGAAAATTCAGCTTCCCCAAGTGGAGAATTCCTGATATTCTCACAAGCAGTGGGGACAACCAAAGCAATAGGCAGAGCCCTTGATCTGGGGGGTTGTTCATGGGAAACTTAACCCCGCAAAGGATAGACTAAGCCTACTTAACCCCCAGAGAACCTCTTTTGTTGCTCAGATGTGGCCTCACTCTCTCAGCCAACATGACAAGCAAACTTACTGCCCTCCCCCTCTCTACTTGGGACATGACTCCCAGGGGTGTGGACCTTCCTGGCAACATGGGACAGAAATTCTAGAATGAGCTGGGACTCAACATTGAGGAATTGAGAAAACCTTACCCACCAGAAGGGGGAAGAGCAAAATGAGACAAAATAAAGTGTCAATGGCTGAGAGATTGCAAACAGAGTTGAGAGGTTATCCTGGAGGTTATTCTTACAGGTTAAAATAGATATCACCTTTTTAGTTAAGGTGTAATGGAGAGGCTGGAGAAAACTACCTGAAATGTACAGCTGTGTTCTAGGAGCCATGTTTCTTGAAGATGATTGTATAATGATATAGCTTTCACAATGTGACTGTGTGATTATGAAAACCTTGTGTCTGATGCTCCTTTTATCTACCTGATCAACAGACGAATAAAATATATGGGTTAAAAATAAATGAATAATAGGGAGAACAAATGTTAAAATAAATTTAGTAGATTGAAATGCTAGTGATCAGTGAAAAGAAGGGTGTGGTATGCATGAATTTTCCTGTTTTCTTTTTATTTCTTCTTCTGAATTGACACAAATGTTCTAAGAAATGATCATGATGATGAATATACAACTATGTGATGATATTGTGAGTTATTGATTATATATCAAGAATGGAATGATCATATGGTAAGAATGTTTGTGTTTATATGTTGTTATGTTTAACAAATTAAAAAGAAAAAAGAAAGAAACCTTGACACCTACAGATATTGAAAGCCAACTACATGTAAGGTACAATAATGGACCATTCTGAATTTTATAAACCAAGTAATGGGTTTAATGATGGAGAGTGACAAAGGATTACCACATATTTATATTCCTAAGTAAATATTTTGAAAAATTTGAAAGCAGCAACCATCTAATCTCAGTATAATTTCATGCTTAAAATAAAATATATTTTAACAATAAAAAAATTAGAAAGAGGGAAAAAAAGGATTGTTCAGTCTCATTAACTTTTTTCCTATGTAGTGAGCCATTCGTAATATTTTCTGGTGGACTGTCCTATGACAAAGCTTGCAGAAGACCAAGTTTAACTATCATGCATGGAAAAGCAATTACAGTACTTGAAATGGATCATCCCATTGTTGAATTTCTAACTTTATGTGAAACACCCTATCCAAATGGTAAGTAGCTAAAATGAAACTATTAATTTTGAAAGAATCATTTTTGAAATGTTACATGAAAAATTTCTAACAAAATTAAGCTTAAGTATTTTCAGTTTTGGCAGCTGGCATCCACCATGATACAACACTGTGAGCTGCAGGTGTTGGAGCAGGTTCTTCAACTGTACCTACTTGACAAAATGGAAGTAAGACAGATGCAGTGCAGCACTGCTGGAGTTTCAGGGTTCTAGTATCAGGTAAGTGCTTTAAACTTTGATAAGGATGGTGGAAGCTGAGCTGGGAGGGTCCGATAGGGTTCTGGGGTGAAATCACTTGGGTAACTGGGGTGTCCTAATAGCCTCTCCTAGACCAGCTCCACCCATCCCATTCCAAAGCCAATCAAAGTTAAAGCACTTACCTGATATCAGTGATCTGTAACTCTGGTGGTGCTGCATCTGTTTTATATCTGGTTTTACATCAGATGTAATTGCAGCACCTCTGATTACTTTAGGATTGCTGATGTGTGGTTAGTGATCACTATTAAATTTTGAGATATTGGTCAGAAAAGCGTTTGGGAGAAGAGATGCTTATATTTCTAATCATCTTGAATATAAATCAAGAATCTTTTTATAAATATAAGCATGAAGTTTAAATTTATATGCAAAGTATAAGCTTTTAATAATGAAATCTAAAATTTGAGAAGGATTAAAACATGGGAAATACATATTTATGATTGAAAAGACTTAGTGCATTATACATTGCTAAATTTTCAAGAGGGAACATGTAGATGCAGGGAAGAGAGTACTAACTTGGAGACAGACTATTTGGTTTTATAATTTAACTCTGCCACTTACTAACCATGTGACATTGGGCAAGTCACTTTATATCTATGAATTTGATTCATCATTCAGAAAGAGAATGATAATATCAATCCACAATAATTACGGAAATTTAAAGGGAACACACTTTGTAAACTATGACAATATATAAGTTGTAAGCATTACGTTGAATATACTACTTTACTTAAAATTTTTTTGTTTCATATTTAAAAGATGGAATAAATTGGTATGAAATATCAATGAATGCAACACTTTATTTCCTGAGTTACTCGAAACAGACAGATTAATTAATGACGCAAATTAAAAAATTAATTTGTGTTGTTAACTAATCCACAGATATTTATTGGATCTTTTATGGTCTCATACTACAAGGACTTGTTGAGAATGCAACAAGAATGAAGTATAAAATTGATCTCTGATATCATATGGCAAAAAATATAGTCAAGTGAGGGAGATAAGTATGCCTTGTCAAATTTAAATAATATAAAACTTTAAGTGTTGAATCATATGATTGGGAGTGTAAATACTGTACTAACTTGTAGGCTGATTAGATAGTTGAATTAAATATTCTTGCAAAGCTTCTTGGAGAGCATAAAATGTAGGTAGCTCTTGAATGGTCTAGGTCTTGAAAAAAGAATATTGCACAAAAGTTTTAGAAACTAAGGTTTTTCAGAATAAGATCAAATTATAGGGAAATTTGAAAGCTTTTGGTAATAGGGAGCAGCAGAGGAATTTTGAGGAAGTATTAGGATTAAAGAAAGTGTGTTTTTAGGAAGATTCCAAAAGGAATATGAATGTTTGAAGAGGGAGACATTGAAATCTGAAATTCCAGATTTCAACTGGAAGGCTAATGATAATAACATACATTTAAAATGATAAAGGCCTGAAACAGAGTGCTGTATGTAGGAAAAGGAAGAGAAAAATCTGCTGAATTTAGTGAACAACTGGATTAGGGAATGATTATGATAGATGAGTCGAAGATAACTGTATATTTTAAGCATAGTTGTTTTGTGTGCAGCAATAGCAGTCTTTGGAAAGAGAGAAAGATATGCCTGATTGAGAATCAGTTGCGCTATTTAGAGAGCGGGAAAAAAGAGAGAGAAAAAAGCTTACAGTATTTATTAATGAATCATTGAAATATAGATGTTTTTTGAAGTTATGAGAATGATTGATGGAGGAACATAGGAAGAAAAGAACAGTGGACCAAAAACTGAGCTTAGAAAAATGCCTCATATTAAGAGCCTAAAAGAGGTTGGCCCAACAAAGAAATCTGAGAACATGTGGTTGCAAAGATTGAATAACATATGTGTGTGTGTTTGTGTGTATGGATATATATATATGTTTATGTATATATTTATATATATTTGCATGTCAGTATAGATCTTAGAACAATTTCAAATAATATTCAATAAGTTATAAATATACTTTCACCACTGTCTATTTACTTCCAAGTCATGTACATAAATCTTTGTTTTTTAGAGGAGGTAATGAGGGTAAAGCTTTTCATTTGTCAGGAGCTAGGAGCAGAAGGTTAAATTTACTGGTAAAATATAAATGCATTTTATTTATTCTCTCCAATTAAAAGAGTAATACATGAAAATGGCAGAAAAAAAGCCCTATAATGCAAAACGGGATACAATGAAAAGTTTCTTATGGCCCTTCCAGAGGCAAACATTGTTATCAGGTTTCTTATGTATTTTCTCCCAAGTAATCGCTGTATAAATATGTGTACTCAGTCGTGTATGCACACATTATTTCCTTTTTGTGCAAATGACATACTCTTTGTACTGTTCTGTATAATACTTTTTTTCCCACTTAACAGTATATGCTGATTATAATTCCATATCAGCAAGTATGGAACTTAAATCTTTGCAGCTGCAGTGATGAATTTTATGCATATGTTAAACAAAAGAGATTTTTAACAATTTTTAATATTTCTGAATCATTTATGACATCTAACAATTCAGTTCTTTTCTCAAAGAACATAAATGCTTAATGTAGAATCTAGACTCAGAATTTGTGAGTTTACCATCTAGATTTAACTGTATCCCGTCCTCTCTAAGCCCCATAAATAATGATTTTCTCTTCAGAGAAGTAGTGATTTTGATAGAGCTTTTGCCTTATTGGGGGCTAGGCTTAGAATACTGAGCCTGTTCAGGACAAACCAGCAATCTAATGAAGGAAGTGATACAATAGGAATCTACTGAACACCTACTATGTACCAAGCTTTACATTAGGCATCTTTATATATGTTATTTCATCTTATCTTCATAGTTATTATTTTCCCATTTCCATGGGTAAAATTGAATATCAAAGTTAATTTTCCAAAGATCAAACTATTAATAAATAATAGCTTCCACAGAATTGAACCTAACATTGACTCTTAAGGATATATTTTTATTCAGTAGTCACCACAGTACAGAAAGTAATTCTACAAAGGTGAAACTTTGTTTCCAGTTTAAATTATTTGTAAAAGAACAAAACCAATCTAAACAGATACAACTACCTAAAATGATAATTTATTTATGACTTTGTTCATTGATGTCAAAGTCTCTGTTATTTTTTTTCCCTAGTAATTGCTTTCCAACTAGTGATTTTCCTGAGAAAAGACAAAGAGGAAATAACTAGTAGAATGGAACTCCGTTGTTCTCCAATCTGCAAAACAAAATAATCAAAAACCAGAAGTATGAGAATCTTCTGAGCAACTAAAAATAGCTCTAAGAGATAAGGAAAAAGAGAAAAAGCCTCAGTTTGAGAACTATAGCAAGCAGTATCTAGAATGCATACTGCCACATAGATATGCACTCAGACAAGAGCATGCTTTTTCATAGTTTCCTTTTGTTTACTTTCACACATATGTGATTATGAAAGTCATTATTCCAGCTTCCCCAAGACTTGAGTCTTCTGAATAAAATCCCTGTTTAGTGACTCTTGAGCTTATGGTGAAATATCTTCTACTATCCAGTACAAATTGTCAGTATTGGGAAAACAGGGTAGAATTTACGATCAGAAGGACCAAGTTAAAGTTTCACCTCATTTATTATTGAGATATATTTAACACTATGTTATACAACTTCACATTTTTAACTTGTTCCCTGTGGTGATCTTAACGTTAAATGTGAGAAATAACAATATATATTATTTAAAAGTGTTCTTTGTTACTCCTTAATTTTACCTCATATCTTGGTCTTCTCAAATTATTTAAATAACATTTGCACAGGACATAAGGAACTGCGAATTTGATGGCTTTACAAAATGTACAATGTGAAACGTTTCAATTTTTTCTTCTTTCTTTTTTAGAATTTCAAGAACCTTATGCTGTTGTTGTCCTTCTGGAGAAAGACCTCATTGTAGTTGATCTAACACAAAGCAAGTAAGTTATCGATGCGTAGATAGCATTTTTAAGCACTATTCTTTACAATTAAAATACAGGAGGACATTTTAAATGGGGGCCATTAGTTCTTGAGATAGTAAAAGTTCTTTATGTGAATATTGTTTTTCTAGAATTACAGAAATATAATTTGGTTCAATAATGAAAAACATACCAAGAGAGTCTGGGAAACATTGAGAAAATTGTAAGATAGCTTAAAGGAATATTTGGAGACAAGCATCTGGAAAAACAAGGCATATAAAATGGATCATATTTCTGCTGTTTCATTAAGCGAAAACAATTGTTATGGAAACTTGTACAATGAATGTCTAACCATCTGCTAGTCAACTGACTAAAGGAAAGTCACACATGACAATAGTATTATTGGGCTAATGCAGTCAATAATACAGAAGAGAAGGACTTCAGAGGCAGAGAAGATGGGGACCTTTGTTTGTTTTCTTTTCCATTGTGTTGTAGGCATTTGATACAAAGAATACTGCCGTTACAGTAGCCCTGTCTTATCCATTCCTGTACATTGATGGTAGAAGCAAACTGAATTGATGGTCACATTCTTCTTGCTACACATTTTCATTATAAATGGTGATAGGCATGAAACATTTTCCCTCATTCTGTGCTCTTAACCAATTGATCTTTTTAATTATTTCGTATTATATTTACAACAGAACCTTTATACGTTTTCTCTCCTGTATGTGGAATAATATTCCCTTCCTTTTTATGCTTAACATCTTACCTGTAAGAATCTTAACACAGTTTTCACTTCCTCATTTAAAATAAATTTTTAAAAGTTCCATTACCCATATAATTGAGTTAAATATCCTAATATGGGCTCACTTAGCCCCCACATTCCTCTCTTTCATAGATTCCAGCATAGATATGGTTTTGCATTTGTTATTTTTTAAAAGATTGTCCCCTTATTAGACTCTAGGCCCCATGAAAGAAAAGCGATTTATCTCAACACAGAATAGACTCTTGATAAATTTTGTGAATAGATTACAGTCTGGTTTCTGTTTCCATCTAGTCTGTAAAGGTAAGAGCCAAGGTCCTTCTATATGCTAATTTGAAGCATGTAATATTTCGTTATTTTGAAGAGGATATAGGATTTGGGCAAGAAGGTGAAGAAGGTCATCATAACGGAATTCTAACTTCCCTATTCATCGACATTAAACTTGTTTAAATTTTGTTTGCATGTAATGATTTACACCTCTTCCTCTAAGAAATTCAAATACTGGTTTCATTAAAATGTACACTTATGATCTCAGTTGTATTCAACTCTTGTTTCTGTGCCTGTTTGTTCCTCTTATCTTGCCTAATTACCTAATATCCTCCAATGTTGTACTTGGCCTTTTGTACTACCTTTTATCAGTATATGCATTTATATTTCTTTAAAAATATTTTCCATTGTCATAAAATGCACATAACATAAAATTAACTATTTTATACATTTATTGTTATGTTTTTCTACCTTTATGAGTAAATTGACATTTTGTTTGCAAGTTTTATCTAACATTTCACTTCCTTCAGCACCATGTTTTCAAATTTATATAGCATTCTCACTTCATTGTGTATTACATGAAATTTAACATACCAAAAATGAAATATATTCTCTCTCCTTCCAAATAGTCATCTTTCAGCATTTTTAATGTTAAATGAATTGTAGCTTTAGAGTTCTTTTCAAATTTTTTTTTTCCATTTAATTCTCTACATGAAGGCAAGCAAAGATCAGGACCAACAAGTTGTTCTTCTACTTGTTTTTTTGGATGCATATCTTCATTGTCATTTCACCAGCATCCAGATTACCCTTTTATATCTGATTTCCTATATTAAATTTTTATTTATTAAATCTCTTGATAATTTATTTTTCCCAGCTCTTTGCCATTAAACTAAAATTACTTTCCCCAAACATTTTCATAATATTGTTCACCTTGCCAGGAGACCTCTTTTTTATCACATCAAAAGTTGTACATCTTATCTTCTAGGTGATCCATTTATTCTATCTTTCAGTCTCAGAAATGCTAATAATTTTTACTTCAAAACAGGGGATAGGGAATCTCTGGCCCATCCAGTTTAATAAACTTGGATTTGCTAAACACAACCTGTTCCTCTCCACATGGTTTTGCATATACTGCTCTTCTTATCTAGGACACCATCTGTAGCATTGCAGATTGATTGGTGGGGAAAGACCTCCTACACACGTATACACACATACACCATACACCGTGGATATTGGGTTAAGTTTTTAATTAAGTTCCTAATACTTTATATTAGAAACCAGGTGATCATACAGAGCAGGAACCAGTACGGCATTGAAAATATTGTCAGTGCTAGTTAGAGTTGTTCTAGATCTGAGAAAATAATTTCTTGCAAGCTCATATTTTTGTATTTTAGGCTACCATTACCATTCAAATAGACCTTTTTAAATATATGCAGTATATAATTTAGGACACTGTAGACTATAGTCAGGCTACCTCTTTTCAACTCCATCTCAACTACTTGCTAGCTATATGACTTTGGTCAAGCTACCTACATCTCTGTGCATAGTTTACTGTATTAGTCAGGATCCTCTAGGGAAACAGAATAGGTAGGACACAGATATATAATGTATCATATATGTAAAGGTAATATATGTATCTTATGTATATTAGGTAATAATATGAGATATTTTATAAGAATTGGCTATGGAAATGGACAAGTTCAAATTCTGTGGGCCGGCCATGAGCTGAGAACTCCAGTGAAGGTTCTCCATGAATTCACCAGAAGGCTGAAATTCTCCCTTCTGATTACTGAAATAATCTCTTTTCCTTTTAAAGCTCTCAGTTGATTGGATGAAATTTCTATCATTATTTGAGGCAATCTCCTCACTTGATTATTGATGTAATCAGCCATAGATGCAGTCAGCTTACTGATGATTTAAGTTCATAAATATCCTCACAGTAACAATCAGGCCAGTGCTTGCTTAATCAAACAACTGTGCACCATAACCTGGCCAAATTGACACATGACCTTAACTATCAACAGTTACCTATTTATAAAATGGATATATTAGTATGTAACTACTTAATAAGATTATTGTAAATATTAAATATGTTAATGTGTGTGTGAAAAGTTTAAAACTATGCCTGGCACAGATTTCATACTCAAAGACAGTAATTACAGATATCCAGGGCCATTCAGGCTCTAGAGTCAAAATTATCTAGGTTGAAAGGGAGGAGAATAAAGTTGAATCAGTGCTCAGAATTCTAAGAATAGTATTTCTTTCCTCTTTGGCCTTTTCAGCGTCCTAGAATGCCCATATGCCCAATCCTGTTACTCTTATTTTCATTATTTCCATTTTTTATTCCATTTTATTTCCCTAACTTCATTGAAAATCCTGTTTTTTTCTCATTGAACTGTTTCAAATTTTGACAACAATATTCATCTCCAATCCATATCTAAAAAGTTTTCTGTTATTTATACTAAATACCCTTAGCAGCCAAAATAACATGAAGAAATTATTTGGGCTCCTAACATTTTCAGAAGCAACTGTGGCTACTAGAATCATTTTTCATGTATACATAAGGATATCCTAGTTACTTAAAAATATAGAAATAGGAAATTTATATTTTTAAAATTTAATGTTCATAATGTCAGAGAATATGGAATAAATATATGTAGCTTATAAGTTTCAAAGGAATAAAAATAAAAACTTCTAAAAATGAGGGATTTTTTATTCAACTTTAAAGTTGAATAAAGTTGCTTTGTTAGATGATGTTACAATAGTCAAAACTATATAAAATTATTATATATTATGGCCTCAAGTGCTACAGTAATCAGGCATAAGAAAAAGTGATATAGATAGAATCCCATGTTTATTATCTTGTAGAGCATAAAAATTGTTATATTTTGTTAAAATAGCACTAAATATAAATGGAAGGGAAACTAAATAGTATTTATGATATTATATTTATAAATATAGACATATTTTGAGAGAAATACTTTATAAATTTATTGGTGTGTGAAATGTGAGGTTTGGGGATAAACAGAAAAAAAAAACCCACAGAGCATGAGTGCTATTGTATATGTATACATTTCTGCTTTTTGTTATAACTATATTTTAGCTCAGTGTATGATTATATCGATAAAAATCTATCATATGAGTACAACATAATATATTAGTGCTAGAGTGTATTTTAATATGTTGAAGTGAAAATAAAGAATATTGTCTATATAAACTGTAAGACTTTTGCATGCATGCTAGCTGTAGCAATGGAATTCATATCCAAGGAATTTATCATAGAGACATTTGGAGCAGAAATATAGAGTTTAAGGAGTATAGAAAGAAATGGACATATAAAATTTAGTGTTCATTAAGGAAAGGAGCACTTGAGAAAAAGAGGATTCTTTCAGCTAAGTGTGGAAGACCCAGAGGGTGATAGAGGAAAGGATTAGGGAAATGATGAAAGACCATATCTAGAGATAAATGTTACCTTTAATGTGATCTGGAGATCAAAATAAAGCTTCTGAAGGGCTTTATTTGAAGAATAAATGTAGTAATACATGAAAAATCTTATGCACAGTGTACGAAATATTGAGTACATAAAAAGCACTCATATATTATGGTTAGTAGAATTCTTAATTTGCTTCTGTACTCATATCCTTTTTTAGAATTATAGTAGATTTTAGGGTATAAATGTATTATACTCATAATATTTAAATAATTAAAGTCATAAATTCCAACTTTTCTCTAGTGTACATATTAAATGATCTTTAACCATACATAGTCACATCATACACGTCTATACACTAAACCCATCTATCATTTACCCTTGCCAAACAAAACAAAGCCCAGACATCTTGCCTTGTTGTGACAAACATGTCAAATTTTACTAGGACATCTTAATATTTATAAATATATAAATATCTAGATAAAGTACCTAGCTGCTACCTTTTTTTTTTTTTTTTTTTTAGTGTGGGCAGGCACCTAGGAATTGAACCCAGGAACTCTGCCTACTGAGTCACTGTAGCCCGCTATCATTTTTAATAAATTGGCTGAGTCAACCTGTTACATAATATTTTCAGTTTAATAGAACTCATTGAATCCATGTTAGCAAAGCAGTTACTGTAGATGTTGTAATTATAAGAAAGAAAATTCATAGTAGTAAAATTCTATTGGCATTTGTATCATGTTTTATAAAGAACTATTTAAAAGACAAGCTTTCTTGTTTATATAATTGTTTTATGATGCTTAAAAACAAATGAAGTTTATAATTAATATTTAGAAACATTTTAGGGTTTACTTTATAAAATTGTTTTACATTTTTATCACTGCAAAATGATACTAATATATTGTCTTTATCTATTAGTTTTCCAATCTTTGAAAATCCGTATCCTATGGACATTCATGAATCACCAGTTACATGTACAGCATACTTTGCTGATTGCCCTCCGGATTTGATTCTAGTACTCTATTCTATAGGAGTCAAGCATAAAAAACAAGGGTATAGTAATAAGGTAAAATTAACAATTATACTTTTTCCTATATTATATATTCATATCATATGATCATACTATTTTCTGTTACTTTATTATCTAATTTTCCATAGAAGAGGACTTGAATTAAATTCTTTAAAAGTAATAATCTAGCATCTATTAAAAGGTATGTCTTCTGAGATTCAAATTTCCTAAATACTATGTAAAGCGTTAAAACCTACAGAAATACACATTTCTTATACATTAAGTATATAATTATATACTAAGCTATATTTATCTATCATATACAGCTGTATAATAAATATATACTTTAACATATATGAAGCATAAAATACAATCTTTTAATTATCTTAGATGGATTATTTTTTAAAAAATTCATTAAACAGTTACTAATCAATTGATAGTTAATAAAATATAATTTCAAAAGCCATTTGTTGAATAAAATTCCCAAGAATTCCTTTTTGTTATCTTTGGCTATAAAATTCAGTACTTGCCATTGTAACTGGCAACCTGTTTGACCTATTTGCATAAGCTTTTTGTACAACTCAAGTGGGCACTATCTAAATCATATTCTATGTAGAAAACAAAGCCTGGTAATGTATAGACTATGTGATTCATGTAACAAGCCATATTTTCAAAATTAAAAACGCTTTTTGATTTATTTATATAATGGTAGTGTTAGTTAAAATCTTTATTTTTTCTTTTTCTTTTTTAAATTTATATTTTTAAAGGAGTTGGAACTATGCATTTGTAGGCATTTGTTCAGTGAAAGAATTAAAAATTAACTACACACATCATCCTTGATTACTTTACAGTTATTTATTTTTAAATGAGACTTTTATTATTTTTAAATATTTTCATTCTAAATCTGTCATTCAAATTTTTAAAAATAAAACGTTTATGTTCTTCCTGGTTATTTATTCAGGAGTGGCCAGTCAGTGGAGGAGCTTGGAACCTTGGGACACAGACATATCCAGAAATTATTATAACTGGGTAAGTGGGATATAATTGTGATTTCATCAATTCATCAACAAGAAGACATTTATTAAGTTTCATCACTTTGCCCATAATTGTGTTCTATGCAGACTGAAATTTTAAGTAAATGTAAAAGTATCAAGACACAGCGTCTATCAAAAGATTGTCTTAGTCTTAATGGAAGAGAGAACCAAAGCACTGAAAACACAGAATTATAATAAAAAAGCAGGAGAAAGTCACTAGGGCAAAATCATGAGAAATTACTCAGAGACAGCCTCTTGTAGAAATCATAAAATGTTAGCCTTAGCAAGACGTTCTTCAACATTTCTTGATTTCCACCAAATCCAAGAATCATGGATATCTATCCCTGACAGGTGATTATTTAAAGTATACTTCAAAGCTTAGAGCACCAGAAGTATCACTACTTTGTGCAACGACCCACTTCATGTTTTACTATTAGGAATGAAAAGGGAAATATAGCTACAAATGCGGAGATTTAAAAGATTATAAGGGTTCCATTTATGATGTTCCACTTATGAGAAAATGGAGTAGATGTACTTTTCCTTATTCTTCTTGATAAATACAGCTAAAAGCCCTAGATATTATATATAAAACAAGCATAAGATGATTCATAAGGTAAAGAGAAAAGGTCAGCTGACTAGGGCCCTCAGGACCCAAGGAAGGAAATGATGGTGAGTTTCCTGGGTTTTCTTTTTGCCTCATATATCCCAGACTTTGCGCTAAAGAAGCTGGTAACCTGAAAATGTCACTTGACACAGACAAAAGCATAAACTAAAACAACAAAAGCCATCTCTCAAGCCAAGAAACAGGGAAAGGGTCAGGCTAGCAAGACAAGAAACTTTTAGAAAATGATCTCTCTGCTCTAGGCAAGCACCACAAGAAGAAATTGTGGTCATTCTCACACTAGGAAAGGCAAAATTCCGCTAGCCTAGAATTTCACCCTCAAGGGCTGTAATGAGGTGTGTCACAAGACCAAGAGAAGTTTATTCCAGGAATGCAAACCTAACTCATGTTTGAAAATCAATCAATGTAATTCACCATATTAACAATCAGTGTAATTCATCAGAAAGATATGATCATATCAATAGAGGCAGAAAAAGCACTTGATAAAATCTAACATTCATTCATGATAAAAACTCTCAGAAAACTATGAATAGAGGGAAACTTCCTCAACTTGGTAAAGAACATCATTAAAATCAACAGCTAACATCATACTTAAAGATGAGAAAGTAGATGCTTTCCCCATAAGATTAGGGACATGATAAGAATGTCCCCTCTCACCACTCCTATTGAATATCATATCAAAAGTCCTAGACAGCAGTAAGACACAAAAAGGAAATAAAAGGTACATAGAATTGGGGAGAAATAAATAAAACTGCCTTTGCTCACAGATGACATGATGGGTTTTGTAAAAATCTCAAAGAATCAACAACGACAAAAACCTCTTGGAATTAATGAGCAATTATAGCAAGGATGCAGAATACAAAGTTAATATACAAAGGTTATTTGCTTTCCTTTATACTAGCAATGAAATTCGAATTTGAAATTTAAAAAACTACCATTTACAATAGTACCTTCTGAAATTAAAAACACAATACCATTTACAATAGTACCTCCCCAAAATGGAATACTTATATAAATTCTAACAAAATATATACAAGATCTGTATGCTCAAAACTACAGAACTCTGATGAAACTATTCACATGGAAAGATACTCCATGCTCACGAATTGGAAGACTCAGTATTGTCCAGATATCCATTCTTCTTAACTTGATATATAAATTGAATGCTATCCCAATCAAAATCCCATAGAGCTATTTTGTAGATATGAAAAAATTTGATTCTAAAATTTATATAGAAAGGCAAAAGACACAAAATAGCCATCACAATACTGAAGAACTGAAGAAGAAAGTTCAAGAACTCACAGTAACAAATTTCCAGATTTCGTATAAAGCTATGGTAATCAGGAGAGTGTAACATTGGTGAAAGAACTGACACTTAGATCAATTGAATAGAATAGAGATCCCATAAATAGACTCTTACAGTTATTCATAATTGCCCCATACTTGAAGTAACCAAGATATCCTTCAATAGGTGAATGGATAAAGAAACTGGAAATCCATATAGTAGAATATTATTCATCAACAAAAAAAAATGAGCAATCAAGTGAATAAAAGATATGGAAGAAACTTAAATGCGTATGCCAACTGAAAGCCAGTCTAAAAAGGCTTCATTGTGTATGACTGCTTATATAACATTTTAGAAAAGGCACACTGTACAGACCATAAATAATAATGTTTGCAAAGGTTTCAGAGAGAAGAACAGCAGGCTTAATAGATGATACCCAGGGGATTTTTGAGGCAGTGAAGCTATTCTTTATATAATTGTAATAGATACTTGATATTATGCATTTGCCAAACTCCTTTTTGGCGCAAAGAGTAAACCTTAATACATGCAAATTTAAAAAGAATCATTTAGAAGTAGTAGGATTACAGAAGGCAGACTGTAACAAGTTACTGTATTACTTATATTTGAAACAATTTCTTTGAAGAGTGGCATAAATGCTCACTGAAGTAACTTTGGAAGTGAGTAAAGTCTGAAATTAAAGACAAAGTAATTGCACATAAGCATTGTACTAAGTTGGTAAAGTTTTTTGCCACAGGAATATGAGTTAACACAAATACTTCTCCGCATGCACACTGGAAATGAGCAATTAACTACATAAGTGGTAGATAGTAGAAGCCAAGTTTCTCAGTATTGGAGTTCATATTTACAGATAAGAAAAGGTAGAAGGCTATAGAGTTTCATGCAGTGATGTGTTAGAGTTGGAGACATCAGTATGAACTCAAATAAAAAATAATTCAAAATGAAACCTGAACTTAAATGTATAATGTAAAGCTATATAACTTTTAGGGAGGAAAAAGAACTGTGACAAAATTGTCAAGATCCAGGCCTGGACAAAGAGTGCTAAGAGATGATACCAAAAGCACAGTCTATAAATGGAAAAATTGACAAATTGAGCTCTGTGAAATATCCTTTTAAGAGGGTGTTCTAGTTTGCCAAATTGTGATATACCAGAAATGGAGTGGCTTAAAAAAGGGGTATTTATTAAGTTACAAGTTTACATGGCTAAGGCTGCGAAAAATCCAAATTAAAGCAAGGCTATAGAAATGTCCACTCAAGATATCTAGGAAAAGATACCTTGGTTCAAGAAGACTAATGACATTCAAAATTTCTCCCTCAACTGAAAAGGCACATGGCGAACATGGTGACATCTGCTAGCTCTCTCTTCGGGCTTCTTGTTTCATGAAGCTCCCCCAAGGGTGTTTTCCTTCTTCATCTCTGAATGTCTCTGGCTGTGTGGGCTCTTGTGGCTCTGAAACTTTTTCTAAAATGTTTCCTCTTTTAAAGGATTCCAGTAAGCCAATCAAGACCCACCTGGAATGGGTGCATTCACATGTCCCTCTAATCAAAGGTTAATACCCACAGTTGGGTGTGTCACATCTCTGTAGAGATAATCTATTCAAGTTTCCAGCCTACATGGCTGAATAGGGATTTAAAGAAATAGCTGTCTCCACAAGATGGATCAGGATTAAAACATGACTTTTCTGGGATACATAATCCTTTCAAACTGGCACGGAGGGTTAAAAAGAAAAGCTAAATACTGGGAGAAAATAATTGCAAACTATAAGTCTGACAGAGCACTAGTATCTAAAATATATAAGAGCTATCAAAACTCAAATGACATGATCAGACATTTCAACAAAGAGAATATACAAGTGGCAAATAAGCACATGAAAGCTATTTATCATCAAGAACCTGCAAAGAAATGGAAATTAAAACCACGAAATATCATTACCTAATTATCATAATGTCTAAAATTTAAAAATAGTGACAGCACAAAGTAGCTGGTAATGATGTAGAGAAACGTGATAACTCACACATTATTAATAGGAATGTAAAATGGCATAGCCACCCTGGAAAAGAGTTTATCACTTTCTGTAAAACTAAACATACATCTGCCTTCTGACCACTGCAACTAGACTGCTGGGAATTCATCCCAGATAAATAATAAATTAGGGTCACACAAAAACATGTGTATGAATATTTGTAGAAGCTTTATTTTTTATTATGATTTTTTTATTCTTGCATGGCAGGCACTGGGAATCGAACAGAAGCTTTATTTTTAATAGCCAAAAATTGAAAACTGTCTAGTTGTCCATAAGTGAATAAATAGCTAAATAGAAACTATGGTACATCTACACCAAGGAATATTATTTAGCAATAAAAAAGAAGTAAACTTTTGATACCTGCAACTACTTGAATGAATCTCCAGAGAATTATTCTGAGCAAAAAAGTGCCAAGCTCTAAAGGTTATATATTGTTTGATTCCAATTATAAAATGATTGAAATGACAAAATTACAGAAATGAAGAACTGATAGGATGCAACCAGGAGTTTCAGAGGTTGTAGGGATGATAGGAAGCAGTAAGACTATAAAAGAACATCAAGAATCCCTCAGGTGATGGGAATGTCTGTATCTTTGTTATGATATTATACTATAGTTTTGCAAGGTGTTGCCATTGGGGGAAACTGCATACAGGGTATAGGAAATTTTTCAATTACTTCTTAAAACTTAAGGTGAATCCACAACTATCCCAGAATAAAACATTTTGTTTAAAAAAAGATAATGACATTTCCACTTTAGTAATGGCAGATAAAACCCAATTCTATCATTAAGGACCACTAAAAATGCTGGGTGGAATGTGTTCTTAAAATTATCAGCAAAGCAACAAGATAATGGTAATTAAGAGGACATAGTGGGCAGGCAACTGTGGCTAAGTGGCAGAATTCTTGCCTACCATACCAGAGACCCAGGTTCGAGTCCCAGAGCCTGCCCATGCAAAAAAAAAAAAGAGGACATAGTGTTAGGAAGCAAGAAATCAGTGAGGTAATTTGAGCATTTGAAGCTGGTTTTGCTCTAAAGAAATCTGCCAATCTGGAGAAAACTTCAAAACTGAACTACACTTTTGAAAGGATCTTGGAAGGCATTGTCGGACAAGAACAAAAATCAAAACATAATATCCATTGAAGGCAAGATACTAATTAACCCACACACTTTCACATCAATGCAGTTGAGGTAGGAGAGGATAAAGAAATAAAACTCATAACAGACAGGTTGTTAACTTGTGGAATTAAGCTCAACTTGAAGGTCAAATAAAACACAAGCCATTTAGTTTATCTTAGTTCCAAAATGGTGAGACTTCAGGTGCCTTGCAGAAGCAGATGAAAATTCTTTCTGTAAGAAGGTAAAACTTAGTCATTCCCACAAATAATTTTTAATCCAGCTGCAAACCCACTGAGACCATAAAATCCACAAAGAAACAGAGAATAATGAGCGAAAGCTAGATGAAACTGATGCCCAATTACTGTAGATATTGTTAGGCACAATTTATAAAACAACTATGTTTACAATAAAAATTTGCAACTATTTAGAAGGAAGTGACAGTTTTACAAAGTGACATGGTATTCTGAAAATAAAAATTCTAAATGTAAGAAATAAAATATCTAAAATTATAAAAAAAACAGTTTGGTTGAAGAGTTAGTAAACTGGAAGATACATCAGAGGAAATTTTCTACAATGCAGCATAGATAGGTTTTAAATAAGTAGACAGGGCGGGCCATGGTGGCTCAGCAGGCAGAGTTCTTGCCTGACATGCCAGAGACCCGGGTTCAATTCCTGGTGCCTACCCTTGAAAAAAAAAGGTAAACATACAAGATAAAAAGATGAGAAGACATGTAAAATAGAAGAAGAATATTTATTCAATTGAATTTTTTTAAAAAATGGAGAGAGAATTATGGGAAGTTGGCAAAGAAGTAAAGTTCAGGAATCAGTCCCTCCACCAAAACAAGTGGGAATGCTGAATCAACTCTTTTGAATCTCCAGAATCTAGTAGAACACTGGTCAGCATACAGCAAGGAGTGGGAGAAGGAGGTTGGTAAATTGTGGTAAATACCAGTGAGTTCTCCTCTCCCTGAAGAGTCTACTGTACCCCCATCCCCCAACCCCATGTAGTTTGGGTACAGACCTAGACCTCCAAACTCCAGAAGTATGTACTCCAGTTGCTGATCACTGCTTTTGATTAGTTTGGAGGCAAACTTTGAGGGCAGCCGTTGTCCTATAACCCTTGGACAAAAGTGGTAGAGGAATCTTAAAGACAGCAACTTTTCTCAAAACGACAGAAAACAGGTAAAGGGCTGCATTAACTGGGCAAGTGCTGAATCAAGAAAATACAGCTTCAAAAGCCATTAGAAGTTCCTGGTGCCCTTTCTGGCTCCTCTGCAATGCATGATGAAGCCAGTTTGCACTCCCAAGGTTATGGTGTCAGGTTGTTTTGTCAAGCAAGTATTGGCCTGATTGTTACTCTGAGCCTGTTTCTTCAGTAAATTACTTGCATCCATGGATAATCACATCTACACTCAACTGAAGAGATTGCCTTCAACAATGAGAGAAGTCTCATCCAATCAGTTGAAGTCTTTCAAAGTGAAGGTTTCATCTATCAGAAGAGGAATTTCTCTCTCTACTTCATCCAGCCAGTTTCTCCTAGGGAATTTATAGAAAATCTTTATTGGAGTTCCCAGCTTGCATCTTTCCCAATGGACTTTGGACTTGCCTATCCCCACAGTTGTGTGAGCTTATTCTTGTAGAAAATCTCATGTATTTACATATATCTCTGCCAGTTGTTTTCCCTAGAAATCCTGACTAATATAAGTACAATTATAAAAAAGTTCTTTCATTTTGCTTAAAAGTGCAACACTTCAGAATACAGGGGTAAGGAAGACATTGTCTGTATTTTAGAACCTCATCTACTCTTTCACACCAAAGGAAGAAAGGTTTATTTTGTCCAGAACTTGATGCTTAGCCTACCTATAGGTACGCCTAAGAGTTACTTCCAGAGGAACTCTTTTGTTGCTCAGGTTTGGTCTTTCTGTAAGCCCAAATCTGCAAGTGAAATCATTGTCCTCCCCCCTATGTGGGACATGACATCCAGGGATGAAAGTCTCCTTGGTAGCATGGGAGATTACCCCTAGGGATGAGACTGGCCCTGGCACTGTGGGATCAACAATGCCATCCTGACCAAAGCAGGAAAACAATTGTAACAAATAAGGCATCAGTGGCTGAGAGAGTTCAAATAGAGTCAAAATGCTACTGTGGAGGTCACTCTTCTGCAAACTTTAGTTAGATATTGCTACTATCATAGCTTTCCAAACCCTAACCAAAACCATTCCTGACAACCCCAAAGAATACTTAAGGTATTATATAAGATTTTACAAAGATTCTGTGCACTAGGGTAACTTTCCAGAAACTTCCAGATGGGTCCCTGGACCAGCTGGGTAATGAAACCCAGAGGGGCCAGTCTCTACAGAACATCAACTAGTTCTATCCCCCATCCTATATTATCGACAGGCCCCCCCCAACATGAAAAAATTAAAATGGACATAATCCCAAAACCCTTAAAAAGTGACAGAAAAACCAAGGTGATGGTGGAGTTATACAAAGAAGGTAGGGTTTAACAAATGAGTATGGTTGCTGAATCATTATATTTATATTTCTTTTAGTCTCCAGTATCTTAGAGCAGCTAGAAGTAAAAACCTAAAATTGTGGAATTGTAACCCATACCAAACTCTGAAATCTGTTCTATGACTAATTGTTGCGATGTACTTCAAAATTTTTTATTTTTTGTATATATGTTATTTTTCACAAAAAAGAAGAAAAAGTCTATTGTAATGATAAATATGATGAAAAATGTAATCATGCACTGCATTAAAGAATAAATAAGTTAAAATCTTTAAAAAAAGAGTACAACACTAGGGCAAGGTGTCAGTCAGTATATGGGAAATCTACAATTTTTCTAATGAAAAAATAATTGTAAAAAAGAGGAGAACTAAGAAATGATGATCATGCATCTATGTGATGTTAAGAATTACTGATTGCATATGTAGAATGGAATGATTTCTAAATGTTGTGTTAATTTCTTTTTTTTCTTTAATTAATAAAAAAAAAAAGAAAGAATTTTCCCTTCAATGAAAAAAAAAAAAGAGGAGAGAGTTCGTTAGAAAAAATATTTCTTGGGATGATTAAAATATTAAAGAACTGATGAAACACATTGATATGCAAATAGAAGAAATAGAATGAATCCCAGGCACAATAAATACAAAGAATCTCTCCACAGATACTTTATAATGAACCTCAATAAAAATAAAGGAGAAAATCTTACTGTCAAATACAGAATAGAATAATTTTTAAAGGAGGTAGAGACCATTAACTGATGTCTCAAAATCAACCTTGAATTCCAGAAACCGTAAAATAATCTCTATCCTAGAATATCAGTGCAGATAGCCGTCAAAAATAAGAATGAAATAAAACATTTTACTCAAACAAAAGTTGAAGGAGTTGTCATCAACAGAGCCTTAGTAAACAAAATTCTTAAAGCATGTATTTCTGCCCTAAGGAAAATAATCCTATATGGAAAGGGTATGATGTATGGAGAAATGAACAATGAAAGTGGTAAATTTGTGTACATATATAAGTGTACATTGCATAAAACAGTAACAATGTCTAGTAGCATTAAACATATATAATTGAAATACACAATAATTTAGAATATTAGAGGAGGTAATAAGTCAAGTTCAAACAGTCCCTTTTGTTTTCGAAGAGAAGGATGAAAAGAAGTTAATAGATGCTATTAACTTACACAGACATTTTGCAATTTCTGCATTTGCCTAGAAAATATTTTGGAAAAAAAGTTTATAACTTCCGAACAATTAGGTGGTAATAAAATAGGATGATAAAATTATCAATCCAGATTTTTGCTTTGAACTATGATGGGTGAAACTGAGTCAAACCTAATATCCTACTAGAAAAGATTAATATGATTTTTAAATATAACTTGTGTGAATGTACGATAGAACTACTACTTGAGGGGTTAAAATCTTGGGAAGAAGGAAAGTGCACTGAGGTGAGGCTGGAATTTTGTACTGCTTTTACTTTTGAGACATATATCAAATTTTAAGATAAGTAGACAGTAGTGATCAATAGACTAAGAACCTACATAGAGGTTTTGAAAGTCTCATGGGCTTAGTGAAGCAGAAAATTGACAATTACCAAAGTAGCTAATAGAGTCAAGGGACCAAGGTAAGAAAAAGGAAAATGCAGAGAGGCATTTCAAGTCATTTAGCCTAGCTTTTCCTTTTGAGGCATAGTGACTAGAAGGCTGCAAGGTTAGGGAGCTGCTTAGAGCTTGTAGAAGTTTGATGTTGTTAATATAAAAACTGGAATTCATGAACTACTGAGCTGGATAGTCTCTGGAGATATATCTGGCTTTCACTTGGAATGCTTGAAATGCCATATTCTACATAGATAAGCTACAAAAAGGTTTAAATCTTGGACTAGATCAAGGTGATATGGCTCCATTTCAGCTACTTGCTGAGAGCAAAATTAAATCCTTTCTGAAGGGAGATAATATCAATCAGATCCTCCAATTACCACTTCGATTTCTTATTTTACCAAATGTCAGCAATTCCATTAAATGTAATTTGACTGAATTCTCCAAATATAAGATAAAGGCTGTCAGCCTGAATAAAAATCAAAGGCCACCTGTAAACTACTTACTAGACACTGTATAAATATAAGTAACCAAAAATTTGAAAGTAAATGAATTTAAAAATATACCATGTAAACAATAAAAAATGATGTTGTAGCTCTACTAATACCAGATAAGGTAGGTATTTTAGTTTCTATTTTTGTATAACATTTTGCCACAAGTTTAATGGGTTAAAACACCTGTTTGTTAGTAGGATCCCACCTGGCTGAGATCTCTGCTCAGGGCATGACATGACTGAAATCTAGGTACTGACCAGGCTGAATTCTTACCTGGAAACTGGGGAAGATTCCCCTTCCAAGATCATTCTTCTTACTGGCAAAAATTCAGTTCCCTGTGAATTATTGGACTGAGGTCACCATTTCCTAATTGACAGTTGTTGAGATTCATTCTTAGCTCTTAAATGCTGCCTGTATTCCTTGCCATGGTCCTTTTCCATCTTTAAGCCAGCAACTGTGCATCTAGTGATTCTCCTGCTTCTAATCTCTGACTTCCATAACCTTTAACCTCTAGAGCTAGATTTAATGGGCTCATTTTATTAGGTTAGGTCCATGGATAATCTCCCCCCTTTTTTTTTATTAACGGAAAGAAAGAAAGAAAAAGAAAAAGAAATTAACACAACATTTAGAAATCATACCGTTCTACATATGCACTCAGTAATTCTTAACATCATCACATAGATGCATGATCATCGTTTCTTAGTACATTTGCATCGGTTTAGAGGAACTAGCAACACAACAGAAAAAGATATAAAATGATAATATAGAGAAAAGAAATAAAAGTAGTAATAATAGTAAAAAACAAAACAAAACAAAAAAACCCTATAGCTCAGATGCAGCTTCATTCAGTGTTTTAACATGATTACTTTACAATTAGGTATTATTGTGCTGTCCATTTTTGAGTTTTTGTATCTAGTCCTGTTGCACAGTCTGTATCCCTTCCGCTCCAATTACCCATTATCTTACCCTGTTTCTAACTCCTGCTGGACTCTGTTACCAATGACATATTTCAAGTTTATTCTCGAATGTCCGTTCACATCAGTGGGACCATACAGTATTTGTCCTTTAGTTTTTGGCTGGACTCACTCAGCATAATATTCTCTAGGTCCATCCATGTTATTGCATGCTTAATAAGTTTATCTTGTCTTAAAGCTGCATAATATTCCATCGTATGTATATACCACAGTTTATTTAGCCATTCTTCTGTTGATGGACATTTTGGCTGTTTCCATCTCTTTGCAATTGTAAATAACGCTGCTATAAACATTGGTATGCAAATGTCCGTTTGTGTCTTTGCCCTTAAGTCCTTTGAGTAGATACCTAGCAATGGTATTGCTGGGTCGTATGGCAATTCTATATTCAGCTTTTTGAGGAACCGCCAAACTGCCTTCCACAGTGGTTGCACCATTTGACATTCCCACCAACAGTGGATAAGTGTGCCTCTTTCTCCGCATCCTCTCCAGCACTTGTCATTTTCTGTTTTGTTGATAATGGCCATTCTGGTGGGTGTGAGATGATATCTCATTGTGGTTTTGATTTGCATTTCTCTAATGGCCAGGGACATTGAGCATCTCTTCATGTGCCTTTTGGCCATTTGTATTTCCTCTTCTGGTAGGTGTCTGTTCAAGTCTTTTTCCCATTTTGTAATTGGGTTGGCTGTCTTTTTGTTGTTGAGTTGAACAATCTCTTTATATATTCTGGATACTAGACCTTTATCTGATACGTCATTTCCAAATATTATCTCCCATCGTGTAGACTGTCTTTCTACTTTCTTGATGAAGTTCTTTGATGCACAAAAGTGTTTAATTTTGAGGAGCTCCCATTTCTTTCTTTCTTTCTTCAGTGCTCTTGCTTTAGGTTTAAGGTCCATAAAACCACCTCCAGTTGTAAGATTCATAAGATATCTCCCTACATTTTCCTCTAACTGTTTTATGGTCTTAGACCTAATGTTTAGATCTTTGATCCATTTTGAGTTAACTTTTGTATAAGGTGTGAGATGCAGGTCTTCTTTCATTCTTTTACATATGGATATCCAGTTCTCTAGGCACCATTTATTGAAGAGACTGTTCTATCCCAGGTGAGTTGGCTTGACTGCCTTATCAAAGATCAAATGTCCATAGATGAGAGGGTCTATATCTGAGCACTCTATTTGATTCCATTGGTTAATATATCTATCTTTATGCCAATACCATGCTGTTTTGACCTCTGTGGCTTCATAATATGCCTTAAAGTCTGGCATCGCGAGACCTCCAGCTTCGTTTTTTTTCCTCAAGATGTTTTTAGTAATTCGGGGCAACCTGCCCTTCCAGATAAATTTGCTTATTGGTTTTTCTAATTCTGAAAAATAAGTTGTTGGGATTTTGATTGGTATTGCATTGAATCTGTAGATCAGTTTAGGTAGGATTGACATCTTAACTATATTTATTCTTCCAATCCATGAACACAGTATGCCCTTCCATCTATTTAGGTCTTCTGTGATTTCTTTTAGCAGTTTTTTGTAGTTTTCTTTATATAGGTTTTTTGTCTCTTTAGTTAAATTTCTTCCTAGGTATTTTATTCTTTTAGTTGTGATTGTAAATGGGATTCGTTTCTTGATTTCCCCCTCAGCTTGTTCATTACTAGTGTATAGAAAAACTACAGATTTTTGAATGTTGATCTTGTAGCCTGCTACTTTGCTGTACTCATTTATTAGCTCTAGTAGTTTTGTTGTGTATTTTTCCGGGTTTTCGACGTATAGTATCATATCGTCTGCAAACAGTGATAGTTTTACTTCTTCCTTTCCAATTTTGATGCCTTGTATTTCTTTTTCTTGTCTAATTGCTTTGGCTAGAACTTCCAACACAATGTTGAATAATAGTGGTGATAGTGGGCATCCTTGTCTTGTTCCTGATCTTAGGGGGAAAGTTTTCAATTTTTCCCCAGTCTCCCTTTTTTTAACATCAGCATAAAGTAACCTTATTATGGGAATGGTATCTTATTCACTGTCTCAGGAACTGTAAAAGACTTGTGCACCAGGGAGTAGGAATGTTTTGAATTCTGCCTAACGCAGTAAACTCTTTAGCAAGTAGCATTTCTAAAGGAAAAAGGATATATCAAAATAATTAAGAAGTCACTCCAGCAGGATTTTGTGGAAAAAGTCTCAAAATATATAAAGCAAAAATTGAAAAGGAGAAATAGACAAAACTGCAATAAATGAGGAAAATTATTACAAACTACTTTCTGAAACTGATTAAAAAATCAGAGAAAGAATCAATAATATATAGAAGATATTAACAATGTGATTAATAAAGCTAACCTGACATGTTTAGAATATTATTCTCTACAACTCAGAAATGTATATTATTTTCAGCTGCACGAGACACATAAAAAATTGACCATATACTGTGCTTAATACAAGTGTCAATACATGTTAAAGAGTTGTGAGCATATATAAAATGTTCTCCAACCATAATGTAATTGAACTAGAAATTAGTAAAAAGGATATAAATAAAATTCACAGATTTTGTAAGTTAAGCAACGTACTACAAGCTAACTTAGGAGTTAATGGAGAAATTCCAATAGAAATGTTAAAATATCTCAAACTGAAAGATAATGAAAATACAATATATCTTTAAATGTGGATACCTTTAAGTCTGTGTTTAAAAGTAAAATCAAACCTATAACTATGTATTTAAATAGAAAAATGACTAAAAATCAGTTATCTAGGTATCTGGCTTTAGAAGTTAGGGAAAAAATGACAAAATAATCCCCCAAAAAAGTAGAAAGAAGAAAATAAAAGCATGAATTAACGAAATACAAAGTAAATGTATAATAGCAAGGATTGACAAAACTAAAATTGCTTTTTGGATATAAATAATAAGTTTATGAAGGTTTTACAAAACTGATCGAGAGAAATACAGAGAAGGAACAAACTTTTAATGTCAAGAATGAAAAAGAGGATTATCACTAGTCTTAATAGCAATTCAAAAATAATGAAAGGATATTTATGACCAGTATTATATTATTAAAATTGAAGAGACAAATTTCTTAGAATAACAGCAGTCTTTCACGAGATTTCTTCTAGAGAAATGACAAAGAGGAAATGTTTCCCAACTCTTTTTATGAGGCCAGCATATTTTCGATACCAAAATCTGAAAAGCACATTAGTAAAAAGAAAGTTTCTAAATCAATGCTTCATGAATATAAATGCAAAAATCCTTAATAAAACGTTAGTATATTTCAGTGATATATAAAAAGTGTAATATTTCAGAATCAAGTTGATTTTATTTCAGAAATGCAAGGCTGGTTTATTGTTTTAAAAAATCATTAGTGTAATTCATCATATAAAATAAAGTTGAAAATTATAAGATGAAATGAGCATTTGATAAAATTCATTATCTGTTCACATTGCAACCTCCTAGCAAGCTAGGATTAGAAGTTAAATTCTTTAGTCTGAAAAAGAGTTTCTAATAAGAAAAAAAAGCAACCTACAGCAAATGTCATACTTATTGGTGAAAAATTTGAAGCTTTGCTGCCTGTGTATTGATTGAGGCAAGATTCCTGCCGTCACCCATGGTATTAAATGTTATACTTATAGACCTAGCCGGTTGAGTAGGACAGTAAAATAGAAATAAAAATACAAAGTTTGGAAAGTAAGATATAAAATTTTATTATTCAGAGACGACTGTGTATGTGGAAAGTGCAAAACAATCTACAAATATGATATTTAACTAATTTGCAAATTCGGCAATGTCACTAGATATATCATATACCACATTCAATTTTATTTTATATACTACCAACAAATAATTATAAAATAAAAATTTTTAAATGATACATTTAAAATACTAGAAATATACAAGAAAAAATCACAACCTAGAAATAAACCAAACAAGAGATATATACAACTTCTACAATGAAAACTGTGAAACAAATTTGAGAGGTACGAAAAGATGTAAATATGTGAAGAGATACATTACAATCATTAGTTTGAAGACTCAGTTTTGTAGTGATAGCAACTTTTCCCAAATTGATCTAGGGAGTTACTGTAAGCCTAATAAAAATAACCAGCATAAATTAATTGATGAACTGATTCTAACATTTATTTAGAAATGTAAAGGGTAATACCCAAGGTGATATGAAAAAAAAAAGTGAGGACTTAAACTACCTACCAGACATTGAGTTATTATAAAACTGCAGTAATTAAAATAATGTTCTTCAGCCATAAATATAGACAAACAAATGAATACAATAGAAAGTTTGGAATAAATCTTTCATATATAGAGATACTTATGACAAAGATGACATGATAAGACAATGAGGAAAGGTTAGGCTTTCCAAAAATTATGCTGGTCAATTGAATATTCATATGGAATATTTTCTTCTACTGCATATCATATTAAAAAATAGCAGTTTCAGGTAGGTGACAGACTTGAATGTGACAGGCAAAACCATAGAGAGTCAGGAGGATAATATAGGAGAATGTCCTCTTGATGTTTGGGATGATTTCTTTAATAAAACATAAATAGCATTAACCAAAAGAAAAAATTGGTAAATTAGATTACAATAAATTTAAGAATATCTCATCCATAAAAGACCCAATAAAGACAAAATTCAAATCACAGGGAGATTTTGCATCATATGTAATCAATAATGCACCTATATTAGGACACATAAATAGTTTCCAGAAATCTATAAGAAAAAGATAGATAACCCAATGAAAAAAATGTCCAAGAAACTTAACAATAGAGGAAACCAAATGGCTACAGATACGTGAAATGCTGTTCATCATCCTCAGGGAATGTAAGCACCATCACAATGAGATACCACTGCACCATATGGCTAAATTTGTAAAATGATTGATAATAACATCTATCTAATGATGTGGAGAAACACACTGCTAGTGGGAGTTTAAGTTGGTGATAACCTCTTTGAAAAAGCTCTTTGGAGGTATCTGCTAACTCTTTGACCCAAAAATTCCGCTCCTAGTTATATATCTAACAGAAATATGTACATCTAGAGATACAAGAATATTCAGGACAATATATTTGTAATAGCTACAAATTGTAAACAACCAAAATGTTTAATAGCAGTAGAAAGAGTGAAGAATAGCTGTGATATTTTCATACAATGAAATTCTAAAAGGCAATTTAAAATTATTTTAATTTATTGCTTTACAAGATAACATGAATAATTCTGACATATTATTGACCATCTAGACATAATGGTTCTACAGACACGTTCACTTCGTGACACTGCATTGTGCTCTAACCTTGCAATTTGTGCTGTATGTATGTTATAGTTCAATAAAAAGTTTGTCTAAATATATTGGAGAGTGATGGCACCAGAAACAGTAGAGTAGGGAACACCAAAATTCTCTCTCTCCACTGAAGAAATGATTAAGCCAGAAAAATCAACAGTGAAAATCAACTTTTTTTGAACTTTGGAATATTGCATGGTAAAAAATGAAATAGAATTCAGTATACTTAAGAACCAAAGACTTTCAGACCAACATCGTGCAGAATTTTTCCAAAATAAAGGACTTTTTCCTGTTGTTATATGTGTATAGCTAGAGTGCCTAAACATACAAAGACATAGCAGCTTTATATGTAAGAGCCAAAAACTGAAAACAGCCCAATGTCCATCAACTGGTACGTGGATAAAGAAAATGGGGTATATTCATACATGAAACAATTTTAATAAAAAGGAACAAATTTTTGACATATAGAAAAACAGGAATGACTCTCAGAAACATTATACCAAGTGAAATACACACAGACACAAAGGTTAATATTGTATAGATTCTACTTCTGTGAAAGTTTTGAGGGAAAAATGCAAATCTATAGAGACAGAAAGTAGATCTGTGGTTTCCTGTGCTTGGGAATGGGGGGATCGCATTCTGGCATAAAAAACTTTTGGGGTGTTATAAATATTCTAAAACTGGATTATGGCGTTGATAGTACAATTGTACAAATTTACTTAAAGTGTTCAAGCAGTATACTTACAGTAGATGAATATTATAAATAAATTATACCTCAATAATGGTGCTAAAAAATAAAGTATGCCACTTGGAAGAGTGCTTCCACATAAGAAAATCAAGTTATGTAATGTATTAACAAAATGAAGGGGAAAACCATATAATCATCTCAGTTGATGCAGAAAAAAAACATTTTTAAAAATCCAGCACCCCTTCTGGATAACAACATATCAGGAACAAGACAAGGATGTTCACTGTCACCACTATTATTCAACAATGTATTGGAAGTTCTAGCCAGATCACTTAGCAAGAAAATGAAATAAAAGGCATCAAAATTAGAAATGAAGAAGTACAACTTTCCCTATTTGCAAATGACATGATTTGCAAATCCTGAAAAATCCACAACAAAGTTAATAGACTTATCAAACTGGCAGGTTACAAGAGCAACATGCAAAAATCAGTACACTAAAAAGTAGTGATCTGAGGAGAAACCCAGAAAAAAATTTCATTTATAATAACAATTAAAATAAATGTCTAGAAATAAATCTGACCAAGAGTGTAAAGAACTTTTATACTGAAAACTATGGAACATTGCTAAAAGAAATCAAAGGAAACCTAAATAAATAGGACATTCCATGTTTCTGGAATGGAAAATTAAATATTATTACGATGTCAGTTCTACCCAGAACACTTAAAGAGTCAACACAATCCCAGTCAAAATCACAACAGCCTTCTTCGCATAAATGGAAAACTAATCACCAAATTTGTATGGAAGGGTTTACCCTGAATAGGTAAACTATCTTGAAAAAGAACAAAGTTCTTTTTCCAAACCTTAACTTCTCAATCTTAAAGTTATTATAAAGACACAGTAATCAAAACAGCATGATACTGGCACATGGACAGTCATATAAACCAATAAAACCAAATTGAGAGTTCAGAAATAACACATCTATGGCCAACTGAGTTTTACAATGGACAAATGCCACTCAATTGGGAAAGGATAGTTTCTTCAACAAATAGTGCTGTGAAAACTGGATGTCTTAATGCAAAAGAATGAAGATAGACCTCTGATTCATACCATATGCAAAAACCATCTCAAAATGGATCAGTGACTAAAATATAAGCACCAGAACCATAAACCTCCTAGAAGAAAACATAGGAATGCAGTACATTGCGTTAGGCAATGGTTTCTTAGACTTTAAGCCCATAACACGAGCAAGAAAATAAAAAATAGATAAACAGGACCTTATCAAAATTTAAAAACTTTGTGCCACCAAGTACTTCATTATGAAAGCAAAACAACTATCTATACAATGGGAGAAAATATTTTGAAACCACATATCTGATAAGGGTTTAATATCCAGAATATCCAGAATATTAATATCCAGAATATGTAGATAAATCCTACAACTCAAAAATAAAAAGTAAAACAACCCAGTTGAAATGGGAAAACTTGAATAGATATCTCTACAAGGAAGATACGCAAATGGCCAGAAAGTACATGAAAAGATACTTAACATCATTAACCATAAGACAAATCAAATCAAAACCACCATAATACCATTTCATACACATTAGAAAGATTATTGTTTAAAAACAGCAACAACAGAAAATTACAAGTTTTGGAGAGGATGTGGAGAAATAGGAACACTCATTCATTGCTGGTCGGAATGTAAAATGGTACAACCACTGTGGAAGATAGTTTGGCAGTTCCTCAGAAAGCTAAGTATAGAACTACCACATGACCTATCCCACTACTATGCACCCAAAAGAATTGAGAGCAGGGACTCAAACAGATATTTTCACTTTGATGTTCATAGTGGCATTATTCACAATATCCAAAAGATGGAAGACAACCCAAGTGTCCATCAACTGATGCATGGATAAATAAAATGTGATGTATACATATAATGGACTATTAACCAACCATAAAAAGAATAAAGTCCTGATGCATGTGGCATCATGGATCAAACTAGAAGATATCAAGTTGAGTGAAATAAATCAGATACTTGCTTATATGATCTCAAAAATTATATGATCTCACTGACTTGAAAGAATTAGAATAAGCAAACTCATAGAGTCAGAATCTAGAATATGGGCTACCAGGGTATGGGGTAGGAATAGAAAATGGAAAGTTAAGCCTTAAAATGACATAAATGTTTGGGGAATGGATGGTAATGATAGTAGCATAACATTGTGAATGAAATTAACAGCATTGAAATATATATATCTGAATTTGGTTAAGAGGGGAAATGTTAGCTTGTATATATGGTGACAGAATAAAAATTTTTTTAAAAGTCCATGTAAGTATAATACACAAATAATGACCCCTAAGCTAAACCATGGACTTTATTTAATAGTACAGTTATAAAAATGTGCCAGCATTAATTGTAACACATGTTTCACACCAATGCAAAGGAGTTATTGGTAGTGTGTTGTATGGGAATCCTGTATTTTTTGCATGATTGTTCTGTAAACCCAAAACTATAAGAAAGAAAACATGAAGAAATCTGAGTATAAAATTACCTATTACCTGATAATCATCGCATTACTAGGTTATACACCAAAGAAACAAAAGCAAGAATGTGACAGGAATGTAAAATGGTATAGCCACTGTGGAAGACAGTTTGGAGGTTCCTCAGAAAGTTGAGTGTAGAATTACTGCAGTCTTGGCAATCTTCTTTTATGTATATACCCAAAAGAATCAAAAGCAGGGACTTGAACAGATATTTGCACAGCAATGTTCATAGCAGTGTTATTTGCAGTTGCCAAAAGGTAGAAGCAACCTTGTGTCCATCAACTGATGAATGGACAAAGTGTAGTATATACATATGATGGAATATTTTTCAGCCATAAGAAAGGAATGAAGTGCTGATACATGCGACAATATGGATGATCATTGAAGATATCAGGTTGAATGAAATAAGCCAAACACTAAAGGACGAATATTGTATGATGTCACCATTATGAGATAATTAGAATAAGCAAATTCTTAGAGACAGAAACTAGAATAGAGGTTACCAGGGGCTGAATTCGGGTAGGGAATGGGGAGTTAATGCTGTTTTTGAGTTTCTTTTTGGTTTGATGACAGTTTTGGTAATAAATGGTAACACAACACTGTGAATGTATTTAACAGCATTGAATTATATACTTGAATTTAAGGTTTAAAAGAGGAAATTTTAGGTTATATATATACTAAAAATTTTTAATAACATACTATAGGATTGTCCAACACAAAGCAGTGAGCCCTAATATAAACCATGGACCACAGTTAACAGTATAATTATAATAATATTGCTTTGTCAGTTGTAACAAATTAACCCATACAAATGCAAAGTATTAATTATGGGAATGTGGATAATATGGGAACTTTGTATTTTCTGCAAACCTACAACTTTCCTAAATAAAAAAATAACAGAACTCACCCATTTAGCAATTCACCCTCTGTTGTACACATGTGCACATACACACACTGCCCATATATTTGTTGGTCTATTTTTGACTTTTGACTATATTCCATTGATATTATATCTGTTTGTTTTACCAGTAATATACTTCTTAATTATTGTAGTTATTGCATGAGACTTAAAATCAAGTAGTGTGTCTTCCAGCTTTTTTTCTCCCAAAATTGCTTTGGTTATTCCATGTCTTTCACCTTTCTATTAAATTTTAGAATCGGTTTTAATTTCTACAAAAAATATTTTTGACTTACTTCAATTGGGACTACATTTAATCTATTGATCAATTGGGAAGAATTTACATCTTATTAATAGTAAACATCCATTCGAGAATACATTAAATCTTTCCATTTGTGTTATCTTTGATTACTTTTATCAGCATCTCTGATCTCGTTCAATTTTTATTAGATTTAAATATAAATATTTCATGATTTTAATACTGTTGTAAATGTTACTGTTTTGTAAATTCGATTTCCAACTGTTAATTAATAGTATATAGAAGTAAAATTGATTTTTGTACATTTTAACCTTGTATCTTATAACCATGGTATACTCACTGATGATTTCTTGTATTCTTTTTGTAAATTCTTTTAGATTTCCTGCAAAACCTATCATGTGATGTCCAAATTGAAGCAATTTATTCCTCCTTTTTCAATCCTTATGCCTTTTATTTATTTTTCTTCCCTTATTGCAGTGAGTAGGAATTCTGACATCATGCTGAATAAGAATGATGAGAGTGAGAAAATTTACTTTGTTCCTGATCTAACGGGAAAGCAGTTTTTCACTATTATGTACAGTGTTAGCTACAAGTTGTTCTTATCTGGTTGAAGATGTTTCCTCCTTTTCCTAGTTTGCTGATTTTTTTTCCATTAATGGATGTAGAATTTTTGTCATATATTTTTTCTGTATATAATGAGATGACCATATGGCTTTTCTTCCTTATTCTGTTGATATGGTTTTAATCTGTTGATATATTGATTGTTTTTTTTTAATGCACATCCAGCCTTGTATTACTGGGATAAACTCCAGTTAGTCACAATGTATTATCTTATCTATTTATTGCTCCATTTAATTTGCCAATATTTTTTGAGGATTTTTACCTCTAAGCTCATGAAGTTTTCATTTGTTTTTTGTTTTTCTTTTTTGTGGGTCTTTGTTGGGTTTGGTATCAGGATAATTCTGACTTCATAAAATGGGCTGAGAAATATTCTGTCCTTTTCTGTTTTCTAGATGAGATTTTATAGAATTGAACATTGGGTCATTATTTCCAAATATTGACACACTCAAGATTTAAGCATTTCTTTTTTATATTTTGAACTTTAATTTAACTATGATTGTCATTTCAAATTTATTTTAGTATAATCAAAATTAACTCAAGCATCTATTTATTTGAGGATAAACAATTTTACATAAAAATATATTGTTCATTTTCCACAGGTTAGTTTTCATTGCTTTCTATTACACATAAATTTTTGTTGCTGTAAAATCAAAGGAATTATTATTTTTCTAAATTTAGATTTAATGAATTGTTTAAAAAACAAAATAAACCATTGTTTTATGCTTAGAAGACATAAGCATAAATGTTTTATCATGCATTAGGTTTCACTGGATTGGTATTTTTTAATCAAAATTTTAACAACAGAACTCTGGATTTTGTACTTTAGAGCAGTTTTGATTTTTCATTTATTATGCTTTAATTAATGCTAATTTATTTCTCATTCAGTCATGCAGATGGATCAATAAAATTTTGGGATGCTTCTGCAAGTAAGTTTTAAATTATTGTATGTATAATGAGAAAATACTTTATTAATATTTACTCAGAACCAACCACCATTTTTTAATTTGGGCATTTAGCATTTTGGATAAATCTTTAGCATATGTATTTGGCTATGTTGTAAAGATCCATTTTAAGTATCCTTAAATGAGATTAGATATCATCTCTATTGTAGTTTTCTTCTATTATATGAAACAAGCAAAGGTTTAAGTCACTATCAGCAACACATTACATCTAAAAGAATATGGCATACTGGAAAATGAGCTAAACTTTGTCAGATTGTGTTCAAGGAATTTTCTTCACCTCTTAGCAATGCAGTTTTAAACAAGTCCTTGTATCTCTCTAGTCTTCGCTTTTCTTCCCCTTTCGTGTACCAAATCCTGGAAGATTAAAATAAATGATTTGATAAATGTAAAAGTCCTTTTTTAAACTCCTGAGAATTGTGTAATTTAATGAATAAATACAGTATTCTTCTCAGTGTTGAAGGACATATGAAGATATTTAAGACTTGATAAAACCCATGTCTTTCAGAAAACTTACAGTCACTGAAAATTATAAAGGAATTTACATATGTAATTACAGGGCAAACAGTATGATAAGAACTCTAAATGTGAAACAACCCAAATTCTGTTGTTATCAGAGGAAAAATAAATTTGTTTGGACCAGGTATATACAGGAAGGGTATTTTGATGGGATTACATTTATGTAAATTTTGGATTGCTAATTAAGATTTGACAGGAATAGGAGAAGAACAAATGAGCCACGGCTCTTTGTTTTGGACAATGAATGATCACCTGGGATTAAATTCAGATTATGTACTTTGGTAGGAATACCACAGAAATAATATGGTGTTTTCTCAGTTGCCTTGCCCATTTTTAAGTCAATAAATGTTTGTTGTATTCGGTTGACCCAATATATTGATCACACCATATAAAAGAACCTTAGAAACATGTTCCTTTGGTATTCATAAAAATACACTTTGAGGTTCATCTCCACATTTGAGCAAATATTTTTCTATACTATTTCCAAGTGTTAATTTTACCTGTGTGCAGACATAAAAACTACAAATGACTAAGAATCAGTTTTCCAGCAAATATCATAGTTAATACAGAAAGTCTGCAGTGGTCTAGGGGATAGCTTCTATATTTAAACTTTGGGGTAAACTTTAATACATCTTAAATGTTAAAGCCCTAGAAATACCCTTAGAGTTTGTTCAAATTCCAGAGACCATGAGCTAATGATAACAGAAATAATGAGATGTTATTTAAAATTCCATTCTCATTGTTAGAATTATAGAGGAAAATTATTATCATAGAGTTTAGCTAATACTTGGAATGATTTTAATATTTTGTGCATGGCCAGTAATCCAGTTTATAGAGATTCACTCAGTATAAACTTATTTAAAATAACAGCCTAAAGTGACAAAAACATTTCTCAATCATCATTTGGTATTATTAAATATGTATCATACTAACTCCAGAACTCCTAGATTGCTAAAATTTTTCTCAGGGATCCTACGTAAAATCAAAGCTTTTTAATAGGGAAGTCATCAACAGGGTCTCAAATGGAAAAACATTCCTCCAAATAAATATTCCTAATAACAGTTCACAGACTTAGAGTTTTGTGTAATTGTAACAGATACTTTCCTGACACAGAGCACCTCAGCAAAGATCCTTTCTGAAATAATTACAGGTTCTTGGGCTCCCAGTGTTGCTGGCAAGTAAATTACAAATGTTTCCTTTCTGAAGCAATGTCTAAAAGTTTGTTGAGAGTGTAAATCCTATGGGAATAGCATCAGCTTCTCATCTAGCAATCAGAGACAAATTAGGGAAAAGGATTGAGGAGGTTCCCCTAGAAGAAATTAGGTTCAGTGTTTCAGTTGTAAACTTTCTGGACCCCAATGTTTTCATTGATAAGTGCAGGTAAAAATACCCACTTCCTGGGACTTTTCTGAGGATTGCATGAGACAGTTCATTCAAAGCACCTACATATTCCTTAATGCAAAGTGTAAATTCAATAAACATTCATTTCTTCCCTCTACTCTCCCTCCAGACAAATTGTACTGATATAGCAGCCTGACATTGAATATATAGTAGTTAAAAGTGTAATTTTTTTTCTACTTGGGTTTTACCTTAATAGCGTAACAAATACATATGAAAAAACTTTTAGAACATTTAAGAAATTCAAATTAGAAGATAACTATGTTTAATATTTTGTAGTAACTCTGCAGATGCTGTACAAGTTAAAAACGTCAAAAGTGTTTGAAAAACAGAAGGTAGGAGAAGGGAAACAAACATGTGAAATTGTAGAGGAAGATCCATATGCCATTCAAATGATATACTGGTGTCCAGAGAGCAGAGTATTCTGTGTGTCTGGAGTCTCTGCATATGTCATCATTTATAAATTCAGCAGACAAGAAATTACAACAGAAATAGTGGTAAGTCATTTAAAACGGAACTTTTACACTTACAGTTACTAAGAGAAAGCTATTATCATAGATTTTGACTAGTGCTTAGTATAGTTTTAAACCATCAAGACTGTATAGTATGTGGCCAGCAATTCAGGTCATAAGATCTTTAATTCTTGTAACTTGTATAATAATGTACTAAAATAATGAAAAATAATTTGGCTTAAAGTTACAAAATGAAGTATCTTTGGAATTTTGATATTATTATACAGGATAACTTATGCCCTGTAAGTTTTACACAGACATATTAAAATTTATTTTATGTACAAATGTCATTTAATGTGGGCTTTGTTCTATATACTTATTAAATTTTAAAAAGTGTTTCTGATTTGTCTTTTTTTGTTAACTAATTGCCATTAATAATAGTTGCTAAACTTGATAAGGTTTTTTAAATGATTTCCTATATAGCAACATTTTTTATGGTAAAAGTGATTATGGGACTGCTTACCTAATCTTAATTCTTAAACTAATTAAATCATTTCATTATCCAAATGATGGTACTCTTATGAGTTAAATTAAATTAAATTAAGATATCTGTAGTTAATTGGCCTTCTCTACCCTACATTTTACCAAAAGATAAAATATCTACTACAGGCCTCTGTATAACTTTTTATCTCAACAGCTAAAATTCAGTATCACCCTTTTATAGTATATTAATTAAAAGTCAAGGCTTTGGAGTTATATAAACCTGGATATTAATTTAGATATTCATTGCCATTGAATATCTGTGTAACTCTAAGCAAGTCATGAGGCTAGTCAGTCAGTAGTAAGATTTCGTTTTATCACGTATATAAAATTTCCTGTGAAAATAAAATGGAAAATAAAAACTGTAAATAATTATACCAATTTCATGGGATTTTTATGGAATTATATGAAAATTTTATATATAATGTACATTATATAATGTAAGAATTATATGAAGTCGTTAGCATAATGTCTAAGCATAGTGAGCACTCAATAATGGGTAATTGTTATATATTTAACAATAGAGAGGGTCATTAGAGGGGGTTATGATAATCATTTTATAATAGTGCTTTATTCAGCACCCCATTATGTCACTTTCCTGTAAGCAATTCTTTTCAATCTCAAAAATGCTCATTTTGAGATTGAAAAGCAAAGATTTGTTATAAAATCTCTTTTAATAAAAATATTTAATGCAATCATAAGGTGAGAAAACATTTTTATTTTTAAGGAAAGGTTTTGTATCACTTTTTGTTTCTATCAAATTACCATATGCTTTTCATTCAGCAAGTGTTACCAAACTGATGAAATTAAATAAGTAAGACCTAATGAAACAAACAACAAAAAAATGGAATTTGTTTTGATAGATTTTTTGTTTTGTTTTGATAGATTTTTATTAAGTTAAACCAAAGTCAAAATGGAATGAAAAATTTTTTAAAGTATAATGTCTGTACAAATAATGATTTTAAATATATAAACATAAATATGCATATATATAGTAGAGAGAGAGTGTGTATACATATGCATACACACACATAGCCACATGCATACTACACACACACACACATGCACGCAATTTAATTTCTTTCACTGAAATAGCCATGACCAATTTCTCATTTTACATTTATTATATTCCAAATCTTAATTTATACGTTATTTTAGAGAATATTTATATATTAAAACTGCATTTTCACTGGTATTATTTTTTCTTATAGTCCTGAAAATTTAAAACATATTTTACATTTTTTGCAAATGCCATTGAATATTATATGTGATTCATACTGAAATCAGTTTGGGATAGTTCTCAACCTTATTGTAAATTGAATTTATTAATCTGAAAAAATTTGAATAATTACTATAAAATTTATCAGATATTTCAGTATTTATTTATTATTATGACTTAGATTAAATCAACACTTGATTTTTTTTTAAGTCATTGGAGGTACGACTTCAGTATGATTTTGAAGATATTATTACCCCTGAACCAGAAACAAGTCCTCCGTTTCCAGATCTCTCATCCCAGCTTCCTTCTTCAAGGAGTCTTTCCGGGAGCACTAACACTGTGGCTAGTGAAGGAATAACAAAGGACAGTATCCCATGCCTCAAGTAAGAGTTCTTTCCAATTTTAAAGTGGATATACATATTAATAGTATAATTTCATGACACCGTACCTTATAAAATCACTTCTCTCCCTTAAGTTGTTGTCACATGAGCTGTAATGTACCAAAGAGGTATCATGGTCTTTTCTTTGAAGATCTTTTAAAAGGGTAAAATATTTTCTTCTTTCACTTACTTATTCATATATTTCCTGCCTTCCAAGGGAGACCCTAAAGTGAACATGACTGATAGAATGGAAAGAAGTTTGGCAGGGCAGAAGTTTGGTCACTTGCTTGGTATTTTCAAATTGACAAAGAACATTTAGGGAATTTCTTTAGCCCTCTCATAATCAAAAAGAAAATCAAGTTTACTGATGACTGTGAGAGTACTGTGTTAGAAAAAAAAAAGGGTTTCTGTCATAATTGCTAGGATATTGCATATTATTACTTTCTTTTTTAGCTAATGCTATTTGGTAATAAACTGTATTTCTTGATATATCTAAACAAAGATAGTGTCATGATAAAAGAAAACTTGAATTATTCAAGCCCATAGTAATATTTTTAATTGTTTGTATGCCCTTTAGTAATAGGGCATAAAAGGGTGCAGTTCCCTGAAATTACTACTTATTACTTTTACACAGTCAAACCTGATGTTTCTAGAGTTAGCCAGGGGAAAATTGAATCTCAGCAGGGAATTTCTCTGACCTGCATGGGAAAATATCTGAATCTGTTACTCAAGGAACTTTAGACAGCTGGTTTTCACTTATCTATTTTAAAAATTTAGAGATCAGATTTCAGGAGCCAAAATCAGTTTACAATTAGTAGTTACCATCCTTGTGTAAAATCTATTCCCACTCCCACCCCCACAATTTTTCCAATGAAGCAAATACAAGAAATAATAGGCAGGCATTATTGGGAGAAAAATCTACAAAAGGGAAACATCATCATAAAATTTTAGTTATTGTAACACTTTCATAATGAATAAATTTTTCATATTTTAATTGTCACTTAATTGATTTTTTGCTTCATTTAATTAATTTACTAAAATGAAAACCAAAAAGAGAACAAAGGTCGACTTAGTTCAAGAAAGCACTATAGATTGATTTATTAACTAAGACCGATTACTAGAATGTGGGTCTTTTAAAGAACTAAATATTTTATCTATAAAATTTAAATTTTTTAAATTTAAAAGTTAGGTATGAGAGAGACAAACCAATGAAATCAACAGCAATAGTGATAAAGTGAGTGATAACCAGCATTAAAGCATATTGTAAGCATTTCATGTTGACTTGAAAAATAGTGAAGACCATCTTAAGGATAATCAAAAGAACAGAAGGGGGAAAAATTTGTATAATCCTAATTTATGTTTATAAATTCAGAGGGACCAAGCAACAAAAGTGATCTAGGTATATTATTCTGTGAATTACATTATATTACAAGCGGTTCTTGAGTTACATATAATCCATGTTTTACCAAATTGTATGTTGACGGTCACCCCTAAGTCACCTTTCTGTGGCTGCATTTGTACTCCCATATAAATGAGCTAATAAATAAGCATTTCAGGTAGCCAGCTGTACATTTTTTACAATACTGCAATTCTTAACAATATACATATGTTTGTGCAGTTATTTGATTATTTTATTACCTTTGTGCTTCCTAGTGTATAAAATAAAATGAGTAATCATCATAGGCATCATTAAAAAGATAAGAATTAAACAAAAAATTTAAGGAGGTAAGGGAGTTAGCCAAATGAATATGTTATGGAAAAGCGTTCCAGGCCAAAGGACCAGCTCCGGCAAAGTCTCAAAAGTGCCTGGTGTGTTTGAGAAACAGTAGTAAGGTCAGTGTAGCTGGAACAAAGGGAGCAAGCCAGAAATTGAGGAGGAAAAGAAGGAAGCAGTAGGAGATGAAGTCAACTGTGTTAGAAGGTCAGTAATTATAAGGACTTTCACTTTTATTCTGAATTGAATGGAGAGATATTGAAGGGTTTTAAGCAGAGAAATGACATAATCAGATTTAAATTTTAAATGGATTGCTGAAGTGGCTGAATTGAAAACGGGTTTTGGGATGGAAGAGAAAGGTAGAAGCTGGGAGACCAGTTAAGAGGCTATTCAGGATGATGGAGTTATACAGGTCAGGTTTAACAAATGAGTATGAGTGCTGAATCAATATATTGGTACTTCTTTTAGTCTCCTTTTAGTCTCCTCAGAGCAACTAGAAATGAACCTAAAATTGTAGAATTGTAACCTATACCAAACTCTGAAATTTGTCCTACAACTAATTCTTGCAATATACTTTGAAATCTACTGCTTTTTTGTATATATGTTATTTTTCACAAAAGAGAGAAGAAAAGGCATAATAGAGAAGATAGATAGAATTTAATATATGAGTATGACTGCTAAATCAATATATTGATATTTCTTTTGGTCTCCAATGTCTTAGAGCAGCTCCAAGAAAAAATGAAAAATTGTGCACGGTAACCCACACCAAACTTTAAAATCTGTTGTATATCCACTTCTTAAAAAGTACTTGGAAATTTTTAAAATTAGAAAAAAACAAAAGAGGCTATTCAGTAAGGTAGTTAGAGATGATGTTAAGGGCTACTATAGTGAGCAAATAAATGCGGGTGCCTAGTTAAATTTGAATTTAAACAGTGAACATTTTTTCATATAAAATGTCACAAATATTGCATGGGACATATTTATACCAAAGGAAGTATTTGTTGTTTATATGGAATTAAAATTTACTTGGGCATCCTGTACTTCTGTTTGGTAACCTGTAACTAGGGTGGTAACAGTAGAGACATAAAAAGTCTAAAGATGCTGAGGATATTTTGAAGGTAGCATGAACAGCATTTCATGATAGATTGGATGTGAGCCAAAAGAGAAGGGCAAGTCAAGGATGACTGAGGCTTTTTAACTGAATAACTGAAAGAATGGAAATTGCTATGAACTGGAATAGAGAAGGCTGCAGGTAGAGCACATTTGGAGGGAAAACAGGAATTCATATTTCGTATATATTAAACTCTCGTGCTGAGTGGTAGTTAAATGGTCATTTTTTTATTGTTATTACATAGATGTACTGAATATTATATAAGATAAATAATTTTAAAATGTTATCCTCAAAAGAAAAAAAAAACCAAGTGATAAAGGCCAGTTGAAGTTGTGGATCTAACTATTTAAACAGCCACCTGCATAATCAAGCAATCACAAGTGATTCAGTGTGTTTTGAAAAGCTTGAAGACATTGTCCACCTGTGTGCTGTTGCCAGGACGTAGTGTTGTGTATTTCTATTAAAATATGCTATTTATATTCTTTTTTTTTTCTCATTCTGCTCATGCAAAAAAAAAGGACAAAACTTTGTTCTCTTTTCTCTTATGTCTTTCTTTTAAAGAAGTGAAAATCTAATGGAGCTATTTATATTCATAAGATATGCTTAAGCGTGTTTATTTAAGCTGTGTACTCTAAGAATAGTGATACCATTATTTGTTCTTTATTCCAGTGTTAAGACACGACCAGTGCGGATGCCTCCAGGGTATCAGGCAGAACTTGTTATTCAGCTGGTGTGGGTGGATGGGGAACCTCCCCAACAGATTACTAGTCTTGCTGTAAACTCAGCCTATGGAATGTAAGTAACTAAGTATCCTTTTTGATTTATATTCTTACAGCTAATATGTCTGATATGTTTATATGTTTCTTTTAAAATACTTAAGTGAAATCCTAACTGTAGAAAGTAGCCCTTTCCTGGATTTTTTATTAGTGAACTTGGTATAAAAAAATAATGATTTAAATATAAACTATGGTTATTTGTCTTTCAAAGCAAAATTATAGAGCAGCAATGATGCCATTACAGTAGGAAAAGTCATAAAAGATCTAAGAATAAATCTAAAAGAAGATGTTTAAGCCCTCTACACAGAAAATTATAAAATAGCGTTTAAACAAATTAATGAATCCCTAAATATATTGACAGCTATACCGTGTTCATGGAATGAGAAATTCAATAATAGGATAAATGTTTTAGTTCTCCACAAATTGATCTATAGATTCATCACAATCCCAATCTAAATTTCAACAGAATATTTTCCCCAGAAATTGAAATCTGGTTCTAAAATTTATAGAGAAATACGAAGGGCCACAGCTAGCTAAAAGAGTATTGAAGAAAAACAAAATTGAAAGATTTACATTCTAGCAAACAATATGTTTTAAATAAAGCTATATTGTTCATGAAAGTGTTTTATTGGCACAACAAATAAAAGATAAATACACCAAGAAAGAGGCCAAAAATAGATCCAGGTACATATAGCAAAGTTGACTCTTCAGAGCAGTGAGCAGGGCCTAAACTGTAATAAACAATATGGTCAATTGGATAATCACAAGGAAAAACTGAAATTTGACTACTTCCTTCCAGTGTACATAAAAATCCTAGAAGACATTGTAGGAGAATATCTTCATAACACTTGGGCTAAAGAAAGATTTTTAAATAGCTTCTAAAAGTGTTAATAATTAAAGAAAACATTAAGAACTTCTTGAAAAATGGTGGAAAACTTTAAAAGAGTCAAAAAGCAGGACAAAGAATATTTTTGAATCATATGTAATTGATATATGCTCATATTCAGAGTTAAAAGAAGTCCCATAAATCAGTAACAAAGCAAACAACTCAAAAAAAATATTCAGAATAAATTTGACTAGGCATGTCACAAAAGAGGATATACAAATAAAAAAATACATTAAAAGGTGTACAACCCCATTAATAATGTTAATGTTAACAAAAATCAGCAGTTGGAACTCATAAACTGTTGCTGAGAGGGTAAGTTGGTATTTCCATTTAAAAACTGCCAGCTTTGTAAACTCCAATTTAGCATATGCATGTACATGTCACCTTTGGCATGACGATTTGATTTCTAGTATATACTCAACTGAAATGCAAGCACATCTGCACCAAAAGGCAGCAGTATTATTTTAAATAACAGGATGTATTTATAATAGTCCAAACTCCAATCAAATGTCATCATTTGATTCTTCAGAGTAGACTGAAGAAATAAATTATAGTATATTCATTCAATTGAATTCACAACAATGAAAATGCATGAAATGTATTAACATGAAATAATATGAAGAAAAAAGCCAGACATATATTAATATTTAACATGTGAATTCGTTTACATAAAACTCAAAAATAAGTAAAACTAATTTTTTAGACATGAAGTCGTATTTGAGGGTAGAAGAGAAGAATTATAATTGGGAATAGCAGGAGGGAGCTTCTGGTAACGTTCTATTTCTTGACCAGTGGTAATTATGTGTGGGGGGGTGTTCATTTTGTGGTAATTCATTGAAATGTACATTTATATACATATTTACTTACGTATGTCATTCTTGAAAAAAAGAAAGGAAGTGTTTTCCAAAATAACTGAGTAATTTCACTTCTAGGAATTTATCACATAAATATACTCAGTGTTTAATTGCAAAATGACTTCGGTATATTCTTTGTTGCACTGTTCATAATAACAGAAGACTGGAAGCAAACCTAATTATCCATCAGTGAAACTATGTAAATAAAGTAGAGTGCGCACAAATATTGTTAAGCCATTTTAAAAATCAGCTGCTCTCTATGAATTTACATAATAGTTAAAATATATTAAGTAAAAAAAAAACAAGGCTCAGAATATTACTTTCACTGTGCAATACATGTTTATTAATAATATGAATATCCAGAATCCATTTTTTAAGTTCTTACAAATTGATAAGGAAAAGAGAACCCAGTTGAAAATAAACCAATATTTAAACAAACATTTCACAAAAAAATATGAAAACATTAGTAAATTTACTAGTAACAAGGGAAAAGCAAAGTAATGAACAAGGGAATACCAATTTTTGTTCATTAGACTGTTACATTTTTAAAATATTGCTATTAGTTACTGTTAAAAGTGTGAGAAAATGGATCCTCTCATGCATATGTTTTATCTTTTAAAATATAACTAAGCATATCTTATGATCCTGAAGTTCTAATCTTAATGAAATTCTTACGATTTCTGGAGGAAGACTCCACTTATGCACAGAATGTGCATTGAAGGATATCTTTTGCATCCTATGTATTAAAAAAAAGCTGAAACTTATGAAAGGACCTTCAATTGGAAAGTAGTCAAATAAAATTGTTACTTTTGTACCATGCAATAGAACACAGTAGCTAAAGAACTCAAACAAGGAAATATCTCTAAAACATATTTTAGTGAAAATAAGCAAGATACAGAACAAACCTAGAAAAGGAGCAAGGATTTTTTTTAAATAACTGTTAACAGAAGGTATCACTGGAAAGAAGAATGGCTAAATAAGTTGATTATAAGGGACTTTCACTTTATTATTTGATTTTTTTAGAGTGAGAGTATTTTCAAGTATAATTTCTAAAACTCTGAAGAAATTAACAGGGGAAATAGGGTAGGGTGGCAGTGTAGCAAGGAACAGAATTTAGTTTATTTTCTAGTGCAGCTAGTAAATAGCTAGTAACTGGGTGGGGCCACTGTTTGGGGGACCTCAGTCACTAGATCATACACCTGTCTGGAATGGCAGAGATCCCCAAGCTGCAGAGGTAGGTGCCCCTCCCTCATGAGCCAATGGAATGAGAAGCTATGCTCTGCCCACCAGGACCAGCATCTCGCTGGATGCCATGAATACCTGCCCCGATAGAGGCAGAAAATAGCCAGCCCCCACCTCCCGACCCCGTGCACCACGAATAGCCACCCTGGTGGGCATGAGAATGGCTGCCCACCAAGTGCGAGAATAGCTGCCCACAAGGTGAAAAAATAGCTGCCCCACTGGGCATAGAGAATGTCAGACCTGCCAGGTGCTGGAAATAGCTGCACCATCTTACTCAGTTGGCCACCACACCATCTTACTCAGTTGGCCACCACAATTGAAGACGTGGGGATGAGGGGAAGAAGTGGCTCAAGAGCTCCATTTGTTGATAAGTTCAAGTAGAATTATGTCCCCTCCATGAGTTATGGGCCTTGGTTTGGTGAGGAATTACTGACGAATCACATTCAAAATGGAGTCTTCAAGGCAAATCCAAGGGAATACAAAACTTAGGCTAGTTAGAGAAATCAATTTGCAAAATAACCTCAAGATAAACAAATGCCCCAGATATAACAGAAAATAACAAAACAAAGATTCAGGCAGTTATGTTACAGTCAAATGACCAAATTAAAACACTAGAGGGGATGTGGAATTTGGAATAACTAATCAAGGATGTTCATAATGACATAAAGAATATCAGGAAGACACTAGAAGAGCATAAAGAAGAATTTGAAAGAATAAAAAGAAAAATAGCAGATCTCACAGAAATGAAAGATACTGTAGACTGAATTTAAAATATACTAGAGACATATAACAATAGATTTGATGAAGTGGAAATAAAAATAAATGCATTAGAAGACAGGATGATTGAACTTGACTGCACCAAAGAGCAGCTGGCAAGGAAGATGGAAAAAAATGGAACAGGATTTCAGGGAAATGATGGACAACACAAAGAGCACATATCTAAGAATCATCAGTGTCCCAGAAGGAGAAAAGAAGAGAAAAGGGCTAGGGAAGTTAGTTGAAGAAATAATGGGGGTACCTTCAAAACTTACAAAAGACATAAATATGCATATCAACGAATCCCAATGAACCCCAAATAGAATAAATCCAAGAAACATACTAATCAGACTGCCAAATATTGAAGAGAAGCACAAAGTCATAAAAGCAACAAGAAAAAAGGGATCCATTATATACAAAGGAAACCACATAAGACTGAGTCTGAAGTACTCAGCAGGCACCATGGAGATGAAGAGACAGTGATATGATAAATTAAAGATCCTGAACAAGAAAAACTTCCAGCCAAGGATTTTTTATTCAGCCAAGTTGGTCTTCAGAATTGAAGGAGAGATTAAAATCTTCTCAGACAAACAAAGGCTGAGAAAATTTGACAAGAAACATACTGTACAAGAAATTCTAAAGGGAAAACAAAACAAAACAAAAAGACAGGATAGGGAGGTGTGGTGGAGGGCACAGAATTGAGGATATCAGTAAGGGTAACTTAAAGGATAGAAAGAAAGGGAGGAAAATAATATACAGATCTGACAAATAAAAACTAAAACAGTAGAATTGTAAAGTCAAGAATTACCTTTACAATAATAACTTTGTATGTTACCAGACTAAACTCAGCAACTAAAAGATACAGATTGGCAGAATGGATACAAAAATATGATCCATTTATATGCTGCTTACAAGAGATTCATCTTAGACCCAGGGATATAAATGGAATGAATGTGAAAAGATGGGAAAAGATCTATGTAAGCTGTAACCAAAAGAAAGCAGGAGTAGCTATATTAATAACAGATAAAATAGACTTTTAATGTAAGAATGTCATAAGAGACGAGAAAGGACACTACATATTATTAAAAGGGACAATTAGCCAAAGAAGAAATAACAATCATAAATGTTTATGTTCCCAATCAAGGAGCTCCAAAGTCCATGTGGCAAACACTAGTGAAACTGAAGGCAGCAACATGCATTTCATCAATAATAGTGGCAGACTTCAATAGCCATTCTTGTGTATAGATAGAACAGCCAGACAGAGGATCAACAAGGAAATAGAGAATTGAATGTGATAAATTAATTGGATCAGACAGGCATATATAGATTGCTACATTAGAAACAACAGTATATACAGTCTTCTCTAGTTCTCATGGAATATTTTCCAGGATAGATGATATACTGGGATGCAAAACAGGTCCTTATAAATTTAATAAGATTGGAGTTGCTGTAGACAGTGCCCCCAGGGAGCATAGAGGCCAGCAATTGTCCACCTTGGGGCAGGCTTTGGGATGGAAGAGTGATCACTCATTTGGTTGCAGGAATAGCTGGCCCGTAGTTGTGGTGTCTGGCAGGCTCACTAGCACTGCAAATCAACTGATCAGCTGATTCCCCACACTTTAGTTGGCTCCCCAGTCCCCCCTGGCAGAGACCCACCAGCTGACTGCCCCTAGTGGAGCAGCCTCCCTACTGAGCATGTGGACCTTGAGTCACTCCAACCAGGAGGGTTAGGGCTGAGGGAGGAGGAAACTTGAGCATGTCATCTGCTGACCAGATGTGGCTAGGAGTTCGGGTTGGGTCTTTTGTGTGGTAATCAGCCATTCTGCCACTGGAGTACCTGTGCACCCTGGCCTGCCTTATAATAGACCCTTAAGTTGCATTGTATTCCCTACATGAGATCCAAACCTTGATTTGTCAGAGAATACCTGACAAACAGAGTGTAAACAGAAACATTCAGCAAAAACTAAGTAAATACAAAACTTGAGAAGAGTGAAGGAAACCAACTTGCATAATAATCATATCAAGAAAAACAAATGCCTGAACACAACAGAAGATCACAAAGCACACAAAGATCCAAGCAGAAATGGCCCAGCCAAATGACCAAATCAAAATTCCAGATTTTGGACAGAATATGGAACAACTACTTAAAGATATTTATAAAGGAATAAAGGGTATCAGGAAGATACTAGAAGAGCATAAAGAAAAATTCAGGAGGTTAAATAGAAAAATGGCAGATCTCACAGAAATGAAAGTTATAGTAGACCAAATAAAACTATATACTGGAGAAACTTGATTGCAGATTTGAAGAAGTAGAAGGAAGATCAAGTGAGCTAGATGATAGAACAATAAAACTAGAATAAAACACAAAAGAATGAACATCAAAAAAGATGTAAAAATGCAACTGAATCTTAGGGAAATGATGGACAACAAGAAGTGCAAAAATATAAGAATTACTTGTGTCCCAGAAGGAAAAGAGAAGAGCAAGTGTTGGAAAACTTAGTTGAAGATATAATTGGAGAAAATTTTCCAACCCTTATAAAAGACATGAATATGCACATCAAAGAGGCCCAGTAAACTCCAAATAGAATAAATCTGAGCAAGCTCACTCCAAGACATATACTAATCAGACTGTCAGGTGTTGAAGAGAAACAAAGTCCTGAAAGCAGCTCGAGGAAAGCAGTTTACTACATACAAGGGAAAACACATAAGACTGACTTCACACTACTCAACAAGCACCATGGAAGCAAGAAGGCAGAGGTATGATATTTTTAAGATGCTGAATGAGAAAGGCTTTCAACCAAGAATTCTTTATCCAGCCAAGTTATCCTTCAAATTGAGGGAGAGATTAAAATCTTAAAAGATAAAGAAAGACTGAGAGAACTAGTCAACAAGAAACCAACCCTACAAGAAATACTAAAGGGAACCCTGTCAGCTGATTAAAAGAAGAGACAGGAGAGGGATATTTGGAGGAGGCACAGAATTGAAGAATATAAGGTAAAGATTTTTTAAAGGAAAAGAGAGAGAGAAGGAAAATAATATGCAGCTCTGACAGAAGGTAAAGAACAAAATGGTAAAATCAAGAATTGTTCTTACAGTAATTTCTTTGAATGTTAATGGACTAAACTCACTAATTTAAAGATACAGACTGACAGAATGGATAAAAAAAAAAACAATCCATCTATATGCTATTACAAGAGACACATCTTAGACTCAAGAACACAGTTAGATGAAAGTAAAAGGATGGAAAAAGATCTTCTATGCAAGCTGTAACCAAAAGAAGACAGGAGTAGCTATACTAATATCAGACAAAATAGACTTTAAATGTAAAGACGTCATAAGAGAGAAAGACACTACGTATTAATAAAAAGGAGAATTCACCAGGGAGAAATAACAATCATAAATGTGTATGTTCCCAATCAAGGAGCTCCAAAGTATATGACGCACATATTGGAAAATTTGCAGGGAGCTGTAGACATATCAACAGCAATAGTGGGAGACTTCAATACCCCACTCTCCATTACAGATAGAACAGCCACACAGAAAATCAACAAAGAAATAGAGAACCTAAACAATAAGATAAATGAATTAGATCTAATAAATGTATATAGATCATTACATCTCCAAGCAACAGGTTACCCATTCTTCTCTAGTGCACAAGGAATGTGCTCTAGGATAGATCATATGCTGGGATATAAACTGAATCTCTATAAATTTAGTGAGATTGACATTATTGAAAGCACTTTCTCTGATCACAATGGAATAACGGAATATGGCAATTAATAATCACCATAGAACCAGAGCTTGCACAAATAGATGGAGATTAAACAACAACTCTTAAATAATCAGTGGGCCGGACTTCCGGAGAAGATGGTGGCTTAGTAAGGCACACGGGTCTTAGTTCCTTCTCCAGAACAACTACTAAAGAACTAGAAACAGTACAGAACAGCTCCCGGAGCCACGACAGAGACCAAAAACACAGCGTACCCCATTCTGGAACAGCCAGACCGGCTAAGAGACTCCGCTGCGGTGAGGTCCCCAAGAGGCGCGCTCTTCCCCGGGTCGCAGTGGCTGGAGGCTGGAGCCCCTCCCTCCCTCCTTCCTGGGCCGGCTGGGAGCTTTGGATCGGGTTCCCCAAGCCGCGGTGACCGGCGCCCCTCCCCACGCGCGGCTTCCCGGGCCAGCTGGGAGCCTCGGAGCGGCGGTCCCCCAACCTGCAGTGGCCAGCGACTGGAACCCCTTCCACACACGCGGCTTCCCGGGCCGGCTGGGAACCTTGGATCGGCAGTTCCCCCAGCCGCGGCAGCCCTCCCACATGCGGCTTCCCGGGCTGGCTGGGAGCCTCGGAACAGCGGTCCCCCAAGCTGTGGTGGCCGGCGACCGCAGCCCCTTCCACACATGCGGCTTCGCGGGCCAGCTGGGAGCCTCCGAACAGCGGTTCCCCAAGCCGCGGCGGCTGGTGACCCTCCCCCACAGGCAACTTCCCGGAGGGAAAGGAAAGAGTCTCCAACAGTAGTAGAGACTGAGTCCAACCTAACACCAATAGTGGCATTAATGAACAACTTCTGACTACTAAAAATAGGCCCTCAGTTCAGGCGAAACTGATCAAGGCGGAAATTGCCAATTGGGCTAACTGAAAAAGAGGAAATGGGGCAAAACAGAGCCTTCTGTGGCTGTTTCTACGGAGGCTTCGTTGCCTCTGGGCTCAGCACTGGGGTTACATAGGTTACAACTTCCCCAAACGCAGAAACAGGCTGCTTTCAGGGCTCTCTACCACCTGAACCTTCCCCACGGGTGGGGTGAAACACAACTCAAGTGGAATCCCTCTCTCAAGGGACTCAGATCCCAGGACTTCACAATTTGAAGCCATTAAAACCAACCTACAACCTTTCCTCTGTCTCCACCACACACCCAGCAGCAAGAGTCTTCCAAAGTTAAAGGAGCCACAACATCTTTTGCTGGTGGGACCCACAGACAGACAAGCACCACATAATGGGCAGGATAATAAAAACAGAGCCCAGAGAATTCACAGGAAAGTCTTTCAACCTGCTGGGTCCCACACTCAGGGAAATCTGATTAAATGCCCAGACGCCAGCAAAAAATAACGAATCACACCAGGAAAATTGAAGATATGGCCCAGTAAAAGGAACAAACCAATAGCTCAAATGAGATACAGGAGCTGAGACAACTAATTCTGAATATACGAACAGAAATGGAAAAACTCTTCAAAGACCAAATCAATAAATTGAGGGAGGACATGAAGAAGGCATGGGATCAACAAAAAGAAGAAATGGAAAGTCTGAAAAAACAAATCACAGAACTTATGGGATTGAAAGACACAGTAGAAGAGATGAAAAAAAACAATGGAAACCTACAATGGTAGATTTCAAGAGACAGAGGCGAGAATTAGTGAACTGGAGGATGGAACATCTGAAATCCAAAAAGAAACAGAAACTATAGGGAAAAGAATGGAAAAATTTGAGCAGGGGCTCAGGGAAGTGAATGATAATATGAAGCGCACAAATATATGGGTTGTGGGTGTCCCAGAAGGAGAAGAGAAGGGAAAAGGAGGAGAAAAACTAATGGAAGAAATTATCACTGAAAATTTCCCAACTCTTATGAAATACCTAAAATTACAGATCTAAGAAGTGCAGCGCACCCCAAAGAGAATAGACCCAAATAGGTGTTCTCCAAGACACTTACTAGTTAGAATGTCAGAGGTCAAAGAGAAACAGAGGATCTTGAAAGCAGCAAGAGAAAAACAATCTGTCACATACAAGGGAAACCCAATAAGACTATGTGTAGATTTCTCAGCAGAAACCATGGAAACTAGAAGACAGTGGGATGATATATTTAAATTACTAAAAGAGAAAAACTGCCAACCAAGACTTCTATATCCAGCAAAATTGTCCTTCAAAAATGAGGGAGAAATTAAAACATTTTCAGACAAAAAGTCACTGAGAGAATTTGTGACCAAGAGACCAGCTCTGCAAGAAATACTAAAGGGAGCACTAGAGTCAGATACGAAAAGACAGAAGAGAGAGGTATGGAGAAGAGTGTAGAAAGAAGGAAAATCAGATATGATATATATAATACAAAAGGCAAAATGGTAGAGGAAAGTATTACCCAAACAGTAATAACACTAAATGTTAATGGACTGAATTCCCCAATCAAAAGACATAGACTAGCAGAATGGATTAAAAAACAGGATCCTTCTATATGCTGTCTACAGGAAACACATCTTAGACCCAAAGATAAACATAGGTTGAAAGTGAAAGGTTGGGAAAAGATATTTCATGCAAATAACAACCAGAAAAGAGCAGGAGTAGCTATTCTAATATCCAACAAATTAGACTTCAAATGTAAAGCAGTTAAAAGAGACAAAAGAAGGATACTATCTACTAATAAAAGGAACAATTAAACAAGAAGACATAACAATCATAAATATTTATGCACTGAATCAGAATGCCCCAAAATACGTGAGGAATACACTGCAATCACTGAAAAGGGAAATAGGCGCATCTACCATAATAGTTGGAGACTTCAATTCACCACTCTCATCAATGGACAGAACATCTAGACAGAGGATCAATAAAGATTCAGAGAATTTGAATATTACAATAAATAAGCTAGACTTAACAGACATTTATAGGACATTACACCCCACAACAGCAGGATACACCTTTTTCTCAAGTGCTCATGGATCATTCTCAAAGATAGACCATAAGCTGGATCACAAAGCAAGTCTTAACAAATTTAAAAAGATTGAAATCATACACAACACTTACTTGGATCATAAAGGAATGAAGTTGGAAATCAATAATAGGCAGAGTGCCAGAAAATTCACAAACATGGAAGCTCAACAACACACTATTAAACAACGAGTGGGTCAAAGAAGAAATTACAAGAGAAATTAGTAAATATCTCAAGGCAAATGAAAATGAAAACACAACATATCAAAACCTATGGGACGCAGCAAAGTCAGTGCTAAGAGGGAAATTTATTGCCCTAAATGCCTATATCAGAAAAGAAGAAAAGGCAAAAATTCAGGAATTAACTGTCCACTTGGAAGAACTGGAGAAAGAACAGCAAACTAACCCCAAAGCAAGCAAAAGGAAAGAAATAACAAAGATTAGAGCACAAATAAATGAAATTGAGAACATGAAAACAATAGAGAAAATCAATAAGACCAGAAGTTGGTTCTATGAGAAAATCAATAAGATTGATGGGCCCTTAGCAAGACTGACAAAAAGAAGAAGAGAGAGGACGCAAATAAATAAGATCAAAAATGGAAGAGGAGACATAACCACTGACCTCACAGAAATAAAGGAGGTAATAACAGGATACTATGAACAACTTTACGCTAATAAATACAACAATGTAGATGAAATGGACAAGTTCCTAGAAAGGCATGAACAACCAACTTTGACTCAAGAAGAAATAGACGACCTCAACAAACCAATCACAAGTAAAGAAATTGAATCAGTCATTTAAAAGCTTCCCAAAAAGAAAAGTCCATGACCAGACGTCTTCACATGTGAATTCTACCAAACATTCCAGAAAGAATTAGTACCAACTCTGCTCAAACTCTTCAAAAAAATCAAAGTGGAGGGAAAGCTACCTAATTCATTCTATGAAGCCAACATCACCCTCATACCAAAACCAGGCAAAGATATTACAAAAAAAGAAAACTACAGACCAATCTCTCTAATGAATATAGATGCAAAAATCCTCAACAAAATTCTAGCAAATTGAATCCAGCAACACATTAAAAGAATTATACATCATAACCAAGTAGGATTCATCCCAGGTATGCAAGGATGGTTCAACATAAGAAAATAAATTAATGTAATACACCATATCAACAAATCAAAGCAGAAAAATCACATGATCATCTCAATTGATGCAGAGAAGGCATTTGACAAGATTCAACATCCTTTCCTGTTGAAAACACTTCAAAGGACAGGAATACAAGGGAACTTCCTTAAAATGTTAGAGGGAATATATGAAAAACCCACAGCTAATATCCTCAATGGGGAAAAATTGAAAACTTTCCCCCTAAGATCAGGAACAAGACAAGGATGTCCATTATCACCACTATTATTCAATATCGTGTTGGAGGTTCTAGCCGTAGCAATTAGACAAGAAAAAGAAATACAAGGCATCAAAATTGGAAAGGAAGAAGTAATACTATCACTGTTTGCAGATGATATGATACTATACATCGAAAACCCAGAAAAATCCACAACAAAACTAGTAGAGCTAATAAATGTGTACAGCAAAGTAGCAGGTTACAAGATCAACATTCAAAAATCTGTAGCATTTCTGTATACTAGCAATGAACAAGCTGAGGGGGAAGTCAAGAAACAAATTCCATTTACAATTGCAACTAAAAGAATAAAGTACTTGGGAATAAATTTAACTAAAAAGACAAAAGACCTATACAAAGAACACTACAAAAAACTGTTAAAAGAAATCACAGAAGACCTAAATAGATGGAAGGGCATACCGTGCTCATGGATTGGAAGACTAAATATAGTTAAGATGTCAATCCTACCTAAATTGATTTACAGATTCAATGCAATACCAATCAAAATCCCAACAACTTATTTTTCAGAAATAGAAAAACCAATAAGCAAATTTATCTGGAAGGGCAGGGTGCCCTGAATTGCTAAAAGTATCTTGAGGAAAAAAAACGAAGCTGGAGGTCTCGCGCTGCCGGACTTTAAGGCATATTATGAAGCCACAGTGGTCAAAACAGCATGGTATTGGCATAAAGATAGATATATCGACCAATGGAATCAAATAGAGTGCTCAGATATAGACCCTCTCATCTGTGGACATTTGATCTTTGATAAGGCAGTCAAGCCAACTCACCTGGGACAGAACAGTCTCTTCAATAAATGGTGCCTAGAGAACTGGATATCCATATGCAAAAGAATGAAAGAGGACCCATATCTCACACCCTATACAAAAGTTAACTCAAAATGGATCAAAGATCTAAACATTAGGTCTAAGACCATAAAACAGTTAGAGGAAAATGTAGGGAGATATCTTATGAAACTTACAATTGGAGGCGGTTTTATGGACCTTAAACCTAAAGCAAGAGCACTGAAGAAAGAAAGAAATAAATGGCAGCTCCTCAAAAGTAAACACTTTTGTGCATCAAAGAACTTCATCAAGAAAGTAGAAAGACAGCCTACACAATGGGAGACAATATTTGGAAACGACGTATCAGATAAAGGTCTAGTATCCAGAATTTATAAAGAGATTGTTCAACTCAACAACAAAAAGACAGCCAACCCAATTATAAAATGGGAAAAAAACTTGAACAGACACCTCTCAGAAGAGGAAATACAAATGGCCAAAAGGCACCTGAAGAGATGCTCAATGTCCCTGGCCATTAGAGAAATGCAAATCAAAACCACAATGAGATATCATCTCACACCCACCAGAATGGCCATTATCAACAAAACCACACCCTGAGAAATCTACAGTTAAACTAGTTGAGCTAATAAACAAATTCAACAAAGTGGCAGATACAAGATTAATGTACAGAAATCAGTAATGTTTCTATACACAAGCAGTGACCTTTCTGAGGTGACAACTAAGGAAAAAATCCACTCAAAATAACAGCCAGAAAAAATTAGATATCTAGGAATAAGGCTAACCAGGAATGTCAAAGACTTACACACAGAAAATTAGAAAACAATTGCTAAAAGAAATAAAAATAAAAATGACCTAAATAGATGGAAAGATATTCCATGCTCATGGATAGAAATGTTGAGTATTGTCAGGATGTCAGTTCCACCCAAACTGATCTACAGATTCAATGCAATACCAATAAAAATCACAACAACCTGCCTTGAAGACCTGGAAAAATTGGTTTTCAAATTTATATGAAAAGAAAGGAGACTCTGAATAGTTAAAGATATCCTAAAAAAAAAAAAAGAAGAGCAAAATGGGATGTCTAGCACTTCCTGACTTTAAAGCTAACTATAAAGCCACAGTGGTCAAAACAGCATCATACTGGCACAAAGACAGAAGAACTGACCGGTGGAATAGAATCAAGAGTGCAGAGATTGACCATCAAATGTATGGACATTTGATCCTCAATCAGGCCACCACATCCACTGAATTGGGACAGAATAGTCTTTTCAATAAGTGGGCATGGAAAACTGGATTTCAATAACCAAAAGAATGAACAAGGACCCCTACCTTACACTCCATATAAAAATTAATTCAAAATGGCTCAAAGACCTAAATGTAAGGGCCAGTATCATAAAACTTCCTGAAAAAAAAATATAGGGAAATGTATTTAAGATCTAGTAATAGGAGGTAGCTCCTTAAACTTTATCCTTAAAGCACAAGCTGTGAAAGAAAAAAATAGATAAATGGGAACTCCTTAAGAGCAAGAGCTTCTGTACCTCAAGGGACTTTGTTAAAAAGGTGAAAAAGAAGCCAACTCAATGGGAGAAAATATTTGGAGGCAACGTATCAAATAAAGGCTTGATATCCTGTGTACATAAAGAAATTATTCAGTTCACCAACAAAAGAACAAACAACCCAATTATAAAATGGGCAGAGGAAAGGAATAGGCACTTCTTTGAAGAGCAAATACAAATGGCTAAAAAGCATATGAAGAGCTGTTCATCTGCTTTGGGTATAAGAGAAATGCAAAGTAAGATGACAATGAGGTATCACTTCACACCTATAAGAATGGGTGCTATTAAACAAACAGGAAACTATAAATGTTGAAGAGGATGTGGAGAAATTGGAATAAGGATTCACTGTTGGTGGGAATGTAAAATGGTTCAGCCACTGTAAAATCAGTTTGGCTGATTTATTTCCCCAGAAAACTAAATATTGAGCTGCCCTGTGACCCGGTAATACCAATACTCGGTATCTACCCAGAAGAGTTGAGGCCAGTGACACGAACAGACATTTGCACACCAGTGTTCATAGTAGCACTATTCACAATTGCCAGAAGATGGGAATAATCTAGGTGCCCATCAACAGACACATGGATAAACAAAATCGGGTATATACATACAATAGAATATTATGCAGCATTTCAACAAAGTGATGTCCCAAAACATGACAACATGGATGGACCTTGAGGACATAATGCTAAGTGAAATAATTCAGGCACAAAAGGACAGATACTGTATGATTCCATTTTTATTCTGATAAAGCTGCCAGTGTTTTGTAGCAGCTAGAAGGAAAAATCTGAGTTGAGGGCATAGTAGGCCGTGACAAACTCTGGAAACTGTTGTGTTGCTGCTTGTTGAAGTGTGCTTTGAAAATTGTTGCTTATTTTGTGTGTGTATATGTGTGTGTGTGTATATATATATGTTATATTTTACAACTAAAAAATGTTTAAAAAAACTATAGACAGGGTAGGCAACAGTGGTACAGTGGCAGAGTTCTAGCCTACCATGCCGGAGACCCAGGTTTGATTCCCAGTGCCTGCCCATACAAAAAAAAAAGAAAAAGAAAAAGTATAGACAGTTATAGTACTATTAGATAAAATAAATTCCTGAAATAAAAAATTTGAAAATATTTAGTAATATAGCTCACTACTACAGCAAAGGTGATTATTTGTAATAACTTTTTACTTGATATTTTGAGAATGCTGTTTTGATAGTTAATCAAATGGTTTTTATGATACTATTTAAATTTAGAGTTCAAGTAACTGATATCTGTATTTATAGATTTTTCTCCTTCCTTGCTTTAATTTTAATTGGTTTATGAAACATATTGTACAAATAGGCTTTACAATGATTACTTAGATTTTTTTTTTAATATGCCTGTGGATAAGTCTAGGAAGATTTTGGGTGACTAATTGAATCTCTTTACTTGTAATTGGTTTGATGAGATCTGAGGTCTCTCTCTTCCAAATAAATTTATAACAAGCTTTTCCAAGTTTTTCTGGGTTCAATTCCTGGTGCCTGTCCATGCAAAAAAAAAAAGGTTAATTCAAAATGAATCAAAGACCTAAATATAAAAGCTAGTACCATAAAACTCCTAGAAAAAAATACACGAAAACATCTTCAAGATATAGTACTTGGAGGTAGCTTTTTAAACTTTACACTCAAAGCACAAGCAATGAAAGAAAAAAATAGGTAATAGAAATTCCTCAAAATCAAAAGCTTCTGTGCTTCAAAGGACTTTGTCAAAAAGGAGAAGAGGTAGCCAACTCATTGTGAGAAAATTTCTGGAAACCACATATTGGATAAAGGTTTGATATCCTGAAAGAATACATAAAGAAATTATACAACTCAACAACAAAAGAACAAACAACCCAGTATAAAATGGGCAAAAGATATGAATAGATATTTCTCCGAAGAACAAATATAAATGGCTAAAAAGCACATGAAGAGGTGCTCATCATCATTAGCTTTAAGAGAAATGCAAATCAAGACTACAATGGATATCTCCTCATACCTATATGAATGGCTGTTATTAAACAAACAGAAAACTACAAATGTTGGAGAGGATGTGGAGAAATTGGAATACTTATTCACTGCTGATGGGAATAATGGCACATCCCCTAGGGAGGACAGTTTGGTGGTTCCTCAGAAGACTCAATATTGAATTGGCCTATGACCCAGCAATTCCAAAACTCAGTATATAGCCTGAAGAGCTGAAGGCAGTGAAATGAACAGACATTTGCACACCAGTGTTCATACTACACTGCTTTCAGTTACGAAGAGATGGAGACAATCCACGTGCCCATCAACAGATGCATGAATAAATAAGATGTTGTCTAACATATGATGGAATATTATGCAACAGTAAGACAAAATAAGATCCTGAAGTATATGACAACATGGGTGAACCTTGAGGACATAATGCTGAGTGAGATAAGCCAGACACAGAAGGATAGATACCATATGATTTTGCTATGACTGTGGTTAAGGTAAACTCAGAGGCTTGCAGTGTAGATTATAGGGCACTTAGAGGTACACAGAAGCTAGAGAGATAAGTGAATAGTTGCCCAATGAGGTTGAACTTAAATGTAAGGGAACAGATACAAGTGACAGCAGTTCATTAGTGGGATAATAAGTAATATTGCCATATTGAAGGTGACTGTAATTGAAAGCATTTGTATAGAGTCATGTATCCCAACAATTAATTCTACAGTTATGTTATTATTATGTGAATTACTTCAAAGATTTGATCTTGTACAAAGAGTACAATATTAGAGGGGCATAGGGGGAAAACTAATATTGCATGCTATGGCCTATAGTTATCAGAAAGTCATCAACAGTACCACAGCAGTATCAGGGGCTAATAATTGGGGAGGGGGAGGGAGAAGAGATAGGGGGAGGTATAAATAAACATGGGAGGCCATGTTTATCCATTTTTTGTCTCTTTGGACCAATGAAAACTGTCTACAATTGAGAGTGCTAATGATTGTACAACTGAGTGAAGATACTGTGAGACATAGATTCTTTATTTTGGACATTATCCTTGATACCCAATACATGGAGGGGGCCAAGGGGCACAATGACTGAGAAGCAGAATGGCAAAATGTGATGTATACATATGATGGAATATTGTGTCACTACAAAAAGGAGTGAAGTTGTGAGGTACACAATGAAGTGGATGTACCTTGGGGACATTGTGTTGTGCAAAATAAGCTAGAAACAAAAAGGACAAATATAATATGGTATTTTTCAGAAAATAATGAGCAAGAGAGGTGCCAAGATGGTGGCTTAGTGAGGTGTGGGATTTAGTTCATCCTCCAGAGCAGCTAGTAAATAGCCAGGAACAGTACAGAACAACTGCTGGGGCCACATCAGTGACTGGACACACAATGTACCCCAGTCTGGACAAGCTGGACCAGCTGCGAGCCCACTCAGAACCATGAGGCCCCCAAGCCGCGGTGGCCAGCTCCCTCTCCCACAGGCTGCTTCCCAGAGGGGAAAGGAAAGAGACTTTACTAGCAGCAAGGGCTGAGCTCTACCAAGCTCCAATTTGTGGAATTAATTAACAAAATCTGACTACTGAAAATAGGCCCCCAGCTCAGCTGAGCCTCCAGTAAAAGCTGAGGTTGCTAGGTTTTTGCCCCTGCACAGACGGGGCAGGGCTGATGGAAAAAGAGAAAAAAACAAAACACAGGGGTGTTTTTGGATTGGACAGCACAAAATACTTGAAATGGTCTGGGCCCTGAAGGAAAGGAGGGAGCACATAGGACCTGGAGATACACAGAGCAATGTACCAACTTAATCTTTTGATTGGCAAACCCAAGGAATGGGGATCCTGTTCTGAAAAAGGAATTTTTTCCTTCTCTTTTTTGTGGCTGTATAGCTTGACAGCTTTTTGGATACAACTGCAAGGCTTCTCAGGCAGAATTAAACTTGTGAGAGCTTGTCTGGAGGCTGTGCCTTCCCCAAGAGAAGGGTAGGGTCCAACTCAGGTGGAATCCCTCCCTCAAGGAATTCAGACCTCAGGGTCTGGAAAAGTGAAGCAGTAAAGCTAGCCTACAACCTCTCCTCTGTCTCAACCACACCCCCAACAGGGAGAGTCTGCTGAAATTAAAGGTAACACATCACCTTATGCTAGTGGGACCTGCTGGCAGACAAGCACATACTGGGCAGGATAAGAAAAACACCGAGTCCAGAGGTTTCATAGGAAAGTCTTTCAACCTGCTGGGTCTCACCCTCAGGAAAAACTGACATGGGTGACTCTTTCCTCCTGAAAGGAGACCAGTTTGGTATGGGAAAATCTGACTGGAGTCTATAATACCTAAGTAGACCCTCCTAAGGGAAAAAAATGAAGACACCATACAGGCAGGACAAGAAACAGGAACTGAAAAATTCTAATCTGTTAAGCAAAATGTAAGCTAGAGGCCTAGAATAAGCTGAACTGAATGTTAAAGAACAGATAAACACAAAGTCATCCAACAAGAAAATCCTAGGCAGAAAAAGTGAAAGCAATCTCCAGAATAAACTAATTAAGGAAATTAAATGCCTAGACACCAGCAAAAAAATAATGAATCATACCAGGAAAATTGAAAATATGGCTCAATAAAAGAAACAAACCAAAAATTCAAATGAAATACAGGAGTTGAAACATTTAATTCAGAATGTTCGAGCAGACATGGAAAACCTCATCAAAAATCAAATCAATGAATTGAGGGAGGATATAAAGAAGGCAAGCAATGAACAAAAAGAAATCAAAAGTCTAAAAAAACAAATCGTAGAACTTATGGGAATGAAAGGCACAGAAGAGACGAAAAAAAAAAACAATGGAAACCTACAATGTTAGAGTTCAAGAGGCAGAAGATAGAATGAGTAAACTGGAGGATGGAAAATCTGAAATCCGACAAGCAAAAGAAAATATAAGGAAAAGAATGGAAAAATATGAGCAGGGACTCAGGGAATTGAATGACAACATGAAGCGCATGAATATACGTGTTGTGGGTGTCCCAGAAGGAGAAGAGAAGTGAAAAGGAGGAGAAAAATTAATGGAGGAGATAAAATTTCCCAACTCTTATGAAAGACTTAAAATTATAGAAAATAATAAGGAAATTGGAACTTAGATTGCAAGCTCTTACAGCAGTCACACTTTGTTCAGAATTGTAAGTGTATTTCTAGATTCTGAGATGCTGTTTTCATGTATAAGCTGATATTTCCCTTGAATGTTGGCTACCTCTATGACACCTAATACTCAGAACTGGAATTCTGCAGCTCTGAAAGTCAGCATCACTACATGCAGCAATTGTGAAAGTAATTCTGATAAAAATGAAGCTGATCTTGTTGGGCCTAAAGTAAATCAAAAAACATGACTAAAGATAATAGTGTATGTATTCTAGAGCTTCATCTATTGTATGAGTCCAAAGGCAGAGACGTTTTTTGTGTCTAGAGCCTAATTTAATTTAACACACAATCTGTATCAACCTGCCTGGATAGCTCATTTTCACAACCTAAACACATAGAATCCAGAATGGGAACAAGACCTGTAACTCTTAATTGCTTAATGTAATTCCCACATAAATCCTGGACCATGGTGGGCTGATAATAAGTATTGATTGAGTCCCTGTGGGACTGGAGAAAAATATACGGAACTATTATATTTACCGATCTGGGAAATTCCTAATGCTCTCTCAAACATTAGGGACTCCCAGGAAAATAGGCCAAGCATTTGATTTTAAGGATTACCCTACAAATCTCCTTTACATAGCAGAAAAGCTAAGACTGCTTATAATCATACCTGAGAGTTGCTTCTAGGAAACCTTTTCTGTTGCTCAGATGTGGTCTCTCTCTCTCTCTCTAAGCCCTATTCTGCAAGAAAAATTATTATCCTCCCCCTACATGGGACAGGACATCCAGGGGTGAAAGTCTCCCTAAAAATGTGGGGCATGATTCCCAGGCATGAGCCTGGCCCTCACTGGGCTCGACCATGTCTTCTTGATCAAAAAGAGGAACAGAAACATAACAAAACAAGATATCAGTGGCTAAGAGTTCAGTTGGAGCCCAGAGGCTATTCTGAACACTATTCTTACACATACTTCAGCTAGATATTACTAATGGCCATGGTTTTCCAAACCCCAACCAACACCATTTTTATTAACCCTAAAGAATACCTTGGACTATAGCTGAGACTCTACAAAGGTTTCATGCATTAAATTTACCTTCCTGAAAATTAAAACCTTCAGAGAGTTCCTAGGACAGGTAATTCCTGATACCCAGAGGGACCACCCTCTCCAGAAATGTCAACTAATCTGTCCCCTATCCTTTATCATCAATACCTGTTTTCAACATGAAAAAATTAGAAACTTCGAAATCTGTTCTGTAACTACTTGTTAAAATGTACTTTGAAAATTATTCCTCCTTTTTGAAAAATTATTTTTTACTTTTTTATATGCATTATATTTCACAATAAAAAATGTTTTTAAAAAATTAAACAGGAGGGAAAATTGGCACTGTCCCTCAGGAAATTTCCTTCCTTCAGGAGTGGGATGCTAGACTGATAGAAGGGAAATAATGTAGGATTATCAGAGACCAAAATAGTTAGAAAGGCTTGGACCTTTGACAATGATCACTCCCCAGTATTCTGGGGCATCTGGCTAATTAGTTGAGACCCAGGCTTCTTGATGTAACTGTAAACTTTAGGAGGAACAACCATAAAATAGATGAAGACACAATTCTTGAATACAGATGGAAAGACACTCATCTATTAAAGCATTTTTATTGAGTTCCTATTATTTAACAGTCATTTTTGTTGAACTTGGGATATAGCAGTGGGGAAAAAAGTAAAAAATCCCTGCCCTTAGGGATTTTTTCAGTTTATATTCTTGTCAAATATGTAATTATGGGGGTATGTAATATACTATGACTTAAAAGTGCTTAAAAAGAGTTTGTATAAAAAGTGATAGAATGCGGCAAGATGACTGAAAGAATAATACATAGGAGAAAGAGTGAGAAATCAGTCATTCAAAAAGTGCGATGAGAAGATTAAATGTGAATATTTCACTTTTATTCCAAACTTAATAGGAATTCTGTTGATTCATTTCTTCTGTAATTGGACCCCCTTAATTTATGGAGGACACAGACGCATAGAACTTTCATAGTTAGGCCTAGTAGATAGGTCTGTTTTTTAGTTACTGAAATAATTCTTGCTAAGACTGTGAATTTTAGACTCGGACTTTTGGGGATTAAAATCCCCAGCTGCATTTTTCTTGCTGTTGAATATTGGACAAGACACTTGAATTTTTTGTTCTTCAGTTTCTTTTTATGTAAAATTATGATAAAGTGTTATTGAGAGGAATAAATATAAAATATTGCATCTTTCAGGATACCAGTGGGAAACTCATGGCATATACAAAATAAGATAATTTAAGGAGCTTTTAACAAATGGATTATTTGTCAAGGTTTGGGCAAGGTTTTGGGAAACAGCAAGAGTAATTTAGCATTATTTAGGGCTAGAAAGAATATTGTTGCATTATCACCTGTAAAAGAATAACTCAAAGACATATGGTTAATTATTTTCATATTATTTACTTGTATACAAGTAAACCAGTAATGGATGGATTTCATCTTATAAGGCAGAAACATGATTTATTTATAAGAAAATGAAAGAGCAGAGAAAAAAAACACAGACTATTTTTAAACAGTTAACTTTGTGTTTTCCTTTCATTGTATAAGATGCTAATAAGTCTAGCCAAGAGACCTGTCAGGGTCTCTATAAGCTAAACCAATTGAAGTTATTGCTGACTTCTCCAGAAGACCTTAGCTGTTTAATTTGTGACATATATATAAGAGATATATTCTGATTATGTTTGTCAGTGCCATTTGGTAGTGCTTCCATCTGAGTTATGCCAGGCCTGCACCATTTCCCTTCATAGAATTTCTCAATTCCACCCTTTGATCAAACTCGGCCTCCAAGCTGAGAGATGCAGACTCTTTATGAATCAGATCATTAGCAGAATAGTGCCTCAGGACAGCAAGTTTGTAAAAGCATTTAAGGACTTGGATACTGGACATCATAGGAGAACAAAGGCCATAGTAAAATCACAGTTATTATATGAAATATTGGGAACCATTTCATGCCAATATCCTAATTGGCCTAGGTCTAACCAGAAGAATAAGTCCCAAGGATCAGTGTGGACAATTTAATTAACCAAGTAGCCTTATTTTTCCATTGATTATTGATTGTTCTAACTCACTTGAAGAATTTACCAAGATTTAACTGTCAGAAACTGAGAAATTGGATAAACCTTAGAGATACCATGTTACTTGGATGTTCAAATTTTCTCAAATTTGATCATTTGGAATCTCTTCAAGGTGGTTACTATATTCTCTTGATATGTCCTTGTCTTTTTTTCAGCACTTCATTTTCCAGGAAAACAAGATATTCTGTGCTTACCTTGTAGATCCCTTGCCTTGTCCTGGAATCAACTTTCCTGCTGGAGCTGCTTCCTTTTGTTGGAGAATGTTATTTAGAAACCAATTTTTAGGTCTTCTCAGTTAAGAAAGCTATACAGCTGAGGAAAATTTTATATATAAATAACATATATATGCATTTATAGTTGTATGTGCATGAGTCAGTGTTTAGTCCTTTTATTATATACATCAAATTAGATGCACATTTAGGTTATTTCTATTTGAGAAAGCACCTAAGAATGTCAGTACAAGTGTTCGGGTACATTATTTTCACTTTCATTCATAAATATCTAAGACTGAGATTGCAGGGTCATAGAATATGTGTGTGTGTTTAATTTTTATGAGAAACTTCCAAATTTTTTTTCAAAAATGATTGTGTGGTTTACATTGCAACTAGTAGTATGTGAACATTCAGTTGTTTCACAATATATTTTGTGTTAAGTCTTCTAAATTTTAGCCATACCAAGGAGTCTAAAATAGTATCTTATTGTGGTTTTAGTTTGCATATTCATAATAGCTAATGATGTTGAACACTCTTTCATGTCTATTAACCACTTGTGTATCTTCCTTTGTGTGTTCAAACCTTTTACACATTATTTGTGTTTTAATTATTTAATGTAGGAGTTTTTTAAACTAAATATTAGATTCAGGTCCTTTGTCAGATATATATATATTGCAATTATTTTCCCAAAATGAGGTGGTTGTTTTTTTTTTGTTTTTTGTTTTTTTGATTGGGCAGGCACCAGTAATTGAACCCAGGTCTCCAGGCATGGCAGGTGAGAACTTGGTCACTGAGCCACTGTTACCCGCCCCCTATTCCATTTTTAATGCTGCCTTTTTTGTAAGCAGATTTTAGTTTTAGAGTAGCTTAACCTATCTCCCTTTTCTTTTCTATTTATTGCTTTTTGGTTCCTGTCTAATAAATCTACCTATCCCAGTTTTTTTCCTCGAAATTTTATAGCTATAAAATTTATATTAATCCATGACCAATCTCAAATTAATTTTTGAGTATGATGTGTAAGAGCTGGGTACCTTTTTGTTCCTTATATACTTAGTTGTTCAAGTACCATTTGATTAAAAGATCCTCTGTTCCCCATTGAATTCCCTTGGCACATTTGTCAAAAATCAAATGTCGGTCTATTTCTGGATTCTGTTCTGTTCCACTGGATATGTGTTTGTTTTATGTCATTACCGAACTATCTTGATTGCTGTAGCTTTCATGAATGCTATTAAGTTCTTCAAATTTGGTTCTACTTTTTCAAAACTGTCTTGACTGTTCTAATTAGTTTTAATTTCCATGTACATTTTTAAATTAGTTTGTCAGTTTCATCCTAAAGAAAAACTGCCTGGGATTATGACTGGGACTGCATTGACTCCAATGAAAAATTTAGGGAGAATTGGCATAGTAACAATATGGAGTCTACCGACCCATGAGCATGGTACAAGGAGTCTATCGACCCATGAGCATGGTACAAGTACTCCATTTAATTATGCATCTTTAATTTCTCTCATAAATGCTTTGTAGTGTTCTGGTCTTGCATATATTTTGTTAAAATTTTCCCTAAGTACAATATTCTTGTTATTCATAGTAGTTATATGTAAAGTCACTGCAAACACTGAATAGCAATACTGAACTTTTGCCCTTAGGCAAAATACATGGTAGGTTCCTGCAAACCTCTAGTTGCAACATTTTCTGAGCAGGTCAATATATAACCTTTATTTTATATGCCTTTCTGTTTAAAGACACTAGATCTTTGTTTTCTCCTTAAATTTACCTTCGTTGATCCCCAATGAAGCTCTTTGTTCACAGCCTTTTGAAGATGCCCCCCACTTAACTCCATCAAGAAATAGTATCATTGCCTTCAGAACATTTTAGAGTAGGACTTGAGTCTCTGAACACAAATGTAAAGAAATTTAATCATAAATTATATTGGGAGGGGCAGAAAATTGGAGTTCGTTAATTAAGATGTTGATTCGTTAACACTGCATAGCTAACACTGTATCTCAGCTGGGCCCATGCACTCAGGCAGCTCACATTTTTCACTGCTCTGTGCATGTCTGTGAGTGACTATGAAAGCATCGTGAATACTGATTTGGGAATTACAAATAAATTTAGTGAGTAGGTGAATTCACAATTATGGAATCCACAGATAATAAACATCTATTTTATAAATGTTGATGCTATTATAAATATTACTTTTAAGATTCATTTTTAATTGTTCATTGCTAATATTTAGAAATACAAGTGTTTTGGATATATTTAACTTATACATTGTGACCTTGTTAATTTACTTACTGGCCTTAGTAGCTGCATTATAGATTCCTTAAGGTTTTCTACATAGGCAACCATGTTTCTATGGGTAGCAATTAGTTTCTACTTTTGACTCTCTGGTGTTTATGTCCTTTTATATTTTCTTTGCCTTATTGTAATGGCTAGGACCTCCAGTACAATCTGAATAGATGTGGTAAGAATGGACATTCTTGCTTTATTCCAAATCTTAGGGGTAACCTGTTCAATATTGCTAGCTGGAGATCTGTCACAAATCCCTTTTAATTCTAGTTTGCTGAAAATGTTTTATTATGAGTGGCTTTTGAATTCAATTGGAATCTTTTACTGTATCTATTAAGATTTTTATAGTTTTATTTTTTCTTATGTTACTCTGATAGTTACATTGATTAATTTTCTAATGATAAGCCATTACTGTGTTCTTGGGATAAATCCCACTTAGTCATGGCATACTGCCCTTTTATATTTTACTTTATTTGATATGACAATATTTTGTTCCCACTACTAAGTGACGCCCTTCTGAGGATTCTTTCTATTGACCCATGTGTTAGATTTCTGCAGTTTAGTGGGAACATGAAATATTCTCAGCCCTATGAGACCTCTGATAATTGTATTATTTATTCTTTTTTGATGGTATTCTTTTTTGATGGCTTTTCCCAGGACTTGGGTAGATTTTTCATATAGATATGCAGAGCAGAACTCAGCTGGTCTCAAGAGGACCATTCTGCAAATCTCTGACATGCTCTTTCTAAGCACCTTTCTTCTCTAGTTCGCCTCTTAAATTCTAGCTGCTTTTGCAGCCTCAGACTTATGTCTTGTGTTCTAGTCAAGCAGACAACTGATCTCTCTTTGGGTTTCACTTTCCTATGCTCTGGTCTGGGAAATTTTGCCGTCAATAAGCTAGTACATTTGTATCGTTTACTTCATTTGTTATCCTTTTCTCAGGGATCCCATCCTGTGATACCTTTTAAACGATGTCTGAAAACTGTTGTTTAGCGTATTTTATTCAGTTTCCTAGTTGTTTAGATAAGAGATCAAATTCAGTCTCCTTTTTGACTTTACAACAACTACTGCCTGACCTCCCCAATCCTAAGGCTTAACTTTCTAGTATTCTTATTAATTCAAAGATAGAAATAATTATTTTGGGTTGCTGTGATACTTCTGTTTGTATGTTTTTCCTCTCAAAGTTGCATTTAGGAACTCCATCACACCTATAAACATACGTTAATAGCTAAAATTAAAATAAAAATTTTGAAGATATCAACTTGCTACAATGTATATGATGTGTATAATAATGCATTTACTTAATTTTAAGAGCAGTTCTTCCTTTGAAAATAATTGCAGAAAATTTTCAAGTACTTTAATAGCAATTTTATGACTTAAGGCTTATAAAAACCTTACAAACTAGATAAATCTGTAGTATAATTCTCAAATTATAGGTAAAGAAACTAAGGTCCAGAAAGCTTCATTGATTTTTCTCAAATTCATATAACCTTTACATTATAGAAGGGAATAGATCCTAGGTCTTCTGGATTTTATAACAGTTATTTTTCTAAATCCCAACATCTCTCTTACTGGAAATTATAGAACTCTGTGTGAAATGGAAAAACATCTAGTCTGGTAGGATTTTTGTTTTTAACTTGTGAAGAAGTGTGGTAGAGTAGAAAGAACTGATGAGTAAGCAGATGATATGCAAACCTGATTAAATGTAAGTTATAAAACAACATGAAATTCATATGAAATGAATGAAACAAAATTTATACAACTTGTGCACATTTGGCTTAGGGATCAAAAAACCCAGACTTACAATTATTGAGCTAGAGGTCATGTAAATAGAAAAAAATAGAGTTAATGTATTCTAATGGAGAAGGGTACCAAAATGCCTACCTAGGAGAGCTCTCTGTTTTAATTTCTCAAGAAATTAAATCAAGAACTCAATCAAAAGGTCTTTGTCTTTTAGTAATTGGGACAAAGTAAAAAAGCAAACAAATGAGATTTTCTTTTTTGTGTGAATAAAAATTGTGTCTCTGTTTATATCTACTACTATGTCAAAACCTTAGATATATGAAATTAACTTTTATCCAAAAATTTTGTGTGTACCCTTTGCTTGAAAATGATTTAGAATTAATATGAAGCCTAGTCATTGTAGTTTTATATGTAAGCATATCTGATTACATATACAAGCATCTCTAGCTATTAAAGTGTGACACTTTTTGACCTCTCTTCCTTTCACATGCAAAAAAGATTTGTGATCCATCTGTGAAAAATCAGACCAAGTTAAAGAGCAGAATGGGTAATTACTACTGAAATGATAGAGTTGCTGATAATGTAAATTGCAGGTCATCCCCATTTTTTGCTCTAAGTGATCATGACTATTATACAAGGTTGAGCTATTCTATGTAAAGGCAAGGTATCATTCCTAACTCAACTACTATCCAACCTCCCCAACCCTAAGAAATTACTTTCTGATATTTTTATTTTTAATTGAAAGATTAAAAATAATCATGTTTGTTGTGATACAGTCTAGTTGCATATTTTTTCTCTCTCAGAGTTGCATTTGGGAACTGCAATGGGTTGGCTGTAGTGGATTTTATACAGAAGACAGTACTGTTAAGCATGGGGACCATTGACCTATACAGATCAAGTGACCTATACCAACGACAACCACGGTCTCCTCGAAAAAACAAGCAGTTCATTGCAGGTAGGAGATAAAATGGTTATGAGCTTGGTTACTTTATCTGTTGTCTTATCTTTACATTTCTTGTCGTTCTTTTCTGTGGTGCTATGAAAATATATAGCAATATACAAGTCACCATAATTTACACCACCAAGTAAAATTAACTGAGCAGAAGCATAGTGAGAATTTTTGAAGGGCAAAAGGGCTGCTCAAACTTCAATCTGTTGTTGAAGTTAGGAAGTATCTCAAGTTTTCCTAGGTTGAATTCCTAAAAAATAACAGAAAAGAAGAAGCTATTAAATGTAAAAATGCTGTGAAGAAAAAAAAAACGCAAAAAAGTCTTTACACTTAATTAGGATATAAGCACAAAGACTTTCTAAATAATGCCTAACTTTGTTATGCCAACTTATCCTAAAGTTTAGCTGAATTTTTAGCATATATACCACTATTTGGCTTTGTAAATACTACCAAAATTTTGTGTATTTTCTGTCGACAGACATATTGTAATTGGTAAAAACTAGTTGAACTGAAAGGTTTGCAAATGAAAATACCTTTGACATATTATATGCTATTTTAGACAGTTCTTCTAAATGTTGTGGTTAGCCTTATTAAAATAATCAATTAAATACAGGAACTTTTACTAAATATACCTGTGTAAAAATGTTTTTAAATAAAGAGTATATGATGATAGGTGTTATTTTCCAATAATAAGTGTGCCGAATTTAACATCTGAATGTGATAAAGTTCCTTCTTGAAATGAACTGATGAAAAATTATTTGATGTACTTAAATTCTACTTTGTTAACCTTCCTCAATCCTCTCCAAATTGCCAGTGTAGACCCTTTTCAGTGTCATGAAATTTCTCCTCTAAACATGGAATTTCTGTTTCTTATTAGGAAATCTCAAATATCCTAATGCCATACTTTTAGCAAGATTTTACAAGTTCTGAAAATGTTAAACTGTGCATGTTTGGCCTATACTGCTACTGGGTTTTGAAAGGAAGGCAGAATAAGAGAATTTTTACATGCTATTTACCCCAAGATTCCCTCGTGATTAGGAAAGAGAAGCTTGGTTTTTGAAAGTTAATTGAGGTTAGGGTAGCAAATGTTAGGGGGTAGCAGGTGGTATTTGCATGTCAAAAGCATCAAATCAATCAGAAAAGCTGTGGATCATATGACAGCATCTGAATTACTTGATGGATATATATACAGTAGGATGAAAAAGAGCATATTCTGACAAAGGTAACAAAACTACATGATTTAATTTAAACTTTTTGAGCCTCAATAATTATGAATATACCCTAAAATTTTAATGATTTTAAAATCAAGAAAACCTGTAATGTAGTTGTAAACTTCTCAGTTTGTATTTAGTGCACAGGATGACTACAGTGTGTACTCCTTTTGCCTTATAAAAATAAAATTCTAAAAGCTAAAATCCCTAAGCCTTCTTTTTAATTGCTAAAGAATTAAGGACAACCATTTTGGTATCAGTGAGACAATTTATACATATTATTAATAAACCAAGTAAGTGTACTTGGTAAAAAAAAACCATATACTGAAAATATACTATGTAATTTTATAAGAGATTTGATTAAATAAAATTACTATAGCATTCTCATCATTCATCTCTCACCTCTTATTTTCTAATTGATTTATTTTCTTAATATCTCCTTTCTAATCTGATTACCAAAACTTGCTGCAATTTCTTCATCTTGGCTGTTCTAGATTCTGGTATGATATCACTTCCTTTCACTTTAGATTATTTTTCTCTCTTTCCTCTGCCTGCTGCTGATGCTGGTGTTCTGGCATGTTCCAAAGACAACATTTGCATGCGTGGCCTGTCTAACTTTTATCCTGATTTAACGAAACGGATCCGTACTTCCTATCAGAGTAAGTTTATAAGGGTTAGGCAAATAGCTTTGTAAAATCATAATGCTTGCGTTAAGTCCATACATCTGTATTTAGTAATGTGTTTTTTAAAACACATTCAGCATGCATGCAAATTTTTGTTTTGTTATGGATCTGCAACCTGATAATATTAATAAAAATATTATGCAAATATTTCAAATCATTATCATAAACCCTTTTATGCATATCCATTGTTTTCATGTTGATTTTAACCATGCACACACATTCTGTTAGTCTAAGAGTAACTGTCTTTTGTTTTGAGAAGGAAGATCCATGACATCCTTGTAAACAATAAACAATATACCAGTATCTATAGTTACTAAAAGCTTTCTTATTTGGGGAACATTGTGCCTTTGGCCATTTTAAAAAATTATTCTAACCAAGACCACAATATTTGCTTCTTCTAAATAATTAGGTTTCTTGGAGTTAATTTACTACTTTTAATTTCTGATGTTCTTTATTAAAGTAGAATGCACAACAGATAGTTACAAAGGGATTTTAGGTACCAAACACTGTGGAAGGTAAAGTAAGGCACAAATAAAAGAGTGAGTAATATTATTAATTGACTGTAGTAGCAACTGCAAATCTGAAAGTAAATGAAGTCTAAAAACTGGTGCAAATAATTATATTGTGAACCATTGATTGTACACTTTGGATGATTACATGGTATGTGAATATATAATATATAGCAATCAAAAAACTGGTGCAGAAAATGGTGAGGAGTGGGAATGGATGTGTGGATGGTACTAATGATATTATGGGTGAATATTTATTTTTTTATATCCTTTATTCTTAGCACAAGCCATGAGCTTAGTAAATAATTGACGATAGTAGGGTAGAACATGGCAGCAGACTGTTTTTCTCTCACATAAATAGCCAGGAGACTGTTCACATTTGACAGATGAGAGCAAAACTAACTAGGTTCGCTAGAATTTTGCATGTATAATCAAAGTTCCTTCTAAACAAAGACCTAAAGTGTCACCACAAGACATTAAGTAAAATCAAGTACTTAAAAGGACTTAGAGAGGTCCTCTGTTTCTCTATCATGGCTCCAAGAGGGCTCAGACAAGCCCTGGGATTTGAAATTAGATTTCCTGAAGTCTCCTCTTGATTATCAACATCATATATTATATATAGGAACTGGTTCCTTAATGACTCAAAGGTATATCCTGAAGCTTGCTTTTTAAAATATATTTATGCAAATTTTGGCTTGTAGTTTAACTCTTGGATAATATAACCTACAGTCATATTTCTGCAGTCTCATTATAATAGAGACTGCACAACCCTTTCATAAATTGTTTTCTAGCCCTCAGAAAGCATATCTACATTTTCCTACGTGAGGCAACTGAACCCACTTCCACTGAGTACGTAATCTATTCTGGGTTTGTGCTAGACAGTTCAACTCCATGTTATATTATTGTCATTATAATCTTTAGAGGAAGATTCACATGTACCAGTAAATTCCTCTAATATCAGAAAACTGAAGTTGAAAGTGATTAGATTAGTCTCTCAAAGTCACATAGAAAAAGTGGGAATCAAACCTAGACTTATCTGACTCTAAAGTGACTACATAAACTTTCCATTGTATGATCTGTATTTCTAAGTGTCTCTTAAAAGTTTGGATGTATTTGAAACCAATTCCATTATTCCATAACTAGGAAGTGCTTAATTTTGTCAATTTTTACCCACTATCAATGGAATAATATATTCAAAAGTGAAACCATTCAAAATCATTTTTCACATAATTAAAATGAGTGGATTAGACAAGGTGCTCTCTAAAGGGCCCTTGTTTATATATGTAATATAAAACAAAAAATATCTGTTTTATATTAAAGTATATCATTTGCTTTTGATCACATTCTATTTTGAATCTTACACTTTTCATTTTTGGAGAAACATCTCAATTTCAGTCTGGGCTCCTTTACTTGTTAGACCCTAGGGAGTACCTTCTCTAAATCTTTAAATTTTCATCTGTAAATCTTTCATATCATAGAATAATAAAACTTTATAACCAAAAGGAAACTTCCTCAGTTCCCCTTATTTTGCAGATTATGATTTTTGGAAGCTGGGAAATGCTTTGGAAAGAGCAGCAGACATATGGCCAAAAATTTAGATCAAGTTCTGTCTTTTCCAATTATTAGCTTGTAATCTTAATCAAGTTGTTTAACTGCTCTGAGTTTCAGCTTACTCATATATAAAATAAAAATCATAATCTCTCAACCTTTCTTAGAAAGTTGTGGGACTTTCTGGGTTAATGTTTGCAAAACCACTTCTATAAATATTAGACATTATTACTATAATAAAAGATAAAACCAAGCCACAGAGATGTTAAAGAACTTTCCCAGTATCGCGACCAATCTGTGGAAAACTTAAGGCTAAATCTCAGACCGCATTGCCTAGCGCTCCATCTACTATTTTTTTTTTTTTTTTTTTGCATGGGCAGGCACTGGGAATCAAACCCAGGTTTCCAGCATCCATCGACTTCTGATAATAACATAAATTTTGTGAAGAACTGAAAGTATGCCATTTGAACCAATGGAGATCTGAAAAGTAGGCTTAAGGTAGAGCATTGTCAGAAAATTTTCTTTGTGCATCAGTTTCTAGCTACACAGTGAGTGATCTTTTTATGATGTCTTAGGCCTTCTCATATTTGATATTTTCACTCTTTCATTTCATAGTTTTTCAGGTTTCAGGGAATTATAGCAGACCCTTGAAACAGAAATCAGGAAAATAAGAAATTTAAAGAGAGGGAAAGGGAAGAATATGAGAATTATCATAGAGAGGCAAATAAATAAATATAAAATAAAATGACTGGGCAAAACCAAGAATGGAGGAGAAGTAAGACACAGAAAGGGTAAGACAAACCACTGAATTGGACACATGGAAGTAATTAAAAGAGGAAATTTTGTGTTGTATATCTGTCACTACAGTAAAAAAAAAAAAAAAGGAAATGAAGGAAAGCCTCAAAAAAAAAAAAAGAAAAATTATGGTAAACAATAAAATGGAAGAAATTCATTCATTCAAATATTTATTGAGTGTTTTCTGTGTCAAATATTTTTCTAAAACTAGGTCTAACAGATAGTATATAAAGAAACCCATATATGTACTATTAGAGTTGAAAAAAGGTAATAAGACCACAATAGAGAAAAATGAGATGAGGAGGAAAAGATGGACCTGTTTTTTAAAATGTTATCAGGGTATGGCCAGTCTAAGGAAGAAGCATTTAAGTGAAATTTTACAAGATAGGAAAACTGGTCAAAACTTTGAAAAGAGTAATAAGGACAAGATGTGAGCTCCCACCTGAGACAACCAAAAGAGAAAGAAAAAATAAATGAAGCAATGGTTTTTAAGACAATGAACTTCAGACAATATAAAACAGTGATCCCTGACAGATAGAAAACAAAATAGGTAAGTCCTATAATTGTACCCACTTACTGCCCTGAGGAATTTCTACAGCAGCAAAGAGAGAAGAGTCCAGGAAGAAACTAGCAGAGTACCTTTTATGAGGCGATGGAGCTGAAAGACCAGGGAAACAACAACATGAGTTCTCAAGACAGGGTGCAGAAGAGGAGAGAGCTGCATAAAGAGAGAATCCCAGAGTACTACAGAGGTTCTTCCTCAAGCAGAGTACTTATCAGCACATACATAATGACAAAACTAGCCAGGAAAGGTAAAGAACCAACTTGAAGGATTAAAGAGAAAAGTGCCCAACACTCAGAAGGTATTGTACCTGTTCTTATCAGCGAGAATGAAATTCACTTTCACTTCTGTTCAGCATTGTACTGGAGATTCTAGCCAGTACAGTCAGGCAAGAGAAAGACATACAAGATGTTTAGATTGGAAAGGAAGGTGTGAAATAATCTCTATTCATAGACAACATGATTGTCTGTGAAGAATATTTAATGGACTCTACCAAAAAAAGCTGCTAGAACTAATTAGTGAGTTTAATAAAGTGTAGGATATAAGATCAACATACAAAAATCAGTTTTATTTCTATATATCCACCACAAACAATGTAAAATTGAAATTAAAAATACAATTTACAATAACATAAAAAATATGAAATAGTAATAAGCAAGGCAAAAGATGTGAATGACTTGCACATTGAAAACCAGAATGTATTGCTGAGAGGAAATTAAAGACTATCTTTAAAAAAATGGAGAATTATACCATATTCATAGGTAGCAGACTTGATATAATGAAAACGTGAATTTCTTCCAAACTGATCTATAGTATTAGTGTAATCCCAATAAAAATCTCAGCAGACTTTTTTATAGAAATGTACAAACTGATTCTAAAGTCCATATAGAAATGAAAAGGATTTAACATAGCCAAATCAGCTTTGAAAAAGAAGAATAACATTGGAAGACTAACACAATGTGACTTCAAGACTGATTATTAAACTGCAATTATTAAGGCAGTTTGATATTAGTCCAAAGATAGATAGACAGTGGAACTAAATAGAGCCTCCAGAAATAGATCCACATTTATATACACAATTGATTTTTGATGAACATGCAAAGGCAAGTCAGTAGAAAAAGAATAGTCTTCTGCAAATGGTTCTTAAACCATTGGATATACTTCTAGGACAAAAATAAGCTTTAATCAATAATTTGCATCAATAAAAAAATTAACGCACAATGGATTGTGAGCATAAATTTAAAACCTAAAACTATAAATCTAGAAGAAAACAAAGGAAAAAACCTTTGGGATCTTGGGTTAGAAAAAGATTTCTTAGAGAAGACAATAATAATAATAATAATAATACTCTATAAATGAACAAATGAATAAATTGAACTTCATCAAAGATAAAAACTTGCTCTTCAAAAGACTCTTATGATAAGTAAAAAATGTGGATAAAAAATAAACAAATAATAGGGGGAACAAAGGTTAAAATATATTGGGTAGATGGAAATACTAGTGGTCAATAAGAGGGAGGTAAGGTATAGTATGTATGAGTTTTTCTTTTTATTTCTTTTTCTGGAGTGATGTAAATGTTCTAAAAAATGATCATGGTGATGAATATAGAAGTATGTGATGATATTGTCAGCCATTGATTGTACACCATATATGGAATGCTTGTATGTTAAGAATGTTTGTGCTTGTGTGTTGTTCTGTCAATAAAATGTTAGGAAAAAAATGCTGTTATGACACTGAAAATTTAAGCCACAAACTAGGAGAAAATACTTGCCCCACGTACATTTGATACATACTTGTATCTATGTTACATAAAAATTCTGAAAATTCTGTAATAAAAAAGCAACGACCAAATTAAAAATGGGCAAAAGATTTGAATAAACAGTGCAAAAAGAAAAGATAAACACATGATATATCAGCATATTAAAAGGTACTCAATATCTTAGTCATTACATTAATAACATTAGTCATTATGAAATTGCAAATTAAAATAAGATATCACCACACCCTTATTCAAATGATTAGAATTGAAAAGACTCATCATACCACTTGTTGGCAAGGATGTGAAGGAACAGAAACTCTTCCACACTACTGATAATATACCTTGGTATTACTATTTGGCAGAGTTTTAAAGAGTTAAACACATACTTACTGTATGATCCAACCATTTCACTCCATTATTTATCCTAGACAAATGAAAGTATATATCCATTCAAAGACATTCAGAACATACCATTCTACATATGCAATCAGTAATTCTTAACATCATCACATAGATGCATGATCATCGTTTCTTAGTACATTTGCATCGGTTTAGAAGAACTAGCAACACAACAGAAAAAGATATAGAATGGTAATATAGAGAAAAAAAATAAAAGTAATAATAATAGTAAAAAAAAAAAAAAAAGACATTCAGAACAGCTTTATTTGTAATAGTCAAAAACTATAATCAACCCAGACTTCTCTCAGCAGGTAAATGGATAAACATATTCTGGTATAGCCATACAATGGTATACTACTAGGCAATAAAAAATGAAGCACCATTCATATAACCATAACATGGTATAATTTCCAAATAATTAAGCTGAGTAAAAAGAAACAGGACAAAAAAGGATACATATTGTATGATTCCATTCCATTTGCTGCTAATATATAGTGACAAAGATCAGTGGTTGCCTAAGAAAGAAAAAGGTATGTACAGGGAAGGGCAGGAGGAAGGTTTACAAGAAGGACACAAGGAAACTCTTGAATGGGATGTATATATTTCTAATCTTGATTGTAGAGATGGTTTCATAGGTATGTCAAAATATATCAAACATTTAACTTTATAAATATGTACAGTTCTTTTTATGTCATTAAAACTCAGTAAAGTTAAAAAAAATTAGCAACATGAGCAAGGAACAGTATATTACAGGCAGAATGAATGACTTTTAAGAAGGTTCTCAGATGCTAAAGGGCTTAAATGTCTTCTGGAATTAGGAAGAAGGTCAAGAAGACTGTAATATAGTGTGAAAGGAGGATAGTCAGTTGAGATTTAATTGTAGAGATGAGTAGGTACAAGATCATAAAAACTTCTAGAGCAAACTACCTACAAATGGTCTGGTTAATTACTGTGAAACAATTATAATGGAAGAAGGAAAGGAAAATAAAGTCATTATTGACTTTGACCATTTCAAACCAATTAATACATCACTGAATTTGTATGACAACTAAATACATCAGAGGCTCTTTGTGGTAGTTAGATTCAGTTGTCAACTTGGCCAAGTGAAGGCACCTAGTTTTGTTGCTGTGGACATGAACCAATGGTATGTGAACCTCATCTGTTGCTGATTACTTCTGCAATCTGCTAGGAGGCATGCCTGCTGCAATGAATGACGTTTGACTTAATTGGCTGGTGCTTAAATGAGAGAGCGCAACATAGCACAGCCAAAGCAGCTCAGCATACCTCATCTCAGCACTCACAGCTCAGCCCAGGCCTTTGGAGATACAGAAAGGAATCACCCCAGGGAAAGTTGGACAGAGGCCTGGACAGAAGACCAGCAGAGATTTCCCTGAGCCTTCCCATGTAAGAAGAAACCTCGGATGAAAGCTGCCTTTCCTCTAAAGAACTAGTGAAATAAATTGCCTTTTATTTAAAACCAATCCGTCTCTGGTGTGTTGCATTCCAGCAGCTAGCAAACTGGAACACTCTTACAGGGCTACTTTCAGATGACAGCAAGTTTGACTTCATTGTAATGGATTGTAATGGTACACTTTTTGGGACACGTCCAGAAACACAAGAGAAGTCTTGCACAAATTCACTCTGAATCCCAAAGTAACATGGTAGAGAAGGTCAGTCTGCCTTGCATTTTGCCTCTTTAAGAATGGAAAAACAACATAACAGAAAAGTTGCTGAGACTGCTGTGCAGCTGTTTATTTCTGGGTTTAAAGTGAATATGGCTAATCTTGTTTAAGTTGAATCAGCTGACTTTAAAACTGAACTTAATCTGATATGTTTGATCAGAGGTTACAAACAAAAGTGTTTAAAATAGCTGACATCTATAGCAGTGAAAATGGATTCAACCAAGTTATTGTATTATCTACTGAAATTCTCTCCTATGAGATTAATTAAAGAAAAGACATTAATAGGACAATATTTTGATGAGATCAACTAGGACATGGCCAAGTACTGTTTTGGAATTGAGGACACATGAAAGGCTTTTGAAATGGGAGCTGTGGGAATTCTAATAGTCTATGAAAATTTGGATATAATGAGATACATTCTTCATTGCCAAGGCACAGAAGAGGAGAAAATGACCTAACTCCAGAAACAGAGGAGAAACCTCATTTCACAGACAAAGAGATTGGACAGGAACATGAACTGATTGAGAGCATGCCCTTGTTGAAATGGTTTGCTTACAGCTGTAAAAAATTTGGAGCTACACTGGAAATTGTTACAGATCGGTCACAAGAAGGGTCCCAGTTTATGAAAGGATTTGGTGGAATTAGAGGTATCTTGCAATACCAAGTATATTTCCAGGGAATGAAATATCAAGGAGGAGATCATGAATTTTTTTTACTTTGGAGGTAGTTGGCATGGGTCCAGCACATGTGTACTTCATGCTCCAGGATGCATCCCAAGGAGCATACCAATGGTGGAATCCAAAAAGATCCCTGCCTTATAATTGGGACATTTCCATAACTTAATCCGTGGGCATTGGATAGTGAAAAGAAAACCAAAATTAACACTAGACCCAGTCCTACACTGTGATTTGTCATGATGTCCACATCGCAGCCTACAACTAAATTCCTAAATGCCGCTTAGGACTAATTAAAAAGAAAGAATACCAGTTTTTACTTTTACTCAATGGTGAAATTGGTTGCTGTTGTATTTTATGGGAAAAAAATGATTTTTTTAACCTTCATACATAGAAGCAAAAATACTTTAACTGCTGTAAGCCTTCAAAACTTAATACAAGTGGGATCATTTAAAAAAAAATCATATAAGCTTCTGGAGCAGTTATAAGAAAGTCAGTATTATTTTAAGCAGGAGAAAGATGTGGTTTGATTTTGTCCTTAAAATATCACCCACACTACTGTGAGAAGAAAATATTTGGGGACCTAAAAGAAAAGTCAGTATACTAGTTAAAAGGCCAGTATTGTACTTCAGGCAAGATATGAAGGTCGTCTTAACTAGGGTGATAGCAGTGCTGTTAGAAATAAGTGGATGAATTCAAGAATCATTAGCACTTACAGGATGACTGATGAATTCAATATGAAATATCAGAGAGTGGAATCAAAGATTATTCCCAGATTCCCATTGATTATGTTGTGATGTTATTTACAAAGATGAAGAAGCTTGGGTTGAGTTGGTAGGTGTGGTGGTAGGGAATAAAGAGTTCAATTTTAAACATGTTACATTTTTCTGTATCTGTTATATATCTATGTGGAGATGTGAAGTGGATATATGAACACATCAGAATATCAGATGAAATTTCTTAACACTGTAACTTCAGTCTTTCTTATATAGATGGCGTGTAATGAAGTTACATAGGGAGAGAAGAAGGAAGAGTAAGGCAGAGATAAAGCAGATCTGAAGGAGAAAGGGAAAAAGAGAGGGACAGATGGAAGAAAGGAAGGGGAAAGAGAGAGAGAGTGAAACTGAGTGTACATGCAGTGAGGAGAAGAACTATGAATTAAGACTGTGAATTTCAACATACAAATTCAGAGAAAGAGGAGTTGCCATAGAGGAGGAAAAAAACAAAAGAGGTGTCACAGAAACCAAAAAACAGGAGTATTTCAAGAAGAAACAGTCAACTACATCAAATGCTACAGAGAAAATGAGTAGGGTAATTTCAGAAACATGAGTAGTCTGTCTGGCTCTGTGAAGGTTATTAGTGACCCTTTAAAAATTAGTTCCAGAATAGTAGTGGGGTAGAAATCAGGGTTAGATTAGACTAAAGAGTGAATGTTAGATGAGGAAACAATATAAGTAGATAACTCTTTCAAGCTACTTGGTTATGAGGGGGTGCAGAAAAACGGGTTGTTATCTGAATTGAAGTAGAGTGTTAAAAGAGGAGTTCCTGTATTTTATTTTAGAAGAGCAAACTTTAAAGCTAGTGTGAACATGGAATGATCCATAAGGAAGTAAAGATTGGTGATAAAGAAGAAAGGGGATAACTTAAGGAGCAATGTCCTTAAAAACATGAGGGGAAGTAGGAATCAAAGTAGATATAGAAGATTGGTTTTTGAAGCGAGGTTTTTTATTATAATAGACAAATACATTTTTTAAAATATGAGAGCTACCAAATGGGAGCAGCAATAAATAGAGAAGTTTATGATTTGCTTGAGAGATAAAACAAGTGATTTTTATATCGCTGACTTTCCGTTCTAAATTTTAATAAGCTTCTTTTCCTTTTCTTGGGGAGAGGGAGAAAATTTTTTGTTTTTTGCAGAAACATAACCTATATACCAAAAATGCACTAAATTTCAAAGCACAGCATAACAATTAGCTGTAGAACAGATTTTAGAGTTTGTTATAGGTTGCAGTTCTACAATTTTAGGTTTTTACTATTAGCTTCTCTAAGAAACTGGAGACTAAAAGAAATAACAATATGATGATTCAGTAGTCATGCTTGTTTGCTAAATGCTACCTTCTCTGTATAACTCCACCATCTCCTTTGATCTTCCACTGTTTAGGGGTATTTTAATTATGCCCATTCTAGCTTTTTCATGTTGAAAGAGACTGTTGATAATATGGGATGGGGGATGGAAACAGTTGATGTTCTGGAGAGGCTGTCCCCTCTGCATTTTAGGACTTATCTGGTCTAGGAATCCATCTGAAGGTTATAGGGACTCTGGAAAGTTATCCTAGTGCCTGGAACCCTTATAGATTTCATATAAAGCCCATGGTTTTCTTTAGGGTTGTCAGGAATGGTCTTGGTTGGGGGTTGGCAAGCTGTGATAGATAGCAATGTCTAACTGAAACTTGCATAAGAGTAGCTCCAGAATAGCCTCTTGACTCTATTTGAACTCTTTCAGCCATTGATACCTTATTTATTACACTTCTTTTCCCCTTTTTGGTTAGGATGGCATTGTTAAACCCACAATATTGGGGCCAGGCTCATCCGTAGGAGTTTTATCCCACGCTGCCAAGGAGATTTTCACCCTGGATGTTATATCCCATGTAAGGGGGAAGGGCAATGATTTCATTGACAGCGTTGGGCTTAGAGAGAGGGAGATCACATCTCTGAGCAACAAAAGAGGTCCTCTGGATATAACTCTTAGGCTTAACTAGGCTTATGCTATGCTTCTTCCCTACATAAATAAGCTACCCAAGAACATAGGCGTCCTTTCTCTTTTTTTTTTTTTTTTTTTTTGCATGGGCAGGCACCAGGAACCAAACCTGGGTCTCCGGCATGGCAGGCGAGAACTCTGCCTGCTGAACCACCATAGCCTGCCTAGGCTTCCTTTCCTTTTGAAATCAATTTCATGGTGTGAATTTTCTTACTATAACAGGGAAAATATAAAGTTCCACTTGAGTCAAAAAAAAAAAAATGAACAGATACAAAAGAGAAGAGATAGTACTTAGCAGTATGCTCGAGTTTTCTAGAGTTTACTAATAATGGTAAACTCAATGTGAGTCAAACAAATCCAACAGACTAATATAAATAGGCAGTTGTTCAAAACCAGGGATGATTTTGTCCCTGGGGGAGATTCAAGAATGTCTGGAGAAATTTTCGGTTGTCACTGGGGAGTGGGGGAGTGTTCTCCTGACATCTAGTAGACAGCAGCCAGGGATGCTACATTCTATGCTCTCACAACAAAAAGTTATAAAATCATCTGACCAAAATGCCAGTAGTTCTGAGATTGAGAAACCCTGCTGTGGGACAATATTAATGTAGCTATGACGTTTAGAATAAGGGAGTCCTGTCTTACTCTAATTTGACCTAAACAAATTTGTAATGTTGAAGCACCACATTTCAAAGGGAAGATAATAAAAATGGAAAGAGGTTAGAGGAGAAATATATATGGAAATACTAATTTTGTAAGAAAATTTATGACTGACTGGTATATATGAAGACATTTGTGTATTAGTCTCCTACGGAGTACTGATATTTAACAACATTTTTTAATATTAGTAAATTTCTACTTAAAATACTATCTCAATTATATTTGCAGTATAAATAAAAGATTAGAGGTGTTTACTAGAAATTTTTTATCAAAGTTTGCATAATTCACTGTAATAAAGGAGGTCATACCTTCTGATATTCACTTGTTTCTTTAACGTAAAATTCTACATCTGTTATCAACTGGAATATGTTGTCTGATGAGTCACTGTACAGCCCTTCCAAGTTTAATAGTCAATTTCCTTAACTTCATTCATATATCAGACATAGCTTTTCCCACATAATCCTGGAGAAGTCTCATCATATTGTGCTTAGTGTCTTATCAGGAAAAGCAAAATTATTTGGCATGTACCCTGTTGGGAATTGAATCATATCCTCCACAAAATCCTGTTAAATTTCCAACCCCAGGTCCTGTAGATGTGAACTCATATGTAAATAAAACTTTGAAGATGTTATTAGTTAAGATATACCCAAACTGACTGAGGGTAGCCATTAATTCAGTACAGCTGAAGTCCTTAAATGCACAGGAAACCGGGCAGAAAAGAGAAGCCAAAGGGAGCAGCCAGAGAAAGGATAAGACACCACCATGTGCATTGCCATGGGACAGAAAAACCAAGGAACCCCAAAGATTTCTGACCAGCCAGAAGATACCAACCCTGACCCTAGAAGGAAACAAAAGGAAGCCTTCTAGCGTCTGAAACCAGGAACCAATAAATTCCTGTGTTAAGCCAGCCTATTGAATGGTATTTATTTTAGCAGCTAGGAAATTAAAACATGCCCTCAGCACTTTAAGAGAACACTTACTAAATCATGCTGGATTAACCAATTCAGCTGGCTTCCATTCTTCTAGTCCATCATGTCTTTATTCCAGCTTTTATAGTATCTCCAAAATATCAAAAATAAATGAAACTCAGGCTTTAAACTTCCAGATAGAATTTTGAAAGATATTGTTTTGGTTTGCTAGCTGCCAAAATGCAATATACCAAAAATGAAATGGCTTTTAAAAGAGGGAATTTAATAAATTGCTAGTTTGCAGTTCTAAGACTGAGGAAATGTCCAAATTAAGGCACCAACAAGAGATTACCTTCACTCAAGAAAGGCTGATGAAATTCAGGGTTTCTCTCCCAGCTGGAAGGGCAAGTGGCAAAGTCCTCAGCTTTCTCTCCTGACTTCTCATTTCATGAAGGAGGGCATTTTCCTTCAATCTCTGCAAGTCTCTGCTTCCATGGTTCTGGGCTCCATAATTCAGCTGTGTTCTGCTGTGGCTTTCTCATGGCTCTGTGTTCTCTGCTCTCTCAGAATCCATGGCTTTCTTGCTGTTCTCCAGCTTTTTCTAAAGTACTTCTTCTTTTAAAGGATTCCAGTAAAACCTATCAAGACCCACCTGGAATGGGTGGAGACACGCCTCTACCTAATCCAGTTTGACTCCCACTCTTGACCAAGTCACACCTCCATGGAGATAACCTAATCAAATTTGCAGCATACGGTGCTAAATACAGTTTAAGAGAAATGGCTACTCCAATAAGATTGGATTAGGATTAAGACATGACTTTTCTAGGGTACACGAGTCCTTTCAAACCAGCACAGATATGAAGAACTTTGTTCCCATAGCATTAACTTAGTTCCCATAGTAATAAAATCCTGTGGTAATGATAATGATAAAATCATTCTTTTTACGGGGCTATTGAAAAGTAGTGGATGCAAATAAACCTCAATGAACTGAATTCCAGAGGGAGAGGAGCCGTTCATAGGTGAGCAGAAAGCTATACTTGTTTCCATAACAGCAGTAAGTGACTGACCTGAGTGCAGGGAAAGAGTACTCCTGCCAAATGTAGAAGACTCCAAAGAAGAGGAGAAATCTATGAAGTTTAATGACAATATGGACTGGCCTGTTGGATTGGAATTTGAAAAATCCCTAAAGGCAAGAACAAATATTAAAAATTCTCAACTTAGAAGTTTTCTGTCAACTAAACTCCACCACTACCAGATTTTTGCTGAAAAAATGGACAGTGCACATGGGAATGGAAAGCAGAAAGACTCTATGCAGCCTCAAAGTACTTGAATTTTAGGATTATTTTAGTTTAATCAAAAATGAATTAAAACTCTCTGAAGCTGCATCCCAAACCTCCCCCAGCATAAATACTGAGAAGATCAGAAATCAGCTACTTAGCAAAAAAGGATGTGGAAGTTTGAGTGATGAAGGAAAAAGAGAGGTTTTCTTGGTCACACTTGGAACCAGAGAACTCAGTCTAATTGAAACTGCAAACCAACCCCAACTCAGTTTCAATACATTGTATAATCTGAATGTTCAACATTGTCTTTGAGTATATATATGTAAATACTTCAGTCTACTCTACTTTTATGCAGAGCATACTTTCAAAAAGTATAAAACATGCAAATAAACAGAACAATGTGACTCATAATAGAGTGGGGAAAAAAGTCATCTAAGCAGATCCATGGATCAATCAAATTGAAGTTGACAGACAAGAACTTTTAAATACGTATTATAAGAATTTGTAGGAAAATATAGATTATAATGGGTGAATATATTGGGATGTTTCAGGAGATACATTAAAGTAAAAAAATAACCAAATGGAAATTATAGAACAAAGAAATAAGATATCTGAAATAAAAACTTCATGGGACTAGTTAAACAACATATTGGACAAAGAAGAAACTGAACTTGGATACGGATCAATAGAAATAAGTCAAACAGAAGCAAAAGAATAAAAATGGTTGACAAATGCTAACTGAGCATTAATGACTTCTGGCTGAAATTTTAATAATTCGATGAAAAACATCAACTCAAAGATCCAAGAAGCTCAGAAAACCTTAAACAGAAAAAATACATAGAGAACCACACTTAAAACATCCATAACCAAACTGCTGAAACCAGTATCAAAGGGAAAATTTCAAAAACAACAGAGAAACATATACACACACAGACCTGAGAACAGTGATATGAAAAATGAGTATTTTCTCATCAGTAGTAATTGAAGCCAAAAGACAAATGGGCTCTTTTTGTGGTGCCTCAGAGGCAGTTGGCTGCCTCGGTATGAAGCTGAACATCTCCTTCCCAACTATTGGCTGCTAGAAACTCATCGAAGTAGATGGTGAATGCAACTGCATACCTTTTATGAGAAGTGAATGGCCACAGAAGTTGCTACTGTTGCTCTAGCTGAAGAATGGAAGGGTCATGTTGTCTGAATCAGTGGTGGAAATGACAAGGTTTCCTCATGAAGCAGGTTGTCTTGACTCATGACTGTGTTCACCTTTTGCTGAGTAAGGGGCGTTCCTCTTATAAACCAAGGAGAACTGGAGGAAAAAACTGCAAATGAGTTCGGGGGTACATTATGGTTGCCAAGCCTTCTTAACTTGTGTTTTAAAAAAAGGAGAAAAGGAAATTCCTGGACTGACTGGTACTACTGTGCCTTGTCATCTGGGGCCCAAAAGAGCCAGCAGAATCAGCAAACTTCTCAGTTTTTCTAAAGAAGATGCTGTCCACCAGTATGTTGTGAGAAAGCTCCTGAAAAAAGAAGGTAAGAAACCCAGGACCAAAGCACCCAAGATTCAGCATCTTGTTAATCCACGTGTCCTGCAACATAAATTTTTGGCAAATAGCCCTGAAAAATAGTGTACTAAGGGAAATGAGGAAGAGACTGCAGAATATGCTTGACTTTTGGCCAAGAGAATGAAGGACGCCAAAGGAAAACACCAGGAACAGATTGCCAAGAGACGAAGGCTGTCCTCTCTGAGAGCTTCTAAGTCTGAGTCCAGTCAAAAATAAAATTTTCTAAGAGTTACAAATAAATAAGATCATATATTTAAAAAAATACAAATGGAATGACGCCTTTTAAGTGCTGGGGAAAAAATTGTGAATCCAGAATTCTATATGTATAGCAAAAGATAACCTTCAAAAATTAAAATTAATTAATTTCCCATCAGCAGACCAGTACTACAAGAAATGTTAAAAAAGTTTTTAGACTGAAGAGAAATAATGTTAGGTGGAAATTTAAATACACAGAAAGATTGAGGAGCTCTAGAAATAATATATGTGTGGGTAAGTATATGAGATTAATTTTTCTTTTCTTAAATAGTTTAAAACTAAATTGACTCTTTAGATTTAAAAATAATATATTGTGGGGTTTATACATATGTATAAGTAAAATACATGATTAACAATAACACAAAGAATGGGAGAAAGTATAAACAAAATTGTACTGTTGTAAGTTTCATTATAAGAGAAGTGATACAATATTAAAGATAGACAGTGAATTATAGATTGCATATTATAATTTTTAGAATGACCTCTAAGAAAATAAAGCAAATATAGCTAAGAAGCCAAAGAGAAGATAAAATGGAATATTAAAAAATATTTTATAATCTCAAAAGACAGAAAAGAATATCCATGGAAAAATTTAGATTTGATAAATTAAAAATAAATACAAAGATTGCAGATATAAGTGAACCATATCAATTATTATATTAAATGTAAATGTAGTACACATTCCAGTAAAAATTCAGGGATTATGAGACAATTTTTTTTTTTTTTAAAAAAGGTCTGATTGAATGTTGTTTACAAGAGATCCACTTTACTTAGTAAAACACAAGTAGCAAAAGAAGGGAAAAAGAATTCCATGAAAAACTAACCTACATGAGATAAAGTAGACTTCAAAGCAAGTAAAACAAAAGCACAATTCATAATTATAAAAGGGTGAATTAATGAATATAAAAATGTAAATATAAAAAATCCTATGCTTGTATGGCCCTAATAAGAGATATTCAAAATATATAAACAATAATTGACAAAACTAAAGAATCTCTATTATCTCTACAACTACGTTCATACTCCTTAGATAGGAGATTTCTCTGTTATCTGTCCCCAGATTTCTTTTTGGCCTCATTTTAATATCTTTGCAGCTCTAAGCTATTCCATATATTAGGTATTGTTTTTTCCTGGTAGCAAGACCAATTTGTAATTCAGATAAGGCAATGACTTATAATAAGAGTTAAGGTTGCTCAACTAGTACAACATCACCATCTTAATTCCTGAGTATAGATTTACCAAAATTGCCATAGTAACTTCATAATATTTCTTCCTAATTACCATCTCAAGCAAGATGACATTCTTACTTCCACTGTATTGCATTGTGAAAGCTTGATTTAGTTCTTCCATTGTTAAAAATTTTCAGAGATCCAAATGATGTATGTAGCACATCTGCGGGAGAGAGGAGACTGGCTAAAAGGGCTTATCAGGTAGAAATGTTTTTTGGAACTAAATAGGGAGAGCAAAATACAGTGGGAACAGAAAGTAACAGTCTTACCAACATGAGCAGAAGATAAAGAAAAGCAAAAATAAATTTCTTTAGACAGAGTCAAAAAAGGTTACTACTAATAACACCCTTTGCCTTACAAATCACAACATTCAAACACTGTGTTCTTGTTGCTTATTTAATTACTACCCTAAGAACAAGAACTGTAACCATCTTGCTCACCATCATACCTGTTCCACTTACTATTGCTGCATAACAGATCACCTAAATTCATTCATTCATGTAAAACATGCTCAGAGATTCTATGTATCAGAACATAGCAGGAATGGCTTGTTGGGACTCTCATCTAGGAAGACTCATCTAGGAAGACAACTATTAGTGACTTAAATGACTAGTATATGGATTCATCTGAGGCTTCCCTCATTTACATATCTAGTCCCAGGATTGGAATGACTCAAAGTCTGGACTCAGGTGTGTTGATTGGAGCACCTATATATGGCTTCTCCCTGTGGCTTTGAGATAAAGCATTACTTCTATAGTCAGAAAAACTCATACCTATTTTAAAATAATAGTTACTTTGAATAGTTTTTATAGGGCTGAATGATCATAGTTAAAAATATTTAGGGTATCTATGTATCTATGTGTACATTTACATTGACACATAGATAATGCGAGTTTTACTGTTATTATTAGGTCCCCATAGTACAGGAAAGCAGGTGTCTTCCGGAGAACTAGGGAAAATATCAGACTCAACAGGCAATAAGGAAGTAGAATAAATGTTAATTTTCATCTAACTGAAGCTTAGCCCTTGATACCACAAGCATGGCTCTTCCAAATAAAGGGTCCCTCCTGATTCAGCACTACAAAAGAGAAATATACCTTTCAGTGTGAAGGAGAATTGTTGCAAATGCACTGGAAAGGAACTGGAGGAATCGTCCCCAAACCACTTTGAAGTGAGGGTGTGAGTTAGGGTTTTTATAGGTAAAGGAAAGGGGGTGGGCAGGCCGTGGTGGCTCAGCAGGTAAGAGTGCTTGCCTGCCATGCCCAAGGACCCAGGTTCGATTCCCGGTGCCTGCCTATGTTAAAAAAAAAAAGGAAAGGGGGTAGGGGCCAAACACTTAGTAATGGCTATACAATGCATTCTTGTCAGGTCAGTGATGACAGTGGATCTTTGTGAGGAGGGCATGGACAAATTTCTCAATCCTGTGTTGTCTAAGCACATCTTCCTTTCCAGATTTAGTTATCATATTTAGATATTGATGTGCAGTTTTTATGTGCAGGGTTTTCATGTCTCTTTTCTTAGCTGATCCTCAGGAATATCAAACTTGTCTTTTGAGGAGGATGTCACTGATTTACTGGGCCACAGCATGTTCTTGATGCTATTCTGTGATCTTATTCCTATAAACAGAATGGAGAAGGTCTGGTTAATGTCCTTCTGGGAACTAAGTACAAAAAGTAGAGTACTCAACTCAGGTAGGTTAAGCATATTTTCCAGCTATACGTTCCCCTCATTGTATTTGTACTCTTCTTATTCTTAAAAAGACATAATTTGTGAGCATTACCCATGTAAGGAAAATGGGTGAAGGTCTCATCTTGTGTAGTTACTTCCAGTTGATCATGGGTAAAGAAAATTTACATATCATTTTGGAGGATGCTCTAGATAAAAACCTACAAAGACGACATAGGCAACAACTAGACAAACAAATTGCAATAAAAATAAAGGTAGTGCTCAAGAGAGCTATTCTCCATCTTTTAGGCAAGTTCATTAACTACTCAGAAAATTAGTAAAGTTTGCTAAGATCTTTAATATGTTCAGTATCACTTTGCATATGATCTAGTATAGAGGAGATATTATCATATTTATTAGATCTATAGGTACAGCACTTAAGACTAATTAATGTACAAGTTCCTCCCTCAGCTGCAGTTGAGTGTTAGGTTTATAATACTATACATGCCATCTCTCCATAGGAGAAGGCCTTAGTACCAATTGCATCTTTTTAAGTTTTAACCACATCATTTTAGCAATCATAGCTTCAGGAGGTATGTTCTTTGTATAATTGTTGTAGTATAGCATCATTGGTCCCCTGTAAAATAGGATGTTGTACTGCAGGTTTCTATTGGCCCTTTGGCACTAAGCAGCAGACCCAGTCTGGAGTCAGTGTTCACTGAAGAACTGAAGCAACTAAGTCTTTTCAGCAGGCAGAGCTGCAAGTGTCTGTAGTAGCAAGATATTTTCAATAACAGCATGTTCCCATCTACTTCTAGAGCATGTCTATGTGATGTGGCTAATACCTTTATAGTTTTAGGGAATGAAAGAAATTAGTTTAGCCAATAATTCAAATGAGGAGACAATATGCACAGTACTAGGAGCCTGAGTTACTATGCAAGCATCTCAGTCAAAATAGAGGTTCAATTATGTTTTTACATTTTTACAAGGAAATAAAATCTATTAGAAGCATATTGTTGTCTAATATTATGCATATCAGTAACTAACATAATTTTTATAACATTGTCTAAAATGTGTATGCAATTTATAGCACATGCAACTTATAATATATCAAATGAACTTAACTATTTTTAGCACATTTTACAAGGTGAAAGAACAATTTTTTTGCAATTGTTTGGCGGGTCTGAAACAATATTTGGTTTCCTATGCAACTAAAACTGTGGGAAAGACTTAACTCTTTTAAAAGTAAGGAGATCTGTTTTTCTTAAACAACCAAGAACATGATAGAGTCAACATAAAGAACAAGAAGTTATTCCAATAAACGAGGCTTTCTGCTTTTTCTTCTGGTTACTCAGAAAATACTTTTATAACTTCTTATGAAAACAGACCAATAATCCAAGAAAACATTTTTACTTTTACAGAGAGAAAATCAAATTTAATTTTCCTCAGTATATTATTTGTTACTAAAGTTTTTTAAAAATTTAAAGATAGGCCCATCAAATCTTTTTGAACTTTGACCATAACTTCCTTTTCCACGAACTTTCTGTGACTTACTGTATCTGTTCAGGTTTTGTCCTATGTTTTCTTTTTTCTCTTTCTATAACAACTAGTCATTTTATTTTAGGGAAAATTACTCTCTTTTTCCTTTTAATAAAAACACATCCTTTATATTCTGCATACTTATGTTATCAAAATGATTTTAAAAACTGTCTTCAAGCAAAAATCTTACAATATACAATTACCATCACAATGAAACTTGTTGGATTAATGTCAAATACCTAAAACACTTTAGTCAATGCATTTTTAAAACAGTAATATACAACTTTTAACAAGAATTAGTGGCATTCTACAAAAGCTTGAAGAATGTAATATACATATGTATATTAGTCAAGGTTCTCTAAAGAAACAGAACCAACGGGAGATATCTATAAATATGAGATTTATAAAGGTGTCTCACACACAGTCAGAATGGAAGAGTCCAAAATCCACAGGGCAAGCTGTGAAGCTGGCAGCTCTGATGAAGGCTCTGATGAAACTCCACAGGAGAGGCTCTCTGGCTGAAGAAGCAGTGAAAGAGTCTCTCTTCTTCCTTAACAGCCTTCAAATGATTGGATTATCTCATTGTGGGAGACATGCCTTAGTTGATGGTAGATGTAGTGAGCCACAGATGCAATCAGCTGACTGATGATTAATACACCAGCCTTCTGGTTTATCAACAGGCCATGAAATATCCTTGCAGCAGCAATCAGGCCTGCGCTTGCCTTACCAGACAACTGGGCATAATCACTTGGCCAAGTTGATGCCAGAACCTAACCATCATAATAAGTCACCTCATTTATGATTTCTTTTACAAAACAAATGTAATTGTTAGATGGTATTAAAATTTAAAGTCCCATTCTTAGGATAATTTTCACCATTGTCCAATTTATACTTTAGCTGGCAGCATTATAATAGAAAATTAATTTTTCTCTCTTTTTTTCAGCTTAGACCAATTATTTAAGATACAACCTAAAGGAGACATACCTGGCACATTCTGAGAGTTTCCAATGGCTAGGCAACGTTAACAGAAATCACAAAGACAAAACATTAGGACAGGAGTTTTTCGAAGTCAAGTTCTCCAACTTAAAAGCAAAGAAAATACACGAAGATAAAGCAATGCAACTAGTAGCTCCTTAATAACAAATGGCTTCCCCAACTTAAAAATATAAACCAACAGGGGAGCCACAAAGCTGGAGTTGCTGGTTGTAGGGCTCAAACCCACCACGTTCACATTCACGAGCCCAGATCAATTCAACATTCTCTTGGTTTGGGAAGACTGGCAATGTGAAAGTAAACATAGCACAAACAGACGGTTAAAATGAAAGTAAGTAGAGATCATAAGAGAAAAGATCATACACTTACCTAGCACAGGGAAAGTCTTAACTTTAAAATCACTTTCACACAAATGCACTTAGTGTCCACCCATGGCAGAAGTTTCACTCAGGACCTCCAGCCTCAGTCCTCCAGAGAAATCACTGGGCAGATGCTAGGCATGGAGCCAAGGGATCCAGGGAAGCCCGGAAGCTGGCAAGACATGGATTAGGGCTGTGTCTCAGAGCAGCATGGGGGTCCCAACACAGTTACCAGATAGATACCACAAACCTGGCTCTTTCCAACAGAGGGGCCCACCTGATCCAACACTACAAAAAAAAAAACACCTCTTTCAGTATGAAGGTAATTCATTGCAAGTACATTGACAAGGAACTGAAGGAATCTTCCCCAAACCAGTTTGAAGTGAGGATATGAGTTATGGTTTTTATAGGTGAATGAAAAGGAATAGGGGTCAAAAACTAAGTAATGACTGCATGTTGCATTCTTGTCAGGTCAGTGATGATAGTAGATTTTATTGAAGAGGGCATGGGCAAATTTCTCAATCCTGTCTAAGGCATGTCTTCCAGTTTTAGTTGTTATATTTAGCTATATATTTATGTGCAGCTTTCACGTGCAGGGTTTTCATGACTCTTTTCTTAGGTGATGTTCAGGAATGTAAAGCTTTTATCTTGAGGAGAACATCACTGATTTTCTGGGCCACAGGTTGTTTTTTACCCTATTCTGTTATTTTATTCCTATAAGCAAGAACGGAGATGGTCAGGTTAATGTTCTTCTGGGAACTAAATACAAAGAATAGCGTACTCAGTTCAGCTAGAATAGCATCTTTTCCAGCTATCAGAAGAAAATTGTAATTATCATAAACTGAAGCTTAGCCCTTAACCCACCAAATTTTTTATTTTAAAATACTTGAAATTCTATCTGCATATACTTCATATTTCCTTGCCTATTTCACATATTATAATGACCAGCTCCCAGCTCTCCTACCTCCTAGCTGTATAATTTGGGGCAAATTACATAATAGCATCTCTATCTTATCTCTGCTGTAGTAGTGATAATATAACTTGTCTCATAGTATTGTTACATGTGAAGGAGATCATTTATATAAAGCTCTTAGGGCAGTGTTAAGCACAAAATAACTGCATGATAAATAGTAATTGTATTTCTGTTACAATGAAGAACATGTAATGTATTTTAGGCCTTCAATAAAATGATATACTGATTCAACTTTAGTGATGCCCTCTTAGATCTGCATAACTCCCTCTGTCAAATGATTATATATTTTCTCACTAGTCATTAGAGTTCCCTTCTATGCTGCTTATAATTCTTCTACCTCCTCTTTTGTTATTCCAAGTTACTTAATGTTTCTAATTCTAGAAGCCCCCCTTCTCTTTATAATACACTCTGTCCCTAATTTGCTGTCCAATAACAAAGCCTGTTTAAGTAAGTAAAGGAGGCTGCTATAGCTCCGTTGTAGAGTAAAATTTATTGTATATTTAGTCTGCCTATTTCCTATCTGCCCAGTTTTGCTAAGATAGTTTAGGTTGATGAGTGTCTACCTTCCAGATAAATAGCAATACTTATATCAATCAGTATTATATGTGAATTGTGAGTAGATATAAAAACAAAGACCTTTATGAGTTAAAGGTCTCATAAACTTTCAATGATGTAGGAGAACAAATGTTAAGACTTGGAGTTCATATTCAAAGCTATTTGAGCAATTGAAATGAATATTAGTATAGAGTAATATAGTATGAAAATATCTGCACTGTGACTTCTGAGTTCTATTCAAAATATTTCACTAATTTAGTTCTGTGACCTTGAATACATACTTTAAGCTCTTAGAACTTAAAATTTCTCATCCACAAAACAGAAGAGTTGGACTAGTTATCTCAATGACCTTTTCAACTCTAAAATATTATGATTCTTTGAACCTACAGCAATTGTATTGGTCCAGTTTATATAAAGAAGAGGTTGGTGGGGAGAAATATGAAGAAAGATTTTTTAAGTAATCAATGATAGCTCTCAAGTGCTTCAGCATATGAGGATTTACACTGAAGCAGAAACCGGATTTTTTTTTTTTTACAAAGAGAAAGTATGTGGGGCTCTCCAACAATGATAGGAAACCTATTATAAAGAATATTTAATGAATGCCATAAGAATGCAGATTGACAGATAATGAGAATAACAAAATGTTTAATGATCTATTATGGCTATCCTTGTATTTGTCAGGAAAGTGATAGAATAGAAAATAAGAAATATTAGAAATTAAGAGAACGTATAGTGCTTATTATAGAAGGACGTAGATACCACTGAACAAATCACTTAGTATTTGTTACACAATATTCTATTTCAATTAATAAATATAAACTTAAATTTTGAAGCCTCTCTCTCCTTAAAGAATCTTTAAAAACTAATAATCATTTCTTCTGAAGATAGGGGATTTGATTAGGTCCTTTTAAAAAACCCCTTCTAGTTCTTATTATTCTTGATCTATTTTCAGATGACCCTAGATATCACCTATTTAATATTGAGTCTACTTAAAGTAGGTATTTCATATGAAAATAATAAGAAAGTGGATTTTAAATCTTTCCACCATCCATGTTCAATTACACTTTGTATGTCACTCAGTTATTGCTCCTGATTTTTTCCTATATCATTTGTTAAAACAAATTTTTAGAATAATTTCATAGCATGGACATGGGGAAGTCGTTTTCACGGGGGGGGGGGATCCCTTTAAACTTATAGTATTTAATGAATAAGAATTACCTAGGAAGTGCTATCAAAATGTATTTCACTTTTGACATCTGATTTTCAGGTTTAACTGAGCTGAATGATGGTCCGGTTCCCCTGGAACTTGAGCGCTGCAAGTCTCCCACTTCAGGTAAACATGAGTGGTTTTTTTCTTTTTTTCAGACTTATAGTAATTCACTGCAGGAATTTATTCTTTATTTTCATAATTATTATCATGTGAAAGTCATATTATTAATAGTTATCATTCAGTTTCTGAAAATTAACTATAAGCAAATTTTACTCCAAAATCAAATATTAATAGATGTCTTTAAAAGTCTTTTGGGCCCCAGAATAAAATTGTGAGCGGTATGACTGTAATGCTTTTAAAGACGTTTTAAAGAAATGTTATTTCTATTAATAATGCTCAATAAGTATCAAAATAAATTAGTAAAATACAGAAACACTGCCCTCTTCTGACTAGAGCTAAACTGTTGGGAATTATGTACTATAGGTGAAGGATTCAATTATACCATTCTTCTGGACAACGGTTTGGAAACATGTATTAACGGCCTTAAAAATGTGCATCTCTTCTAGAAATTTGTTCCCAGAAATACTTGAAAATTTATCTATGGCATCACTTCTAATGCAAAAAAATAGGAAAAACAACTAAATGCTTTACAATACCCCAAATGAATTATTATGGCAACATAAAAAATAATGAGGAAGTATAGTCACTGACAAAGAAAGAAAAATGATAATATACTGTGAAATAAAATATCAAGATAAAGCATGAGCCCACATATAAAATATGTGGGTATAATTTCTAGGAATAAACCAGTAACAATATAAAAAATATTAACTGCAAAAATATCTGAGTGGTGGGATTATGGGTGGTTTACTTTTTAAATTTTTGTTTATCTGATTATTCTCGTTTTTCTATAACAAATGCATAGTAAATGTGTACATTTTTAAAGCACTAAAAATATTAGGTATATCTTTGACACACTATATGTAGCTCTATTTTCACAAAGGATCAAACATTTGTAATTCGTTTTTATTTAAATTATTTTTTGTTTTAACTTCATGTAAATTTATAAAATTTAATGACTTTATAAAGCAATGATGTAGAATTTTAGATATTCATTTAGAATTGTCACATTTCTTCAATTTACCCTGTCCCCTTAAGAGCTAGTTTTTTATCCTTGTCCCTAGACTAAGTGGAATCTAGTTGTATCCTGTGTAAATGTTTGGTTAATCATGTCCTTTTGATCCTCATTTTACTATTTTTATTTTATATGTTATATCTTTATGGTAATAAATACCTGGTTTAGGTATTTATTATCTCATACCTAGGTATCACAAAAATGTTCTGGCAGGTTCTTCTGCTTTCCCTCCCTGTTACAATTCATTTTGCATATAATGATCCAAAATTAATCCCCTCGAAATATTACTTTAGTTATAAATTTTCTTGTAGTCAGAAACTTTCAGTATAAGATATAATTCAATATCCAAATCAAATTTAAATAACTTATCCTTACTCTAAATTCTCATCCATAATCTTTGAATAGTAATACACTTATATGGTTCAAGCATCAAACAGAAATGGAGTGAAAATTCTCCCTCCCATCCTGTCCCTGTATATTGTTTCCATCATCCTAAAAGATATTATTATTAGTTGTTTTTTTTATTCTTTCAGACAATTCATGTTTGTAAACAAGCCAAAAAGACAGATGTTGGGCGGGCCGCGGTGGCTCAGCGGGCAGGAGTGCTTGCCTGCCGTGCCGGAGGACCCCGGTTTGATTCCCGGCCCCAGCCCATGTAAAAAACAAACAAACAAACAAAATATAATAAAACAAGAAAATGTTTAAAAATGTTTCCCTTCCTTCCATCCTTCCTTCCTTCTCTGTCTTTCCTTCCTTTCCTCCCTCTCAAAAAAAAAAAAAAAAGACAGATGTTCTTTTCTGCTTCCTGTTTTATGCAAAAAGTTATATTTATATGCATTTTTACTATACCTCCTTGTTTCATTTCGCAGTGTGTCCTTTCTTTCTATTTCATTTACTTAAAGCATTTCTTCATTCTTTTTCACATTGTATGATATTCCATTGCATGCAGATACTATTTAGTGATCATGTTTAAAGACATTTACTTTGATACCAATCTTCTGCTATTTCAAATAATGTTTCATTGTCTAACCATGGTACATATATCATTTTAAATGTGTGCAGGTATTTCTATGGGATATAGTCCTAAACTAGTTATTTAGGGTTAAAGAGTATATGCCTAATTTTTATAGAATATTCACAAATTGTTCTCTATAGGATTTGCAACGATTTCTTCTCCTTCTAGCAATAACATGCAAACATTGGTTACCAATCAATTTTTTGGATTTTTGTGTATCTAAAAGGTAAAAAGGATATCTCAATGTAGCTACAATTTACATTATAAGTGATGTTGAACATATTTTCATATGTTTAAGAGAAATTTTAAGTTCTTTTTAACCATCTATTCGTATATTTTGCCCATTTTCTGTTGAGCTCGTCTTTTAGGTATGATTTTGTAGACACTCTTTATAAGTGAATGAGACTAGGCCTTTGTGACATAAGATCCAGATATTTTAGTCTTTGTTTGTTTGTTTTGCTTGTGGCATCTGTTGACTCAGAGCAAGTATTTTTTTCTAGTTAGAGAAGTTGTAGGTTTATAGAACTATCATATATAAAATATATAAAATACGGAGTTCCCAAATACCATCATATTATTAACACCTTGCATTAGTGTGGTTATTTTTTTTTTGAAATCTTTTGTTTTTTTATACTTTTTTTTATTAATTAATGTAAAAAAAGAAATTAACCCAACATTTAGAAATCATACCATTCTACATATGCAATCAGTAATTCTTAACATCATCACATAGATGCATGATCATCGTTTCTTAGTACATTTGCATTGGTTTAGAAGAACTAGCAACACAACAGAAAAAGATACAGAATGTTAATATAGAGAAAAAAATAAAAGTAATAATAATAGCAAAAAAAAAACCAAAACCTATAGCTCAGATGCAGCTTCATTCAGTGTTTTAACATGACTACTTTACAATTAGGTATTATTGGGCTGTCCATTTTTGAGTTTTTGTATCTAGTCCTGTTGCACAGTCTGTATCCCTTCAGCTCCAATTACCCATTATCTTACCCTGTTTCTAACTCCTTCTGGACTCTGTTACCAATGACATATTCCAAGTTTATTCTCAAATGTCGGTTCACATCAGTGGGACCATATAGTATTTGTCCTTTAGTTTTTGGCTAGACTCACTCAGCATAATGTTCTCTAGATCCATCCATGTTATTACATGCTTCATAAGTTTATCCTGTCTTAAAGCTGCATAATATTCCATCGTATGTATATACCACAGTTTGTTTAGCCACTCTTCTGTTGATGGACATTTTGGCTGTTTCCATCTCTTTGCAATTGTAAATAACGCTGCTATAAACATTGGTGTGCAAATGTCCGTTTGTGTCTTTGCCCTAAAGTCCTTTGAGTAGATACCCAGCAATGGTATTGCTGGGTCGTATGGCAATTCTATATTCAGCTTTTTGAGGAACCGCCAAACTGCCTTCCACAGTGGTTGCACCATTTGACATTCCCGCCAACAGTGGATAAGTGTGCCTCTTTCTCCGCATCCTCTCCAGCACTTGTCATTTTCTGTTTTGTTGATAATGGCCATTCTGATGGGTGTGAGATGATATCTCATTGTGGTTTTGATTTGCATTTCTCTAATGGCCAGGGACATTGAGCATCTCTTCATGTGCCTTTTGGCCATTTGTATTTCCTCTTCTGAGAGGTGTCTATTCAAGTCTTTTTCCCATTTTGTAATTGGGTTGGCTGTCTTTTTGTTGTTGAGTTGAACAATCTCTTTATAAATTCTGGATACTAGACCTTTATCTGATATGTCGTTTCCAAATATTGTCTCCCATTATGTAGGCTGTCTTTCTACTTTCTTGATGAAGTTCTTTGATGCACAAAAGTGTTTAATTTTGAGGAGTTCCCATTTGTTTATTTCCTTCTTCAGTGCTCTTGCTTTAGGTTTAAGGTCCATAAAACCGCCTCCAATTGTAAGTTTCATAAGATATCTCCCTACATTTTCCTCTAACTGTTTTATGGTCTTAGACCTAATGTTTAGATCTTTGATCCATTTTGAGTTAACTTTTGTATAGGGTGTGAGACATGGGTCTTCTTTCATTCTTTTGCATATGGATATCCAGTTCTCTAGGCACCATTTATTGAAGAGACTGTTCTGTCCCAGGTGAGTTGGCTTGACTGCCTTATCAAAGATCAAATGTCCATAGATGAGAGGGTCTATATCTGAGCACTCTATTCGATTCCATTGGTCGATATATCTATCTTTATGCCAATACCATGCTTTTTTGACCACTGTGGTTTCATAATATGCCTTAAAGTCAGGCAGCGCAAGACCTCCAGCTTCGTTTTTTTTCTCAAGATGTTTTTAGCAATTCAGGGCACCCTGCCCTTCCAGATAAATTTGCTTATTGGTTTTTCTATTTCTGAAAAATAAGTTGTTGGGATTTTGATTGGTATTGCATTGAATCTGTAAATCAATTTAGGTAGGATTGACATCTTAACTATATTTAGTCTTCCAATCCATGAAGTGTGGTTATTTTTATATTTAACTATTATAATTTTAATTTTATTATTTTATACAATTCATGAAAGGACATTTTTATAATTCTACCATTAACTATAGCCCATCATTTACAATAGGGTCACTGTGTTCTACTGTCCTGTTTTTTTCTTTTAATTTTTATTCTAGTAACATGTACATGGCCTAACATTTCCCTTTACCCACATTCACATATATAACTCAGTACTGTTAATTACATTCACAATGTTGTGCTACCATCATTACCATCCATTATCAAGACTTTATAGACAACTTAAAAAGATAGAGTCACTGCTTTAAATTCTTTTGGGAATATACCTAGTGTGCTGGTTTGGAAGGATGTATGTCTCCTAGAAAAGCCATGTTTTAATCTAAAATCCCATTTCGTAAAGGCAGAATAATCTCTATTCAGTACTGTATGTTTGAATCTGTAATTAAATCATCTCCCTGGAGATGTGATATAATCGAGAATGGTTGTTAAGCTGGATTAGGTGACATGTCTCCACCCATTTGGGTGGATCTTGATTAGTTTCTGAAGTCCTATAAGAGAGGAGAATAAGAGATTCAGAGAGAGCATAGCAGAATGACATAGCCATGAGAAGCAGAGTCCACCAGCCAGCAACCTTTGGAGATGAAGAAGGAAAATACTTCCCGGGGAACTTCATGAAAGAGGAAGCCAGAAGAAGCTAGCAGATGATGCTATGTTTGCCATGTGCCCTTCCAGATGAGAGAGGAACCCTGACTGTGTTCACCATGTGCCTTTCCAGATGAGAGAGAAACTCTGACTGTGTTCACCATGTGCCTTCTTACTTGAGAGAAAAAGAGAGAGAGACCCTGAACTTCATCGGCCTTCTTGAACCAAGGCATCTTTCCATGGATGCCTTTGATTGAACATTTCTATAGACTTGCTTTAATTGGGACATTTTCTTGGCCTTAGAACTGTAAGCTAGCAACTTGTTAGATTCCCCTTCTTAAAACCCACTCCGTTTCAGGTATACTGCATTCTGGCTGGCAGCTAGCAAACTAGAACAGATTTTGGTACCGGAGAGTGGGGTGCTGCTGCTGTGGTTTGCAAATACCAAACATGTTAGAACAGCTTTTTAAATGGATAAGGGGAAGAATCTGGAAGAGTTGTTAGAACCTTGACAGAGAAGGCCTAGAATGCTTTGAAGAGACAGTTAGTAGAAATGTGGACTCTAAAGATACCTCTGATGAGGCCTTAGACAGAAATGAGGCATGTCCTATTGCAAACGGGAAGGAAAGCTATCCTTGTTTTAAAATAGCAGATAATCTGGCAAAATTGACGAGTGACTTTGGCTGGAAGGCAGATTTTAAAATCCATCAACTTGGATATTTAGCAGAAGAGATCTCCAAATTAAATGTCGAAAGTGCAGCCTGGTTTCTCCTCACAGCTTATGGTGAAATGTGACAGGGAAGAGATAAACTGAGAACTGAACTCTTGAGTACAAAGAAACCAGAAGCTGATATTCTGGAGAATTTCAGGCTTCCTGGAAGGGAGATCCCAGACAACTGTGCCCCACATGAGAACTTGACCAAATGTGGAACCAGTTAGCCACTTCAGAGAAAGCCAGGATTGTACATGGAGTTATCCAGGAAGTATTTGTGGAAACTCCTTATGTCTGATGGGTATGATCCAAGCCTACTGCATAGAAAGCCAATGAGAGTGTTGTAAGATCTATATAAAGAGAACCACTGCCAGTCAGGACTGAAAGGGACAGAGAAGGGACACATTGGAGGAAAAATAACTTCAGAGGCAAAACTATGGAGGCTGAGGTCTGAAGTCAAGAACCCTCGGGTCAGGAGAGCAAACCCACCCAAGCCCATGGAGAGGGTGAGTTTGCCCCAGAGACAGAGGATGGGCCTTCCACCTGGTTGCAGTGAAAGAGTCATGCCACCTCAGGCCTTGGAGAGAGTGAAGCACATTCCTTGGGGTTTGGGGAGAGCCTGGCTGCCACCACATGGTGGAACATCCAGAAATCACAGAGAGCCCGGGTGCAGCCCCAATGCTTAGAGAGGGTGGAGCCTAGAAAAAGGGTCTCCCCAATGTCCCCCAGGGTTGCATTTGAAGAGAGGCAGGCCTCTGCATAGGCCCTTGAAAAGGGTGGGACTTCCGCTTTCAGAAACCCCGAGGATAAATGACTCTCAGACTTTGAAATCTAATGGACTTTGTCCTGAAGGTTTTCAAAACTGCTTGGGTCTGGTGACCCCTGTGTTCCTTCCTCCCTATGGAAATGTGTATATGTTGCCTATGAATGTTCCTCCTTTGTATGTTGGCAGCAAATAACTTAAGAGTTTTCAAAGATCCAGAGCAAATGGAGAAAATTTTACCTTAGGACTGTCCATGCCTTTAACTAACTTTGATGAGACTTTGTACTAATTTTAATCTTGTATTAATTTGTATTTGAAATGTTACTGGAATGTTTTAAGATTCTCTGATATTGTTATGAAATTAATGTATTTTGTATATGGGGAAAACATGTCTTTTTTTAGGGTCCAGAGGGTGGAATGTGCTGGTTTGAAAGGATGTGTGTCCCTTAGAAAAGCCATGTTTTAATCCTAATCCCATTTTGTAGAGGCAGCCATTTCTTCTCATCCCTATTCAGCATTGTATGTTTGAAACTGTAATTAGATCATCTCCCTGGAGATGTGATGTAATCAAGAGCTTCTTCACACTCAAAGAACAAGTAACAAAAGAAAAAAATAGATATATGGGACCTCATCAAAATTTAAAACTTTTGTACCTCAAAGGACTTTATCATGAAAGTGCAGTGACAACCTACAAAATGGGAGAAAATATTTGGAAACCACATATCTGATAAAGATTTAACATGCAGTATATATAAAGAAATCCTTAACAACAAAAAGACAACCTAATTAAAAATGGGCAAAAGCCTTTTACGGCCATCCTTACAAAGAAGATATACAACTGCAATAAATGAAAAGATGCTCAACATCATTAACTATCAGGAAAATACAAATCCAAACCACAATGAGATACTATTTCATACCTATTTGAATATCTGTTAATAATAAAAAAAAGATAACGCATTGGAGAGGGTATGTAGAAATAGGAACACTCAATCACTGCTGGGTGGGAATGGAAAATGGAGCATCCACTGTGGAAGACAGCTTGGCAGTTCTCAGAAAGATAAGTATAAAACTACCATTTGACTTGGCATTCCCATTACTAGGTATTTTAGTAATCTCCAGGGAGATGATCTAATTACAGTTTCAAACATACAATGCTGAATAGGGATGAGAAGAAATGGCTGCCTCTACAAAATGGGATTAGGATTAAAACATGGCTTTTCTAAGGGACACACATCCTTTCAAACCAGCACATTCCACCCTCTGGACCCTAAAAAAAGACATGTTTTCCCCATATACAAAATACATTAATTTCATAACAATATCAGAGAATCTTAAAACATTCCAGTAACATTTCAAATACAAATACAGTACCATTCTGTTTTGATTACTTTGGATTTGTAAGAAGGTGTGAGATCAGAAAGTGTGAATCCTCCAACTTTATTTTTATTTTTCAAGATGGTTTCAGCTATTAGGAGACCGTTACCCTTCCATATATTTGATGATTGGCATTTCCATTTCTGCAAGGAAGGTTGTCTTAATTTTTATTGGGATAGCATTGAATCTGTGAATTGCTTTGGGTAGGATTGATATAATGATATTTAGTCTTCCAGTCCATGGACATGGGATGTACCTCCATTTTTTTTTTTTAGCTCTTCTTTAATTTCTTTTAGCAATGTTTTGTAGTTTTCTGTGTACATCCTTAGTTAGATTTATTCTTAGATATTTGATTATTTTAGCTGCCATTATGAATGAATTGTTTTTCTTAATTTCTTCTTCTGATTGCTCATTACTTGTATGTAGAAGCACTACTGATTTTGGAGTGTTGATCTTGTAGTCTCCCACTCCACTGAATTCATTTATTAGCCATAAGAGCTTTTTGTGGCTTTTTTAGGATTTCATTTATATAAAATCATATTATCTACGAATAGAGAAAGCTTTACCTCTGCCTTTCTAATTTGAATGCCTTTCATTTCCTTTTTCTTCCTTAATTGCTCTGGCAAGAACTTCCTGTACAATGTTAAATACCAGTGGTGACAGTGGGCATCATTATCTTGTTCTTGATCTTAGAGGGAAAGTTTTCAGTCTTTGAGCATTAAGTGGGATGTTAACTGTGAGCTTTTCATATATGACTTTTATTATATTAAGAAGTTTCCTTCTTTACTAGTGTTCTTGGGATTTTTATCATGAAAGGGTGCTGTATTTTGTCAAAGGCCTTTTCTGCATCAATTGTGATGATCATGTGGTTATCCTCCTTTATTTTGTTAATATGGTGTATTACATTAATTGATTTTCTTATTTTGAACCAACCTTACATATCAGAGGTATAGCCCATTTGATCATGGTGTATACTTCTTTTGATATAAGTAGGATTCAGTGTACTAGTATTTTGATGACAATTTTTGCATCTGTATTCATAAGAAATATAAGTCCGTAGTTATCTTTTCTTGCATCTTTATTTTGTTTTGGAAAGAAGATAATGTTGGCCTCATAGAATTAGGGAATGTTCCTGCCTCTTCAATGTTTAGGAAGAGTTTGAGCAGAATTAGAGTTAAATTTACTTGGAACATTTGGTAGATTTCCCCTGTGAAGCCATCTGGTTCTGGGTTTTCTTTGTTGGGTGCTTTTGATAACAAACTCAATCTCTTTATTTGTGATTGGTTTGTTGAGATACTCTATTTATTCTTCAGTCAATGTAGGTAATTTTGTTTTCTAAAAATTTGTTGATTTCATCTAGATTATACAATTTATTGCCATACTGTTTTTCATAGTATCCTAGTACAATCACCCTTATTTCAGCAGGGTCAGAGTAATGTCTGCCTTTGCAATTCTGATTTTCTTTATTTGTACCTTCTCTCTTTTTTTCTTTGTCAGTCTAGATAAAGGTTTGTCAATTTATTGATCTTTTCAAAGATTCTCTCTATTGCTTTTTGTTTTCTATTTCACTAACCTCTGTTCTAATCTTTGTCATTTCCTCCTATATGCTCACTCTGAATTTAATTCTCTCTTTTTTCTAGTCCATACAGGTTTGACATTAGGTCTCTTATTAAAAGTCTTCCTTTTTTAATATAAACCTTTATAACTATAAATTTCCCTCTCAACACTGCCTTCACTGCATCCCATAAATTTTGTTATGCTGTATCTTCATTTTCATTTGCCTCAAGGTATTTCCTAATTCCACTTCTGATTTCCTCTTTAACCTATTGATTGTTTAAAAGTATGTTGTTTATGTTCACTTATTTGTGAACTGTCCATTTTGTCCTCTGTTTATTTCTAACTTCATTCCTAGGTGGTCAGAGAATATACATTTTATGATTTCAGTATTTTTTAAAGTATTGAGACTTATTTTGGACCTAACATATGGTCTATCTTGGAGAATGATCCATCTGCACTTGTATTAGCTAGGGTTCTCTAGAGAAACAGAATGAGCAGGAGATATCTATAAATATAAAATTTATAAAAGTATCTCACACAACCGTGGGGATGTAAGAGTCCAAAATCTGTAGGGCAGGTCATGACCTGGCAGCTCCAATGAAGATCCTCAATGAACTCTCAGGAGAGGCAGGCTGGCTGAAACAGGAAGAGTGATTGTCTCTTCTGAGTCCTCCTTAGAAGCCTTCTGGTGATTAAGTTAAGTATCACTCATTGCAGAAGACACTCCCCTTAGCTGACTGCAGATGCAGCCAACGTGGTCATGATTTAAGTCCATGAAATGCCCTCCTTGCAACAGATAGGCTAGCACTTGCCCTACCAGACAAATGGGCACTACCATCTGGCCAAGTTGACACATGAATCTGACCATCACAGCACTCAAAAAGAATGTGTATTCTGTTTTTGTTGGGTGAAATGTTCTATATATGTTTATTAGGTCTAGTTGATTTAAGATATCATTCAAGTCCTATACGTCCTAATTGATCTTCTGACTAGATGTTCTATCCACTATTGAAAGTGGTGTATTTTCTTTGTGGCTATCATGGGGTTAAAATTTAACATCCTAAATTTATAACAATCATATTTGACTTCATACAAACTGAACTGTAATGGCATCCTCATATACTTTTTCTATTCCCTTCTATCTACCATTTTATGTACTTGTTACCACTTAAATCTTTGTACATTGTGTGTCCAAAACCAGATTTATTATTTACTTTTTATGCATTTGCATTTTAGCACCTGTTGGAAGTAAGCAAAAGAGTTACATACCAAATAACAGAATGCAATAATACTATACTAGCATTTCTAATTATCAAAATGGTTACCTTTACCACAGGTCTTTATTTCTTTATGCTGCTTTGAACCACTGTCTAGTGTCCTTTCCTTTCCATTTGAAGAACTCCCTTTCACATTTCTTATAGGGCATTGAAATCCCTCAGATTTCATTTATCTGAAAATGTCTTACTTTCACCCTCATTTATTTTTCTAAGGGAAAAATGTGCCTTTATTTTTTTTTCTGAATTATCATAGTATACTTTTTGGCATTATCATCATATAGCTGTGTACTTACCACAATCAAATTTTTTTTCTTTTTTTTTTGAAAAATAACATATATACAAAAAAGCAATAAATTTCACAGTACATTGCAACAATTAGTTGTAGAACAGATTTCAGATTTTGGTATAGGTTACAATTCCACAGTTTTAGGTTTTTACATCTAGCTACTCTAAGATACTGGAGACTAAAAGAAATATCAATATAATGATTCAGCAATCATTTATTTGTTAAACCCTAACCTGTTTGTATTATTCTGCCATCACCTTTGATCTTTCTCTTTAAAGAATATTTTAATTCTTTTAAGATATTTGGGCTATGCCTATTTTAATTTTTTCTCATGTTAGAAGGAGCTGTTGATAATATGAGATGGGGAATGAAACTAGTTGATGTTCTGGAGAAATTGGGCCCTCTGTATTTCAGGACTTATCTGGTCCAGGGACCCATCTACAAGTTGTAGGTTGCTGGAGAGTTATCCTGGTGCATGGAACTTTTATAGAATCTTATATAACTCCCTAGATGTTCTTTAGGGTTGTCACGAATGGTTTTGGTTGGAGTTTGACCAGCTATGATAGGTAGCAATATCTAACAGAAGCTTGCATAAGAGTAAACTCCAGGGCGGGCCGCGGTGGCTCAGCGGGCAAAGTGCTTGCCTGCTATGCCGGAGGACCTCGGTTCGATTCCCGGCCCCAGCCCATGTAACAAAAACGGAGAAACAGAATACAATAAAACAAGAAAATGTTTAAAAATGTTTCCCTTTCTTCCTTCCTTCCTTCCTTCTATCCTTCCTTCCTTCTCTCTGTCTTTCCTTTAAAAAAAAAAAAAAAAAAAAAAAAAAGAGTAAACTCCAGAGTAGCCTCTCGACTCTATTTGAACTCTCTAAACCACTGACACCTTATTTGTTACACTCCTTTTCCTCCCTTTTGTTAGGTTGGCATTGTTAATCACATGCTGCCAGGGAGACTTTCACCCCTGGATGTCATGTCCCACCTGGTGGGGAGGGCAATCATTTCACTTGCGGAGTTGGGCTTAGAGAGAGGGAGAGGCCACATCTGAGCAACAAACGAGGTCCTCTGGAAATAGCTCTTAGGCATACCTATAGGTAGGCTAAGCTTCTCTGCTACATAGATAAGCTTCACATTAGCAAGCCTCAGGATCAAGGGCTTAGACTATTGCATTGGGTGTCCCTAATGTTTGACACAGTATCAGGGGTTTCCCTGGTGGTAAAGTTTAATAGTTCCATATTTTTTCTCCCGTCCCTCTAGGGACTTTGCTAATACTATTTGATTATCTGCTTATTACACTCTGGGATAGATCCAGGCATTACATTAAGCTATAGAGGATTAAAGACTCTTATTCTTATTCTGGGCTCCCTGTGTTTGGATTGTTTAAATGATTTCTGTAGACAGGTTGAGTTAGATTATGTGCTACAGAAAATTTAGTTTCTGGACAAAATATGCTTTTCTTCCTTTAGTCTCATGGAGTAGATGAAGTTCTAAAATATAGACAATGTTTTGCTTACCCCCATATTGTGAATTACTTAATCCTGACCTGATCATTTACATTCTTATCTCTAAATACCAGGTTCTACATATGTAAAACAACCTCTCCAAAATCCAGAAGTAATAATTTCTGCTCCAGACTAAATATGACTTCTATAAGAGCTTACACTCTAAGCCTCTGTTTTCTTATAGATATTTTCTAAATGAGACCATACGATTTTTGCTCTTTTGTTTCCGGCTTATTTTGCATCACCAAATGTCTCATAGACTTTTACAATGTTGCATGCCTCATAACTTCGCTCCTTTTTGTAGCAGCCCAGTATTCATTCACATGTATACATCATTGTTCACCAATCTACTTCTCAGTCAGTGTATATTTCAGCCATATTCATTCATTGAGCATCATGTATAATGTCCAAAGTCAACAGTCCATCAGTACTCTCAATTTTAGAAAGTTTCATTGCTCCCAAGAGAAAGATAACCAATAAAACACCCACCCCAAATAAAAAATCTAAACCTCCCCCTTAACTCTTTCCCTCTCTCCGTTATTTACCCTTGATATTGCTGTGGTACTGTTGATGTCCTCCTGTTAAACATAGCCCACAGCATGCAATAGCAGTTTTCCCCCATACCCTGATTTATACACTCTTTGTACAAGATTCATACGTTTGCAGTAGTTCATATAAGAACTTATTTACATTTTGGTGTTATTTGATCACACATATGAGTCCTTTTAATCATGTTCACCTTCAGTATGGAAATATTATTTATAGACTGACTCGTAAACTGCCTTCACTTCTCTCTATTCCCTTATATTTAAGTTCAGTCTCATTAGCTAACCATTCACCCATCTCTAGCTTCTGTGTATCTCTTAGTTCCCTATATTCTGTATTATAAGCCCCTGATTTTACTTTTACCATGGTCAGAAAATGGAATCATACAGTATCTATCCTTTTGTATCTGGCTTATTTCACTCAATATTATGTCCTCAAGGTTCATCCATCTTGTCATGTGTTTGGGATGTCATTTCGTCTTTTCCATCATATGTATATACCAATTTTGTTAATTTACTCGTCTGTTGATGGGCACTTGGGTTGTTTCCATCTTTTGGTGATTGTTAATAATACTGCTATGCACATCAGTGTTCAAATGTCTGTTTATGTCACTGCTTTCAGCTCTTCTGGGTATATATGAGTAGTGGTGTTGCTGGGTCATAGGCAACTCAATATAAAGTTTAATGAGGAACCTCCAGACTATCTTACATAGCAACTATACCATTATACATTCCCACCAGCAATACAATTAAGTGGATTTTGGGGACTTGTCAAAGATCAGTTTACCTTAGATTTGATGGTCTGTCTCTATGCTCCTGATCAATTCCATTAGTCAATACTTCTGTTTTTATGCCTTTGTGACCACTGTGACTTTATAATAAGTTTTAAAATTAGGAAGTGTTAATCCTCCCAGTTTGTTCCCTCTTTTTTAAGGATGTTTTTAACTATTCAGGATCTCTTTCTCTTCAAGATGAATTTGGTAACTAGATATTACAAGTCTTCAAAGAAGATTGCTGAAATTTTTATTGGTACTGTGTCAAATCTGTAGATCATTTTCGGTTGAAGTGACATTTCGGTTGAAATTTAACCTTCCTATTTGTGAGCAGGGAATGTCTTTCTGCCTATTTAGATCTTCTTTGATTTCTTTTAGCAATGTTATGTAGTTTTCTGTGTACTAGTCCTTTACATCCCTAGTTAAGCTCATTCCTAGATACTTGATTCTTTTAATTTCTATTTTGAATGGAATTTTTTCCTTAATTGATTCCTCAGTTAGGTCATTGTTTCTGTATAGAAATATTTTTGGATTTTTGCACATTAATATTATATCCTGCCACCTTCCTGAATTTGTTTATTACCTCAGGTAATTTTGTTGTAGATTTCTTAGGATTTTCTAAGTAAAGTATCATGTCATTTGAAAATAATAAAAGTTTTACTTCTTCCTTTCTAATTTGCATGCCTTTTATTCCTTTTTCCTGCCTGATTGCTCTAGCTAGAACTTCTAGTACAATGTTGAATAATAGTGATAACAGAGGGCCTCCTCTTGTTCATGATCTTAGGGGGAAAGCTTTCAGTCTCTCAGCATTGAATATGAGGCTGACAATGGATTTTTCATATATGCCCTTTCTCATATGGAGGAAGTCAACTAGATTCCTACTTTTTGAAGTTTTTTTTTAAATCAGAAAAGGATGTTGAATTTTGTCAAATGCTTTTTTAACACCAATCGAGATGATCATGTGATTTTTTTCCTTTCAATTTATTAATGTGTTATATTACATTAACTGATTTTCTTGTGTTTAATCATCCTTGCATTCCTGGTATAACCCTCACTTGGCCGTGATCTACAATTATTTTAATATGTCATTGGGTTCGATTTACTAGTGTTTTGTTGAGAATTTTTGCATCTATGCTCATTAGGGAGATTGGACTTTAGTTTTCCTTTCTTATAGCATGTTTATCTAGTTTTGATATTAAATTGATGTTAGCTTCATAAAATGAGTTAGGTAGTGTTTCTTTTTCCTCAACTTTTTGGAAAAGTCTAAGCAGGATTGGTGTTAGTTCTTTTTGGAATTTTTAATAAAATTCCCCTGTGAAGCCAACTGGCTTTTCTTTGCAGGAAGATCTTTGATAACCAATTGAAGCTCTTTACTTGTGATTGGTTAGCTGAAATCTTCTGCTTCTTCTTGAGTCAGGGTAGCTTGTTTATGTTTCCAGGATTTTTTCCATTTCGTGTAACTTGTCTAGTTTGCTGCTCATAGTATTCTGTTATGATTTTTTAAAAATTTCTTCAAGTTCTGTGTTAATGACCCCCCTCTCATTTCTGATTTTGTTTGCATATTCTATTCTTTTCTTTGTCAGCCTTGCTAGTGGTCCATCAATTTTATTTATTTTCTCAAAGAACCAGCTTTTGATTTTATTGGTTCTTTCTATTCTTTGTCTTTTCTCCCACTCATTTACTTCTGCTTTAATCTTTGTTATTTCTCTTCTTTTATTTGCTTTGGGGTTAGTTTGCTGTTCTTTCTCTAGTTCCTCCAGGTGAGCAGTTAAGTCCTCAAGTTTTGCTCTTTCTTCTTTTTCAATATAGGCATGTATGGCAATAAATTTCCCTCCCAGCACAGCCTTTGCCACATCCCATAAGTTATGATATGTTGTATTCTCATTTTCATTTGTCTCCAGATAGCCATCAATTTCTCTAGCAATTTCTTCTTTGAACCACTAGATGTTTAAGAGTGTGTTATTTAATCTCCATGTATTTGTGAAAGTTCTTGTTTTTTGGTGGTTATTGATTTCCAATTTCATGTTGATTTCCACTTTCAAAAACATTGAATAATTTCAGAGTTTTTAAATTCATAAAGACCTGTTTTGTACCCAGCATGTGAAGTATTCTGGAGAATGTTCCATGAGCACTAGAAAAAAATGTATATCCTCGTGTTTTGCAGTGTAATGACCTATGTATGTCTGTTAGGTCTAATTCATTTATCATATTGTTTAAGTTCTCTGTTTCCTAGTTGAGCCTCTGTCTGCTTGGTCTATCTATAGAGGAGAGTCATATATTGAAGTCTCTTACTATTATTATTGAAATGTCTGTTGCTCCCTTCAGTTTTGCCGAATATGTCTCATGTATTTTGGAACTCCTTGATTGGAAGCATGAACATTTGTAATTGTAATTTCTTCTTGGTCAGTTTTCCCTTTTATTAATACATAGTGCCCTTCCTTCTTTGTCTCTTATGATGTCTTTACATTTAAAGTCTATTTTGTCTGATATTATTATAGCTACTCCTGCTTTCTCTTGGTTATACCTTGCATGGAAGATCTTTTTCCATCCTTTCACTTTCAATCTATTTGTATTTTTGTGTCCAAGATGAGTCTTGATAAGGAGCATATAGTTGGATTATATTTTTTAATCCACCCCACCAATCTGTATCTTTTAATTGGTAAATATAGTCCATTATCATTCAAATTTATTACTGTAAAGGCATATCTTGAATCTACCATCTTATACTTTGGATTTATTTGTCAGATCTGTACATTCTCTTCCCTCTTTCTCTTTTTAATCCTTTAAGTTGCTCTTACTGGTACTTCTCAATTCTGTGCCCTCCTCCAGATCTCCCACTTTTGTCATTTTTTTCAGCCGACAGAACTCTCTTTAGTATTTCTTGTAGGGCTGATCTCTTATCGACAGATTCTCTAAGTATTTGTTTGTCTGTAAAAATTTTAATATCTCCCCTTAGTTTTGAAGGACAGTTTGGCTGGGTATAGAATTCTTGGCTGAAAGTCTTTCTCTTTCGGTGTCTTAGATATATTACACCACTGCTTTCTTGCCTCCATAGTACCAGTTAAGTAGTCCAAACTGAGTCTTATGTGGTTTCCCTTGTATGTAGTAGATTGTTTTTCTCTTTTCACTTTCAGGGTTTTCTGCTTCTCTTCAACATTTGACAGACTGATTAGTATGTGTCTTAGGGTAGGCCTATTTGGATTTATTCTATTTGAAGGTGGATGGGTCTTCAATTGCATATTTATTTCTTTTATAAGGTTTGAGTTGTTTTTCTCCATTATATCTTCAACAAATCTTCCTAGGCCTTTACTCTTCTCTTCTCCTTCGGGGTCACCAATGATTCTTACATTTGTACACTTTGTTTTGTCCATCATTTCCGTGAGATCTAATTCAAATTTTTGATGCTTTTTGCCATTTTTTCTGTTGTGTGTTCGAAATCAGTTGTTCTCTCCTCTGGTTCACTTATTCTTTCTTCTGCCTCTTCACATATGCTGTTGTGTGTCACTATTCTAATTTTTATTTGGTCTACAGCATCTTTAATCTCTGTGATATCTGCTATTTTTCTATTTATTGTTTCAAATTCCTCTTTCTGCTCTTCTAGTGTCTTCTTGATTTCCTTTTTGTCATTAGCCACCTCATTGGTTTTGTTTAGTATAGTTATATGAATCTTTGATTAGTTATTCCAAAGTCTGTGTCTGGTCCAGTGTTTTAATTTGATCATTAGGCTAGATTGTATCTGTCTGCATCTTCACATGCTTAGTGATTTTCTGTTGCCTTTGAGACATGTAAATATCTTGATAGGTTACTTTGAAAGTTGATTTCCTTCAATGGTCTAAAGCTTTGTATTTGCCGGACAGGTGTGTAGCAAGATGCGGGGCATGGGGTGGTGCACAACACTGTGGTAGCAGGTTGTGGCACAAGTATAAGCACAGGTTGTGCCAGCTTGAATCTGTGGTAGATTCCAGAAAAGCCATGCTCTTTAATCCTCATTCAGTGTTGCTGGGTGGGAGCATTCTGATTGTTTCCATAAAGATGTGACCCACCCAATTGTGAGTGGTAACTTTTGATTAAATGATTTCCATCGAGGTGTGTCTCCACCCACTGAAGGTGGAGTTGCTTACTGGAATCCTTTAAAAGAGGAAACATTTTGGAGAGAGTCCCTTTTATGATAGAGCCAAGAGAAAGCCAGCAGCTGCGCCATGTTTGCCATGTGCCCTTCCAGCTGAGAGAGAAATGTTGAACGTCGTTGGCCTTCTTAAACCAAGGTATCTTTCCCTGGATGCCTTAAATTGGACACTTCTAAAGACTTCCTTTAATTGGGACATTTTTTCAGCCTTAGAATTGTAAACTAGCAACTTATTAAATTCCCCTATTTAAAAGCCATTCCATTTCTGGTATACTGCATTCCAGCAGCTAGCAAACTAGAACACAGGTCATGGATGCTATGCTAGTGCCTGTGAGCATCAGGTGCAGGGTGTGGTGTTGTGGAGGTGTGCTGCGGGAACCAGGTGGTAGAGTTCAGCTCAGACTGGTTTTGAAGCACAGGAGCAGGGTGTGACTGGGGGACAGAGAGTTAGGGTAAAGAGGGAGGCAAATGGGGGTTCTGTGTGGATGCACAAGGGCTGTTGTGCGGGCAGGATATGGCTGGGTACATGGTACATGGGGGTCTTGGGTATCAGGGTGTGGGGTACAGGGCACAAAGGTAGGGGCAGAGGGAGGGCATGGTGCAGGTGTGTTATTGTGCATGGGGAGGGGCCTGGAGGGCTAGGATGCAGATGTACAATTTTGCAGGGGCAAGGCACAGTTCATGGGGGTTGCCAGAGGTGGAACAAAGGTAGGTGATGTCAGGTGGATGGGACCCTGGCATGGGTGTGCAGGGCCCTGGTGTGGGTGCACAGGGCCCTGGCATGGGTGCAGAGGTGCAGGGGAGTGGGGCAGAGGTGCATGCGTGTGCAGGGCAGGAGCTAGGTGGCACAAATGTGCACATGAGCCCCTGCCAGGTGTGGGAGCAGGGTGCTTATGTGAGGAGGTGGAGCAAGAATGTGTACCCTGCACAGGGCAGGAATTTGGGGTGCAGAGGTCAAGAGTTTGGTAAACAAATGAGAGTATGCCCAGCAGGGAAGGTGTGGCTGTGTGCATACATCTTTCTGGGGGCTGGAACCATGGTGTGCCCATGACTAGGGGGCAGGGCCTTGGTGTGCATATGCCCAGAGCTCAGGGAAGTGGGCAGGGTTGCATCTGTATGGGCTGAGGGCAGTGTGGTCTGAATGTTCAGGTCAGCACTTGCCCAGAGTTGTGGGGCTTGGCAGGGGTGCACAGGTATGTGGGGGCCACACGCTGATGTACATGCACACAGTGCTCTGAGGAGCAGGGTGGGGTTGCATGACTACATGGGCTGGGGGTAGGTGTAACCCAGGTATGAAGGTAGGTGCCTACAACCCGGATGTACTAGTGACTTCCTGCAGGAATAGGGAGGAGGAGGTGAGGGTCGAGGGGCTGGATGCCAGAGGGATGGGATTAGACTGTGAGCTTGAGTGGGAGAAGTGGGTTGGGCTGGGACAGGTGTGCATGGGGTGGGGGTGTTGGATAGGGATGTGTGGGGGTGTTTAGGGTGGGGGTGCTTGGAACAGTTGGGAGAGCAGATGATGGGGTTCAGGTACGTGGGGGTGTAGGGAGAATTGCAAGTCGCAGGGTAGGATCAGTACCTAGGATCAGCTATAAGTATCAGCTTTTTAATTATGTTAAGTCTTTCATGACCTTATATTTTGATTATTTGACCTATCAAACATAGAGGTGAATTAAAATCTTGTACTAATAACATGCTACTCTCTATTTTTTTCTTGTATCTTCTGTGGTTTTATTTGGAAGAATATCCATGCTGTCATAATTTAGGCATAGAAATTCAAAAAGTATATCCACATTTTAAAGTACATACTTAAGTTTTATTCACTATTATTTGTTTCCTATTGTGTTCTTCATCTGAATCCCATCTTTTTCACTATTAATACCATATCCCCTGCTTTTTTATTTAGATTTTTCTAGTATACCTTTGCCCTACCTCTTTGTTTAGTAGACTTTTTTATTTATGTATAATATGCAAACCATAAGAAACAGATCATAAAGATTCACTAGATTAATTTCTACAAATGAATATAGTCAAACAACACCCAGGTCAAGATATAGAACAATTTTAGAATCTCAGAGGCTTCCTCTGTTCCTCTCTCAGTCACTAACCACCACAAAGGTTACTTCTGTTCTGACATTTATCAGTATAGATGAGTTTTGCACCATCCTATTAATGAAATCATACAGTGTTTTACTCTTTTGCTTCTTGTTTATATTGCACAACACTCTGTATATGATATTTATTTAGTTGCTGCCTGATTTTATTTTGTGCAATATTCAATTTTATATAAATATTCCTCTATGTATATATTATTAAACATTTAGGTTGTTTTCAGTGAGGGGCTGTTATAAAGTTCATGTAACCAGTTGTGGACATATTTTTTAATGCAAATATAATCTTACTTACGTTGAATATATAGCTGTGAGTGGAAATTATGGGTCATAGGTTATGTGTATGTTCAGCTTTAGTAAATACTACCAATGAGTTTTTGAAAGTTGTATCAAATTTATTTCCACTAACAACATATGAAAGTTCCATTTGTTCCACCTTTCTGTCAATATTTGAAATTGTCTTTTTTTCTATTGTGTACATTCTGGGGTATATGTAGTGATATCTCCTTGGGCAGTTAAATTGAAGTTCACATCCCTGATGTCTAATGATTTTGGTGAGTTTTTCTTATGTTTATTGGATATTTCAAAAGCTTTTTTTATAAGGCAGTCAAATCTTTTGACCATTTTCATTGGTTTGCCAACTTTTTCTTATTGCTGATAGGAATTTTGTAAATAAGCTGGCTGGAATTCTTTTGTTGGATGTATGTAGTAGAAAATATCTCTCCCACTCTGTGACTTGACTTTCATACTTAAAGGGGGTCTTTGTTGAACAGAAGTTTTTAATGTTAATGTAATCCAATTTATCAGTCTTTTATTTCATTGTTAGTATGTATGTGCCCTGTTTTTAAAAATGTTTGCCTACAAAAAACATCACGAACATATATTCCTATGTTATCATCTAAAAGTCTTATTGTTTTATACTTGACAATTAAGTTGGAGTTCATTTGGGAATTTATTTCTATGTATAATGTGAGGTAGGGGGTCAAGGTTGATTTATACTATTTGGTTATCTAATTGATAAGCACCATTTATGGGGAAATTAGCATTTCCCCCATCTGCACTGAAGTGGTACTTTTGCCACAAATTACTTGACTTTACCCTGTGTGCATGTGTGTGCTTTTAGGCTTTATATTATATTCAATTGGAATATTTATCTATTACTAATCCAATATGCCATTTTAATTGCTGTAGCTTTATAGTATCTGATAGTGTAAGTTCTCCAACTCTATTGTGATTCTTTTTCAAGATTTTTCATAGCTATTCTCGGTCTTTCGCATACCCTTAAACCTTTTAGAGCGAGCTTGTCAGTTTCCACACTAATAGACATATTTAGATATTAATTGCAGTTGTATTGAATCTATATATCAATTGGACAGAATTAATATATTCAACAATGTTGAATTTGCCATTGGTGTCTCTCCATTAATATATGTCTTCTTTACTTTCTCTTAGTAATATTTTCTAATGTGCTTATCTTTCCTTAGAATTTTTCCTTTGTTTTTGATGGCTTTTATTATAAATGTTATTTCTTATTCCTTTTTTCACTGTTTGTGGCTAGAATATAAAAATGCAATTGATTTTTGTATACTAACCTTGTATCCAGAAGCCTTCCTAAAATTTTATAATTTCAATAGTTTATATAATTTTTCGAATTTTCTATGTATGCAATTTTGTCCCTGTTCTTTTTTTTTTTTTTTCCTTTTAGAGGAAGAAATTGGCTAGGACCACCAATAAATTGTTGAATGGATGTGGTGTCCACAGATGTCTTTTTCTTGTTCCCAATCTCCGGGATAAAATTTTCAATATTTCATAATTAAGTATAATTACTGCAGGCTTTTAGTAGACATTCTGCTTTCAACCCTCTGTGATGTTTCTTCTTTTATTAACATTAGAGCAGATCTAGAAACAATACCACCACCACATTTTTTTTTTGTAAGGTAGACTCAGAAGCGTTGCCTATAATCAAACAGATTGTTTCAAAGCAAGAGGTTTGGGCCACTTTCATATTACATTCCTGGGGCAGAATGATTGGCTGTGATGAGATTCGCTTCTTCCTCCAATACCTTATTTGAGATTGTTAGACTGTTTCATTAGGCAGAGCCCACTCTTCTTTAGTTGTAACTTTAAATTATAAATAAGTATAATTGTGGAATGAGAGTTTTTTCCCTTACAGGAAATATATAAAGAATTAAATATTCTATATTTTTTTAGAAATATATGTGAAATGGGGAAGTGCCAACAGGGTTTAATGTATCTTATTTAAGGATATTGGGAATAATCAATATTTGCTGATTCCATTCATGAACTAATATAAATAGTTAAATTATATTAGAGGGTCTTTTTAAGCCTACAAAGGAAAATTTGCCCAATACTATTTCCAGAACACCATAGAAAGGCCAGTACTAAATACCTTCTGAAACTACCCTCTGTAATCTCTTGCTACTATTATAATTGCTACATGCAGTCTACATCATCAGGAAAGGTATAGTTAGAGTAAATCAGACTTTTCAGCCCAATCTCATAATGCTAAACATAACTGGAAAAAAGCAAATTTAAGCCTCTTAAGTAGAATTTATAAAACTCATAAGACTCATTGTCTTTAGAGGTAGAAAAGAGTGTGAGGCTTCTCAAAGCAAATACCATGAAATGGGTCGGGTTTAAACAAGGTAAACTTACTAGCTAACAATTTTGAAGCTGAGAAAATACCAAATCAAGCTATTGTTAAGGTGATGCTTTCTTCCTGAAGACTGGAGTCCAGTGAACCTTGGCTCTTCTACCACATATCAAGAAAAGCCTGTGTCGGTCTCTCCCTTTTCTTTTGGATTTTGTTGCTTTCAGCTTCTTGCTTCTGTGGCTTTCTTTCTCTCTGTCTCTGTCTTCATTCCATTTATAAAGGACTCCAATAATATGGTTAAGTCCCATCCTGATTTAGGGACTTAACCATGAATAACTTAACTGTGTATAGCTTTATCAAAAGATCCTACTTACAATGAGTTTACACCCACAGGAATGGGTTAAATCTAAGAACATGTTTTACTGGGGTACATACAGCTTCAAACCACGGCACGTAATGAATGATAGAACTTCTACATATATATAAAATGGAAACTAGAATATTTGTAATACATTCTAACATTTGAGAAATTAAGAAAAGCAGCCTTGTGCTTCCAGCAACAATCTCTGTTTCATACTGTCAGAAACAGTTCCTTAGGTGTGGTTAATAATGGCTATTTATTATTCTTGTGTTTGGCTATATCTCCCTTTACCTTATGCATATGTAACACTTAATGATCAATACTATTCTTGCCTTCTCTTTATTCTTTTTCCTTTTTCCCCCCTTAAGTTATAGTGATTCCCAAACTTTAGTCTGCATCAGAACCCTGTCAAGAGTTTTTTTTAAACACAGATTACTAAGCCCCAAAGATACTGATTCAATATCATTATCAGCCTGGGGTAGGACTTGAGAATTAGCAGTTCTAGGAAGTTTCTAGATGATGCTAATGCTTCTAGTCACTTGACTGTGCTTTGAGAAGAACCACCCTATGAAACAGATTTTTAAAAATATTTTTCAGTAGTTATGTCCCCTCTCAGTACCTATTTTGGTATCTCAGACCCTCACCCCTTTGAAATGTGTTAAAACAAATTAAAATATTGATATATGTAGCTTTGAATAAGAGAACAGGAATTAAGGAAGCCCAGAGGACCAGTGATTATTTTATAACTCCGATTTTCAACATGGATATCACCAACCTATAGCTTATTCGATAGGGAAACTAGAGTGAGGGATCAGACTACTAGATATTTTCTTGAATGTACTGAAAGAGAACCAGTAGGGATTGAGCCAATCAGAATACTGATGTGCTCAGCTTCTAGAATACTACACTCCTCTCAATATTTATTTGTTTCCTTGCATATTCAGCAAAATTTTTTGGTGTATACTATGAGACAGACATTATGCTACCCACTGATGATTAAATAATGAACAAAATAAACATACTTCATACTTCATACCAAATGGAACTTACAGTCTATCTGCAGAAGCATACATTAAACTAATAATTGTACAAATTATAAATAATATTTTCTTAAAGGCTTGTTCACTCACTAGAAAAGGTTATGAAATTTGTGTACTTCCTCCCAATGGGGTGAGTAGGAGTAACGATCAGTTCTGGTTCCATTTACCTAGGCCAGAACTGCAGTCTCCTAAAGAAAACAGCCATGGTTTTTTTGGACAGAAAGTTGAAAACTCATTAAGCCTTCAGCTGTAGGGTGGTGTCTTCCTAGAAGATGTGCATTTTTCTAATTTGTTCTCCTTTAAGGTGTGTCTTTTTTTTCTAGTTTGCTCAGATGAACATCTTTTTTTAAGCCAGTATCACGTCCTGGTAAAGTTGCTACCTATTCAGCCATTCACCCTCTCAATTCTCACTGTCAACAAACTACAATAGATTGATCATGCTACCAAGTTCATGTGAAGGAAGGCTAGGATGATAGAAATCTATATGTTTATTTATATACATTTATTATAACATTTAAATAACTATATTTATTAAAATTTCATAAGGCTGGCACCCCTATTCTCAACCCTGAGCTATAGTTGAGTCTTAAAGCCTCCTCTTGTTGCTCCATCTGTGTGATTCTGTATCTAAATCCCCCACTACATCCTCCAAATAAGAAAGATTCATCCGTCCTGTTGGAGCAGTTCCTATCTTGATCTGGGCACAAAATAGAGACCTTTACACATAGTTATTATGAAAGTTTACTTCAAGGAAAACATTCTTGATACGCTCGGGCTAAGAAATTGCATGCCAATAGTTTTGTATTCCCTTCCTTTAGGACTTGCTACCAGAACTCCTGAGACAGCACCAGGCTTTTATAGGAATGAAATACCAGCTATGAAACAGAGGAATCAAGTACATCATTTGCCAGGTGAAGGTGAAAATCTCCTTGATGAACAAAAAAGTTATTCGTATCTCCACAATATTCCTAGACTTAACATTTGTCTTTAAAACTTCATTCTCATTTGTTTTGCCAAATACACAGGTTCTTCTTCGTGAATAAAGGGAAATTTCCAGGAAGCAATTATTAAAACAATAGATGCTGACTTCATCATATATTGATGGAAATTCTTAAATCTTTTGTTAAAAGTTTTTAAATGTTCCATAGAATTTTAATAGTATTTTTTCTACTCTAACCCTGAATAATTTCATCAAGCCTGTATAAAAACATGCAGGTGCTAACAGAGAATTCAGGGACAGCTCATGAGCCATAAAGTAAAACGGTTTTGTAAAAATTCTCTATAATTCTTCCTAATGCAGTAAAATATTTTCTATGATAGAAACAATCATGATGATCATGGCAAGTCCACCAAAGAATTGCCTCAAAAGGGGCAATGTTAATTCTCATAAACATTGGTGAATAGAAAGGAAGGTCATATAAACTAAATCTAATCCAGATTCATTGATTATTTTATGCTACTCCTAGCTACCAAAACAGAAGTAAACATAGGTCATACAAGCCTCCTTAAATTTGGTATTTATTGCAAAATGATTATGCCCAGACTTGCAACTTATCTGAAACATGAGTTATCAGTGTTTTGACTCCAAATAACGTAGTAGTTGAAGAAGACAAAAAAAAATTTTACCCCAAATTTTCTAGACAGCAGTTTCTTTTTTGTACATGTAATACAAAACCCCTGGGATACACCGTTTTCAGATGATTAAATCTAAAGACCCAGAATAGAATCACTTACATATTACGTTGTGGTGCTGGAACTCCAATGATTACATTTAATTGTTAATCCTATGCTTTCCCCCTTCTTTTCCCTAGTTAATTAACAAAAAAATAAATAAATAAATAAGAATAACACAGAATAACTACAACCAAAATTATATATCTGAGCACAGAGTAATAGCTGATTATAAAGAGAGTGTTTTAACAAAGCAAAATTCAAAGGAACTTAAATATACTTGGTATGTAACAGAAAAAATACAGTTTACCATTTAAATTCCAGAAAAACTGGTTTTGAAAATAATTTTTAGATTTTATTGTTCATAATATCAACATTATCACCACATTTTTCATTTATGTATTTTCTAAAAATTCTAATCAATTTTTAGTTAGAATTTGGAAGTTAGTACTTCCAAACTAACAAGGTCTTTTTCATGTGTATTACCTCAATTAATCCTCACAATAACCCTGTGAGGTTAGTATTGTTCTCATTTTATGTGGATAGAGAAATTATGAGTAAGGAAAATATTCTGTAACTTGCCCAGGATTACCCTGTGAGTAAATGGTTGCACCTAACACAACCCAGATCTTTAGCCTTCAAGGTTCTCTGACCCCAAGTTCTGTGACCTTTACACCAAATTATTTGGCCTCCTATTACATGCTTAAAAGTGGGAAAAAGGTATTTAAGAAACCAGCTCTCGCTGAAAGTTTACAATTCAAGGTAGGCAATGTTGATCTGAACAGAAATAAAGTTTCACACATTTAACAAGCATATGACATTATTCATAGGTCATTGATTTATTAACATTGTATAGATAGAAGTATAATGATGTTTAATGGGTAGATTCATGAAATTAAGCATTTTAATGCTCAGAAAAATTCTAACTTCCTGGCTATTTCTTAGCAGTGTCTAAAATATGGGAAAATAGCAATGGAATTAGAGGCATATAGGCCTTTCATGACTTCACCATGGCATGGTGACCCCTAAAATGTTTCTGTTTCCTTTCTAACTTTACCCATATGCATACTAAGTGGTTTTGTGCTATCTTAGTTTCTGACTTAGGAAAGATAAAGATAAGTGAAATTCATTACCAAATTCTAACCAATCAGTTAAATAGATAAATAAATTTTACAAATATTTTAATCTTAAACAATTTCTATTTTAACTTAATGTTAGATTTGTTTATTTTACTAGCAGTTATTTAGGTTCTACTAGTGGTATCTTCAATATGTGCTAGAACGTGACAGGATAGATTTATATTTATCTGACTCTAAATTATGCCCTTTCCACTAATATTTCAGATAGGTTATCCTGGCTGAATAGGAAAATAAGCATTATATAACATAAGATACCGAAAGCCTGGAGACCAGTTGGAGATGTTTGCAAACTTCCAAATAAAAAATCATAAAGGGCTAAATATAAGGGAGAGAGAAGTCAAGATAGATTGCTAACTTAGGCAGTTAAATGACTAGTTGTACCATTTTCCAAAATAGCAAATGAAAGAGGGAGAGTAAAGAGGAAAATGAAATTTGGACAATTTTGACAGTTGGAATATCAGTGGATCACCTGATTGGCTTAAGTATCTGGAGCTCAGGAGAGAAAACTGAGTTCAAGAAGTTATAACAAAACTTATGATGATTAAAACCAAGGAATATGAACCTGCCTTCTAAAAGCTATTTATGACTACTAAGAAAATATATTAAAAATCTAGATTAGTATACATTTTTTAAATGTTTAAAACAGGAAATCTTGTAAGATATATATCACCACAATTTTAAAAATCCAAAGATTATTAAAAGCCAACTCAATATGAGGTAACACAGGTAGTAATTGGCAGAGATGAGATTCAAACCCAGGCAGTTTGGTTCTAGAGTCAGATCTCTTAATCACCGTACTACATTTTCAAAGTCACCCACTTTGTAATACAGTACATTGGTGCAATTGACATATTCATGTCCTTTTCTCCCTTTCTCATACTCAACTTACTCTACTTTCTTTTTCCATCATTCTTTCCCAACAATTCTTCTCTTTCTATGCCTCTTTAAAGAGTCTTACCTATTTTTTAAACGTTTTTTAGTGTTAAATATAATAAAAGAAAGAAAAAGCAATGATTTTCAAAGTAAACTTCAACAAGTAGTTACATAACAGATTTCAGAGTTGTTATGGATTACCTTCCTACTATTTCAGATTTTTCCTTCTTTCTACTCTAAAACACTGGAGGCTAGGAGAAATGTTTTTTTCCTTGTGAAAAATAACACATATACAAAAAAAACAATGAATTTCAAAGCACATTACAACAATTAGTTGTAGAACAAATGTGAAAGTTTGCGTATGGGTTACGATTCCACAACTTTAGGTTTTTACTTCTAGCTGCTCTAGATACTGGAGACTAAAAGAAATATCAGTATAATGGTTCAGCATCATACTCATTTGTCAAGCCCTATCTTCTCTGCATAACTCCCCCATCACCTTTGATCTTTCTCCCACTTTTCAGGGGTATTTGGGCTATGGCCATTCTAACTTTTTCATGTTGGAAGGGCTGTTGATAATATGGAATAGGGGGATGGAACTAGTTGATATTCTGGAAAAGCTAGGCCCTCTGCATTTAAGGACTTATCTGGAAGTTGTAGGTTTCTGCAAAGTTGCCCTAGTGCATGGAATCTTTCTTGAATCTTGTATAACCCCCAGGTGTTCTTTAAGATTGGCTGGAATGGTTTTGGTTGGGGGTTGGGAAGTTATGGTAGGTAGCAATGTCTACTGAAGCCTGCATTTAAGAGGGACCTCCTGAGTAGCCTCTCAGCTTTTTTGAATTCTTACATCTATTTTTTAAATGTTTTTCACTATACATGTGTTGAGTGTGAAAAATTTGTTTAAATTTAAAATAACACTTGATTTTCAACTACAAACTTAGCTAAGGTTTCTAATTCACTCTAGAACTAAATCTTGAACTTTCCTAGACAAGCGTATAGCATATAATTTCTAGAACTAGAACCACTCTATTCTCTCCCAAAACTTCTCATGAGAACAAAGGCAGAAGTTTAAGAAGGACCATTATTTAGGGCACAAGAAGAGAAGAATGAATGACGAAGACAGAGATAAACACTTGAGGCAGGTAGTACAACAGAAAAAAGATATGCCAGGTTTAAATAATCATTTGTCACCTGCGAATAAAAATATAGCAGAGAAACATAATGTAGGAACAATGTCTAGAATTTGATAATATATCACTAGAGAGCATATGAACAATGTTATTTGACAAATAAAAATTAAGCTCCAAATTGTTGAAAAGATTTTTTTTCAAAGTTATAGAACTAGGTAACACCAACAATCCAAAAATTTGTGTCATGTTTTTTTCATTTTCAGTCAAGTACTCTATCTGCCGTATCATCCCACATCTTTATTTTAAAATGTTTCCTCATTATGAAGAAAATCACTCATAGAAAACATAAATTAATTGGTAGTATTAAATTGTCTTAATAAAATATCAATTGACATAAAAGATTTCTATCATAGCTTCCCCTAATATATTTATTTCTATTACATCATGCATTCAGATAAATATTTTATATGTCCAACATAAAATTGTTATTAACAAATAAGTAATGAAGGGTGCTTTTCAATAAATTGTAGGAGTTTTCAGTTTTCTTGGTTTCTACAAATGTTTTCTAGATAACTTGATGTATTGTAATGCAATTTAATTTATTTTCAAATAATTTGTATTTTCAAGATTTTCTTATCTACTTAATTCAAAATCATAATTTTTGACATTGATATCATTTCATCTACCACAGGCATAGTAAAGTTTCCTTGGCTACATCATATATACCTTTAATAGAGTTTTTTCCTATTTCAAAAGAACATTGACAGGGCTGATCAGTTCTTACTCTTTTCATTATTATTTCTGATATGAGCTTAGACATTTGTTGAAATATCTTTTTACATATTAGATTTGTCTTAAATTGAATTTGCTCTTTTCTAATTAAATAAGAAATGAGTTCTCACTCTACATGTGAAAGAAACTATGCAAAGATGCACTTAATTAGCTTCTGTAATAACAATTACTTATAATAATTATACTGTAAAAGTATGTTCCCCCACACTCCTATTTACTTTTTCTATAATTAACAACTGCCCTTTTCCTTTTTCTGTTGTTTCAGTTAAAGGATCAAGAAAGTTAAGTCTGCCAACAGATCTTAAGGCTGATCTTGGTACGGTAGGCAAAAGCCAACAATTTTAAGTTTTCTTACATTCATTTGGCTGAACATTTTTAACCAACCAACCCATGAATAACACAAGTTTCCTATATGGCAGTGTTTGATGGCTTTCCAAAATGGCTTTCTTAAAAATCACCATACAGTTCTGTTGGCAGCATTCAACATTTTGTTTGTTAACAATCATTTTATAAAGTTATGATTTATAAATCATTAACACCAAGGTATGTAATGAGTTGTTTGTTTTTTTTTTAACCATGAAAGTATTTTAAACATTGAATAGTCACACATATGAACCCTTTGTGACTATTATCATGTAAAAGAATAACGTTTTCTCTGGAGTCATTTTTCTTATTTTGCATATTAGTATCATTTAAAATTAATGCTATTTTACCAAAAAAAGTTTCATATGTAAGGGAGTGGGGCTTTGGCTCTTTTTTTATTTTAAGGAAGTTACCAAAAATTTAATTCATTTTTAGTTTATTTTTTGTGGTGGCCACAGGCTTGTTTATAATTCCAACTCTGTGAAATAAAGTAAGAAATTACTAAATTGGTCTGCATAAATTTTTCTTTGAGAGCATTTTTCTGCTTGTTCTGCTATGTTTCATTTTGGATATTTAATTAAATTATTTTTATTTTTAATTCTTTTACTCTTTAAAGCATTTAGCTTTTAAGCATTTTTTAAAGCATTTACTTCTTTAAAAGAATTTAGCATTAAATTCTTCCAAAGTCATGGTTAAAATAACAAAAATACAATATTTAGTCTCTATACTATTCTTTAGAGAATATATGTTCACGATATTTATTCACATGAAATGTTTCATGTAGATTATTTTATTCTGTTTTCTTAACAACATTTAAAGATTGTTGTTACCATTCCCAATCATATTCCCCCCTTCAGAACAAAAACTGAGGCTATGTTGTTAATAAATAGTAGAGTTAACATTTGAGATCTAGGTCTTAGAACATGGTATCCAAAGTTTATGGAGCATATTTACATATCTCATCTCATTGCATCTGAATTAAATAACTGTTAAAACAAATATAGTTTCTAACATTTAAAATACAATTAGATCTGATCTTATACAAATTTGATTCAATGAGATAATCATAGTAGGGTTTTTTAATGCAAAGCATTAACATATTAATATTAAATGAATTGTTATGAATTTAGCTGTATTTTACCAGTATATTGATATCAAAGGAAGAATCAACATTAAAGTTCCATTTATTAACTTCTATGTGTGTCACACACTATGCTAAATAGTCTGTATATATTATCTGAAATAAGTGGTTTTATTCCCATGTTACAAATGAAGAAGTTAAGGCTATGAAATAATTCAAATTTACCTAGTCATACAACCTGTAGCAAAAATGGAATTGAAATCAAGTCCATTTGATTGCAAACCTTATAATTTTATGACTACCTGTCATTTGTGTAGCATGTAATATGACAGATGTCAAATGAAAACTATTTTAAGAACACTTTTCTCTAGAAAAGGTAGACATTCATAATAATTATTTACATAATTCCCACATATCATAATTTCTTTCCTAGAATGTTAAAAAGCAAAACAGAAAAGAAGGAAAGATCCCCAGTCTACCACTATGTTTACTGCAAGTAGTAAACAGAGCTGTTAGTTATAATTCTAATCTGGATGTCAAGTAGGTATGGTTGATACTAATAGACATATCTTTTATATCAATATACATTCATCTCTCAAAGTTTCCAACTCTCTTCCTCTCAGTTTCTCCATTCTCACTTTTTCATTTTGTACTTTAAGAAAAGACAAATATTGAAAATATAGATGCATAGAAAAGAAAAAAGAGGTAAGTGCTCTCACTTCACTGAAAGATTATTTTCACTTTAAAAGGATTCAAAATAAGATGCCATTAAATATCTCTTTTAAAGTATGTTGTTAATGTAATAAAACAAGTATTTATAACTTGTTTCCACAAATTTTCAGAAAAGCAAATAATAACTCTGGGAGAGTATAAAAAATGGCTATGCATATAAAGATTCTTCCAGCATAAAGACTTGGTTTAAATATACCCTGGGTTGCTTATACCATGCTTTTGGAAGATTATTTTTTACTTGTCTTAATTCATTATGAAAGAAACTTAAGAGGCTATTGCAGTAGGCCAAATCAGGGCCTGAACTAGGATAGTAACAGTGAACATGGAAAGGAGGAAAAGGGGATGTTACAACAGAAAACTTTACAACTAATGAGATTGTATCAACTGATTGGGAACAGCAGGGCAGCAGGACTGGTAAAGCACAGGAAATGGAGGATTCAAGATGGCTAGAGTGTTAAGAATAGCTCTAGGGAAAATGCCTGGTTTAAGAAGGGAAAAAAATGAACCCAAGTTGATAGAGGAGCATGCATGTTGAACATTGAATGAGCAATTAGAAACTGTAAGGCTGGAGTGCAGGGGAATCTCAAGGCCAAAGTAGTAGGTTAAGATTCATCTGAAAGTATTACTGACCTATGTACGTTAGCTGTTTACTGAAGACAAGGGAAAAATACCAGCATATTTGACAGCATTGGATACTAATATAACTGATTTGTTATAACAATACTTAACTGGATAGAAAAATAACAGTGAAAAACCTCATAAATTTGGTACTTAAGTGTTTCATATTTTATGCAGTAATTGCCAGATTCATAGCTTTATAGCTACAGTTTTTGCATATTAGTGAAACACTATCTTGTTTTCTATTTTTAACAAAAAATATACTTTTTAATTCTATATAAATAGGATTTTGAATTAAAAATCTAAAAGTAATTTAATTTTATAGAATTCAAGCCTTGAGTGTACATAATCTAGGGGCTGGCATATAACTTTATGAATATATTAAAGCATGTGCATAATACAATGCTATAAAAATCTAAAGAAGGAACTCCAGTGAACAATAAGATGCATTGAGAGGCCAAAGTAAAAGGTAGCATTTATTTAATTCAGCAGAACTAAAGTTAACATTGTTAACTATGTTATAAAATAAATGATAAGCTTAAAATCCATGAAAACATAGAAATAATAGTGAAAATTTAAAATTCATAAATGGACAGAGAGGATATAAAAATAGCCAACAAAAGAGTTAATAATTCTATAACCGAATTTGGTGGCAAAATGGTAGTGAATTGAGAGGAAGGGGAAATAGAAAAAATTATACTAGTTCACCTTTCATATGGGAAAATTAATTGACACTATTTATAGAAGATAATTCAAGAAGTAAAGAATTAAGAATATTCTTTAAGGTAGCCACTTGAAGATGTAAAAAGACCATAAAATTTTTAAAATATCTGAAGGATATTTTACATATACATAAGAAAATACAGACTATATTGTGAAAGTGGACATGAAAGCATTGTAAAATGAAGATATAACCTACTGTAAAAATGATGGAATTACCAGAACCTGTTCATGTTGACTGACTAGAGTCTACTAATTCTACTTTCTTGAGTCTACCTGGACTGCCTTGACCCCAGCTTTCTACCTTTTGAAAACACTGGGGATAATATCTCTGCATTGATTTTTACTACAGTTAATTATTTGTCATGCTTGGAACAAGAATTGTACCCAAATTGTCTTTAGCCCCAATAAACATAACGTCTATATCTGTAAGAAAAATAGCAGCCAGTGGGTGAAAGCTTATGAATTCCAGGAGCACACTAAGCACATCACAGGTATTCACAGGGTTCCCAAGAATGACCATAATGTCATTTGTGGGGCAGAACACAGTATCTATGTCTGGAGTCAGAAAGTTGGTGTCTGGAAATCAACTGTAGTGATCCTGAGAATTAATCATGCAGCCACTTTTGTGAAGTGGTTCTCCCTAGAGAACATATATGTTGTGGGTAATGGAACATGATTCATTTTTGTTTGTTACATTGAGAAAATGACTTGTCTGTAAGCAAAAACATTAAAAAAAACAATTTGTTCCATGGTCCTCAATTTGGATTGGCATCCCAACAGTGGTTTGCTGGCAGCAATATCATGCAACTTCATAAGCAGAGCATTTTTGCCTACCTTAGAGGAATGGATGAAAAGCCAGATAGCTTGCCATGGAGCAGTAGGATGTTTTTTGTACAGCTGATGTCAATGCCTGGATTCTCCAGGGTCTGCTTTTCTACCAGTGGGAGCCATCAGACCTTGGTCAGCCACAATAGTACCGTGTCCTTTGCTAATGCTTCAGAAATTGTGCAAGTTTCAACTCTGAAAGCAGAGTCCCTGGAACTTCTGAATATATCATTCATCTTGGAGAACAACATTGTAGTTGTAGGCTATGACTGCTTCCTAGTGCTCTTTAGCTGTGATAACCATGGCCGCCTGACCTTAGTCTCCAAACTAGGCATTCTAAAACAGAGCATCTAGTGCAGCATGTCAGCTGTAGACTACTTTTGCAAGATGGACAAGAGGGCCAGAATCAAGAACTAGAATACACCCTTCAAGATGATACATCAGAATAGAATCACTCAAAGTATCTATTTATGAGGTAAACAGGCAAGATTGTCACAAATTTTCTACTACTTGCATCAGTGGAGCTATGATAATTTGGGATTTCAGGAGTTTTCTATCCATAGCCTTCTAATAATGTGAAGATGAGTGAACCTTCATGATTAGCATGACCAACTGCATGATGCTGAGGAAAGCCATTGCAATGAAACACTAAAAATACATCTTGCAAATATCGTTGGTGCATTTTTGTTTGAATATAATCGGTGAAAAAGTTGGATTTTAAAAGCAGCAGTGATTTTTTTTCTGTTTCAGTTTATTCTTGACCAAAGTTTCTCTTCAAGTAGTTTATAATGAAAAATTGTCACACTAACTTAAAGGGAGTAGAAAATTAAATAAAAGTATTGAATTTGTTTTTTAAATGATAGAACTAAAATGAAGTATCTCTTTCAGGTCAATAAAAGTAGCTAAAATCACTATTTGTAAGAGAAAAACTTTCAGCATATATCACAAACAAACCTGACAGAAGAAATAACTAAAACAAAATTATTCAAAAGTTAGTCGTAGGACATATTAGGCAATAAGTAGCAAAAAGAAAACAGGAGTTATGTTATTAGTGTCAAAGTTGAATTTAAGGCAAAATACATTAAATGATAAAAGTGCTCTTCTTAATGATGAACTGTACGGTTCACAAGAAACTCTTACAAATTTTAATGCACCGAATAATGGAGGATTATTAACAACTGTAAATGAAAAACTATAAGCAACACAAGAAGAAAAAACATAAATTCAATAATAGGGAGAGATTTTAATATATTTTAATGACCACACAAGAAGACAAAAATAAGAAAGACTATGGAGGAACAAAGGAAGGAAGCATAGCATAGAAGAGTTATTTATACCTTGAAAGGATGTTATTTTTATCTTGAAAATATATTATTTTTAAATGCCCATACAAAATTTATAAAAATTAAACCTGCTAAAATCCATGAAAGAAACTTCAGTTCTGAAAAAGTAAAATATTACAAACCACATTTTCTAGTTGCTATGTAATTACATAAGAAATTAGTAGAAAACAGAAAACATAAACAACCCCCAAACTTGGAAGATTTTACACTCCCAACTCCTGGATGTGGTTTCTGGCTTACTAGATGAGTAACTAGATATTTTTTTATATCCCCAAGATTATCCTGGCCTGTTATTCTGGACTCTGCAGGCCTATGAGCTAGTGGGAGGCAACTGCAGAACTATTTAGCAGTAAGAGAGAATATATCAGGGGAGATAGAAGAAAAAAAGTTTCGAACTACATGAAGAAATGTAATGATAAGAAAGACAACAAAGATCTAAGAATTAGAACATCAGTTCATTCCAAATAAAATTAATTATATGAAAATCATGACAAAGATTTAAAAATTAAGACGTAAATAGGTTATTCAAGAAAAATGATGAAATATCTATTTTTTAAGGTATCAAAAAATTATATAGCAAAAACAAACACAGATGAGACTATTAAAATCTTGGAAATTATTTTCAAAGCTTAATAAACAAGATAGCCCCAAGAATGGACATAGTTGAATACAGTAATTGGAATATTGAATCTACACAGATAACAGCACAGAGAAGCAAAGATATATGAAAAAAGCTAAGTATTAAAACATTGCTAAGCTCTAAAAAATTTAATAGACATTCTAGAGGACAAGAATGGAGAAAATAATACAGAAGTATTATTTGAAGAAATAATAGCTGAAATTTTTCCAGAATTGAAGAAAAAATTATTGGCACTGTAAATAAAGATTAACTCATACTTTAGAACAAAGCACTAACGGTGCTTGGTTGTTTCTGACTTCCAGGAATGGCAATTTCATATGGCCTAACCAAACATTTAAAACAGAGTCATCAAGAAAAAAAAGTGCATTCCAGCCACGATGGAGTAACAGGGACCAACTTTCACCTCTCACCTTAACCAACTCAAAAGCTAACAAACTATATAAATGACAGTAGTTTTTCAGATATTAGATAACAGGCAGTGCAGGACAGTGATCCTTGAAAGAAGGAAAATAAAGGAGGTGAACTCTAAGATGGCCCTGCTTTGCCTCATCAAATTTTCCAAGCTATATAGCATAGAGAGGGGAAACCCAAAAGAGCCCAGCAGCCTCCCTGACTTGGAAGAGACACAGTTGAGAATTCAGGGAGGCCAGGCTGATGGGAATGGAATGAGTAGAATACAGAAGAGGAGAGAGCTGCACAGAGAAAGAGCTATAAAAATCTGCAGAGCCGTCCCCTAGAGTCTTTAGGTAAGTATCAATCAGTTCAGACATGTGAAGATACTATCTGAAATCAGGGAAATAGTCACTGGACAGGAGCAGGCAGAACAATTTCCACAGTTCACAAGACTTATAAATAGGTCATATTCCCTCCCATCACCCAGAGTGGAGCATCCTCCTAAAATACAGGGCATTTAATTAAGTCTTTGAAGAGTGTTACTTTAGTAGAGGAACCAAATAATTTAGATTAAAGGCTGCTTTTGGTCCTGACTAACAAAACTCAAAAGCAAGGTTCAAAAGGATCAAACTGTTTCCACACCAATATGGCCATTTGATTTTTAGCAAAGGTACTAAATCAGTTCAGTGGAGAAGCAATGATGTTGAAACAACTGGTCATCCATATGGGAAAAAATAAAGCTTGATCTAAATATCACACTTTTTTTTTTTACATGGGTAGGCACCGGGAATAAATCTCACACTTTTATATAAACAGTAGCTAAAAATTTATCATAACTCTAAATGTGAATGTAAATCTAAATATAAAACTTTAAAAATTTTAGAAGAAAGCATGAGAAAATATTTCATCCTTGGAATAGATAAAATTTTAGACATAACACTGAAAAAGCACAATTTTAATACAAAGTATTGATGAATTGAACTTTATAAAAATAAAAAGACTTTAGCTCTGTGAAAATACTGTTAAAAGAATGAAAAGCTACGGCATGGGGAAAAAATATATGCTAGTAAAGGGAAAATACAAAAATGAGCCTGGAACATCTTCTAGTACTGGAAAACAAGGAACTGCTCAAAAAACAAAGGAATCAGGGCATGTCAAAGGGAACCAGTTCAAAAGATCTCCCAATGGCCAAGTCTGAAACAATTTGAGCAATAAAATAAATAGGTTTTTGATACATCCAAACATAAAATTATTTTACATAGTCCCATGCTGATATAATAAATGAAAAAGAATGGATAAATATTCCTTACAGTGGAATCTCAAATATACTTCCCCTCCAGGAGGTAGAGCTTAATCTCCCTCTTCTCTTGAGGGCCAGACTTGGTGACTTGCTTCTAAATAATATGGTATGGAAAGGGGAAATATGGTAATTTTACAGTGGAGAACCTGGCAAACACTACCTATATAAAACGATAAAGATCAAATTCACCAGTAATGTCATATTGATAAAATATACCGCTTGGCATGGAGTGCTGAGGAGGGCACTTCACCTCTGTGAAGTTCCTCAAGAAAACACTTAGCCCATGTCTAATCATGAGACAATATTACAGACAAACCCAACTTAAGAGATCTTTTATAAAATAGCTCACCATTACTACACAAAGAAACTAGTAGAAAAGATTTTAAAACTGCCATGGACCAGAGGAGACTAATAAGATATGATTACTAACTATTTTCTGGTGACATTAGTATAAAAATTCATGAAATCCAAAAGTTTTGAGTTTAGGTAATAGTAATACACCAATGTTGGTTTTTAGTTTTGAAAAATATGTCATTATAATATAATCTGCTAGCATTAGGGGAGCCTAGGAAAGGGAGATAAGGGAAATTTCTTATTGTCCTTGCAACTTTTCTGTAAATCTAGAATTATTCCAAAATAAAACATTTATTTAAGAAATGAGCAAAAGACTTGAACAGACTATTCATCAAAGAGGATACACAGATAGCAAGCAAGTACAAGAGAAGATGTTCAACATCATTAACATTAGAAGAATACAGATTAAAACCACACAGGAATACCACTAATTACCTGTTTGTATAGTTAAAATAAATATTTTGGTCATGACATGGTGAGGGGGAAATGAATCAACTAAACACTCATTTTTTTCACAGTCACTCCTCTGGAACAAATTGGCATGCTCTTATAAAGTTAAACATACACATATCACATTACCAGCAATCCCACCAAGGGTATTATCCTGGAAAAAAAATTGATCTTCATGCACAAACCTGTACACAGATGTTCAAAACAACTTTAGTCGTAATAGTCAAAAGCTAAAGACAGCCCAAATTTCCTTCAGTGAGTGAATAATTAAGCAAACTGTGGGCCATCATACCAAAGAATACTACTCAACAATAAAAGAATAAATTATTGATAAATGTAGCAACTTTGATGGATCTCAAGAGAATTGTGCTAAATGTAAAGAACCCATTTCAAAATGTTACACATACTCTATGATTCCATTCATATATCAATCCTGAAATAAAAAAAGAATTTGAAAGAGATGAAGACCATTTAGTGATTGGCAAGGGTAGGGATGGAGGAGGGAAAGGGTAGTGTTATGGTCAGGTTCATGTGTCAACTTGGCCAGATGGAGGTACCCAGTTACCTGGTCAGGCAAGCGCTGGCCTGTCTGTTGCTATGAGGACATTTCATGGACTTAAATCATGGTCACGTTAGCTGTTGGGGAGTGTCTTCTGCAATGAGTGATGCTTAATCTAATCACCGGAAGGCTTTTAAGGAGGATTCAGAAGAGACAATCACTCTTCCTGCTTCAGCCAACTAGCCTCTCCTGGGAGTTTGTTGAGGACCTTTATTGGAGCTACCAGCTCACGGCCTGCCCTACAGATCTTGGACTCTTACATCCCCACAGTCTCCCAGCCATTCTCTCCTGAGAGTTCATTGAGGACCTTCATTGGAGCTGCCAGCTCACAGCCTGCCCTACAGATATTGGACTCTTATATTCCCATAGTTACATGAGGTACTTTTATAAATTTTATATTTACAGATATACCTGCTACTTTTGTTTCTCTAGAGAACCCTAGCTAATACAGGTAATGTGGTTACAGTCAGCACAGGAGAGCCTTGGAGTGATGAAAGAGTTCTGAATCTTGATTTTGGCATTGGTTACATGAATCTACACATATGATAAAATTTCATATAGCTATATACATGTGCACATGCACACATACAAACAAATGTATATACAATTGATAATTTCTGAGTAAGCTCTGTAATTGTACCAATGTCAGCTTAAGGGTTTTTATATTGAACTATAGGTATACAAGATACTACCAGTGGAGAAAATGGGTGAAGAGTACACAGGATCTTGCTGAAAACATTTTTGCAACTTGTTGTGGATGTATAAGTATTTCAAAATAAAAATGAAAAAAAAAATACTGTTTCTGAGGAATGTTATTATGCCCTGGAACAAAGAGCAAGAACAATATTGAAAGAAATAGAAAATTGACACTTAATAACATAAAATTCACAATGCCTGATATTGAAGCAAAAATGTAATGAAAATCAGGAAATGTATGGCTTGTACCCATAATGAAGATAAAAATCAATGGAAAGTGTCCCAGAAATGGAATATAAGATAAAATTAAAATATGAAAGGATGTTTAAACAGTGTTAAATATACTTCATACACCAGTAGGTAGAAGAAAACATGAGCATATTAAGAAGAGACAAGGAAGATATTTTAAAAGACCCAAAACAAACTTCTAGAGTTGAAAATATAACTTCTGAGATGAGAAATACACTGATGCGATTAACCGCAGAATTGAGGCTACAGAAGAAAGATAACTGAGCTCAAAGATGCACTATCCAAAATGAAACAAAGGTAGAAAATGACAAAAAAGCAAAGAGAAATAGTGACCTGTGGGCCAACTTCAAGATAATACACAAGCAATAGGAGTCCCAGGAGAAGAGGAGAGAAAGGATGGGGGAAATGTGTTTGAATAAGTAATTGCCAGATTTTTTTCTAATATGACGATCACTTAAAAATCCACAGCTCCAAGAAGCCCAATGAACTCAATGAGCTCCAAGCACAAGAAAACATGAAGAAAATTATACAAAGCATATCATAATCAAATTGGTTGAAAGCGGTGATTAAAATGAAAACCTTAAAAATCCACCAAAGGAAAAAGATATATTACATAGGGGAACAAATATAGAATATCAGAATACTTATCCTCAGAAATAATGTAAGTTAGAAGGCAGTGGAAGAACCTTTTAAATTATTGAAAGAAAAAAGTATAAACCTAGACTACTATACCAGTAAAAATATTCAAAATTGAAGGTGAAATAAATACTTTTTCAGACATACAAAATCTGAAAGAATCCTGCACCAGCAGACCAACACTGCAAGAAATGTTACTGGAAATACTTCAGGTAGAAGGAAAATAGTACCGAGAGAAATCGATCTGCGGAGAGGAATAAAGAGCACTGGTAAATATGAGGGTAAGTATAAGATAATTCTTTACTTAGCTTTTAAATCTCTTTACAAGATAACTGATGACTGAAACATCCAAAATGTCCATTGATGAATGAATGAGGGATTAAATAAATTGTGGTATATCCATATAGTAGAATACTCTTCAATAATAAAAAGAAACGAACTATGGATATAAACAATAACACAAAGCAATCTTAAAATAATTATCCTGAATAAAAGAAGCCAGACAAAATTGACTACACACTCTATGATTCCCCCTATAAATTTCTGTAAAATGCAGATAAATCTATAATAAAGCAAATTAGTGGTTGCCTGATGATAGGGGGCCAGTGGGGAGATGCATAATAGAAAAATTACAATGAGAGATAAGGGCACTATTGAAGATGATGGCTAAATATGCATTATATTACTTTTGGTGGTAGAAAACATATTAATGGTTGTCAACTTTAAATATGTGTATTTTATTATATATCAATTATCTCAACATATGCTGAGGAAAAGTAATTGTCATATAAGGATTTTGCACTCAGCTAAACAGTCATTTAAGAATGAGGGGAACATTGACTTTCAGACATCCAAACACTAGGAGTTTAATATCTGTAGGTATTTATCTTACACTTTAAATACTAGACAATGTGATTAGATGAGAAAGACATATTATGTATATTCATGTGAAAGTAATTGATGAAACTTATGATTTATAGATGACAAATTGTATCTGACATCTCAGAAGAATCAACTGAAAAAACTAATAGAGAGAGAAAATGAAAATTCAGTGATGTGGCTCGTTACCAATACCTCAGAAGTAAAGGCTTCATTATTTAAAAGTATCAAATTCTTGATTTACAATACTAACAAACCAATTGCAGGAATAAACTTAAATGTATCAGATCTATGTGAACAATCATTTAAATCTCTACTAAAAGGAGTCAAATATACAAGGCTTAGTTTGCTTTCTTGTTTTTATGTAGGAAGATTAAAATGTATGTTCATTTGACATTTTTAAAATATTGTTTATGCATGCCAATTCCATCAACCTACAATTTCTCTAACAAAAAAAATAATAAAAATTTAAGTAATCCCTTTGAAAATAGAAAGGATTTTCAGAAGAGTAAATAAGCTGATTTTAAAATTCATATGAAAAATTAAGCATAAGAATAGCTAGGAAAATTCAGACAACCAGGATTCATAAAGGAGGTCTACCTTTATAATAAAAAACTAAAGTATAAACCATTGTGAAACTACTAATGATAATCATACCATTTTTTGATACTGATGCATGAAGAGTCTAGTGAGTAGAACAAAATAGAAAATCTAGAAAGAGATCCATGCTCATCCAAGAATTTTGGAATTGATAAAAAGTAATCTTTAAAGTTAGTGGGAAAGGAGTAGGTTCATTCAATAACTATTATCAGGAAACAAACTAGTCATCTGGAAAAATCAGCTTCTTAAACCAAAATAAATTCTAGATGTTAAAATGTAAATGTATGCAAAGAAACCATAAAAGTGCTAGCAGATAACATAAGAGAATATATTTGTAAAAATATTCATGGAGTGAAAAAGAATTTTCTAAAGATTTTACAAAATTCAATTCAAATGTATAAACAAAACAAACAAAAATGAATAGTTGATAAATTTTATTATATGAAAATAACTAGCACGGGAAAAAATAAAAACACCAAGATATCCCTCAATAAATTTGATATACAAGACTAATTTCCATAATAAGGAAAAGAGCTAATTCATTAGAAACAAGAAAATGAACAATACACTATGAAATTTGATAAAGTATAACTATTGGTAGTTCACAGAAAAAGTAATGTCTTTAAAATGTCCATAATTAAAGAAGTGAATATTTAAATAATATTCATAAAATGTTTAAATAAATGTTATTTAAATAGTGAGATAAATGTAATACAAATTTTTTTATGGATTTTTACTGAGCAGTAAATATCAAAGTTTTATAAAGCACAATATTGGTAAAGATGTGGGGAGATTGGCATCCTATACACTGTTAGTGGGAATGTAAATTGATATAATATCATTGGAAGCCATTTTAAATGAAAACTTAAAATCCATGTTCTTTTTCTCCAGCAGTTGTTTGAGAATTCATCCCACATATGTAGCCACACATGTGCAAAGGTATATTATTACTATAACAAAGTTTTTTTGAAAGACTGAGAATAGCCTAAATGTCCATTAATAAGGGAGTAAATTATTGTATATCCCTAAGATGGAATCTATGCATATATGAAAAACAATTATATAGATCCATACAAAATGGTCTCAAAAATGTAATGTAAATTGGAAAAAATATCAATCCACAAAATGTCATATAGTATGTTTCCACTTCTGTTGGGAAAAAAAAATGATTAGACCAGTTCTGGAAAGATACCCCCCCCAAAATGTTCATGTTGTTTCTCTAAATGAGGTGGTACTCAGAGGAATTTAATTTAATTTAATTTTTTAATTAAAAAGTCATCAAGGAGGTGCAAGGGTAATTCAATGGTAGAATTCTTGCCTGCCATGCAGGAGACCCAGCTTCGAGGTGCGATTCCTGGCCATGTACATCCCAAAAAACAAACAAGCAAAACAAAGGAAAAACCAAACAACAAAAATTCAATAAATGGTGCTGCAATAAGGGGGGATACTCACATGGAGAAGGAATAAAATGTGACCCCTGCCATAAATCATACAAAAAAAAAATGTTATCTAAAAAAGTGTATGAATAAAACTGTTTAAAAATTAACAGAGAGAGACAAGTGCTTAAGAAAATGCGGAGAAAGAGATATTCACTGTTGGTAGGGAAACTGAGAGGAGCAGCCCGTTGGAGGGCAGTGTGGTAGTTCCACAGGAGGCTAGGGGTGGGGTTTCCATATGATCCTGAAACCCTGTTGCTCAGTTTATACCTGGAGGAACTAAGTGTGGGGACACAAATGAACATTTACACACTTGTGTTTATGGCCACAGTGTTCCTGATTCACTGGAGGTGGCCTAAGGGTACAACAATGGAGGAATGGAAGGGGGAACTATGGTGTTGACATACAATGTACTACTGAGTGGCCACAAGAAGGAATGAAGTTGTGAGACATGCAACTAGGTGTATGAACATAAGGACTGTATGTTAAATGAAATGTCAGGATCAAAAAGACAATGTTATCATGCCTCAGTCATATGTACTAACTATAATATAAAAAGTCATTGAACAGAAGTTGAGAGCATAGGTTATCAGGTTGGGACCTATTGTAAAGGATTCTAGATTGTAAGCTCTTATAGCAGTCACATATATTCAGGAGGTGTAAATGTTATTTCTAAATTTTGAGATAACTGAGCTGTTTGTGTATAACCTGGTGTTTCCCAGAAACTTCAGATATTTATGTGACACCTGAGACTCAGAGTTAAAGGACTGAAGCTATGAAAGTCAGCAGTACCCCCACACAGGAACTATTTAAAAAGTTGAAAAAGGGATCAGACTTCAAGTAGAGATATGAAGGAAGCTGATCTGTATAGGACTAAGATATAGCAGAATACAGGCTAAAGGATGATATCATCCATATTTTAAAACTTCAACTTCTGTGTGAGACCAAAGGGAGAGATGCTTATTTGGTGCAAGATTTATATTTGGAGTAGCACATTACCTAATTTAACTTGTATGTTCAGTTTAGTTGAACACCCTGAGTATAGGTGTTCAACTACATAAGTACAGGTGTTCAAGTACACATGCCCAGGTTAGTGTGATACCCTGATATATCCCAGAGTAATTTGGGCAGTAAATAAAGATGTATTTGCAAATTCCCCTTGGGGGACTGAAGAGAAAGGTAGAAATATTCTTCTTCCCCATTTGGAGAATTTCTGACATCCTTGCAAGCAGTGGGGACAACCAAATCAATAGACCAAGCCCTCAATCTTGGGGTTTGCCCCTATGAAACTTATTCCTACAAAGAATAGGCTAAGCCTACTTAAACTTAGGCCTAAGAATCACCCCCAGGGAACCTCTTTTGTTGCTCAGATGTGGCCTCTCTCTAAGCAAACTCAGCAGGTGAACTCACTGCCCCTCCCCCCACACACAATGTGGGACATGACTCCTTGGGGTGTGAATCTCCTTAGTAACGTGGGACAGAAAACTCGGAATGAGCCAGGATCTGGCATCAAGGGATTGAGAAAACCTTCTTAACCAAAAAGGAGAAGAGGGAAATTAGAGAAAATAAAGTTTCAGTGCCTGAGAGATTTCAAGCAGAGTTGACAGGTTATCCTGGGGGTTATTCTTATGTATTATATAGATATCCCTTTTCAGCGTATGGTGTGTTGAAGTGGCTGGGGGGAAGTACCTGAAACTGTTGAACTGTGTTCCAATAGCCTTGATTCTTGAAGACAGTTGTATAAAGGTATAACTTTTACAATGTGAACATGTGATAGTGAAAACCTTGTGTCTGATGCTCCTTTTATCCAGGGTATGGACAGATGAGTAAAAAAAATATGGATAAAAATAAATAAATAATAGGGGGATAAGGGGTAAAGTAAATTGGGTAGATGGAAATACTAGTCATCAATGAGAGGGAGTTGTAAGGGATATAATATGTAAGACTATTTTCTTTTTCCTTTTTATTTATTTTTTTGGAGTGATATAAATGTTCTAAAAAAGGATCGTGGTGGTAAAAAGACAACTATGTGATATTGTGAGCCATTGATTGTACACTATGTATGGAATATATGTGTATATAAGTTTGTCAATAAAAATATTTTTAAAAACAAAATTACCTAAAAAATATAAAGTGAATTGGAGGTAGAAACTATAGTACCTAGAGAATATTGCTAGAGCATGGCATTGAGTAATATATCCAAGTATAAAATTTGGTCTTAACTCTCTTGACCAAATGTTTTAATATTAGGATATTTTCCTCCCTCAAAGGAATAGTTTCCAATCATGTAAAATAGGTTTTCATGTGTGATTTAGAAAGTATATACTGTACATATAGTTCATTGTGAAAGGAAGATTCAAAAATGATTGGAAAATTAGACTCAAAGGTAGGCCTACAGGAATGACCTCCAAAACAAGACCGCCAGCACACCTACCAGGGGAGCAGATACCTTTGCTACAATCAAAAACAGAAAATCAGAAGACTACTACTAATCTATTGTTAAATTTAAGAGCAAAGTGTTATAAGTAAGATGAGTAATCTAATAGAACTTCCTCTCGACACACAGAAAGCTTGGGACTAGCTTTCTGGAATACTGCTTTAAAGACAAAGCAATGTCTCCAAGACCTTTACTTGAGTTGGGCCTCCTTGAAATTAAAAACTTCTGCTCTGCCAAGCATACTATTAAGAAAATGAAAAGACAAGCCACAGACTGGGAAAAAATATTTTCAAAACACATTTGATAAAGTATTTGTATTTAAAATATAAAAAGAATGCATAACTCAGCAATTTAAGAAAAACAGCCAATCAAAAAAGGGGCAAAAGATCTGAAAGACACCTCATCAAAGAATATATACAGATGGCAAATAAGCATGTGAAAATATGCTCAACATCATATGTCATCAAGGGATTGCCAGTTAAAACAGCAATGAGATACCACTACACGTGTTAGAATGGCTGGATTCCAAAGCACTGCAACACCAAATACTGATGAGGATGCAGAGCAACAGGAACTCTCATTCATTGCTGATGGGAATGCCAAATGATACCACCACTTTGGAAAACAGTTCAGCAGTTTCTTACAGAGCTAAACATAATCTTACCTGCACAATCCAGCAATTACTCTTCCTGAGTATTTACCAAAGGAATTGAAAACTTACGTCCATATAAATATATATTTCTGTGTGTTTGTTGCATAATAATAAACGACTCCAAAACCTACTGTGTCTCCATAGAGCAAAGATAAGACATACTTGAGAATGCTTAAATGGCTGTGGGGTTGGAATCATTTGGTGGTTTCTTTATTCACTTGTCTGGGCTAGAATGACTTGAAAGCTGAGCTCAGTTGGAACTGTTAACTGTATTTAGGCTTACCTGCAGCATGATGGCCCCAGGGTAGTTGGACTTTTTACATAGTGACTCAGGGCAAATGATATTGAATATGGAGTAAAAACCTTTTTTCTGCCTCTAACAAGTATATAATGCACACAAGTATATATTGAACTTTATTTATAGTTGGCAAAAACTGGAAACAACCAAGATGTCCTTCATCAGGTGGCTGGATAAACGAACTAGTACATCCATAAGATAGAATATTATTCAGCAATAAAAAGAAATGAACTATCAAGTGAGTAAAAGACACGGAGGAACCATAAGCACATGGTGAAAGAAACCAGTGTAGAAAGGCTGGGCACAGGGTGTTTTTAGAGCAGGGTAACTTTTCTGTGTTATACTGTAATGGCAGATACGTGATGTTATACATTTGGTAAAACCTATGGAACTGAACAGCACGAAGAATAAACCCTAATATAGTCTATGGAATTCATAATGTATCATTATTGGTTGATAAATTATAGAAATGTACCACTAAAGTAAGATGTTATTAATGGGGGAAACTGGGTGCAGAAGGGATAGGGGTAATATACACCATTGGAGCTCTATATTTTCTGCTCAATTTTTCTGTAAACTTAAAACTGCTCTAAAAATAAGGTCTGTTTAAAAAATGAAACAAAACAAATTTACTGTAAGAAGCAATATGAAAGCAAGCAGAAATATGGCTTCTATTTCATTTCCACAATCATTTGCCCTTGAAGCCTTAAGCCACTATATAAAAAGTCCAAGTACCCTGAGGCCATCGTTCTGCAAGGAAGCCCAAGCACAGTTACAGAACTCGGCGTTCAAATTATTCTAGCCCAGACACCTGAATAAAGAAACCACCAAATGATTCCAACCCCTCAGCCATTCAAGTATTTCCAAGTATCTGTGGAGATAGAGTAGATTTTAGGGTGGTTTTTGATGCAACAAATACATAGAAACAGATATTTTCTATGTTCCCACAAGTGTTTCAGAAACATTTTTAAAGATTAAAATACTCCATTATATTTTATGTACCACAATTTACCTAAAACTTTGTATACCATTTTAAGGAATAACCGGTTTCTGATTTTTCTCTATAGTAACTAACTCTACAGTGAATACCTTTGTTGATAAAGATTTTTTGTTTTCCTTTTGTATTTAATATTATTTCTTTTTCATTAATTTCTAGAATGACTGTGTCTAAGCTATGACCAACTTTCTTTCTAAATGTTTTGTATTAATTCATATTTGTCTTGAAAGTTTAGCGGGGTTAAAAAAAAAAGTTTTAAGAAACCACATCTCTACCATATATTTTAAAAATCCAACTACAAAAATAGATTAAGTTGATCAGTCCTGTAGAAAACTGACAAATACGCCCCAAAACTCCAGACTGTCCATGTGAAGTAATGTCAGCCAAACCTCCTAAGTCAAACCTGAGAAGCTGGGAAAAGTTTGGCCACCAAAAACTTAGATGCAAGTGAAAAAAAAAGAAAACCAGCACATTGAATAATCTAATACTTGATAACTCCCTGTTATGAGCTGACATGAAATAATATTCACATTAAACCAAATGATGGTAACAGTTAGGCAGAGGTAGCTTTGTTTGAACAAGTTCACAGGATCCTTGGTAAGGAAACAAGATTTACTGTTCTCGGGCCACATGTGCTTGTACCAAACTGAGAAGATATGAGGTCATCCCACATTGCTCTGGACAAGCAGTGTGCCCTAGTGCAAGTTACCATGTTTGAGACAACTTTTCCTAAGTGACATGCTCAGAGGGGTTGTATTTTTGCAATTATTACCCCTAAAGTAAGTGTCATTTTTTTAATTCACACTAAGTCATCATGAGTGCCAGCCTTGGACCTGAGAATTCTTCCTATTTACAAGATTAGAGTCCATAGAGAAGGGAAGAGGTAGAACTCCTGATTTTAGCCTCTCTGCAACTAACTCATCATGGGATGTTTTTGCCTTTCCCTCTGGGATTTCTGAGATCTATGTTAATATGGAATGCCCCGAAAGGGTAGATAGCTCAGTGTGTGTTACATGAGACTTTCCTAAATCTTACTCACTGTCTTCCAAATTGCTTACCCTCTCCCAAATATTTTAGCTGACCTCATGGCTTATTAGTGTTTAAGTGAACAGACACTAAATGAGAGAGCCTGGAATAGAATCCTGCCTCCATGAAAATTACTTATGTGGTCTTAGAAAATTTTTAGAACGCCTTTTTCTGAGCTTCAGTGTCTTTAGCTACAAAATCAAGATAATGAAAGCATCTATCTTGAAGAGTTGTAGTAAATATTAAATGAGATAATCTGTACAAAATACCTGGTGATTTATTCAATAAATGTTAGCTCTCATTTAAAAAAAAATTATAAAGTGTGCTAATGGATTTGAATAGTGAAACCTAATTCTCATCCTTACATAGTTCAAGGAAATTTGGGAAATGTAAATTTTAGGTTTCTAAAAGGTTGTAATGGGGGGATACTAAGTGCTAGTTCCCCATATCCATCTTGGCTAATAATTATGATTCTTCTTCATGTGACTCCACTGTCCTTTGAGTGACCAAAGAAGCACATCTTAGAATGCATTCTGTATATTGTAGAACTATAATGAGATGATTTTTAAAATATAGTTTGTTAGCATTAAGAATAAGAAGACAGGGTGGGCAATGGTGGCTCAGTGGCAGAGTTCTCACATGCCATGCCAGAGACCCTGGTTTGTTTTCTAGTGCCTGCCCATGTTAAAAAAAAAAGAATAAAAAAGCATATTTTAGTGCAATTATTTCCAAGCTGTTATTGCAAACAAAGCTAAACTCATAAGCTCTACATAAACAGTACTATTGTCTTAGAGACGAGCAGTACCAATATGCTGGAACAAGAATGATAATAATAATTATCATTTGTTCAGTATTAACTATAAGCTAGGAATTGTTCTGACCACTTGATATATATTATCACAAAAATTCCGTGAGGTAGTTAATAATATCCCAATTTTATAGAAGAGGGAATTAAAGCAGAAAACTTTGAGTGATTTGTACTACTAGTAAGTTATAGAATTGGAATTTAAGCCTACACAGTTTGGCTCCAGATTTAATACTATTTATCTCAATCGCATAGTAAGATGTTTCTATTTTTAACTACAAGTATTTGAAGTACTTCCAAAATTTATATAAATTGGCATATATTTAAAATTATATGCAAAAGAAAATCCTATATTATAACATATTTCCTGATGCCATTAAATGATATAATGGGAATATAGAATAAAATGTAAACCATTTTAACTAGTCCAATTATAAAATGAATCTTATACTTAATAAATGCCTTGTGAAATTTTTGGCTAACTAGTGATATTATGACTAAATCTTAAACAAGGACTTGGCCATCTTCGTATAGTTTTTTTAAAAAAAAATTCTTGCTCTTCATCTATTGATCTACACACTTGGATTCCTTTATATTAAGACTTTATTATATTCATGCTGTCTTTTTTTATAGATCATGTCAATGGACACTGCACAAGTCCAACTTCTCAGAGCTGCAGTTCTGGAAAACGTCTTTCTAGTGCTGATGTTACAAAAATCAATCGCTGGGGTCCTGGGAGACCACCGTTTCGAAAGGCACAATCAGCTGCTTGCATGGAGATTTCTTTACCAGTTACAACAGAAGGTAGGTTAAACATATCAATGTTTGTGGGTACAGTTAAAGTTTGATTTATCATTGTTATGGGAGCTAGAGGAGACAAAGGATGGAGGTCACGTATAATAGAAAAATACAGTCAATTCTAGACAATAACTGAGGATCCTGGTCATACTAACTTCTGCAGTTTGCAATCTTCATCGTCATATGTTCTAAAAAGGAAGGATTATTTGCTTCTTATGGAATGAGGATGAGATGGGGAATAGTAAAGTACAAAAGTCAGAAGCCCAGAAGTTTTTAGAGAAGGAGGAGGAAATTTTGTAACTTTGCTGCTACTGTTTTGTTGATAAAGAACTTTGAGGAGAGAGGAAGAAATAATTTTAGGAGAATTTAATATGGTTGGCATAAAGTAACTCAACTGGCTACCCCTCAAAATTTTTATAGTAATGATCTGTATTGCTCTTCAACATTTTTTAAAATACAATTTATTTTTCAGTTTTTATTTTTTATTTAATATTAAGCCATACTATATTTGGTTCCAATGCAACCTTGTTTTTTGGAGTCTCATGCAGGTAATGATGTTACCTTTCTTAAAAGCGTCTCTGATTTTCAACCATGAATGTATATGGAAGATTCTGGAGACATATTAGCTAGCAATGTGTAAGGGTTATAGAAGAAGTAGTCTCTTAATCACTGGGGATTTTGAGTTTTAGACATGTATGCCTCTAATTTGTGCTGGACTCTGAGGAAATTACTTAACCCTAGGTGTCTGTGTCCAAACCTGTAAAATATATTCTGGAGTGATTATGAAACAGTGCAACCTTAATAATGTGATTTAACTGAGATGGTGAGTTTATGCTTATTGGAATATGTGCATGTATGTATGTTGTTGAGCAGGAGAACCTGAAACCATCCTGTTTCCTTTAGGTGGGCTGAAGCCTTCTCAGAAAGATTACTTCTGTCAACAGAATGGCATCATCTAACACTCCTTATAGGCACTTTTAAACTAGTTCAGGGAGATAGCATTTGCTCTTTGGCCGTGGTAATTGTCCAGTTTTTACAACTCCAATTACCCCAGATGTGGTAAAACCAAAAATTGTGAAAGTTAAGGAAATGTGTTAGCCACAGAATAGTGATCTTGTTATATCCCTTCAGATCAGCAGCTACAATGTTGTCAAAAAGTGCAAATTGCTAATAAATCACTAAGAATGCTTCCAACAATTGAGAAATAGGAGGAAATGTCTAAAACTCAAAATCCCCAGTGATTAAGAGACTACTTCTTCTATAACCCTTACACATTGCTAGCTAATATATGTCTACAGAATCTTCCATATACATTCATGGTTGAAAATCAGAGACACTTTTAAGAAAGGTAACATCATTACATGCATGAGACTCCAATAAACAAGGTTGCATTGGAACCAAATATAGTATGGCTTAATGATACCAGAAATTCTTGTAACCTTGATTATTTAAACCAAATCATTTTTCCAGACTAGAGAATTTCAATTAACTTGGTAGGCAGTGTAGAGGGACAAAATGGTGATGTGAAAATCAGAAAGCTCAAGTTCTAGTCCCAACTCTGCCTAAGTTTGTGATGTATGCTCCAACTTCAGTTTCTCCATCTTCAAAATAAACTGGTACACTGGATAAGCTTAACAAAAAATGAAATTTTACTTCCCCCTAATAATTTTTTTTCTTTTTTTTTATTAATTAAAAAAAATTAACTAACACAACATTTAGAAATCATTCCATTCTACATATGCAATCAGTAATTCTTAATATCATCACATAGATGTATGATCATCATTTCTTAGTACATATGCATCGATTTAGAAAAACAAATAGCAAGACAACAGAAAAAGAAATAAAATGATAATATAGAGAAAAAATAAAAATAAAAACAAAAAATACAAAAATATATAAGAAAAAAAATTAAAAAAATAAAAAAAATAAAAATAAAAAAACTATAGCTCAGATGCAGCTTCATTCAGTGATTTAACATAATTACATTACAATTAGGTAGTATTGTGCTGTCCATTTTTTTTTTTAGAAATCATACCATTCTACATATGCAATCAGTAATTCTTAACATCATCACATAGATGCATGATCATCGTTTCTTAGTACATTTGCATCGGTTTAGAAGAACTAGCAATACAACTGAAAAAGATATAGAATGTTAATATAGAGAAAAAAAATAGAAGTAATAATAGTAAGAACAAAACAAAACAAAACAAAACAAACCTATAGCTCGGATGCAGCTTCATTCAGTGTTTTAACATTATTACTTTACAATTAGGTATTATTGTGTTGTCCATTTTTGAGTTTTTGTATCTAGTCCTATTGCACAGTCTGTATCCCATCAGCTTCAATTACCCATTATCTTACCCTATTTCTAACTCCTGCTGAACTCTGTTACCAATGACATATTCCGAGTTTATTCTCGAGTGTCAAATCACATCATTGGGACCATACAGTATTTCTCTTTTAGTTTTTGGCTAGACTCACTCAGCATAATGTTCTCTAGGTCCATCCATGTTATTACATGCTTCATAAGTTTATCCTGCCTTAAATCTGCATAATATTCCATCATATGTATATACCACAGTTTGTTTAGCCACTCTTCTCTTGATGGACATTTTGGCTGTTTCCATCTCTTTGCAATTGTAAATAACGCTGCTATAAACATTGGTGTGCAAATGTCCGTTTGTGTCTTTGCCCTTAAGTCCTTTGAGTAGATTCCCAGCAATGGTATTGCTGGGTCGTATGGCAATTCTATATTCAGCTTTTTGAGGAACCGCCAAACTGCCTTCCACAGTGGTTGCACCATTTGACATTCCCACCAACAGTGGATAAGTGTGCCTCTTTCACCGCATCCTCTCCAGACTTGTCATTTTCTGTTTTGTTGATAATGGCCATTCTGGTGGGTGTGAGATGATATCTCATTGTGTTTTTGATTTGCATTTCTCTAATGGCCAGGGACATTGAGCATCTCTTCATGTGCCTTTTGGCCATTTGTATTTCCTCCTCTGAGAGGTGTCTATTCAAGTCTTTTTCCCATTTTGTAATTGGGTTGGCTGTCTTTTTGTTGTTGAGTTGAACAATCTCTTTATAAATTCTGGATACTAGACCTTTATCTGATATGTCGTTTCCAAATATTGATTCCCATTGTGTAGGCTGTCTTTCTACTTTCTTGATGCAGTTCTTTGATGCACAAATGTGTTTAATTTTGAGGAGTTCCCATTTATTTATTTCCTTCTTCAGTGCTCTTGCTTTAGGTTTAAGGTCCATAAAACTGCCTCCAATTGTAAGATTCATAAGATATCTCCCTACATTTTCCTCTAACTGTTTTATGGTCTTACACCTAATGTTTAGATCTTTGATTCATTTTGAGTTAACTTTTGTGTAGGGTGTGAGATATGGGTCTTCTTTCATTCTTTTGCATATGGATATCCAGTTCTCTAGGCACCATTTATTGAAGAGACTGCTCTGTCCCAGGTGAGTTGGCTTGACTGCCTTATCAAAGATCAAATGTCCATAGATGAGAGGGTCTATATCTGAGCACTCTATTCGATTCCATTGGTCGATATATCTATCTTTATGCCAATACCATGCTGTTTTGACCACTGTGGCTTCATAATATGCCTTAAAGTCAGGCAGTGCAAGACCTCCAGCTTCGTTTTTTTTCCTCAAGATGTTTTTAGCAATTCGGGGCACCCTGCCCTTCCAGATAAATTTGCTTATTGGTTTTTCTATTTCTGAAAAATAAGTTGTTGGGATTTTGATTGGTATTGCATTGAATCTGTAAATCAATTTAGGTAGGATTGACATCTTAACTATATTTAGTCTTCCAATCCATGAACACGGTATGCACTTCCATCTGTTTAGGTCTTCTGTGATTTCTTTTAACAGTTTTTTGTAGTTTTCTTTATATAGGTTTTTTGTCTCTTTAGTTAAATTTCTTCCTAGGTATTTTATTCTTTTAGTTGCAATTGTAAATGGGATTCGTTTCTTGATTTCCCCCTCCGCTTGTTCATTGCTAGTGTATAGAAATGCTACAGATTTTTGAATGTTGATCTTGTAACCTGCTACTTTGCTGTACTCATTTATTAGCTCTAGTAGTTTTGTTGTGGATTTTTCCGGGTTTTCGACGTATAGTATCATATCGTCTGCAAACAGTGATAGTTTTACTTTTTCCTTTCCAATTTTGATGCCTTGTATTTCTTTTTCTTGTCTAATTGCTCTGGCTAGAACCTCCAACACAATGTTGAATAATAGTGGTGATAGTGGACATCCTTGTCTTGTTCCTGATCTTAGGGGGAAAGATTTCAATTTTTCCCCATTGAGGATGATATTAGCTATGGGTTTTTCATATATTCCCTCTATCATTTTAAGGAAGTTCCCTTGTATTTCTATCCTTTGAAGTGTTTTCAACAGGAAAGGATGTTGAATCTTGTCGAATGCCTTCTCTGCATCAATTGAGATGATCATGTGATTTTTCTGCTTTGATTTGTTGATATGGTGTATTACATTAATTGATTTTCTTATGTTGAACCATCCTTGCATACCTGGGATGAATCCTACTCGGTCATGGTGTATAATTCTTTTAATGTGCTGTTGGATACGATTTGCTAGAATTTTATTGAGGATTTTTGCATCTATATTCATTAGAGAGATTGGTCTCTAGTTTTCTTTTTTTGTAATATCTTTGCCTGGTTTTGGTATGAGGGTGATGTTGGCTTCATAGAATGAATTAGGTAGTTTTCCCTCCGCTTCGATTTTTTTGAAGAGTTTGAGGAGAGTTAGTACTAATTCTTTCTGGAATGTTTGATAGAATTCACATGTGAAGCCGTCTGGTCCTGGACTTTTCTTTTTAGGAAGCTTTTGAATGACTGATTCAATTTCTTTACTTGTGATTGGTTTGTTGAGGTCATCTATGTCTTCTTGAGTCAAAGTTGGTTGTTCATGTCTTTCCAGGAACCCGTCCATTTCCTCTCAATTGTTGTATTTATTAGCGTAAAGTTGTTCATAGTATCCTGTTATTACCTCCTTTATTTCTGTGAGGTCAGTAGTTATGTCTCCTCTTCCATTTCTGATCTTATTTATTTGCATCCTCTCTCTTCTTCTTTTTGTCAATCTTGCTAAGGGCCCATCAATCTTATTGATTTTCTCATAGAACCAACTTCTGGCCTTATTGATTTTCTCTATTGTTTTCATGTTTTCAATTGCATTTGTTTCTGCTCTAATCTTTGTTATTTCTGTCCTTTTGCTTGCTTTGGGATTAGTTTGCTGTTCTTTCTCCAGTTCTTCCAAATGGATAGTTAATTCCTGAATTTTTGCCTTTTCTTCTTTTCTAATATAGGCATTTAGGGCAATAAATTTCCCTCTTAGCACTGCCTTTGCTGCATCCCATAAGTTTTGATATGTTGTGTTTTCATTGTCATTCACCTTGAGGTATTTGCTAATTTCTCTAGCAATTTCTTCTTTGACCCACTCGTTGTTTAGGAGTGTGTTGTTGAGCCTCCACGTATTTGTGAATTTTCTGGCACTCCGCCTATTATTGATTTCCAACTTCATTCCTTTATGATCCGAGAAAGTGTTGTGTATGATTTCAATCTTTTTAAATTTGTTAAGACTTGCTTTGTGACCCAGCATATAGTCTATCTTTGAGAATGATCCATGAGCCCTTGAGAAAAAGGTGTATCCTGCTGTTGTGGGATGTAATGTCCTATAAATGTCTGTTAAGTCTAGCTCATTTATAGTAATATACAGATTCTCTATTTCTTTATTGATCCTCTGTCTAGATGTTCTGTCCATTGATGAGAGTGGTGAATTGAAGTCTCCAACTATTATGGTATATGAGTCTATTACCTTTTTCAGTGTTTGCAGTGTATTCCTCACGTATTTTGGGGCATTCTGGTTCGGTGCGTAAATATTTATGATTGTTATGTCTTCTTGTTTAATTGTTCCTTTTATTAGTATATAGTGTCCTTCTTTGTCTCTTTTAACTGTTTTACATTTGAAGTCTTAATTTGTTGGATATTAGTATAGCCACTCCTGCTCTTTTCTGGTTGTTATTTGCATGAAATATCTTTTCCCAACCTTTCACTTTCAACCTATGTTTATTTTTGGGTCTAAGATGTGTTTCCTGTAGACAGCATATAGAAGGATCCTGTTTTTCAATCCATTCTTCCAGTCTATGCCTTTTGATTGGGGAGTTCAGTCCATTGACATTTAGTGTTATTACTGTTTGGATAATATTTTCCTCTAACATTTTGCCTTTTGTATTATATATATCATATCTGATTTTCCTTCTTTCTACACTCTTCTCCATACCTCTCTCTTCTGTCTTTTTGTATCTGACTCTAGTGCTCCCTTTAGTATTTCTTGCAGAGCTGGTCTCTTGGTCACAAATTCTCTCAGTGACTTTTTGTCTATAAATGTTTTAATTTCTCCCTCATTTTTGAAGGATAATTTTGCTGGATATAGGAGTCTCGGTTGGCAGTTTTTCTCTTTTAGTAATTTAAATATATCATCCCACTGTCTTCTAGCTTCCATGGTTTCTGCTGAGAAATCTACCCATAGTCTTATTGGGTTTCCCTTGTATGTGATGGATTTTCTCTTGCTGCTTTCAAGATCCTCTCTTTCTCTTTGACCTCTGACATTCTAACTAGTAAGTGTCTTGGAGAATGCCTATTTGGGTCTAATCTCTTTGGGGTGCGCTGCACTTCTTGGATCTGTAATTTTAGGTCTTTCATAAGAGTTGGGAAATTTTCAGTGATAATTTCTTCCATTAGTTTTTCTCCTCCTTTTCCCTTCTCTTCTCCTTCTGGGACACCCACAACACGTATATTTGTGCGGTTCATATTGTCCTTGAGTTCCCTGATACCCTGTTCAAATTTTTCCATTCTTTTCCTGATAGTTTCTGTTTCTTTTTGGAATTCAGATGTTCCATCCTCCAAATCACTAATTCTATCTTCTGTCTCTTTAAATCTATCATTGTAGGTATCCATTGTTTTTTCCATCTTTTCTACTTTATCCTTCACTTCCATAAGTTCTGTGTTTTGTTTTTTCAGTTTTTCTATTTCTTCTTTATGTTCAGCCCATGTCCTCTTCATGTCCTCCTTCAATTTATCGATTTCATTTTTGAAGAGGTTTTCCATTTCTGTTCGTATATTCAGCATTAGTTGTCTCAGCTCTTGTATCTCATTTGAACTATTGGTTTGTTCCTTTGACTGGGCCATATTCTCAATCTTCTGAGTGTGGACAGTTATCTTCTGCTGCTGGCATCTGGGCATTTTGTCAGATTTCCCTGGGTGTCGGACCCAACAAGGTTGTAAGATTTTTCTGTGAAATCTCTGGGTTCTGTTTTTCTTATCCTGTCCAGTAGGTGGCCCTCGTAGCACACGTTTGTCTCAAGTGTTTGGAATGGATCCCCCCGGTCACTGATCTCCGCGGCCTGGGGATTTCCAATCCAATTCTCTCCGTTGGTTCAGGGGCCGCGCGTGGTGGGGGCTTCAGCCGCCGTGCTTGAAGGGACCCTGTGGCTGATCACCGGCTACAGTGGGCCCGGGAAATTTGCCACCGGACCAGGAAGCCACCCGCGGGGGGGGGGGCCACCTCAGCTTGGATAGCCCTCTGATCTGAGACTTGTAGCCGCGGACTCGAAGCCGAGACTCGAAGCCGCCCACAAAAGAGGGGCGCCGGCCGCCTCGGCTTGGGAATCTTGCCTCTCCGAGACTCTCAGCTGGCCCAGGAAGGAGGGAGGGAGTAGCTCCGACCGCCGCAGCTGCCGCTGCTTGGGAAATCGCGCGCCGCTCGGGGATCTCACCGCAGCCAAGTCTCGCAGTCAGACTAGCCAGTCCAGACTGGGGTACGCTGTGGGTCCATTCCCTGCCGTAGCCCCGGGAGCTGTTCTGCACTATTTCAGTTCACCTAGTAGTTGCTTTGGAGGAGGAGGAACTAAGACGCACGTACCTTACTAAGTCGCCATCTTGGAACCTTTGAATCTCATTCTTAAACACACATGCAGAAAGCCTGTAGAGCATAGGCTGCAGCCTCCGGCTAATCCCGCCTCCTTCTGACACGCTTACGCCCCGAATCCCCCCTAATAATTTTGACATTGAATCTCACTTGCTTGTCTTAGAAAAACACTAACCCTTAATTTTATTTTTTGTATTTCCATAGAAAACCGAGAGAATTCTTATAATCGTTCTAGAAGCTCTAGCATCTCCAGTATTGACAAAGATTCCAAAGAAGCAATTACAGCACTACACTTCATGGAGTCCTTTGCCCGGAAAAATGACTCTATCATCTCCCCTTGTCTCTTTGTTGGAACTAGTCTGGGAATGGTATTAATCATCTCCTTAAACCTACCTTCAGCGGATGAACAAAGATTTACAGAGCCAGTAATGGTATTGCCTAGTGGTAAGACTTTTTACTTATTTCTCTTTGCTACTTTTTCAGATTTAAATGTTATTATAAAACATTAATTGCAACTAATTTGGAGCAAAGGTAAATAAAGTATTTTATACAATAGAAACTATTTATAATTTTATAAACCGTAAACCATCCCAACATTTGTCATATTACAACTTACCTTTCCTTCAGAGTAAAATAATACAACCATTTCTATTGTTGTAAATAGTAGAACTGTCTTGGGAAATAAATTTATGAAAAGCAGTATAGAAAACCTTAATTCAAAAGCTAAAAATTATTTTTAATAAATTGAAGCATTTCTCAGAAGCTCCATTCCAGATCAAAGCCTGTGAGTGTTTTTACATCTTCCCTGAAGAACTCAGAGTTATTAAACTAGAAGCTGCCTGACCTAAATTCCCTTTCTAAAGTGTCTTATAATCTCCCTTCTTGTTTCAAAAGCATGCTACACAATTTTTTCCTTTTTATCCTAGTGTGTAGAGAATTTGACCTAAGCTAAGAAAGTCTACTGTTATTAAAGCAAATGTTGCATTCTTTTCCTGCTTGGATTATCTTCTTATTTCCTTTCAAAGAAAGGATAATTGTGATTCCTCCTGTTATTCCTTTGAATATTTTAAATTTGTTCTTATTCCTAACTTTTACTGTCTGTCTCTCTTCTTCCCTATATATGATAGTAAATGTTTTTCAGATAGTTTTGAGTGGGGAAAAAAAAAAGCACTTCGTTTCTATAGGATAAGGATTTTACTTTAAGAGAATACATATGGTATGGCAAGTTAAACAGAGTTGTGTTTACTTTGCTAACTCATATGCTAAGTTCATATAGATGGAGTGTTACTCATTATAGGTGGAACAGACAACTCTCTACTATCATGACAAATTGAGAAAAATGCATTGTTTTTAAAGTTAATCTGTTAGCATTTTATTTTAATTGTGAACATATATTTCACAATAAAAAATAGCTTTTACTACATTTTTAATTTTAAGGATATATGCACAATTCTTTTGTACTGGTTAAGTTAATTAGAGTCATATTGGTGAGGTCATAATCAATTATTAAGTGTTAGTTAAGCTATTCTTTACTCGGTAAGTAATAATATTGAGTACCTAATACGTACCAGACATTCCCCACAAATTTAAAGAAAAAATCAATCTCAGGAGTCCCACAAATTTATAATTACAAGTGAAAGACAGTTTTCTAATAAGTCATATTCTAAGAAATCTGATTTTTATATGTCTCAGGCATAAAATAAACATCCCTGGAGCTAATATAACAGATCTCTCAATATTATGGGGGAGCTCTTTTCCTTCCTAGCAAACAGACTTAGACAAAAAATTATGTCAAAATACAAAATAATTATAAATTTAACTTTTTGACCTCTGGTTCATAAATATTTGCAAACTTTTTCTTATCTATTTAATGAGACATTATAGGAAATTTTCTTCTTCAAGTATCTGTGTCAGTATTCTCCCTTTCACTCCAGTCTTCTTATGAAACTGACACCCAAGACCTGTAGTTTCTGGCTTCAGTTATAATTCCCAGATGAAGCTAAATTAAAGAATTTGAAACATGTTTTCTGTTTTCATATTATCCAATAAGTTTGCCAAGGTCCCACAAAGATCCACTTGTCTAAAAGTTTTTCTCCTCCCACTATGATGCCCTCTTTATAATCCTATCTGAACTGAAAAACCACTCTTGTTTAAATTAAAACAGTATTTTCAAAAGTCACAGTAAAATCCTTATTAGGAAATTTCAATTTGGTTGATTATTAGAAAACATTGTCTCAAATCTATTGTTCTCTTGCTAAAGGCAAGTTTATTAGATAAATTTATTCTCCCTAGAGGAAATAATTAAGAGGTATCTAATTGGACACAGTGAATTCCAAACTAATCTACCACCTTATGTAAGAACTATGCATTTCATACTGCTCTCCCTTTATCTAACCTACATGCAACATTGATTCAATATATTTTTAATTGCTATTTCGCAGAATTAACTTTCAACTAACTCCATTTTCTGCCACTCAAACTTATAAGGAACCTCACATAATTTTACCCTGCTGTCCATGAAATTTTCTAATATTATGGGGATGTGAGTTTTAATTCTTGATTCTTCATATCTCAGGGTAGATTCTCTAATAATTAGGTTTTAAGTTGCAGTCTGCCTATTAATTAGATAAGTCTGCTGAATTATCTCATCCTTTAAGTAGTCAATAAGTTTCATGGTTTACTTAGTACTGGGTACTGTGGAGAGGAATAAAGAGATATAAGGCATGGACCTTTTCCTTCAGGAATGCTCATGACAATATGTTTTGAGGGTCAAAATTTATGATGTAGAAACTCATTCAAGTGGAAATTATAAAAGGAATCAAAGAGAATTTTATGAACTTAAGCTAGGCCAAGCAATAGGATAGTATTAATATTTGGATGGATAGGTAGATATGAGTGGGGATAGCATTCTAGGCCAAGACACTAAATCAAAAGAGTATAGACAAGAATGAACATAGGTGATTGGGAGGCAGCAAAGAGCGAGAACAGAAATTGGGATAAGTCAGGGAGTTGGTGCTGGGAAGCAGCAAAAAAAAAAGAGAGCGGTAGAGTGAGGCTAGTTTATAGAAATCACTGATTTCCGAGATTCAGTTGTAGCAATTGCCTCTATTAGGTAAGTGAAAGATGTCAGAAAATACAGTATATGGAAATTAGGTGATGAAAACAATACTGGAGTAAGACCTGTCTGGTGACAGTGAGGAAAATGTATCAGAAAAGAAGAAACTGAAGTCATAGAGGCTATTTAGGTAGTATTGTGGTACTATTAATAGAATTGGGAGCATGGCAAGAAAACAAGTACAAAAATGAAGAGAATGGATTTATTCTGGAAAGGCTTGGGTTTAATTATGAGTTGAAATCTTGTTTCATCATAAAATACCAAAGTAATTTTTTTGCAAAGCTGAGCTAGGCACTTCATGTGCTAGAACTATAAATGTGTATAATTTGAAGCTCACAGCCTAAAGACTGAAGTGGAAATGAAATAAAATTAAAAGCAAGTCTCTGTATAAACTGTATACCTTTTACAATGTGACTGTCTGTTGGTGAAAACCTTGTGTCTAATGCTCCATTTCTCCATGGTATGGACAGATGAGTGAAAAAATAAGGATAAAAATAAATAATGGGAGGTGGGGGAAAAGGGTAAAAAAAGGGGGTAGATTGAAATACTGCTGGTCAATAAGGGGAGGGGTAAGGGGTATGGGATGTATGAGGTTTTTTTCTTCTCTCTTTTGATATCTTTTTCTGGAGTGATGCAAATGCTCTAAAAATGATCATAGAGATGAATACAGAGCTATGTGATAATACTGTGAGCCACTGATTGTATACTGTGGTTGGACTATGTGAAGATTTCTCAATAAAAATATTTACAAAAAAAAAAAAGTGAGTCTACAAGAGAGTCTCTGTCTACAAGAGACTCACTTTAGATCCAAGGACAAAAGCAGATTAAAAATGAAAGGTTGGAGGCGGGCCATGGTGGCTCAGCAGGTAGAGTTCTTGCCTGCCATACCGGAGACTTGGGTTCAATTCCTGGTGCCTGCCCATGCGGAAAAAAAAAAAAAAAGAAAGATTGGAAAAAGATATTTCACACAAACAACAACCAGAAAAGAGTCAGGGTAGCTATACTAATATATGACAAATTAGACTTCAAATGTAAGACAATTAAAAGAGACAAAAAAGGACACTATGTATTAATAAAAAGAACAATTCATCAAGAAGATATAACAATCATAAATGTTTATGCACTGAGCCAGAGTGCCCCAAAATACATGAGGCAAGCCCTGACAACATTGAAGGGAGAAGTAGACACCTCTACAGTAATAGTTGGAGACTAATTCACCACTCTCATCAATAGATAGAATATCTAGACAGGGGATCAATAAGGAAACAGAGATTTTGAATGATATAGTAAATAAACTAGACCTAACAGATATTTACAGAACACTGCAACCCTTAACAACAGGATGTACATTTTTTCTTAAGTACTCATGTATCGTTTTCAAGGATAGACCATATGCTGGATCACAAACCAGACTCAATAAATTTAAAAAGATTGAAATTATACATAACACTTTCTCAGATCATGATGGAATGAAATTGGAAATCAATAACAGGCAGAGGACTAGAAAATTCACAAATAAATGGAGGCTAAACAACACACTGTTCAACCAGAGGTTCAAAGAAGAACTTATAAGAGAAATCAGTAAATATCATGAAGCAAAGGAAAGAAAAATGAAAACACAACATATCAAAACTTATGGGATGCAGCAAAGGCTTGATGAGTGAGAAATTTGTTGCATTAATTGCCTATATTAAAAAAGAAGAAAGTGCAAAAAATCAAGGAATTAACTGTTAATCTGGAGTAACTAGAAAAAGAACAACAAACTAACCCCAAAGCAAACAGAAGGAAAGAAATAACAAAGATTAGAGCAGAAGTGAATGAAATTGAGAATATGAAAACAAAAGAGAAAATCAACAAAACCAGAATTTGGTTCTTTGAGAAAATCAAGAATATCAATGGATCCTTCATTAGGTTGACAAAAAAAAAAGAGAGAGAGAGAGTGAGGATGCAAATAAATAAAATCATAAATGGGGGAAGAGCCATAACTACCTACCCCATAGAAATAAAGTTGGTAAGCAACTAAATGCTAATAACTAGACAACATAGATGGAATGGATCACTTCCTAGAAAAGCATGAACAAGCAACTCTGACTCAAGAAGAAATAAATGACCTCAACAAACCAATTACAAGTTAAGAGATTGGCTCAATCATCAAGAAGCTCCCATACGTGAATTCTACCAAGCATCCAAAAAAGAATTGGTACCAATCCTGCTCAAACTCTTCAAAAATATATATATATATATTGAAGAGGAGGGAAAGCTACCTAACTCATTCTGTGACGCCAATATCACGCTAATACCAAAGCCAAACAAAGATATACAAGAAAGGAAAATTACAGACCAATCTCTTTAATGAATATAGATATAAAAATTCTCAATAAAGTACTGCAACTCAAATCAAGCAGCACATCAAAAGAATTATACAACATGACCAAGCAGGATTTATTCCAGGTACGCAAAGTAGGTTCAACATTAAAAAAAAATTAATTAATTAATGTAATGCATCCTATCAATAAATCAAAGCAGAAAAACCACATGGTCATCTCAATTGATGCAGAAAAGGCATTTAATAAAATTCAACATCCTTTCTTGATGAAAACACTTCAGAGGATAAGAATAGAAGGGAACTTCCTCAACATGATAAGGGGAATATATGAAAAACCCACAATTAACATCATACTCAATGGGGAAACACTGAAAGCTTTCCTTCTGAGATCAGAAATAAGACAAGGATGCCTGCTGTCACTATTGTTATTCAACATTGTGGTAGAAGTTCTCACCAGAGTAATTAGATAAGAAACAGAAATAAAAGGCATCCAAATTGGAAAGGAAGAAGTAAAACTCTCACTGTTTGCAGATGATATGATACTATATGTCAAAAATCCCAAAATATCTACAGCAAAACTACTAGAGCTAATAAATGAGTACAGCAAAGGAGTAGGATACAAGATCAACACCCCAAAATAAGTAGTGTTTCTATATACTAGTGATGAGCAAGTATATCAAGAAAAATATTCTGTTAACAATTGCAACCAAAATAAGCAAATATTTAGGAATAAATTTAACTAAAAACACAAAAGACCTATAGACAGAAAACTATAAGAAATTGATAAAAGAATCATGGAAGACCTACATAAATGGAAGGGCATATGGTGTTCGTAGATTGGACAACTAAATATAGTTAAGATGCCAATTATACCCACATTGATTTGTAGATTCAATGCAATACTTTTTAAAATCCAAAAAAACTCACTTTGCGGAAGTAAAAAAAAAATGAATAACCAAATTTATTTGGAAAGACATGGGGACCAGATAGCTAAAAATATCTTAAGAAAGAAAAATGAAGTGGAAAATCACTACCTGATTTTAAAGTATATTATAAAGCTACAGTGGTTAAAAAAAAAAAGAAAAAAAGAATGGTACTGGCATAAAGATAGATATATTGACGAATGGAGTCCAACTGAGTGTTCAGATATAGACCTTCTCATCTGTGGACAATTGATCTTTGATAAGGCAGTCACGCTGACCCACCTGGGACAGAGCAGTCTCTTCAGCAAATGGTGTTTAAAGAACTGGAATCCATGTGCAAAAGAATGAAAGAGAATCCATATCCACACCTTATACAAAAATTAACTTAATAAAAACAACATTAGGGTTAAGATCATAAAACTGTGAGAAGAAAATGTAGGGAAATGTCTTATAAATCTTGTAATAAGAGGTAGTTTCCTAGAACTTACACCCAAAGCACAAGCATTGAAAAAAAGAAATAGATAAATGGGATCTCTTCAGAATTAAACTTTTGTGCATCAAAGAGCTTTGCCAGGAAAGTAAAAAGGCAGTCTATGCAATGGGAAGCAATATTTGGAAACCATATCACATAAGTGTTTAGTATCTAGAATATAGAGAGATTCTTCAACTCAAAAAAAAAGGCAACCTAATTAAAAATGGGCAAAAGACATGAACAGACACTTCTCAGGAGAGGAAATACAAGTGGCTAAAAGACAGATGAAAAGATACTCAACTTCACTGGCTATTAGGGAAATGAGAATGAAAACAACAATGAAATATCATCTGACACCCACTATAATGGCCATTATCAAAAAAACAGAAAATAACAAGTGTTGTAGAGGATGTGGAGAAAGAGGCACACTTATCCAGTGTCGGTGGGAATGTAAAATGGTACAACTGCTCTGGAAGGCAGTTTGGCAGTTCCTCGGAAAGTTAAATATAGAATTGCCATATGATCCCGCAATTCCATTACTAGGTATATATTCAGAGAAACTAAAGATAAAGACAAATGGAGAGTTTCAGACTTATGTTTAAAGCAGCTTAATTTACGACTGCCAAGAGATGGAAACAACAACAAAAAAAACCAAATATCCATCAATGGATGAGTGGCTAAACAATCTGTGGTATATAAATACAATGGAATTCTACACAGCTGTGTAACAGAATAAAGTCATGAAACATGTAACAACCTGAATGAAACTTGAGGACATTATGCTGAGTAAATTAGCCAGAAATGGAAGGGCAAATACTGTGTGGTCTCACTAACATGAATGAGTGAACTTGGAGAGTTAAAGGACACAGGTTACCAGGAGATAAAAAGTGGGTAGAGATTGGGCATTTGGGGCTGAAAGAATTACAGATTGTGCAACAGGACTGATCATGAAAATCCAGAAATGAATAGTACAATACTACCTGATGGCAACACAATAATATAAGTACACTGAATGAAACTGAATGTGAGAATGGTTGAGGGAGTAGGGTTGGGGACACATATGAAACCAGAAGGAAAGACAGAGGATAAAGACTGATACAGCATAATTTTGAAATGTCTAAAGTGGATAATGATTGTGATTAAGTGTACAAATATAAAAATGTTCTTGCATGAGGGAGAACAAATGAATGTCAACATTGCAAGGGGATGAAAATGGATGGTATACAGGAAAAGGTACAGTCAATGCAAGCTAGGGTTTATAGTTGACAGTAACATTGTAATATGTTTCCACTGAATGTAAAAAGATGGAATGAAGTTGTGAGGCATGCAACTAGATGAATGAAACTTAAGGACTGTATGTTGAATAAAATGTCAGAAACAAAAGATAAATATTATCTTTATCACTCATATGGATTAGCTATAATTTACAAGGTCAGAGAAATGAAGTCAAAAGCATGGGCTATCAGGTTGGGGCCTGTTGTAAAGGTTCCTAACTCATAAACTCTTACAGCAGTTACATATATTTAGGAGTTGGCTATTTATATATAACCTGTCACTCCCTGAAACTGCAGGTATTTGTGTGACAGCTGAGACTCAGAGTTAGAGCACTGAAGCTATGAAAGTCAGCATTACCCCATTCAGCAACTGTTTAAAAAACTGAGAAAGTGATCAGACTACGTCTAGAGATATGAATGAAGCTGATTTGGATAGGACTAAGGTGAATCAGAATATTGGATAAAGGATGATACCCATATTTTCAAACTTCAACCTCTGTTCAAGACCAAAGGGAGAAGTATTTATCTGGTACAAAATTTGTATTTTGGGTAGTACATTATCTAATCTAACTTGTTTGGTCAGTTTATTTGAACACCATAATTACGTGCTCTCTTGAATAGGGCATGAGAAATCGGTTTGTACAGACTAGTGTGATGCCCCAATATATCCCGGAGTAATTTAGGCAGTGACTAAAGAAGTATTTGCAAAGTTCCCTTGGGGAACTTGGGAGAAAGGAGGAAATATTCACCTTTCCCATCTGAGGAATTCCTTATATTCTCACAAGCAGTGAGGACAACAAATTCAATAGGCTGAGACTTAATCTTGGGGTTTATCCTTATGAAGCTTATTTCTGCAAAGGAGAAGCTAAACCTACTAATAATTATGCCTAAGAGTCACCCCCTGAGAACCTCTTTTGTTGCTCAGATGTGACCTCTCTCTCTAAGCGAACTTGGCAGGTGAACTCACTGCCCTGTCCCCTATGTGGGACATGACTCTCAGAGGTTTATATTTCTCTGGCAACGTGCGACCTGACTCCCGGGGATGAGCTGGAACCTGGCATCATGTGAATGAGAACACTCTGTTGACCAAAAGGGGGAAGAGAGAAATGAGACAAAATAAAGTCTCAGTGGCTGAGAGATTTCAAACAGAGTCAAGAGGTTATCCTGGAGGTTATTCTTATGCATTATTTATAGATATCCCATTTTAGTTTGTGGTGTATTGAAGTGGCTGGAGGCAAGTACCTGAAACTGTTGAGCTGTGTTCCAGTAGCCTTGATTCTTGAAGATGATTGTATAAAGATAAAACTTTTACAATGTGAGCGTGTTATAGTGAAAACCTTATATCTGATGTTCCTTTTATCCAGGGTATGGACAGATGAGTAAAAAAAAAAAAAAGCATTAAAAATAAATAATAGGAGATAATAAAGGGTAAAAATTAATTGAGTAGATTGAAATGCTGCGGGTCAATGAGAAGGAGTAATAGGGGTATGGGATATATGAGTTCTTTTTTTTTTTTTTCTTTTTCTGGAGTGATGCAAAAGTTCTAGAAGTGATCATGGTGAAGAATACACAACTATGTGATAATATTGTGAGCCATTGATTGTATAATATGGTTGAACTGTACATATGTGGATATTTCTCACTAAAAATATATTTTTTTAAAAAACGAAACTTCACTTACCTTTTTTTATGTGCCACTGGCATGAATTCAAACTGTTGACAGAATAGGACCTCTTCTTATATGAACAGTTAAAAAGATGTGTCATCATTCTTTGTGAAAATTCAAGTGAAATATATAGTTCTTTTCTTAATATAGGAGGAACAATAAGTAACCCTGTAGATGTGTGACAAGGCAAACATTGAAAGGCTATTTGTCAATTATATATTTCCTTCTTAGGGAGTATAAATGAGGTATTTACAGTTTAGCATCTTTTATTTTTCAGATTAAGGAAACTCAAACGATAAAAACAAACACTTTCTGTTTTATATAGGGAAAAAGTTGAGAGGGAAGAGATCATTTTGGGCTGTGGAAGATCAAATTGAAAATGAGGCAAATTTTCCAAACAGAAAGGAGATTGGTGATTATGACTTTTAATTAAACTGAATTGTAAAAACTGTAGACTTTTACACGTGAGACTGATACATACCTTCAGTTGTTTCTACTAAACTTTTAGTCACTCAGAAAATATTCCTGCCTTTTCTCTATAAATATAGGTGGGAAAAATCAAGAGAAACAAGGAATAATTTTATTTACTTTACAATTTCTTCATATTCCTTTGAAGGCCATAAGGTGTAGTTTTATAAATAAAAACAAAAAATGCCTTAAGTATTAAATTCAGAAAGACAAGGTTCAGATTACAGCTCTCTTAATTTCTGATTTGGTGACTTTGGGCAGTCACTTAACTTCTTCAAGCTGCAACCTCATTTAAAATCAGGACATGGTTGTTGGAAAGATTAAATGAGATAATTCATATAAGGCACTAAAAACATAGAAAATACCCAGTAAGTATTCCACATATCTTTTTTAAGGTATATTTTCACATTATTTTAGTTGTTCTGATTTCAAATTCTAGTAAATGATATGGAAATTTGAAATGCATTAAATTATTGAATTTTAAAGTTGGAAAGCACCTAGAGATTATCTGTTCCAGTAGTTATTAAATTTTAGTCTTCATCGGAACCATTTGGAGTGTTTGTTGCAATGCAAAATGTTAGGCCCTACCCCCAGAATTTCTGATTCAGTAGGTCCAATGTAGGGGTCTAAGAATTTGCATTTTTAACAAGTTCTCAGATTATGCTGAGGCTGAAAATGAAACCTTATTTGCCCCTATTTTCTACTGATATATTACAGCTTCTTTATCTACAGTTGATAAAATGGAGCCTCGGAGAGATTAAATAACATGCCATAAACAAGCTACAAAAAGAGCTAGACATAAGGCACAGTTTCTTAAATCTCAATTTACTGCACATCTAATCTTTTATGCTGTATTTCTCTGTTCTAAAGTCTGATCACTCATTTTTTCTAGTTAGAAAAATTATTTATCACCTACCCCAAATGCATTCTAGATCTGGCTAATTTAACTACACCTCCCATATTCTTATTATATTAGCCTTAAAGTCCTACAGAGACTTAAGAATATTGTCTAAGGAAATATCAGAGAAGCAAAGATTTATACCAAGAATAGCTAAAGTATCATTATTAATATTTTAAAAATTGTAAATAAAGGAAATGCACAATAGTAGAAAATTGGCTTAATAACATGATAGAATTAACGTTATAAAATGTTACACATGGGGTGCAAGGGTAGTTCAGTGGTAGAATTCTTGCCTGCCATACAGGAGACCCAGGTTGAATTCCCGGTCCATGCATTTCTCAAAAATAAAAAATAAAAAATTCAACAAATGGTGCTGCAGTAATAGGACAGTCACATGGAAAAAGAAGAAATGTGACCGCATCATAAAGCATACAAAAAAATTATATATCCATGAGAGATAATGTTTTCAAATAATTTTTAAATATATGGTTATAGGGGAGAAAAGTTTTATTCAAAATAGCAGAGTAAATGATCCTGATTTTATAAGGATCATTTATATTATATATGATGTATAGCACCACTTGGAAAAATACTTGGGGTTATACAAAATATACAAATTTATTAACAATTTTATACAAAATATTGACAATTCGCAGAGCCTGCCCATGCCAAAAAAAAAAAAAAAAAAACTTGGAGTTATACAAAATATTAACAATGGTGATAGTATTATGAATGAGTTTTGTATTACAATATTATTGTCCATGTTTTCCCCAGTAAGCATTTCCATTTTTATTTAAAAAGGTAATGTTAAGAAAAAATGAGACAGTGAGGATACACCTCCCTGCCTGCAAGACTCAGAGGGGAGGCACCCAAGGCTCTGGCACATCTCCAGCCACATCCACAAACCTCTAATAGACAAGTGGCATTATATACCAAAAATAAAATTTAATAGAGGACTTACAGAAGATAGTAGAGTAGGGAACTCCAGGACCTAGTCCTCCTCCCAAACCAGCTAGTAGAAGGCATAAAGTGTCTGAAACAACTGTTCTAGGGCTCCAGAAACCAGGGGAGCACTGGACAGCATCCAAGGAGAAGCAAGATGAAGAGACGAGAAACTGTGGTAAAAATCTGTGAGTTAAGTCTCTCTGTGACAGCTGCTAGCATCCATTCCCCACTCTCAGAAGGATCTTCCTTGGTCTCTGTCTGGCTGCTACAGATGGAGGGAGACATAGAATCCCTCCTTCCCACAACTGGGGTTGGGGGGAGGCAGGAGGCATGGCCCTGTACTGATCATGGCTTTTGATAGACAAATAGAGCTCACTGGATCTTGGTTCTGTACCGTATTTAAGTCCACCCCAGAAAGAGGCCACAATGGCCACTGTTTCAACCTTACCCCTGAGAGGGATGAAGATGGTAAAGGTGTAAGGATGCCTGGCCTCTTAGGACTTTGGGAAATAGTTTGCTGAAGTGTGGCATCCACTGGGCAGGCCAGGAAATAGTAGCTTCAGGGAGCCATCAAAAGGACTTTTTAGCATCTTTCCTGACCCTATCCCTAGAGACCTTTGGAAATGTAGTTGCACCCCATTCAAGGTATTGTAGCCCTGTTTTGGCTTGGAAATAGTAACTTGGTAAGACCCTTGACAGGGTAACCCTTCTTCCAGAATTTGCCCTCTAGGCAAAATCAGCTCGAGGCAATGAAAAGAGAGTTTTTAAAAACAATAGAATATGGATAGCAAATAAACACAAGATAAGACGTTCAACCTCATTAGCCGTTAGGGAAATATAAATCAAAATCAAGATGAGATACCATTGCACACGTTTTAGAATAATTAAAATTTAAAATACTGGCTATATGAAGTGCTAGGGAGGATGAGGTTGCAATGCAATTGGGACTCTCATACATTTTTTGGTAGGAATGCAAAATGGTACAACCACTCTGGAAAACAGTTTGGCAGTTTCTTATGAACATATACCAGTTCTGCATTAATGTGAAAGTCAAGTATCCTGCCATTCATAGGAAAGCAATGACCATTTTGCTACAATTTCCAAATTCTTACAGATGGAAGCAAACCTTTCCTTGCTTTGTAGGTATAAAGAGGAAGGATAGAAATCTTCTCATTTCAGTTGAAAAAGAAATTTGTGTGCTTATCTTGTTTGACCTAAAATTGAATTTGTACAGCAAAATACAAGCACAAGTTTCACACTGAAGAGGTAAATTGCGTTCTTTTTAATTTAAAAAATAACATTTTTATGTATAGATAGATCTATAAAAAGATCAAGATATATAATTTTGTAACTGCCTTCAATTGAGCCTAATCATGTCAGTAAAACAATCTAATTTTTAAGTGTCATATAAAACTATGTTCGATCATACTTTTATTTATATCGCTTTGTCTATAGTTTTAGTAGCTTTAGTATTTAACACTGTCAATATATTTTCATGATGTAAATAGCATTAATTAAAATGGATTTACAATTTCTATTTAAATTAAACCTACTGAGCCAAATTTTAGAAAAAATTAAATCCCATCTTGGATTGAAAATTATTTAACAGAAAAAAAAAAACAACTATAGAGGCCAAGCAAACAAACAAAAAAGAACAGATCAAGATTCCTGGAAAAGGAACAGAGGAAAGGAAGCTTTCTCCAGAGGGTGAAACAATTGCACAAATACTGCAATCTTAAAAATTGAACCACCTACCCAGGACAGCAATCAGATGAAGAAGAGCAGAACAAATCTAATAGTTAAACACAGGCAATTCTAAAGGTCTAGAATAACTTGAACCAAGCATCAAAGAGAAGCCATAACACAAATCCAATCAACAGTAAAACCCTAGGCAAGAGAGAGAAATTGACCTTCACAGTAAACTCATAAAGATAATCAGATACCTAGACATCAGCAAAAATTGCAAGCCATATGAAAAACAGGAAGATATGGTCCAAAGGACAAATCAAAACTTCAGAGGAGACACAGAATTTGGAACAACTAATCAAAAATACTCAAACAAACCTCCTAAATCAATTCAAAGAGGTGATGGAGAATATTGCTAAAAAAGATAATGGATATTGAGACACAGAGTGAGCATGAGGAAAATTTGAAAATATGAAAAGAAACATACAGAATTTATGGGAATGAAAGCTACAATTGAAGAAATTAAAAAGACACTAGAGGTATACAAGAGCAGATTTGAACAGGCAGAAGAAAGAATCAGTGAACTAGAAGACAGGACAATTGAAATGTTACAGAGAGAAAAATAAAGAATATAATGGGGAAAAATGAGCAGGGTGGCAGAATTGAATGACAACATGAAACACAGAAACATACATGTCATGGACTATCCCAGTTGGAAAAAAAAGGAAAAGGTACAGAAAGAATATTTGAGGAAAATTGGCCAAAAATTTCCCAACTTATATGAAAGACATACATGTACATGTCCAAGAAGTGCAACATACTCCAAACAGAATAACTCCTAATAGACCTACTCTAAGATAATATTAATCAGAATATCAAATGATATCAGAAGAATCCTGAAAGCAGCAAGAAAAAAGTGATTTATCACATAGAAGAGTACCACAGAAGATTAAGTACTACTGAATGAAGATGAATGTGAGAATGATGGAGGAGGGCTGGGGGCACAAATGAAATCAGAAGGAGAGATGATTATAAAGACTGAGATCTAGGAATGCATAGAGTGTACAATGATAGTGGCTAAATATACAAATTAAAAAAATTTTTTGCATGAGGAAGAACAAAGGAATGTAAATACTGCAGGGTGTTGAAATTAGATGGTAATTCATATTTTAAAACTTTAACTTATAGGTGAGACTAAAAAAAAAAATGTTTATTTGGTACAAATTTATATCTTGACTAGTGCATCTCCTAATATAACTTATATGGACAGTTTAATACATAAGTACATGGAACCTTGAGTAGGGCATGAGATTTTGTAGGTTTGTCCAGATTGATGCCCAGATAAATCCCAGAGTGATTTGAACAGTGATTTGCAAAGTTCCCTTGGGAGAATGGTGAGAAAAAGGGAAAATTCAACTTCTCCATTTGAAGAAGGCCTGATATTCTCGCAAGCAGGGAGGACAACAAAATCAATACGCCAAACCTTCAATCTTGGGGTTTGTTCATATGAAACTTATCCCCACAAAGGATAAACTAAGTCTACTTAAAATTAGGCCTAAGAGTCACCCCCAGAGAACCTCTTTTGTTGCTCAGATGTGGCCTATCTCTCAGTCAACATGGCAAGCAAACTCACTGCCCTCCCCCTCTCTACATGGGACATGACTCCCAAGGGTGTAAACCTCCCTGGCAGCGTGGGATAAAAATCCTAGAATGAGCTGGGACTCAGCATCAAGAAATTGAACAAACCTCTACTGAAAGGGGGAAGAGAGAAATGAGACAAAACAATGTCTCATTAGCTGAGAGATTTCAAATAGAGTCAAGAGGTTATCCTGGAGGTTATTCTTATGCATTATATAGATATCCCTTTTTTAGTTTAAGGTATGTTAGGCTAGAGAGAAGTGCCTGAAACTGTAGAGCTGTGTTCCAGTAACCATGTTTCTTTGTATAATGTATAATGATTGTGTGATGATATACCTTTCAAAATGTGACTGTGTGATTGTGAAAGCCTTGTTCTGATGCTCCTTTTGTCTATGGTGTGGACAGATGAGTAAAAAATATGGATTAAAAATAAGTAAATAATCAGGGGAAAAAATGTTAAAATAAATTGGGTAGAGGGAAATCCTAGTGGTCAAGGAGAGGGAGGGGTAGGGGGTATGGTATGTATGAGTTTTTTCTTTTTTCTTCTTATTTTTTTTTCTGGAGTGATGTAAATGTTCTCAGAAATTATCATGGTGATGAATACACAAGTATGTGATATTGTGAGGCACTGATTGTACACCAAGTATGGAATGTTCATACGTTAGGACTATCCATGTTCATATGTTGATTGGTTTTATTAATAAAAATTTTTCAAAAAGAAGATTAAGTACTGATTTCTCATTAGAAACTATGGAGGAAGAAGATAGTTGTGTGATATATTTATGGTACAGAAGGAGAAAAACTGCTGGTCAGTTTTGAACTGTCCTTCCAAAATGTGGGATAGTTTAAATATTCACAGATAGACACTGAGAGAGTTCATCAACAAGAGACCTGCCCTACAAAAAATATTAAAGGGAGCTCTGCAGGCGGAAAATAAAAAGGAGAGAGTAGATTGGAGGAGAGTGTAGGAAATAAAGATTTTAAGTAAGGGTATTAAAAGGGTAAAGAGAGAGACAAAAATAAGATATGATATATAAAAACCAAAGGATAAAGTGGTTGAAGTAAGTAATATCTTTACATAAAAGCATTGAATGTTAATGGATTAAACTCCCTGTTCTATTTTGCTAGCTGCCAGAATGCAATATACCAGAAATGGAACGGTTTTAAAAAGGGGAATTTAGAAAGTTACTAGTTTACAGTTCCAAGGCTGAGAAAACCCCAATTAAAACAAGTCTATAGAACTTTCCAATCTAAGGCATTCAGGGAAAGATACCTTGGTTCAAGAAGGCTGCTGAAGTTCGGGGACTCTCTCTCAAGTGAGAAGGCACATGGCGAACACAGTCAGAGTTTCTCTCTCATCTGGAAAGGCACATGGTAAACAGTCAGGGTTCCTCTCATATCTGCAAGGGCACATGGAGAACACGGTGTCATCTGCTAGCTTCTTCTCCTGGCTTCCTGTTTCATGAAGCTCTCTGGGAGACATTTTCCTTCTTCATCTCCAAAGGTCACTGGCAGTGGACTCTGCTTCTCGTGGCTATGTTGTTCTGCTCTGCTCTCTCTGAATCTCCTTCATTCTCCAAAATGTTCCCTCCATTATAGGATAGCAGAAACTTATCAAAACCCACCCAAATGGGTGGTGACACATCTCCCCTAATCCATTTTAACAACCATTCTTGATTGGATTACATCTCCAGGGAGATAATCTAATTCCAGATTCAAACATACAGTATTGAATAGGGATTATTCTGCCTTTATGAAATGGGGTTTTGATTAAAACATGGCCTTTCTAGGGCCCATACATCCTTGCAAACCAGCACACTCCCCAGTCAAAAGACACAGATTAGCAGAATGGATATAAAAGTAAGTTCCACTATATGCCATGTTCCAACCCAGCACAGCCCCAAGACCAAAGAACACACCAGGCAGAGAGTTGCCCATGAGTTTGTGGGTTTTTTTTTTTTAACATGGGAGGGCACCAGGAACCGAACCTGGATCTCCGGGCATCGCAGGCAAGAACTCTGCCACTGAGCCACCATTATCTACCCACCCCCATCCCCCGCCATGGGTTTTTAATTAGGGACTTAGTAACAGAAGATTCTTCCCATAGCGGCAAGTTGGAAAATGGAGGTCAGTGATCCATACAAACAGAAGGAAGAAGGTGGCTTATAAAGTTCAGCAGACTTTCAGGAGATTTGGTTACAACAGAATCTAGCAAGAGTTGGTTATCAACAGTAATTAGAGAGGAGAGTTTTAATGGTCTGTTGACCTTTAATGTCAGTGCTCTGGTCACACAGGCTGCATTTATTTTCCCTAAGGGAGGGTGTCACCACCCCTGGGTTGCCACAGTCCACCCACACACTGGTCTGTGATGATCAGAGAACAGACAATACATCCATTATACCACAACAACAGTATAAGAGACAACAGAAGATTGGGAGTCCCTCACACAGAGATACCACCCCCACAGATATGGGGGAGGTGAGGAGGGTTGAATTGGATACATATACAACTTTTGGCATTTTGTGTATAAACTGTGGTTTAATACTTAAATCATGGGCAAGCCTAATACCCTAGAGGCTTACGTTTCCCAACCAGCACAGCTGTACTGGCCAGGACCACAGCCAGTCGACCTTGTTTTCCCCAATTTTTAATGCTGGTAGCCTAAGAATAAGTTATTTGTATTAATTCATCATGGCTGTAGTGTTGCTGATTCTTTTATGTGAAGTTGCAGTGCCTGCATAGGCTCCATCATTAGTAGTTCAACACGAGCGAGAGCAGCTGCTCAGGGCTGTGAATCAAGGCTGATGAGGGCTGGATACACCAACACATCCACTGCTGCAGATGCTGCTTGTTATTTTTTAATTGTTCCTTTAAAAGCCCATTCATTCTTTCAGTTAACTCCACTGCTGTCACCTGGGGACTGGAATGTGCTTGCAACCGATGTAACCAAGATGATGAAGCATCATCTTTGGGCATCTCAGCAAACAAAAGGATCAGGTGTCCACAACTTTTTGAATTGTTGTCTGGTGATGGGCAGCTGGAGTTGCTGTGCCAGTCTCATCCCCTGGCATCTTGATTCTTCGTGATTTGTATCCTGTGGGCCTTGCAAGTGTATATTCTCATTTGTCTCTGCTCCAGCTTTCTCACAGTGAGATCAAATTCATGTTCTCAAGGATGCTGAGGGTCACTTGCCATGCCTGCCATCCTGGCAATTGTTCACTCAGAAGAAAGAATGGATTACTGGGATCAGAGAATATCATGTTTACCCAGGGAATCAACCAGAAGTTTCTAAGCAACACCTACTGTTCATTCTGGAAGCAAAGTTTTAATTCTTCCAGCTGATACTGATCCAGTATCACCAGATAGGACAGAAGCACATCATGAGTAGCAGTCCACAGAGATGGTGGCAGATGAGCTCAACCTGTCTAACACATGAGATTCCTAGTTTCACTAAAGAAGGTTTTTGTGTACAGAACAGATAAAACCAGCCAGATTTGTAATCTTGAACAAATTTCTGGATGCCGCTGATTCAGGAACATGCCAACAAAACACTCTTGAGTGAATGCAAATAATACAATCCTCAGTCACTGACCTTTCAAAGAATATTCAACTTGAAGATAGAATCAATAGCAGGCACTTCCAGGTGCCAATGCTGGGTATCCTTTTTTTAAAATGTGAAGGTCACAAACTACATCCTTTCTATAGCCAGAGAGCAGAGAGCCCTCCATTGCTCTGGCCAGCTCTAATCTGCCAAACTCATAGCCGGGGTTGCAAACAAACTGGAGGAAAAATAGGCAAACAGGCTGGTGGTGGTTTTGGGCACTTAACTGGAAAGTACCACCCCTCACCATCAGCTGCTACAGTACACTGTGGAGCAGAACAGAAACCAAACAAGAGTTTTAATTCTTAACCAGTGCAAAATTTTCTTGGCTTCATTTTGGTTGTAAAAGTGCCTCCTTATCTCTTCCACAGTCTCCAAGATCAGCACAAAGCATGGATGTACCAAAAAGTTTGAAGACCTTCCTTACTAACAGTCCTGATGATAATCAGTAAGGTAGCCATGGGAACCAACTTTCACTTCAACAAGCTCACTAGGATTCTGGTCACTGGGAGCTTCTGCTGCCAACCTGTACAAGGAAGGTTGTCGTCCAAATTGGAAGGCAAAGTTATTTGAAAGCCATTGATGATAGACAGGAGCCTCTCAGTCTGGGACATAAGCTCTTCGATGGGGAACTGAGAGTTGGACCTGTCCCAAAAAAGCAGCTTAGCAAAGGTAGTCTCTTTCATCTCTTTCATTCTATGGCAGCTGAGATAGAAAACATAGGAGAACCTGTACTGAAAAAGACAACCCTCTGCTCAGTGCAACATGGCCTCGCTAGGGTGGTTCTAAGGGTTTTGTTTTGTGTTGTTTTATTTGGAGGGGGTACATGGCTTGGGTCTCTCACATGGTAGGTGAGCATTCTACCATTGAATCACCCATGCACCCCTGCTAGGGTGGTTTTCCCAATCCCTACCTGGCCCTGCAAGACAGTTGTCTGAGCCTGGGCTCCGATACTTTTAAGATCCAGTAGGCTCTTTGATTCTTCATGTTCCTTCTCTGTCACATTGAGGAGATATATATAATTTGGGGACCAAGGGATGTTGCTCCATGTCACCAGTATGTTAGCCTTTATCTCCTCTCTGTATTTTCTTCTGTAGCCTGTCATTCTGTGCAACCATCAGCAGCCTCATGTGATGTTGGCTTTAGGCTATGAATTTTTGCTAAAGCATCAGTTTCAGTATTGCCAGGTAAAGAATCAGTGTTATCTGCAGAGACATGAAAATATGGTTACTTTTGCTTATGACAGATAGTCCAGATATCTCCCCACATTTCTTTTCCCCATAAGGACAGCCAACAACAGTCTGTTGCTCTTGCCTCCATGTGACCATATGCACTGTTAGGCCCTGGTACCCTGCCCAGTTGTCAGCACAAATAGTTAATGCATCTCCTAGTTAATGAACAATGACCATCTATACAGCCCTTAATTCAGCCCATTGGCTGCTTTGCGCAGTCCCTGTCTCCCATCATATAGTGTTCATGCTAAGATGCATGGCTACTGCCATCCAGATGGCAGGTTTCCCTGTATGCTCATCCATCAGTATATCAGGCAAACTCAGGTATACTAACACACCCCTCAAAGACGGGCACAAAGACAACTACCTCGGGAGAATCAGCAGAGAGGGGCAAGCGTTGTTCTTCTACAAAGGAAACTGATCTCAAGAGATCATGCATTTCTGCATTTAAGGGGCTGTTGTTGAAAATGCTGCATTGCAGCAGATAAGTTTACATTTAGCTATGTGCTTAATTGTGCATTTGCCAGAGTGAGGCTTAGTAGCATTGTCATATAGCCATCCCTTTGTGGGGATGGCTGTTCTTAATTTCACAGGGCATTTCTAAGTTACTCCTTAAACTTGCAATAAAGCATTATAGGCACACACAAATGTTTTTTAAAGGGCTATATGATAGTTCAGACCAAAAGCTGATGGGAACTCACTTTGTCTTTTACCTTTGCCATAAGCCCCACCCAAAGCCAATAGCGATACTTTCATGAGATTTGGTTACAACAGTGTCTCGTAAGAGTTGGTTACCAACAGTGATTAGGGAAGGGGAGTTTTAATGGCCTGTTGACCTTTAATGTTGGTGCTCTGGTCACACAGGCTACTTTGTGCTTAAGGCTTCATTTTTTTTCCCTAAGAGGGCAGGTTTCACCCCCTAGGTTGCCACATGTTATCTACAGGAGACTCACCTTAGGCCAAGGGCACACATAGGTTGAAAGTGGAAGGTTGGAAAAGATATTCCACATAAACAGTAACCAAAAAGGAGTAGGAATAGCTTTATTGATATCAGGCAAAATAGACTTTAAATGAAAAACTGTTACAAGAGACAAAGAAGAAAACTAAATATTATTAAAAGGGGTAATCCACAAAGAAGCAGCAGCAATCACAAATATTTATGCACCTAACCATGGTGCCCCAAAATACAAGAGGAGAACTCTGGCAAAACTGTAGGGAGAAATAGATGTCTCCAAATGATAGTTGGAAATTTCAATATGCCAGTTTCATCAATAGATAGAACATCTAGATAGAGGGTCAGTAAGTAAACAGAGAACTTGAATAATATAAGTTAACTAGTCCTAACAGACAGATAGAACATTGTACCCCATGACAGCAGAATATACATTCTTTTGAAGAGCATGCAGATCACTCTCCAGGATAGACTATATGTTGGGTAAGAAACAAGTCTCAATATATTTACAAAGATTGAAACTATATAAAGCATTTTCCCTGACCATAATGGAATTAAGTTGAAAATTAATAGACAGAGAACTGAAAAATTCACACATGTGGAGGTTAAACAACACGCTCTTAATTAGTGGGTCAAGGAAGAAATTACAAGAGAAATTTCTTACAAGAGAAATCAGTAAATATTGCAAGAAGAATGACAAGAACACAACATAGCAAAACTTATGGGTTGCAGCAAAGACAGTGCTAAGAGGGGAATTTATAGCCCTAACTGCCTACATTAAAAAAAGAAGAAAGAGCTAAAGTCAAAGACTTAACTACACACCTGAAGGAACTACATAAAGAATAGCAAACTTTGCCTGCTATGCCAGAGACCTGAGTTCAATTCCCGGTGCCTGCCCAGGCAAAAAAAAAAAAAAAAAGAATAGCAAACTAATTGTGCTGGTTTGAAAAGATATATGCCCCCTAAGAAAGCCATGTTTTAATATAAATCCCATTTTGTAAAGGTAGAATAATCTCTATTCAATACTGTATGTTTGAAACTGTAATGAGATCATCTCCCTGGCTGATGTGATTTAGTTAAGAATGGTTGTTAAACTGGAATAGGGGATGACATGTCTCCACCGATTTGAGTGGGTCTTGATTAGTTTCTGAAGTTCTATAAAAGAGGAAACATTTTGGAGAATGAGAGATTCAGAGAGAGCAGAGAATGCTGCAGAAAGTCCACCAGCCAGCGACATTTGGAGATGAAGAAGGAAGATGCCTCCCGGGGAGCTTCATGAAATAGGAAGCCAGGAGAGAAAGCTAGCAGATGATGCCGTGTTAGCCATGTGCCCTTCCAGCTGAGAGAGAAGCCCTGACTGTGTTCGCCATGTGCCTTCTCACTTGAGAGAGAAACCCTGAACTTCATCGGCCTTTTTGAACCAAGGTATCTTTCCCTAGATGCCTTTGATTGGACATTTCTTTAGACTTGTTTTAATTGGGACATTTTCTTGGCCTTAGAACTGTAAACTTGAAACTCATTAAATTCTCCCTTTTATTAAAAGCCAATCCATCTCTGGTGTGTTGCATTCTGGTAGCTAGCAAACTAGAACACTAATCCAAAGCAGACAGAAAGAATAACAAAAATTAGAGAAGTGGAAATAAATGAAATAGAGAATTTTTAAAAAAACAATAGAATTAACCAAATCAGAAGTTGATTCTTTGAAAAGATCAATAAAATTAACAGACCTGACCAAAAAAAGAAGCAAGACACAAATAAATAAAAACAGAAATGAAAGTGGAAACATTACTGCTCACTGCACTTAAAGGAAAAGGATCATAGAACAATACTATGAACAATTGTATGTCAACAAATTAGACACACTCAATGAATGGAAAATTCTTAGAAGCACAGGAACAAACTACATTAACTCTAAAAGAAAAAGAAGACCTCAACAGACCAATAACAAGGAAAGAGACTGAATCAGTCCTCAAAAACCTTCCAGAAAAGAAAAGCCCAGGTGAATTCTATCAATCATTCAAAGAGGAATTAATACCAATCCTGCTCAAACTCTTCCAAAAAAATTGAAGAGGAGGGACACTACCTAACTTATTCTATGAGGCCAAAATCACCCTAATACCAAAGCTATATAAAGATACCACAAGAAAAGAAAATTACAGACCAACTCTCTAATGAATATAAATGCAAAAATCCTCAATGAAATACTTGCAAATTGAATGCATCAGTGCAATAAAAGAATTATGAACCATTGTTATAGTTTGCTAGCTGCCATAATGCATTATACTAGAAATGGAATGGCTTTTTAAAAGGGAAATTTATTAAGTTGGTAGTTTACAGTTCTAAGCCCATGAGAATGTCCCAATTAAAGCAAGTCTATAAAAATGTCCAAATTAAGACACCAACAAGGCATTACCTTCACTCAAGAAAAGTTGATAAAGTTCAGGGTTTCTCTATCAACTGGAAAGGCACATGGCAAACATAGCGACCTCTGCTATCTTTCTCTCCAGACTTCTTGTTTCATGAAGCTCCCTGGAGAATTTTCCTTCTTCATCTCCAGAGGTCTCTGGCTGCATGCTCTCTGGTAGTTCTTGTGGCTCTCTCGTGGCTCTCAAAGGGACTATCTCCAAAATGCTTCCTCTTTTAAAGGATTCTGGTAAATTAATCAAGACCCACCTGGGATGGGTGGAGCACATCTCTGTGTAGATAATCTAATCAAGTTTCAAATTTATAGTGCTAAATAGGGATTAAAAGAAACAGCTGCCTCCACAAGACAGATAAGAATTAAAACATGGCTTTTCTAGGGTCACAATCCTTTCAAACCAGCACAACCAAGAAAAAGTAGATTTTATCCCAGGTATGCAAGGGTGGTTCAATGTAAGAAAATTAACTAAGGGAATATACCATATTAACAATCAAATGGGGAAAACTTTTTAATCCTGTCAAAGATGCAGAAAAATTGATACAGATAAAGTATTGATAATATCCAGTCCTTTTCTTGTTAAAAATACTGTGAAAAATAGGAAAAGAAGGAAACTTCCTCAACATGATAAAAAGCATATGTAAAACCCACAGTGAAAGACTGTGAGATCATACTCCATGGTGAAAGACTGAAAGCTTTTCCGTTAAGATCAGGAGCAAGACAAGGATGCCCACTGTCAACACTGTTATTCAACATTGTGCTAGAAGTTCTAGCTAGAGCCATTAAGCAAAAAAAAAAAGAAAAAGAAAAAGAAATAAAGGGTATCCAAATTGGAAAGGAAATAGTAAAAGTATGGACTGGAAGACTAATTATTGTTAAGATGTCAATTCTATCCAAGTTGATTTACATATTCAATGCAATCCCAATCAAAATTCTGACAGCCTACTTTGCAGAAAAGGAAAAACCATTTATTTGGAAGGATAATGGACTCTGAGTAGCCAAAAACATCTTGAAAGAGAACAAAGTTGGAAGATTCACAGTTTCTGACTTTAAAGCATATTACAAAGCTGTGGTAATTCAAACAGCATGGCATACAGATTTGGCAGGTACTGGCATATGGATTTGAAAGGTACTAGCATATAGATTTATTGACCAATGGAATCAAATTTAAAGTTCAGAAATAGATCCTCACATCTATTGCCAATTGATATTTGACAAAGCTGTCAAGTCCAGTAAAGTGGGTCAGAATAGTCTCTTCAACAAATGGTGCTGGTAGACCAGGATATCCATATAAAAAAGAATGAAAGAGTACCCTTAGTGCAACCATATTCAAAAATTAACTCAAAGTGGATCAAAGACCTAAATATAAGAGCCAGGACCATAAAACCGAAAATGTAGAGAAGCATCTTCAAGATTTTTTAGTAGGCAATGGTTTCTTAGACTGTATACCCAAAGAACAAGCAGCAAAAGAAAAAAAATAAATAAATGGGACCACCTCAAAACTAAAAACTTTTGTACTTCGTCAAGAACTTAGTCAAGAAAGGGAAAAAGCAACACCTCCCATCACCTCCCCACAACAGGTTCTTTGTTGCCCACTAGTTGCCTGGTTCCTTGGTCCTACCAGGCCTCTCCATCCTAGCTACCCTCTACCCATAGAAGCCATTGGTTCATGGGAAGAGAGACCTTCCTCCATTGTTTTCCACATGGAGTTCCTGGGGGTGGATTCCATGGTCAGGATTTGGCACATGCCCATAATATCTTGGGGCATCGCAAAGTGACAGCCCTCCTTACTCAAGTTGGCAGCATTTGGTACCTACATTGGGTGGCCAGCCAACCAGAGGCCATGTCTTAGAGGGGTGAGACTCTCGACTACCCTTATCTAGGTACATAACACTTCCTAACACAGACATTTATAGACCCTTGGGGTGTCATTCATCCCCCGTGGTCTGGGGCAGCAGGCCTGTGAGGAAGGCTGGACTTCCCCTTAGCCTATCCCTGGTGAGGGTGGGTTCTGACAACTGTTAAGAGAAGGAAACCGGTAGCCATCATATTCAAATATGTGAGGGTACCCCATATTGCAGGATGGGAGGACCCAGATGCTGCTCAGGGTCTGCACTTACCCTCCTAGTCATCCTGTATCCAAGGCAGTACCCTTATACCTGAGGGAGTGCTCCCTCAAGTCTTGTCCTCTCTCCTCCCTCCCAACCTTCCTGAGTTTCACTCATCTCTTCTGGCTGGTTCAACTTGGGTAATCATTTCATAGCCCTGGGGATGAGCTAGGAAATATGAATTGTGTAATTACAGTGATTCTAAATGGAAATTAAATTATTCTTATAAAGAACATTATAAAGATGAATGATAGAAATTCATGCTAATAATTTAAATTTTTAATTTGTCTATACTTAGAATTATGTTAAATAGCAAATTTTAAAAAAACATGACAAGTCAAAGGAGAGATCTCCGAAGAAGAAAAGACTTTATAATTCCTACTTTTTATACAAGGAGCCCTGAATTTTCGTTTTGTACTGGGCCTAGCATATTATGTAGCTGTTTCTAAGTATGTGTTATAGACTAAGAGTTTTAAAAAGCTAAAGAAGTAAATGTGAAGTACAATATCCAAGAAATCAACAAATATTTATTGAGCACCTGCCATATATCCAGATATTATAGTAGGCATCAAAGATAAATGAATAAGTTATATATGGGTGGGCCGCGGTGGCTCAGCGGGCAAAGTGCTTGCCTGCTATGCCGGAGGACCTCGGTTCGATTCCCGGCCCCAGCCCATGTAACAAAAACGGAGAAACAAAATACAATAAAACAAGAAAATGTTTAAAGATGTTTCCCTTTCTTCCTTCCTTCCTTCCTTCTATCCTTCCTTCCTTCTCTCTGTCTTTAAAAAAAAAAAAAAAAAAAAAAAAAAAAAAAAAAAAAAAAAAAATTTTCTGCCCGCTTACATTGTAGGTAATAAACAAGAGGGCTCATGAAAGTTGAGAAAAAAGTGAGATTTAAATACAATGTGTAAAAGAAAGGAAAAGTAAATACCTCAGCTCAATCTCTTTAAGATCCAGATTTAACAGTTCTTGTACCGCACTAGAACGTTCATCCATTGATCCTATGGGTATTTTCATTGTCCTTCACCCCTTTCATGTCTTCACTTCCTTTTCATATCCAACCATTATACCTTCCAGTGTGATTTCAACTCACCTCTCAGCTCTCTTGCCCCTCTTTTGCCTTTATTCAGTTTTTCATGTTTATTCAGCTTTATCATAATTCTATTAAATTCAATTCCACCTACTCTATTTCTGTAGCTGATGATAACTGGAGAAAAGTATATAATCATACTAAATACATGTCATTTGAAATAAATCATCTTAATCTCAAAAAATTGGGCCCTACGCTTTTTCTGTATAGTACAATCATACCATACTTCCCTAGTCCTCTCTTCCACTATACTTGACCTCAATTGCATACTATCGCCACTCTCCTCAAACCCCCAATACCTCCTCCCTTGTTTTCAGTCTCAGCTAATAACCTTATGTCCCATTTCACTAAGAAAGTTGAAACAATCAGATGAGAACATCAACAAGCTGTTACCACCAAATCTACCATCTGCCAGTGTCTCCATGAACTTCACCTTCTGTCTGTAACTATGGATAAACTGTCTATGAGCCTAACTTAAGTCAATCTTCCCATTTGTACACTAAATTCTATCCCCCCTCTCCTACTCAGGAACGTTAGTCCAGCAATTTTTACTTCTTTGTCTTTTATAATAAACATTTCTCTTTATGCTAGATCAGCATAAAAACATGCTATTATTTCTCCCATTAAAAAAAAAAAAAACCTCTTGAACCCTGTCAACTTAATGCCTCATTTCACTTATTTTTCTTTAAAATACCTTGAAGTGGTTGTCTTATATTCATTGCCTCCAATTTTATCCTCCCATTCTCTCTTGAGCCATTCTAATCAAACTATATAGGTCACCAGTGACCTCATTGCTAAATCCACTGGTCAGCTTTCAGACCACATTTTACTTGAGATATCAACAACATATTATACAGTGTACCATTCTCTCTATCTTGAAGTACTTCACTTAGATTCCAAAACACTATATTTACCTAGATTTCCTCCTACTTTTCTTGCCATTCCTTCTCAGTCTTCTTTGCTGATTCCTCCTCATTTCACTGAATTTAAAATATCAGAATGTCTAAAAATAGACTCTTTGAACCTTTCCTCTTTTCTATTTATTTTCAGCCCCTGGATGAAATCGTCCAGCCTCATGATTTTAAATACCATTTGTGAGTTGTTGGGTCATATTTTTACATTTACAGTGTGCACCTATCCCAAATGCCTGACACAAATATCCAGCTATCTATTTGACATCCACTTGGGTAGCTAATGAGTATCTCAAACTTAACAAGTCTTATCCTGAGTTGCTGATATTCCCTTCAAATATTTTCCCACAGGTCTTTCCTATATATAATAATGACAATTCTATCCTTCTAGTTTCTCAGGTCAAAAACCTTGTACTCATCCTTGACCTCTGCTTTTCTTTCATACCCCAAATATAATTTATTAGCAAATCCTTTTGGCTTGATCTTCACAATATATTCCAATTTTGACCATTTCTCACAACTTCTATTGTTACTACCAGCTTCAAGCAAGCCTCTACCCATTTCTGAACTGTATTATCATAATTACTCTTACGATAATTCCCTTTAGGTATGCCCAGTGGTAAGAATGATCCTATTGAATGAAAGTTAGAGTGTGACTACTTTCCCACTTTCTCACTTGAAGTAAAAGTCTAAGTATTTTCTGTATCTTACATGGACCTACATGATCTGGATCCTTATTGTCTCTCCGATCTCATTTCCTATGAGGCTATCCCTGATTCCTCTAGAAAATGAAGATCTATAATCTGAGAATTTACTCTATTTGCAAGGTAGTGTTTTAGGTTGCCAATTTTATAGATACTGACAGAGGATGTGAGACTCCTGGGTCAGAGATGAAGGACACTTTATTACATATAGTTATCAGTGAGCCAGAGTTATCAACATTTTTGCTGGTTCCTAGAGCCCCAATTCCCAAAAAAGTGATGCAAAGAAGACTTCTCTGTTTAAAATGTAACTATCTCTCTTACCAACAATTCCCATCCCATTCTCTGATTTGTTTTTTTCTGTAGTGCTATTACTATCTAATCTCCCATATATTTACTAATCTATCCTATATAGTGTCTGTATCTCTCATAAAAAGTAAGTTCTATGAAGGCAGGGATTTTGTTTTTTTTATTCACCACTATATCCCTTGTGCCTGGAATACATAGTAAACCCTCAATAAAAATTTGTTGATTGAATGAATGAAGTTTGTAGTGGGGAGTGCTGAAATCTGGAATTAGGTACACTCTAATCAGTGCGACGTCCTTTAAGAGGAAGGGCCTAAGTAATTGTGTGGTGAGTTATTTATTGTAGATGGAATTGCTAAGTTCTTATTATAGAATCGCTCAAGTTTAAGCCTATTTTGCAATGAAGTGTATTACTGAAGTAGTGAAGCTTAGTTTGGACTTCCTTCAGATTAGAAAAAAAAGAAGAAAAATAGATTAATATGCATGAATGTCATGGTTAGGTATTAATTTTTGGTTCTATAAAAAGTTAATTCTATTGTAAGTCTTTTTTTTCCCCCAGAGGAACTTTTGTCTATTATTTTTCTTTAGAAATTGAATCAAGTTTCTCAAATTTGGGGTATTATATCATTTTTTAATTTACTTATGAAGTCTAAAAATTGTTATGAACATTTACTCTTCATATTTCTCAAGTATAGGTATGTTTATTTAGATATTTTTGGTCTCCTAATGAGCTTAGCCCAACATTGAATTCATTTCTTGGATATTAATACATACTTGGAAATTGATCTTAGCTGGAAACTTAAGGAGTCAACAAGAACTGTCAAAAAAGTCTTTTTATCAAGAAATATTTCTCTACTCACTTCTGAAAATAAAGAAAATTAGATGGGAAATACATGAACACTGAATATCTGACTGGAAACTTGGGAATGCAAATTTAAAAAAATAATGAAACTTGGTCTCTAAATTCCACATAGATTTCATTACTTAATATGTCTCTTCTAACTAAAATTCTAGTTCAAATAGAATCAAGAATTTATTCTTTCCTCACTGTTACAATGATATTTGGCATGCAGAAGAAATCCAGTAAATATTTGTCAAATGCATAAATAAATCTCTCTTCTTAAAGTTCCTAAGAACTTGCCTGTAAATTAAGTGTGATATCACAAAGAACATTTGTAATCTGAATTAATTTCAAGTTTCTATATTCAATAGCCTTTATTTTTCTTTCATTGGAGTCAACATTTTTAATAATAGGAATTATAATAAAGGTAATTACAAGGGTTAATGTTCATGCATATATAATAGAGTTATAGTAAATAAATTATTGAAAAATTGTTGCTGAAAAACAGGAAAACACCTGCCAGCATTCAACCCAATATCATGACATTTTTGTTACCTGAGAACATAGAATAATTTCAGTATTAATATTATGGTATTTTGCTGACAATTTATGTAGAATATTTCCAAGAATTGATTTTATCCTACCTTCTTTCAGATAATGAAGGCAATTACAAATACCAATATCATGCGTGTCAGTAGTATAATTTGCAAATGTAATAGAAATATTATTTGAGTGCCAGTTCAAATCATTAGTTGTTATATGATCATCCTTTGGAATGAAATAATCTTTATAGTACAGTAAAAGTTATTATTAAATTAATTATAATGAGGGCCACAGCCACTAGTCCAAGAGAGTATGGAGTTGATCAATAGTTGATATATAGTTTTATGTATCTTATACATGAAAAACAAAACAAAATAACAGTTTTGATTGAGAACTTCAGAAACTAGGTCAACAACATGCTATTATTTATCTCCTATATAAATGCACTTATTATGCTTTTTCCAACACTTTTTCAAAGAATAAGACAGATATTAACATTCGTTGAGTAAATGAATTTGTTAAATAAATGAAGATTGCTTTTTAAGTCATCTTAAATACTGTACCTCCTGTGGTCACAGGGAGTTTTGACTTGTGAGAATCAGCTTCAGCATATATCTGACTAAAAGGGTTTTGAGATTTAATGATTAAGCATGCCACATAATGGGGCTGTTAGTGCTTTTTTTTTTTCATTAATTCCACAAGTATTTATAACTGCATCTGGAATCAGAAGTGGCCAGCTGGTTTTCTTGGGAGGACAGCGTCACACCAAGTATTCAGGATCTGATGTTGCTGTTAGCCACTGAGCATTCAGCAGTGGCAACAATTTTATCAGCCATGGTGAGAGGGAGCCTCTTCTGTTGGGCCCTTGGAGAGCTTCTATATCTACCACTATGGACACTCCATACTTTCCCAGACTTGCGACTCATGTTTATGTTGAGCAGCTTTGGCAGTCCCTTTATATCCTCCAGTTAAGTCCTCAGTCTCTACTAATTACCAGTATCATGCTAAGATCTGCTTTCCACACAAAGAGAAAAAATTGACATAGAAGACATGTGCTTGCTCCAGAACATAGGTGGAATCATTGAGTCCATTATTGAAGTTTGTCATTGTTGGCTAAAAAATTGCAAGCAACAAACATATTTATTTGGGGCCTGTATTAGGTTTCTCTAGAGAAACAGAATCAACAGAGAATACTCGCAAATATAAAATTTATAAAAGTGTCTCACGTGACCGCGGGAACGCAGAGTCCAAAATCCGCAGGGCACGCTGTGAATCTGACGATTCCAGATGGAGAGTCTGGACAAACTCCACAGGAGAGGCTCACCAGCCGAGACAGGAAGAGCCTGTCCCTTCTGAATCCTCCTTAAAAGGCTTCCAGTAATCAGACTAAGCATTACTCATTGCAGAAGACACTCCCCTTTGGCTGATTACAAATGCAATCAGCTGTGGATGTAGCTGACATGATCATAATTTAATACTATGAAATGTCCTTATTGCAACAGACAGGCCAGCACTTGCCCAACCAGACAAACAGGTACCACCACTTGGCCAAGTTAACACATGAACCTAACCATGACAACATGAGAGGGTCAGTAGGAATAAGTAGCTTATTGAGAAACTGTTGTTTCGATGCTGACCACTTGTAAGTATCTGGTATAAGTAAAATGGCTTCAAAAATGTGGGTTTCTCTTCTTTTTCACCTGCTGTAGGCTATCTTCACATTAGGAAGCTAACATATTTAGACTTAGAAAAGTCCTTCCTTAACGGTAACTGTGAAAAATGTGGCCTTATGTAACAAAAGGACCAATCCTAGATGAATTTCAATTAAATAATTTTTCATAGCTTTCAGCATTCTATTTTCTTCATGGGGAATTGGTAGAGCTGTTCTTTTGTATCTTGTTTGTCATACTGAAGCAACTAAACCCCAACTCCCCTACTATCTTCAGTTACCCCACCCTTTTAAGGCATTTGCTGGTTTCTTAATATCTTAATTTTAAAATGGATTTTAAAACACAATTGTAATATTAAATCATCCAAACCTATTATTTTGAATTTGATAAATTTTAACTTTACATTATAGCTATGGAATGTATTTGGAATGGAATGTACTTTTTTCTACCATTCTTCCCTTTTCTAGTCTTGTCACATGTACACTTTTTTTTTTTTTTGCATGGGCAGGTAGTAGGAATCGAACCCGGGTCTCTGGCATGGCAGGCAAGAATTCTGCCACTGAGCCACTGTCGCACTGTCCCACATGTACACTTAAAAAAAGATTTCTAATTAGAGAAGTTGTAGGTTTACAAAAAAATCATGTAAAAAATACAGCTTTCCCATAACCCAACCCCATTATTAACACTTTGCATTATTATGGTATGTTTGTTACAATTGATGAAAGAATATTAAAATTGTATAGTCCATAGTTTACCTTAGGATGCATTTTCCCCATTTACCACCCTGTTGGAAACTTGCATTAGTGTGTAATTTTTTTTAATTCATAAAAACATTTTTGTAACTGGGCAACTATAGTCTATTGTTTGCAAGATGGTTCAATATAAAGTACTGTCCTATATTTTATCTTTTAATTTTTATTCTAGTAAATACTTAGGACTTAAAATTTTCCCTTCTAACCACATTTACATGTATAATTCAGTGCTGTTAATTTCCCTCACAATGTTGTGCTACCATCACAACCATCCATTTCCAAAACTATACAATCAACCCAAATAGAAATTCTGCACGATTTGAAAATTAATTCCCCATTCTTTACCCACAATCCAAACCCTGGTAAACTATACTCTATATTCTAACTCTATGAGTTTGCTTATTCTAATTATTTCATATCATTGAGATAATACAATATCTCTTCTTTTTTATCTGACTTATTTCACTCAACATAATGTCCTCAAGGATCACTTATGTTACCATGCATCAGGACTTCATTTCTTCTAACAGCTGAATGGCATTATATGTAAATACCACATTTTGTTTATCCATTTATCTGTCAATGGACACTTGAATTGCTCCCATTTTTTTGGCAAGTATGAATAATGTTGCATTGAGTATTGGTGTGAAAATATCTGTTTAAGTCCCTGCTTTTAATTAATTTGGGTGTATACCTAGTAAAGTGTCATATAGTAATTCTTTCTTTCTGAGGAACTGAGAAACTGTCTTCCACAGTGATGCTACCAATTTCCATTGAACCTGCAGTGAATGAGTATTCCTATTTCTCTACATCCTCTCTAAGACTTGTAACTTTTTGTTTTTTAAAAGTAGTCATTCTAATAGATGTGAAATGATATCTCAGTGTAGTTTGGATTTGCATTTCTCTAATTGCTAATAATCTTGAGTGTCTTTTCATGTGCTTTTAAAGCTATTTGTAAATCCTCTTTGGAAAAAGATACATTCATGTCTTTTGCCCATTTTTAAATTGGGTTGCTTGTCTTTTTATTGTTGAATTGTGGAATTTCTTAAGTATTCTGGATATTAAACCCTTAATGGATAAGAAACTTCTAGATAGTTTCTCCCGTTGAGTTGACTGTCCTTTTACTTTTGTGATAAAGTGCTTGGATGAATAAAAGTTTTTATTTTAATGAGTCCCCATTTATCTATTTTTTTTCTTTTTTTGCTTGTACTTTGGGTGTAAAGTCTAAGAAACCATTGCCTAATGCAAAATCCTGAAGATGCCACCCTACTTTTTATTCTTAAAGTTTTATAGTACTGGTTCTTATTTTTAGGTCTTTGATCCATGTTGAGTTAATTTTTGAATATGGTTGGAGGTAGGGCTCCTCTGTCATTTATTTGCATATGAATATCCAGTTCTCCTAGCACTATTTGTTGAAAAGACAACTCTCCCATCAGGTAGACTTGGCAGCCTTTTCAAATATAAGTTGGACATAGATGTGAGGGTCTATTTCTGAGCTCTCAAATTGACTCCATTGATCTATATATATATTCATGTCCCAACAGCATGATGTTTTGACCACTGTACCTTTGTAATCAGTTTTAAGGTGAGGAAGTGTTAGTCCTCCAATTTCATTTTTCTTTTTCAAGATGTTTTTGGCTATCCAGGGGCCTTTACCTTTCCAAATAAATTTGATGGCTGCCTTTTCCATTTCTGGAAAGTAGACTGTGGGAGTTTTGATTCGGATTGTGTTGAATCTATAGATCATATTGATATCTTAGCAATATTTAGTCTTCACATCCATGAACACTAAATGTCCTTCCATTTATTTATTTAGGTCTTCTTTGATATCTTTTACAAAATTTAGTAGATTTCCATGTATAAGTCCTTTACTTCCTTGGTTAAATTTATTCCTGGATATTTGATTCTTTTATTTGCTATTGTAAATGAAATTTTTTATTGATTTCATCCTCAGATTGCTAATTACTAATGTATAGAAACACTACTGATTTTTTTGTGTTGATCTTGTACTCTACCACTTTGCTGAATTTATTAGCTGTGGTAGCTTTGTTGTAGTTTTTCAGGACATTCTCTATATAGGATCATGTCATCTGCAAATAGTGAAAGTTTTACTACTTCCTTTCCAATTTGGATACTGTGCTAGTTTGAATCTGTGGTGGGCCCCAAAAAAGCCATGTCATTTAATCCTCATTCACTATTGCTGGGTGGTAACTTTTGATTAGATGATTTCCATGAAGATGTGTCTCCACCCATTGAAGGTGGAGTTGCTTACTGGAATCCTTTAAAAGAGGAAACATTTTGGAGAGAGTCCCTTTTGGTAGAGCCATGAGAAAGCCAGCAGACACTGCCATGTTCGCCATGTGCCCTTCCAGCTGAGAGAGAAACGTTGAACATCATCAGCCTTCTGAACCAAGGTATCTTTCCCTGGATGCCTTAAATTGGAAATTCCTATAGATTTCTTTTAATTGGGACATTTTCTCAGCCTTACAACTGTACACTAGCAGCTTATTAAATTCCCCTTTTAATTCACCATTCCGTTTCTGGCATATTGCATTCTGGCAGCTAGCAGACTAGAATAGATGCCTTTTATTTATTTTTCTTACCTAACTGCTCTGGCTAGAACTTCCAGTATAGTGTCAAATAGCAGTGTTGATACTAGGTATCCTTCTCTTGTTCCTGATCTTAGAGGAAAAACTTCAGTCTTTCACCATTGAGTGTGATGTTAATTGTGGGTTTTTTATATATGCCCTTTATCATGTTGAAGAAGTTTCCTTCTGTTACTATCTTTCAAAATGCATTGTCAAGAGGTGCCAAGACGGCAGCTTAGCAAGGTGTGGGATTTAGTTTGTCCTCTAGAACAGCTACTAAATAACCAGGAACAGTACAGAACAACTGCTGGGGCCACGTCAGTGACCAGACACACAGCATACCCCAGTGTGGACCAGCTGGACCAGCTGCAAGGCCCCCCAGAACCATGAGTTCCCCAAGACACGGCGGCCAGTGCCCCTCCCCCACAGGCTGCTTCCCAGAAGGGAAAGGAAAGGGACTTTAACAGCAGCAGGGGCTGAGCGCAATTAAGCTTCAAGTGTGGAATTAATTCACAAATTCTGACTACTAAAAATAGGTGCCCAGCTCAAGTGAACCTGGTCAAAGCGGAAGTTGCTGATTTTTGCCCCCGTGCTGAGGGGGCAGGACTGACAGAAAAATTTAAAAAAAAGAAACAGAGGTTTTTGTGGCTGTGCTTCTACAAAGGCTTGACTGCCTTTGGATACAGCAGCAGGGCTTCTCAGGCTGCAACTGCCTCATGCATAGCTAGAAACAAGCTTGTTTGAGAACTTGGTTGGAGCCTGTGCCTTCCCCGGGGGAGGGGGGAGGCCCAACATAGGTGGAGTCTCTCCCTCAAGGAATTCAGACCCCAGGGTTTGGAAATCTGAAGTAATTAAAGCCAGCCTATAATCTCTCCTCTGTCTCCCCCACACCCCCAGCAGGGAAAGCCTGCCAAAGTTAAAGGTACCACATCATCTTATGCTGGTGGGACCTGCAGGCAGACAAGTGCCACATATTGGGCAGGATAAGAAAAACAGAGTCCAGAGACTTCACAGGGAAGTGTTTCAACCTGCTGGGTCTCACCCAAAGGGAAAACTGATGCAGGTGACTCTTTCCTCCTGACAGGAGGCCAGTTTGGTCTGGGAAAATCTGGCTGGGGTATATAATACCTAAGTGGACCCTCCTAAGGGTGGTAGGGGAAAGGCATCATACAGGCAGGGCAAGAAACAAAACAAGAACTGAAAAATTCCCCTTGTTGAACAAAACCAGAGCTAGTGGTCCAGAACAAGCTGAACTGAATGTCAAAGAACAGACAGACAACAAATTCATCCAGCAAGAAAATCCTAGGTAAAAGAAGTGAGAAAATCTCCAGAATAAGCTAATTAAGGTATCAAATACCTAGATACCAGCAAAAATAACAAATCACACTAGGAAAATTGAACATATGGCCCAGTCAAAGGAACAAACCAACAATTCAAATGAGATACAGGAGTTGAAACAATTAATTCAGAATGTTTGAACAGACATGGAAAACCTCATCAAAAATTAAATCAGTGAATTGAGGGAGGATATAAAGAAGGCAAGGAATGAACAAAAAGAAGAAATCGAAAGTCTGAAAAAACAAATCACAGAACTTATGGGAATAAAAGGCACAACAGAGGAGATGGAAAAAAAATGGACGCCTACAATGTTGAATTTCAAGAGGCAGTTCACTAATAGTGAACTGGAGGACGGAACAACTAGAATCCAACAAGCAAAAGAAAATATAGAGAGAATAATGGAAAAATATGAGCAGGGACTCAGGGAAATGAATGACAATATGAAGCACTCGAATATATGTGTTGTGGGTGCCCCAGAAGGAGAAGAGAAGGGAAAAGGAGTAGAAAAACTGATGGAGGAAATTATCTCTGAAAATTTCCCAACTCTTATGAAAGACTTAAAATACCAGATCCAAGAAGTACAGCATACCCCAAAGAGAATAGATCCAAATAGAAATACTCCAAGATACTTACTAATCAGAATGTCAGAAGTCAAAGAGAAAGAGAGAATCTTGAAAGCAGCAAGAGAAGAGCAATCCATCACATACAACAGAAGCCAAATAAGACTATACATAGATTTTTCAGCAGAAACCATGGAGGTGAGAAGACAATGGGATGATATATTTAAATTACTAAAAGAGAAACCAGAATTCTGTATGCAACAAAATTGACCTTCAGGAATGAGGGGGAAATTAAAACATTTTCAGACAAAAAATCACTGAGAGAATTTATGACCAAGAGACCAGCTCTGCAAGAACTACTAAAGGGAGCACTAGAGGCAGATATAAAAAGACAGGAGAGAGAGGTATGAAGAAGAGTGTAGATGTGAAGACTATCAGTAAAGGGAAAAAGAAGAAAAATTAGATATGACATATAAAATCCAAAAGGCAAAATGGAAGGAGAAAGTACTACCCATACAGTAATAACACTAAATGTTAATGGATTAAACTCCCCAATCAAAAGCATAGACTGGCAAAAGGGATTTTAAAAACGACCCATCTATATGCTGTCCACATGAAACACATCTTAGACCCAAAATAAACCTAGATTGAAAGTGAAAGTTTGGGAAAAGATATTTCATGCAAATAACAATCAGAAAAGATCAGGAGTAGCAATACTAGTATCCAACAAATTAGACTTCAAATGTAAAACAGTTGAAAGAGACAAAGAAGGACATTATATATTAATAAAAGGAGTAATTCAACAAGAAGACATAACAATCATAAATATTTATGCACTGAGCCAGAATGCTCCAAAATACATGAGGCAAACACTGAAAAGAAGTTGGAGACTTCAATTCCACATTCTCATCAATGGACAGAACATCTAGAGAGAGGATCAATAAAGAAACAGAGAATTTGAATAATACAATAAATGAGCTAGACTTAACAGACATTTATAAAACATTATACCCCACAACAGCAGGATACACCTTGTTCTCAAGTGCTCATGGATCATTCTCAAGAATAGACCATATGCTGGGTCACAAAGCAAGTCTCAATAAATTTAAAAAGATTGAAATCATACAAAACACTTTCTCAGATCATAAAGGAATGAAGTTGGAAATTAATAATAGTCATAGTGCCAGAAAATTCACAAATATGTGGAGGCTCAAAAACACCCTATTAAACAACCAGTGGGTCAAGGAAGAAATTACAAGAGAAATCAGTAAATATCTTGAGGCAAATGAAAATGAAAACACAACATATCAAAACTTATGGGGTGCCATAAAGGCAGTGCTAAGATGGAAATTTATTGCCCTAAATGCCTATATCAAAAAAGAAGAAAGGGCATAGTCGAGGAATTAACTGTCCACTTGGAAGAACTAGAGAAAGAACAGCAAACTAACCCCAAAGCAAGGGTCCATCATTCTTAGCAAGACTGACAAAAAGAAGAAGAGAGAGGATGCAAATAAATAAGATCAGAAATGGAAGAGGAGACATAACCGCTGACCCCACAGAAATAAAGGAAGTAATGACAGGATACTATGAACAACTTTGTAGTAATAAATACAACAATGTAGATGAAATGGAAACTTCCTAGAAAGGCGTGAAAAACCAACATTGACTTGAGAAGAAATAGACGACCTCAACAAACCAATCACAAGTAAAGAAATTGAATCAGTCATTAAAAAGCTTCCCAAAAAGAAAAATCCAGGACCAGATGGCTTCACATATGAATTCTACCAAACATTCCAGAAAGAATTAGTACCAATCCTGCTCAAACTCTTCAAAAAATTGAAGAGGAGGGAAAGCTACCTAATTCATTCTATGAAGCCAACATCACCCTCATACCAAAGCCAGACAAAGATATTACAAAAAAGAAAGCTACAGACCAATCTCTCTAATGAACATAGATGCAAAAATACTCAACAAAATTCTTGCAAATCTAGCATATTAAAAGAATTATACACCATGACCAAGTAGGATTCATCCCAGGTATGCAAGGATGGTTCAACATAAGAAAATCAATTAATGTAATACACTATATCAACAAATCAAAGCAGAAAAATCACATGATCATCTCAATTGATGAAGGAAAGGCATTTGACAAAATTCAATATCCTTTCCTGTTGAAAACACTTTGAAGGATAGGAATAGAAGGGAACTTCCTCAAAATGATAAAGGGAATATATGAAAAACCCATGGCTAATGTCATCCTCAAGGGGGAAAAACTGAAAACTTTTCCCCTAAGATCAGGAACAACACAAGGATGTCCACTGTTACCACTGTTATTCAACATTGTGTTGGAAGTTCTACCCTGAGCAATTAGACAAGAAAAACAAACAGAAGGCATCAAAATTGGAAAGGAAGAAGTAAAACTCTTACTGTTTGCAGATGATGTGATACTATACGTAAAAAAAACCCAAAAAATCCACAGCAAAACTACTAGAGGTAATAAATGAGTACAGCAAAGTGGCAGGTTAAAATATCAACACTCAAAAATCTGTGGTGTTTCTATACACTAATAATGAACAATCTGAAGGGGAAATCAAGAAAAGAATTCCATTTACAATTGCAACCAAAAGAATAAAATACTTAAGAATAAATTTTACTAAAGAAACCAAAAACCTATACAAAGAAAACTACAAGAAATTGTTAAAAGAAATCACAGAAGACCTAAATAAATGGAAGGGCATACCATGTTCATGAATTGGAAGACTAAATATAGTTAAGATGTCAATTCTACCTAATGATTTATAGATTCAATGCAATACCAATTAAAAAGCCAACAACTTACTTTTCAGAAATAGAAAAACCAATAACCAAATTTCTCTGGAACGGCTGAGTGCCCCGAATAGTTAAAAGTATCCTGAGAAATAAAGAAATGAAGTCGGAGTTCTCACACTACCTGACTTTAAGGCATATTATGAAGCTACAGTGGTCAAAACAGCATGGTACTGGCATAAAGATACATATACTGACCAATGGAATCAAATAGAGTATTCAGATGTAGACCCTCTCATCTATGGACAATTGATCTTTGATAAGGCAGTCAAGCCAACTCACCTGGGACAGAATAGTCTCTTCAATAAATGGTGCCTAGAGAACTGGATATCCATATGCAAAAGAATGAAAGAGGACCCATATCTCACACCCTATACAAAAATCAACTCAAAAGAAGTCAAACACACAAAAAAACAAACAAACAAACAAAATCAACTCAAAATGGATCAAAGGCCTAAGCATTATATCTAAGACCATAAAACTATTAGAAGAAAATGTAGGGAAATATTTTATAAACCTTATACTTGGAGGTGGTTTTATAGACCTTACACCCAAAGCAAGAGCACTGAAGAAAGAAAGAAAGAAATGAGAACTCCTCAAAATGAAACACTTTTGCGCATCAAAGAACTTCATCAAGAAAGTAAAAAGACAGCCTACACAATGGGAGACAGTATTTGGAAATGATATATCAGATAAAGTTCTAGTATCCAGAATATGTAAAGAGATTGTTCAGCTCAACAACAAAAAGACAGACAACCCAATTACAAAATGGGCAAAACAGACACTTCTCAGAAGAGGAAATACAGATGGCCAAAAGGCACATGAAAAGATGCTCAACTTCCCTGACTATTAAAGAAATGCAAATCAAAACTGCAATGAGATATCATCTCACACCCACCAGAATGGCCATTATCAATAATAAAACAGAAAATGACAAGTGCTGGAGAGGATGTGGAGAAAGAGGCACACTTATCCACTGTTGGTGGGAATGTCAAATGGTACAACCACTGTGGAAGGCAGCTTGGCGGTTCCTCAAAAAGCTAAATATAGAACTGCCATACGACCCGGCAATACCATTGTTAGGTATCTACTCAGAGGACATGAGGGCAAGAATACAAACGGAAATTTGCACACCAATGTTTATAGCAGCATTATTTACAATTGCAAAGAGATGGAAACAGCCAAAATATCCATCATCAGATGAGTGGCTAAACAAACTTTGGTATATACACACGATAGAATATTATGCAGCTGTAAGACAGAATACAGTTATGAAGTACGTAACAACATGGATGGACCTTAAGGACATTATGATGAGTGAGATCAACCTGAAACAAAAGGACAAATACTGTATGGCCTCACTGATATGAACTGACATTAGTGAATAAACTTGGAGAATGTTATTGGTAACGTTCCATCAGTAGATAGAAGTAGGGTAAGATATTGGGTAATTGGAGCTGAGGATACAGATTGTGCAACAGGACTGATTGTAAAAACTCAGAAATGGATAGCACAACACTACATAAGTGTAATACAATTATGCTAAAACACTGAATGAAGCTGAATGTGAGAATGATAGAGGGAGGAGGGCTGGGGGCACAAGTGAAATGAGAAAGAAAGATAGATGATAAAGAATAAGATGGTATCATCTAGGAATGCCTAGAGTGTATAATGCTAGTGACTAAATATACAAAATTTTTAATGTTTTTGCATGTAGAAGAACAAAGAAATGTCATTACTGCAGGTTGTTGAAAATAGATAGTAATGAATATTTTAAAATTTAAAAAATATATTTTTATCAAGAAAAGATGTTGCATTTTGTCATATGCCTTATCTGCATCAATTGAGATGACCATAAGGTTTTTACCCCTCATTTTGTTTATGTTATATTACTTTTTTTGTGTTGAAAAACCCTTGCGTACCTGGGATAAAACGTACTTTTTTATGCCTTATAATTCTTTTATTGTGCTGATGCTTTCAATTTGAAAGTATTTTGTTAAGGATTTTTGTATCTATATTTATAAGAGATATTGGTCTGTAATTTCCTTTTCTTGTGGTATCTTTATATGGCTTTGGTATTAGGGTAATTTTGACCTCATGGAATGAGTTAGGTAGTGTTCCCTCCTCTTCAGTTTTTTGGAAGAGTTTGAACAGGATTGGTATTAATTCCTCTTGGAATGATTGGTAGAATTCGCCTATCAAGCCATCTGGTCTTGGACTTTTCTTTTCTGAGGGTTTTTGAGGACTAATTCTATCTCTTGTAATTGGTCTGTTGAGATTTCTATTTCTTCTTGAGTCAATATAGGTTGTTCCTGTGTTTCTAGTAATTTTCCATTTCATCTAGTTTGTCTAATTTATTGGCAAACACTTGTACACAGTATCCTTTTATCATCTTTTTATTTCTGTAGGACCAGTGGTAATGACCCCCCCCATCATTTCTGATTTTATTTATTTGCAACTATTCTCTTTTTTTTCTTTGCCAGTCTATTTAAAGATTTGTCAATTTTATTGATCTTTTCAAATAACCAACTTATGGTTCAGTTAGTTCTCTCTCTTTTTTTTTATTCTCTATTTCATTTATTTCCATTCTATTCTTTGTTATTTCTTTTCCTCTGCTTGCTTTGAGGTTAGGTTATTGTTTTATTTCCATTGTCTCCAGGTGTGCAGTTAGGTCTTTGATTTCAGATCTTTTTTCTTTTTTTAATGTAGGTGATTTAAGGCTATAAATTTTCCTCTCAGCACTGCCTTGGCTGCATCCCAAGTTTCGATATGTTGTGTTTTTGTTTTTATTTGTCTCAAGATATTTACTAATTTCACTTGTAATTTCCTCTTTGACTCATTAATTATTTAAGAGTATGTTATACTCCATATATTTGTGGATTTTCCAGTTCTCTGCCTGTTATTGGTTTCCAGCTCCATTCTATTATGGTAAGAGATAGTTAGATGCATGAATATTTATGTTTGTCATTTCTTCTTGGTTGATTGCCCCTTTTATTAATATATAGTGCCCTTCTTTGTCTCTTGTAACAGCTTTTACATCTAATTTGTCCAATGTTAGTATGGCTACCCCAGCTCTTTTTTGTTTACTCTTTGCATGGGATATCTTTTTCCATCCTTTCACTTTCAACCCATGTGTGTCTTTGGTCTATGGTGAGTCTCTTCTAAACCATATATTTGTTGAATCACACTTTTTTATAGTCTGTATCCACGACAGGAGGGTCAGACTCCTACATTGCAAGAAACCATGGGAGATGGGGCTAACACTCTTACTCTTTCTGTAAAGTTGTCAAAGAACAAAGAAGAGAAAAGGCTTGTCTAGGGCACTGCTTAGAAAAGAGTCTGGCAATGTTCAAAGGTCACTCTAGCACATGTTACTCCTAAACTTTATAATATCATGTGCTCTACAACTGGCAAAAAAAAATCACCCATAGGCAATGATCTGGCATGGATATTTAAACCTGAAGAATCTGCGTTACAGGTGAGTAAACCCTCTGTATAAAGATGCATATGCCTGTTTAAGAGCTGAAAGTTTTCTTTTTTCCATACAATTAAAATTGCTATCATGAATTCTAGTTGTTGAAATTTGTGCTGAGAGTTCAACTTCAGAAGAAAAAGTATTTTACAGTAAACGAGCCTGGAAATAAGAAAATGGAATCAGATGTCATGATAATGTTTTCAACTGAATTTATTTCAATAAATGAAAGTTATTCATTTTCTTAAACTTCCTTTTTTAGGAAGCGATTTTAAGGGAGGCTGTCTACCATAGTGAAAGAATACTGAATTAGGAGTCAGGAAACCTGAGTTCTAAGCCAGGCTCAGCCACTAATTTTCTATGTTACCTGACCCAAGTCTTATCACATTTCTGAGTCTAATAAAATAACAGGATTTGACAAGTTAATGTGTGAGGCTCCTTTGCAGCCTAACATTATATGATTCCAAGTTATTACAACTGATGAATTCACAAATCTACTTGCATATCACCACTGTATTATGAAGTTATAGATATCAGTTATCTTAAAGTAAAGTATTCATTGTCCATAGATAAATATCAGCTGTTTTAGAAGGAATTTCACATACCAGTGATTTAAAATTGTTTTTGTAGGTACTTTCCTCTCATTGAAAGGAGCTGTGCTAACATTCTCCTGTATGGACCGAACTGGCACATTAATGCAACCGCCATATGAAGTTTGGAGGGATCCTAACCACATAGATGAAAACGAAAAATCTTGGAGAAGGAAACTGGTCATGAACTCCCCCTCTCTAAACCAAGAAATAGGAGATCATCAGTATACAATAATCTGCTCTGAAAAACAAGCCAAAGTTTTCTCACTGCCTTCTCAGACTTGCCTTTATGTTCATAACATCACTGAAACATCTTTTATACTGCAAGCAGATGTGGTGGTCATGTGTAACAGTGCCTGCTTGGCATGCTTTTGTGCCAATGGGCATATCATGATAATGAGGTACTTGCCTTCTTTATACATTATCTGATCATCACAACAGTACAAACAAAGTAGAATTCTGAAAAGCATATATGTAATGTGCAAGATGTTAGGAAGAAGCAATCTGAGATCGTTGTTTCATTATGTTTGTGAATTTGTGGGGGTTTTTTTGTTCTGGTTTTGTGGTGGCTAAAATTTCTTGCCATTGTGAATGAAATGTGTTTTAATTGACATCACAGTAATCAAAGATTAACTTCTGTTCATTCATACATTCTTTCAACAAACAGATTGAGAAGTCATCAGAGATAGGAAAAGGATCAGAATGATATGTCTTAGGAAACAAGAGTATTAAAATTTCGAGGTGGACAAAAGCCAAGTATACCAGAGAGATCAAAGAATTTGGTCACAGATCTGGCAGCTAATAGAATATTAGTGATCTTTAAGAAAGCGAAATCTTAGGAGAATGGGAGGCAAAAACTGAATTTTCAAAAGGGCAGGAATAGAGGCAGTGATTTAGATCAGGGATCAGCAAACTGAGACTTATAACCTAGTTATAACCCGGCTCCATAAATGAAGCTGTATTTGGAACACAGCCATGCCCATTGTTTACATTTGCCTGTGGCTTCTTTTGTACTAAAAAGGCAGAACTGAGTCCTTACAACAGAGACCATATGGCTTACAAAACCTAAAATATTTACTATAGGGCCCATGTAAGTGGTTGCTGACCACTTACATGGATGGTTCTTTGAGGAAGTTTTGTGGTAAAAATAGAGATTGAGACAGAAAAGTAAAACAGTGATTCTAGATTTGGAGAGTGTTTTTGTTTTTATTGTTTTCTTTAGTAGGGGAGACATGAGCAATTTGTAAGCTAAGGGAAAGTAGTTAATGAAAGAGAAAGTTCTGAAAGAATAAAAACAGGAATTTTATAGTCTGCTTATTCTCTTATATATTTTTGGCTTTTTCTGTATCTGGTTTTCCCTATCTCAAATTATTTTTAGAGAATGCCTACTGATGAAGGGTATTCTACTCTATTTGGAAATGGTGATGACTTAACTTCTAGACATCCTCAGTTTTGAAAAAAAAAATGTGTGTGAATGTGTGCTTCACACACATACTCTCCCCTCCCCCAAGCTAGCATTCAGTCACTGAAAATTGTCTTAAACTGTTATATCACAATGTGAATGTTACCTTCATGATGATTACTTACCCTGTTTTGTAAAATGTTAGTGTTTCTTGTTTTCTCAAATGTTCTTATGTATATCTCAAATTAATTTCTATTTAAATGAATATATGCTAACATTTACATTTATGAGAGGGGAGATTTCTTGAGAAATGAAAAACAATAGAGTTCAAGAAGCAACAGGAGTTATTGATAAAATATCTTAGTCTTTCTCTGCCCTTCATAAAAGCTGCTTTATATGGCAATGGCTACTTTGATATTATGTCATAGTGTTCATGTGTTTATGAGGATCATCAAAAAAATATTTGAAAAGGAAATGACTTCTACATTATTTCAGTAATATATACAGTGTGACCAGGAAATAATGATGTGCATTCTGCTTTGTGGCTCGAGGAACTGAATCCTGCAAATTGACATGTTCCTGGCCTTGATCATCTTCCCAAGCTGTGTGTATACTCAGAGCCTTTCCAGATCTTAACAGAATTTAACTGTCCTGAATCCAATCTTCTCAAGTCCTAGTTTTCTGACAGCTGGCAGCTAGCTAATGCTTACTTATATGTTAAAATAACACTACTCTATCTTGAGAGTAGAGAGGATGGAAGAGGTTTATCTATATAAATTCTCAAACTGAACTGTAAAAGCCATTTTTAGTGAGAACCACCTGTAGTTTGACACTATTTCCTTGTAAAAGTATCCCTCCATGCAGAATTTTAAAACCAATTGTTTCCTAGCCCTTGGCAATTGACTTGCTTTTTCCCTTTTCCTACCTGAAATGATTGATTACACCCTATCTTCTCCCCTTTTCTTGGCTTCTGTTTACAATGCTACATAGACAGTGTACCCCATCAGGAAATTCAGTTGGAACCCTCTCCCCCACCCATTAACTTGACTGAAACTATCATGGAAGTATGTTTAACCAGGTTTGTTTGGGACTGATATCTTAAGAAGTTTAGTTATCTGAAGGTGCTACAACTGTGCTATCCAATAGAACTCTAACATGAACCCCAATGTGAGTCACAAATGTAATTTAAAATTTTCTAGTAAATAGCCAAATTTTAAAAAGTAGAAAGAAACAGGTGAAATTAATTTTAACAGTATATTTTGTTTAATACAATATATCCAAAATATTGTCATTTCAACATGGTCATCAATATAAAAAATCGTTAATAAGATATTTTACATTCCTTTTCTATACTGTCTTTGAAAATTAGTGTGTAATTTACACCTACAGCACATCTCAATTCAGACTTTTCAAGTGCACAATAGCCACACGAGGTGCTGGCTGCCACACTAGACAGCACAATGCTAATAGAAGTTCATGAAAATCTTACTTCAATAGCACAGATTTACGATTCCATTTTAAATAAATAGTAAGGTTCTAGAGCTCAAAGTATACCATAAACTATTTGATAAGTAAAATCAGTATTTTGTTTTTGTAACATCAAATAGGTGCTGGTTTTATGATCTGAGATAATTTTAAATTATTGTACATATTTAAAATAAGCAGGATGGTTTCAAAATGTTAATTACAAGTTTATTCTTTCCTTTCAGCATTAGAGGTTTGATTAAAATGCAATGAGACTGCTCTTCTTCAGTGGTTTGTAAAACTGGTTCTAAAGACAGAATCCAAAGGGACATGCAGATAAATATTTAAGCAAAATCATTGGCTACAACATTAGGATTAGCATATAACCACTGGGCAAGACACTTCAAAATTGTGGTCTTCATTTGGACCTTCAAATCCTGATCAACTATTTATAACTTATTCTCATCCTCTTACAGTCTCTATTATGCTTATTTATTAATCATACCTCAGTGCAGCGTCCCTAAATTACGGGTAATTTTTATTTCCTGTTTTTTGACAGAGTAAAGGAATGGGGAGAAAAGCCAGTCCATTCTTGGGCATAGTGAGCTGGACCCACTCCACGTTTCTATCAGTGTATATCCTACTCAGGCCCAGGAGTTTTGTCTTAAAAAAAGACAACAGACCAAGTATGCAGTCATCCACTTTCTTGCTATAGCATTTCTGCCATTATCAAAAACTATATAGCCATAACATAGAAACCTGTAAACTGATTTTTAAAAAAAAGTATCCCTGAGACTGCTGACCAGTGCACTTAATCCCTCAGGAACATTTGATGAATATTTGTGTGAATTAAGATAGAACTAAGCCCAGAAATTTTTCATGTATATTATTTTATGTGAAAGCCTAGCTCATTTCCATTGAGCCTTCAAGCAGATGAAAAGAAACAGTTCTAAAATAGTGGTACAGAAATTAATGTTTTTACATAAGGATCTGCAAATTTTATTCAGGGAAATTAAAAGGTTCTACCAACTTGAGTATGAAATATGGATTTGCTTTTTCCATTCAGCCTACCTAGTCTTCGCCCAATGTTGGATGTTAATTATTTGCCACTGACAGACATGAGGATAGCACGGACATTTTGTTTTACCAATGAAGGACAGGCATTATACCTTGTATCTCCCACTGAAATTCAGCGGTTAACATACAGTCAAGAAATGTGTGATAATCTACAGGTAGGTCAGATAACATTAATGAATAAACATTGGACGTGGTTGTAAAAAAAAAAGAGAACGAGAGTGATGTTTGTGAACTGAAATATTACTGGGACACATAATAAATGTGCCTCTCCTGGAACATGTTTTTCATGTATGTTCTTCATTGTGACCTTACCAAACTACCAGTGTGATTCTAGGTATGCAGAGAAAATAAAAATAGGAAAGAAAGAGGGGGAAATATGAAGAAAATCCATATTAATAGTTAATCTTTTTGTTTGTTTATTTTTCTGTTTTTTTTATCCATAGCGAATCTTATGAAAGTTATAAACTCTCTCCCCAAGTTTTAAAATAATGTATTTACATGCAAAAAAAAATTGCATACAGTTCAGAGAATCTATGGGCTTTTTTGAAGAAACCCTGATTTTGATTAAAGGTTTCACAAAATAAATACATATTCTCTAGGTTAGAATTGGACTTTTTTTAAACCTGGTTAAATAAAACAGGGTATATATGATGGCCCATCTAAGACTGGGAAAGTAAATAACGGTCATAAAATTTTAAAAGAGAATTGTAGGGATTTATATAGTTCAACCCTCTTATTTTACTCATAAAGAAATTGAAAATCACTGTAATAGGGAAATTAAGAGTGTGAGCTCTGAGCTATTTGAGTAGCATTTTGACTCCCCCATTTGTGTGATTTTGAGCTTGTAATTTAACCCTCCTTCATGTTCTACCTTGGAGCATTGTTATGAAATTAAATAGGAATTCATAGCACTGAGCACAGTGTCTGGAACAAAGTAAGGTTTTTATAAATAATAAATGTTTTTATTATCGTTATTATTGTTATTCAACAAATATTTGAATAAGTATACCCAGTACTTGGCTGGGCTCTAGGAATACAGTAATAAACAAGATGCCAGTCCCTATCTGCTCATGTGAAGAGAGAGCTAAGTAAATAGGCAATCACAGTACTCCGTGGAAAATGCCAGTACTGGCATATATTAGGGGAGCATATATTAGAGGAGCACCTATTTGGATGGAGAAAAAAGGGAGAGGTAGTTAGAGAAAGACTGTAGGCAAAGGTGACTTCTGAAGTCTACCTGAGGTTGGAAATGGTAAAGATACTCTAGAGAGAAGTTGTGAAATGCTAAGGGGGTTCAGGGAATAATGAAATCCCAGGGATTCAGGAAACTGCCAAGAAAGTGCAGAGTTGAGAGGTAACAAAGTGGAGGGATGGTGCTGAAGAATGTTAAGAATAGATGGTGGAGCCCCTTAAAAGCTCCTTAAGAAATCTAGCATTTATTCCAAGGACAATAGGTAGTCATTGAAATATTTTAGAAAATTCAGCTGTTAAAACAAATTTCCTAGCCTACAATGCAGTCATTGGTTTGGAATAAGCTAGACTGAATGAAGGAGGGAAAAAATAGGTAGACTTATTTTTTTAATAATTAAGGCCAAAATTAACAATGGCTTGAAATAAGGGAGCTGGCAGTAAGAATGTTGAAAAGTTAGCAGATTTAATAGCCATGAAGAAGTATAACCAGTTGGGTTTCAGCGCTATTAGTGTAGGAGTGAGAAAAAGTAAGATATTAATTATTTGGGTGGTGGTTTTTATTTGTTTGTTTGTTTGGTTTTTTTGGCCTGGGGGAGGTAAATGATGAGTAATATTACTTCCAAGGGTAAGAGATTGAGAAGGGAAGATCACAGGTCTGGTCAATAGGTGAGGGGAGATGATGATGTTAAAATTATACTTAAGTTCATAGACAAGTTTTTAGGTCACAGATCTGACTCTTGATCTAGGGTCTTTCCCCCATACCAGTGTTTTTTTAATTTTTAAACCTGAAGAGCAGGTTTAAAAGACAGATAACCAGAGCACATCCATGAGTATACATCTATTTATGTGTGTTGGCGGGCGGGGGTGGGGTGGTATGAACAGCTGTATTTCTAACAAAATTCCCACGGTCATTCTAAGACATGCCAATTATTGAGAACAATTGCCCCGTGCAGTATCTGCCTATTTTGAATCATTTAAATTATCTTCTGCCATTTCATAGTTGTTAACTAGTAGAAAAATTGACCCAACCTTCTTTCATGTACCAAAAGGGCTTCCTATTTTCAAAGAGAAATTTATGCCCAGTTTAGGGAAGAGAACTAGCTGGGAAAGAGGATATGGTAATGAAAAAGAATAAAAAATCTAGATTAGTAGTCACTGATCATTGGTGGAAATTAATGCTAGGGTGAAAATATCAGGTTCCTATGCTTTCTAATTGTAGAGGAGAAAAGAACAGAAGGCATAAAAATGAGAATTTTAAGATGTCAGTTACTGGGGAAGAGAAGGAAAACAAGGTGGAAGAGAAAGAACCGGCAGAGAAATGACAAACTGGGAGTAAAGCAAAAATCACCAGGAAAAGATAGGGAAAGAAGACCGCACTTTCATAATGTGTTCTTAACATGCTACAGTGTTACCTTTTTGTCTGTTAATTTATTTTCAATTTCTTTAATGTTTTTTTCTTTGAATTTGGTACAGGACATGCTAGGAGATTTGTTTACTCCCATAGAGACACCAGAAGCTCAAAACAGAGGCTTTCTCAAGGGACTGTTCGGTGGAAGTGGACAAACATTTGACAGAGAAGAGCTCTGTAAGTAAACTCTGACTTATAAAAATGTATCATAAAATAGAAGCCTGTTTCTCTGTGTGTTTGTAACTTAAGGTAATATGTGATTTCAAATTATAGACTAGTTTATTTGCTTTTATCTTAAAATTTGACTGTTGCCTTCTATACCATGAAAATTCTCTTTACCAACAGTGAATACAATTGATCACTTCATATTAGCAAATAGTTTAACAAAATGGCATATAAAAGTCACAGAAATTATAAGTAAACTAATAAACATGTCATCCACAAGGCAGATGAAGGTATTAAATTATTCAAATCTGGGAGGAGAAAAGTATTGAACCTGCTTTCCTTTAACCATTGCTAGGAAGCAAGATTCTTTATTTAGATATGCAAGTTTATCAACAGTACAGAATAAGTTACTTTAAAACCTACCAGTGGGAAAACAATAAATAAATAAAAATTTTAAAATAATAATAATAAAAAATCTACCAGTGAGATGCTTATGAGCAATAATGGAAAAGCATTAGAAAGATACTGGGGAACATTCTCAAAGAGAAGTCAAGAATATATTTCCCCAAATCTCCTACCATAATTTAGTCTTGAAGACCAAAATTCGCTTTCTTTTGAACTTTTAACTATGTAAATACTTGGGGGTACCTTCAAATAATGGGATATCATGATGCCATAAAAAGGGATAAAGTAATGGAGGGTGGGGCACGGTGGCTCAACAGGCAAAGTTCTTGCCTGCCATGCCAGAGACCCAGGTTCAATTCCGGTGCCTGCCCATGCGAAAAAAAAAAAAAAGAATGAAATACTGATACGTGCTACAACATGGATGAACCTTGAAAACATCATGCTAAATGAAAGAAGCCAGATATTGTATGATTCTGTTTATATGAAATGTCTACCATAGGTAAATCCGTAGAGACAGAAACTAGATTAATGGTTGCTGGAACTGGAAGGAGGCAGCTATAGGAAATGACTTCTATGGGGTTACTTTTGGAGGTGATGAAATAGTTCTAAAATTAGATAATGGTGATAGTTGTACAACTTGGTGAATGTATCAAAAACCACTGAATTGTATACTTTAAAAGGGTAAATTTTAATGTAGGTGAATTATATCTCAATAAATCTTAATAATTTCTTTTGAAGAGATTAGGCATTTCCCTAATGTTACATAGTTGGGAAGGCTCAGTAAATTTCTGCTGGGATAGAAACTTATCATCATTCTGTCTCAATATTATTTAATAATATTTAATATTACTAAAATTAAATTACAGTTTATAAATGATGGAGAAAATTTTAAAAAATTTTAAAAGAATTTTAAAAAATTTTTAAAAGTAACGTAATTTCAATATACATCACGTTCATCATGTGTATATACCATTCTCTAGTTTTTATACAGAGAGCTGGTAGGAGGAGAGAAAGAAAGAAAAAATAGATTTTTAAAAAACTGAAGAAAAACATCTAAACAGCTGATATCAAGGTAAACAGAAAAGGACTGGAATGACTACCTGAGCAGAAAGTAAAGCAAAAAAATCAGGTCTGAGATTGGAAGACACTAGTGTGGGTTGAGTAAAGGTCACATATAATATGAACAACCCAATTCAGGGATATCAAGAAATGCAATTATACCATATTATATGGAACCCATTTTTTAAAACAGTTATATGATACATATGGTAACAATATTTCTCAAAATCTCTTTCTTAGGATTTTACTTGGGTAAATGCTAACATCTCCAAAAAACATAAAAATAGGACTAAACATCTTTCTTTTAATGAGAATTACAGCCGCAATTTAATATAAGTATTTTGTGACAAAATTGACCAATTGTTTGAATTACTGACCAAAAAAAAAAAAAAAAATGTTTTAAATTGCTATGGCTTGAATTCCCAGTTGGGGAAGCTTCAGCAGGAAAAGCATCTCGAAGCCTTGCCCAGCACATTCCTGGACCAGGTGGTATAGAAGGGATGAAAGGCGCTGCTGGAGGGGTGATGGGAGAGCTGACTCGTGCTCGGATTGCGCTTGACGAAAGAGGACAGAGGCTAGGAGAGCTGGAAGAGAAAACTGCAGGCATGATGACCAGTGCAGAAGCATTTTCCAAACATGCACACGAGGTATATTGCCCAATTAAATATAGGCATCTTCCTAGTGCCCTGGGTCTCATTTTAAGTATTATAATTCCCTCATTATTTGGGAGATAATAGTGTTTTACATACTGTAATATATTGATCCCTCTTTACCTTAGGAGATAATGTAAATGAAAATTATCTACTGGTTCTGATATGTTGTAATGTTGTGTTGTGTGTTGTGTATCTGTTGTGTATTCTGATACTATGTTGTGTATCAGCTGTTTAAAAGGTAGTTAAGTAGATTATATGACCTTAAAGAAGGTGTGAGTAGCTGAGGAGGTTGGAATCCACACACCCCATTTGTTTAATTCATTAACAGTCATTTCCTTTCAGCTGAGTCTTTACAGCTTGATTGTTGTTGTTTTATTTTCTTTCTCATGAGTTTTTTATTTCACAGAATAAAGGAAGCCATGTAGTTTTATGAGATTTGAGATTTAGATATGCGTATGATTAGCTCAATATGGGTTTGCTTTGATTAGCACTTTTAAAGACTTTTTAAAACATCTTATGGTGACTGTTTTTTTCTTTGCAGTTAATGCTGAAATATAAGGATAAGAAATGGTACCAATTCTAAACTTCTAAAGAAGCTGTGACTGCTTTGAGAAACCATTATTCAGGGAAACAAAACTTATTCCCAGCATCACTATTCAATTGCTAGAAGCCAGTTTCTTCTACAAAATGTTCCATTACAATCCATCTGAAGTTATCATAAGGGAGACATCAGAGATGTTATACAACCCAAAGGCTGGAACCCTGGTTAAAAAATTCCAAGATATGGCTGAATTTGCCTTTTTCCCACGTGGAATGGAGCTATCATCTTGGCATGTCATTTGCTAAGGATTTACATTTAGGAACCATGGAGAGTCCTAGTTTGAAAAAATCCTGTACAAACAAAAGCATTAATGCACTTAATGAAAAAAAATCTTTGCATGATAAATTAACATCTTAAGAGGAAAAGAAAGAAGCATGTTGTGATGGAAGAAAAAGAAAGATTTATGGTAAATTATTTTTATAAATTGGGCCACACCCTACAATTTTTTAAAAATCTGCATTAGAAGATATAAGTGCATTGCAAGTATATTTGTCATACCCACCTGAAAAAGAAGAGCAAACCAAAACCAGACAAACAAACAAAACCACCAGAGTTTTCTTCTCATCTGTAACTTTCATTAAACGGAAGGCTAGGACATTATTAAGTTCTTATGGCAACAGTCTGATTCTTCTCTCTATTTTCCATCATCATGCTGATTTGATGATCATTCCATCTCAATCATAACCAAGTATTGATTCCCAACACCATTATTTCCATTTTTATCACCTTCAGAATGGGTTGCTATTTTTAGTCACAAACCATGTAGGATTGGGTCATCTCAAAACATTTTTTTTTTTTTGACCTGGTTTTTATTTTGCAAGGGAGTTGATAGCTTTAGGGAAAATAGACTATAGGTGCAATGCAGTTAGCTTTGAGATGTGATTTCACAAAAAGTGTAATTTCATGTATACTGGTTTCAGTTTCAAAAATGATATATTTTTAAAGCTCCATTTTTATCCTTATCAGCCAACTACACATATAATTTACTGGTCAACTCCAGTGTGGTCTTCAATCCAAAGGTGCTCCCTGAAGCCTGGCATTCACAGACTAAACTGATCATCTATTTAGAATGATACAGTAAAACCTCACTTCATGCTTTGGGAAAGAGATTCTGACTTATTACATTTCTGATTAACAAGGGCTTTCATTAGAAAAATACTTTTTAGTTCAGTACATATTGTTGAAAATCTTTATAAAATGTAACATTGCCTTTGCTATCTTTGTCTGGGTCATCCTTGTTGACAGCAGAAACACAAAACAGCTGAATGATACAAATCAATGATTTCATTACTCATTAGGCCAAATAATAAAAGCCACAAGATTATGTCAACAGATAGCAAATACCTATTATTTATGAAAAAGTCTCTCAAAATTAGAATAAAAAATATGTTCCTTAACATGATGAAAATATCTATCATAACTCAACAGGAAAGCACTAAAGGCAAAACAAAATAAAGATACCTGTTATCACTATTTCACATGATTCTGGAAGTCAAAAGTCATAGGAATGGATGTATGCAGACTTCAGGACTATAATATGATGTTCTTTCAAAAAGATTTTTTTAATTAAGAGTTTTGGCTTATTGAATTTTAGTTAATGTCATACTAGATTTACATTTATGTTCCTTAAAAATTCACCATTTCCCTGAAGTCCAGATTATTTTAATACCAAAAAAATAGCATTCCTGTTTTTTTAAAATGGTGACTTTGTTTGATATTGAGAAGGAGTCAGAAAATGTGCATCGAGATGTCATTTCTCAACCAAACACCATCGGGAAAGAATCTTCTTCAGTTCCTAAGCCCCAATAAAATTCATGTCTAACTTCATGCCCAACGTGTCCTTTGGTCTTCAGGCTGTCCTGACCAAAACCCTCCAAGAGCTGGTTTAAAACAACTGCTCCCCAGGACCAAAAGTAAAAAGCCATGGACTGTAAATCCATCCCTCTAAGAACATGATGAGCTCCAGAAGGGCCAAAGAATGGGGCAAAATGTGTGACCTCCTGAGTTGCTGCCAGTGCATACATTTTGTGACACTTGATTTACATCCTGCTGGATGGAAGTTTTTGTTTAGTTTTTTTTTTTTTAACGGCTATAATAAAAACATTTTAAAGGGTCAAAAAAAGATAACATCTCCCAGACTTCTTGAAAGTTCCTGATTTCTTAAACAGATCCTCTCCATGCATCTCCTCTGGTTCCTATGAACAGCCTCAGTGTATTAGAACCTGACTGGAAATAATATAGACATGATACATAAAATTATATAGTAAAATATTAAAGGAACTTGAGGCCAGGATTTGGAAAACACTAACAAATGAATTGCAGTGCACCATTTGTACCATCAGTTTCAAGAATCCAGTTTCCTGATTTTTAAACAAATATTTTATCATTTGGATATTTAAAAAATATGAATGGAATATTAGTTATTTTAGGAAAATGGAATTCTATTCCAAAATTGTATTTATTCAATATCTTAAATTCCCCAGATAAGATTAATTTAACTTTTCTACATTAGAGTTTCTCATCTGTGGCACTACGTATTTTGAACCAGTTAGTTCTTTGTTGTGGGGGGCTGTCTTGTGCATTTAAAATGTTCAGCAACATCCCTGGTCTCCGTCCATTAGTTGCCAGCAGCATCCTCCCAGTTGTGACAATCAGAAATGTCTCCATCCTTTGCCAAATGTCCCCTGGGAGGCAAAATTAATCCCAGTTGAAAGCCACTACTCTATATCATTTAAAGAGGCAAATTAAGTGTGAATATGTAGTATACACCTTGTTACATAAAATTGTATATCGTAAGTACCCAGTACCTAACTAGGGTAAATTAACACACCCAAAAATTACATGTGGTTCATGTGCAATAAAAATATAATTTCAGAAAAAGAAATCAGTAGAGAAAAGCAATTATAGAATATTTTAAAGCTTTCAGAGAAAGCATCAAAAAAGACAATAGAGTAGTTGACTATAAAAGTGCTTAAATCACTGGCTTCAATAAATAGGTCAAAAGTTTATAATTAACGTATCGATTAGAAATAAATAGGTGCTTCTGAAATGACTGAAAATAGGTTATTTTAAAGTAGTTTAAATGTCTTTCAATTTGTTTTTCTTAGTATAATTTCATCCCACAAACTTCTGATTAGTGAAATCCAAATAAATGAGGTTTTACTGTATCAAAATTATTTTTATAATTCAGAGATAGCAATAACAAGAATCTAATGTGGATGTGATTTTTCTCTGAACATTTTTGTTCTGTTGCATTGACTCTAGTGTACACACACACATGCAAACATACACACTCTTCATTTCACCATCATCGTCATCATTATCATCTCCTTTTTTGGAAAATGAGTTTTTTGATCCATGTAATTTTTTATATCTTTATTCCCATCTTGACTATTTAAATATCTTTCCTCTATACTGGAGTATTAGAAAAATAGCCCTAATAACTTGGCAATGAGAGAAAAAATGACTCAGCTTTGGTTTTCATCAAAATTACATTATATATCCTAAGGTAGCATCAGAAGAAAAGGCCTGCAAAATAAGTCTCAACAAATCAACCTTACTTCCTATGACTCTTTCAAGAGATAAGCCCTTCTTAGAGTTCCAGCAGAAAGTGGGCCTTTCCATTCCATTCATCAATGAAAAGCTGGAAGTATATGTTTTCCTGGTTCTAATCACATGAGCAATAATCCTACCATGAAAACATCCATTAATCTTTGGGTTTATAATTTGCTTTAATACCCTACAGAAGCAAAACTTATTGACTTTGCTTCCTACACTTCATTGAGCCCCAGATTTAGTACCCCTGTCACCATCAGGGTCATTATCTGACTGAAACTTTGGGAGGATAGTGGCAAAACTGAGATGTTTTCCAGTAATGCAGTTATAAAGACAATTTTTCAAATCTTTTATATAACCTTTGATGATTCTCAAGTTAATAAACTAGAATCCATGTCTCTGTCCCTCAAAGTTTTTAAAGGAGATTAAAGAAAAAAGTCTATTGTTGGAGTCCCTTTTAATGTGATCCACTTGTCGAGTTTTAAATATACCATCTATCTGTTATCTGCATTAAGGGATCACTGTGGCTTTGAGAAATAAAACAATAGTAATACTATGCTTAAGGATGGTTAAAGTAGATTAATACAGGTTCCCAAACTGAAGCAGGTCTGGAAGAATAAGCTAAAAATTTTCTCCTTGGCTTAGGATCACTGGGACAATCTGGGAATGTAGTCACATTATTGTAGCCTGCCCCTTTCGGGGCTCGGGGACAACACTGTAAACTGACTACTTGGGCTCAGAGAAAGCAGTGCCAAAAGGAGTTAGGGCATTAATAGTAGGTCTTGTTCTTTGTATCAGGAAAAACATGGTAGACTTTACAGCTTCTTTACCTCTGTCCTCTGTAGCCCCAATGGTAGCCCCAACCCTATTTGACTAGGTACTATTTTGCATGCACACTGCCCTGGTGCCAGAAATGCTTGCCAGTAACTCATGTTCTTTGGTTGAGCATTATTTCCAATATGCACCATTCCAAGGAGAATGGTTGTCAGCATAGCAAATTTAGTGTGTATTTTTTGCAGAGAACATAGCTCTGAAAGGACAGGATGCAAAATAGAGATGTCTGAATTGGGAATGGAAGAGGAAGTGCCAAGTTGGTACATGAGGGGTGGAGAAGGACATGGGAGCCAGAGTGAAGTAGAAAAAGCTCTGGTAAGGAACCAGAAGCACAGGGATTGCCTTTATATATTTATCTAGGGAAATGACTCTCAATCTTGGCTACACTTAAGAATCACCTGAGGAACTTTTAAAATTCCAAATTATATCAAAATCTCTTGGGGTCAGAACCAGACATCAGTATTTTTTTAAAGCTTCCAAGGTGGTTTCAGTGTCCAGCAAATAGTTGTGTTGACTGGATGGCTATTTTCTTTGTGTCATACAAGAACAAAACTGAGTGCAAATTTCTATCGAGGCAGAGCCCCATTAACTCTTAATAACTCTGTCTTTGCAGTATTCTTCTATGTGACTTGCCCATTAAAAATTCCAATTCAGACATTTGGGCTTTGATTGTCTTATATATGTGACATTGCAAAATAGCAGAAATATCTCAGCAAATTCAACAGCACGTAAAGCTAAATAACAAACTAACTCTCAATAATTGGATAGTTCCAATTCTCAAAACAATTATTTACTAAATCAGAATGAAATTTGTTATTCATCCTTCTTTTGGAGAAGACATGGGTGCCAGGTACCTGTTCTGATATAGGTCTATCTATAGGACTTGGTATTAGCAAGAAGGGAGAACAACTCTTGTGGTCATAGCTCCTAGGGCCACTTGGATTTATTTTCTTTGTTTCTGGACATATGTTTAAAGGGAGAAGAATGCCTGAAACTCACTAGCTGACCTCAGGTGTCCTGAGAGAGTACTTATGCCATCAAAAAGTGAGAGTCCAGCCTAAAAAGGCTATAATCCACAATGAGAAAAAAATCCAAGAGCAATCTTTCATATTGCTTCCCCTCTGGTAATGGCCCACCCTTCACAACTGCAAAAGCCAGAAAATAAACTAGTTGGTGGTTTTGGACAATTGTACACAGGATCAAATTCTCTAATAACCTATGATTTTTAGTACTTAATTATGTGATGTTTATTCTAGGAAATAAGAAAACAGTTGACATCATTGATGTATCTTTCTTTCATCTTCAGAATTTTTGCATCTTTTCAGAAAATGACAAATTACTATTTTTCTGTTGCACTCAGCAATTGTGACTATCCTTAACAAAATTCTTGTAGTCTATAGAAATATCAATAAAATTGTATATGTTTGTACATATATGTTCTCTTATGTCATGATGTCATGGACTACTAATAATTTTTTGTCAAGATTAAATATGGACACAGGTAAGACCCTCATTTGCAATGTGAACTTGATATTTCAAGATTTAAATGTTTTAAAAAGGCATAGAGTGGGAAGGAGCAATGTATAACATGGTTATTTAAAATGAAGAGGATGTAAACAAAAATTCTCCAAACTCATATATTTTGCTAGATATTATCAATCCAAAGGCTAGAAATACTTTCCATGAAATTGGAGATCTGTGTAACTTTTTATTGGAAGACTTTGAAAACAATCTGTAATGTTGACTAACATCCACCTCCAGTGAAGTACAAATAGAAGTCGGTCTGGTAACAATGAAGCATAAAAAATTGAGGTTAAATAAGATGTACCTAAAAATGGAACACGAAGACCTCACTTCCTTCTCTTCAGCTCTGGTGTTGTTCACTATCCAGGCCACAGACTTAATGCTACGATGGGCTTACACCACCACCTCGTGGTTCCGATGACGTTCATAACAGCTCGACACCTTCAAAGCTCCTCCAGAAAGTGTGCTCTTCTGCTCCGCTGGCTTTCATCAGCATAGTTAATTCCAATTCAAGTGCTTCCCTTATATATACGTACACTATGGCCTTAACCAACTATTCTTCCAAATCATGTCTATCAGGAAAAATCCCACACCACTACCACAATGTCCCTCATAGTTTTGGTACCATATAAAAATGAAGAAAGGAGAAAAAAAAAAACCCACCAGCCCCAGACTAAAATTTTTTCAATTAGAAATTCAAATATAAAGACAAATATCCAGTTCTTCTCTTCAGAATTTCCTCAAAAGAATCCATCTTCTTTGAATTACAAACATTCAGTACTCATGTTTTTCATTTTTGAATTACAATCATTCAGACTTCACATACATGCATTAAATATTTAAAATACTGATTTGGCTTACTTCGTCCATCCGTCCCTTCCTTCCTCCCTCCCTCCCTCCCTCCCTCCTTCGTTCCTTCCTTCCTCCTCCTCTTTCTTCGTCCTCCTCCTCCCCTCCCCTCCCCTTCATTCAGCCCAAAGTCATTGGACACACCTGAGCTGATTGGTGATGCCAAGCACCACTCAAGGATTGCATTGGAACCGGGTCGAGTGATAGGCCTTCGGAGGATAGTGTTGGAATGGGATGGCATTTATCACCTAAGGGCTGTGGTCAGTAGCAGTGACCTATGCGAGATTGCAGCAGGTGAAAAAGCAGTTAGAAGATTGGTTACATACAGGGGATTAAGCAATTAAGTAAATTTATTGAGGATATGGGAACCAGGTTTCTCACTAGTGAAGAAGAGAGGTGGAAATATAGAAAGCAAAAATGAAACCTGCAGTATTAGATTAGAACTGGAGCTGTCAGTGTGAATTTGTGGTTGTGTGTGTGTGCATCTGAACAAAGAGTACTGGAAGCACCCCCTGAGAAGCAATGAACACACCTAGTACCTGGATTTTGATTTCTAAATATAAACGCTGCTAAAAGAACCAGGGCTTCTTGGAGAAATGTTTAATCCCATGGCTGAAACATCATTTTGTATGAGAAAACAAGGAAGTGGTCAAGGAACATGTCGAAAGGACACAAACAAACTTGAAGGGGCTCCCACAGGCCAAATCAAATATAATTTATTCATCAAAAGTAATACTAGTAATTGAACAAAATAGGTAAAAACAAGTCCATACTGATATAAATAAGTAATGGGGAGAACGTCAATAAGTATGGATGGAGCTAGAAAACCACTATTTGGCAGATATTAGAGTAATAATTTATTGGAGTAACAAATATCATTGGATGCTAAAATTAGTGGGTGAAAGTGGGATGGAGGAATAGGATATTTACATATTCTAAAAATATCTTACAAAAAATTATAAATAAAAAATATAATCTTATAGTAGAGAAACCTGAAGGATGCCGTCTTAAATGATCAAATTTACTACCACCAATAAAGAAACAAATTACTACCATGTGCCAATTGACAGGATCATTACGGATGTAATGAGAACACAGCATCACTTCTATTGTACTCCTGCCAAAATGCATAATCTAGGGCAATCATGAGGAAATATTGGACAAAACCAAATTGAGAGACAACCTATAAAATGACTCTATTTTCAAAATTTTCAGCATCAGAAAAATCAAGGAAAGAGGGAGGAATGTTTCATATTTAAGACTGAAGAGGTCTGACAGTTGGGTGCAGCATGTGTTCTTGGATTAGAGCAATTAGCAAAACTTGCATGGGGTTTTCTGCTTAAGTGGGATTGTTTGTACTATTTTCTTTAAGTTTGAAGTTTCAAATAAAAGTTATATAATACAAAATAAAGTAATTTTTTATTTTGTTGACTTACTTGCATTTCAAGAACATGCCCTAGCAAAAGAACAGCTGTTCTACGGCTGAAACAATGGTTTTGTGAGCTGGTTTGGTAACCCAGTCGTTATTTAAAATATTTTTAAAAATATGTTTTAATTGCACAAATACATGAATGTACACTTGTAATAAATTTAGATAAGAAAAAGTGAAATCTTCCCTTCCTTACCTACTACCATAATCTAAAGTAACAAATTATAATTTAGTGTGTTTTCTTCCAAACATTTTTCTGTGCTACACCTTTCTTCCTTCATTAACCAACTATGTCCTGTCAGATTAATTATAATACTGATTATAATACTAGGTTAATTATAAATACCATATTTATAATTCATTCTTTTTAACTCATGTATATTATTCTGTGGTATCAATAAATCATAATTTGTTACCATTCCCCTATTAATATGCATTTAAATACTTTTCAATCTCTTGATATTACAAATAAGATGGCAGTGAATATTGTTGCACATGCCTTTTGCCTATGGACAATTGTTTCTCTAGGGAAGATAGCAAATGGAATTGCTGATCAAAGGGTGTTCTAGTTTGCTAGCTGCCAGAATGCAATATACCAGAAACAGAATAGCTTTTAAAAAGGGAAATTTAATAAATTGCTAGTTTACAGTTCTAAGGCTGAGAAAATGAAAACAAGTCTATAGAAATGTCCAATCAAAGGCATCCATCCAGGGAAAGATACCTTGGTTCAAAAAAGCCAGCGAAGTTCAGGGTATCTCTCAAGTGAGAAGGCACATGGCAAACACAGTTAGGGTTCTCTCTCATCTGGAAGGGCACATGGAGAATACGGCGTCATCTGCTAGCTTCTTCTCCTGACTTCCTGTTTCTTGAAGCTCCCCAGGAGGCATTTTCCTTCTTCATCTCCAAAGGCTGCTGGCTGGTGGACTCTGCTTCTCGTGGCTATGTCGTTCTGCTCTGCTCTCTCTCTGAATCTCTCATTCTCCAAAATGTGTGCTCTTTTATAGGACTTCAGAAACTAATCAAGACCCACCCGAATGGGTGGAGACATGTTGTCACCTAATCCAGCTTAACAACCACTCTTGATTAAATCACATCTCCAGTGAGATGATCTGATTACAATTTCAAACATACAGTATTGAATAGGGTTTATTCTGCCTATATGAAATGGGATTTCGATTAAAACATGGCTTTTCTAGGGGACACACATCCTCTCAAACCAGCACAAAGGGTATGCTCATTTAAACTTTTGAAATAAATGTTGACAAACTATTCTTCCAGCAGTGTATAAAGAACTACTGTTTCTGTACATCTTCACTGATCTTCAATATTAATTTTTTAGCAACTTGAAAGGTTGAAAATTGTATCTGCTTTAATAGGAATTTCCCTAGTTACCCATGAAATTAAACACCTTTTTACATGTTTAATTACACACTCATATTTCACAGAAGATCAGTCTTCTGTGATTGGTAGGTTCATAACTTTTTCTTTTAAAATGTCATAACTTTAAAATTTTCCAAACAGTTGTATTGTGTCCACTCTCTAGAAGCAGGCCAGACTCCCACTTGAAATTTGGTTCAGTTGTCAAAACTGGTGATGCCGAACACACATCCAGAGGGTATGAAACGGTTTATTACTCACATAATGAGGCTTTCTGTGGAGAACAGGGTAACTTGTGTCTCACAAGCTGGTTCTAAAATAGCTTGAGAAGGCAAGGAAAGATTTGGGTTAGGATTTTTATTGGGTCTGGGGTGTGGTGGTGGAGCTGGGGGTGGGATGATGGGGGGAGTAGCCTGGGTGTGTCTTGTGTACAGGAAGGGGCTTGCATGGTTTGAACCTCTTACCAGCACAGAAAGAGGGTGCACTCTGGCTTTCTTCTCAGCTTGCCCAGACGTGGGGCAGAAGGAGGAGAGGTGAAGCTTAAAAGCTGTCAGTAGTGAAACATAAAAAGAATGGACTATTACAGATTGTCTATTACTTTTATTATAACTCTGGAAATTAATGCAGTTTTTATTTTTTACAAATGAGTTTCCTTGCTTTTGAATCTGCTTCTTAAAGGTCGTTCAGATATTTTTCTCCCTCTCCTTCCCTGTAAAATAGCTCCTAGATATAGAGGAAATCTTATATGCTCTCATGGCAAGGGAAGAGGGGTAGTCCTTATGCTGTCTTCTAAGTCCTCTGTGACTCCCTCTATGACAGTGGTTGGTCTTAATTCTAACCTCCAAACACCTTTCACTGATAGGCACAGAAGTGCAATTCATGTCTATGTGGTTTGCATTCTTGATTTGGACAGTGCCTTGTGCTCCTTACTCAGCCTCTCCTAGGCTATGAGTACCTTTTGAATTCTTTATCATGCCTGTCCTTGGGTTCACCCTGCAACCTCTAAAGCATCATCCAGTCCCTTTATCCCACACCAACCTCCCCCCACTACCAACCCAAGTGACCTTATGGCAATCCCAATGTCTCTTCTTTTAACTACCTCCTACATCTACATTTCCCATGGGATGGAGGTCTGTGTGTGGAGGGAGGTACATTTTTGGATGTGCTCCATGCCATATACAAGCCAGAAATGGCTCAAGAGAACATCAGGTCCTTTTTCTGCCTAGACTGTTTTCTTTCTTCTGCAAATACACTCCCAGAGTTCCAAATAGGGTGGGAGACTACTTTTGCCTTCCTCCTCAATCTAACATTCACCACTCCTTTCTGGGAATAACCCATAGGGAAAAAATCCAAGACACACATGTCCCACCAATCTTTCTTTTTCTGAATCCAAAGATTTCTCTTTACTTCCCCTGTCCGCCTTCCCACATCCTCTCTTTCCCAAGTTGTATTTGCTTTTCAATCTTTCCTGAGTCACAGTCGCTGAATGGCTAAAGAGGAAAGTGATTGTTGGGGAGGAGGGGAGGATAAAAAGGATAAAACATCCATCACTGTAATATTTTCAACATGCCAAGTACATTAATACGCTTTGTAATATTCTTGCTCAGTGTCTTTCATGGTTCAACTTTATTGGCGTCATTTTTTCCATGCTTTTTTTTTCTTTTAATGTAGTCAAATTTGTAAATCTTTTGCCTTTATAACTTTTGAACTTTGTTTTAAAGGTTTTTTCCTTCTACAAAGTCATTAAAGTATCTTATATTTTCTTAACTTTCATAGTTTTGTTTTTAGGCTTTAATCAATCAAGTATTTGGTGAACATTTGAAATAGGAATCTACCTTGAGATTTGTACATATGGAAAACCTACATCCCTATTTTTGAATGACCCATCCTTGCCCCACTAATTTGAAATGGTATTTTAATAGTTTCCCATTCACATTTAAATCTGTTTAATAAATTATTTAGTCTGTTCTAGTAATCTATTTATCTATTGTTCTGTCTTATCAGACTTTTAGTTTTATGTTATGTCCTAATATCTGAGATATCCATGTTGTTTTTAAAGTTTGATAGGTACTGATACGTTTTCTCCAGGTGTATTTTAGGATACTCATGTCATCTATCTTAAAAACTAAACAAAAATTAAAAAACAACTTTGTTGGGACTTTAATTGGAATTATGGAATAAATTTATTGTCTCATCTGGAAAGAACTAACACCCTTAAAACATTGAGTTATCCTGTCCTAGAACATTAGGTCCTTTTATGTAAAATAAAATTTTAAATAAAATTTTTTGTTTTCTTTCTAGAAATTTTACATAGACAAACATGCATGCAGCCTGTTTCCCCGTCTCCCCACCGCAGCCCCGCGGAGCTGGGTCCCCTCGAGCCCTGCATGGCCCGCGCCGCACTGCGAGGTCTGGCACCCGGCCATGCCGTGGTCTTCCTCAAGTACGCGCGGCTGCAGCGCCAGCGTCTTGTTAGGACTACTCCCAATTATTTTATAATTTTCATTGCTCCTTATATTTTCAGATGTCATTGGTGGCCTCTAATTGTTATCGTAGCTATTAATTTTTGTGTTTTTCTTATATGTTACCAGCTTTTATTCTCAAAGTTTGTTGTTGATTCTCTTGGGTTTTCTAGGTACACAATTATATACAAATACTGAATTTTGTGTATTCTGTTCCACTCTTCCTTATTTTTGCCTTGCTTGACTAGAATAGTTTGGACCTCCACTACAATTTGAATAATAGGACTAACTCTTTTTTTCTCAGTCCTGACATTAATGGGAATTCTATTGGTTTATCATTAGGTGAGTGGTTTGCAGTAGGATTTTGATTGATACCATTTTCTGAGTTAAAATATTTTCCCTTCTACGCCTATATTTATGAAACATTATCATTAAGAATGATTAAATGTTATGCAATGTCTTATAAAGTTAAATCATCCTTCAGTTCCTAGGATAAACCTACTTGATCATGTTGTATTACTTTACAACTAAAATTCTATGTGCTAATATTTTATTAAGATTTTAACATGCATTTAAAAGTGAGTAGTGTTATCCTTGTCCAATTTAGATGTCAGGGACATGCTAGTCTTCTTCACCTTTTTTTATGCACAGAACTTGTTACATTAGACAAAATTTATTCATGCTTAAAAACTTGAGAGAATCCACTAGTAAAATTATCTAAGCCTGAAGCCTTTTGAAGAGCTAAAAATTTGAAAACCTTTTAAATTTAAATATTTGATGATTTTTAAATACTAATTTGTTTAGACAATATAGCTTTTGTTTTTCTAGAAAATACATCCATTTCCTCTAGTTTTCCCACATTTATTGGCATAAAATTACATATATATATATATATTCTGTAGAATCAATTTCCTTTGCCTAGTGTTTCATATTATTATCTTTAAATTTTTCTCCTGCTCATACTTGCCATTAATTTACATATTTTACTACTATTATCTATCCTGGTCCCAGAGAGGCTACTACTTTTTGGTCAACTACCCTGAGTGCAGGTGTTTCTACTTCAGTAATGTTGGTTTTTCTCTATATTAATCTCTTTTTGTGGCTTTTTAACAAGAAGCTTAATTCATTTGTTAGTACTCTTATTTTTGTATCATACATTTAAAGCTATAAAACATTCTTTATGAGTTCTTCTCAATGATTTTGCTATATTATATCCTGAAATTTAATAATATATATAGTTCATTATTTAGAAGTATGTCATTTAATTTCCAAGTGAATACATTTTCTTTGAAAATGTTTTTGTTAGTTTTTAATGCTGTTACAGAATGATTGGTGAATGTAGCTGTTCTAGTTTGCTAGCTGCCAGAATGCAATATACCAGAAATGGAATGGCTTTTAAAAGGGGGAATTTAGTAAGTTGTTAGTTTACAGTTCAAAGTCCAAGAAAATGTCCCAATTAAAACAAGTCTATAGACATGTCCAATCTAAGGCATTCAGGGAAAGATACCTTGGTTCAAGAAGGCCGATGAAGTTCAGGGTTTCTCTCTCAAGTGGAAAGGCAGATGGTGAGCATAGTCAGGGCTTCTCTCTCAGCTGGAAGGGCACAAGGCAAACACGGAGTCATCTGCTAGCTTCCTCTCCTGGCTTCCTGTTTCATGATGCTCCTGGGAGGCATTTTTCTTCTTCATTTCCAAAGGTCGCTGGCTGGTGGACTCTGTGCTTCATGGTGCTGCAGCATTCTCTGCTCTCTCTGACTCTCACTTTCTCCAAAATGTGTCCTCTTTTATAGGATTTCAATAAACTAATCAAGACCCACCCGAATGGGTGGAGACACATCTCTACGTAATCCATCTTAACAACCACTATTGATTGAGTCACATCTCCAGGGAGATGATCTAATTACAGTTTCAAACATATAGTACTGAATAAGGATTAGAAGAAACAGCTGCCTTTACAAAATGGAATTAGGTTTAAAACATGGCTTTTGTAGGGTACATACATCCTTTCAAACCAGCATAGTAGCCTATTTGATTTCTGCTGTAGCAAGTGCACTGAGATTTCTTTGATGCCAACATACAAATATCTGTGAAAAGAGCATTATCATTTGTTAGAGAATGCCTATTCTGTTTGTGAGGTTCAATATTCCCTCTTTTTATTGTGCTATTCAATTCTGTGTTTGTACTTATTTTTCCCACACTAAATCTGTAGATTTTCTAAGGGAGATGTTAAGATTCCAATATAATTGTGTTTTGATCAATTTCTCCTAGTATTTCTGTTTTTTGCTTCATATATTTCAAAGACACACCTTTATGTGTCTAAAGGTTTATGGTGAAATCTATCCTTTATCAATTTGAAATCCATGTATATCTCTGTAAATGTTCTTTGCCTGGAATTCAGTCTTGTCTGCCCAACCTGCTTCCTCTTGATAGCATTGCCCAATTTAACTTTCTTATCCTTTTTTTTTCAATTTTCCTGTATCACTTCATTTAAGATGTGCCTTTCTTTAAAAAATTTTTAGAGGAACTGCGGGTTTACAGAAGAATCATGCATAACATGCCAGATTCCCATTTACCAAACTATTATTAACACCTTGACTTGGTGTGTTACCTTTGTTACAATTGGTAAAAGCACATTTTGATAATTGTACTATTAACTATAGTCCATGGCTTAACTTAGGGTTCACTGTTTATGTAGTGCAGTTTCATGGATTTAAAAAAAAATTATCCTTCCACCATATAATCAATAAAACATTTCCCCTTTTAACCACATTCAGATATATATTTCAGTGCTGTTAATTATGTTCACAATGTTATGCTACTATCACTACCATCTATTACAAATACATTTTCATCATTCCAAATAGGAGCTCTTAACATTTTTTTTAAGAAAATAAAAATAATAAAAATAAAAAGAAGACTCAAAACATCCCACTCCCCACTATTGTTTATTTTTGTCTTTTTTTTTTTCTTACTCATTTGTCCTTATACTGGACAAAGGGAGTGTCAGTCACAAGGTTTTTCCAATCACGTGGACAGACCTTAAAAGCTTCATAATTATTCAATCATCTTCAAGAATCAAGGTTATTGGATTACAATCAACAGTTTCAGGTATTTCCCTCTAGCAACTCCAATACACCAAAAACTAAAAAGAGATATCTATATACTGCATAAGAAAAACATCAGAATGACCTCTCAACTCAATTTGAAATCTCTTAGCCACTGAAAGGAAATGCCTTTTAAAAATGGTATAGCTAGATTTAAAAAAAAAAAACCTGTATTGGTTAGGGTACTGTTAGTTGCTATAACAGAGACACAAAAAATATATAAAAGCTGAAATCCAATAGTTTATTTCTCTTCCATAGCAGTCCAAGTTCCAAATGGATGGGCAGCTCTATTTCACAGGCTCATTCAGAGACAGGTTATTTACATATTTCTCTCCTCTTCTGCATAATCTAAAAGAGTTGCAAGCAAGCACTTGTTCAGGCTCATGGAAAGGAGAAAAAAGTTTGGAGGAGGCATACATATATCACGCCTGCTTACATTTTATTATCTGGAACCTCAGCACTTGGCCTCACCTAACTGAAAGGGAGTTTGGTGAATGTAGCGTAGTTTGGACACCTTGTGCACAACACTACTATTTATATGGAAGAATGGGAGAAAGGGCTGTGGTGGGCAACTAGCCATCTATGCCATTTACTTTTTCTTAAGATTCTCTCAAATTTAGCTCACTCTCGTTTATTATGGTCATTTATGGATTAAGATATATTGGTATTTCCTATTTTCCATGCTTGTGATGGCATTTCTTTCTTTTCCTTTCCTGCTTTATATTAGATAGATGGGGATTTACATACTCTGGCTTTATTCACCCCCTAGTTGTTTGGCAACTTATTAATACATTAAAACTATTTTTCCATCAGGATCCAGAATTAATTAGTATCTGTATTTTTTTCCCAATTCAGATATTGGAAAGGAACTGGCTTCTGTGACTGTTCACACAAGGCTGTTTCAGAGCCACAAACATCTGCACAAGGAATCCTGACTTTAGAAGAGTTCAGAGAAGCTCTCAGTGTAGAAAGTTTTTAAGTCACTCAGGTCAAGTGATCAAGCCAGACCTGTCAAACTGGTTAGGCCAGTTGCAAACCATCAATAAAGAAAGGGACCTCCTGGAGAGGACTTGAAGGGTTTCAGACCTTAAATAACATATCATAAATCTCACTGCTTTTGTTTTGGCCAAAAGTAAAAACAAAGACATCCAGGCATTTCTGGAGTTATACAGAGAGTTTTTCTAATCCAACTATAAATCAACTCTATCTTTAAGGTATTTGTATGCCTTCCAGGACCTTACCATGTTTTTACCTCTTTCTCACCTCCCCTGTTGATAATTATCTGAGAATTGAATTCCAGATTTTTCTTTTGAGTCAAAACTTCATTCAAAGTGTATCAGGAAATACCTAGATTTTGCCACTAAAACAACACTTTTAGATTAAAATTCATTTTCCCATGAACTGTTTTCTTGATTTTAAATATTCCTCATTTCTTTGTTGATGATCTGTTTTCTTCACTCTGGATTTTTTTTTTACTTATCCCAAATGTTCTTAAATTTAATTTTACCACAGAGGTTCTAAGGATGTCTTTCTTTTTCATCCTGTTAGTGTTCCATGGGCCCTTTCAATCTGGGCGCTTGGTCCTTTTTAGCACTGGAACCTTTTCTTATTATCTATCTTCTTCATCCTCTTCTTTTGAACCTTGTTGAGGCAGACATTAGATTTATTATTAGCATCATGCATACAACGAACAAAACAAGCAGTAGTTGTTTTGCACAATGGTGTGGGGCTGTAAAAATAACCATGCAAGAAGAAACCATTCAAAGAAATCTTTACAATTGTCCTATGATCTTTAAAATGTTTATGAAAATAGTAGTAACTCTTACTATTTGTTATAAATGTATAGAACAATGAAAAATAGTAAAACTAATATTTAGTATGCTATAATTTAAAACATTAGAAAAACTGAGAATTAAACTGTTTTATTTCTTTGCAAAAAATTAAAGTAGTTTAAACAGTGCTTACCTTCTTCATATATAACTTATGACAAAGAGTGAACATCTTTTCAATGTCTTGAAAAATTGTTGTATCCCTTACTAAATCTGTATCAGCTTCCAACATTTCCTCTGAGTTCTTTTTTTAAATGCAATTTTATTGAGATATAGTCACTTGCCATATAGCCATTCAAAGTATACAGTGGCACACAGTGTAAACAGGTAGTTACGGGTTCATCATCACAATCAATTTTCAGAACATTCTCATTACTTAAAAAAAAATTTAATAAAATAAGAAAATATACTAAAAAAAAGATAATCCAAAATGGCCCATACTGTTCAGTCCCCTATTACTGACCCTTGCATTGGTGTGATATATTTATTACTGTTGATTAATGATTATTAAGATATTGCTGTTAACTGTAGTCCATAGTTTGCAATAGGTTCATTTTTTTTACCACAGTTCATATACTCTAGTATTAACTCCTCATAATAGTGTCATACATTTATTCCAGTTCATCAAAGAACTATCTTATACTTGTACTATTAATCACATTTATTGTCCACCACAGGGTTCACTATGTTTTACTGTCCCATATTTTAACCTTTAGCTTTCCTTCTGGTGACATACGTGACTTTCTACCACATCCACACACAATTCAGCAGTGTAAATTATACTTGCAATAATATGCTACCACCGCCTCTATCCATGTCTATCCAACCTAGTTAAAAACTCTGCCTATTTTGAGTAACCACTAGCCTCATTCTATCTCATGTTAACCTATATTTTAGATTTTATATCAATGAGTTCACTTATAGTAATTAATCTATATGGGTGAAATCATACAATATTTTCCTTTTTATGTCTGACTTATTTCACTCAAGATAATGTCCTCAAGGTTCATTTTGTGTTGTGTGCTTCAGGACTTCGTTCTTTCTTTCTGCTCAATAATATTCCATTGTTTGTATGTACCACATTTTGTTTATCCATTCATCTGTTGATGAACACTTGGGTTGTTTCCATCTTTTGACAATTGTGAATAATGCCACTGTTAACATCTGAGAGCAATTGTCTGCTCATGTCCCTGCTCTCAGTTCTTCTGCATATGTAACTAGTACTGGGATTTCTGGATCATATGGCAATTCTATACTTAGATTCTGGGGTGCCAAAAAACTCTCTTCCATAGTAATTGAACCATTTTACATTCCCACAAGCAATGGATGAGTGTTCCTATTTCTCCACATTACCTCTAACACATGAAGATTTTTTTTTGATAGTGATCATCTAGTAGGTATGAAATTGTGGTTTTAATTTGCATTTCGCTAATAGCTAATGATCTTGAGCACATTTTCATGTGCTTTTTAAACTACTGGTATATCCTCTTTGGAAGAATGTCTATTCAAGTCCTTTGCCAATTTAAAAAAAAATTTTTTTTGGTCTTTTTATTGTTGAGTTGTAGTATTTATTTATATATTCTAGACATTAAATGCTTATCAGATATGTGTTTCCCAAATATTCTCTTCCATTGAGTAGGGTGTTCTAAAGCACAAGTTTTTAATCTTGAAGAAGTCTCATTTATCTATGTTTTTCTTTCATTGCATGTGCTTTGGGTATAAAGTCTAAGACTACTGCAAGATCCTGAGGATGCTTCCCTACATTTTCTTCTAGGAGTTGTATAGTTCTGACTCTTATGTTTAGGTCTTTGGACCATTTGAGTTCATTTTTGAATATGGTATAGGCAGGGGTTCTCTTTCATCCTTTTGTATATGGATATCAAGGTTTCCCTGCACCATTTGTTGAAGAAACTGTTCTGTCCCAAATATAAATTGGCCATAGATGTGAGGGTCTATTTCTGAACTCTTAATTCCATTCCACTGGTCAATATATTTATCTTTATGCCAGTACCATGTTGTTTTAACACTGTAGCTTTGTAATATGCTTTAGAGTCAGGACATGTGAATTCTCCAACTTCATTCTTAAGTTCTTCTTTTTCAAGATTTTTTTTTTTTTTTTGCTATTTGGGTGGCCCCTTAACATTTGAAATAAACTTGATGATTGGTTTTTCCATTTCTGCAATGTAGGTTGTTGGAATTTTGATTGGAATTACATTGAATCTGTAGATCCATTTGAATAGAATTGACATCTTAACTACACTTAGCCTTCCATCCCATGAAGACTGAATGTCTTTCCATTTATTTAGGTCTTCTTTGATGTCTTTTAGCAATGTTTTGTCATTTTCTGTGTACAGGTCCTTTATCCTTGGTTAAAGTTTATTCCTAGATATTTGATTATTTTAGTTGCTATTGTAAATGGAATTTTTTTCTTGTTTACCTCCTCCAATAGCTCAGTACTGTAGAAACACTACTGATTTTTGAGTGTTGATCTTGCATGCCACCACTTTGCTGAAATAGTTCATTAGCTCTAGAAGCTTTGACAGCTTTTAAGGACTTTCTAAATACAGGATCATGTCATCTGCAAACAGTGAAGGTTTTTGTCTTCCTTTCCCATTTGGATGCTTTTTCTTTCTTTTTCTTGCCTAATTACTCTAGGTAGAACTTCTAACACAATGTGGAATAATAATGGTGACAGTGAGCATCCTTGTCTTGTTCCAGTTCTTAGAGGGAAAGCTTTCAGTCTCTCACCATTGAGTATGATGTTAACTATTGTTTTTTTCACATATGCCCTTTATCATGTGAAGAAGTTTCTTTGGATCACTATCTTTCAAACTGTTTTAATCAAGAAAGAATGCTGAATTTTGTCAAATGCCTTTTCTGAATCAATGGAGATAGATCATGTGGTTTTCCATTTTTATTTATTGAAATGGTGTGTTACATTAATTTATTTTTCTTGTGTTGAATCACCCTTGCATACTTGGAACAAAACCCACTTGGTCATGGTGCATAATCCTTTAATGTGCTGTTACATTCAATTTGCAATTATTTCTTTGAGGATTTATCCATCTATTTCATTAGAGCAATTGATCTGTGGTTTTCTTTTCTTGTACTATCTTTTACAGGTTTTAGTATTAGGATGATGTTGGCCTCATAGAATAAGTAAGGGAGTTGGAAGAGTTTGAGGATTGGCATTAATTCTTCTTAGAATGATTAGTAAAATTGACCTGTGAAGCCATTTGGTCCTGTGCTTTTCTTTGTTGGGAGGTTTTTGAGGACTGATTCAATCTCTTTACTTGTGATTGGTTTGGGGAGGTCTTCTGTTTCTTCTTGAGTCAGTGTAGGTTGTTTATGTGTTTCTAGGAAATTGTCCATGTCATCTAAGTTGCCTTTTTGTATATAGTTGTTCATAGTATCCTCTTTATGATTTTTTTAAATTTCTTCGAGTTCTGTGGTAATGGCGCTCCTTTCATTTCTGATTTATTTCCATCTTCTCTCTTTTTTGTCTTTGTCAGTCTAGCTAAGGGCTTGTCAATTTTATTTACCTTCTCAAAGAACCAACTTTTGGTTTTAAGTCTTTTTGTTGTTGCTCTTTGTTTCATTTATTTCCACTCTAATCTTTGTTATTTCTTTCCTGCTGCTTATTTTAGCATTAGCTTTCTGTTTTTCCTCTAGCTTCTTCAGGTGGTTCAATTAGGTCTTTGATTTAGACTTTCTTCATTAATTCAGGCATTTAGGGCTTAAATTCCCCCCCCCCAGCACTGCCTTCTCTGCATCCCATAAGTTTTAATATGTTGTGTTCTTGTTTTCATTCTTCTTGAGATATTTGCTGAATTCTCTTGCAATTTCTTCTTTGCCCCACTGATTCAGTGTTTTAACTTCCATATAATATCTGTGAATTTTCCAGTTCTCCCCCACCTGTTGTTGATTTCCAGCTTTATTTCATTATGATCAGAGAAAGTGACTTCTGTAATTTCAATCTTTTAAAATTTATTAAGGTCTGTTTTGTGCACCCCAGGTCTTTCCTGGTCTATCACAGGGAATGTACCATGAGCACTTGAGAAGAATGTATATACTGCTCTTTTTGGGGGGCGTAATTTTCTATGTCAGAGCTAATTCATTTATCATATTAATTAGGTTGTCTGTTTCCTTATTGTTTAGATGTTCTATCTATTGAAGAGAGTGGTGTGCTGAAGTCTCCCACTATTAATACTAGAGATATCTATTACTCCCTTCGCTTTGCCAGTGTTTGCCTCCTGTACTTTGGAGCACCTTGATTAGGTGCATAGATATTTATGAATGTTCTTTCTTCTTGGTGAAATGTGCCTATTATTAATAATGTTCTTCTATGACTCACAACATTTTTGCATTTAACATTTATTTTGTGTAATATTAGTATATTTACCCCAGATCTTTTTTGGTTACTGCTTGGGTGGAATATCTTTTTCAATTTATGTGATCATATTTATGTATACATTCTGCCAATCTGAGTCTTTTGATTGAGGAGTTTAATCTATTAACATTAAATGTTATCACAGTAAAAGTTGTCCTTGCTTTTACCATTTTATCCTTTGGCTTTTATTTTCCAGATTTTTTTTCCTTTTATCCTTTTATTTACCCTGACTTATAATCTATCCTCTTCAAGCCTCTATCCTGTCTTTTCATTTCAGCTGGTAGCACTTCCTTTAATTTGTTTGTTTTGGTGCAGGTCTCTTGTTGATGAACTCACTGTCTGTTTCTCTATGACTATTTTAAACGTGCCCTCATTTTTGAAGGACAATTTTGCTGGATAGAGTTCTTGGCTGGCAAATTTTCTCTTTCAGTGTCTTAAATATAGCATACCACTGCCTTCTCAGCTCCGTGGTTTCTAATGCATAATCAGCACATATATTTGTTTTTTGTTTTTTGGGGTTTTTTTTGGTTTCCTTTTTTGTGGTGAATCACTTTTCTCTTGTTGCTTAACTATGTTTCTTTTTGGCATTTGATAGTCTTCAAGCAGACCTATTTGGATTATTGTGATTGGATTATATGTTAGGCTTCTTGGCTTTGCATATTTATGTCTTTTATAATATTGAGAAATTTCAGCTATTATGTCTGTAAATATTCTTCCTGGCCCTTTTCTTTTCTCCTTCTGGGATTCCCATAGATGAGTATGTTTGCATGCTTCGTGTTCTCAATCATTTCCCTTAGACCATGCTCAAATTTTTCAGACTTTTTTTCTCCATTTATTCTTCCATCTGTTTGATTTCAGTTGCTCTGTCTTCTATCTTGCTGGTACTTTCTACTACCTTTCAAATCTGCTATTGTGTCTGCAATATATTTTTAAATTTTATCAGTCTTTCATTTTTCTATGTATTCTTCAAATTCTTCTTTATGCCTACCAGTATCTTCTTGATATCCTTTATCTCTTTAGCTATCTCATTGAATTTGTTTAGGAGAGTTTGAACATCTTTTATTAGTTCCAAATTCTGTGTCTATTCCAACTTTTTAATTTGTTCCTTTGACTGGGCCATATCTTTCTGTGTTATAATATGCCTTGTGATATTTTGCTGCTATTTTAAAATCATCTGATTCTCTTGATGGGTTTATTCTTAAGGTCAGTGTTCCTTTTTTTTAGGATTTTGTTGCCTGAGTTTATAGTAAGGCTCTTCTTTCATAACTGAATTGTCAGTATTGCACAACCAAAACATGGCCAAGCACCTGGGCCAGGGACCACAATCAAAACCAATGAGCCCTGGGATAGGTCTGGAAAAGCCCTGCCAGCAGATGGTGCTCTTTGGTTACCTATTCCCCTGTAAATCCACTTCTGAAACAGTTGAAATAGTGGCACCTGGTGGCATCTGACCAGGAGAGGCTGAAACTGCAGGGTCCCATGTTTCCCTTTCACCAGCCAATATCTGGCTCAGTGTTGGGCTGTCCCAATTTGTCTCTATACTTGGGGCAGAGGACTCCAGCAAACTTCCCAGACCACAGCTGAGGCAAAGGTCAGGCTGCACACTGCTGCATCCTTCGGGGAGGTGGGGGGGAATAAATGGTACCCAAAGCCTCAGTCAGAATTAGTTTCTGACCACAGCTTCTCACTCTCTTCACCTTCCACTTCCCTGAGCATTGAACTGATCTTCCCTGTTACTCAGATCCCCAAACAGTTGATTCTGACAGTTCCTGCCTGGCTACTTGCTTTTGGGAGAGAAGTGGGTTTTGCCGCTCCCTCCCTAATCCTCCATTTTGGAAGCTCATCCTTAAGGCCCTCTTGTATTCAGCATGCCTCACTGGCTTGTGTTCTGCCCTGGGACTCTGTGGACTTTGGTCCCTGTGTCTGGATATACGTAGAGACCTAACTCTCTCCTGTGTTTTTATAGTCTGTGTCCCTGGTGGGAGGTGGGAGTTGTTCTGGCTATTGCTCCTGGGTACTTCCCAAGATGTGTGGGTCCAAGAGAGGGGGAGAGAAGAGAACTGGCTGGTCTAGGATGGAAGTTTCCTACCTAATATTATTCTTTCTTTGACTCAGCAGTTTTGGAATCCTTCTCCAGTCCCTCCTTTCCTCCAAAATTCTCCATCAATTTCCTCCAAAAGTGAGATTTGTTCCTTTTTTTTTTGCTGTATCTCTGGGGAGGTCTTTTCAGGGAATGTCTTACATCGCCATGTTGATGATGTCACCCTGAGAGTTCTTTTTAATGTAAAGTTTTTTTTTTATTTGGTGTCACTTTTCTAGATATCTTCCTCCTTTTCATCACAACTATTTTCCCCATTCATGTTAATTTTGCCTTCCCTCAGTTTTGCAGACTGCATATCTACAGCATCTCAAACAACAGCAATGTCAACATTCCCGCAACACCTTTTTTTTCTAAAACTTCATTTATATTCAAATTTTCTTTTTCTGGTATGCTTTCATCTTTATTAGTCAATCCCCCCCCCCTTGATTATCCTTTTTTATAAATGGATTATCTCTGGGAGACAAGGAGGGAGCACAACTACAGCACAACTTTGCTGTCTGTACATGAACAAAATAACAGAGACACAGTGACCAAACACCAACAGACTTTGAAGAATGTGGCATAATTGTCACTTATCATGATGCATTTATTAGTTTCCTACTGCTGCTATAACATTACCACAAACTTGCTGGCTTTACAATAAAAATTACCTTACAGTTCTGGAGGTCAGAAGTTCTAAATGGTCCTACTAGGCTAAAATCAAGATGTTGACAGGGCTAGTTCCTTCTGGAAGCTCAAGGGAATAAACTGTTTCCTTGACTTTTCCAGCTTCTAGAGGCCACCTTGCATTCTTTGACTTGTAACTCCTTCCTCCATCTTCAAGGCAGCATCTTCAAATCTCTATCATTCATCTTTTCTGACTGTGACCCTCATTACACCCTCTTATATGGATCTTTGTAATTACATTGGAACCACAAAGATAATCCAAGATAATCTCCCCATTTCAAAAATCTCTAGCTTATTAATATCTGCAAAGTCCCTTTTACCATGTAATGTAACATATGCCTATGTTTTGGGAATTAGGGTATAGATGTTTGAATTTAGACATTGCTACTTTTCTGTCTACCACAAAATATGTCTGTTATTTACACAGTGATTTGTGCACTGAAGAGCTAGTAGCCAAGTTTATACTTTATATGCAATTACTTACAATTGATATATCACAGCAACTGAGATTTGAATTTTGTTGTTAGAGATCTGTGCTATTTATACAGTGGTAAATGGAATTTGTGCATATCTGAATCATGTAAAAGAAGCACTGCCTGTTTTAAATTCAACTAATAGATCAAAAAGGATAAAAAGATGCATGTGACTACACATGCAGGACCATGTCTACAGAAAATGAGGTGGAAGTGACCTATATATTTGCCCTCAGATTGACAACACTCACAGGTAAATAAACTGAGCTTTCACTTGTGCTAGATCTCAAGCTCACCAGAATACTGATAGCATTTAGTGTTTCCCTCTGAGAACATGATACAGGTGAAAAAATTCCAAAATAACATAATTTCCCTCTTACCTCTGCCATCTACCAACCAAAAGCAAAACAAAACAAAAAGCCACGTACCAAGTCTCTTGTGCACTTATTACCCAACTACTGATAGTATATTTCATTTTATTTAAAAACCAATAGCCATTTTCCTTTATTCTGATAAGTGAACTTAAAAGAGTTCCTGATAACCATGAATATAATAAACACTTCCTATGTGCTTTAACACTGTGGAGTAAGTAAGGGACAGAGGTTCCTGATACTCTTAGACCAAACACAACTAAAAGAAAAAAGAACCTCAACTATTGACATAGTTCCTCATAAATTATTTTATTTCAATAGCACAAAGGTCAGTTCTACACCACTGACTGAGATTACAAAGTACAATTTTTTTTACTATGTGTCATTTCATTATGCCACAAACATAGAAAAAGGCACTAAGGACTGATAAGAGGGTGTTTTTCTTCTCTGGCAGTGTCATATTAAACTGCAATAAAAAATGTGATCTTAAAAACAGGATACCTCTTGAAGAGGTGTAGGTCATTTTATAATACAGAAGTATTCCAAATGCATTCAGCATATAAATTAGTAAGGGAAAAAGACAGCATTTCATGAAAATTCTTCCTAGATTCTATCTATAACAAGTTTTACTGCTTTATAGAATTCATAATTTACTATTTAAAGCAACTATTTCAGTCATCCTAAATTTATATTGGTGAAAAATCACATAAAATACCAAACCATGGTAGTTTATGTGAAACCAAATCCTTATCTGTCTGTGGCTCCTGTCTGAATCGTAGTGATGAGACAGGGTTGTGAAATGCCTCTGAGGCAGTAGCTCCATTTCCTTCATGCTCCACCCAGACAGATGAGGACCCAAAGTGCTAAGTACATATTTTAAGCATGGGTTCTGAACCTATTTAAGGCCACAGTAAATTATAAAAGGCAATTTCATAGATAGTCTGTGGGTGGGTATAATCATAAACTTGATATTATGCCTTAAAACAAAGTTTTTTTATACTACACACGGTAGTCCCTGATAAACATTTTGAAACTCTCAGTATAAAATTAATATCCTAAATCCATCAAATCTTCAGGGTTTCTGTTTCCAGGAAGTAGGTTAAAAGGCAATCTCTATTTTTCCCATGTGACAAGACCTATCAGGAGGCTTCTCTTGGAGAACTTAATGGCACCATTATACATCAAAGTCCTTCAGCTCTCCCCAGCTGGTACCTATTCTCACTTTCACTTTCAGTTTTACAGATAGTTTTATGGCATTTTCCATTTCATTCTTGACAATCTGAGCTACCTAAAAAAAAAAAAAAAAAAGTTAAACTCTGCCTAATCAAAGAAGAATGTTTCCCAACCCTCCCACTGAGAAGGTAGAACTCTACTTAATGATGCTCAAAATGCTAAATGAAAAAAGTCAGGCATCTCAAACTGGTCTTCAGTGATGGGCAGGAGCTTCTGGTAGCTTTTGCTAGAACGCTTAGAGCTTTGAAATCTCAGAGAAAGATTCCCAATTCTCATCTAACTTCTAACAGATAAAAATATCCCTCATCAGGAACTTCTTTACTTTTAAGAATGAGCATGGAACCAAGCACACTTAGCTCTTTCTCAAACTGTTAGAATCAACATTTATGTAGTCATTCTGGGGCTAGAATAGAGTTCCAAAGCACCCTGCATAAAAGAAAAAGCTGATTGCCTATTAAAGTGCCTTAACTCCCTATGAAAGGGACACAAATTCTACAAAAATACCTGAACAACATCTTCTTCTGCCACTTCATATAAGAGCTCATCATGAAGTTGAAGGATGAAGAAGCCTCCTCTGATTGGACAGAACATCCCTTGCAGTCTTCTCTTTGATAACACTCCTGCATCATAAAAAAAAAAAGGCAACAAAATTGATCCCATGTCACTATGTCATAGGAGAACTTTTTAGGGATTTTGAAAAAAGAATCTGAGAAATTTTAATTAAGAGATTAAAACACATAAGTCTGGAAAACTATCAGAAAAATAACTACTTGCTAGCTGCTATCCAGTCCACCCATCAGGTAAACTCAAATCTCCATCAATTTCCTTCCAGAAAGGAGTCTGACAAAGATGTCCGTGAATAAGAGTGTAAAAAACTGTTTCAAACCCTTAGCATATTTCTCAAATAATCATTGTCTTCTCTTTTTTTGCAGCCCCCTACCTCTGTCTCTGAATGACAGCAACAAAACAGTATGGGGCCTAATTCCTGTTCCAGAAAAGTGAACTGGTATTGCTGTTAGACAGCATTTTACAGGGACACATCATGAGTCTTTTTATGGTCAGAAGTTTCATTATAGTAGAATTGGCAGTTCCCTAAGCACTCTAGACAGGTAATTCTAAACTTACGGTCCACACATATGAGGGAGTACCCTGACTCACAGAATGTGTGAATCCTCTGAAATTATATGTAAGAGTATATGTCTGTACATTTTTCTTTGGAGATTATCCATACCTTTCAGTAAAATTTCAACAGAACCTGTGATTTAAAAAATGGTTAAGAACTACTGTACTGGACTTAGTTACCACTTCCTAACTAGCTGAGCCTAGTGGTACAGATTATGCGCCTCTATTCCCTAAAATAAGGTTCAATATGAGTACCTTTAGAGCAACTGACTTGACTTGTTCTATCATATCTCACAGCAGTCCTTCCTTCCTACCATCCAGATTTCTTCTTCATCCTTCAGGTACAGTACAAGTAACAACCCCCTCAATACCTGATGCCTCTCTCGGAGAGAATTCTTTAGCTGTCACTGTCTGTAGGCCAAGTTTGCTTAGAGGTGGGTCTCACACGGTGAAAGAATAAGTATAGCTGAGGCTGTATCAAGCTGCCTCCATACAAGGGCTGCAAAAGCTATATATCTGTTTACCACTTTGGTTGATATCTGATCCCACTTATATTACATCACTGACTAGATGCTCTAGTTTTCTTGGTTTCTGATTACGACACCTCTGCACTTCTGCTTTCCCTTGATTACCTGGTTTCTGGTCTAGAATGTCATAATGCTCTTGCTTCCTCAGACTTACCTACTTTTGATCCCATTGACTTATTGCTACCTTTAATCTGGTATAACATCATGAACTCATCCTCAGTGACATATCCAAATTATCATCATTTGTCAGAGTGTCATAGTCTACAGTCTCATTTGACATTTGACATTGCATCAAATATCACTGAATAGTTACATAAATATTTCACAGCCAGGTATTATAATTTCTTTTCATTAGATTTTAAATTTAAACATGGGTTGATAGCTTTTACTCTTAATGCCCCGAAGTACACAGCCATTGTTACTTTGCAAATAAGTCTAATCAGACATTCTCAATCTAAATACAGGCATATCTCATTTTGTGTTTTGATTTGTTGCACTTTGCAATTGTTGTTTTTTTCAAACTGAAGGTCAGAAAGTCCATCAAGCATGTATGGGCACCATTTTTCCAACATGTGCTCACTGCACATCTGTGTGTCACATTTTGGTAATTCTCACACAATTTCAAACTTTTTCATTATTATTGTATCTGTTGTAGTGATGTCATCAGTAATCCTTGATATCACTATTGTAATTGTTTTGGGGCACCACAAACCTTGCCCATATAAGACAGCAAACTTAATCCATAAATGTGTATATTCTGATTGCTCCACGGATTGGCCATTGCCCCATCTCTCTCCCTCACCTCAGGCCTTCCTGTTCTCTGAGATACAATTTGAAATTAGGCCAGTTAATAACCCTACAATGTCCTCTAACTGTTCAAATGAAAACAATAATCATATGTCTCTCCTTTAAAATGAAAAGCTAGAAATGATGAAGCTTGGTGAGGAAGGAAGTTGTGTCAAAAGCCAAGAGAGGTGAAAATTAGGTCTCTTGCACCAATAAGCCAAGGTGTGAATGCCAAGGAAAAGTTCTGAGGGAAATTAAAAGTGCTACTCCAGTGAACACACACATAAGAAAGCAAAGCAGTCTTATTAATAATATGGAGAAAGTTTTAGTGGTCTGAGCAAAAGATCAAACCAGCCACAATATTCCCTTAAGCCAAAGGCTATACCAGAGCAAAGTCCCAACTATCTGCAATTCTGTGAAGCCTGAGAGAGGTGAGAAACCTGCAGAAGAAAAAATTTGAAGCTAGCAGAGGTTGGTTCATGAAATTTAACAGAATAAGCCATAAAAGTGCAAAGTTAAGCAGCAAGCACTGATACAGAAGCTGCAACAAGTTATCTGGAAAATATGAGATGACTGATGAAGTGGTTCCACTAAACAACAGATATTCAATGTAGACAAAACAGCCTTATTGGAAGAAGATGCCATCTCGGATTTTCATAGCTAGAGAGGAAAAGTCAATGCCTGGCTTCAAAGCTTCAAAGGACAGGCTGACTCTCTTGTTAGAGGCTAATGCAGCCTCTGGTAACTGCTGGTAACTTTAATTTGAAGCCAATGATCATTACCATTCTGAAAACCCTAGGGCCCTTAAAAACAGCTAAATGAACTCTGTGCTTTATAAATGGAACAAAGCCTGGCTGAGAACACATCTGTTTACAACATGGTTTACTGAATATTTAAAGCCTACTGTTGAGACTCTACTGCTTGGAAAAAAGGATTCCTTTCAAAATATTACTGCTCATTGACAATGCACCTTGTCACCACAAGAGGTCTGATGGAGATGTACAATGAGATGAGTGTTGTTTTCATGTTTGCTAAAGCAACATCCATTCTACGGCCCATGGATGACGGAGTTATTTTGACTTTCAAGTCCTACTATTTCAGAAATACTTTTCATAAAGCTACAGCTGCTATAGACAATGATTCCTCTGATGGATCTATGTAAGGTAAATTGAAAGCCTTCTGGAAAGGATTCACCTTTCTAGATGCCATTAAGAATATCTGTGATGTGACAGAGGAGTCCAGGATCACCAACAGCCAGTCTTCAGGAAGAAAGCATCATCTTGATGATGCCTTGATTTGGACATTTTCATGGCTTCAAAACTGTATGCTTGTGAGCAATGACAATGCAGTTTATTAGTCATCAGTTCTCTGATTATCATGACCCCAAAAGAGAAGGTGTTATAGAACAGGTTAGGATCAACAGTGAACCAGCTTATTTGGATATCTTGGACACTGCTGGTCAGGAAGAAATTCACAGCCATGAGGGAGGCAGTACATGTGAGATGGGTAAAGCTTCATCATCTGCTACTCTATCACTGACTGCCAATCATTCATGCAGGCTGCCAAGTTTAAAGAGCTCATTTTCCATGTCCATCACACCTATGAAGTTCCCCTGGTGCTGGTGGGCAACAAAATTGACCTGAACAGTTTCACCAGATTCTACAAGATGAAGAGAGTCTTCTTAAAATAAGACAGCAATAACTACTTAAGATAAATTACATGGTAAAACCATGATCGGAAGACATGATCTCTGTTTTCACATATAGAAGGAAAAAAGTAGATACTCTGAAAGGTGTTATATCAACAGCATAAAGCCAATAGATAGAAAATAGAGGGGAAAAGCTTTTTTCTTAACAGTAATGACTTTCTCCCATTGAGAGATAACTGTCAGTGGCTTAGAATTCCCTCATATATGAATAAATTCATCACTGGAAGTGCCCATAAAAGGCTTGAGTGCCCCATTTCACAGGAATGCTTTAGAAATGATGCCTGTTAACTTCTATAGCACTAATGTCTATGAGTCCATTATTTCATGGTTTCTCTACCCAGCATGGCTTGCACTTAGGGAAGTCACAACTGTGAAGTGGACTGGGGATTTTGCTGAATTAGATGCCACTGTAAAAAACTAAGGTCTGTCCTCAAGAAAAAGCTAGTCTGCTTTGATAGTTACATATTAAGAGAAAAAAATAAACTAAGAAGAACTGAAATTCCTGAGGTAAAAGTTGAATGGTATAAGCTACATTAATTGGGAAGAGGGAAGGATTTTTAAACCATTAGTTGGCTAGTTAGTAGTTAGTTTTAGGAAATAATAGGAGTCAGGTCTTCAAGTCAATTTGAACCTATCAATAGGTCCAGGCGGGACAGAAGTGGGAAGAACACTATACTTGTGTCCATGAAACTCACTCTTGGTCAAAAAAGAAGAAGAAAAGTATCAAACAATTGGAAAAAAAAAAAAAAAAGACTGAATGATAACAACCAAATGTTTAGAATTTCAAAAAAGTGAAAATCATACTCACTCTGGGAGCATCAGCAAACACTTCATGGAGTGTAGTGGGGAAATTGTTTTCAAAAAGACTTAGGGATAAATCCAATAATGTTGACTGATGAAGATATGAAGGACAAGAGAGGTGAGGAGAAAAGGTAAAGGAAGAAAATAAGAGAATGGAGGGAAAAGGAATTTAATGAGTATGCAGGAGAAAGTGGAGGGAAAACAGCAACTGAGGAACTGAAGGATTATCCATGGCCTTCAACAAAACTGAAGAAAAAAGTGACTCCATCCTGATCCATGAAACATACTATAATTCCTTTTACAATAAATGGTGTGAGATTTTAGCAAAATGCTTTTCTGATAGTCAATAAAATATATCCAAAGAAGGAGTTAATTTTTCTGAGGACAGATACAGTAATGGAGTGAATTGTACCAGAAGAGATCTGATAATAGAAAGTCCCCACACCCCATCCTCTAGTGGTGGTAGTAAAGACAAGAATCAAACTTCTCACCCATATCAGTACTGTACGATTTCTGAGAGAAGACAATCCAGTTACATTGTTTACATGGGGGTGGGGGTGGGGGGAGAAGCCCAAATAAATAAGTGCATTCAACTTATTAAAAAAATAATAATATTCATAATTTACAGAAGAGGTAAAAAATAACAGATGTTTGGAAGAAATTAATTCCAACCTTCATGGATGACTTTGAAGGGTTCAAGACTTCCATGGAGGAAGTAACAACAGATGTGGATGTAATAGCAAGAGAAACAGAATTAGAGGTGGGGCCTGAATTGCTGCAATCTCAGGATAAAACTTAACAGATGAGGAATTCCTTCTTATGGATGAGCAAAGAAAATGCTTTCTTGAGATGAAATCTATTCCTGGTGAAGATGTTATGAACACTGTTGAAATGACAGCAAAGAATTTAAAATATTATATAAACTTAGTTGAAGCAGGGACAGGGCTTGAGAGGACTGACTCCAATTTTGAAAGTTCTGTGGGTAAAATGCAATCAAACAGCATCAATGCTATAGAGAAACCTTTTGTGAAAGGAAGAGTCCATCAAAGCAGCAAACTTCACTGCTATCTTATTTTAAGGAGGTGGCACAGCCACCCCAACAAGCAACTACTATCCTAATCAGTCCACAGCCAACATCAAGGAAAGACCCTTCACCAGCAAAAAGATTATGACTTGTTTAAGGTTCAGATGATGGTTAGCATTTTTTAGTAATAAAATATTTTTTATTGATATGAACATTTTTTAGACATAATGCTATTTTTCACACTTAATAGACTACAGTATACACACATTTAGAGTATAGTGTAAGCATAACTATTAAATGCACTGTATGCATTTAATACATACAGTATGTGTGTATGACTTGCTTTATTGCAGTGGTCTGGAACCAAGCCTGCAATATCTCCAAGGTATGCCTGTATAAATATATATGTGTAAATACATTCGCATATACATAAACACACATACCCCCACATGCAAAATGTTCACTGAGCAGCTTCAAATATTTTTTCAGGATTGAAAACAATAAACTTAATCCTCATTTAATGAGCAAATACTTTTGTATCTTTGTATTTTTCTGTATGCGTGAACATCTTTATATCTATATAACTGGCTGTACTATTTTCTATAAATGTATATATCATTCTCATACTTCTTAGGGCAATAGCAAATCTCATCCCCGACAGCTGATCTCTGATTTTTATGTCCCATCTCCGGCAGTTTTTTCTTCCCCATAAAATTTAAAACATGGTTGTACTCATAGCTAAACAACAATCTCGGTGGCAGTGCAATGGTATTTGAAGAGGAAGTATGAGCAATGTGATGGGCAGTGAAGGCAAGTTCTGTATACTTGTAGGACAAGAAATAGTTCACCCAAGCAATAAAGAGAATTTAGGGAAAATATTTTGAAAATAAGGAAAAAGGCAATACTGAAAAAATAATCTATATAATAAGGAAGAAAACCAGAGTTCTATTCCCTGACTTCAGAGAACACTGAGTCATCAATAGAAAAATCAACATGTTAGAACAATGGCTTTTAAAGTGTGTTAAATGGGGACCACAGAGGCAAGTAATATGCAAGGTCAAAACTATATTAATGACACTAGGAAGTTATTTGCCTTTTTCACTCCCATTCTCTCATGAGTATATAACAGGATGACCACCTGTCCCGGTTTTAGCACTGAAAGTACCACATCCTGGGAAAACCCTCAGTCCCAAGCAAACTGGAACAGCTAACATGCTAGACTGTATGGGGTTGGGGTGGGTGGGTTTCCAGAGATTACAGAACATGTTATATTGCAACAGATTGAATGTAGATGCAGATAAGAGAGCTGTCTTTTCTTAAACCAGACATCAAAGACATCTGCAAATATGTAAAACAATGTCATGTATCACTAATTTTGTTTTGAAAATGGATTTTCATAAAAATGTTACTTATATAATCTGTTCATTATTGTTACTTTTAAATGTTAACAAATATTTTTAAATACTCTATTTTGATTTCTAATATGGTCTGGTCATTTATAGATATAACCCACATAAACAAAAGCTCTTTGGGATCCTTAACAATTTTTAAGAGTGTAAAAATGTGATAGCAAAATGTTTGAGAACTGCTGTCATAAATAAATAAAATATAACATACCCTCCCCCTTTCTTTTCTGATACACTTATTCTTATCACATTATAGGAGGGGGGTCTCAGCTATGAACTAACCTGTTCTGTCACACTGAAGCATACCCTCTCGATGACCATGGGATTTGAAAGTTGAGTGGAAGGTCTCTAATTGCTTCTGAATGTTAACAGTGGCTGTTTTGATAATATCAGCTGCCGATCCTTGTACCGTTGTGTTGATAGCTTGACGCTCAGCCTACGAAAATCAATAAAAAATGCTCCATCAAGGATGTCCACATAGTTTCACACCTGCCCTTATTGTCCACAGAGTATTTTTTTGATCTACATCCAGACTGAAAATCTAGATTATGTACCCATAACTTTTCAACTCAGGCTGCATCCTAATAGCAACTATAATGACTTAAGGCTCTAGGTTTGGGGTTATATACACAACTATGGACTAAGTATTAGAAAGTCAGACTGCTTCTGTTTAGGAGTCCTCACTCAGAAGCCAAAATCCACATTGTAAGAATGTATTTAATTGCTCAAAATTATTTTATAAAAACATTTATCATCAGTGTTCTAGCTGTTCTAAACTTCATTCTAAAAGGGTCTATTCCTCAAAATACAACTCCTCTTAATGCTAAATAGGCATGAGCATCATTCTTTGTGATGTGGGCTGGAATGTTCTAAGAATATGACTCAGAAAATAGGATCTATTCAAGGAAGGGTTCTAGGTAACTTGAGGGATATTCTTGAGTTGTCAGTCATCTGGGCTATACCCAACCTCTATCTAGTACACTGAATACTCATTAAAGAGATGTCTTTTCCATTAACTGTGGTTTTGTTAAATGCTAATGAATCTATTCTCAACTCAGTGCAGTTGTTACTGCTTAAGGATCCCTTCTCAAAACTCTATTCCTATGGTAGCAGATTGTATCACTGTTCCCATTAGTTGCTGCCTTTCTCTTATGAAATTACACAACCCTACCCATTGCCATGTGATTTGAAGTATTGTTCCCTATAAAAGGATGGCCTTGACTTGCTTCAGCCAATGAAATTTTAGTAAAACTGACACACAGCATATCTAACAGCTATCCAACATTGTCACAAAAGGTGTGTGGGAGGGGGTGGGAGGAACATATCCCAATTAGGGGCTTTTTCTTCCTTCTGACCTCCAGGATGAAGAAAAAATGGATAAAAACCATTTTACCATCAAACCAGAACCAAATGTAATATGAGTGAAAACAAGGTTCTTTGTACAACACTGAAATTGGGGGTATTATTTACTGTCATATGCAAGCAAAATATATCTAATATATATTTCACACTTATAGTATTATATTTTCCTCATTCTCGTCCAAATTAAGAAAATTTAGCAGTCATTGCATTGTATCCCACAGAGCTTCTCCCTTGGTCAACAGCAGTTTTTCACCTATATAAAGAGATTATATAGGCTTATGATAATGGAAAAATAGGAAATCAGGAGCAACCCTCCCAATGACAATAGCTGGAAAGAATATAAAAAGCCTCTATGAATAAATCTAACAGTTAAAAATGAAGTGAAGAATTAAAGAACTTAGCTCTCTAGGAGATTTGGGAGAGAAAGGAGACCAATGGATGTAATCCTGGCATTGGAGGTTGCCGATTTTCCCAGGGGAATCAACAGTTCCCTGGAGAGGCAGCTGAGCAGAGCCTCAGACAGCCTTGAGGGGCTTGGGAAAAAACATTTGGGTTCAAGACCCAACAAGTAGGTTATGAACCCAAACCAACACCCTATCATTTCTATCCTTGAAGTTGGATCAAGGTAATTCTCTATTGCTGATCATTCTAGTGTCCTGTCAAAAGCAAGTGTAAATCCTCTCTGAATAAAAGCAACATCATCATACAGGCTTCAAATTATTCACACAATCTTTTATATACGATGTTTGACACTCAAAAAAAAAAAACCAAGGAGTTGAGACAATATAGGTAGAAAGTTAAGAAAATACAAAACTCTTCAAAAGAACAGACTACAGGGATAAAAAAATAGGGGACTTATCAGACTATAGACTATCAAACCTATTAAAACTAAAATAATGTTTAATATATTCCAAGAAATAAAAGATAAGATTGAGTATTTCACCAGAGAATCAAATACCATAAAATAGGAACAAAATGGAAAGGCTAGAACTGAAAAATAAAATAACAGATCTGAAGTTAAAAGCTTAATGGTGGTGACTTCCGAAGAAGATGGCGGCTTAGTAAGACGCACGGAGCTTAGTTTCTCCTCCAGAACAGCTACTAAGGGAGTAGAAACGATACAGAACAGCTCCCAAAGCCACGACAGAGATAAAAAAGACAGCGTACCCCATCCTGGAATGGCTGGCTGGCTGAGAGAACCCACTCTGGTGAGATCGCCGAGGGGCGCGGGCTTCACCGGGCGGGGCGGCAAGCTGCCGGAGTCACTCCCTTCCCCCTTCCCGGGCCGGCTAGGAGAATTGGACAGGCGGTCCCCTCAAACCGCGGCAGCTGGTGCCTACACCACGCGCAGCCCCCCAGACCAACTGAAAGAATTGGATCGGAAATCCCCAGGCCGCGAAGAACGGTGACGGGGGGGGGCCCTTCCAAACCCGTGACTCCCTGGGAACGGTGCACTCTCCCGGGCAGGCCGCTGCAGCTGGCGCCCTCCCGCCACGCTTGGCTCCCCGGGCCAAATAGGAAATTCGGACGGGCGCTTTCCCGGGCTGCGGCGGCCAGCAACCCTCCCCGCGTTCGGACCCCGGGCCGGTTGGCACTCTTCCAAGACACTTCGGCTAGCGAACCTCCCAGACGGCGAGAGTTTTCCAAAGTTAAAGGACCCACAGCACCTATTACTGGTGGGACCTGCAGACAAACGTGTGCTACGAGCGCCACCTACTGGGCAGGATAAGAAAAACAGAACCCAGAGATTTCACAGAAAAATCCTCCAAACTTTTGGATCCAACACCCAGGGAAATCTGTCTAAATGCACAGACGCCAGCAGAAGATAACGGATCACGCTCAAAAAATTGAAAATATGGCCCAGTCAAAGGAACAAACCAATAGTTCAAATGAGATACAGGAGCTGAAACAACTAATGCTGAATATACGAACAGAAATGGAAAAACTCTTCAAAAACGAAATCGATAAATTGAGGGAGGACATTAAGAAGACATGGGCTGAACATAAAGAAGAAATAGAAAAACTGAAAAAACAAATCACAGAACTTATGGAAGTGAAAGACAAACTAGAAAAGATGGAACAAACAATGGATACCTATAATGATAGATTCAAAGAGACAGAAGATAGAATTAGTGATTTGGAGGATGGAACATCTGAATTCCAAAAACAAACAGAAACTATCGGGAAAAGAATGGAAAAATTTGAACAGGGTATCAGGGAACTCAAGGACAATATGAACCGCACAAATATACGTGTTGTGGGTGTCCCAGAAGGAGAAGAGAAGGGAAAAGGAGGAGAAAAACTAATGGAAGAAATTATCACTGAAAATTTCCCAACTCTTATGAAAGACCTAAAATTACAGATCCAAGAAGTGCAGCGCACCCCAAAGAGATTAGACCCAAATAGGCGTTTTCCAAGACACTTACTAGTTAGAATGTCAGAGGTCAAAGAGAAAGAGAGGATCTTGAAAGCAGCAAGAGAAAAACAATCCATCACATACAAGGGAAACCCAATAAGACTATGTGTAGATTTCTCAGCAGAAACCATGGAGGCTAGAAGACAGTGGGATGATATATTTAAATTACTAAAAGAGAAAAACTGCCAACCAAGACTCCTATATCCAGCAAAATTGTCCTTCAAAAATGAGGGAGAAATTAAAACATTCTCAGACAAAAAGTCACTGAGAGAATTTGTGACCAAGAGACCAGCTCTGCAAGAAATACTAAAGGGAGCACTAGAGTCAGAACCGAAAAGACAGAAGAGAGAGGTATGGAGAAGAGTGTAGAAAGAAGTAAAGTCAGATATGATATATATAATACAAAAGGCAAAATGGTAGAGGAAAATATTATCCAAACAGTAATAACACTAAATGTCAATGGACTGAACTCCCCAATCAAAAGGCATAGACTGGAAGAATGGATTAAAAAACAGGATCCTTCTATACGCTGTCTACAGGAAACACATCTTAGACCCAAAGATAAACATAGGTTGAAAGTGAAAGGTTGGGAAAAGATATTTCATGCAAATAACAACCAGAAAAGAGCAGGAATGGCTATACTAATATCCAACAAATTAGACTTCAAATGTAAAACAGTTAAAAGAGACAAAGAAGGACACTATCTACTAATAACAGGAACAATTAAACAAGAAGACATAACAATCATAAATATTTATGCACCGAACCAGAATGCCCCAAAATACGTGAGGAATACACTGCAAACACTGAAAAGGGAAATAGACACATATATCATAATAGTTGGAGACTTCAATTCACCACTCTCATCAATGGACAGAACATCTAGACAGAGGATCAATAAAGAAATAGAGAATCTGAATATTACTATAAATGAGCTAGACTTAACAGACATTTATAGGACATTACATCCCACAACAGCAGGATACACCTTTTTCTCAAGTGCTCATGGATCATTCTCAAAGATAGATCATATGCTGGATCACAAAGCAAGTCTTAACAAATTTAAAAAGATTAAAATCATACACAACACTTTCTCGGATCATAAAGGAATGAAGTTGGAAATCAATAATAGGTGGAGTGCCAGAAAATTCACAAATACGTAGAGGCTCAACAACACACTCTTAAACAACGAGTGGGTCAAAGAAGAAATTGCAAGAGAAATTAGTAAATACCTCGAGGCGAATGAAAATGAAAACACAACATATCAAAACTTATGGGACGCAGCAAAGGCAGTGCTAAGAGGGAAATTTATTGCCCTAAATGCCTATATCAGAAAAGAAGAAAAGGCAAAAATGCAGGAATTAACTATGCATTTGGAAGAACTGGAGAAAGAACAGCAAACTAATCCCAAAGCAAGCAAAAGGAAAGAAATAACAAAGATCATAGCAGAAATAAATGAAATTGAAAACATGAAAACAATAGAGAAAATCAATAAGACCAGAAGTTGGTTCTATGAGAAAATCAATAAGCTTGATGGGCCCTTATCAAGATTGACAAAAAGAAGAAGAGAGAGGATGCAAATAAATAAGATCAGAAATGGAAGAGGAGACATAACTACTGACCTCACAGAAATAAAGGAGGTAATAACAGGATACTATGAACAACTTTACGCTAATAAATACAAAAATTTAGATGAAATGGACGGGTTCCTGGAAAGACATGAACAACCAACTTTGACTCAAGAAGAAATAGATGACCTCAACAAACCAATCACAAGTAAAGAAATTGAATTAGTCATTCAAAAGCTTCCTAAAAAGAAAAGTCCAGGACCAGATGGCTTCACATGTGAATTCTACCAAACATTCCAGAAAGAATTAGTACCAACTCTCCTCAAACTCTTCAAAAAAACCGAAGTGGAGGGAAAACTACCTAATTCATTCTATGAAGCCAACATCACCCTCATATCAAAACCAGGCAAAGATATTACAAAAAAAGAAAACTACAGACCAATCTCTCTAATGAATATAGATGCAAAAATCCTCAATAAAATTCTAGCAAATTGTATCCAACAACACATTAAAAGAATTATACATCATGACCAAGTAGGATTCATCCCAGGTATGCAAGGATGGTTCAACATAAGAAAATAAATTAATGTAATACACCATATCAACAAATCAAAGCAGAAAAATCACATGATCATCTCAGTTGATGCAGAGAAGGCATTTGACAAGATTCAACATCCTTTCCTGTTGAAAACACTTCAAAAGATAGGAATACAAGGGAACTTCCTTAAAATGATAGAGGGAATATATGAAAAACCCGCAGCTAATATCAACCTCAATGGGGAAAAATTGAAAACTTTCCCCCTAAGATCAGGAACAAGACAAGGATGTCCACTATCATCACTATTATTCAACATTGTGTTGGAGGTTCTAGCCAGAGCAATTAGACAAGAAAAAGAAATACAAGGCATCAAAATTGGAAAGGAAGAAGTAAAACTATCACTGTTTGCAGACGATATGATACTATATGTCGAAAACCCGGAAAAATCCACAACAAAACTACTAGAGCTAATAAATGAGTACAGCAAAGTAGCAGGTTACAAGATCAACATTCAAAAATCTGTAGCATTTCTATACACTAGTAATGAACAAGCGGAGGGGGAAATCAAGAAACGAATCCCATTTACAATTGCAACTAAAAGAATAAAATACCTAGGAATAAATTTAACTAAAGAGACAAAAAAACTATACAAAGAAAACTACAAAAAACTGTTAAAAGAAATCACAGAAGACCTAAATAGATGGAAGGGCATACCGTGTTCATGGATTGGAAGACTAAATATAGTTAAGATGTCAATCCTACCTAAATTGATTTACAGATTCAATGCAATACCAATCAAAATCCCTACAACTTATTTTTCAGAAATAGAAAAACCAATAAGCAAATTTATCTGGAAGGGCAGGGTGCCCCGAATTGCTAAAAACATCTTGAGGAAAAAAAACGAAGCTGGAGGTCTCGCGCTGCCTGACTTTAAGGCATATTATGAAGCCACAGTGGTCAAAACAGCATGGTATTGGCATAAAGATAGATATATCGACCAATGGAATCGAATAGAGTGCTCAGATATAGACCCTCTCATCTATGGACATTTGATCTTTGATAAGGCAGTCAAGCCAACTCACCTGGGACAGAACAGTCTCTTCAATAAATGGTGCCTAGAGAACTGGATATCCATATGCAAAAGAATGAAAGAAGACCCATGTCTCACACCCTGTACAAAAGTTAACTCAAAATGGATCAAAGATCTAAACATTAGGTCTAAGACCATAAAACAGTTAGAGGAAAATGTTGGGAGATATCTTATTAATCTAACAACTGGAAGCGGTTTTTTGGACCTTAAACCCAAAGCAAGAGCACTGAAGAAGGAAATAAATAAATGGGAACTCCTCAAAATTAAACACTTTTGTGCATCAAAGAACTTCATCAAGAAAGTAGAAAGACAGCCTACACAATGGGAGACAATATTTGGAAATGACATATCAGATAAAGGTCTAGTATCCAGAATTTGTAAAGAGATTGTTCAACTCAACAACAAAAAGACAGCCAACCCAATTACAAAATGGGAAAAAGACTTGAACAGACACCTATCAGAAGAGGAAATACAAATGGCCAAAAGGCACATGAAGAGATGCTCAATGTCCCTGGCCATTAGAGAAATGCAAATCAAAAACACAATGAGATATCATCTCACACCCACCAGAATGGCCATTATCAACGAAACAGAAAATGACAAGTGCTGGAGAGGATGCGGAGAAAGAGGCACACTTATCCACTGTTGGTGGGAATGTCAAATGGCGCAACCACTGTGGAAGGCAGTTTGGCGGTTCCTCAAAAAGCTGAATATAGAATTGCCATACAACCCAGCAATACCATTGCTAGGTATCTACTCAAAGGACTTAAGGGCAAAGACACAAACGGACATTTGCACACCAATGTTTATAGCAGCGTTATTTACAATTGCAAAGAGATGGAAACAGCTAAAATCTCCATCAACAGAAGAGTGGCTAAACAAACTGTGGTATATACATACGATGGAATATTATGCAGCTTTAAGACAGGATAAACTTATGAAACATGTAATAACATGGATGGACCTAGAGAACATTATGCTGAGTGAGTCTAGCCAAAAACTAAAGGACAAATACTGTATGGTTCCACTGATGTGAACAGACATTCGAGAATAATTTGGAATATGTCATTGGTAACAGAGTCCAGCAGGAGGTAGAAACAGGGTAAGATAATGGGCAATTGGAGCTGAAGGGATACAGACTGTGCAACAGGACTAGATACAAAAACTCAAAAATGGACAGCACAATAATACCTAATTGTAAAGTAATCTTGTTAAAACACTGAATGAAGCTGCATCTGAGCTATTGGTTTTTGTTTTGTTTTGTTTTGTTTTGTTTTACTATTATTACTTTTATTTTTGTCACTATATTAACATTCTGTATCTTTTTCGGTTATGTTGCTAGTTCTTCTAAACCGATGCAAAGGTACTAAGAATTGATGATCATGCATCTATGTGATGATGTTAAGAATTACTGATTGCATATGTAGAATGGTATGATTTCTAAATGTTGGGTTAATTTCTTTTTTTCCGTTAATTAAAAAAAAAAAAGATAGAGAAGGGGTAATTGGAGCTGAAGGGATACAGACTGTACAACGGGACTGGATATAAAAACTCAGAAATGGACAGCACAATACTACCCAATTGTAATGCAATTATGTTAAAACACTGAATGAAGCTGCATGTGAGGTATAGGGTTTTTTTTTTTCTTTCTATTAATGTTTTAATTCTTATTCTGTTGTCTTTTTATTTCTTTTTCTAAATCGATGCAAATGTACTAAGAAATGATGAATATGCAACTATGTGATGTTATTAAGAATTACTGATTGTACATGTAGAATGGAATGATTTCTAATTGTTTTGTTAATTCTTTTTTTAATTAATAAAAAAAACTATAAAAAAAACACTGAATGTAGCTGCATCTGAGCTATAGGTTTTTGTTTTGTTTTGTTTTGTTTTGTTTTTACTATTATTACTTTTATTTTTTTCTGTATATTAACATTCTATATCTTTTTCTGTTTTGTTGCTAGTTCTTCTAAACCGATGCAAATGTACTAAGAAACGATGATCATGCATCTATGTGATGATGTTAAGAATTACTGATTGCATATGTAGAATGGTATGATTTCTAAATGTTGGGTTAACTTCTTTTTTTCCGTTAATTAAAAAAAAAAAAAAAGAGAAGGGGTAATTGGAGCTGAAGGGATACAGACTGTGCAACAGGACTGGATATAAAAACTCAGAAATGGACAGCACAATACTACCTAATTGTAATGCAATTATGTTAAAACATTGAATGAAGCTGCATGTGAGGTATAGGTTTTTTTTCTCTCTATTATCGTTTTAATTCTTATTCTGTTGTCTTTTTATTTCTTTTTCTAAATCGATGCAAATGTACTAAGAAATGATGAATATGCAACTATGTGATGATATTAAGAATTACTGATTGTACATGTAGAATGGAATGATTTCTAAATGTTTTGTTAATTTTTTTTAATTAATAAAAAAAAGCTTAATGGTTGGTTTAACAGTAAATTAATGAACATATCAGTAAACTAGAAAATACGTGGGAAGAAAATATTCAGAATAAAGTATGAAGAAATATAAGCATAGAACATTGAAAGAGGAAATTAAATATAAGGGACAAGAAATATTAAATTTATAATAGAGTCCCAGAAAGTGACAAAACAACTAACAAGATAATGACTAAGATGTTTCTAAAAACAAAAAAGATATAGAGCCATACATTCAAAAAGTCCTATATCTCCAAGAAGGAACACACGCAGACATGTTAATTTTAAAAATACACACACTTAGAAAGAAATATAGTATATTGAAAACAACTAGAGAAAAGAAGGAAGATTGCATTTAAAGGAGCAACAATTAGATCAGAAGTTAGCAAATTATGGCCTACATGCAAAATCCAGGCTGCCTCCTATTTCTGCAAAAGTTTTATTGGAACACAACCGTGTTCACTCATCTATATATTGTTTATGCCTGCTTTCACAGTAACCGCAGACTTAAAGAGTTGTGACAGAGATCCTACTGCATGCAAGCAGAAATTATTTATTATTGACCCTGTATATATATATATATAAAAAGTCTACCAACACCTGAATTAGACAAATAGCTGACTTCTTAACAGAAATAACATAAACCAGAGGTAAAGGGATCATCTCTTCAATGTGCAGAAAGAAAATAACTGCCAACCTAGAATTCTGGAGAAAAATAAACTTAAGGACAGAGGTGAAATAAAGATATTCATAAAAATAAAACTGGTAAGTACTCCCAAGCTGCAGAGCTGCAACACAGAAAATATTACAGGGTACTATTCAAACAGAAGGAAAATAATATTATATGGACAGTCAGAGACACATAAAATGGTGATAAATGAAAATGATAAATGTAGGTAAACATCAATTGTATAATATAGTACTGGTAATGTTTACTGAGGTATAAAATATATATATTGAATTAAAATACATGCCAACATTGAGTTTAAAACATCAAGTACTAATTTATAGTAGATTTTGATAAGTCAATGATACATAAAAAAGTAACTTCAAGAATGGTAAAAGAAGGCATAACAGGTTAGCCAAGAGAATGTCATTAAATAATAACACAACTTTACTGTAGAGGTTCTTTAGCATATTGGAGAAGTTCCCTTCATTTACTTTTTCCTGAAAGTTTTTATTATAAATGGTAGTGATTCTGTCACATTATTTTTCTATATCTATTGATATTTATATCTATTGAGATATCTTTTGCTTTACCTTTAATTTGTTAAACTGATAAACTACATTGATTGAACTTCAAATGTTAAACCACTCCTGGGATAAACCTTATTTTAATGTCACTGGATTTGATGCTCTAATATTTTATAATAATTTTTACTTATGCTCATGAAGCATATGAGTCTACTTCTCTTATAATCACTTTGTCAGGTTTGGATATAAGGGTTATGCTGGTTTCCTAATAAGTTTGGAAATCAGTTTGCAAAATGTTCCCTCCTCTATTCTATAAACGATTTTGTTTAACATTGGTATTATTTCTTTATATTTGAAAAAATCTTCCAGTGAAACTTCCTGGGCTTGGAGTTAATCTTTCTGTTAAGGTTTTTTATTTAAAAATAAATTTCCTTCTAAATCGATGCAAATGTTCTAAGAAATGATGAATATGCAACTATGTGATAATATTAAGAATTACTGATTGTATATGTAGAATGGAATGATATCTTAATGTTTTGTTAATTTTTTTATTAATAAAAAAGTTAAAAAATAAATTTCCTAAATATTAAAAAACAATAATCAGATATTAAATGTCTTGTGTCCATTTTACAAATTATGCAAGAATCTACTGACCTATCTTCAAGTCTGCTGACTGAAAAAAAATTTCTTCTGCTATCTCCAATCACTATTAAAGCCACCCAAAGAATTTTTTCAAACCAGATATTTTTTATGTCTAGAATTTCTGTCTGATTCGTTATTATAGTTTTCATATCTCTTCTAAGATTCCTCATCTCTTCACTCACTAAGGACATTTCTTCTTTTAAATCCTTGGACATATTTAATTAACAGCTTTAAAGACTTTGTCTCCTAAGTCTCACATCTAGGACACCCTCAGGGTCTTTTTCTATTGACACCTTTTCTTTTTATTATTGATTTATAAGTCATATTTCCCTGCTTCTTCATAGGTCTAATAATTTTTATTATATACCAGACATTGTGACTAATACATTGTAGCTTTTTGAATTATTACTTCTTCATTGACAGACTATGAAATTTTAGTCAGGCAAACATATCCTTGTATACCTATCAGATACGATTTTATTCTGTTAAGGAGATCTACTTCAGTTTTTAACATAATTCTAGAGTGTGGCCCTTATTCTAGCTTTTGATTCTTACTGCTAAGGCATAGCCTTTCTGGAATCTCAAATGAATGCTTGTTATGGTCATGAAGTCTCTTCATACTGATTATACAACTTATTAACTCACCATTCAACCCTCAGGTCCACACCAGGCGATCTCTGTTAGGCTTCACAGAGTGCCTCTGCTCATGCAAAGCCAAGGCCTTGGCAAAGGACCTGTGATGAATTCCTACACAGAGTTCTGTAGCTCCACCCTGCCAGGCAAACAAATTGTACTGATTGTTTTTTGTTTTAGTTCTTGTTTGTATGCAGTATGGTGGGAGTCACATTTCATTCTTTTTCCAACTGACTATCCCGTTATTGCAGCACCATTTGTTGATTTTTTTGTGGGGGGAGGGTAGTGCACATGGGCCGGGAATCGAACCTGGGTTCTCCTACACAGCAGGCGAGAATTCTACCTTTAAATTACCCTTGCACCCCCTATTGTGATTGATTTTTCTTGTTGTTGTTTGTTTTTGCACGGGCAGACACCGGAAATCAAAACCGAGTCAGAATTCTGCCACTGCCCTCTGATTGTTTTTTGAATGTTAACATCAACTTTTCAAGATAGTACACCTCCAACCATGAAAGACCATTTCCAGACTTGTCTGCCTAGTAAAAACAACTATAAAGCTCAAAAAAAAAAAATGATAGAGGCAATATTTTCAAGCTTTTGACAAAAGGTAGCCCAGAAGAGAAATCCTTGAAGTGAACCTCAAGATTGCTCTAGTTTGCTGGCTGGGGATACTTTCCTGTTAAGTAAGGATCCTGGTCTCACTGAGCTAAGGAGGCAAACATCAGAGCCCTAGTGAAATGGATTTACATTTGCTTTTGGCAGGAGACTTGAAAGTCTCTGTCTGGCAACTGGGACATGACTCCCAGGAATGAGCCTGGCACCATGGAATTGACAACACCTTCTGGACCAAAAGGAGGAAAAGAAGTATAACAAAATAAGGTATCACTGGCTAACAGAGTTCAAATAGAGTAGAGAGGCTATTCTGGAGGCTGCTCTTACGCTAACTTCAGCTAGATATTGCTAATTGCCACAGTTTGCCAACCCCCAACCAACATAATTTCTGATAACCTTAAAGAATAGCTAGGCTCTGAGATTCTACAAAAATTTCACGCACTAAGTTTACTTTTCAGGAACCTATAACCTCCAGATGGTTCCTAGGCCAGATAAGTCCTAAAACCGAGAGGGGCCAGCCTCTCCAAGAACATCAGCTAGTTCCATCCCCCTATACCATATTGTCGACACTCCTTTTCAACATGAAAAAGTTTCACTGGGCATAGTCCAAAGATCCTTATAGACCAAAGATCCTTATAGAGTGGGAGAAGGATCTAAGGAGAAGGAGGAGATATAGCAGAGAAGATAGGAATTAACAAATGAGTATGACAGCTGAATCACTATACTGATATTTCTTTTAGTCTTGTGTCTTAGAGCAGCTAGAATGAAAAACCTGAAACTGAGGAAATGTAACCCCATACCAAACTTTGAAATCTGTTCTATAACTATTTGTTAAAACATACTTTGGAATTTATGGCTTTTTTGCATTTACGCTATATCTCACAATAAAAAAAAATGTAAAAAAAAAAAAAAGAAAAAACTTAAGGAGACCTAAAAAAAATTGAAGGAACCATGTTCATGGATTAGAAATCTCATATTTGTCTATTAATATTGCTTACTTTATGACTCAGCAGCTCCTTTCTTAGATAAAGGAAATGGGTGCATACATTCACCAAAAGATATATATAAGAATGCTCATTATAGCTTTATTAAGAATATCCCTAACCTGGAAATAAATAAAATACCTGCCAATAGTAGAATGGATAAATGGCAATTTGTTCATAAAATGGAATACTCTCCACCTAAATAAACAAAAATAAGCTATAGTAAGAGACAAATCTATGAATCTCACAGGCCTAATACTGACTGAAAAAAACCCCAGACACAAGGGTACATATGAATACCAACGACAAGATTCAAACATGTAGGAATAAACCTAACCAAGGACATAAATGACTTGTACATAGAAAACTACAAAACACTGCTGAAAGAAATCAAAGACCAAAATAAATTTGTGTTTGGATTTGTGTTTTGGATTGTATTTTTAAGTATTATATTGTTAAGATGCCAATTCTACCAAAAGTGATTTACAATTCAACCAATCTCAATCAAAATTCAAAAAGCCTTCTTTGCAGAAATGAAAAAGCCAATCATCAAGCTTATAAGGAACGACAAGAGGCCTCTAGTAGCTAAAACCATCTTGAAAAAGAACAAAGCTGGAAGTTTCATACTTCCCTATCTGAAGACTTAAGCCACAATAATCAAAACAGCATGGTACTGACACAAGGACAGACATATAGACCAACAGAATAAAACTGCAAGCTAGAAATCAACTCTCACATTTACGGCTAAATCATTTTTGGCAAGGGGGCAAAGACCACTCCATTGGGAAAGAATAGACTCTTCAACAAATGGTGCTGGGAAAACTGGATCTCTATTTGCAAAAGAATGAAGGAGGACCCTACCTCACACCGTATACAAAAATCAACTCAAAATAAATCAAAGACCTCAATATAAAAACCAGAACTATCAAACTCCTAGATGCAAACATAGGGAAGCAACTTTAGGGCCTTGTGTAGGCAATTGTTTCTTGGATTTTATACCCAAAGCACAATCAGCAGCAACAAAATAGATAAATGGGACCTAATCAAAATTTAAAACTTTAGCGCTTCACAGGACTTGATAATGAAAGTAAAGTGACAACCTACACAATGGAAGAAAATATTTGGAAACCAAATATCTGATAAGGGTAAGATATTCAGAAAATATAAAGAAATTCTATAACCCAACAACAACAAAAAAGACAGCTCAATTTAAAAATGGGCAAAAGACTTGAACTGACATTTCCCCAAGGAAGATAAACAAATGGCCGAAAAGCGCATGAAAAGATGCTTAACATCATTAACCATCAGAGAAATACAAATAAAAACTACAGTGACATACCATTTCACACCCACTAGAATGGCTACTATTAAAAACAGTAAATTACCAGTGTTGGAGACGATGTGGGAAAAATAGGAACACTTATTCCTATTTGGAATAGGTTGCAATGTAAAATGGTGCAGCTGCTCTGGAAGACAGTTAAGTATAGAATTACCACATGGCCTAGCAATTCCCCTTTCTAGGTACCTACCCAAATGAATTGAAAACAGGGATTCAAAAAGATATCAGCATACCAATGTTCATAATAGGATTACTCACAATTGCCAAAAGATGGAGGTAACCCAAACGTCCATCAACCCATGAATGTATAAATCAAATGTGGTATATACACACAATGGAATATTTCTTATCCATGAAAAAAAAAATGAAGTTCTGATGCATGTGACAAGATGGATTACAAACAAGAGAAGGAAAAGGCAAGACACAGTGTGGGACAGAATATGTAACTCACAATGGGCTTCTACAAATAACTAAGAAAGAGATAGACAACCCAATGGGAAAGTGAACAAGAAAACATGAGCATACATTTTTCCAAGAAAAATATAATTAAATGGCTAATAAACATTTTTAAAGTTGCTCTACCTCAATATTATTCAAGGAAATGCAAATTAAAAGTACAAGATACTACTTTACTCCTACCTGAATAGCTAAAATTATACTAATATTAGTAAGTGGTGGCAATGATACAAGCAGTGAGAACTCACATACACTTCTGATGGGAGGACAAATTGCCACAACCATCATGAAAAAACATTTGGCTTTATCTGCTACAGGTGAAGATAAAAGCATACTCTATTCCACAGCAATTATCCAACTAGATTTTTAATAAACACAATGCCACCACATTACACCAAGATACCTGAACAAGATATCTACATGATCCATAATAGCTCCAAAATAGAAAATAAAATGCTCATCAATAGCTAAATGGATAAATTGTGCTATATTTATATAATAGAGTACTATAGGGCAAAGAAATGAACAAGCCACACTGCCATGCAACAGCATGACTCTTGTCTAAATTTTCACTAAAAGCTAGACACAAGAAATACAGAATGTATGATTTATACACAGCTCAAACATATACTGAAGAAAATTATAGGTTTAGAAATTATGATAGCAATTATTTCTGGGAAGGCGGTAGAAGGCGATTAAGTGGAAGCATGTGGGGATCTTCTGGAGGGCTGAAAATGTAAACTCTATTTCTTAACACTGAGTGCTGAGTGGTAGTTACACAGGTGTAACTGTAATGATTCACTGATACTGTTCTCTGTACTTTCTCTAGGTATTCTTTTTTCCCAATAAAACAAAAGTTCAAGCACAAAGAAAACCACAAAATATATGGCTATATTTACTCTTCCTAATTCAGAGAGCTAAAATTTTTTTTCTCAGCAAAAACATAATGAATTAGTTAGAACTTTATTCTTAAGAATTTGGCAAAAAAAGATTCTCACATCTTTCGGTACAAAAATATTTGTTTTCACAAAATTACATGGTTCATTTATATTAATATCTCCATATTCCATTTTTCATCATGTAAATGACCCCTGTTAGACCAACTCTGAACTCCTCAACCAGCCATTAAAAGTCTTCCACTAACTGGCTCCATCTGACCAGCAGAAAACTTATCTACCATTAAGGAGCAACTCACATTCTCCATTCCTAGCAAGGTGGCTCCTAGCAGGGTCTCACTCAAAATGATATCCACCTGTTATTATCTTTTTCTAATTCCCAACAAATTCGATTTTAAATAATCTTCAAGAATCTGGTCCAGTTTTACCTCCCTCCTGAAGCCTAAATAATTGAATGCATATACAATATTACTTTTTAATACTTTTTTAGTTTTCTTTATCTCTTTCAATATACCTTAATATTTATTTTTCCTACCTCATCAATTACAGTGCCTAGTTCTCTTAGGAATATGTAAAAGTCCAATAAATCTCTGATGTCTGCCTGTGGGTATGTAAGAAGCTAGCAGATGAAAGGTAACAAAAAAACCAACTGTTCCTCCATCGTCCCAAGAGCATTAATACTCTGAAAACTTCTACTGTCCAGACAGAAGTTTAGTGGTCTTGGAGCTGAGTATTTACATACAACATGTATTAGGCACATGCAAAATCTGGGGGCAAGAAAGTCTCCTCGGGGGAATGGTGAGAAAGGGGGAAAATTTAACTTCCCCAAGTGAAGAATTCTTGATATTCTCACAAGCAGTGGGGACAACCAAAGCAATAGGCTGAGCTTTTACAATAAATAAACAAGTAGAATGTATTTTTAAAATGTCACAATTTAATGATTTGCTAATCTCTGAGGAACATTAGCAATCTGATGGGATGTGGCAGATATGATATCTGAAACAAATAGTTTAAAGATATAAGAATTAAGTTTATTTATAACTTCTTAACAAAGCTAATAAATAATTGTTTACTGAAATACAACTTCTTTATTCTGAATATGTGGGGGTTTGTTCTGGAGCAAGGACAGAACTTCTACAACTTCTACAACCAGTAGAACTAGCAAGATTTAGCCTATAATAGAAGCTTAAATAGCCAGCTACATATTTTAATGAAATCAGTGATTTCAGAAAGAGATTTTAATCATAGTTTTGAACAAATATCAATAAATCCTTAAGTGATGTTAAAGATAGCCTTGTTTAATATTTTGGGTATCCTGAAAACCACTCATAAGGGAGTGCTTTTACAATAAACAAACAAGTAGAATGTATTTTAAAAATGTCACAATTTAATGATTTGCTAACCTCTGAGGAACATTAGCAATCTGATGTGATGTGACAGATATGATATCTGAAACAAAGTCTGAAGATATAAGAATTAAATTTATTTACAACTTATTACCAAAGCTAATAAATAATTGTTTACTAAAATACAACTTCTTTATTCTGAAATACAATACAGTATTATTAAAGGTTTAGTCTCCCAGAAGACTATGTTCAGCAAACACCAGCACATGCCATCAGTTCAAAAGTCCTTAATGAAATCAGTGATTGGCCATGTCTAAGCAGAGCTTACAATTAAAATGCTAGAGGTCCCTGAAAGGGATGTTAGCAGTGCTTAGTCTTAGTTGAAAAGTATGTCATTGAAATGCTTAAAAGTATAGGGAAATTTCAACATACGTGAGCTTTATGGTAAGGGTTGGTGTCCTTGATTCCTGGCAAGTATCTACGCCTTCTCAAAATGGTCTGAACAAAGCCATCTCTTCTACAGTTCTTCACTGTCTCTTTCATGAAATGGTTAATTCCTATAAAGAAGATACAAAAATACTTATATACAACCAAGGTCCATCCTTAATCTCATTCACTAGTTTCAATGTGGAGAAATATACCAAATCCTACAATGATTATGTAACACTAATATCACACCAACATAACTATGTAATCAAAATTTCATTTGTTTTTTGTATTCATAAAGTTAAAAACAAAAACAACTGTAGAAGTAGCTTAACTGAATCCTATCTTCTTTTGTAAACAAAACAAAATTATAGAACAGAGGAGGTATAAAAATCTATGTGGGTGGTGAGACAGTGGCTCAGTGGCAGAATTCTCTCCTGTCATGCCAGAGACCCCGGTTTGTTTCCCAGTGCCTGCCCATGCAAAAAAAACTGTGATTTTAGTCCAGAATATTATACTAGTTTTCAAAGATTTATACTAGTTTTCAAAGATCTCTGTTCTTTGTATTATTCCTTGATTACACTTTGTTTTTACCATTTCCAGGCTTAAAACACCTCAATGTTTCCTTGTTAGCATCTATGCTACCACCCAAGTAGGACCTTTCTAAACTTAACGCATGAGTTAAAGTAAACATTTCATTTGGAACACGACTCTCCTTAAAATTCAGAAATATTATGTATAGTGTAGTATTCAGACATTCATATTCTCTAGATCAATATTCGTCCTTTGCAATCTAAGTCCAATATGATATTTTATGGATCTCCATGATGAATTACCTGCTCCAGCTGGGCCAATCTCTTCCCTGTTCATTCTGACTCTGAGTTCACAAAGTTCTCCCTTCCTGGAACACTCTTTCTCTATACTCTTCAAAATAGAATCAGAGAGAGAGCCTTTGCTGATCTATACTGAAATGTGTAATTTCTGCTTTCTCACAGCTCTGCTCATCCTATGTAATAAACACGTATTTATCAACTGGGACTCCTCATATTTAGTGAAGATAACTGACCACTAGCACAAGCATTTCAGAAATCAGACTTTCATCTTTTTCCCTTCAATGATTACTGTGCTATTGTTGGATGAAGAGCAGAGAAAATAGTGAATATTAAGAGAATGCACCTCTGTAAATTCTCTTATCTGACTCTTACCCGACACCTGTGGAAGGCCTTCCTATAGTCATAGATCACATGTGCTACTTTTTAAAAAATCAATTCTGAGATATAATTTACATACATCAAAACGAATCCAGGGGGGGACTTCCTGGAAGATGGCGGCTTAGTAAGACGCGCGGATCTTAGTTTCTTCTCCAGGACACCTACTAGGGGAGTAGAAACGATACAGAAAGCGCCCAAAGCCACAACAGAGATAAAAAAGACAGCGTACCCCATCCTGGAACGGCTGGCTGGCTGAGAGAAGCAGCTCGGGTGAGATCGCCGAGGCGCACGGGCCTTACCGGGCGGGGTGGCAAGCGGCCGGAGTTACTCCCTTCCCCCTTCCCGGGCCGGCTGGGAGAATTGGAGAGGTGGTCCCCTGAAACCAAGGCGACTGGCGCCCACACCACGCGCAGCCCCCGGACCAACTGAGAGAATTGGATCGGAAACTCCCAGGCCGCGGAGAACGGTGACCCCGTGACTCCCGGGGAACGTGCACTCTCTCGGGCGGGCCGCTGCCGCTGGCGCCCTCCCGCCACGCTTGTTGCCCAGGGCCGACTAGGAAATTCGGACGGGCTCTTTCCCTGGCTGCGGTGACCAGCAACCCTCCCTGCGTTCGGACCCCAGGCCGGCTCAAGCCGCTTCGGCTAGCGAACCCCCAGGACGGCGAGAGTTTTCCAAAGTTTAAGGTCCCACAGCACCTTTTACTGGTGGGACCCGCAGACAAACGTGTGCAACGAGCGCCACCTACTGGGCAGGATAAGAAAAACAGAACCCAGAGATTTCACAGAAAAATATTACAACCTTGCTGGGTCCAACACCAAGAGAAATCTGAATAAATGCCCAGACGCCAGCAGCAGAAGATAACTGTCCACGCTCAAAAGATTGAGAATATGGCTCAGTCAAAGGAACAAACCAATAGCTCAAATGAGACACAAGAGCTGAGACAACTAATGCTGAATATACGAACAGAAATGGAAAACCTCTTCAAAAATGAAATCGATAAATTGAGGGAGGACATGAAGAGGACATGGGCTGAACATAAAGAAGAAATAGAAAAACTGAAAAAACAAATCGCAGAACTTATGGAAGTGAAGGATAAAGTAGCAAACATAGAAAAAATAGTGGATAGCTACAATGATAGATTTAAAGAGACAGAAGATAGAATTAGTGATTTGGAGGATGGAACATCTGAATTCCAAAAAGAATCAGAAACTATGAGGAAAAGAATGGAAAAATTTGAACAGGGTATCAGGGAACTCAAGGACAATATGAACCGCACAAATATACGTGTTGTGGGTGTCCCAGAAGGAGAAGAGAAGGGAAAAGGAGGAGAAAAACTAATGGAAGAAATTATCACTGAAAATTTCCCAACTCTTATGAAAGACCTAAAATTACAGATCCAAGAAGTGCAGCGCACCCCAAAGAGATTAGACCCAAATAGGCGTTCTCCAAGACACTTACTAGTTAGAATGTCAGAGGTCAAAGAGAAAGAGAAGATCTTGAAAGCAGCAAGAGAAAAACAATCCATTACATACAAGGGAAACCCAATAAGACTTTGTGTAGATTTCTCAGCAGAAACCATGGAAGCTAGAAGACAGTGGGATGATATATTTAAAATACTAAAAGAGAAAAACTGCCAACCAAGACTCCTATATCCAGCAAAATTATCCTTCAAAAATGAGGGAGAAATTAAAACATTCTCAGACAAAAAGTCACTGAAAGAATTTGTGACCAAGAGACCAGCTCTGCAAGAAATACTAAAGGGAGCACTAGAGTCAGATACAAAAAGACAGAAGAGAGAGATATGGAAAAGAGTGTAGAAAGAAGGAAAATCAGATATGATATATATAATACAAAAGGCAAAATGTTAGAGGAAAATATTATCCAAACAGTAATAACACTAAATGTCAATGGACTGAATTCCCCAATCAAAAGACATAGATTGGCAGAATGGATTAAAAAACAGGATCCTTCGATATGCTGTCTACAGGAAACACATCTTAGACCCAAAGATAAACATAGGTTGAAAGTGAAAGGTTGGGAAAAGATATTTCATGCAAATAACAACCACAAAAGAGCAGGAGTGGCTATACTAATATCCAACAAATTAGACTTCAAATGTAAAACAGTTAAAAGAGACAAAGAAGGACACTATATACTAATAAAAGGAACAATTAAACAAGAAGACATAACAATCATAAATATTTACGCACCGAATCAGAATGCCCCAAAATACGTGAGGAATATACTGCAAACACTGAAAAGGGAAATAGACTCATATACCATAATAGTTGGAGACTTCAACTCACCACTCTCATCAAGGGACAGAACATCTAGACAGAGGATCAACAAAGAAATAGAGAATCTGAATATTACTATAAATGAACTAGACTTAATAGACATTTATAGGACATTACATCCCACAACAGCAGGATACACCTTTTTCTCAAGTGCTCATGGATCATTCTCAAAGATAGACCATATGCTGGGTCACAAAGCAAGTCTTAACAAATTTAAAAAGATTGAAATCTTACACAACACTTTCTCGGACCATAAAGGAATGATGTTGGAAATCAATAATAGGCAGAGTGCCAGAAAATTCACAAATACGTGGAGGCTCAACAACACACTCCTAAACAACGACTGGGTCAAAGAAGAAATTGCAAGAGAAATTAGCAAATACCTCGAGGCGAATGAAAATGAAAACACAACATATCAAAACTTATGGGACGCAGCAAAGGCAGTGCTAAGAGGGAAATTTATTGCTCTAAATGCCTATATCAGAAAAGAAGAAAAGGCAAAAATTCAGGAATTAACTATCCATTTGGAAGAACTGGAGAAAGAACAGCAAGCTAACCCCAAAGCAAGCAAAAGGAAAGAAATAACAAAGATTAGAGCACAAATAAATGAAATTGAAAACATGAAAACAATAGAGAAAATCAATAAGGCCAGAAGTTGGTTCTATGAGAAAATCAATAAGATTGATGGGCCCTTAGCAAGATTGACAAAAAGAAGAAGAGAGAGGATGCAAATAAATAAGATCAGAAATGGAAGAGGAGACATAACTACTGACCTCACAGAAATAAAGGAGGTAATAACAGGATACTATGAACAACTTTACGCTAATAAATTCAACAATTTAGATGAAATGGACGGGTTCCTGGAAAGACATGAACAACCAACTTTGACTCAAGAAGACATAGATGACCTCAACAAACCAATCACAAGTAAAGAAATTGAATTAGTCATTCAAAAGCTTCCTAAAAAGAAAAGTCCAGGACCAGATGGCTTCACATGTGAATTCTACCAAACGTTCCAGAAAGAATTAGTACCAATTCTCTTCAAACTCTTCAAAAAAATCGAAGTGGAGGGAAAACTACCTAATTCATTCTATGAAGCCAACATCACCCTCATACCAAAACCAGGCAAAGATATTACAAAAAAAGAAAACTACAGACCAATCTCTCTAATGAATACAGATGCAAAAATCCTCAATAAAATTCTAGCAAATCGTATCCAACAACACATTAAAAGAATTATACATCATGACCAAGTAGGATTCATCCCAGGTATGCAAGGATGGTTCAACATAAGAAAATCAATTAATGTAATACACCATATCAACAAATCAAAGCAGAAAAATCACATGATCATCTCAATTGATGCAGAGAAGGCATTCGACAAGATTCAACATCCTTTCCTGTTGAAAACACTTCAAAAGATAGGAATACAAGGGAACTTCCTTAAAATGATAGAGGGAATATATGAAAAACCCACAGCTAATATCATCCTCAATGGGGAAAAATTGAAAACTTTCCCCCTAAGATCAGGAACAAGACAAGGATGTCCACTATCACCACTATTATTCAACATTGTGTTGGAGGTTCTAGCCAGAGCAATTAGACAAGAAAAAGAAATACAAGGCATCAAAATTGGAAAGGAAGAAGTAAAACTATCACTGTTTGCAGACGATATGATACTATACGTCGAAAACCCGGAAAAATCCACAACAAAACTAATAGAGCTAATAAATGAGTACAGCAAAGTAGCAGGTTACAAGATCAACATTCAAAAATCTGTAGCATTTCTATACACTAGTAATGAACAAGCTGAGGGGGAAATCAAGAAACGAATCCCATTTACAATTGCAACTAAAAGAATAAAATACCTAGGAATAAATTTAACTAAAGAGACAAAAAACCTATATAAAGAAAACTACAAAAAACTGCTAAAAGAAATCACAGAAGACCTAAATAGATGGAAGGGCATATCGTGTTCATGGATTGGAAGACTAAATATAGTTAAGATGTCAATCCTACCTAAATTGATTTACAGATTCAATGCAATACCAATCAAAATCCCAACAACTTATTTTTCGGAAATAGAAAAACCAATAAGCAAATTTATCTGGAAGGGCAGGGTGCGCCAAATTGCTAAAAACATCTTGAGGAAAAAAAACGAAGCTGGAAGTCTTGCACTGCCTGACTTTAAGGCATATTATGAAGCCACAGTGGTCAAAACAGCATGGTATTGGCATAAAGATAGATATATCGACCAATGGAATGGAATCGAATAGAGTGCTCAGATATAGACCCTCTCATCTATGGACATTTGATCTTTGATAAGGCAGTCAAGCCAACTCACCTGGGACAGAGCAGTCTCTTCAATAAATGGTGCCTAGAGAACTGGATATCCATATGCAAAAGAATGAAAGAAGACCCATCTCTCACACCCTATACAAAAGTTAACTCAAAATGGATCAAAGATCTAAACATTAGGTCTAAGACCATAAAACAGTTAGAGGAAAATGTTGGGAGATATCTTATGGATCTTACAACTGGAGGCGGTTTTATGGACCTTAAACCTAAAGCAAGAGCACTGAAGAAGGAAATAAATAAATGGGAACTCCTCAAAATTAAACACTTTTGTGCATCAAAGAACTTCATCAAGAAAGTAGAAAGACAGCCTTCACAATGGGAGACAATATTTGGAAATGATATATCAGATAAAGGTCTAGTATCCAGAATTTATAAAGAGATTGTTCATCTCAACAACAAAAAGACAGCCAACCCAATTACAAAATGGGAAAAAGACTTGAACAGACACCTCTCAGAAGAGGAAATACGGATGGCCAAGAGGCACATGAAGAGATGCTCAATGTCCCTGGCCATTAGAGAAATGCAAATCAAAACCACAATGAGATATCATCTCACACCCACCAGAATGGCCATTATCAACAAAACAGAAAATGACAAGTGCTGGAGAGGATGCGGAGAAAGAGGCACACTTATCCACTGTTGGTGGGAATGTCAAAGGGTGCAACCACTGTGGAAGGCAGTTTGGCGGTTCCTCAAAAAGCTGAATATAGAATTGCCATACGACCCAGCAATACCATTGCTAGGTATCTACTCAAAGGACTTAAGGGCAAAGACACAAACGGACATTTGCACACCAATGTTTATAGCAGCATTATTTACAATTGCAAAGAGATGGAAACAGCCAAAATCTCCATCAACAGAAGAGTGGCTAAACAAACTGTGGTAGAGACATACGATGGAATATTATGCAGCTTTAAGACAAGATAAACTTATGAACCATGTAATAACATGGATGGACCTAGAGAATATTATGCTGAGTGAATCCAGCCAAAAACTAAAGGACAAATACTGTATGGTCCCACTGATGTGAACGGACATTCGAGAATAAACTTGAAATATGTCATTGGTAACAGAGTTCAGCAGGAGTTAGAAACAGGGTAAGACAATGGGTAATTGAAGCTGAAGGGATACAGACTGTGCAACAGGACTAGATACAAAAACTCAAAAATGGACAGCACAATAATACCTAATTGTAAAGTAATCATGTTAAAACACTGAATGAAGCTGCATCTGAGCTATAGGTTTTTGTTTTGTTTTGTTTTGTTTTGATTTTACTATTATTACTTTTATTTTTTTCTCTATATTAACATTCTATATCTTTTTCGGTTATGTTGCTAGTTCTTCTAAACCAATGCAAATGTACTAAGAAATGATGATCATGCATCTATGTGATGATGTTAAGAATTAATGATTGCATGTGTAGAATGGTATGATCTCTAAATGTTGGGTTAATTTCTTTTTTTCCGTTAATTAAAAAAAAAAAAAAAAAAGAGAAGGGATAATTGGAGATGAAGGGATACAGACTGTACAACGGGACTGGATATAAAAACTCAGAAATGGACAGCACAATACTACCCAATTGTAATGCAATTATGTTAAAACACTGAATGAAGCTGCATGTGAGGTATAGGTTTTTTGTTTTTGTTTTTTTTGTTTTTTTTTCTTTCTATTATTGTTTTAATTCTTATTCTGTTGTCTTTTTATTTCTTTTTCTAAATTGATGCAAATGTACTAAGAAATGATGAATATGCAACTATGTGATGTTATTAAGAATTACTGATTGTACATGTAGATTGGAATGATTTCTAATTGTTTTGTTAATTCTTTTTTAATTAATAAAAAAAAATAATAAAAAATGAAAAATAAAAAAAATAAAATAAAAAAAAAAAAAAAAACGAATCCAGGGCGGGCCACGGTGGCTGAGCAGGCAAGAATGCTTGCCTGCCATTCCAGAGGACCTAGGTTCGATTCCCGGTGCCTGCCCATGTGTAAAAAATATATATATATATATATATATATATATATATGAATCCAATTCACAGTGAATAAATAAATGTTTGCAAAGTCTCCTTGGGGAACAGCGAAAAAAGGGGGAAATATTCAACTTCCCATTTGGAGAAATCCTGATATTCTTACAAGCAGTGGGGACAACCATATCAATAGGCCAAGCCCTCAATATTGGGATTCGCCCTTATGAAACTTAAGCTAAGTCTACTCAAAATTAGGCCTAAGAGTCATGCCCAGAGAACCTCTTTTATTTTTCAGATGTGGTCTCTTCCTCAAAACCGACATGGCAAGCAAACTCACTGCCCTCTCCCTCTATGTGGGACATGACTCCCAGAGGTGTAAACCTTCCTGGCAACATGGGACAGAAATCCTGGGATCAGCTGGGATTTGGCATCAAGGGATTGAGAAAATATTCTTGACCAAAAGGGGAAAGAGAGAAATGAACAAAATAAATTCTCACCAGTAGGAAAGATAGACGATAAAGGCTGAGATGGTATAATCTAGGAATGCCCAGAGTGTACACTGACAGTGACTAAATGTACAAATTAAAAATGTTTTTGCATGAGGAAGAACAAAGGAATATCAATGTTGCAGGGTACTGAAAATAGATGGTCATTCATATTTTAAAACTTCAACTTCTATGTGAGACTAAAGCAAGAAATGTTTATTTGGTATAAATTTTATATTTTGACTAGTATATTTCCTAATTTAACTTAGATGGACAGTTTAATTGAACCATAAATACATGGAACCTTGAATAGGGCATGAGATTTTATATGTTTGTCTAGGTTAGTGTGATGCCCTGATAAATCCCAGAGTGATCTGAACACTGAATAAAGAAATATTTGCAAAGTCCCCTTGGGGAAATGGCAAGAAAGGGGGAAAATTCAACTTCCTCGTTTGGGAGAATTTCTGATATTCTCATAAGCAGTGGGGACAAACAAAGCAATAAGGTGAGCCCTCAACCTTGGGGTTTATTCATATGAAACTTATCCCCACAACAGATAGGCTAAGCCTCCTTAAAATTAGGCCTAAGAGTCACCCCAGAGAACCTCTTTTGTTGCTCAGATGTGGCCTCTCTCTCTCTCAGCCAACACAGCAAACGAACTTACTGCCCTTCCCCTCTCTAGTGGGACATGACTCCCAGGGGTGTAAACTTCCCTAGCAACATGGGCAGAAATCCCAGAATGAGTTGGGACTCAAGCATCAAGGGACTGAGAACACCTTCTCGATTGAAAGGGGAAGAGAGAAATGAGACAAAATAAAGTGTCAATGGCTAAGAGATTTCAAACAGAGTCGAGAGGTTATCCTGGAGGTTATTCTTAGGCATTATATAGATATCACCTCTTTAGTTTATGGTATATTAGAGTGTCTAGACAGAAGTACCTGAAACTGTGGAGCTTTATTCTAGTAGCCATGTTTCTTGAGGATGATTGTATAATGATATAGCTTTCACAATGTGACTGTGTGAATGTGAAAAGCTTGTGTCTGATGCTTCTTTTATCTAAGGTATGGACAGATAAGTAAAAAATGTGGATAAAAAATAAAAAAACAATAGGGGGAACAAAGATTAAAATAAATTGAGTGCATTGAAATACTAGTGGTAAATGAAAAGGAGTGATAGGAGGTATGACATGTATGAGTTTTTTCTTTTCCTTTCTTTTGCTGGAGAGATGCAAATGTTCAAAAAGGTGATCATGGCAATGAATGCACAACTATGTGATGATATTGTGAGCCACTGATTGTAACCATGTCAAGAATGTTTGTATGTCAAAATGTTTGCATGTCTGTTCATTGTTTACAATAAAAATATTAAAATAAATAAAGTTTCAGTGGCTAAGGATTTCAAACAGAGTCTAGAGGTTGTTCTGGAGGTTATTTTTAGGCATTATATAGATATCCCCTTTTTAGTTTATGGTGTATTGGAGTAGCTAAAGGGATGTACCTGAAACTGTAAGCTGTGTCCCAGTAGCCATGTTTCTTGAAAATGATTGTATAATGATATGTTTTACAATGTGATTGTGTGATTATGACAACTTTGCGTCTGATCTTCTTTTATCTAGGGTATAGACAGATGAGTAAAAAATATGGATAAAAATAAAAAAATAATAGGGGGAACAAAGGTTAAAATAAATTGAGTAGATGGAAACACTGGCAGTCAATGAGAGGGAAGTGTAAGGGGTATCGTATGTATCAGTTTTTCCTTTTTTCTTTATTTCATTTGCTGGAGAGATGCAAACGTTCAAAAAATTAATCATCGTGATGAATACACAACTATGTGATGATATTGTGAGCCATTGATTTTACACCACGTATAAAATGTTTGTATGTCAAGAATGTTTGTATGTTAGTTAAGCTTTGATAATAAAAATACAAAGGAATCCATTTCAAATGAACAGTCTGATTAATTTTAACACATGTACACATATGTATAACCACCACTACAAAATATAAAACATTTTCATCACCCCCAAAAGTCCCCTCAGGTCTCTTTACAATCAGTTCCTCCCATTATCAACCTCAGACATTCACTGATCTGCTTTATGACCTATAGATTAGTTTATGAAATTACTTGAATTTCATAAAATTGAATTATGCGGCATGTACTCATTTGTCTGCCTTCTTTGACTGAGAAAAACAGGTGCAAAAAATTACTGATACAACAGTGATATCAGTATTTAAATCCTCTTTCTTGAAAAGTAATATTCCATTGCAGACATACACCAAAATTTGTCTATCCATTCTCTATTTGGATGTTATGAATAAATCTGCTATAACATTCATGTACAAATCTTTCTCTCGACATCTGTTTTCATTTCTCTTGGACAAATACTTGATAGTAGAATTGTAGAGCCAATGGTTAAATATGTCTAACTTTATACAGAAAAGCCATACTGTTTTCCAAAGTGGTGTTCCATTTTACCATCCTCACAGCAATGTAAAAGGGTTATAGGTCTTTAATTTTAACTATTCTAGTGTGTTTGTAGTGGCATCTCTTTGTGGTTTTAATTTGCTTTTCCCTAATGACTAATGAAACAATATTTACAGTAGCTGTCCATGCAAATTTGTGAAATATAAGTTCAAATCTTTTGACTTTTATTTTAATGGATTGTATGCCTTCTTAGTGTTGAGTCATAAGAGTTCTTTATATATTCTGGATTCAAGTTAGATAATAGGTACCACAAATATTTTCTCCCAGCCTGTGGCTTGCCTTTACATTTTCTTAACCATGTCCTTTATCAATGTATCTTTTATGGTTAATTCAGTATTCTTAGGTCTAAAGAAATCTTTGCCTACCCAAAAGTCATGAAGCTTCTCTATCTTGCTTTCTTCCGGAAGATTTACAGGTAGTTATTTAATTTATATCTATGCTACACATAAGCTAGTTTTTGTATAAAATGTGAGTTAAATTCTCAGGTTCATTTTTTCTTTATCAATAACGAATTGTCCTAGCACCATTTGTTAAAAAGACCATCCTTTTTCTATTGAAGCATCTTGCCAACTTCACTGAGAAACAATTCATCAAATACGATTAGCTCTATTTGTGGACACTCTATTGTGTTCCATTCTTCTCTGTCTATTCTTATACCTATTGTTGTTATTATAGTTGTATAAGTTTTGAAATTAAGAAGTATAAGTCCTCAAATTTGTAGTTCTTTCCCACAGTTAGTTTGGCTATTGCAGGTCATTTTGATTTCCACATAAATTTTAGGATTAGCTTGTCAAATTCTATACAAAAGTGTATTGGAATTTTAATTGGCATTGCATTAAATCTATAAAATAATTTGAGTACAAGTAATATCATGACCATACTGTGCCTCCAAAAAATGAACATGGTATATGCCATGTTTATTTACATATTATTCAATTTCTCTCAGAATTCTTTGGAGTTTTCAATATATAAATCTTTCACATATTTTATTAAATTTACCCCAGGTATGTCATGATTTTTTATGTGATTACAACTAGTATGTATTTTTTATATTTCATAAAATAACTGTTTGCTTCTAGTATATAATATATAATTGAATTTTACATACTGACATTGTATGGTAAGAATTTGTTAAATTTAGCTATATGTTCTAGCAGTTGTTTTTGTAAAATCCATATAATTTTCCAAATAGAAGATCATGTCATATATGAATAAAGACAGGTCTCTTCTTCCTTTCAAATCTGTATGTTTTTTATTTTTTTCTTGGGGTAGTGCACTGGTTACCCCAGTACCAATGGGGCACTGGGATGGGAATAACTATAAAGGATCAAAAAAGGAAATTTGGGGGAGTAATGGAAATGTTCTATAACTTAACTATGTATAGTTCATGGCTGTATACATTTGCTAAATTCATGGAACAGTATACCTAAAATAATGAATTTTACTACATGTATATTAAACTTCAATAAACTGCCTAAAGAGGGAATTTAAGAACAGTGATTATCAAACTGCTCTGTAATATCAATTGTTCTCTTACAGTTCCTGGTATATTTACTTTTTCAAACTAAGGTTATCTAAGCCCAAAGCACACTATAATTCTCAGATTTTACTGAGACTCACAATGACACAATAGTATATATACATACCAATGCATTTTGTTATTCCATCTCTGTCCCTACTTTTATCATCAAAGCACATCTTAGTAAAAAATTACAATAAGGGTAATGTTATTTGCCTTCAATAATACCTTCAAAAATTTGGATAAATAAAAACATTAATAGAAGAAAATTCTATAACATAGTTTTAAAAATTACATGGTTGAAAAGAAAAGTATCTAGATCAGTGGCTGAGAGAGTTCAAACAGAGTTGAGCGGATACTCTGAAGGTCACTTTTATGCAAACTTCAGGTAGACATTGTTACCTCGCATAACTTGCCAAACCCCAAACAAAACCATTCCATCCAATCCTAAAGAATATTTAGGGCAATATATATATATAAAATTCTACAAAGGTTCTATGCACTAGAGTAACTTTCCAGAAACCTACAACTTCCAGATGGTTCCCTGGGCCAGATAAGTCCTGAAATGCAGATGTAGCAGCCTCTCCAGAACATCAACTAGTTTCATCCCCTTATCCAATATTATCAACAGTCCCTTCCAACATGAAAATGTTAGAATGGGCATAGTCCAAATATCCCTAAAGAGTGAGAGAGAAAGATCAAAGGTGATGGTGGAGTCATACAGAGAAGGTTGGGTTTAACAAATAAGTATGAGTGCTGATTCTCAATTCTATTGATATTTCTTTTAGTCTCTAGTATCACAGAGCAGCTAGAAATAAAAATCTAAAATTGTGGAATTATAACCCATACCAAACTGTGAAATCTGTTCTACAGATTTGAAATTCATTGCTTTTTTGTATGTACATTATTTTTCACAAAAAAAGAAAAAAAAGGTGGAAGAGTATAACAGAGAAAATAGGCTATAACAAATTAGTATAATGGCTGAATCATTATATTGATATTTCTTTTGGTCTCCAGTGTCTTGGAGCAGCTAGATGAAAAATCATGGAACTATAATCCATACCAAACTTCAAAATCTGTTCTATAACTACTTGTTAAAATGTACTTGGAAATTTATTGCTTCTTTTGTATATATATTGTATTTCACAATAAAAAAATGCTGAAATAAAACAAACAAAAAAGATGTGGGCTATAATGCCACAAAAAAAAAAAGAATACTATCTGATAACAGGTACTCAAAATTTCATTACCTGTGTATCTGGATTTGAAGGAGTCAATATAGCAAGCAGCATCATTTTCTTTAATGCCCATCTGCTCTCCTAGAGATTTAGCTCCCATTCCATAAATTATTCCATAGCAAATCTGTGAAAAGTAATCATCAAATTCAGTAAGTAAAAAGCATAACTGCATAAAATGCAGATATTATGCAACATCTGAAGTTGAGCCAATAAATTCTTATTATGAAGCCAAAAAAAAAAAAAACATTTCAGAAAGATTCAAACTTTGGTGCACTTTTTATTTCAAAGTGAGTCAAAACAATGACTACATTTGTTGAGTTAGATCCCTAGAAATTGATAGCCAGTGAACATCTCTTCCACATTTAAGCACTACTTTTTGAGAGGAAGAGAGGGATGGAGAATATGAATATATGTATTAATTACTCAGGGTTCTCTAAAGAAACAGAATCAAAAGGATTTATGCATATAAAATGAGATTTACAATAGTCATTGGCTAACATAACCTCAGTAATTGGCAAGTCTGAATTCCATAGAGCAGACAGCAAGTTGGAAACTGATGAAGATGACGAATTCCCCAGAAGACGGTTGGCTGAAGTAGAGATAGAAACTATATGATGATACTGTGAGCCACTGATTGTACACCATGTATGGAATGTTTGTATTATGTTTGCATGTTAAATTTTATCAAAAAAAAAAGGAGGGGCGACATTTTAGAGAACCTCAGATGCAGATGCAGACTTCTAGAAATGCAGAAGCCCCAGGAGATGCCAGGAGCTGAGAGAGCTGAGAGAAGCTAAAGAGGAGCTGGAGCTGACAGAGATAGAGACATCTGGAGATGGTTGGAGTGCTGGCAGAGAAAGCAGATACCTAGACACGTACATTTCAAGATGCAGAACCCAGGGAGCATCGCCATGTGCCTTTCCATGAGATGCTAAGCAAGCCAGAACCCAGAGCTATATCCTGCAGGAGATAAGTGAAGGCCCACAGACACTTAGAAAGGTAGCCACTGGCATCAGAAGCTGGAAGCAATGGAACCAGAAACAAAGACCAGCAGATACCAGCCATATGCCTTCCCTTGTGACAGACATTGGCTTTTCTTGAGTCCAGGTTTCTCTGGATACTTTAATTTGGACACTTATATGGTCTTAGAACAGTAAACTTATAACTTGATAAATTCCCTTTATAAAAGCCATTCCATTTCTGGAATACTGCATTCCAGCAGTCTTAACAAACTAAAATAAATACCATGAGAAAGGCTCAGATGAATGTGGTTTCAAAGATCCAAAAACAGAGAAATTGTTCTTGGATAATTGCAAGTAATCATGATAATTTTTCTGTTTTTGAATCTTTAAAATGCTTCTCATTTATATGAGAAGCATGTTCATAAAGAGCACCTGCTTTGCTTGTTGCCTCAGATCATCCCCAACTGCCTCTGGCTCAATCATCTTCCATTCTGCTGCAATGCTCCTGAAAACATCAGCTCCAGTGTTTAATACTTGAATGAGACGATGATCATGGGATAAATGGGCCAAGATCCTCAGTTCAAGCTGAGAGTAATCAGCAGCCAATATCAAACCACCTGAAGTAGAAACAATTTTAGAAAAGCTGGTAAAAAGACATATCCAATTTCTGTAATATTGAGCAGGATGACAGAAATTTGCCTCTAAAAAAGAACTTGAAAAAGTTTTCAAGTAAAAAAACAAAAGAACTTTGAGATCATGTGTTCAAAGTTAAAATTTTGTTTTTAATGTGATGTAATTCAATTCTTAACATAGGTCTTTTTCTTTTTTTCCTTTAACTTTCACGTATATGTAATTTGTAGAGCCATCCTTAACACATGCCACTTAACCACTGCGGCAGTGCCTTCCTCTATTCCCATAGCACCTGGCACATATTCTGAAGTGGTTATTTCACAACTCTCTCATCTGAGCAATGTAGGGAAGGGAGATAATTTTCCTTTGCATTCTACAGAAAACCTGGCACAATTCTTAGTACATAGAAGGTCCTTAATAAATGCTTGTTGAATAAATAAATTAATTAATTAACGAGGAAACTGATTTCCAAAGTGTACAGATTTTAAGATTCAGAGAGAAATGTTTGCTCTTCAACAGTAACAAAGAGATCCAATGAAAAAACCAAGTGGACCAGAGACAGGCGACAAGTTATTAAGAGGATTAAGATAATTTTCCTATGGTTTTGAAAAAAACAAATTAGACATGCAGGGTTAAAGAAAAAGCAGGAAAAAACTGATATCACAAAGTACTACATCATATTTTTAAAACAAGGTGCTACAAGTCAAGAAGACTAATATCAAAATAAAAACAAGGTGTTCACAGAAACATGAAAACAAAAGAATCAAACACATTAAAGAATGCTCAACTTCAGGGTGGGCCACGGTGGCTCAGCAGGCAAGAATGCTTGCCTGCCATGCCAGAGGACCCGGGTTCGATTCATTTATAGTAAGCTAAATGCAAATTAAAACTGTAGCAAGAAACCAGCTTTCCCACTTATATTGCAAATATTCAGAAATTGAACAACACACTGTATGGGCAAGGCCGTGGAAACATAAGCACTCTCATAATATTGTTAATGGCCCATGCTGGAGATCCGGATTCAGTTCCCAGTGCCTGCCCATGAGAAAAAAAAAAATTAATAATAATAATAATAATAATGTTAATGGGAATGTAAAATGATAAAAATCCATTAGATGGCAACTTGGTGTTATTTGTCAAAATTAAGGTTTTTACTATGACTAAGCAAATAAAACCACAGATTGCTGCACTTATTATATGTGCACATATTAAAATGATTTATGTTTAAATTTTTTTACTGATGAAGACAAGTCTCCAGGAAAAAATTTTAAACCAATGCCTTACAAATAAGGTTAACCTAACCCTAGAGTAAAGGCTACTCTGTGCGTAACCTAACAAAGCTTTATAAGGTACCTCAAAATGATCAAGCTGGCATGTTAAGTAAATTGTCTGACAAAGAAAATGCTATACTCTATCAGTGAAGAGAACAAAATCTAAAGAATTAACAATGTGTATCATATCATAAAAAATTACCAGGCATATGAAGACTCAGGAAAATGTAAGCTTAACCAGGAAAACATTCAACCAACAGAAAAATAACCCAAGAAATTACATAGATGATAAAATTCAAAACAGCTATCATAAATACAGTCAAAGATTTAAAGAAAACATGAACATAGTGATAGAACAAACAGTGAATTGCAAGAAGGCAATGAAAACTATGCCCAAAATAAAGAAAATTCTGAAACCAAGAAATTCACTAGTTGGATATGACAACAGCTATCTAGGGAAAAAAACATCAGGAAACATTAAAATAGAACATTAAAACTACCCATTGATGGGCAGGCCACGGTGGCTCAGCAGGTAAGATGCTTGCCTGCCATGCCTCAGGACCCGGGTTCAATTCCCGGTGCCTGCCCATGTCAAAAAAAAAAAAAAAAAACTACCCATTGAAGCACAGACCAAAAAAACAAAAACAAACAAAAAAAGGACAGGCAGAGACAAAAAAGAAGAGAAAGAACCTCAGTGACTTGTGGAATAATACCACAAGGTATAATCAGTATCACATACGTATATTTGGAGCAATTGGAAGAAAGGAAGGAGCATGGGAATGAGAAATAGTAAAAGAAATAATGGCTAAAAGTATCTAAATTTAATGAAAAATATTAAGCAAACTCAGCAAACCCAGCCAATTCAAAAATCCAAGGAGTTCAGCATAAAAAACCACCCAGAGAGCCATACCTAAATCAAATTCCTAAAAATGACTAACAAGGAGAAAATGAAAAAGTATCCAGAGAAAAAGACATTATATTTGAATAAAAATGATGGTGTACTTTGTCTTATACTTTCTTATGACAAAGACAATTTCTTTGTCATAAGAAACTGTACAAGCCAGAAGATAATGGAGAGATACATTTTTTAAAGTGCTAAAAAAAAGAACTATAGACCTAGAAATCTCTGTCAAAAATATCCTTCAAAAATGAGGATGAAATAAAGAAACTGTAAGACAAGAAAACACAGAAGGAAACTGTCATCAGTACAATTACACTACGTGAAATATTAAAGGAGGCATGTCAGGTGAAGAAAAATAATAGAAATTTGTATCTACCCCAAGGAAGGAAGAGTGCCAGAAAATGTAAAAAGTAAACAGATTGAAAAGACACATTTTTATTCCTTAATTTTTTTGAAATACAATAGATTATTTAAAGCAAAAATATAGAAATATCTCTTAGTGTTTATAAGAATCATAAAAGTAAAATGTAGTACAACAGCACAGAGAATGAGAGGAATTGGAAGTACAGTATTATACAGTCCTTACATAATATATGAAGTGATATATTATTATTTTAAGGTAGACTGTGATATGATGCACATTCTAAACTTTTTACAAATCTAAGACACATACTAAATAATAGAGGAGATAAAATGGAATAAGAAAAACACTCATTGAAAAATTTAGAAAAAGAATAAAGAACATACTGCATTAAATTTTAGACTGGATCATTTGCATTCCATTTAGAATCATTTCAATTTTAAAACAAAAGCTGTGTAAAGTATTTCTGCACAAACACAACTTCATTTGGTAAAAGTAAATATTTTAACAATTGCATCAGGTGATATATTATTGTATTATACTGTGGGTTTGGGGCACATGCATTTTATCTAGTATTATAAAGATAACACCAATCTAATTAGTGTCAACAGACTGATTTAGTTTGAATGACTTTTTTCTATATACCAACGTAATATTATGATGTAGTCATTAAATATGTTAAGCTAACAGCATGAATTACAATAATATCTATGTGAACTGTAATTAGTAATAAAATTGAGTACTCATTATTTTAATATAAATTACTTCTCTATTTACAAAAATAAATATGAAACAATTTTAACATGTAAAACAAAGGCCTATGACTGATGCAGAATTGAGAGGAAAGTCAGAAACAAGTACCATGACTGAAACAGTGAAGAAAAAAGACCAAAAGCAGAGTAACAAATTTCCATGACAGAAGGCAATTGCAATTTGCTACAACAGAGCAATATAAAAAAAGTAAAAATCAGTTTGTTTTGTTTACTTCCTCAGAAAAAAAGTTTTAAAGGTAAGAAAATAGATAATCTTAGACAATTTCAGCAACTACATAGGAAATTTGATAAGAATTTTCCTCTCACTATTCAGAGATCAGAATTAAATGTCTAAAATAATTTTTACACTATTTTCGGTGGGATCTGAATTTGTAACACTGGTCAGATATAAAATCACTTGATTTCTTGCACATAAAAAATAATCATTTTTAGATGGAAGGAGGGTTAAAAATATTATTTGTTATGGAAATTTTGTTAAAAACGTATAAGAAAAAGACTAAAACAGGTGCTTTAAAAAACAAAAGATGTTCAAATACACCAAACAATAACTTATAGACGACAAGACCTTTCATACAATATCATAGATCAATTGACTCAAAATTTGAAAAATTGCAAATGCTTTTTCTTAAAAGATGAATTATCCCATATAAGAAGAACTGCTCAATATTTGGGGGTGTGTTCTATCTCAAAGCACTTCAAAATTTAGGAAGAAATAACCATTTTTGGTTTACAAAATCAAATGGGTATCATACATATTTTTGAATCTCTTACATCAAAGAATTTCAGCTAGATATTAAAAAAACTAGCTTCTCTCATGACAGACCATGATCCAGCTATGTGCTATATAACATACAGGTATCTTAGAATTTTAAACATGAGAATGTTTCCCTTATTGCTTCATTCCAATGTATGACACATATCAAAAACATCTGCACTCAGTTTGTTGAATTAACTCTGTGAGAAGTGTATTGATTCAGTTGTTAAAATTGTTCCACATATGTGTGCAAATGCTATGAACCATCACAGTTTATGGTGGACTGTTTAGAAATGGAAGACCAATGCTCTTGTGTTCCATGCCAAAGCTCACTGGTTGAGATATGAAAGAATTTTACAAAGATTTACTATACTATTAATTCTAATTCAATAGTTTTTTGAAACAGAAGGAATGCAAGCCAAATATTCCATAATCCAAAATGAAATGACAATGTGATTTAAAATTTTCTAACCACTATCACACAGCATATATTTGAAGCTCCAGCAAAGGGAAAAACCCATTGGTGACCTAACTAACAGACAGAAGAATTAATTTCTAGTTGAAACTTTTTAAAATAAAAATCAATAATAATTTAACACATTTCCTAACATGAATCAATATGCAATACAGTTAAAACGTAATCAACATTGTTACGTAAACCAATGGTAAAACAGGAAAAATCTGAAGAATATTATAATATTAATTTTTTTTTTTTTTTTTTTTTTTTTTTTTCCTTATATAAGGTTTAATAAAATTAAGGTTGGGGCCCAACACCACATGCGAATGGAAGGTATGTGGGAAGGTGGAGGCAGGTGGCACTTTGACCTCCTCTGCATCCTCCCGAGCCAGCCTCTCGTCCTCTCGTCTCAGCCTCAGGTGCACGAGTGCTGCTGAGAATTAAATCAACCTACTGGGAAGCAAAACCAAAAGACAAAACTCTAGATGTGGTTTAGACCTCTGCATGCAACCAGTCTGAAGCCCTGGATTCTTTAGTGACATAAACAAATCAATTTTCTCTCCCCTCTTAATTTAGCTTGAGTTTTATTTTTCTCTCGTGCAGGCCCAGTCTCTAAGCCCTGGAATTCTGGGCAGGTCTTTGAGGCCAGGACTCAGCAAGGGGCAAATGAAACAACTCTTCCTTCCAGACAGGATTTGAGCACCGACTAAATGCATGTCATCTAGTCCTGTTACGCCTACTACTTCCAACTAACACTACATCCATTACAAAATTACTGTTGTCATCACAACTACTAAAAGTGTGCAACTGTTATTCTCGTACTGCATTAATCATGCTGTCTTTGATTAAAAACGGAAGCACTACTACTCGCTTACCTCTGCAGCCCTTACAAAAGGGTGGAAGTGCAGTCGTTACGCGACTCCTAGAGCAGGAACAACTGCTCATGCTCAGAAGAGACCAGACTCACATTAACAGGTGTCTCAAGGTGCAGTGAGCGGCCAGGGTGCTTCTGCCACCCCGAAGCTGCCCCAAGGAGCTGAACTGACCCCCGCCCAAAGCCAGGGGTGATGCCACGGGAATTCGTGCCACCACCCAACCATGACTGATGGAATCAAGAACCGCACCTAACTCAAGGATGGCAATTCATAAACTCTCAAGAAATCTGTAGCCTGGCACCAAAGTATAAATGAAGGAATTATCAAAAATTTGCACGGGAAATAGCTAAAAAATGTTTGCTTGACGGTAGAGTCAGAAGTGGGGAAAATGCCAAGAGTGCGGTTCAGACCAAGACAAGCCGTCAGCAGGAGGGGGTCATGAGGGAGGAAAACGTCTCAGTAAACAGAGGCCACGGCTGGTCCAGAGGAGAGATGAGCCACTCACAGAGGGAAGCAGGGGTGCCCCTTAGAGAGCGCCGCGGCCCCTGGAGAGCCATGCGGGGGGCAGCACACCCTTGACGGACGCAGCTGTGGTTTCTTAAGGCGCTGCTGTTTCTGGCCAGTTTATTCTTAGTTGCACATTTTGGGGCACTTGAGGGGATCCTTACCCCCAAACAGATGTGACTGATGCGCCGAGTTAGAAGGCGGACCCTGGGCGCTGAGCTGCTGACATGCACTGTCACTGATAAGACATGCCTGTGGGCGGCCGGGAGCCCCGGGGCCCCCCAGGGTACGATCGCGGGGCGGCGCTGCCCGCAGACACGGGCTCATGCCCCAGCTCTGGAAGCAGCCGGGAGAACTGCCAGGCAAGTCATCTGTGAGGTGCTTTCCCCTTCCAAGCACTGCTTCTGCAGTGCCGTGCGATGAGGATGAATGTTCCTAACAAGACCCCACCAGGTCTCTAACCCGGGAAATGTACTCCAGACTCTCACACAGCAGAAAAATGAATACAAAAAAGATTTCAATGAACAAGGCTTGGAGGGCAGTATCCCCTCAGGAACTCAAAACCACCAGGCATCCTAAGTGTTCACGGACCCCCAAATTCTGCTCTTCACTGGAGTCTCAGTGCAGGCACATTAAGTTTGAGGCTGTGCCGAGAGAATGGGCTGAAATCACCCCGAGGTGACATTCTGGAAGCAGGAGAAGACTTATCCCAACGGATGCCGACTCCGAAGGGCCCCGAGGCCTGCGGCTATAACCTCAGATGAATCATTTATACGCTAGTGTCCCAACTCAAGTTCTGTAAGGGGAAACCTTTCCATAACAGCCCAACTTGTCTTTTACTTCTTTCCCCATTCCATTTACAGATACTCACCCCCAGGGAAGAGTTAGCTGAAAATATCCTTGCCCCACAAGCATATGCTTGGGAAATTGGTGAGAGAATAATTGACAGCTGAGTGTTCTAACACAGAAATTGCCTGAGTGAGAAATGAATTGGTTTCCTGGAGCCTGGACCTGTCCCCAAACCGAATTTCACTATATTAAAAGAGCAGCCATTCTCCAATCTATCTAGGAGTGCAGACTGGGGAATTACGCTCTGTTGCCATGGTATCAGAAATACTAGAGAAAGAAAGCAACAAATGCTTTGCAATGGATACACCTACGTGACAGATTTTCCCATATTCTTTGTAACGGGAAAAGTAATAGAAGAAAAAGCACACTCTTGCCATAATTTTTCCATATCCATAGTTTCTTTCAACAAACGGTCTTTTCAAGCCCTCCTCATGCTGTGGTGTGTTTATACTTCTCTGCCTTCTTGTACATCTCTTTCAAATGGTTCTGTGCTTAAGTACGTAGATTCAAAAATAGAACACTAGCCACAAAATCGCATTAACATATTCTCCTTAGAGTTAAAATTGAGTTAACAATGAATTACAAGCTTCCTAGATGTGTTATTTTTCATAGCAACGTTGTTTTGGCACTTACCTAAGTTTCAAATCTGCAGAGGCACACACGGAAAGGGTGGGTTTCAGGCGGCTCCTGGTGGGAAGTGTCCAGCAGGTCTCTTTCGTCCAGGTGGGATGTGGAGGTCAGGAGGCGGTGTGGCATGATACCTCTGCTCTAAGGAAAGCTTTCTTCACTAGAAAAAGCTCTCCTTTTGAAAAAAATAATGTAGGACACCCAGCTATTCCAGTGGCTCCTACACAGGCATACACATATTCTGGGGAGGGCGGACCTGCTCCCTTGCCCCTCACACCCTGTTTCCTGTGCTGAACAAGTCCGAGTTCCTCTCCTCAGCTCCTCGGACCTTTCAACAGCTTCCATTATCTGTGTTGTGTTATTCAGCCATCAGATGGCCAGTTCCATATATCAGTACAGTTGATGAACTCCGATTCACTCTGAGCATCATGTTTTCCCTTGCACTGAAGTCAGGAATCAATGGAAGGTGAGTTGGCTTTGGCCTGCTGCCCTAAATGTCTCTTGCTGGGCTACTGAATTGATGTTCAAACAACAAAATGCCCCACGGATTTCACTCCAGGGACTTTCAAATGTCCTTCCTTGGAGTGGTAAGAGTCTTATGCATTGTCCAGCCCCCAATTTTTATTTTATATACTGGAAAATTGATGAACAGCTAATAAAGAGATGGGCCATGAACCTAGGTCTCCTAAATCGCTGCTTTAGTTTCGGTCGGCCCAGCCAGCCCTGGCACAGTGATCGTGAGGGCAGAGGGCGGCGCGGCGAACAGGGTGCAGCCTCAGCTCTGTGTCGAGCTGCTTACACTTCTGTCGGACACAGGGACGATGAGGATTGTGTTTGGATGTTGTCTCTACGCCTTATACATATCTAAGCTGGGATGGGGGTGACAAACATAATAGGTCTAATAATGTCTAACCTTTAATGCATGTCTCAAGGTGTCCAATTTTGTGATGGACACTTTACGTATGCCTCCACTTCTTACAACAGACCTATGTGGTATTTACTAACATCCCCATTTTATACGTGAAGGACTTGAGACTCAGGTGGATCACACGAGCCCCTGTCCTAACAGTTAAGGACTGGAGTAGAGGCATAGCGAATTCCAAAGTCTAAACTCTTTCCACCCAGCTCACTGTGCTTCTGGGATCCTTCTTATTGCTTTCTCATGTTTCCAGCCTTTCTGTGCATATTGATATATAAAACACGCAAACTAGATGTACAGTCAAAATCAATGACTTCAGAGCCTTAGCAATTTAAACCCATAACAACAAAGAATGATGGACCTGTAAAATGTCCTAGCCACTGCGCAAATTTTGGAAAACGCCAGTCATTACGGCATTGGGCCGGAGGGATGAAAATGCATTTTTTCCTTAAAGGAACTGGTATCAGGATGTAGTGCACAGGATGCGACCTCTGAAGTCACACAAAAACGGCTTCATCTCAACTTTACCTGCCTCATTGTGTAGTCTTGGCCACTCTTCCCAAAACCCCATAGAGTCAGTTTTCCCACAGATGGACATGGGGCTGGAGGGCTGGGGAGGGACGGAGCGAGAGCAGGTTAAGTGGACTTCAGTGACTGCTTCGCCCCTGAAGGAGGCAATTCTCTCAGTGAGGAGGCCCACAAGGACGGGCTTCCCAGAAGAGGTACGGCCGGAGCTGGGGGGCGGTGGCTCCTGAGTAACACCCATAACGACGGACTGATAAGAGGGAGGGGTAGCGCCAACTCCCCACTGCATGGAGCCGCTCGCCTCCTCTTCTTAATCCGGAGAGGAAAGCACAGTTCTCTTCTGCAGGTAGCGACAGAGGACACAGGGTGATACTCAGGGTGAAAGAGGGTCCCTGAAATCAGCGCTGAGTGTCATGTCAGCCTCACCTGTACACGGCTGCCTTCTCTTTGGGGTGCCAAGGACAGGAAAGAGGTCACAGCTGAAAGGTTTAGGAGGCGAAAGGGTGAGAAAGAAGGAAGGTAGACCGGAAAATTTAAACCAGGCGGATTTCTTTCTGTGCTCCTGAGCTGAGCGCACCAAACCCAAGATGGAGGGAAGTGAGTCAGCGCCTGGGTAATGGCGTGGGCGGTTTTTAAGCAAGGGGGTCAGGTGATGTCTGGACGGCTCCGGAAGTCAGGTGTCTGGAAGGGGCAGTTCTCTCTATAATATTAATTTTAAATTTGCTTTTCAGTTAAGTAATTCAGTTTAGATTCCCTTTGAACTTGATGTTATAATAACATAAGAATGAGACATAATAGTGAATTTATTTATCTTGGACAAGACATAGTTTTGAAACTGATACACGGCTGCTTAAAAGTCTATTCAATACTTCTAAAAAAGATGAACCAGTTTTGTCAATGTGGATGTAAGTCAAAATAGAAAATGTTGGGTGGGCCATGGTGGCTGAGCAGGCAAAGTTCTTTCTCACCTGCCATACCGGAGACCTGGGTTCGAGTGTCGATGCCTGCCCATGCAAAAAAAAAAAATTTTTTTTTTGGTACTGTCTTAGTTTGCCAGGGTTGCTATGAAAATACCACAGACTGGTTGGCTTAAGAAATAGAAATTTATTGTCTCATGGTTTTGGAGGCTAAAAGTCCAAAATCAAAGTCTCAACCACCTATACTTTTCCCCAGATTGGTAGGAATCCTGGTGCCAGCTTGCCACATTCCCTGGCTTGCATTTCTGCCTCTGCTACACGACACTTTGCTTCATTCTCCGATTTCTTCTGACTACTTCCTTTGTGTTCAATTTCCTTTGCTTATAAGGACTCCAATAATATGGACGAATGCCTACACTGATTCAATTTGGCCTCATCTAAATAGGATCTTTAAGATCCTATTCACAAGAGTCCATACCTTCTTCAATAGTCCTATTTACAAATAAATGGGTTCACAGGACCAGCGGTTAGGATTTGAACATGTCTTTTCTGGAGGACGTGATTAAATTCCCAGAGGTACTCAATTCAATTACTGAAAATTCTAAAGTATGTTAGAAACAACTAGAGCATGCAAATCTATTTTTTCAACTGCAAATTTTATGAAATCTAAAAACAGGTCAAGTATTTCAAATGAAAAATCTAGCAACTAAACTGAGATGTACTATAAAACAGACCATATTTAAAAGACATCATATGAAAAAAATGTAAGACATTTAAGCAATAATTCTTATATTGACTACATGTTGAAATAATATTTTGAGTACATTGGATTAAACAAAAAAATAACATCAAGATTAATGTCAACTTTTTTCTCCTATTTCAGTGTGTGTGGAAGAGAGATTTGACACAGAGGTAGATTGAAACGCTCTATCTCCACCTCTAGGAACACCTGGATTACTGGCCAAGATAAGGGAAACAGTATTTATGATGAGTAGCTGAAGATCTGAAACTCTCCTACAGATCCCCAGATTCAGTTTCTTTACAGATGGCTTCCAACTGGCTAATGATTAAGTCAGCTTGGCTTAATTATATGATCAGAAATGCTGATTTGAAGCCCTCTTTAAACCTAAATTATTCTAACAGATATAATTGGTTGGTCAAGCTAGGGACAAAGATAATCCTGTTTGAATTAAGACCTCTGGGGAGTTTGTACATAGGATGTCTCTGGATCCAAAATTCCCTTGCCTGCATTTTCTTTCTTTGACTGCACTATATCCTTTACCTTTAATAAAAATCTTTAATATTAATATGCTCTGTGAAATCTGTTAAGACGTTTCAAATATTCAAACTGGGGAATTCTTTACAATGTGACTACTAGAAAATTTAAATTCTAAATGTCCCTCACACTGTATTTCTATCAAACAGAACTGCTTTAAATCCCAGTCAGCTTCTGGATTATCCCTCACTCATAAAAGAAAAAATCCAGGAATGTGAAATGTCTGTTAGGAAACTATCCATACATCACACAGACTTCTTAGAAACTCTCTTAGACAACTCAGACTGAATTTTGTTTGTCGATTTAATTATACTCAAAAAGCATAACTGGAAATTGTGATATTCCTTTCATAGGCCAAAATTCAACCTTGAAATATAAGTCTCTCACAGAACATAAATCTATTCAGATGGTTTCTTCCATTTGCCCAGACCTGCCAACTGGCAAAAGATAAAAAAAAACAAATATGTATGCCAATAGTAGATATGATTTGGGAGTCAGACCATGACTTCAAAATATTCTGGTGACAAAGAAGCTAGGAAAAACGAAGATAGCCTTGGGTGTCACCTCACGCAATCAGAAGTAGCAGGGGGGGGGGGGGAAGAAGAGCTCAAAGCAGAGTCGGAACGAGAGACAGAATAAGAAAAACAGGCTAATATTGTGACCTTAGAGGTCAAGGGAGGAGAGAAATTGAGGAAAGAGAGAAGTCGCGGATGAGGATTGAGAAAATACCACTGGGTTTTGTAAAAAGATTTACAATGGCTTTGGAAAATGTGGTTTCAGCAGACTGCTGATTATGAGCATACACAAGAGGAGTTTCATACTGAGCTAATAACAAAAATAGTGATAACTTCACAAAAATAGTGATAACTTATAAACCCAGCAACATAAAGGAGAAAAACAAGCTCAATTGTACAAAGGAAAGATTGAGAGATCAATGCATACTTCCAAGATTTATTCAAAATTCAAGTTTTACTGGAGCTTTGAAAACCATCCCCACTGAATGAAAAGCTCAAAAACTATCAACCACTTTACCTGGAAAAGGCACAAAGGCATGTCGCATGCTAACAGAAAATGGCATTCCTCTATCTGATCCTCTCTCCTCCATCTGTGCCTGGGGTCCAGGGTTCAAGTTATAACCCTTTTTATTTCCTCCTCTGTGGCGAAAACAAGATCATCAGCTGGATATGATGTAGTCTCAAATATATTTAAAAAACAGTCTGATTCTCAGTAAAGACAATATTTCCATCTAATAAATATAGAAACAGCATTGCTATTCAAGACTCACTTTCAAGTTGAACACTACTAGACCTCTTTTAGTAAATATTCAATTATACATTCAATAAAACATTTCTGTAATAGCCTTTCCTAAGCATTTCTGAGATAACTCACTCATATTAGCTCTACTCAACAAATCTCTCCAATTATATTTAATATAAATTATCTCTATGCTTCTTCTATTTTTTTATGTATATATGGAAAAGGGAGGTAAAGGGTTGTCTCTGACATAGTGAAACTCTTCCCTTTAGTATTTGACAAATATTTGGTGGTTTTAATAAATGGCCCAATTTTCAGTCTTTCACACCAATTAGTTTTTATAGACAGATTCAGAATTTGAAACGTGTAATGTTTGGAACAGAGAATTTAAATAATTTCATTATTTTGTCCAATAGGCTATTTTTGAGACATTCAAACCCACAAAAACATATTAAGACGAACACAGAGAAGTAGAGTCTACCTGACCACGGGAAGTAGGGCTCTGCCTAGGGCATGGGAAGGTGGGCTTTCCCCTACTAGTGTGGGCATCTTGATCTCAAAGTCTCTTGGTACGTTCTGAATATTTGGTTCTGTGAAGGTTATTCGTCCTAAAATCAAGCAGAATGAAGGAATTAAAATTAGGGAGAGAAAAAAAACCCTGACATATATTTTAATAGTAATTGCATTTTTTTTGTCTTAAAAATGCATGCTCTGGTGTGGTGTAATGGTAGCTCTGTGCCAGAGTTCTTGCCTGTCATGGAGACCCAGGATCAATTCCCAATGCCTGCCCATGAAAAAAAAAGCATGCTCTGCATTGCTAAATCAACTAAACTGATGGTTAAATGATTCATTTTTCATCAAGTTCATGTAACTAATGATGACATAAAATAATTTAAAAATCAATCTCAATATATGAATCAGCTGTAATACTATGTTTTACATTAATCTAGCTCTCTAGAAAACAATCTCTAAGAAGTAATTGGATAAAGTGAACTATTCCTATGCTAAATATATGAGTACTGGAAGTCAGCACTATCAAATAAATTAACAGCCATATATATTACAAAAGGCTAATCAATTGGATCCTTGGAGAAATGACTATAAAAATCTACAAGCCAGGAATGTACAAAATACAGAGAAGAGGATTGGGAACATAAGAGCAATTGAATGATGAAGAGAGACAACTGGGATCAGAGGATCAGCTAACGCAGGAGGCAGAGTAACAGTGAGACATGGCAACTTCCAAGGTATCACCTAGCCCAAATTCTTCATCAACATTATCACTCATCAAGAAACTAAACAGTAGCACTGACGTGGTTGTTACTGCAATGTTTATGACATGTACAGTGACAATAAAACCTTGTTTTATATTTTCTCCACTGTAACAGACTCAACCAACTAATATATAGTTTCATCTTTTGATGAATCAGACATTTCAAACCTTGGGCATTTTAATAAAATTGTTTATCATATAAACCCCTAGTATTATGAGGTCCTCCTTACTTAGCTTTTATTTTTTTTTTTAAAGCGCTCAACCAAAGGTAGCTTTATAATTATCATTAAATATGCCTATTCAATGTTACCAAGCTAACATATAGAAGTTATCCAATGTTTTTTCTACTTCAGCATATTCTTTTTTTCTATAATAATAGTAAATATTCATCATAATGCCCTGATTTCTTGGATAAATTAATGCAGTAACACTGGGAGACCAAAAAAAAAAAAAACAGTAAAAATAAATAATAAAGCATGAATATAGCTTCGTGAAGATGACTTTGAATAATGAAATGTTTATACTATTCTTGGCCTGCATTTTAGAAATACTCTTTAAATGTAGGCATATTATGATGAAAACCAATCAGGAAAAAAAATTTAACTTCTGTTTTATAAGTAACAAATATATAACACCTTTGAAAATTCTAAGTTGATTTTGCTTTTCCATCACCAAGGATTTTCTTTTATACAAGTTTACAACATTAATATATGTTTCAAAATGAAATTTAAATAGCAGCAAGGCAAGAAATGGCTAAGGACCAAGAATTTAGCTAAATAAGGAGAAAGGAAAAGAGTTAAAATTCATTCAGAACAGGGAAGAAGCAAACAGAGAGAAAAGCGGCTCCTCCCAGTGCATCCTTCCTTAATAACAGCAACAAGATATTGAGCACTTCTATTTGCCATGTTCTATTCTAAACAGCTAACGTGCATTAATCTATCTAGCCTTCACAATTATCTGGAGGTAGGACTATTATTACCTTGTTTTACACGTGAGGAAGCTTAGGCATTGAGAGATTAAGTATCTCTGTAAAGATTTAGAGCACCAGGATTAAAATCTTTCAAAGCCCATGTTCCATACCTCCGATCTAAACCAACTATCTTCACTAGAGTAATGCTATCCCTTCTCTCACTGTACACTGCATTGGCAAGCATTTAGAGTTTTTGCACTGCCTAGGATAAAAATGCATTTTTTTCTCACCAGATTATACTTAACCCAAGAGGTCTATGTGGCCCCAAAGCACTCTACAGCTTTCTTTTCTGCTTGGGTAAAATGGGACACTTACTTATTTAAAAAGATACCCCACAGGCCCCTTAGAATCTTAAGTAGCCCAAGAGAGGACTGGGAGTAAAATGAAATTATTATTGACTCAAATAAATATTTTATTTCTATATACCCTCTCATCCAAAGCAGTGTCTCAGACATACCAATTACTTAATACAGTACTTATAAGCAGAAACCGTATTTTACTAAAGCTTATCTCTGTTATCAAAGTTGTATTTTTCTATATCTTCATTATAACATATTTGATAAATGTTTGTGGAACTTCATTGAACCCAATGATCAACACTTGAATTCCTTGGTCTTTATAAGCACATATGAATTTTTTCCTTCACAATTGGGTATCATTCATATTTAAGATTTTTCATCACCTGTAGCAGTGTGTGATTGTGATACTGGATAAATTCTTTCCATTCCAAGAAAAGGATTCAAACGCTTTTCCTGCTGCAGGGGAAACACCACTTTGGTAATAGCACTAGTGATTCTTCTCCACTCTAATATCAAGTTTGGCAAAGGATGCAATCTCTTTAGTTTATTTAAAACATCCTATCAAAAAAATACATTAAAATGAGATTAGATTCTTGTCCAAAGTCCACAGGCAAATAATATAGCCCCAAAATTAGATTTATAAATCTTGGATTTACAACTTAAAACCATTGTTTGTTTGGAGGAGGGGGATCATAATGATAAAACTATGCTAACTATGGCTTATAAAATGCAAACATTAATGCTGAGTAAGATCAATTTAGAAATACCTTCAAAAAAAAAATCAGTGACATGTAAACTTAACAAAATTTTTGCTTCCCTACCCTTCAACCTAATAGTTTGTATCATCTCTTATATGCCTCACATGACTAGAAGTTTCCCAGCTTTTTCCTTCTTACCCTTATACTTTCATGGTTTCTCTCTCAAGGAAATCAGAAGGCATTCATTTTTAAACTTTGAATTTTCCATGCTATGGATTTCCAATGAACCACTAAAAACCAGAAATTTGTCAAGTACAAGTGCTAGGGAGCACAAATAAAAAGCTACGCTTTTGGGTTTTCTTCTTATGTGTCTACCTAATAATTTTCTTTTTGGAGCAATGAAAATGATCTAAAATTGAGTCTGACTTGCACAACTAAGGGATGATACTGTGAGATATTGATTGTGCACTTTGGATGGAATATATAAGTGAATATATCGCAAAATCTGAAAAACAAAAAATTTTAAAAAGGCTATGCTACACCATGGAGCTGTGGAAACTCCCCAAGTGGGGGCAAGTCACACCTGATGGCATTAGGGTCAAAATAATACAGAATGCCAACTGAGAGAGCCCTCCATGGCCACTGACTGAACTTTTTATCTTTACTGCTCCTTAAAACTTATTCAGTAAGTAGGAATTTAAACCCTTCCTCCCGTCTCTCTCACTATGCATACCCTTTCCACAGATTGTGATTCACCATTTTACTTTGAAATTAGCAGATTGCATTCTTAAAACAAACCCATAGAAAGCTTTCCATTTTGGCCCTCGTACTGAAAAAAAAAAATGTTTTATATCTATCGGATATTTTTTGTTGCTGTTGTTTTGATTTTTCCAAACCTTTCTCTATTTCATATAACTGTACACAAGTAATATATCAGAAATCCAAGAGTAAGGGAAGTCAAGAATTAAATAGTGTCTATAGGTATACAGGTCTGAGTTTACTGTTTTAATGATAGGAAGGATACAATTTCTATATGGTCTGGATTTTCCACATTGGGATGTCTCCATAGCTTTTGTGGCTATAAAAGCCAAATCCAATTTGTTTTTATCTGGATAAGCTCAAATGGTGAGAGATGGGCTATGCTGGATCTTGGGTCATCAGTATTCTGATGCTGATAAAAAAACAGCAAAATGCTAAAAGCAGTTTCAGATTCTGTCCACTGCCCCACAGCGTACCTTACTAGTGCTGAACTGTTTTCCCAGTCTTAGGTTGCGTCCATTTTCTTTCCCTCTTCTGGTAGAGCCCAAAGTTTTCTTACTGCTTTGGTTTTTCATTTCTCCATTTGGTGGCAACTTCAATTCGAAAAATAAGACCTGTAGGAAATGATTGCTTCTTTAGTCAAGAATCAAATTGTAGGTACTTTTATTCAGAAAACGTTTTTATAGTTTTATGAGAAAGCAATCTCTACAGTTCAACATGGGTTGGAGGAATGTGTCCTTTGGACAAGTTCAAATTCTCACATTTAATAAATGATGGAAGTGACTACTTATACTCGAAGTAGTCTAATTCAGGCACAATCAGATTAACACTAATTACAGGCTTTTAAAAAGTCAAAAGCACAAGAATGCATACTCTGTGCTAAGCAGCTGGTAGATAAACTATTGACATTGAGACTTCAGGTGACTCTAAGGATTATGAGCTCTCCTACTACCCCTTGAAGTAGCAACCAACATGACTACTCAATCATTCATACCCCACAGTGACTCAATGTGACAAACACCATGGGAAATATAGAGTTATTGTGTGATCACAACATCAGAGGACATCAAGGTTGGAGGGTATTCAAAAAGTCTACCCTCAAAAATCTAGAGATTGTATAATGATATAGCTTTCACAATATGACTGTGTGATTGTGAAAACCTTGTGTCTGATGCTCCTTTTATCTACCTAATTGACAGACGAGTAAAACATATGGAATAAAAATAAATAATAGGGGGAACAAATGTTAAAATAAATTTAATAGATTGAAATGCTAGGGATGAATGAAAGGGAGGGGTAAGGGGTATGGTATGTATGATTTTTTTTCTGTTTTCTTTTTATTTCTTTTTCTGAATTGATGCAAATGTTCTAAGAAATGATCATGATAACAAATATACAACTATATGATGATACTGTGAATTACTGAGTATATATGTAGAATGGAATGATCATATGTTAAGAATGATTGCGTTTATTATATTCGAAAAAAATTTTTTTAATGTATTTTGGAAAAAAAAGTCATCTAGAATAACATTTACAATGTGACTGTGTGATTGTGAGAACCTTCTGTCTGATGTTCCTTATACCTAGGGTATGGGCAGATGAGTAAAATGTATGTATGGAATGTTTTTATGTCAAGAATATATGTTTGTATATTAAACTTTCACAATTAAAAAAGTTATCTACACCACCATCAAAATGATGGATCCTGAGAGTACCTGGGAACAAAAAGTTAAAAGGTAGTCAACCCAGTGGAACAATAGTGATGGCTAGAGACTGGCTGGTAAGCAATATCAACCACACTGAAGAAACAAGCCCACACAGGGCAGGGATCCAGTTTCTGGGGCAGAGGAGAGACCTGATATAAATCTTAAATTCATTAGTTTCAAATTAAAGGGGTTATAACTCAGGCAATTCAGAACACTATCTTTTATATCTACCTGTTCATTTATACTCCATAAGTGGACTTAAGTGGGTCATTTTTCAAGAAATCATTTTTAAAATTTGCATAAGCACAAAATTTTTTTCCACTATCAGGTGGAGGGAAGGATATGCCCATGCTTCCCTAGAGTAGTTATCACAATAGAAACAAAGATATGGCTCCAATTTTAAGTAGTGTGTAATAAGTTAGGTTCTTGAGAACGATAGACATTGAGGCCTACTGTAAACGCTAGTAACTTTTTGCCCAATAACTGTGTCATAAAGATGTAATATATGCATACATACTAGTTAGGGCTGCCAAATATAACAAATAAAATTACTTTATGTCCACTTAAATTTAAATTGCATGGGCATACACCAAAATATTACTCACTGCTTATCAGAAATTCAAATTTCACTAGGAATCTTGCATTAGTTCAGATATCTAAGAGTATATAAATAGCAAGTTAGGAAAGAGAATGAAATAAATGGGTAGGAAAATGAAAAAAATAAAACTATTAAAATAATAATAAATCAGTAATCCCAGAAAGGGAGACCTATACGAATAAGACAAAACAAAGACCTCAACTTATCTATTTAAATGTAGTTGATCTTAAGCTTTTATTTTTGGTGAAAGCTTCAGAATTAATTTTGAAACCTTCATATATTAATTAACTTCTCCAAGTATCAATTACACACCTATGAAATGAAGGGGTAGAACTGGATGGTGGCAAAATGTACTAATAATTACAGAGCATTTACCATGTGCCAGCCATTATGCTAGATGCTTTAATGGCTGCAATCTTTACAACAACTTTTCTGGTAAATCTGAAAAATTCAGACAGGTTCAGGGAGTTAAGAAATTTGTTTGAAGCTGCACAGCCAGAAAGTAGTAGAATAAGAATTAGATGGTAGAGCCTGCAAACCCTAGTCTTTTTACTTTTCACTAATACATGCTAACCAGGGGTTCGCAATGTTTTCTATAAAGACCCAGATGGTAAATATTTTCAGCTTTGTGGGTTTTACTGTCTGTCTCAACTATTCAACATTGCTGTTATAGAATGAAAGCAGCCATAGGCAACAAACAGCCATAACTGTGTTCCAATAAATTTTATTTACAAAAAGAAGTGGCAAGATGGATCTAACTGGTAATCTGTAGTTAAGTGACTCTTGCTCTAGACCAGTGCCATACAACAGAACTTTCTGCAATAATGGAAATGTTCTGTATTTGCACTGTACCATCTGGTAGCCACTAGCCATATGTGGCTATTATACACTTGAAATGTGGCCAAAATGAATAAGGACCTGAATTTATAAATTTTGTTTTGTTAATTTAAATCTAAATAGCCACAACTGGCTAGTTGCTCCTTTATTAGACCACAGAGCTCTAGGTGATTAGTAATAATCTGCCCAATTCAAAGATTCAAATTAAGAATCAAACAGCCACTGACTGTTAAGTACCTTATATGTAGCTTCCATTTTAACATGAAGACCTAAAAATAAACCGATAATATCAAAGAACTTTTACTGACACCCAGAGTATGATCTAGACCCTTGTATCCACATGAATCACAAGAGTGCCATTTCCTACCTTTAGTACAGGCTTACTTATATTGATAGCCACAGATTATATATTTTTGATATATTTTTGACCAATTTGTCAAAAATTGGTGTATCAATATAAACATATCAAGTGATTAAAAGAAATAAAATTCCCCTCTCTTTATAACATGCAACTCTGTGGCTGAAAACAGACAATTTTATGAAGATATGCAATATTTCTTGAGCACTTACTAGATGCTGGGCACTATTCTAAGTGTTTTATATTTATTGTATCTTTTATTCCTCACAATGACCCTATGAGTAAATTTTATCATCACTCCTGTTTTACAGATGAAGAATTGAGACAAAGAGTTGATGTAGTGGCTCAAGGTCATGAACAAGTTAGTAAAAGGATGATGTGGGACTCAAACATGTTACACATGTTAGGAAACACACACATGTTAGGAAACACACACACATAAAACTCGTTTTTAACTCAAAAATTATTTTTTTCTAAACCTTATTCCCATGATACAACCTCAGCAATGTCATCTGAACTGGTGAAGGAAAAACTGTGGCCTGCTAGTTGATAGGCCTGAGCCTCAATTGCATCCAGCTTGGCTTGCATTATGTGTTTCTGACTTTCACATTCTGCAGTACTAAAGCCAATTCCATTTAGTTCCAGCAAGGCCAAGCAGTACTGAGAAGGCATTTCCACTTTACAGAAAACATCTGGAAGAAAAACAGAAAACATTAACTCATCCGCTAAATGCCTAGATCAGCAGCATTATGTAAACATACATAGAATTCGTCTAAGAAAATCCAGAGATGCTGTATAAGCTCATCCTTCAGTATACAGTCTTCTAGGACTATCCCCAAAACAAAAACTGAAAGAGTTTACCAGCAAATGACATGATCTTAGAGAATTTGTTTTTTTTTTTTTTTTTTTACCACTCTTTGTATTTTTACTGAAATTTCAATATTTTTTTCTTAAATTTCTGCCCAGTTATGGTAACTAATTGGGAAATGACAACTACAATTCATAAACGGTGGCATGAAAAATAATTCTCAGCCTATCAAGACTACACCAAACCCTTCCCTTTCTATTCATTCAAAGAGAGTCCAATGCACAAACTGTCACATGTGAGCACTATTTTTTTTCTTAGAAGTGTGAAAAACACTTATTCCGCAAGTGCTTTTAAAATTCCAGGAAGTGGTTTTGAAACCACAAGTGGCATTAAAAGAAACTATAACATGGAAGGCATTTGCTTGAGAGGCAAGGGACCACCTGGTTGGAAAAACTCCTCTTGTGCTTAGCCAGCCTTGGCTGGATGCTGAGTCTACTCAGGTGTTGGAAGACAAAATCAGAATTTCCTGCATAGATGGTGAAAATTACTGCAGAGCAGACTGTTTTCTGTATATCCAACCCTTCCCTCCCCACCACCCCAGCCCACACCCCCAGCAAGTTCTCAAACTTTTCTGGAGCTTCTTTTGATGACATGATCCTCTATCATATCTTTTTTGCTGAAACCCATGCGACCCCAGGGTCCCTAGGACATAGACGTCAGCACAAAACATCACTTGTCAAAAAATAGCAGATGTTGAGATGGGCATTTCTGTTCATAATAACATGAAACTTTTTGCAGGATATGTTGCCCAAAGGAGCGTTTTTTTCCCTTTAATATGGGCCCCTGGGGAGTAAGCCCTCAGTCACACTTCAGAGCCTGTTCAAGACTGGTTCAAGGTTTCTAAATCGATAGTTTAAAAATTGGCTCATATCTCAGGGAATTTTTAAAAAGATATACTTCAGGAAGAAAAATAAGGACCCAGAAAAGATCAGGAAGGAAAATCAGATGTAAAGTGCTCCAAAATTGTTTCATTTTATTGAAGGATTAGATATTAAAATATTGTTCAACTCTAAAACATTTTAAGTTAAATACATAAGCAAAATTTCAATACTAGAAGACTAGAATTAGAGTGCATAAATCCCAAACTTGTAAGGAGAAAAGTGGAATTAAGGTGGAAGGGAGTGGTGAAAAACAGAGGAAGGAAGGAAGAAAGGAAGGGAGAGAGGGAGGGAAGGAGGGGGTAATAAGGGAGAGACCCACTCACAACCCATAAAGGGGGGAAAAAAGAGACAAATAGAAATAAATTTTTTTTTAAAATTAGAAAAACAGAGTATAAATATCTATCAATGGTCAAAATAAATATGAGATTGGTAGATTCGAAAAGTAAATATGCTGTATGTTGCTTATAAGACACACCTAAAGCATAAGGGCCTAGAAAGGTTAAAAGGAACTAAAAAAATGTGTGAAACAAGTATTAATCAAAAGAAAGCTGAAGTTGTCTATATTCATATCAGAATTTATGCTTAGAATAAAATCCAGAGATGGTCACATGATAAAAAATATTATGCAGGGAAAATAAAGCAGCTTTAAACATGTATGCACCTAATACATAAAAATAGATATATAAAGATTTTTATGTACTCTTAATAGAGAAGATAGGATCTAACAAATGAGGGTGACTGCCGTATCAATATATTGATATTCCTTTTGGTCTCCAGTATCTTGGAGTAGCTAGCTAGAAGAAAAAGTGAAAAATTAAGGAACTGTAACCGTTACCAAACTTTAAAATCCGTTGTATAACTATTTGTTAAAATGTACTTGGAAATTTATTGCTTTTTTTTGTATGTATGCTATATTTCACAATAAAAATGTTTAAAATATATATATATACATATATTAACGTATGTATATGTGTGCACAAATATATATATAAGGTTAAAATTGACTGAACCACAGGGGCAATTAGATACAGAAGATTTAAACAGCAATCTTGATTTAGCTGACATATATAAAATTCTGTATCCAGAATTAGAATAAAGATTCTCTTAAAGTACATGTAGAATATTTATAAAATATTTCAGGTTTTAGGTCATAAAGCAAGTCTCAAAAACTCTCAAAGAGAGCATTACACAACTTGTTCTCTAACTACAATACAATTCAGTTTGAAGTTATGTGCTGGTTTGAAAGGATGTGTGTCCCCTAGAAAAGCCATGTTTCAATCAAAATCCCATTTCATAAAGGCAGAATAATTCCTATTCAATACTGTATGTTTGAAACTGTAATCAGATCATCTACCTGGAGATGTGATTTAATCAAGAGTGGTTGTTATGCTGGATTAGGTGATGACATGTCTCCACCCATTTGGGAAGGAAGGAAGAAAGGAAGGGAGAGAGGGAGGGAAGGAGGGGGTAATAAGAAAGAGACCCACTCACAACCCATAAAGGGGAAAAGTTTCTGGAGTCCTATAAAAGAGGAAATATTTTGGAGGATGAAAGAGATTCAGAGAGAGCCAGAGAAGAACGACATAACCACAAGAGGCAGAGAGCCCACTAGTCAGCGACCTTTGGAGATGAAGAAGGAAAACGGTTTCCGGGGAGCTTCATGAAACCGGAAGCCAGGAGAAGTTAGCCGATGACACCATGATCACCATGTGCCTTTCCAGATGAGAGAGAAACTCTGACTGTGCTTGCCACGTGCCCTTCCACTTGGGAGGTAAACCCTGAACTTCACTGGCCTTCTTGAACCAAGGTATCTTTCCCTGGATACCTTTGATTGGACATTTCCATAGACTTGTTTTAATTGGGACATTTTCTCAGCCTTAGAACTGTAAACTAGCAACTTATTAAATTCCCCTTTTTAAAAGCCATTCTGATTCTGGTATATTGCATTCCAGCAGCTTACAAACTAGAACAAGGTAGCAATACAATTATAAAATTAAAAGTTTCTCAATATTTAGGAGTTTAAAAAATGATCTTCGGGGCAGCGCAACGGTGGCTCAGTGGCAGAATTCTTGCCTGCCACACCAGAGACCTGGTTTCAATTCCCAGTACCTACCCATGCAAATAAAAAAACAATCTTCAAAATAATTCATGAGTCAGGGAGGGATATGGATTTTTGTGGAAGAAAAGGAAATGTCTTCATATTGATTATGGTAGCCAAAGCATGTCTATACACTTAGGTCAATTGTAACATGTGAATAAAATTGTTTAAAAATGAAGAGAGAGAAACAAGTGCTAGAGAAAATGCAGAGAAAGAGATGTAACTATTCACTGTCAATAGGAAAAATGAGAAGTACAGCTCCTTGGAGGGCAGTGTGGTGTTCCACAGGAGGCTAGGGGTGGGTTTGCCATGTGATTCTGAAACCCCGTTGCTCAGTATATACTGGGAGGAGCTGAGTGTGGGTACACAAATGGACATTTGCACACTGGTTTTTCTAGCAGCAGTATTGGTGATTCACAGTGAATGGAGGTGGCCTAAGGGTACAACAACTGAGGAACAAAAGGGGGAACTATGGTGTATGGCTACAATAAGGAGTTGTGAGGCATACAGCTAGATAAATGAACCTTAAGGATTTTATGCTGGATGAAATGTCAGGAACAAAAAGACAAATATTATCATGCTTCACTCATATGGACTAATATAATATAAAAACTCAGTGAACTGAAATCAAGAACATGGTTTATCAAGTCGGGGCCTCTTGTAAAGGGTCTTAGATTGCAAGCTCTTACAGCAGTCACATATATTCAGGAATTATAACTGTTATTTCTAAATTCTGAGATACTGAGCTGTTTGTTTATAACCTTGTCATTCCCAGAAACTTCAGGTATTTATATGACACCTGAGACTCAGAGTTAGAACTCTAAAGCTATGAAAGTCAGCAGTCCCCCATATAGGAACTGTTTAAAAAGTTGAAAAAGTGACCAGACTTCGGGTAGAGATAAGGAAGCTGATCTGGATAGGACTAAGGTAGATCAAGATACAGTCTAAAGGATGATACATCCATATTTTAAAAATTCAACTTGTGTATTAGACCAAAGGGAAAGATGTTTGATTGGCGCAAACCTTATATTTTGGGTAGTGCGTTACCTAATTTAAATGGTATGGTCAGTTTAGGTGAATACCATATGTACACAGAATCTTGAATTGGCTGTGAGATTTTATTGGTTTGTCCAGATTAGTGTGACGCTCCAATATATCCCAGAGCAATTTGGACAGTGAATAAAGAAATATTTGCAAGATCTCCTTGGGGGACTGGTAAGAAAGGAGGAAATATTCAACTTCCCCATTTGGAGATTTCTGATATTCTCGCAGGCAGTGAGGATAACCAAATCAAGGGGCCAAGCCCTCGAATTTGGGGTTCACCCCTATGAAACTTATTCCTGCAAAGGATAGGCTAAGCCTACTTATAATTAAGCCTAGGAGTCACCCCCAGAGAACCTCTTTTGTTGCTCAGATGTGGCCTATCTCTCTAAGCCAACTCAGCAGGTGAACTCATTGCCCTATCCCTTATGTGAGACATAACTCCCAGGATGAGCTGGAACCCGGCATCAAGGGATTGAGAAAGCCTTCTTGACCAAAAGGGGGAAGAGAGAAATGAGACAAAATAAAGTTTCAATGGCTGAGGGATTTCAAATAGTAGAGACGTTATCCTCAAGGTTATTCTTATGTATTACATAGATATTCTTTTTTAGTTTATGATATATTGGAGTGGCTGAAGGGAAGTACATGGAAATGTTGAGCTATATTCTAGTAGCCTTGATTCTTGAAGATGACTGTATAAAGATATAACTTTTACAATGTGACGGTGGGATTTTGAAAAACTGTGTCACTCCTTTTATCCAGAGCATGGACAAATGAGTTAAAAAATATGGATAAAAATAAACAAAAATAAAAAAAAATTTTGTTGGGTATTCAAAATACCCAAAATACCAATAAACTGGGTAGACGGAAATACTAGTGGTCAATGAGAGGGAGGGGTAAGGAATATGGCATATACGAGTTTTTTTCCTTTTTCTCTTTATTTCGTTCCATGGAGTAATGCAAATGTTCTAAAAAAATGATCATGGTGATGAATATACAACTAGGTGATGGTATTGTGAGCCACTGATTGTATACCATGTATGGAGTGCATATGTGTGAAGATCTATCAATAAAAGCATTTTTTAATAAATTTAGTTTGATATGCTAGTGATCAATGAAAAGGAGGGGTAAGGGGTATGGTATGTATAATTTTTTTTTTCTGTTTTCATTTTATTTCTTTTTCTGAATAGATGCAAATGTTCCAAGAAATGATTATGATAATGAATATGTGATGATATTGTGAATTACTGATTATATATGTAAAATGGAGTGATCAAAATAGGAATGTTTGCATTTTCTTTGTGTTTTTTGGTATTTAAAAAAATAAAATTAAAAAAATTGTATAAAAAAATTTTTAAAAAAATAACAGCTCATGAGTAAAAAATATCATAATGGAAATTTAAAAATATTTGGAAAGAGATAATAAAAACATTACATGTCACAACTTAGGATACAGTGAAAATAAAGCTTAAAGGGAAATTTATAGCCTTGAATACTTAAATTGGAAAGGAAAATATGATTTGAAAAATAATGAGTTTATTGTCAAGCATATATTTAGAAAAAGGACTGCAAGGGAACAAGAATCAAAGAAATGAAATCAAGGAAATCGAAAACAAAAACAATAGTAACAACCAACAAGGGCAAAAGAATTGGTTCTTTGAAAAGACTAAAAATTAGATAAACGTCTGGTGAGATTAAATAATAAACAATATTATAAAAGAGAGCATAACGGATAAATCAGAGATATAAAAAAGAGAAAAACAGCAATAACTTTATGCCAATACTGAAAGAAATAAATTCTTAGAAAAATATAGCTTACCAAAACATAAAAACAAATGAATAATCCTATAATCATTAAAGAAATTAAAGTAACAGTTTAAAAAAAACACTTTCCACAAACAAAACTCCAGTAAAATGGTTTTTGGCAATTCTATCAAACTTGCAAGGAACACATCATTCAAATTAATACACAAACTTCTCCAGATAACAGAAACAGATACTCATGGACCCATCCCATGAAACTAGAATAACTTTGCTACAAGAAAACAAAGACTGCATAAGAAAGGAAAATTATGGCCATTTTACAACCAATGAATTGGTTGAAACAGTAAACTTATACCACCACTCTTGAAAACAATTTAGCATTATCATGTAAAGCTGAATACTCCCATCCCCATAACAGCACAATCTTACTTCTGGGTACACACCTCAAAGAAATTCTGCCCACATGTCCTAGGAGATATGTGTAAGCATATTCATACAGAACTGCTTGTTATAGCAAAAAACAAACAAAATACAGCCCAAATAATGTTCATCATAGGAAAACTGATAATTTTGACATATTTAAACAGTGATATATTACACAGCAGTGAAAATGAATAAACTATAGACAATTGCAATAATATGCATGAATCTTAGTAACATGAGAGTACATGAGAAAGCAAGAATGATAGACTTTATAAAAAGTTCAAAAACAAGCAAAACTAAATAATATATTGTCTGAACTTAAGATTTATCTGTGTTAAATTTCAAAAGTTTAAAATTCCAATTTAAAAAAAATAAGAGAATAGACAGAAAACTAGGGATGTGCAAGAAAGGAGGAACACACAGGTACATATAAGTTATTAATAATGCTGGTTCAGAGTTCTATGTTATATTATTAAAATGATAATGAATAAATAAGAGGGCCAATAAATAATAACATGAACCAATCATGATAGTGTACCTGAAAAAATAATATGGCTAATATATCTCTGTAGCTTAAGTCTTTTAAAAAAGAGAGAAACTCACCCTATACTACAACAATCAATTCACATATGTTCAAGACACTCCATAGGAAGGACCTAAATAAAACATGTAGAAGACAATAAGGATGCTTAGTCCTGAGTCAAATTATACAAAGCTTAATGAACAGAAAGCCTTAAACTGTATCGGAATGTATTTAACATCCTAGTCACTCACTTTTGAAAGTTTGCAGAAAAAAAGCATTTACAAAAGACATTGAAATTTTAAAAATTAAAAATAACAAATCTAGAGGGTTTCTTATACTTTTCTGGCAAGGAAACCACAGTATCCTCTTTTTATAGTAAAATAAACTATCTTTAAATATTGGAACAGTTTCCTCTCAAACAGGGGGAAAGTTTGTGATTCTGATAATGGGCAACAAACCAATTCATAGCATCACCATCAAAAGTTAGGTGCTAAGCTTAGGTTACGAGTTGCACTTTTTTTTTTTTTATTAATTAAAAAAAATTAACTAACACAACATTTAGAAATCATTCCATTCTACATATGCAATCAGTAATTCTTAATATCATCACATACATGTATGATCATCATTTCTTAGTACATATGCATCGATTTAGAAAAAGAAATAGCAAGACAACAGAAAAAGAAATGAAATGATAATATAGAGAAAAAATAAAAATAAAAAATACAAAAATATATAAGAAAAAAAACAACTATAGCTCAGATGCAGCTTCATTCAGTGTTTTAACATAATTTAGGTAGTATTGTGCTGTCCTTTTTTTTTTTTTTTTTTTTTTAGAAATCATACCATTCTACATATGCAATCAGTAATTCTTAACATCATCTTAGTACATTTGCATCGGTTTAGAAGAACTAGCAACACAACAGAAAAAGATATAGAATGTTAATATAGAGACAAAAATAAAAGTAATAATAGTAAGAACAGAACAAAACAAAACAAAAACCTATAGCTCGGATGCAGCTTCATTCAGTGTTTTAACATGATTACTTTACAATTAGGTATTATTGTGCTGTCCATTTTTGAGTTTTTGTATCTAGTCCTATTGCACAGTCTGTATCCCATCAGCTCCAATTACCCACTATCTTATCCTGTTTCTAACTCCTGATGGTCTCTGTTACCAATGACATATTCCAAGTTTATTATCGAGTGTCGGTTCACATCATTGGGACCATACAGTATTTGTCTTTTAGTTTTTGGCTAGACTCACTCAGCATAATGTTCTCTGGGTCCCTCCATGTTATTACATGCTTCATAAGTTTATCCTGTCTTAAAGCTGCATAATATTTCATCGTATGTATATACCACAGTTTGTTTAGCCACTCGTCTGTTGATGGACATTTTGGCTGTTTCCATCTCTTTGCAATTGTAAATAACGCTGCTATAAACATTGGTGTGCAAATGTCCGTTTGAGTTTTTGCCCTTAAGTCCTTTGAGTAGATTCCCAGCAATGGTATTGCTGGGTCGTATGGCAATTCTATATTCAGCTTTTTGAGGAACCGCCAAACTGCCTTCCACAGTGGTTGCACCATTTGACATTCCCACCAACAGTGGATAAGTGTGCCTCTTTCACCGCATCCTCTCCAGCACTTGTCATTTTCTGTTTTGTTGATAATGGCCATTCTGGTGGGTGTGAGATGATATCTCATTGTGGTTTTGATTTGCATTTCTCTAATGGCCAGGGACATTGAGCATCTCTTCATGTGCCTTTTGGCCATTTGTGTTTCCTCCTCTGAGAGGTGTCTATTCAAGTCTTTTTCCCATTTTGTAATTGGGTTGGCTGTCTTTTTGTTGTTGAGTTGAACAATCTCATTATAAATTCTGGATACTAGACCTTGATCTGATATGTCATTTCCAAATATTGATTCCCATTGTGTAGGCTGTCTTTCTACTTTCTTGATGAAGTTCTTTGATGCACAAAAGTGTTTAATTTTGAGGAGTTCCCATTTATTTGTTTCCTTCTTCAGTGCTCTTGCTTTAGGTTTAAGGTCCATAAAACTGCCTCCAATTGTAAGATTCATAAGATATCTCCCTACATTTTCCTCTAACTGTTTTATGGTCTTAGACCTAATGTTTAGATCTTTGATCCATTTTGAGTTAACTTTTGTGTAGGGTGTGAGATATGGGTCTTCTTTCATTCTTTTGCATATGGATATCCAGTTCTCTAGGCACCATTTATTGAAGAGACTGTTCTGTCCCAGGTGAGTTGGCTTGACTGCCTTATCAAAGATCAAATGTCCACAGATGAGAGGGTCTATATCTGAGCACTCTATTTGATTCCATTGGTCGATATATCCATCTTTATGCCAATACCATGCTGTTTTGACCACTGTGGCTTCATAATATGCCTTAAAGTCAGGCAGTGCAAGACCTCCAGCTTTGTTTTTTTTCCTCAAGATGTTTTTAGCAATTCGGGGCACCCTGCCCTTCCAGATAAAGTTGCTTATTGGTTTTTCTATTTCTGAAAAATAAGTTGTAGGGATTTTGATTGGTATTGCATTGAATCTGTAAATCAATTTAGGTAGGATTGACATCTTAACTATATTTAGTCTTCCAATCCATGAACACGGTATGCCCTTCCATCTATTTAGGTCTTCTGTGATTTCTTTTAGCAGTTTTTTGTAGTTTTCTTTATATAGGTTTTTTGTCTCTTTAGTTAAATTTATTCCTAGGTATTTTATTCTTTTAGTTGCAATTGGAAATGGGATTCGTTTCTTGATTTCCCCCTCAGCTTGTTCATTACTAGTGTATAGAAATGCTACAGATTTTTGAATGTTGATCTTGTAACCTGCTACTTTGCTGTACTCATTTATTAGCTCTAGTAGTTTTGTTGTGGATTTTTCTGGGTTTTCGACGTATAGTATCATATCGTCTGCAAACAGTGATAGTTTTACTTCTTCCTTTCCTATTTTGATGCCTTGTATTTCTTTTTCTTGTCTAATTGCTCTGGCTAGAACCTCCAACACAATGTTGAATAATAGTGGTGATAGCGGACATCCTTGTTTTGTTCCTGATCTTAGGGGGAAAATTTTCAATTTTTCCCCATTGAGGATGATATTAGCTGTGGGTTTTTCATATATTCCCTCTATCATTTTAAGGAAGTTCCCTTGTATTCCTATCCTTTGAAGTGTTTTCAACAGGAAAGGATGTTGAATCTTGTCAAATGCCTTCTCTGCATCAATTGAGATGATCATGTGAATTTTCTGCTTTGATTTGTTGATATGGTGTATTACATTAATTGATTTTCTTATGTTGAACCATCCTTGCATACCTGGGATGAATCCTACTTGGTCATGATGTATAATTCTTTTAATGTGTTGTTGGATACGATTTGCTAGAATTTTATTGAGGATTTTTGCATCTATATTCATTAGAGAGATTGGTCTGTAGTTTTCTTTTTTTGTAATATCTTTGCCTGGTTTTGGTATGAGGGTGGTGTTGGCTTCATAGAATGAATTAGGTAGTTTTCCCTCCACTTCGATTTTTTTGAAGAGTTTGAGGAGAGTTGGTACTAATTCTTTCTGGAATGTTTGATAGAATTCACATGTGAAGCCGTCTGGTCCTGGACTTTTCTTTTTAGGAAGCTTTTGAATGACTAATTCAATTTCTTTACTTATGATTGGTTTCTTGAGGTCATCTATGTCTTCTTGAGTCAAAGTTGGTTGTTCATGTCTTTCCAGGAACCCGTCCATTTCCTCTCAATTGTTGTATTTATTAGCATAAAGTTGTTCATAGTATCCTGTTATTACCTCCTTTATTTCTGTGAGGTCAGTAGTTATGTCTCCTCTTCCCTTTCTGATCTTATTTATTTGCATCCTCTCTCTTCTTCTTTTTGTCAATCTTGATAAGGGCCCATCAAGCTTATTGATTTTCTCATAGAACCAACTTCTGGCCTTATTGATTTTCTCTATTGTTTTCATGTTTTCAATTTCATTTATTTCTGCTCTAATCTTTGTTATTTCTTTCCTTTTGCTTGCTTTGGGATTAGTTTGCTGTTCTTTCTCCAGTTCTTCCAAATGGATAGTTAATTCCTGAATTTTTGCCTTTTCTGATATAGGCATTTAGAGCAATAAATTTCCCTCTTAGCACTGCCTTTGCTGCGTCCCATAAGTTTTGATATGTTGTGTTTTCATTTTCATTCGCCTCGAGGTATTTGCTAATTTCTCTAGCAATTTCTGCTTTGACCCACTCGTTGTTTAGGAGTGTGTTGTTGAGCCTCCACGTATTTGTGAATTTTCTGGCACTCCACCTATTATTGATTTCCAACTTCATTCCTTTATGATCCGAGAAAGTGTTGTGTATGATTTCAATCTTTTTAAATTTGTTAAGACTTGCTTTGTGACCCAGCATATGGTCTATCTTTGAGAATCATCCATGAGCACTTGAGAAAAAGGTGTATCCTGCTGTTGTCGGATGTAATGTCCTATAAATGTCTGTTAAGTCTAGCTCATTTATAGTAATATTCAGATTCTCTATTTCTTTATTGATCCTCTGTCTAGATGCTCTGTCCATTGATGAGAGTGGTGAATTGAAGTCTCCAACTATTATGGTATATGAGTCTATTTCCCTTTTAGTGTTTGCAGTGTATTCCTCATGTATTTTGGGGCATTCTGGTTCGGTGCGTAAATATTTATGATTGTTATGTCTTCTTGTTTAATTGTTCCTTTTATTAGTATATAGTGTCCTTCTTTGTCTCTTTTAACTGTTTTACATTTGAAGTCTAATTTGTTGGATATTAGTATAGCCACTCCTGCTCTTTTCTGGTTGTTATTTGCATGAAATATCTTTTCCCAACCTTTCACTTTCAACCTATGTTTATCTTTGGGTCTAAGATGTGTTTCCTGTAGACAGCATATAGAAGGATCCTGTTTTTTTAATCCATTCTGCCAATCTATGTCTTTTGATTGGGGAATTCAGTCCATTGACATTTAGTGTTATTACTGTTTGGATAATATTTTCCTCTAACATTTTGCCTTTTGTATTATATATATCATATCTGATTTTCTTTCTTTCTACACTCTTCTCCATACCTCTCTCTTCTGTCTTTTTGTATCTGACTCTAGTGCTCCCTTTAGTATTTCTTGCAGAGCTGGTCTCTTGGTCACAAATTCTCTCAGTGACTTTTTGTCTGAGAATGTTTTAATTTCTCCCTCATTTTTGAAGGATAATTTTGCTGGATATAGGAGTCTTGGTTGGCAGTTTTTCTCTTTTAGTAATTTAAATATATCATCCCACTGTCTTCTAGCTTCCATGGTTTCTGCTGAGAAATCTACACATAGTCTTATTGGGTTTCCCTTGTATGTGATGGATTGTTTTTCTCTTGCTGCTTTCAAGATCCTCTCTTTCTCTTTGACCTCTGACATTCTAACTAGTAAGTGTCTTGGAGAACACCTATTTGGGTCTAATCTCTTTGGGGTGCGCTGCACTTCTTGGATCTGTAATTTTAGGTCTTTCATAAGAGTTGGGAAATTTTCAGTGATAATTTCTTCCATTAGTTTTTCTCCTCCTTTTCCCTTCTCTTCTCCTTCTGGGACACCCACAACACGTATATTTGTGTGGTTCATATTGTCCTTGAGTTCCCTGATACCCTGTTCAAATTTTTCCATTCTTTTCCCGATAGTTTCTGTTTCTTTTTGGAATTCAGATGTTCCATCCTCCAAATCACTAATTCTATCTTCTGTCTCTTTAAATCTATCATTGTAGGTATCCATTGTTTTTTCCATCTTTTCTACTTTATCCTTCACTTCCATAAGTTCTGTGATTTGTTTTTTCAGTTTTTCTATTTCTTCTTTATGTTCAGCCCATGTCCTCTTCATGTCCTCCCTCAATTTATCGATTTCATTTTTGAAGAGGTTTTCCATTTCTGTTCGTATATTCAGCATTAGTTGTCTCAGCTCTTGTATCTCATTTGAACTATTGGTTTGTTCCTTTGACTGGGCCATATTCTCAATCTTTTGAGCGTGGACAGTTATCTTCTGCTGCTGGCGTCTGGGCATTTAGTCAGATTTCCCTGGGTGTCAGACCCAACAAGGTTGTAAGATTTTTCTGTGAAATCTCTCGGTTCTGTTTTTCTTATCCTGCCCAGTAGGTGGCGCTCATGGCACACGTTTGTCTGCAGGTCCCACCAGTAAAAGGTGCTGTGGGTCCTTTAACTTTGGAAAACTCTCGCCGTCCAGGAGGTTCGCTAGCCGAAGCGGCTTGGAAGAGTGCCAGCCGGCCCGGGGTCCGAACACGGGGAGGGTCGCTGGCCGCCGCAGCCCAGGAAAGCGCCCGTCTGAATTTCCTGGTCGGCCCGGGGCGCCAAGCTTGGCGGGAGGGCGCCAGCCGCAGCGGCCCGCCCGGGAGAGTGCACGTTCCCGGGGAGTCACGGGTTTGGAAGGGGCCCCCTCCCCCGTCGCCATTCTCCGCGGCCTGGGGATTTCCGATCCAATTCTCTCAGTTGGTCCGGGGGGCCACGCGTGGTGTGGGCGCCAGCCGCCGCGGTTTGAGGGGACCGCCTGTCCAATTCTCCCAGCCGGCCCAGGAAGGGGGAAGGGAGTGACTCCGGCTGCTTGCCGCCCTGCCCAGTGAAGCCCGTGCCCCTCGGCGATCTCACCAGAGCGGGTTATCTCAGCCAGCCAGCTGTTCCAGGATGGGGTACGCTGTCTTTTTTATCTCTGTCGTGGCTTTGGGAGCTGTTCTGTATCATTTCTACTCCCCTAGTAGCTGTCGTGGAGGAGAAACTAAGATCCGCACATCTTACTAAGCCGCCATCTTCTCCGGAAGTCTCGAGTTGCACTTTTAAGGCTTCTAATTCATAATTGAGACTTGCTCATTTTTAGAAAAATTAAATTCCCATGTGATATGCAGAAAAAAAAGGCGCTGGGAACTCCACAAACAAAAGATACAGGACTGTTACCCTAGAGGCAGACAAACAGAGAGTAAAAGAACACTGTTCATTCAGCCTCAATGTCCACGAATGAACGCAAGAGCATTCCTGCAGCAAGTATGCCACATACCCCCTTATGCCCAGCCCTTGGCTTGACTACATTGGCTAAGTGAAGCTGAACTTGAAATGCTACAGTGCCTGAGCAAGACTGTTAATTAACATCACCACTCAAGCAAGAAAAACTCCTATGAACATGCAAGTCAGCCTGGTCTTTGTTTCTGTTATTCAATACCAGTAATGCTGGGGAAAACATTACTACTCAGTAGAGAAAGCTTGTGGAAAGGGGTAATAATAATAATAATCAGCTAATAGAATAATGAGCATCTGCCCTGGGGCAAACCCTGCACTAAGTTCACTGTCTCATTCAATCCTTATAATAACATTGTAAGAATCAGACTTATCAGTAGCTTGCCCAAGGTCTCTCAGAAGTGGCACAGCACAGATTCAAATCCAGATCCGTATGAATTCACCAGTTTGCTGTTACCAGAATTAATGATAAGTCACTAAATTCATGGTGTAAATCTCTTCACAATGAAACCAACTTTGCTCTACTTCTGTGTCTACCATAAGGATTCACTCTGGTCTCTGAAACAAAGGTACTCAATCTGGGCAAGCAGATTGCTCAATAAATTCATGCTATTTGTTATGAGGGAAAAAGAAAATCACATAAACATCTTTTACTGAAAAAAGTAACTCCTGGGTGGGCCACGGTAGCTCAGCAGGCAAGAATGCTTGCCTGCCATGCCAGAGGACCCAGGTTCGATTCCCAGTGCCTGCCCATGTAAAAAAAAAAGTAACTCCTAATAATTCTAAAAAGAAAACAGTTTTTTTTAATACATTAAAGATGAGTTCTAAGTATAAATAAAATCAGTTGATAAAGTTCAAAATATAAAACCAGCAACAACCGAATAAAATGGCATTAATTACCTCATTACACTAGAGTGAAGGTCAGCAAACTATGGCCCATAAGCCAGAGTCCTGTAAGTTCTGTAAGTCCTATCAGGATATAAACTATCCTTAGTCTGCAGCAAGATAAATATGCCAGGATCTTTGTTTTTACCTTGAAGATTTTCCTTCTTCAACAAAGAATTGAGTTGATTCATAGAGTTAAAGATGAGAATAGACTCGATCGATGCTCTGTATCGGCCAGAGTGCTCAGTGCTAACATTCAGTCCCAGGCTTTGAATTCCTTGGCCTGTCTCCATTCCCTCCAGGAGTGAAAGCTCATGAGGGAGAAAACTGGTAACTATGCTGTGAAGGGTTGGCTCCCTAGAGTCTGGATCTAGTAACCAGCATGCCACCTAAATGAGAGACAGCAATCAGAATGTTTTCTTGATTTTTCAAAGACACTATAGAACCATCAAATTAAAAGGGAAAAATAGAAAGTACAATTCTAATCTCATTCATTTTCATTTAATATTTATTCAGTGGTCTTGCCAGGAGAGAAAGGATAATTGAAATAGGACTCACTTTTGGTACCAAAAGTACAGTGGCCTTCAGAAAAGGAAAAATTTTTTTCCATTGCTGCCCTGATAAAGCTGATCTAGTTCTGAAATAGGCTTAAAAACCAAGTGCCGGGCGGGCCGCGGTGGCTCAGCGGGCAAAGTGCTTGCCTGCTATGCCGGAGGACCTCAGTTCGATTCCCGGCCCCAGCCCATGTAACAAAAAACGGAAAAACAAAATACAATAAAACAAGAAAATGTTTAAAGATGTTTCCCTTTCTTCCTTCCTTCCTTCCTTCTATCCTTCCTTCCTTCTCTCTGTCTTTCCTTTAAAAAAAAAAAAAAAAAAACCAAGTGCCTCTCAGTTAACTGAAACCATTTAACTGTAAATGCACGTGGGCTCTATTCCACTAAGGCTAACACTGGCTAAACTACCATAATAAAGTGGAGCCTATATACACAAACAAAATATACAGGACTCTTGTATATTTAGTTTTAGGTTTATATAGCTCTTTCAACAACAAGAATAGTGAGGCATAAATGGTAAAAGCTCATATCCAGAGTTTTACAAAGTCTTTAAACTTTCTCCTCAGGTGGAAGGCCAGTCACCAGGACCATCCAACTGGTGATATGATTGCTACTTTTAGATTCCAGGTGACTAGGGTACCAGTAGTTTCTATACTAGATCTAGCAAATAATGACTTTGATTTAGAATAAGGAAATCTAAGCCCTGTTCATAATTCTGATAATTATTTTATGACTCATTTATTTCTTTTGCAAGTTAGAAGTAAAGTATTACTGGAGGGTACTGAATGAGATAGTCTGGTCTAAAAGTTCTTATAAAGGTGAGATTTAATAGTCTGTCTTCATCCATCAAAATACTGTAATTAACAAAACCAATTATGGAATATTTCAAGTAGTTTTTAAAAAAGTACTATATGAATTGGATACATTACTGTAGTTTTAATGATGGTTCATAGTTCTCATATTCTCATTTTGGACCCAGAATATCAAAATTAAGTGTAAACTTTTATGGGTTATAAGCAGTTAAGAAACTACATGGAATTTATCACTTGTAAATCAAACCTGACTTAAAGTACAGAAAATCATAATATCTTTAATTTATGTGATGACGCCTTTGAAAATCTTTGAAAAACAGCTAAGGATACTAAAATTACCCTATTATTATGACTATTTTGATAACAACTACCAACCAGTGTTATTTTTCAATTCTAAATTGAAAAACTCCACAAGGCTTCATGTATCCAGTATCGATAGGGAAAAACTATGTATTCTATCCCTTGGAGGGCTACCATATTGCAAACAAATACCTTCAAAAAATATATTATACTTCTAAGTGGACATTGCAATAACATAGTTACCCTTTTCTTAATGACTCAAAGTTATCATACCTTGCTATTACATAAGAAAGTTCCCAGAAGCTATTAAAATGATAAGCCCTTAAACTAAATGGTTTGTAACTATTATCCTTTTTGGCTTCTTACATCCACCTACATTTCCTATTTTCTATGATCACCCTCACGAATATTTGAAACATCCTGGCACGCTATATCTAAATCTAACAATTTTCCTTAAACTTCTAGTTTACTCTGGGTCAGAAAACTCAGAACATATGACGAGAAAAAAAGTTTAAAAAACTCTGAGGAAAGGCACAATCCTAAAGGGCTTGAAATTTGTAACATCTCTTTGGTCTACACAGAGGCATTTGGTGTATAATTTTCTGTTCTGGGTGGATGAGATTCCTGGATAAAGAAACATAAATTGCATTAGTGAAGCTGAATAAATACCAAATGATTTAAGAATTAACTCAAACACAAGTAATGTGTTTTTTGGGTTTTTTGAATGCTGTATGGCCAGGTCACATTTTATTCTTTTTTCCATGGGAGTATCCCGTTATTGCATCACCATTCGTTGAATTTTTTTCTTCGTTTTTCTTTATTTTGGGAAGTGCATGGGCTGGGAATTGAACCTGGATCTCCCACATGGCAGGCGAGAATTCTCCTACTGAACTGCCTCACACCCACCCCCAGTAATGTATTTTTAAGCATGTAAAAATTAAATAAGACATGGAACCTTTGGATCTTCATAACTTTGTTCCAGGGAAATGCCACAAGAAAGGAGAAGAATTTTATAGCTCTGGATGAAATCATAGATGATAATGGAACATTCTTTATCAGATTTCTTTTGCAAGCAGGACTGAAGGTGCCAAATCCTTTCCTTTACAGTTAGGCTTGGATCCAGAGAAGGTGGTGCCAAACTGGCAATCATTTCTGAAAAGAGTTAAAAGGCAAAAATTACATGCATTCATTTGAAGTAGAACTCTTTAGTGAAAAGACTGAAGCCTTAGGTTCTTGTTCTGGGTGACCACTAATTGAGCATAGCCTTATCCAGATCAGGTTGGCTTTCTAGATAAAGCATTTCATAATAAAAAATTATGATTTGGACTACATGATTTATATGCACTATTTAATTGGGTAGGAGAAAAATCTAAGTATCAAGACCTCTAGAAATAAAATTGTATTTCTCAGAATATGCAGTTAAGAGTCAGGAAAAGTATTTTGAAATAAATTTTAAAGGAACTCCTTTTAAAAGGGTAACTAGTATGAACACTTAATGTCATACCTAAACTAAAAGATGTAGAAATTCAAGAAATTACTCACTTCAACATTTTCCTGCCAAACACCTATAAATACTCCATACTTACCAACAGATACTAAATGGCATCCTTTAAAATATCACTTTATTAATTTGCTCTTGTCCCAAACCAATTTATCAGCTGAATATCTAACAACTATAACCAGATCATAAGGTATTTCCAGATAATATCCTTTCAATTACTTCTATTTCTCCAAAGATTGTATGAATCAACTAATGTAGATCTCCAGCTCAACCATGCCTCTGTTTAAGTTCCAGATCCAGCCAATAGGAGAAAAAAACTGAATAGAAACTGCTATAACTTAGTCTTCAAAGCAAACATTCAAGGTAGGCAATCAGCCCTTGAGGCTATAATGCCCTTTTAGAAAAAAAAACATAGTATTAACAACTTCATGTGACAGGCATGGGGGAATGAAGGCAGTGCTTCTTTAAAATATTCATTCTATTGATGCAAATGTTCTAAGAAATGATCATGATGATGAATATGCAACTGTGTGATGGTACTGTGAATTACTGATTATATATGTAGAACGGAATGATTATATTTTAAGAATGTTTGTTTGTTTGTTATATTTTTTAAAAAATTAAAATAAAAAAGATACAAGAATAAAAAAATAAAACATTCATTCTAGGTAAATATATGCAATAATGTACCCACCAGCTGCTCGCCAAAAGAAACAATATTTTTTTTTTTTTTTTTTTTTTTTTTTAAAGGAAAGACAGAGAGAAGGAAGGAAGGAAGGAAGAAAGGGAAACATCTTTAAACATTTTCTTGTTTTATTGTATTCTGTTTCTCCGTTTTTGTTACATGGGCTGGGGCCGGGAATCGAACCGAGGTCCTCCGGCATAGCAGGCAAGCACTTTGCCCGCTGAGCCACCGCGGCCCGCCCAAGAAACAATATTTTTAATCCTAAAAATAAACTTTAGGTAAGTATGAGGAAATTTTTCACAAGAAAACAAGATCAATATTCTAATTGAGGTTATATTAAAACTATATGGTAATTAGGCAAATAGTGATTACTCACCAGAATGCTTTTGTTCCCTCTGCAATGAAAAATAATAGGCATCTCTTCCACCCCAGCATACAGCCAGTCCAACTACGAAGATATCATCACAACCTTTAACAGGAAATCCATCTCTAATAGGGGTTTCCTGAGATGAGTTTTGATTTACTAAGTAAATCAGAAATGAAATAGTTAAAAATCTTAAAATATAAAGTCATTAAAATAACCATAAAAACAATAATAAAAAACTACATTTGACAAGCAAAATTTCCATATTCCTAAATTATGCATCATTCAAATAGTCATTTTTAGGTGTATGCAAGATCTTTCCAGACTTCCCATCAATTAAGATAACTTTCACTATGGAAAATCTATCAAAGATTTCTTAAAATAGAATCATAATAATGAATGAAATGGGTATCAGCTGAAAAAGAGTAGCATTTCAAACTTCTACAACTTTAATAAATAAAGACCACTTGCACACTATAAACGTTTACTTGTAGAGAACTCAGCAATTCTTTTTATTAATTTTTAAAATTTTTTTAAAGATATAAACAACAAATAAATGCAAACATTCTTAACCTATGATCATTCCGTTCTACATATATAATCAGTAATTCACAATATCATCACATAGTTGCATATTCATCATGATCATTTCTTGGAACATTTGCATCTATTCAGAAAAAGAAATAAAAAGGAAACAGAAAAAAATTCATACATACCATAGCCCCCAACTCTCCCCCTCACTGATCACCAGTGTTTCAATCTAAATTTATTTTAACATTTGTTCCCCCTATTATTCATCTTTGTTCCATATGTTTTACTCATCTGTTGATAAGGTAGATAAACGGAGCATTAGACACAAAGTTTTCACAATCACAGTCACACTGTGAAAGCGATATCATTATACAATCATCTTCAAGACACATGGCTACTGGAACACAGCTCCACATTCTCAGGCAGTTCCCTCCAGCCTCTCAAATACATTTTGACTAACAAGGTGATATCTGTTTAATGCATAAGAGTAACCTTCAGGATAACCTCTCGACTCTGTTTGGAATCTCTCAGCCATTGACACTTTATTTTGCCTCATTTTGCTCTTCCCCCTTTTGGTTGAGATGGTTTTCTCAATCCCTTGATGCTGAGTCTCAGCTCATTCTAGGATTTCTGTCCCATGTTGCCAGGAAGGTCCACACCCCTGGGAGTCATGTCCCACGTAGACAGGTGAAGGGCAATGAGTTTACTTGTTGTGTTGGCTGGAGAGAGAGGGGCCACATCTGAGCAACAAAAGAAGTTCTCTTGGGGGTGACTCTTAGGAACTCAGCAATTCTTAACACTAAAAAACTCTCCAGAAAAATCAAGAGTCCTATAATTGAGAGAAGAATTAAGTATGATTTTATATTTGGAGTAACATTTTTTCTGAAACAATGCATCTCTAATTTTATAAAGATATAAGGTCAAGAACCAATCTGTCTGTGGCCTCTCTCTCTCTATGCCAACTCGGAAGGTGAACTCACTGCCCTCTCCCCTATGTGGGACATGACTCCCAGGGGTGTAAATCTCCCTGGTAATGTGAGACAGAACTCCTGGGGATGAGCTGGGACCTGGCATCATGGGATTGAAAGCCTTCTGACCAAAAGGGGGAAGAGAGAAATGAGACAAAATAAAATTTCAGTGGCTAAGAGATTCCAGAGTTGAGAGGTTATCCTGGAGGTTATTCCTATGCATTATATAGATATCCCTTTTTAGTTTATGGTGTGTTGGAGTGACTGGAGAAAAATACCTGAAACTGTTGAGCTGTGTTCCAGTTGCCTTTATTCTTGAAAATGATTGTATAACTACATACCTTTTACAATGTGACCATGTAATTCTAAAAACCTTGTGTCTTGATGCTCCTTTTATCCAGGGTATGGACAGATGAGCAAAAAAATAAGGATAAATAAATAAATAATGGGTAAAAAATTGGGTAAATGGAAAAACGTGGTCAATGAGAGGGAAGGGTAAGGAGTATGGAATGTATGAGGTTTTTTTCTTTTTTCTTTCTTTTTCTGGAGTGATGCAAATATTCTAAAAAGTGACGATAGTGATAAATACTTAACTATGTGATGATATTGTGAGCCACTCATTGTACACCATGTATGGACTGTATGTATGTAAAGATTTCTTAAAAAAAATACTTAAAAAAAAAGAACCAATCTGTCTTATTTACGGTTATATTGCCAATATCTGGAAAATAACTGACATAGTGGGCACTCGAGAAAGACTGGTTTAATTTAAGTCAACATTCTTATCACCAGCCTCTAGCACAGAACTTGATAAAGACACATATTCAATTTTATGATTTGTTGAATAAAAACAATACTGAGAATACATAAAACTTATCATGAACACATCTGCTCCATAAAACGAAGATCAAATACTCAAAACTTTAGGAACAAATTCATTTACAAACACTGAGATTCAAGAAATCTGATCAAATCTCTAATTTCTACAACAGGTTCTCAAGCTGACTCCAGTTATTCCCGAGGGTCCAGGTCTAGGGCTCATGCAATAAGACAGGAATATACACGTATAATTTGATCCAAAGATTCAACTCCCTTGAAATCTAGAAAAAATCTAGATTAGTCCCTGGGATTAGTATTTCTGTATAGAATCCAACGCTAACACTGGAAGTCCAAGTTGTCCATGAGATAAGTCTTAGAAAATGCAGCTAATGCACGGTGAAAAAACACATAGTATCTATTTGTTATATATTTTTCTGATTAAATAAGTGAACAAGGATATTACAACTTAATAAGAAATACACATGGGCACTGTTCATTAATAAAAATCATTATGTCACACCATACACATACCATAAAAGAAATGTCTGATCCATATTCAAAATATATATTAATTTTTACTAATTTATATTCCAATTAATATAGGACACATTACATACATACACCCCTACCAAAGGGCAACTATGTTAATCTAACTGTGCTGAATAAATAAGGCTGTTCTACAGGTAAACCTACATAGGAGAAACTTATTAAATGCTGAATAAATTTTTTACAATATTAAATACTGAAAAATCTAAATCTCATCTTAGTCCATAATTAGTTTACAGATAGATAAGGGAAAAAAAAAATCCTTACCTTGCTTAAACCTACCACCAATAGTAGCACTTTTAGAAGATGTCAAACTACCAATCTTTTCACAAGCCAGTGAAAGTGAAAATCGTTTTTTGCACTGCCACTCCTTAATGAATGTTTGAAAGAGGGTATGGTCACTTGCTACATCGACTATGGTCAAAGTTTCTGAACTGCATGAAGTTGGAGTTAACTGCAATTCATCCTGTGAAAACTGCAATGGAAAACTTGTGTCTTTAATAGGACTGTCTTCTCTGAAACCATTTCCACTCTCTGGATTTAAATCATGGTTTTCAGTACCTGAAGGTGAACCGAATGGATAACTTTCACCAGGCTGTAAAACACTACTGGTTTTCCAAAGTTTTACAGAAGAAGTTCTAAGAATGCCTGGAAATCCAAGCTTAGAAGCAGATCCTACAATGGGTGTAGGAGGAATGAGACCATTATCATCAACCAAACAGCTTTCTTTATAAGGCAAGAGGGATGAAGTTTCACCATGAATGGCATTGTTCTCTGGTGTCCCAATCCTACTTTTTATTTCAGTACTAGAGAAAACTGAAACTTCCTGCACTTGATTTGCCTCCAAATTTGAAATCAGTTCTTTTTTGTCATTTAACTCTGTATTCTTTTCCTTCAAACTAGACAGGTTTATAGTACTTAATTTTAGATTTTCATTTTCAAGAGGACTGGACATTTTATCTAAGATCCCTTGCAGTCCTGGACTTAAATCAAATGAGTCTCCTGACCATATGAATGAATTATTTTCCTTTGCCTCAGTTGATTTAAATTTTTGTGCCCTTTCATCTTGATCTCTTCCAGTTACTTCTGTTCCAGGATGATCACCACCTAAAATCCCTGGATCACTTAGTTCTAATACTTTAGAAGATACTGCAGTTTTCTGTTTCTCTTGGACGGGAAATATATCTACATTGTCTAAGACCTCAACCATCTGAACAGTATTCATTTCTGAAAACATAATAGACTCATCACTGAAACAGGTCAGCTCTTGCTGAGTATCTCTATTCTTATTTATATCAGATTTTTTAACTGAACCTTCTGGTTGTAGACAAAGAGAATCACTAAAATGGTTTGGCATTACTTCAGAAGGGAGGGGTTTTTTCACATGCATGTCAGGTGATTGCTCTTTTACTAGGGAGTCTTCACTGAAACTGTCAAATAGTAAACTGTCACTCATATTCAAACTTGTTTCACGAACTGGTAGACATTCCTCATTTGTAACAGTAGGAGTTTCTTTTTGAGGAACCAGTGGTATGACTGGTTTCACAGTTTCTTGTGTTCGATAGCCTTGAAGAAAACTGTTTAATTGGGAGTCAGTAACAGAAAGTTCATTCCCTTTAAAACAAGGTTCATTTTCCCCCAATAGTAGTGGAGAATGAAAATTTGAGCTTTCTGGAGTTAGAGTATCAACCCTATGTGAATCAGCACTGTGTTTCACAATATCTACAGTCTTAAGTTCCAAATGATTTATATTTGTCACTTCTAGAGAATGCCGTTCATCAGGAAAAGTAACATGAAACTCATTCTGGAAAGAGCCAACTGAGCTTTTTTTTTCTAGGTCCTTCTGCACCAGCGCCACTACTAGGTTGGTATCCTTTCCTTCTTTCCATCTGACATTTTCAGTTCCGATTTGCTGTATTATTTTTTCTGACTGAGTATCCAGGTGGAAACTATCTTCAAAATCACAGACCATTAAACCTAAGTCAGAAACATGATTTTTAGTTTTGTTTGCTGCATAAGCATCTGTTTTTTCTTGTATTCCAGAGGTATTTAGAAATGTCTTATCCTGGCCTCCTGCTTTATCATATGTTCCAGTTGGTAGAGGTATTCCATGGGCTATCTCAGTGCTGCTTATGTTATCTCCTAACACTTGAAAATTATCTGATTTATTCTCCTCAGCATTAAATTTTATACTTTTCCATTTGACAGCAGCAACATTCGAGTCTTTATTCATGTAAGTACTGACTGCCTCATGGGAAATTTGTGTCTCTACTACTTGTTTCTGTTTGGTATAAATGTTTATATGTTTATCAGATTGCTTTTCATGGCACAGGTTAATTGTATGGGTGTTCTGGTGTTTTAAACAAACGTTCTGGTTCTTTGAGTCACTTTGTATCAGTACATTGTTTATTTTTTCTGTATCAACAACACCTAATCTTCCATTTTCATTAACTATACTAGTGGCTTGACAAGTCACTTTTTCACTCTGGGATTCTGTGATATTACATTCCACAAAAATATCACTAGCCATTTTTCTGTTCTTTGAATAATTTTGTTTTGTTTGTGGAGAGAATGATGTCTTGTTGCACTTTCTTTCAGCGCAGAGAGATACATCTTTAGCAGATGATTCTGGACTTCTAAATTCCATACTCTCCTCATTTAAGGCAAATGGGTCTTTACAAGGAACAGGATTAGACTTAGTTAGCCCTTCTAAACCATGTCTAAATAGCCCAGAGTCTTCCAAAGGGCTTCTATCCCTGGATTGTTTTAGATGCTTATTATATTTCCAAGATTGAAAGTTTGTGTTCATCTTTTTTGAATTGAAATTAAAAGCTTCTTTTTTTGTTTTATGAGAAGAGAAAGTCGGAACAATTTTCTTAATGCTTGTTTTCCCCTCATTCAGAGAGGTTCCTAATTTCTCTTTATTTATGTTCAAAGAAGCCCATTTTCTTGCTCTGGAAATTGAATGTACCTGATGTTCTCGATTCCCACGTTGGAGTTTAAAAGAGGAATTTATATGCTCTCTACTTTTATCTAAATCTTGTACCAGATTTGGTGAATGCTTAACAGGAAAATTACTAGATGCTATTGTGTTTCTTTTTCTCTTTAATGTTGCTGATTTCTTACAAGAAATCTCAGTTTGGGATATAAATGTATGTTCCTTTAATGCCGATTCATTGCTGGCCAACGAATGTATATCAGAATTTAAAAGAGAATATGGATTCCATTGCACTCCCATTTCAACTAAGTCCTGCTGCAGAATAATTTTAGCTTCTTCCACTATAAGGGCTGCTGCTTCCCTCTCAGTTAAGCCTTTTCTGCCAGCTGCCCAAATAGTCCGCATATGCCGACGTTCTTCAACTGCGCCCTCATCCTCATCCACTGCCTTTCGGGAACTATACAAGGAGATAATAAAAGACAGAAATTAACATACTCATTTATTCATACAACAAATAGTTATTAAACATTCATTCTGAGCTACTCAGGAACTGAAGAAACAGCACTGAGCAAGACAAATATGTCTGTTCTCATGGAGCTCACATTTCAGTTGGGGAAATCAGAATTTAAACAATGTTTAAAATGCTTTATATGTTAAGCGTAATAAGAATAGTGCGCAAAATGAAGCAGGAAAGGGAAAAGTGAAGGGGTGGATGGCTCAGCAATTTTTAAATAACATGATGAGAAAACAGATTTATTTAACACAGACTCAGAATGAGTGAGGATCAAAAGCTAATTGCCTGGGGCAGGCCATGGTGGCTCAGCAGGCAGAGTTCTCGCCTGCCATGCCATAGACTCGGGCTCGATTTCCAGTGCCTGCCCATGCCAAAAACAAAAGGTAACTGCCTGCTAAAACAAAATATCAATGCTCTTCAGAGTAAAATACCAGAACCTAGACTCTTAGTAGGTTGTATATAATTTAAGCATCAGAAGAAGAAGAAAGACAGCTTAAAAATTATTTGAAGAAATAATGGCTGAAAGACTTCAGCTTCCAATCATGGTAGAGTAATAAGGACTGATTCATCCTCTTGCCTGAAAAAAAAAAAACTAAAAAACTGACGCTAGGTCATAAAAGGCATTCCACCTTTTTGTACTGCTCTCTTTTCACTTGCTCTAGGGGAAGTCAACCATCATGTCATGAGGCCAATGAAGCAGCTCTGTGGAGAAGTCCATATGATAAACAACCGAAGCATCAAGCACCAACTTGCCAGTATCTTCGAATATGGGGCCCTAGTCTAGTCTTCAGAAGATGACTGTTCAACCAACAACTTGACTACAACCTCATGGAAGATCCCAAAGCAGAACCACCCATCTAAACTGCTCACAAATTCATAACTCACAAATCCATAACTGTAAGATAACACTATTTATTGCTGTTTTAAGCTACTAATTTTTTAAAAAGCAGTTTGTTATACAGCAATATAAATATGCCTAGTAAAATTATTAAACTTCAAAATGGAGAAAGACCTCTATACAAACAGTTCAGATTACTTACAAGGGTAAAGGACTCAGACTCCCATTAGACTTCTTAAAAAAATACACACAACAAGGCAACAAGGGATGAGCATTTTCAAAAAACTCAATGAAAGAAAATGTGTAGCAAAGATTTTATATCCAGCCAAGTTGTCCTTCAAATATCCAGGTTATAGAAAAAAGGATTTAAACATACAGGAATTTGGTCAATTCTGTACAATAAGCCCTCTTGAGCAATCTATTAGAGGAAAAGTTTTATCCAACCAAGAGTTTATTAGGAATACTTCAGCAATAAGAATGATAAGAATTGTAATTAAAAAAAAAATTGTAGATTATATTAGTCTTCCATTGTCCCCCTGTGGGAGCCCAGGGATGGGGCTGTTTTCACTGTGAAAACTCTCAAGCACACAGCTGCCTGGCAGCATGGGAGATGACTCCCAGGGATGAGTCCAGCCCTGGCACTGTGGGATCAACAATTCCATCCTGACCAAAAGGGGGAAAAGAAGTATAACTAATAAATTAGTATAGCAGCTGAGGGAGTTTAAATAGACTTGAGAGGCTACTCTGGAGGTCACCGTTATACAAGCTGCAGCTAGACATTGCTACCTATCATAACTTGCCAAACCCCAACCAAAACCATTTCAGCCAACCCTAAAGAAAACCTAGGGTAATGTATAAGGTTCTACAAAAGTTCCATGCACTAGAGTAACTTTCTAGAAACCTACAACCTCCAGATGGGTCCCCTGGACCAGTTAAGTCCTGAAACCTAAAGGGCACAGCCTCTCCAGAACAGCATCTGGTTTCATCTCCCTACCCCATTATTACTGACAGCCCCTTCCAACATGAAAAATTAGAATGGCCATAGCCCAAATACCCCTATAGAGTGGGCTAGAAAGATCAAAGGTGATGGTGGAGTTATACAGAGAAGGTCAGGTTTAACAAATGAATATGGTCACTGAATTATTAAATCAATGTTTCTTTTGTTCTCCAGTATCTTTGGGCAGCTAGGGTAAGGACTGGGATTGTGGAATTGTAACCCATGCCAAGCTCTGATGTCTGTTCTACAACTAATTGCTCTGCTGTGCTTTGAAATTTATTGCTTTTTTGTATACATGCTACTTTTCACAAAAAAGGAAAAAATTGATTGTGATGATAAAAGAAATATTTATTCCTTCTAGCCTCCTATATCCTGGAGCAGCTAGAAGGAAAAATCTGAGATGATGGTATGGTAGCCCATGACAAACTCTGGGGTCTGTTCTATAACTACTTGAAGAGTGCTATGAAAACTGTTGCTTTTTTCTTTCCTTGTTTTGTATGTATGTTGAATTATACAATTTTTAAAGTTTTTTTTAAGTTTATATTAAGACAAATTAAACATTCATTTATTCTCCCTCATGCAAAAATATTTTAATTGTACATTTTATCACCAACATTGTTCACTCTAAGCATTCCTAAATTGTACCGTCAGTCATTTTCCTCACACACTGTATGTGTGTGAAGATTTCTCAATAAAAATACTAAAAAAAAAAAAAAGAGAGACAAAGCAATAAAGCACTTTAAAGAAGGGAGGAAAATCAGAACAAAAAAGAAAAGTAAAATAAGATCAAGATTACTGTTCTGCAAAGGAATGTCATTATTGCAGGATACTGAAAATAGATGCTACTTAATATTTTAAAATGTCACCTTATGTGTGAGACTAAAGCAAAAAATTTTTATTTGTTACAAAATTTATATTTTGACTAGTGTATTTCCTAATATAACTTATGTAGATAGTTTGATTGAACACCGTAAGTACTTGGAATCTCAGGTAGGACATGAGATTTTGTTGGTTTGTCCAGAGTGATGCCCCAATGAATCCCAGAGTGATTCGATCAGTGAGTGAAAAAGTATTTGCAAAGCCCGCTTCGGGGATGGTGAGAGCGGGGAGAAATTCAACTTCCCCAAGTTGAATTCTTGATATTCTCACAAGCAGTGTGGACAACCAAAGCTATAGGCAGAGCCCCCAGTCTTGGGGTTTGTTCATATGAAACTTAACCCCACAAAGGATAGGTCAAGCCTACTTAAAATTAGGCCTAAGAGTCACCCCCAAGAGAGCCTCTTTTGTTGCTCAGATGTGGCCCCTCTCTCCAGCCAACACAATGAGCAGTCTCACCACCCTACCCCTCTCTGTGTGGAACATGACTCCCAGGGGTGTGGACCTTCTTGGACAGAGATCTTGGAATGAGCTGAGACTCAGCATCAAGGGATTGAGAAAACCTTCTCGACCAAAAGGGGGAAGAGGGAAATGAGACAAAGTGTCAATGGCTGAGAGATTCCAAACTTTTTTATTCTTATGCATCAAGTAGATATCATCTTGTTATTCAAGATGTAATGAAGAGGCTGGAGGGAACTGCCTGAAAATGTAGAGCTATGTTCCAGTAGCCATGTTTCTTGAGGATGATTGAATAATGATATAGCTGTCACAATGTGACTGTGTGATTGTGAAAACCTTGTGTCTGATGCTCCTTTTATCTACCTTGTCAACAAAGTAGTAGAACATATGGAATAAAAATAAATAATAGGGGGAACAAATGCTAAAATAAATTTAGTTTAAATGCTAGTGATCAATGAAAGCGAGGGGTAAGTGGTATGGTAGGTATAATCTTTTTTTTTTCTTTCCTGTGTTCATTTTATTTCTTTTTCTATTGTCTTTTTATTTCTTTTTCTGAATTAATGCAAATGTTCTAAGAAATGATGAATATGCAACTAAATGATGATATTGTGAATTACTGATTATGTATGTTGTTTTATTTTATTTCTTTATTTTTTAATTAATAAATAAATTTTAAAAAAAGATTACTGTTCTGATAATAGGTAAGAGCTAAAGGTTACCATTAAAATCTTGACAAACCAAATAGTGAATAGAATAGTATCCACTAAAAAGGTACCCACTAGAACAAAAATGCTCATCTTCCTTAATTTAAAAACATATCAGCAAAGAATATCCAATAGACAGAGGAACATATCAAATGCAGCATAATACACATAATTATAAAATAATTTGAGGTTGAAAGTAAACATATCAATGATATCAATAAATACGAATGGGATTAAATCTTCTACTAAAGGAAGGGATTATCAAGTTTGCACAGTAAAAAAATATCTAAAACAAAGTGATTCTGAAAGACTAACAATAAAGATAAAGACCAAGGAATTACCAGGCAAAGGGAAACAAAAAGAAAGCAAAGAAATAAATTTGATAGCAGATATGGCAGAACTCAAGCCAAAGAAGAGTGCTACTTAAAGCTAAAAGCCACAGTCACAATAAAGATAACACCTATGAATAGCTACACAAGAAATAGCAAGGAACCACCTTTATAAAGCAAACACTACAGGAGACACAAGGAGACATAGAGAGAAGCACTCTCATTAAAAGAGATGAAATGAATGAAATAAATAAGAATATTGAAGACCTAATGAACATCCACAAGAAAGTAGAGGAAAAAAAATTTTTTCTAAAACCAGTTCAAAGTGAGAAAGGTCTTTGTAGCTTTTATAGTCCAAAAAAATAAAAATAAAGGGATGACAAAGGTCCAGAAGAAAGCGGAGTGGGGGGGGCGACTGAGTAAAAGTCACAGAACCATTACTGAGCAATGGTTCCTTGCTTCATTTTGCTTAGTCAGTATATCCTGTTATCTGGTAGGCCCTTTACTCTTTGTTGACCATTCAGGCCTTTGATCTTATCCTTCAAAGAGAAGAAGCTGTTGATATAAATATATTGCATATGGGTTTCATTCTGCTTTGGGTGATATCTTATCCCTTCAAACAGAGCTGGGAAAAATTCCCATTAATGTAACTGTGCTGGTTTGAAACTGTTATGTATCCCAGAAAAGCCACGTTCTTCTAATCCAACTTTGTAGGTGCAGACCTATTGTGGATAGGATCTTGTGGTTAGGTTGTTTCCATGGAGATGTGACCTACCCAACTGTAGGTGGGACCTTTTGATTAGACTATTTCATAGAAATGAGACCTATACAATTCAGAGTGGATCTTAATCCTTTTACTGGAATCCTCAATGAAGAGAATAAAAGGTAGAAAACACAGAGCTCAGAGCTGATACATAGAGCAGAGATGACAGACACTAAAGACAGAAAATGCCCCTAGGAAATGATGCTAAACTAAGAAATGAAATCTCAGGTTTGCCCCAGAGAAGCTAAGGGAGGATCCATAGATTCTTAGGGAGGAAAAACATCCCAGGAGAGGCCAAAAGAACCCACAGGATCTAAAAGAGCCATTTTGGAAATCAACCCAGAAGAGAAGGGACAGCAAACATCATCATGTGCCTTCCTATGTGACAGAGAAATCCAGATGTGATGGGTCTTTTTTGAGCGAAAGCATCCTCTTGTTGCAGTCTTAATTTGGTCATTTTCATGGCTTAGAATTGTAATTTGTAACTTAATAAATCCCCTTTATAAAAGCCAATCCATTTCTAGTATATTGCATTCTGGCAGCTTTAGCCAATGGAAACACATTTTGGTACTAGAAGTGGGGTGCTGCAATTTGCCAATACCAAAGATACTGGAATAGCTTTTTAAATGGATAATGGAAAGATTCTGGAAGAATTATGAGATGCTTGAAAGAGATGGCCTACACTGTTCTGAAGAGACTGTCAGTAAAAATATGGACTCTAAAGATACCTCTCATGAGGCCTTAGACAAATGAGCAATGTGTTACTGCAAGCTGGAGAACAAGTGATCCTTGTTTTAAGTGGCAATTCTCTGCCACTTGGTGCTGGAACAGCAAGTTGAAATTAATTTGAGCATATTATGCTAGCAAGAACTTTTAGGCTCAAAAAGAATCAAAGCTACTTGGGGTGAAATGATTATAATACGTATTTCTAGCCACTAAGGAATATACTAAGCATTTTTCAGCTAAAGGACTATAATTGAACATTTTTCTAACTATTGAAGTATCATCAGTACACAAGCAAAAAGCACTTCCACCTGGACATTAAAAAACCTTCTAGTGAACAATTCTTGATCAAAGAGGAAAAACACAAAAATTTAAAAATTTATTGAAAAAAATTAAAACTACACGTCATCATCTACGGGCCACTTAAGGCAGAGACAATAGGAAAATTCACAGAACTAAACACCTCTGTAAATAAAACATAATATAAACATGAATTAAATTACCAACTTTGAAAAAACACCTAGACAAAATTTCCCTGGGGAACTGGGGAGAGAGGAGGAAATACTCAACTTTCCCATTTGGGGAATTCCTGATATTCTTCCAAGCAGTGGGGACAACCAAATCAATAGCCTAAACCCCCGATCTTGGAGTTCACCCCTATGAAACTTATTCCAGCAAAGGAGAAGCTAAGCCTACTTATCATTATGCCTAATAGTCACTCACAGAGAACCTCTTTTGTTGTTCAGATGTGGCCTCTCTCTCTAAGCCAATTCTGCAGGTGAACTCACTGCCTTTCCCCCACATGGGACATGACTCCCAGGGGTGTAAATCTCCCTGGCAATGTGGAACAGAACTCCGGGTATGAGCTAGGATCCAGCACCATGGGACTGAGAGAGACTTCTTGACCAAAAGGGGGAAGAGAGAAATGAGACAAAATAAAGTTTCAGTGGCTGAGAGATTTCAAACAGAGCTGAAATGTTATCCTGGTGGTTATTCTTATTCTTATGCATTATATGAATATTGCTTTTCAGTTTTTGATGTATTAGAGTGGATGCAGGGAAGTATCTGAAACTGCTGAACTGTGTTCCAGTACACTTGATTCTTGAAGATAACTGTATAATGATATAGCACTTACAGTGTGTCTGTGTGATTGTCAAAACCTTGTGTCTGATGCTCCTTTTATCCAGGGTATGGAAAGATGAGTAAAACAATAAGGATAAAAAATAAATAAATAATGGGGGGGATCAAAAGGTAAAAAACTGGATACATTGAAATACTGGTGGTCAATGACATGGAGGGGTAAGGGGAATAGGATGTATGAGTTTTTTCTTTCATTTTCTGGAGTGATGCAAATACTCTAAAAATGATCACATAGTGATGAATACACAGCTATGTAATGATGCTGTGAGCCACTGATTGTATACCATATATGGACTATGTGTGAAGATTTCTCAATAAAAATATTTAAAAAAAAAGACATCTAGAGAAAGCACAAAAAAGTATAAAAAAAGAAAAGAAAGAAAGAAAGGAAGGTAAAATAAAGTTAAATGAAGGAATTAATGAGGTGGGTTTTTTTTAAGACCCAACTAATAAAACAAAACCTTGGATTTTTTCTTTAATTTACAAAATAGACAAACCACTGGATAATATGACCAAGAAAAATTAGGGGGAAAGTACAAACTTTAAAAATAAGAAATGACAAGGGGGAAATAAGCATTGAATTAGAAAAAATATTTAAAATTCTAAGAGACTAGTCTACAGAACTCTATGAATATTTATTTCAAAACCTGGATGAAATGGATAATTTACTAGGGAAATACAGATTACCAAAACTGATCCCATTTGAGAGAAAATGCACACAGAGAGCAATTTCTGACCAAAAGAGTAGCAAAAGTTTTCAAGGAACCAACCCCATAAAAAGGCAACAGCCTAAGGTGCTTTTATAGGTTAATGATTCCAAACCTTCAACTAGACAGTCTCCAACTCCATAAATTGTTGAAAAGTCCTGAAGGTAAAGAAAAGCTTTCTAATTATTTTTATAAAGTATGTCCAACACTGATACCAAACCTGAATAACTATAGTGAAAAACACCAGTATTTACATTCTTCTCTAGTGCTTATGGAACATTCTCCAGGATATACCATATGCTGGGGCACAAAACAGGTCTTAATAAATTTTAAAATACTGAAATTATTCAAAGCACTTTCTCTGATCACAATGGAATGAAGCTGGATATCAATAACCACCAAAGAATGAGAACTTTCACAAATACATGGAGATTAAATAACACACTCTCAAACAACCAGTGGGTCAAAGAAGAAATTACTCGAGAAATCAGTAGTTATGTGGAGATGAATGAAAATGAGAACACAACATATCAGAACTTATGGGATGCAGCAAAGACTGTGCTGAGAGGGAAATTTATTGCCCTAAAAGCCTATATTAAAAAACAAGAAAGAGCAAAAATTGAGGACTTAACTGCTTACCTGAAGAACTTGAGAAAGAACAAACTAACCCAAAAGCAAAAAGAAGAGAAATCTCAAAAGACTGAAGTGGAGTTAAATGAATGGGAGAACAAAAGAACAATAGAAAGAATCAATAAAATCAAAAGTTGGTTCTTTGAGAAAATTAAGAAAATCAATGGGCCACTACCAAGGATGACAAAGAAAAAAAGAGAGAAGACAGAAATAAACAAAATCAGAAATGAGAAGGGGTACGTTACTACTTTCCCTGAAGAAATAAAAGAAATCATGTGATACTATGGAAAACTATTTGCCAACAAACTAGACAACTTAGATGAAATGGACAAATTCCTGGAAACACACAAACAAGCTACATGGACTCAGGAAGAAATACAAGATCTCAACAAACCAATCACAAGTAAAGAGATTCAGTCATCAAAAATCTTCCTACAAAAACAGACGATAAAGACCGAGATGGTATAATCTAGGAATGCCTAGAGTATATAATGATAGTGACTAAATGTACAAATTAAAAAAATGTTTTTGCATGAGGAAGAACAGAGGAATGTCATTACTGCAGGATGTTGAAAATAGATAGTAATTAATATTTACAAATTTTAACTTATGTGTGAGATGAAAGCAAAAAATGTTTATTTGGTACAAAATTTATATTTTGACTAGTGCATTTCTAATATAACTTATGTAGACAGCTTAATTGAACACCATAAATACATGGAACCTTGAGTAGGGCATGAGATTTTGTTGGTTTGTCCAGAGTGATGCCCTGATAAATCCCAGAGTGATCTGAACAGTGAATAAAAAAGTATTTGCACAGTCCCCTTCGGAGAATGGTGAGAAAGGGGGAAAATTCAACTTCCCCAAGTTGAATTCTTGATATTCTCACAAGCAGTGGGGACAACCAAAGCAATAGGCTGATCCCCCAATCTTAGGGTTTGTTCATATGGAATAAAAACAAATGGAATAAAAATAAATAATAAGGGGAACAAATGTTAAAATAAATCTAGATTGAAATGCTAGTCATCAATGGAAGGGAGAGTTAAGGGGTATGGTATGTATGAATTTTTTTCTGTTGTCTTTTTATTTCTTTTTCTGAATTGATGCAAATGTTCTAAGAAATGATCATGATGATGAATATGCAACTATGTGATGATATTATGAATTACTGATTATATCTGTAGAATGACCATAATAAAATAAATAAATAAATAAATAAATAAAATCTTCCAACAAAGAAAAGCCCAGGGCCAGATGGCTTCACAGGGGAAATTTATCAAACACTCCAGAAAGAACTAATACCAATCCTGCTCAATCTTTTCCAGAAAACTGAGGAAAAAGGAACTCTACCTAACACATTTTATGAAGCTAACATTTTAATACCAAAACCGGGTAAAGATGATATAAGAAAGGAAAACTACAGGTCAAGCTCCCTAATGCACACAGATGCAAATATTCTCAACAAAATGCTAGCAAATCGAATCCAACAACACATTAAAAGAATATACACCACGGTGAAGTTGGCTTTATACCAAGAATGCAAGAATGGTTCAACATAAGAAAATCAATTAATGTAATACAGCACATTAACAAATCAAAAGGGAAAAAAAATCTCAACTGATGCTGAAAAAGCATTCGACAAAATTTGACATCCTTTTCTGATAAATAAAAACACTTCAAAAGATAGAAATTAAAGGTAATTTCCTCAATATGATAAAGAGAATATTTGAAAAACCAATAGCCAGCATCATACTCAGTGAAGAGAGACTGAAAGCTTTTCCCCTAAGATTGGTAATGAGACAGGGATGCCTTCTGTCACCACTATTATTCAACATTGTACTAGAAGTTCTAGCAAGAGCAGTCAGTCAGGAAAAAGAAATAAAAGGCTTCCAAATTGGGAAGGAAGAAGACTTTCATTATTTACAGATGACATGATACTATACTTGGAAAATCCTATGAAATCTACAACAAAGTCACTTGAGCTAACACATTGAGCAAGGTGGGGGGATATAAAATTAATGTGCAAAAATCAGTAACATTTTCTATACACAAGCAATGACTTCACTGAGGATTCATTAAGGAAAAAATTCCATTCAAAATAGCAACTAAAAGAATCAAGTACCTAGGAACAAACTTAACTAGGGAGGTAAAGGACTTGTACACAGAAAACTACATAACATTGTTAAAAGAAATCAAAGAAGACTTAAATAGGTGGAAAGACATTCCCTGCTCATGGAGAGAAAGGTTAAATATAGTTAAGATGTCATTTCTACCTGAATTGATCTACAGATTCTAATGTAGTACCAATCAAAATTCCAGCAACCTACTCTGAAGACTTGGAAAGCTAGTTACCAAATTCATCTGTAAAGGAAAGAAACCCTGAATAGCTAAAAGCATCCTAAAAAAAGAAGACCAAAGTGGGCAGATTAACACTTTCTGAGTTTAAAACTTACAAAGTCACAGTGGTCAAAACAACATGGTACTGGCACAAAGACAGAAGTATTGACCAATGGAATCAAATCAAGAGTACAGAAATAGACCACCAAATCTATGGTCAACTGAGTTTTAACAAGGCCCCCAAATCCATTGAATTGGGACAAGACAGTCTTTTCAATAAATGGGCAAGGGAGAATTGGATATCAATAGCCAAAAGAATAAAAGAGGATCCTTACCTTATATTCTATACAAAAATTAACTCAAAGTGGATCAAACTCTTAAATTTAAAAACTAGCACCATAAAGCTTCTAGAAGAAAATGCAGGGAAACATCTTCAAGATCTAGTAATAGGAGGCAGCTTCCTAAACTTTACACCCAAAGCCCAAGCAACAAAAGAAACAATAGATAAATGGGAACGCCTCAAAATCAAATATTTAAAACGAAGAAAATCAAATGCTTTTGTACCTCAAAGACTTTGTCAAAAAGGTGAAGAGACAGCCAACTCAATGGAAAAAATGTTTTGAAATCACCTATCAGACAAAGGTTTGATATCCCGTGTACGTAAAGAAATCATACAACTCAACAAAAAAAGAACAAACAACCCAATTATAAAATGGGCTAAAGATATGAATAGGCATTTTTTTCTAAAGAGCAAATACAAATGACTCAAAAGCACCTGAAGAGATGCTCATTTTCATTAGCTTTAAGGGAAATGCAGATCAAGACTACAATGAGATATCACCTCACACCTACAAAAATGGTTGCTATTAAACAAACAGGATGGAGAGGATGTGGAGAAATTGGCACACTTATGCACTGCTGCTGGGAATATATAATGATACAGCCGCTATGGAAAACAGTTTCAGGGTTCTATAGGAAATTAAATATCCAGTTGCCCTATGACCCAGAAATAGCACTACTTGGTATATACCCAGAAGAGCTGAAAGCAATGACACAAACAGACACTTGCACACTGATGTTTACAGCAGCATTATTCACAATCACCAGAGGAAGGAAACAATCCAAATGCCCATCAACAGATGAGTGGATTAACAAAATGTGGTATATACATATGATGCGATATTATGCCGCAGTAAGACAAAATGATGTCCCAAAGCACATGACAACATGGGTGAGCCTTGAGGACGTAATACTGAGTGAAATAAGCCATACAAAAAAGCATAGTTACAGTATGACTCTACTTTTATGACCATGGTAAAGGTAAAATTGGAGGCTTATAATATAGAATATTGGGGACTCAGACGATAATAAGCCTGTGCGCCTTCCTCCCCAGGCACATTACAGGCTTCAGAGCCTAGGTCCAGCTTAACCTGGGTGGGAAGGAAGAAGCCTTCAACTGGAAATGAGATTAAAGTTTTGATTTAGCACAAATATGAAATAAAAATATTATCTTCAAGGGGAAAACACAGACACATTTTCTTCTACTTCAGTGTGTCATGAGATTATGAGAAGAATATTTTAATATATTATCTATATTTATAAATTGATATGATTTTTCATTTAATAAGCTGAGAGGGACTTTCTTACCTTTTGAAAGGAACAGCATTTTTCAGAACTGCTTCCACTTCGGCAATATTTGCTCTGGCGAGATCGGCCACAGTAAGAAAGCCAGAAGCATAGAGGAACCTTGCTCGCTGTGCATTAAGTAAGGACACCCGGACCAGATCACATAGCTCTCTCTGGATGCCGAATGTAAGACGCTTCTGAAATTGGGACAGCAGTAGTTCCATGTTGTGCCAGCCAAGGCGGTTGGAAAATACTGTAATCATCCCTGGAGTATTCATTGAATATTTGTTAAATTAAAATTCTTTAGACTCAATTCTCCATTTCTTTAGATGCATCTTTCGGTTGTATTTTTCCTGCAGAACTGTAATGTTCCACAGAACCAAGTTGTAAGTTAATAGAAGGAATATACATTAAGAGCCTAATGAATTTGCCAATAAATATGCTGAACACGCCAAATGTCGTCTCATTTATTCTTAACCCTGAACTTGACATATGAAAACACTGAGCAGAACACAAACATAAAACATGTAAAAACCCTCTCCCTAGTTCATTCCTTCTTTCCTCACTCTCTTTTTCCCTTTCTTTTTTAAGGAAGAGAGAACCTTAAAAGCAGGTGAGACATTCTTTCCTCCTAAAGGATAACTAATGAGCTGATTTAAATATTCAAGTCCTGCAAGGACTAAAGGAGTGAAGCTCATTATAGTGATTTTTTTTTTAAAGAAAATTTGCTCAGCTCAATAGCTATACCCTCTTGAAATTAAGAGAGCAGACCAGAAGAGTGCCAAGTCATTAAGAAAATTACTTCATATGAGAACACCAAAATTAGACGCAGTCTTAGAGCTTTGATGCAAATGAGTTGAAAGATGATTACCTCCCTTACCATCTCCCCACCTGCCCCTGTGATTCAAACATAACAGTGTATGCACTTTCACAATGAAACCTTGTAAAGACGTAATATACACAACCTCCATCAGCCCAGGGTTTTCTTCCTATAGGCTTGCAAGGATTCCTCAGTAAAATCAGACCCAGAATTTCCCATTTGTCTAGCTTAGAGGACATGAGTTTAACTTTACTGAGGGAGACCAATGTTCCCTTACAGAAGAAGTAGTATTAAGAGCAGTCAGACAGGAATCCATAAACCACTCTCCATTTGTGATCTTCCTCCTCATTCTCATATATTAATCAGTAACTTGAGAAAAGAGAGAAAAGAGAACTGTTTCTGTTTCTTCTTCCAACAAGCCACAGGAAAAGACAACAAAACCAAAAACTAGAGGGATGATCAGCAGGTTGCTGACAAACGGAAAGAGATATTCTCTAGAACAGTTAACTAGCCCTGAGGAGCCCCAGATTTATGTTTTATGATGATAGGGACTATATAAAATTATGGCTTGGCATGAGCCCATCACTTTTAGAATCTTGCACTGAAATGGAACTCAAAAAAGTATTCTCATAACGTGATATGAAACCACAGAGTCTTAAATAGATGTGAAAACTCTTTGTTCAACTGACCTGCATAAACAGCAGCTGATTGTTGCAAAGACTGAATCTGTCCACGATTGCACCCATATTTCTGATTAATTTCCTTTAATGGAACTTCACTGATTAAATCTAATAGCACAAGGCTGGTGAAAAACCTGAAAAGAAAATCACCAAAAGCATAGAAAGAGAACACTCATGATTACTACGAAAGTATGTAAATGTTTTTACCAAAGTTTTTTGGTACAAAAGTAGTACCAAAAAAAAACAAGAATTGGAAAAGGTAAACAGATTTATTCATTTGAGGAAGATTATTAGGAAGAAAAAAGGTTAGTAAAGAAAGATTGAGATTAATGTTTAAATGTAAGTTCAGACATACAACTCACCTTTTTTATAGTGAATAACTAATATCTCCTCTATTTACAGTATTGTTAACCAACTTTAAGAAATAAAACTTGGTTCAGGAAACATGATGGAACAAAATTTTGAAAGACTTGATAAATAATTATATGAGCATGTACTGTTTCAATAAAATGACAAAATCTGATTACTAAATCCAGTTTTAATTATCTGAGTAGAGGAAGGGCAACAGCAGCACAAAAAATCCAAGCACATAAACCCTCACAAAACTAACATTTGGGTAGCAACCCAAGTTATCCATCATGAATGAATGTATAAGCAAAATGTGATATAAACATAGAATGGAATATTATACAGACATAAAAAAGAATGAAGTTCTAATACACTACACAACACAGACGAATCTTGGAGACATTATGTTGAATGATAGAAGCCAGACACAATAGGACAAATAATTGTGTGTGCTAGTTTGAAAGGATGTATGTCCCCTAGAAAAGTCATGTTTTCACCTAAATCTCATTTCATAAAGGCAGAATAATCCCTATTCAATACTGTGTGTTTGAATCTGTAATTAGGTCATCTCCCTGGAGATGTAACCCAATCAAGAGTGGTTGTTAAGCTGGATTGGAGGAAATGTGCCTCCACCCATTTGGGTGGGTCTTGATTAGTTTCTGAAGTCCTATAAAAGAGGAAACATTTTGGAGAATGAGGAGATTCAGAGAGAGCAGAGCAGAACGACATAACCACAAGAAGCAGAATCCACCAGCCAGCGACCTTTGCAGATGAAGGGCAATGCCTCCCGGGGAGCTTCATGAAACAGGAAGCCAGGAGAAAAAGCTAGCAGATGACACTGTGTTCATCATGTACCTTTCCAGATGAGAGAGAAACTATGACTGTTTTCGCCATGTGCCCTTGCACTTGAGAGAGAAACCTTGAACTTCATCGGCCTTCTTGAACCAAGGTATCTTTCCCTGGATGCCTTAGATTGGACATTTCTATAGACTTGTTTTAATTGGGACAATTTCTCAGCCTTAGAACTGTAAATTAGAAACTTATTAAATTCCTCCTTTTAAAAGCCATTCTGTTTCTGGTATATTGCATTCTGGCAGCTAGCAAACCAGAACATTGTGTAATCTCACAGAAATGAAATAATTAGAATAAGCAAAATCACAGTCAGAAACTACAATTCAGGTTACCAGAACATTGTGTAATCTCACAGAAATGAAATAATTAGAATAAGCAAAATCACAGTCAGAAACTACAATTCAGGTTACCAGGGCCCAGTGTGAGGACAGGGAATGGAGAGTTAATACTTAATTAGTTGAGTTTCTGTTTGGGATTTTGGAAAAGTTTTGGTAATGAGGTGATGGTAACACCACATTGTAAATATAATTAATACCACTGAATTATAATTAGCTTAAAGTTAAAAGGGGAAATTTTATGTTTAAATATATAAACATTTCATACATACATATATATATATATAATATATTTTACTAGAATAAATTTTTTTTAAATACCCCATAGGGTTATAATAACACAAACAGAGAAACTTAATGTTAACTGTGGACTACAGTTAATAGTATACTTATAAAAATATTGTTTAATCAATTGTAACAAAGTTTCCACAGTAATGTAAAGTGTTGTTAAATAGGGAAAACTCTGTGGAGGAAGAAAGGATATCTGGGAATTATGTATTTTCTATATAATTTTTTGGTAAACTCTCAGTCACTCTTAAAAAAAGTTAAATAAAAATATTCACATTTGACTATGCTGTGAGTAATACACTAGAGAAAAAAGCTTTGAGAATAATAATTTTATCAAATTTCAAAGAAGATGAAAGTCTATTCAATTTCCCCATATGAATCTTTTAATTGGCACTTCCACACTGGTAATCACTTCTCAAGATAATACAAAGCCTTACTCCAAATGAAGATGCACTAAGTTGCAAGTTGTTCTGACTCAGATCTTCTTTAAGAAAGACAAATAATTTCATGTTCTGATTCCAAAGTTCATCATATAAGATGTCCACTAAACTATAAGATGAGGGTAGAAAGCAAAACATCAATAAACTTAGTAAATGGAGTAAAGTGAAAAATTTTACTATAGCCAATTGAAAATGTGATAACCAATCTATTGGCAATGAAAGTGGACAAATAAAGTAGACATCTACTCTATACCAGACCCTGTTAAATACTGGAAAGTCCAGGCCCTTAGATGAGTACCTTTTATGAATGGCCATCTGTCGGTGCTGTCTCTCAGTTCTGGTTACTACTTTTCCTTTCACACAACGAGCCAAGAACCCTTCTTCAACTCCCACTAGCTCTGCCACTCGTTTCATAGAAGTTGGCAATTTCTCCCACAAACAGAAAAATCGGTACCAATCAATAGTTGTCCACTCTTCAAACACAGGTGTAACCTAAAGGGAAAAAGCATCATTCAACAACTAAAAACTGTATTACAAAAGGAACAAAATTGTAAACATAAACTTAATATTATAAACAAAGATCGTTAGAAGTGATGTTATCAACATGATAACTAAGATATCTCCTGGAAAAGTCTACCCACAGAATCAACTAATAAAAGAACAATTCCCACTTTCTTGGATCTCTGGAGTACCATGGAGACTGGGGAAGGACTCACAAATCCTGAATCATAATAAAAGAGGAGAAAAAACACATACACACCAAAAGTAGGAAGGAGAGTTGGTTATCGGATCAGCAGTCCGGCAAACCCCTCCCAGTCACTTGGTCCCATGAACTTTGGGAGTTGCAAAGAGGCAACACAGCCTGGGTCTCTCCTAACATGGAGGGAGACCACAGCACCATTCACAATGCTGAATTATAGCTCAATGCATATCCAGGCATAGGAACCCAAGTCTGCAGAAACTCAGGATGGAAAACAAGTGGCTGAGGAGTACCGCATACAAAAGTATTCCCAGGAAAATGAAACCACAGCAGAACTATTGGCAAGAGGTGAACATACTCAATTTAGTCTCTGTCTGCTGGACCATCTGAACTCAAAATGGACCTTTTTAGATTGATCCGATCTGCTTTCCTGAGGTGGGATACCCTAAAGGGAAAGAAAATGGAAGCAGAAATGCCTCAAGCGAAAAAAAGGGACAGGGTACAGGTGGTGGTGGACCAAACTATTTTAAGGCCGGAAAGATTCCAGAACTGAAAAATATGATGAAAAAGGGACACTGAGTAGGAGAGAGAATTTAAACAAATGATAAGAGATAGGAAGAAAATTCTGTACAAAAACAAACAATAGATCGAGATATCCTGAAAAGGTAAAAAGGAAAGGAAGCTTTTTTCTGCAAATGAAAAAAACTGCACACAAAAAAGACAATCATAAAAACTGTACCCAATATCCAGGGCAAGCTTCACATGCAGTAGAGCCAAGAATATCTGAACAGCTGCAAATGGGCTACTCTATAAAGGTCCAGAATAAGTTGGACCAAAAGTCCAGGTATGCAGTGCACATTCAACAAAAGAAAATCAATTAATGTAATACACCACATCAATAAATCAAAGCTGAAAAATCACATGATCATTCTGATTGATGCAGAAAAGGCACAGGACAAACTTAGCATCCTTTCTAGATGAAAACACATCGAAGGATAGGAATAGAGGGGAACTTACTCAATATGATAAAGGGAATATATGAAAAACCCATAGCTAGGATCACACTCAGTGGGAAAAACCTGAGAGCTTTTCCTCTAAGATCAGGAACAAGACAAGGATGCCAACTGTCACCATTGTTAGTCAACATTGTGTTGGAAGTTCAAGCCAGAGAAATTAGACAAGAAAAAGAAATAGACACAGGGTCAAGATGGCGGCTTAACAACGTGCGCGTTTTAGTTCGTCCTCCAGAACAACTGCTAAATAACCAGAAACAGTACAGAACAGCTCCTGGGGCCACGTCAGTGACCAGACACACAGCGTACCCGAGTCTGGACCAGCTGGACCGGCTGCGAGCACCTCCCAAAACCGTGAGTTCCCAAAGCTGCGGTGGCCAGTGCCTCTCCCCCACAGGCCGCTTCCCAGAGGGGAAAGGAAAGGACTTTACCAGCAGCAGTGACTGGACACAATCAAACGCCAATTGTGGAACTAATTAACAAATTCTGACTACTAAAAATAGGCCCCCAGCTTAGGTGAACCCAATCAAAGCAGAGGTTGCTCATTTTTGCCCCGGCACCAAGGGGGCAGGACTGACAGAAAAAGGGGGAAAAAAAAAAGAAGGAAACAGGTTTTTGTGGCTGTGTATCTACAAAGGCTTGACTGCCTCTGGATACAGCGGCAGGACTTTTCAGGCTGCAACTGCCCCAGGCATAGGCAGAAGTGAGCTCTTTTGGGGGCTTATCTGGAGCCTGTGCCTTCCCCAGGGGAGGGGTGAAGTCCCACCCAGGTGGAATCCCTCCATCAAGGAATTCAGACACCAGTGCTTGCTAATTTGAAGCCATTAAAACCAGCCTACAACCTCTCCTCTGTCTCCAACAAACCCCCAGCCAAAGTTAAAAGTACCGCATCATCTTATGCTGGTGGGACCTGCAGTCAGATAAGCGCCACATACTGGGCAGGATAAGAAAAACAGAGTCCAGAGACTTCACAGGGAAGTCTTTCAACCTGCTGGGTCTCATATGCAGGGAAAATCGACGCAGGTGACTCTTTCCTCCTGATAGGAGGCCAGTTTGGTCCGCAAAATTCTGGCTGGGGTCTATAATATCTAAGCAGACCCTCCTAAGTGTATGTGGGGGAAAGGTACCACATAAGCAGGGCAAGAAACAAGAAAACAAGAACTGAAAAATTCTCCTGTGTTAAATAAAACTTAAGCTAAAGGTCCAGATAAAGCTGAACAGAATGTCAAAGAACAGATAGACAACAAATTCATCCAGCAAGAAAACCCTAGATAAAAGAAGTGAAAGCAATCTCCAGAATAAACTAATTAAGGTAATTAAATGCCTAGACGCCAGCAAAAAATAACAAATCACACTAAGGAAATTGAAGATATGGCCCAGTCAAAGGAACAAACCAACAATTCAAATGACATACAGGAGATGAAACAACTAATTCAGAATATACGAACAGACATGGAAAACCTCATCAAAAACCAAATCAATGAATTGAAGGAGGATATAAAAAAGGCAAGGAAGGAACAAAAAGAAGAAACTGAAAGTCTGAAAAAACAAATCACAGAACTTATGGGAATGAAAGACACAGTAGAAGAGATGAAAAAAACAATGGAAACCTACAATGGTAGATTTCGAGAGGCAGAACATAGGATTAATGAACCAGAGGACAGAACATCTGAAATCCAACAAGAAACAGAAACTATAGGAAAAACAATGGAAAAATATGAGCAGGGACTCAGTGAATTGAAAGACAATATGAAGCGCATGAATATACATGTTGTGGGTGTCTCAGAAGGAGAAGAGAATGGAAAAAGAGGAGAAAAACTAATGGAGGAAATTATCACTGAAAATTTCCCAACTCTTATGAAAGACTTAAAATTACAGATCCAAGAAGTGCAGCGTACCCCAAAGAGAACAGATCCAAATAGACGTACTCCAAGACATTTAATAATCAGAATGTCCAAGGTCAAAGAGAAAGAGAGGATCTTGAAAGCAGCAAGAGAAAAGCAATCCATCACATACAAGGGAAGCCCAATAAGACTATGCACAGATCTCTCAGCAGAAACCATGGAGGCAAGAAGACAGTGGGATGATATATTTAAATTATTAAAAGAGAAAAACTGCCAACCAAGAATTCTATATCCAGCAAAATTGTCCTTCAAAAATGAGGGAGAAATGAAAACATTTTCAGACAAAAAATCACTGAGAGAATTTGTGACCAAGAGACCAGCTCTGCAAGAAATACTAAAGGGAACACTAGAGACAGATATGAAGACAGAAGAGAGAGGTGTGGAGAAGAGTGAAGAAAGGAAGACTATGAGTAAAGGTAAAAGGAAAGAAAATTAGATATGACATATAAAATCCAGAAGGCAAAATAGTAGAAGAAAGTACTACCCATACAGTAATAACACTGAATGTTAACAGATTAAACTCTCCAATCAAAAGACATAGTCTGGCAGAATGGTTTAAAAAACAGGACCCATCTATATGCTGTCTCTACTCAAAGGTCACAAGGCCAAGGACACAAATGGACATTTACATGTTTATAGCAGCATTATTAACAATTACCAAGTGATTGAAACAGCCAAAATGTCCATCAACAGACAGTTGACTAAACAAACTGTGACATTTACATAAGATGGAATATTATGCAGCTGTAAGATAGAATAAAGTTATGAAGTATGTAACAACATGAATGGACCTTAAGGACATTATGCTGAGTGTGATTAGCCAGAAACAAAAGGAGAAATACTGTATGGTCTCACTGACATGAACTGATGTTAGTGAATAAACTTAGAATATTTCCTTGGTAACAGAGACCATCAGGAGATAGAAATAGGGTGAGATATTGGGTGATTGGAGCTGAAGGGATACAGATTGTGCAACAGGACTGAATATAAAATCTCAGATATGGACAGCACAATACTACCTAACAGTAATGCAATTATGTTAAAACACTGAATGAACCTGCATGTGAGAATGATAGAGGGAGGAGGACTGGGGACATAAATGAAATCAGAAAGAAAGATAGATGGTAAAGATTGAAATGGTATAATCTAGGAATGCCTAGAGTGTATAATAATAGTGAAATGTACAATGTACAAATTTAAGAAATGTTTTTGCCTGAGGAAGAACAAAGGAATGTCATTATTGCAGGGTGTTGAAAATAGATGATAATTAATACTTTAAAATGTCACCTTATGTGTGAGACTAAAGCTAAAAATGTTTATTTGTTACAAAATTTATATTTTGACTAGAGCATTTCCTAATATAACTCATGTAGATAGTTTGATTGAATGTCATAAGTACTTGGAATCTCAGGTAGCACATGAGATTTTGTTGGTTTGTCCAGAGTGATGCCCCGATAATTCCCAGAGTGATTTGATCAGTGACTGGAAAAGTATTTGCAAGCCCCCTTCGGGGAATGGTGAGAGTGGAGAGAAATTCAACTTCCCCAAGTTGAATTCTTGATATTCTCACAAGCAGTGTGGACAACCAAAGCTATAGGCTGAGCCCCCAGGCTTGGGGTTTGTTCACATGAAACTTAACCCCACAAAGGATAGGTCAAGTCTACTTAAAATTTAGGCCTAAGAGTCACCCCCAGGAGAGCCTCTTTTGTTGCTCAGATGTGGCCTCTCTCTCCAGCCAACACAATGAGCAGTCTCACCACCCTCCCCCTCTCTGTGTGGGACATGACTCCCAGGGGTGTGGACCTTCCTGGCAACGTGGGACGGGGATCCTGGAATGAGCTGAGACTCAGCGTCAAGGGACTGAGAAAAACCCTAGAATGAGCTGAGAATTAACATCAGGGGATTGAGAGAACCTTCTCGACCAAAGGGGGAAGAGTGAAATGAGACTAAGTGTCAATGGCTGAGAGATTCCAAACAGAGTTGAGAGGTTATCCTGGAGGTTATTCTTATGCATTAAGTAGATATCATCTTGTTGTTCAAGATGTAGTGGAGAGGCTGGAGGGAACTGCCTGAAAATGTAGAGCTGTGTTCCGGTAGCCATGTTTCTTGATGAGATTGAACAATGATATAGCTTTCACAATGAGACTCTGCGAATGTGAAAACCTTGTGTCTGATGATCCTTTTAGCTACTATATCAGCAGAAGAGTATAACATATGGAATAAAAATAAATAATAAGGGGAACAAATGTTAAAATAAATTTAGTTTGAAATGCTAGTGGTAAATGAAAGCGAGGGGTAAGGGGTATGGTATGTATAATCTTTTTTTTCTCTGTTATCATTTTATTTCTTTTTCTGTTGTCTTTTCATTTCTTTTTCTAAATTGATGCAAATGTTCTAAGAAATGATGAATATGCAACTATGTGATGATATTAAGAATTACCGATTGTATATGTAGAATGGAATGATCTCTTAATGTTTTGTTTGTTAATTTTTTTTAATTAATAAAAAAAGTTAAAAAAAAAAGAAAAAGAAATACAAGGCATCCAAATCAGAAAAGAAGTAAAACTTTCATGATTTGCAAATGACATGATACTCTATGTTGAAAATTCTAAAAAGTCTACAGCAAAACTACTAGAGCTAATAAATGCATACAGCAAAGTGACAGGATACAAGATCAACACCCAAAAATCAGTAGTATTTCTATACACTACAAATGAGCAAACTGAGGAGGAAATCAAGAAAAAAATTCCATTCACAATAGCAGCCAAAAGAATAAAATATTTAGGAATAAATTTAACCAAGGCAACAAAAGACCTATCCACAGAAAAATACAAGAAACTGCTACAAGAAATCATGGAAGAATGAATAAATGGAAGGGCATACCATGTTGATGCATTGAACAACTAATTATAATTAAGATGTCAATTCTACACAAACTGATTTACAGATTCAATGCAATTCCAATTAAAATTTCAACAAATTGCTTTACAGAAATAGAAAAGCCAATAATCATATTTATATGGAAGGACATTGCATCCCAGATAGCCAAATGTATCTTGAGAAAGAGGAATAAAGTGGGAAGTCTAACATTATCTTACTTAATTTTAAGCATATTACAAAGTTACAGTGGTCTAAATAGCATGGTACTACCATAAAGTTAGATATATTAATCAATGGAATCGAATTGAGCATTCAGAAATAGACCAGCTCATCTATAGACAACTGATCTTTGACAAGGCCACCAAATAAATCCAACTGGGACAGAGTAGCCTCTTCAATAAATGGTGTTTGGAGAACTGGATATCCACATCCAAAAGAATGAAAGAGGACCCATATTCCACACCTTATATAAAAATTAACTCGGTCTTCCGGAGAAGATGGGGGCTTAGTAAGGCGAACGGGTCTTAGTTCCTCCTCCAGAACAACTACTAAAGAACTAGAAACAGTACAGAACAGCTCCCGAAGCCACGACAGAGACCAGACACACAGCGTACCCCATTCTGGAATGGCTGGACTGGCTAAGAGACTCCGCTGCGGTGAGGTCTCCGAGAGGCGCGTGCTTCCCCGGGCCGTGGTGGCTGGCGGCCGGAGCCCCTCCCTCCCTCCTTCCCGGGCCGGCTGGGAGGTTTGGATCGGCGGTTCCCCAAGCCGCAGAGGCCAGCGCCCCTCCCCCACGCGCGGCTTCCCAGGTCAGCTGGAAGCCTCGGAGCGGCAGTTCCCCAAGCCACGGTGGCCGGCGACCGGAGCCTCTTCCACACACGCGGTTTCCTGAGCCGGCTGGGAACCTCGGATCGGCGGTTCCCCAAGCTGCGGTGGCCCTCCCACACACGGCTTCCCGGGGTGGCTGGGAGCTTTGGATCAGTGGTTGCCCAAGCCGTGGCAGCTGGCGCCCCTCCCCCACATGCGGCTTCCGGGGCTGGCTGGGAGCTTCGGAACAGCGGTTCCCCAAGCCGCGGTGGCCAGTGACCACAGCCCCTTCCACACACGCAGCTTCCCGGGCCGGCTGGGAGACTCGGAACAGCGGTTCCTCAAGCCGTGGCGGCTGTCGACCCTCACCCACAGGCAACTTCCCGGAGGGAAAGGAAAGAGTCTCCAACAGTAGTAGAGACTGAGTCCAACCTAACACCAATAGTGGCATTAATGAACAACTTCTGACTACTAAAAATAGGTCCTCAGCTCAGGCGAAACTGATCAAGGCAGAAATCGCCGATTGGGCTAACTGAAAAAGAGGAAAGGGGGCGAAACAGAGCCTTCTGCAGCTGTTTCTACAGAGGCTTCATTGCCTCAGGGCTCAGCACTGGGATTACACAGGTTGCAACTGCCCCGAACGCAGAAACAGGCTGCTTTCAGGGCTCTCTACCACCTGAACCTTTCCTGTGGGAGGGGTGAAAAGCAACTCAGGTGGAATCCCTCTCTCAAGGAATTCAGATCCTAGGACTTCACAATTTGAAGCCATTAAAACCAACCTACAATCTTTCCTCTGTCTCTACCACACACCCAGAAGCGAGAGTCTTCCAAAGTTAAAGGAGCCACAACATCTTTTGCTGGTGGGACCCGCAGACAGATAAGCACCACATACTGGGCAGGATAAGAAAAACAGAACCCAGAGACTTCACAGGAAAGTCTTTCAACCTGCTGGGTCCCACATTCAGGGAAATCTGATTAAATGCCCAGACGCCAGGAAAAAATAACAAATCACACCAGGAAAATTGAAGATATGGCCCAGTCAAAGGAACAAACCAATAGGTCAAATGAGATACAGGAGCTGAGACAACCAATTCTGAATATACAAACAGAAATGGCAAACCTCTTCAAAGACCAAATCAATAAATTGAGGGAGGACATGAAGAAGGCAGGGGATCAACAAAAAGAAAAAATGGAAAGTCTGAAAAAACAAATCACAGAACTTATGGGATTGAAAGACACAGTAGAAGAGATGAAAAGAACAATGGAAATCTACAATGGTAGATTTCAAGAAACAGAGGCTAGAATTAGTGAACTGGAGGATGGAACATCTGAAATCCAAAAAGAAACAGAAACTATAGGGAAAAGAATGGAAAAATTTGAGCAGGGGCTCAGGGAATTGGATGATAATATGAAGCGCACAAATATACGGGTTGTGGGTGTCCCAGAAGGAGAAGAGAAGGGAAAAGGAGGAGAAAAACTAATAGAAGAAATTATCACTGAAAATTTCTCAACTCTTATGAAAGACCTAAAATTACAGATCCAAGAAGTGCAACGCACCCCAAAGAAAATACACCCAAATAGGTGTTCTCCAAGACACTTACTAGTTAGAATGTCAGAGGTCAAAGAGAAAGAGAGGATCTTGAAAGCAGCAAGAGAAAAACAATCCATCACATACAAGGGAAGCCCAATAAGACTATGTGTAGATTTCTCAACAGAAACCATGGAAGCTAGAAGAGAGTGGGATGATATATTTAAATTACTAAAAGAGAAAAACTGCCAGCCAAGACTTCTATATCCAGCAAAATTGTCCTTCAGAAATGAGGGAGAAAATAAAACATTTTCAGACAAAAAGTCACTGAGAGAATTTGTGACCAAGAGACCAGCTCTGCAAGAAATACTGAAGGGAGCACTACAGTCAGAACCGAAAAGACAGAAGAGAGAGGTATGGAGAAGAGTGTAGAAAGAAGGAAAATCAGATATGATATATATAATACAAAAGGCAAAATGGTAGAGGAAACTATTACCCAAACAGTAATAACACTAAATGTTAATGGACTGAATTCCCCAATCAAAAGACACAGACTGGCAGAATGGATTAAAAAACAGGATCCTTCTATATGCTGTCTACAGGAAACACATCTTAGTCCCAAAGATAAATATAGTTTGAAAGTGAAAGGTTGGGAAAAGATATTTCATGCAAATAACAACCAGAAAAGAGCAGGAGCAGCTATACTAATATCCAACAAATTAGACTTCAAATGTAAAACAGTCAAAAGAGACAAAGAAGAATACTATGTACTAATAAAAGGAACAATTCAGCATGAAGACATAACAATCATAAATATTTATGCACCAAACCAGAATGCTCCAAAATACTTGAGGCAAAAACTGCAAACACTGAAAAGGGAAATAGACACATCTACCATAATATCTAAGGACTTCAATTCCCCACTCTCATCAATGGATCGAACATCTAGACAGAGGATCAATAAAGAAACAGAGAATTTGAATATTACAATAAATGAACTAGACTTAACAGACATTTATAAGACATTACATCCCACAACAGCAGGATACACCTTTTTCTCAAGTGCTCATGGATCATTCTCAAAGATAGACCATATGCTGGGTCACAAAGCAAGTCTCAACAAATTTAAAAAGATTGAAATCATACACAACACTTTCTCGGATCATAAAGGAATGAAGTTGGAAATCAATAATAGGCAAATTGCCAGAAAATTCACAAATACGTGGAGGCTCAACAACACACTCTTAAACAACGAGTGGGTCAAGGAACAAATTACAAGAGAAATTAGTAAATATCTCGAGGTGAATGAAAATGAAAACACAACATATCAAAACTTATGGGACGCAGCAAAGGCAGTGCTAAGAGGGAAATTTATTGCCCTAAATCCCTATATCAGAAAAGAAGAAAAGGCAAAAATTCAGGAATTAACTGTCCACTTGGAAGAACTGGAGAAAGAACAGCAAACGAATTCCAAAGCAAGCAAAAGGAAAGAAATAACAAAGATTAGAGCAGAAATAAATGAAATTAAGAACATGAAAACAATAGAGAAAATCAATAAGACCAGAAGTTGGTTCTATGAGAAAATCAATAAGATTGATGGGCCCTTAGCAAGATTGACAAAAAGAAGAAGAGAGAGGATGCAAATAAATAAGATCAGAAATGGAAGAGGAGACATAACCACTGACCTCACAGAAATAAAGGAGGTAATAACAGGATACTATGAACAACTTTACGTTAATAAATACAACAATATAGACGAAATGGACAAGTTCCTAGAAAGGCATGAACAACCAACTCTGACTCAAGAAGAAATAGATGACCTGAACAAACCAATCACAAGTAAAGAAATTGAATCAGTCATTCAAAAGCTTCCCAAAAAGAAAAGTCCAGGACCAGACGGCTTCACATGTGAATTCTATCAAACATTCCAGAAAGAATTAGTACCAACTCTCCTCAAACTCTTCAAAAAAATCGAAGTGGAGGGAAAGCTACCTAATTCATTCTATGAAGCCAACATCACCCTCATATCAAAACCAGGCAGAGATATTACAAAAAAAGAAAACTACAGACCAATCTCTCTAATGAATATAGATGCAAAAACCTCAACAAAATTCTAGCAAATCGAATCCAGCAACACATTAAAAGAATTATACATCATGACCAAGTAGGATTCATCCCAGGTATGCAAGGATGGTTCAACATAAGAAAATCAATTAATGCAATACACCATATCAACAAATCAAAGCAGAAAAATCACATGATCATCTCAATTGATGCAGAGAAGGCATTTGACAAGATTCAACATCCTTTCCTGTTGAAAACACTTCAAAGGATAGGAATACAAGGGAACTTCCTTAAAATGTTAGAGGGAATATATGAAAAACCCACAGCTAATATCATCCTCAATGGGGAAAATTGAAAACTTTCCCCCTAAGATCAGGAACAAGACAAGGATGTCCATTATCAGCACTATTATTCAACATCGTGTTGGAGGTTGTAGCCAGAGCAATTAGACAAGAAAAAGAAATACAAGGCATCAAAATTGGAAAGGAAGAAGTAAAACTATCACTGTTCGCAGATGATATGATACTATACGTCAAAAACCCGGAAAAATCCACAACAAAACTACTAGAGCTAATAAATGAGTACAGCAAAGTAGCAGGTTACAAGATCAACATTCAAAATCTGTAGTGTTTCAATACACTAGTAATGAACAAGCTGAGGGGAAATCAAGAAACGAATTCCATTTACAATTGCAATTAAAAGAATAAAGTACTTAGGAATAAATTTAACTAAAGAGACAAAAGACCTATACAAAGAAAACTACAAAAAACTGTTAAAAAAAATCACAGAAGACCTAAATAGATGGAAGGGCATACCGTGTTCATGGATTGGAAGACTAAATATAGTTAAGATGTCAATCCTACCTAAATTAAGTTACAGATTCAATGCAATACCAATCAAAATCCCAACAACTTATTTTTCAGAAATAGAAAAACCAATAAGCAACTTTATCTGGAAGGGCAGGGTGCCCCGAATTGCTAAAAGTATCTTGAGGAAAAAAAACGAAGCTGGAGGTCTCACGCTGCCGGACTTTAAGGCATATTAGGAAGCCACAGTGGTCAAAACAGCATGGTACTGCATAAAGATAGACATATCGACCAATGGAATCGAATAGAGTGCTCAGATATAGACCCTCTCATCTATGGACATTTGATCTTTGATAATGCAGTCAAGCCAACTCACCTGGGACAGAACAGTCTCTTCAATAAATGGTGCCTAGAGAACTGGATATCCATATGCAAAAGAATGAAAGAGGACCCGTATCTCACACCCTACACAAAAGTTAACTCAAAATGGATCAAAAATCTAAACATTAGGTCTAAGACCATAAAACAGTTAGAGGAAAATGTAGGGAGATATCTTATGAAACTTACAATTGGAGGCGGTTTTATGGACCTTAAACCTAAAGCAAGAGCACTGAAGAAAGAAATAAATAAATGGGAGCTCCTCAAAATTAAACACTTTTGTGCATCAAAGAACTTCATCAAGAAAGTAGAAAGACAGCCTACACAATGGGAGACAATATTTGGAAACGATATACCAGATAAAGGTCTACTATCCAGAATTTATAAAGAGATTGTTCAACTCAACAACAAAAAGACAGCCAACCCAATTACAAAATGGGAAAAAGACTTGAACAGACACCTCTCAGAAGAGGAAATACAAATGGCCAAAAGGCACATGAAGAGATGCTCAATGTCCCTGGCCATTAGAGAAATGCAAATCAAAACCACAATGAGATATCATCTCACACCCACCAGAATGGCCATTATCAACAAAATAAAAAATGACAAGTGTTGGAGAGGATGCGGAGAAAGAGGCACACTTATCCACTGTTGGTGGGAATGTCAAATGGTGCAACCACTGTGGAAGGCAGTTTGGCATTCCTCAAAAAACTGAATATAGAATTGCCATACGACCCAGCAATACCATTGCTGGGAATCTACTCAAAGGACTTAAGGGCAAAGACACAAACGGACATTTGCACACCAATGTTTATAGCAGCGTTATTTATAATTGCAAAGAGATGGAAACAGCCAAAATGTCCATCAACAGACGAGTGGCTAAACAAACTGTGGTATATACATACGATGGAATATTATGCAGCTTTAAGACAGAATAAACTTATGAAGCATGTAATAACATGGATGGACCTAGAGAACATTATGCTGAGTGAGACTAGCCAAAAACTAAAGGCCAAATACTGTATGGTCCCACTGATGTGAACCGACATTCGAGAATAAACTTGGAATATGTCATTGGTGACAGAGACCAGCAGGAATTAGAAACAGGGTAAGATAATGGGTAATTGGAGCTGAAGGGATACAGACTGTGCAACAAGACTAGATACAAAAACTCAAAAATGGACAGCACAATACTACCTAATTGTAATGTAATTATGTTAAAACATGGAATGAAGCTGCATCTGAGCTATAGTTTTTTTTGTTTGTTTGTTTGTTTTTTATATTTTTTTTTGTATTTTTTTCTCTATATTATTTTATTTCTTTTTCTGTTGTCTTGCTATTTCTTTTTCTAAATCGATGCAAATGTACTAAGAAATGATGATCATACATCTATGTGATGATATTAAGAATTACTGATTGCATATGTAGAATGGAATGATTTCTAAATGTTGTGTTAGTTAATTTTTTTAATTAATAAAAAAAAAATTAACTCAAAATGGATCAAAGACCTAAACATTAGAGTTAAGATCTAAAACTTTTAGAAGAAAATTTAGGAAAATATCTTAGTAGGGAAATACCTTAAAGATCTTATGATAGGAGGTGGTTTTCTAGATGTTACACCCAAAGTATGAGCAATTAAAAAAGAAATAGATAAATGGGATTTCCTCAAAATTAAACACATTTGTGCATGAAAGGACTTTGTTAGGAAAGTAAAAAGGCAGCCTATGCAATGGTAGACAATATTTGGAAACCAAAGGATTTAATATCCAGAACATATAGAGATTGTGCATTCAACAAACAACCCAATTTAAAAATGGGCAAAAGGCATGAACAGACAGATACTTTTCTGAACAGGAAATACAAATAGTTTAAAGGCACATGAAAAGATGCTCAACCTTATTGGCCATTAGGGAAATACAAATCAAAATCACAATGAGATATCATCTCACATCTACTGAAATGGCCATTTAAAAAAAAAACAGAAAACTACAAGTACTGGAGAGGATGTGGAGAAAGAGGCGCATTTATTCACTTTTGGTGGGAATATAGAATTGGAAGGCAGTTCATTTTCTCAGGAAGCTAACTATACAACTGCCATACGATCCTGCAATCCCATTACTAGGCATATATTCAAAGGAACTGAAGACAAGGACATAAGCAGACATCTGCACACCATATTTATACCCATATTATTCACACTGCCAAGAGATGGAGACAGCCCAAATGTCCATCAATGGACAAGTAGATAAACTGTGGTATACACATATGCTAGACATAGTTGTGACAGAAACTATTACATGAAGCATGTAACAACATGGACGAACCTTGAGGACATTATGCTGAGTAAAATTAGCCAGAAACAAAAGTACAAATATCCTGTGGTCTCATTAATATGAACTAACATTAATGAAAGAACTTTGCAAGTTCAAGTTGAGAATACAGGTTAACAGGAGATAGGAAAAGGAGTAGAGATTGGGCATTTGAGGCTGAAAGCATACAAAATGTCCAACAGGACTGAATATAAAGATTCAGAAATGGATAGTACAATACTATCGGATGGCGCACAATATTGTAAGTATACTGAACGTAGCTGAAGCTGAGTGTGAGAATGGTTGAGGGAGGAGGGCCAGGGACATATATGACACCAGAAGGAAAGACAGAGGAAAATGACTGGAATGGTATTACTTAGTGATTCACAGAGTAGATAATGATGGTGATTAAATGTACAAATATAAATATGTTTTCATATGAGGGAAAACAAACATCAACATTGAACATGTTGAAAATGGGACGGTATATGGTTAAAAACACAATCAATGCGAGCCAGGGTCTACAGTTAATAGTAACATTGTAATATGCTTCCACTGAGTATAATAAAAGCAATGTGCGGGCAGGCCACATGGCTCAGCAGGCAGTGTTCTCACTTGTTATGCCGGAGACCTAGGGTTTAATTCCCGGTGCCTGTCCATGTAAAAAAAGCAGTATGCCAAACTAAAGGTTAATAAAATTGGGGGTATGAGGGAGGGGCATGGGATTCTTCATGAAAGAAATGCAAACATCCTCATATACATTGTGGTGGTGAAGGCACTGCTATGATTATACCAGGAACCGCTGATTTTTTTGTACTTAAGTTGGATTGTATGATAATACAAATAAACCTGTTTAAAAATGAACAGAGAAATGTGGAGCAATGCACCTATTCACTGTTGGCAGAGAAGTAGAGTGGTGTAGCCCCTCTGGAGGGCAGTATGGTGACTCCACAGGAGGTTAGGGGTGGGATTACCATATGATCCTGCAACCCTATAGATATGTGTATGCTTGAACGAAATGAATGCAAGAACATGAATGGACATTTGCACACTGGTGTTTATGACTGCAGTGTTCATGATCTGCATTGGCCAGAGGTGGCCTAAGGCTGTATCTATTAAGGAAATGGGTGGGGGAAGTGGTGTATGCATACAATCAACTGTTGAATGACTGCAAGAAGTAATGAAGTCGTGAGACATGCAACTAGGTGAATGAGCCTTGAGGACAATATGTTGAGTGAGATAATCCAGAAACAAAAAGAAAATTTTATAACGCTTCACTAATATGGACTAACTATAATGTGCAAACTCTAAAAATTGAATTTGAGTATAGGTTATCAGGTGAAAGCCTATTGTGAAGGTTCCTAGATTGTAAGCTCTTAAAGTAGTCACATCTATTCAAGAATTGTAACTGTTATTTCTAAATTTTGAGATGCTGAGCTATTTGTGTATAACCTGGTTGTTCCCTGGAAACTTGGTATTTGTGTGACACCTGAGACTTAGGGCTAGAGTTCTGAAGCTATGGAAGTCAGCATTACAGTAACTGTTAGAAACACTGGAAAAGTGGTCAGACTTCAATTAGAGATACAATTGAAGGTGATCTGCGTAGAACTAAGGTAAATCAGACTAAAGGGTAAAGGATAATACTGACTGTATTTTAAAACTTCAGCTTCTGTGTGAGACCAAAGGAAGAGGTGTTTATGGCACAAAAAAATTGTATTTTCTGTAGCACACTATCTAATTTAACTTGTATGTCAGCTTATTTAAACACCAGAATCACATGAAACCTTGAATAGAGAGTGAGATCTCGTTGGTTTGTACAGATTGGGGTGATGTCCCTACATATCCCAGAGTAATTTGGGCAGAATTTTTTAAAGTATTTGCAAAGTTCCCTTAAGGGACTAGGGAAAAAGGTGAAACTGTTAAACTTTGAGGATGGCCTGCTATTCTCACAAGCCCTGGGAAATGCTGATTGGAAGTCCCAGGCCCTTGATCTTGGGCTGGCCATTATGAAACTTTATCTCTCAAAGGTGAAGCTAAGCCTACTTATGTTATGCCAGAAAGTCTTCCCCCAGAGAACCTCTTTTGTTGCTCAGATGAGGCCTTTGCAGGTGAGCTCACTGCCCTCCTCCCTCCATGGGACATGACTCCCACAAGTATAAATCTCCCTGGTAACATGGGACATGGCTTCAAGGCAGAAGCCTGGCCCTGGCATCGTGGGAGAAAGCCAAAAAGGAAAAGGGAAATGAAACAAAATAAAGTTTCAGTGGCTGTGAGATTTCAAATAGAGCTGAGAGGTCATTATGGAGGTTATTCTTACACAACGTATAGATATCCCATTTCAGTTTTTGGTGTATTGAAGTAGCTAGAGGGAAATGCCTGAAACTGCTGAACTATAATCCAAGAGCCTTGATTCTTGAAGATGATTGCATAACTGTACAGTTTTTAAGGTGTGACTGTGTGTTCGTGAAAATCTTCTGACTGACCCTTCCTTTATCGGGATATGGATAGATGAGTAAGAAAAAAAAGCAAAAAATAATTAATATGGGATGATGGGGTTATGGGATGTTTTGGGTGTGTTTTTACTTTCATTCTTACTTTTTTGGAGTAATTAAAACGTTCAAAAATATTCTGAGTTGTGGCATATTTCTCAGGGATTGGAGCCTAGTCATACTTAAAAATTGTTAATCATTTCTACCTTCTCTCCCTGTCTCTCATGTCTGTAGCCTAACTCACTGTTCTCCCTTCCCCCCCTCGTCAGTAACCTCCCATCTCAGTAGCTTATCTCAAAACTACAAGCCTTCTTGTTATTCTGTCCTTGCCTCTAGCTATCTTCTGCCGCCCTTGCCTAGCAACTACCTTTTAGCTTGTGTAATTGGCTCTCCGAACCCCCTACCCTCTCCCCTACTCCTCCCCTTGTGCAACTGTATATAACCTAAGCTCCCTGTAGCCTCGGGGTCTTTAGAGCACTTGAGCCGCTTCGGTACCTAAGCTCTTACGATGTAACAATAAAAAAGCTTTGTGCTGATTAATTGGCCTTTGGCTCAAGTCCTTCAGTCCCCTAGCTGAGACGGCTAGGTTTCGCTTACCCAGGTTTATTTCCCGCGAGCTCGCCCCCTAATTCACCCAGTGCTCCAGTCGCGCGACCCGGCTGAAGCTATCAGCGGCACTGAGTGTTCTTTTTTTACTTTTATTTTTACTTTTATTCTTACTTTTTTTGGAATAATTAAAATGTTCAAAAATCAATTGTGATGATGAATGCACAACTACGATGATACTGTGAACCCTGATTGTATACTTTGAACGGTCGTATGGGTATGTGAATGTATACATCTCAATAACACTGTATAAAAAAATTTATATAGAATAAAGCAAAAACTTTAAGTTCATCTAATTTTTAACTTCTTTAGGTCAATTCTTCCTTTCTTCTCCAAATCATGAAAATCTTCAGGAAGATGTCCATCTACTACTTTATTAAAACTAGCTAACCCAATCAGCTGATTTTGATACTACTGGTATCAAAATAGAATTTTAAGGGATAGAAGAGAATTTTCAGTGCTGCTTCTTTTAGCCAACCAGCCTCTCCTGTGGAGTTCGTCAAGACCTTTCATTGCAGTTGCCAGCTTCACAGTCTGCCCTACGGAATTGGACTCTCATTCCCAAGGTTATGTAAGATACCTTTATAAATCTCATATTTACAGATATCTGCTGTTGGTTCTGTTTTTACAGAGAATCTTGACTAATACAGAGGTCAGTTTAACAAAACTAAAATCACCTCTGCCTTCCCACTTTGACCTAGCAGTTGCACTTTTAGAAACCTTTCCCAAAAATACATCTCTGTAAAAACTAAACAATACAGGCACCACATTACATTATTCACTGCAGCATTATCTGCAATAACAAAATATCGGAAACAACCCAAATGTACATTAACAATAAACTGACTGAAAAAACTGATTGAATAATGGTACATCCATGCATTGAGTCATACAACTACAAAAAATGTATTTAAAAAAATTAAAAATCACCATGAACTATATGGAGTGATTTCCAAGATACATTGTTAAGGAAAAAAAGGAAAGTATAGACACAGGTATGTACATAGTATGCTATCCTTTATGAAGAAAGTGAAATATACACATAAATACTTACTAATTTTTATAAAATAAAAAAAGAAGAGATTAGCCAGAAACTAATGAAAACTAACTATTGAAGGTGGGTGGAAATGGCATGAAAGGAGAGACATGGGAATCAGACTTCCATGAGTATTCTTTTTTATATAATTCTAACTTCTAAATCACGTTTTAAATATTCAAAAATAAAATACTACATGTAAACTCTAAATGTTTCATTTAACTTAAAACATAAATGTCTATTTATTTGCCAATATTGTGAGCTAGAGTTCAACGCATTTTTTTTTTGCATGAGTCTGTTGATTACTATTGTTCTCTTCGATAAATCCAACGAACAGTACATTGTGTAAGATTTCCTATTCCTGCCTGATAATGCTAAAAATTAAGATGATTACAAAATAATCTATGAGCATCTTAGTTTTCTCCTTATCTATATTTTCATAACTATTTCTTAGAACTTTTACAGCTGTCTCACTTATGTATTTCATCAACAATTATTAGTAACTTGCATTCAATTTAGTTTATATGAAACTAAAGTGTCATAAGCAAATTTGAGAACAAATACAACTCCTGAATGACATACAATTCAAATGATGTGGTAAGTGGAGGAGATTTTTAACCACAAACATTCAGCATACTGAAGCTATCAGTCTTTATGTTTTAGTGAGAATAGGAAGACTTGGGCTATATGACCAAAAAAAAAAAAGACATATAACTTATATTAGAGTATTCACTAGAAATAAGAGAGAGGAATATATAATAATATTTACTAAAATATAAAATACTCACCCAAAATTGGATAGTTATTACTTCCATTTTGCAGATAATGAAATGGAATCTTAAGAGAGGTTAAATACTAATCCAAGGTTAGAGAGTTATTAAGTGATAAGGCTAAGAGTTGAACTAAGGCAGTCTGACCCCAAACCTCATAATCTTAGGCATGCCATAGTAAATGAGACTTTTTTTCTTTTTGGCATGGACAATCTCCAAGAATCGAACCCAGGTCTCCGGCATGGCAGGCAAGAATTCTGCCACTTGAGCCATCATTGCCCATCCTAAATGAGACTTTTTTAAAAGGGTAGGTAAATGACTGGTAACATCTGCTTTGATTTTTTTTTAAATCACATTCTAAGACACAGACTTTGAGCTCATATATTACACATTTATTACAACTATATATTACACATTTGCAAGGATAAAAAAAAAATCAAACTTGTACAGACAATCCCCCCTGCTCACCTTTATATAGTTTTTTTATTGAAGTACGTTTCCTCATAAGCTATCTCAATTCTTAGGAACATTCCAATCTTACTTTTGCCCCTACTTGCTTATTAATGTCTCTGCTATTAATGAACCAAAAAAACTACTGGTCAAGTTCTTGCCAGAAAATACGATCTCAAACTCAATTTTATTCAATTCTTATCAAAAGCTTTGCTGTAAGGAACAATATTCATTCACAGAGAACCATTTAATGTTAACAAACTTAAAACTCCCTTATTAAATTTATTATATAGATTTCAAAAAGGATATAAGTCACAAAGTGTCTTTATATAACAAAATTTATCTAAGGCAATGAAATGCAATGCTTTTCTTAAGTACTAATTTTTAATCTTATGACTATTGAAACTTATCAAAGTTCCTTCTCTGCTTTAATTACTAGAAAGCTCAAAGCCAAAGTTGGCACAAGCAACTGTACATGATTTAATGGCATAAATATTTATGTACCAATCTTTGTTTGTTTTACATTATGATCTCACCTTTAATTTCTTGATACCTCATTGTCCTTTGCTATCCTCTTATATATTATAAAAAATATCTATTTTATAAACCACTTCAAATCATTTTTGAAAGGAGCTTAGAGAAGATACATAGGTGGGTGGATAGGTACATGGGAAAATTTAAAAGTTCACTAGGATATTTAGCTTCTTACTTTAAAAGAACTTCCTTCTTTTATATTTCCTTCACTACTACACTAGTCAAGGAAAACAGATAAAATATTCTCTTATGGTATCTTTGATCCTCACGATTCTCTATATATGTATTTCTCCCCATTTTCACAAATATAACAGTGAAGAAAACAGAACTTACCAGATAGACCATATGCAAGTCATTTTCTAAAACAAAGCCCTTCATTGCTCTTTGGAGGTCAGCAAAAATATCTAAGGTATCAGTTGGAGAAAGCGAAGAAGAAAGAGTGGCTGAACCAAGATGTGTTGGATAATACACCTTTCCTGGTTTGGAGGCAGGAAGTGAGGGGGAAAAAATGTTAAAATTAAAAAAAAAACTATATAAACAAAATAAAACAAAACACCTTTCTTTCTGTATTCTATACTAAACCCTCTAGCATCTGATAAGTTTAGCAAACACAATTTTGTCCAATGCATGGACATATATGAGCAGGTTGTATGCTAACTGTCTGAAATTGCAGAACACAACTCTGCTCAAAAGTCAATTTCCTCTTACTGAGCCAAGTCTTATACTTTAAAGTGATTCTAAGTCACTAAAAATGGAAACGTGAGTAAAAATTGCAACTAAGTAGTCATATTTACCTTCTATTCCATCACTAGCTTCCATAATCTGTATAAATTCATTTTCTAGTAGCCACATCAAACAGGCTTCGATTTCTCCAGGTATAACAAAATCTTGACTTCCCTGAATTTCTTGCTTTCCTTCTTTCATACTTGCAGCCAAAAATGTACAAGAAGTATAAGTTTGCATATCTTGTGATGTACTTGCCACTCCACCAACTATTATCTGACAGGAGAGAATTGAAAATTTCTGGAACGTTTTATATGACATTCAGGCTCCCATAATATAAAAGAAACCTTCTTTGAAAGTATATAAAACTTTTTATATAAGCTAAAATAAAAAATTATTACCTATCTGATAAAGAAGGTATTGATGGCTTATGGCCAATAATCAAATAAATTACTTTCATCTCTCCTTCTGAAACATGTGGGCATGTAGGTATGCTGGTATTGAATACTTTGCTGTACACCCAGAAGAGGGATAAGAATAAGTACAGAAAAAAGATGAGATCAGGTGTGCCTTGTGGATATCAGTTTATCACAACTACTGTATTATATAAACTACTTTGCTCCCTGCTTCTTTCACTTCATACATATATTGTAAAAACTAATAAATCACCATAAAGCTACATCATTCTTTTAATGGCCACAAGGTATAGTTTTACCATAATTTATTTCATATTAATGGTATTAACATAGTTTACAGTTTTTTCTTATTACTAAGTGTTATAATAAAAAAAGACACATGCACTTCTCATAGATAAGGCCAAGTTGCCCTCCAAAAGAGTCTCAGCAGTGTATGAGTGTGGCTGCTTTTGAAACCCTTATCAACATTTTACAAATGTTTTCTTTTTTTCTCCCAAACTGATAATCAAAGGGAAAAGAAGAGTTTGGATACAAGTACCAGAACTACCAACACCAATGCTGAAACCAATAACAGTTACTGTTTTAATGCCAGTTAATAAATGGAAAACTTTTCTGGATAGCTGCATGAAACACTTAACAGAAGATACCTTTGAGGACTGAGCAATGGGAGGCTTTATTTTTTATTTTTAGATCTTTCTACATTGTTTGGAATGTCTAATCATGTGCATTCATAATGATTTTATTGTAATGCCAACAGGTATCATTTGAGTGGAGGGATTAATGCCCATTTTTCTCGCATTTTTCTTTAAATTGACAAAATACTAAAGAATATTTTAATACTAAAGAAGAACCATCTGACATTTGAGTTTAAATCTACTGTTCTGAAAGGGACTGATATTATCACAAGAAAATAACTATAAAATGGAAGAGATTCAGACATAGGGAGTCTACAGCTGTAGTAATCTTATAAAGAAACACAAAATTAAGATTTTCACATGCTGAAGCTCTACCATTTTAACATAGGATCAGAGAAGCAAATTTAGAAAACTCTCTCTCACCTCCAGAATAGCTCGTATCATGCTGGCAGTTACTTCTTCTCCTTGTCCTTGCAGACAGCTGCAAACAGGTTTTAGGGATCCCTGAAGTAGAGCTATTCCTTTTGATTTCTCAGAGCTCTTACAAACTAAGATACTTTCACCTATAACCAAAAAAATCATACATACATTTGCCAAATTCCAACTAAAAAAATTTAAGTTGCCTTAACCTGTTTTAAAGGATGTGAAGAGATAATAGCGGTTGTTACACTCAAATAATTATGTTAATTTCTGCATTCTGAACTTTGAATTAACCATTATTATTGAAAAATTAAGTAACTAATAAATACTTTGAAAACTCTAAAGTAAAACGCAAATGCAAATTATTACTGATTATACATGACAATAATATTAAACACACACACACACACAAATTACCCAACTAATGGATCAACTAGCATTAACAGCAAAAGTAAAAAGCCACTTTTGATTGTTTAAAGGGCTTCTAGTCTTGGATACTTCAACTGAATGCATGACTGCTTTTCAGGAGGGGCAAAATTTGTGAAAATGCCCAAATGAATGTCTATGTATATGTCCAGGTTCCTGTTCCAACCTGTTCGGAATAAGTTTCATCTATACCACAATAGAGAAGTTGAAAAAAGCAATGATTGCTGACGGTTGAAATAGCAAGTCACTGTATCAGTACAAGCAAGACTATGAAGTGTCTTATCAATAAAACACCATGAACTGTGCAAGAAACGTTAAGGACATCATTTATAAAATGCTGAAAAGCTGCAAAAGTGCTGCATAATCCAAAAAGCATGACCAAGTATTTGAAATCTTTATAGTCAATATGAAACACTGTATTTTCACATTCTCCGACTGCTTGTCTTTCTGAGCATATTATATGCCATATGCCATCCTGAAATAAAACATTACTCAAGGTCAAACTCTCAGAAGCCTCTAAGACTTCATAAATGGAGCTGTTACAATATAATTTAGCTTCTTTTTTATTTTTTTTAAGTTAACTGATTTAATGCTTGATAATGAGCCCAGGGCTCCAAACTTCCAATTTTCCTTCCCCATGAGAAAGGCAAATAAAACCTCATCTACATTACTTCAAAGACTGTCTTGCTCTCAGAGAATATCGGTGTAAAATGGACTTATAATCTACAGAAAAATGGGTCTAAAGAGAAATCAGAGTTGGGGAAGAGTAGGGAATGGCAGAAAGGAATGGAAAGGGAATCTTAGTCTCTACTCCTCTCTCCCACCCTTTTTAAACATATACATGAGTCCCCGCATATTTTATAGATGAAGTAAAAGTCAGAGACAGGATAAACTTCTTTGATTTCTACAGAGAGGACACCCAACAAATTCGATTTTTTATCACCAAATGCTTTTGTACGAAAGGAGGCTAACAAATGGCCCGTCAAGGGCTGTAAGTCATTTGTTATTGAGGCTGAAACTAAAGGCTATTCTTTCAACTTCAGCCACCCAGCTAAAGGTTATATTCCCCAGCCTCCTTAGCAGTAGGGGAAGATAGTTATGTAACTAAGTTCTGGCTTCCTATTAACTGAAATGCAGATGTTATGACAGGGCCTAAGTAGCCATTATATGCCATAGGACAGAAGCCTTACTGCTGAAGACAGAAAAGCAGAAGAATATAAGACTAGGTCCCTGACACATAGCAGCCACGGTATCATTCCCAGATTGCTCACACCTGTACTGTTTTATGAGCACCAAATCAGTTTCTATCTTGTTTAAGCAACCACTATGTTAGCTTTTGTTATAGCAGTGAGCTTATATCCTAACTAACCCAGATACCAATACATTATTTGGGGCCTTCATCTGACAAGTCAGAAGTGCTCTAAAAGCCACTTCCTCAATGTACTTTTTACACCCAGAATATCCCATCTTTTTTCCCATAAAGACTTTCTCCTGGACTTCTAATTTCTCCTTAGTAGCCACAGAACTGTTCTGGTTGTCTCTATTTATTTTACTTACTTTTTTGACATATCTAGTATTATTTTGGAGAATAAGTTATGTCCTAGAGAAAAAGTAACAGAGAATGGTTATTCTCTGGTTATTCACATGGTTCTTTATAGTTCTTTTACATTAAAAGGCTCACAATCATTTAATCATACCCAAGAAAGACACAGTTGGTTGGACAGGATATTTGTTGCTGTTTTGATACTAAATTCAAACAAAACTCTTTCTCACTGCTTAAAGCAAAACGTTTTTTTGGTTTACCAGTAATGTTATCATTACCTGGTGATATAAAATAAGAAAATGAAAGTATGTTTTAAGAGCCAGCACCAATTCAGAAAGAAGTTCTATACTCAGAGTACAAAAGTGTTTTCCAGCCCTCAGCATCCCTATATGATTTCTCCCAGACCAGGCCACCTAAGAGGAACTAATACCCATAAAAATTACTCCCTTCATTTGCACTGAAGACTACACTTGGAAATTAAAAATCATCTTCTAGCTAATGTAACAAGAAATCATTCTGATTTGCAAAATATTGAATTATTTCACTGAATATACATTAACACAAAAGAAAATCTTAACTCTACACTGGTAGAAAATAAGTGATGCAAAAATATCTAAATAAATATCTTTTACCCATTACAAATATTAAGTGAATGCAAAAGGATAATGTTCTAGTTTGCTAGCTGCCAGAATGCAACACACCAGAGACGGATTGGCTTTCAATAAAAGGGGACTTTTTTAATTAACATATAGTTCTTCAGAGAAAAGGCAGATAACTTTCAACTGACGTTCTTTCTTACACAGGAATGCACAGGGCAATCTCTGCTGGCCTTCTCTCCAGGCCTCTGGGTTGCAACAACTTTCTCCAGGGTGATTCCTTTCTGTATCTCCAAAGGTCTGGGCTGAGCTGTGAGTGCTGAGATGTGGTATTATGCTGAGCTGCTTGGGCTGTGCTACATTGAGCTCTCTCATTTAAGCACCAACCAATTACATCAAACATCATTCGTTGCAGTAGGCACGCCTCCTAGCCACTGCAGATGTAATCAGCAACAAACGAGGTTCCCATGTCATTGGCTCATGTCCACAGCAATAGAACTAGGCACCTTCACCTAGCCAAATCGACACCTGAACCTAACTACCACAAATCCACCCCTTGTCAACTTGGCAACTACATGCATAACCTTAATATTAAAGTGCAAAAAATTCTCTTCTGGCTGTGGACCTGTGAATCTCAAAACAAGTTATCTGGTGCCAATATGCAAAGGAGGGACAGTCACAGGATCCACAGAGTGAAACTGGAAGGAGAACCTGCAGGGCAAACACCACTGGATTTCAAAGTCTGAAAATCATTTATTCTTCGGCTTTAGAAAGTAGCAGTCCCACCCTTTCCGAGGCCTGTACAGTGGCCCGCCTCTTTCTGAATTAACCTCAGAGGACATTAAGGAGACCACCTTCTTTCAGCTCCACCCTCTCCAGGCATCAGGGCCACACCTGGGCTCTCTGCCATTTCTGAGGCACACGCTCAACCCCTCCATGATGGTGGCAGCCAGGCTCTCCCAGTTCCCAAGGAGTATGCTGTACCTTTTCCAAGGCCTGAGGAGGCACAACTCTTCCACTGCAACAAGGTGGGAGCCTCATCATCTCCATGTATATGGATGGGTCCACTCTCCTGGCCAAGGTTTCCTGGCTTCAGACCCAAGCTTCCATGGGTCTCACTCTGCAAACTCCAATTTGTCCCTTTTGTGTCCCCCTTTGTCCAGACTGGCAGTAGTTCCATTTATACCAATAGTCTCTTCAAGCACTTCAGGACTTCTCCATCATTCTCTCCTCAGTTCCTCCAAAATCTTCCCCTTATCCATCAAAAAAATTGTTTGAATATATCTGGTATTTGCAAACCACAGCAGCACTCCACTTCTCAGGTACCAAATATGTTCTAGTTAGCTAGCTGCCAGAATACAACACACCAGAGATGGAGTGGCTTTTAATAAAAGGGGATTTATTTAGTTAACATATAGCTTTTCAGAGGAAAGGCAGCTAACTTTCAGCTGAGGTTCTTTCTTACAAGGGAAGGCACAGGGCAATCTCTGCTGGCCTTCTCTCCAGGCCTCTGGGTTCCAACAACTTTCTCTAGGATGATTCCTTTCTGCATCTCCAAAGGCCTGGGCTGAGCTGCAAGTGGTGAGATGTGGTATTATGCTGAGCTGCTTGGGCTGTGCTACATTGAGCTCTCTCATTTAAGCACCAGCCAATTAAATCAAACATCATTCGTTGCAGTAGGCACGCCTCCTAGCCGACTGCAGATGTAATCAGCAACAGAAGAGGTTCACATGCCATTGGTTCATGGCCACAGCAACAGAACTAGACACCTTCAAGTTGACACCTGAACCTAACTACCACAGATAATTATGCATTGGATAATAAATACAACATGGTTGGAAACGGGTTGCTAGGTACTAATCAAATTTCAAGTAGACGGACACTGTTCTTCAGCAACACTGTTACAATTAAATTTAAACTCACCTACTGTATCTACTCCTTTCCTCCCTGCACGACCAACCATTTGCCTGTAAGTAAGAATATCTAGAGGTCGACCACTCAAATTAGGGGTCCGAATAATCACACGACGTGCAGGTAGATTCACCCCAGATGAAAGAGTAGAAGTTGCTGCCAAGACCCGAATAAAGCCTTGACGGAAGGCTCCTTCAATGATATCTCTCTCCTCAAAAGTAAGACCTAGGGAAAAAAGGAAGTTCCAATGGCATATATTTATTAATCATATATAACATATATAACATATATTCCAGATATATTTATTAATATATATAGCATATATAACATAACTGTATGTTCCAGTAACATGCATATATTTATATTGTATTTATCACTTAAAACTGATGAGTTGCATAATTTTATGAAGTGAAAAATAAATAAATAGAACTGATCTGAGTGTCTGCTACAAGCACCTAAAGATTTTGCTCAATCTATTATTATGACTGTAAAGAAAAAAGTCATCACAGTCTAACGATTTAAGAATATAAACTGCCACCCCAGTATACCCTGTCACATTTTCTAGATGAGGGATTAATAAACATTTCTGTTGGGGGCCAAATACTAAATATTTTACACTTTATGGGTCACTCTGTCATAACTACTCAATTCTGCCTTGTCATATGAAAACAGCCACAAACAAATGGGCGTGACTGTGTCCCAACAAAACAAAAATAGATGGTAGGCTGGATTTGATCATCAGGCAATAGTATGTCGACCCCTGTTCTAGACAATGAACTCCCTGAGGATGAATAAGGACATTCTTTATTCACCATAGCCTCTTCAGGGCCTATCCAACATAGTGGGAGGGCACATTTTTGACATAAATAAAATGTCTGATAAATAACTACAAGAGCAAATGAAAAACAGTGTATAAAATGTTTACTAATGTGGCTTATTTTTAATTGTGTTAAAAATCAGAAGGAGGGCTCTAGTTTGTAAATTAAGGGGTAAGTTCATAGGTGCTTATTTTATTAGTATACATCATAAGTTATATGCAATGTAAATATGCTTTTCAATGTACATATCACATTAAAAATTTTAAATCAATTGAAAGAGTTAAATTCCAAATCTTAGAAAATATAGTCTTAAATCATACCCTTAGCAAATATCTTCACGGACAGAACATTCCCTGTAAGAATTTCTTTAATTAATTTTATTTTACTATATCCATAGACTATTTCAATATCCGTTAGATAAAATGAGACACTTATAGTGACGTAAAATTAGGGTAGCAAGTATTACCATAACTTAAATTTCAAGGAAACAAAGTTTAGAAAGGTAACAATTTTAGAATTTATTTCCCAAATAGTCCAAAAAAGCCTATATCTAGTAATTATATAATATGCAGATAAGTAAACAAACATGTTTTAGTCTTCATTAATCTTAATTACACAGCCTCTTAAAATGAAATAAATGTATTAATTTTGATTAACAAGAAATTAAATGCATACAAATATAAAATGAGAAAATTATGAGGTTTTTAAGAGAGTGCTTCTTAATAACAGAATTGGAAATATGGAATACCTGCATGATGAAAAGCTACTCCCCATGGAACAGTTTTTTGCAATACAGAGTCCAGTCCTGAAGGCAAATGTTTTAACTGATCCATCACTTCCAGCAGGCCCTTTTGGTCCAGAATCACTGGTGGAATTTCACATGGTTTAACCGACCCTGCAACAAAATAGTTATTAATAGCATTCATCTCTGCCTGAGACTATGTAAGTGTTAAGTCACAATAAAGCCAAATAATAGGACACCAAGCTAATAAGAAGGGATCAAATGAACTCAGTTGAAAGAAGAGGGATACATATACGGATTACCACTCAGAGCCTAAAAATCCAATAGATACTTGCTCAAAGTATGTCCCACCAACCAGCAGCATCAGCATCATCTAGGGGCTTATTAGAAATGCAGAGTCTCAAGCCCATTCCAGATATACTGGGAATTTTTTATATAACCCAAGTGATTTTAAGGATGGTATTATATTTCTTGATGTACACATTATAGCATTTAACCCAACATCTGTACATATGTATTTTCAACATATGTATTTTTTTATTTGATTTGTGTTTATTTAAGGGGGGTAGGAATCCATCAGACTTTCATTAATCGTAAAGAAAATCTCCCCCAATACACTTTATAAATGTCTAAGTGTAGTCTCATTTCATCAGCAAGTAGCTAAACTAAATAAACTTTTATGTGTTAATAAATACAGTTTAGCATTAAAAGATTTTAAGGATATGTAGAAGGAGAAATTTTGGGCAATACCAGGACAGTGGTTTTCTGTTCAAACAAAGTATGAAATAGAAATGAGTCTATACACGCCACCTAGTCAAAGGACAGCTGAAGTAATAATACTGTGATCTGTAAGTATTAGAAATGGTCCAACCAGTTAATCAAAGTCAAGGGAACTACATAAGAGGTCAAGCTCAGCCTGAGCCAGAGGTAGTTACTAACAAATTAAAAACAAACAACCTGTACTTTTTTTTTTTTTTTTTACATGGGCAGGCACTGGGAATCGAGCCCAGGTCCTCTGGCATCGCAGGCAAGCATTCCTGCCTGCTGAGCCATCGTGGCCCGTCCACAACCTGTACTTTTGGGTGGCCAGGAAGTTCAGCCTGAATCCAAGGTAAAACTGGAAAGAGAGAGAGTGAATAAGCTCCTGGTCATACTCGGTTAGTTTATACGCAGAACCAACGAATTTCTAAGCATAACTTAAGAGTTCAAACAATTACATATCACACGTAGGATAAATATTCATACTCCTTATTCTCATAGCAAAACCTTCAAAAATCTGGCTACTTGTTTCCCATTTTAACTCAAAATCCCTAATCAGAATGATTCGCTCAGTATTTCCCAAACATACTTCATTCATTTCCCTGTCTTGATCTTTGTCCTTATGGCTCCATTTGGACAGAACACCCTCACCTTACCAACCCAAACACTATTCATAAAGCCTAGTTCTTCAGGAAATCATCTTAGCTCAGGATTATCGTATCATCCCGGCCACCAATCTGGTAAATAATCATGTATTACTTTCTGGTGTCAGTCCCGCTGCAAAAACTTCTTCCCTAGTAAGAATTTAACTTTCTTGGAGGAAGGAACTTTTTTTTTTTTAAGAGTTTCCCAGATTTTTGGATTTCTGAACAAGGAAAACTTTTCTGAAAATATGTTTTTATTTTCTTAGCTAAATTTTTCCTAAAATTTTAAGGACCGATAAGGTTGCCAATGTTTTATTTTGCTAAGGAAGAACAATTTAAATAAAATAATAATAACTACTGCCTACTAACCTCTTCATTTCAAAAGAAAAGCCATTTAACATTCAAAAAAAATAGGAGGGACAATTTTAGAATATAAACTTCAGCTTTATAAAAATGTACTCCCTTGCCATTATTTTTCTGGTGAGCACTTCATCATACACCAGTGTTAGGGACTGAATCATGTCCCCTAAATAAAGCTATGTTTAGGCCCTAACCCCTGGTTCTATGATTTAAATCATAGAAAACACTTTCTCAGATCATAAAGGAATGAAGTTGGAAATTAATAATAGGCAGAGTGCCAGAAAATTCACAAATACATGAAGGCTCAACAACACACTCTTAAACAACCAGTGGGTCAAGGAAGAAATTACAAGAGAAATCAGTAAATATCTCGAGGCAAATGAAAATGAAAACACAACATATCAAAACTTATGGGATGCAGCAAAGGCAATGTTAAGAGGGAAATTTATTGCCCAAAATGCTGATATCAAAAAAGAAGAAAGGGCAAAAATTGAGGAATTAACTGTCCATTTGGAAGAACTGGAGAAAGAACAGTAAACCCCAAATCAAGCAAAAGGAAAGAAATAACAAAGATTAGAGCAGAAATAAATGAAATTGAGAACATGAAAACAATTGAGAAAATCAATAAGACCAGAAGTTGGTTCTATGAGAAAATCAATAAGATTGATGGGCCCTTAGCAAGACTGACAAAAAGAAGAAGAGAGAGGACGCAAATAAATAAGATCAAAAATGGAAGAGGAGACATAACCACTGACCTCACAGAAATAAAGGAGGTAATAACAGGATACTATGAACAACTTTATGCTAATAAATACAACAATGTAGATGAAATGACAACTTACTAGAAACGCATGAACACCAATTTTGACTCGAGAAGAAATAGACGACCTCAACAAACTAATCACAAGTAAAGAAACTGAATCAGTCATTAAAAACTTCCCAAAAAGAAAAGTCCAGGACCAGACAACTTCACATGTGAATTCTAACATTCCAGAAAGAATTTGTATAAATCCTGCTCAAACTCTTCAAAAAAATTGAAGAGGAGGGAAAGCTACCTAATTCATTCTATGAAACCAACATCACCCTAATACCAAAGCCAGACAAAGATATTACAAAAAAAGAAAGCTACAGACCAACCTCTCTAATGAATACAGATGCAAAAATCCTCAACAAAACTCTAGCAAATCGAATCCAGCAACACATTAAAAGAATTATACATCATGACCAAGTAGGATTTCATCCCAGGTATGCAAGAATGGTTCAACATAAGAAAATCAATTAATGTAATGCACCATATCAATAAATCAAAGCAGAAAAACCAGGATCATCTCGATTAATGAAGAAAAGGCATTTGACAAAATTTAACATCCTTTCCTGTTGAAAACACTTCAAATGATAGGAATAGAAGGGAACTTCCTTAAAATGATAAAGGGAATATATGAAAATCCCACAGGTAATATCATCCTCAATGGGGAAAAACTGAAAACTTTCCCCCTAAGATCAGGAACAACACAAGGATGTCCACTATCACCACTTTTATTCAACACTGTGTTGGAAGTTCTAGCCAGAACAATTAGACAAAAAAAGAAATATACAAGTCATCAAAATTGGAAAGGAAGAAGTAAAATTTTACTGTTTGCAGATGATATGATACTATACGTTGAAAATCCCGAAAAATACACAGCAAAACTACTAGAGCTAATAAATGAGTACAGCAAAGTGGCAGGTTACAAGATCAACATTCAAAAATCTGTAGTGTTTCTTCCTCAAAATTAAACACCTTTGTGCATCAAAGAACATCAAGAAAGTAAAAAGACAGCCTACACAATGGGAGACAATATTTGGAAATGACATATCAGATAAAGGTCTAGTATACAGAATTTATAAAGAGATTGTTCAACTCAACAACAAAAAGACAGCCAATCCAATTACAAAATGAGAAAAAGACTTGAGTAGACGCTTCTCAGAAGAGGAAATACAAATGGCCAAAAGGCACATGAACAGATGCTCAACGTCCCTGGCCATTAGAGAAATGCAAATCAAAACCACAATGAGATATCATCTCACACCCACCAGAATGGCCATTATCAACAAAACAGAAAATGACAAGTGCTGGAGAGGATGCGGAGAAAGAGGCACACTTATCCACTGTTGGTGGGAATGTCAAATGGTACAACCGCTGTGGAAGGCAGTTTGGCGGTTCCTCAAAAAGATGAATATAGAATTGCCATATGACCCAGCAATACCATTGCAAGGTATCTGCTCAGAGGACATACGGGCAAAGACACAAACGGACACTTGCACACCAACGTTTATAGCAGCATTATTTACAATTGCAAAGAGATGGAAACAGCCAAAATGTCCATCAACAGACGACTGCCTAAACAAACTGTGGTACATACATACGATGGACTATTATGCAGCTTTAAGACAGAATAAACTTATGAAGTATGTAACAACATGGATAGACCTTGAGAACATTATGCTGAATGAGACTAGCCAAAAATCAAAGGATAAATATTGTATGGTCTCACTGATATGAACTGACATTAGCGAATAAACTTGGAATATTTCGTTAGTAACAGAGACCATCAGGAGATACAAATAGGGTAAGATATTGGGTAATTGGAGCTGAAAGGATACAGACTGTGCAACAGGACTGAATACAAAAACACAGAAATGGACAGCACAATACTACTTAACTGTAATACAATCATGTTAAAATACTGAATGAAGCTGTATGTGAGAATGATAGAGGGAGGAGGGCTGGGGACATAAATGAAATCAGAAAGAAAGATAGAGGTTAAAAATTGAGATGGTATAATCTAGGATTGCCTAGAGTGTATAATGACAGTGACTAAATGTACAAATTTTAAAAATGTTTTTGCATGAGGAAGAACAAAGGAATGTCATTATTGCAGGGTGCTGAAAACAGATGATAATTAATACTTTAAAATGTCTCCTTATGTGTGAGACTAAAGCAAAAAATGTTTATTTGTTACAAAATTTATATTTTGACCACAGCATTTCCTAATATAACTCATGTAGATAGTTTGATTGAATGTCATAAGTACTTGGAATCTCAGGTAGCACATGAGATTTTGTTGGTTTGTCCAGAGTGATGCCCCAATTAATCCCAGAGTGATTCGATCAGTGAGTGGAAAAGTATTTGCAAAGCCCCCTTCGGGGAATGGTGAGAGCGGGGAGAAATTCAGCTTCCCCAGGTCAAATGCTTGATATTCTCACAAGCAGTGTGGACAACCAAAGCTATAGGCTGAACCCCCAGTCTTGGGGTTTGTTCGTATGAAACTTAACCCCACAAAGGATAGGTTAAGTCTACTTAAAATTTAGGCCTGGGAGTCACCCCCAGGAGAGCCTCTTTTGTTGCTCAGATGTGGCCTCTCTCTCCAGCTGACACAACAAGCAGTCTCACCACCCTCCCCCTCTCTACGTGGGGCATGGCTCACAGGGGTGTGGACCTTCCTGGCAACGTGGGACAGAGATCCTGGAATGAGCTGAGACTCAGCATCAAGGGATTGAGAAAAAACCTAGAATGAGCTGAAAATTAACATCAAGGGATTGAGAGAAACTTCTCGACCAAAAGTGTGAAGAGTGAAATGAGACTAAGTGTCAATGGCTGAGAGATTCCAAACAGAGTCAAGAGGTTATCCTGGAGGTTATTCTTACGCATTAAGTAGATATCACCTTGTTGTTCAAGATGTAGTAGAGAGGCTGGAGGGAACTGCCTGAAAATGTAGAGGAAAGAAGCCAGACAAAAGAGAGTACATACTGTATGACTTCATTTATATGAAATTCTTAGCAAAGGCACAATTAATGAGTGACAGAAAGCAGATTAGTGATTGTCTGGGGATAGAGGGAAGAGATTGCAAAGAGCAGAAGACAATATTTGGGGTGATGACATGTTCTGTATCTTGATTATATATACAAGTGGTAGTTAAACAAGTGTATACATTTGTTAAAACTCATCAAATTACAAACTTAAAATGGACACATTTTATTGTCTATGAATTATACCTCAAGAAAGCTGACTTTAAAATACATGTGTGTATATATACACATACAGTTAGCACTTATACATTGCAGGAGTTAGGGGCATGGCTCCCCTGAGATCTGGAAAATCCACGTAAAATTTTTTTCAGGGTTTCAGGAAACTCCCTGTCTCTTGATCAGCGCATGCTGCCTTCTTCCCTTACTTTCACAGTGCATGTAAACCTTCACCAGCCTGAAAATTCATAGGGGTAGACCCTTCATCTTCATTTTCCTGTGAGAAATCACATTTTCTCATATAATGCCAGGGTCTACCCAAATGCCCTTTATAAAACAATTCCACACTGAAAAGAATGTTGCCCATTCTACCACAGAGAGATACAGATCTCGTGATTTATGCAAATGCTTTGCAGTTGTTGATACAGCTGCAACAGTGGCTTCACAAATTTCCTTCTCTTTTTTCTTGATATGTCTTATGGTCAACTCGTTAAGGCTGTAATGGTGGCCAATTACAGCAGCTGTTTTGCCTGGTTGACCAGTGATATATCAAACTGCACGGGGGAAAGATCACACTGTGGAAGGAATAACTGTATATGTATACATATATAGAAATGTATGATTCTTTTTAGAGGGACATATTTCTGTGGAAATCTGAAGAAAGTTATGGCCCTGTCTCCAGAAAAATGTGTATACAAGAAGTTTTGCATATTACAATTCAGGGTCTTCAAAGACAAACCTCTCAAAGTTTATAGATCCCAGATGAAGAAATTAGTATATACTGTATAAACCCAGAACTCTAAAAATCGAAAAATAATTAGCCTGAGTGTGTGTACACATTGTCTACAACAATAAGGAAAGGTTTAGTTACAAAAGCATAGTTTTGTAAAGCACTGCCCATTGGACATGGTGGCAACAAAGAAACAGATAAGACAATCACTAACACTACCTCTAAGCATAAGTACTAAAGTAAGGAGGCGTTTGTTTCCATCCGTAACTCACCCTCCGCTTGATGGTGTAGATTATAAAACTCTCGGGCAATGGTATCTGCCAGCTTCTCACACCACTTCTTTGATGGACAGAAAAGCAATACTGAATGGCCATCGTGAACGGTCTCATAACATAAGCTAACAACATGGTCCTCGTCCCCCTAAAAAAGAAAGAAACATCCAGTTCAGTACAAGTTGAAAAACATTTTCAAAAGCCATTCATTTTGTGTCATGGGGGAGAATTTTTCTACCTACAGGCACAATAAAAATCAAAAGCACTGAAGAAAGAAATATTAGATAAAATAAATTCCTAAAATAAAAAATCTGAAAATGTTTAGTAGCATAGGTCACTACTATAGTAAAGTTGATATTTATAACTTTCTACTTGATATTTTGAGAACACACAGTTTTGATAGTCAATCAAATGGTACTTAAGATAGTGTTTAATATTTAGAATCTAAGAAAATCTGTTGTCTGTATCTATAGATTTTCTTCTATCCTTGCTTTACTTTTAAATTGGTTTATGGAACATATTGTACAGACAGGCTTTACAATGATTACTTAGACATTCTATTTAAATATGCCTAAGGGTAAGTTAACTAAGATACCCATTTTAGGTGGTTAAGATTTTCAAATGTTAATCATAAAAATTTTGTATCTTCATATTTTCCTGAAATCAGGAAAATGTTTAGTAACATAGGTCATTATATCTATAGCAATGTAGATATTTATAACTTTCTACTTGATATTTTGAGAACTTTCACAGTTTTGACAGCTGATCAACTGGTATTTAAGTTAGTGTTAAATAATATTTTAGAATGTAAGAACTTTGCTATCTGAATTTGTAGATTTTTTTCCTCATTGCCTTAATTTTAACTTGCTTTAAAAACTTAATGCGCAAACACAGGTTTTACAATGATTATATGGATACTTTATTTAAATATGCATATGGTTGAGCTAACAAAGATATCCATTTTTGGTGGTTCTAAGTGTACTGTCTGCTTTTTTAATTAAAAATATATATTTTAAAAATCACTATTCACCTGAAATTAAAAAAAAAATAGAGCAATGTATTGGTCTGGGAAGAGCTGTGAGATATACTGCTGAGTGAAAAATAAATTAAGATGCAGAACAATGTAAAAAAAAAAATCAATTATAGAGACTTCCAAAAATATGGCAGACAAGATGAGGGACAGAGAGAGAATGGGACTGTGGTCCCAGTGGGTGAGTGATCCAAGAGGGTCTTCAGTGTTCCTTGGGGAGGAGAGACGGGGGATCAGGTTGGGAAGAGCACAGTGGGTCTGACTGGCTGTGACCCCCATCAGAGGCAGACAGCAACACACAAGGAAGTGTGGATACAAGGAAACCAACCATCCCTCTACTGCAGCCTGCCCCAGCTGCTGGCTAAGGATGCCTCCCCAAGCAGCTCCAAAGCCCACGATGCTCGCGGGGAGCCTAGAGGTGTGCTTGGCCATCCACCACAAAGAGCCACAACCCCAGAGTTGAGGGAAATTGCCCAGCCAGGCGCCACAACTGGCTATCCTGTCAGGTGCTGTGAGCAGCAGATCCAACAGGCACCGCAGCTTCACAGCTCCCCTGGGTACTACACTCAGCTCCCATGTCCCACCACCAGATGGGGAGCAGCCCCCAGCCGTGCATGCCATCTTCTCAGCAGGCCACTGTGGTCCAGGAGGAGCAGGCCTGAGAGGAGGAGGTACCTCAGGAGCCCCACCTGCTGGGAAGAAGGGACCAGCAAGCAAGGGACCAGCAAATCCCAGTCACATGCCATCCCAGCTGACAGGGGTGTTACAGACAGATCAGCTTTTCTTGATTTAAGGTTTCTTTTCCTGGATGTCATAGTTTGGATAATTTCAAAGACTTAGAAATGTAAACTTGAAATTTATTAAATTCTTTTTATAAAAGCCAAAAAGATAAAAATAAAATAAATATAAGGGAACAGATAGAAGCAAGAGTAGCAATCAGTGGGGTTATAAGTAGAATTGCCATAATAAAGGTGAATATGATGGAAAGGGGATGTACAGTGCCATGTATCCCACTGATTAAATCTACAATTATAAGTTATTGCATGAACTATTTCAAAACTTCGATGGTAGACAAAGAGTCAATAGTATAGGGGAATAAGGAGAAAATTAAAACTGCATGCTATGAAAAAAAATGCATGCCATGGACAATAATTAATAGGAAGATATCAGCATAACACAGTACTACAAGGGGCAACAAATGAGTGGGAGGGACAAGTGATAACGGGTAGTTTTTTAGTTTTTTTTACTTTTTAAATACCAAAAAACACCAAGCAAACACAAACATTCCTATTTTGATCATTCCGTTCTACATATATAATCAGTAATTCACAATATCATCACTTAGTTGCATATTCATCATCATGATCATTTCTTGGAACATTTGCATCTATTCAGAAAAAGAAATAAAAAGACAACAGAAAAAAAAAATTATACATACCATACTCCTTACCCCTTCTTTTCATTGATAACTAGCATTTCAATCTAAATTTATTTTAACATTTGTTCCCCCATTATTTATTTTTATTACATATGTTCTACTCGTCTGTTGACAAGGTAGATAAAAGGAGCATCAGACACAAGGTTTTCACAATCACACAGTCACACTGTGAAAACTGTATCATTATATAATCATCCTCAAGAAACAAGGCTACTGGAACACAGCTCTACATTTTCAGGCAGTTCCCTCCAGCCTCTCCATTACATCCTGACTAAGAAGGTAATATCTACCTAATGCGTAACAAAAACCTCCAGGACAACCTCTTGACTCTATTTGGAATCTCTCAGCCATTGACACTTTGTCTCATTTCACTCTTCCCCCTCTTGGTTGAGAAGGTTTTTCAATCCCTTGATGCTGAGTCTCAGCTTATTCTAGGGTTTTTCTCAATCCCTTGATGCTGAGTCTTAGCTCATTCTGGGATTTCTGTCCCACATTGCCAGGAAGGTCCACACCCCTGGGAGTCATGTCCCACGTAGAGAGCGGGAGGGTGGTGAGCCTGCTTGTTGTGCTGGCTGGAGAGAGAGGCCACATCTCAGCAACAAAAGAGGTTCTCTTGGGGGTGACTCTCAGGACCAATCTCAAGTAGCTTTGACCTATCCTTTGTGGGCTTAAGCTTCATATGAACAAAGCTCAAGACTGGGGGCTCAGCCTATAGCTCTGGTCGTCCACAATGCTTGTGAGAATATCAAGAATTCAACTTGGGGAAGTTGAATTTTCCCCCGTTCCCACCACTCACCGAAGGGGACTCTGCAAATACTTTTTTATTCACTTTTCAAATCACTCTAGGATTTCTCGGGGCATCACTCTGGACAAACCAACAAAACCTCATGTCCTACTCAAGGTTCCATGCACTTACAGTGTTCAGTTAAGCTGTCTACATAAGTTATATTAGGAAATGCACTAGTCAAAATATAAGTTTTGTACCAAATAAACACTTTTTGCTTTAGTCTCACACATAAGTTGAAATTTTTAAATATTAATTTCAGCACCCTGCAATAATGACATTACTTTGTTCTTCCTCATGCAAAAACATTTTTAAAATTTGTACATTTAGTCACCATCACTATATACTCTAGGCATTCCTAGATTACACCATCTCAATCTCCATCGGCTATCCTTCCTTCTGATTTCATTTGTGCCCCCAGCCCTCCTCCCTCTATCATTTTCACATTCAGCTTCATTCAGTGTTTTAACAAAATTGTATTACAGTTAGGTAGTATTGTGTTGTCCATTTCCGAGTCTTTACACTCAGTCCCGTTGCATAATCTGCATCCCTTCAGCTCCAATCACCCAATATCTTACCCTATTTCTATCTCCTGATGGTCTCTGTTACCAACGAAATTCTCCAAGTTTATTCACTAACGTCAGCTCATATCAGTGAGACCATACAGTATTTGTCCTTTTGTTTCTCACTAATCTCACTCAGCATAATGTCCTTAAGGTCCATCCATGTTGTTACATACTTCATAACTTTATTCTGTCTTACAGCTGCACAATATTCCATCATATGTATATACCACAGTTTGTTTAGCCACTCATCTGTTGATGGACATTTGGGCTGCTTCCATATCTTTGCAATTGTAAATAATGCTGTTATAAACATTGGTGTGCAAATGTCCATTTGTGTCCTTGCCCTCATGCCCTAAGGGGCAGTTTTGATTTGATTTTTGGTGACGCTGTGCTTGTCGGTTCTTTATCACTATGGAACAATGAAAACTATCTAAAATTGAGAGTGCTGCTGATTATACAACCAAGTGAGAATAGTGTAAAATATGTTTTTTTATTTTGGACATTATCCATGATACCCAAAAGATGGAGGGAGCCAAAGGATACAATGACTGAGAAACAGAATGGCAAACTGTGATACATTTATATGATGGGATATGGTACAGCTACAAAAAGGAAGTCAAGAGGTATGCAAAAACTGAATAAATTTTTGGGACAAAGTATTGTGCAAAATAAGTCAGAGACAAAAGAACAAGCATGATAAGGTCTACTTTGGAAAATACTTGTAGGAAGGAGCCTACATTGTAAACCCTCATAGCAGCTACACTTAGTCTGAAATTATAAGTGTATTTCTAGATTCCAAGACACTGAATTATATGTGTAGCAGCTGGTATTTCCTTGGAACTTTGAATAACTGTGTGACACCTAGGAAACAGAAATGGAATGCTGAAGCCCTGAAACTTAGCATAGTTAATCAATAACACTTAAAGTAATTGAAAAAAGAGATTAGGCCTCAATTAGAGATAAAAAGTAAGCCAATCTGGCTGAGTCTAAGGTAAATGAGAATACAGGATAAAAGATGATAGTGTATGTATGCTAGATCTTCACCAACTGTATGAGACCAAAGACAGAGAGGTTTATTATGTCTAGGACCTAGATCTTCTATAACACATAATCTAAATCAACCTGTCTGGACAGCTCATTTAAACAATCCAAACTCCTAGACTCCAGAACAGGAAAAAGGCCTTATAATTCATTGTGTTTAGCTTAATGTAATACCAGGATATATCTCAGACTATGGTGGGCTGATAATTAAAAAGTATTGAGTAAAGAGTCCCATGAGAGTCTAAAAGAAAAAAAAATTATATATGTAACTATTAAAATTTCCCATCTGGGAAGCCCCAGGTACCCTCTCAACCATTGCAGACGCCCAAGAAAACCCTTGATTTTGAGGTTTGCCCTTATGAAACATTCCTGTAGTGGAGAAGCTCAGACTACTCATAAAGAGGGCTAAGAGATGCTTCCAGGAAACCTCTTTTGTTGCTCAGATGTGGCCTTTCTGTATGCCAACTCTGTAAGGGAAATCATTGCCCGCCCCCTCTACATGGGACATGACATTCAGGGGTGATAGTCTCCCTGACAATGTAGGGCAGGACTCCTGGGGATGAGTCTGGCCCTGGCACCATAGGATCGACAACACCTTCATGACCAAAAGGAAGAAAAGAAAGATAATAAAATATTAGTGGCTAAGACAGCTCAAAGAGAGTCAAGGGGCTTTTCTGGAGTGGCTAGAAGTGGGTACTTGGAATTGTGGAGCTGTGACCTGTGCCAGGCTCTGAAATCTATTCTGTAATTGATTGTTGCAGTGTGCTTTGAAAATTTTTTTTTATGTATGGTATATTTTTCACACTTAAAAAAAAAAATAAGAGGCTAGTCTGGAGGCTACTCTTATGCAAGCTTCAGTTAGATAATACTAATTGCCATGGTTTGCTAAACCCCAACCAATATAACTCCTGTTAATTCTTAGGAACACCTACAGCTTGAACTGAGACTATAAAAGTTTGATGCACTAAGTTTGCTTTCCTGGAACCTATAATTTCCAGAGGGTTCCTAGGCCAGATAAATCCTGAAACCCAGAGGGACCAGCCTCTCCAAGATTATCAGCTAGGTACATCCCCTTATCCCATATCATTGACACCCCTTCTCAGCACGAAAAAGTCAAAATGGGCTTTGCCTAAAGATCCCATAGATTGGGAGAAGGATCAAAGGAGAAGGAGGAATTATAACTGAGAAAGTAAAATTTAACCAACAAGTATGACTACTGAATCACTGCACTGATATTTCTTCTAGCCTCTGAGTATTTGGGACCAGTAAGAAGGAAAAATCTAAAATAATGGAATAGTAACCCATAACAAACTCTGAAGTCTGTTCCATAACTATTTGTTGAAGTGTACTTTGAATATTATTGCTTTTTCTTTCTTTTCTTTGTACATATGTTATATTTCACAATAAAAAGCACTTAAAAATAAGAATAATTCGATCTCTCTCTCCAATAAAAAAGATGAATGATAAAAGTCAATAGCAAAACAAATAAAGAAAAAAAAATAAAAGAAGAAAAAGAAATAAATCTCATGATGCAAGGTGAGAAGGAAATGTTTATCATTCACTCAATTAGCATATTGAGCTCCAACATTCAGGTAACATGGGATACAATAGTGAGCAAAAGAAACTCAATGTCCTTCCTATCTTCAAGGGGTTTATAATCTCAAGGTAGACACACTGAAGTACTCAACAAATATATATGTGATACACCCATAAGCTGTACTACAAAAGACGGTTTTGTGCTGGTTTTAGGCCTCATGAGAAAAATTAGAAAAATCTGAAAAAGGATTCCCTGAAAAAATAATGATAGTTGAAATACAAAGGAAGAGAGGCATTATCTCAGTGAAAAGTAAATAGGAGTTGGGGGAACATTTCAGACAGAACAAAATGCATGTGTGCAGGTCCTGTTGCAACCAAGAAGTTAGGATTTAACAAATGATTATGATTACTAAGTCATTAAATAAATTTTTTTTTACTTATTAGTGTATTAGAATAGCCAGAGGGAAATAATTGAAATTACTGAACTGTAATACAGCTGCCTTGAACTTTGATAATGACTGTATAACAATATAGCCTTTATTTTTTTATTATAAGAACCTTGTAACTGACCCTCACTTGTACCATCTTATCCTGGTTTTCAACTTCAGTTTTATAATCACTAAATACAGTCCCTAATGTTTATTAATGAAGGCCTTGAATCAGCCCAAAACTAATCCACCTCAATTCTGAAACTATCTTGTTATATGGAGCTAGATCTAACCAAAATTGGCCCACCTGACATGCACAGCAACTTAAACTTTAACCTTAAGTGACATATACCACATTATAATATTAAAAATATTAATATTATACTCTTACATGTATTCTATGACTAAGTATATAATCAATCTGCACATCAATAATTAGATTATCTCTAACATCATCTCGAGGCATTTTGCTCACTAACCTAAAACCTGCCCATCATTTGATCTCATAGAACTATCAGAGTTACTACAGTTCAGGAAGACAGACTTTCAGGCCAATAGGACATCTGATCTCCTGCTCTGTGCTCAGCAATCAACTCTTTCTCTTTGAAACTCCAGTGGCTCAGGAATTGGTCATTTGAGCACATCGGAGAATCACTGTTTTTGAGGAATCGTGGTGCAGTGAGTTCTAGAAACTGAAAGTCAGTGTGTATAACTAGATTGATTAATTTACTCATTCACTTATTCATCAAACAAATATTTATTATGTGCTAGATTGTTCTAGGCACTTGGGATATAGCAGTATGCAAAGCAGAAAAAAGCTCTGCCCTTCTACTGTTTGTACACCAAGAGAAGAAGATACATAATAACCAAACAAAGTAACACGTAATATATTAGATTTTAAACATGCTAAAGAGAAAAGTAAAGCAGGGAAAGGAAATAGAGACCATAGGATGACATTTTAATTTAGATAAGGTACACAGAGAAGGCCTGAGAAAGTGACATTTGAGTAAAGGTCTGAATGTGAGAGTTAACCATAATTATGCCAGGGGACAAAAGCATTTCAGACAAAGAAAATTTAAGATGGGAGATTCCTGGCCTATTTAAGGAACAGAAAGAGACTACTGTAGAAAGAATAAGAGACAATGTAGTTGAAGGAGTTAGAGCCATAAAGAGAGGGGCTTGGAAAGCTCCTGTAAAGCCTTGTAGCCCTCTATAAAGAAGATGCTGGCCAATATACTAAATCAAATACGGAATGGGACATAGTGAAGTTTGGAGTTTAGTTCAACCTCCAGAGCAGCTAATAGTCAGAAACTGTACAAAACTGCTGAGGGGTCATCAGTGACCAGATACACATAGTACACCAACATGGAATGGGTAGGATAGTTGAGATCCCAGGCACAACTCTCATTAGAACTGTGAGAACTCTTAAGCTCCAGCACTGCCCCAATCAACAGCAGAATTAAGGCATGTCTGAGAGACAACATAAATAGGTGGATAGGAACAATTCCCTAAAGGGTGCATCTTCCCCAAGAAAAGGGGAGTGGGGCCCAGCTCAAATGGAGCCCCTCCTTCAGGGAATTCAGGCCTCAGGAGCTGGAAAGCAGAAGCAATGAAAGGTCCCTGTTCTAGTTTGCAAGCTACTGAATGCAATATACCAGAAACAGAACGTTTTTTTTTTTTTTTTAAATATGGAACGCTTCATGAATTTGCATGTCATCCTTGCACAGGGGCCATGCTAATCTTCTCTGTAACATTCCAATTTTAGTATATGTGCTGCCGAAGCAAGCACAGAATGACTTTTAAAAAGGAGAATTTATTCAGTTGCAAGTTTACAGTTCTAAGGCCGTGAAAATGTGCAAATTAAAACAAGGCTATAAAAATGTCCAATCTAAGGCATCCAGGGAAAGATACCTTGGTTCAAGAAGGTCAATGATGATCAGAGTTTCTCTCTAATCTGGAAAGGCACAGGATGAGATCTGCCAGCTTTCTCTTCAACAGCTTCCCCAGGGCTCTGTCTGTTTTTTGGCTCTGTCAGTTCTGGCAGCTCTCATGGTTCTAAAGCTTTTTCCAAAATGGTTCCCTCTTAAAGGGATCCAGTAAACAACCTGATTTTGAATGGGTGGGGACCCATCTCTAAAAATACCACCTAACCAAGTTACCACCCACAACTGGATGGGTCATATCTACATAGAAACAATCAAAACGGTTCCAACCAGCAATACTGAATGAGGATTAAAGACATGGCTTTTCTGGGATACATAATATTTTCAAACCAGCATGCCCCCATACCTCAGCCTCAGACTCAACCATGCCCCTGAAAGGGAAAGGCTGCTGAAATTACAAGCACCACATGCTAGTGCAGGATAGGGATTGTACAAAATTTGAAAGCTTCATAGGAGGGGTGTGTGGCCAAGATGACAGCTTAGCAATGGGCACGTTTTAGTTCGTCCTCCAGACAACTACTAAATAACCAGAAACAGTACAAAGCAGCTCCCAGAGCCACGTCAGTGACCGGACACACAGCGTACCCCAGTCCGGACCAGCTGGACTGGCTGCAAGCCTCCTCAGAAGCGTCAGTTCCCCAAGCCGCGGGAGCCGGTGCCCCTCCCCCACAAGCGGCTTCCCAGGGGGGAAAGGAAAGAGACTTTAGCAGCAGCAGGGGCTGAGCCCAAACAAATGCCAATTGTGGAATTAATTAACAAATTCTGACTACTAAAAATAGGCGCCCAGCTCAGGTGAACCTGGTCAAAGCGGGGGTCGCTCATTGGCTTAACGGAAAAAGAGGAAAGGGGAGGAAACAGAGGTTTTTGTATCTGTGTTTCTACAGAGGCTTGGCTGCCTCTGGATTCAGCAGCGGGACTTCTCGGGGTGCAATTGCCCCAGACATAGGTAAAAAAGGGCTGCATTCAGGGCTGTCTCCCTCCTGCCTTCCCCAGGGGAGGGATGAAGCTCAACTCAGGTGGAATCCCTCCTTCAAGGAATTCAGACCCCAGGGCTTGGCAATATGAAGCCATTAAAACCAACCTACAACCTCTCCTCTGTCTCCACCACACCCCCAGCAGGGAGAGTCTTCCACAGGTAAGGTGCCACATCAATTTTTGCTGGTGGGACCAGCAGGCAGACAAGCACCAAATGCTGGGCAGGATAAGAAAAACAGAGCCCAGAGACTTCACAGGAAAAGTCTTTTAACCTCCTGGGTCTCACCCTCAGGGAAAACTGACACAAGTGACTCCTTCCCCTGATAGATGGCCAGTTTATCCGGGTAAACCTGGCTGGAGTCTATAATACGTACGTAGACCCTCCTAAAGGGGAGCAGGGGGAAGGTACCATATCAGCAAGGGCAAGAAACAAGAACACAAGAACCGAAAAATTCTCCTCTGTTAAACAAAACCTAAGCTAGAGGTCCAGAAAAAGCTGAACTGAATGTCTAAAACAGATCAACAACAAATTCATCCAGCAAGAAAACCCTAGGTAAGAGAAGTGAAAGCAATCTCCAGAATAAACTAATTAAGGTAATTAAATATCTAGACGCCAGCAAAAAAATTACAAATCACACCAGGAAAATTGAAGATATGGCCCAGTCAAAGGAACAAACCAATAGTTCAAATGAGATACAAAAGCTGAAACAATTAATTCAGAATATACGAACAGACACGGAAACCTCATCAAAAAACAAATCAATGAATTGAGGGAGGATATGAAGAAAGCAAGGAATGATCAAAAAGAAGAAATGGAAAGTCTGAAAAAACAAATCACAGAACTTATGAGATGGAAAGGCATAGCAGAAGAGATGAAAAAAACAATGGAAACCTACAATGGTAGGTTTCAAGAGACAGAGGAGAGGATTAGTGAACTGGAGGACAGAACATCTGTATCCAACAAGAAACAGAAACTATAGGGAAAAAATGGAAAAATATGAGCAGGGACTCAGGGAATTGAATGATAATATGAAGTGTACAAATATACATGTTGTGGGTGTCCCAGAAGGAGAAGAGAAGGAAAAAGGAGGAGAAAAACTAATGGAAGAAATTACCACTGAAAATTTCCCAACTCTTACGAAAGACCTAAAATTACAGATCCAAGAAGTGCAGCGTACCCGAAAGAGAACAGATCCAAATAGACATTCTCCAAGACACTTATTAATCAGAATGTCAGAGGTCAAAGAGAAAGAGAGGATCTTGAAAGCAGCAAGAGAAAAGCAATCCATCACATACAAGGGAAACCCAATAAGACTATGTGTATATTTCTCAGCAGAAACCATGGAGGCAAGAAGACAATGGGATGATACATTTAAATTATTAAAAGAGAAAAACTGCCAACCAAGAATTCTATACCCAGCAAAATTGTCCTTCAAAAATTAGGGAGAAATTAAAACATTTTCAGACAAAAAACTCACTGAGAGAACTTGTGACCAAGAGACCAGCTCTGCAAGAAATACTAAAGGGAGAACTAGAGAAAGATATGAAAACACAAAAGAAAGAGGTGTGGAGAAGAGTATAGAAAGAAGGAAAATTAGACATGACATATAAAATACAAAAGGCAAAATGGTAGAAGAAAGTACTACCCGTACAGTAATAACACTAAATGTTAATGGATTGAACACCCCAATCAAAAGACAGAGATTGACAGAATGGATTAAAAAACAGGATCCTTCTATAGGCTGTCTACGGGAAACACATCTCAGACCCAAAGATAAACATTGGTTGAAAGTGAAAGGTTGGGAAAAGGTATTCCATGCAAATAACAACCAGAAAAGAGCAGGAGCAGCTATACTAATATCCAACAAATTAGACTTCAAATGTAAAACAGTTAAAAGAGACAAAGAAGAATACTATGTACTAATAAAAGGAACAATTCAGCATGAAGACATGACAATCATAAATATTTATGCACCGAACCAGAATGCTCCAAAATACTTGAGGCAAACACTGCAAACACTGAAAAGGGAAATAGACACATTTACCATAATAGCTAAGGACTTCAATTCCTCACTCTCATCAATGGACAGAACATCTAGACAGAGGATCAATAAAGAAACAGAGAATTTGAATATTACAATAAATGAGCTAGACTTAACAGACATTTATAGGACATTATACCCCACAACAGCAGGATACACCTTTTTCTCAAGTGCTCATGGATCATTCTCAAAGAGAGACTATATGCTGAGTAACAAAGCAAGTCTCAACAAGTTCAAAAAGATTGAAATCATAAAAAAAACTTTCTTAGATCATAAAGGAATGAAGTTGGAAATCAATAATAGGCAAAGTGCCAGAAAATTCACTAATATGTGGAGGTTCAACAACACACTCTTAAACAACCAGTGAGTCAAGGAAAAAATTACAACAGAAATCAGTAAATAACTCGAGGCAAATGAAAATGAAAACACAACATATCAAAACTTATGAGATGCAGCAAAGGCAATGCTAAAAGGGAAATTTATTGCCCTAAATGCTTATATCAAGAAAGAGGAAAGGGCAAAAATTCAGGAATTAACTGGCCACTTGGAAGAACTGGAGAAAGAACAGCAAACTAACCCGAAAGCAAGCAAAAGGAAAGAAAAAACAAAGATTAGAGCAGAAATAAATGAACTTGTGAATATGAAAACAATTGAGAAAATCAGTAACACCAGAAGCTGGTTCTATGAGAAAATCAATAAGATTGATGGGCCCTTAGCAAGACTGACAAAAAGAAGAAGAGAGAGGATGCAAATAAATAAGATCAGAAATGGAAGAGGAGACATAACCACTGACCTCACAGAAATAAAGGAGGTAATAACAGGATACTATGAACAACCTTATGCTAATAATACAACAATGTAGATGAAATGGACAACTTCCTAGGAAGGCATTAACAACGACCTTTGACTCGAGAAGAAATAGATGACCTCAACAAACCAATCACAAGTAAAGAAACTGAATCAGTTATTAAAAAGTTTCCCAAAAAGAAAAGTCCAGGACCAGACAGCTTCACATGTGAATTCTACCAAACATTCCAGAAAGAATTAGTACCAACCCTGCTCAAACTCTTTAAAAAAACTGAAGTGGAGGGAAAGCTACCTAATTCATTCTATGAAACCAACATCACCCTCATACCAAAACAAGACAAAGATATTACAAAATAAGAAAACTACAGATCAATCTCTCTAATGAAAATAGATGCAAAAATCCTCAACAAAATTCTAGCAAATCGAATCCAGCAACACATTAAAAGAATTACACATCCTGACCAAATAGGATTCATCCCAGGTATGCAAGGATGGTTCAACATAAGAAAATCAATTAATGTAATACACCACATCAACAAATCAAAGCAGAAAAATCACATGATCATCTCAATTGATGTAGAGAAGGCATTTGATAAAATTCAACATCCTTTCCAGTTGAAAACACATCAAAGGATAGGAATACAAGGGGACTTCCTTAAAATGATAAAGGGAATATATGAAAAACCCACAGCTAATATCATCCTCAATGGTGAAAAACTGGAAACTCTCCCCCTAAGATCAGGAACAACACAAGGATGTCCACTATCACCACTTTTATTCAACACTGTGTTGGAATTTCTAGCCAGAACAGTTAGACAAGAAAAAGAAATACACAAGGCACCAAAATTGAAAAGGAAGAAGTAAAATCTCACTGTTAGCAGACGATATAATACTATATATCAAAAACCCTAAAAAATCCACAGCAAAACTACTAGAGGTAACAAACGAGTACAGCAAAGTGGCACGTTACAAGATCAACATTCAAAAATCTGTAGTGTTTCTATACACTAGTAATGAACAATCTGAGGGGGAAATCAAGAAATGAATTCCATTTACAATTGCAACTAAAAGAATAAAATACTTAGGAATAAATTTAACTAAACAGACAAAAGACCTATACAATAAAACTACAAGAAACTGTTAAAAGAAATCACAGAAGACCTAAATAGATAGAAGGGCATACCGTGTTCATGGATTGGAAGACTAAATATAGTTAAGGTGTCAATTCTACCTAAATCTATTTACAGATTCAATGCAATACCAATCAAAATTCCAACAACATACTTTTCAGAAATAGAAAAACCAATAACCATATTTATCTGGAAGGGCAGGGTGCCCCGAATAGCTAAAAGTATCCTGAGGGAAAAAAAACGAAGCTAGAGGTCTCACACTGCCTGACTTTAAGGCATATTATGAAGCCACAGTGCTCAAAACAGCATGGTACTGGTAGATATACTGACCAATGGAATCGAATACAGTGCTAAGATATAGACCCTCTCATCTATGGACATTTGATCTTTGATAAGGCGGCCAAGCCAACTCACCTCGGACAGAACAGTTTCTTCAATAAATGGTGCCTAGAGAACTGGATATCCATATGCAAAAGAAGGAAAGAGGACCCGTATCTCACACCCTACACAAAAGTGAACTCAGAATGGATCAAAGATCTAAACATTAGGTCTAAGACCATAAAACAGTTAGAGGAAAATGTAGGGAAATATCTAATAAATCTTATAACTGGAGGCGGTTTTATAGACCTTACACCCAAAGCAAGAGCACTGAAGAAAGAAAGAAATAAATGGAAGTCCTTAAAATCAAAGAACTTCATCAAGAAACTAAAAAACCGCCTCCAATTGTAAGTTTCGTAAGAGATCTCCCTACATTTTCCTCTAACTGTTTTATGGTCTTAGACCTAATGTTTAGATCTTTGATCCATTTTGAATTAACTTTTGTATAGGGTGTGAGATATGGGTCTTTTTTCATTCTTTTGCATATGGATATCCAGTTCTCTAGGCACCATTTATTGAAGAGACTGTTCTGTCCCAGGTGAGTTGGCTTGACTGCCTTATCAAAGATCAAATGTCCATAGATGAGAGGGTCTATATCTGAGCACTCTATTCGATTCCATTGGTCGATATATCTATCATTATGCCAATACCATGCTGTTTTGACCAATGTGGCTTCATAATATGCCTGATACAAAAACTCAAAAATGGACAGCACAATAATACCTAATTGTAAAGTAATCATGTTAAAACACTGAATGAAACTGCATCTGAGCCATAGGTTTTGTTTGTTTGTTTGTTTGTTTTTGGTTTTTTTTTATTATTATTACTTTTATTTCCTTTCTCTATATTAACATTCTATATCTTTGTCTGGTGTGTCGCTAGTTCTTCTAAACAGATGCAAATGTACTAAGAAACGATGATCATGCAACTATGTGATGATGTTAAGAATTACTGATTGCATATGTAGAATGGTATGATTTCTAAATGTTGGGTTAATTTCCTTTTTTTTTTCCATTAATTAATAAAAAAAAAAAAGAAAGTAAAAAGACAGCCTACACAATGGGAGACAATATTTGGAAACGACATATCAGATAAAGGTCTAGTATACAGAATTTTATAAAGAGATTGTTCAGATCAACAACAAAAAGACAGCCAATCCAATTACAAAATGGGAAAAAGACTTGAACAGACACTTCTCAGAAGAGGAAATACAAACGGCCAAAAGGCACATGAACAGATGCTCAACGTCCCTAGCCATTAGAAAAATGAAAATCAAAACCACAATGAGATATCATCTCACACCCACCAGAATGGCCATTATCAACAAAACAGAAAATGACAAGTGCTGGAGAGGATGTGGAGAAAGAGGCACACTTATTCACTGTTGGTGGGAATGTCAAATGGTACAACCGCTGTGGAAGGCAGTTTGGCGGCTCCTCAAAAAGCCGAATATAGAATTGCCATATGACCCAGCAATACCACTACTAGGTATCTAACTCAGAGGGCTTAAGGGCAAAGACACAAATGGACACTTGCACACCAATGTTTATAGCAGCATTATTTACAATTGCAAAGAGATGGAAACAGCCCAAATGTCCATCATCAGACGAGTGGCTAAACAAACTGTGGTATATACATACGATGGAATATTATGTAGCTTTAAGACAAGATAAACTTATGAAGCATGTAACAATATGGATGAACCTTGAGAACATTATGCTAAGTGAGACTAGCCAAAAACTAAAAGACAAATACTGTATGGTCTCACTGATATGAACCGACATTAGTGAATAAACTTGGAATATGTCATTGGTAACAGAGACCATCAGGAGATAGAAATAGGGTAAGATATTGGGTTATTGGAGCTGAAGGGATACAGACTGTGCAACAGGACTGGATACAAAAACTCAGAAATGGACAGCACAATACTACCTAACTGTAATATAATTATGTTAAAACACTGAATGAAGCTGCATGTGAGAATGATAGAGGGAGGAGGGCTGGGGACATATTGAAATCAGAAAGAAAGATAGATGTTAAAGATTGAGATGGTATAATCTAGGAATGCCTAGAGTGTATAATAATAGTGAAATGTACAAGGTACAATTTTAAAAATGTTTTTGCATGAGGAAGAACAAAGGAATGTCATTATTGCAGGGTGCTGAAAATAGATGGTAATTAATATTTTAAAATGTCACCTTCTGTGTGAGACTAAAGCAAAGAAATTTTATCTGTTACAAAATTAATATTTTGACTAGTGCATTTCCTAATATAACTTATGTAGATAGTTTGAATGAACACCGTAATTACTTGGAATCTCAGGTAGGACATGAGATTTTGTTGGTTTGTCCAGAGTGATGCCCCGATGAATCCCAGAGTGATACGATCATTCAGTGGAAAAGTATTTGTAAAGCCCCCTTCTGGGAATGGTGAGAGTGGGGAGAAATGCAACTTCCCCAAGTTGAATTCTTGATATTCTCACAAGCAGTGTAGACAACCAAATCTATAGGCTGAGCCCCCAGATTTGGGGTGTGTTCGTATGAAACTTAACCCCACAAAGGATAGGTCAAGTCTACTTAAAATTTAGGCCTAAGAGTCATACCCAAGAGAGCCTCTTTTGTTGCTCAGATGTGGCCTCTCTCCAGCCAACACAACAAGCAATCTTACCACCCTCTCCCTGTCTACGTGGGACATGACTCCAAGGGGTGTGGACCTTCCTGGCAATGTGGGACAGAAATCCTAGAATGAGCTGAGACTCAGCATCAAGGGATTGAGAAAACCTTCTCGACCAAAAGGGGGAAGAGTGAAATGAGACAAAGTGTCAATGGTTGAGAGATTCCAAACAGAGTCGAGAGGTTGTCCTGGAGGTTATTCTTACGTATTAAGTAGATATCACCTTGTTGTTCAAGATGTAATAGAGAGGCTGGAGGGACCTGCCTGAAAATGTAGCACTGTGTTCCAGTAGCCATGTTCTTGATGATGATTGAATAATGATATAGCTTTCACAATGTGACTGTGTGATTGTGAAAACCTTGTGTCTGATGCTCCTTTTACCTACCTTGTCAACAGATGAGCAGAACACATGGTATAAAAATAAATAATAGGGGGAACAAATGTTAAAATAAATTTAGTTTGAAATGCTAGTGGTAAATGAAAGTGAGGGGTAAGGGGTATGGTATGTATAATCTTTTTTTTCTATTATCGTTTTATTTCTTTTTCTGTTGTCTTTTTATTTCTTTTTCTGAATTGATGAAAATGTTCTAAGAAATGATGAATATGCAACTATGTGATGATATTGAGAATTACTGAATATACATGTAGAATGGAATTATATGTTAATATTTTTGCTTGTTCTTAATTTTTTTAATTAATAAATAAATTTATAAAAAAATTTTTAAAATTTTAAAAAGCTTCATAGGAGAAATCTGACAACCTACTGGGTTCACCTTCAAGGAAACCTGATACTGGCCACTCTCTCCTCCTTAGACATGGACCTGTCTGGTAGGGAAAATCTGATTGGGGCTAATCATATTTGAGGTCAACCTCCTCAAAAAAAAAAAAAAGACCCCACATAGGCAAGGCAAGAAACAAGAACAGAAAAATTCTGTTCAGCTAAACAGAACCCATGCTAAAGGTCTAGAATAAGATGAGCTGAATGCCAAAGAGCTGGATGCCAGACAGAGAACAAAGCTATTCAACAAGAAAACCCTAGGTTTCCAGAACAAACTACTTAAGAAAATCAAGTGCATAGATGCCAGCCAAAAATAAAGAGTCACACAGCGTCAGTGGCTGAGAGATTTCAAACAGAGTCAAGAGGTTATCCTGGAGCTTTTTCTTATGCATTATATAGATATGCCCTTTTTAGCTTAAGGTATATTAGAGGAGCTAGAGGGAACTGCCTGAAACTGTAGATCTGTGTTCCAGGAGCCATTTTTCTTGAAGATGATTGTATAATGATATAGCTTTCACAATGTGACTGTGTTATTGTGAAAACCTTGTGTCTGGTGCTCCTTTTATCTATGATATGGACAGATGAATAAAACATATGGATAAAAAAATAAATAAATAATAGGGAGGACAAATGCAAAAAATATATAATGGATGGACATATGGGGGAAAATGTACCTACTGCAAACTAGGGACTATGGTTAACAGTAATATTTTAATATTCTTTCATTAATAGTTAACAAACATACTTCATCAATACTATGGGTCAATGGGTGGGTGGGTGGGGAGGGATAAGGGGTATGGGAGCTTTTTCAGTTTTATTTTTTATCTTTATTTCCTTTCTAAAGTAATGAAAATGTTTCAAAATTGATCATGGGGACATATGCACAACTACGTGATGATACTGTGAGCCAGTGATTGTATACTTCAGATGCTTTGTATAGTGTGTGAGTGTATCTCAATAAAACTGTATTTAAAAAATTATATATATATTAGGTAGATGGAAATACTAGCAATCAACGAGAGGGAGGGGTAAGTGGTATGGTATGTATGAGTTTTTTCTTTTTATTTTTATTTCTTTTTCTGGAGTGATGCAAATGTTCTAAGAAATGATCATGATGATGAATATACAACGATGTGATGATACTGTGAGCCATTGTATACCAAGAATGTAATGTTCATGTGTTAAGAATGTTTGTGTTTGTATGTTGTTATGTTTAGTCAGTAAAAAATATATATATATAAAAAAGGACATTGGGAGAACATAAACAAAACCTTGAAAGTCTGAAAAAACAAATCACAGAATGAAAAGCATGATAGAAGAAGAAGAAAAAAAGCAATGGAGACCTGTAATAAAATCGAAGAGACAGAAAAAAAGATTAGTGAACTAGAGGAGAGGACATCTAAAAGATGACAAAAAAAAAAAAAAGAAATATGGGGGGAAAATGGAAGAATATGAGCAGGGTCTCAGGGAATTAAATGACAACATGAAGCGCACAAATATATGTGTTGTAGGTGTCCCAGAAGGAGAAGACAAGGGAAAAGGAGCAGAAAGACTAATGGAGAAAATAATCACTGAAAACTTCCCATCTCTTATGAAAGACATAAAATTAAAGATACAAGAAGTGCAGTATATCCCAAATAGAATAGAAGCAACCAGAACTACTCCAAGACACTTACTAATCAGATTTTAAAACATCAAAGACAAAGAGAATTTTGAAAGCAGCAAGAGAAAAAAGCAATCCATCACTGTCATGGTCAGGTTCATATGTCAACTTGGCCAAGTTGTGGTACCTGTTTTTTTGGGCAAGTGCTGGCCTGTCTGTTGCAATGAGGACATTTCATAGAACTAGATCATGATCATGTCCACTGCATCCACAGCTGATTCCATTTGAAATCAGCCAAAGGAGGGTGTCTTCTGCAATGAGTGATGCTTAATCTAATCACAGGAAGCCTTCTAAGGAGGATTCAGAAGAGACAGGAGCTATTCCTGCTTCAGCTGGCGAGCCTCTCCTGTGGAGTTCATCCAGACCCTCCATCAGAATCGTCAGCTTCATAGCCTGCCCTGCGAATTTTGGACTCTGCATTCCCATGGTCACGTGAGACACTTTTATAAATTTTATTTTTGCAAGTGTTCTCTGTTAATTCTGTTTCTCTAGGGAACCCTAACTAATACAATCACATATAAAGGAAGTTCGATAAGACTCTGTGTGGATTTCTCAGCAGAAACCATGGAGGCAAGAAAGCAATAGCATGATATATTTAAGAATCCCAAAGAGAAAAACTGACAACCAAGAATTCTATACCTACAAAAACTGTCCTTCAAAAATGAGAAGGATATTAAAATATTTTCAGATAAACAGTCATTCAGAGACTGTTCTACTAGTGACTAGGAGACCTGCTCTACAAGAAATGCTAAAGGGAACACCACAGGTACATAGTAAAAGACAGGAGAGAGAGGTCTGGAGAAGAGTGTAGAAATGAAGACTATCAGTAAAGGTGAAAAGAGAAAAAATATTAGATATTTTTCTTTCTCAAGATATTTTTAACTATTCAGGGCACCTTTAGCTTACAAATAAATTTTGTTATAGGTTTTTCTAGCTCTGCAAAATAAGTTTTTGGGATTTTAATTGTTATTGCATTTAGTCTATAAATCAATTGGGGTAGAGATGACATCTTAACTATATTTAGTCTTCCAATCCATGAACACAATATTCCATTTATTAAGGTATTCCGTGATTTTTTATAACAACTTCTTGTAGTTTTCTTTTGCAGCCTGTGTTAAATTTATTCCTAAATATTTGATTCTTTTGGTTGCTGTTGTAAATGCAATTTTTTTCTTGATTTCCTCTTCAGACTGATCATTACTAGTGTATAGAAACAATACTGATTCTGGGATGTTGATCTTATACCTGCCTCTGCTGTACTCACTTATTAGCTCCAGTGGCTTTGCCGCAGATTTTTTGGGATTTCTAACTTGGGATTTTTGACTCATATCATCTGCAAACAATGAAAGTTTTATGTCACCATTATTATTCAACATTGTGCCAGAAGTTCTAGCCAGAGCAATTACACAAGAAAAAGAAATAAAAGGCATTCAAATTGGAAATAAAGAAGTAAAACTCGTACTATTTGCAGATGACATGATACTATATTTCAAAAATCCCGAAAAAGCTACTAGACCTGAAAAACAAATACATGGTACAAAATCTAAGGAAAAGGCAAGGGCCTCCAAAGATAAATAGGAAACATCCACTCACAGACTTTTCTCCAAAGACCTCTTTGCATGCTCATGAGCGAGAAAGCCTCCCTGATGGTGCAGGCCTCAGCGGAGGAGAACAACAGCTAATACAAGAAAGGCACAAACCACCGATCCTTCTACCCTATGTCCCCTATAGAACAAATACCTTAAGGCAGGAAAGGGCAGGAAACCTGTCATACTCAGACCACAGTTAAAACCCCCTGCAGCTGAGAAGAAAGAACAGGTAGGAGAAAAAAAATCCCTTTATCCTTGGGGGAGGAGCAGAAAAGCCCTGGACCCAGACCATTAGAGACCCCTGCCACTAGGAGATAGGCAAGATAACCAAGAAGATCCCACCTCAAAGATCCAGAGACATGGTGATGCCTAAGAGATGACAGAGAAGAAACCAGAAAAAGAATATGTTCCATTCCTTCACCAGGGTAGCAAGGGTACAACAACAAGTAATACCTATACACTGCTAAGAAAGGGGGAAGATCTTAAAGAAAGTTTCGTTTCAGGCACAGGCACAAAGGGAAGAATTAAAGCTGAGGGTGAAGTAGACATAGAGAACAACACTTGATAAACTAGCCATCACCCTAAACTCAAGGTAATGGTGGAACAGAGGTAAGCAAAGTACAGCCCATGGGCCTCATATATAAAGGTTTACTGGAACACAGCCCATTCTTGTATATTCTGTCTGTGGCTGCTTTTACACTAAAACAGGAGAGCTGAGAAGTTATGACAGAGATGATATGGCCTACAACCCTAAAATATTTACCCTCTGGACCTTTAAGAAAAAATTTACTAATTTCTCCTAGAAGAATTTAAAGACTGTGGGACACTAAAAGTAAATATAACAACAAAACTCAAATATAGATCAACTGCTAATGAGACTAACCCAGCCCTCCAAACAAAAGGCCTAAGAAAAGCAAAGGCAGGTCTACTGCCAGGTATAAGCACGACTTAAAGCTAAGTTTCAACTGTCCAACTCAAGGTCATGTCAATCAAGAAAAAGCACACTGTCAAGAGATGGTATGGAAAACAGGCACAAACTAATAGGGAATTACAGTAGACAGATGGAAAACTTAAAAAAGGATCAAATGAAAACTTTAAAATAAAAAACACAGTTAAGACATAAAGAATTTCTTCAACAGACTTAACAGTACACTCAACACAATCAAGGAAAACATCTGTGAATTTAATGGTAGATCAATAAAATTTACCAAATTAAAATGCAAGGAAAAAAGAGTGGACAGAAAAAAAAAAAAAGAAGACAAAAACAGAGCTGTGGTGTATTGTCAAACATTGCAACATACGTATGGAATTCCAGAAAGGAGAGAGAGAATGTTGCAAAAAAAAATTTCGAAAGATAATGGCCAAGAATTTTCCAAAACTTATAAAAGACCAAAGCACAAACCAAAGCAGCTCAGAAAACACAAAGCAGGATAAACAATCTACCAAAAAACACAAATCACACCACACACACATACACACACCCCTAGACACATATTCGAACTGCTGAAAACCAAAAATAAAGAGAAAATCTTGAAAGTACTCAAAGGAAAAAAAAACACATTATCTACCAAAGAACAAAGATTAAAACTTAAGCAGATTTCTCATGAGGAACTGTGTAAAACAAACACAGTGGAATAGCATCTTTAAAGTAGTAAAAGAAAAAACTGCCAACCCAGAATTCCCATAATGAAAAAATGAATTATATGACCTTGAAAAATGAATAAATATTTCTCATACAAAAACAGAAAAAATATTATCAAACCTGCACTAGAAAAAAATGCTGGGCCATGGTGGCTCAGCAGGCAGAGTTCTTGCCTGCCATGCCAGAGACTGGGTTTGTTTCCCAGTGTCTGCCTATGCAAAAAAAAAGAAAAAAAAATTAAAGTTTTCTGGCAGAAAAATTATGATAACAGACAAAAACTTAGATCTACATAAATAAAAGAAGTCCTGGAAGTGGCATAAATGTAAGTAAATATAAATTTCATTTTCTCCTTATTTTTAATAGCTTTTAATCAAGCATTGGCAAACTGCAGCCTGCAAGCCAAATCAGTCCACCATCTGTGTTTGGATAGCCTAGGAGCTAAGAATGGGTTTTGTATTTTTCAATGGTTGGGGAAAAAATCAGACAAATACTTTGTGACACATGAAATTACATTAAATTCAAATTTTAGCATCCATAAATAGTTTCAGAAGAATACAGCCACACCGCTCAGACTTCCAGAGAAGATGGCGACTTAGTAAGACGCGCGGATCTTAGTTCCTCCTCCAGAACAGCTACTAGGGGAGTAGAAACGATACAGAACAGCTCCCAGAGCCACGACAGAGATCAAAAAAAAAAAAAAGAAAAGACAGCGTACCCCATCCTGGAACGGCTGACTGGCTGAGAGAACCCGCTCCGGTGGGATCACCAAGGGGCGTGGGCTTCCCCAGGCGGGGCGGCAAGCGGCCGGAGTCCCTCCCTTCCTCCTTCCCAGGCCAGCTGGCAGAATTGGGCAGGCGGTCCCCTCAAGCGCTGGTGGCTGGCACCCCCACCATGCGCAGCACCCCGGACCAACTGAGAGATTTGGATCGGAAATCCCCAGCCCGCGGAGAATGGTGACCGGGGGGGTCCCATCCAAACACGTGACTCCCCGGTCCGGCTGGGAACGGTGCACTCTCCCGGGCCGCGGCGGCTGGCGCCCTCCCGCCACGCTTGGAGCCCCGGGCCAACTAGGAAGTTCGGACAGGTGCTCTCCCAGGCTGTGGCGGCCAGCGACCCTCCCTGCGTTCAGACCCCAGGGACGGCTGGCACTCTTCCAAGCCGCTTCGGCTGGCGAACCTCCCCCACGGCGAGAGTTTTCCAAAGTTAAAGGACCCACAGCACCTTTTACTGGTGGGACCCGGAGACAAACGAGTGCCACGAGCACCACCTACTGGGCAGAATAAGAAAAACAGAACCCAGAGATTTCACAGAAAAATCTTTCAACCTGTTGGGTCCAACACCCAGGGAAATCTGACTAAATGCCCAGACGCCAGCAGAAGATAATGGATCATGCTCAAAAAATTGAAAATATGGCCCAGTCAAAGGAACAAACCAATAGTTCAAATGAGATACAGGAGCTGAAACAACTAATGCTAAATATATGAACAGAAATGGAAAACCTCTTCAAAAACGAAATCGATAAATTGAGGGAGGATATGAAGAAGACATGGGCTGAACAAAAAGAAAAAATAGAAAAACTGAAAACACAAATCACAGAGCTTATGGAAGTGAAGGATGAAGTAGAAAAGATGGAAAAAACAATGGATACCTACAATGATAGATTTAAAGAGACAGAAGATAGAATTAGTGATTTGGAGGATGTAATATCTGAATTCCAAAAAGAAACAGAAACTATCAGGAAAAGAATGGAAAAATTTGAACAGGGTATCAGGGAACTCAAGGACAATAGGAACTGCACAAATATACGTGTTGTGGGTGTCCCAGAAGGAGAAGAGAAGGGAAAAGGAGGAGAAAAACTAATGGAAGAAATTTTCACTGAAAATTTCCCAACTCTTATGAAAGACCTAAAATTACAGATCCAAGAAGTGCAGCGCACCCCAAAGAGATTAGACCCAAATAGGCGTTCTCCAAGACACTTACTAGTTAGAATGTCAGAGGTCAAAGAGAAAGAGAGGATCTTGAAAGCAGCAAGAGAAAAACAATCCATCACATACAAGGGAAACCCAATAAGACTATGTGTAGATTTCTCAGCAGAAACCATGGAGGCTAGAAGACAGTGGGATGATATATTTAAATTACTAAAAGAGAAAAACTGCCAACCAAGACTCCTATATCCAGCAAAATTGTCCTTCAAAAATGAGGGAGAAATTAAAACATTCTCAGACAAAAAGTCACTGAGAGAATTTGTGACAAAGAGACCAGCTCTGCAAGAAATACTAAAGGGAGCACTAGAGTCAGAACCGAAAAGACAGAAGAGAGAGGTATGGAGAAGAGTGTAGAAAGAAGGAAAGTCAGATATGATATATATAATACAAAAGGCAAAATGGCACAGGAAAATATTATCCAAACAGTAATAACACTAAATGTTAATGGACTGAATTCCCCAATCAAAAGACATAGATTGGCAGAATGGATTAAAAAACAGGATCCTTCTATATGCTGTCTACAGGAAACACATCTTAGACCCAAAGATAAACACAGGTTGAAAGTGAAAAGTTGGGAAAAGATATTTCATGCAAATAACAACCAGAAAATAGCAGGAGTGGCTATACTAATATCCAACAAGTCAGACTTCAAATGTAAAACAGTTAAAAGAGACAAAGAAGGACACTATATACTAATAAAAGGAACAATTAAACAAGAAGACATAACAATCATAAATATTTATGCACCGAACCAGAATGCCCCAAAATACGTGAGGAATACACTGCAAACACTGAAAAGGGAAATAGACACAAATACCATAATAGTTGGAGACTTCAATTCCCCACTCTCATCAATGGACAGAACATCTAGACAGAGGATCAATAAAGAAATAGAGAATCTGAATATTACTATAAAGGAGCTAGACTTAACAGACATTTATAGGACATTACATCCCACAACAGCAGGATACACCTTTTTCTCAAGTGCTCATGGATCATTCTCAAAGATAGACCATATGCTGGGTCACAAAGCAAGTCTTAACAAATTTAAAAAGATTGAAATCATACACAACACTTTCTCGGATCATAAAGGAATGAAGTTGGAAATCAATAATAGGCGGAATGCCAGAAAATTCACAAATACCTGGAGGCTCACCAACACACTCTTAAACAACCAGTGGGTCAAAGAAGAAATTGCAAGAGAAATTAGTAAATACCTCGAGGCAAATGAAAATGAAAACACAACATATCAAAACTTATGGGACGCAGCAAAGGCAGTGCTAAGAGGAAAATTTATTGCCCTAAATGCCTATATCAGAAAAGAAGAAAAGGCAAAAATGCAGGAATTAACTGTTCAATTGGAAGAACTGGAGAAAGAACAGCAAACTAATCCCAAAGCAAGCAAAAGGAAAGAAATAACAAAGATCAGAGCAGAAATAAATGAAATTGAAAATATGAAAACAGTAGAGAAAATCAATAAGACCAGAAGTTGGTTCTATGAGAAAATCAATAAGATTGATGGGCCCCTATCAAGATTGACAAAAAGAAGAAGAGAGAGGATGCAAATAAATAAGATCAGAAATGGAAGAGGAGACATAACTACTGACCTCACAGAAATAAAGGAGGTAATAACAGGATACTATGAACAACTTTACGCTAATAAATACAACAATTTAGATGAAATGGACGGGTTCCTGGAAAGACATGAACAACCAACTTTGACTCAAGAAGAAATAGATGACCTCAACAAACCAATCACAAGTAAAGAAATTGAATTAGTCATTCAAAAGCTTCCTAAAAAGAAAAGTCCAGGACCAGACGGCTTCACATGTGAATTCTATCAAACGTTCCAGAAAGATTTAGTACCAATTCTCCTCAAACTCTTCAAAAAAATCAAAGTGGAGGGAAAACTACCTAATTCATTCTATGAAGCCAACATCACCCTCATACTAAAACCAGGCAAAGATATTACAAAAAAAGAAAACTACAGACCAATCTCTCTAATGAATACAGATGCAAAAATCCTCAATAAAATTCTAGCAAATCGTATCCAACAACACATTAAAAGAATTATACATCATGACCAAGTAGGATTCATCCCAGGTATGCAAGGATGGTTCAACATAAGAAAATCAATTAATGTAATACACCATATCAACAAATCAAAGCAGAAAAATCACATGATCATCTCAATTGATGCAGAGAAGGCATTTGACAAGATTCAACATCCTTTCCTGTTGAAAACACTTCAAAAGATAGGAATACAAGGGAACTTCCTTAAAATGATAGAGGGAATATATGAAAAACCCACAGCTAATATCATCCTCAATGGGGAAAAATTGAAAACTTTCCCCCTAAGATCAGGAACAAGACAAGGATGTCCACTATCACCACTATTATTCAACATTGTGTTGGAGGTTCTAGCCAGAGCAATTAGACAAGAAAAAGAAATACAAGGCATCAAAATTGGAAAGGAAGAAGTAAAACTATCACTGTTTGCAGACGATATGATACTATACGTCGAAAACCCAGAAAAATCCACAACAAAACTACTAGAGCTAATAAATGAGTACAGCAAAGTAGCAGGTTACAAGATCAACATTAAAAAATCTGTAGCATTTCTATACACTAGTAATGAACAAACTGAGGGAGAAATCAAGAAACGAATCCCATTTACAATTGCAACTAAAAGAATAAAATACCTAGGAATAAATTTAACAAAAGAGACAAAAAACCTATATAAAGAAAACTACAAAAAACTGCTAAAAGAAATCACAGAAGACCTAAATAGATGGAAGGGCATACCATGTTCATGGATTGGAAGACTAAATATAGTTAAGATGTCAATCCTACCTAAATTGATTTACAGATTCAATGCAATACCAATCAAAATCCCAACAACTTATTTTTCAGAAATAGAAAAACCAATAAGCAAATTTATCTGGAAGGGCAGGGTGCCCCGAATTGCTAAAAGCATCTTGAGGAAAAAAAACGAAGCTGGAGGTCTCGCACTGCCTGACTTTAAGGCATATTATGAAGCCACAGTGGTCAAAACAGCATGGTATTGGCATAAAGATAGATATATCGACCAATGGAATCGAATAGAGTGCTCAGATATAGACCCTCTCATCTATGGACATTTGATCTTTGATAAGGCAGTCAAGCCAACTCACCTGGGACAGAGCAGTCTCTTCAATAAATGGTGCCTAGAGAACTGGATATCCATATGCAAAAGAATGAAAGAAGACCCATCTCTCACACCCTCTACAAAAGTTAACTCAAAATGGATCAAAGATCTAAACATTAGGTCTAAGACCATAAAACAGATAGAGGAAAATGTTGGGAGATATCTTATGGATCTTACAACTGGAGGTGGTTTTATGGACCTTAAACCTAAAGCAAGAGCACTGAAGAAGGAAGTAAATAAATGGGAACTCCTCAAAATTAAACACTTTTGTGCATCAAAGAACTTCATCAAGAAAGTAGAAAGACAGCCTTCACAATGGGAGACAATATTTGGAAATGATATATCAGACAAAGGTCTAGTATCCAGAATTTATACAGAGATTGTTCATCTCAACAACAAAAAGACAGCCAACCCAATTACAAAATGGGAAAAAGACTTAAACAGACACCTATCAGAAGAGGAAATACAAATGGCCAAAAGGCACATGAAGATATGCTCAATGTCCCTGGCCATTAGAGAAATGCAAATCAAAACCACAATGAGATATCATCTCACACCCACCAGAATGGCCATTATCAACAAAACAGAAAATGACAAGTGCTGGAGAGGATGAGGAGAAAGAGGCACACTTATCCACTGTTGGTGGGAATGTCAAATGGTGCAACCACTGTGGAAGGCAGTTTGGCGGTTCCTCAAAAAGCTGAATATAGAATTGCCATACGACCCAGCAATACCATTGCTAGGTATCTACTCAAAGGACTTAAGGGCAAAGACACAAACGGACATTTGCACACCAATGTTTATAGCAGCATTATTTACAATTGCAAAGAGATGGAAACAGCCAAAATGTCCATCAACAGATGAGTGGCTAAACAAACTGTGGTATATACATACGATAGAATATTATGCAACTTTAAGACAGAATAAACTTATGAAGCATGTAATAACATGGATGGACCTAGAGAACTTTATGCTGAGTGAGTCTAGCCAAAAACTAAAGGACAAATACTGTATGGTCCCACTGATGTGAACCGACATTAGAGAATAAACTTGGAACATGTCATTGGTAACAGAGACCAGCAGGAGTTAGAAACAGGGTAAGATAGTGGGTAATTGGAGCTGAAGGGATACAGACTGTGCAACAGGACTAGATACAAAAACTCAAAAATGGACAGCACAATAATACCTATTTGTAAAGTAATCATGTTAAAACACTGAATGAAGCTGCATCTGAGCTATAAAAAAAAAAAAAAGAATACAGCCACACCCATTCATTTACGTACTTCTCTATGGTTGCTTTCATGCTACAACTACAAAGTTGATTAGTTGCAACAGAGACTATATGTCAGCAAAGATATAAATATTTACTATCTGTCCCTTTACAAAAAAAGCTTGTTGATCTCTGCTCTAAAACATAATTAAAGAAAAATAATATTAATGTATTATATATTCATAGCATGTATAAAAGTAAAATGTATGACAACAGCACAAATGATAAGAGAAAAATCAGAGGTATGGTGTTTTAAGATTTGCACTACTCATGAAGCAGTTTATTATGTGAAGGTAGACTGGTTTAAATATATATGCTTTACACTTTAGAGCAATTCCTAAGAAATTTTAAAGAAATATAAATAATCCAACGTGCAACAGTAGTAGAGTAGAATCAGAAAAAATCATGAATTAATTTAAAGTCAGTTGCTTCCTAGTTACCAGAGAATACAAAATTCCAAAACCTCAAAGAAACACAGTAAAATCCCATGCCAGGCATATGGACTACAAATGCATGCCTTTGAGGATACTGAGACATATAAGTTTAATTCTATTTCCAACCTCAAACTCACCAGAATTATTTTAGTATTCAGAAGGACACTCTGCATAAAAATAGAAGACGCTTCATTCCAGAGATGTACATTAGTCATTCTCCAACCTCAACTTGAAAAATGAAGCTCAAAGAATACTGTCAACAAAAACTTTTAAACTGAATTTAGGGATGGAGGAGTGAACTATCATTTACCAAGCACCTTCTAAGTGCTACATATTTTTTTTAAAAATCACATTTCATTCTTATAATGATCCTATAAGTATTATATTCCATTTAATAGATGAAGATACTAACTTCAGAGAGGTTTTGTGATTCAACTAATATAGAGTCATGTTAAGATTGAGATTTAAACTAAAAGAAGAAAAGTTTATTTTGTCTAGAATCTAAATTTTCTGTAGCACATTATCTAACTCAACCTGTCTGAATAGAGCATATAAACAATGTAAACACAGGGAGCCCAGAATAAGAATGAAAGCCTTTAATCCTGTATAGTTTAATGTAATGCCTGGACACATCTCAGAGTATCTTAAGCAGATAATCAAAAAGTACTGGCAAAGTTCCTTGAGGGATGGGAGAAAATACATGGAACTACTAAACTTTACCACCAAGGAAACCCCTAACACTGTGTCAAACATTAAGGACATCCAAATCAATAGGCCAACTGAGGCTTGCTCTTGTGAAGCTGATATAGCGGAGAAGCTTACCCTACCTATAGGTATGACAAAGAGTTACTTTTGGAGGACTCTTGTTGCTCAGACATGTCTCTCAAAGCCCAACTCTGCAAGTCAAACCAATGTCCTCCCCCCTCCGTGGGCCATGACATCCAGGGATGAAAGTCTCCTGGCAGCGTGGGAGATGACTCCCAGGGATGAGTCTGGCCCTAGCAACGTGGGATCAACCATGCCGTCTTGACGAAAAGGGGGAAAAGAAGCGTAACAAATAAGGTTATCAGTGGCTGAGAGAGTTCAAACAAGAGTCAAGAAGCTACTATGGAGGTCACTCTAACACAAGTTTCAGTTAGACATTGCTACCTACCATTACTTGTCAAACCCCAACCAAAACCATTCCAGGAAATCCTAAAGAAGACCTAGGGCATTATGTAAGAGTCTACAAAGGTTCCATGCACTAGGGTAACTTTCCAGAAACCTACAACCTGCAGATAGGCCCCTGTACTAGATAAGTCCTGAAATGCAGAGAGGCCCGCCTCTCCAAAACATCAACTAGCTCCATTCCCCGATCCTATATTATTGACAGCCTCTTCCAACATGAAAAAGTAAGAATGGGCATAGCCCAAATAATCCTTAATTAAGAGTGATAGAACCATCAAAAGTTATAATGGAGTTATATAGAGAAGGTAAGGTTTTACAAACAAATATGATTGCTGAATCATTCTGTTCTAGTTTGCTAGCTTCTCGAATGCAATATACCAGAAACGGAATGGCTTTTAACAAGGGCAATTTAAGGAGTTGCTAGTTCACAGTTCTAAGGCTGAGAAAATGTCCCAATTAAAACAAGTCTAAAGAAACGTCCAATCAAAGGCATCTAGGGAAAGATACCTTGGTTCAAGATGGCCAATGAAGTTCAGGGTTTCTCTCTCAAGTGAGAAGGCACATGGCGAACACAGTCAGGGCTTCTCTCTCAGCTGGAAGGGCACATGGCAAATGCAGTGTCATCTGCTAGCTTTCTCTCCTGGCTTCCGGTTTCATGAAGCTCCCTGGGAGGTGTTTTCCTTCTTCATCTCCAAAGGTCACTGGCTGGTGGACTTTCTGCTTTGTGGTGCTGCAGCATTCTCTGCTCTCTCTGAGTCTCTCTGAATCTCTCATTCTCCAAAATGTTTCCTCTTTCACAGGACTTCAGAAACTAATCAAAACCCACTCAAATGGGTGGAGACATGTCATCCCGCAATCCAGTTTAACAACCATTCTTAACTAAATCACATCAGCCAGGGAGATGATCTCATTACAGTTTCAAATATACAGTATTGAATAGGGATTATTCTACCTTTATGAAATGGGATTTATATTAAAACATGGCTTTTCTTAGGGGGCATACTTCCTTTCAAACCAGCACACATTCTATTGATATTTATTTTAATCTCAGGCACCTTAGCACAACTATAAGTAAAAACCTAAAATTATAGAATTGTAACTGTCATGGTCAGGTTCATGTGTCAACTTGACCAAGTGGTGGTACCTGTCTGTCTGGCTGGGCAAGTGTTGGCCTGTCTTTTGCAAGGAGGACATTTCATAGAACTAGATCATGAGCACATCTGCTGCATCCACAGCTGATTCCATTTGTAATCAGCCAAGGGGAGTGTCTTCTGCAATGAGTCATGCTTAATCTAATCACTGGAAGCCTTTTAAGGAGGATTCAGAAGAGACAGGCTCTCCTCCTGCTTCAGCTGGTGAGGCTCTCCTGTGGAGTTCGTCCAGGCCCTCCACCAGAATCGTGGGCTTCATAGCCTGCCCTGCAGATTTTCGACTCTGCATTCCTGCGGTCATGTGAGATGCTTTTATAAATTTTATATTTGCGAGTGTTCCCTGTTGATTCTGTTTCTCTAGAGAACCCTAACTAATACATCTTGGTACTAGGAGGGGTTCTTAAGAAACAGAATCTTGAAAAAATGGGTTTTTATGAATGGTTTTCTACTCTGACTGGACTCAAAGGCACTAAGGACTCTGATTTCCATAATCAGAATGACACTCCCAATCCATGGAGTGAGTTGGCAAAAGAGATAGTCAAAACATCACCATTCAATTCTCCTAATGTTTCACTTGTATGAAGCCAGGTTCTGGGGGATAATGTTTTTGACACCTTTATAGTTTTGTGGATATAAGAGGTATAGAGATGTTGGCTGGTTGTTGTCAGATACACTGGCTAAATTAAGGAGTGAAAGGGATGGGCTTAAGGCTTCAAACAAGAAGCTTAAGCACCGTCTGATAGATGTAGAAGTTTCTATGAGTATCCTGAAGGAAAATCTTATTTCCTGTAGCCATAGACTTGAGATCTCTGAAAATCAGGCTCAGAATCTTATTGTTAGAGTAGCAGCTTTACAACATAAACTGAAATCTCAATGTCACATGGTATCTGCCGTGAAAGTGAGGGCATTGATTGGAAAGGAGTGGGACTCTGAAAAATGGGATGGTGACATATGGATTGATAATGATGTCGGGGGTGATGATGAAACCCTAAGTCATGCTGAGTCTTCTCTAGATAACCTTGTAATAGTCTGCCCTGAGGACACAGCTGCCTCACCTCCAGCCTGCCTTGAGGAGTTGGCCACCCAACCTCCTCCTGAAGGGATTAGCCCTACAGTGATTAATCCTGTTTCACCAGATGAAACTCCAAATCAATGCCCTGCAGCAAATGGCTAGGAAGATATTTTTAATTTTTTTCATGACCCACCCCCACCACCCCTCATTTCTTCCAGACTGATAACTAAAGTCCCCACAGACCCCTAAAGGTGAGGTACAAAGTATCACATGTGAGAAGGTACGTTATACTCCAAAAGAACTGTTTTGAGTTTTCCAATTTATATATGCAGAAATCAGAAGAATATATGTGACAATGGATTTTAAGGGTGTGGGATAATGGTGGGAGGAATATAAGGCTGGATCAGGCTGAATTTATTGATATAGGCCCACTAAGCAGAGATTCTGCATTTAATGTTATAGCTTGAGGGGTTAGAAAAGGTATTAACAGTTTGGATGGTCAGTTGAAACATGGATCAAAAGGTGGCCGACACATAGACGAGTTGGTATCATAAGTCCAGGGTACAGTGAACTATGGGCAAAATTGCTTAAGTACCAACAACAACAAAATAAAAGTTTTCAATAGAAAAAAAAAAAAAGTCAGAGAAGGTAGAAACCAGGATGACTATTCTAGGGAACACCTCAAAAAATATCCTTTATCCTAGTATCTGCTTTGCTATAAACTTACCTCTCCTCTAATAAACCGTCTTACTGTCTTTAAATCAACAGTCAGAGCCAGCAAAGGCACTTGATTTCTTCATTTGGCAAGCTGATACTTGGCCAAGCAGGGTCTGGGGACTACAACAAATGAGATTTTGTTTTTAAAAAGTAATCATGAGCTCTTCCTCTCGGTCCCATATTGAACCCGAGTTGGAGGAGGCGAGTCCGGTCTCAAAATGGAGGTAAAACCGCCGCCCGGTCGCCCCCAGCCCGACTCCGGCCATCGCCATCGCCGCCGGGGGGAGGAGGGCCATGATCCAAAGGAACCAGAGCAGTTGAGAAAACTGTTTATTGGTGGTTTGAGCTTTGAAACTACAGATGATAGTTTAAGAGAACATTTTGAGAAATGGGGCACACTCACAGATTGTGTGGTGATGAGAGACCCTCAAACAAAACGTTCCAGAGGCTTTGGTTTTGTGACTTACTCTTGTGTTGAAGAGGTGGATGCAGCAATGTGTGCTCGATCACACAAGGTTGATGGGCGTGTAGTGGAACCAAAGAGAGCTGTTTCTAGAGAGGATTCTGTAAAGCCTGGTGCCCATCTAACAGTGAAGAAAATTTTTATTGGTGGTATTAAAGAAGATACAGAAGAATACAATTTGAGAGACTACTTTGAAAAGTATGGCAAGATTGAAACCATAGAAGTTATGGAAGACAGGCAGAGTGGAAAAAAGAGAGGATTTGCTTTTGTGACTTTTGATGATCATGATACAGTTGATAAAATTGTTGTTCAGAAATACCATACTATTAATGGGCATAATTGTGAAGTGAAAAAGGCCCTTTCTAAACAAGAGATGCAGTCTGCTGGATCACAAAGAGGTCGTGGAGGTGGATCTGGAAACTTTATGGGCCGTGGAGGGAACTTTGGCCGTGGTGGAAACTTTGGTGGAAGAGGAGGCTATGGTGGTGGAGGTGGTGGCAGCAGAGGTAGTTATGGAGGAGGTGATGGTGGATATAATGGATTTGGAGGTGATGGTGGCAACTATGGCGGTGGTCCTGGTTATAGTAGTAGAGGGGGCTATGGTGGTGGTGGACGAGGATATGGAAACCAAGGTGGTGGTGGTGGAGGACATGATGGTTACAATGAAGGAGGAAATTTTGGCGGTGGTAACTATGGTGGTGGTGGAAACTATAATGATTTTGGAAATTATAGTGGACAACAGCAATCAAATTATGGACCCATGAAAGGGGGCAGTTTTGGTGGAAGAAGCTCGGGCAGTCCCTATGGTGGTTATGGATCTGGTGGTGGAAGTGGTGGATATGGTAGCAGAAGGTTCTAAAAACTCAACAGAAAATGGCTACAGTTCTTAGCAGGAGAGAGAGCGAGGAGTTGTCAGGAAAGCTGCAGGTTACTTTGAGACAGTCGTCCCAAATGCATTAGAGGAACTGTAAAAATCTGCCACAGAAGGAACGATGATCCATAGTCAGAAAAGTTACCGCAGCTTAAACAGGAAACCCTTCTTGTTCAGGACTGTCATAGCCACAGTTTGCAAAAAGTGCAGCTATTGATTAATGCCATGTAGTGTCAATTAGATGTACATTCCTGAGGTCTTTTATCTGTTGTAGCTTTGTCTTTTTCTTTTTCTTTTCATTACATCAGGTATATTGCCCTGTAAATTGTGGTAGTGGTTCCAGGAATAAAAAATTAAGGAATTTTTAACTTTTAAAAAAAAAAAAGTAATCATGAATCTAGAAAATGTATATCATTCAGAAGAGGCATTTGTAAAAATGTCAAGCCAACAGACAAAAATTTCACGTTTTTGTAAAATAAAAATTGCAACTTTCCTCAGCAAAAAAAAAAAAAAAAAAAAAAAAAAATGTGGCCGACATTAATTGAGGTTGAAATGCCAGAACTGCCCTGGTATAATGTAGATGAGGGGATCCAGAGGCTTAGAGAGATTGAAACGTTAGAATGGGTTTATCATGCAAAGCCTGCTCTTACACCCCAGGAATGTCCAGAGGATGCACCTTTTATCAGAACAGTGAGAAATAAATTTGTGAGACTAGCACCATCAACCCTGAAGAGCTCTGTGGTTGCATTTCTCTGTAGGTCAGATATTACTGTAGGAACTGCTGTCACTGAGCTGGAATCCTTAAACACAATGGGGATGACAGGATTCCTAGTTGGCAGAAGCCAGATGGTAGCACTTAATTGCCAAAGACAGGGTAGACGTGGCTATTATAATACACAGCAAACTCAAAGCAGGCGTCAAAATTATATGACTCAGGCCACAGTGGCTCAGCTGGCAAGAATGTTTGCCTGCCATGCCAGAGGACCCGGGTTCAATTCCTGGTGCCTGCCCATGTTAAAAAAAAAAAAAAAAATTATATATCTCGCAGAGATTTGTGGCATTGGCTAGTAAATCATGGGGTACCTAGAAATACAATAGAAGGCAGTCTACTAAATTCTTGTTTGAGCTGTATAAACAGGAGTTCTAGGTCAAGTGAACAGAAGTCTAACCTGAATTACAAAAACACAGAGGAATGGCCCCTTAACCAATTTCCAGACTTGAGATAGTGTACAGGCGCAGAGCCTCTTGAATGAAGGGGGTTCTTTGGGGGAGAATCCTGTTACACTGCCACAAATTTATACTGTTAATCTTCCTCCAAGCCTTCCTCAAGGAGACTGATGGCCTTTTACCCAGGTAACTGTGCCCTGGGGAAAAGGAAATGATCAGATATTTCGGGGATTATTAGACACTGGTTCAGAAGTGACTTTAATTTCAGGGGACCCAAAACGTCACTCTGGTTCACCAGTCAGAGTGGGTGGGGGCTTATGGAGGCCAGGTGAACTATGGAGTTTTAGCTCAGATCCATCTCACAGTGGCTCCACTAGGCCCCCAGATCCATTCTGTAGTTATTTCCACAGTTCCAGAATGTATAATTGGTACAGACATACTGAGCAATTGGCAGATCCCGACATTGGCTCTCTAACTTGTGCAGTGAGAGCTATTATGGTAGGAAAGGCCAAGTGGAAGCCACTAGAACTGCCCCTACCAAGCAAAATAGTAAATCAGAAGCAATCCCAGATTCCTGGAGGGATTGCAGAGATTACTGCCACTCTTAAGGAATTGAAGGATATAGGGGTGGTGAGTCCCACCACATCCCCATTCAACTCTCCTATTCTGTCTGTGCAGAAAACGGATGGGTCTTGGAGGATGACAGTGGATTATCATAAGCTCAACCAGGTGGTAACTCCAATTGCAGCTGCTGTTCCAAATGTGGTATCATTGCTTGAACAAAGCAATACATCCCCTGGTACCTGGTATGCATCTATTGATCTGGCAAATGCTTTTTTCTCAATAGCTATTAATAAGGACCACCAAAAACAGTTTGCTTTCAGCTGGCAAGGTCAGCAATATACTTTCACTGTCCTACCTCAGGAGTATATCAACTCTCCAGCTTTAGGTCATAATCTTGGCCACAGGGATCTTGATCATTTCTCCCTCCCATAAGACATCATACTGGTCCATTATATTGATGATATAATGTTGATTGGATCTAGTGAGCAAGAAGGAGCAACTACTCTAGACTTACTGGTAAGGCATTTATGTGTCAGAGGATGTGAGATAAATCCAACAAAAATACAGGAGCCTTTCATCTCAGTGAAATTTCTAGGTGTCCAGTGGTGTGGAGAAAGTCGAGATATCCCTTCTAAGGTAAAGGAGAAGTTCCTGCATCTGGCCCCTCCTAGAACCAAAAGAGAGGCACAATACCCAGTTGGTCTCTTTGGATTTTGGCGACAACATATTCCTCATTTGGGTGTGCTACTCAGGACCATTTATCGAGTGACCAGAAAAGCTGCTAATTTTGAGTGGGGACCTGAACAAGAGGAGGCCCTGTGACAGGTCCAGGCTGCTGTCCAAACTGCTCTGCCACTTGGGCCGTATGATCCAGCAGATCCAATGGTGCTGGAAGTGTCAGTGGCAAATAGAGATGCTGTTTGGAGCCTTTGGCAGGCCCCTATAGGAGAATCACAATGCAGACCCTTAGGATTTTGGAGCAAAGCCTTACCATCTGCTGCAGATAACTACTCTCCTTTTGAGAAACAGCTTTTAGCCTGCTACTGGGCCTTAGAAGTCTTAACCATGGGCCACCAAGTTACCATGAGACCTGAGTTGCCTATCATGAGCTGGGTGTTGTCTGACCCACCAAGCCATAAAGTTGGGCATGCACAGCAGCACTCTATTGTAAAATGGAAATGGTATATACGAGACAGGGCCAGAGCAGGTCCTGAAGGCACAAGTAAGTTACATGAAGAAGCGGCCCAAATGCCCACGGTCCCCACACCTGCCACATTACCTTCTTTCCCAGACCAGAGCTATGGCCTCTTGGGGAGTTCCTTATGGTGAATTGACTGAGGAAGAGAAAACTTGGGCCTGGTTTACAGATGGTTCAGCACGATATGCAGGTACCACCCGAAAGTGGACAGCTGCAGCACAACTCCTCCTCTCTGGGATGTCCTTGAAGGACAGTGGTGAGAGGAAATCCTCCCAGTGGGCAGAACTTCGAGCAGTGCACCTGGTTGATCATTTTGCTTGGAAGGAAAACTGGCCAGAGATGTGTCTGTATATTGACTTACGGGCTGTTGCTAATGGTTTGGCTGGATGGTCAGGGACTTGGAAAGACTATAATTGGAAAATTGGTGACAAAGAGGTCTGGGGAAGAAGTATGTGGATAGACCTTTCTGAGTGAGCTAAAAATATGAAGATATTTGTGTCCCATGTGAATGCGCACCAGAGGGTGACTTCAGCAGAGGAAGGTTTAATAATCAAGTGGGTAAGGTGACTCATTTTGTGGATACCAGTCAGCCTCTTTCCCCAACAACTCCTGTCATTGCCCAATGGGCTCATGAACAAAGTGGTCATTGTAGGGATGGAAATTATGTATGGGCTCAGCAACATGAACTTTCACTCACTAAGGCTGACTTGGTTATAGCCACTGCTGAGTAACCAATCTGCCAGTAGCAGAGACCTACACTCAGCCCCCGATATAGCACCATTCCCTGAGGTGACCAGCCAGCTACATGGTGGCTGGCTGATTACACTGGACCACTCCCTTCGTGGAAGGGGCAGTGATTTGTTCTAGCTGGAATAGACGCATACTCTGGATATGGGTTTGCTTTCCCTGCACGCAATGTTTCTGCCAAAACTACCATCCATGGGCTTACAGAATGCCTTATCCATCATCATGGTATTCCACATAGCATTGCTTCTGTTCAAGGAACACATTTCACAGCAAATGAAGTGCGGGAATGGGCACATGCTCATGGAATTCTCTGGTCTTACCATGTTTCCCATCATCCAGAAGCAGCTGGATTGACAGAATGGTGGAACGGCCTTTTGAAAACTCAATTAAGGTGCCAACTAGGTGGCAATACCTTGAAAGGCTGGGGTAATGTGCTCCAGGAAGCTGTATATACTCTGAATCAGTGTCTGCCGTATGGTGCTATTTCTCCCATAGCCAGGATCCATGGGTCCAGGAACCAAGGGGTGGAAATGGGGGTGGCACCACTCACTATTACCCCTAGTGATCCACTAGGAAAATTTTTGCTTCCTATCCCTGCAACCCTGAGCTCTGCTGCTCTACATGTTTTAGTTCCAAAAGGGGGAGTGCTTCCTCCAGGAGAAACAACAATGATTCCACTGAACTGGAAGTTAAGACTGCCACCTGGTCACTTTGGGTACTCATGCCCCTGGATCAACAAGCCAAGAAGGGGATTGCATTATTGTCTGGGGTGGCTGACCCTGACTATCAGGGGGAAATAGGACTGCAACTACACAATGGAGGTAAAGAAGAGTTTTCTTGGAATATAGGAGATCCCCTAGGGCATCTTTTAGCACTGCCATGCCCTGTGATTAAAATCAATGGAAAACTGCAACAGCCCACACCAGGCAGGACTACCAATGGGTCTGAAACTTCAAGAATGAAGGTTTGGGTCACCCTACCAGGCAAAGAACCATGGCCAGCTGAAGTGCTTGCTGAGGGTAAAGGGAACATGGAATGGGTAGTGGAAGAAGGTAGTGATAAATATGAACTTCAACCACATGATCAGTTACAGAAACAAGGACTGTGATGCTGTTTTGTTCCTGTTATACTATTTAAGTTGTAAGATATCAAGTTTAAGAATGAATATTACCCAAGGACTTGCACCCCATTCTAGAGAGAGTTACTGTGTTTCCAGTTATATGCAGGACAGTTGAGTATTGTTAGGTGAAAGAAAAAACTGTTGTTTTAATGTTTTTATTTAGAAATTAGATATGGTTTAAGGTGATATATATAGCTGCCAAGTTGGCAAGGAGTGGACTGTCATGGTCAGGTTCATATGTCAACTTGGCCCAGTGGTGGTACCTGTTTGTCTGGTTGGGCAAGTGCTGGCCTGTCTGTTGCAATGAGGACATTTCATAGAACTAGATCATGATCACATCAGCTGCATCCATAGCTGATTCCATTTGTAATCAGCCAAGGGGTGTGTCTTCTGCAATAAGTGATGCTCAATCTAATCACTGGAAGCCTTTTAAGGAGGATTCAGAAGAGACAGGCTCTCCTCCTGCTTCGGCTTGTGAGCCTCTCCTATGGCGTTCATCCAGACACTCCATCAGAATCGTGGGCTTCACAGCCTGCCCTGTGGATTTTGAACTCTGCGTTCCCATGGTCATTTGAGACACTTTTATAAATTTTATATTTGCAAGTATTCCCTGTTGATTCTGTTTCTCTAGAGAACCCTAACTAATACAGTAACCCATACTGAACTCTGAAATCTGTTATACAACTAATTGTTGCAATATGCTTTGAAATTTATTGGTTTTCTGTATATATGTTATTTTGCACAAAAAAAAAGAAAAGAAAATTCTTATAGCCTCCATTTTTTTGGAGCAGCTAGAAGGAAAAATCTGAAATAGTGGAATTTTAACCAATAACAAACTCTGAAATCTGTTCTGTAATTACTTGTTGAAGGGTACTTTGAAAAGCATTGCTTTTTCTTTCTTTTCTTTGTATATATATATATGTTATATTTAACAATAAACAATGTTTAAAAGAAAAGACTCAGAGGTAGGTCTACCTGACTCCAAAAATGTTCTTTCCACTCCACTATATTTATTACACCTACCATTCAACAAAAGCTTAATTTTCTCCATTAGCTTTAATGTAAACTAAACCATAAAAAAAAAATATTTTCCCCATTTAAAAAACATCCATAAAATTCTCAATAGGTATTATTTTACAAACTTAATCAAAAGCAATAATCATTTAAACTGAAGACACAACTGCATTTCCTCTCTCACCATCACCACCAATTCTTCAAAATGAAACTGACTAGCTTAATATTCCTTCTGTTAGATGTGTAATATATATAACTACTTTTCAGTTCCTAATTTATATAATTCAAAAATTATTAACAATATCTAATAAATGTAAAGATACCGACAGTAGTGATGTAAAAATACTGAATTACCTTCACTTGTAGCATTGGTTGAAATTTTCTCACAAGTTTCATTGAAGAGTCATATATGGAACTTCCAATTTTTACTGACTCCAAAAGTGGTACAGGGCGAAAGTCAGTGTGATAGAGCTCAGCATTCAACCACGAAGCCACAAGCTCCAAATTAGGAAGAGTAGCACTCATGCCAACAATCTGCACAGCATTAGATAGAGGACTGGCTAAATCTGCTTGGCTGTGGAAAGCAAATGCAAATGATAAAAGACACATAGCATTAATTACAAATAGTATTGCTAACAATATACTTGGTTATGTTTATTGATAGACGTATATGCTTTCATTTTGGTATGGACTTAGGAATATAATTACTGGAACATAAATTATGAGTATCTTCAATATAAAAGTAGATAATATCTAACTGTTTTCCAAAGAGACAGCACTAAGGGAAACACTCCCATAATCCATGTGTGTTCTATCACTCTACATCCTTGCTAACATTTGATACTGTCAATCTTTTTAATGTTAACCATTATAGACGGTATGTGGTAATATCTCTTTGAAAAGGTAATTAATATTTCCCAGATTACTAATGAAATTGAATATCATTTCATTTGAAAAGTCTCTTATAAATGCCTGTTCAAGTCCCTTACTTATTGACAAATTGGTTTATTTGTTTTTTCTTATTGATTTGTTGAATCTTTTTAATCTTCTAGATTGTGACTTTCCTCTCTCATTAATTTTTATTCATCTTTATTTCTTTTCTTCTATTTTATGTGACTATTATTATTTCTCTAAGCTCTTGAGACTGATATTTAAATCATTGATTTCTAAGGCTCTTTAGTGATATATATATATATACTTTATACTAACAATTTCCCATTAAACACATATTAACTTAACTTCACAAGTTTTGTTAGGAGATATTTTTATTAGAATATCTGTTAGATTTATTTTTAATTTCTAATGTGATGACTTTTTGACCAAAATGGGTCTAAAATGTATTTCTTAATTTCCAAATATGTGGGTGCCTTCTAACTATGCTTTTATTTCTAGCTTAATCCCACTGTTGTCAGAAATATTCTTCAAATGTTTTAAATCCTTTGAAATATGTTAAGACTTACTTTATGGCCCAGCATACAGTAAACTTTCTTGTAAATGTTCCATATGTACCTGCAAAGAACATGTATTCTGCAATTGTTTGGTACACACAACCATTAGGTCAAATTTGCTGATTGTAGTAGTTGGATCTTCTATATCCCTATTGATTTAGAATAGAAATGGTTATCTACTTACTCTATGACATACGAGAGAGATGGATTAAAAATCTCACTAAACTAAGTTAATGTTTAAGGGGTACAGAATTTATTTGGGGATAATGTAAAAGTTTTAGCAATGGATGGCAGTGATGGTGGCACAACATTGTGGATATAACCAATACCAATGAATTGTACACTTGAAAGTACTTAAAATGGGAAATGATGTTATTCTCATGTTACCACAATAAAAAGTTTTTAAAAATGCACAAAAAAACAAAAAACAGAATCCCCCAAACTGAAAGACAAGAGCTCTTAGACTGAAAGAACCTATTGAGTGCCCAGCACAATGAATGAAAATAGACCAACACAGACACATTAGTGTGAAATTTCACAACACAGAGGTTGAAGATAATTCCTAAAAACTTCTACAGAGACAAGTTGTATACAAAGGATGAAAGATCAACATGGCATTGGATTTCTCAACAGTAATACTGGAAACCAGAAGACAATGAAGTAATGCCTTGACATGCTGAAGGAAAAGTGTTTCCAATCTGGACTTGGACAGTCAATGAAATAAGTGCAAGATATTTCCAGACACACAGAGTCTTTAAAAACTCTATGCTCACATACTCATTTTCTCAGGACTTCCTGGAAAATACCCCCACCAAAATAAGGAGCTAAATCAAGAGGAAGACATCTGATTCAGAAAAAAAGGGGGCTCTGACTCAAGCAAAAGGCAATGGGAAATGGTGGGCCACAGTGGCTCAGCATGTAGAATTCTCGCCTGCCATGCTGGAGACCTGGGTTCGATTCCCAGTACCTGCCCATGCAAAAACAATAAAATAAATAAAAGGCAATGGGAAGGTGGGCCACGGTGGCTCAGCAGGCAGAGTTCTCACCTGCCATGCCAGAGACCCGGGTTCAATTCCTGGTGCCTGCCCATGTGAAAAAAAAAAAGCAATGGGAATGAATGATAAAAAAAAGAAGATTCCAAGATGACTGCAAGGCACCACATTTAAAGATTAACCTGTTCCAAATTAAAGCAACTCAAAGGCTTCAGGAGAGAAACCTCTCTAAGAAGATGAAATTGGAAGAACAACAAATACTGTATACTAGAATATCATAGGTAGAGATTTACACAACTGGGGAAAAGGCTGGGGATAAATTAGTGATAAGTACATAGAAAACCAAGCCATCAAACAAAAAAGACGTCTATTAATTTCAAAGAAAACAAGTTATTTAGAAAGTGAAAGTAATCATAGTATTCCACATGGCTCAGTTGACAATGGCATTTTATGTATTTGTAATAGTGTAACATCGAATACTGACTGACCTAAGAAAAATTATGACACTGTATCTGGACAATAAGATGGTGATAACATGATGAGAGAGAAGCTGCAGAAGGTGGGAATAAAGTACATAGATGTCAGTAAAGACTATGAGAGAGCTAGATCTTCACCTTTCATAGTAAGAAGGCAATAATAGATAACATAAAACTAAAACTTCAAGTAAGTAGCTGCTTTCAGTGATAAAGCTGTACATTCACACATACACACAAAAAAACTATAATTATAGAATTGAAAATAGTTACCTCTGAAAAGTTCGAAAGCAAACAAATGCTATTTTTCAAAATTAGTGTTGACTACCTATATTATGTGCATGTATAATTGACAAATACAAAAACTAGATCTTTAAGAAAAGCTATTATACAAGTACGTACACTGAAATAAATGGTGAACAGTCAGAAATGTAAGAAGTTCACAAAGTATCTAAAGTCAACCACAGTTTAAAGTGTTTCTTTTGGAACAAAAAGGAAGTACTGTACATGAATTTGTTCTAAATAAGAAAAGTATTACACTTCTTCAACTGTTTTAACTAGTAATTGCTATGTACTTATGTGGACACTTTCTCAACAGAAATTTCAAAAGCTCAGTTACTTCAAGTACTTACCAATATGTTGATTTCTGAGTTATATAGCAAACCTTGGTCAGCAAAAGCTCCAGCAGATACCCTCGGTGAGAGTCTCCCAACATATGCAGTTCATCTACAACCACCATTCCTGAAAAATATTTTCCTGATGCTAGGTTTTATAGAATTTCACAATTCTGAGAAGAGTTTAAAAAGATTAAATATCTGATATATTTAAAAAAATATCAGTAAGTCACTGTCATTAAAATATGTTGCAGGTATCCAGTCGCTCAGTATATACCTGGAGGAACTGGGTGTGGGGACAGAAATGGTCATTCGCACATTGGTGTTTATGGTGCCAGTATTCACAATTCACAATGGATGGAGATAGCCTAAGGGTACGAGTGAGGGAAGGAAGTGGGAACTGTAGTGTATACATAAAACGGACTACTGAGCAGCTGTAAGAAGGAATGAAGTTGTGAGGCATGAACTAAGTGAATAACCCTTAAGGATTGTATGTTCAATGAAATGTCAGAAACAAAAAGACAAATATCATGCCTCATATACAAATTCAGTGAACTGAAGTCAAGAGCATGGATTATCAGGTTGGAGCCTATTATAGAGTCCTAGATTGTAAGCTTTTACAGCAGTCACATATATTCAGGAATTGTAACTGCTATTTCTTAATTCTGAGATACAGAGCTGTTTGTTTATAACCTAGTTATTCCCAGAAACTTCGGGTATTTATGTGACACTTAAGACCGAGTTTAAGCACTGAAGCTATGAAAATCAGTACTACTTCATACAGGAACTGTTTAAAAAGTTAAAAAGTGATCAGACTTCAATTAGAGATATGAGCGAAGCTGATCTAGATAGGACAAAGGCAAATCAGAATACAGGGTAAAGGGTGATTTCAGCCATATTTTAAAACTTCAACTTCTGTGTGAGACTACAGGGAGAGATGTTCACTTGGTGCAAAATTTATATTTTGGGTAATACTTTACCTAATTTAATTTGTATGGTCAGTTTTGTTGAACACCATAAGTACATGGAATCTTGAATAGGGTATGATATCTTGTTGATTTGTACAGGTTAGTGTGATGCCCCAATATATCCCAGAGTAATTTGGGCAGCAAATAGAGAAGTATTTGCAAATTCCCCTTTGGCAACTGGGAAAAAAGGAGGAAATGGTCAACTTCCCCATCTGAAGAATTCCTGATGTTCTCACAAGCAGTGGGGGACAACCAATTCAATAAGCTGAGCCCTCGATCTTGGAGTTTGCCCTTATGAAACTTATTCCTGCAAAAAATAGGCTAGACGCACGTATAATTATGACTAAGAGTAGAGGACCTCTTCTGTTGCTCAGATGTGGGCTCTCTAAGCCAACTCATCAAGTGATCTCACTGCTCTCCCCACTACATGGAACATGACTCCCAGGAGTATAAATCTCCCAGGCAACGTGGGACATGACTCCCAGGATGAGCTGAGACCCAGCACCATGGGATTAATAAAGCCTTCTTGACCAAATGGGGGAAGAGAGAACTGAGACAAAAGAAAGTTTCAATGGCTGAGAGATTTCAAACATAGTCGAAAGGTCATCCTGGAGGTTATTCTTCTGTATTATATAGCTATCCCATCTTAGTTTATGGTATATTGGAATGGCCAGAGGGAAGTACATGAAACTACGGAGCTGTGTGTTCCAGTAGCCTTGATTCTTTTTTTTTTTATTAATTAAAATAACAACAAACAGACAAAAATATTAACATATCATTCCATTCTACATATACAATCAGCAATTCTCAATATCATCACATAGTTGCATATTCACCATTTCTTAGAACATTTGCATCGATTTAGAAAAAGAAATAAAAAGACAACAGAAAAAGAAATAAAACGGTAACAGAAAAAAAACAGTAGCCTTGATTCTTGAAGACAATTATATAATGATATAGTTTGTACAATGTGACTATGTGAATGTTAAAACCTGTGTTGGTGCTCCTTTTATCCAGAGTATGGACAGATGAGTAAAAAAATACAGATAAATAAATAAAGTGGGGATAAGAGGTAAAACAAATTGGATAGATTGAAATACTAGTGGTCAATGAGAGGGAGAGGTAAGGGATATGAGATGTATTAGTGGGTTTTTCTAATTTCTTTTTCCAGAGCAATACAAATGTTCTAAAAATGATCATGGTGATAAATACATAATTATGCGATGATACTGTGAGCCAGTGATTATACACCATGTATGAACTGTATGTGTGTGAAGATCTGTCAATAAAAATATATATATTTTTTAAATTGTTGCACATGGTACAAAGTTGTACCCGTAAGACAGAAATCAGATTCCAGACAATGGACATTTTCCAAATGTCGCAAGTGTCTTAAGTGACACTACTACAATAAATTCTAAATCTAAAAACCAATGATTAGCTTACACAGGGCTAACCAAAACTAGCCCTGATGAATGTATTCAGGTTTAATCTGGATATCAGGTACACAATTTGCAGAGATAGCAAGCTCCAGCATGTTTCTATTCCTGGTAAAGTTTAGCCAGGAAAGAAAAAATAAATGATTTAAATATTCAAGAATTTCCTCTGTTTCGTAAAGTACAAAAAAGTAAGGTACTCAGGCAAAACAACAGGAGGCCACAAAACTTTTCTGTCATAGAGTCCTAATGTTACAGATGTCAATTCTTGCCACCAGAAGTAGATGATAGACGAAAGGAAAACAAAATGAGACATACAGAAATTATAATAGGTCTACTCCATAAAAAATAGTAGAAAAAATATGCTTATTTTCCTATTTGTCTTACCTAACATATCCATCTTCTTTTCCTCAATAAGGCGATTGATTAGACCATTGGCTCTCTCAACTGTGCAGACAGCAATATCCAGGGAGGAGAAATGCCCTGCTGGAGAGGTACTGCCCATATACCCATCTACTTTTATTCCTACTTCCTGAAACAGGCTCTAAAATGAATAAAAAGAAACAATATATGTGAGGAAAAAATGTGAAATTCACGAATTGTAAATCAAAGCGCAAGTTGGTTCTATTACAGAACATAAACATAAGCATCTAAGGACGTTGATCAGATTATTCTCAGTTGTTCCTGGCCAGACCTATTAGTTATTTTTAGAATCATATACTAAACACATGAAGCTTTTGTGTTTAGTATGTGATTAGTATGATTAGTATATTTAGCTCCTAAATAGTTAGGAGCGCTTTATAGAAATTAAAAGCAGAGAATAAATACCTAAAGCACTAACATTTTAAATCCAATAAGAAAAAAACTATTTCTACAAGATCAACATAATATTTTAGGAAACAAATTTATACCTCGTAAAGAAAAATTCTTACTATCCCACTAAAGACCGGTTCTCTGTGAAATGGAAGAGTTTTAAAAAGTAAATGCAATAGGCCTCTGATGTTAATGTTTTAGTTTTACTTTCAACTAACATACCTTTTCAATAAAAAGGATCCTTTCATTATTTTGTTACTTTGGATCTAAGTTGAGTGGATGTTACCATGTAGGACCAGCTTTGTTGGCCATCTGGCCTCTGAAATAACTATAAAAAGATTTATAGAACTATATAACTTTAGAGTTGTTCATTAAATAATTTTTTCTGAGTGTTCACTGAGTTAACCTACAGAGCTAAGGTTAACATTCTCACTTTACAAATGAAAAAACTGAGGTCCAGCAGGGTATGTGCCTGGCCTTAAAAGTCACTCAAGGGCAAAACTGTGACTAGAACCCAGATTTTTTACTCCCAGTACAACGATCTTTCCATTACAACACCACATTTTCTCACTGCAGAAATCACAATAGCAAAATTTATTCTGTTTAATGAAACACTGTTATTTGTGGAAATGCCATAGAAACCAGTGAATACAATGCAAATATAAAAGGTTATTAATTTTTGCAGGTGACCAAAAGAATAGATCAGAGGTCTAGAACTTTCCCTAAGCACCAATGCATCCTGTTCTTCAGTCCCTCGATGTTTCCAGAAGGCCCTCAATTGTGATGAGATATGCTTCCTTAAACACTCTATCCCATTCCTCAGTCTAGTTCTACTATTCAGTTAAAATGCTAATTCTTAATTTGCATGCTTATATGTTATTGAAGTATTCTGTTTACTTGCTAAGGAAGTGTTCACAAATTTTATACAACTTTCACCACTTACTGGTTTAACTGATTGGCCCTTTCTCCTTTATGCAAAAAGTTTCCTTCTCCAAGTTGTCAATTTTTAAAGCTATATTGGGATGCAATAAAAGAAACTATTTTCCAATTGCCTTCATAATTCCATTTCAAATAAGCAGAATTCCAATATTTCAAACTTAGTTCAAGAACATTACCTGAAGATAGTATTTCTTCTCTTTAGCCACAGAGACAAAGGGCAGAATAAACAAAGCTTTCTTCTGCATTTCCAAAACACGCTTCAAAATAAGTAATTCAGCAACAAGGGTCTTCCCAGCACTTGTAGGAGCTAAAACATGATTATTTTAAAAGGTTATCACAAAAAAAATTAATATTTGGCACACTGATAGTAATAAACGTTTTAAGTCAGAATCCAGTATCCCCAGAACCTTAGGTTAACCTATCATTAATATCTGGCCTAGCATCTGACACCTTTATAGCCTGAAATATCCCTGACTTTAAACCAGCTTCCTAAATAGTCATGTACTGAAAATAGAGAATTATTAAATCAATCTTTATATCAGCAATCATAAAAAATATTACTGGTTCTTGGCTTATAGCTAAAGATCCTTTCCTTTAAGTACCAAATAGTTAAAAGTCCTATCCTCCAGGAGTTTAGACTATTAAGGAAAGAGATGAAAATTTCAATATATTTTGATAAGAGCTATGATAGAGGTGGGAGGTAGGAGTGCTGTAAGGAAGTTTATGGAAAGGGAACAGAACCTCCATTTTGAGAAGGTTGGGTAAAAAGCAATACCAAACAGAAAAAACTGCATGTACAAAGGCCTGGATGAATACCTGGCATGTTTAGATAACTGTAAGTAATTAATGTAAACCAGGACTATGAAGTTCAAGTAGAGGAGTGAAAGAAGTGCTACAAAAGGGCCAAATGAAAAAGGGTGCTATAATCCCACCATGTAAGGAGTTTAGACATTATCTGAGAGCAACGCAGAGGGACTAAGTTTTTTGAAGGGTAGTGACAAGATCATGTTTGAACTTTTAAGGACTACTTTGGCTGCAGGAGTATGGTGAGACAGAGGAAAAAGATAAACTAGTTACAAGGCTATTGCATAATCTAGTAGAACCAAGGTCAAACCATGGTAATAGACCTGAGAACGGAGAAAAGTAGTCCGCGTCAAGAGATATTTCAGGTAATAGACACGGTCTATGAATGACACCAAGCTTAAGCAATTGAAACGGTCAGGCTATGCTACTACTAGTTAGATACAGTGAGTATTTTCTATGTGCTAAACGCTGATCTAAGCTCTTAACATGTAAGAGATAATTTTTGGAGGGAACTGCCTGAAAATATACAGCTGTGTTCCAGTAGCCATGTTTCTTGATGATATAGTTTTCACAATATGACTGTGTGATTGTGAAAACTTTGTTGTCAGTGCTCCTTTTATGGAATAAAAATATGGAATATGGAATAAAAATAAATAATGGGAACAAATGCTAAAATAAATTTAGTTTGAAATGCTAGTGATAAATGAAAGCGAGGGGTAAGGGGTATGGTATGTATAATCTTTTTTTTTCCTCTGTTATCGTTTTATTTCTTTTTCTGTTGCCTTTTTATTTCTTTTTCTGAATTGATGCAAATGTTCTAAGAAATGATGAATATGTAACTATGTTATGATATTGAGAATTACTGATTATATATGTAGAACAGAATGATATGTTAATGTTTTTGGTTGTCTGTTCTTAATTTTTTTTAATTAATAAATAAATAAATTTAAAAAAGAAAGAGTTAAGGAAATGCTAGTCCAAACTAGCACTGTAGCCTGAAACCCAAGCTCCTGAGGTCTCTTTCAGAATCCAGGGCCAGGAATGTGTCTATTGTCAACAAATGCCACCACTGGACCAATAGCAAGCCAGAGTGTGGATCTGAGATAGGGGCCTCTGGGTGTCACCAGGCAACAGGCACAAAGGAGTCTGAATCAACCGAAAAAAAAAAAAAGAGAGAGAGAGAGATAATTTTATCCTCCCTAAGTACTTCTAAGACACACACAGACAAGCAGACACACAATCAAGTAATATGCAAAGTTACAAAGTCAGTAAGTAACAGAGATAATTTTGAAACCCAACTAGTCTGACTTCATAGCTTGAACTCTCATCTACTGATAAATGAATTGTCTCATTTTTTGCATAGCCATATTGAAAATTCTAGATTACTACAATTGTAGAAAAACTGATGCAAAGGAAATACTGAATGATAGTAAGCACAGAAGTTTAAAAATTGTGTATGTCAAAGTTGTCTTGAAAACCCATCTAAATCATTTGTAAGGTATATTACTATTTAAGCAGGTCATTTAATAAACAGATAATGCATAATGTTCATATCCTGAAAAGCAATTGAGATCATCTGGGGGGAGAGAAATTCACATCTCCCATTGCACAATCACTCTAAGACATGTAGTTACTGAGAGGAATGGCAGACAGAATTGCCCACTTTTCAAATGTAATTTTCTTTGCTCTTTTTGCCCCCAGCCATATAATGGAATGTGCACAATTTTTTGCATATGATAAGACTCCTATGTTTTGTAAAACTTCCTCCAGTTATGAAGCACTGCTTCATCTACCTTAAAATTATCTTAACTGGGCGGGCCGCGGTGGCTCAGCGGGCAAAGTGCTTGCCTGCCATGCCGGAGGACCTCGGTTCGATTCCCGGCCCCAGCCCATGTAAAAAACAAACAAACAAACAAAATACAATAAAACAAGAAAATGTTTAAAGATGTTTCCCTTTCTTCCTTCCTTCCTTCCTTCCTTCCTTCTCTCTGTCTTTCCTTCCCTTCCTCCCTCTTTCTAAAAAAAAAAAAAAAAAAAAAAAAAAAATTATCTTAACTATATTAACAGAGTACCCTTTACATTCATGTCTTAAAAATAGTAGTGAAATAAAACTGCACAAATCTGCATACCTGAATAGACTAAATTCTTTCCTTCCAAGACTTGTCCAAGCAAAAGGCACTCTGCCTGCCAGTCAAACATCTTTTGTACACCAAAACTGTGGTATTTTTCCAGGACTGCTTGTGGAAGTCCCCAATTGGCCAATAGCAGCTTGTCTGTTCGGTCACCAGATACTGCCTGCTTGTATTCTCCTATCAGGAGAATAAGAAAAACTGTTATTAATAGTTGAATTTAGTTCTAACATATGAGTTTAGTAGTTACACCTCCATTATGTGTTGGAATAAGGCTATGTAAAGTACATTCTGACTCTGAATTTACAAAAAAGTGACATGTATAGAAAAGTAACAGTAAATTATCTAATCAGATATAATAAAAATTGTTCCTAAAAAGCCCCAAACAAAATGTGGCATAAGGGACCCTGGCTACTGAGAAAGATGGTAGTCGGCTGGCCTATAGCACAAGCATGACTATATGAAGGAAGAAAAGGAGGGTTGTCCTGAGATGAGGCAACTCAATTAGAAAAAACTTTAAAAGTTTGGGCAGGCCACAGTGACTCTGTGGCAGAGTTCTCACCTGCCATGGCAGAGACCTGAGTCCGATTCCCGGTGCCTGCCCATGTAAAAAAAAAAAAAAACCTTAAATTTGGTGAAAAAGGTGGATGCCTTTCCAAAGGTTCCTGAGAGCTATATAGAGATTTCAGCCAGTGGGGGTACAGTTTCTCTAATAGCATTTACCACCATGGCTTTATTAACTGTAATGCAATTCTCAGTTTATCAAGATACATGGATGACAGAGTTCAGCAGGAGTTAGAAACAGGGTAAGATAATGGGTTATTGGAGCTGATGGGATACAGACTGTGCAACAGGACTAGATACAAAAACTCAAAAATGGACAGCACAATAATACCTAATTGTAAAGTAATCATGTTAAAACACTGAATGAAGCTTCATCCAAGCTATAGGTTTTTGTTTTGTTTTGTTTTGTTTTGTTTTGTTCTTACTATTATTACTTTTATTTTTTTCTCTATATTAACATTCTATATCTTTTTCAGTTGTGTTGCTAGTTCTTCTAAACCGATGCAAATGTACTAAGAAACGATGATCATGCATCTATGTGATGATGTTAAGAATTACTGATTGCATATGTAGAATCGTATGATTTCTAAATGTTGGGTTAATTTCTTTTTTTCCGTTAATTAATAAAAAAAAAAGATACATGGATGAAGTATGAATATGAAGTGGACAAGGATTTTTCTAGCAAATTGAGAATCAATATAGATATTACTGTTGTTATGAAGTGCCGGTATGTTGGAGCAGATGTGTTGGATTTAGCAGAAACAATGGTTGCATCTGCAGATGGTCTTGTTATAAACCAGCAGTATTTGATCTTTCACCACAGCAAAAAGAATGGCAGAGGATGCTGCAGCTGATTCAGAGTAGGCTCCAAGAAGAGCATTTTCTTTAAGATGTGATATTTAAAAGTGCTTTTAAAAGTGCATCGACAGCATTTCCACCAAGGGAGGATGACTCATCACAGCCTCCAGGTGCATGCAGAATTAGTGGTCACCTATGTTAATAAAGTAGCAGGGAATTTTCACATAACTGTGGACTAGAGAATTCCACATTCCCGAGGTCATGTACATTTGGCAGCCCTTGTCAACCATAATTCTTACAACTTTTCTCACAGAATAGATCATTTGTCTTTTGGAGGGCTTGTTCCAGGAGTTATTAATCTTTTAGACGGAACTGAAAAAATTGCTGCAGATCACAACCAGATGGTTCAATATTTTATTACAATTGTGCCAACAAAACTACATCCATATAAAATTTCAGCAGATATCCATCAGTTTTCTGTGACAGAAAAGGAGCATGTAATTAACCACACTGCAGGCAGTGGTGGAGTCTCTGGGATATTTATGAAATATGATCTCAGTTCTCTTACGGTGACCATTACTGAAGAGCATATGCCATTCTGGCAGTTCTTTGTAAGACTCCGTGGTATTGTTGGAGAAATCTTTTCAACAACAGGCATGTTACACGGAATTGGAAAATTCATAGTTGAAACTACTTGCTGTCATTTCAGACTTGGAGCCTACAAAGCTGTCAGTTCTGTCCCCTTTGAGGATGGCCACACAGACAACCACTTACCACTTTTAGAAAACAATACACATTAGCACCTTCCAGAAGGATAAAAAACTTTTTCGTTTGAGACAAAAACCTTTTTTAATAATAAAATATTGTGCAATATATTCGAAGAAAGGAAAATATGAATGAGGAAATACATCATTAAAAAAAACAGAAAAAAATACCCAAACTGAAAACTCAAATATGTTGTATCTGTTACAAATGTCCTAGAAGAAATTGTTCAGCTAATCCGTGATTAAGCCCAACCAGAGTCAGAGAATTGCTTTGAAAATAACCTCTTCTTACTTTCACAGCAGATGGGCAGTATTGAAATCAAACTTTACTTCTTGGTAATGAACAGCCTAAAGACGTCAAACCACATCTAAAGAAAAAGGCATTGATAAGTGCAAACGTTTGTGTCCTTTTGTTTTTAAAAGATACGATGTCAGAATAAAACACGTAAAACATATGGAAAACTAGTCTAGACTTTTAAAAAATGTGATCAGGTCACATTGTTAATAAAGGAAAACAGGGACCAGTCCATATATTACAGCCATATTAATGTTAAGCCATATCTACAAGTCCATTTATCCGGTTATTTGGTTTTATGGAGGTAATTGCTTTTCTTGAAACTTTGGTTATTGACTTTATAACTGTTCACGACAGGGTCTTAGAACGCTAAGGTAAATTCTCACAGGGGCAGGTATTTAAATGCTATGATATGTAACAGAGGCATCACTGGTAAATTGTTAAGTGGGGCCTTACATAGGGAAAAGAAAGCTTTTTTTTTTTTTTCAGAGTGAACCAGCTTTAAAGCAAGGTCGACCGGCATTGGAAGCGGAGCTCCTCGGCTCCAATCAGTCGCCCCCAGTCTAAAGAGTTGAGGGTTTTTATGGGTTCAAACAATAACAAGTAATTTAGGCAGAACAGCCTGCACAATAACAAGCATCCCGCAAAGGACAAGGACAAACAACAATCGTGCGTCCAGGGTTACAGGTGTATGAAGCGATGCATGGAGAGGTTGCCCGAGTGCTTGAAGGCCTTGCCGCAGATGGCGCACACGTAGGGCCGCAGCTCCGAGTGGGAGATGCTGTGGTTGCTCAGGTTCAGGGCTCGTGAAGACCTGGAAACACTGCGGACACGGGAAGCCCTTGGCCGGCTCGGGCCCTGGCGGGGGAGCCTCGTCCTCTGTATACATGTAGGGGACGCCGTTCACGTCGATGAGCAGGTGGCGGTGCTTCTGCGGGGCGGCGGGGGTCGAGGAGGGGGCCACAGCGGGGCAGGGGCCACCCTGGCAGGGCAGGAGTCCATGGCCTCCAGAGACAACAGGGGCAAACTATACTTCGGGATCCTGAGCCGGCGCCGGCTGGTGGGGCGGCGGCCCCTCCGGTTCAAGCTCCGTGAGGGCAGGCTCCACGGGCGGACGGCCCCGGGCTCCCCACCGCGCTGCATTTTTTTTTTTTTTTTTGAAGATGCTGTTTCTTATTTGATCATATTATTGGTTTAATGTGGTGGTGGTGGTATTAAAAAGATCCACTTCTATGATGGAAATTATCCATTTGTGAAATATAAAAGGAAAAGGGGGCATACCTTGAATATTTTGCACATGTGGTGAGGGAGGAATAGGTTAACTTTCAATAAAATAGAGGAGTGAGGTATATATTTAACTAAGACAACATAATTTCAGACCTAAGAGGTATCATATTAATGTCTGTTAAACTGTAAAACTGGATTATGAAACAAGTATCTGCATTCAGGTCATCCTGAATGTGATTGATTCTGTATTATAGAATATTTTAGCTTTCTTACTATTTAAAGGTTATTTTTTATTTTGGGGGGGAGGGGAATGTGTGTGAATAGTCTGGGAATCAAACCCCGGTCTCCTGCATGGAAGGCAAGAATTCTACCACTGAACCACCCATGACCCTAAGGGTTATTTTTAAATTTCTAGACTATAAAAGATTAAAAATAATGATAGGACACTATCACTCAAGTGCCAGTTAAAAACCATATTTGTATTATATGTGCCAACATCATTTTCGCTTTTGTAATGCTTAATGGCACTAGAAGAATCAACAATTGATGCCCATAGTTTAACTCATTTAGGGAAATGGAGAAAATGAATTCCAGGTAAGTAACAAGGCCAAGACTAAAAGACTAAATTTTAAATGGTTTTTAGAGATTAGGAGGACATAAATTATAACTTTTCAAATGGATTTTCTGTAGAGATTTTAAAAAGATGCTTTCTGAAGAACAGCTGGGACAGACTTAATGGGAAGAAGGGGAAATAGTGACCAAAGTGCTTTATAGATTTCATATTGAATGGTATTTTGCAGAAAATAACAGAAGCATCATTGTTTAAAATAAGTTTATTATCAAGAGCCATGAAAGTTAACTGATTAATATAGGTGGCACAGTATTCCTTAAAAGGTTTCTGAATCCAAAAATTTCTAGATGAAAGAGCCTTCCGCGTTTTTTCCCTCCTTTCCTTTTCTTCAGTTATTATTTCCAATGAAATTGGACTAGGAACTAATAAAACAACTCTCAAAAGGATTTTTAATTGGAGAGTTAGAATTTTAGCTAATTTAGAGTAAATGGTGGTTCTCTGACTCTGCATCTCAGAAAATTCTATCAGGTTCCAGGTTTTGCTTTGTTGTTTTTTAAACATAGGAGGAAAAACAGTACTGACTTAGGACTATTTTCTTTCAATTAGGATTATAATAGTTTATCTTTCAAAAGGATGTTAAAAATGATCTTGGTACTTATATATGATAATGTTCCCATGTTTTCAAAATACTGTATTAAAACGTTAATGTAATTAATCTGTTCCTGTAAAAGGGCTACAAAATTAATTTCTTTGAAAAAAAGTGTGGTATACGCTATGGATATGAAAGGTTGAACTATGGGGTAGAACCATAAGGAATGTATTGCAAGCACTGCAAAGTCAAGTAAATTTCTATTTAAGTTCTACGTATTTTAATTCTTAAATACCTTTCAAATTTAATACTATTTAAGTATTAAGTACGGATGACGACAATAGTCAAGAACTGAGACACTCAGATATCTGACACTCAGCCAATTTGAGAAAAAAAAATCTCAAATCTTTCACAGGCTTCCTCTGGATCTGTGAGTAGTAGTGGATACTACTACGAGCGAGCCCCTACAAGTGATGGATTTGACCAACCAGGAAGTTGTTTCTTTAAAGATGGAAAGACCAAGAAACCACTTGAATGGTACTACCGGCGGTCACAGAATATGGGTTGAAAACTTATGCAGCACCAGATCCGAGTCCAGAGAAGGGAATAAAAGCCGAATGGACCATGCAAACAAACAAGCTCCACGCAGTAAGGAGGCCCCGCCAGACACCTAACATTGTACTGCCCAACACACCCTACTGCCTCGCTGCCTCCAGGATCTCTAGGAGTACCTGCAGCTGCGCCGTTCAGGCAGCGCCCCAGGCCCGGGGGCGGGCTCAGCACAGACCTCGAGGGGAGCTGGGGGCTGTCACTGCAGTCATCGCAGCTTCCCAAGGAGTCTGAGCCCGAAGCTGAACGCCGCCGTTTCCCACTCCGGTGCGGAAGACTCATCGCGAATTCTCGGCAGCTCAGGGCAAACTACAAACCCTGCGCCCTAGAGCTTGGGAGAGGCCAGGCCGCATGACAACTGTAGCCGCCATTCTCCCAAGAGTTTTCGAACTCCCGCTTCCTAGCTCACTCCGGAACCATAGAGTACCAGTGAAGAGTAACCTGAAAACCATAGAGTCGTGAGGGAAAGAGCGGTTCTCGCTGGTGGGTGTGAACTTCCGCCTCCAAACTTCCTCGTTCTTAAGGTTTAAAGAACTAAGCTTAAAGGAGGAAGATCCAGGATCTGCGTTTTTAATCAAACTGACCTAAAAATCTTTCTCGTCTGTCCATTTCTTGTTTGAATAGCAAGGTTATGCTAACTGCATGAAATGAGCTCGGAAGTGTTGTGTGTGTATGTTTTGCCTAGTCTCTGGAACTGAGTGTATTATATTTGAAGAGTTGTTAGAACTCTTGGTAAAATAATCTGACACGGGTATTTCTGGTATTTTCTTTTTGTTAATGAGTAAATTTTTAACTCAATTTCATGTCTTTAGTGACTGTAGGCACTGTCAGATTTTCCGTATATCCTGGAATCAGGGTAATTTATGTTTCCAGAAAATTGTCCTTTTCCTCTCCTTCCCATCTTCCTTTAGTTTTTATATACAGTTCATCATATTTTCCTATGATTTTTTTCAACAGCTATTTTACCTGTATAAACCTGTGCATTCCTTATAGGCTTTTTTTGGGCTCTCTGTCTCCCTTCATCCTCAACCTCACCCTCTTCCTCGCTCCCATTGATCTTGCCAGTGGTTTGCCTATTATATTGATATTCTGATGAACAAGCTTTTACTTTTGTTGATCTCTCTTGTTTCTGTTTCACTCATTTCTGCTTTAACTTTTTAAGTTTCCTTCTAATTTGGGGGGGCAGGGTTACCTTTTTTCTTTTCCTGACTTACTGAATTGGACACAGCTTACAAATTTTCTATTTCTTTAATTAACTTTTCTATAAATTTAGGAGTCTTCTTGTCTGCTGCATCTAGAAGTCATTAAAAGAGGTGTGTTAAAATATCTCACAATGCTTGTGGATTTGTCCATTTCTTCTTGTAGTTCTGGTTCTTCATCTCCTGACATTAAAGAGAAAGAGAGGTAGTGAGATAAGGGCACAGAAACGTGGAGTGGGACACAGAGTAGATAATCTGGGCTGAATTAGAATAGAAGCAATTCCATTTTTATACTAGCCTAACGTTTTTCTTGGAATTCTTAATGGAGAGTGATTAGAGAATTCTGCCACTGAGCCACAGTTGCACTGCCCTGAAGAATGATTAGATAGGAATATATCAACTCACTTACACTGTGCATTACAGTTTTATAAAATTAAACTTACATTAACTATAGCAAACTACATATATTTTCTTACCGATACTATTACAGTTAAAATCAGTATCTGAGAGAGCCTAATGTCTATTTCAGCCAAGATTTGGTCCCCATGATAGGTATCAGGAAAGTAGCTCTTCTTAAGGTACTATTTTAAGATTATTCCAGATTGTGTGTACAAAACCTTATACAGGTAAAACTCAGGATTGCTAATGGGAGCATAATTTGCCTCTTTCTCCAAATGTATGATGGCAGAGCAGAGGCTATTCCTGAGCACAATTTCAATTTTAGCCATTATGCACTTAAGGAATATGTGATAGGATGTTGGAGGTTGCTGCAGACAGACCCTCACATAGTTCCAAGGTACCGCAACAAAGGGCTCTGGATGTGCCTCTAAATGCGCTTAATGATCACTCTGAGCCAAGAGCTTGTTAATGGATCTATGCTTTACCTTTTGACAAGATAAAGTGGTGCTTATGAATTACTTAATTGCACCATTCTTTTCACCAAGAAAACCTAGTAGGTAAGAGTCCTGCCCTGAAGAACCTGTGCTATTTGGTAGCAAAAAAAACTAAAAAACTGAAAAAGCACCAGTCCAGTAAAAAAAGACTCTGGGAAATAACACTTGAATGTCATCCTACCTTATAAAAAAAAATAATTTAAATAACAGTATTTTAAATTACCACAAGATGGAGACATTACTCCATGAAGGAAACATTTTTCTTATCACAACTTTCATTCATCTTTCAACAATTGTTTATTTTTTTTTTCTGATACAGGCTCCATTAATTCTTTTTCCTTTTTTTTTTTTTTTTTCACATGGGCAGGCACCGGGAATCGAACCCGGGTCCTCAGGCATGGCAGGCAAGCACTCTTACCTGCTGAGCCACCATGGCCCACCCAACAATTGTTTATTTTTGTCCTTATTAGAGAAGTTGTGGGTTTACAGAAAAAAATCATACATGAAATGCAAGATTCCTATATACCACCCTATTATTAACACTTTGTATTAGTATAGAACATATCAACAACTATCGAGCCTCTACCAGGTACTGGGTATATGGCAGTGAACCAAACTGAAATGGTTCCTGCTCTCTATAGAGAGAGTCTAGAGAAAGAGACTTTAAACAAATACGCAAATTAAATAATTTAAATTGTGATAAATACTCAAGTGGAAATGAACAGAGTACTATCAAAGAAATAAAAGGGGATCCTAATTTACATTGTAGAGTCATAGATGATCCTTCTGATAGGACTTTTAAATACTTTTTAATAATTTCCTTCTAATTTTTTGACTGGATTACCTTTTACTTTTCCTGACTTACTGAGTTGGACGCAGCTTAATAATTTTCTGTTTCTTTAATTGTTGTTCAACTTTTCTGTAAACTTGGAAATTTTCTTGTCTGAATGGGATAGTGGTTAAGAGTAATCTGGAACCACTTAGCTGAGGTTCAAAGACAGTGCAATCTTGGGCAACTTGCTTAACACTTCTGTGTCGTTCCCTCATCCATATGATGGGGTTAATAATAGTAAGAACCTATTTGGTAATTATGAGGACTAAATCATAATAGTCAGTATGTGTAAAGCGCTTAAAACAGTGTCTAGCACATTATAAGTTCTATTTTGAGAAACTGATATGTAAATGTTCAACTATTTCTCCCCATATAAATACAGGATTCTGGTGGGAAAAGAACAAACCAAAGACTTTGGGAAAAGTATCCCAGTTGTACCGTGTTGAGTTGGCATTGTACAGAAATTAACAACCATATTGGTCTAGAAACGTTAAACTTAGTTTTTTTCCATTTGTACAGGGGTAACGCACTGTATTAAATATGTAAGGTCTTATCTACATGGGTTTGATTACAGAAATAAAATATTCTCTAAATAATGAAAAAAAAAGAACAAACCAAAGAAATCTCTGACAAACTTATTCTATTTTTAATGTGATTTATTATTAAAGAGGAAAATAATTAGAAAGGAATTGAAAGGAATAGTTTATGTCATCTTCCTAAAAGCCAAGGGATTATTGTAAAATGCATAATTTATTTTGAACATTCAACATGTATTTCTAATTTTTAAAAACACTCAGAAAAATGAGGTGTTCTAGTCTGCTAGCTGCCGGAATGCAATATACCAGAAACGGAAAGGCTTTTAAAAGGGGGAATTTAATGAGTTGCTAGTTTACAGTTCCAAGGCTGAGAAAATGTCCCAATTAAAACAAGTCCAATTTAAGGCATCCAGGGAACGATACCTTGGTTCAAGAAGGCCGCCGACGTTCAACATTTCTCTCTCAGCTGGAAGGGCACGTGGCAAACATGACGGCATCTGCTGGCTTTCAAGTGGCTCTACCAAAAAAAGGGACTCTCTCTAAAATGTTTCCTCTTTTAAAGGATTCCAGCTAGCAACTCCACCTTCAGTGGGTGGAGACACACCTCCATGGAAATCATCTAATCAAAAGTTACCACCCACAATTAGGTGGGTCACATCTTCATGGAGACAATCAGAATGCTCCCACCCAGCAATATTGAATGAGGATCAAAGGGCATGGCTTTTCTGGGGTCCACCACAGATTCAGACCAGCACATGAGGAGAAGGCTACACGTCAAAACTATTAAAGGATTTCTTTGTGCTAAGTTATCAAAATAATTAATGATAAAACACCAGAAGCATTTTCCATTTTGTCTTTTAATTGTGTCTGAGCTTCTGTTCCTTGAAAATTTTTTTGTGGTAATTCTTCAAGGTCTGAGTTAAAACCCTACAGGGAAGATTTGCACATGCTTCTAGCCAGTTACCTGGGGAGACACACCAATTCTGGACCACTTTAAAATTAATCTCTGGCTCAGTAATTTTTAGGATATAGAGGAGGATTTCAGGCACCCAGGGCCAGGTTTAGACAGGCTTGCATCCTCAGTGTCTCAGTTGGCATGACGAGTGTTTCTCTGCTTTACTACAGAGGGTGTGGTGCCTCTGGAATTTGGGCTTTACGATGAGGGTCTTAAATGTGACCTCTCTTCCTGATAGTCCTTTCCCCCAAGACTTTGACAGATTAAAATCACACTCTTGGGTGCACGGGTGATAGAATGCCTTTCACGCAGGAGACCCGGGTTCGATTCCTGGATGTACCCCCCCGCCCCATATATATAAATATATATATGTACATTATCACTCTTGACCACCAGGGGCAGCAGAAATTTGGTTCTAATGTTCCATTTACTATTCTGAATTGATTTTTTGACATTTCTACCTTAAAAGGAATTCCCCGATTTTACCAACTTAGTCACAAGTTTTTAAGATTTTTTTTATATGACATCCAGCATTTAAAGGTGATCTGTACAGAAGCCGATTCTTCAGCATAACATTGCTGAAAACAGAAGCAAAGGAAACTCAGATAAGAGCAAATTATGCACATTCAAATATGTCATTTGATAACTTTAGTAAGTTTGCAAAGATAACGAATAGTGCTTTTGCTATTGAAATTTCAGAAACTATATGGAAAAATAAATTTTACACAAACTATATTTGTCATTTGACTAAAACAGAATCATCTACCCAGACTGAATACAACATGTTTTTCCCATGGGTGGAAGTGATTTGCAAAGGGGCGAAAAAGAAGAATTTGGAGAATATACAAGAAGTATGGAATGAGTGTGGTCCTGATTTTGTGCGTAGAATAAAGGAGGTGCTATTCAGTGGGATTTTGTTTTTGAAGTCCAGTCTTTCTCAACTTTTCCCTAGGGAGCTTTTAAGTATCTGTTCCACTCCTAGAGATCCTGACTTAATTAGTCTGGGATGGAGTCCAGACATTGGTACGTCTTAAAAGCTCCCCAGGTGATCCTAATAGGCTGTCGGAGTTGAGAACCACTGACACAATTCCCAGGATGAGGCAGACTTGAATTCAGATGGCTTCAGGAACACAATTTTAATAAAGAGGCTTAAACGTAACAAAAGGACCCTGAAAAAGACCTGCTTCTCCACAATGACCCAAAGAACTAATAAAAATAGTTCACTCGAGGATAGGGATGGAACCAAAATAGAAATAACTTGAAGGTCTAGGTTACAACATCAGAAAACCAACTTGAAGACAGGCAAAATAAACATTGAATGCCTGAAAGAAGACATATTGAACGTGGAAGAACACAAACACGTAACCTACAAATTCAGATATAGGCTGTTCTCCCAGTTTCTTTCACACCTTAAAACTGCTGATCATTCTTATAATGAATACTGTGAGAAAGAGGGATAGCTGAAAGCAGATAAGACTGGGAGTCTTAAGGGAGTGGTTTTTTAAGAAGAAACAGCCTTTGATTAGATGAGGAAAGGATGAATACATTACCCAGGAAAAGTGAGCAAAAAGAACAGTAGAGGAGCTTAAACAGGAAACCCCGTGCTTGGTTTAGGGTAGGGGTCCAGGTGGGTGAGAGGCCAGCATGCAGCTAGGTAAGCACTCCACAGCTACCACTTGTGTCTTTGGAGGTTCAACCTTTAGATCAGCCCTTGTAGATACTGAGGATTTCTCTAGATGTTGCTTTTTTCCCTTTGATATGCTCAACCCAATCCCTTTTCTTATTTAGACAAAAATCTTCCCCAATCATCAAGAAACAAACAGGAGAAATGGGTGGGGCAGAGGGATTGCTTAAAGCCAGCTGCTCTAGCAACTGTAAACCACAGCCCCAGTCAGGGTGAATTTGCACTCCCTTCTTTTTGCATTTCCTTAATGCCTCTTCCCCCAATTCTCTCTCTTCTTTCTCACTTTTTTTTTTGCTTTTTCTCCCCTTCCCTTTCTTTTTTGCATTTAATCACTATTAAGATTGTATACTTTTTTATATATTACAAATGACAAGTTTTATTTTTGATAAGCTCAGAATCTTCCATGGAAAGAACTCTTTTATACTAACAGTTATACTTACAGTTCTCATATTAATAAAAATGGCCATTAAAGTGGCTGATTGGTGTCTTTGAGTGTGATTTTTATTAGATATTAGACAATTTTTGCATATAAACTGATAACTAAATACTTTTTCACAACTCCATCTCATTCGTACCTAAAGTGTGGCCCATTTACAGAGATTACAGCTTTGATAACCATTTTAGTAGGTCTCCCTGGCACCAGGAAATTCAGACTCATGCTGGCTTATGCTGAACAATAACCTGATGGGCAAAGATATACAGATCCTTCAGGTTAGAAGATGTATAGTAGAAGCTAGCCTAGCAAGTCAGGCAGCTTGCCATATTCCAGTTTGCCAGTTACTCCTGTTTGCCATACCAGAAGCACCTTCAATAGAACTGGGTTTAAAAGCTAGGGTTCTCCCCAGATGGCCAACCAAGGTTTGAATCCTAGAGCCACCATTTTCTAGATTTACAACCCTTGGCAATATTACTTCTTCAGCCTCAATTTTCTTTTTCTATAGCTGAATTGATTAAAATGCCTACCTAATAGCTTGTTGTGAGAATTAAAATATATTGCATATAAAGTGCTCAGCATCAGGTGTGGCATCTTTTAAACACTCAATAATTGGAGTATGCCATTGTTCTTCCACTGGGTATATCTGACATGGTGTGTTGGTTTGAAGCTGTTATGTAGCCTAGAAAAGCCAAATTCTCTTAATCCAATCTTGTTGGGGAACACCTATTGTTGGGCAGGACCTCCTATTAGGTTGTTTTCATGAAATATGATCCCACCCGTTCAAGGTGGGTTCTTAATCCTTCCCTGGAGCCCTTTATGAGAGAGTGCTCAGAGCTGACACAGAGGGCAGAGAGATGAAACCAAGCAATACAGATGTTTGGAGATGCTATATAGATGCATATCTATTCTATTAAATTTTTACCAGAATAAAAAAAAAAAAGACCACTCTTTCGGTATCATTGCCGGATTAAGGAGTCCCCTTGAAGGGAACTCATAGGCTGTAATATATCATTGATTTGCCATAAATCATGTAATAATTTCCATTTTCCAGATTTTTTTTTGGAATTACAAAAATAGGACTATTCCAGGGGATCGTAGATGGTTTTATATGCCCCACTTTGAGTTGGCCCTTAACAAGCATTTCAGCTTGAATTAACTTCTCTTGTAACAGCATTGCTCACTGAGAGCAGAGTTAGCCACTTTAAGGGTAGAGGAGGAATCTGAGCAGTGACCACTAAACAAAAGGCATAGTGTGGATGGCTAAATTCCACTAAATTAATAAATTTTTTCACCATAGGTTTAGGGCTATTGGCAAAATAACACGGTTGAATATGCTCAATTTGCTTAGCAGGTCCTTGACACTAATATATTTAACCTTTGTAAGGGAGTTTGTGGTAAAAAGATTTATTTTAAATAACCCAAATGAGGGAACAATTGGCCTAATAATCCTGTAGGGGTTGAAGTAGAGGGAAATAAAAATAATTGGGGATATTTACAACTTAGCCTTTTTAAACAATGATTCATTTATTTTTTTATTTTTATTTTTTTATAGCCAAGCTAAATAAAAAGCCATGATAAAGTTAATATAAGGTACAAGAAGTTATTTAGTAAAACAGAGATTTTCTGCTTTGTACACTTTGTACACTGATTATTTATAACTTATTATTAAAATAGACTAACAGTCCAAGAAAACTTTGTTATATTAACAGAGAAAACCAAATTTTAATCTTGCATCAGTATATTATTTGATACTAAAGCTTTCAAAAATTTTGTAAATGGACTCTTTATTTTAGGACAAAACTACTCTCTTTTTCCTTTTAATAAAAACATATCTATCTTTCATACCAAAATGATTTCGGAAAGTGTCTTTAAGCAAACATTTTACCACATACAATTACCATCAAAATTAAATTTGTCAGAATGTTAAATACTTAAAATGCCTTAGTTAATGCGTATTTGAAACATTAATACTCAATTTTGTAACAAGAATTGATAGCGCATATTGATATATTTTTTTAATTACATTGCTTTAAAGTTTTATGATAACTATATAACTGTTTCAAAGGCTTGAATATAAGGTACCTCATTTCTTTTGTGATTTTTTTACAAAATGAATTTAATTATGAAATGCTATTGAAATTTAAAGTTTAATTTTTAGGCTTTTTTTTTTAATTGATGTCCAATTCATAAAATGGCCAGGCAGTGTTATAAGAGGAAACTAATTTTTTTTTAATATTAAATGACTTCCCCAATTCAAAAATATAAAATACAAAGCAAAACAACAACAACAAAAAAAAACAACCAAAAGGGAGTCATACATTTGGATTCACAGACAGTGAGGTTCAAACACAACAAGTTCACACCCATGAGCCCAGGCTAATTTAACAGTTTCTTCTTTCATTTGAGCAGATTGTAAACATAGCACAAATGGACTGACAAGGTGAAAGCAAATTAGAAAAGACAATGCTATATATTTATCTAGTCCAGGGAAAGTTTGAATTTTAAAATCATCGTCATATAATGTGCCTAGTGCCTGCCCACAGCAGGAGTCTTTCCCAGACCCTCCAGGCCCAGTCCTCCAAAGAAATCCCCAGGCAGCTGCTAGGCTTGCAGCAGAGGGATTCAGGAAAATACCACAGCAGACAAGACACAGATTAGGGCTACATTTTCTTTAAACGATGGTGGTCGAATTTCAATTAGCTTATGTGACCAGGCCCAGATAGTCCTCTAGGAATTGGCTAGGGACTGAGAGGAGCTTGCTGGGATCCAGATAATTTTATTAAAGTATGTCTCCTTCTGGGAAGATAGCCAGTCCTCCCAGCTGGAGTGCACATTTCAACAATTTCTTACCAAGGTCACACAATGGAGTATCCAGAAGCATATTTACTCCAATGGGAATTTGTCTGTTAAGATTTTGAATGGCTTGTTGGGTACAGCCTTCTTGAAATTCTAATTGCTAAATTCTTAAGCAGGAGTTAAAATTGTTTTAACAACTAGGGGGAATGGTGAGAAAGGGGGAAAATTCAACTTCCCCAAATGGAGAAGTCTTAATATTCTCACAGGCAGTGGGAAGCAAAGCAATAGGCTGAGCCTCCAGTCTTGGGGTTTGTTCATATGAAACTTAATCCCGCAAGGGATGGGCTAAGCCTATTTAAAATTAGGCCTAAGAGACACCCCCAAGAGAACCTCTTCTGTTGCTCAGATGCGGCCTCTCTCTCAGCCGACACAGCAAGCAAACTCACTGCCCTCCCCCTCTCTACGTGGGACACAACTTCCAGGGGTGTGGACCTTCCTGGCAACATGAGACAGAAAACCTACAGTGAGCTGGGACTCAGTCAAGGGACTGAGAAAACCTTCTTGACCAAAAGGGGGAAGAGCGAAATGAGACAAAGTAAATTGTCAATGGCTGAGAGATTCCAGAGTCAAGAGGTTATCCTGGAGGTTATTCTTATGCATTAAATAGGTATCACCTGTTAAGTTAAGGTGTAATGGAGGGGCTGGAGGGAACTGCCTGAAGATGTGGAGCTGTGCTCCGGTGGCCACGTTTCTTGAAGATAATTGTATGATGCTATGGCTGTTGCAGTGTGACTGTGTGGTTGTGAGAGCCTTGTGTCTTATGCTCCTTTTTTTTTTTTTTTATCATGGGCAGGCACCCGGAATCCAACCCGGGTCCTCTGGCATGGCCGGCAAGTGTCCTTGCCTGCTGAGCCACCATGGCCCACCCTCTGCTGCTCCTTTTGTCTACCTTATCAACAGAAAAGTAAAACATACAGATTAAAAATAAAGAAATAATAGGGGGAAGAAATGTTAAAATAAATTTAGTAGATTGAAATGCTGGTGATCGATGAAGGGGAGGGGTAAGTGGTAAGGTATGTATGAATTTTTTTGTTTTCTTTTTATTGCCTTTTCTGAATTGATGCGGATGTTCTAAGAAATGATCATGATGATGAATATACAACTATGTGATGATTGTGAGTTATTGATTATATAACAAACACGGAATGATCCTATGAAAAGAAAGTTTGTGTTTGTATGTGATTATGTATCATAAATAAAAAATAGCTAAATTTAAAAAAAAATTGTTTAACAAGAGTTTCCCAGTTCCGTGGGAACATCTGATAATTGTGAGCCGTAGATTTTACAATTCCTTTTGTAAAGGAGCATTGGCGCCCATTGTTAGTAACACTCCTTTTTAGTTTTTTAAATGTCATATAAGGAAGGGATACATGCTTGTAAGAATTTGAGAGTTTTGCCACGCAAAGGAGGACTCCAAGAGACGTTCTCTCATGCAACACGCAAGGGGTTTATTTACCACACATGCGTGGGGCTCACTGAACACGCAGGAACAGAGAGCCCCGAACCTGGGTTTTGGGAAGCCTTTTGAGGGCCGGGATAAGGGTGTGGGGTTTGAGGGTTGAACATTAGTTACAGGTTCTGCTTTATGCAGGAAGTAGATAACGAACATTTTGCAAGAAGCAGATAACAAACATTTTTCGCACATGAGTCATGGGAGCTGCTTCTTGCAAGAAGCAGCTGTCTCGTGCAAAACTCCCTTACTCAACCTTCTCAGTTGCATTCTTAGATAAACTTTCTCCGGCAGTTACAACCTTGCATAACCAAGGCAGCAGAAAACCTTGCATAACAAAGGCAGCAGATAACCGCCCCTGGGAAGTCCCGGGTTGTTTTTTTTTTTTTTTAGCCTGATGGGGCCCATAACTCTTTTCTTTATAAAATCCTTCTTTACATAAGAAAAGTTAGCTACTGTTAAGTTTTATAAAATCCTTCTTTACATGCTAAGGTGGGGGGTGTGGAATTTTCCTCCATGGGAGGTGGAGTTGGGGTGGCTTTGACTCTGGCTCCTCGGAGGAAGCCGTGGGACAGGACAGAGTGAAGACATAAAGCAGTTTTTACTAGTCCCCATGCCATAAGAACTTCTCACCCTGCTCATATTTTTCTTTTAAAACTCTGCCTACTTGTTCCCGGACCTCCAGATCTAAGGTCCCCCTATTAGGTATTAGGGAACCACGGGCAGTGAATGTGAACTATTTGTGACAATGATAAAACTGAGTCTCCTTTAATGAACATTCTGCTGCTTTTAATAACTTATTGAAGTGTTTTAATAAATACAGTTTGTTCCCTGGGACGCCCCGACCCCATTTTGCTAAGAAGGGGATATGAAAAGGCAATTCCTCACTCGAACTAAGGACGTGGGCAGCTATCTCAGGTGAGCGCTGCCGTCCCTTACCTTGGGGTGAATGGCTTGGGTTTCTATGCTGCAGCTGTGATTCTCCGCCCCTGCACGTACTGATCTCCCACGCCCGATGCTCTGTCCGTAGCTGAAGCCTTACTCCGTCTTATACTCACACGGGGCACCATTTGTGGGAGACACCACCTATGGCAGTTATTCTTTGTCTAGCAAAGAATCTGCCCGGGAAGAAAAAAACCTATGACACAAAGTTGGAAAGCAAGAAAGTTTCTGCCCAAAGTGAGAGACAGAGCCTCGAGCATATTTTCTGCTAGCTATTCATTGGGTAAAGGGGCCATTTGGAGTTAAGCTATCCACTGAACCCTGGAGGGGGTGGGGTGTCCTATTTGCCTAGGAGGTATCTTTAATTTTAAGATCAAAGCAGGAATTTTCCCATGAGTAGGAGGGTGTGTTCTAGATAAGCAAATGCAAAGTAGGTGGATATGCAAATTGCACAGATAAGCAAAGCAGACAAACATCACGAGCTGTTTTCAGCTTAACAAACAAGCAGAGAAGTGCAGTGGTTTTCCACCGCATGAGGACATGCAAACACAGAGCAAGCTGACGAATACTTTAACCATATCCTCCCCTCTGATCATTACACCACATATCACTAGGATTTACATTCTAGTGCACATGGAATCATCTCTAGGATAGATCACATGCTGGGACACAAGCTAGTCTCTGTAAAATAATAAGATTGAAATTATCCAAAGCACTTTCTCTAACCACAATGGATTGAAGCTGGAAATTAATTGCACCAAAAAACCAGAGTGTTCTAGTTTGCTAACTGCCAGAATGCAATATACCAGAAACAAACTGGCTTTTAAAAGGGGAATTTAATAAGTTGCTAGTTTATAGTTCTAAGACTGAGAAAATGTCCCAATTAAACATGTCTATAGAAATGTCCAATCTAAGGCATCCGGGGAAAGGTACCTTGGTTCAAGAAGGCTGATGAAGTTCAGGGTTTCTCTCTCAAGTGGAAGGGCACATGGTGAACACAGTCAGGGTTCCTCTCTTATCTAGAAGGGGACATGACGAACACAGCATCATCTGCTAGCTTCTTCTCCTGGTTTCCTGTTTCATGAAGCTCCCTGGGAGACATTTTCTTTCTTCATCTCCAAGGGTCTCTGGCTGGTGGACTCTGTTTCTTGTAGCTGCATTGTTCTTTGCTCTCTCAGAATCTCCCTCATTCTCCAAAATGTTTCCTCTTTTATAGGACTTCAGAAGCTAATCAAGACCCACCAAAATGAATGGAGACATGTCTCCCCTAATCCAGTTTAACAACCACTCTTGATTAAATCACATCTCCAGGGAGATGATCTAATTACAGTTTCAAACATACAATACTGAATAGAGATTAGAAGAAACAACTGCCTTAACAAAATGGGATTAGGATAAAAACATGGCTTTTCTAGGGTACATGCATCATTTTAAACCAGCACATTCCGCCCTCTGGACCCTGAAAAGACATGTTTTCCCCATATATGATACACATTCATTCCATAACAATATCAGAGAACCTTAAAGCTTTTCAGTAGCAATACAAATGAAATATAACATTAGAAACAGTACAAACTCCTATCAAAGTTAGTTACAGGCATGGTTCTAAGGCAAAGTCCTCCTCTGGCTCTGGACCTATAAAAACTCAAAGCAAGTTATTTGCTGCCAATATACAAAGGAGGAACAGTCATAGGATACACATACCCATTTCCATAGGGAGGAAGGAACATAGGGGTCACTGGACCCATACAGCTTCGAAAACCTGCAGGGCAAAGACCGTTAGATTTCAAAGTCTGAGAGTCATTTATCTCCTGGGTTTCTGAAAGCAGTAGTCTCACCCTTTCAAAGGGCCTACACAGAGGCCTGCCTCTCTCCGAACTCAACCTTGGGGGACATTGGAAGACCCCTTTTTCTCAGCTCCACCCTCTCTAAGCACTGGGGCTGTACCCAGGCTCTCTGCCATCTCTGGAGCACATGCTCAGCCCCTCCATATGGTGGCAGCCAGGCTCTCCCCAAACCCCAAGGAATGTGCTTCACTCTCTCCAAGGCCTGAGGCGGCATGACTCTTCCACTGCAACGAGGTGAAAGGCCCATCCTCTGCCTTTGGGGCAAACTCACCCTCTCCATGGGCTTGGGTGGGTCCACTCTCCTGGCCTGAGGCTTCTTGACTTCAGACCTCAGCCTCCACGTTTTTGCCTCTGAAATTATTTTTCCTCCAATGTGTCCCTTCTCTGAACCCCCCAGTCCAGACTGGCCGTGGCTCTGTTTATACAGGTCCCACAGCACTCTCGTTGGCTTTCTATGCAGTAGCCTTGGATCATGCCCATCAGACACAAGGAGTTTCCACAGATCCTTCCAGGACAACTCCAGGTTTTCTCTGAAATGGCTGACTGGTTCCACATTTGGCCAAGACCTCATGTGGGGCACTATTCTCTTGGGTTTCCCTTCCTGGAAGCCCAGAATTTTCCAGAATATCAATTTCCAGTTTCTTTGTACCCAAGAGTTCAGTGCTCAGCTTTTCTCTTTCCTGTCACATTTCACTATAAACTGAGGAGAAGCCAGGCTGCACTTTCGATGTTTAATTTGGAGATCTCTTCTGCTAAATATTCAAGTTCATAGCTTTTACAATCAGCCTTGTAAATTTTGGCTGATTTTACAATCAGCCAAAAACACTCGTCAATTTTGCCAGATTATCTGCCATTTAAAAACAAGGCTCATCTTCCTTCCAGTCTGTAATGACGCACAGCTCATTTCTGTCTAAGGCTTTATTAGAAGTGTCTTTAGAGTCCACATTTCTACCAACAGTCTCTTCAAAGCATTCTAGGCCTTCTCTATCAAACTTCTCACAACTCTTCCGACGGGGGAAACGGATCTTCCCCCATCCATTTAAAAAGCCATTCTAACATGTTTGGTATTTGTAAACCACAGCAGCATCCCACTCTCTAATACCAAAATCTGTTCTAGTTTGCTAGCTGCCAGAATGCAATATACCAGAAACAAACTGGCTTTTAAAAGGGGAATTTAATAAATTGCTACTTTATAATTCTAAGACTGAGAAAATGTCCCAATTAAACAAGTCTATAGAAATGCCCAATCTAAGGCATCGGGGAAAGATACCTTGGTTCAAGAAGGCTGATGAAGGTCAGGGTTTCTCTCAAGTGGAAGGGCACATGGCAAATGCAGTCAGGGTTCCTCTCTCATTTGGAAGGGCACATGGCAAACATGGCATCATCTGCTAGCTTATTCTCCTGGTTTCCTATTTCATGAAGCTCCCCGGTAGGCATTTTCCTTCTTCATCTCCAAAGGTCGCTGGCTGGTGGACTCTGTTTCTTGTGGCTGCATTTTGTTTTGCTCTCTCAGAATCTCCCTCATTCTCCAAAATGTTTCCTCTTTTATAGGACTTCAGAAACTAATCAAGACCCAGTCAAATGGGTGGAGACATGTCTCCCCTAATCCACCTTAACAACCACTCTTGATTAAATCACATCTCCAGGGAGATGATCTAATTACAGTTTCAAGCATACAATACTGAATAGAGATGAGAAAAAATGGCTGCCTTTATAAAATGGGATTAGGATTAAAACATGGCTTTTCTAAGGTACATACATAATTTCAAACCAGCACACAGAGCTTTCACTAATATATGGAGATTAAACAACACACTCTTAAATAATCAGTGGATCAAAGACATTCCAAGAGATATTAATAAATACCTGGAGAGGAATGATAATGAAAATACAACATATCAAAACTCATGGGATATGGCAAAGACAGTACTGAAAGGGAAATTTATTGCACTAAATACCTGTGTTATAAAACAAGAATGAACAAAATTGAGGACTTAATTACTTACCTGGAGAATTTAGAGAAAGAAAAGCAAATTACCCCAAAGCAAATATGAGAAGAGAAATTACAAAAATTAAAGCAAAAATAAATAAATTGGAGAGCAAACAAAAAACAATAGAAAGAATCAACAAAACCAAAAGTCGGTTCTTTGAGAAAATAAAGTTGATGACTCCTAGCTAGACTAACAAAGAAAAACAGAGAAAGGATGCAAAATAACAAAATCATAAATGAGAAGAGGTCATTACCATGAATCCTGAAGAAAGTCTTTAAATCTTAAGAGAATATCATGAACAACTATATGCCAACAAACTAGACAACTTAAATGAAATGGAAAAATTCCTAGAAACACATAAACAAGCTACACTGACTCAAGAAGATCTCAACAATCCAATCACAAGTAAAAAGATTTCAATCAGTCATCAAAACTCTTCCTACAAAGAAAATTCCTCTTCCCTTAGGTGTCAAGGAATAAGCCTAACCATGGATGTACAGGACATGTACACCAAAATTTAGAAAGCATTGCTAAAAGAAATTAAAATGGCCTAAATAGATAGAAAGACATTCTATACTCATGGATAGGAAGGTTGAATGTCATTAAGATGTCAATTCTATGCACATTGATATACAGATTCAATGTAATACCAATCAAAATCCCAAATACCTACTTTGAAGACTTGGAAAAGCTAGTTATCAAATTTATTTGGAAAGAAAAAAGACCCTGAATAGCTAGATATCTGTTCTAGTTTGCAAGCTGCTGGAATGGAAAAATACCAGAACAGAATGGCTTTTAAATGGGGAATTTAATAAGTTGCAAGTTTACAGTTCTAAGGGCATGAAAATGTCCCAATTAAAGCAAGTCTATAAAATTGTTCAAATTAAGGCACCAAGAAGAGGTTACTTTTACTCAAGAAAGGTCAATGAAGTTAACAGTTTCTCTCTCAACTGAAAAGGCACATGGTAAGCATGGCAATGTCTGCTAGCTTTCTTTCCCGCCTTTTTGTTTCATGAAACTCCCCTGGAGGCGTTTTCCTTCTTCATCTCCAAAGGTCTCTGGCTGTGTGGGCTCTTGTGGTTCTCATGGCTCTGTAGCTTTTTCCAAAATGTTTCCTCTTTTAAAGATCTCCAGTAAACTAATCAATACCCACCTGGGATGGACAACAGTGATAATCTAACCGTTTTTCCAATCTACAGTGCTGAATAGGGATCAAAAGAAATGGCTGCCTCCACAAGATGATCAGGATTAAAAAATGTTTTTTCTAGGGCACAATATCCTAAAAGTGGAGAGCAAAGTGGGAGGACTATCATTCCCTGACTTTAAAGCTTCCTTTAAAGCCATAGCGGTCAAAAAAGCATGGTGCTGGCACCAAGAGAGAAGTATTGATGAACGGAACAGAATTGAGAGCATGGAGATAGATCACCCAATCTATGGGTAGCTGATCTTCCATATGGCCCCCAAATCCACTGAACTGAGACAAAATAGTCTTTTCAATAAGTAGACATGAGAGAATTGGATAATAATAGCCAAAACAGTGAGAAAGGACCCTTTTCTCATGCCCTATAAAAAATTTAATTCACAGTGGATTAAAGACCTAAATGTAAGAGTCAGTACCATAAAATAAAAGTCTTGATAGAGTCCCTTGATATTCTGAGGGGGAAATATATATATGGAACAATTAACTTTCCCATCTGGGAAGCCCCAGGTACCCTCTTGTTCTAGTTTGCAAAAGCTGCCGGAATGCAATATACCAGAAACAGAATGACTTTTTTTTTTCTGTGACTTTTTTTTATTTATTAATTTTAAAAAATTAACAGCAAACAAACAAAAACATTAACATATAATTCCATTCTACATATATAATCAATAATTCTTAATATCATCACATAGATGTATATGCATCGATTTATAAAAAGAAATAAAAAGACAACAGAAAAAGAAATAAAATGATAACAGAAAAAAAAAGATTATACATACCATACCCCTTACCACTCACTTTCATTTATCACTAGCATTTCAAACTAAATCTATTTTAACATTTGTTCCCCCTATTATTTATTTTTATTCCATATGTTCTACTCGTCTGTTGATATGGTAGATAAAAGGAGCATCAGACACAAGGTTTTCACAATCACACAGTCACATTGTGAAAGGTATATAATTATACAATCATCTTCAAGAAACATGGCTACTGGAACACAGCTCTACATTTTCAGGCAGTTCCCTCCAGCCTCTCCACTACATCTTGAACAACAAGGTGATATCTACTTAATGCATAAGAATAACCTCCAGGATAACCTCTCGACTTGAAACAGAATGACTTTTAAAAATGGGATTTTTTTTAACTGCAAGTTTGCAGTTTGAATGCTGTGAAAATGTCCAAATTAAGGCACCAAAAAATGGTTACCTTTCACTCAAGAAAGGCCAATGAATTTCAGGGTTTCTTTCTCAGATGCAAGGGCACATGGCAATGTCTGCTAGCTTTCTCTTGCAGCTTCTTATTTCATGAAGCTTCTCCAGGGGTGTTTTCCTTCTTCATCTCCAAAGGTCTCTGGCTGTATGGACTCTGTTGGTTCTGGTTGCTCTGTTGGTTCTTTCCAACAGGGTTCCCTTTAAGAAAAGGGCTCAAACACCTAGGGCCCGAACTAAGACTCTATAAAGGTTTCATGTATTAGTTTTGCGTTCCTGGAATCTACAATTCCCAGAGGGTTCCTAGGTAGGATAAATCCTGAAACCCAAAGGGATGAGCCTCTCCAAGATTATCAATTAATTACATCCCCGTGTTCTTTAGTGTGGGCACCCCTTCTCAACATGAGAGAGTCAGAATGGGCACTGCTTAAAGATCACTATAGATTGAGAGAAGGATAAAAGGAGAAGGAGGACTTATAACAGAGAAAATAGGATTTAACAAACTAGTAGGACTGCTGAATCGCTATAATAATACTTCTTCTAACCTCCAGTGTTTTGGAACAGCTAGAAGGAAAAATCTGAAATGGTGGAATTGTAGCCCATAGCAAACTCTTGAGTCTGTTCTGTAACTATTTGTTGAAGTGTGCTTTGAAAATTATTGTTTTTGTTTGTTTGTTTCTTTGCTTTGTATATATGTTATATTCTACAATTTAAAAAGAAAGTCTATCCATTCTAATGTATTGCATTCCAGCAGCTTTAGCAAACTGTAACACATGGAAAATTCTGAAATCAATGGTTAAGGTAGCTGATCCACTGTGTGAGGCAAACACTGGTTGCAGTAATAATATTTACTATTTATTTTTCATGAGCAAATTTCTCATGTCTTAGATGGCTAAATGCTATTCCTTCTACCTAGAGCACTCGTCCTTTTTTTTTTTTTTCCCCCTCCTGGATAGCTTCTTTTTATCCTTCAGAACTCAGTTTAAATGAAACTTTCTCAAAAGAAAGCTTTTTCTGACTCTATTAAATATGTTAGACACCATTTCTATGCTTTATAGTAGTACTCTGAATTTCCTTATTAGTCCACTCAGCCACACTTGATCATGAATGTTTAATCATCTATTTTCCCCATTAGACAAAAGCTCAAGAGAGTCAGAGATCGTGTTTATTATAGTTGACTTTGTATAGCCTGCTGGTGACTATTGAAGACCTTAGACATTCATTCCCTAAATCTTTACTGCAATACTTTGAAGAAGTTAATCCCTCCATCTAGTTATTCTGTCAATTATTAATGCAGGGATGTTGACGTCCCCAATGTAATTTTGGATTTGCCTATTTTTCCTTTCAGTTCTATCAGTTTTTGCTTCACAAATTTGTTGTTTAGTGCATATATGCTTAGGATAGAATTGCTCTGTCCCTCTTGGTGGATTAACCCTCTTATCATTATGTAATACCCTTCTCTACCCTTGGTAATTTTCTTTGCTCTTAAGCCTACTTTATCTGATATCAATATAGTCACTTCAGCTTTCTTTTGATTAATGCTTGCATAGTATATATTTTTTCATCCTTTTACTTTCAACTTACCTATGTAATTGTATTTGAAGTTAGTCTACTATAGACAGGACACAGTTGGGTCGTGCTTTGTTTTCCCCACTCTGCCAATCTCTTCCTCTTTTAATTGGCATGTTTAGACCATTTATGTCTAATGTTTGTGCTTCATCTTTGCCCCCCAAACTCCATCTCATTCAGTGAATATTTTCTTTCTCTACCTAATCTCTTTGTCTCTCCTTCTTTGCCAACTCTGTTTTCTACCTCTGCCTCTTTTCCAGGTATTTTTAAATGTCCTCCCCTGTCTGCCTCTATCTCCAAGGATTCAGTTTATTGCTCTCTTTAACTTTTACTTAAGCTGTGCTTTACTGTGTCTCCCACCTACATTCTTCTGCTTTTCTGTTTATTTTTTTATCCATCCCCAAATACCATTTTATTCTTCCGGTCTTCAACACTTATCACTTCTGTGATCATCTCTATAAAGTGGGGGTTGTGAGCAAAGTCTTTGGAATCAGGAAGATCTGAATTGCAATCTTGCTCTGACACCTCCTGAGTGAAATTTTGGTCAAATCATGGTGGGCCCATAGAAGCTCCATTTGTCTTTCCTTTATCTTTACTGTTAAAAAAGGGATGATGACATAACCTTTTTCAGAAGGTTGTCATTAAAATAGGACACAGAGCCTGGCACACAAAAAGTGAATAAGTGCACAGACCCTTACCCCGATCAAACGATCAATAAACACACAAACAAGTAAAAGCTGTCATGTATTATTGTTTATCTGGCTCCTTCCAGACCTTTCTTCTTCCTGGGGTAAAAGTATTTACTCTGAGATAATCAATGTTTGAAATGCTTTAGTGATGTTAATTCCTTTAAGCCTGAGTTGAGTAACTTGCCCAAGGTCACAAATCTAGTAAATGGTGGAGCCCAGATGCAAACAGTCTGGTCCCAGAGTCCATTCCCATTCTTACCTGCTTTTACTGATCTCCTTTTCCTTTTTCTCCTCCTTCCTCACTTTGTGAATAATTTTGATTCCTGAGGGAACTGCCCAAATTTTCTTCACATGGTTGCCTTTATTAGCTCTCAAAATTTGAACAAGCGTGCTTTCAGGAGTTAGGGAGAAGTCTAGTCCAAGAGGAGAAAATGTCTAGTCTAGGAGGAGAAGCAGCTAAGCTGGGAGTAAGAAGGAAGAATAAGCCAATCAGACTATCAGAAACAGAACCAGATACTGGGAAAAGAGTTGTGTCCCTGGGGCACCAGCTGCCTAAAATGAATAAATGGATTAACTGGAATGATGATATAATATCTCCCAACAACCATAACCCATGCCAAATAATTTTCACAGACTCTTCCCCCAGGGTAAGAACAGAAAGCAACATTGGACTGCCCCCTAATGCTCCTTTCAGACCATTTAACTCCCTTTCATGCCATGTGCTCCCACCCCAGTTGACAATTTTTTCCTTAGCTCACTTCTGAAGGCAGGAATGATTGCCATCAACCCAGAAGCTTTCTCCCAATGCACTTTCTGTCACTCAGTGCAACTGAGCAACCCTATAACCCTTCCTCTTCATAGACTGGCGTCTATCTGCCATAGTGGAAACTGCATTTTCCATCCAGCCAAGAAGGCAGGCAGAGAAAAGGAAGGAAGAGCTGCTGAGGGCAGAGCTGAGGTTGTCCCTCAAGGTAAAACCAGTTTAGAACATAGTGATTGGGAATAGGGGAGATATGAAGAAAGAGTTCAGCAACTCAATTTTTTTTTTAATTCTCTTTTTTCCTGATTCTTGTAAAAGAATAAATTATTCTCTCCCCCCTTTTTTTCTGTTTAAAAATGCTTTTTATCCCCCAATTGGTCTTTTTGTTGACAAGTACAATATATTGTCTTCACAAAAAAAGGTTCAAATGGAATCTTTCCAATTAGCACCCATTAACTCATCTATCTATCACTCCTCCATGTATCCATTCATGAAAGTATTTTTTAACTTTGTTTCAGACCAAGTGCTTGACCCTGGAAATACAGCAATAAGCAAATACTGTATACAAGGTCCCTGGCTTCAAGGGACTTACATTCTCTTGAAAGTGATAAAGGAAACATAAAATTATTAATTTGATTTTTTTTTTTTTGGCATGGGCAGTTACCAGGAATTGAACCCAGGTCTCCGGCATGGCAGGCGAGAATTCTGCACACCCCAAATTATTAATTTGTTTTTAAAATAGGTTTTCCAAATGCATTTATATAGTGCTGCAGGATAATTCATATGAGAAATATTTCACAATTTATTTACCCGTGCCGTTGATAAGCATTTAAGTTTACTCCAAATTTTTGGTGATAAAACAAATGCTATAATTAATATTATTGCATAGTTATCTTTATACCACATCCTTTACAGCTTTCACAGCACCTTTTATAGCATAGAATAAATTCCTATATATACAAATAATGGATCAAAAGTGTATATGAACATTTAAAATTTTAATAAGTTTCACCTAAAATTGTTTCCAAAAGATCAAAGAAATTAACATGCACCATAAGTGAGAATGCTATTGCTTACTCTGTACCATCAACTTTAGGTTTTGCCCATATTTTAAAAGGGACGGGCTGGTCACGGTGGCCCAGCAGGCAGAGTTCTTGCGTACCATGCTGGAGACCGGGGTTTGACTCCCAGTACCTGCCTATGTAAAAAAAAAAGGAGGGGGTGGGAAAGGAAAAGTGATTTAGTTCCTAGATTAAATGGCATTTATTTTTAAATGTATTTCCATACATTTTCATCCTTTTTTGTCATTGTGTCCCCAACACTCGTCAAGCAGCATAAGGCATGATACATTATGGATAGAAATAAATGTTAACTGAGCTGTAGTTCAGGGGTACTGAGTGGACCCCCTTCTGGAGGGCTGGTCTCAAATGAACCAAGATTGAGAGACTAAATGTAAATGAGAAGTCAGCTTATTCATTCCCATCATTTAATATTTACCATGCCCAGGTCCTCTGGCAGCTCTGGGAGATGGGAGTATATGTGTGTATTTGTTGATAGGGGGATGGGCCAGGACAGGGTGTGGTTAGAGATGGTCAAGCATACATTCGGAAAGACCAGCGAGGAAACTACTACAGCAGTCTAAGAAAGAGGTGATGGCATGAATAAGGTTGAGCAAAATGAGAATCAAAAGAAATTGACAGATTCAGTTTATATTTTAAAGGTAGACCCAATAGTATTTTCTTATATGGGGGAGGGGTAGAACAAGGGAGGGACTCAAGTATGCCCCTGGGCCTTTTGTAGAGCCACGAGAAAGTCAGCAGATGCCACCATGTTCGCCATGTGCTCTTTCAGCTGAGAGGGAAATGTTGAACTTTATCGGCCTTCTTGAACCAAAGGCCTTATAAAGAAAAAGAAGCTCTAAGTCAACAGAATCTGGAAGAGAAAGGAGAGGACATCACCATGTGATGGGAAAAGCCAAGGAAACCCAAGGATTGCCAGGCTGCCTAAACACAACTGACCATGGGAGGAAACAAGATTTCCAGCTTCAGGAACCATGAGAGAATATCCTGTTGTTTAAGACAATCTATGTATGCTACTTGTCACAGCACACAGTAAACTGAGACAGGCCAAATCCTTATTAAAATAGATTGAAATTTAATTACGTGTTATGATGTCAGCAACAGATAAAAACTGCTTTCATGGATTTGGAAGTTCTTAGAGCTAAAATATTATCTTGTTTATGTTTCAAAGTTTTATTTTTGAATAACAAAGTAAAGGAGTGTAAGCAGAATTCTACAAATAACACATTGCAAGTGAAGGTGTACTTTATTTCTCCAAATAAAACACCAAATTGCATACAACTTTTATCATTAAAAAAAAAAAAAAAAAAGAATGCCCCTGAGCTTTTACCTTCAGCTACAGGGGAGATTAGGTTTCTATTTACAAGAATCTGAATTTACAAATGTTTGAAATTATTTTGACTACTTCTTTGTATAGTTTCTGTCTCTGCCAGTAGACTATTTACCCCAAGAGGGAATGGGTTAAGTTCAATTTGTCTCTGGGTCTGACACACGGTAGGAGTTAAGGAAAAAGTTGCCTGAAAAAAAGGCGAGGAGGTTGTGTCCTGGTGAAGGGGTAAGGTATTTCAGATAGTGATGATGAGTATGGAAAGGAAGATTGTGTTCAAATAAATGGGTTTAACACTAATGAAACAGAGGGGAAGGGGGAGAGTAGGATTTGCAGTGCCAGGCATATGGTGGCTGAACATTTGCATTAGACTAGGGATCAGTAAATCATGGCCAAGGGGCCAAATCCCACCTACCTGTTTTTGTAAATAAAGTTGCATTGGAACCCAGCCAAATCTGTTCCATTACTTGTTCTCTGCGACTGCCTTTGCACTCCAATGTCAGAATTGAGTAGTTGTAACACAGACCTATGACCAGGCAAATACAAAATTACTATTTGGCCCTTTAGAGAACGTTTGCCAACCCCTGGCATAGATCATGATCCACGTTGGAATGTGATCCTTGCAGTCTCAAATGTGAGAGTTCAATAATGCATTTGACTCCCAGGTCTTTTCTTTAAAAATATTGGCCAATAATTGTGTCATTTGAGGAAGAGGGCAGTATAACATACTAATTAAAAAGTGGAAAACGTATTTCAATCTCAGCTCCACCACATAGCATATGTGGGTACTCAAAACTTGTTTTTCTCCTTATAAAACAAGCACAATAATGATGTCAATCTCCTAAGATTACTATGAGTGTCATGTTACGATGAACCACGCAAAGAAAACCAGCACATATCATAAGGATCCATGCATAGAAAATGCTTAATAAATATTAAATAATTATCATTATTGGATGCATGTAATAGGAGAACAGATGGTTACCAAATAAAGATTTTTCTCCTACTTGCTACATGCATTATCCTCATCTGTAAAATGGGAATAATTGCAACACCTGTTTTAGTTTGCATTTCCCTGATCACTAGTAAAGAAGGTTTCCATAATTTTGCATAATCATTGCTACTTTTATTTCGTGTATGTGAATTGCCTGTCCATAGCTTTTGCCTAATTTTCTACTGGCTTGTTTTTTTGCTGTTGTGGTTGTTGTTTGTCTATTTTCCAATATGGATAATCATTTGCTTTACTTGGATTTTTTCAAGCAGTTTGTCCTAATCTGTTGTTTGCTTTTAACTTGGTTTATGGTGTCTTTTGTACTACAGAACCATTGATTGTGAGGTACTGTATTAAATATATCAACATTTACCTTTATACTTTTTTATCTTTTCTGAAAGAGGGGGAAATGAGAATTTAGATAAGAGTTGAATGGGGATATTTTCAAAAAATTTTGGAGAAAAATTGAGAAAGAGTAAGGGATTGACAAAACTGAGATATTAAGAGAGAAGTGCTGAAAGAAATACAGAAATATCAAGAAACAGAGAGAGAATATGTATGACAGACAGGGAATTAGAAAGACAGGATGAATAAGATACATCATGAAAGATTAAGAAAAACTGACAGAGAGGGACAGAAATTGAACTTGATTTTGAAAAATAGGTTAAGAGGAATAGATACTTATTTGAGGAACCAAGACATTGTCAGATTTTGAGATAGAATGACTAAGACAGTTAAGAATAAGAGAGAAATTGAAAAAACTGAGTCAATATGAGGGAGAGAAGTTGAGGTCTGGAAGAGATTCAGAAGAAGGGAGAAATTAGGATAACAGGGAAGGGAGAAGATAGGGATAAGGAAAGAGTAAAAAGAGAGTGACAGAAATTGGTAGACATAGATAACTAGGAAACATTAAAAGACAGAGTGAGGATGTCTCTACTGGCTTCTGGGTCAAGATGGCGGCTTAACAACGTGTGTATTTTAGTTCGTCCTCCAGAACAATTACTAAATAACCAGAAACAGTACAGAACAGCTCCTGGGGCCACGTCAGTGACCAGACACACAACGTACTCCAGTCTGGACCAGCTGGACCAGCTGTGAGCACCCCCCAGAACCGTGAGTTCCCAAAGCTGTGGCGGCTAGCACCCCTCCCCCACAGGCTGCTTCCCAGAGGGGAAAGGAAAGGACTTTACCAGCAGCAGGGAATGGGCACAATCAAACGCCATTGTGGAACTAATTAACAAATTCTGACTACTAAAAATAGGCCCCCAGTTTAGGTGAACCTGATCAAAGCAGAGATTGCTCATTTTTGCCCCAGCGCCAAGAGGCAGGGCTGACAGAAAAAGGGGAAAAAAAAAAAAAAGAAGGAAACAGAGGTTTTTGTGGCTGTGTATCTACAAAGGCTTGACTGCCTCAGGATACAGCGGCAGGCCTTTTCAGGCTGCAACTGCTCCAGGCATAGGCAGAAGTAAGCTCTTTGGGGGGCTTATCTGGAGCTTGTGGGTGGGGTGAAGCCCCACCCAGGTGGAATCCCTCCATCAAGGAATTCAGACACCAGGGCTTGGTAATTTGAAGCCATTAAAACCAGCCTACAACTTCTCCTCTGTCTCCACCATGCCCCCAGCAGGGAGAGTCTGCCAAAGTTAAAGGTACCACATCATCTTATACTGGTGGGAACTGCAGTCAGACAAGTGCCACACACAGGGCAGGATAAGAAAAACAGAGTCCAGAGACTTCACAGGAAAGTCTTTCATCTGGCTGGGTCTCACCCACAGGGAAAACTGACACAAGTGACTCTCTCCTCCTGATAGGAGGCCAGTTTGGTCTGGAAAAATCTGGCTGGGGTCTATAATATCTAAGTAGACCCTCCTAAGTGTGTGTGTGGGGGAAAGGCACCACACAAGCAGGGCAAGAAACAAGAAAACAAGAACTGAAAAATTCTCCTCTGTTAAACAAAACTTAAGCTAAAGGTCCAGATAAAGCTGAACGGAATGTCATAGACAGATAGACAACAAATTCATCCAGGAAGAAAACCCTAGATAAAAGAAGTGAAAGCAATCTCCAGAATAAACTAATTAAGGTAATTAAATGCCTAGACACCAGCTAAAAATAACAAATCACACTAGGAAAAATTGAAGATATGGCCCAGTCAAAGGAACAAACCAACAATTCAAATGACATACAAGAGCTGAAACAATTAATTCAGAATGTAAAAACAGACATGGAAAACCTCATCAAAAACCAAATCAATGAATTGAGGGAGGATATAAAGAAGGCAAGGAAAGAACAAAAAGAAGAAACTGAAAGTCTGAAAAAGCAAATCACAGAACTTATGGGAATGAAAGACACAGTAGAAGAGATGAAAAAAACAATGGAAACCTACAATAGTAGATATTGAGAGACAGAACATAGGAATTCTGAACTGGAGAATGGAACATCTGAAATCTGACAAGAAACAGAAACTATAGGGAAAAAAAATGGAAAAATATGAGCAGGGACTCAGGGAATTGAAAGACAATATGAAGCACACGAATATATGTGTTGTGAGTGTCCCAGAAGGAGAAGAGATGGGAAAAGGTGGAGAAAAACTAATGGAGGAAATTATCACTGAAAATTTCCCAACTCTTATGAAAGACTTAAAATTACAGATCCAAGAAGTGCAGCATACCCCAAAGAGAATAGATCCAAATAGACATACTCCAAGACACTTAATAATCAGAATGTCAGAGGTCAAAGAGAAAGAGAGGATCTTGAAAGCAGCAAGAGAAAAACAATCCATCACACACAAGGGAAGCCCAATAAGACTACGCTCAGATCTCTCAGCAGAAACCATGGGGGCGAGAATACAGTGGGATAATATATTTAAATTATTAAAAGAGAAAAACTGCTAGTCAAGAATTCTATATCCAGCAAAATTGTCCTTCAAAAATGAGGGAGAAATTAAAACATTTTCAGACAAAAAATCACTGAGAGAATTTGTGACCAAGAGACCAGCTCTGCAAGAAATACTAAAGGGAATGCTAGAGACAGATACGAAGACAGAAGAGAGAGGTGTGGAGAAGAATGTAGAAAGGAAGACTATGAGTAAAGGTAAAAAGAAGGAAAATTAGATATGACATCTAAAATCCAGAAGGCAAAATAGTAGAAGAAAGTACTACCCATGCAGTAATAACACTGAATGTTAATGGATTAAACTCTCCAATCAAAAGACATAGTCTAGCAGAATGGATTAAAAAACAGGACCCATCTATATGCTGTCTCTACTCAAAGGACACGAGGGCAAGGACACAAATGGACATTTACACACCAATGTTTATAACAGCATTATTAACAATTACCAAGAGATGGAAACAGCCAAAGTGTCAATCAACAGACAGTTGGCTAAACAAACTGTGACATTTACATAAGATGGAATATTATGCAGCTGTAAGACAGAATAAAGTTATGAAATATGTAACAACATGAATGGACCTTAAGGACATTATGCTGAGTGTGATTAGCCAGAAACAAAAGGACAAATACTGTATGGTCTCATTGATATGAGCTGACATCAATGAATAAACTTGGAATATTTCCTTGGTAACAGAGACCACAGGAGATAGAAATAGGGTAAGATATTGGGTAATTGGAGCTGAAGGGATGCAGATTGTGCAACAGGACTGAATATAAAAACTCAGAAATGGACAGCACAATATTACCTAACTGTAATACAATTATGTTAAAACACTGAATGAAGCTGCATATGAGAACGATAGAGGGAGGAGGGCTGGGGCATACATGAAATCACAAAGAAAGATAGATGATAAAGATTGAGATGGTGTAATCCAGGAATGCCTAGAGTGTATAACGATAGTGACTAAATGTACAAATTTAAAAAATGTTTTTGCATGAGGAAGAACAAAAGAATGTCATTACCGCAGTGTGCTGAAAATAGATGGTACTTAATATTTTAAAATTTCAACTAATGTGTGAGACTAAAGCAAAAAAATGTTTATTTGGTACAAATCTACACTTTGACTAGTGCATCTCTAATATAACTTATGTAGATAGTTGATTGAACACCTTAAGTACACTGAACTTTGTATAGGACATGAGATTTTGTTGGTTTGTCCAGGTGATGCCCTGATGAATCCCAGAGTGATTTGATCAGTGAGTCGAAAAGTATTTGCAAAGTCCCCTTTGGGGAATGGTGAGAATGGGGGAAAACTCAACTTCCCCAAGTTGAATTCTTAATATTCTCACAAGCAGTGTGGATAACCAAAGTTATAGGGTAAGCCCCAAGTCTTGGGGTTTGTTCATATGAAATTTAACCCCACAGGGGATAGGTCAAGCCTACTTAAAATTAAGCCTAAGAGTCACCCCCAAGAGAACCTCTTTTGTTGCTCAGATGTGGCCTCTCTCTCCAGCCAACACAGCAAGCAGACTCACCACCCTCCCCCTGTCTATGTGGGACCTGACTCCCAGGTGTGTGGATCTTCCTGGCAGCGTCGGACAGAAATCCCAGAATGAGCTGAGATTCAGCATCAAGGGATTGAGAAAACTCTAGAATGAGCTGAGACCCAGCATCAAGGGATTGAGAAAACCTTCTCGAACAAAAGGGGGGAAGAGTGAAATGAGACAAAGCGTCAATGGCTGAGAGATTCCAAACAGAGTCTAGAGGTTATCCTGGAGGTTATTCTTATGCATTAAGTAGATATCACCTTGTTATCCAAGATGTAATGGAGAGGCTGGAGGGAAATGCCTGAAAATGTAGAGCTGTGTTCCAGTAGCCATGTTTCTTGATGATGATTGTATAATGATATAGCTTTCACAATGTGACTGTGTGATTGTGAAAACCTTGTGTCTGATGCTCCTTTTATCTACCTTGTCAACAGATGAGAGGAATATATGTAATAAAAATAAATAATAGGGGGAACAAATGTTAAAATAGATTTAGTTTGAAATGCTAGTGATCAATGAAAGGGATTAGTAAGGGGTATGGCCTGTAAAAATCTTTTTCTTCTGTTTGTTATACTTTTCTGTTGTCTTTTTATTTCTTTTTCTGAATTGATGCTAATGTTCTGATCATGATGATAAATATGCAACTATGTGATGATATTGTGAATTGCTGAGTGTATGTGTTGGGAATGTTTGTGTTTTTTGTGTTTTTTTTTAATTAATAAAAAAAGAAAAAAAAGTCATGTCTCTAAAAACTAATGAATAAAGGAAAAGAATCAAGTTTCCTATGCTTTCTGTATAAATAAAATAATTAATGAAAAAAAAGACAGAGTGAGGTAAGAAGAGGGTATAAAACAGATTTTGAGAAAATTTCACAGACTTGTATTGTGTTCTCTCTGGAATGCCTGTCATTGCCTCATTTTCTGGGTGATCCTTGAATACTTAAATTTTTTTCCTATTGTCTTTCACTTTATATTTTTGCTTTGCTTTGGGTACATTTCTACTCTTGTCATGTGGTGAGTTTCTGTCCTCTTTCTGGAGTAGGTTGCAGTGCCTGAGCTCTAATAATTTGTTTCTAGATGTTGTGGTTTGGTTTAAATCTTGTGTCATCTGGGCTAGCTGACAGAAGGCGAGGGAAGGCCAATGTCAGGCCTCTCCTCAGTCTAGAAAGGCTATGGCTAGCAAATCGATGCTGTGGCTTAAAGCATGAGTCAAATCTACTGTGATCATAACTGACCTCCCTCTATTCAGTTGCAGAATGAAACTAGTCACTGAGAAGGTACTCAACAAATTTGTGCTGAATGAATAAGTGAATGAATGATTAAAACTTCAGTTTGAGGAAAATGGTGGTGAAGGTGGGCAGGCAAAACTCTACAGAGAAAACCAAATTAAAATCAACGAAATGCATCAGCCGAAGTGATGAATATATATATATATATATATATATATATATAAAATACATGTTTTTATGTGTGTTTATATATATGTATGTATATATCTGGGCTAGGTAGCTGACAGAAGAAGCTATTTATATATATATATATATATATATATATATATATATAGAGAGAGAGAGAGAGAGAGAGAGAGAGAGGCAGGGAGATGTATGTATATCAGACTTCTTGCATTATGGCTAAACAAGCTGCAGTTCACAAAGCTAAAAAGATGAAAGCAGTTGAGAAATATGAAAAATAGAATGAGAAGGTCTATATAAATCTAATAGAACTTCCAGAAAAACCTATTAGAGAGAATGGAAGAAAGACAATATTCAAAGAGCCACTGGCTCAGAAATGTCCATAATTGCAGAAATCCAAGAGTGTTTAGCTTGAAGACACATAGTGAGACATGGACAAAATAAATAAAAATAAATCTTACCTAGATACTTTGAGCTAAACATATTGATTGTGCACACAGCAAACATCTTTTAAAAGCAGCTGGAGAGTAGAGAAATATTACTTATAAAGGAATAGAAGTTTGGCTATCAGTAGACTTCTCAAAGAAATGAGTTCTGTATTCACCTAACCTATTCTGCAGGACTGATAATGTAACAAAGATATTTTCCATCAAAGAAAGTTCAAAATATTTACAATCAGTAAAAGAACTACTAATGGTTCTATTTCAGAAAGAATGAAACTGAACCCAGGAGTTAAAAAGAAGATGAAAGAAGCAATGATGATTAAAAGACTTAATAAACATATGGTAAAGATCAATAAATATTTATGGCAAAAAATAATGATGAATATATTTAGTGGTATAAAAGTAAGTTTGATCTAAAACAATAGGCAAAAATAACATAGTAGACTAAAGCTGGGAATTCATTGTTAATAAATCCAAAAAGCTTTTTATTGTTTGGGAAAAGTATAGAGAAACGGGTTAATTTTTGACTTATTAAAATCAAGTGTGTATATTGAAAAATCAATGGTAGTTTTAAATCTTGAATATAACAAACACCATTGTGGGGAGGTTACGGAATAAATAAAGTGCCAGTATTCCAACAGAAGGCAGGAAAAGTGTGGAAAAATGCAAAGATTGTTTAAAGGAAAGTAAAAATAACTCCAAATATATTATTAATGACTATCCTATCAGACATAAATGGATTAAATCCATATGTTAAATTTCGAAGATTGGATTGCTGTTTTAAAGAGACACACCTAAAACTTAAAACAATACAAAAGCATAAAAGGAAAGAGATGGTTATATCAAAAGAACACAGTTGGTCAAATGTCGACAGTTTGAATATAAAATTAATAATGACTCTATTTCCAGCAACATTTATACTAGATTCTAAGCATACTTACTGAATGAAAAAATGAGGCAGGAAGGCAGGAAGGAAGAAAGGAAGAAAGGGTGGGACTTGAGGGTGTGTCTGGGTGGTGCAGGGGTCCTATGATATAAAAAATTACATTCAAATGCACCATTCACCATGAGGACACACTGAAGAAACTGCATTTCCAGAGAAAGACACATCAAACAGGACTGAAAATGGACACTTCAAAGGGATTCATGATAGGTAAGCCAAGGGGGGCAGGGGAGGAATTGAGGGTCCAGAGTGTGGAACTTCTGTGCTTAAAAGATCAAAGGAGCAAAATTAAAGGATGCGAATCACTCAGCTGCCACTCACATTACAGAGGAGATGATGAGGGGGAGGGCTGTGTTTGAGAGTCTGACTACCTCAGGAAAGTCAGGGGTGAGTATGAGACTTCTATCATTGAGGGCTGGTGGCCCTACTCTGTGAAACTCCAGAACTTTCCCAACGTGGAGTGGTTGGCCACTGAAAACCCTCACTAGAATGCAAGCCATTTTTATGACAGCAATTTTTGTGTTTTACTCATGCCAGAATCACCAAGACCTAGATAAGCATCTACATGAGAGAGACAGGCAATAAATGTTTACTGAGTAAAGGTAATGTACTTGTTGACAATTCTATCCTGTGCTCTCCATAGCTCTGAGCAGTGAAAAGACTGAGGCCAGTTAGTTTGTTTAATATACTAGTTTAAGGTACAGTCTCTCTGCCTTTCCTGGTAGGGTGGGCAGGGGTTTAGAATATGTATTCAGCAGCTAGTAAGACCTAATTCATTCCAAGTTATTCTATTCTCTAAGTGCCTGAACTTCTTTTCATCTCCAAGGTTGATAACAACTGCACTTTGTTTTTTGAGAGAACGAAGTGAATCACATGTATAACATGCTATTTTATACATTATTATACTATACAATATTCTAATGTTGCTACCATATGTTACTGAATCATTTCATATTACATTTAGTTCAATGGTTATATTGAAGAACAGATGTTAACTAAATTTTATTTTTCTTGAATTATATACTAGACATAGGAGATCCCTTAAGTTGTTGCTTCTCAAACTTTTTGGTGAGAACTTCTTTACCTTCTCAAAAATTGAGGACCCCATAGAACTTTTATTAATGTGAGTTATATCTATAGATACTCACCACATTAGGAATTAAAATTTAGAAATATAAAAAATATTTATTTCCATTTAAACATAAAATGATAAACACAATATGTTAATTGTATTTTTTAAAAAATAGAAAAATGGCATTGTTTTACATTACAGTAACTTTGGCTAGCTAAATAGAAGACAGCAAAATTATTATCTGCTTTTAATTTTTTTTTTGTATGCTGTACAAAGGGGGTCACATTTCATTCTTTTTCCATATGAGTAGCCCCTTAATGCAGCACCATTTCTTGAATTTTTTGTTTATTTGGTTCTTTGTTTGTTTGTTTGGAAAGTGCGTGGGCAGGGAGTTGAACCCAGGACTCTGGCATGGCAGGCGAGAACTTTGCATCCCCTATCATCTGCTTTTTTTTTTTTTTTTTTTTTTTGCATGGGCAGGCACCGGGAATGGAACCTGGGTGTCTAGCAGCAGGCGAGAATTCTGCCTGTTGAACCACCGTGGCCCGCCCTATCATCTTCTTTTGCAGTCAATCTTTTGTGATAATTGTTTTGTTGAAGCTTAAGCTTGAAAAGAAAAGGATATTTGAGAACTGCAGAGATCCTTTAAAACTACAACACAAACTCAGGAAGTGGTGTTTCTTTAAGAATTAATTGTAACGTGAAATTTGCAATCATATCATTGAACTTTTAAAACTCTATCACATTAAAATTCATTGGTCTGCAGCATGATTTTGTAACACTATTTATTGGGCATTTGCAAAATAATTGTTTCATTGAGTTGTGAAGATCTTTCAAATATATTCTATTTTATACTCATGACATAGTGAAAGTGAAATAGTAACTTTGACCTCAAAAACCCTCTAAAAGGATTTAAGGACCGCCCCAGGGCCTTTGAAACACAACAACTGCTTCTCTTGCTCCCTCTTCCCTTCTCTTTCTTGAAAACACTTTCCAAGCAGAGAAAAAAAATAATCCATATTCCCCTCCCACTAACATATCACCTCCTCATAGCCAATTGTTATCAAGGGTGAAACACAGGGAAAATAAAGTAGGAGAAGAAAAATAAATGGATAAATAAAATTGTAATTTTTTTTAAAAGGAAAAGAACACAGTGCGAGGCCAGGGTCAGGAAGGGTTTGGGTTTTATCCCAGCTGCAATGGGTAGCCATGGAAGCGTGCCAAGCAGTTTGGTTACAGAGTCTGAATTAGTCTTCTCAAGAAGAGCAGAGTCCATCATCCATTGTGTGTTGGGTGGCATGACTTGGCGATTTTACAGAGAGGTTCTTAGGGAATCCTCAATACGGTTTGTGAGGTCGAGATTATAATCATTTTTCATCTGAGATAAGTGAGGTTTAAGGAGGTGAAGTCACTTTTTTGTATCCACAGAGATAGTATGTGAGTGAGCTGGGATTCAAAACCTTGGCCTTGAATAAACTGCTTCCCAATCAGGGAATGACCTCCTCTGTATCTGTTGCCCTGTCCTGTCCCACAGACCTGCGGATGGAGTCCACTGGTGGCCAGATGGACACAGAGGTCCCTGGGAATCCCCAGCAGCACCCTTTAATCCACATGGGTGATCCCAGCATGAAAATGATACCACAAGAACAAGTGGCTCACAGTGAGTACAATACCCCTCTGCCTTCCCCCACCTGACCCCAACTCCTGGGGCCTCCCGGCACTCTTCCCTAAAAGAATGGCAATTAAAAATTCAAATAAATACCAAGAGCCTCTGGTTCAGGGTGAATCATATTTTCCCAGACGGATCAATTGGTAACAACAATAAAAAAATAACGTGTTATTCCGGATCATCGAAGAAGCAGTTGTCAAGATGGAATTAAATCTGAGGTGATTTAATTAGGGGAAGTGCCTGTGGGAAAAAATATAAAGGGAGGCTGGGAGAATTATCCAACCATGGCACAAGTGTTACACCTAATGACGGAGAAGGAGAGAGGAAATTGAACAGATGTGACCTAAACCAGTCTAAGAAGAGTTGGGCTAGGTCATAGGGGAGTTCTTGAGCTAGGGGTTCAATTGCAGTTGGAGACTGGGAAATGACATGTGGTTGGTCCCATGGGTTCAGTCGGATTTTAGTAAGGAGTCCATTTATTACCTGGTCCCCAGCTCTTAGTTTTAATCGGGGGGTGGGGTGGTGGTGAATATGCTTTGGGTATTCAGGTATCAATGCCAATCCAGCCCTGTGTCTAATAGTTCCCAGTGCACTCATCTAAGAAGATGACAATAAATCTTTTTGGGGGAAGGATTAGAGAAATTATCATAATATATACCTGAAATGGTTTTGCAGGACTCTTCTTCCTGGGCACTCAGCCATCTCTTTAGATGAGTGTGTTCTAGATCTGAAAATTGGCTCAGGATTGGGATCTGAGGAAGAAATTATGACTTTATATTATACTGGGATAATCAACCTCAGTCTCCTGCTCTTGCATTTTTCATATATCAGCTTAGAAAATCAATGAAATTTTTATTGAGGCATTGCTTTGAATTACATTAAAGTTAAAGATTTGCTTGTGACAATTTTCTGATATTTAGTCCTTCAACCCAAAAACGTAATAAGCATCTCAATTTGTGCAGGTCTTCTGCATACAATGAAGTTTTATAGTATGTATAGTATGCCTTATACAGACCTTACATATTATTTAAGTTTATTCTTAAACATCCTATTTTGTGTTTAGACAGTTGTGAATGGAATAATTTAAATATAATGTTTTTATATTTGGTAAATTTTTCCAAGTGGCTGAAGTCTTATCCATTATAATATTGTGTCAGTTATAGCTATTGGGAATTTTTTTTTATAGGGAATATAGTGTGTGTATATATATATTAAAGTGATACTTTTATTTTTTCTAATATTTACACTACTTGTCGAGGGCCCCAAAACACCACAAGCGGAAAGCTGCTGACAGGGCCAGTTTCGTGGACATGTGACCTGTCAAGTTCCCTGCTTAGAAAGCCCCAAGCTTGGTTTAAAGCCTTGCTGTTGCCGTCTTGAAATTCTTAATGTTTCAAAAAGGGGCCCCTACTTTAGTTAGTGGTACAATTAGAAAAATGGACTGTCATCAGTGGTAATAAACGTTCAACCCCAATGTAAAGTGTCATTGGTAGGGTGGTTTATGGGACTCCTGGGCTGTGCAAGCCACATTGCTAGTCTTGCCTGTCGATCATGCTAAGTTGAGTTAATTAATTTTACTCATTTTGACAGAGTCTCAGTAGCCTCTACAGAGGGGATGTTAAAATCAAGTTATTGATGGGGCTTTAGGGACTAGGTATGATGGCTCTAAGGCTGGTTTGGTTAAGCATAGGTCAACATTTATATGTTAGGTGATGCTGTTACAATCTATAATTTTATCCATGGCTAAAAATAAGCTAGTGTAAAAATAGATTAGAAAAATATTGGAGTGTAATCTATCCCAAGGTTGTGTTCCAAGTTTGTGGTTTCTCCTCCTGGGACAGATTGTTCTGCTAGTTATGATAGGAAATGATACTAAATTCCAGTTTCACTAATACATAAAAAACTATCTTTATCTTATGCCTCACTCTGATAGTTATTTTCTAGTTGTCTTATTTTACGTTATCTAGGTTCACTAATATGATGTCTCATAGTAACTTTTCTCTCTTCCCTAAGGCAATCATGAGCACAGGACTGGTGTAATTTTTATAGTCCATTCATTATATATACAAATCCAACTCTATGTAGTATAGTTTTGTGGATTTCAATGAAAATTTCATAAGCAAATATCATATGGTATAAAAAAAGAACAAGAATTATAATTAAAAATAAATTTACAACAAATTCATTGTAACTTTTATTTGAATATACTAAGAGAAGGAAAGAAATGAGACATTTTTCCAACTAGCAGAATAATTTACAGTTTCTGTACTGGAGAGACTAATTATAAATCAGTGAGGTCACAAACCATGGGTTAATGATCAGAAATTTAGTGAGGTTATTACATATCCTGTGATAAATAAAGTTTATAACTTTAAGTAAACAATCATTTGTAAGAAATGTAAAGTAATAAAATTAACAACAAAAAAGCCAGATGCTCTTCTAAATTCTTTGTTTATATGAACATATCTAATTCTTATAAATTCTCTCATAAATTGGTACACTTAGTATCTCCTTTTTCAACTTGATAAAAACTGAGGCACAGAGAGTTTAAGTGACTTATTTATGACCATAATGTTAGTAAAGTGCAGATGTATAGAATCAATTTTTCACTGACAAATGGGTACAGTCAAAAGATTATAGGGTAAAATTCATTTTATTTAACTGCTTTATTTACACATATCTGCTGGACATTAGGTTATTCCAAGGGCTGCACATGTCTCCTTATACACCTTGGCCAGGGTTGTTGCTGTTTTTTAACTTTTTTCTTTGAGATAATTGTATATATATATTTTTGGCATGGGTAGGCACTGGGAATCCCTATATAAATCCCCTATAAAACTTTTAAGATGCTCATGTTGTCCTTATATAGCCACAACAACTTCCCTCAGGTCTCCATCTGCAAATGGTATGATATCCAGAGTGGCTGCGCCATTTTATGTTTCTACAGCAACATAATCATGATATCCAGTTTCACTGCATCACCACCAGCATTTGGTATTGCCATTATTTTTATTTTAACCACTCTAATAACTCATTGTGGTTTTAGTTTGCATATTCCTAAAGGCTAAGATATTGAACATCTTTGGAATGTCTCTTTATTTCTTTTGTCCATTTTCTAATTGGATTGTTTGCTTTTCTTTTACTATTGATAATTGAGAATTCTTTATATATCCTACATAATCTTTTTCAGATACATGGTTTGCAAATATTTTCTCCCAGTCTGTAGCTTGTTTTTTCATCCCATTAACTAGATCTTCCGTGGAACAAAAATTCTTTTTCATGAAGTACAGTTTATCAATTTTTCCTTTTTATGAATTATGCTTTTGGTGCCAAATTGAGAATTCCTTGCCTCTTCCTAAATCCTGAAGATTTACTCCTAGTTTTTTCTTTTTTTTTTTTAACATGGACAGGCACTGGGAATCGAACCCGGGACCTGGGTCCTCTGGCAGGGCAGGCGAGCATTCTTGCCTGCTGAGCCACCGTGTCCCGCCCTAGGTTTTTTTCTTAAAAGTTTTATAGTTTTACATTTAAATCTGTAGCCATTTTTGAATGAATTTTTGCATAAGGTGCAATACTTATTTATTTATTTATTTTCTGCCTATGAATGTCTAACGACTCCAGAATCATTTGCTAAAAAGGTTGTCTAGCCTCCAGTGAATTAGTTTGCACCTTTGTCAATACTCATTTGGGTATTTTGTGTTAGTCTTAGTTCTCTATTCTGTTTTATCTGTCAATGTGTTTAGCCTTCCATCAGTATCACCACATCTTAATTACTGGAGCTATATAATAACTCTCATAATAGAAGGGATTCCTGGTGCCTGCCCATGACAAAAAAAAAAAAAAAAAGAATGGAATGATTCCTCCCAAGTTATTCTTTTAAAAAATTGTTTTAGCTATTCTAGTTCCTTTGCCTTTCCATATAAATTTCAGAGAAATCTCACCTGTATCTACTAAAAAATCTTACCGGCAATTTTTTTTAGCTAAGAAGCGATTTAATTTATTTAACAAAAAAAAGTAAATCGTAAGCAATATACAAACATAAATGCCAATAGTTTCTATATCTTTACATTCATAAAAATAATGAGGAACTGAGGCCCAGAAGTTAACAACGTTAGTGGCTCTCAATCTCTGTGGCATTTTAGAATGTAAACGCCACATTTACATTTTACTGGGATTTTGAAAGGAATTGCATCGAACCTGTATATAAAGTTGGAGAGAATTGACATCTTTACTATTTGAATCTTCCAATCCATTTATCTCTATTTCATGACATCTTCTTAGATTTCTTTCATCTGGGCTTTGTTGTCTTCAGCATACAAGTATTGCAATTGTTTTTTAGGTATATACAGCAGTGTATCATTTTGGGGGGATTATAAATGGTGTTGTATGTTTAATTTCAGTGTCCATGTGTTCAGTATATAAAATACAATTGATTTCATATGTTTATCATATTCTGTTACCTTGCTGAAGTCACTTATCAACTACAGGCATTTTTTGTAGATTCCTTAGGATTTTCTAAGTAGACAATTATGTCATCTGCAAATTGGCAAGTTTTATTTCTTCCTTTCTGATCTGCACGCTTTTTATTTTCTTTTCTCGACTTACTGAGCTGGCTAGAACTTTCAACCTAAACTATGTTGAAAAATTTGATGAGATTGTAACTACTTGTGTTCCCAATCTTAAGGGAGCAGCATTCAGTCGTTTACCGTTAAAAATAATGTTAGCTGTAGGTTTATTTTTTTATTTTTTATTTTTTTTGCACGGGCAGGCATCGGGAATCGAACCCGGGTTTCCGGCATGGCAGGCGAGAGCTCTGCCTGCTGAGCCACCATGGCCTGCCCTGTAAGTTTATTCTTGATACTCTTTATCAAGTCGATGAAGTCCCCCCATTCCCAGCTTTAATTGTAAGTCGATGTTGAAAATGCCAAATGTTCTTTTCTGTATTTAATGGCTGATATGATTAGGTAGTTTTTCTTTAACCTGGTGGATTATATTAATTTTCAAATACTGAGCCATTCTTGTATCCTCAGAATACACTTCCACTTTGTCGTGGTGTATAACCCTTTTTATATGTTGCTGAACTCTATTTGTTAATATATTTTATCTTATTAAACTTTCTGTCTCCTCCCATCAGTTACTGAGAAAAAACTATACTTGTGAATTTGTCTTTTCTCTTTTCAGTTCTATCAGTTTTTGCCTCAGCTATTTTGAAGCTATGTTTAAGGTGCATATAGGTTTAGAATTTTATGTCTTCTTGGTGAATTGCACCTGTTATAATTATGTAATTCCCTATTTATTCTTGGTAAGGTTTTTTGTTCTGTATTCTTTTTTCAGAATTGATTTAGCCACTCTACTTTTTAATTATTGTTTGAATGATATAACTTTTTCTATGTTTTTAATTTTTTATTAATTAAAAAAGAAATGATAAGAAACACAAACATTCCCAACACATACACTCAGCAATTCATAATATCATCACATAGTTGCATATTCATCATCATGATCATTTCCCAGAACATTTGCATCAATTCAGAAAAAGAAATAAAAAGACAACAGAAAAATAAAACAAAAACAGAAAAAAAATTTTACACACCATACCCCTTATCCTCCCTTTCATTGATCCCTAGCATTTCAAACTAAATTTATTTTAACATTTGTTCCCGCTATCATTTATTTTTATTCCAAATGTTCTATTCATCTGTTGACAAGGTAGATAAAAGGAGCATCAGACACAAAGTTTTCACAATCACACAGTCACACTGTGAAAGCTATATCATTATACAATCATCATCAAGAAACACGGCTACTGGAACACAGCTCTACATTTTCAGGCAGTTCTCTCCAGCCTCTCCATTACATCTTGAATAACAAGGTGATGTATACTTAATGCGTAAGAATAACCTCCAGGATAACCTCTCAACTCTGTTTGGAATCTCTCAGCCATTGACACTTTGTCTCATTTCACTCTTCCCCCTTTTGGTTGAGAAGGTTTTCTCAATCCCTTGATGCTGAGTCTCAGCTCATTCTAGGATTTCTGTCCCATGTTGCCAGGAAGGTTCACACCCCTTGGAGTCATGTCCCACGTAGACAGGGGGAGGATGGTGAGTTTGCTTGCTGTGTTGGCTGGAGAGAGAGGCCACATCTGAGCAACAAAAGAGGTTCTCTTGGGGGTGACTCTTAGGCCTAATTTTAAGTAGGCTTGACCTACCCCTGTGGGGTTAAGTTTCATATGAACAAACCCCAAGCCTGGGGGCTCAGTCTATAGCTTTGTTTGCCTACACTGCTTGTGAGAATATCAAGAATTCAACTTGGGGAAGTTGAGTTTTCCCCCGTTCTCACCAAAGTCCCCAAAGGCGACTTTGCAAATACCTTTCCTTTCACTGATCAAATCACTCTGGGATTCATCAGGGCAACACCTGGACAAAACAACAAAATCTCATGTCCTATACAAAGTTCCATGTACTTAAGGTGTTCAACCAACTATCTACATAAGTTATATTAGGAGATGCACTAGTCAAAGTATAAATTTGTACCAAATAAACATTTTTTGCTTTAGTCTCACACATAAGTTGAAATTTAAAATATTAATTACCATCTATTTTCAGCACACTGCAGTAATGACATTCTTTTGTTCTTCCTCATGCAAAAATATTTTTTAAATTTGTACATTTAGTCACTATCATTATACACTCTAGGCATTCCTAGATTACACCATCTCAATCTTTATCATCTATCTTTCTTTGTGATTTTGTTTATGCCCCAGTCATCCTCCCTCTATCGTTCTCATATGCAGCTTTATTCAGTGTTTTAACATAATTGTATTACAGTTAGGTAATATTGTGCGGTCCACTTTTGAGTTTTTATATTCAGTCCTGTTGCACAATCTGCATCCCTTCAGCTCCAATTGCCCAATATCTAACCCTATTTCTATCTTTTGATGGTCTCTGTTACCAATGAACTATTCCAACTTAATCACTAATGTCAGTTCATATCAGTGAGACCATACACTATTTGTCTTTTTGTTTCTGGCTAATCACACTCGGCATAATGTCCTTAAGGTCCATTCATGTTGTTACATACTTCATAACTTTATTCTGTCTTACAGCTGCATAATATTCCATCTTATGTAAATGTCACAGTTTGTTTAGCCAACTGTCTGTTGATGGACATTTTGGCTTCCATCTCTTGGTAATTGTAAATAATGCTGCTATAAACATTGGTGTGTAAATGTCCATTTGTGTCCTTGCCCTCATGTCCTTTGAGTAGAGACAGCATATAGATGGGTCCTGTTTTTTAATCCATTCTGCCAGACTATGTCTTTTGATTGGAGAGTTTAATCCATTAACATTTAGTGTTATTACTGCATGGGTAGTACTTTCTTCAACTATTTTGCCTTCTGGATTTTAGATGTCACATCTAATTTTCCTTCTTTTTATCTTTACTCATAGTCTTCCTTTCTACATTCTTCTCCACACCTCTCTCTTCTGCCTTCATATCTGTCTCTAGTGCTCCCTTTAGTATTTCTTGCAGAGCTTGTCTCTTGGTTACAAATTCTCTCAGTGATTTTTTTTGTCTTAAAATGTTTTAATTTCTCCCTCATTTTTTTAATTTAAAAAATTTTTTAAAATTTTATTAATTAAAAAAAATTACAAGAAACAAACATTCCCAACACATACACTCAGCAATTCACAATATCATCACATAGTTGCATATTCATCATCATGATCATTTCCCAGAACATTAGCATCAATTCAGAAAAAGAAATAAAAAGACAACAAAAAAGTATAACAAACAGAAGAAAAAGATTTTTACAGGCCATACCCCTTACTAATCCCTTTCATTGATCACTAGCATTTCAAACTAAATCTATTTTAACATTTGTTCCCCCTATTATTTATTTTTATTCCATATGTTCCTCTCATCTGTTGACAAGGCAGATTAAAGGAGCATCAGACACACAGTTTTCACAATCACACAGTCACATTGTGAAAGCTATATCATTATACAATCATCTTCAAGAAACATGGCTACTGGAACACAGCTCTACATTTTCAGGCAGTTCCCTCCAGCCTCTCCATTACATCTTGGATAACAAGGTGATATCTACTTAATGCATAAGAATAACCTCCAGGATAACCTCTCGACTCTGTTTGGAATCTCTCAGCCATTGACGCTTTGTCTCATTTCACTCTTCCCCCCTTTTGTACGAGAAGGTTTTCTCAATCCCTTGATGCTGGGTCTCAGCTCATTCTAGAGTTTTCTCAATCCCTTGATGCTGAATCTCAGATCATTCTGGGATTTCTGTCCCACGCTGCCAGGAAGATCCACACCCCTGGTAGTCATGCCCCACATAGACAGGGGGAGGGTGGTGAGTCTGCTTGCTGTGTTGGCTGGAGAGAGAGGCCACATCTGAGCAACAAAAGAGGTTCTCTTGGGGGTGACTCTTAGGCTTAATTTTAAGTAGGCTTGACCTATCCCCTGTGGGGATAAGTTTCATATGAACAAACCCCAAGACTGGGGGCTTACCCTATAGCTTTGGTTGTCCACACTGCTTGTGAGAATATCAAGAATTCAACTTGGGGAAGTTGAGTTTTCCCCCATTCTCACCATTCCCCAAAGGGGACTTTGCAAATACTTTTCGACTCACTGATCAAATCACTCTGGGATTCATCAGGGCATCACCTGGACAAACCAACAAAATCTCATGTCCTATACAAAGTTCCATGTACTTAAGGTGTTCAATCAACTATCTACATAAGTTATATTAGGAGATGCACTAGTCAAAGTGTAGATTTGTACCAAATAAACATTTTATGCTTTAGTCTCACACATTAGTTGAAATTTTTAAATATTAAATTTGGATTTTTTCAAAACCAAAATTCAGGCAGGGAAGGTAGTGTTAAAGAACAAGAAATGTTATCTGTGCATCATATCTGCAAAAAAGGCATATCTACCATCATGTCATTGAAGCAGAATTCTCATACTCAAAAGAATGGTATTGTATATAGTAAATTGTCAGAAGATTTTACTCATACTTCCAGAGTGATTCAACATGTATTAACTCACAAAGGAATGAAGTGCTACTTCAGCAGTCTATTTGGAAAAGCCCTCAATGATCTATCATCTTTTAATCAACAACAGAATTTTCACCCTGGAAGTAAGTCATATGAATGTCATCTAATTGAGAAATCCTTTGTTCAAAACTCTGGCCATATACATTACAATGGAACTCATGTTGGAGTGGAAAAAAAAAACAAAACATTTTTTTAATATATATAGCACCCTGCAATAATGACATTCCTTTGTTCTTCCTCATGCAAAAACATTTTTAAAATTTGTATATTTAGTCACTAACATGATACACTCTAGGCATTCCTAGATTACACCATCTCAATCTTTGTCATCTATCTTTCTTTGTGATTTCATGTATGCCCCAGCCCTCCTCCCTCTATCTTTCTCATATGCAGTTTCATTCAGTGTTTTAACATAATTGTATTATAGTTAGGTAATATTGTGCTGTCCATTTCTGAGTTTTTATATTCAGTCCTGTTGCACAATCTGTATCCCTTCAGCTCCAATTACCCAATATCTTACCCTATTTCTATCTCCTGTGGTCTCTGTTACCAAGGAAATATTCCAAGCTTATTCACTAATGTCAGCTCATATCAGTGAGACCATACAGTATTTGTCCTTTTGTTTCTGGCTAATCACACTCAGCATAATGTCCTTAAGGTCCATTCATGTTGTTACATACTTCATAACTTTATTCTGTCTTACAGCTGCATAATATTCTATCTTATGTAAATGTCACAGTTTGTTTAGCCAACTGTCTGTTGATCGACACTTTGACTGTTTCCATCTCTTGGTAATTGTTAATAATGCTGTTATAAACATTGGTGTGTAAATGTCCATTTGTGTCCTTGCCCTCATGTCCTTTGAGTAGAGACAGCATATAGATGGGTCCTGTTTTTTAATCCATTCTGCTAGACTATGTCTTTTGATTGGAGAGTTTAATCCATTAACATTCAGTGTTATTATTGCATGGGTAGTACTTTCTTCTACTATTTTGCCTTCTGGATTTTAGATGTCATATCTAATTTCCCTTCTTTTTACCTTTACTCATAGTCTTCTTTTCTACACTCTTCTCCACACCTCTCTCTTCTGACTTTGTATCTGTCTCTAGCATTCCTTTTAGTATTTCTTGCAGAGCTGGTCTCTTGGTCACAAATTCTCTCAGTGATTTTTTAGTCTGAAAATGTTTTAATTTCTCCCTCATTTTTGAAGGACAATTTTGTTGGATATAGAATTCTTGACTAGCAGTTTTTCTCTTTTAATAGTTTAAATATATCATCCCACTGTCTTCTTGCCTCCATGGTTTCTGCTGAGAGATCTGTGCATTATCTTATTGGGCTTCCCTTGTGTGTGATGGATTGCTTTTCTCTTGTTGCCTACAAGATCCTCTCTTTCTCTTTGACCTCTGACATTCTTATTATTGAATGTCTTGGAGTATGTCTATTTGGATCTATTCTCTTTGGGGTATGCTGCACTTCTTGGATCTGTCACTTTAAGTCTTTCATAAGAGTTTGGAAATTTTCAGTGATAATTTCCTCCATTAGTTTTTCTCCTCCTTTTCCCTTCTCTTCTCCTTCCGGGACACCCACAACACCTATATTTGTGCACTTCATATTGTCTTTTCAATTCCCTGAGTCCCTGCTCATATTTTCCATTTTTTCCCTATAGTTTCTGTTTCTTGTCAGATTTCAGATGTTCTGTCCTCCAGTTCACTAATCCTAACCTCTGTCTCTTGAAATCTACCGTTGTAGGTTTCCATTGTTTTTTTCATCTCTTCTACTGTGTCTTTCATTCCCATAAGTACTGCGATTTGTTTTTTCAGACTTTCAGTTTCTTCTTTTTGTTCTTTCCTTGCCTTCTTTATATCCTCCCTCAATTCATTGATTTGGTTTTTGATGAGGTTTTCCACATCTGTTTGTATATTCTGAATTAATTGTTTCAGCTCTTGTATCTCATTTGAACTATTGGTTTGTTCCTTTGACTGGGCCATATCTTCAAGTTTCTTGGTGTGATTTGTTATTTTTAGCTGGTGTCTAGACATTTAATTACCTTAATTAGTTTATTCTGGAGATTGTTTTCACTTCTTTTATCTAGAATTTTCTTGCTGGATGAATTTGTTGTCTATCTGTTCTTTGACATTCCGTTCAGCTTTATCTGGACCTCTAGCTTAGGTTTTGTTTAACAGAGGAGAATCTTTCAGTTCTTGTTTTCTTGTTTCTTGCCCTGCTTGTATGGTGCCCTTTTCCCCCACACTTAGGAGGGTCTACTTAGATATTATAGGCCCCAGCCAGATTTTCCCAGACCAAACTGGCCTCCTATCAGGAGGAAAGAGTCACCTGCATTGGTTTTCCCTGTGGGTGAGCCCCAGCAGGTTGAAAGACTTTCCTGTGAAGTCTCTGGACTCTGTTTTTCTTATCCTTCCCAGTGTATGATGCTTGTCTTCCTGCAGGTCCCAGCAGCGTAAGATGATGTGGCAACTTTAAGTTTGGAAGACTCTCCCTGATGGGGGCATGGTGGAGACAGAGGAGAGGTTGTAGACTGGTTTTAATGACTTCAAATTACCTAGCTCTGGTGTCTGAATTCCTTGAGGGAGGGCTTCCACCTGAGTTGGGCTTCACCCCTCCCCTGGGAAAGGCAGAGGCTCCAGATAAGCCCCCCCAAAGAGCTCACTTCTGCCTATGCCTGGGGCAGTTGCAGCCTGAGAAGTCCTGTTGCTATATTTAAAGGCAGTCAAGACTTTGTAGAAACACAGCCACAAAAACCTCTGTTTCCTTCTCTTTTTTTCCCTCTTTTTCCATTAGCCCTGCCCCCTTGGTGCCAGGGCAAAAATGAGCGACCTCTGCTTTGACCAGGTTCACCTAAGCTGGGGGCCTATTTCTATCAGTCAGAGCTTGCTAATTAATTCCACAATCGGTGTTTGGTTGGGCTCAGTCCCTGCTGCTGGTAAAGATCCTTTCCTTTCTCCTCTGGGAAGCAGACTGTAGGGGAGGGGCGCCGGCCGCCGCAGCTTTGGAAACTCATGGTTTTGTGGGGACTTGCAGCTGGTCCAGCTGGTCCAGATTGGGGTACACTGTGTGTCTGGTCACTGACGTGGCCCCAGGAGCTGTTCTGTACTGTTTCTGGTTATTTAGTAGTTGTTCTGGAGGATGAACTAAAATGCACACATTGTCAAGCCGCCTTCTTGACCTGGAACCTCTATTTTTTTTTTAATGTTGACATAGCTATGACTTTAAAGAGGGTTTCTGGTAGATAGCATACTTTGAAACCATTTAAAAATATTCAATCTGACAATCTCTCCCTTTTAATTGTGTGTAGAACATTTACATTGATGTAGTTATTGATATGGTTGGATTCTGGTCTAACAATATATTATTTATTTTCTGTTTGTCTCTACTTTTTTATTTCTCTTTTCTCCCTTTCCTGTTTTTTTTGATTATTTGATTATTTTTGAGTATTCAACTGGAATATTTAAGTGTTGCTATATACATAACATGCTTATGCAATATTTTATATATTCATATATTTTATACAATATATATTTTTACTGTCTACTTAGCATTAATATTTTGCCACTTTCAGTCAAATGTAGAAGCTTGCTAACAAATAGGCTCCTTGAACGTGGTTGCCATATTATCACATTTACATACATTAAAAATTCCACAAAAATTATAAAACTTTTAGGAAAAAAAAAAAAGCACAGTAGAAAATCTTTGAGACCTAAGATGAGGCAAAGAGTTTTTAGATTTGGCACCAAATCACTTTTCATAAAAGGAAAACCCAGCAAATTGGACTTCATAAAATTAAAAATATTCTTTGTAGAAGATTTTGTAAAGAGGATAAAAAGAAAAGTTACACATTGGGAGAAAATATTTACAAAGCACATGTATGACTGTGTTAGCATGCAAGCTGCTGGAATGAGATGTACCAGAATTGGAACAGCTTTTAAAAAAGGGAATTTAATAAGTTACAAGTTTGCAGTGGGGACAGACCTATTGTTGGGTTGGGTCTTTTGATTACTTTTGTTTCATGGAGATGTTACCCCACCTACTCAAGATGAGTCTTAGCCCGAATCCTTTTGGGTTAACTGGAATCCTTTAAGAGAGCTCATGGAGAGAGAGAACTTAGACAGAAATGCTCCAGGAGATGCTAAGCAACTACCCATAGAAACTGAAAGAGCCAGAACCTGGAGAGACCCAAGGGAAGTTAAGAGATGAAATCCAGATTTTGCCCTGGAGAAGCTATGAGAGGACCCACTGAAGCTTAGAGAAATGCCCTGGAGACACTAAGAGAAGACCCACAGGACACAGAAGCCACTGGATTCAGAAGCTGAATGCAAGGGAACTGGGACCAGGAGCAAGGACCAGCAGAGGGCAGCCATGTGCCTTCCCAGCTGATGGGTGTCCCAGATGCCGGCAGCCTTTCTTCAGAGTTCAGGTATTATCTTGTTGATGCCCTAACTGGGACATTTTCATAGCTTTAGAACTGTAAATCTGTAACCTAAGAAATCTCCTTTGTAAAAGCCAATCCATTTCTGGTATGCTGCATTTCAGAAGCTTTAGCAAACCAAAACACTACCCATGTGATAAAATTGATTTACCTTTTCCCATTTTATTGTACTTAAAATAACTGGTGTATGTGCACAAGTATAATGCTTTTTTTTTTTAAATAAATGTTCATCTATATCAAATGGAGATGGAATGGGGACTAACACTGGTTCTGTGAAAGTTCTCCATTAGTGGCATGCTCATTCAGCTCTTTATATTCCAGTAAGTTATTTTGCTCTCACTGTTTATCAAAAACCAACAACATAAAAAATCCTTGCATACCTAATTGGAGAATTTTTTTTCCTCTTTAAATCTTTTTTAAATTTATTAATTAAAAAAAATTAACAACAAACAAAAATATTAACGTATCATTCCATTCTACATATACAATCCGCAATTCTCAATATCATCACATAGTTGCATGTTCATCATTTGTTAGAACATTTGCATCAATTCAGAGAAAGAAATAAAAAGACAACAGAAAAAGAAATAAAACAATAACAGAAAAAAAGATTATACATACCATACCCCTTACTATTCATTTATTTTTAATCCATATGTTTTACTCATCTGTCCATAAGGTAGATAAAAGCAGCATCAGACACAGTTTTCACAATCACACAGTCACACTGTGAAAGCTATATTATTATACAATCATCTTCAAGAAACATGGCTACTGGGACACAGCTCTCCCTTTTCAGGCAGTTCCCTCCAGTCTCTCTGTTTTGCCTTAACTAAAAAGGTGATATCTATTTAAAGCATAAGAATAACTTCCAGGATTATCTCTCAACTCTGTTTGGAATCTCTCAACCATTAACACTTTATTTTGTCTCATTTCTCTCTTCCCCCTTCTGGTTGAGAAGGTTTTCTCAATCCTTTGGTGCTAAGACTCAGGTCATTCTAGGATTTCTGTCCCATGTTGCCAGAAGGTCCATACTCCTGGGAATCATGTCCCACGTAGAGAGGGGGAGGGCAGTGAGTTTGCTTGTTGTGTTGGCTGAGAGAGAGAGGCTACATCTGAGTAACAAAAGAGATTCTCTTGGGGGTGACTTTTAGGCCTAATTTTAAGTAGGCTTAGACTATCCTTTGCGGGTTTAAGTTCATATGAACAACCCCCAAGATTGGGGGCTCAGCCTACTGCTTTGGTTGTCCCCACTGCTTGTGAGAATATCAAGAATTCTCCACTTGGGGAAGTTGAATTTCCCCCTTTCTCACCATTCCTCCAAAGGGACTTTGCAAATACTTTTTTATTTACTGCTCAAATCCTTCTGGGATTTATCGAGGCATCACTCTGGAAAAACCTACAAAATCTCATGCCCTGCTCAAGGTTCCATGTACTTATGGTGTTCAGTTAAACTGTCCACATAAGTTATATTAGGAAACGCACTAGTCAAAATATAAATTTTGTACCAAATAAACATTTTTTGCTTTAGTCTCACACATAAGTTAAAGTTTTATAATATGAATTACCATCTATTTTTAACACCCTGCATTATTGATATTCCTTTGTTCTTCCTCATGCAAAACATTTTTAAATTTGCACATTTAGTCAATATCATTATACACTTGAGGCATTCCTAGATTATACCATCTCAGTCTTTATCGTACATCTTTCCTTCTGATTTCATTTGTGCCCCCAGCCCTCCTCCCTCTATCATTCTCACATTCAGCTTCATTCAGTGTTCTAACATTATTGTATTACAGTTAGGTAGTATTGTGCTATCCATTTCTGAATTTTTACAATCAGTCCTGTTGCACAATCTGTATTCCTTCAGTTCCAATTACCCAATGTCTACCTTATTTCTATCTCTTCATGAACTCTGTTCTTAACTGAAATTATTCAAGTTCACTCATTAATTTTAGCTCATATCAGTGAGACCATATAGTATTTGTCTTTTTGTTTCTGGGTAATCTAACTCAGCATACTGTCCTTAAGGTCCATCCATGTTGTTACATACTTCATAACTTTATTCTGACTTACAGCTGCATAATATTCCGTCATATGTGTATGCCACAGCTTATTTAGCTGCTCACCTGTTGATGGACATTTGGGCTGTTTCCATCTCTTGGCAATTGTAAATAATGCTGCTATGAACATTGGTGTGCAAATGTCTGTTTGTGTCTTTGCCCTCATGCCCTCTGAGTAGATACCTAGCAGTGGTATTTCCAGGTCATACCGCAATTCTATACTTTAGCTTCCTGAGGAACCGCCAAACTGCCTTCCACAGCAGTTGTACCATTTGACATCCTAATTGGAGAATTTTTATGTTTTTCATTTATCACTGTAAAATCAGGACAACTTTGTAACTTTTTGTACATAGCTATTACATGTAGGGCAATCTGTCCTTAAGTAAGGATAAATCACTCTTTTTAAAGAAATGAATCTTAGTTTTCCTTTTAAGCCAAGCATCTTGTTTAAGTAAACAATGTCATTCTTCTTGGGTTTGGTAAAGAACCACAGTTATATGCCAGATGTTTCCACTGGGGAAGTGTGGGGCAATAGACCTCCCTGAACTTTTTTTCCCCCTTGGCTATTCCCTGTGAATCTAAGGATCTTGAAATAAAAAGTAAAAAAAAAATTTTTTTTCAGCGACATTTTTTGCTTTTAATATTCATGTATATTTTAAGTATCTTAAGAGAAAACCATTTATTATATTCAACAAGATATTTGCCATTGCTGTAGCTCTTCATGCTGAAGTTCTATATTTTCCTCTTGTATCATTTCCCTTCAGCCTGAAGAAATTAATTCAACACTTCTTTTTTTAAAAAATTTATTTATTAATTAAAAAATTAACGAATGAAACAAAAATTAACATAGATAATCAGTAATTCACAGTATCATCACTTAGTTGCATACTCATCATTTCTTAGAACATTTGCATCCATTCAGAAAAAGAAATAAAGAGACAATAGAAAAAGAAATAAAACAAAAACAGAAAAAAAAAGATTATACCTACCATACCCTTACCCCTCACTTTCACTGATCACTAGCATTTCAAACTAAATTTATTTTAACACTTGTTCCCCCTATTATTTATTTTTATTCCATATATTCTACTCACCTGTTGACAACGTAGATAAAAGGAGCATCAGTCACAGGTTTTCACAATCACACAGTCACATTGTGAAAGCTATATGATTATACAATCATCTTCAAGAAACATGGCTACTGGAACACAGTCAGCACTTCTTATAGGACAGGTCCGCTGGCCATGTAATCTTATAGTTTTCCTTCATCTGAGAATGTCTACATTTCACATTCTTGAAGAATTTTTTCCCTGAATGTAAAATTTCAGGTTGACAGTTCTTTTCTTTCAGCATTTTAAAATTTTGTTCCACTGTATGCTCCATGGTTTCTGATGAGAAATCCAGTCATGTAATCTAGGTTAATTACCTTATCTATCCATCTTTTCATGTATAGCTTGTGCTTCAACAATCTCGTTAAGGAAATATTTCCCTACCCTGAGCCACAAAGATATCCACACCCAATTTCTTTTGATATTCCCCAAATTTCATTTTTAGCTAATGCATCTGAAGTCTTTTCCTGAGATATGAAATATGAATCATTTTCCAGCTGAGGTAGAAAGTTCTGGGGGTTAACCTCAAATCTGGGCCCCATGAAAACATTGCTTTCCAGAGGAAAATAATGACCCCTCTAACACCCCTTCTCTTATAGGCTTTTCATCTCATATTTCGGGGTCTCCGATGAACAGAATCGCCCCAGAGAATCCTTTTGTCAACAAGGGTGATTCCAACATGAACTCAATACCACAGCATCCAGCCAATCCCAGTGGGTATAATTCTCCTTTGCCTTCCCTCCATTGCCCTCTCTCATAGAGGGACCCTTTAATTATGTTCTGTATTTGTTTTAAAGCAGCTATTGAATTTGTTTCTTATATTTAAGAAATTTTCCCATCATAAAAAGGAGAACTTATAAATTTCAAATCCAGGCCATATGTCTTTGGCCCATGGTTAATCCGAATTACAATAGATAAAATGAGAACACAAGATACAGGGCAAGTGAGAATTTTTTTTATAGGACAGATGGACTAAAGCATAAGGAAAGAGAAATAAAGAAAAAGTCTTTTGCAAAGGCAAAAATATTGTTCCTTAGGGAAAATGGGAAAAATGAAGCCCATTAGAATTATTTTATTTTTTTTAATTATAAATGCATGCTGTTGTATAATACTGGAGTAATATGTGATTACATCTTATTAAGACTGAAGTTCCTAATCCCTTCCCACTTCCAAGAACTAACACCGTTAAAATGTCAAATATTTTTAGTTGTATTATTGAGAAAATACATGCATAAGGATATAAATGTGTCTTTAATTTTTCCTTATCTAATAGTTAAATGAGACTATGGTTCCTTTCTTTAATTTTTATTTTAGCCAAAACTGATTGAAAATATTTTCAAGTGTATAATTTTTATTTCTATAGTATCCCAGATGAACAGAGTGCCCACTGACACGCCCCAGCCAGGTCCTTTCATCAATATGCGTAAATCCAGCACGGACTTGGCACCTCAGCGTCAACCCAATTCCTGTGAGTTTCAGTATTTTTAAATATTAAAAATTACCCCACTGTCTTCTCAGTTGTATCACTTCTTTTGAGAAATTTGATGTCATCCACATCTTTGTTCTTCCATATGTAAAATGTCTTTTTCTCTTGTTGCTTTTAAGATATTTCTGTTTTTCAGTGGTTTTGAACAATTTGGTTACAATATGCGCTGACGTAATTTTCTTCATTTTTCTTGTGCTTGCAGTTCATTGAGCTTCTTGGATCTGTGTTTATGGTTTTCATTAAGTTTGGAAGGTTTTCTGCTATTTATTCTTCAAATTTTTTTCTGTCTCTCTTCCTTTTGGGAACTATGTTTTTGTGTGACTATTAGTATTCATGGTCAATAGCTGTTTTTAAAACTAATTTTGGTGATTTTATTTTCTTAAAAAACTTCCTTTTCATCATCATTGCTGATTTTTAAAATCTATTAATTTTTCCACTTTCTCCACATGTTTACTTATATCTCATTTCTTAAGACCTTTTTCCCAGAAGGGTGAACAGAGGCCCACAAAGCCTGGAAAAGAGAGAGCGCCCATCTGCCAGACACAGTGTATTGGGTTGCTGAATAAATAAGTGAAGCGAGGGAACATTCTGGAGAGTGTTATACTCAAGCATGGAGACATAAGTTTTCTTCCCAGTGTTCAAGAGAAACAAAGTGTGAAAAAGAAGATAAAAGGGAAGCCACTGTCCAGTGTTCAGAGGTTAGGGAGGGTAGACAGATTGAATACCAGAGCAAAGGGGTTTTCTAGTTTCAATGCAGGACAAGGGAGTCAGTGTCCAGAGTAAAAAAGACTGGGTACAGAGACAATTGAAAGGTTAATTCATTTCTTAGCAGTGACAAACTGAGTCTCAGAAAGCAGAGGAAAGAGTACTGTGAGAAAGGGCTTATCCGTCCAAAGTCAAGACCTGAGACCCGTTTCTTCTGGAACTCAAGCCTGGTTGTGGGAAAAAATGGGAGATTCACAGCTGTGGTTTTTTGTTTTTGTTTTTGGAGGTGGACTAGAGTAAGTGTAACCACCACTTCCCCATCTCTGTTTACAGCAATATGCAGGAAGCATCATGATCGTACCTTATTCTCCCACAAACAGCATGAAGAATTGGAAACTCTATTCAGACAGACCATGTTTCCAGATAAAAATGCCCAGAAAGAACTGGCTTTGAAACTCAACATAGAGGAGTCAAGAGTGAAGGTCTGATACCCTGGTGTATTCTTGGTACTGCGTCCAAACCATGCTCTGCCAATTTGCCTGGAAATTTCCTCCTTACTCCAATAATAACATTTCATTTATTGAGTACCTACTGTATTCTAGTACTAAACTGAATACATTGCATATATTGACCACACTAGTTCCCAGTTTAAAAGAGGAAATTGTAGTTAGAGGCAAAATGAGTTGCACAGAGTCACAAAGGTAATGAATAATATAACTAGAATTAGAACACTTCATCCTAAGTCTTGAACTATACAGCTAAAACACAGGAAAGGCTTGACAGACAACTCATGGTCTTCTTGAGGAAAGCCCTATAATCTCTTTAGTGACCACACTAACTCCCTCCACCTATGACTCTGCTAAGGCCCAAGAAATTTCTTGTAGAATATTCCTCACAGTAGAGGAATCCTTGAAAATCTTTCTGTTTAAATTCCTCACCTCCCCTTAGATCCCTGAACTGGCTTCTCTTCTTCAGAATTCAGGATCCTTTCTCTGAACTCCCAGAACAACTTCTTAAACACACCTCCTTTCTTCCTTCTTTTTCTGGGGTCTCATTCCTGTGACTTCATTGTCCTATTGGCTCCTCACATGCCTACCTCTTCTCTCTCAAAACCTAGTGCCATGGTGACTTGGACGAGACATGACTATTGTAATATGGCTGTTTGCACCCAGGGGAAGCCTAAAACTCCTTCCTCATTCATTGACAACAATCTCCCCTCTTCTCCTCCAACTCCAGATTTGGTTCAGGAACCGGCGATTCAAATGGAGGAAGCAGCAGCAGCAACAATGGCAACCACTAGAGAAACAAAGACAGATCCTTCCAGCCAAGGAAAATGTGCCCACCTCATACAGAGCAGACACCAATCCTTATTCTTTTTTTCCTGTGGTTTCCAATTACTACAGCTTCCTTCCACCACAGCCATTAGGTACTTCAGATTTGGCATGGGACTCTGCCTTCACTAATCCCACAAGTGGCACCCAAATGCAAGATCCACAGCTGGAAATGCTTGTGGCCTCAGTCCCTGCTTTGTATTCTGATGCTTATGATATATCCCAAATTGTGGAATTGTACAGTTTTCCTGATGAGGATGAGCTTTCCAGCTCTTCCTTCAGCTGTCTCTATCAGTATCTTTCACCCAAAAGACCTCAGCCAGAAGAACAGGATAACACTTTCAGCAACTTTGCTGGTCCAGCTGTAGGTCTATCTCCAGAGCAAACCTGGTTTGGTGGGACAAGCCAAGGTTTTGAGGCCTACCCTATAAGATACAGCTTGGAATTTGAGAACCCCTCCAGGATGGCGGACCATGGATTTCTATGTCAGGGTACTAGTAAATATCAGCCCTAATAGAAGTAGGAGCTTCCCAGCCTTTGCACATACTTCTCTTCTCTCTTTGACCTACATTTTTTTTTTTTTTTTGCATGAGCAGACACCAGGAATCTAACCTCGGTCTTCATCATGGCAGGTGAGAACTCTGCCTGCTGAGTCCCCATGGCCCACCTCTCTGGTCTACTTTTAACTCAGATATCTGAATTAGTGTCACTTTGATTATCTTGGAAATATTGTAGGTACTAGAGCTTTTCCAACTGTAGCTCTGCACCACGCAATCAGTCCTCAGTACTCTCCTTGGAGAAAGGCCTTCCTGGTCCCCCAGGTGGCCAATGGTCTTGCCCATGTTTGGGATTTTGGCCATTCTAATAGACGTGTAGTGGTATCTCATTGTTGTTTTAATTTGCAATTACCTAATGACAAATGATGTTGATAATCTTTTCGTATGCTTATTTTCCATCTGCATACCTTAATTGGTGACCTCTCCAGATCTTTTGCCCATTTCTAAGATTTGGCTGGTCGTTTTTCTTATTGTTTAGTTTTCAGAGTTCTATGTATATTTCAGATATAGATTTTGCAAATATTTTCTCTAATTCTTTGGCTTGTCTTTTCATTCTAATAACAGTCTTTTGCAAATTTTATAGAAGTCCAAGATTTTTTCCTATGTTATATTCTAGAAATTTTATAATTTTTTGTTTACATTTAGGTCTCTGATCCATTTTGAATTAGTTTTTGTGAGAAGTATAAGGTATGTGTCTAGACTCACTTTTTTTGGCATGTGAATGTCCAATTGTTCCAGCACCAGTTGTTAAAAACTATTTTTCCCATTGGCTCCTTGTCAAAGATCAGTTGACTATATTTGTATGGATCTATTTGTTGCATTGATTAATTTGTCTATTCTTTCACAAATACCACACTATAGCTTTATAGGAAATCTTGAAGTCTAGTAGTGTCAGTTCTCCAACTTCGTCCATCTTGCCTTCCACATTTAATGGGGGGAAGTTAGAAGCTCAAATTTCATTTCCAATATTTAGGTTTTGTGCTTTCTAAAAGGTATTGTCAGTCAAAATTTGGGGAGAAATCACCTCATCCTTAGTTTTTTGTTTGTTTTTTTTCACAATCACACAGTCATGTAGCAAAAGCTATATCAATATACAATTATCTTCAAGAAATGTGGCTGCTGGAACACAGCTCTATATTTTCAGGCACTTGCCTCTAGCTTCTCCAATATACCTTAACTATAAAGGTGATATCTATATAACGTGTAAGAATAACTTCCAGAATAACCTCTCAACTCTGTTTGGAATCTCTCAGCCATTGATACTATATTTTGTCTCATTTTTCTCTTTCCCTTTTTGGTTGAGAAGGTTTTCTCGATTCCTTGATGCTGAGTCCCAGCTCATTGTAGGATTTCTGTCTCATGTTGCCAGGAAGGTTCACACTCCTGGGAGTCACGTCCCATGTAGTGAGGGAGAGGGCAGTGAGCTTACTTGTTGTGTTGGCTGAGAGAGAGGCCACATATGAGCAACAAAAGAGGTTCTCTGGGGGTGACTCTTTGGCCTAATTTTAAGTAAGCTTAGCCTGTCCTTTGCAGGGGCAACTTTCATATGAACAAACCCCAAGATTGAGGGCTCAATCTATTGCTTTGGTTGTCCACACTGCTTGGGAGGATATCATTACCCTTAATTTTAATACAGTACAAGTGTCAAGACATAGTAAGAGGTATAAAGGCTGGAATGTGAATGGACAAAGCTGATTTTTAAAGATGAGATGATAAAGTCTCTAACATAACTGAAAGAAATCAACAAACTTTCAGAATGTCAGTTCAGCAAATTTTCCAGCTACATGATCAACCTACAAAGAAATAACATTTCCCAACACCAGTAATAAACATATAATAAAATAAGCAGCTCTCTAATAAAGATATAAAGCATCTACAAATTAACCAAGAATGTAAGACCTATGGAGAAAACTCTAAAAGTTGAATGAAAGAGTATAAATTAATTTAAATGAAGGGCATTTCAAGCCATAAAATAATAAATTTAAAAGGCTGGAAATCATATAAATGTGTGACCTGAACATAATGGAATGAAATTAGAAATCAACAGAAGATGTAAGTTTAAGAAATTCAAAAATATGTGGGCATTAAACAACACACTCCTAAATAACCAATGGACCAAAAAGAAATTACGGGGGAAATTAGAAAATACTATAAAATGAATGAAAACAAAAGAAAATATGCTGAAACTTATAGGTTAAAGCTAAACTTAAAAGGAAATTTGTAGTATGAACTGTTAATAGTATAAAAGAAGATCTCAAAACCTAGCTTCAACTTTTACCTTAAGAAACAAGAAAAAGATGAGCAAACTAAACCCAAAGGTTTAGACTAGAGCAGGTAAAAATGAAATAGAGAATAGAAAAAATTGGGAAGATCAGCAAAGTTGATAAATATCTAGGTAGACTGAAATACATTGCCACCTTACAGAATTTTAACATACTATGAAGAACTGTACCCCAAAATTAGATTACCTAGATGAAAGGGACACTTTCCTAGAAAAATGCAAATTGCTTAAACTGAATGAAGAAGAAATAGGCAACTTCAAGAAATCAATAACAAGTAAAGATTCTGACATAGTAATTATTGCTTAAATCTACCAGCCACTCAAAGGAGAATCAACACCAATCTTTCTCAAACTCTTTCAAAAAATTGAAGAGAAGGGAACCTTCCAAACTTTTTCTATGAGACCAACATTACCCGGATACCAAAGTCAGATTAAAAGAATCACAAGAAAAGAAAACTACAGACCAATATCCCTTATGAATACAAATACCAAAATTCTCCAAATCTAATCTAAGAGCACATTTAAAGAATTATACCCATGGGCGAATGGGATTTATCCCAGGAAGGCAAGTTTGGCTCAACACACTAAAATCAATGTAAAATACAACATTAATAGATGCAAATGTTCTAAGAAATGAGATGATTTTGTGAGCCATTGATTGCACACCAAGTATGGAATGTTCATTTGTTAAGAATATCCGTGTTTGTATGTTTTGTTTTGTCAATTAAAAAAAAAGCCACATTAATAGGATGAGGGAAAAACACACACACAACCATCTCAATTGATGTAGAAAAAGCAGTTACAAAAGCCAGTATCCTGTCTTGATAAAATTACTCAGAAAACTAAGAATAGAAGGGAGTGTCTTAAGAGTGATGAAGGGTATATGTGAGAAGCCCATGGTTCACTTCATGCTCAATGGTGCAAGATTTTAATCTTTCTCCCTAAAGTCAGGACTGTAACAGAGATTCATGCATCACTTAACACCGCTACCCAATGTTATACCGAAAGTTCAAACCAAGAGCAATAAGGCAGGAAAAAAATAAAAGAATCCAAATTGCAAAGAAAGAAGTAAAACTATATTTGCAGATGATATAATCTTATGATAGGAAATCCATAACAAGACTTCCAGAGCTAATAAGCAAATTCAGCAAAGTGGTGGAATAGAAGGACAAGATGCAAAAATCATTTGCCCTCCTGTGCAGCAATAATAAACAATTTTAAAGGAAGTCAAGAAAGCAATTCCATTTACAATAGCACTTAAAAAAGTAAAATATCTAGGAATAAATTTAACCAAAGACTTGAACACTGAAAACTACAAAACAATAAAACACTGCTGAAAGAAAGAAGACCTAAATGAGAGACATTCCATTTTCCTGTTTGGGGAGACTTAATTTTTTTCTTTTTTCTTTTTTTTAACTTTTTTTTTATTGTGAAATATATATACAAAGAAGTAATAAATTTCCAAGTACATTTTCACAAGTAGTAATAGAACAGATTTTAAAGTTTGGTCCAGGTTACAGTTCCACGGTTTTTCATTTTTTCATCCAGTTGCTCCAAGACACTAGAGAGCAAAAGAAATATCAATATAATGATTCAGCAGTCATACTCATTTGTTAAATCTTATCATCTATGTTATACTCACTTTTTTTCTTTTTTGTGGTAAATAACATATATATGAAAAAAGCAATAAATTTCAAAACACAGCACCACAATTAGTTGAACAGGTTTTAGGTTTTTTCTTCTAGCTGTTTGAAGGTATGGAGACTAAAAGAAATATTAACATAATGATTCAGTAATCATACTCATTTATTAAACCCTACTTTTGTATAACTCCACCATCATCTTTGTTCTTTCTCCCATGCCTTAGGGGTATTTGGGCTATGCCCATTCTAACTTTTTCATATTGGAAGGGGCTGTTGATAATATGGGATGGGGGATGGAACTAGTTGATGTTATGGAGAGGTTTGCCACTCTGGGTTTCAGGACCCGTCTGGTCCAAGGACCCATCTGGAGTTCGTAGGTTTTGGGAAAGTAAGCCTAGTGCATGGAACCTTTGTAGAATCTTATATAATGCCCTATGTATTCTTTAAGATTGACAGGAATGGTTTTGGTTGGGGGTTGGCAGGTTATGATAGGTAGTAATGTCTAACTGAAGCTTGCGTAAGAGTGACCTCCAGAGTAGCCTCTTGACTATTTGAACTCTCTCAGACCCTGATACTTTATTAGTTACACTTCTTTTTCCCCTTTTGGTCAGCATGGCATTGTTGATCCCACAGTGACAGGGCCAGGCTCACCCCTGGGAGTCATCTTCCACACTGCCTGGATGAGAAAGACTTAATTTTAAGTTGTTAATACTACTCCAAGTGGTCTGCAGATTCAATGCAATGCAATAAAAATTCTAGCAACATTTTTGTGCAGAAATGAAAATACTAATCCTTAAATTTATATGGAATTGCAAGGAGCCCTGAATAGCCAAAACAACCTTTGAAAATGAAGAACAGAGTTGGAGGTCTTACACTTCCCAATTTCAAACTCACTACAAAGCTACCATAAAACTGGTACTGGCATAAAGACAGACCAATGGACTAGATTTAAGGGCTCAGACATCCACAAATCTGTAGAGAATTATTTTCAACAAGGATACCAAGCCCACTCAATGGAGAGAGAATAGTCTCTTCTACAAATGGTGCTGGAAAAATTGGATATCCACATGCAGAAGAATGAAATTGGACTTCCACCTCAACCATATATAAAAATTAACTCAAAATGGTTCACTGACTTAAATACAAGAGCTAAAACCATAAAATTCTGGTTAAAAAAAAAACAAGAACTCTTCATGTTCTATAGTTGGCAACGAATTCTGAGATATGACCCCAAAAGCCTGAGTTAAAAAAAAAGATAAACTGTACTTCATCAAAATTTAAAACTTTGTGCATCAAAAGGGATTATCAAGAAAATTAAACTTACACAATTGGAGAAAATGTTTGCAAATCATATCTTAGATAAGAATTTAATAATTAAAAAATATAAAGAACTCCTAAAACAACAAAAAAGCAAACAACCCAACTTAAAAATGGGGTAAGGACTTGAATAGACATTTCTCCAAAGAAGATATATAAATGTTCAATAAGCACGTGAAAAGATGCTCAACATCCATTTGAAAAATGCAAATTAAAACCACAATGATATAACACTTCATACTCAATAGGATGATTATTAAATAAACAGAATAACAAATACTGGCAAGGATGAGGAGAAATTGGAACATTTGTGCATTGCTGGTGGGAATGAAAAATGGTGGAGACACTATGGAAAAGTTTTATTATTCTTCAAAAAGTTAAATATGGAATTATCATATGACTGGGCAATTCCTTTAAATGTCTTACAATACCCAAAGGAATTGCAGACAGGAGCTCAAACAGATACCTGTGCACCAGCATACATAGCAGTATCATTCAGAATAGCCAAAATGAGGAAATAAATCATGTGACCATTAACACATGAATGGATAAAGAAAATATGGTATATACAAAGAATAGAATATTACTCAGCCATTAAAAAGAATGAAGTTCTAATATATGCTACAACATAGATGAACCTTGAAAACATTATGCTGGAGTGAAATAAGCAAGGCACGTAAGGATAATTATCATTATGAGCAAATTTTAGAGACAGAAAGGAGATGAGAAGTCACCAGAGGCCGAGAGAAGTGAGGATTGGGGAGGTTTTATTTAAAGGGTGCAGAATTTCTCTTTGGGGTGATGAAAAATTTTGGTAATGGATGGTGGTGATAGAAGCACTATATTGTGAGTATAATTAATGTCACTGAACTGTATATATTAAAGTGATTTGAAATGAGAAATTTTGTTTTTTTAAGAGTAATAGAGAACAAAAAGAAGAGAACTATAATCCCAATAAAAATATATACAAAGTATATGCAGAAGTGATTTACAGAAGAAAAAAAACCCAAATCTTCACAGATATTTTGAGAGATATTCAAATTCATTAAGAATCAGAGAGGCACAGATTTAAAAAGATATTAAATAGTTCTTTACACTTTACATAGCTCTTTGTATTTACTAGATTAAAACAAATTAGGAAACTGTATAATCCAATTTTGTAACTGGGTAATGTCAAAAAAAATGTAGAAAACCTCTCATGAATTACAAGTAGGTTACTGGGACTGTTGCAGATATCCTAGAGAACAATCTGGCATTATATTTCTTTTAAGGTTTGTGCTCCCACTGAACACAGTTCTCCTGGGTGTATATAGCATGAAGATTCTCACTCAAATCTATGAAAGAACAGAGAAGGGGTGTGATAACTTTGTGGTGATAGGAAGATGAATGCAAGCTGGTGTCCATTGTAAGGAGACTAGATAAGAAAAATGGTGGATGCATATATAGAGTATAATACAGCAATTAGAAGCAAATATCTGTTGTCCATAAAGCAAAATGAATAAGCATAAAATGAATAATGCTGAGGGACAAATAAGTTAAGGACCAAAGAGAAATATTTGACATGGTATCATTTGCAGAAATCAAAACATGCACACAAAAGAACAATATCTTAGAAGAATACATCCCAACAGCCCAAATACAAATTGTGGCAGATGGGGACATGGGATGTAGGAACAAAAAAGGATAAATGTATACATAAGAAGAATCGTGGTGTGTCAAGGCCCATTTTGACATGCTGCTATTAGAGGGAACAGAGGTACAGGCAAAAGAATGGACATTATAGTCCTCAAACATCCATGCCATCCCACGTGACACTGGGGAAAGGAGAAATAATGTTGGCGGTTAGAATTTGCATGGCCCTAATTCAGGTCAGAAGCAAATAGGAAGCAGAAAGTGTCTTGGAAATGTTTCCTCATATTTAAGAAAGTGACACAAGAAAATATGGTTTCTCTTATTTCTCTGGATGTTCTTGTGTGTATGTGAAGCCTGTAGCTTTTGTAGACATCCTCCTACAAGCTTGAAAGTGAGGTCAGTACATGAAGGGAAGAGCAGATGAACTGCTCATAATCAGAGCTGGCCCACTAACCTTCCTTGTCTGGGGGCTACCCTCCTTCTGGACATCTGTGGTAGATCGAATTATTGGCCTCCATTCCTCACCCATCCCTGTGTCTACTGTTTTACGCATGTCCCATTAGAAGCAAAGTGTAGTTTTCTGCCCCTTAACTTTGAGCTTGACAGTGAGAATAGTGTTGGCAAACAAAATATGGGCTGAAATGATTGTGCCTGCTTCTAATCTAGGCTTTACGAGAAACAGAATGTTTTCCTTGCCCTCTTGCACTTCTGCCATGGCCCTGAGAAGAACATGCCCTCAGCTAGCTCACTAGTCCCTAGAGGATAAGAGACATTTAGAGTAGCACTCCCTAACCAACTTACAGATCTGCAGGCCAAAATAAATAAATTGCTATTTTGAACCATCGGGTTTAAGATGGCTTGTTATACAGCATTATTGAGAGGTAATAGTTAATTGAGACAATTATGTGGTACAATTTCTATTATTCCTTTTTTCTTTTTTGCATGGACAGGTACTGGAATCGAACCCAAATCTCCAACATGGCAGATGAGAATTCTGCTGCTGAGCCACCATCGCACTGCCTTACAATTTATATTATTAGGACAGTTTGAGCCAGGTTTTCTGTTTGGTTTTATTTTATTTTATTTTATTCAACATAACAATGTACAAGCACAAACATTCTTTTTTGCACATGTGCTTTTTTATTTTTAATTTTTATCTTTATTAATAAAACCAATCAGCATACAATATGAACATTATTTTTTATCACAATCGTATATTCAACATCATGATCATTTGTTAGAACATTTGCATCAATTCAGAAAAAGAAATAAAAAAGAAAACAGAAAAAATATTCATACATACCATACCCCTTACCCCTCCCTTTCATTGATCACTAGCATTTCAATCCACTAAATTTATTTTAACATTTGTTCCCCCCTCATTTATTTTTAATCCTTATGTTTTACTCGTCTTTTGATAAGGTAAATAAAAGGAGCATCAGACACAAGTTTTTCACAATCACGCAATCATTGCGAAAGCTATAACATTATACAATCATCTTCAAGAAACACGGCTACTGAAACACAGCTCTACATTTTCAGGCAGTTCCCTCCAGCCTCTCTGTTATGCCATATTAACTAAACAGGTGATGTCTATTTAATGCGTAAGAATAACCTCCAGGATAACCACTCGACTCTGTTTGGAATCTCTCAGCCATTGACACTTTATTTTGTCTCATTTCTCTTTTACCCCTTTTGGTCGAGAAAGTTTTCTCAATCCCTTGGCGCTGAGTCCAGCTTATTCTAGGATTTCTGTCCCACGTTGCCAGGAAGGTCCACACCCCTGGGAGTCATGTCCCACGTAGAGAGGGGGAGGGCAGTGAGTTTGCTTGTCATGTTGGACAGGCACTATTTTAATTTTAGCTGTCTAGTAGGAATGTAGTGATATCTCATAGAGGTTCTACTTTTAATTTTTCTAATGGCTAATGATGTTGAATTATTTTTTTTTTATTTAATTAAAAAAAGAATTAACAAAACAATTAGAAATCATTCCAATCTACATGTACAATCAGTAATTCTTAATAACATCACATAGTTGCATATTCATCATTTCTTAGTACATTTGCATCGATTTAGAAAAAGAAATAAAAAGACAACAGAATAAGAATTAAAACAATAATAGAAAGAAAAAAAAACAAAAAAAACAAAAACAAAAAACCTATACCTCACATGTAGCTTCATTCAGTGTTTTAACATAATTGCATTACAATTGGGTAGTATTGTGCTGTCCATTTCTGAGTTTTTATATCCAGTCCCGTTGTACAGTCTGTATCCCTTCATCTCCAATTATCCCTTCTCTTTTTTTTTTTTTTTAATTAATGGAAAAAAAGAAATTAACCCAACATTTAGAGATCATACCATTCTACACATGCAATCATTAATTCTTAACATCATCACATAGATGCATGATCATCATTTCTTAGTACATTTGCATTGGTTTAGAAGAACTAGCAACATAACCAAAAAAGATATAGAATGTTAATATAGAGAAAAAAATAAAAGTAATAATAGTAAAATCAAAACAAAACAAAACAAAACAAAACAAAAACCTATAGCTCAGATGCAGCTTCAGATGTTGAATTATTTGACATCTTTATATCCTCTTTGGTAAAATTTATGTTCTTATATTTTGTACATTTTCCAACTGGCTTGTGTATGTTTTACTAGAATTTTAGGAGTCCTTTAAAAGTGTCTAAAATAAATAAATAATCCAGAATACATGTACAAGCCTTTTCCAGATATGTGGTTTGCAAATATTTTCTCTCAGAAGTTATATATTTTTTTCTCCTCTTAGCAGGTCTTTCACAGAGCAAAAGTTTTTAATTTTGAGTTAAGTCCAATTTATCCAGTCTTTCCTTTTATGGATTATGCTTTTGGTGCCCTGTCTAGGAAATCTGTATTTAGACTTGTGTCCTGAAGATTTTCCCTTATTTTTCTTTCTGAAAGTTTTAATATTTACATTTTGATTTAAATCTACATCTATTTTGAGTTAATTTTTTATGTAAGGTGGGAGTTTTAGGCCAAATTTTTTATTCTTATTACCAATAGATGTCAAATTGCTCCAGCATCGTTTACTGAAAATACTATACTTACACCACTGAATTGCTTTTTCACCTTTGTCAAACTCAGTCAACTATATTTATGTGGGACATTTTCTGGGTTCTCTAGTCTTATTTCTTGATCTCTGTGTCCATTCTCTACAAACACCACACTGTCTGATTAATGTAAACAATATAATAAGTATTAAAATCAGGCAGAGTGATTCTTCCTTCTTTACTTTTCTTTTTAAAATTTGTTTTGGCCTTTCCCCGTGAATTTTAGAATAAACCTGCCTATATCTACAAAAAAAAGCTTGATGAGATTTTAATGAGCATTGCCTTAACTCATATCAATTTGAGGAGAATTCACATTTTACTGTGTTGAACCTTTTAGTCCATGAGCTTGGAACATTTCTCCAACAATGGCTTTAGGAACCTAGCTCTTTTTTTTTGTTTGTATGCTATATGGCAGGGATCACATTTCATTCTTTTTCCATGTAAGTATCTCCTTTTGCAGCACCATTTGTTGAATTTTTGTTTGTTTGCTTGCTTGTTTGGTTTTTGTTTGTTTTGGGAAGTGCATGGGTCAGGAATTGACCCAGGTTTCCTGCATGGCAGGTGAGACTTCTACCACTGAATTATCCTTGCACTCCTGGAATCTAACTCTTTTTAAAGTAAGGAAACATAAAACTAACTAAGAATATGTCAAAAAGCCCTAAGAATTAGAATAATTTGGCAAAAGAAGTAAATATGTGCTCACATTTTCTGAGTCAAGAAAACTATACCACATAGCAGGCTAAAATGTCTCTGAAAAGAATCAATTGATTATTTTGGTCAGGATAGACCTAATATTAAGTGTCTTTTTTGATTACCTGGGTCTAGCTGGTAGAGTGAAATGATTCCAGCAGAAGCATTTTGATAATGTGAGATCAAGATCCAACTTTTACAGGATTGAAGGTTGGGATTAGTGATGTGAAGGAAACATAATACTAGAGAGGACCTGTAAATGTGTTAAAAGAAACAGCTATTAACACTGTAAGCAGTATCAGGTCGAAGATGTCAGTGGCAGCAATCAGTAAAATTCAGAAGAGTAGCTTTAAGAATGTACAAGAGTTTTAGTTTTCCTTAAATAGAAGAACTAGATGATCAAGGGTCCAGAATGAAGATAAAGGGATCATTTTAGTCTTCTAGTCAGTGTCAACATATAATAACAGATAAGATTAGTAGGAAAGCAAAGGGAAAGAAAGTGGTATTGAAGAATCCCCAAATTAATCTTGTTCTGTTGTCCTGGGCAGTCCCATAATCAGTAGCTTCTAGAGGATTCCTAAGAATCCTCTGTTTAAGGTCTTCTGATGAAATGGATGTCCAGTAGTCAGGAAGTAGTGATGGTTACCTTGGAAGTGGAGAAACATAAACACAAAGATCAAACATTTCAGTTTTACTGATATGTCACCTGTTTACAGCACCTGGTAAGGTCTTTTATACCAAGGCTCAAGGGCAGTTTTTCTCTAATTCCTATTTCAGAAACCCAAATCTCCAGGTTGCAGACCATGTTTGGAAATGTACCTTGTACCTGTCAGCAACAAAACTGGGAAGATTATATGAGTCTCTTTTAGTATTGACCTATATTAACTTGCAACAGAGTATAATTTAGGATTGGGAGGGAAATTTCCAAGTACATGAAGCCGCCTATTATTAACCCATAAGGAGATAACTTTGAATCCAAAAGAGGTTGATCTGATGGTCATTTAGGGTTAATGGCACTATTTCGGGCCTTGAAGTTTGAGAGTTTTTGAGTGCTTCGATAACTACAGTTTTAGGATATCACTAATTTTCTTTATTTTCCCTCAAGTTGCATATGATAAGGATAGTGCAGTTTCTGAGTCAAACGTAAAGCTGTACCTTTTTTTTTATCAGCACATAGTTGTATATTCATCACCATGATCAGTTTTTAGAACATCAATTCAGAAAAAGAAAAAAGAAAAAGAATTCATACATAACCATACCCCTTACTCCTCTCTCTCATTGATTGCTAGTATTTCCATCTACCCAATATATTTTAGCCTTTGTTTACCCTATTTTTTTCTCTACCCCTTATCACTCCCTTTCATTGATCACTAGCATTTCAATCTACTCAATCTATTTTAACATTTGTTCTCCCTATTACTGATTTCTTTTTAATCCCTATATTTTACTCATCTGTCCATAAGGTAAATAAAAGGAGCTTCAGACACAAGGTTTTGACAATCACACAGTCATATTGCGAAAACTGTATCATTACACAATCATCTTCAAGAAACATGGCTACTGGAACACAGCTCCACATTTTCAGGCAGTTCCCTTCAGCCTCTCCACTACATCTTGACTAACAAGGTGATATCTATATGATGCGTAAGAATAACCTTCAGGGTAACCTCTGGACTCTTTGAAATTTCTAAGCTGTACCATTTTTAAGTAACAATTCTAGCAAAATGTGTGTCCTTGTTATTGAAGAGTTTTGGATTTCATAAGTCAGGAACACAAAATCAAGCAATTTCAAAAACTCATTAGTGGCTAAGTTAACTAAAATATCCATTTTTGTTGGTTAAGATTTTCATATATTGATCGTAAAAACATTTTCTTGAAATCCAAAACTTGAAACTGTTCAGTAACATAGGCCACTAATATAGCAAGGTTGGTACTTGTAATAATTTTCTACTTGGTATTTTGAGAACAATTACAGTTATGAAAGCTGAGAATGGTATTTAAGTTAGCAGTTAATATTTAAAATTTAAGAAACTCTGATATCTGTATTTATAGATATAGGCTAAAATGCTAGACCAAAGATTTTCTTTTACAGTAATAATTTTGAATGTTAATGGACTAAACTCACTACTTAAAAGACACAAATTGACAGAATAGATAAATAATATGATTTTTCTATTTGCTGCTCGCAACAGATTTATCTTAGACCTAAGGATACAAACAGATTGAAAGTGAAAAGATGGAAATAGATGTTCTATATAAGCAGTAACAACGACAACAAAAAAGGCCAAAGTGGCAAGTAGCTACAGCAATATTAGATAAATAGATTTAAAATGTTATAAGAAATAAAATTTTCAGGTTATTTGTAAAACATTTGTATCTTTATATTTTCTTGAAATAAAAACCTGAAAATGTTTAGTAATATAGGTCATTTCTATGAGCCAAGGAACAAGAATGGAAAGTGCTGCCACGGAGAATCAACACCTTGAGGCTCTCCAGCCCCCTCCAGCAGTTGCATTCTAGTGACACCCTTTGCATAAACATCCACCCTGGGGCAGTTACTCCTTGCAGAACAAAAGCTTTCAACATCACCAATGGAAAGTTGACAGCTCCCAAAAACGCACCTATGAGACACCCACCTTAACTCTAACTCCAAACCCTTTTAACAACCCCTACTCAGATCCAGGGGGATGAGAGTTGATTTCTTGAGTCAACTCTCAGGCTTCTCCTCCCTTAATAAACCTTCTTTTCCTCCGTCTCTATTTCATCTGCGACCTCCACCCAAGTCCAGGACTTTCATTTCTAATAACTTTCTACTTGATATTATGAAAGTTTATATAGTTTAAAAGCTAATTAAATGGTACTTAGATTAGTGTTTAATAATATTTAAAATTTTAAAAAGGCTAATACCTGTATTTGTAGATTTTTTCCTTGTTCACATTGATTTTTTCTTTTATTTTTTTTTCTTTCTCTTTTTGTGTTCGTCTTAATTTTAAATCGGTTTATCTAACTAACTGTACAAACACAGGCTTTACAGTGATTATGTTTTGTTTGGAATGCCAAAAAATGAAATGTACAATAAAGAGCAAAAAAAAACCCAACAAAACTTCAAAGAAAGAAAACTCATTAGTTGGAGGTCTCCAGCAAGTAAAAGACTCACCCACTCTAAGAATTAATGATAATGACCAGACTGTACTCATAGCCCATTTGGACCTGCTTAAAGGAACTTGAGGCTTTGATTCCTGTCCATATCTTATCTTTACATTTTGAAAGATAGAATTATTGGCAGGCCAGGAATACATTGAAAACATCCTCAGAAATTAACCCTTAAAATCACAGCATCAATATTGGTTTTTATTATGGCCAATCTATCTCTATTATTGTGAATAATATCATGAACTATTTTTTCTAAATTTTATTTTTAGTATGTCTATCTTCTTTGGTAATGGCAAAGAATCTCAAGGTTTTTAATTTGCAATTTATTTCTTTAGGGCTGTCAAGGTTGGGAAACCTTTGTTTCTGAAGCATTTTCAAATACAGAGGTTAACTAAATCCATACAGTTACATCAAAATAAGTATTTCTCTTTTATCTTTTGTCAGCTGATAAGTCTGGGTGAGGGCAATTAATCTAATTGATTTAATTTCTGTAAGAGGCCTATACTTTGAGAATAAATTTAAGTCTAGATAGCATAACATGCTGGGCAAAAAAAAAAGAAAATTTTATTATGAACCATTAATAAACACAATTAAATAAATGTCTGATTGTAAGTGAAGTCTGAAAAAAAAGAAGGTACAGGTAATCCTCTAATAGATATATAGATATCTGGGGTTCCCTTCAGGTAAAAGAAGGAGGGAGGCTAGAGTAGAGTACTGCAGAATAGACAGTGATACGTGAAGGGGCAAGTAACAATATTTCATAATTTAAGTGACTAACTGAAAGTAGTGACTTTATTCGATCAAAGAGTTTGTACAGCTTAGGACAGCTTGGGAACTATTAAGTTTAGAGGAGTCCCTGCAACTAAATTAACTGAAGTCTTTACATGCTATTGTTACAGCTGCCCAGGGTAGATGTGCCTTGGCTACCGGATCTAGTTAAAAATTAAAATTAGCAAAAACCTCTGAAGGTTCCCATACCACTGAGGCACCCCGAGTGCCTATCTAGACCCTTTAAGAGTAAAATGGAAGGTTGGTTTTGTGAATCTAGAATCCTGTAACAATCTTTTTAGATAGTTGTTTTATCAGTCTTTGAGCTTAAACAAAAAGTATTGTTTGTAAACTGGGAATGTTTCAATCATTGCAAGATATTATGTTAATATATTTTAATTGTTTATAATTGACCCAGCAAAACTCTTTTCTAAGCTTGTCTTTTTTTGTTTTGTTTTTATTAAGTTTGGAAGACAAACTCTTTCCTAACAGTATTGACAATTAAAACTTGAAAAATAATAGAACATTTTCATTATTCTTATTGTCTATTTTTTAATAGGATGGAATAGCAGATCTTTGCATTACCTTATGGTCATTTTGGAAACACAAAGATAGTTGAGGCATAAAAGACATCTTAATAGTTTTATTGTTCTAAATTTGGAAACTAAATTTGGGAAAGGCAAAATTGAGAATATTTGCTATAGGAAAGAAGGTATTAGTCAAAGGTATCTAAAGACAAAAAATGTTTAGTCAACATTGTAAAAGTGAGAAGATGGCGGCTTAGTAAGACGCGCGGATCTTAGTTCCTCCTCCAGAACAGCTACTAAGGGAGTAGAAACAATACAGAACAGCTCCCAGAGCCACGACAGAGATCAAAAAAACAGCGTACCCCATCCTGGAACGGCTGACTGGCTGAGAGAACCCGCTCCAGTGAGATCGCCAAGGGACGCGGGCTTTCCTGGGCGGGGCGGCAAGCGGCCGGAGTCCCTCCCTTCCTCCTTCCTGGGCCAGCTGGGACAATTGGGCAGGCGGTCCCCTCAAGCCGCGGCGGCTGGCGCCCCCACCACGTGCGGCCCCCCGGACCAACTGAGAGAATTGGATCGGAAATCCCCAGGCCGTGGAGAACGGTGACCGGGGTGGTCCCTTCCAAACACGTGACTCCCCGGTCCGGCTGGGAACGGTGCACTCTCCCGGGCCGCGGCGGCTGGCGCCATCCCGCCACGCTTGGCGCCCCGGGCCGACTAGGAAATTTGGACGGGCGCTCTCCCGGGCTGCGGCGGCTGGCAACCCTCCCCGCGTTCGGACCCCCGGGCCCACTGGCACTCTTCCAAGCCGCTTCGGCTGGCGAATCTCCCCCATGGCAAGAGTTTTCCAAAGTTAAAGGACCCACAGCACCTTTTACTGGTGGGACCCGCAACAAACGTGTGCCACGAGCGCCACCTACTGGGCAGGATAAGAAAAACAGAACCCAGAGATTTCACAGAAAAATCTTTCAACCTGTTGGGTCCAACACCCAGGGAAATCTGACTAAATGCCCAGACGCCAGCAGCAGAAGATAATGGATCACGCTCAGAAAATTGAAAATATGGCCCAGTCAAAGGAACAAACCAATAGTTCAAATGAGATACAGGAGCTGAAACAACTACTGCTGAACATATGAACAGAAATGGAAAACCTCTTCAAAAACGAAATCAATAAATTGAGGGAGGACATGAAGAAGACATGGGCTGAACAAAAAGAAGAAATAGAAAAACTGAAAAAACAAATCACAGAACTTATGGAAGTGAAGGATAAAGTAGAAAAGATGGAAAAAACAATGGATACCTACAATGATAGATTTAAAGAGACAGAAGATAGAATTAGTGATTTGGAGGATGGAACATCTGAATTCCAAAAAGAAACAGAAACTATTGGGAAAAGAATGGAAAAATTTGAACAGGGTATCAGGGAACTCAAGGACAATAGGAACCGCACAAATATACGTGTTGTGGGTGTCCCAGAAGGAGAAGAGAAGGGAAAAGGAGGAGAAAAACTAATGGAAGAAATTATCACTGAAAATTTCCCAACTCTTATGAAAGACCTAAAATTACAGATCCAAGAAGTGCAGTGCACCCCAAAGAGATTAGACCCAAATAGGCATTCCCCAAGACACTTACTAGTTAGAATGTCAGAGGTCAAAGAGAAAGAGAGGATCTTGAAAGCAGCAAGAGAAAAACAATCCATCACATACAAGGGAAACCCAATAAGACTATGTGTAGATATCTCAGCAGAAACCATGGAAGCTAGAAGACAGTGGGATGATATATTTAAATTACTAAAAGAGAAAAACTGCCAACCAAGACTCCTATATCCAGCAAAATTGTCCTTCAAAAATGAGGGAGAAATTAAAACATTCTCAAACATTGTAAAAGTACACACCAATAAACAATAATGGCTATTAGGAACTTAATTTTTTTTAAATAGTAGGCATCTTTTTAAAAATAATTCAAGAATGTGTGTTAAAAAGGCACTGAAAGTTAATAGAAGGGACTTCTGCTAAACTAGGCATAAAATAAGTTAGTGATTCTACTTTTAAAACTACCCATATTCTAGTTTTACTTATTTGGTATATTATTCATGTAAAAAGTTGTAGGGAAGAATTTATTAACATACCCTCTATTACATAAATTCAGGCACATAAAGTTGTATAAATATACAAGTAGGTAATAATTTAAAGCTTTTAGCCAAACAGTATATTAAATAAAATAATACATATAGCACATTACATTTACCATCTGAATGAATACTAACAATTTTCTTTAAAAGGTAGAAATTTTTATCTATGATTTTGTGTACCTACTTGTATTTCATTGGAATTATTTTATCTTACATAATTAACCATTTTACATTAATTAATATCTTTAACCAATTTTTCTTTCCTCCAGAAAAAAATAAAAACTATTTAGCTATTTTTTCTCTGTAAGCACATATTTCATATCATTTTAACAATTTTGATAAGGCAAAAAAATACATATATATGTATATATACACATGCACACAGGTATCATCCATAGGCATTTACATATTTTTTAGTAAAATTATATTTAGTACCCAGTATTTATATCTTTTTTTTTTTTTTTTTTTTTTTTTTTTTTTTTTTTTTTAAGGAAAGACAGAGAGAAGGAAGGAAGGATAGAAGGAAGGAAGGAAGGAAGAAAGGGAAACATTTTTAAACATTTTCTTGTTTTTATTGTATTCTGTTTCTCCGTTTTTGTTACATGGGCTGGGGCCGGGAATCGAACCGAGGTCCTCCGGCATAGCAGGCAAGCACTTTGCCCGCTGAGCCACCGCGGCCCACCCTATATCTTTTTTTAAGAGACTGTTCCTGCACTCAAAATTATTTAACAGCTCAAAGGTCTTAAAGATCTGAAAACTGCTATCTAGCTAATCAATTCTTTATTTTTTATAGAACTGTAAGACTTTTATAAAAGATCTATTATTAACTTAGCATTTATTTTAATACAGTTTTATTCATATAATTTTTAATTTTAAACATGTCATGGAAATAATGGTAAATTATTTAACTTATAAAATTAATGAAGAAAATTGAGGAAGTTTGAATGGTGAATAGTTTAATCCTGGTCTTAAACAAACTGAAATATTATGCTAACATTAGAAACACATACTAAAATAATTTTTAAAGACTCTAAATCATGCAGAAAGTCTTATTATATCTTGAAATTAAAGCCTTTACTTATCTTGTAGGCATGGTAACAAAGGCTATTTTGGAAATATACTTTTCAGTTGTAAGAAAAGTTTAATAACTTTTTCCTTTTTCTCTCAATTCTGACTGATTCTGTGGAGTAGATATATTCCTAGAGTGCCTGTAAAACAACTAAATTATTTTTTTATCAGTTTGTCTCTAAAGTTTCACAAAAGAAGGAAAAAGAAAGGAAGTAGAAAAGAAAAGAAGAGTGTCAGCTTCAGATTATTACGGAGTTATTATAAGAGACTAATTATATTCTCTGCAGGAATATAGAAGAAAATTTGGAAATAGAAAAACAGATTTTGACATATACCCAGTTAAAAGAGAGTGACATTTCTTGAGCCCTTGGCAATTTTTTAAAAATTTAATTTAATTTAATTTTTTTAAATACCAAAAAACATGTAACAAATGCAAACATTCCTATTTTGATCATTCTGCTCTACATATATAATCAGTAATTCACAATATCATCACATAGTTGTATAGTCATCCTCATGATCATTTCTTGGAACATTTGCATCTATTCAGAAAAAGAAATAAAACGAAAAGAGAAAAAAAAATGTATGCATACCATACCCCTTACCCCTCGCTTTCATTTATCACTACCATTTCAAACTAAATTTATTTTAACGTTTGTTCCCCCATTATTTATTTTTATTCCATATGTTGTACTCGTCTGTTGACAAGACAGATAAAAGGAGCATCAGAGACAAGGTTTTCACAATCACACAGTCACACTGTGAAAGCTGTATCATTATACAATCATCATCAAGAAATATGGCTACTGGAACACAGCTCTACGTTTTCAGGCAGTTCCCTCCAGCCTCTCCATTACATCTTGACTAACAAGGTGATATCTATTCAATGCATAAGTATAACCTCCAGGATAACCTCTAGACTCTGTTTGGAATCTCTCAGCCATTGACACTTTGTCTCATTTCACTCTTCCCCCTTTTGCTCAAGAAGGTTTTCTCGCCCTTGGCAATTTTATGAAGCTGTGATTTAAGAAGCCAGCAATTATTAATTCTGAGTATGGAAATGAAGGAGGCAATATCTCTCCTATACTAAACAGAAGATGTCTTTTTTAGACAAACAGACAAACAATATCTTCACGATAGCTTTAATTTTTTTTTTAAGTCAATGATTTTTATTGTCATTTGCCTATTTGGTAGAAAAAGGAATATGGCAAAAGGGTTAGGCTTGTATGAAAAAAAAATATCCGGGTTTGTTCATGCTGCTGTCTTTACATCTGGGAGCAGGGCTCTCCCCAACCTGAGGGGCAGCGGCTGCACTTGTCCAACGCCCCTTTGCATATACAGCCCTGGGCACACTTGGCACAGCCCACTGGGCAGCAGCAGCAGCAGCTCTTCTTGGAGGAGGTGCATCTGCACTCTTCGCATTTGCAGGAACTGACACAGCTGCAGGAGCCACAGTGGCACAGGAGCAGCTGGGGTCCATGGGGAGTTGAAGCGGCGGCTAGAGTCCAGAGGAAGTTGACACAGAGATGTGTAGAGATTCGAGGAGGCTTGGGTTATTATTGTGCTACAATCACATAGTATTGTGCTATCCATTTCTGAATTTTACAATCAATCCTGTTGCACAATCAATATGATAACTTCAATTTTTGTTCTCAGGTTATCTCTCAAATGAACAATTGCACTCATGTCCAAAACTCCCCAACATGGCCAATGTAATCCCAACTTGGCCCTGATGAATTGCACCAGTTAGAGATAAGCATGCAAGTAAACATGATAGTGAGAAAACATGATAGAAACAGGTATTTGGCCTGGAAGAAGTGTAATTTTAAATTGAAAAGACCCTATGAGATCTGCATAGTCTGCAAGGGTTGTGCTTCTATACTTCTGGTCTCCAAATTTTGGCTAAAAGCCAATCATCATCAGTCAAAGACAAAACAAACCTCCTGATTCCAGGAATAAAAAACTAAGCAAATAATTCTGAGGGAAACTAAGGCAGGGCTGAGGAAGAAGACCTTATCAAGTTTTTAAAAAAATATTTTTATTGAGATGTTTTCATGCACCATAAAGTTCATCCAAAGTACACAATCAATGGCTCACAATATCATCACATAATTGTGTATTCATCATCATGATCATTTTTAGAACATTTGCATCACTCCAAAAAAAGGAAGAAAAAAAAAAAGAAAAAGCCCATACATCCCATACCCCTTACCCCTCCCTCTGTTGACCACTAGGATTGCAATCTACCCAATTTTTCCCCTTATCCCCCATATTATTTATTTATAGCCTTTATTTTTTTACTCGTCTGTCCATAGCCTGAATAAAGAGAGCATCAGACACAAGGTTTTCACAATCACACGGTCACAGTGTAAATCCCATATAGTTACACAATCATCTTCAAGAATCAAGGCTAATGGAACATAGCTCAACAGTTTCAGGTACTTCTCTTCACCCACTACAATACCATAAACTAAAGGGATATCTATATAATGCATAAGAATAATCTCCAAGATAAACTCTGGACTCTGTTGGAAATCTCTCAGCCAATGAAACTTTATTTTGTCTCATTTCTCTTGCCCCTGCTTTGGTCAGAAGGATTTCTCAATCCCATGATTCCAGACCCTGGCTCATCCCTGGGTGTCCTGTCTCACATTGCCAGGGAGAGTTACACTCCTAAGAGTCATGTCCCACATAGGCCAGAGGGCACTGAGTTCAACAGTTGAGTTGGTTTGAGCAACAAAAGAGGTTCTCTGGGGGTGGCTCAGGCATAATCTTAAACAGATTTAGCTTCTCCTTTGCAGGAATATGTTTCACAGGGGTGAATCCCAAGATTGAGGGCTCAGCCTATTGAATTGGCTGTCCCCATGCTTGCCAGATGGGGAAGTTTAGTATTTCCTCCTTTCTCCTCAGTCCCCTAAGGGTACTTTGCAAACACTTTTTTTTTTTTTTTAGACATGGGCAGGCACCTGGAACCGAACCCGGGTCTCTGACATGGCAGGCAAGAACCTTGCCACTGAGCCACCATTGCCCACCCTGTAAATACTTTTTTATTCTCTGCTCAAATTACTCTGGGATGTATTGGGGCAAAACATTATCTTGTACAAACAAACAGGATCTCACAACACGGAATCTCTATACAATATTCCATGCATAACTTGTATGGTGTTAGAATAAACACCATACAAATTAAATTAGATATGTGCTACCAAAAATATAAATTCTGCACCAAATAAATATCCCTTCTTTTGGTCTCACACAGAAGTTGAAGTTTTAAAATAGTCAATATCATCCTTTACCGTGTATTCTGATTTACCTTGGTCCTATCCAGATCAGTTTAATTTATGTCTGTAGTCAAAGTCTGATCACTTTTTCAACTTTTTAAAGTTGCTATATGAGGTAATGCTGACTTTCATAACTTCAGAGCTTATACAGTTTTGAAATGTTGACCTGGGGCAAATTTTTCCAAAGAAAGCCTGCTTGTGGAAAACTTCTAGACTCCTAAGCCCTCCAGGTGGCTTAAGGCCAAACTTTTCAAATTTATGCCCATCCTCTCCCTATAGATTTTTTAAAATTATTTTTATTAGAGAAATTAAGTTGTGGGTTTACAGAAAAATCACTCACAAAATACAGAATTCCCATACACAACCCTATTATTAACACCTTGCGTTAGTGTGCTACATTTACTGCAAGTCATGAAAGACCATTTTGATAATTGTGCTGATAACTATAGCCCATCATTTTCAATAGGGTTCACTTTGTTATGTATTCTTACATGGCTTTCTTAAAAGCATTTTTATTATAGTAACATATATACAACCTAGAATGTCTCCTTTTTACCACATTCACATAAATAATTCAGTGCTGTTAATTGCACTAACAGTGTTCACACCGGGACCTTTAAGAGCTTCAAGAATCTGTTCCATGATAGGAAGCTATTTTCCTTTCCTTTTCAAACAATGGTGTCTTTTCTCTATACAGAATGTTCCCCCAAATCCTGGCTCCCATCAACTTTAGCACCTCCATCTCCAATGTCAACATTTCCATTCATCTTGGAGATACACAGCCCCTTACCTTGGGATTCAATTCCATCTCTCTGGGTAAAGCTCCAGAAAGAATCTGTCCATTAGTGGAACCATGCCCAATTGATGACTACAGCGGCTCCATAGCACTGCTGTTTTCCCTCATCCTTGTTCAGATTACCTGAGGCCACAAAGTATCCATCAACGTGCCGTCCTAATTGTGGATCACCTCTGCTGGCATGTGGGCAGTGTCTTCCACATTCAGCGGGCACCTCACCTACCCAATGTGCATGTTTGGGGTGAAGCTCTTGTCCTGGATTCCTTCACACTCCAGATAGGTGGGAAGCTTCAGTGAACAAGGTCCCACACAGCTTACCCATTCTCCTTTGCTTCAGAGAACTGAGCTGCAGGCCCTACTTAAGTTTCATCAGGCATGACAAAACTGTGCAACTGCATGCTTGTAACAGCGTCCTTTTGTTTCTTTTCTAGGTTAGCTAGAATCAGCCTCTGGGCCTGTCCAGCACCCAGTCAGATACCCTCTTTCTTGATTGTACAATCCGAGGACTGCAGGTGGGAGTATCAGACACTTACACCCAATGTTTCTCTAGACTTTTATCCCTGATGGGCCCATACTCTGGCAAGTCACCTATCTCAAGGGAGACTTCATCTGGGGAGTCTGTGCCATTACTGTGGAAGTAGATGTGGAGGTGGAGGACATGAACTTGTTCACCCTTTCTGCGTTGGAGGGTAAGTGGGGAAGGAACTATACTGAAGCAAGCAGTTTGTAACCTAAGCAGATTATACTGGTTCAGTCTGTTCCTTTTCCTTTAATGAAGTTAAGTGGAAAATTTCTAAAGTAGAGTCATAAAATGCTGGAAGGTCTTGCATAACTGTTGGACTTAATATTTCTTAAAGGCTCATGAAAAGCAAGGTACTAAGGAAGCTATGTAAGAAAAAAATTTAGTCTTAATGTGGTCAACAGATTGAGTCCCATGTAGTATATATTCCCTTGGGTGTGTGTACTTCTGGAGAATAACTGACATTTCTCTGGGAAACTTTAGGAGTTAGGGAACTTTTCTGTCCCTGCCAGATCTAATTAGATTAAGATGGAAAAGGAAAAATATCTCTAAAACATGAGGAAAGATAATTGAACTGAAGACATTAGGTAAGAGAAGAGAATGAGAACTGCAGTTGTTATCTGAGAGTAGGGGACCAAGGCTGCTGTGGTTTCTGGATCTAGGCACTTCTGAAGTCCAACTGGACACACTGACTGTTCTGGGCAGTGCTGAGACCTCCATGGTGAGTATTTAAGGACTTGTGCTTGCCCTGGAGAAATCGGTCAGAGCAGATGTAGCCTTATTGCAAGGCTCCTGACATCCCCACTCCAGTGCTTAGCCTCTCCATGCTCTCCATCACTTATCACAACAGCATCTGCTCTCTAGAGGTACGGTTTCTGTGGGAAGGGTAGGGTCAGATGAGCTCTTCCCTAGGCTTAGAGCATTTCTCCTTCCTTTGTGTCATATCATGAATTTCATTCCATGAAAACTAGCACACTGGGGTTCTTTTTATTCCTGGCTCGTTCTGTACCTTTTAAACTTTTTTTTTTTTTAATGGAATTTCAAATAGAGAATATATGAACTTTCATGTAACCCTTCCTGGTTTCGTTGATTACCAACTCATGGCCAACTTGTTTTAGCTATATTCCTGCCAATCTCTCCTGTACCTGGCACCAGGATTATTTGGAGGCAAGTACCAGACATATAATTTCAACTGTAGATATTTCAATATGTATCATTAAAAAAAAAAAAAGAGCTTTTTTCTTTTTTTTTTTTTTTAATTACCTGGTGTCATTTTGATGAAGCATCAGTTCATCCAAGGGCTGGAGGGGATCTGAAGATTGAGGACCTGACAAGTTTTGAGAGGCTTCTTAATATCTTTCTCATCAGGGTATCAGATAGATATGGAACCGTCTTAGGAGAAGGATGGGGTCTCTTCATGTTTGTTAGACTTCACCTTCCTTTGGAAACTGAAGAGTTTCCTTTTCAGAGGCTGGAACTTGAGGGAATCTTTCCATCCTGGACTTTTAATTCCCTCTCTACACTCAGGCATTCAGAACTGACTTTGTTTTTCAGGCTAACAAGGACTCTACTTCCTCCTTTACAGCAAACTTTCATACAAGTCAAGTGCTATATTGACTAGTGTGATCAGTCCTTTTTATATTATCTTTTAAGAATTGTCAAGAATGCAAGCAATGTATGAAACATTTTCAAATCGATTGTTACAGTATTTGCTAGACAGAGTGTGCCTATTTTGAAAAGATCACTTATAAGAGGAAACAGTAAAGCAAAATGATATATTGAGTACTTGTTGTGTATACTTGATGTAAGGTGGTGGATACCAAAAAATTAGAATCCAGTGAGAACTTCAGAATCTTCTTACACATAAAATATAAGACTGTTAGCTGAGCATATTAATGCTGGGGAACAAAGCAAGGGAGAAGTTAATGTGGTTACTTAAGAAAGACTTCTGGGTGGAGATAGTTCTTGAGCCAGTTATGCATGCATATTAATCCCTGCCTTCTCTAGTGATCTGGGACATGGTAATTGACAGATCCTTTTCTCTTGTTCCCTATAGGTTCAATGTGGTATAGGGCTGACTTTACATTGGAGCTCCCCAGATCACATGTACTTGTACCAGCATGTCTTGGCCACTCTGCAGTGTCAAGACCTATTAAGAGTCATTCTATTCCCTGATATTGTTCCATCTTTTGCAAGAGAGACTCCAGAGACCACTTCTGAGCCAGAAGCCTGTGCTCTGAGCCATACCCCGCAAAGGGGCTACTAAACCTGATGCTAGAGGTGAACACAGCCAAGCTCACAGCTTTTGTGGCTGAGGACAAATTCATTACCCTGGCTGCAGAGAATGTGTCCCTGAGCTGGTATGGAGTTCTCTTTAGGCTTATTGCCCAGAGATGGCTGCTGGTTGCTGGCTTTGATGTAATAGCATCTTCAACTTCAAGAAGGGAGAGGTACAGTTGCTACCTGAACTGGAGGAGATGATCCTTCACCAGAACCCCTTTCCAGCACTACAGACCCTTCAGAACTATGTTTGGCTCCTCTCCGTAGGCTCTGTCTCAGTAGAGTTTCCTTATCAGTATGACTTCTCTGGATGAAGCTGTGGGAATTCAGAAATGGCTTAAGGTCTGCATTGAGGGACCCATCCTCTGGCTATTCCAAATCCTGCCCCACTCCCACCTGATTGGCTCTTGAAGTTTCTGTACTTCTCATGGGTCTTCCTGGATAACATTCTTGAGGTGAAACTTCATGACAACTGTGAACTGATGAAAGATGAAAGTGAGGAGAGTGCCAAAAGGCTACAGCTGCTGGATGCCAAAGTGGCTGCCCTTAGGAAGCAACATAGGGAGCTATTGCCAGCCCGCAAAATTGAGGAGCTCTATGCCTTTTTGGAATGGAAAAACATTGAAATCTATACCAAGCGCTCCCGTCATCTCTATGGCAATAAACCCATGAACTGGGCACTGCTCACTTTGAGTCTGGCAGGGCTAGAACTTGTGGCTCTGGCAGATGCCTCCATCCATGGGCCTGAGCATGTGGTAGAGCAGGTGTGAGAGCTTGATCCAGGCAGCCCTTTTCCTGCTCTTTGAAATCCAATGCCAGTGGCTATTGGGTCAGCTTGTGGGCACTGAGCAGAGTGGTCAGCCTTGCTCCTGTTGGCATCAAGTTCTGCACTTGGGGGTCCCATGGGGTAATGTGACAGTAGAGAGGAACATGCCCCCATTCAAGTTCTACCATGACTTCTGCTTGTGAGTAGATGAGGGAATTTGCTTTGACTCAAGGGATTTTTGTGGTGGTAGGGGATGGGGGATAGGAGATGAGCTGAGGCTTATCTCCTCTTCTTGGTGGCCCTGGTGTGATTCTGTTTCTATCTCTGGCATAGATGGTTCTTTGTGGAGCAGAGACAGAAGGTTGTGTCATTGTGTCAGTTGCCAAAGCCCAGCTCCTGCAGTGCCAACACCATCCAGCCTGGTATGGTGATACTCCTGACTTCAGCTTGGCAGAGAGAGTCAAAAGAATTCAGCACCCTCATGGCAACAGTGTCAGGGTGGTTGTCTGTCTTTAGGCTGTTTCCAAAAGTTGATTCCACCTTCAATGGATAGGTCATCTACACACACAGGACTCGAGAGGCAGGAGAATGTAGTACTTGGTTATGTGGGTTGGAATCTTGGTTCTGCCATTTACCATCTCTGCCTTCCAGACTTTTCGACCAGCTCATTTCCTGTCAGGCCTGAGGTAGTACCTGAGGAGAGCCTTCCCAAGACCATGCCTTTAGGTAACCTTCCTGATGAGGTGTGAAGGTGGTCCACTGGAAGCAGGAGGGATGGGCATCTTGACTTTCCAGATACTTGTGGCACCCTCCCTTACCTGATCTCAGGTCCTGCCAGGAGCTGGGAGCCCGTTGCATCCTTCCCACCTGCGTCTCTATGGATTTTTATAGCAAACAACACTTAAGACACAAGACAAGCAGACAGACCACAGGAGTAGGAGTAGGTGTTTGAAAGTGAGAAAACATTTTCACCAAAGTAACAATGCAAATCTTACAAGATAACCAAAAAAATTCCCAGAGGCCTTAGTCCTCGGAAAAATAAATCCAATGATGAAGGGCTTAAAGAAAATATTGAAGCTAATTCAGCAAGAATTTCTTTTCCAGCCATGGGCAGGAAGTAGCCAGAAGCTGGAAGGAACGAAACCCAAGAAAGGAGAGACCAGCAGACATCGCCATGTGCCTTGAGGAATGCTGTAAACAGGTCTTCAGATAGAAAGCATGTCCTGTTGATGCCTTAATTTGGACATTTCATGGCCTCAGAAGTGTAAACTTGTAAGTTAATAAATCCCCATTGAAAATCCAACTCATTTCTGCTACATGGTGTTTTGGTAAATTTAGCAAATAATAGGGGGAACAAAGGTTAAAATCAATTGGGTAAATGGAAATACTAGTGGTCAATAAGAAGGAAGGGTAAGGGGTATGTTATGTATGAGTTTTTTCTTTTTTCTTTTTATTTCTTTTTCTGGAGTGATGCAAATGTTCTAAAAAATGATCATGGTAATGAATACCCAACAATGTGGTAATATTGTGAGCCATTGATTATACACCATGTAAGGAATATTTGTATGTTAAAATTTATCATAAAAAACATTTATTTAAAAAAAAGACTCACCCTGAATTAGGTGAGTCACCTTTCAATTTAAGATCCCACTCACAATCAGTCCACGCACACAGGAATGGATTAGCTTTGAGAACACGACCTTTTATGGGGTACATATAACTTCAATCATCACAGTGACTTTGGGAGGGTTTAAAGAATCATGTTTTAGCTCTGGATTGAATGCTGTCAGGAATTTGGGTAAATTCTATGATTGGGTGTCTTAATAAATATTATCTAAGAAGAGGAAATACTAGAGAGAGGTTAAAGCTGAATATAAAGAAGCAGAATTTACTCATATTACCCAAGATAGGGGGATGTTTGGTCATTTTTGAGGCTAGGACAATGTTCATGTTTGTCTGTAGTCAGGTGATAGCAGAGTGGTCTTATATTTATCTTGATCCATCATGGTCACAGATTGTCTGATGAAATTCTGTGAAATTGTTTATGTTCCCCAGGAGAACAAAAAGACCTCACTGGGAGTGCTGGCCCAATTCCCAAATACCAGAGTTTTCTGTTTTATTTCTCAGTTGACCCTTACAGCCTGATGCCCAGGTACTTCTTAACATAACAGCAATCACAGGAATTCATGGCATGGTAGTTAGGAAAGGCCACTCAGCTTCTACAGGATTCTGACTTAGCCACTTTGGACTTTAAAGTTCACATACCCTACAGGATATCTGAGTCTTCCTCCAACCCCAATTTTTGAATTATTATTTTTTATAAGTTTTTTAATTAGGGAAGTTATAGGTTTACAGAAAAATCATGCAAAAAATTTGAAACTTCTATATACCTTCCTACCCATTGTAAGCACTTTATATTAGTTTGAAAGCTTTGTTACAGTTGATGAAGGAATATTATTAAAATTATACTATAAACTATAGTCTATAGATTTCATTAAGTTCAGTATTTATATTATACAGTCCTATGTTTTTTTTAATTATTCTAGTGGCATATATATAACTTAAAATTTTCCCTTTCAATCCACATTCAATTATAGAATTCAATGGTGTTACATTAATGTGTTGTGCCACCATCACCACCAACCATCACCAAAACTTTTCCATCACCTCAAACAGAAACCCTGCACAAAGCAAACATTAACTTCCCATTCCCCACCCCTCTAACTCGAACTTTGACCCTCCCCTCTAGGAGCCAGATCTATCATCTCTCATTTCCTTTGGTCCATAGCACACTGCCTGCCACATACAGGAACAGACTGAAGAGAAACAAACACAAAGACACATAAACATGCATTACTTCTTCTTTCCTTCCTTCTTTGCCTTGCCAAGTATCTGAGACTCCCTGGGTTCTCCACACAACCTGTTCCTTATCCTCAGTCCTCTTGACATCTACTTGATGTGCTTTTTGCATCCAGAGCCATCTATGGTCTTGGCTCCCCATCGTTGCTCCTTCTCAGAGATGTCATTCTGCAAAGACATCCCTCTGCAATAAGTGATGGGAACAGATGTGCCAAACTAGGAGAAGCCACAAGACTGACAAGTCCTCCCTGTCCACTGCATCAGCTGCCTCCTCAGCCGGGGTCTAAATTCAGACTCCTCTCTTGGTGTACCTCACCTGACCCCATGTGGAAATTAAACTGGTGAATTGAGAAACCTCCCTTCTTATCCTGCATCCCTCACACTTTCTCTTCCTTCTCTCCTACAACTTCTCAATCCCCCCACATCACACATTTCCCCTCGAATCCTGGTCAGTAGGCCAAAGGAAACCCATGTTGACCTGTGTCTCACTTTCAGCATAGTCTGTCACAGTTTGACCATCAAACTGTCAAACGCCTCTGAACCTGAGTCCTTCCATCCTCAACAGTTGCTACCATGCATGCCCCACTTGTGACAGCCAACTGTGCTACAGGTCAATCCCACCATAAGAGCTGTCTCAGTTCCAGAATATCCTTACCCAGTTGTTCAATCACCACCCTTAAAGCTGGCCACTGCAGTCAAGGAGGGGTGGGTCTCAGGGGAGGAGATGCCTCAGGAGCATGACCTGCTGGGATGAAGTGGTAAGTGCAGTCTGGCAAACTCCCTATCTCTATAGGTTTTTTTAAAAAATATTTTTTCTATGCACATTATTATTAGTACATTCTAAATTTTTATTGTTATTTATGTACATATTGTATATATTGATATTTTATTGATATTTTCTGGTTTATTATAACTTATCTTTCTTTCTTTATTTTCTCTTCTGTGGGCACCATGTCTGAGTTCATTCACAATCTGTCTTGGGGTGTCTCCTTCTGACTTTGTGGCCTACTACTGAGGTGGGTTTTTTTTTCTTTTTAAAATTTTAATAGAGAAGCTTAAGTAGAATTGTACCCCCAACATGAGATCAGGGCCTTGGTCTGGCAGTGAATTATTGACAAACCAAGAGCAATAGGGAACTTTCACTGTAAATTGAAGTAAATGCAAAACTTCAGATGAGTAAGGGAAACCACCTTTTCAAAAAACCTTATTAAGATCATCAAATGCCCTGAACACAACAGACAATCACAAAGCACATGAAGATGCAAGCAGAAAAAGGCCCAGCCAAATGACCAAATCAAAACTCTGGAGGGAATACAGAATATGGAACAACTATACCAGGATGTTTATAAAGAAATAAAGTATATACAGAAAAACTTCTCATAAAGGAGAATTTGAAAGATTAAATAGAAAAATGACAGATCTCATAGAGATGAAAGATACAGTAGACCAAATTAGAAATATACTAGAGACACATATAGAAGATTTGAAGAAGCAGAAAGAAGAATAAGTGAGCTAGAAGACAGAGCAATTGAACTAGACTTCACCAAAGAACAAATGGCAAAAAAGATGGAAAAAATAGAAATGATCTTAGGGAAATGATGGACAAGAAGAGGCACAAAAGGAGAAGAGAAGAGTAAAGGGCTGGGAAAGTTACTTCAAGATATAATCAGGAAAAACTACACAACCCTTGTGAAAAACATAAATATGCAAATAAAAAAGGCCCGACAAACTCCAAATAGAATAAACCCAAATAGTCCTACTCCAAGACACATACTAATAAAACTGTGAAATGTTGAAGAGAAACAAAGTCGTGAAAGCTGCACAAGAAAAGTGATCTCTTACATACAAAAGAAAACAAAATGACTGAGTTCAGACTACTCACAGGCACCATGGAAACAAGAAGGCAATGGTATGATATATTTAATATCCTGAATGGGAAAGTCTTTCAGCCAAGAATTCTTTATTCATCTAAGTTGTCCATCAAAATTGAAGGAGAGATTAAAATCTTTAAAGATAAATAAAGACATAGAGAACCAGTCAAAAAGAGAACTACTCTACAACAAATACCAAAGGGAGTCCTGTCAGCTGAAAAAAAAATGGGAGAGGAAGGTCTGGAGGGGGTCACAGATTGAAAAATACCAAAGTTATTACTGTAAAAGCAGTTCTTGAATCTACCATCTTATCCTTTAGTATCTATTTATCAGATCTATATTTCTTTTCTTTCTTTCTTTCTTTCTTTTTTTTGGCTTTTAAAAAGGGGAATTTAATAAGTTGCAAGTTAACAGTTTTTAGGCTGTAGAAGTCAATTAAAGCAAGTCTATAGAAATGTCCAATCTAAGATATCCAGGAAAAGATACCTTGATTCAAGAAGGCCAATGAAGTTCAAGGTTTCTCTCTCAAGTGGAAAGGCATGGCAAACATATAGCATCATCTGCTAGCTTCCTCTCCAGCTCCCCAGGAGGCATTTTCCTTCATCTCCAAAAGTCGCTGGCTGGTGGATTCTCTGCTTCATGGTTCTGCGACATTCTCTGTTCTCTCAGAATCTCATGGCTTTGTCTCTTGTCATTCTCTAGCTTTTTCCAAAATGCTTCCTCTTTTAAAGGACTCTGGTAAAAACAACCATGACCCTCCTGGAATAGGTGGAGACACATCTCCACTCATTCCAATTTAACAACCACTCTTGATTGAGTCACATCTCCAGGGATATAATCTAATTAAAATTTCAAACATACAGTACTGATTAGTGATTAGAAGAAATGGCTGCCTTTACAAAATGGGATTAGGATTAAAACATGGCTTTTCTAGGGTACATACATCATTTCAAACTGGCACATTCCACCCTCTGGACCCTAAAAAAACATGCTTTCCCAGTATACAAAATACATTCATTCCATAACAATATCAGAGAACCTTAAGCCATTTCAGTAGCAATACACATACAATACAAGGTTAAAACCATTACAAAGTGAGTTACATGTATGGTCTGTCCTAAGGCAAAGTTCTCCTCCAGCTCTGGACCTGTAAAACTCAAACATGTTATTTACTGGCAACTGCAAAGGAGGAACAGTCATAAGATACATATAACCATTTCCATAGGGAGGAAGGAAGACAGAGATCACTGGACCCATACAGTTTCAAAAACTCACAGGGCAAAGTCCATTAGATTTCAAAGTCTGAGAGTCATTTATCTTTGGGGCTTTAGAAAGCGGCAGTCCCACCCTTTCCAAGGGCTTACACAGAGGCCTGCCTCTCTCCAAATGTAACCTTAGGGTACATTGGGGAGACACCTTTTTCTTGGCTCCACCCTCTCCAAGCATGGGGACTGCACCCGGGTTCTCTGCCATCTCTGGGGCACACGCTCAACCCCACCATGAGGTGGCAGCCAGGCTCTCCGCAAACCCCAAGGAATGTGCTGCACCCTCTCCAAAGCCTGAGGCAGCATGATTTTTCCACTGCAATGAGGTGGAAGGCCCATTCTCTGCCTTTGGGGCAAACTCACCCTCTTCATGGGCTTGGGTGGGTCCACTCTCCTGGCCTGAGGCTTTTTTACTTCAGACCTCAGCCTCCATGGCTTTGCCTCTGAAGTTATTTTTCCTCCAGTGTGCCCCTTCTCTGTCCTTCTCAGTCCCAACTGGCAGTGATTCTCTTTATACAGATCCCATAGCACTCTCATTGGCTTTCTGTGCCATAGCCTTGGATTGTGCCCATCAGACATAAGGAGTTTATACAAATCCTTCCTGGATAACTCCATGTTTGATCCCGGCTTCCTCTGAAGTGGCTGACTGGTCCCACATTTGATTCAATCCTCATGTGGGGCACAGTTCTCCGGAGTCTCCTCCCCTGGAAGCCCAGAATATCAATTCTGGTTTCATTGTACCCAAGACTTCGGTTCTCAGCTTATCTCTTTCATCTCACATTTCACTGTAAGCTGTGAGGAGTAAACAGGCGGCACCACATTTAATTTGGAAATGTCTTCTGCTAAATATTCAAGTTCATGGCTTTTAAAATCTGCCTTCCAGCCAAAGCCACTAGTCAACTTTGCCAGATTATCTGCCATTTTAAAATAAGGATTGCCTTCCTTCCAGTTTGCAATATAACATGCCTCATTTCTGTCTAAGGCCTTATCAATAGTATCTTTAGAGTCCACATTTCTACCAAGAGTCTCTTCAAAGCATTCTAGGTCTTCTCTACCAAGCTCCTCACAACTCCTCCAAAATCATCCTCTTATCCATTTAAAAAGCTGTTTCAACATATTTGGCATTTGCAAACTGCAGCAGCACCCCACTCCTTTGGTGTGAAAATCTGTTCTAGTTTGCTGGCTGCCCGAATGCATTATACCAGAAATGGAATGGCTTTTAAAAGGGGGAATTTAATAAGTTGCAAATTAACAGTTTTTAGGCTGTGGAAAATGTCCCAATTAAAACAAGTCTATAGAAATGTCCAATCTAAGGCATCTAGGGAAATATACCATGATTCATGAGGGCTGATGAAGTTCAGGGTTTCTCTCTCAAGTGGAAAGGCACATGGTGAACAAAGTCAGGGTTTCTCTCTTGGCTGGAAGGGCACATGGTGAACATAACATCATCTGCTAGCTTCCTTTCCAGCTCCCCAGGAGGCATTTTTCTTCTTCATCTCCAAAAGTTGCTGGCTGGTGGACTCTTTGCTTTGTGGTTCTGTGACATTCTCTGTTGTGGCTTTCTCTCAGCTCTGTTGTTCTTCTCTGCTCTCTCAGAATCTCCAGATCTATATATACTTTTCCCTGTTTTTTTATCTTTTAAGTTACTTGTATTGATACTCCTTAAAAGTTAGGAATCAAAGGAAACTTCCTTAATATCATAAAGGGCATCATATGAATAACCCATAGCCAGCATCATACTTAACGGTAAGAGATTGAAAGGATTCCCCCTAAGATTGGGAATGAGAAAAGGATGCTCATTGTCTCCACTATTATTCAACATTGTACTAGAAGTCCTAGCTGGAGTGATTAGACAGGAGAAGAAAGAAGAGACATCCACATAGGAAAGGAAGAAGTAAAACTTTCATTACTTGCAGATGACATGATCCTATGCTTAGAAAACCCAGGGAAATCTATGATAAATCTACTTAAGCTAATAGATTCAGCAAAGTGGCAGGTACAAAATTAATGTACAAATATAAGTAATGTTTCTGTACATGAGTAATGACCTAATAAGTAGACAATTAAAGAAAAAATTCTATCCAAAATAGCGACTAAAAGAATCAGGTATTTAGGAATAAATACTTGTGTACCTATCCTATGTTCGGTACACAGGAAACAACAAAATATTGATAAAAAGAAATTTTAAAATGACCTAAATAGATGGAAAGACATTCCATGTTCATGGATAGGAAGGTTGAATGTCATTAAGATGTCAGTTCTACTCAAATTGATTTACAGATTCAATGCAGTACCAATTAAAATCCCAACAACTTACTTAGAAGACTTGTAAAAGTTAGTTATCAAATTTATTTGGAAGGGAAAGAGACCTTGAATAGCTAAAGATATCCTAAAAAGGAAGAGTAAAGTGGGAGGACCAACAATTCCTGACTTTAAAACTTACTATAAAGCCACAGTGGTCAAAAGAGCATGGTACTGACACAGAGATAGGGGCGTCACCAATGGAACTAAGCAAAGCTACTTCCAAGTTCACCACAAAGTCGGGGTCTGTGTCCCACTCATCACCTGGGTCTCCATGGAAACAGATACATCATACCCCACTACAGACTTCCTTATCTGAGAGTGACAGATGATGGGAATAATCAGGAATAAAGAAGTTTTAAGAGTAGAAATGAATGCTGAAATCAGTGATAAAGGAGATTCGATGTTTCTTGCCATATTTTCTTGAATAGAATAGAAACTGAGACAAAGCAGAACAGAGTTTTAGGAAGGCGCTTCTGCCCAGTTAGAGCAGGATGGGATGGAACTTCTCTGAGAGAAACTGATGTGGCCTGGGCCCACCTGAGTCTGGAGAAAAGTCATTTGGAGTAAGTAATGGTAAAAAACCTGAATGTCAAAGGCTCTGGGATTGTCCACACACGCCAGCCAGGTAGCTGCTTGGGTGATAGCTGTGATTGGTGCTAAAACATCCCTGAATTTTAGAAACATACACACACACGTGCAAATGCACACATATTTAATATAATTGAACTCAGGTTTTCCCGTGTAAATGTCAGTTTTCTCTGGCTACTGTAAAAAATCTCTACACATTTAATGATTTAAAACAATGCAAATTTATTATCTTACAGTTTTTCAGGCAAAAGTGTGACACAAATTTCATTGGACTAAAGTCAAGCAGGACTGTGCTCCCTTTCGAAGACTTTAGGGGAGAATCTGTTTCCTTGCCTTTTCCAGCTTCTCGAAGTCACTCACATTCCTTCGCTCATGGTTTCCTTCCCCCATCTTCAAAGCCAGCCATTTTTTTTATAGTCACATACTTCCTCTGACTCCCCTTTTACCTCTTTCTTCCAAATTTAAGAATTCGTGTGATTGCATTGGCACTTCCAGATATTCCAGGATGACCTCTCTATTTTAAAGTCAGATGATTAGCAATCTTCATGCATTTGCAACCTTAGTTCCTCTGTGATAAGCAGAGAATCATATTCACAGGTTCCATTGGATGACTTCGGAAGTCATTATTCTGCCTAACACACACTCCTCTCATAGTTGTTGAAATACAAGTTGATCTAGTTGCTGCAAAGTGAACAACATCAACTGTTCTCTCTACAACCACTTAACTCTATTGAGAATTTTTCATCACCTAAAGCAAGTGCTACCCCACCTCCACCCTGAGACTGGACAACTGCGTGAGGTCAGCGGAGACACTCAGCTGAAATCCCTACACTGGACAATGCATTATGAAGCATTCTTTACTGGGAGAAAGTCATTTAATTGAATCCTTGAAACAGTTCAATTATATTCTTAAAGCTGATTCAAACACAAGCATGTAATAACTTCCTTGTTTTGAACATTGAGGTGTTCAATTATCATTGATTAAATAGTATAAAATACTTAGAGAATACTGGTTTGGAGGGTGCCAAATGTCTTCTGCTGGGGCAGCTCCAGTGTTTCAGTCACCACTGCCAGCTGGACATGAGCAGGAGCTGCCCATGTTCCTCTGGATTTTGGTTTGAGAGGTAACAGTAGACAATGCACATCGGCTTCAGAGCCCCCTGAGACTTCTTGGCCCAGTATCACTTGCTAGCTGGAAACCTCCTTCCCGTCTTTCCCTGCTCAGTCTTCTCATTCCCCTTAGAGGCCTCCCCTATGCTCCTTATTGTCTTTTTGACAACCACACCTAGGACTCTCCTGTCTGTGCACCTAGGCCCTCAGACTCTCCTTTCCAAGTTTCCATTTCTACTTATGAACTCCAACTTTCCCCCTGTTCTTTGAACAAGCCCTTGGCAACCCTATCTAAGGGGAACCTGGGGTGGAATGGGAAAAGCAATTCATTGATGAGGCAACCTGGTTGTGGGATGAATCAAATTGCAGCTCTGCCTTCCTTGTCCAGGAACAGTCACTGTATGAGTGGGGAGAGGTGACAAGACCCCCAATCCTGCCACTTGCAATGTTTCTTATGTCCTGGATTCTGGGTTGTGCTGCAACACAGAAAACTGGAAAGGAGAAGTTTCTAAATACTCGTGTATAATCAGGAAACATTGAGGACTGTCATGGTCAGGTTGATTGTCAACTTGGCCACATGGTGGTACGCGTTTGTCTGGTTGGGCAAGTGCTGGCCTGTCTGGTGCTATGAGGACATTTCATAGAATTAAATCATGACCATGCCGGCTGCATCCACAGCTGATTCCATTTGTAATAAACCAAGGGGAGTGTCTTCTGCAATGAGTGATGTTTAATCTAATCAATGAAAGGTTTTTAAGGAGGATTCAGAAGAGACAGGCTCTCTTCCTGCTTCAGCCGGTGAGACTCTCCTGTGGAGTTCGTCCAGACCCTCCATCAGAATTGTCAGCTTCACAGCTTGCCCTACAGATTTTGGACTCTATGTTCCCACAGTTACGTGAGACATTTTCATAAATTTTATATCTATGGATATTTCCTATTGATTCTGTTTCTCTAGAGAACCCTAACTAATACAAGGACCAATGGCTCCACCCTCTATCCTGTCCTTAGTCAAGGATCTGTTGGCTCTCCCATAAGTCTCCCATCTTCCCCCTCCTTTTTGAAATAATGGCTAGAGTCTGGCATAGAGACAATTTAGTATCCTTCACCTACTGACCAGAAATGGGGAAGCCAAGAGGTGCTATCTAGAGATGGGAGACTGGAGAGGAATGTGGTGGGGCATGGATGGCCCAGTTATTATAGGCAATCAAGGGCCTCAACACAAGGCTGCCTGTCCTTTTCTTCTTCTTCTTCTTTTTTTTTTTGTTAATATTTTTTTGAGAAATCTTCACACACATACAGTTCATCCACAGTATACAATCAATGGCTTACCAATCCTTTCCTTCTTGATGTCAGTCTTGTCAGGTGACTTATTTGAGCTGGCGAAATATGAGAAATGAATGCATCACTTTCTGGTGAGGACTTTAAGACCAGAGTGAGTTTTGCCATACCCTATCCCTCATGGCCCCACCAAGGTAACCTGCATTTCTCCAGTGGCCCTTTGGCACCCCAGGTCCCCAAGATAGGATGACAGCACAAGAAGAGCCCTACCTTTCTTGTGACAGACTTATGAGGCTTTAAAAAATCACCCTTTATTGTTTCAGCTACTGAGAATGTGGGGTGTTTGTTACTGTACCTCACCTGGCCTCCACTAATCTTCACTGGCTGTGGAGTTTTGATCTGACTGCTCACAGTCCTGAGCTCACCAGAGGGTTCAAACAGCGACTGAATGAAATTGGCCCAGGTGTAGAGGAAGGGATTCCTGATTCTCAGGTCACTTCCAAATATTGTGACATGCAATCCCCTAGAGAAACCCTGGAATTTAATCCTAGATGACAGCAAGAAACTCCACCTCTCCTTAGAAAATGTCCCAACCCAACTTCATTCCTGGTGAGAGGCAGTGAGAAACAGCACAGACCTGGCTCAAGTAAGCCACTTATTAGTGGACTTTGAGGAATTGAATTAGCTTTTTTTAAGCAGAAACTTAACATAAAAACATCATAATGCCCATCCAACCTGTTACATGCTATTAGACTTCTCTCCGCCCTTCTCCACCCACCACCCTGCTCCAACCCAGAGGGATTCCTAGGGGTCAAATACCTTCAACATGTACCAGACAAGAGTTCTCCCAGGACCATCTTTAGGTATCCTCTGCTCTTCTGCTTCATGAAACTCATGCCCTAAGGTCCAGCTTGTTTGGTTGGTGTTAGATGGAATTTGCTCAATCCACCTCAGCACCCTGGGCTCTAGTGGCTAAAGCTGGAAGGAAAGCATGCAGTCATTGCTGATGTTGGCCAGTGAGAAGGAAGCCTGAGCCTATAGAGCTTTCTACCATGGTTTCCATTCCTGGTTACTTTGTCCCCACTTCCCCTACCTTACCTTCCTCTCCTCCTCAGGCAAAATCACATATGGAAGCCCCCATGTAAACACACAGTTCACACACGCACACATCACCACAAGGCTTCATTCTGAAAATAATTTATTATTTAACTTTTGTTCAGGAAGGTTCATAGGATGGTGCAATCCAGATTTGGTTACCATAGGACAATGATCAGGGTAGAACACTCAGCTGTTCAGTCTTCTCTCTTCATTCATTGATGAGAGCAAGCAGGAAACACACCATGTGCATAATAAAGAGAAAGATAACATGAAAAAGCGAGGGTGATGTTTCCTACAGGGACTCTTCCTAAGGATTTTCCCTTGTTCTGACACATTATCATATCATTTACGCTGTCCTCAATCAAGTGTCCTTGATTGATGGCTGCTAGCCTATTTTTATTTACAGTATGTTTATAAAAGTAAAGAAAATATGGAAAATACTGATAATATAGGTTAAAGAAAATTAATCATCTTTAATCCTGCTACTCAGAGAGAACCATTGTTAGTAAGTCAATTTAATTGTACTCATTTAAGCTGATTGTTTCTCCTTTAAAGACATTGTGATCATTTTCTCCCATTTTAAATATCTTTGTGAAGATCATTCTTATTGACTACATAGTAACCTATCATAACCATCTTCTTATTGTTGGTGTTTACCAGGATTTTTTTTTTTTGCTAATGTAAATAATGTTTTTTTTTAAGTTTGAAAATTTAATGCTTTAGAACCAAAGCTATGACTCATACATTAAAAAATGACAAAAAATACAGCACAGACATATGTATGCAACTGATGTAAATGCTTTTACGTATACAAAACTCAAAAGCCATACAACACAAAATGATTATATATGAATACATAACTTCTGTACAACCAAAAATAAAACAGAAAGAATGGTAAAAAAAATACATGCTATTTTATGTTCAATGAATGAAAATCAAAAGACTAACATCATTCATTGTAAATGAGCCCTTAGAAATCAGTAACAACAATAACTATTACTTCAAGACAAATGAAAACATTGCAAGAAAAATGAGAACATAGAGAAACGTGAAATACAATGGGCTATTAATGATGCAATGATCAAGCTTAACATTCTTTGTAATATTATATTGTCAAAGATTAAAAATACTGACACATACATTTGTACAGTTGTAGGAAATAGGGAACTGGTGAAGAAGACTAATGAGAAAGGTTTTGTATTAAGAGGGAATTCTGAATTTTCACTCAAAATGCAAATTCTGCACATCCTATGCTCCAGCAGTTTCAATTCACAGGAATTATTACAATAAAGTAGTGGGACAAATTCAAATTGATGTACATAGAAGCATGTTCATTGCAGAGAAAATTTGTAGCAAATATAAAGAAGAATGCATAATCAATAAATTTGTATCTCTTTTATCAAGAGATGTTAAAGTTATAATAATCGAATTAGAACAAGGGGCTCAAGAGAGTGTTAAAAGGGAAAATAAAATTGTGGTCCTCCAAAAAAACTACATGCATAATTTTTATGAACGTACCCCAAAAGAATGCACACAAAACCCCATTAATAGCAGTTAACACTGAGGAGTGGAATTAGGGGGAGAAAAGATACTTCAGAAGTGAAAATATTATACTTTAAAAATAACATAAATAATGTTTTTATTATTATTTTTTACATGGGCAGGCACCGGGAATCGAACCCCAGTCCTCTGGCATCACAGGCAAGCATTCCTGCCTGCTGAGCCACCGTGGCCTGTAAATAATGTTTTGATAAATATCATTATACAGAAGTCATGGTGAACATCTAATTGTTTCCTTAGAATAAACTCATGGAAGTAAAATGACAGAGTCCAACGCTAAGAATACTTTTAAAGTTTTAGGCATAACGCTAAACTGTCCTCTAGAAAGAGTGAACCAATTCTCATCCCTATGAGTATTGACACCATCCTGCCTGTATATTTGATTATGCCATCCAGTTCTTCTTCATCTGCTTATCCCAAACATGTTAGATCATAAACCTTGAACTGATCTCCTGATGCTTTGATTGTTATATTTGCATTCAAAATTATACCTAATTTTTACAATTTTTTAACTGCCAGTTGCTCACCCCAAATGCATCTACCTACATGGACATATATGGATGGACTTATCCAGGGGAAAGGGGAATTCAGTAGCTGCTAACTATAATGGCATTTAGCTTAACTCTTTTTAGTATAAATGTTCAAATAAGACCTAGCATTGTTGAGCATTTGGTGTGTGCTAGACACTGTTCATAGTGCTTTACATATATTAACACATTAATGTGTTAACATATTAACATGTACGGTCACACCAAGTATTATCATTCTTGTTTCACAGTGGGGAAAACTGCAAAAGAGTGGTTAAGTGGGCAAGGCCACATACCTAGAAATGAGCAAAGGTGGGTTATCTATTTTCTTTCCTTAGATGGTAGCTAAATGACTTTCTTTTAAGATGGTGAGATTTTGAAGAATCCTGGAATGGAGTTAGAAGACCTGGGTCTTTCCTCTGTCTCTTCCACTGCATGGCCTTGGACAAACCATTTACCTTCTCTGGTCCTCTGCCTCCTCCTCTGAAGAAAGAGGGAGTTGGACAAAATGATCGCTAAGACTCCTACCAGCTCTATTTCTCTTGCCCTGGAATTGAAATTACTCCATACCTGATTTCTGAATTTCTAACTGTCCCTTTCCCAATCCTCCCAGAAAGGAGAGGGCCAGGAGAGGACAGTCACTTAATTGCCCCGAGAAGAAATAGGAGAAACAGAAACAAGACAGAATATCACTTGCACAAGTTGCTGCTTCAGCCACTGATGGGTCTAGGTGAAAAGCAGGTTTATAATTAGTAGCCTCTCTGAATATTCCATGGGCACAGTGAGCACAGCTGGACCAGGCAACTGCACATGCAGGAGTCTGAGAGGTGGCTCTGGTCTTGAAAATGATCCTTCTTAAAAGGATTTTCCTCCTTCCTTCCTCGAGGGAAAGAACACCCGTTGATATAATACTCCTCTTCCCATCCAGCTTACCCTGTTAAATTCCACTCTGGTAGGTAGGGACTGAGTGTTGATGAATTCAGGGGACGGAAAAAGTCATAAGCTGAGCCTGGTCACATTGCCCCTTGTGATAGAGTTTTATTTTTAACTTCAGAACACTTGAACTATTTCTGCTGAAGTTTTCTCTCCTTTCTCTGCCTCCCCAACAGAACCCTGCACTCTGCCGTGACTGGTGCATCCCCAGCCGTCTCCCGGCGAACTGCTTGCTCACAGTCAAAGGACTTTGGTGCAGAAGATGCTGACTCAGCCCGTGCCACAAAGGTAAGCTTTGCAAATGAGAGCAAGTGCACAGGGGCCATTTGGAACGGTGACTATTCTGGCAGAGGCTGAGCTGTAGATTACCTTTGTGCTCTGAGGAAGAGGGTTGTTAAACAGATTAGTTACAGAAGGGTGGATAAAGCTGGGGCTGAGAATGAGACTCAGTCACATGTAAACTCCTGTTTCAAATCTAAAATCTTAGAGCATGCTGAGATTACCTGTTTCCCGAAAGCTAAGGTTTTTATTTTCTACAATTGACCAGAGTGCTGTCATTAGTGAAAGCTTTAAAGTTACTCAGTGGAAATATGTGGAAGGCCAGAACCCAGGATTTCTATTTTCTAAAGTCCTAATTCTGGATTTTTTCACTAGTCAGCAGTGGCTGTGTTAAATGCAAGTCATTCTCATGTAGTTTAAATTCCATTCCCTGTGACCCACTGCTGGTTAATGCAACACGATTGCATTTATCCCATGTACTATTTAAACTCTGCCTGCTTTGCTCTAACAATATTCCCTAAATGTGTCTTGAATCCAAAAGCAGCCATGGAATATAAGTGAAAGCATTTTCTAAGTCAAAAAACATGCTTATGCATCCAAAACAAAAATGATTACAAACTTGAAGTTTGTACATTCACAGGCACAAAAGTAAAATGAATGATGATACTCGAGATAGCAGAAGCTTTAAAATATAAATAGATTTTTTCCTAGCTTTTAGAGTAACTGCACGGTTTTGCATGCGCTAAATGACTGGCAGATTGGCAGAGGTATGGGAGAGTGTTTATTTTCTTGTTTTTCTCTGACTCTAGCTTTAGTTTATATAGCTCAAGGTTCAGCTAAGGACATCCTGGGAAATGGCCTCTGCAGTGAAAGGGATTCTGAACACCCTGAACTTTGAAGGGGACAGGCTGAGGCAGCTGATGCCAAGTGAAAGGAGACCTAAAGCAACTACCCAGATATCCTAACTCCTGGCTCCTGCCTGCCTGCCTCTGTAACCTCCACACGTACCCCATGAGTCTGCTATAGGTGTCTGTGGTATAATTATGTAATTGGCTAACATAATTTAATTTAGTTTTGTCAGGGTTTCCATGGCACTGAAGTCTCCAAGGTGTTCATAATACAGGAGAACTGAGCTGGTGAGATGGGGGTGTGTTGGTTTGGGCAAACCAGGCTTACAGGCAGACTCCCAGTTACTTCTTGATAATCTGGCTAATTAAGCACTTTCTTGTCCAATACAAAACCAGTCATTTAAAATATTGACACTGATCATATAAGCACCACATGTGAGAATTAAATAGCTAATTGAGTAACTAAAAAGTTTAAAGGTAGAATGATTTCTTGCTAATGTGAAGAACTGCAGATGGTGAGGTTGAATAGATTTGAGGGAGGGAGGTTATGCTTTTAGAGTAGAGTGAAGGTGCTGGAATCATAGTCCAGGAAGTCCACGATTATGGAACCAGATGCAAGAACTATCCTCAGTCGGCAATCTCAGTCCATTGGCTGAGTTAAAAACTCAAGAGGCAGAGATTGCTTTCATGTTTAACTTTACACATTTTCTTTCCTTAAAAATTGGCTTAGCAGGGAAACAGGTTAACAACGTATTGTTAAAGTAAATAAGTAATTGGCTGGTTCATAGGTTAAAAGTTAAAGAATAAAGACTATCTTTGACCTTTAACTTTTAACCTTGTCACTTTGACTGAAGTTAAAGCTCATGTACAAATAACTATTGACAGGGCCAGCCACATGAAAAGGCAAAATAGTCACTGACATCATGTGAAGGGTGTTGTGAGGGCCCCTCACCTAAAAATATCTCCATGACATCAATTTTGCCTGTCTACTAACTTTAAAATTATAGTTAAGAATGTTAAAGGTATTATCTGTTAATCCCATTCTCCTTTGCTTGAGTCAGTGATTTAAATACATCTGTTGTAGGCGTTTCTCATGACCCTGTTGGCCAGCACCACTGGGCACCACCTTTTCATTCTTTCCAGCTTTGCCCTACTCTGCCCTTGGTATCACTCTAAGCTGCCCACATGCTGTTGGCCATCTCCTTGCAGGTAGCTCTGTGTGGCTCTGTGGTTGCTACAGAACTCTTTCAACAGGTCAAGGGACAGTTCAGAAAAATAAGTGAGAAAGAGTCAGAAATCTGTATTATCAATTTGACTTTGCACCTGTTTCTGAGAACACAGGCAAGACATTTTACCCATTTGAGCCTCCGTTTCTCCTCTAGGAAATGAAGAGACCCTTTTCTTTCAACGTGTGTTCCTTGGACCACATTACCTGGAACTTGTCACACCTGCAGAATCTCAGGATGCGCCCCGGCCCTACTGAATTGGAATCTGCACTTTAAAAAGATTTCCAGGTGAACTTTATGCAGATTGGAGTTTGAGAAGCCTGGGAGAAAAGGATTGCTAGATTTTTGTTGGGTCTAGATTTCTCGTTCCTAGACTTTAAGCATCTAGAACACATTGTAAACCTGTGAAAATAATTCTGGCAGCATTCAGTGTCTGTTACACCTTGAGCCCTCTGAAGTCTTTTCCATTCATTTAAGGCTACATTAACCTAAGTAAATGTAAACAGTTTCTTTCTCTTCTTCTTTTTTTTATAAAAAGTCCCAAATTAGCAGCATACGCCTGAAATTGCTATATTTACCCCTAAATTTGTTTCAACTTGCTCTCATAGCTCTTTCAATAAACTGAATTCTTTTGGGCTCTATTCAATTCAATTCAATCCCATTCAGTAATCATTTATTGAGTGCTGGGAGTAGTGTTAGCTGTTCTTACTTTCTCATTCCCCAGAAGCCATTCACTACAATGAGAGGTTTTCAGTCTGTACATTAAAACTCAGATCAGAGCTCCTATTTCGGTTTGCTAAAGCTGCCAGACTGCAATTTACCAGAAATGGATTGGCTTTTACAAATGGAATTTATTAAGTTACAAATTACAACTCTAAAGCCGTGAAATGTCCAAATTAAGGCACCAACAAGAGGATTCCTTCTCAGAGGAAAGGCAGCTGGCATCCAGGGTTCCTTTGTCACATGGGAAAGCACATGGTGATGTCTGTTGTCCTCTCCTGGCTTCTGGCTTCAAATGGTTCTCTCAGATTCTTTGGGTCTTTCTTGCTTCTCCTTGGGGTGTTTTCCTTCTTAGCTTCTCTAAACTCTCCAGGCTCTCTGAGTTTTGTCTTACAGGACTCCAACAAGCTGATTAAGACCCACCTTGAATGGGCTGGGTTGCATCTCCATGGAAACAACCTAATCAATAGGTCCCACCCAACAATAGGTCTGCCCCCCACAAGATTGCATTAAAAGAATTTTGGCTTTTCTGGGGTACATAGCAGCTTCAAACCAACACAGTGCCTTTCACTGCCTCCAGAGAATCCTGGTCAGTCCACGACTCTGCTTATGGCCATCCCCAGAATTGTTCTCACCCATTCCCATCATCACAGCTCTTCCCTCAGAGTACACTGACCCCACCCCAATTGCAGGAGAGAAGCCTCAGGATAATAAACAAATTAGTTACCTATGAGGGAAAAAGAATTGGTGCTGAAAATGAGATCCAGTGTTGTGTAAACTGACACCTGCCTTTTTTTCCTTATTGAACAGAATCATCAAATAAAAACAGTTGCAAGTCTGGCCTAAAAATAGAAATATGGGCTCTCAAATTGCCTTTTTTCACATCTAAAAACCCCGCAGGTCTGATGAATCCCTAAAAGCTTAAGGGATACTTAGTGGTGATGAGAGGAGGCCAAAGGGGGAGGTGGGAGAAACTAGGGGACTCACATTCTTAAAAGGATTAGATAAATTTATTTTTTTAAATGGGGGTTGACGATTATTAGTCTGGCAGTGGTATATAAGATGCATTGGAGTGAGGGAGAACTGAAAGTGGACAAGCCAGCCAGAGGCTACATGAAAGATTCAGTGGAAGAAACGAAAGCCTGGACCATGAGGATCCCCTTTGTGGAGAAAAAACTAACAACTGAGTTCCTCTTGCATAGTGTCTACACTTTACCTACTTTAGCTCTTTGTATACTCACACAATCCTATGGGTTATTATAAGCACTATTTTATGGATGAACAAAACTGGCTTTAGGGACATTAAATTACTTGTCAAAAATAACTCAGTTAATTTGTGAGATTGTATATTTACTTTATTTTGGGGGATCAGGTAAAAATCTCTTGATGGAGGTAACATGTAAGCTAAACTCTAAATGCCAAGGCATCCAAATGCAAATAAGTAAGAAGGAGAGAATGTTCCTGGTGGAAGGAGCAAGAACAAAGGCCCTTTGTAGACATAAGCTTAGCATGTTTGAGGAAGAATAAGGAGACTGGTCTGGTTACAGCACAGTACACAAGGAAGAGAGATGAGATAAAAGGGAAAGCAGAGTTTATTCCTCATGATGAGGATCTGCTGGAGATTTTAAGGAGAGGAATAAGGATCTAATTTAACATTTTGTTGAAATCATTCTTTCTGCTGATGAATAGAGATTGTATGAGGGCAAGATGGGAGGAAAGGTAGTGATTATAAGACTGTTGCACTAGGCCAGGTGGAAGATGATGGTGCTTGGGCTTGGGCAATGATGGCTGTGCTAGTTTGAAACTGTTGTGGACCCCAGAAAGGCCATGTCATTATCTAATCCAATCTTGCGGGAGCAGACCTATTGTTTGGGTGGGATCTTTTTTTATTGTTTTCTTGGAGATGTGACCCACCAATTTTGGACAGGACCATTTGATTAGATGGTTTCCATGGAGATGTGTCCCCATCTCCACCCATTCAAGGTGGGTCTTGATTTGGTTACTGGAGTCCTTTAAGAGGGAACCATTTTGGAAAAAACTTCGGCGCCAACACAGATGTTTAAAGATGCAGAAAGAAAATACCCCGCGGAAAGCTGTTCAAAACCAGAAGCCAAAAGACCAGCAGGTGCCATCCATATCCCTTCCCAACTGACAAAGGTTTCTGGACACCATCAGCCTGTCTTGAGTCAAGGTATCTTTCTCTGGGTGCCTTAATTTGGACATATGTAAGGCCTTAGAACTGTAAACTTGTAATTTAATACATTCCCTTTATAAAAGCCAACCCATTTCTGGTATGCATTTCCAGCAGCATTAATGAACTAAAACAGTGTTGCAGGTGGAAAGAAGTAGAGAGATGTGTACGTGGTTTGGTGGTAGAGCACCTTGTGTATAGTTTGGATGGAAGTAGTTGTAGGAAAAAGGAATAGGGGACTCAAAAGGTTTTATTTGAAAGCTTGGGTAGATGGCAGTGCCTTTGCTAAAATGGGAAAAATTGGAGGAAGGACAGGTTTAAAGTAATGCGCGGGGAATTATATGCTCAGTTCATGGAGTGTTAACTTCAAGATGCCAATTATATACATCTAAACAGAGTTCTTAGTAGATTGTTGGATATGAATCCAGGGTAAAGTTGAGGTCAGGACTGAAATGATAAACTTTGGAATCTCCATGAAGTTGATTTTTTTTTGTTTTGTTTTGTTTTGCAATAGTTTATTGGAGTGTGGGAGGGTTTCCTGTGGCATATTAAATTGATAAATTAGATTTAAAAACAAAAGAAAAATTAATCAGCTATTGTTTTTCTCTTTCCCCTTGAATATACTGAATATTGCATGTGTATAAGAAAGGGAAAGAAGGAGGGTGGGGGAATGGTCCAAAATCCCAAGAGAGGGTTAATTTTGTGAACAGAGAACAATTGTGAATTGGAGCCACTAATAGTGAAAGAAATAGGCCCAGGTCCATTTCTTTTATGGGCCAATTTGTTCTCTGAGCTATCTATAGTAATAATAACAACCTGTCCATTTTCTTGAGGGCTACTCTTTGTTGAGCACTTATGTTCTTTCAATCCCTCAAAATAACTCTGCAAGGTAGGAATCACTATTTCCATTTTATAGATGAGAAAACTGAAAGGTTTAGGAGGCAAAAGGGTGAGAAAGAAGAAAGGTACACCAGGAAATTTAAAGTGGCGGGGGGGGCGTTATTTCTGCGCTCCCGGGCAGAACTCACCAAACCCAAGATGGAGGGAGGTGAGTGCGCATGCGGGCTTTGGCACAGGCAGCTTTTAAGGATGGAGGTCAGGTGACATCTGGAAGGGGCAGTTCATTAGTTCCAGAAGTCAGTCTGGGAGGGGCGACACAGCCTCCGCAGCTCCAGTTGCAGTGCCCTTCCCCGTTCCCCCGACCTAACATTCCAGCCTTTTGTGATAATAGGGTGCCAAGATCTTTCTGGCTACTTCCAGCTGTAATGGGGCGGCTGGAACCATCATGGCCAGGGGAGTGGGGAGGCTGGCTGTAAGAATCTGGTGAGGAAGGCAGGTGATGATAATGATGCAGGAGCATTTGGTTGACTGCTACCTGGGATAGTTCCTTCATGCATCCCTGAAGGAAGTTGAGGAGGCAGGGAGCTAGGAGAAAAAAGAGATTAGGATAACCGGTCCTAGTAGCGGGAGGAGCCATGTCACCAGAGGAGAAGAAAACCAGCTTAAGGCAGAGTTGGTTCCTTTTTTCTGTGGTAGAGATTGTCTTTTAGTTTGTTTAGGGTTTGAGTATTTTGTTCCACCAGACCTGACTCGTTGACGTAATAGCAGCATTCCTCTTGGAGGAATATACACGTTCCTCCTTTTTGGCTGTCAGCGGGTCTAAGGCCCGTTGATTTTGAAGAGTTACCTGGGCTAGTGAGGTGAGTTGGCATTGTAGAGAGGAGAGGGATTCTGATGTCAATTCCAGGGCTACCTGTAGTCGAGTCTCAAAGTTTTGAGAGGTTAAAATACCATGTCCCAGTGCCCCTCCCGCTGCGGCTGAGGCTGCGACCAAAGCGGTTAGGCTGATGCCTACTAGGATAGGAAGAAAAGCAGCCCTTTTTGAGCGAGGAGAAGGCAGTAGCCAAGTTAGTTCGGACTCCCCATAGAGGTTCAATTGAGGAACAATAGTTACCAGGAAGCATGGTCCTGGGGCAGTAGAGTTGAGGCACTTGGTAAGAGTTCCATTACACCAGAAATATTGTCCTTTGGGGGATGGGTGGTGTTGTGGATAGTGACGTTAGTCTGGCACTTGCTATGAAGTTTTGTTTGAGGGTTTTTTATCCAGTGTAGTGAGGCTCTTAATTTGGCAAGAAGATCTTGCCCCATTAGCAGGCTGTGGCAAGAGGGCATTACTAAGAAAGAGTGTGTAATGGGGTACCCTTCTATTAAACATGTAAGTGGTCCAGTAGTTAAGGGGCGTTTAGGATGGCTGTCTATGCCCATAACCGTGACCTACTACCTTGATTGTTACCCTGGGCTCGACGAGGGTGATTGTGGTCGCTGAGGCTGGGCATTGTCAGTTGTCGGTGGCCAGGCCCAGGACTGCTAGCGGTGTTAGGGGTTGGAAGGATGGCCCCTCCACGGCCAGGCGCCAAGGGGCAGTCACTTTTCCAAAGTCCCTTTGTACCACAGAGAGGGCAAGGTCCCTTGGGCAGTCGAGGATTGGGACACTGGCAGGACCAGTGTCCGTCAAGGCCACATTTGAAGCACTTTCCTGGTGGTGGATTAGTCATAGCCAGCTTCTTTTCCGTTGAAGTGGGCCACAGAGTCGCAATCAGGGATTGGGTTTGTAAATTCACCTTTCGGCAGTCCCGGGATTCCTTTTCTGCCCTCTTCAGTTCATCACGAGTATTAAAAATTTTAAAGGCCATGCTTACCAGGTCACGGATAGGGGCCTGAGGGCCTTCCTCAATTTTTCTAAGTTTACGCCTTATATTTGGAGCCGATTGGGATATAAAGTATGTGGCTAAAACAGTTTTACCAGCCTCTGAGTCGGGGTCTAGGCAGGCATATTGGGAGAGGGCTTCTGTGAGCCGGTATAGTATAGCGGCCGGGTTTTCATAATGACCCTGGGTAATTTCCCTTAGCTTATGGAAGTTTACTACTTTATCTGAAGCTTTCTGCATGCCGGCTGTGAGGCATGTAAGCATTTTGTCCCATCTAGTCCGCCCGTTCCTTCCCGCTGGAGTGTCCACCTGATATTCCGACCCTGGCTCCTGGTCTGGCACAGCCTCGGCCCCTACCGGCATGGTGTGGCCGGTTATATGCACCTGGTTAGCATGAGCCCTGACTGCATTGAAAATGCGGTCCATTTCATCTGCAGTGAGGGAAGAAGAGCAGATTACATGAATGTCATGCCAGGTTAAATTGTAGGCATTAGCTAGATATTGAAATTCCTTAGTATAGGCGGTTGGGTTGCTGGAGAATGAACCTAGCTGTTTCTCAATATTAGAGAGGTCAGCTAGGGAGAAAGGGGTGTGTACTCGAACTAACCCCTCAGGTCCCGCCACTTCCCGTAGTGGACAGTAAGAGTTCTATGAGCAGGTATGAGAGTTTATAGGTGAGGAGGGCAAGGCTGTTGAGGACAGTGGGGGACTGGATGGAGATGGAAGGGGAGGGTAAGATGGCGGCTGGAATGCTGCCAGAGCTGGGAGAGGAAGAGGGGGGTAAGATGGCGGCTGGAGCACCGCCAGCGGAGAAGGAGGAACAGAAAGACAAGATGGCGGCGGGAGTGCCGCCTGCGCCTGCGCAGAAGGGGAGAGAGGAGGGCAAGATGGCGGCTGGGACATCACCAGAACAGAAGGAGAAAGAAAAGGAGAAGATGGCGACTGAGATGTTGCCGAAGCAGAAGTGGGGAGGGAAAGGCAAGATGGCGACTGGAGCGCCGCTGGAGGGAGGGGAGGGTAGAGCGAGGGAGAGGAGGATACAAAGGGAGGGGCGGGAGCACAGAAGGAAAAAAGCCTGGACATAAGGAATTTTGGCCCATTTGTCGTTCCTCTGGCAAAAGTTGCGGAGGTTCATAAGGATATTAAAATTGAAAGTCCCATCCTCAGGCCCATGAGAGAGGACCTACTGCCCATACTGAAGGGTCTCAAAGGAGAAAGAACTGGCCCAGGCGGTGTTGGCGTCCCAATGCCCTGAGAGAGTCCTCGGAGCTCTTACGAGTGGAGGCTCGTCTCCCCAGGGGACGTCTCACACTGGTTTGAGGCCCTTTCAGGTCCTGGACCTGAATTTGGGAGGGAAACGAGAAGCGGGGCATCCCCACGGCTTTTCGAGTCCCAGGAAAGGGTATGAGGCTTGCAGGCATCCCCGTTCACCTCAGCCCTTGGAAGAGAACCGGACGTGAATTCACGATTAATTCACGGAGAGTAATTAACGGACAGGCTCTCTCGGAACAGTGAGACCCGGCAGCAGGGCTGGGAGGGAAGGGACTTACCCAGTCTGTGGTGAATGCAGCGGCGGGCCGAAGGATCCCTTGTCACTGGCCATGTGGAGGAAGGAGGAGAGAGGAAGCCAGGGCGCCTCTGGCCAGGCAGGCGGCACCCGTGCTCCTCTCCCGGGTTTCCGGCACCAGATGAAAGGTTTAGGAGGTGAAAGGGTGAGAAAGAAGAAAGGTACACCAGGAAATTTAAAGTGGGAGGGGGGGTATTTTTGCGCTCCCGGGCAGAACTCACCAAACCCAAGATGGAGGGAGGTAAGTGCGCCTGAAGTTGATTTTTAAAACTCAGAGTCTGAAAGAAATTATAGATGGAGATAGTGTAGACAAAGGGAAGAGAAGGAAAGGGTAAGAAAAGAGAAAGAAGAGGAAGGGCCTACATCCTTGGCTATTTTCAACAATAAAGACTAAGAAGTCTAAGAAGAAAGTGTCAGTGGGGTAGAAAGACAACCAGTAGACTGTAATATCACAGATTAATGTTTCAAGAAAGAGTTCATGGTATCAAATGCTAATGAGAGAACCAGTAAGATGAAGACAGAGCTGAGACCATTGGATCTGGCAATACGAAGGCCTTTGTTGACCTTGCCGAGGGGACTGTCACTGGAATGGAGGTAACATAGCCTAATTTAAGTGGCTTCAAGACAGAGCAGGAGGTAGTAAGGAAGTCGAGTTAGTGACTATAAACAGTAATTTTAAGAGGTCTTGATATAAAGGGTAATAAGGAAATGTGCTTATAACCTGAAGTGGATTTGTACACAAGGGAAGAGTTTTTAGGATGCCAGAACCTAGAATGTTTGCTGATAGGAGGAAGTTAGGGGAAAAACATCCTAGATCTGTCTAACTCTAGTTTATATTCTTTCCCTTACACCAATGTACCTAAAAGTGTGGTACTTTGAACAATCCATTTTAGGATTACCTGGTGTACTTTCTTTTCTTTTTTTTTTTTTTTTACATAGGCAGGCACTGGGAATCGAACCCAGGTCCCCGGTATGGTAGGCAAGAATGCTGCCACTGAGTCACTGTTGCCCACCTCCTGGCCTACTTTTAAGATTCACATTTCTGAATCCCACCCCAGACCAAGTGAATCAGAATTCTTGTGGTTGGGCCTGGGAATCGTCATCTTTAATACATTTCTCAGAGGATTCTGACACCATTCTGCTTTCTCAGTATCAGGATTCAGGGAGTGATTGGCTCTGAGTGGTAAAGACTGGAGGATTAGGAATTAATCCAAGGTCTTAAGCTGAAGGAACTGGAGGAAAGCTCATATAATTGTCAAGTGACCATAGTTTCTCCGAGGTGATCATTCTTTGAAAGGCTAAAGATAAAAAAAAATTCACGTGGAATAAGTGAAGCTCAGAGCTTACTCTGTCACTTCTGCTTGGGAAGTACATTTATAAAATGGACATGGACTATGTGCTGGTGAAACTAATTTTTTAACGATGAATTAGAAAAATCCTGTCTTCTGCAATGGGTCTTTTAGCACTGAGTATGACCATCAGAGTTCTTTTTTTTTTTTTTTTTTTTTTTTTTTGTGCTCCATGTTTTCATTAGCCTCTTTGGGTCCTAGATTCTGGATCTATTTACATGCTTTATAGCAATGCCATAACCAAACACCTCTTGATGAGAAAGTTATATGTTCTGTTACACGAGGCAATGGACTGAATCTAATCAGACAGAAAACCAAAAAGGGAACCGTATCCATCAAACTTTTCTGATGAAACTAACGAACTGCCCCAAACTATATAATATATTCCCGACCCCCAACCCAAATTCACCAGATTTGAAGTAGAGAGTTGTGAGTTTATTGTTCAGCATGTGGAATCCCAGTTTTTGAGGAGACATCCAGGTTGTAAAGTACCATTAACAATTGAAGGCAGGAGCTTTGAGGTCACTAACATATTAACTGTTCCTTGGTACTGAGGATTTCTAGATGTCTAGGTGCCTTATGTGCACTCTGATAGCTGCTGTCAAGTGAAAGGCTGTGTCTTCACAGGTCCACTGGTAAGTTAATTTTTTCCAGATGCAGAAAAGAGAGCTTCAATTAACCTATAATCAGTGATTTGTACTTTTTTCTATTAAGCAAAACTTTGTTAAAGTGACACTACAAACTATTTGCTAATATGCCATAAAATTCACAAGAAAAATAAGAAGGTTCAGTGAGATTCAAAGAAATACCAACAGCAAGGCACAAATTCTATCTTGTCACTAAAACCAATGGTTGACATTCTTTAATCCTTGTTTTTGCTTTCTATTTTAAGAAGCCCTTCAACTTGTTCTTACATTTGGCCACTTGTGCTTGCTTCATCCAGCCACAGACAATTATAACTGTAATGGTTTGAAGCACACCCTTAGCTCTAACCCTCGGCTCTCCTGGAGCCAATCCAAATCTAACTTCTTAAAAGGTGCCAGAATTCTACACCTTTCTTGCCATAAGCGTGGCTTCTCTGGTGTGACTTACTGCCTTTGTCTTTCTTTTTTTCTTTAATATTTTTATTGATATTGAAATATTCACACACATACAGTCCAACCATATTATACAATCAATGGCGCACAATATCATCACATAGTTGTGTATTCTTCACCATGATCATTTCTGCCTATGACTTTCTGATCACTTGCTGATTTAGAAAATTGCCCACAAAGAGTATAAGACAGAGAAGTAACAGTAAATGCTAACGAAGATATATTTTGAAGTCTGAAGATTTGAGAAAAAGAGAGAATGAGGAGACTCTGATGCGAGGGCTCAAACAGGGATTACCAGTTCTCCAGAGCAAAGACTAACAATTCCTTGCTATTTGGCTGCTTTTAATTTTTTAAAGCACATTTAATTTCCGTTTTTGATGTTATTTTCCACATAACAACCACATGAGAAAGATTGGGAATATATCCCCTAGTTTGAAGAATAAGGAAACAGACCTGTTCATGTGACCTAAGGCCACAAAGCTTATTGGTGACAGAAGTAGTAGAATCCAGTTTTCTGACTCAAATTCCAGTGTTCTTTCCAATCCTTATCTTTCTATTTTAGGGAGAGGCATTGATGGAACAGGTACAAAGCAGGAAGTTTCTGAGAAAAGCTACTGGGTAAACATATTTATTGTGTGCATGTGTATTATGACAGGCACTGTGCTTAGGGCTTTAAGTGTGGGAGGCAGATTGTTTTGTAACACATAGACTTGGTCTTGCCAATTTATAGCTGCTTTATACCCAGGGAAATAATTTATCAGTAAGTGATCTCATTACTTAAACTGTCTTGACAAGCGTAAACCTATTGACCATGTTCTCAGCTGGCTGTGAAGCTGAATTTCTCTCCGAGGTGAGCTATCTCAACAGAAGTCAGTCATTCCTCCTTGCTGCCCAACTCTGAGCCCTGAAGGAACAGCTGCAGCCTCCTAAGCCTTGCTTTACTTGCATCTACCCTATGAATTTGTACACCACTTTTTCAGAAATTTTGCCAAGGCCTTCTTACCTCCCTGGACAGTAGTTCCTTGGTGATTGGGACATAATCTGAAGCTTCTTATAGTCCAGTGGTTCTCAAAGTTGAGCTTACGTCAGAATCCCCTGGATTTAGTAGATCTGATTCAAAGGTAGAGTCTAATAATTTGCATTTCTAACCAGTTCCTATGTGATACTGATGCTGCTGGTCTGGGGACCAGACCACTGTAAAAACCATGTTAAGTTACTCCTTTTGAAGTAATTCACATAGCACCTACAACTTGCTTCAGTGAAGTTGCTGCCCCTTGGCTCTAAATGTTCCCCTATTTCTTTAAGGAAATATCCATCTCCCACACTCACACTCGGTCATTCCGCCTACTCATATGGCACTTGGACTACATCAGGTACACCCAGTAAAATCTAGTTCTGTCTTGATTTTTTAAATTATTTTCATCTAAATTATATTATTTTGACTGCTGTTCCCTCTAGACAGCGGAACTTTCAAACTCATATTTTTGAGGAAAACGTTTTGGCATAGACTTGAGTGAAATTTGTTTTTAAGATCATGGAGTGTATTGCTTTTTCAGACAGTGTTTTAGTTTGCTGCTTAAAGCAGAAACCATGAAATGGGTTAGCTTTTAATAATGGGAACTTATTAGCTTGAAGTTTGAGGCTGTGAGAAGGTCCAAATCAAGGCATCATCAAGGCGATGCTTTCTTCTCAAAGACCAGTTGCTGGTAGTCCTTGGCTCCTCTGCCACAGGGAAGGCATATGGCGTCTAATGGTGTCTCCCTTCTCTTCTGGGCTGTGTTGCTTTCAGCTTCTTCCTTCTGTCCATCGGTCTGTCTGTCTCTATTCCTTCTGTTTTTAAAGAATTTCAGTAAGAGGATTAAGACCCATCCTGAATGAGGTATGTCCCGCCTTAACTGAAATAGCCTCTTCAAAAGGTCCTACTTAGACCTTTTGGTAAGCAGGAGGGTTGGTACCCACAGGAATGGATTAACCTTAAGAGCATGACTTTCTGGAGTACAGACAGCTTCAAATCATCACAGTCAGGAAGCAACAATTAAAAGGTAAACGCAGGGGCATAGAAACTGAAGGGAGGTAAAAATGGCATATTTTGTTCAGTCATGGAATTCATTCCTCTATTTTTCACAATGTAGAGTTTCTATTGGTATAATCTGTATTCTCTGATTTAGTTTTATGTGATTTTTAAAAAAATATTTATTGAGATATCTTCACACACATGCAGTCCATCCAAAGTATACAATCAATGGTTCACAATATCATTCCATTAGTTGTGGATTCATCAACATGATCATTTTTAGAACATTTGCATCACTCCAGACAAAAAAATAAAAAGAAAAAAAATGCATACATCCCATACCCCTTCCCTCTCTCTCATTGACTGCTAATATTTTAATATACCCATTTTTTCCACTTATCCCCCTGATTATTTATTTATTTATTTGTCTTTGAATCTTTTTGTTTTTTTATTTTTTATTAATTTGAAAAAAATTACAAGAAAGAAACACAAACATTCTTAATATATGCTCATTCCATTCTACATATATAATCAGTAATTCACAATATCATCACATAGTTGCATATCATCATCATGATCATTTCTTATAACATTTGCATCAATTCAGAAAAAGAAATAAAAAGACAACAGAAAAATAAAACGAAAACAAAAAAAACTATACATACCATACTCCTTACCCTTCCCTTTCATTTATCACTAGCATTTCAAACTAAATTTATTTTAACATTTGTTCCCCCTATTATTTATTTTTATTCCATATGTTCTACTCATCTGTTGACAAGGTAGATAAAAGGAGCATCAGACACAAGGTTTTCACAATCACACAGTCACATTGTGAAAGCTTTATCATTATACAATCATCATCAAGAAACATGGCTACTGGAACACAGCTCTACATTTTTCAGGCAGATTTATTTATTTTTTATCCATATTTTCTTATTCAAATGTCCATACCCTGGACAAAGGGAGGGCCAGCCACAAGGTTTTCACAATTACAATGTCCCTTTGTAAAAGCTATATAGTTATACAATCATCTTAAAGAATCAAGTCTACTGGAACATAGTTCAACAGTTTCAGGTACTTCCTTCTAACCACTCCAATATACCATAAACTAAAAAGGGATAGCTATATAATGCATAAGAGTAAATAACCTCTAAGATAACCTCTGGACTCTGCTTGAACTCTCTCAGCCACTGAAACTTTATTTTGTCTCATTTCTCTCTTCCCCCTTTTGGTCAAGAAGGCTTTCTAAATCCCATGATGCCAGGTCCCAGCTCATCCCAGGATTTCTGTCTCACGTTTCCAGGGAGATTTATACCCCTGGGAGTCACCTCCCACATAGGAGGGAGGACAGTGAGTTCACCTGATTAGTTGGCTTAGAGAAAATTATGTGATCTTTAAAGAAAAAAGTAGGTGTTTCATTTTAAATCTTGGAATCCATTTTCAATGCAGATTTTTAACTCTAGAAACCATCCCTTTCTTTTTTTTTAATTATCTAAAATGCAAAGCAAAGTGAGCTGGATGATCTTCTTGTTTTCTCTACTCAAATGGGGCATAGTATAGGGTGTGGTCTGGAGGAGGACAAGGAAATCATCCTAGGGATGGAGGGGCTTCCTAATCAAGAGCATCTGGCTACTCTACAATCTGGAAAGATCATATATGTGGACACCATTCTGTGCCCCAATTGGGGAGAGAGTGGCTCTTTCTCATAAACTCTAGCCAGGGCCTTACATTCTCCCCAGATCACAGGGATGGGTCTCTGGGGCCTCTGAGGGTCACCATACAATCCAGCAAAGCGTACAGGTTTTAAAGCCAGGTAGAGCTAGGCTCCTTTGTGTCTCAGTTTCCTTATCTGTAAATTGGAAATGGTAACACTCGCCACACATAGTTGTGGTGACGATTAAATGCAATGTTATGTAAAAACACATGATAAGCATTTAAACCTTAGTTTCCTTCCTCCCTGACACCCAAAATATAGAAAACTTTCACTCTAAGAAAGTTAGAGAAACCTCATGGAGGGTAAGAATCTTTGGCCTGTGTTGGAACTAAGAAGACTAGGAGAATTGGGACATTTTCTGTCACAAGAGAACCAATGATATTATCTTATTTGGTCATTTGGGGCAAGACTGATTGGCTGTCACCTAAGGTGACCAACTATCTCAGTTTGTTTGGACAGAAGGGTTTTCTGGGGAGTGAGACTTTCTGTGCTAACCCCTGGATAGTCCCAGGCAAACTGGGGTGATTGGTTACCCTACTAATCCAGCAATTATTAGATTATCAGGAATTCCAGATTGTACTATATCTAAGTGGGAACAATTCCCCCCAGATATACAACAAAGGGTTCAGAGGTGCTTTTTTTATGGTCTTGGGCTATTTTTATTTTTCTCCTTCCATTCACTGCTAAACTTCTCCAAAGCATAGTCTCCACTCAGTGACTTTCTGCTTAGCCCTTGTCCTTTCTCAAAGTCACTTATCTGGTATAGCTCCAGAGACCAGCTTTAGGCTCTCTAAATAGCAGCATAATAAGAAGAGCATCTTTGTTGCCTGGTGTGTATCGTTTTTCTTTTCTCTTAAAGCGATATTTTCACAGAACTTCAACAGAGATGGACAGCAATAAGGCTCCACTACGAATGTTTTCAGTGTCAATACACTACTCATAAGAACCTACACTCTATAACACTGAAGGATAAGAAATTATTGAGCTTAGAGTTTATCACCACTGTCCTTCCAGCTGGACACATCCTTCTGTGGGAGCAAAGTTCTCACTGCCCAGGCGATGTGCATGGAACTAGCTCAACCTTCTATCCCTTCCCAAGAATTGGGTTCAATTTTGTGAAAGAACCAGGTTGGCAAATATGAAGGGACAGTCATATTCTGGTAGCTTTTATCATATTGCTTTATCCCATTTGTGATGTGCCTCTTCTTTTCTACCTAAAAAACAATATGGGGGCGGGCCGCGGTGGCTCAGCGGACAAGAGTGCTTGCCTGCCGTGCCGGAGGACCCCGGTTCGATTCCCGGCCCCAGCCCATGTAAAAAACAAGCAAACAAACAAAATATAATAAAACAAGAAAATGTTTAAAAATGTTTCCCGTTCTTCCTCCCTTCCTTCCTTCTCTGTCTTTCCTTCCTTTAAAAAAAAAAAAAAAAAAAAAAAAAAAAAAACAATATGGAAATCTGAGCCATCCAGACTCATCCTTATTTGTCTTCTGAGTAGAAAACCATAATATTGGCCCTCTTAACATCAGAAGGTCTGCTTTAGAGTTTTTTCCTCCCCTTTAAACAAGCACCATGTTTTGAATGTCCAGAGGTCCCACTGCACAGTTGAAATGCCATATATGTCTGGCAAGAGGTCTTTGGGGACCTGTCAGAAGTAAAGATATTGTCATCATGGTTCATCTTGAGGCAGCAAGTGGTGCTATCACTCACCGTTTCTTTTACTTCTGGGACAGCACCATCCTGCATTTTAGCTCTCTATTCTCTCCTCCTTGGGCTCTAGTCCTTCTAATGTCCCTCCAAAGTGCTGGCACTTGGTTATATATTTCATTGCGCAGATTTCTGTTCCCTGTGATCACTCTCCCATTTTTTACCTCATTTCTCACTTTTAAGTGAATAAGTCTCAAACCTGCATCTCTATATTCCAACCTCTCATCTTCCCATCCACATGATCTGTCATCATCTCAAACAATTTGTGTAAAACTCACTGGACCCATTTTTCCTTCTCCAAACAGTTCTTCCTCAGATTTTCCTATTTTTCTCCTAGTTATATAGTCATTATTCCCTCTCCCTTGTTCAAAATCTTGGCATCAATTTTGATTCCTCTTCTCTCCCCATTTCCACTTAGAAACAAAAATGCTGATTCTCTCTTTGTTAAGTCTCCAATCTTTTCATCTTGCCTATTTCTACTGTTATCAGTAGCCCCCATCCAAACCTCAATACATTCTAACTCCTCTTCCCAGGCATCCATTCCTCAACAATACTAGTTAAAACCCCAATCACAATGTTAAATGGCTCCATACTGTATACCAAAAAATTCCAAATGCTTTAGCTTAATTTCCACAGTAAATCCACAATTGCTTTCTTTTCTTTTAATTTTTCAGGAGTTATCTGCAATATGGCAGGAGTCTGACTGCACATTAAATTGTATGTTAAAAGATCCAATAGCTGGATCTTGCATCCCAAATTTGTGTTCCTTGCCTGATCCTGTTCTGCCACATCTCAGTCCATCCCTCTCAGCCCTTGCACTTTGTTCAGCTCTGGCTTTAAAACCGAGTCTCATCTTCTACTGGGCTCTGAGTCCGTTTGATGTTCTGGTTTGCAACTTCTCATCTGCCTCCTGAATCAGGCTGATTCTTAGGGTTGTAGAGCACTCTGATATGATCCCTCTTCCAAACTCAGTAGCTCAAAGGGGTCTAGAAGAGGGGCTCTCCTTTATTAATATGCATAAGAATCAGATGGGCACAGGGTTAAGAATGTAAATTCCAGGATACCCCCTCACTCAGGTCAGGGATGAAGCCAGCATCTGGAGCAGTGCTGTCCAATAGGAATTTCTATGAAGATGGAAGTATTCTGTTTTGTGTTGTTGAACAGAGTAACCACTAAGCACATATGGCCATTGAAATATGGCTACTGTGATTGAGGAACTGAATCCTTACTTTTAATTTAATTTTGATTAGTTTAAATTTAAATAGTCACATGTGGCTAGTGGCTACCATATTGGACAGTGCAGATCCACAGGTTTAATAAGCATCCCAGTTGATTCCAAGAATAATGGTGTTTAAGAACCACTTTAACAAGCAGCTCAGCTGACTTCATTTACTTGTAGTAGGTAATCAACAAATGTTTGTGGAGTGGATGGCTGGATGATCAAATGAATAAATGAATGAACCAAAGTACAATCTCCTCAGGATTTAAGGCTATCTCTTATGATTAAAAAAAAAAGCTGGAAGACTGTTTCAGATAATAAGAGGCTAAAAAGACAACATAACCAAGTACAATAAATTGAACTTAAAAGGACCCTAGTTCAAAATTAAAAAAAACAAACAAAACTACAGAAGACAGTTTGGGGACCATTGGGGAGATTTGAATATAGACAGCATGTTACAAGATATTAAGAAATGGTTTTTACTTTTCTTAGGTGAGAGAATGTTATTATATTACAGTCAAGTATTTTTATTAGGAAATACATGCTCGAGTACTTAGGGATGAAGTGATATGATATCAGCAACTTGGTTTTAAGTGGCCCAGTCAAAAATGTGTGTGTGTAAATGTGAACAAAGAAAGAAAGAAAGCAAAAGTGGCAAAATAGTAACAATTGCTGAGTCTAGTTAGAATATATTTGGGTGTTCAGTGTACATATTCCTTCCCCTTTCCTTATATTTAAAAATTTTCAAAAAAGTGTTGTAGGAAAAATTCACCCAGAATGAATTGGCCAAATCTAAAGTGAAATAATATTAAATTTTAGAAAGCTGCATCTTCTGACTATTGGGTGTTAATCTCCTCACCCCTCCACAGTCCTAAAATTATGCTACAAATTCTCTCCCAGGCATTGTAAACTACAGATCCTCTCTAGCCTGCACACATTTTCCTTAGCCTAAATAGAGTTTTTTTTTTTAATTAAATTAGTTGCCAAAGCTTAAAAATCAGAGGATTTTTATTATGCTGTATTATGTAATGAAATATTTTGCATTATAATGAAATGTAAAATCTTTATTTTATAATAGCAAGCATTTATAGCTCACTTCCTGTGAGACAAGCACTGTTCTTAAATTTTCATGCACATTAAAGCACAACAAGATTCACAACAACACAATGAGATAGGATGATTACTACCTTCTCTTTAGAGGTAGGGAAACTGATGCACAGAGAGGTTAAGTAACTTTCCCAAAGCCTCACAGCTACTGATTCGTAGCACCAGGGCTGAGACCATTACACTATAAAACCAATAAAAAAACTGCCTCCCCAGTTTCTCTGGAAAGATCAGGTCTGACACATTGCCACATGGACTGAAAGCTCCTTGGCTTTGACCAAAGCCGAGTAGCTGCACTCCCCTGAACACAGGACATCTTCTCTTCTACTTCCCAGAGTCTCTACTCGCTGCACTTCTGCAGCAATTGGAGTTTTGACCCCTGCTCTAAATGCAGCTTTCTAAAATTTTATATTATTTCAGTTTAGGTTTGGCCAATTCATTCTGGGTGAATTTTTCCTACAACACTTTTTTGAAAATTTTTAAATGTAAGGAAAAGGGGAAGGAATATGTACACTGAACACCCAGATATATTCTAACTAGACTCAACAATTGTTAACATTTTGCCACTTTTGCTTTCTTTCTTTCTTTGTTCCCATTTTTGACTGGGCCACTTAAAATTAAGTTGTTGATATCATAACACTTCATTCCTAAGTATTCGAGCATGTATTTCCTAATAAAAACACTTGACTTTGTAATATAAGTAACATTCTCTCACCTAAGAAAAGTAAAAATCATTTCTTAATATCAAGTAATATCTAGCTGTAACACAATTAAATATACCCAGATAAATGGCAGATGACAGATACTTTGCAGAACACTTGTACACTGCCCAAGACCAAGTTAGATGTCACACTGACCTCTGAGTGGACGTCCTGGTGAGAGACAAGGCTGAAGGGTAACTTGGTCCAGATGTGGGATGGTATTGAATGCCTGGATAATTGTCAGTAGAAAATGTAGAAAAGTAACAAGAAGCAGAAGCTCCACATCCCGTGATTAATTATATGCCCCATCGGAGGGCAATGAGTATCTGTGAAAAGAGCATAGGCCAGCACGGCCTAGGCTTGAAGCCTGATTCCATCACTTTGCAGCTGTGTGACCTTAGACAAGTTACTTAACTTCTCTAAGCTTTAGTTTTGTTAACTCTAAAATGGGGGCAATGACACCTCTAGGATGGTGGCAGAAATTAAATGAGAGAGTTAAAGTATACTCCTGTTAATGCAGATAACGAAAACACTTTTCTTATGAATAATTTACACTCACATTTTCATATTTTCTCTAGATTGAAGAAGCAAGAAGAAATTAGGAAGCGATGGTAAGTACCAGTGCTTACTGGATCTTCACCTTTCACAACTCCAGGCCTGGCTTCATTTAGTCTGTAGTCCAATCAGCTGGCAGATTTGTCCTTACCGTCTGATGATATTATTTTGCCCTTTAGCCAAACTAAAGATGCTGGAACAGAACCTGAAAGACATTGAAGTGGAGTGGGGCAAAGCAGAGAGCTGAGAAAAATTTGTGATCAAAGATTTTTAATGTAATGTAAAAAAAAGCAAAAAAAAAAAAAATCGGCAATAATATAGATGGCCAACAATTATTTCATTCCGCAAACATCACTGAGCACACACAATGGTCCAGCCCTGTGCCAGGTGCTGGAAATGCAACTTTAAGCAAAACAGACATGGCCTCTCTGCTCCCAACATGCCACCCTAGTAGGGGTGGTTACAGGAATGACAGGACTCCCATATTCTGGAATGTTATACCACTATTGTGAAGAAAGCTGGCAAAGAATGATTACTAAAACTGTCTAGTCTCATGTCGAAATAGCAAGTTAAAAAGCTGGAGGCAAAATTAAATTCACAGTCTTAACTATGTAATATAAATCCCCTACGATGCATAGCTCAAAAATAACAATTGTCAATTACATTCAGTCTTTTATATTTTTCCGTTCTGATTGTATCTACTCAAACATAGAATAAATGATTGGAAAGTAAATAAAACATTGTTGATAGCTGTTATTTTGGGGCTGTCAGTTTATGTGATTTTTGCCTTCTTCTCTATGATTTTCTGTATTTTTGAAGGTTCCTAAGATAAGCATGTATAAATAGGAAATAGGTTCATTAAAACAGTCACACACACACAGAGCCTCTTTTCCAGTATCCATTTGTTTTCTCTTTTTTTCACCTTGTCCTTGGCCCCCAGGGCAGGGTACGCAGGCCTCCACCTGAGCAGCACAAGCATTGTGAGGGATGCTTCAACCGCCACTGTCACGTCCCCGTGGAGCCCAACGTCTCCTGCCTGGTAATAAACTGCCATTTGCTGTGCGGTGCTACCTTCCACATGTGCAAAGAGGCGGAGCACGAGCTCCTCTGCCCCTTAGAGCAGGTTCCGTGCCTCAACTCCGAATATGGCTGCCCACTCTCAATGTCACGCCACAAGCTGGCCAAGCACCTGCAGATCTGCCCCGCCAGCGTGGTCTGCTGCTCCATGGAGTGGAACCGCTGGCCTAACGTGGACTCTGAAACAACCCTTTACAAGAATATAATGAAAGAGGCACCCAGTGAGGAGTGTTTGGACACAGCCCTGGCCCTCCAGGACCAGAAGGTCCTTTTCAGATCCTTGAAAATGGTAGAACTTTTCCCGGAGACCAGAGAGGTCACCAAGGAGGAACTGGCCATGAATGGTGAAGCCACTTGGGAGGAAATGGAAGGAGCCGTGGGTGGAGCTGATGGCAGTTTGGCACCACGTGGCTCTCTTTCAGCAACTAAGGGAGAGATGACAGAGTTGAGTCAAGAAGAACGAGAGGTGTTAGCCAAGACCAAAGAAGGAATGGATCTGGCCAAGTTTGGCAAGTGGGAAAATATGTTCAGCAAAGAGCACACAGCTTGTGCTTTAACAGATTTATCAGTGAGCTCTGAGGGCAAGAGTAGGAATGGTCCAGGGAAAGAACAGAATTCTAGTGTCAATAATGTGGTGGAAGGAGAAGGAGCTGCCCAGGGGAAAGAATCACAGGAAAACCAGCAACAGCGGGACTTTCACACAACTATAGAAACCACAGGGCTTGCCCCCTGGCAGGATGGTGTTCTGGAAAGATTAAAAACAGCTGTGGATGTAAAAGACTATAATATGTATCTAGTACACAATGGGCGGATGCTTATTCATTTTGGTCAGATGCCTGCTTGCACACCTAAGGAGAAAGACTTTGTTTATGGCAACCTTGAGGCTCAAGAAGTTAAGACCGTCTACACCTTCAAAGTACCTATGAGCTACTGTGGGAAGCGGGCTCGAATTGGAGATGCCATGTTAAATTGTAGGCCAAGTGAACACAAAGCAGTAGATACTTCAGATTTGGGCATTGCTGTGGAGAAACTGCCAAAATCAGATCTCATCAAGACCACCCTTCAGTGTGCTTTGGAAAGAGAACTCAAAGGTCATGTCATCTCTGAATCCAGGAGCATTGATGGTTTGTTCATGGATTTAGCCACGCAGACATATAACTTTGAGCCAGAATATTTTCCATCTGGGACAGTGCTGGCTGACCTCATAACTGCTGCTAGCCCAGGGGGGCTCCACGTGGAGCTCTACAGCGAGTGTGTGACCAGGAGACACAACAAGAGCAGCTCTGCTTTCACTTTCACTTGTAGCAAATTCTTCAGGAGGGATGAGTTCCCCCTACATTTCAGGAATGTCCACACAGATATTCAGTCGTGTCTCAATGGCTGGTTTCAGCAGCGATGTCCCCTAGCTTACTTGGGATGTACTTTTATTCAAAACCATTTTCGTCCCCCAGGGCAAAAGGCAAAAGTGATCTATAGTCAAGAGCTCAAGACCTTTGCAATCAAGCCAGAGGTGGCTCCAGAGCTGAATGAGGGAACGAAGAATAATCATCCTTCAGGCCATGCAGGAAAAAGTCAAAATTCTCTAACCAGTCTGCCCCTGGAAGTTTTGCAGTACATTGCTGGGTTCTTGGACAGCATCAGCCTGTCCCAGCTTTCCCAGGTGTCTGTGCTGATGAGAAATATCTGTGCCACTTTGTTACAAGAGAGGGGGATGGTCCTCCTGCAATGGAAGAAGAAGAGGTATTCCCATGGAGGCACCTCCTGGAGAGTTCACAGAGAGGCAAGTAAACAATAACTCATTTAATCATTTCATCAGCAAATATTTATCAAGAGCCTTCTATTTACCAAGCATTTTGCTTATTCCTGGACTAGTCCCTGGGATTAAGACATGGTCCCTCCTCTCAAGGAGGTCAGTCTAGTAGGGCTTATAAACTTATACACATATAAACAAACTTTAGACATATAAATGGCCATACAGATGGTAGTGCCTGCTTATGTATATGTCCTGAATATCGTCCCTTTGCTTACACCGTCCATTCTCTACCCTTCTCCACCCTGCTGTGTCTCCCAGGAGGCTGACCTCTATAGGTAGCCATTTGGCTCATCTACTGGGAGTATATCAGTGGGAGATGGGAGGGAAGGAGAAGAGTGAGGTTGACGTAAACAGCCTTCTGGATTCCTCCCTGTTGTAGGTTATACTGTGAACTGGCAACTGGCTGCATCCTTTCATTGAGGGTGCTTATCAGGTGACGCTCTCTACATAATTACTCATTCTGGGTTCAGTAGCACTCCCTCAACACACACACACACACACACACACACACACACTTCTTCTTCCCCTTCAAGGGCAGTAACCCTTTCAATTGTTTCTATCCCAAGGTACCTCAATATATCTTGTGGCTTTCCTCAAGCTACAAGTTTGTGCCCACATATTTGTAAAACACTCCTTTCAAAAAATTCTTTTCAAATTACCCAATTTGCGTGTGCTACCTCTTTCCTGCCTGGACCCTGATTGATGTAATATATTGACAAACTCCCCTTAGTGCCCTGTCAACTAATTCTTTTTTATTGTGAAAAATAACATATATACAGAAAAGCAATACATTTCAAAGCACACCGCAGCACTTAGTTGTAGAACTGATTTGAGTGTCAACTAATTTTTTAAACAGTTTTTGCTTTTGATAAAAGCATTTTGAAATTCTAAACGAGTATTGTCCACTGATTGCCTCTGATTCAAATGTTTATTTGATTTTTTTTTCTCAAAAACTCTCCTGTATAAATAAATACAGAAATTTCTTCAGAAAATCTTCCTTTTCCTTTTCCCCAGCTGGGTCATGCTTGCTTATCCATATTTTATTTTCTATTAGTTTGTACCATTCAGAACTAAGGCATATAATTTATAGTATCCAAGGAACTCTTAGCATCCCTTTTCATAATAAATATGTTAGTGAGCTGAATCATAAATTCTTGATGCCCACTTAGGTCTGTAATTCCACAATCTTATTTTGGATTTCTTCCCAAAATGTCAGTATTTGCAAATGGGTCTTGGGAAGTTAGAGTTGTTTGCATCTGTTTTTTTTTTTTTAAGAATACATACTATATAATTTCATGTATATAATATTCTAGAAAATGTGATCTCATTTATGTGACAGAAAACAGATCAATGGTTGCCTTGGGGTGGGTGGAATGGATTATAAAGGTGCATGGGGAAACCTTGATGGTTATGTATATTATTTTATTTGTGGCAACAGGTTTACAGATGTGCACATGAAAATTTATTAAATTGTGCACTTTATATGTGTACAGTAAATTGTAATTCACCAAAGCTGTAAAAAAAAAAAAAAAAAAGCACTCCAAGAGTTTTGGCCTAAATAACTGGGGGAATAAAGCTGCCATTACTGAGACAGGGAAAGCTCGCAGATTTAAGTATTATAATTAAAAGTAGAGATGGGGTTTTATCAGGATCACACAGAAGTTAGTCCAGGGACAGTGTGGGAATTTGGATATAGGAGGAGAAAGACATTATATTTCAGCGATAAGAGATTGTGATTGGTGAACTAGATGAAAATTCGGAGATTTCACCATGACTGAAATTCCATGGTTAAAATTTATTCCTTTGATTCAAGTCTGTAGTTCCTAAATCTGCCTTATTACTGATTTCCAAGCCACATATGAAAATCATTCATGGAGTTTTTTTCTCACTCTTTTTCTCTTTTTTTCTTCTCTTTCTTTTTAAAAAATGTTATGTATATAATTCTTAACATAAAAATGTATATAGGGCAGGCCACGGTGGCTCAGCAGGTAAGAATGCTTGTCTGCCAAGCCCGAGGACCCGGGTTCGCTTCCTGGTGCCTGCCCATGTAAAAAAAAGAAAAAGAAAAAATGTATATATAGTCTAGGCCCTACCACAGAAATTCTTATGTCCTTTGTCCCTGGCACCATTAGTTTTTTTGGTTTGTGTGTGTGTGTTTGTGTGTGTGTGTTCATCAGAACCGTTGTAGGTTTACAGAAAAATCATGCAGAAAGTATATTTACATGTATTCTTGCTGGCTATGTCTAGAACACATTGAATATTTTCTAGTATTTATTTCCTGATCTGTCTGCTTCAAAAAAATTATTTTTGGAATCTTCCTCACATATTCATGCCTGCATCCATGTGTAAAATAAACTAAGTGCCACCCAGACATCTGTTAGGAATAAAGATGAATGAGGCTAAGAGCTTGCCCTCTGGAATCTTACAGTCTAGAACTGCCTAATATCTTCCTCTATAAAATCAAAATCAAATAATTTGCATACTAGAAATCACATTATTTCTCTGGCTGAAGTTTGACCACTCTTGGATATCATTTCAGACAAACTAATTTTCTCGCAAAAAAGAGGAAAGAAAATTTAGTTAGGGCTAAAGTACCTTCCTTATTAAATGTACTTTTATTTTTTTTAACTTTTTTTATTGTATAGTATAACATATATACAAAGCAAAGAAAGGAAAAAGTAGTAGTTCTCAAAGCACTCTTCAACAAATAGTTATAGGAAAGATCCCAGAAATTTTCACAGGCTACCATACCATCATCTCAGATTTTTTCTTCTGGGTGCTCCAGAATATTGAAGCCTAGAAGGGAAAAAATATATATATATACATATAATTTGTTTGTCTTGTTTTTGTTTTTGTTTCCAAGTTTTTAAATTTTTAACTATTTTTTTGTATAGTAGAAAATATATACAAAGCAAGGAAATAAAAAAGCAATAGTTTTCAAAGCACTCTTCAACAAGTAGCCACAGGACATATCCTGAATTTTGTTATGGGCTACCATACTATCCTCTCAGATTTGTCCTTCTAGCTGCTCCAGATTAAATGTACTTTTAAAGGGAAAGGTTCTAATATCCTGGGCAAGAGTAATTTTCTTTTAAGAATAATGGCAAGAAACTAGGGGTTAGGTGTGCAGGAAACAAAGGTATCAGGTTATGCCTACCCTTATAGGTGACTTGCCACCACATCATAGATGGGAAGTCCAGGGTGTTAAATTGCATATAGAAATCTCCTTTTGCCCCCATACTATTAGAAAGGATACTTTCAATTTTAAGCAATAGAAATTAACATAAAGTGATATAAACAATAAAGGGGATGTATTGGTTTATACAACTAAAAAGTCCAAAGGTAATCATTTCAGGTAAGGCTTGATCTAGCATTTCCAAAGATGTCCTAAGGATCTTCTGTCTTTCTCCTTTTCATCTCTCTTTCCTTAATGGTGCTTCCATTCTAAGACCTAGTTCTCCTTTGGTGGTCCCTGGTATCAACTGGCAGCACATAGGACTGCATCTTCCCAGATCAAGTCCAAAGGGAAAAAGAGAATCTGCTTCTTTTGTATCCTAAAAAAAGGTCTGGAGTAGATTCATTTTGGCACTGATTTGAACCACGTGTCTATTCTAGAACTAAACATTGTGGTTTGGGGAGGGAGGGTGTGTCAATATGCTGATTAGATCAAACCATTCCTAGTCTCCTGGAGCTGGTATTTGTCATTCCCAAGCAAACTAAATGGCTTGCTGGGAAGAATATTGATAGCAAGGAGAAACAGGAATAGGATGCTGGGGAAAGAACTAACAAATGTCTTTGACAGCCATTAAGGCAAACTCAAATTAGGGTGATTTTGAAAGATAAGAACAAGAAGAACAGAAAGGTATTTCCTCATACTATTCAAATAAAGCCAATCTGAGAGTATTGCCCCCATGTTCACCTCTGAGATTCCTTCTTCCCTAACAGATTTGGCAGTTCAGCAGCCTCTTCTCCAGAATCAAGAGTTGGGAGTTTAATGACGTCACCTCCATGTCTGAGCACCTGAAGGTGTGTCCTTTCAACATCGTAGAGCACAGGACTGACCCCATTCTTCTGACCAGTATGTGTCAGCCCCAAGAGCAGGTCCGAGAGAGCCTGGTCTCCACGTTTCGACCAAGATCACAAGGGAGAAATTCCTCCTAAAGATTCCAAACATCACCATTCTTGGTTTCTCCCTCGGAATTACTGAAAGTAGGAGAGAGTGTGATTTTGAAGACTTCCTTCTGTAAACTGCATATGTGTATCTCTGGGTGTAACAGAACATTCAAACCCTGAGCAGTCACACAGGGAATAAGAATTTCATAAGTCATGCTTTATAGAATTGCTATAGTGCCATATCAATTGATTTCCTTGCCTTTTTTCCTAAACTAAATCAGTCTCCAGACAAAATAGGCAACCTTGAAGCCATTTAGAAGATGAACCCATATCCTTCGGTGAAGAAAAAGCAATGAAATTTGATAACCAGTACAGATCTGTGCTTTTATTTAGGGCTTTCCAGTTTATAAAGCACTTTCAAACTCATGTGGCAGGCAATGCAGAGATGAGACAGAGGTTCAGAGAGTTACCTCCCAGAGCACTCAGGGTGAAGAACACATGGTTTGAAGGTTCTGGGGCCCATCTGTCTTGATAACCAAGCCCAGGGCTTCTTTTCCTCACCCCACTGGTTTTAAGCCCAGTCAAGTCCCCACAGAGCACAAGAGAAAAGACACAGACCTGAACACAGAGGGTCTGTGAGGACACCACAGGTCAAAGGATACAAGGCAGAAATGAAGTCATAGAATATGTTGCATATAATCTTGGGCAACAAATAGAAGGAAGGCCTTAAAATACTGAGGAGAGTCCAGAGGAGACACTATGTTAATAGAGGAAAATAGAGTGAGAAGCCACAAGCCTGTTTTTTTGTTTTGTTTTGTTTTTAAACATTTTAACAATGATTTAGATTTAAGGTTCTTTTCTTCTGAAAGTTATATTCTTGGAAAGTTCTAAACATGTGCTAAAAAGTCTGATCTGGATTAGGGAGAGCATAAGCATGGCCCAGTAGCTACCCTGTGCTGTCTGATATATCAAGATGCTAACCTCAACCTCAGTGTCATGCCACAATGGAGAACCAAACATTTGGCAAAGTCCAGACAAGACCCACTGCAGTTCCTGAGTCACCAGTCACCAGGTCCTAGACACCACATGGGTGCCTTACAGGGGGCCTTAAAGAAGAAGACATATGAACATGGAGGTTCTCTGAAACTACTCCTTCTTATTGTTATCACAACTCCAGCCTGTCTGAAATGGGTGATAATGCCAATTTTTGGTAACAAATAGTGAATAATCATGAGAACAGAGGTAAAAGAAAAAATACACAGTAGAAACTGGCGTTCCTGAAAGCAGGGTTTCTCAGCCTTGGTATTATTGGCATTTTGGACTGGATAATTTTTTGTTGTGAGGGGCTGTCCTGTGCAAATGTCCTCTATGGGACAAAATCACTCCCGTTGAAAACCACTCCTTTAAAGGATGACATACGAGAGATGATACATTCGAATACACTTGTATTTTTAGCACAGCAAAACTTTATTTCACATAGTTATCCTCAATGGTTTAATTTAATGCATCTCTCTTTTAGTTACTTAACAAGTTTTATACACATGTTGATTTTAAGTTGGGAACCAAACAAAGCGTATTTATGTGATGTGGTTTCATGTCCTTGGGCCGTGTACAAGTGTATGTCTTTCAGCTCTAAGTGTAGCTGAAGCCATTTGTCTTTTATAGCCCTGTCATATTATTTGGTGCCATTTTTCTAGCAGTCCCCAAGCAAGTGAGAATTAGGAGAAGGGAGGACAAGCATTGTTGGTTAGCAGCGAATAAAGAACTTAGCCACAAAAGAAGGAATCTACTCAATTTGTGTGCTTGTTGTTGCCTGGGTCCCTTTCTGAATATGGCTTAGATCTGTTGTAGATGAAGTCAATGCTATATCTAAAAAGGGTCAAGAAGGCATTAGATCAAATCCCAAAACCAAATATGCTTTTCTTTTCATTTTAATGTACCACGTGATATTATTTGGCAATGTAACGCCATTTTTCCAAATCCCCATTGTTTGGTTTATAAGTCATGTTTGTATAGAAGTCATCATTTTATAAATATAACTAAAGTATGATTGATCCAAGGTTTGATTATGGTTTATTCAGTGAAAAGTAGTAAATGGAAAACAACTAAAGACTGAAGTGAGAAGAAAGGAAGAGAGCTTTGTATCTGTATCAGTCCCAACTGTTTTGAATTTAGTCCTTCTTTTCTGGAAGAAAAAATCACTCAAGGTTTCATATTTTATTTAAAAAAGAGAGAAAGCAGAGGGCATTTTGTGGTGAGAGGGCAGATGAAGCAAAAGAGAAGAATTTTAGGGAGACTATGGGTTAGACAGAAGACCATTTGGTTAGTGAAATGAAGTGGTAATAAGCAGCATAAGCGAGGAGCATTACCGGACAGAGGTCAGGCAGCTGGACATGGCTGTGGACTGAGGAGCAGCTCTGGGGACCTGAAGAGGGAGTGTGTACCCAGGAATAGGTGCCTGGACTGGGGAGATGTCTATGAGTTGAGCACCAAAAAAGTCAGTCCAAAGAAGGATTCCACTGAACATGGAGGGATTTTTATAGGAATATGGAAAAAGAGATTCCATCTTATAATGAACAGAAAAGCAAAAACCAAAGTGGAACCTTGGAGATGTAACCAGGAAAGCCACTGTGTAAGCCTGATCTATGTGTGCTGTCAAATCAAACTGAAATGAATAATGAGAGTGTGCGTTTCTATGCTGACTTACCTCTATTTACTAGAAATCCCAATAGCTCTATAAGTGAAAATAAAAGCTGCTTTGAATTCTGAAAGGTTAACTGGGTGAATTTGTGGGTAAATTCTAGACACGGCTTTGGGATCCACTAGCACAGAAGTCATCACTGAAGCAAAGGGGTGTGTGTCTAGGAGAACCAAGGAACAAGCCTGAGGGATACAGTGCTCTAGCACATGGGTATCGCACCAACTCTCTGAAGTCCTGGAGCCATTGTGTGTCTCAGTCACAATCCTAGTCCTCTTTATTCCTGCTGCTCCACCTGAGAAAGCTAAGCTGAACTTCAGATACTGCTTATGATACAATCAAAGATCTCCTATACCAGATCCCTGATTTATTTTGATTTTTACCCTAGGATCTCCTACCTCTGACTTTGCTGAGGCTGGACTCAATGGACTGGGGCTGGGATAAACTCATCTTGTCCTGGCTTCCCATTCTCCCTTTGGACCATAATTTGCTTGGTGAATTGCTTATTACCCAACAGGCTGTCCAAATACCCTCACCTCTTTTCCTAAACGTCTCCACTCTGGACCAGGCAGAAGTTCCACAACTTCCTCCATCCACCCTCTTCCCTGGCTATTGATTTCAGTTATCCAGCTACAAGGCAACCTGGAATTTCTCAAACAGAGATCACTATCTCTAGCTCAAAATCCTCTTAATACCTCACCTGAGTCTGTAGTCATTTAGCTTTAATCTTTTCTGTTGGCCAGACCTCCCTCTTCCTCTTTCTTATTGAAAATCATGGCCACTTAAAAGAGTGTGTTCATTACTGTCAGACAGAAGAGGGATGGCTTCCCACCATTGCTAAAGTCAGTAGAGGTTGGACTTTAATGTGGACACTACCTGCCCCAGTTGCCCCATCTTATTGCCTTTTCCCAGGCTGATCTGTTTTGGACTGGGTTTATAAGGCAGTCTAAGGAAAGAACCCAACCATTACAACAGGGTGAGCTATAGTACGAGAGGGTCTTTTGGGTATACCTGGGAGAGAGGAGGAAAATTGGAGCCCATGGGAGTCCAGGATCACTGGGGTCTGTACAAAAAGTACCATTTATCTCAGCATGGAGGTGAACCATAGTGCCACTTTATTTCCAACTTTAGGGATGGACGGAGACAAGATTCAGAGATAATCTCTGCAGGGAAGGAAAGTAGGAAAATAGCACAATCAGGCAAACAGGAAGTCTAGGTATACCTTCCAGGTAAGCAGAGAACTCACAAAGAGTGGAGAGCAGAGCTTAGGGTGATTAGAAGGGGAATGCATGAGAGAAGAGGCAGGGTCACAAAATAAGTGCCCATGAACAGGTTTGTCTACTGGATGACCTGAAGCTCATTCAGGGTAAAGAGGACACTAAGGGGAAGTCCCTTTCCTCATGTTGACTCTGCCTCAAGCCCTTAATGGAGTTGGAGGGGGAAGTTTCCCCAGAACTCAGGCAACTCATGATATTCTGTTAGACATTTGATACAGGCATGGGGAAGGGTTAGAGGGAGCCACTCTGGACTTGGGCAGTCACAGTGCAGAGGACAGTGAGGCCAATCACTGGAGGAGTTTGACATAATTTGCAGGGAAGAGTCCGAAGTGGCCATGGCAACGTCCCTGCCACCAGCCCTCATCCACCATCTCAATGTCAGTGATGATATCATCCGGAACAAAGGAAATTTCATCATTTCCCTCTGGAGAGAAAGTTGGAGGAACAATAGGATGATCAGACAGGAATCCTTCCACCCTTTGCCACTCTAAATTTCAGGGAGGAAAATAGGCCTGGCCTTCTTCTTGCCCCCAAGCCTGACCAATTCTGTAATGCCCCCAGGGTCCATTCCCCTCTCTTGTATCAGGGGTCTTCAGGCACCAGCCTCCTCAGGCCACTCCCAACCTACCTCCTAGGTAATCATACAGCGCTACTGCTGAGGTTCCACTGGTCTGAGCCCCAGCTAGGCAGCCCGGTGATCCTGTATAATGAGAAGTATAAACACGGTCTCACCAAAATGGAGAAGTCAGAGACAGATCCTTCTGGGCAATGGGGAAATTCTTCTTCCTCTCCCCCAGAGCTGACTAATTTCAGGAACTGCTCCTCCCCCTATCACTTACCACCCAGAGTAGAGGGAAAAGGGGGTTCCTTAGGCTCGAGTACTTCCTCATAGTCCCCTTCTGAGCCATCATTCTGTTCATGCCTCTCCACGGCCCCAACATCTTCATAATCATTCTCAGGCTCAGGCTCAGGCTCAGGCTCAGGCTCAGGCTCAGGCTCAGGCTCTGCTTCATAGATTGGCTCTTCTTCCAGCTGGAGGCCTTCCAGTGTCCTAGGGGGTAGAGCTGGGGGCTGCTCATTGTCCTGAGGAGAGACAGAGAGCAGGATGATTTCTACCCACCAGAGCTTCCTCTCCCAAAACTCCCAATGGAGGATGGCTAAGACCCCACCCTTCACTGCCCAAGCATTTCTACCCTCCAATGTTGCCTGCATCTAATAATTCCTTCATTGGGAACCCAGCCCTTCATCCCTCTTCATTCCTCAATCTCCTCCCATACATGCCCACTCAAAACACCAACCAAAAGGTGATGGGAGGGAAGCACAAAAGGTGTGATAGGAGGGAAATGGAAAGCAGTCAAATTCCTTGGAATACCAGGAATGATTAAAGCAAGAGGACATTGTTGCAAGTACCATAGCTAGGATGGTCAGCCATCCCAGTTTGCCAAGGGCTGAGGGGGTTCCCAGGGTACAGGACTTTCAGTGCTAAGCATAGGATAGTCTGAAGCAAACCAAGATGGTTGGTCATTCTACACAGCCACCTTCCTTAGATATGAGGAGATAGTAGGGGTCAGGACAGAGTATCTGTGGGGCTCTGCTTACCGGGAAACTCTGCTTCAATGATAGGGAGGGAACTGGAACTTCCCTGCTGGTTTTCACAGGCTCAGGCTCTGATGATGGACAACTTCCTATTGGAGGCCAGGCCTGTGAAGAATAAAACATCTCTCCAGTAAACAAGCCCCCATCTTTTCTCTTCTGCTTTTCCCTTACCTGGACACTCCCTCCTGCTCTCTGCCAATTCAAATCCACCTCATCTCTCATAATGGACTCCAACCTGAAGTGGCAGCTTCTTCCTCTTAGTTCTTGCAGAAATGATTGGCTGCATTGGCTGGCGACCCATCTTCTGTTGTACATTTTTATCTCAATTTTTACTAGCATTCTGGTATATGAGGTCCAATTACACATTCAGACCTAAAGCTCCCTTAAGACAGGGACAGCAGTTAAAGATGCAAACACAGGGGAGGAATTTGCCTTATTTTCTGGTAAAGATTTGGACCCCTTACTTCTGTCTGGGCAAGGAACCCTGAATGAGGATTCCAGACAGTCAAGCAATCACCTCTAAGGAGATTTTCTTGGGCAATGGGGCTGGCACCACTGGTTCCTCCACAGTCACTGTGGGCTGCTGAGCCTCACGGCTCTTTACCACAGCTTTTCGCTCCTGTTGTTTCCTGGCCATCTGCTGTGCCTTTTCCTCCTCCTCCTGTTTCCTCTTCTCTTCAGCCATGGATTCAAATTTTGCCTTTAGCCCACGGGCACCACTAGAAGCTGAAGACACAAGCAAGGAGAATTAAGATTGTCTTGAGTGTCAGGGTGGGGGTGGGGTTGCACTTGAAGGAGATAGAAAAATCAGTTAAATATCCAGGAGATAAGAAGATGGAGAAGAGGAAGAGGGAACTCTGGGAGGGGCAGGTAAAGAGGTATTGGTGGAGGAGCAGAGTATAGGAAGATGGTATGACACTGAAGCCTAGATCTCCATAAAGCCAGGACATGTTATCTCAGACCCTTGTCCTTTCTAAATTTTAAACCTTGATTCACTAACTCCTTCCTTGTCCATAATCCTTTAATCTGTATGTCCTCTGGCTACCACCTCACCTTCCACCTCTCCGTCCCAACCCCCCACCCTGATCTATCCTTCCCAAGCAATTACCACTTCCTCCCTGTATCTCCAGTTTCTCTCCCAATGTTACTCTACCTTTTGTCCCCTTAACAGATTTTTCCAAGAGAGAGAATCTGGGATTTGAGGGAAAGGGGCACTTCTTTCCCAGCTAGTCTAGGCAGTTAAGAACATGGGGAGAAAGTCTGGAGACCAGAAAGAATGAGAAGGGAGAGAAGGTTGAGTAACATAGAGAGAGGGGATCATTAAGACTCACCAGCCTCTATGGGTGTCGTCTTCTTATAAGCTGTGGTTGGGGCCTCCATTTCATTGAAGCCTACAGCGCTCTGCAGGTAGACAAGTATGGGGGTGGGGTGTGGTTGTGACCCAGCAGACAGTACTGGGGGTTGGGGGTCATTGGAGTAGGTAACCCTAACTATATGATGCTCAGTAGTTGAACAGAGTATTCCAATACTGTTCTGCGGCAGAGAGAAGAGTAAAGAAGTCCTAAACTGATGGGTTCAGTTCCCTTTTTTACAAGCTCAGTGTACCTAGAATCTCCTTAGTCTCCAAGCCAATTGCCTAGAATGCATAGGGTCCCTGGTCAATGTATCAGGAGGTCAATGTATCAGGAGGAACTGGTGTAGGGTTGGACAGTAACAACAGACTATGAAGACTGGGTTAAGCAATGTCACATAATCAATGAAAATTCAAGTGTAATATTACTCTTCTCTGAGTTCTGTCTGTCTGTTTTTCTCTCACTCCCTCCAGTCTCCTCATTTAAAGGCAAGGCTTTAGAAGGCATCATGCTCTTTAGATGCAGAGGATAGTTTGTGAGAGTATAGAATCCCAGGAGAACTGACTTGGGGGACCTAACGCCACTGATCTATCCTGTCCCCAGCTCTGCCTCTCATTCACTCATCTCTGCCTACTTCAGGTGCAGTTTAGGAAACTCTTCTGAAGATATTGGTGTTCTGGTGCTTTACCTTATCCACTCGGTCTTTCTGGATTCCATACTGGCCACCAAAGCCCTTAGCATAATCTGCAGGACAGAAAATTCTGAGAGTCATAACGGGATTAAAATACTGGGAATGGGTTGGGAGAAGGAGCAGTGAGAGGAAAACCAGAAGCTAAGAATGTGGCGAACAGATATGTGAGGAAGGGGAGAACCAGAGGATAGAGAGGGATATGGGTGGGAAGAGAAGGAAAAATATAGGGAGAAAAAGTTGAGAAAGAATGGAAGAGAAAAAGTGATGAAAAGGGTGAAACATAAAAAGAAGTGACAGAGAAGGAGAATGTAGATGAAGAAATAGGGAGAAGTATAGGAAGGAGAGCACTCCAGGCTTTCCCTGTGTGCCCCAGGGAAGAAAGAAGTCACTCCCCTCAATGAGGCACAGGGGCATCTAAGAATCATAGCCTAACCATCACCTTGCTTCTGCTCACCCTGCCTGTTTTCATTCCTTCTACAATTACCCCTTCTCTTTGGCTTCTCTCTAATCCTGATGTTTTCCTCTTCACTTTTCTTGATATCCCTAACCCACACAAACTTACTCTTCACCCCTCCACATCCATTGCACATCTACCCCTCTATTATCGGCCCCATGCACTCTGTGACCTCCCTTCCCACCTAGCCCCAACTCACCTCTCTGGGACTCATGTTTCTCCGTCTCTCCCTTATAGTCATATCCCAGGGCTGCCTTGTCTCGTTTATCCTTCTCCACTCCATAACGGCCACCAAAACCATGGGAGTAATCTATGGTTGAAGGAGCAATAATGAGGGCCCACTCTCAGCTAACGGGACAATGGTGGAGAAAAGAAAAGACAGGAGGAATGGGTGCAGGGTGTCAGGGTCCTGGGAAAAAAGCAGGGCTTGACTCCAGATGAATTAAAGTGAAATGGAGTCCTAAGCCTTCTTTTATGTACTTTAATACAATACTACTCACTCAGTTCTTCTTCTCCACTCCTTCCTCACTTCCATCACAAGATGAGAAAATCATTTCAATTTTCTCCCTTCTTCAAGGAAGGGGAAAGTACAAAAAATGTGGGCAATAACTTCAAGAAAAAATGGCAGATGAATCTGAAATAGATGCCTATCCCTATAGTCATATAAATACATAGAAATGTCAGCTAAAATATAACAATCTTTTTTTTAATAGTAAAGCTCAAAAGAAAAGAAAAAAGAAAAATTCCTGGATCCAGAAACACAGCGATGAATCAAAGCTGTATGGGTGAGGATAATTAAGCTGACACCTCAGCAACCCAAGGGTGTTTTAGCTGCAGATTTAATGCTGAGGGATTAGGATCTAGTGTCTGAGGTTCTAATTTCTATGTAAGAACAGGGGATAATATGGACAACCCCTTAGCTAGACTGACAAAAACCAGACAGGGTATAAATAATGAAAATCAGAAATGACCCCAACGAAATAAAAAGGACAGTAAGAGAATACTAAGAACAACTATATGTCAATAAATTAGATAATCTAGAAGAAATGGACAAATTCTTAGAAACTTACAAACTGCCTACATTGACTCAAGAAGAAATAGAAGATCCCAATAAATCAATTGCTAGTAAAGAGACTGAATCAGTCATTAAAAACTTCCCAACAAAGAAAAACCCAAGACCTGATGACTTCACAGGGGATTTCTATCAAACATTCCAAGACAATTTAACGCCAATTCTGCTCAACTCTTCCAAAAGTTAGAGAAGGGAACATTCCATAACTCATGCTACAAGGCTATTGTCACCCTCATACTAGAGCCAGATAAAGACACCACAAGAAAATGAAATTGCAGAGCAAAATCTCTTATGAATATAGATGTAAAAATCCTCAACAAAATGCTAGCAAACCAAATCCAACAGCATATCAGGAGAAGTATACACCATGACCAAGTGGGATTGTCCCTGATTTACAAGTTCAGTTCAACATAAGAAAATCAATTAATGTAATATACCACATAGCAGAATGAAGGAAAAAAGCCACCTGATCATCTCAATTGATGCAGAAAAGATATCTGATAACATGCAGCACCCTTTCTTGCTAAAAACAGAATGCTAGGAATAGAAGGAAACCTCCTAAACAGAGATAAAATGGACAAATTCTTTGAAAAGCACAAATTACCATAACTGACAGAAGGAAAAAAAGACTAAATTAGTCTTATATTTATTTAAAAGATTGAATTCATAATGTAAAGGAAAACGTAAGGAAAAAAATAGCCCATTACAATTTAAATCCCTAATATTCCACTAGAAATACAGGTAAAATTTTTCTTTATGGGACCCCTTCTCAACCCAGGACACATGAAACACCAATAAAGCAAATGCCCCTCTTCTTTACTGAAATAAGCTCACATACAAAATAACAAACCATCAAGGAAATAAATCATCATGTGGGAAAGCAGACTAATAAAAAAGATTTGGTACCCACAAGAGCTGAAAATAACATAACAATATTTAAAAACTATAAAATAAATATGTTTAAAATAAATAAAGGTTTAAAGAAAGAATAACAACAAAAAAAGCATAATGAAAGTACAGGACAAAAGAACCAGCAGATTTGCAAAGGCACTAAAGGAAACTTCCAGAAATGAGAATATCTGAAAGTTAAAATTTTAATTGACAGTTTAAACAATAAACACAACCAATAGGAGAATGAATTAACTTAAATAGATGCAAGGGAATTACCCAGAATGCAGCACAGGGCAATAAACCGTTGGAAATAGAGAAAGAAAATTAAGAGACATGGAGGAGAAAATGAAAAGGTCTAGTGCACATACATCTATTAGGAGTTCCAGAAGAAGGATAAAAGGGGAGAGGAGCAACACTATCGGAAATAAAAATGCCTGAGTACTTTCCATGATTAAAGAAAGTCATGTCTCAGGGTGAAGAAGAGCAATGAGTCTCAGGTAGGATAATAAAACTAGACGCATCCTTATGATATTGCAGAATAGCAGACAAACACGGGTGGGCCAAGGTGGCTCAGCAGGCAAGAACGCTGGCCTGTCGTGCCAGAGGACACGGGTTCGATTCCCGGTGCTTGCCCATGTATTCAAAAAAAAAAAATATCAGAGAAACAGAAAATATTAAAAAAACAAAAACCCCAGAAAGTTAAGACATGTTACCTACAAAGGAAAGATGATTAAACTGATACGAGAGATGCCAGAAATTATGAAACATTATCTTCAAAGTGATGGTGGAAAAATAACCATGAAGAATGGGGCAAAATTAAGACATTTTTTCAGACAAAGACTGGGAGTTTTTGTTTTTTGTTTTTTTTTTAATTAAAAAAAATTTTTTTTTTCGGTTACTGCAAGGAATAGATTAGGGGGAGGAGGAGGTAGAGGGGGAGGAGCGGAAGAAGGGGGGAGTGAAGGAGGAGCAGGTGGTGGGGCAGCCATGGCGGCGGCGGCCACAGGGGGTGAGGGTAAGGAAGGATATAGCGAAGCTACCGTGGAGGAGGGGGAGTTTTTTCATATACTCTCTCTGAAAGAATTAGCGAAGGATGTACTTTAGAAAATGGATATTAATCCCAAGAGGAAACGAGATACGATAAACAGGATGAGCTAGGAAATTGGTAAATATGTTGGTCAAGTTAAATAAGCATTCACTAAGTAATAATAACGATTATTTTTTGTGGCATTTTAAAAAAAGATAGATCCAAAATACTGGACAATAATAATGTGGTTGTTAGAGAGAATATAGCTAAAATATTCTACATTTCCTTCTTACTCAGGAAGGAGATAGTGATTAATTTTAAACTTAAAGATGCACATTAAAACATAATGATAACCTCTAAAAATAAAGGAGTAGAATGCATTAGTCTCCATCCACTAGTGGGAAAATGGGGACTAACAAAAATGTGATCAATTACATAGACAGCAATGGAGGAGAAAAAAAAAAAGCAAGTACATGCTTAGTTTCAAAAATGAGGTAGTGAGGTGCTGGGTCATAAAAACTAAAGATAGCTGATGACAGCTCTTAAATGACAAAGCCTGAGCAGCACAGCAGGCCATTCAGGTAGTGGGGACTGAAGTTCAGGGTCCTTGCCTTTCTGAGATGTGTGCTTCTCCACTTCTCCTTTGTAATCAAAGCCAACCGCTGACTGCAGAGAAAAGGAGAGAACATTGGTTAAAAACTCAGGGCTGTCTGGGACATGACTCCCAGGGGTGTGGACCTTCCTGGCAACGTGGGACAGAAATCCTAGAATGAGTTGAGACTCAGCATCAAGGGATTGAGAAAAACCCTAGAATGAGCTGAGACCCAGCATCAAGGGATTGAGAAAACCTTCTCAACCAAAAGGGGGAAGAGTGAAATGAGATAAACTGTAATGGCTGAGAGATTCCAAACAGAGTCGAGAGGTTATCCTGGAGGTTATTCTTATGCATTAAGTAGATATTACCTTGTTATCCAGGAGGAAATGGAGAGGCTGGAGGGAACTGCCTGAAAATGTAGAGCTGTGTTCCAGTAGCCATGTTTCTTGATGATGATTGTATAATGATATAGCTTTCACAATGTGACTGTGTGATTGTGAAAACCTTGTGTTTGATGCTCCTTTTATCTACCTTGTCAAGAAACGAGTAGAACATATGGAATAAAAATAAATAATAGGGGGAATAAATGTTAAAATAAATTGTTTGAAATGCTAGTGATAAATGAAAGTGAGGGGTAAAGGGTATGGTATGTATAATCTTTTTTTCTGTTATTGTTTTATTTCTTTTTCTGTTGTCTTTTTATTTCTTTTTCTGAATTGATGCAAATGTTCTAAGAAACGATGAATACGCAACTATGTGATGATATTGGGAATTATTGAATATATATGTAGAATGGAATTATATGTTAATGTTTTTGTTTGCTCTTAATTTTTTTTAATTAATTAAAAAAAAAAACTCAGGGCTGTCAATCTCTTTGCCTCGATGCCTTACCTTTACTCCCAACTCAGCCTCAAGACAGTTTACGGGCTCAGGACTGAGTTTGGGTGTTTAATGGAGAAACAGATCGCACCCCACTGAGCTCCTGCAGAGGCAGTGTGCTACAGAACAATGAACATGGGCCAGTTCTAGAGTCAAACTTTACTTCCCCTATTTATAGTTGTTTGACTTTAAGTATGTTCCTTACTATTACCGGGCCTTAATCTCTTTAATATCTTCAACTGTAAAATGGGAGAAATGATCCCTACCATATTGTGAGAACTAAATGGGACAAGGTACATAAAGTGTCTACATTGGAGCGCTTGGTAAATTAGTGCTTTTCTTTCTACCTGTCAGAAAACTAAAATGAGATCATAGCTAGAAAAGTGTTTTGTAAACCACAAAGTACTATGCACATATAAGGGATCCCGTGTCTAATTGATTATCCTTTGCCCTTTCTCCTTCATTTCAGCATTGGAAACACAGGGGTGGGGCTTTCGGTGGGATGGGAGGCAACAGGGGAGAGTCTGCGTCCTGGCTGGCTCCAGAACTGGGTGTGTCCTAGAACTGCGTTGCTGAGCCCCCATCTGGCTCAGTAAGTATTGGTCTCTAAGCAAATCTAGGTTTTGCATCTTAAGAGCTTATTACTGTGTATTGTTCCTTGATTTATAAGTCATACTGATTGCTTAGGTGTTTCCATGACACAAGATATTTGACAATGAGAGATCAGACAAAGACAGGAGGGGCCAAGACGGAATAGGAAATACTGTCCTGATTATTGAAGAACATTACATGTTCCATATTTCATTACTGCTTTTAAAAACTCGCTTTTTGCCCTTTCCTTTATAGTATGTTTTGAATTTTTCTGTTCTTTTTTTCTCTTTTCCCTATAATGCAAACAAACAGCATTGTAGCCCTTAGCTTTAAAAATTCAGACCTACCTAATTGGCAACTGCTGGGAAAAAGGAACCTTAACAGCTGTGAGGTAGATGTCTTTTTCTCTCTGTTTCTGTAGGGGAAGAGACCACTCCGCCCCATAAAACAAGTGCAAGGAATCTGGTCTAATAAAGCATGAAACTGAGAACACCAATGAATACTAATTTTACTCTCCTGTCCAGTACCCATCATCCTGTTCTCCTTTTTATCCTATCTTTAAAATTGCTCTTTTTGATCAAAGGTCTCCTTAAAATTACCCAAACTTCAGAAATATATGCTAAATCCACTTTCAAAAAACACTGTATTCCTAATTAGTTGTTTGACCTGATTATTTCCTGCCCTGGTAATAATATTTAATTGACATTTCTGTTTTCCTGAAGACATCAGTATTCACAAGGTTATACCAAAGAGGGACTTTAGAATTCTCCTCTTCTTTTTATGGTGCATACAGGTATAATAAACACCCATGGCTTAAGAGAGTTCTTCTTCAAACAGAGAATTTGAGAATTGTCTCATTTAAATTAGGGCCTTTCTGCTTAGCACATGGCTTCCAACAGTCAAGGAACTTGCTGAGAAAGGTCAAGGGAAGTCTCCTCAAGGTGGTGTTGGATCTTCCAGCTTCCACTGCCCTAGCCTTCCCCAGGAGAAGCAGGGGCCCACATTCAAGGGTGAGTGTTGGTAACTCCACATGATTTGAAGTGGGTGGTGTGGGGAGAGAGTTGTTACTCACCTTGTCTGCCCTGTCCTTCTCAACTCCGTATTTGCCCCCAAAGCCTCTGGCAGCATCAGTCTGAGAAGAGTGCTTCTCCACGTCAGCAACGTACTCATGGCCCACAGCACTCTGAGAAAATCAAGAGCAGAGTAAATGACAAGATGAAAAGGGCCGTGAGAAAACAGGAAGCTACAGAGATCAGATGGAATGTAAGAATACAAGAAATTCCTTTCTGGGTCAAACTCATAGCTTTTGACAGCAGTGCCAAGGAACATGTGATGGGAGAGCAAGGTAACTCTTCTGAAGCCTTGCACATCTCTGATTTCTTCTTTAATACTATTAGGAATCCATTATTCAGGAAACTCCCATAGGATGGGCTGGGAGCCAGAAGAACAGAGACTATGTAAACAGAGCAGTATTAAATAAGAAAGAAAAAGAGAGGCTAACACAAGAGCTTTGTGCATCAGAAGTAGAAATGTGAGTAGGTATGGGGAAAGACCAAAGGGAACCGACTGGATACTATAATAGGGACTGAATATGTCACAGAAACAGCCAGCTGCTTTTGTTTTAGATCTTTGCTCCTTTATGGTCATCATAGTTCAGAAGTGTCACCTGAGCCCTGATATTTAATAGTGACTGATTTCATATCAAAGAAGGCTGGTAGACAATACCCTGAGAAGCCCAAGATAGCGAGATAAATTCTTTTTATTCTCCTCCATCCATCACTTTACTTACTCATTTCATTTTATACTTGGTTTTGAAATGTATTTTTCTTCTAGTATTTAGATACGAATATTTAAGTAACCTATAATTGAGTAATCCTTCAAACTAAATAATGACATTGTCTTGCAGAGTCTCAACTAAGAAGAAATTAGAAAGCTTCTCCTTCCTCCTGTATTTCCACCTCCATTCTGGGATAAACAACACTAGCACAGAGGTTGATATGAAGCAGTGCCCTTTGTGAGCACCTAGAAATTCATTTTGCAAGTATTTTGGGATTTATCTGTGTAGGTCAAGCTTACCAGACTTATTGAATTTAAGAATGAAGGAATGAATGCTTATCTATTTTACTTTTTTCCTAGAAATTTTGAGAGAATACATTACCAACAATACACTTTGTACAATGATAAAACAAAACACTTCCAGAATGAGAGCTGAAGACTACCAATAGATTGTTTTTTTCTACTTTTTTTCCCATGCAAATATAACTATCTGTGAGGTTATGAAAGTCAGTGGAAAATATGAATCAATATACACGCATTCCTTTATAATTTTTTTTGGAATGTAATGTATAAATTAAAAAGGAAAAATAAATATATATACTTGGGGGAGCACCTAATGGATAAATTCACGTAAATATTTTTCACACCTTTGTACACAACATATATAGGATATATATCAAATAGCACTAAATACACAATAAAGTTAAGAATAAGAAAAGTTGCAAAGTAGATATAATACATAGACATTTAACAGCAGTAAACATTTTTAAAGGTATATCCCTCCCCTCCGCATGCACCTCCTCTCTCCTTAATCTAGGAGTTACATGTGGCTGGGACTACAACAGGCAGCCCTTCTAAATTTTTGCTTTCCTTTTTTTGCCATCTATATTTTATGTGATACGATCAGAAAAACATTGATATGAAAAATATGTGGACACTTAATTCTGGAGCCTAAATAAATACTGAACTCCTGAGCAAATTTTTAAATCATAAAACCAACAATGAGTCAAGCTTTTTAAAGCAAATCTCCCCCTTTCAACTCACCCTGTCCATTCGGTCTCTTTCCACCCCAAACCGGCCTCCATAGCCATGGGATGCTTTAGGCCCTGATTCCATCTCTTTCTTCTTGAGAACATCATGCTCTTCTGATACTTTGCTCCTCAGCTGGTGGATACTGGAAATAATCACAACACAGAGGTTCATCTGGCACAGAGCAGTCAATGATCCCTCCTCAGAAAAATGGAAATCTTGAGGTCTGTTCTATTTGATTTTAGCCATAACCTGAGCCCCCAAATAAATTAGTGATAGGTCTAGAGTAAGATATCAGTATGGCCTGCATATCATAGCCTGATTTAAGCTCTTTGTTGCCCAATACCTTCTGATCTTCAGTCCTATTCTTTGCATTCCTAAGTATTAAAGGACATTGATAGCTATATTCTAGTAACCTAGAAATTACTTCCTCTCTGAATGGATTTGCTTTCTAGCAATTAGGTTATCTATGTCGTTAAAAATATTCATACCCTTTGACCCACACACTCTAATCCTGGGATTCTACCCCAAGGAAATAATTTTAAATAGGACAAAGCCTAATGTATAATGATATTCAGGGAATCACTATTTATAATAAAGAAACAATCTATATGGCCAATAATTGGGGAAAAAAGTTAAATATACTGTGACATTACCTTTCAGTGGTACAGTAGGTGGTCAGTTAAAAAAATGATGAGTATAAAAAATGTAGCACTGGAGAAATATATATATGCCAGCATATTGCATATTTTCTTGTCATGAATTAATTCTCTCCCCTCCAAAATCCTGATAATTCCTGAGAGAACTAATAACTAATGAAAACTAACTAATAAAATGTACTCCATTCATAAACTGATGTAACACTTTAGGGTTCAAATAACTTTGATATAGGACACCTCTATTTATAAGAGAGAGCAACATCAAAAGGAGGTATTCTCTTTCTTCACACTCATTTCCAAATTTAATATAAAGATGACTGCAACACTCAAGAGGATAAAGAGACACCTCTGTGTACCTGTTTGGCTGAGCAAATGGAGCTATCGCACTATATATACAGCACCAGCACCAACACATAGCAATTGGGACAGATACAACGACACATATTAGGACCCCTTGGGATTCTTAGAACTATTTGGGCAAGAGAACCCTTAACAAAAATTTGACTTCCTGTAGTAAATAATGGAAGTTCAGTTGCATTGAGATAGCAGTGTTAATGATATTTCATCAATAATCACTCGACCGGGTAAACTAGACACATTGGTTACAGGTAAAATGGCCATCTCACAAAGGGAATTCTCCTCTTTCATGGAAGCATAGATCCATCTGGTGGCCTCGTAGGATAACCCTGCTAAAGGCCTTTTAAAAAGTCTTCTCAGCTATAGCCACAGTTAATTTTAGAAAGCTGGCTTTGAACCAGATGAAATTAAGCTAGGTACTGGAAGAACACTCTGTCCGCAAGCCTGCTCTAAACCCTCTGGCAGCAGTGAAACCAGAGATTCCCCCATGGCTAGTTCCTCACCACCAACAATTCAGAACTGTGTTTCAGGGTCAAAAAAACTATTGGTTCCAAGAGCATGTAAATGACTATTCAATCTTCCCTACTGGAAATATTCAGACGAAGAATGAAGAAAATGGGCCAAACGTTGCTTTCAAATGGAAAAAAATCTTCAAAGCTTTAATGAGTCTAATTATATAGACCATAACAATATTATAGTTAAACAAGTTTTTAAAAAGGATTCGAAAATGAGATTCAGGAATATCCAACTAACCGATGACAGCAAGGCCAGTCAGGGGATGATGCTGATAGAGGATATAATTTGAATGAAAATGATGGAGCCAAAGAAGACCCACTCTTTTTTAAAAAAAACATTTTTTATTGTAGAGTATAACATATATACAAAGCAAAGAAATAAAAAAGCTATAGTTTTCAAAGCACTCTTCAAAAAGTGGTTACAGGATAGATCCCAGAGTTTGTCATGGGCTACCATACAATCCTTTCATATTTTTCCTTCTTGCTGCTTCAGAATATAGAAGGCTAGAGGGCTTAAATATTTTTTTATCCTCACAATCAACTTTTTTTTCCTTCTTCTTTTTGTGAGCAATAACATATATACAAAAAAGCTATGTTTTCAAGCACAGCACCACAATTAGTTATAGAACGTATTTCAGACTTTGACATGGGTTACGATTTCATAATTTTAGGTTTTTACTTCTAGCTGCTCTAAAATACTGGAGACTAAGAGAGATATCAATTTAATGACTCAGCATTCATATTCATTTGTTAAATCCTATCTTCTATGTAAATTCCACCTTCACCTTTGGTCTTTCCATAACTCTCATTGGGGTTGTTTGGGCTATGGCAATGCTAAATTTTTGCTATTGGAAGGGTCTGTCACCAATATGGGGTAGGGAGATAGAATTATCTGGTGTTCTGGAGAGGCTGGGCTAGGTTTCAGGACTTATCTAGACCAGGGACTCATCTGGAGGTTGTAGGTTTCTGGCAAGTTAACGCTAGTACCTGGAACCCTTGTGGAATCTTATATATTGCCCTAGGTGTTCTTTAGGATTGGCTGGAATGGTCCTGGTTGGGGGTTGGCAGGTTATGACAGGTAGCAAGGTCTACCTGAAGCTTGTGTAAGAGCAACCTCTAGAGTAGCCTCTCAACTCTATTTGAAGTCTCTCTGTCACTGATACTTTATTAATTACACTTCTTTTCTTCCTTTTGGTCAGGATGGAATTGTTGATCCCATGGTGCCAGGTCTGGAGTTTTCTCTGGGAGTCCTTTCCCACGTTGCCATGGAGACTTTCACCCTTGGATGTCATGTCCCACGTAGCGGGGAGGGCAATGATTTCACTTGCAGAGTTGGGCTTAGAGAGACTGAGGCCACATCTGAGCAACAACAGAGGTCCTCCAGAAGTAACTCTTAGGCATGCCTACAGGTAGTCTAAGCTTCTGTGCTACCTACATAAGCTTCACAAGAGTAAGCCTCATGATCAAGGGCCTATCAATTTGAGTATCCCTAATGTTTGACACAGTATCAGGGGATTCCTTGATGGTAAGGTTTAATAGTTCCATAGTCTTTCTTTCTTCCCTCCCTCAGCGGACTTTGTCAACACTTTTTGATTATCTGGTTAATATACTCTAGGATGTTTCCAGGCATTGCAATAATCTGTACATGATTAAAGGACCTCTTTCTTATTCTATGCTTCCTGTGTTTCGGTTGTTCAAATGAGCTATATAGATAGGTTGAATTAGATTATGCATGATAGAAGATTTCAGTTCCAGATCAAATAAACCTTTCTTCTGTTGGTCTCAAAGAGTATGTGTGGTTCTAAAATATAGCCTGTCTTCCTTACCTCTATGTTCTGAATTACTTTAACCCCAACCTGTTCGGCTTCGTTTTTATCTCTATATATCAGGTTATGTATATAAAACAGCCTCTCAAAATCCAGAAATAATAAACACCACTCCGGACTTAATGTGTCTGTTCTAAAAAGCTTACAACCTAGGCTCCTGTTTTCTTATAAGCATTTTCTAAAGGTGACTATACCATTGTTGTTTATTTGTTTCTGGCTTATTTTGTCTCATCAAATGTCCCACATGTTTATTCACATCATTGCATGCCTCACGAATTTGTTCCTTTTTGTAGCAGCACAACCTTCGTTCATAAGTATACACCATCATTCGCCAATCTACTTCTCCATCAGTGCATCCTTCAGTCACCTGCATTCATCGGGCATCATGTAGAGGGCCCAAAGTCCACAGTCCATCAACATTCTCAATTTTATATAATTTATTTGTTCCCAAGAGACAGAAAATTAATAAACAAACTCTCACCAAATAGAAAATCTAAACCTCCTCTTAACTCTTGTCCCTCACCACATTATTTACTTCTGCTGTTGCTGTAATAGTGCTGATGGTTTCCTTTTGAACATAGCTCATACCATGTAACAGCAGTTTTCCCCCGTACCCTGGACTTAAACAGTCTTTATACAAGAATTATATCTTTGAAGTAATTCTTATGAGAGCTCCATTCATATTTCTAACATGAGTCAGTGGGACATGTAGGTCTATGCAACCCCTTTCAATCTTGTTCATCTTCAATATGAACACTAGAGAATCACCTTAGCTCTTATCTATTCCCTTACACTGGAGTTCAACCTCATTAGCTAACAGTTCACCCATCTCTAGTTTCTATGTATCTCTAAGTCCCCAATATTCTGTATTATAAGCCTCTGATTATACCTTTATGTTTGTCATAAAAGTGGAATCATACAGTATCTGTCCTTTTGTATCTGGCTAACTTTGTTCAACATTATCTCCTCAAGGCTCATCCATCTTGTCATGAGCTTCAGGATATCATTTTGTCTTACTGCTGCATAATATTCCATTGTATGTATATACCACATTTTTTTTGATCCACTTGTCTTGTCTGTCGATGAACATTTGGCTTATTTCCATCTTTTGGCGATTGTGAATAATGCTGCTATGAATATCGGTGTGCAAATGTCTGTTTGTGTAGTTACTTTCAGCTCTTCTGGGTATATACCAAGTAGTGCTATTGCTGGGTCATAGGGCAACTTGCTATTCAGTTTCCTAAGAAACCACCAAACTGTCTTCCATAGTGGCTGCACCATTATACATTCCCAACAGCAGTGCGTAAGTGTCCCAGTTTCTCCACATCCCAGAGAAGACCCACTTTTTATCAAATTCTTTAGGATATAACTGAAGCTACCCTAAATATGTCCTGGTTATATTATTCCTTCATTCAATAAATATAATTGCATTCAATAAAAAGAAACTTTTGAGTTTTAGGCTCTGAAGATACAAAGATGATTGATATATAGAGATAGTGGTCAGATAGATGCAATAAACTGGAAAATCAAAAATTGTAATCCAATGCAATAAGAGAAAAACCTAAGAAACTTTTCACACATTAACAAACCCTCAGAAATCTGTTTTAAGTTTGAACATATCTTGAAATTAATAAAGCAAGCAGTTTACGTAAATAAACAAAATCCAGGAATCCCCAAGATCAGCTAAGAGAAAGGATAGCTCTTATGCGTTTATCACAAAATTAAAAGCATGACGGTGAGGGACCCAGATTAAAAGGCCTTTATTCACAGACAACATGATTATGTATGTAGAAAACCTAAGAAATCTACGAAAAAAGAAGAAAAACTACTAGAATCATTAAGTGTATTTGGCAAGGTCACAGACTACAAAGTCTCTACATAAAAATAAATTATAGCCCTACATTGTAGGATTAAAACTTGGAAATTTAAATTTAAAAATAAACTTTACTATCACATTAAATAACATGAAATATTTTGGGGCCAAATTTAACAAAATATGTATAAGACCTGAACACTGAAAACAGATCTGAAAAAATTAAAGACCAAAGTAAATGGGAGATATCCATGCTCATGAATTTAAAAACACAGTATCAATAAGGCATCAATTTTCCCCAAAAATGATCTATAGATTCACTGCCATCCCAATTAAAATTCCCACAGGCATTTTTGTAGGTATTGATTAACTGGCTCAAGAATATAAGTGGAAATGCAAAGTCCTAGAACTGTAGAAACTTTTTTTGAAAAATGAAGAGCAAAGTGGAGGACTCCCTAATTTTAAGACTTATCATAAAGCTAAAATAACCCATGCAGTATGGTATTGGTGTCAGGGTAAACATATAGTTTAATGGAACCAAATGGAGAGTCCAGAAATAGACCAGCATATATATGGTCAAAGACATCAGGTAAGTTAATGGGAAAGGGATAGTCTTTTAATGGTGTTGAATAACTAAATATCCATATGGAAAAAAAATTAACCTTAATCTTAACCTCACAATGCTTACATAAGTTAGTTTGAAATGGATCATTGACTTAAATATGAAAACTAAAACCATAAAAGTTTTAGAACAAAATATTGGAGAAAATCTTCACAACGTTGAGTGAGGCAAAAATTTCTTAGACAGAGAAAGCACTAATCACAAAACAATTTTTTTTTTTTTTTTTAAAGGAAAGACAGAGAGAAGGAAGGAAGGATAGAAGGAAGGAAGGAAGGAAGAAAGGGAAACATTTTTAAACATTTTCTTGTTTTATTGTATTCTGTTTCTCCGTTTTTGTTACATGGGCTGGGGCCGGGAATCGAACCGAGGTCCTCCGGCATAGCAGGCAAGCACTTTGCCCGCTGAGCCACCGCGGCCCGCCCACAAAACAATTTTGACAGATTAGACCTCATCAGAATTTAAAACTTCTACTCTTTGAAAGACACCATTAATAAAATTAAGAGGCAAATTGGAATCTGGGAGGAAATATTTGTAAATCAATACCTGACAAAGGACTTGTATCCAGAATATACAAAGAACTCTCACAATGCAATAAAAAAAGACAAGCAACCCACTTTAAAAGTGAGAAAAATATTTGAACTGATACTTCAAAAAGAACATACAGGAAGGTACATGAATGGACATTAAAAAGATGCTTAATACACAAACTCTGTAGACAGACTCCCTGGGCTTGTGTCCTATCTCTGTCACTACTAGCTGAGTGATTTTGGGCGAATTATTTAATCTCTTTTTTTTTTTTTTTTTTTTTTTACATGGGTAGGAATCGAACCTGGGTCCTCTGGCATGGCAGGCGAGCATTCTTGCCTTCTGAGCCACAGTGGCCCATCCTATTTAATCTCTTTGTGCTTCACCCTCCTCATCTATAAAATGGGGTTAACAACAGTAATACTTATTCATAGGATTATTGGGATGAAACAGGTTAATATACACATATACAGCTTTTCGAAAAGTACCTGACACTTGTTAAGCACTCACAAATATTGATCTTTAGAATTAAATATGCAAAACGAAATGATATGGGAACAACCAAATCAATAGGCCGAGCCCTCAATCTTGGGGTTTGCCCATATGAAACTTATCCCTGCAAAGGATTGGCTAAGCCTACTTAAAATCAGGCCTAAGAGTCACCCCCAGAGAACCTCTTTTGTTGCTCAGATGTGGCTCTCCCTCTCTCAACTGACACAGCAAGCAAACTCACTGCCTTCCCCCTCTACGTGGGACATGATTCCCAGGGGTGTGGACCTTCCTGGCAACGTGGGTCAGAAATCCTAAGATGAACTGGGACTCAGCATCAAAGGATTGAGAAAATCTTCATGACCAAAAGGGGGAAGAGAGAAATGAGACAAAATAAAGTCAGTGGCTGAGAGATTTCAGAGTTGAGAGGTTATCCTGGAGTTATTCTTTTGCATTATGTTGATATTTCCTTTTTTAGTTTATGGTGTATAAGAGTGGCTAGAGGGAAGTACCTAAAACTGTAGAGCTGTGTTCCTGTAGCCATGTTTCTTGGAAGTGATTGTATAATGATATAGCTTTTGCAATGTGACCGTGTGATTATGAAAACCTTGTATCTAATGCTCCGTTTATCTATGGTATGGACAGTTAAGCAAAAAATATGGATAAGAAATAAACAAATAATGGGGGAGCAAAGGTTGAAATAAATTAAGTAGATTGAAACACTAGTGGTCAATGAGAGGGAGGTATAAGGGGTATGGCATGTATGAGTTTTTTCCTTTTTATTTCTTTTGCTGGAAAGATGCAAATGTTAAAAAACATGATCATGGTGATGAATACACGACTGTGTGATGCTATTGTGAGCCATTGATTGTAATCATTCAAAAACGTTTGTCAAGAATGTTTGTATGTTTGTTGTTTACAATAAAAATATTTAAATAAAGATATGCTAACATTTCCATCACAAGATTGTATATGAGAATGAGCTGATCACTGAAATGTTTGGCCTGTAATAGCTGCTCTGATTGTATTATGATTGTGGCATAAAAAATAAAATTAGATATGTTGTTAAAGGGATGTTTTTAAACTGGTAAGGATCTTTAAAGGAGATTTGGTTCAAACATCTCACTTTGCAAAGGAAGAAACTGAGGCTCAGAGACTTACTCTAGGTTACACAGCTGTTATATGGAACATGGAGCCAGGACTAGTCCCCTGGTTCTCCTGACAATCAATGCTATCTAGCTCCCTCTCTGTCAGTCTGTCTACCTATCTAACTTTACTGCCTACCCTAGGCTTGAGTATTTTATATTTTTTGCTAAACATTGCTATATAAAGTCTATTTTTTTTCCAGAGAATTTTTTTTCATTTAGGCTTCTGGGGTATATTTTTTGTTGTCACTATGTTAGTATTTTTGAAATAAACTATAGATTTTCATGTTCTAACTAGGAAAAAAAGATGCTCAATAAAATAGTCTATCAGAAAAAACAAATTAAACTCACTACATACCCACTAGAGGAGCTCAAATAAAAAACACCAACAGTAACTGAAATCCATGCATTGCTGGTGAGAATGAAAAATGGCAAATGCCCCTTAGAAAACAATTTGGCAATTTCTTGTAAAGTTAAATAGGCACTCATTATATGACCCAGCAATTGTTCCTGGATATTTCCCAACAGAAATAAATATATATATCGACAAAAAGATTTGTACACAAATGTTCATGTCAGCTTTCCTTGTAATAGACCCTGAGTATAAACAATTCAAATGTCCATCAACAGGATAATGTATAAACCAAACTGTGTATATCCAGACAAAATTATACTACTTAACAGTAAAAGGCACAAACATTGATGTACACAGCACCATGGAGAGGTCTCAAAAACATGTTGAGTGACAGAAGCCAGACACGAAACAGTATATTCTGTATTATATACCAAATCTAGTCCGTGGCGACAAAAAGATCAGTGTTTACAAGGGGCCAGTTTTGGGGATAGAGTGTATTGACCCCAGAGAGACACAAGGGAAATTTTTGTGATAATGGAACTATTCTATACCTTGGTTATGCTGGTAGTTGCACAGGTGTATATATTTGTAAAAACTCTTTGAACTGTTCACTTAAAATGATGATATAACAATAAAGTTTTTTTGTTAATAAAAAAGAGACAAAAACATTAAAAGAAAGAAAGACTTTCGGTACTCTTACAAAGTTTATTGCTAATGAGCATGACTTTAGCACTTTATTAAGGCCAAACTACAAAGCACTTAAAGTCATTCCAAACAGAACAGCAGCCTTAGGGAAAGGCCGTAGCTTAGCTCATGGAAACTTGCTTTCCATTTCAACAAAAGAATTACGGACATGACAACATCATATTTAATAAACACAGAAACAATGTGATACACTGGTTAAGTGTACAGCTCATGGAGTCAGACTGAACTGAATAAAGTACTAACTGTATGCCCTTGGGACAAACTGTTAAACATCAGCGCATCTGTTTATTTACCTGTAAAATCAGAACATCATCTATGATATAGGGTTGCTTTGGAGATTAAATGTGATGTTTCAAGCGTACTTAGCATTTTGTGTGAGCTTAAGAATTTAAGTTTAAGAGCTTAAAAATTTTAGCTATTATTCTTTTGTTATATCCATAACTCTTCATAGCACGCCTGTGATGTAAATAGGCTTGTACTATTTTTGGGTGGTAAAATCATTCTTGTCAGTATCCTGAGCCCTTTTATAGGAGAGCTGGAACTAACTGATCCCATGTCCAGATTTCCATTTCAATATCTTGGAGCTATACCATTCATTTCCTTTAAGTATAAAATGTCAGGGCACGAGAAAGTGGATGAGGCCCCTGAAGCAGGTATCCTTTAGTTATAACTCAGTAAGGATCTAACCTAAGACCAAGCAGGTTTCAGAAAGTACTAAAAGATTAATCTCCTGGAGCAATTATAGACCAAAGTATGGTCTACAAGTCTGTTTCTATTCCATAATAAAAAGAACAAAAATTGATAGCAAGCATCTAGAAACTTCATAGCAATTTGACATAGTAATTTTACGCCCAATGTGCAGGTTTGAAAGGAGGTATGCTCCCTAAGAAAAGCCACGTTTTAATATAAATCCCATTACATCAAGGTAGAATAATCCCTATTCAATACTGTATGTTTGAAACTGTAATCAGATTATCTCCCTGATGATGTGATGTGATTTAGTCAAGAGTGGTTGTTAAACGAGATTAGGTGATGACATGTCTCTACCTATTTGGGTGGGTCTTAACTGGTTTATTGGAGTCCTATGAAAGAGGAAACATTTTGGAGAATGGGAGATTCGGAGAGAGCAGAGAATGCTGCAGCACTGCGAAGCAGAGAGTCCTCCAGCCAGTGACCTTTGGAGATGAAGAAGGAAAATGCCTCCCGGGTTGCTTCATGAAACCGGAAGCCAGGAGAGAAAGCTAGCAGACGACACCGTATTCGTCATGTGCCCTTCCAGCCGAGAGAGAAGCCCTGACTGTGTTCACCATGTGCCTTCTCACTTGGAAGAGAAACCCTGAACTTCATCGGCCTTCTTGAACCAAGGTATCTTTCCCTGGATGCCTTTGATTGGACATTTCTATAGACTTGTTTTAATTGGGACATTTTCTTGACCTTAGAACTGTAAACTAGCAACTCATTAAATTTCACATTTTAAAAGCCATTCCATTTCTGGTATATTGCATTCCCGCAGCTAGCAAACTAGAACACCCATTGAAACAAAAATAAAAACTTGTACTTGTATTTTCTATGTCTTTTTTTTTTTCATTTATTTTTCCAAGAATTCAATTTTATTTTATTTTATAAAAGTATCAGTCTATGACAGATTTGGGGAGAAAAAAAAGATGAAAGAAAACAAGCTCTGTCTTAGCATAACAAGGAAAATACACCAAAGAGAATGATTGAGCAAAAATGGCGAGAAGATGATGGAGAAAAGAGCAATAGCTCTTAAAAAACAGGCAGTTCCTAGGAAACTGCCTGGCCCAGGACTCCTATATACAATAGATGAGGGATGGAGGAGATCATTTGAGCTACTCACTGTATCACCAAATGACTCCCCAAACTAAATTTATTCAAAACAGAGCTAAAAAAGAAAGAAAATGGTATGGGGGAGGGTTGTGAGACCAGAGAGAACCACAGCACTTCCTTTTCCTGCTTTGAGTCATCTCAGCTCTGTGGCTAATGTTCTCCTCTCAAAGTTTCCCTCTGTTCCAAGGACCTCAGTGAATCTCATCTGACTGTAAAGATTGGCTTAGTTCATACTAACCAGAGAGAATTGCAGAATTTCAGAAACTTAATCCTAGAGGTCTTCTTTATTCAGATGGAAAACTGAATAGAGGAAAAGCAACTTGCCCAAGGTCATTTACTATGACCTTGTTATTAACAGACATTGGTTTTATACTGTAGTAGGCTCAAGTAAAAGTGAGGAGAGTTGCCTTCTGTGTAAACGTCACTACCACTTATTCTTTCTGATGCAGCATCCATTTAGGTTAACAAGGAAATATCCAGGGCCACCACATTGTACAACTCCAGGGGTACCAATCAGAGGAATCTGTAGACTGGCATTGTGCAACACAGCAGTTTGATAAATACCACTTAGGAAGAAGGAAGACGTCATCTGTTTACATGTTTATGTCAGATTTTCAGGAAATAAGTCTGATTAAACTAATCTATATTAACAGAAAAAGAGAAATAATATCATTGAGCTGCTAGTAATGCTAAGTACTGCACTAGACATTGACATATGCTATCTCATTGAATTCTAACAATGAATCATCAGGGTAGTTATTATTGTCCCCATTTGATAAACAAAGACGCTGAAGTTCAAAGAGATCTGTTTAAGGGCATATAACTAGTTGCGACAGAATGGGAATTAAGTCTAAATCTATCTGATATCTAAATTCCAGCCCTTCCCATAATTTCTGGGAGTCTTGGTATGGATCCAGAGGTCTTCCTTAAAATGTTCTACTCCTACTATATGTAAGACAGGTGCTGGGAGGAGAAAGGTAAAAAGGAGCATTTGTAGGCTCATCTTAACAGTTCCCAGGATTCTAGGACTGGGGGGTTTTTACTCAAAAGTGGCAGGGGGTGGGTCTTGAGATTTTTGGATCTTTGAGGCATCAGAGGAGCATCAGGGATGCCTCCTGTATGGTCCAGTTCCATTTCTTCATCTCTCCAACTGCTTCCAGAATTACTTTGCTTGTTTAAGAATAATATTCATAGCATCTACTTAATATGTAGAATTAAATAATAGTGATAATATAGAATGTTACAAAATTGTAAATAAACAAGTGCCAAGTTTTCATATGTGTTGCTTGTGCTGCATGGCCATTCACTGACACTTTTTTTTTTTTTAATTGCTGCTAACTTTTATTTTGTATTCGAGGACACAATCAATGAGGAGAGGAGGGTTCTTTTGATTTGCTGACATTTTTTAAAATCCAGGAAAAGCCAATGTAAAAACCCTGCTGCTAGAATGTGGGGATGAAAGTTAAAATAGAACTGAAAACTATTAATTCTACCAAATGGTGACTAGTCATAGATTTTTACCTTTTCTTTTTGCTCATTATACTGTTTATTGTTTCTTCTTTGTTTCTGATATTTGACGTTATGATACTATTCAAAGCAAACAGTGCTGTTTGGATGATCCTAAATCATCCAAGGAAGAGAGGAGATCTCTAAATCTGAATGTAAACTCTATCCCACAAAAAACATTGGATATGTCTGTGAGTAAATTCCTTATCTCCTCTGATATCAAACATTTTTTTCCAGGTAAAATAAAGATTGGACTATAATCTTTAAGATCCCTAAACAACATTGCTAAAACAGCTTTAATTAACAAGTTATTCAAATTTCAAATTTCTTCATATTACCATTCATGACTTCCAACATTTATCAAGTACCCAAATACAAATTTGTATTTTAAACGTCACTCAGACCATGTGTGAGAACTGTGGTGTCTTGGAGTTATGTACACTACATATACATGTTTTCAATCTGAATCTATTCCTGTGGATATGAATGCACTATAAATAGGACCTCTTGTTGACACTACTTCAGTTAAAGTGTGGCCCAACTCAATCAGGATGGATCTTAACCCTATTACTGGAGGGTTATAGAGAAAGCCACAGAAGAGAAACCTATAGGGGAACAGCCGGAGAGTAGAAGTCAATAAAACCCAGAAGAGAAAGGAGAAGACTGCCATGTGCATTGCCACTTGATGGAAAAGCCAAGGAAACCCAAGAAGATACCCAATGTGGGAAGAAGTAAGCTTCTAGCCTCTGAAATCATGAGCCAATAAATTTCTGTTGTTAAGCCAGCCCATTGTGTGGTATTTGTTTTAGCAACCAGGAAATTAAAACAGTATTTTAGGGTGTTCTCTTTTGACAGCATCTATTCTGCATTCTTTACCTTGATTTTATACTGAAATGATTTTAGCCCATCTGAAGTCACCCTACAATCCATCTATGTGGATTTTTATTTATGTGGATAGACTAGATAGAAAGATCAATAGGATGGTTAGATTAGATAGATAGGTAGGTAGGTAGGTAGGTAGGTAGGTAGGTAGGTAGGTAGGTAGGTAGGTAGGTAGATAGGTAGATAGATAGATAGATAGATAGATAGATAGATAGATAGATAGATAGATAGATAGATAGATAAATAGATAGATATAGATAGATAGATAAATAGATATCTATAGATGGACAGATATAGAGAGGTAGATACAGTCTCAGCATTTAAGCCATTTCCTCTCTAAATCCCTCATGCCTGATGAAGGAAGAGAGGCAGTTCATATAAAAACGCGCACGGGAAAAGAGCAGAGTTGCTAAAAAAAAAAAAATAGATAATAGGGTGGTATGGGGGGGATAAGTAAAGGCATGAATCAGAAACACAATGACACATGTTGGGACACATGGAGACAGATTCAAGAAAAACAAACACAAAGGCACATAGACATGCACTAACCTCCCACTCTCCTTCCTTCCTGGCTTGCCAAGCATCCAACACCCCCCTGGGTTCTCCCACAACCTCTTCCTTAGCCTCAGTCCTCTTGGCACCTACTTGATGTGCTCTGTGCGTCCAGAGCCCTCGATGGTCTTGGCTCCCCATCGTTGCTCCTTCTCAGAGATGTCATTCTGCAAAGACAGCCCTTGGCAATAAGTGATGAGAAGAGATGTGCTAACTAGGAGAAGCCACAAGACTGGCAAGTCCTCCCTGTCCACTGCATCAGCTGTCTCCTCAGCCGGTGCCTAAATTCAGACTCCTTTTTCAGTGTACATCGCCCTGACCCCATGTGGAAATTAAACTAGTAAATTGAGAAACCTCCCTTCCTTCTGCATCCCTCAAATATTCCCCTCCTTCTTTCATATAATTTCTTAATCCCCCCAAATTATACATTTGCCCTCAAATCCTAGATTGTATGCCAAAGGAGACCCATTTTGGCCTATTTCTCACCTTTAGCATAATTTGCCATAGTCTGAAAATAAAACTGTCAAACACCTCCCCACCTGTCTCCTACCATCCTCATCACCAGCTACTATGCATGACCCACGTATGCTACCAGTCATTCTCACTATAAGAGCAGTCTCAGTCCCAGAACATCCTTGCTCAGATGTCCCACCACCACCCTCTTCATTGTCCAAGCAAAGCTACTTCTAAACTCACCACAAAGTCAGGGTCTGTGTCCCAATCATCACCCTGGGTCTCCATGGAAACAGATACATCATGCCCCACTACAGACTTCCACATCTGAGGGTGACAGATGATGCGAATAGTTAGGGATAAAAAGTATCAAGAGTAGAAAAGTATGCTGAAATCAGTGACAAGGGAGACCTAATTTTTCTCGCCATATTCTCTTGAGATAGAAAACTGAGGTAGACCAGAGTTGTAGAAAAGCACCCCTGCACAGTCAGAGGAGGAGTGGAGGGGGTTATCTGAGAGAAACTGAGTGAACGGTTGGAGAGAGGAGTGTAGATGTTGCTTACTTTGTCAGGAACTGGATCAATGTTATTTCAACAATTGTGAGAAGAGTCATATGTAGAAACCTGAATGAAATGGCAGTATAATTCTAAGGGTATATTTGCATGTCTCATAGATATACTCCAAGCACAGGTGAACTATACCAGCAATTTTGACATTCAGATTTAGGCACAGTTGAACTATACCAGCAATTTTGACATTCAGATTTTTAGCATTATCTACATCTATGATAAGTTCTCTCCAGACTCAGGTGGGCCCAGCACCACTTGCTAGCTGGAAATCTTCCTGCCTGTCCTTCCCAGCTCAGCACTCTCTTCCCACTGGAGGCCTCCCCCATGCTCCTTATTGTCTTTTTTACAACCACACCTAGGGCTTTCCTTTTTCTGCACCTAGACCCTCAGATTCTTCTTTCAAATGTTCCATTTCTGTTTGTAAACTCCACCTTTCTCCCTGTTCTTTGCACAACCCCTTGGAAACTCTATGCAAAGGGAACTTGGGGTGGAATGGGAAAAGTGATTCATTGATGAGGCAACTTGGCCGTAGGATATGTCAGAGAGCAGCTCTGCCTTCCCTGCCCAGGAAGTCACTTACGATGAGGACCGATGGACAAGACTCATAATTCCACCACCTACAACCCACGTTTCTTAAGCCCTGACTCCCGGGCTGCACTGCAACTAACAGCTTAACACAGAAAACTGGAAAAGAGAAGTTTCTAAATATTCGTGTACAATAAGGAAGCATTGAGGACCAGTGGCCCCACCCTTTATCCTGCTCTTAGTCCAGTATCTCAGTTGACTCTCTCATCTTCCCCCTTTCTTGAAATAGTAGGAAGAGTTTCTGACAGAGAAACAATTCCCTCCTGACCAGATAAAGGGAAGCCAAGAGGTGCTATTGAGAGATGGGAGACTAGAGAGGGATGTGGTGGGGAATGGATGGCCCAGTTATTACAGGCAATCAAGGGCCTCATCACAAGGCTGCCTTGCAGCATCAGTAAAGTGCAAGGCCTGAGAGTTTGAAGACCCAGGGTTCACCCAGCTCTTTTACTAAGTCCTTGATGAGAACATGAGCACAGGGAAGCAACTTAGATGTCACCACGTTAGGCAATTTGTAAACACCAACTTAAATAAATGGAGAAAATCACTGAGAATCCCCCACTGGAAAATAAATGAAGCATTATTCCAGCTAATCTACAAAGTCCCCTCCAGTTCTGACATTCTGGGAATCTTCAATCCTACAATCACAGAAACTAACCCCAGCTATCTATCACGTCTTCACTTGGCCTCCCATCAGCACTTGGTTCTCAGCACAAGTGTACTTTAGCGAGTACTTCCTGCTCAATTAGAACATTTCCTATGTGGGTTTCGCCTCTCTGGTTAGATCATATGCCCTTCAAGGCTTTGTCTTCATCTCCTTCTGGGGTTTTCTTCTCAACTCAGTGCCTAGGAATGGTAGGCCTTAGAGGGGGCTGTAGTATGTCAGTAGAAACCAGGCAGCACTTCACATGGTCTGGTGTTCTGGATGGCTGCTGGATCATGCTCCCTGGAGTCCTGACCCTCCCTTCTGTTTTCATCCCCAGATGCCGATTTCTACAACCAACACACATTCTGGCCATAAAAGTTTAAATATTTAATAGCAGTAACCTTATAACTCCCCAGAGGGGAAAGACCCAAGTAAGCTCCACCTACTTCAACTCTTGTTCTGTGCTTCCTAACTTCCCCCCACTGTTCAGAGCACCCACCTTCAAGTGTGTCTGCACTCAGATCTCAGCTCCTCAGGGTGATTCCACGCTCCCTCTCTAGCTGCTGGCACTTCAGAGCAAGAAAGTCGGAGCTGCTGCTTCAGTTCCGTATTCAGGTTTGCTGTCATTTCCTGCCACACTGTCCTCACAGCTACTTCCTGAAGTTTGAGTCAGTTCCTTGTGCTCAGGGACTTAAATAAAAAAAGGGGTTAATGTTACGTCTCTGTGCCTACTCTTTTGCAAGCTTTGAGGGTCATAGGGAAGTGACAGAAAATGCTGTTCTTATCCTGTGTTTATAATCTAGTCAGAGAATCAAAACATTCAACCAGAAAACCCATAAATGAATGAGATAGGACAGCATTTGTGACCTAAATTCTGTGGGCAGTTGCATGTTAAAGTAATTCACAGAATTTAGTATGGGAGTAGTAATTAAGAAAGGCTTAATGGGAAAAATAATAGGTGGATGTTGAAGAGTAAGATTTAAAAAGAAGCTACATTTCTACCTTTTCCACAGCACTTAAAACTGGGGTTTGCATCTAGGGCCTTTTAAATAAAATTGATGTAATCAGTTAAATGGCAGGAGGGAATAACTCTTTAGAGAAAGGCAAGACACAAGGCAAGGTATGAAGGAAGAAAGGCTCATAACTTGTTTGGGGAACAGTGAAGAGTCTGAGCTAACTGGTACAAAGATTCCGTTCCAAATAGTAGGAAGAAATCTGAAAGAACCAAGTGGTACCAGATGGAAGGTCTTTGTAGACTTCTGTATTACCGTTCATCAAGGTTTGCTGCTCCTCTCTCTCCTTAGGCCTGACCAGAATTGTTTGGGTCAATGAAATGTGAGAAGTGAATGTATCACTTTCTGGTGCAGATTTTAAGATCACAGCGAGTTTTGCCATGCTCTTTCCCTCATGGCCCCACCAAGGTACCCCACATTTCTCCAGTGGTCCTCTGGCATCCTGGGTCCCCAAGATAGAATGACAACATGAGCAGAATACCATCCTTCCTGTGAGGAACTTACAAGCCTTTAAAAAATAACCGTTTGTTGTTTCACTACTGAGAATGTGGGGTGTTTGTTACTGTACCTCACCTGGCCTCCACTAATCTTCACTGGCTGTGGAGTTTTGACCTGACTGCTCACAGTCCTGAGCTCCCCAGAGGGTTCAAGCAGAGACTGAATGAAATGGGCCCAGGTACAGAAGGGATACCCGAGTCAGGAATAGGAAACTTCTCAGGTCACTTCCAAATCTAAGAATTCTCTGCCCAGAGGGAGTTCCATTTATTGATCGCTCCTACTTCATGACCTATTTATCATAGCAACATCAAAGTTATTTAAAGAGCAAATCTGTAGACAGAAAAAACATCTTTCAGATCATTTGGAGTCTTACCTCAGTGCCCAAATTAGGAATTACCAGACCAGATATTGTGACTTACCACCTTCTAGAAAAACCCTGGAATTATCACAGATAACAGTAAGAAACTCCATCTCTCTTTAGCAAATGTCCCAATCCAAGTTCATTCCTGATGAGAGGGAGTGAGAAATAACACATAGAAATGGGCTTTGAAGCTACAGACTTGGCTCAATTGAGCCATTTATTAATGGACTTGGAGGAATTAACTTAGTTTTTCTCAAGCAGAACTGAAAAATAATGTCCATCCAACCGACTCCATGCTGTTAAACTTCCCTTCTCCCTGCTCCCACGCAGACAGATACCTAGCAGTCAAATGCCTTCAACATGTACCAGACAAGAATTCTTCCAGGACCACCTTTAGGTATATTTTGCTCTTCTGCTGCATGAAGGCCCAACTTGTTTGGTTGGTATTAGATGGGATTTGCTCACTCCACCTCAGCACCCTGGGCTCTAGTGGCTAAGGCTGAAAGGATAGCATGCAACCATTGCTGATACTGGCCAGTGAAAAGGAAGACTGAGTAGGCAGAGCTTTCTACCTCTTTCCATTTCTAGCTACTTCATCTCATGCCTCCTACCTTACTTTCCGCTCCCCAGCATGCAAAAACACATATGTAAGCACTCATGTAGATGTACAACTCACAAACATGCACATATAACCAGAAGTCTTCATTCTGAAAATAACTTTATTATCTTACAGCTGTTCAGGAGAGTTTATTGGATGCTATGACCAAGATTTGGTCACCAGAGAACAAAGAATTACAGCAGATCAGTCCACCAGTCTTCTCTCTTCTTTGGGTTGTGAAGCAGGCAGGAAACACACCATGTGAACAATAAGGAAATAATTAATGAGTATGGTGGTAGTGGTGGTAGGGCAGAAAGGAGGCACAAATGGAATTTAATCCTGGCTGTCATTCTCAGACCTAGATTTAAATATTTCATCTTCCCTATATCCTCTCTTGTTTTGTCTCAGCCTTCTATTACCACAGAGAGCACATGATCATGGGGCTGAGAAAGTGGAATAACCATCACCAACAGCAAAGTTGTTTAGTATTTCAAGAGGTTAGATAAGAGTGAGTCCAGTGTGGTCCCAGGCTAGACTTGTAAAGACTTCCCAGGCTTGGAGTCAATGCTTCGCCTAGGACTGGCTCTTGCTGGCTGCTAGGCACCATCTCAGGGCCCACAATGGAGGCATATCCTGATAATAGAGGAAGGTCAAGAACCTGAACACACTGATTGCTGCCAGTTCTTCTTCCTTAAAGGCAGGAATCACTTATCCCTTTGAATACATGAGATCAGGGTCTTAGGCAAATGTGATCCATCTTTATTAACCCAGAAATGCAAATCCCCATTTATCTCTGAACAGCCAGGGAAGGTGAGACTGTCCTCTTCTGGGACCAAGTAGCTGAAAACTAAGTCCCTGGGGAGTTCTTCAGCTCTCACTCCATTGTGCATGATGTCCTATGAGGTGATGTGTTCATTCCCCATAATTTTTATTATGGCAGCACCACCTTCCCCATGAAGCAGGAGAAAATATAAAGGTAAATGAAACAAGGAAACTATAAATCAAAATGTTACTGGACTTCAGATTATTAGGTTTATTGGAACTATCCTCCTAGGTGAAAGACACCCCTCAACATCTTTTTACAGGACCACAAAAGATGATCAGAGCCCTGTAAAATCTAAATATTGGGCTCAAAAACCAACTGTGAAGCCTCTTCAGATTTGCAGATATATTCAGGCCTAAGTAGAAGAGAGGAGACTTGCTGGTCCCTGTAACTCCAACTTGAGCCCATATCCACCACTGTTTCGCAGCCACTTTCTGTGGTGAATTGGAGAGATGATCTGTATGTGGGAAGACTGTTCCATTTGAACTGATGCTTTTGACATGAAGGACAAGAGGAATCCCAAGTTCCTTGGGGAACAGTTCAAAAGGGGACAAGTAAATTTACAGATGGCCTGTGAAACACAGAATGAGTAGGACATGAACCATCAGAAAGTAGATGGCTGCTAGCAGTGGCACCCGGGTCCGGGAATGACAGAGTGAACGCAAAATCCGCTTCCATCCAGCACCACTCCGGGTCTGAAAGAAAAATATAGACGTTAGAGCACTTCAACATATAGGGGTGTGTCTATTACCCTTTCCCCATCAATCTCGCATCTAAGCAACACTGATTTAACCACTGCAGAAAAGAGATATCCTGGGTGAAAGGCCCCTCAGGGTTGAGGGTTTGACAAACTCTTTTAGTTTCTCCCAACCTTTCATACTCTTCTACTCACATAGCCATTAGCTGCTTACTGGCTGGACTTCCATATTTTCTTTCCTTGATTCCTTGCCCTCAATACAACTAGCCCCATTTGGTAGCATAGAACCCCTCTTTTTATCCTTCTTCCTTTCTTACCCTTTGACAACTATAGCTTGTAAGATCTATTAACACCTGCTCCTGGGTGCCACAGGAGCCAATGATAGGAGTCCGGGCAGAGTCCCATTCACTGTGTTCTAACCTGTGTAGAAAAAAAAAAAAAGATGCTTGGCATTAGTTCATAAGCATGGGAGGCAGCTCAGAAGTCTTCCCACGTAGCACAGTAGCATCACAAGTAAGGCTGTTATCTCAGCACCTGTCCTCATGCAAGGAGTGTAAGGCAGACTGGTTTTGTTCAATAGCAGTAAAAAGTAAGTATCATGAATAGTCAGCCTACTAAGTATCAGATGTTGTGGGTTGGGTGCTTTACATGTATTTCATTCTCAAGGTTTGATGTTGATATATTACTCTCAAAGTAAGGCTTAAAGGGGTTAAATTACTCGACCATGGTGATATAGCCAGTTAAGAGGCAGAGAGGAGCCTGGATTCAAAATCCAGGGGTCTCTAAACCTCATGCTTCCTCCCCCACCTCCCACTACACCATATCTGATTCAGAGAAGCTCGTTAAAAAACATTTTTAAAAAAAATATTTAAAGGCTAATAGACAAAAGCACTCAAAAAAGATTTCTATGGTTTTTAGAACTAGACTGAATCGGCAGTTCAGATTCTCTTCTTTTTTTTTTTTTTTTTTGCTGATTTGCTTATTTATTCTAGAACTTCCTCCTTTTAACTAGCTGCCTTTACCTACTCAATGGTTTCTTACAAAAATAGCAAGTATATCAAAGGAAATGAAGGTAACAGAACACATTCAATCCAGCATTTGCCTATAGGGATGCATGCTTTAACTGGGGTGGGGAGGGTGGAATGCTTTCCTCTACTCCTGATGTTTCCTTACAGGTGAAGGGAGATCCATTAGTCAAATACTCCTTGCCTCTCTTTGCTGGTCACACACTTCTTTCCAAGAGAGAAGGAATGCTTTCATCTAATTTGTCAGTTTAGAAAGGGAAATGGAGCATACATAGCCTAACTCCTTCCTCCCTATTTTCCCCTTGAGAACCAGGCTTAATCTACTTCCTGTGTCTATTCCTCCATGTGATAGGCTTTCCAGGGCATCCTTGAACTGGTCCAGCATGGTCTGTTACAATATGGTTAATTCCATCAACTTCTGTAAGCCAGGTTGAGGAAGGGTGAGATGTTTATAGGTATTGGGAGAGCCAAACAGTATTGGCTGCTTTTAAACAGCAAGGCTCTGCGATCCACATGCACTACAGAGTGCATTTGAGATTCTAATATTAAAATACCGGGTCTAAGGTAGGCGGCACTTGAATAGCTACCCCAATGTCCATTCCGAATCAAAGCCAAAGAGGGAACTGTGGTGGGACTAACCATGGATTAACATGGCTTGTCCACATGCTCAAGAGTCACCCTGCACTATGCAGTCTCAACCTGGCTTGGGACGGTTAATTGTATATGAGGATGTATCTTCCCAAAGGGCCAGATTTCACAGATCTAAACACTTTCATAGGAAGTGGCAGTAGAAACAGCTCTGAATGTACAGGTCTGAAAATGCTTAGCAGAAATAATGAAGGCTGTGTTGTGTCCCTATAGAACCCACCTTCAAAGTACATACCAAGGCCCAAAGGGGTATTACAAATTAAGAAGTCTAAGTATGCTGGCTGGAAAAGAAAGACATCTCAAATAAGACTTGCTGACTAAGACTGCACCTCTGTGAATTTCTAAACTTTGTAAAAAGGTATTACTATCACAACTGCTACTCTCTGAGGAAAGAGACAATAAACGTAAGTAATTTTTCTCCCCAGATACGTTAAAAGTCAGTGCCTGGTTTTAAATTTTCTTTCCATGTAAAATAATATTCAACAGCAAAACAAATTGTAGTCACTCTCTTCCCCCTCATGCCCAGTGATTCTCCTGAGTGGTGAATCTGGGATAAGGACTGGGGATGTATAGCACTCTGCCCTTTTACAATCATACTTGGAATAAACTGCCATGAGAAGTGCAATTTGCTTTACTACTCCAATGTTCTAGTTTTACAAGGGAAGGTTCTTTTTCTGGAAGGAAAGCCTATCCTCGGCCAACATTGCCAATAACTTGGAGGGGAAGTCCAGGTTTAGGAAGCAAATTTCCAACAAATCAAAAGCTCAATTTCTCAATACCAGCTTCATAAAACAATCTTTTAACCTCCATTAGGTTTCACCCTTTTAAAAAATTTTTCAGTTGATTCAGATATCAGATAGAGAACAGAGCTGTGTGCTGGACTGAAATTATATACCCCAGAAAAGCCACATCCCTTTAATCCAATCTCGTTGGTGCAGACTCTGTGGGTGGGATATTTTGATTATGTTGTTTCCATGGAGAGAAGACCCACCCAATGGTGGGTGGAACCTTTTGATTAGATTATGTATATGGAAATGTGACCCCACACATTCAAAGTGGGTCTTAATTAGTTTACTGGAGTTCCTGAAAGAGCTCACAGAGAAAGAGAGAGCTCAGAGCTGACAAAGAGAACAGAGAGATGAAACCAAGAGACACAGACATTTGGAGATGCAGGAGGGTGCCCCAGGGACACCAGAAGCTGAGATAGCCAATTGAAACCAGAAGCCAAGAGAGAAGGACAGCAGACATCACCATGTGCTTTCCCATATGATAGAGAAAGCCTGGACATGATCTGCTTTTCTAGAGCACAGGTATCCTCTTGTTGATCCCTTAATTTGGACATTTTCATTGCCTTTGTAACCTAATAAATCCCCTTTGAAAGAGTCGATTCATTTCTGGTAGATTGTATTCTAGCAGCTTTAACAAACCAAAATAAGCTGCTCTTTACAGAAATAAGATATCTTTCATAGCTAATTTCATACCACCTGGAATAAGTTGTCTGTAATAAACGGTAGCTATTATTATGATTTTTCTTTAAGAACAACTGCTTTGGAAAGTAGGGACCTCTTAAGACTCCAAGAGAACACTGCTGTCCTGGCTGATCCTCACTGCAGCATCCTTCTCAAGACTAGAATCCTAAGCCTGAACACTGAAAAGTACGATTACTTTTGAAATTATCAGAAGTAAATAGAGGTTAAGTCCCTCAGGCCTTTACCGCCTGATCTGCTCCTCAGCCATGGAAAGGGCAGTCTCAGCAGCTACTCTTTGGTCTCGTTCTTCTTCCAGCAGCTTCGTTAATTCGCTCACCTCCTGTTTAGTGTTGCACAGCTGTTGTTGGGCTTCTGGAAAGCTTCAAGGTAAAAGGAAAACAAACATCATTAGAGAATATTGCTGTTGACACATGAGATTCAAAGCCTTCATAAGGTTTTTATGAGGTTATAAAGCATGAAAATTTATAAAAGCTCATAGAAACACAAAGAATATTTTTAAAGGGTGGCTGTAAAAGAGCTAACATAAAGCAGCAGAAAATGCCTTAAGAAAATTTAAGAGTTATTTTAATACCATAATGTTTGCTAGTGTTCTGTGTGTGTGTTCTGGTGTCTTTGTATTAAAAACTTTTTACACAACATCAATTGTTATTCATATGTCTATTTAATCCTTCCATCAATTTTGTGAGACCAAGAAGACAATAAGACATTAAACCCATTTGATGAACTCCAGTTCAATCTAGATGACTGCCAAAATTTCTGTATATGTAATGTATGCTGCAAGGTTGAAAGTGTTGTTCCCTACCTTATTTGTACCTCCCTCAGTTCCTCAGGATCACTCTTTTTGTGAGTTCCACTTTTTTCCTGGGGAGCTCCTGGAGCAAAATCTATATTTAGAGTCCCCTAAAAGAAGCAGCAGATTAATGAATCAGTGATACAAACACGTAAGGAACTATATTTGGGCAACATGAGAACCTGTTCAACATCAGAGAGAATAAAAAACTTTGGACAGATAAATTTCTGCTTTAATTCTCCTCAAGTCTATATTTAGAAGATGAGATCCTCTACACTACTGGACGGATCCTCTGCATAAAACTTTTGCCTTGATTAGAGTTTCTCCCAGATCTCTCCTCTTAGAAGTTTAAAGGCTTACCACTGAAGACTGCTTTCCTCTAGTTGAGGTTCATACGTATTCCAGAAGCTACTCTGATCCTTTTCTTGATTAACATGCACTCCCCCAAGACTCTTTTCTTTCTTCTATGTCTTATTGATCTCCATATTAATTCTTAGTCTCCTCCAGCTTCAAAACTGCACTCTTATCCATTGCTGCCAATAGCACTGCCTATTTTGTTTCTCAGGCCCAGTTTTCTTATTTCTTGGAGCAGAATCAAACACTTTTCTTGGTTTCAGAGGCTCAAAAGCTTCAGTCATCACAGTTTTCCATTTACTTTTTTTATTTCTCTCCCACCATTTCACTGATCTTTTTTTATTTAAATATACTCTGTAATTTTTTCCCAGACAATACTGCTATCTCAATTACTACTCTCCTCTTCTCTCGCCTTACTTCTATAATACTTAATCAATCTTTAGCATGAAGACATGCCACCCTTGATGCTTTATCAAACTTGTACTCAATTTCATAACACTTTTCCCAGCCTCTTGTGGCCTTCTTACTCACCGCCTGGAGCCCTTGAACCTGCTTCTCCAAGACTGCACAGTGATTAAAAAGGTTACTGTAGTGTTGCTGGTTCTCACGAAGACTCTGACTTGTATCACAGAGCTGAACTGAAAGGGTATTCTTTTCTTCGAGTAGCTGAGAGAACTGAAGCAAAGAGGAGAGGATAAGTACTAGCCTAAAGAACTGATGCATTATAAGCAGTACTTAGGTTAACTGCTCTGAATTTTAAGGATCTAATAGTTTTTTTATACAAGATTCTTATTTCATCAATAATAGTAGTACTGTGTGTTCCTTAAAAGAGAGAAACTCAGAATTTTTTCCCCGAGGAAGGAAAACAATTCTAGAAGAGTAACAGGAAACATTTTTAGATGCTAACATAGCATAATAACTGAAAAACAAGAAAGTAGAAACCCACATGCAATCTCATAGGATAGGCTATCCCAGGTAAAAGGAGGAAGGTAGTAATTTGGGTCCATGTTTAGGTCACTAACAAATAATTCTAATCTCCAAAGCTCAATTTGACCAGAGATAGAGCTGTCACCTAAAATTCATACAATAACATTACTTGGCAGTTTCCACAATGCTACAAAGAATTACAGGTTACCTGGAGAATAGAATATGTATGAAACTATAATCCATTATAGGAAGGAGAAACAATAAATCCTATCATGCCTAAATATATGTAAGAAATTATATTGGAAGCAGAGATTCTCACAGGTAGAAAACACATGTATAGTCATTCAAAGCAGGAACTGACCCTACCACATGAGAGAATTTTTCAGTCTTTCCTTAGACGTGTCCAGTTATCAGGGAACTTGCTAGCTGACAAGGCAGTCCAAGCTTTTTTTTTTTACCACATCAAAAACAGAAAATCATCTTTTATATTGAATGAAAAATCTATCCATTGCAGCTTACCACTGACTTGAACTCAGGCCTCTGGAACTAAAATTCTAATATTTTATTCACAAGCTGCCAAGTCCCTGCAAAGTACCTACTGTAGGTATATATACTTGTATGAGAAAAAACTGGTGTACTTGGCTGCACATTCAGTTTCATCTTGAGTATTGTTTCTTGTGAGCATTCTGAGGTGAATGTTGACATAAAAAAGTTGAAACAATGTTTAAAGAAGAGAAGATAAATAGCTTTCTATAAACACTCTGGGGAAGCACATCTGATGCATATGGTAAACTAAAGCAAGAGAACCAATAAGTGTAACAAAAATATGTGGACAATCAAAATTAAAAAGAAAAAACCCAAATAACCTTATATCTGAAGAGCAATTTTCAGTTTACAAAGCTCTTTTACAAGTATCTTCTCATTTGAGAGAGGTAGAGAAAGGATTTCTGTCTTGATTTACAAATGAAAAGCAAAAAAATAGACATTAATGAATAGTAGTAACTTGCTCCAAACCACATGACTAGTAGATGGAAAACGAGCTCTTAAGTATGGGTCTTGACTCCAAGTCCAGAGTTTTATCTTCTAAGATAATCTAGCAAGTCAATCAAGTTATGGGGTCTCTTGTGGAATGGGGGTAGTTAGTAAGGGAATGGATATAAATATTTGAGAAGTAATACTAATTAAAGACAGAGGAGGACACAATGACAACTACAGGGCCCAAGATGGAACAAAGTTAAGTCTCCTCGCCACAATGAACAGCCTAAACCAAACCAATCCAAGCCTAACATCCAAACCAACTCAAAACCAAAAATGCCCTCAGTGGAGAAAAAAAATTTTAACATTTTTTTCTTAGCAAGCCTACAGAACAAAAAAACAGACTTGTAAATAACTCTCACTCAAAAACTCTCCCCTTAGCTGGAGAAGTCTTAATTGCTCATTATAAGCTACCTTATAAAAATCACCACCTTTCATCATATTTGCATTATTTTGTCTAGGATAATCATAAGTCCCTCTAGCTTAGGGGTCAGTAAACTATGATATGGGGCTTGCTGTTTGTTTTGGTAAATCAGGATTTTTGGGGTCATAGTCATACCCATTTGTTTAAGTATTGTCTATGGCTGTAACTGCAGAGTGGAAGAGTTGTTATAGAGAATGCATGGCCTGCAAGTCTAAAATATTTACTATCTGGGCCTTTAGGAAGAATTTAGCAGATGTTGCAGCAGTTCATAAACCACTGTATTTAATTTTCTCTATACCTGTACACACCTAGACTACATTTTACCTATAAACATTATACCTAATAATCATCTCTTTAAGGTTTTTAAGTTTCTAGCATTATTTCTTACATTACACACAAATATTCAACCATGCTGATAGAAATATACATAAAGTCTAAGAAGTATATAAAAAAATACAAGGAAAGAATTAGGGAAGTGGCTTGGAGAGGAGGTTCTCTGACAGTCCATCTTCTAAGACCCCCTTCTAGGGCCCAAGAAGCAATTCTCCTGGTTAGCTGGGACCCATTTAGAATGAGGCCCTAACTTCACTGGACTGTAAGCTCCATGAGGGCCATATGTATTCCCAGTATCCAGCACATGGCCAGATTCATAGAAAGGAAGTAATGGTTATTTGTTCAACAAACGAATGAATGAATGAAGCTAGGGATAGAGATGCCTTTCTCACAGTTGCATTGTAAATGAAGAACCATTCCTCACCCAAACTGGAAAAACCCAACATCCTTCAACAGCAGAATACAGAAATCAAGATACATGCCTATAATGCAATACATTTCAGCAATCCTGACACTTTAACATGAGAATGGAAAATTGTAACTCCAACAATAAGGATGATTCTCACAAAATAAATAAAGCAACACAAAAGAGATATTATGATTCCATGTATATGTAGTTTAAAGGGTAGAATTAGAAGAGAACATAAGGGATTGCTGGGGTTCTGATAATGTCCTGATTCTTAATACGGGTGCTGGGTTACACAGGGGTCTTCACTTCGTAAAAATATATCATCTCTTTCTTATGATCTGCATATTTTTCTGTGTTTTACCTCATTAAAACCTTTATATTAGAAAAGTTAGGGTTGCTACCCATCAAAACGATTCCATCATCTACTAATCATCCTGAATTGTAATTTAAAACATTGTTCTAGAAAAACAAAGGTTCAGAGTGGTTCACAGTCTAATGTTTAGGAAGGGAGAGTTAACAGGGCTGAGATGGATCCTAGCGTATGGAAAATAGAGGCGACCAACAGAAGCTATGAATGGTAGAAACTTCTGGAAACAGCTGGCTAGCTGGGAAGGAGAACTGGGTGAGAGCTTCTCTGTTTGGCTCTGAAAATTCCTAAATAAATCCCACAACAAAGGGTCTGCAATTTTACCAATTAGCCATTTATTAGAATAAACAAAACTTTAAAAATGCAAATTTCTCTGCTAACGTTAATAGCGTTACCAGTCTCTGACACTTCAGTGTCTATTAGTTGACTCCAACATTTAATAAGTACCTTCGACATGTTCCAGTCACTCTGCTTTCCACATACACTACACTTATCTAAGACTGACCTCTTAATACCTTAGGCAAGTTACTTAGTACCTTTGCGCTTTAGTTTCCTCACCTGTGAAAATAACCTACTGTATTTACAATTTTTGGATCACAGGCCACTTGGCGAACTGATGAGAAAACTGCAAACACAGGTAATTTGTAAACATTCATGTTTCTTCTGAAAGCAAATCTGACTGATCTCCAAATCTCTTCTAGTGCTTTTATGAACTATCTAGCTGGGTTCTTTTTAAGAGGGCAGAACTAGGGAAGGTTTCACTGGAGAATAATTTTAGTAGTTAGAAGGCAACAGGAGGATAATGATTCATAAGATGATGGGGATGGGAGGTAAAGGAGGAGAAACAGCTGGAGAATGAAAGAGGAATGAAGGAGATATAAGAAGGTACCCAAGGGTGGGCCACGCTGGCTCAGCAGGCAGAGTTCTTGCCTGCCATGCCAGAGACCTGGATTCGACTCCCAGTGCCTGCCCATACAAAAAAAAAAAGAAATAAAAATAATAATAGTAATTTTTTTTAAATCTTATCTTGGCCTTTGTTCTAGGCACCAGATGACAAAGTGTTTCTTCCTTTTAAAATCAGACCCAATTGTTCTAGTTTGCTAGCTGCTAGAAGGCAACACAGCAGAAACAGACTGGCTTTTAATAAAAGGGGATTTATTTCATTAGTTCTTCAGAAGAAAGGCAGCTAACTTTCATCTGAGGTTCTTTCTTACGTGGGAAGGCTCAGGACGATCTCTGCTGGCCTTCTCTTTAGGCCCCTGGGTTCCAACAACTTTCCCCTGGGTGATTTCTTTCTGCATCTCCAAAGACCTGGGCTGAGCTGCAAGTGCTGAGATGAGGTATGCTGAGCTGCTTGGGCTGTGCTACATTGAGCGCTCTCATTTAAGCACCAGCCAATTAAATCAAACACCATTCATTACAATAGGCATGCCTCTTAGCTGACTGCAGGTGTAATCAGCAACAGATGAGGTTCACGTACCATTGGCTCATGTCCACAGCAACACAACTAGATGCCTTCACCTGGCCAAGTTGACAACTGAGTCTAACTACTACACCAATATACACTAACATGTTTCCCTAGAGTATGTGAAGTGGCAAGGTTGGGATTTGGGGAAAAGCTAGTTGGTTTTTTAAGTTCCAAAACATGAGACCCTCAAGGAGGAAGCCAAAGTGGAGTGGAATAAAAAGATCTCTCACTCCTTCCCTATTATCTAACTAAACCTGAAAGCCTCCCTCCTCTTCCCTAAATTTTTTTTTGTGGGGGGTACATGGGCCAGGAATTGAGCCCAGGTCTCCCTGGGTTCAACTGTGCTCACGTGGAAGGTGAGCACTCTACACTGAACCACCTGTGCACCCATCTTTCCTAAAACTCTTAACTGTTGCACACTGGTGGGTAATAAAAATCACTTATTGAAGGATTTGTGGGGAGTAATCGCAACATGACTAATAAATGGCACAGATGGGGAGTCAATGCCAGAGAGGAAACCTCCCTAAAAGAATTGCCTTCTTTATTCTCACTGTTTAGAGTTCTGCAAATCATTCCCAAGGGCTCTCCAAGAGCACGGAAAGGTAATGGTCTTGTGTCCAGTGCTTTGGGGCAAGTAATCCAGGATCCAAGAAAGGAAAACCATCTGAACCCCAAACTACAGCTTGGAACCTAGGCTACTCAGGCTCTACTAACCTTCTTGCCTCCAGTTAAGGAAACAAGAAAGTGAGCTCCAATCTAGCATGAAACGCTTACCTTGCTGTTCAGCTGCTGAATTCTTAATTCCTTTTGGTGGATTTCCTTTAAGCTGTCATTGAGTTGGTTCCTGAGAAGTTCTGTCTCATAAACGAGGTTTTGTGATCCATCAAGGGAAGCTAATGTCTCTGGGGATGTCTGCCAAGATATGAGCAATAATGAAATTGTCTCCTAAGAGTTATCATGCTTAATTCCTTTTCTGGAGAAATTTACCTCCTGGGAAGTCATTAGATGGCTTTCTAATGGTGGCAGATAGGCACTTAACTTGTAGGGGCTGATGCTTCTTGGGTAGTGGTTACCTTTGCATAGCACTGAAATTACTCACCTGTCTTTGGTATTGCAATTTAAGGGTCTGAGTCTGGGAGGAAGAAGACCTCAGTTCCCTCACAAGATTTTGCAAATGATTGAGCTGCTGATCTTTATCTGAGAGAGCCATAAGGTACTGCTCCTTCATTTTCCTCTCATGAATTTCCCAGGAACTCTTCTCCATCCTAGAAAAGAAAAGGAAATAATCACAGGCAGAAATATACCTGAGATCAAGATAAATAATTCCACATACAAAACACTATTACAGGACTTTCAGGAAGATGGTGGAGTGGAGAGGAACAAGTTCACTCCTGCTCTGTGGAACAAGACAGGGAACAGGGAGAAAATGATCAGGACTGTGGTCCAAGGGTATGAGTAAGCAAACACTCTCTATAGAGTTTTAGGGAAGAGAAAGGCGGGGGGATTGGGACAGAGAGAATGGGGTGGGTTGAGTGACCGTGATCCCCACCATGGGCAAGCTGCAGCATGGAGGGGAAGTGTGATCGGAGGGAACTGATCATCCCTCCACTCCAGCCTGACCCAACTGCCGGCTGGAGAGATCTCCCTGTGTGGGTCATTGTTGACAGTACCAAATGGGGAGCCCAGAGGTGGACCTGATCATCTACTGAGGTGGGTTGAGTCTCCAGGTGCAGGGAGCAATCACCTGGCCAGGTGCCAAAAATAGCCAGGCCCACAGGTGCGGTGTCTCATAGACCTGCTGGCCGGTGGTTATGTGGGCCAACTGATCCCCTGGGTGCTGGTCACCTCCCCAGTTCTGAGGGCTGCCCTGGAGCAGCCCCACCCCTCAACCCCGCTGTGTATGCTGTTCTCCAGCTGTTGCAAGCCAGAAGGGGTGGGCCTGAGGGAGGAGGAGCCTCCTGCTGGCAAGAAGTGGTAAGTGCAGACTGGCTGCTATAGACGGGGAGATGGTAGCCTGAAGGGAGGAGGTGCCTTGGGATCACTACCTGCTGGGGTGAAGGGGTAAGTGCAGGTAGGCTAACTTGCTATCTGCCTCAGTTTCTATTTATTTATTTATTTATTTAAAATTAAAAAAAAATTTTTTTCTTAATATTCCCCCCTCTTAAATATATTTTCTATATATTTTTATTATAATTGTTTTTCATTATTTTTAATTTTTATGTTTATAGATATTTGAATTTTTATATTTTTAATTCTTTATTTTTTATTTTATATATTATTTTTTAATTGTTCTATTATTATTATTATTGCTACTCTTTTTCCTTAAATTTTCTCTCCGTTTGGGGGGCAACAGACTGAGTTCAATTCCAATATATCTTGGGGTGTTCCCTTTTAACTCTGGGGTCTCCTAGCATTGAGGTGTGTTTTGCTGTTATTTTCTCATATTTTTATTATTTTCTCTCATTTTATTTTATTATTATTTTCCTTTTTTTGGAGGGGGTGTATAGTCCATTAGCCAGGCCTCGAGCTTGTGTTTCCCATGTGGTAGGTGCCATTCTACTGCTGAAGTACCCATGCATCCTGGCCTATCTTCTAATAGACCCTCAAATTGAATTGTATCCCCTACATAAGATCTGGACCTTGATTTAGTGGAGAAAACTGACAAAAAAAATGCAAAAGGAAAACGTCAATGCAAACAAAGTAAACACAAAACTTTAGATGAGTGAAGGAAACCAACTTGCAAATAACATATCAATATAATCAAATGTCCCCCCAAACAGCAGAAAATCACAAAACACATGATGATTCAAGCAGAAATGGCCCAGCCAAATGACCAAAGCAAAATTCCAGAGGGGACACAGAATATGGAACAACTACTCAAGGATAAATTAATAAAAAAATAAAGGATATCAGGAAGACATTAAAAGAGCATAAAGAGGAATTCAGAAGATTAAATAGAAAAATGACAAATCTCACAGAAATAAAAGATATAGTAGATCAAATTAGAAATACGATAGTAGTTTTGAAGACGCAAAAGGAAGAATAAGTGAGCTAGAAGACAGCACATAAAAGAACAAATGCCAAGAAAGATGGTAAAAATGGAACTTGATCTTAGGGAAATGATGGATGAGAAGAGGTACACAAATATAAGAATCATTAGTGTCCTATAAGGAGAAGAGAGGAATAAAGGACTGGGAAAGTTTGTTGAAGATACGATCGGAGGCACTTCCCAGCCCTTATAAAAGACATAAATACACAAATCAAAGAGGCCCAACAAATTTCAAATAGAATAAAACCAAATAGGCCTACTTCAAGCATACTAATCAGGTGTTGAAGAGAAACAGAAAATCCCAAAAGCAGCACGAGAAAAGCAATCTACTATGTACAAGGAAAACACATAAGGCTGACTTCGGACTACTCAATAGGTACTATGGAGGCAAGAAGGCAATGGTATGATATATTTAAGACCCTGAATGAGAAAGGCTTTCAGCCAAGCTTCTTTATCCAGCCAAGTTATCCTCCAAAATTGAGGGAGAGATTAAAATCTTCAAAGACAAACAAAGATTGAGAGAACTAGTCAAGAGACCTGTCCTACAAGAACTACTAAAGGGAGCTCTATCAGCTGAAAAAAAAAGAGGAGAAGGATATCTGGAGGAAAGCACAGAATCGAAGAATATGAATAACAGTAACTTGAAGAATAAAAAGAGAGAGAAGGAAAAGTACATATATGGATTTAACAAAAACTAAAGGATAAGATGGTAGAGTTGAGAGCTGCTTCTACAGTAATTACTTTGAGTGTTAATGGACTAACTTACCAATTAAAAGATATACACTGGCAGAATGGATTAAAAACACAAACCATCTATATGCTGTTTATAAGAGACATACTTAGACTCAAAGATAGTTAGATTTAAAGTGGAAGATTGGGAAAAGATGTTCCATGCAAGCTGGAACCAAAAGAAAGCAGAAGTAGCTATAATAATATCAGACAAAATAGACTTTAAATGAAAAGAAGCCAAGAGAGACAAAGAACGACACTACATATTAATAAAAGGGACAATTTACCAAGAGGAAATAACAACCATAAATGTGTATGCTCTCAATCAAGGAGCTCCAAAGTATATGAGGCAAATGTTGGCAAAGCTGAAGGAAGCTATAAATATTTCAACATTGACAGTGGCAGACTTCAATACACTACTTTGCACTATAGACAGAAAGAACAACCAAACAGAGGATCAACAAGGAAATAGAGAACCTAAACAATGGGATAAATGAATTAGGCCCAATAGACATATATAGATCATTATACACCAAAACACCAGCATATACATTCTTCTTTCGCTCATATGGAACATTCTCCAGGATAGATCATACGCTGGGACACAAACTGAAACTTCATAAATTTAGTAAGATTGAAATTATCCAAAGCACTTTTTCTGATCACAACAGAATAAAGCTGGAAATTAATAATCACCAAAGAACCAGAGTTTTTACAAATATATAGAGATTAAACCATACACTCTTAAATAATCAGAGGGTCAGAGAAGAGATTGCTAGAGAAATCAGTAAATATCAAGAGACAAATGATAATGAGAGTACAACACATCAATACTTATGGGATGAGGTAAAGGCAGTGCTGAGAGGGAAATTTATTACTCTAAAAGCCTATAATAAAAAACAAGAATATACCAAGGATTTAACTGCTCATCTGGAGAATTTAGAGAGAGAACAGCAAACTAACCCCAAAGCAAATAAAAGGAGAGAAATAACAAAAATTAAAGCAGAAATAAACAAACTGGGGAACAATAAAACAATAGAAAGAAACAATAAAGCCAAAAGCTGGTTCCTTTGTGGGAAAAAAAAAATCGATGGACCCCTAGCTAGACTAACAAAGAAAAAAAAGAGAGGACCCAAATAAATGAAACCAGAAATCAGTAGGGGGTCATTATGACAGATCATGAAGAAATAAAAAAAAAAAACCATGAACATATTATGAACAATTATATGCCAACAAACTAGACAACTTAGATGAAATGAATAAATACCTAGAAACACTCTACCTATATGGGCATGATAAGAAATAGAAGATTCAACAAATGAATTACAAGTAAAGAGATTCAATTAGTCATCAAAAATCTTCCCGCAACCATAAGTCCAGGACCAGATGGCTCACAGTGAATTTTTTTTCAAACTATTTATTGTAAAATATAACATATGTACAAAGCAAAGAAAGAAAGAGTAATAATTTTTCATTGCATAGTTGTATATTCATCATCATGATCATTTCTTAGAACATTTGCATCAATTCAGAAAAAAATAAAAAGAAGAAAAAATTCACACATATCATACCCCTTACCTCTCCCTTTCATTGATCACTAGCATTTCAATCTACTAAATTTATTTTAACATTTGTTCCCCCTGTTTTACTCATCTGTCCATAAGGTAGCTCAAAGGAGCATCAGACACAAGGTTTTCACAATCACACAGCCACATTGCAAAAGCCGCATCATTATACAATCATCTTCAAGAAGCATGGCTATTGGAACACAGCTCTACATTTTTAGGCAGTTCCCTCCAGCCTCTCTGTTATGCCTTAACTAAAAAGGTGATATCTATTTAATGTGTAAGAATAACCTCCAGGATAACCTCTAGACTCTATCAGTCGTTGACACTTTATTTTGTCGCATTTATTGCTTCCCCTTTTGGTTGAGACGGTTTTCTCAATCCCTTGGTGCTGAGTCCCAGCTCATTCTAGGATTTCTCACAGTGAATTTTATAAAACATTCCAGAAAGAACTGATATCAATCCTGCTCAAACTCTTTCAAATAACTGAGGAAAAAGGAACCCTACCTGACTCATTTTATGAAGCTAACAGGATTCTAATCCAAAATCAGATTAAACACTAAAAGAAAGGAAAACTACAGACCAATGTCCCTAACGAACATTGATGCAAAATTTCTTAACATACTAGCAAATCAAATCCACTGACACATTAGAAGAATTATACAGGAATGTGAGGACGGTTCAACACAAAAATATCAATCAGTACAATACAGCACATAAACAAATCAAAAGGGAAAAATTTCATCATCATATTGATTGATGCTGAAAAGGTATTCGACAAAATCCACCATCCTTTCTTGAAAAAACACCTCAAAAGTTTGGAATTGAAGGAAACTTTCTCAATATCATTAAGGGCATATATGAAAAATCTTAGCCAGCATCATAGGGGTAAGGAAGACAGTGTCTATATTTTAGAACCACACATACTCTTTGAGACCAATGGAAAAAAGGTTTATTTGATCTGGAACTGAAATTTTCTGTAGTGCACAATCTAATTCAACCTATCTGTAAAGCTCATTTGAACAACTGAAACACAGGAAGCACAAAATGAGAAAGAGGTCCTTTAATCCTGTATAGATTATTGCAATGCCAGGAAACATCCTCGAGTATATTAACCAGATAATCAAAAAGTACTGGCAAAGTTCCCTGTGGGAGGGGAGAAAGAAAGACTATGGAACTATTAAACCTTACCATAAGGAAATCCCCTGATACTGTGTCAAACTTTAGGGACATCCAAGTCAACAGGTCATACCTTCGATCATGAGACTTACTCTTGTGAAGCTTATGCAGGTAGCATAGAAGCTTAGACTACCTATAGGTATGCCTAAGAGTTACTTCTGAAGGACCTCTGTTGTTGCTCAGGTGTGGCCTCATCTCTCTAAGCCTAACTCTGCAAGTGAAATCATTGCCCTCTCCCCTACATGGGACATGACATTCAGGGGTGAAAGTTTCCCTAGCAACATGGGAGAGGACCCCCAGGGATGAATCCAGCCAGACCTGGCACCGTGGGATCAACAATTCCATCCTGACCAAAAGGAGGAAAAGAAGTGTAATTAATAAAGTATCAGTGGCAGAGAGACTTCAAATAGAGTCAAGAGGCTACTCTGGAAGTTGCTCTTATGCAAGCTTCCAGCCAATTATAAAGAAAACCTAGGGCAATTTATAAGTTTCCACAGGGGTTCTAGGTACTAGAGTAATTTGCCAGAAACCTACAACCTCCAGATGGATCCCTGGTCCAGAATAAGTCCTGAAACTTAGCCCAGTCTCTCCAGAACATCAGATAGTTACATCTCCCTACCCCACATTAGTGACAGACCCTTCCAATAGCAAAAACTTCGCATTGCCATAGCCCAAATAACCCCAACGAGAGGTATGGAAAGATCAAAAGTGATGGTGGAGGAACAAGTCTTTCTCTGAGAATCAAGATGGCAGCTTAGCAATGTGCGCGTTTTAGTTTGTACTCCAGAACAACTACTAAATAACCAGAAACAGTACAGAACATCTCCTGGGGCCACATCAGTGACTGGACACACAGCGTACCCCAGTCTGGACCAGCTGGACCGGCTGCGAGCCACCCCAGAACCGTGAGTTCCCCAAGCCGAGGTGGCCGGCACCCCCCACCCCCACAGGTTGCTTCCCAGAAGGGGAAAGGAAAGGGACTTTACCAGCAGCAGGGGCTGAGCCCAACCAAATGTCAACTGTGGAATTAATTAACAAATTCTGACTACTAAAAATAGGCCCCCAGCTCAGGTGAACCCAGTCAAAGCAGAGGTCGCTCATTTTTGCCCCGGCGCCAAGGGAGCAGGGCTGACAGAAAAAGAAAAAAAAAAGAAGGAAACAGAGGTTTTTGTGGCTTTGTTCCTACAAAGGTTTGACTGCCTTGGATATAGCCGCAGGGCTTCTCAGGCTGCAACTGCCCCAGGCATAGGCAGAAACAAGCTCGTTTGAGAGCTTGTCTGGAGCCTGTGCCTTCCCCAAGGGAGGGGTGAAGCCCAGCTCAGGTGGAATCCCTCCCTCAAGGAATTCTGACACTAGGGTTTGGTAATTTGAAGCTATTAAAACCAGCCTACAACCTCTTCTCTGTCTCCACCACCCCCCCCCCCAGCAGGGAGTCTGCCAAAGTGAAAGGTACTGCATCATGTTATGCTGCTGGGACCTGCAGGCAGACAAGTGCCACACATTGGGAAGAATAAGAAAAACAGAGTCCAGAGACTTCACAGGAAAGTCTTTCAACCTGCTGGGTCTCACCCTCAGGGAAAACCAACACAGGTGACTATTTCCTCCTGATAAGAGGCCAGTTTGGTCTGGGAAAATCCAGCTTGGGTCTATAATACCTAAATTGACTCTCCTAAGGGTGGGGAAAAAAGGCACCATATAAGCAGGGCAAGAAACAAGAAAACAAGAACTGAAAAATTCTCCTTTGTTAAACAAAACCTAAGTTAGAGGTCCAGAAAAAGCTGAACTGGATGTCAAAGAACAGACAGACAACAAATTCATCCAGTAAGAAAACCCTAGGTAAAAGATGTGAAAGCAATCTCCAGAATAAACTAATTAAGGTAATTAAATGCCTAGAAACCAGCAAAAGATAACAAATCACACTAGGACAATTGAAGATATGGCCCAGTCAAAGGAACAAACCAACAATTCAAATGAGATACAGGAGCTGAAACAATTAATTCAGAATATATGAACAGACATGGAAAATCTCATCAAAAACCAAATCAATGAATTGAGGGAGGATATAAAGAAGGCAAGGAAGGAACAAAAAGGAGAAATCGAAAGCCTGAAAAATCACAGAACTTATGGGAATGAAAGGCATGGTAGAAGAGATGAAAAAAACAATGGAAACCTACAATGGTAGATTTCAAGAGGCAGAATATAGGATTAGTGAACTGGAGGACAGAACATCTGAAATCTGACAAGAAAAAGAAAATACTGGGGAAAAAATGGAAAAATATGAGCATGGACTCAGGGAATTGAAGGACAATATGAAGTGCACGAATATACGTGTTGTGGGTATCCCAGAAAGAGAAGAGAAGGGAAAAGGAGGAGAAAAACTAATAGAGGAAATGATCACGGAAAATTTCCCAACTCTTATGAAAGAGTTAAAATTACAGATCCAAGAAGTACAGCATACCCAAAGAGAATAGATCCAAAGAGACGTACTCCAAGACATTTACTAATCAGGATGTTGGAGGTCAAAGAGAAAGAGAGAATCTTGAAAGCAGCATGAGAAAAGCAATCCATCACATACATGGGAAGCCCAATAAGACCATGCGTAGATTTCTCAGCAGAAAACATGGTGGTGAGAAGACAGTGGGATGATATATTTAAATTATTAAAAGAGAAAAACTGCTAACCAATAATTCTATATCCAGCAAAATTGTCCTTCAAAATGAGGGAGAAATTAAAACATTTTCAGACAAAAAATCACTGAGAGAATTTATGACCAAGAGACCAGCTCTGCAAGAAATACTAAAGGGAGCACTAGAGATAGATACGAAGACAGAAGAGAGAGGTGTGAAGAACAGTGTAGAAAGGAAGACTATGAGTAAAAGTAAAAAGAAGGAAAATTAGATAGGACATATAAAATCCAAAAGGCAAAATGGCAGAGGAGAGTAATGCCCATGCAGTAATAACACTGAATATTGATGGATTAAGCTCCCCAATCGGGGGACATGGACTGGCAGAATGGATTAGGGAATGGAACCCATTTACATGCTGTCTCTACTCAAAGGATATGAGGGCAAGGACACAAACGGACATTTGCACACCAATGTTTATAGCAGCATTATTTACAATTACCAAGAGATGGAAACACCCCAAACGTCCATCAACAGACAGGTGGCTAAACAAACTGTGACATTTACATAAGATGGAATATTATGCAGCTGTAAGACAGAATAAAGTTATGAAGTATGTAACAACATGGATGGACCTTAAGGACATCATGCTGAGTGAGATTAGCCAAAAAGAAAAGGACAAATACTGTATGGTCTCACTGATATGAACTGATATTAGTGAATATTTCATTGGTAACAGAGACCATCAGGAGATAGAAATAGGGTAAGACATCGGGTAATTGGAGCTGAAGGGATACAGATTGTGCAACAGGACTGAATATAAAAACTCAGAAATGGACAGCACAATACTACCTAACTGTAACACAATTATGTTAAAACATTGAATGAAGCTGAATGTGAGAATGATAGAGGGAGGAGGGCTGGGGGCATACATGAAATCAGAAAGAAAGATAGACGATAAAGATTGAAATGGTATAATCTAGGAATGCCTAGAGTGTATAACGATAGTGACTAAATGTACAAATTTAAAAAATGTTTTTGCATTAGGAAGAACAAAGGAATGTCATTACTGCAGGGTACTGAAAATATATGGTAATTAATATTTTAAAATTTCAACTAATGTGTGAGACTAAAGCAAAAAATGTTTATTTGGTACAAAATTTATATTTTGACTAGTGCATTTTCTAATATAACCTATGTTAGATAGCTTGATTGAATAACATAATTACATGGAACCTTGGGTCGGACATGAGATTTTGTTGGTTTGTCCAGAGTGATGCCCCGATGAATCCCAGAGTGATTTGAACAGTGATCAGTATTTGCAAAGTCCCCTTTGGGGAATGGTGAGAATGGGGGAAAATTCAACCTCCCCAAGTTGAATTCTTGATATTCTCACAAGCAGTGTGGACAACCAAAGCTATAGGCTGAGCCCCAAGTCTTGGGGTTTGTTCATATGAAACTTAACCCCAGAAAGGATAGGTCAAGCCTACTTAAAATTAGGCCTAAAAGTCACCCCCAAGAGAACCTCTTTTGTTGCTCAGATCTGGCCTCTCTCTCCAGCTAACACAACAAGCAAACTCACCATTCTCCCCCTGTCTATGTGGGACATGACTCCCAGGAGTGTGGACCTTCCTGGCAACGTGGGAGAGAAATCCTAGAATGAGCTGAGACTCAGCATCAAGGGATTGAGAAAACCCCTAGAATGAGCTGAGACCCAGCATCAAGAGATTGAGAAAGTCCTCTCGACCAAAAGGGGGAAGAGTAAAATGAGAAAAAGTGTCAATGGCTGAGAGATTCCAAACAGAGTCAAGAGGTTATCCTGGAGGTTATTCTTATGCATTAAATAGATATCACCTTGTTAGTCAAGATGAAATGGAGAGGCTGAAGGGAACTGCCTGAAAATGTAGAGCTGTGTTCCAGTAGCCATGTTTCTTTTTTGTGTGTGATCTCAGTTTTTTTAATTAATTAAAAAAAATTAACAAACAAAACAATAAGATATCATTCCATTCTATATATAATCAGTAATTCTTAATATCATCACATAGTTGCATATTCATAATTTCTTAGAACATTTGCATCGATTTAGAAAAAGAAATAAAACAACAGAAAAAGAAATAAAACGCTAATAGAAAAAAAAAAGTTACACATACCATACCCCTTATCCCTCGCTTTCATTTACCACTAGCATTTCAAACTAAATTTATTTTAACATTTGTTCCCCCTATTATTTATTTTTATTCCATATGTTCTACTCTTTTGTTGATCTGGTAGATAAAAGGAGCATCAGACACAAGGTTTTCACATTCACAGAGTCACACTGTGAAAGCTACATCATTGTTCAATCATCATCAAGAAACATGGCTACTGGAACACAGCTCTACATTTTCAGGCAGCCCCCGCCACCCAGCCTCTCCACCACATCCTGAACAACAAGGTGATATCTACTTAATGGGTAAGAATAACCACCAGGATAACCCCTCGACTCTGCTTGGAATCTCTCAGCCATTGACACTCAGTCTCATTTCACTCTTCCCCTTTTTGGTCAAGAAGGCCCTCCCAATCCCCCGATGTCAATCCCCAGCTTATTCCAGGGTTCCTCCCAGTCCCCCCGATGCCGAGTCTCAGCCCACTCCAGGATCTCTGTCCCACTCCGCCAGGAAGGTCCACACCCCCAGGAGTCACGTCCCACACAGAGAGAGGGTGGGTGGCGAGACCGCTCGTCATGTTGGCCAGAGGGAGAGGCCACATCTGTAGCCACGTTTCTTGATGATGATTGTATAATGATACAGCTTTCACAATGTGACTGTGTGATTGTGAAACCCTTGTGTCTGCTGCTCCTTTTATCTACCTTGTCAACAGATGAGTAGAACATATGGAATAAAAATAAATAGGGGGAACAAATGTTAAAATAAATTTAGTTTGAAATGCTAGTGATCAATGAAAAGGAAAGGCAAGGGGTATGGTATGTATAATCTTTTTTTTCTGTTTTCGTTTTATTTTTCTGTTGTCTTTTATTTCTTTTTCTGAATTGATGCAAATGTTCTAAGAAATGATCATGATGATGAATACGCAACTATGTGATGCTATATGATTATATATATAGAATGGAATGATCATATATTAAGAATGTTTGTGTTTCTTTCCTGTAATTTTTTTTTAAAAATTTAAAAATTAAAAAATAAAAAAAAAAGTGATGATGGAATTTACATAGAAGATAGAACTTAACAAATGAATATGAATGCTGAGTCATTAAATTGATATCTCTCTTAGTCTCCAGTATTTTAGAGCAGCTAGAAGTACAAACCTAAAATTGTGAAATTGTAACCCATGTCAAAGTCTGAAATATGTTCTATAACTAATTGTGGTGCTGTGCTTGGAAACTTATAGCTTTTTTGTATATATGTTATTGTTCACAAAAAAAAAAAGTTGATTGTGAGGATAAAAAAGTATTTAAGCCCTCTAGCCTTCTATATTCTGGAGCAGCAAGAAGGAAAAATATGAGAGGATTGTATGGTAGCCCATGACAAACTCTGGGATCTATCCTATAACCAGTTTTTGAAGAGTGCTTTGAAAACTTTCGCTTTTTTATTTCTTTGCTTTGTATATATGTCATACTATACAATAAAATACAGTTAACACATACATACATATGTATTATGTCATACTTCTGTCAATACTTCTGTCTTTGTATTAGTACCATACTGTTTTGACCATTGTGGCCAATATGATCCAAAGGGAATGTATAGTGCCATATATCCCAATGATTTATATATATATAAATCCCCAAATTAAAAAAAAATTAGCAACCAGAAGAATCAGGTATGTAGTAATAAGCCTAACCAGGGATGTCAAGAACTTATACACAGAAAATTATAAAAAATTGCTAAAAAAAAATGACTTAGATGGAAAGATATTCCATGCTTATGGCCAGGAAGATTGAATATCATTAGTTGTCAATTCTACCTAAACTGATTTATAGATGCAAAGCAATATCAATAAAAATCCCAAAACCTACTTTGAAGAGTTGGAAAAGCTAGTCATCAAATTTATTTGGAAGGGAAAGAGACCCAGAATAGCTAAAGATAGCCTAAAAAACAAGAGTGAAGTGGGGGAACCATCACATCCTGACTTTAAAGCTTACTTTAAAGCCACAATGGTCAAAACAGTATGGTACTAATACAAAGACAGAAGTATTGACCAATGGAATAAGATCAAGAATGCAAAGAGAAACCACAAAATTTATGGACACTTGATCTTCGATAAGGCCCCCAAATCCACTGAACTAGAAAAAAATAGTCTTTTCAATAAACGGGCATGGAGAATTGGATACCAAGAGCCAAAAGAATGAAAGAGGACTCCTACCTTACATCCTATACAAAAATTAATTCAAAACAGATTACAGACCTAAATGTAAGAGCCAGCACCATAAAACTTCTAGAAGAAAATGTAGGGATATAGCTTCAAGATACAGCAATAAGAGGTAGCTTCTTAAACTTTATACCTAAAGCACAAGCAGCAAAAGAAAAAATTGACAAAAGAGAACTCCTTAAGATCAAGAGCTTTTGCACCTCAAAGGACTTTGTTAAAAAGGTGAAGAGGCAGCCAACTCAAGGAGAGAAAATATTTGAAAACCACATATTGGATAAAGGCTTGATATCCTGTGTACATACAGAAATTATACAGCTCAACAAAAAAAAAGAACAAACAATCCGATTACAAAATGGGCAGAGAATATGAATAGACACTTATCTGATGATCAAATATAAATGGTTAAAAAGCAAATGAAGAGATGCTCATTTTCACTAGCTATAACGGAAAGGCAAATTAAGATGACTATGAGATATCACCTCAAATCTGTAAGAATGGCTGCTATTAGACAACTACAATGTTGGAGAAGATGTGGAGAAATAGGTATACTTATTCACTGTTGGTGGAAACATATAATGGTAGAACCACTGTGGAAGATAATTTGGTGATTCCTTAGATAACAAATATTGTGCTACCCTATAAGCCAGCAATCCTAAACTCAGTATATACCAAGAAGAGTTGAGAGTGGTGACATGAACAGACATTTTCACACCAATGTTCACTGCAGCACTAATTCACAATTGCCAAGAGATGGAAACAGTCCAAGTTTCTACCAACAGATGAGTGGATAAATAAAATGTGGTATAAACATCTGATAGAATATTATGCAACAGAAAGACAAAATGATGTCCTAAGAGATATAACAGTGTGGACAAAGCTTGAGGATATAATGCTGAGTGAAATAAGTCACTCTTAGAATGACACATATTGTTTGATTTTACTATTCTGAATCTGGTAAAGGTAATTTCAAGGTTATACTATAAAATACAGGAGACCTAGAGGTTCATAAAAGCTAGAGATGGAAGAAAGGCTACCCAAAGAGGCTGAATCTAAATGCAAGGGAACAGGGAGAAGTGATATCTAATTAGGGGATTTATAAGTAACATTGCCATAATGAAGGTGAATATGATCCAAAGGGAATGTATAGTGCCATATATCCTAATGATTTAATTTACATTTATAAATAAGTTGTGACATGAACTATTTCAATGGTTCTAAGTGGACAAAGAGTCAATAGTAGAGGGCTATAGTGCATGCTGTGGCCAATAGTTAACAGTAAGACATCAACAGTACCATAGCACTATCAGGGGAAATTAACTTGGAGCAGGGGGACAAGTGATAATAGGTAGTCTTAATTTGATAGTTGGTGACATTATATTTGCTGGTCCTTTGACATTATGAACTAATAAGTATTGTTTAAAATTGAGAGTGCTGCTGATTGTACAATCAGATGAAGATACCATAAGACACAATTTGTTTATTTTGGACATTATCCATGATGCCCAAAAGAAGGGGGGAGCTGAAGGATACAATGACCGAGAAGTACAATGGTGAGTGGGGATACATTTATAGTATGGAATTTGGTACGACTAGAAAAGGAGGGATGTCGAGAGGCACACAACAAACTGATAGATCTTAGGGACAATTAGGCTGCGCAGAATGAGCCAGAAACAAAACAACAAATATGCTAAAGTCTCTCTCAGAAAAAACTTATTAAAAAATGAGAGCCTGAATTGTGGCCCTTAAAGCAGCCACATTTGGTCCGAAGTTGTGGATGTATTTCTGGATTCTGAGACACTGAGCTATATGTCTATCAGTTGGTATTTCCTTGGAACTTAGAGTAGCTCTATGACACCTAGATGCCAGAAATGGAGTGCTGCAGACTTGAAAGTTAGCATAGCTATATATAATAATAGTTGAAATAACCAAGAAAGAGATCAAGCCTCAATTAGAGTTTAAAACAAAGCCAACCTGGCTGGGTCTAAGGTAAATTAGGATGCAGGGCAAATGATACTGTATGTAGTCTACATCTTCACTACTGTATGAGATCAAAAGCACAATGGTTTATTATGTTTAGAACCTACATTTTCTGTAACACATAGTCTGAATCAGTCTCTCTGGATAGCTTATTTAAACAATCCAAATTCCTAGAGTCCAGCATGGAACAAGGTCTTGTAATTCACTATGGCTTGGTGTAGTGCCAGGATACTTCTCAGACAATGGTGAGCTGATAAATAAAAGTTTTGGTCAAGTTCCTTGTGGATCCTAAGGGGGAATATATATATATATATATATATATATGTGAGTGTGGGATTATTAAACTCTCCCATCTAGGAAATCCCAGGTACCCTCCCAACCATTGAGGACTCACAAGAAAATAGGCTAAGCCCTGGATTTTGAGGATTGCTCTTATGAAACATTTCTTTAAGGAGAGGCTAAGACTACTCATAATGAGGCCTAAGAGTTGCTTCCATGAAGACTCTTTGTTGCTCAGAAATGGCCTCTCCTCTCTTAAGTCCAACTCTGCAAGGAAAATCACTGCCCTCCCCACTACATGGTACAAACCATTCAGGGGTGAAAATCTCACTGACAGCATGGGGCTTGACTTCTGGGGATAAGTCTGGTCCTGACACTGTGGGATTGACAATGCCTTCCTAACCAAAATGGAGAAAAGAAATGTAATAAAATAAGGCATCAGGGACCAAGAGAGATCAAATGATGTCAAAAGGCTGTTCTGGAGGCTACTCTTAGTTAAACTTCAGTGAGATAGTGCGAACTGCCATGGTTTGCTAAACCCCAATCAACATCACTCCTGCTTCCTCTTAAGAACAACTAGGGCTTGAACTGAGACTCTATAAAGGTTTCGTGTACTAGGTTTGCCTTCTTGGAACATATAATTCCCAGAGGGTTCCTGGGTCAGATGAATCCTGAAACCCAGAGGGACCAGCTTCTTCAATATCATCATTTAATTACATCCCCCTGTCCTTTAGAGTGGACACCCCTTCTCAACATGAAAAAGTCAGAACAGGCATTGTCCAAAGATCCCTATAGATTGGGAGAAGGATTAAGGGAGAAGGTGCAGGTGTAACAGAGAAAATGGGATTTAACAAACAAGTATGGCTGCTGAATCACTATACTGATATTCCTCCTAGCCTCCAGTGTTTTGGAGCAACTAAAAGAAAAAGTCTGAGATGGTGGAATGGTAGCACACAATCAACTCTGGGACTTGTTCTGTAACTACGTGTTGAAGCGTGCTTTGAAAATTATTGTTTATTCTTTCTTTGCTTTGTATATGTGTTATAGTTCACAATAAAAAAATTTTAAAAACACTATTACAGTCTGTTGGGAATGGAGCAAAAAAAAAAACATAATCAGTGAAATTTATATTATAAAGACAATGTGTACTATGTGATGGAGCAGGACTTAAAAAAAAAACTCAACTGGGAGGACTGGGAAAGACTTCACAGAAAAGCTGGCATTTGGGCTAAACCCTGAATAATGAATAGGGTTTCTATAACATAATGGGAAAAGCATTCTGGGTTCACTAACAAATTGAACAAAGGCAAAAGTATGATTCTACAGTGAGTTTCAGAATTGTTGTGGTAAACAATGTGTAGAGTGGATGGTGGTGGGAAATGAAGATGGAGAGGAATGAGGTCAGATTATGTCAGAGAATTTAATGCCATGCTAAAAACAATCTGCAAGCAATGGGAAATCATGGTCAAGTTTTCAGAAGGGCAATGAACTAGAAAAGCCTGCCTCTCTGCCACTACTCTTAAATTCTACTTCTCCCTACACTATATTCTATTTTTAAATGTTTTTTAATTGTGAAATATATTTACAAAAAAGCAACAAATTTCCAAATACATTTTAACAAGTAACTATAGAACAGATTTTAAAGTTTGGTTTGGGTTACAGCTTCACAATTTTTTGTTTTTTCTTCTAGCTGCCCCAAGACACTGGAGACCAACAGAAATATCAATATAATGATTCAGCAGTCATACTCATTTGTTAAACCCCATTTTCTCTGTTATACTCCTTCTTCTCTTTAAACACTATGTAACAATTAGTTGTAGAACAAATTTCAGAGTTTGGTATGGGTTACAATTCCACAATTTTAGGTTTTTACTTCTAGCCACTCTAAGGTAATGGAGACTAAAAGAAATATGAGTATGATTCAGCACTCATGTTCATTTGTCAAACCTGATCTTTTCTGTATAATTCCACCATTACCTTTGACCTTTCTCCCATCCTCTAAGGGTATTTGGGCTATACCTATTTTAATCTTTTCATGTTAGAAGGGGCTATCAATAATATGGGATAGGAGGATGGAATTAGTTGTTGTGCTGGAAAGGATGGCCCCTTTGGATTTCAGGACTTATCTGGTTCAGGGACCCATCTGGAGGTTGTAGGTTTCTGGAAAGCTACCCTAATGTATGGAACCTTTATAGAACCTTATATAATACAGTAGGTATTCTTAGGCTTGGCAGGAATGATTTTGTTTGGGGTTTGGCAAGTTATGAGAGGTAGCAACTTCTACCTCTAACTGAAGTATGCATTTAAGAGTGACCGCCAGTGTAGCCTTGACTCTATTTGAAGACTTTTAGCCACTGATACCTTATTTGTTACATTCTTTTCCCCCCTTTAGAAAGAATGATACTATTGATCCCATGTGCCAGGGTCAGGCTCATCCCTGGGAGTCATCTCCCACACCACCAGAGAGACTTTCATCCTGGATGTTATGTCCTACGTAGGGTGGAGTGCAATGGCTTCACTTGCAGAGCTGAGTTGAGAGAGAGAGAGTGGCCACATCTGGCCAAAAGAAGTCCTCTGGAGGTGACTTTTAGCCATACCTATAGGTAGGCTAAGCTTCTCTGCTATATTCATAAGCTTCACAAGAGCAAGCCTCAAAATCAAGGACTTGGCCTACTAATTTAGGTTTTCCTAATGTTTGGTATAGTATCCAGAGTTTCCCCAGTGGTAAAGTTTAATAGTTCCAAAATTTTTCTCCATCCCTCAAGAGACTTTGCCAATACTTTTTGATTATCTGCTTAATATATTCTGGGATGTATACAGGCATTACATCAAGCTATACAGGATTAAAGACTCTCATTCTTTTTTTTTTTTTTTTTTTAAGGCTCTCATTCTTATTCCCGGTTCCCTGTGTTTGGATTGTTAAATGATCTATCCAGACAAGTTGAGTTAGATTATGTGCTACAGAAAATTTAGGTTCTGGACATAATAAAACTTTCTCCCTTTGGTCTTAAAGAGTAGGTGAAGTTCTAAAATACAGGCAATGTCTTCCTGGTTGTTCCCTCAAATTTAGGGTATTTATATGACACCTGAGACTCAGAGTTAGAGCTATGAAGCTATGAAAGTAAGTATTACCACATACAGTAACTGTTAAAAGTTGAAAAAGCAATCAGACCAACTAGAGATATGAATGAAGTTGATTAGGATAGGGCTAAGGTAAATCAGAATACAGGGTAAAGGAGGATATGGTCCATATTTTAATGTATGAGACCATCTCAAATTTCTGTATGAGCCCAAAGGGAGAAAAGTTATTCGGTGCAAAATTCATGTTTTGGGTAGTGCATTATGTAATTTAATTTGTATGTTCAGTTTATTTGAATATCATAATTACACGGAATCTTGAATTGGGGTGGGATCTTGTCAGTTTGCATAGGTTAGTGTGATGCCCTGATACATCCCAGAGTAATTTGGGTAGGAGATAAAAAATTATTTGCAAAGTTCCCCTGGGGAACTGCAGAGAAAGGAGGAAATATTCAACTTCCCCATCTGTGGAATTCCTGATATCTTTGCAAGCAGTAGGAACAACCAACTGAATAGGCTGAGGCCTTGATTTTAGGTTAGGGTTATGGTGAAACTGATTCCTGCAAAGCAGAAGCTAAGTTTATTTATAATTATGCCTAAGTGTTAACCCGAGAGAATTTTTGTTCCTCAGATGTGGCCTCTCTTTCTAAGATAACTCAACAGGTGAACTAACTGTCCTCACGTGGGACACAACTCCCAGGGGGTATAAATCTCCCTGGAAATGTGGGACAGGACTCCCAGGATGAGCTGGAACCCAGTATCATGAGATTCAGAAAGCCTTCTTGAACAAAATGGGGAAAAGAAAAATGAGACAAAATGTTTCAGTTGCTGAAGGATTCCAAACAGAGTTGAGAGGTTATCCTGAAGGTTATTCTTATACATTATACAGATATCCCTTTTTTTATTAATTTTTTTAAATATCAAAAAACACCAAATGCAAACATTTTTAACTTTTGATCATTCTGTTCTACATATATAATCAGTAATTCACAATACCATTACATAGTTGCATATTCACCATCATGATCATTTCTTGGAACATTTGCATCTATTTTCAGAAAAAGAAATAAAAAGAAAACAGAAAAAAATTCACACATACCATACCCCCCACTCCTCCCCCTCACCGATCACCAGCATTTCAATCTAAATTTATTTTAACATTTTTTCCCCCTATTATTCATCTTTGTTCCATATGTTTTTTTTTTTTTTTTTTTTTTTTTTTACATGGGCAGGCACCGGGAATCGAACCTGGGTCCTCTGGCATGGCAGGCAAGCGTTCTTGCCTGCTGAGCCACCATGGCCTGCCCTGTTCCATATGTTTTACTCGTCTGTTGATAAGGTAGATAAAAGGAGCATCAGACACAAGGTTTTCACAATCACACAGTCACATTGTGAAAGCTATATCACTATTCAATCATCATCAAGAAACATGGCTACTGGAACACAGCTCCACATTTTCAGGCAGTCCCCTCCAGCCTCTCCATTACATCTTGACTAACAAGGTGATATCTATTTAATGCGTAAGAATAACCTCCAGGATAACCTCTCAACTCTGTTTGGAATCTCTCAGCCATTGACACTTTATTTTGTCTCATTTCACTCTTCCTCCTTTTGGTTGAGAAGGTTTTCTCAATCCCCTGATGCTGAGTCTCAGCTCATTCTAGGGGTTTTCTCAATCCCTTGATGCTGAGTCTCAGCTTATTCCAGGATTTCTGCCCCATGCTGCCAGGAAGTCCACACCCTGGGAGTCATGTCCCACATAGACAGGGGGAGGGTGGTGAGTTTGCTTGTTGTGTTGACTGGAGAGAGAGGCCACATCTGAGCAACAAAAGAGGTTCTCTTGGGGGTGACTCTTAGGCCTAATTTTAAGTAGGCTTGGCCTACCCTTTCTGGGGTTAAGTTTCATATGAACAAACCCCAAGACTGGGGGCTCAGCCTATAGCTTTGGTTGTCCACACTGCTTGTGAGAATATCAAGAATTCAACTTGGGGAACTTGAATTTCTCCCTGTTCTCACCATTCCCCGAAGGGAACTTTGCAGATACTTTTTTATTCTCTGTTCAAATCACTCTGGGATTCATCAGGGCATCACTCTGGACAAAGCAACAAAAACATGTCCTACTCAAGGTTCCATGCATTATAGTGTTCAATTAAGCTGTCTACATAAGTTATATTACGAAATGCACTAGTCAACATATAAATTTTGTACCAAATAAACATTTATTGCTTTAGTCTCACACATAAGGTAAAATTTTAAAATATTAATTGCCATTTATTTTCAGCACCCTGCAGTAATGACATTCCTTTGTTCTTCCTAATGCAAAAACATTTTTTAAATTTGTACATTTAGTCACTATCATTATATACTCTAGGTATTCCTAGATTATACCATCTCAGTCTTTATCATCTATCTTTCTTTCTGATTTCATTTGTGCCCCCAGGAATCCTCCCTCTATCATTCTCACATTCAGCTTCATTCAGTATAAAAATTATTTTTATTGACACATCTTCATACATATATTGTCCATACACAGTGTACAATCAGTGGCATTATTGTGAAAACTTTCTCTCTGATGTTCCTTTTATCTAGGGTAGGGACAGATGAGTAAAAAATAAGGATAAAAAATCAGTAATGGAGGGGATAAAGGGTAAAAAATTGCACAGATTGAAATATTAGTGGTCAATGAGAGGGAGGGGTAAATGGTATGGGATTAATTAGTTTTCTTCTTTTTATTTCTTTTTCTGAAGTGTTGCAAACGTTCTAAAAATGATCATGGTGATGAATACACAACTATGTGATGATATTCTGCTGAGTCACTGATTGTATACTATGGATGGATTGTATGTATATGAAGATTTGTCAATAAAAACGTTAAAAAGTAAATGGCACAAAATTTTTCAAGTGCTGAAAGAAATGAACTGTTAACTCAGAATTCTATATCCAATGAAATGAAGACATTTTAACATGAAGAAAATCTAAGAGGATTTGTTTCCTGCAGACCTACTGTAAAAGAATAGCTAAAGGAAGTTCTTAAAACCGAAAATAAATTTCCAATTTTATTTGATGTTAGAAGGAAAATTTTAACATTATTTAATGTGAATCTCAATGTGTGTATAGGCAATACTTAATACAATTATAAAGTGGGGAGAGTAATGGGGCCTAAATGGAGCTAAAACTTCAATACTTCACTTGAACTGGTCAAAATGAATAGATTGTGATAAGTTATTTATATATAATACAATAGTAGAGCAACCACTAAAAATCTGTATGAAAAGAAATATACCGCAGGAAGACAGCAGTATAAGGTAGGCAGAGTGCACTCCGCACCATGGAATAACTGGAGAACTGGCAGAAAACAACCGGGGCAGCAGTTCCAGAGTTCAGGTGAACAAGGACTTTTACATTACATAGGGAAGACCTGGATGAAAAATCAGAGAAACTATGACTGGAGAGTTGGAGTGGGTGTACTCAATCGTGACCATTCCTGAGGCCTGTCACTGCACACTGGATGGATCAAGAAGCACACCTATTTAAGTGCATCTGAGGGAATCAACCCTCTCAGTTCTGCAGTCTAGAGTTCTTGTGCGGGAACTGGGAGCCAGAAGACTCATTTTATCCACACATAGATGCCCAGTTACAATGCCAGTGCCTACACCCCATCCCTGCCGGCTGCTGCAAGTGCCCAGATTAGGGAGACTGGGAAGCCCTTCCCTTGGTATGAGAGTGGGATGCAGAGTAGTGTTGATATGACAACTGGTCAGCAAGAGACAAACTCTGGGTTCTGGTGTCTCAATCCTTTCTCTGCAGAGGTCCAGGATGCTCACTGCATGCATGAACAGAGAGGTAAGGGCAAAGAAGCTGCTTTGCAATTCTGGGGGCCCTTTCCCCATCTCTATGGCTAGTTGGTACACAAGAGTCTGGATTTCGCTGGCCGGCAAAAAGCAGTGCCCTCTTAGAATGGCTGCTGGGTGGGGAGTCTTTCCATACAGGAGTCTCGGAATCACCAGACCCATTGTGCCACAACAGAATCTCAAGTACCCGTGCTTGACACACAGAGCCATGGCTTCTAGTGGAACAGAGTCTTGTAGCCTTGACTGGATTATTGTCTGGTTGGGACCCTGCCCAGCAGGCTGCTGTAGTTGAGGAGAGGTGGGATTGTGGGGAGGTGGCCCAAGAATGTCATCTTGGAAGACTGAAAAAGTGCAGTCTGATAAGCTGCTTTTCTGTTCAGCCTCTAACAGACTTCTAAAAAGGGTTGCACCTCCTGTGTTAGGCCCCAGCCTTGGTTTAGATGGGAATTACTGACAAACCAAACGCCAAGGAAACTTTCAACAGAAACTTAAGCAACAACAAAATCATATACAAGCAAGAGAAATCAATTTTCAAAAAAATCTTATCAAGATAAATCCCAAGAAAAAATAAAATAAATGAAAACAAAACAAATTAAAAAAATAAGATAAATCCCAAGAAATAGCAAAATATCACAAAGCACATGAAGAATCATGAAGATATGGCCAAGTTAAATGATAAAATTTAAAAGCCAAAGGAAACACAGAAATTGAAATAACTAATCAAAGATGTTCAAACAAATCTCCTAAATAACCAGAATGAGATGGCTAAAGAGATATCTCACAAGCAGTGGGTACAACCAAAGCAATAGGCAGAGCCCTAATCTGGGGGGGATATTCATATGAAACTCTATCCCGCAAAGGATAAGCTAAGCCTACTTTAAATTAGGCCTAAGAGTCACCCCCTGAGAACCTCTTTTGTTGCTCAGATGTGGCCTCTCTCTCTCAGCCAACATGACAAGCAAATTCACTGCCCTCCCCCTCTCTACATGGGACATGACTCCCAGGGGTGTGGGCCTTCCTGGCAACATGGAACAGAAATCCTAGAACAAGCTGGGACTCAGCATCAAGGGATTGAGAAAACCTTCTCAACCAAAAGAGGGAAGAACAAAATGAGACAAAATAAAGTGTCAATAGCTGAGAGATCTCAAATAGAGTTGAGAGGTTATCCTGGAGGTTATTCTTAAGCATTTTATAGATATCACCTTTTTAATTACGGTAACTATATATATATATATTCTAGATAAACACAAAGCAGTTTTGACGAGGCAGAAGAAAGAATAACCAAACTAAAGAACAGAGCAACTGAATCTGAATGCATGAAAGATCAAATGGTGAAAAAGATGGAAACATTTGAATTGAATCTCAGGGAAATGAAAGACAACCTGAAGTGTAGAAATATAAGAATCATTGATATCCCAGAAGCAGAAGAGAAAAGGATAGGAAGATTATTTGAGGAGATAATTGGGGAAAACTTCTCAACCCTTATAAAAGATACAAGTATGCAAATCAAAGAAGCCCAACAAACTCCAAACAGAATGAATCCAAATAGATCTACTCCAAGACACAATGTAAGCAGGATGCCAAATGCTGAAAAGGAGAGAGTCCTGAAAGCAGCAAGAGAAAAGTGATTTAGCACATACAAGGGAAGCCACATAAAATTAAGTGCTGACTACTTCTCAGGCACCATGTAGGTGAGAAGGCAGTGGTATGATATGTTTAAGATTCTGAAAGAGAAAAATTTCCAGACAAGAATTCTTTATCCAGCAAAGCTGTTCTTCCAATGTGAGGGAGATTTAAAACTTTCCAGATCAACAAATGCTGAGAGTATCTGTTAATAAGAGACCTCCACTGTAAGAAATATTAAAGGGAGTTCTGTCTGCTGAAAAAAATATATAGGAGAGAGAGGCTTGGAGGATAGTACAGAAATGATGAATACCAGTAAGGTAACTAAAAGGATAAAAAGAGAAAAATAATAGATCTGACAAAAGCCAAGGGATAAAATGATTGAAGTAAGGACAGCTTTTACAATAGTAACATTGAACGTGAATGGATTAGACCCCTGAATAAAAAGACACAGATTGGCAGAATAAGAAAAAAATATGATCCATCTATATGCTGTTTATAGGAGACTCATTTTAGACTCAAAGATACAAGCAGGTTGAAAGTGAATGGATGGAAAAAGACATTCCACACAAACAATAACAACAAAAAAAGCTGGGGTAGTTATAATGCTGTCAGATAAATTAGACTTTAAATGCAAAGACACTGTAAGAGACAAGGAAAGCACTATATATTAATAAAAGGGATAATTCATCAAGAAGAAATAACAGTCATACAGGTTTATGGAACCAATCAAGGGGCTCCAAAGTACATGAGGCAAACACTGACAAAACTGAAGGGAGCAATAAATGCTTCTAAAATAATAGTGAGAGACTTCAATATACCACTTTCCTCAACAGACAGAACAACTAGGCAGAAGACCAATAAAGAAATACAGAACCTAAATAACATGACAAATGAATTAAACCTAATATATATATATATATATATATATATACAGCATCCAAAAGACCAGGATATACATTCTTCTCAAGTGCTCATGGACCATTCTTCAAGATAGATCATATGCTAGGGCACAAAACAGGTCTTAATAATTTGAAAAATACTGAAATTATTCAAAGCATTTTCTGTGATCATAATGGAATGAAGCTGAAAATCAATAACCACTGAAGAACCAAAACTTTCACAGATATATAGAGGTTAAACCACACAGTCTTAATCAGTGGGTCAAAGAAAAGTTTGGAAGAGAAATCAGAAAATATTTGGAGATGAATTAAATTGAGAATACAACAAATCAAAACTTATGGGATGCAGCAAAGGTGTTGCTGAGAGGGAAATGTATAGCTCTAAAAGCCTGTATTAAAAAAGGAAGAAAGAGCTAAAAGCAAAGACCTAATTGAACAACTGAAGAAACTAGAGATGGAGCAGCAAACTAACCCTAAAGCAAGTAGAAGAAAAAGAAATAAAGATTAAAGCAGAAATAAATGTGTTGGGAACAAAAAACCAATAGAATCAATAAAACCAAAAGTTGGTTCTTTGAGAAGACCAACAAGATCAAGAAACCATTAGCTAAACTGACAAAGTCAAAAAGAGAAGATACAAATAAAAATAAAAAATGAAAAGGAGGTCATTACCATGGTCCCCCCCCCAAAATAAAAAAAAAGATCATAAGAGGATACTAGGAACAACTGTGTGCTATTAACTAGACAACTTAGATGAAATGGACAATTTCTTAGAAACATATGAATAACCATTAATGATTTGAGAAGAAATAGAAGACCTCAACAAACCAATCACAAATAAAGAGATTCAATCAGTTATCAAAAACCTCCTTACAAAGAAAAGCCTAGAGCCAGATGGCTTCACAAGGGAATTTTACCAAACATTCCAAGAAGAATTAATACTCTTTCTACTCAATGGAAGATTACCAGTATGAAATTATCAATAGTGACAGAATTATCAATAATTACATTAAATGTAAATGGTCTAAGTTCATCAATCAAAAGGCAGATCAGCAGCATGGATTAAATAAAAAAATGTGATGTAACTTGAGGCTGTCTTCAAGAAATTCACTTCAAATATAACGATACAAGTAGGTTGAAAAGTATGAAAAAAGATTTTCCCAGTAAACATTAATAAAAATAAAAGCAGGAGTGGCTATATTAATATCAGATAAAGTAGACTTCAGAGCAAAGAAAATTTCCAGAGACAAAGGATTACATAATGCTAAAGGGTCAATCCACCAAGAAGACATGATCCTAAATGTGTATGTAACAAAAAAAAACACTTGAAACATACACTGATAGAACTGAAAAGTAGACAAATCCGCAATTAAAACTGGATACTTCAACAATTAATAGAGCAACTAGAGAGAAAATCATCAAGGATATAAGACTCAACAATATTATCAACCAAAGGATCTTTCAGACATTTACAGAACACTCCACCCAACAACAGCAAAATACACCAAAGGCCAACAGAACAGATCTCAAGATAGGCAGGCCATATTCAAGGCCATAAAACACAATATCAAAAATTTAAAGGAAATGAAATTATGCAGAATCTGTTCTCTGACTAAAATGGACTCAAACTAGAAACTAATGAAAGAAAGGTAACAGGAACATCTCCTAATACTTGGAAATTAATCACACTTCTAAATAATTGATAGATCAAAAAGGAAGTCCCAAAGGAAATTTTAAAAATATTCTGAACTACATGAAAATGAAATTAGAATGTCAACATTTGTGGAACATAGCTAAAGTAGTGCTGAGTAAATTTTATAACTAAATACTTCCATTACAAAACAGGAAAGATCTCAAACCAATAACCCAAGCTCCACCTTAAGGACTAGAAAATGAAGAAAAAAGTAAACCCAAACAAATGGAAGGAAGGATATAATTAACAACAGAAATCAATGAAATTGAAAACTGAAAATCAATGGAAAAAATCAGTTAAAGAAACATTTGGTTATTTGAAAAAATTAATAAAAACAGACAAACCTCTCGCAATACTGATAAAGAAAAAAGAGAGACAAGACAAATTACCAATATCAAGAATGAAAAAGGTTATTGTTACAGGCCTCAACATCATTAAAAGGATAAGAGAATACTAAGAACAACTCCACAAACACAAACTTGAAACTTGGATAAAATTAAACCAATTCCTTGAAAAACCCAAACTACCAATACACACCCATTATGAACTGGATAATTTGAATAGCTCTACAACTAGTACAGTGAATTTATTCATAGCTTATTAAAAAAACAAAACAAAACAAAAAAAACAACTCCTGAAAATTAATCTCCAGATCCAGACAATTTCACTTGAGGATTCTGGCAAATGTTTAAAGCAGAGATAACATCAGTTTTATATAATCTCTTTCAGAATACAGAAGAGGGGAAAATATTTCCCAACTCATTTCATGAGGCAAGTATTACATATAGTATTACCCTGACAATATTACCCTGACAACAAACCAAAGACAGCACAAGTAGCAAGAACTACAGAACAACATCCCACTCAACAAAGTATTAACATATCAAATCCAGTAATATATAAAAAGAAATGAACATCATGACCATGTAGGGTATAGTTCAGGGAAACAAGGCTCCTTGAATGTTTAAAAATTCTTCAATCTAATACACCATTGTAAACAGGCTATAGAAGAAAAATCACATGATATTAAATGATGCATAAAAAGCATTTGACAAAATTAAACAACTATTTTTGATAAAAACTTTCAGTAATACCAGGAATAGAGGGCATTTCCCTTACTTGATAAAACACAAATTATTCCTTGAAAATAACCTACCACTAATAACAGACTTAATGGTGGAAAATTGAATGTTTTCCCCCTAAGATCAGGAAGAAAGCAAGGATGTCTTCACTCACGACTCTTTCCCAACTGGAGAGTCCTAGTCAGCATAATAAGGCAAGAAAAGGAAATAAACAACATACAGATTGGGAAAGTAGAAATAAAACCATACCTATTTGCAGACAACAGGATGGTCTACAAAGAAAAATCTCAAGAAAGCTACAAAAAATCAACATACAAAAACCAATGGTACCCAATGCAAGGTATTGGTGATATGTTGTTATATGGGAATCCTGTAATTTACACAGGATTTTTCTGTAAATCCGTAACTTCTCAAATAAAGAAAAAACCAAAAAACCACAATTGTACTTCCATATACTAGCAGTAGGCGAAAAGACACTGAAATTAAAAATACAATGCCAAGATCTAAATAATGGACAAACATACCATATTCATGGCTTGGAAGACTCAAAGTAACAAAGGTATCAATTCTTTACAAATGCAGTTCCTACTGAGTGAGCCATTAACGGAGAAGGGTAAAACCAAAGGATGCATCCAAATGCACTAACCACCAGGCACTACCCTGAGGAGAGGGAAGGATAGAAGAGCCCTGAACAAGGAAGGGGAGGGACAATAAGTAAAGCCAATCCATAAAAGCAAAGAGCCCAAATTGCCTACGGCCTCTCACCTTCCATCTTTTTTTTACTTGAGAGAATGCCTCCATGCTCCTTTCTCTGCATGTGTACTTAGTAAATTTCTTATCAACTTGCTCTTAAGAAAAAAAATCCCAACCTGATATTTCATAGATATGTATAAGCTCATTGTAAAATATATATGGACAAATGAACTAAAAGAGCTAAAACAATTTTTCAAAAGAATAATAAAGAAGGAGGAATCATTCTATCCTATTCTAAGACTTGCTATACATGAACAATAATCAAGATGGTGCGGTACTGGCGGAGGGATAGAGAGATTACTGGAACAGAAAATAGAACCCAGAAATATATCCACATATGTACAGCTAACTGATTTTTGACAAATGTGCAAAAGAAATTCAATGAAGGAAGAATAGTCTTTTCAACAAAGTACAACTGCATACCCACAGGCAAAAAGTGACCCTTGACCTAAATACCACACATTCTATAACAATAAACTCAAATCACAGCTTTTCCAAATCTAATCCATACTGATAGGAATCTGATAGATCAATGGTTGCATAGGACCAGGGATGGGGGACAACTGTCTGGTAACAAGCAGGAGGGAACTTTACGGAATGGTGGAAAAGTTCTGTACCTTGACAGTGGTGGTAAGTAATCAGGTGTATACATTTTCCAAGCCTCATCAAAATGTACACTTATGATGGGTGCATTTTATTATATATAAATTGTATCTCAATAAAGTTATTTTAAATTTAAAAAATGGATTATTGCTTTAAATGTAAAAGATAAAGCTATAAAAAAAAAAATAGGAGAAAATTTTTCAGGATCCAGGGCTGGGTGAAGAATTTTTAGACATGACATCAAAAGCATGATCCTTTTCAAAAAATCAACAAATTAAATACATTTCATCAAAGTTAAAAACTTTTGCCATGACAACCCTGTTGAAGGGGATGAAAAGATAAGCTATAAACTGGGAGAAAGTATTTGTAAACCACGTATCTGGCAAAGGATATATAAAGAACTCAAGAATAAAAGAACTCTCAAAACTCAACAGTAAGAAAATAAACATTCCAGTTGGAAAATGGGCAAACATATGAACAAACATTTCCTCAAAAAGGACATATGGAGTCAAATAAGTATATAAAAAGATGTTTCACATCATTAGCCATTACGCAAATTAAATTCATACTGACATACCACTACATACCTTTTAAAAACAACTAAAATAAAAAAATAGTGGCAATACCAAATGCTGGAGAGGATGCACAGAAACTGGATCACTCGTGTATTTGCTGGTGGGAATATAAAAATGATATAGCCATTCTGGAAAATCGTTTTGCAGTTTCTTAAAACAGTAAACATGCATTTAACATACAACTCAGCATTTTTACTCACAAGCAGTTATCACAGAGAAATGAAAACTTGTATCCATATGAAGACTATACACAGATGTTCAAAGCAGCTTTATTTATAATAAACATGCATGTCCTTCAATGGATGAATGATTAAAGTGACACATCTATAGCATGGATACTATTCAGCCATAAAAAGAATGAACTATTGATACACACAACTTCAATGGATCTCAAAGGCATTATGTCGCGTGAAAAAAAAAAGGCAATCTCAAAAGGCTATATATTATGGTTCTACTTATGAAGGTGGAATGTTTTCCATTTTCAAAATGACAAATGTAGAGAAATGGAGAACAAATTAGTGACTGCCAGGGGTTAGGGATGGAGATTGGGGGTGGTGATAGGGATGAGACTATAAACTAGTAGCACAAGGAGCATATTTGTGGTAATGGGACAGTTCTGAATCTTAAAATGATTGTGGTAGTGGTTACATGAATCTACACATGATAAAAATGCATAGAGCTATACATACATACATACATACTCAAATGGGCGTATGTAAAATGGGGTGAAATTTGTATAAAGTCTGTGGATTATACCAATGCCAATTTATTGTTTTTGATATTGAATTATAATTATATAACATGTTACCACTGGAGAAAACAGGGTGAAGAATACATGGGTCCTCACTATACTACTTTTGCAACTTCCTCTGAATCTATAATTATTTCAAAATAAAAAGTTAAAAAAGGAAACTGAAAAGGATTAAGAAGCAAGGATCATCATACCTGAGTTGATTCAACTCATGCTGCCACGAGAGGTTTTCTTGCCTGAGCTCTTCTTGCATAATCTGAAATGTTTTTGTCTTATCTTGATACTCCTGAAGTTGAGTTTTCAGCGGACGTAACTCAATGATCTCTTGGTTAATCTGTAAGTATTGCTGCTGCAGATTCTTCAATTCTGTCAGCTTTACCCAAAGGGAAAGTAGAAGGATGATTCATCACATCTTACCCAACTATTAGTTATTGGTAGTTCTCTGCTAAATTAGTTAGACTACTAGCACCTAACAGTTCACCTACATATCGCCTCAACATGAATCTCAAAAACGGTGAAATATATGCAGCCAGGCTGGTGGAATCACCAGGGAGCTGCCTATCAGGACTGCCAATCTGACCATTCCTGCACTTTACCCCTGCCCTAAGCCCTCTGTCTCCTGAGGTCCTTAGCTGACTCTCAATCTATAATTCTGACATATTTAAGGAACCCACACCTTCTTTGCAGGTATAACTCTCTAGAACCTGAAGTGTACTCACAGACGGGCCTTCTATTTAACCGTATGTCCTGGTTAGGCTTTAAATTTTTCTTGTGTGAAGAAGCCTTAACTTTAGCTTAGCAGTTGTTAAGTACAAAACAGGCAGTGCCGCCCAGTGGTGAAAAACATTTAGGCTCTGAAGTCAGATCTCCTGCAATTTCTTGGCTGTGTGACCCTATCCAGGGTTCCTCAGACACTCTAAACCTTAATTTCCCTCACCTATAAAATGAATATAATTATAGAACTTCCTTATAAGATTATGAGAATTAAATGAGAGTTAATGTATTTCACACATAGTAAGCTTTCAATAAAGTCAATGATGATAATTATGATGATGAGGACTTGCCCTTAATTAGCAAAAACTGCCTATCTACATTCCAGGAATATCATTAAACCCTTTATCCCCGACACTTATACAAAGCTTGGTAATAAGAAATAATGGCAGGACATCTGGGCAAAGAAGGGGGCCTTGAACAAACATCTTTTATCCACTCTGGAAACATCACTAAGCTACAGTAAAGGCATTCTTTTTGAAGCATAAAATACAAGAATAGGAAGAATAACAGATAAGTCAGCAGCAACAAAATTTTGGAAGCTGAAAAGCAGATAGATAAGAGGTAATTGGCTTAACAACTTCAAGACAGCTGAATCTTAAACTGGCACTAGGGAAAGCCAAGAACCAATCGAACTAACTGCAGAATTTCAAAAGGCTCAGGAATTAACAGCATCAGGTACCTCTGGAATAGATGGTGATAAGGATAGGGGAGCTGGTAGCTGAAATAAGAAAGATTTGATGAAAGTTGCTTAATAATTGTTGCACCCCTGGATCCCCTCCTCAATTCTACACTTTGTTACCCCAACAGAATACTACAGATTTTTATACACTGGAGAAGGTAAATAAGAGGTCTTTAAGGATTAGGGAACACTGGGCATGGGAAGAAGTAAAGGTGATCAAATGAATGTATGCTTTCTGAATGCTAAAACTTTTCCGCTACTCATCTTGGAAACTGCTAGCACATAGCTTTTATTTTCCAGGCAGGAAGTGAGAAGTAGTCTCTGGAAAACCTGGTTAGCCTAAGAGGAATTAAAGATATCAACACAAGGACTAGTCACAGAAAAGCTTGGCAAGATCACGCTGCAATAATACTCATGGTTGGCAAGTTTTTTAGATCCTACCCTTTAAATATAAATAGAAAACCGAAGATTCATCCTCACGTAAAGAATGGCTAACTTGAAAGAGATGAAGACAAATCAGGAGAAAAGTATTTTGGATGATTCAAAGATTAGCAGGGAGAAGATATAACATACTCAAAGATTTAAGAGAGAATATTAGAAATTAGAAACATAACAGCAGAAATGAACAATTATAAAGAAAAACTCATTATAAGAAAACCTCAGAAAAACAAAACTACCACCACTATCCTTGAGGAGTCGTGAAGAAAATGCATACATGAAACAGGAGCAAAAAACAATTCCTTAGAACTCAAAAACACAATAGTAAAAGTGAAAACCTGGGTGCAGGAATTAAAAGATGAAGGTAAGAAAATCTCCCCAAAGAATAGCAAAAAGAATAGAAAACATAAGAAAATCAGAGAACCAATCCAAAAGGTACTACAGCTAAATAAAAGGATTACGGGAAAAAAAGACAACAGAGCAAAAAAAAAAGAGAAAACTATTTAAAAACTATTTTAAAAAATTTCCCCAAATTGATAGAGATGACTTCTTAGATTAAAAAGACCAAGTCAGCATAATGAATGAAAATAGACCCACACCAAACTACATTAACATGAAATTTCAGAACTCAACGCAAAGAGATTCTACCCATTTTCAGAGAGAGAAAGAGAAGCAAACAGATGCATACCAAGGACCAGGACTCAGAATAGTTTTAGACGTTTCAACTACAGAATGAGCTAACAGGCAGCAGACCCATGTCTTCAATGGTTTGAAGGGGAATTATTTTTAACCTAGAATTCTATACCCACCCAAATTATGAATGAAGTGTGACAGATGTCTAAAGATATTTTCAATAAATTTATCTCCCATGTATCTTTTCTTAGGGAGCTATCAAGTGATTTATTCCATCAGAATGTTGGTACAAAATCAAGAAGATGACAACATGGAATACAAGAAATAGAAAATTCAAGACAGAAGAGAGGTGAAGGAAAGCCCCAGGATGATGACTAAGAGGAAGTATTCTAGGATGAAAATTCTGTCCTAGAAATAAATACAGGGCAACTTGTTCAGATTGAAGCAGATCAGAGACTCCAGGAGAATTTTCTTCATCAAGATGAAACTGTTAGAGTACCTGATGTGAATAAACATCTTGAAAGAAGATTTGGATAACTGGAAGCAAACCTGGGGTTAAATTGCATTGATAAATAAAAACAAACATAAAAAAAACCCTAAGTAATTAAAAACATCAAAAACAAAAATGCAGTTATTAAATTTATGAAGAAACAAAGATGCTGTGGAAAAGAAAAGTTAAACATCTCAGCTCTAATAATAGTCTCACAAAAATGTTAACACTGAATATTGACTTAAGAAAATTAAAATGAAAGTACATCAGGAGAATGGGTGGCAGGTTATACGTTGAAATGTGTTTATGTCCTGTGGAAGTAAAGAGAGCTAAAACCTCATGCTACTTTAATGGAAAGTCAACAGTCAATGCAAAGAATGAAAAACCAAACCACAATATGAGCATGATATTTAGATACTGAGGAAATGCCCAAAGAATAAGCTAAAAGGGTTGAAAGCTATTGTAGTGTTTTTCTCACCAAATCTTGTGAAATTTAGTGACTCCTTAAATAAGTGCATGTATAACTTCAGTTTTGGAACAAAAGCCAACATAAAAGCATTTTTGCTTTGTTTTAAAACAAAAATATATTATTTTTGCAGTCTCCTCACTCCACTAGTCTAGTACTCTAAATCCTACCCTTTCAATAGACAAGGTCATCGGAGAGTTGTGTGTCTGGGACTAAGTTTCAGCCCCTTGTAGAATTGCAACTGAATTATACATAGTTCTTAAGTCATTTTCTTACATCAAAGGACAGCTAAATAAAAACCATATAAAACATATTACTATTTTTATTGTAGAAAAAGTAAAGGATGTTGTTTCACAACAACACAGTGTCTTCTTTATGGAAACGCACAGAAAAAATTTTTCACAAGTCTCACTCAATACTCAATCAGTAACTATGTTTGTCTTGAGCAGGTAGTTGTTTTTTTCTTTTTTTATTTCTCCTAAAATACGGACTTAGCAATTCATTCATATAGTTTTGATTCCCTCTTTCTGATGGCTTCCAGAAAGAACAAAATTAAATATTCACTGGGGGTAATCTCAAAAACTAGAATTTTCAGATTCTAGGCAAGGGTCACATTTTCAAATGGTCTGATCTTTTGATACTGAATTTATTTCATATTTGGCCTAATTTCCTATAGGTATTTGGTCTTGATAGAATTAGAGGCCATCATGAAAGTAAGGAGAATACTATAACAAAGTAGCCTGATGTAGCAATGTAACAAAGTAACACTGCCAATGTAATGAAGAAAACAACCCTGACAAAGTTCCTATTTTTGTTTCTAAATCTTAACGACCTGAAAGTTAAAAAAAAAAAAAAAAAAGACTCAGGTTAAACTCCTGGATCCTACTAAAAGCAGTACAATTTCAGCAATAGAGAACCTCTTCACCTTTCTGACACTGAAAAAAAAGGAGGGTATTAAAGGGAAGTGGGCAAATGGTCTAGCCAGAAAATAAAACTTCAGTGAATAGTCATTTAAACTTACTTAAATTAACCCATTTTACTCTTTTTTTCCCACAAATTTTGTGGATTCATACTAAAATATGAGACAGGTTTAGTCCTCTCTATTCTTAATTCTATCAGATGACCTGTTGCTGAATTGTCAGTGTTAAGAAGGCACATAGTGATCCTTACATTTCTTTCTATTAACCTACATAAATTTTGGAAACATTAATTACACAACTGTGTGAATATAGGGGGAGAAAAGCAGTTCTCTATCTTTTAGACTTTTTATAACCAATGGAGAGTTCTGTGAGAGGAAATTTGTGATTGTTTTTCATGATAAAGATAGATTCAAAGCAATTTAAATGTTTCTATGTTTCTCTGAGACCAAACAGAACTTGTAAGGTATACAACAGTGCCCCTGAGAGGCTAGAAGAATTTGTTCATCCTTTCCTATAGAAGTGAAAATCAGTTTAAAGAAAGGTTTGAAAACTCAAAAACAGCTTTGAAAGAAATAACTGGATACTCACTAGACGGTCTCTATCATTTTGGAGTGATGACATAGCTTTTTTTAAACTCTGTACTTCAGGTGGATTGGATGCAGGCTGGGCTGCAGACCGCTGTTTCCCATCCTCTGTTTTGCGGAATTTTTCCAACTCATTCAAAAGATGATCTCTCTCATTCTGCAGACTAACCACAGCCTTGGAAAAAGACTGCACTTGGCTGTAAGAACCTTCTAGTTGTGAGGACAAGTGAAGCAGTTGTTCATCTTTGGATAGGAGCTGTTGGTTAAGTTTCTCAAGATGAGACAAGTTGCTCTCCTTGGTGGAGTTCTCTGGAAAAGCAGTTTTAGAAATAAGAACATCCCTCTCTCTTCTTAAGAGATCCTGTTCTTCTCTCAGATGTGCCAACTCCTTCAGACTGGCATCGTATTTCCTTTTCAGTTCAGCAAGCTCCTCGTTGGCATGATCTCTACTACTCTGGAGGGAACTCATAGACCTTCCAAAAGACTGAATTTGTGCCGTGAGATCTTTATTTTCTTTGGTGACCATGAGTAATTTCTGTTCCATCTCCACCAGATCCCTTGCTAGCTCTGCCACTCTCTCTTCTGCTGTTTCAGTTTCATTTCGCATTATCCCTGCATCATGATGAAGATGCTTTAATTCTTTCTTCAGTTTATTTTCAATTTCACCTACCTTCTTGGCAGCTTCCTTCTGAACCCGGACCAATTCCTCTTCCATTTCTGTAACTCTCTTTTGAGAGGAGGAAAGGGTAGTACTTAACCTCTGTACTTCTTCTTCTTTTACTTTTAATTGGGCCTGAAATATTCCTAAGGTACCTTCTTCTTGCAAAGCTGTCATTTGTCCCTTTAGTTGGGATACAGACATTTCCAAGTTCTCAATTTCTTTAGTTAAGGATCGTTTCTCATCCTGTAGGGCATTAGAGGACCTTAGCAGATCCTCCTTTCCTTCCTCAGACTCTTTCAGCTTTCTTTCTAATTTAGCATATTCACTTTTCAGCTCCTTATTCTGTTGAAGTTGAGCTTCAAGGAGCTGCTTCTGCTGGCAGTCCTTTATGGATATCACTTGGTTGAGATCTTCTCTATATTGGATTAATTCTGCATCAAGCTTGGCATTCTCAGAATTGAGATCATCCATATGACTTCTCAAACATCGAAATTCTTCCTTAAGCTTATTATTCTCTGCAGCAGCATCTTGGATGAGTTGGTCTTTTTCCAAGATTACCGAGAGATGTCGCTCTTCCAGCTGTTGGTAGTCATTTACTATGCGGTCTCGATCATCCTGGAGAGAAGACATGGATTTAACAAAAGAATCCAACTGAGCTTTCTGCTGCGCGTTTTCCTTTTTGAAGGTTTTCAGTGTTTCCATAAGCTGATTGGTTTTGTGAACAGCTCTTCTGGTCTCCTCTTGTAAGGCAGTTTTCTCCTCTTCCTTCTGGGACAGCTGGTTTTCATGTTCTTTAATTTCTTTATCAAGCTGCTGATGCAGCTCAGAAGTAGCCACCTGGATTGCTTCTTCCTTGGCAGAAAGCAGGCTGATAATTTTCTGCTCTTTTAGGTTAATTTCTTCATGCAGTCTGCTAGTCAGCTCTTTGGAGGCCTGAAGATCAGTCTCTAGCTGTTCATAACTGAATTTACAATTTTGTATATCAGCCTCTTGCTGCTTTATGATCCCTTCCAAATTTTCTTTATTTTCCTTACATTTTTCAAAAGAGTTATTTAAATCAGCTGACTGATCTCTGAGAATTTTAAGCTCTGATTCCAACTTAGCTAATTCATCCTGACAATTGTGGTATAGGTGTTGGGTCTCTTCTAGCTGGGACAAAAGTTGTTTGTTTTCCCCCTGTAGAGTATCACAGAACTTCTGTTGAAGCTGAACCTCTGTCTGGGCCTTGGACTCCCAGATCTGCCTGTCACGTTCAAGCCTGAAAAAAAGAGGAAATCATTAATAACAGCTATCAAGGAAAAACTTGCTGATGCATATGGAACAAATAGAACACATACTCCAAACAGATCTATAAGGAAAACAATACTATTTCCTTTTTACTCAAGTATCATAATTGATGGTAGACATCTTTTTAATGAAGAGATAATAGTTCTTTGTATCGATAGACCTGTGTTCCAAATACTCTATATTAAAAGAATATTGCACATACAGATTGACATATTTAAATCATAAACTCCAAAGATGTTGCTTATTTTGGTGGCATGGCTTTTCACACTCTAAAGAGTAACACTTTCTCCTATTTCCCTTTACTTTGCTTCAGACAAGCTAATGTTTGGCCCTTTAAGGAATAATCTTGGTATGAGAGACGATAAGGAAACCTGTATCATTAGAATAGAGGGTTCCTATAAGAAGAAATGGAGGTACGTAAAAGGTAGAGAGCACTGTTAGTTCTTGAGCTTGCAAAGTGACAATATAACTATATTAATTATAGCATATATAAATATCTATATTAATATAAAATAACTCAAACAGGAATATGCAGAGTTGATGAGGAATATGGAGAAGAGAAAAGAATAGATCATTTAGGAGGTGAAGGCAATAATTTGAGAGTACTGTGGTAAACATCCAGAAAGAGTAGAAATGGAAACAAAAAGAAAGGGAGAACTGTAAGAGTCCTCACATTAGGAAGAAAGACAGATGTAAATTTTTCATGTGAATACAAGTCAGAGGCAACAAGTTGTTTTCCAAAAAAAAAAAAAAAAACCCAAAAACGAATGGGAAGCAAGAGATAAGAATATCATATCTCATTTAATGGAATTCAAGCCAAAATTAGTTCCATAATCTGAAAGGTAATAGAAATAATTCATATAGATTGCCTTTGCCTCCAATTACTTCTGGAGGAGCAAAGAAAAGTTATCATTAATTTACCTGGAAATGTTAATCTTCAATTCCTCCATATGGATGGACATCTGCCTAAGCTGGTCCTTTAGAACACTGCAATTCTCCTCTTTGAGTCTAATTTCTTCTTCTTTGGTTTGAATTGCATCATTGAACTTCCTCTCCCATTTCTTGGCTTCATCTATCACCCTGTCTCGATCATCCTGGAGGGAAGACATACTCTTAGTGAAAGCTGCAAGCTGAGCCACGGTACCATCCAGATTTTCCTGAAGTTGCTTAACTTCCTTGTCTTTCTTGCTCAGAGTAACCTGAATATCTCCAAACATCTCTTCCAAGCGAACTTTTTCTTTTTGCAAAGCATCTAGTTTCTCTTGAATATTCTTCTTCTCTTTCAGGTGTTTATCTTCTGCCTGCTCCAGTTTTCGCTCAAGATCTTCATCCTTTTGTTTCATTTGGCTTTTAACTAATTCTTTACTTGACTGAAGTTCCTTTTTCAACTTGAGATTGTCTGTTAGGACCCTTGCTGCTTCACTCTGAGTGTCATCTAGCAATACTCTGAAGCTAGCTAATTCTGTTTGTGCCTTCTTGCGGCGTTCTTCTGCTTGAGCCAGATTTTCTTTGGTTATTTCCAAATCTTTTTGGGACTCAGTTTGAACAAATTCTAGAGCCTTAACAGTTCTCTCCAGAGCACTAATTTTCTCTTGATACCTGATGCAGTCCTTCTGTAATTGTTTTATTTCTTGTTGTTTTTCTTTTAACAGCTCCTGAAGTTCCTTCGCATGGCTTTTATTGCCAGGTCCTTTCTGAGCACCTTGTATTTTCTCCAAATATTCCTTTCGTATTTCTGATTCTACTTTAGTTTTTTCCTTGACTAACTGCTGCTTTTCTTCTTCTAATTCACTCACACACTTTTTAAGGTTTTGCATTTCAGATTCCAGTAGCTCATTTTTTATTTGGGCATCTGTAACATCCTGATAGTAATTCCCAATGCTTCCATTAAGTTCTGCTAACTGATTCATAAGCCTCTCTTCCAAATCATCTTTTTCTTCTTCTGCTGTCTCCTTTAATTTAGTAACTCTGGAGAGTTCCTCTTGGATCTGCTGATTTAACAGGTTTGTTTTATTTACTTCTTCCTGAAGCATTTTTAATTCATCATCTTTTGCTGATATTTGACTTTGTAAGGTCTCTCTCTCATTCTCTAAAGTCCGAATAAATTCTTTTTCTTTCTGCTTTTCCTCCTCTAATGTAGCAGTTTTTTCTTTGAGCTGCTCAATCTGCTGCAGGCAGTTATTAATCTCATCATGTGAGCTTACATTCTCACTTATGGCAGGATCTATCTTGGCACTGTGTTCTGATAGAATGGATTCTGAACATTCAGTCCTTGTGCTCTGATTCAAAGAGTCTTGCTCTTTAGCCTCACCTGGCACAGACTGTGCTGCCTCTTCGGTAATATCTGTTTGGCTACTACGTTCCTCAGTGACTTCTACTCTAGCCTGTTTGGATATATTATCATCTATCTGATGCCTTAAATCTTGAACCTCTTGACTCAGAAACCTCTTCTCAGCCACTAAGCCTTCAAACTCTTTAGAAAGCGTTTTATATTCTGCTTTGACCCTTTCTAGTTCCTCCTTTACATTGGAATTAGAAGAAAGAACTGCTTCCATATGTTCTTTAGATACACCTTCTGCAGGGTGTACCTCTGCTCTAAGCCGATCATTCTCTTCTTCTAGCTCCAGGATTTTCTGCTGTTTAGATTTAGCAAACTTTCTCATCTTCTCTTTCATTTCCTCCATTTCCTGTTGAGCTTCCTGCAATTGTTTTTCTGTCTCTTTTTTGTTTACTTCTGTGCTTCTTAACTTGCCATACAGTTCTTGCTTTTCTTGTCTCACAGATTCTACCACATGCTGAATCCTTTCTGCCTCATTACTAACATTCTCATAGGACTGCAGAAGAATTTCATACTCTTTTTGTAGCTCCTTGTGTTTCTCTTGCCACTCAGTGATTTCTGAAATATGAGAACATTTCAAAGATTCAAATTCCTTCATTAGGTTTTTCTTTTCTTCAGTAAGACCCTCTAGAGCTAGTTTCAAACTTTCACAAGAACCACTGAGATTTTGATTTTCCAGTAGAGATTTGTCCATTTCTGCAATGAGTTTGTCTCTTTCTTCCTGGAGATGAGCTAACTTCCCTAAGAATGTATCTTTTTCTTTATTTTGAGCAGAAACTTGACTTTCCACATCTTGCAGAGATTTTGTGAGGTGTTCAATGCTATCTCTGGCCAAAGACAACTCCTCTTGGAGAACTTTATTTTCTTTCAGTGCTTCTTTTCGGGAAATAAGGGCAGCTTGCAGTTTCCTCTGTATTTGTTGTTTTGCTCTACCTTCTTCTCCAGTCTCGTCTAGTTTTTGCTTCATTTCACAAAGTTCCACCTGTAAGTGCTTTATCTTCTCATCATGTTCTTTGGCTTGCTTTTCCAGCTGTGCATGTAAAGCCTTAATTAAGTCCTCTTGTTCTATTACCTCTGTCTTCACTTTGGTAAGGGTTTCTTCTTTCTCCCTAAGCTGTCCAGAAAGATGGCTAACTTCTTCTTCCTTCTTGCTTATGCTACTTTGCAGTTCATCTAGTGCAGGCTGTAATTCTCTGAGATGCTCTAACCTAGCAATTTCTAGTTTACTACTTTCCAATTTCAGCTTCAGGCTTTCTGCACGGGCTTCAGCTTCACTGGATGCTGTCTTCAGGCTCTGTATCTCTAAAACCTGTTTATTTATCTGCTCTTGTAACTGAAGTACTTCTTCTGATTTTTTAGTAAGCTCATTCGTTGTAGAACTAATCTTCAATTCTAATTCTTCTTTCTCAGCCTCTATTTCTTTCAGCTTGGCCATAATCTGAGTAACAGAAGTATTGCTCTGCAGAGCATTTGTGTCTCCAGGATGAGACAGGAAGTCTGGGCTCAATTTGAATTTGAATAAAGGTTCTTCTAAACCTTGCATGAGAGAGCCTGATTCTTGCTGGTCAGTGTCTGGTGGGAGTTTTCTGTCTATAGACTCCCTTACTTGAATCTGGAGTTGCCTTAGCTGGTTTCCAGTGTTTTCATTTTCCTTGCTTTGCTTATCAAATTGTTCTTGCAAGAGATTATAGTCATCTTTCTGTTGCATTAGCTCCTCCCTAAGATGCCTTTCTTTCTCCTGTGCCTTTTTTAGAATCAGCTTGCGTGACGTCAACACCTCCTGTAACTTCTTTCGAAGTTGTTCCTTTTCTTTTTCAAGGTTCAGTATCTTTTCTTCCAGTTCTGGTTTACAGTGTTCTCCACTACCTGCACCAGCTGGATCCACTGCTACTGTTTCTTTTACAGGTGCTGTTGAGTCTCCATCATCCGCATCCTTGTTACCTGTGGTTAACTTCTGGATAACTGATTGGTTTTCAATGATTTCTGCTTGGAGACAATCTATTAGGTTTGTCTTATCCTGTAAGCTCTGATCCATCTGTTTGACCATACCCTGTAACTGTTTTTCGGCTGCCACCTTTTCTTCCAAATCCTTTCGTATACACTCTAGTTCTACTTCTTTTTCAGATATTATTTGTTTTAAAGAAATTTCTATTTCTTGACACTTAGAAGACACACATTTTTCTGAGTCTTTGTTCTCTTTATTTTCCTCCATTTCACTCTTCTCACTTTCATTAAGTGGGATCTCTTTCCTAGATTCATCTCTCACTTTGGCCAATTCCTCTTCTAATCTACTGACTTTTTGTAGAAGTTCTTTTCTGTTAATAAGAGCTGCCTGGAGCTTTCTCTTTCTCAGTTCACTTTCTTTCTTTAGAAGGTCTAATTCATGCTGAAGCTCTTCTTTACTTATCAGTCCTGTTGGGCTCAACTCATCATAATTATGTTTAAGGTCAGAAACAACTTTATCTTCTTCCACCTGCTCTTTTTTTGCTTCTTCAGCTCTGGATAATAAATTCAGCTGTTCTTTAAGAGTCTTAATTTCAACTCCAAGAGAAAACTTCTCTTCATTAAGTTGAACTACTTTCTCAGTCATACTAAAGCTGATTTCTGACACTTGCTGATTCTTCTCCTCGATGGTCTGCTGGAGGGTTTCCACATCTCTCTTTTTCTCTAATAAAAGTTGATCCATTTTTGCCATTTCAAGTTCTTTCTGTGAAAGAGCTTGTGAAAGTTCTTCCATCCTATTTGAGATATCCCTCACACGTTCCTTCCCTTCAAGCACTTCACCTTCCTTCTTCTGCAGCTGGCTTTGCAAGCTTTTTATCAGTGTACTCTGTTCAGAAAACTGAAGCTGCACATTATCCAGTTCATTCTGTAAAACTTCAATTTTTACATCTTTAGATTTGGCTTCAATGCTGAGACTGTGGATCTGTTCAGTTAGCAGGTTGTGATGAGTTGTTTGGTCTTCATAGTCAATTCTTCTTTGCTTTTCTGCTTCTGTAAGATTTGCTTCCAGTTGTTGTACCTGAGCCCTCAGTTCTGCTACTACACTAAGTTCCTTCACCTGAGAAAGAAGTTGGTCTCTTTCTTCAGACAAAGCAGTGAGTGCATTGTTGGTGTTTTCTGCATTTTTCTTAAACTCCTCAATCAACTGGGTTAGGTTGCTTATTTCCTCAGCTTTCTCATTCAAATTTTTCTCATAAATTTCTTCTGCTTTATGAAAGCTTATCTCAAGCTCTGAAAGTTGACTTTTTACTCTTTCCAACTCATCCTGCTGACAATGACTGACATCTGGTATAACAGAAGGGGATTTATCAACAGATTTCTGCTTTGTTGATTCTAATTCCATTCCAGTGCCATTAAAAGGTAATTCCTTGGATATTCTATCCTGATGTTGAATATCTGTCTGCTCTTCTTTCTCAATTGCTGGAAGAATGTTCTCTTCTTCTGACATTGAGGGAAAACCTTGCTCTGTATCTTCAGGCAATACTTTCATTTTAACAGGAGTTATTCCCTCATTTTCTGTTTCTTTCACTTCCTTCTGGTCAAGGACCTCAGCATCCCCCTCTGTTCTTTTACCCTGGAGCTGCAATTTAAGAAATGCAATTTCCTCTTGAGCTTCTTTCATTTCCAATAATAAAACTGATAATTCTTTATGTTTCTGAGAAAATGTGTTTTCTAGGACATCTTGCACATTTTCCTCAGTAGAAGAGCTGCTTTTGTTGAGCCTGGTAGTATCATCTATGTTGACCTATTAAAAAAAAAAGGAGTAAAAACCCTTTACTGATTGTTTTATAATAAGAAATAGCTTAATTAAAAATTTGTGTCTGGTGCATTTCCAAATTTCAGTCCAAACCTCCTTCCTACCATAAAATTTCTGAATACTTCTAAAATCAGTTTTTATTTCTCAGATTAGATCTCTGAGAGCACCCTGTCAATGCTGCACTAAGGTCAAGCCATGCTCCTAATACCTAAGGATACCTGGAATTGACTTTCTAGATATTCCTTAGTTGGAATTATTTTCCTTCATAGTAAAACACCTATTTATTTTTCTAAGAATTGCTTAAAAATGAAAGGGGAAGCAGGAAATTAATTACATCTTCATTTCAATCCATACCAAGGAAGAAATTATGGGGTTTCTTTTCCTAAATTCTGCAGTGAAGTGAGAAAGCTGCAAATACTGGATAAGATAGTCATTAACAGACAAGTAGGTTACCAAACAATTATCTTCTTATTTTTTGGTGAAACAAAAATTAATAAATCTCACAATGATAAATTTAATTGGCATTTTATTAAATGAGGAATTTGGAGACAGTCCACACAATAAAGTCTCCACCTTTGCAAATACCCCCATTTCCCCCCTAGAAAAGAAAACCATAGGAGTAGCAAATAATGTAGTAGATGAGAGTATAAGCCCTGCAGCCTGACTGCCTCAGTTCACATCTTAGCTCTGCCATTTACTAGCATAAGCTGGCACACAGTAAGGATTCAACGAATATTAGCTGTTAACATGGTATGATTTTCAGCCACTTAGTAAGAAAAAATATTCATGATTTTAGAAGCATTCAATATTTTAAGAAAAGCTATTTGAACATTTTTCATAAGCATTTTTAATGCAATTTTACTGAGATATAGCCACACACCATACAATCCATCTGAAGTATACAATCAATGGCTCACAGTATCATCACATAGTTGTGCATCCATCACCATGATCGATTTTGGAACATTTTCATTATTCCAGAAAATAAGTATTATTTTTAATCATTTAAAATTCTTTACTCTCTGCATTGTTCTTTATCATACTCAAATTTCTAGTGATTAAACTGGACACAATATTCAGCATAGGGAAAAGCTCTTTTTTAAAGAGAGTTGTATTAACTATGATTCTTTATGTAATGAATCAATGTTATCCGTCTCCTTGGGAAGGCAGAGAACTAGAGAACTTTTCTCTTTCTGGTCACTCTCATTTCTCTTTCTCCTGATACCGGTTTCCCCCTTTGGCTGAGCCTACACCTTCTACGAACTTTTTTACTCCCTCTCTCTTAGCCCAAGGCATTGTTCTTTGTCTCCCTCCCTTTTGCAATTTCTGTATTGGTTTTGTTTGTCTGTACTTTTTTTTCCATTGTGCTTTGTTATTTTTTCTCTCTTCCTGTTCTGCATTATTTTCTTTTTCTTATAAGATCTCCCTCTTTCTTATCTGCTGTTCTTTTTTTGATCTAAGTTACTGTGTTTTCACAAGGCACTACTGTTGAGTAGATCAGAACATTAAAGTAATTAAACATCACATTAACGTTACATTAATGTTATGTAAATATAACATTAATGTTTAAAATTACATTAATGTTTTAACTCTTGACTTTATAATTTATAAGGAATATAATATAGAATTTTCAAAATTTAGTCTCCTCTTAATCATTTTGGGAACAGAGCATCAGTAGCCCCATGAAAACATACTGGATATAAGTAATCAACTGTTTCTGTAAAGGAGCTATACTATTTCTCAAGGCCATTTATGACTCATTATTATGACTTACTGATTGGAAAAGATACCCTTTCACACAATCCTAAGTAAAACTATATAAATCTAGAGGGGGAGATTCTAGCTAATTGCTTTACTGAGAAACTTCTGTGATGGGCAAAGAAGTTGAGACAAACCCAGCATGAGAAATGGGCTACTGAATCCCAAATAAGTGGCTAATGTACCTGACTTGCTTCAAAACATAATGAAGAACTCCAAATATTCAGAAACAAATGAGAGTATATGAGAAATAGTAACCATTATGGCTCTATCAAATAGATTTCATTTTGTAGGTAATGTAATTCTTTGTCAACATTAGAAAATTGCAGAAATTTCTAGATATGAAGTCACCTCCTCTTAGTCCAGTTCATATTCTGCTTATTTAAGACTGCATCACTTACCTGGCTGACTTTTCTATCTTCCTTTCCAGTTCTCATCTGAGTCTCCAGGGAAGTAATCTGAGAAGATAATTTTTCTGAAAGTCACAAAATTAATATCATTAGATATATGTGGTCTTTAAAAAACTAAAGATGTTAGTGCATGTGATACTATTTGAAATGCATGAAAAATAATCAAAAGGAAAGAAACAGACAAAAAGTCTGGGGGAGATATTATTTTACTAAAATAAAGTGGCAAGAGAGGAACAGAAAATGAGTTGTGAGATATAATGGTATTAAATGATGATAATGAACCTCAGTGAAATACAAGAAACACAAGAGGCTTTAAAGGAGAAGGATGCCAGAGCATGTGATATGAAGCAGTTATTTTTGCAGCATAATTTGGGACTTCTAGCATAATAAATTTGCCTTCAATCATAATCCTACCGTGTTCAAAATATACATTTTCATTAACATAGTACTAATAATTCCTTTAATGTTCTTTCACATATATTCATAAAGGCATCAAATTTCAGCACTGGAAGGGAGTTATCCAGTCTCCTCAATAACTATATGAGGAAACAAAAATGACATGACCTGTGGAGGTTATACAACAAGTTCATAAAGAGCTGGGATCAGAATCCAGGTTTTCTGAATTCTATCCCATTGTAATTCTGTTACAACGTGCATATCTGAAAAGGGTAGAAATATCTTGGAGAATAAAAAGTATTAAATATTAATATGACCTCAAGGAGCTTCTACTCTTTCTGAGCAGCTAACACATATATACTGAAAAAGAGACATATACTCTTACAGTAATTTCAGATGTCTTAACATGACATAAAGGAGCCCTCGTGATTTGATTCCATTATTCTCCAACCTCCTCTTCTTACCCTGTCCCTTTTTTGTTCGGTACACTCCAGAAACACACACGGCGCCTTCTGGTCTATCAACTTTATTCATACCTCAGGGTTTTTGCTTTTTTCTGTGCTTGGAGTGCTCTCTGCTCAGCCTCTCTAAATGGCTGTACTCTTTTTTTACATTTTTTTATTAATTAAAAAAAAATTAACTAACACAACATTTAGATATCATTCCATTCTACATATGCAATCAGTAATTCTTAATATCATCACATAGATGTATGATCATCATTTCTTAGGCTGTACTCTTTTTATCATTCAGGTTTCAAGTCCTCTGAGAGGCCTTCCCTGACCATTCTAATGCTGCTTTTCTCTTCTACAGGCACACTTGCGATGCCATTTTATTTATTTTTTTATTTTGTTTTAAGATCTCAAAGAAATGCTTTAAGAGGTTCAATAATGAGTTGAGTTTGCAGTGTTACTTATTTACTAGCAATGTTGGAAAGACTCCAGTAAAGCTGCAAAATCCCCAGTTTGGAGCTAAGTGGAACATTGTAAAATGATTAAGTTGGAAATACTAGCTTTAGATTTTAAGAAATAGTACAACCTTCCTTGTTTTTCACTCTCACTCCTATAAGTATAGTCACCAGTTAATTCTGATTAAGTTGGAAATACTAGCTTTAGATTTTAAGAAATAGTACAAACCTTCCTTGTTTTTCACTCTCACTCCTACAAGTATAGTCACCAGTTAATTCAGGATGAATTAGGTCAATAAAGTATTATTAACAATATGCTACTAAATCCGTAAGATTCTTGGATAGCAGGTGATAAATGGAAGGAGGTATCCTCCATTCCTACTAACTGCTCATATACAGCTTAACAGAATAATATGCTAAATTCCATTCAGTCCAACACAACTATATTCAGCAGCCACTACATGCTAAATATGATACAATTTCCTGGTGAGGCAAAGATGAATAAAAAGAATGGTCCCCAATGGAAGAAAGATTTATTTGGTCTGGAACTGAAATGTTCTGTAGTACATAACCTAATTCAACCTATCTGTATAGCTCATTTGAACAACTGAAACACAGGGAGCACAGAATAAGAAAGAGGTCTTTTAATCCTGTATAAATTATTGTAATGCCTGTATGCATCCTAAAGTATACTAAGCAGATAATCAAAAGTACTGGCAAAGTCCCCTAAGAGATGGGAGAAAATATGGAACTATTAAAACTTACCATCACAGAAGTTAGTGATACTGTGTCCAACTTTAGGGATACCCAAATCAATAGGCCATGCCCTTGATCAGGAGGCTTACTTTTGTGAAGTTTATGTAGGTAGCGGAGAAGCTTAGACTACCTATAGGCATGCCTAAGAATTACTTCTGGAGGACCTCTGCTGTTGCTCAGATGTCGCCTTAGTCTCTCTTATCCCAATTCTGCAAGTGAAATCATTCCCCTCCCCCTAAGTGGGACATGACATCCAGGGGTGAAAGTCTCCCTGGCCATGTGGGAGATGATCGCAGGGATGAATCCAGACCTGGCACCATGGGATCAACAATTCCATCCTGACCAAAAAGGAGAAAAGAAATATAACTAATAAAGTGTCCATGTCAGAGAGAGTTCAGATATAGTCGAGCGGCAGAGAGAGTTCAAAGAGAGTCAAGAGTTGTCTTACAGAAGCTTCAGTTAGACATTGCTACCTTATCATAACCTGCCGACCCCCAACCAGGACCATTCCAGCCAATTATAAAGAACACCTAGGGCAATATATAAGATTCCACAATGGTTTCATGCACTAGAGTGACTTTCCAGAAACCTACACCCTCCACATGGGGCCCTGGTCCAGAAATTTAGTCCAGCCCCTCTAGAACATCAGATAGTTCCATCTTCCTACCCCATATTCATGACAGACCCTTCCAAAAGCAAAAATTTATAATCATCATAGCCCAAACACCCCTAAAGAGAGGGATACAAAGATCAAAGGTGGCTGATCAAATTTTTCCAGTGACTGGAAAAGTATTTGCAAGCCCCCTTCGGGGAATGGTGAGAGTGGGGAGAAATTCAACTTCCCCAAGTTGAATTCTTGATATTCTCACAAGCAGTGTGGACAACCAAAGCTATAGGCTGAGCCCCCAGTCTTGGGGTTTGTTCACATGAAACTTAACCCCACAAAAGATAGGTCAAGTCTACTTAAAATTTAGGCCTAAGAGTCACCCCCAAGAGAGCCTCTTTTGTTGCTCAGATGTGGCCTCTCTCTCCAGCCAATATGATAAGCAGTCTTACCACCCTCCCCCTCTCTGTGTGGGACATAACTCCCAGGGGTGTGGACCTTCTTGGCAACGTGGGACAAAGATCCTGGAAAGAGCTGAGACTCAGCATCAAAGGACTGAGAAATACCCTAGAATGAGCTGAGAATTAACATCAAGAGACTGAGAGAACCTTCTCGACCAAAAGAGGGAGACAAAGCGTCAATGGCTGAGAGATTCCAAACAGAGTTGAGAGGTTATCCTGGAGGTTATTCTTACACATTAAGTAGATATCACCTTGTTGTTTAAGATATAGTGGAGAGGCTGGAGGGAATTGCCTGAAAATGTAGTGCTGTGTTCCAGTAGCCATGTTTCTTGATGATGATTGAACAATGATATAGCTTTCACAATGAGACTCTGTGAATGTGAAAACCTTATGTCTGATGCTCCTTTTAGCTAGTATATCAACAGAAGAGTAGAACATATGGAACAAAAATAAATAATAGGGGGAACAAATGATAAAATAAATTCAGTTTGAAATAGTGGTAAATGAAAGCGAGGGGTAAGGGGTACGGTACGTATAGTTTTTTTTCTCATTATCATTTTATTTCTTTTTCTGTTGTCTTTTTATTTCTTTTTCTAAATCAATGCAAATGTTCTAAGAAATGATGAACATGCAACTATGTGATGATATTAAGAATTACTGATTATATATGTAGAATGGAATGATTTCTAAATGTTTTGTTAATTTTTTTAATTAATAAAAAAGTTAAAAAAAAGATCAAAGGTAGAGTTATACAGAGATGATAAGATTTAACAAATAAATATAAATGCTGAATCTTTAAATTGATATCTCTTAGTTCCTGGTATTTTACAGCAGCTAGAAGTAAAAGCCTAAAATTGTGAAATTGCAAACTCTATCAAACTCTGAAATATGTTCTACAACTAACTGTGGTGCTATACTTTGAAATTTATCCTTTTTTGTATATATGCTATTTTTCAAAAAAAAAAGAAGGAAAAAAAATTGATTGTGATAATAAAAATAAATATTTAAGCCCTTTAGCCTCCTCCTATATTCTGAGGCAGGTACAAAGAAAAATCTGAGAGGATCATATGGTAGCTCATGACAGACTCTGGGATCTGCCCTGTAACTACTTGTTGAAGAGTACTTTAAAACTATTGTTTTTTTTCTTTGTATATATGTTATACTATACAATAAAAAAAGTTTTAAAAAAAATGGTCTCTTCCCTTGAAGAGCTTATTGTCTACCTTTGAAGAGCTTTCAGTGTAATAAGAAAGACAAACATATAATCAGATAATTTTAATGCAATATTAGGGGTATGCAAGGATGCTATGGAAGCAAAAGAGGCATTTAACCCAGTTTTTATACAAACCATTCTCTGCTTTCAGCTTCTCCAGCTCTATAGACTTAAGGAGCAAGGTTTCCTTTTCATTCTCCAGTTCTCCCACTCTCTCCTGCAAAGAGGCAACATTCTCCTCGGCATCTGTCTAAATGTGCAGAAAAAAACAAATTAATGATGCTCCAGTAGAAAGCTAACATAAATGTCCAGTATAATTGTCTTCTAAAATTTCTCTAACAATGAAAATATTTTTAAAAATAAGCATCTACTTATCTGCCTAAGTAGCATTTGAAGATCAATTGAAGATAAAAAGAGAAGCAAAATATTTTATAAAACTCTAGCTTATCAGATTTTAAATTTAAGACTCAAGCCTGGATTATAAGATATAAATCTCAAGACTAATGTGTAAGAAAGAATAACAGTTTCAGGCCCCCAAATAAACATTATAATGATATTAGATTAATGCCACCAAGACCAATTAGTTTAATTAACAAGGTCTCTCTTCTCAAGAAGACTGAGCATGAAGAGGCTCTGAAAGAGGAAGAAAGGCAAAAGTAGTGTGTATCCCTTAAAAAGCCATAATTGTTTATATTTTTTCTAAGTGTCATAAAAATTCCTTTGAACTAATTTAAACATCCAGAATGTTTTGTTTTCTAATGACAGGCAAATATCTAATTATGCCACATCTTTATTTTTTTGTTTCTTCATATGTTTGCTTTATCCATTATTCTATACAATTTTCTCATAAAATTTTACGCTGCTTAAGCCAGGAGGATTTTTACAGGACAACAAGCCCAATCCTTCATTTGATGATTAAAGACATGGCAAGGAGCGAGTTTAGGATTTTTATAGTTTTCCAACCTAAGGGAAGTTCCTAGCTTGTACTATACAGAAGGAATAAAATGCCTACAGAAAAGTCATAGGTCTTCTGGCTTGAAGAATGAGAAAACATAATTTGGGATAAACTCAGCTACTACTGTAATGCAAGGGGAATAATCATAGAGAGGAGAAAGAATATCAGAGAGAGGGAGCACCAAATTCTTTGTACAAATCAGGCCAAATCTCCAACTGAACAACATACATTAGGAAGGCAGCTGACTTGAAACAACCCAGCTAACGCAAAAGTAACTTAACGGCTTAGTAAGGTACGTGCGTCTTAGTTCCTCCTCCTCCAAAGCAACTACTAGGTGAACTGAAACAGTGCAGAACAGCTCCCGGGGCTACAGCAGGGAATGGACACACAGCGTACCCCAGTCTGGACTGGCTAGTCTGACTGTGAGACTCGGCTGCGGTGAGATCCCCGAGCGGCGCGCGATTTCCCGAGCAGCGGCAGCTGCGGCAGCCGGAGCTACTCCCTCCCTCCTTCCCGGGCCGGCTGAGAGTCTCGGAGAGGCAAGTTTCCCAAGCTGAGGCGGCCGGCGCCCCTCTTTTGCGGGCAGCTTCGAGTCTCGGCTTCGAGTCCGCGGCAACGAGTCTCAGATCAGAGGGCTATCCAAGCCGCGGTAGCCCCCCACCGCGGGCGGCTTCCTGATGCGGTAGGGAATTCCCCAGGCCGCGGTGGCCGGTGACCGATGCACCTCCCCCGCGGGCGACTTCCTGGTCCGGTGGCGAATTCCCCGGGCCCGCTGCGGCCGGCGACCAGCCACAGGGTCCCCTCAAGCCGCGGCGGCTGACGCCCCCACCACGCATGGCCCCTGAACCAATGGAGAGAATTGGATCGGAAATCCCCAGGCCGCGGAGATCGGTGACCGGGGGGAATCCATTCCAAACACGTGAGACAAACGTGTGCCACGAGCGCCACCTACTGGGCAGGATAAGAAAAACAGAACCCAGAGATTTCACAGAAAAATCTTACAACCTTGTTGGGTCCGACACCCAGGGAAATGTGACTAAATGCCCAAACGCCAGCAGCAGAAGATAACGGTCCATGCTCAGAAGATTGAGAATATGGCCCAGTCAAAGGAACAAATCAATAGTTCAAATGAGATACAAGAGCTGAGACAACTAATGCTGAATATACGAACAGAAATGGAAAACCTCTTCAAAAATGAAATCGATAAATTGAGGGAGGACATGAAGAGGACATGGGCTGAACATAAAGAAGAAATAGAAAAACTGAAAAAACAAATCACAGAACTTATGGAAGTGAAGGATAAAGTAGAAAAGATGGAAAAAACAATGGATACCTACAATGATAGATTTAAAGAGACAGAAGATACAATTAGTGATTTGGAAGATGGAACATCTGAATTCAAAAAAGTAACAGAAAATATCGGGAAAAGAATGGAAAAATTTGAACAGGGGATCAGGGAACTCAAGGACAATATGAACCGCACAAATATACATGTTGTGGGTGTCCCAGAAGGAGAAGAGAAGGGAAAAGGAGGAGAAAAACTAATGGAAGAAATTATCACTGAAAATTTCCCAACTCTTATGAAAGACCTAAAATGACAGATCCAAGAAGTGCAGCACACCCCAAAGAGATTAGACCCAAATAGGCGTTCTCCAAGACACTTACTAGTTAGAAAGTCAGAGGTCAAAGAGAAAGAGAGGATCTTGAAAGCAGCAAGAGAAAAACAATCCATCACATACAAGGGAAACCCAATAAGACTATGTGTAGATTTCTCAGCAGAAACCATGGAAGCTAGAAGACAGTGGGATGATATATTTAAATTACTAAAAGAGAAAAACTGCCAACCAAGACTCCTATATCCAGCAAAATTATTCTTCAAAAATGAGGGAGAAATTAAAACATTCTCAGACAAAAAGTCACTGAGAGAATTTGTGACCAAGAGACCAGCTCTGCAAGAAATACTAAAGGGAGCACTAGAGTCAGATACAAAAAGACAGAAGAGAGCGGTATGGAGAAGAGTATAAAAAGAAGGAAAATCAGATATGATATATATAATACAAAAGGCAAAATGTTAGAGGAAAATATTATCCAAACAGTAATAACACTAAATGTCAATGGACTGAATTCCCCAATCAAAAGACATAGATTGGCTGAATGGATTAAAAAACAGGATCCTTCTATATGCTGTCTACAGGAAACACATCTTAGACCCAAAGATAAACATAGGTTGAAAGTGAAAGGTTGGGAAAAGATATTTCATGCAAATAACAACCAGAAAAGAGCAGGAGTGGCTATACTAATATCCAACAAATTAGACTTCAAATGTAAAACAGTTAAAAGAGACAAAGAAGGACACTATATACTAATAAAAGGAACAATTAAACAAGAAGACATAATAATCATAAATATTTACACACCGAACCAGAATGCCCCAAAATACATGAGGAATACACTGCAAACACTGAAAAGGGAAATAGATGCATATACCATAATAGTTGGAGACTTCAATTCACCACTCTCATCAATGGACAGAACATTTAGACAGAGGATCAATAAAGAAATAGAGAATCTGAATATTACTATAAATGAGCTAGACTTAACAGACATTTATAGGACATTACATCCCACAACAGCAGGATACACCTTTTTCTCAAGTGCTCATGGATCATTCTCAAAGATAGACCATATGCTGGGTCACAAAGCACGTCTTAACAAATTTAAAAAGATTGAAATCATACACAACACTTTCTCGGATCATCAAGGAATGAAGCTGGAAATCAATAATAGGCGGAGTGTCAGAAAATTCACAAATACGTGGAGGCTCAACAACACACTCCTAAACAACGAGTGGGTCAAAGAAGAAATTGCTAGAGAAATTAGCAAATACCTCGAGGCGAATGAAAATGAAAACACAACATATCAAAACTTATCGGACGCAGCAAAGGCAGTGCTAAGAGGGAAATTTATTGCCCTAAATGCCTATATCAGAAAAGAAGAAAAGGCAAAAATGCAGGAAATAACTATCCACTTGGAAGAACTGGAGAAAGAACAGCAAACTAATCCCAAAGCAAGCAAAAGGAAAGAAATAACAAAGATTAGAGCAGAAATAAATGAAATTGAAAACATGAAAACAATAGAGAAAATCAATAAGGCCAGAAGTTGGTTCTATGAGAAAATCAATAAGATTGATGGGCCCTTAGCAAGATTGACAAGAAGAAGAAGAGAGAGGATGCAAATAAATAAGATCAGAAATGGAAGAGGAGACATAACTACTGAGCTCACAGAAATAAAGGAGGTAATAACAGGATACTATGAACAACTTTACGCTAATAAATACAACAATTTAGAGGAAATGGACGGGTTCCTAGAAAGACATGAACAACCAACTTTGACTCAAGAAGACATAGATGACCTCAACAAACCAATCACAAGTAAAGAAATTGAATCAGTCATTCAAAAGCTTCCTAAAAAGAAAAGTCCAGGACCAGGCGGCTTCACATCTGAATTCTATCAAACATTCCAGAAAGAATTAGTACCAACTCTCCTCAAACTCTTCAAAAAAATCGAAGCGGAGGGAAAACTACCTAATTCATTCTATGAAGCCAACATCACCCTCATACCAAAACCAGGCAAAGATATTACAAAAAAAGAAAACTACAGGCCAATCTCTCTAATGAATATAGATGCAAAAATCCTCAATAAAATTCTAGCAAATCGTATCCAACAACACATTAAAAGAATTATACATCATGACCAAGTAGGATTGATCCCAGGTATGCAAGGATGGTTCAACATAAGAAAATCAATTAATGTAATACACCATATCAACAAATCAAAGCAGAAAAATCACATGATCATCTCAATTGATGCAGAGAAGGCATTTGACAAGATTCAACATCCTTTCCTGTTGAAAACACTTCAAAGGATAGAAATACAAGGGAACTTCCTTAAAATGATAGAGGGAATATATGAAAAACCCACAGCTAATATCATCCTCAATGGGGAAAAATTGAAAACTTTCCCCCTAAGATCAGGAACAAGACAAGGATGTCCACTATCACCACTATTATTCAACATTGTGTTGGAGGTTCTAGCCAGAGCAATTAGGCAAGAAAAAGAAATACAAGGCATCAAAATTGGAAAGGAAGAAGTAAAACTATCACTGTTTGCAGACGATATGATACTATACGTCGAAAACCCGGAAAAATCCACAACAAAACTACTAGAGCTAATAAATGAGTACAGCAAAGTAGCAGGTTACAAGATCAACATTCAAAAATCTGTAGCATTTCTATACACTAGCAATGAACAAGCAGAGGGGGAAATCAAGAAACGAATCCCATTTACAATTGCAACTAAAAGAATAAAATACCTAGGAATAAATTTAACTAAAGAGACAAAAAACCTATATAAAGAAAACTACAAAAAACTGCTAAAGGAAATCACAGAAGACCTAAATAGATGGAAGGGCATACCGTGTTCATGGATTGGAAGACTAAATATAGTTAAGATGTCAATCCTACCTAAATTGATTTACAGATTCAATGCAATACCAATCAAAATCCCAACAACTTATTTTTCAGAAATAGAAAAACCAATAAGCAAATTTATCTGGAAGGGCAGGGTGCCCCGAATTGCTAAAAACATCTTGAGGAAAAAAAACAAAGCTGGAGGTCTTGCACTGCCTGACTTTAAGGCATATTATGAAGCCACAGTGGTCAAAACAGCATGGTATTGGCATAAAGATAGATATATCGACCAATGGAATCAAATAGAGTGCTCAGATATAGACCCTCTCATCTATGGACATTTGATCTTTGATAAGGCAGTCAAGCCAACTCACCTGGGACAGAACAGTCTCTTCAATAAATGGTGCCTAGAGAACTGGATATCCATATGCAAAAGAATGAAAGAAGACCCATCTCTCACACCCTACACAAAAGTTAACTCAAAATGGATCAAAGATTTAAACATTAGGTTAAGACCATAAAACAGTTAGAGGAAAATGTAGGGAGATATCTTATGAATCTTACAATTGGAGGCAGTTGTATGGACCTTAAACCTAAAGCAAGAGCACTGAAGAAGGAAATAAATAAATGGGAACTCCTCAAAATTAAACACTTTTGTGCATCAAAGAACTTCATCAAGAAAGTAGAAAGGCAGCCTACACAATGGGAATCAATATTTGGAAACGACATATCAGATAAAGGTCTAGTATCCAGAATTTATAAAGAGATTGTTCAACTCAACAGCAAAAAGACAGCCAACCCAATTACAAAATGGGAAAAAGACTTGAATAGACACCTCTCAGAGGAGGAAATACAAATGGCCAAAAGGCACATGAAGAGATGCTCAGTGTCCCTAGCCATTAGAGAAATGCAAATCAAAACCACAATGAGATATCATCTCACACCCACCAGAATGGCCATTATCAACAAAATAGAAAATGACAAGTGCTGGAGAGGATGCGGAGAAAGAGGCACACTTATCCACTGTTGGTGGGAATGTCAAATGGTGCAACCACTGTGGAAGGCAGTTTGGCGGTTCCTCAAAAAGCTGAATATAGAATTGCCATACGACCCAGCAATACCATTGCTGGGAATCTACTCAAAGGAATTAAGGGCAAAAACTCAAACGGACATTTGCACACCAATGTTTATAGCAGCGTTATTTACAATTGCAAAGAGATGGAAACAGCCAAGATGTCCATCAACAGAAGAGTGGCTAAACAAACTGTGGTATATACATACGATGGAATATTATGCAGCTTTAAGGCAGGATAAACTTATGAAGCATGTAATAACATGGATGGACCTAGAGAACATTATGCTGAGTGAGTCTAGCCAAAAACTAAAAGACAAATACTGTATGGTCCCAATGATGTGAATCGACACTCGCGAATAAACTTGGAATATGTCATTGGTAACAGAGTTCAGCAGGAGTTAGAAACAGGGTAAGATAATGGGTAATTGGAGCTGATGGGATACAGACTGTGCAATAGGACTAGATACAAAAACTCAAAAATGGACAGCGCAATAATACCTAATTGTAAAGTAATCATGTTAAAACACTGAATGAAGCTGCATCCGAGCTATAGGTTTTTGTTTTGTTTTGTTTTGTTTTGTTCTTACTATTATAACTTTTATTTTTTTTCTCTATATTAATATTCTATATCTTTTTCGGTTGTATTGCTAGTTCTTCTAAACCGATGCAAATGTACTAAGAAACGATGATCATGCATTTATGTGATGATGTTAAGAATTACTGATTGCATATGTAGAATGGTATGATTTCTAAAAAAAATGGACAGCACAATACTACCTAATTGTAATGTAATTATGTTAAAACACTGAATGAAGCTGCATCTGAGATATAGTTTTTTTTTCTTATATATTTTTGTATTTTTTATTTTTATTTTTTCTCTATATTATCATTTTATTTCTTCTTCTGTTGTCTTGCTATTTCTTTTTCTAAATCGATGCATATGTACTAAGAAATGATGATCATACATTTATGTGATGATATTAAGAATTACTGATTGCATATGTAGAATGGAATGATTTCTAAATGTTGTGTTAGCTAACTTTTTTTAATTAATAAAAAAAAAAAAAGTAACTTAACTCTTCCCAGTAGCTTCCCATCACAAGATAGAGTTTATAATTTGAGGGCAACAATTTAGTGGTTAATAAACAATCAAAACTATTTAGAGGACTAACAAATCCAGCCCTGGGTATAAACACATATATTCACAAAACCCAGGATTCAATACAAAATTACTCCTAACCCTACTGGGAAGATGGTGGAGTGGGACGGATTGAGATCACCCTTGCTCTGTGGGACTAGACAGGAGACAAGGAAATAATGACCGGGAGTGCTGTCCCAGGGGGAGTGAGTGATCATGGGGGGTCTTTGGTGATTCTTGGTGAAGAGAGAGGTGGGGTATAGGGGTGTGTGTGAAAAGCAGGGCAAGTGGGACTGGCACTGGTCCCTGCCGGGGGTGTGCAGGAGGGTGCAGATTGGAGGGAACTGACCTTCCATTCCAGCCTGCTCCATGGCTTCCAGCGCCTGTGGGGAGCTCTGAGGGAAGCTTGGCCATTTGTGGTGACGAGCCAGGCATCCAGGCACTGGGAAAAGTCATCCAGCCGGGTGTCACAAGTAGCCACCCATTAGACATGGTGTGTGACAGATTCATGAGGCACTAGGCACTGTGGGTCAGCTACTACCACTGGGTACTGCTGTCCACTCCCCAGTCCTGCACCAGAACAAGCTGTTCCACCACCATGGGCCAGGAACAACCCCAGGCCAGTCATGCTAGCTTCCTAAGGAGGGGCAAGTCTGAGAGGAAGAGGTGCCTCATGAGAGCCACTTGCTGGTGAGAAGTGGAAAATGCAGGATGGCAAACACCCTATCTCCCTAGGTTTTTTTGTTCCTTTTTTATATTTTTTTCTGCTTTTTTAAAATATAATTTCTCCACATATTTTTGCCATTTTCTCTCTACTTTTAAACTGATGGTATTATTGTTCTTTACTTTTACTTATATATTTATATTTTCATTTTGTTATTTTATTATTTATATTATTATTACTATTATTTTAATGATTTTCCCTCTCTTCTGTAGGCACTAGCCTGAGTTCATTCCCAATATATCTTGAGATGCTGCATTCAGACTGTGGGGCCTTTTTTTCTTTCATGTTTTTATTATACTTCTGTTTTATTTTATTTTACTTTAATTAATTTATTTTGGGGGGGGTGCATGGGGTTGGAATTGAGCCTGGATCTTCCCAGATTCCCTGTGGAACCCTGCTTAGCCTTAAAAAAAACTTTCAGTAGAACTGTACCCCTACATGGGATTGGGATCTTGGTTTGGTAGGGAATTACTGACAAACCAAGCACAAAAGGAAACCTTCAATGCAAACAAAGTAAAAACAGCTCTTTATATGAGTGAAGGAAACCAACTTTAAAACAACCATAGTAAGATAATCAAATGCCATGAACACAAAAGAAAATCAAAAAACACATGAAAATCCAAATAGAAATGACCAGTCAAATGACTGAATCAAAACTCCAGAGGGGACACAGAATACGGAACAACCACTCAAATATATTTATAAAGAAATAAAGGCTATCAGGAAGAAACTAGAAAAGTACAGAGAAGAATTTGAAAGATTAAATAGAAAAATGGGATTATCACAGAGATGAAAGATATAGTAGACCAAATTAGAAAAATAATAGAGACACATGTGGAAGATGTGAAGCAGAAGGAAGACTAAGTGAAGCAGAAGACAGAACAATTGAACTGGAGTGCACAAAACAATAAATGGCAAGAAAAATGGAAAAAAATCAAACTGGATCTTAGAGAAATGATGGACAACAAGAGGTGCACAAATAAAAGAATCATTGATGTCCCAGAAGGAGAAAAGAATAAAGGGTGGGAAAAATTAGTTGAAGATATAATTGGGGGCACTTCTCAACACTTATAAAAGACAAATACATAAATCAAAGAGGTCCAACGAACTCCAAATAGAATAAATCCAAATAGGCCTACTCCAAGACACATATTAATCCAAATGTGAAATGTTGAAAACAAACAGAAAGTCCTGAAAGCAGCATGAGAAAAGCAATCTACTACATACAAGGGAAAACACATAAGACTTAGCTCAATCTACTCAACAGGCACCATGGAAGCAAGAAAACAGTGGTATGATATATTTAAGGTCCTGAAGGACCTTATGAAGGATAAGATGGTAGAGTCAAGAATTGCTTTACAGTAATAACTTTGAATGTTAATGAACTAAATTCACCAATTAAAAGGTACAGTTTGGCAGACTGTATGAAAATTAACCCATCTATATGCTGTTTACAAGAGATGGATCTTAGACCCAAGGACACAAATAAATTGAAAGTAAAAGGCTGGAAGAAGATGTTCGATGCAAGGTATAACCAAAAGAAAGCAGGAATGGTGATACTAATATCAGATAAAATAGACATTAAATGTAAGGATGTCATAAGAGACAAAGAAGGACACTACATATTAATAAGAGGGACAATTCACCAAGAAGAAATAACAATCATAAATGTGTAAGCTCCCAATCAAGGAGCTCCAAAGTACATGAGGCAAACACTGGCAAAACTGAATGGAGCTATAGACATTTCAGCAATAAGAGCAGAAGACTTCAATACACCACTCTCCACTATAGATAGAACAGCCAGAAGATTAACAAGGAAACAGAGAACCTAAACAATGAGATAAATGAATTATACCTAATAGACACACATAGATCATTACACTCCAAAACACCAAGATATACATTCTTCTGTAGTGTTCATGGAACATTCTACAGGATAGAGCATATGTTGGGAAAGAAAATGATTCTTTATAAATTTAATAAGATTGAAATTATCCAAAGCTTTTTTTTCCACCACAATGGAATGAAGCTATAAACTAATATTCACTATGAATGAGAGCTTTCACAAATATATGGAGATCAAACTACACACTCTTAAATAATCAGTGGATCAAAGAAGAAATTGCTAGAGAAACCAGTAAATATCTGGAGACAAATGAAAATGAAAACAACATATTGGAACTTATGGGATGTGGCAAAGACAGTGCTGACAGGAAAATTCATTGCCCTATATGCCTATATTAAAAAACAGGAATGAGCAAAAATTGCAGACTTAATTGCTCACCTGGAGAATTTAGAGAAAGAAGAGCAAGCTAAAATAAATAAATAAAATGAGAGAAATAATAAATTTTAAAGCAGAAATACACACACTGGAAAATAATAAAACAATAGAAAGAATCAGACAAAACCAAATGCTGGTTCTTTGGGAAGATTGATAAAATTGACAGACCCCTAGCTAGACTAACAAAGAAAAAAAGAGACAAGATATAAATATAATCAGAAATGAGATAGGGGTCTTTACAACAGATCCTGAAGAAATTTAAAGTATCGTAAGAGAGTATTATATACAATTACATGCCAACAAACTAGACAGCTCAGATGAAATGGACACCTTCCTAAAAACACAAAAACTATCTACACTGACAAGAGAATAAAAACAAGACCTCAACAAACAAATCACATGTAAAGAGATTCAATTAGTCATCAAAAATCTTCCCAAAAAGAAAATCCCAGGACCAGATGGCTTCACAGGGGAATTTTACCAAATATTTCAAAAAGAACTAACATCACTCCTGCTCCAGTTCTTATAAAAACTGAGGAAAAAGGAACACTACACCTAACTCAATTTATGAAGATAATATCACTATAATACTAAGATCAGACAAAAGTTTTGGAAAACTAAAAACCACTCTCCATAATGAGCATAGATGAAAAAACTGTTAGCAAACGCTAGCAAATCTAACCCAGCAGCACATTAAAAGAATTATACACCATGACCAAGTGGGATTTATTTAAGGTATGCAAGGCTGATTCAACACAAGAAAATCAATTAATGTAATATATCCATATCAATAAGTGAAAGTGGAAAAACCACGTGATCATCTTGATTGATGCAGGAAGGGCATTTGACAAAATTCAACATCCTTTCTTGATGAAAATACTTCAAAGTATAGGAATGGAAGGGAACTTCCTCAACATGATAAAGGGAATATATGAAAAGCCTTGGCTACTATCAACCTCAATGGGGAAAGACTGAAAGTTTTCCTTCTAAGATCAGGACAAGCCAAGGATGCCCACTGTCACCATTGTTATTCAACACTGTCCTGGAAGTTCAAGCCAGAGCCATCAGACAAGAAAAAGAAATAAAACCCATTCAAAATTGGGAAGGAAGAAGTAAAACTCTCACTATCTGCAGGTGACCTCATACTGTATGTCAAAAATCCCCAAAAATGTACAACAAGGCTACCGGAGCTAATAAATGAGTACAGGATACAAGATCAACACCCCAAAATCAGTAGTGTTTCTATACACTGCTAATGAGCAATCTGAGGAGGAAATCAAGAAAAAAATTCCATTGACAATGGCAACCAAAAGAATAAATATTTAGGAATAAACTTAAGGATACAGAAGACCTATACACAGACAATTATAAGAAACTGCTAAAAGAAATCCTGGAAGACCTACATAAACAGAAGGGTATATTATGCTCATGGATTGGAAGACTAAATATAGTTAAGATGTCAATTCTACCCAAGCTGATTTATAAATTCAATGCAATACCAATTAAAATCCCAACAACTGGACAGGCCACGGTGGTTCAGCAGGCAGAGTTCTTGCCTGCCATGCCGGAGACCTGGGTTTGATTCCTGACGCCTGCCCATGCAAACAAACAAACAAACGAACAAAAATTCCAACAACTTACTTTGCAGAAATAAAAAAGCCAATAACCAAATTCATTTGGAAGGGCAAATAGCTAAAAATATTTTGAGAAAGAAAAATGAATGGGAAGTCTCACACTATGTGACTTTAAAGCGTATTACAAAGCTACACTGGCCAAAACAGCATGGTGCTGGCATAAAGACAGACAGACTGAACAATGGAATCAAACTAAGTGTTCATAAATACACCCTCTCATCTATGGACAACTGATCTTTGATAAGGTGGTTAAGCAAAGCCAGCTGGGACAGAGTATTCTCTTCAATAAACAGTGTTTGGAGAACTAAATATCTGTATGCAAAATAATGAAAGATGATTTTTATCTCACACATTACACAAAAAATTAACTCAAAATGGATTAAAGATCTAAACATTAGAGCTAAGATCATAAAACTTTTAGAAGAAAACGTAGTGAAATATCTTTAAAATCTTGTGAGAGGAGGTGGTTTCCTAGACCTTACACCCAAAGCACAAGCAATGAAAAAAGAAATAGATAGATGGGATCTCTTAAAAATTAAACACTTTTGTGCATCAAAGAACTTTGTCATGAAAATAAAAGGCAGCCTACACAATGGGAAGCAAATTTGAAAACCACCTATCAGATAAGTATTTAATATCCAGAATATATAAAAAGATTCTACAACTCAACAGCAAAAATACAAACAACCCAATTAAAAAAATGGGCAAAAGACATGAATGGACACTTCTCAAAAGAGGAAATACAAATCAAAACCACAATGAGATATCATCTCACACCCACTTGAATGGCATTATCAAAAAAACAACACAACAAGTGCCATAGAGAAAAAGGGACACTTATCCACTGTTGGTGGGAATGTAAAATGGTACAACTGCTCTGGAAGACAGTTTCTTGGTTCCTCAGGAAGCTAAGTATAGAATTGCTGTTATGATTAGCAATCCTATTACTAGGTATATATTCAGAGGAACTGAAGACAGGGACACAAACGGACATTTGCACATTAATGTTTATAGCAGCAAATGTAACCCTAAAAATGAATAGAGAGAAACAAGTACTAGAAAAAACAACCCAAATGTCCATCAATGAAGGAGTGCCTAAACAAGCTGTGGTATGTACATATGATAGAATATTACACAGCTGTAAGACAGAATAAAGCCATAAAGCATGTAACAACTTGGATGAACCATGAGGACATTATGCCGAGTGAAATTAGCTGAAAACAAAAGGACAAATACTGTATGGTCTCATTAATATGAACTAAAATTAATGTGTGAACTATGAGAGTAAAAGTTAAGAACACAGGTTATTAGGAGATAGAAAGAGGGTAGAGAATACAGAATGTGCAACAGGATTGGTTATAAAAATTCAGAAATGGATAGTACAATACTATCTGATGGTAGCACAATAATATAAGTATACCAAATGAAGCTGAATATGAGTATGGTTGAGGGAGAAAGGATGGGGACATGTATGAAACCAGAACAAAAGACAGAGGATAAATACTGAGACAGTATAACTTAGGAATGCCTAGAGTAGACAATGATGGTGATTAGAGGCACAAATATCAAAACGTTTTAACATGGGGGAGAACAAATGCACGTCAAAATTGCAAGATGTTGAAAATGGGATGGTATACAGGAAAAAATACAATCCATGCAAGCTAGGCTTTATGGTCAGCAGTAATAATACTGCAATATGCTTCCACTGAATGTAACAAAGGCATTACGCCAAAGTAAATGTCTACAAACGGCGGATATCAGGGTAGGGGTATGATATGCAAATGTAACTCTAAAAATGAACAGAGAGAAACAAGTGCTAGAAAGAATGTGGAGAAAGAGATGTACCTATTCACTGTTGGTAGGGCAACTGAGAGCCGCAGCCCCTCCAGAGGTTAGTGCAATGATTCTACAGGAGGCTAGAGGAGGGGTTGTGATATGATCCTGCAACCCCATTGCTAGGTATATACCTGGAGAAACTGAGAGTAGGGACATGAATGGATATTTGCTCACTGGTGTTTATGGTGGCAGTGTTTGTGGATTTGCAATGGATAAATGTGGACTAAGGGTACAACAATTAAGGAATGGAACAGGAACTGTGGTGTATAATACAGCAGACTAGTGAGTGGCTACAAGAAGGAATGAAGTTGCAAGGCATGCAACTAGGTGAATGAACCCTGAGGATAGTATGTTGAATGAAATGTCTGAAACAAAAAGGCAAATACTATTATACTTCACTCACAGGATTAACTATAACATGCAAAAATCAGTAATGTTTCTATACACAAGTAATAACCTAATTGAAGAGACAATTAATGAAAAAATTCCATGCAAAACAGCAACCAAAGATATCAAGTATCTAGGAATAAGCTCAGCCAGGATGTCAAAGACTTGTACACAGAAAACTATAACACATTGCTAAAAGAAATCAAAGAAAACCTAATTAGATGGAAAGACATTCTGTGCTCATGGATAGGAAGGTTGAATGTAGGTCAGTTGTGCCCAAATTGATCTAAAGATGCAATGCAATACCGATAAAAATTCCAACAACCTACAATGAAGACTTGGAGAGGTAGTTATCAAATTTAATTGGAAAGGAAAGAGACCTCAAATAGCTAAAGTTATCCTTAAAAAGAGCAGCGAATCTGGAGGGCTAATACTTCCTGATTTTGTTAAAACAGCATAATATTGGCACAAAGATAGAAGCATTGACCAATGGAATCAAATTGAAAGTACAGAGACAGACCACAAAATCTATGTTCAATTGCTCTTTGATAAGGCCCCAAATCCACAAAAAGAAATTCTTTCTTTGAACTGGGAAAGAATACTCTTTTCAACAAATGGGTATGGGGCAACTAGATATCAATGGCCAAAAGAATGAAAGAGGACCCTACATTACATCCTATAAAAAATTAATTCAAAATAGATTAAAAACCTAAATAGAAGAGCCAGTACATAAAACTCCTAGAAGAAAATACAGGAAAATATCTTCAAAATCTAGTAAAGCTTCTTAAACTTTTTACCCAAAGCACAAGGAAAGAAAGGAGAAAATGACAAACAGGAACTCTTTAAGACCAAAAGGTGCCTCAAAGAACTTTGTCAAAAGGATGAAGAGGCAGCCAACTCAATGGGATAAAATATTTGGAAACCACATATCAGATAGAGATTTGATACCCTATGTACATGAAATCATACAACTCAACAACATAAGAATAAACATCCCAATTATAAAAGCAGGCAAAGGATAAGAATAGATATTTTTCCAAAAGCAAATGCAAACGGCTAAAAAGCACGTGAAGAGATGGTCATCTTTATTAGCTGTAAGGGAAAAGCAAATCAAGACTACAATGAGATATCACCTGACACCCATAAGAATGGCTCCATTAAACAAACAGAAATCTACAAATGTTGGAAAGGATGAAGAGAAACAGGAACAGTTATTCACTGCTGTTTGGAATGTACGGTACAGCTGCTGTGGAAGATACTTTGGTGGTTCATCAGAAAACTAAATATTAAGTTGCATTATGACTCAGTAATATAAATTCTTGTTATATACCTGAAGAGCTGAAAGCAGTAACATGAACAGACATTTGCACATCAATGGTCATAGTAGGATTTTTCACAATTGCCAGAAGATGGGAATAATCCAAGTGCCCATCAACAGATAAATGGATAAACAAAATGTGGTATATACATACGATGGAATATTGTGAAGCAGTAAGATGAAATGAAGTCCCAAAGCATATGACAATGTGGATGAACCTTGAGGACATAATGCTGAGTGAAATAAGTCAGATACAAAATGATAGATACTGTATGATTTTGCTAGTATGACTCTAGAAAAGGTAATCTCAAAGGTTTAACACTGTAGAATGTAGGGGACCTGGAAATACACAGAAGCTAGAGACAGGGGAAAGATTACCCAGTGAGATTGAATTTAAATGTAAGGGAATGGATAAAAGTGATGATAGCTAATTAGTGGAGTTATAAGTAACATTGCCATATTCGAAGGGAACATGATTGAAAGGGGATAAATGGTACCATGTATCTAATTGATAAACTCTACAATTGTAAATTGAAGATTAAGTCTAGATTTACAATTATTTACAATTTATAAACCTCCTTCAAAGATCTGATCGTGTACAGAGAGTCAATAGCAGAGAAGTGTAAGGAGAAAACTAATATTGCCTGCTATGGCCTACAGTTAACAGGAAAAGAGCAATAATACCACAGCCATACCAGGGTAAATAATTGGGAATGGAGGGACAAGAGATTAGGGGAGGCTTTGATTTGATATTTGGTGAGAATGTGTTTCTCAGTTCCTTGTCTCTCTGGACCAATAAAAATGGCCTAAAATTGAGAGTGCTGCTGATTGTACAACCAAGTGAGGACACTGTAAGACACGGTTTGTTTATCTTGGACATTATCCATGATGCCCAAGGGATGGAGGGGGCTGTAGAATACAATGATTGAGTAGCTGAAAGGTGAACTATGATATATATATATCACAGAATTGATGTCATGAGGCACGCAATGAATTGCATGAACCTTTGGGACAAACCATTGTGCAAAATAAGCCAGAAACAAAAAACAAACATGCTATGTTCTCTTTCAGAAAATCCTTATAAGAAAACTGGAGCCTAGACTGTAAGCTCTTACAGTAGCCATACTTAGGCTGAAGCTGTAAGTGTATTTCTAGATTCTGAAACACAGAGCTATATGTGCTGATATTTCTCTGGAACTTTGAGTACCTCTGTGACATCTAAGATATTGAGCTGGAGCTCTGCAATTCTGAAAGCTGGCATTGTTACATATAATAACAGTTAAAGTAACCAAAAAAGAGATCAGGCTTCAATTAGAGATAAAAAACCAAAGCTGATCTGTTGGGACTAAGGAAAATCAGAATAGAAGGCAAAATACTCTAGAACTTCCTTGTATGAGACTGTATGAGTCTCTGTATGAGATCAAAGGCAGAGAGTTTATTGTGTCTAGAACCTAAGTTTTCTGTAGTACACAATCTAAATCAACCTGTCTGGATAGCTCATTTTAAATAACCCAAACACATAATGACCAGAACAGGAACAAGGCCTTGTGATTCTATATAGCTCAACAGAGACATCCCAGAATATGGTGGGCTGATAATTAAAAAGTACTGGTAGAGTCCCTTGAGGAACTAGAGTCCCTTGAGGAACTGGAGGAAAAATATGAAACTGTTAAACTTTTCCATCTGGGAAACACCTGGTGCTCTCTGAAACATTAGGGACTCCCAAGAAAGTAAAACCAACTCCTTGATTTTGAGTTTTGCCCTTAAGAAACTTACTGTTGTAGTGGAGAAGCTAAGTTCACCTATAATCATGTCTAAGAGTTGCTTCCAGGAATACTCTTAGTTGATCAGGTGTGACCTCACTCTCTCCCTCTAAGCCCAACTTCACAAGGAAAATTATTACTCTTTCCCCTCTGGGGGACATCATATTCAGAGGTGAAAATTTCCCTGACAACGTGGGACATGATTCCCAGGGATGAGCCTGGCTCTGGCACTGTGGGATCAGTAATGTCTCCTGGTCCAAAATGGGGAGAAGAAATGTAACAAATAAGATATCAGTGGATAAGAGAGTTCAAATAGAGTTGAGAGGCTATTTTGGAGGTTACTCTTACGCAAACTTCAGCTAGACATTGCAAATTGCCCTAGTTTGCCAAACCTCAACCTATTAACCCCAAAGAACAGCTAGGGTTCTGAGACTCTAAAAATTTCATGCACTAAGTTTACTTTCTTGAAACCTATTACCTCCAGAGGGTTCCTAGGCTAGATAAGCCCTGAAACCCAGAGGGGCTAGCATCTCCAAGAACATCAACTATTTCCATCTCCCCATCCTATATTGTCGACATTCCTTTTCAAAATGAAAAAATTAGAGCATAGCCAAAAGATCCTTAAAGATTGGGAGAAGGATCAAAGGAGAAAAAGGAGTTATAACAGAGAAGATAGGATTTAACAAATTATTATGACTTGCTGAATCACTATATTGATTTTTTTTTTAGTCTCTAGTGTTTTGGAGCAATTAGAAGGAAAAACCTGAAACTATGGAATGGTAACCCATACCAAACTATGAAATCTGTTTTGTAGCTGCTTCTTGGAGTGTACTTTGAAAATTACTGCTTTCTCTTTTCCTCTTTTTCTTTTACATATATTTCAAACAAAAAAGTTAAAAAAAATATGAGTCTAATTGAAAACCAAATTGACTTCTCAACTAGGAATATTGATTTTAAGATCAAAAAGTAATGACCCATCTCCAATCTAGATTTCTGAGACCTTAGGATCTGAAAGGTTCTTGAACTCTAATGCTTTTATCTATTATTTTCTCTTTATTAGTTGCTAAAACACTACATTAATGTATTTAATGATTCCTTTCCAGTGGAAGTGCCCCCCAAAAAGGCTTTCATTAGCAGGCAAGACAACACTTTTACTGTGTTCCAGAATCAGTCTTCATTAGAGCACCTAATTATGGATTTAGCAAATCGGATCTGTTCATAAGTTCACATTTAATTACCTGCACATCCTTGTTATAAACATCTGGGAAAGAAGTCTGAGATGCTATTTCATGATTTTGCAAGGCTGATTTATTTAGAATTTGGCTAATTTCTTCGGATTTTTGCTGGAGTTGATCTAAGGAAAAGAAAATAAATTTAAATGACATCTGTCTCAAGTCTTAATTCCATTAGCTTACCTAAAATTCTGATGCCAAGGACATTTTTATTTTAACTGCTTAAATACTCTTAAGGACCAAATGGCATCTCAGTAAACCACTTCCTTTAAAGGTATAATAAAACAGTCATTCGCATTTTTTGAAGTTGTTTTTCCTTTCCTCCTTGAAAATACTTTTAGTGTTTTTTGTTTTATTTTCCTCGCTTTCCTCTTAGGCTTTATAAGTCCCTCTAAGACTACATAATATGGTTTGTATAATGCATCATTCAGTTTTTAAGAGGACAATATGTCCATGTCACTGTTATCAAGTAAAGCCAGCTTTCTTGTTAATACTCCTTTCTTCAGGACAAACCATCAACTTAATTCTTTTAAAAAATGTATTAATAGAGATTATCATTTGGAGAATAGAAATTGAGTATTGTTGCTGAGGGAGTTAAACTTTTTTAATTTATAAATTTCTAAAATGTTTAAATTTTTGGAGGCATGTATTGCTTTTATAACACATTTTTTAAAAAGTACGTTTTCTTAAACTATGGAACTGTTTAACTTTACCACCAGGGAAAACCTTGGATACTGTGCCAAACAATAGGGACACCCAAATCAATAGGTCAAGCCCCTGATCTTGAGGCTTGCTCTTATGACGCTTATGTATGCAGCAGAGCTTAGCCTACCTATAGGTATGTCTACGAGTCACTTTTGGAGGACCTCTTTTGTTGCTCAGCTGTGGCCTTTCTCTCTCTAAGCACAACACTGCAAGTGAAATTATTGCCCTCCCCACTAAGCGAGACATGATATCCAGGGATGAAAGTCTCCCTGGCAGCATGGGAGATGACCCACAGGGATGAGCCTGGCCCTGGTACTATGGGATCAACAAGGTCATCCTGACCAAAACGGGGGAAAGAAGTGTAATAAATAAGGTATCAGTGGCTGAGAGAGTTCAAATATTGTTGAGACGCTACACTGGAGGTTGCTCTTATGCAAGCTTCAGTTAGACATTGCTACCTATTATAACTTGCCAAACCCCAACCAAAACCATTCCTGCAAATCCTAAATACCTAGGGCATTATATAAGATTCTACAAAGGTTCCATGCATTAGGATAACTCCAAAACTTACAACCTCCAGATGGGTCCCTGGACCAGATAAGTCCTGATATACAGAGGGGCCAGCCGTTATAGAACAACTAGTTTCATTCTCCTATCCCATATTATTATTATCTTTTTTTTTTACATGGGCAGGCACCGGGAATCGAACCCAGGTCCTCAGGCATGGCAGGCAAGCATTCTTACTTGCTGAGCCACTGTGGCCCGCCCTATCCCATATTATTGACAGCCCCTTCTAACATGGAAAAGTTAGAATGGGCATAGCCTAAATACCCCTAAAAAGTGGGACAAAGATCAAAGGTGATATTGGAGTTACACAGAGAATGAGTACTGAATCATTATACTGATATTTCTTTTCGTCTCCAGTACCTTAGAGCAGCTAGAAATAAAAACCTGAAATTATGGAATTGTAACACATACCAAACTCTGAAATTTGTTCTACAACTAATTGTTGTGATGTACTTTGAAATTTATTGCTTTTATGTATCTATGTTATTTAAAGAAAGGGAAGAGTATAACAGAGAAGATAGGATTTAACAAATGGGTATGACTGCTGAATCATTACACTGTATTTCTGTTGGTCTCCAGTGTCTTGGAGCAGCTACAAGGAAAAAAAAAATTGTGGAACTGTAACCCCATACTAAACTGTTCTACAACTACTCGTTAAAATGTACTTGGAAATTTATTGCTTTTTTGTATATATATTTCACAATTAAAAAAATAGCTAAAAAAAGTAAGTTTTCTTTAAATCTTTCTAAAGGATAAAAGTTTTCTTTAAAAAGAAATTCTCACCTATAAGAAAAGTATTCAGATCCAACTTTAGATCTAAGGATGACTCCATAAAATCAAGGTCTCTCAATCTATGTACCTAGACCTGGCTTGAGTTTTCCACAAACTAATTCAAATCCTCTTCATTTCAGTCACTGAATCCTTAAGGTCAAAGTCATGTTTTACAAAGCATTCCATTTAATATTTGGCACATCACTATCAATAGCCATTAGCACATAATGATAATTATAATAACAAACTGGATAATAACTTCAGTTTATATAACTCCAGTTTAATAACTCCAGACAATAATTCCTCAGTCACGAGGAAAAATGCAACAAAGAGCTCAGGAGAGCATTTCTTAATTCTTCTTTTGATTGAATTGGCTTGAACAAATGATATAACCAATAACAGATTCCTAAAATTTGGAAGTAGGGTTCACTCAGGAGGTGAGTTTCAAAGGCAAATACTGACCTTCCAGCTGCTGAATAGCCTGTGCTGACTGACCTGCCTGTTCATTTTTATCTTGAAGAAGCTTTGAATTTTGATCTCTCAAGGCATAACAGGCAGATTGCAGCTCTTGTTCAGTCTTTTGAAGATTTAAAATGTGAGATGTTTTCTCCTCCATTTCTGCTATGTGTTTCTGCTCCAAAACACTATACCGAGACTCCAGTTCAGCCTGGGCTTGGCCTGCTTGCTCAAGCTGTTCCAAAAGATGATGCATTTCTTCCTGAAGGTTATGGAAGGATAATTTTCTCTCTGCCACTTCAAGTTCCATCTTTTCCAGAAGAACCTTGGACTCCTGTCTTTCTGTTTCCACAGTGTTCCTTAAAATATTTTGCTCAGCTTCCATCTGCTGTAACTGCTGAGAGAGAATCTAAGAAAAAAGATAAAGCCTCATGAGCCATAATCTCATTCTTTCACTTCAATAAGCATAGCCACACACCCCTTCTGGGCTACACTGGCATAGGACTCTCTGTTTTTGCTTCTGGGTACTTTTGACAGCTTGTATTTATATATATTTATTTGTATCATTATCTTTGTTTTTTTTTATGCAAAAGTAATGATTTAATGACTATAAGCAAGACAAAGCAATAGAATTGTGCTTCTTTTGCAGACTGGGGACAATGAAATGTTTAGCTACAATTTTTCCCATACAAACATGAAACAATATTCATATAGAAGAAACACCCTCACAAATAACTGATGGGCGATGAACACACACCAAAGTTCGACCAAAGCAAAACACAAACTGAAAATTGTTGGGATTATTCATATTTTAAGTTCAACATGCTCACTCTATTTAAAAATTAAAACCTGTAGAAGCTCATAATAAATTGCTTCCATTTCCAGATATAACAGAGAAGGTATATGACCACTGTTTATGACTATTAGTCTTAAATTTGAAATTACTGCTATACCACTTATTAAAATAATTTAGGTAAAATTCGTTTCCTCAGAAAACAGCTGGAATATTTAAAACTTTTTGAATTATAGTGATTATCTTTGTTTTTAATTTGCATTTTCTAAACAACTGACTCCATTCACCACCTCCCTTTCTAAAATGGACATGACCTAAGAGAAACAATCTCCTTTCCATAGAGTTCTTTAGGCATTTGTATTCTCCATTTAAATTGTATCTACAAATTTCCACGTGAACTCTGGGTAGATTAAGCAGTAGCAGAGATATTTTCTGCCAAGAAAACTTACATTTCAAATTTCTCGTGTGCTAGGTTTTGTTGAGTTATGTCACTAGCTTTTAAATTATCTTGCCCATTAGAAAATATGTCTCATAAGAGAAGGGACTGTGTGTTTCATCCTCTTTTTCCTCCAGCACTTAGTATAGTATGTGGTATACAGTGTTAGCCAATAAATACTGAATAAATGAATGAATGAATCCAGCCTCTACCTTCAAGGAACTGGAGTTTAGTGACAGAGGCACACTTAAAAAAGAGATAATTATAATACAAAATAATATGCCATGACAGAGATACTTACAAAGTACTAATGGGATTAGAGACAAGGAATCGGTTAGGGAAGCTTACTGAAAGGAGAGCCACCTACTCTGAGACTTGGATAATGGGAGGTTAGCAAGGCAAACAGGCATTAAAAATAATACTTTAGGCAGAAAGATAGGCCAAGCAAAGCATAGATGTAAGGGGAAAAACCATGCTATTTAGTTTGGAGTGATTAGTGATTAAATCCTCAGCAAGAAAAGGTCGAGATAAGGTTGGAAAAAATAATGAAAAACCAAGTCATAAAGTCCTTTATACATGATATTGTCAAAGTACTTGGAATTTGCACTTTTAAGTAATCAAGCACCATGATCATATGATTTTTAGATATATCACTCTAATTGTTGTATAGAAGATATATTTAGGGGAAAACAGAGGCATAGAACTAGGGTATCTGTATTATTGATGAAGAGGAAAGGACAGATTCAAGAAACAATTATTTAAGAGGTAAAAACGGATGAACTTAATAACACAATCTGAGGTTAAATAATAGGGAAAAAACAAGAAAGCTTAACAGATTTTATACTTCTGAGTGATCGTCCACTATCAGAGGGAAATATAGTAAAAAGAATGCTTTAAAGAGAGAAGATGAGGCGTATTAGTTTCGTTGCTGCTGTTATTTATTTCTTTAAATTTTTATTGATAAAATTAATCAACATACAACATGAACATTCTTAACGTACGAACATTCCATACTTGGTGTGCAATCAATGGCTCACACTGTCATCACATAGTTGTATATTCATCACCATGATCATATCTCAGAACATTTATACCACTCCAGAAAAAGAAATAAAAAGAAAAAAGAAAAAACTCATACATACCATACCCCTTACCCCTCCCTCTCATTGACCACTAGTATTTCCCTCTACCCAATTTAACATTTGTTCCCCCCATTATTTACCTAATCCATATTTTTTACTCATCTGTCCATATAGTAGATAAAACGAGCATCAGAACTAGGTTTTCATAATCACACAGTCACTTGCGAAAGGTTTATCATTATACAATCATCTTAAAGAAGCATGTCTACTGGAACACAGCTCTACAGTTTCAGGCACTTCCCTCTAGCCTCTCTAATACACCTTAAACTAAAAATGGGTTATCTATTTAATGCATAAGAATAACCTCCAGGATAACCTCTCTACTCTTTTGAAATTCTCTGCCACTGACACTTTGTTTTGTCTATTTCTTTCATCCCCCTTTCAGTCGAGAAGGTTTTCTCAATCACTGGATGCTGGGTCCCAGCTCATTCTAGGATTTTTGTCCCATGCTACCACGGAGGTTTGCATGTCCCACTTAGAGAGGGGGAGGGCAGTGAGTTTGCTTGCTGTGTTGGCTGAGAGACAACAAAAGAGGTTCTCTGAAGGTGACTCTTAGGCCTAATTTTAAGTAGGCCTAGCCTAGCTTTTGCGGGGATATGTTTCATATGAACAAACCCCAAGACTGAGGGATCAGCCTATTGATTTTGTGGTCCTCACTGCTTGCAAGTATATAAGGCCTTCTCCATAAGGGGAAGTTGAATTTTCCCTCTTTCTCACCATTCCCCCAAGGGTACTTTGCAAATACTTTTTTATTCACTGTTCAAATCACTCTGGGATTTATCAGGGCATCATTCTGGACAAACCTTCAAAATCTCGCCCTACTCAAGGTTCCATGTACTTACGGTGTTCAATTAAACTGTCCATATATTAGGAGATGCACTAGTCAAAATATAAATTTTGTACCAAATAAACATTTTTTGCTTTAGTCTCACACATGTTAAAGTTTTAAAATATGAATTACCATCTATTTTCAACACCCTACAATATTGACAGTCCTTTGTTCTTCCTCATGCAAAAACATTTTTTAATTTGTACATTTAGTCACTATCATTGTACACTGTAGGCATTCTTAGATTATACCATCTCAGTCTTTATCATCAATCTTTCCTTCTGATTTCATTTGTGCCCCCAGCCCTCCTTCCTCTATCATTCCCACATTCAGCTTCATTCAGTGTACTCACATTACTGTATTGCAGTTAGTATTGTGCTATCCATTTCTGAATTTTTACAATCAGTCCTGTTGCACAATCTGCATCCCTTCAGCTCCAATTACCCAATATCTACCTCTATTTCTATCTCCTGATGGTCTCTGTTCTTAATTGAAAATTTCCAAATTCATTCATTAATATTAGTTCATATCAGTGAGACCATACAGTATTTGTCCTTTTGTCTCTGGCTAATCACACTCAGCATAAAGTCCTCGAGGTCCATCCATGTTGTAACATACTTCATAACTTTATTCTGTCTTACAGTTGCATAAAATTCCATTGTATGTATATACCACAGCTTGTTTAGCCACTCATCTGTTGACGGACATTTGAGCTGTTTCCATCTCTTGGCAATTATAAATAATGCTGCTATGTACATTGGTGTGCAAATGTCTGTTTGTGTCTTTGCCCTCATATCCTCTGAGTAGGTACCTAGCAATGGTATTTCTGGATCATATGGCAATTCTATACTTAGCTTCCTGAGGAATTGCCAAACTGCCTTCCACAGTGGTTGTACCATTTTACATTCCCACCAACAGTGGATTAAGTGTGCCTCTTTCTCCACATCCTCTCCAGCACTTGTTGTTTTCTGTTTTATTGATAATGGCCATTCTGGTGGGTGTGAGATGATATCTCATTGTGATTTTGATTGCATTTTCCTTATAGCCAGGGAAGTTGAGCATCTTTTCATGTGCCTTTTGACCATTTGTATTTCCTATTCTGAGAAGTGTCTGTTCATGTCTTTTGCCCATTTTGTAACTGGGTTGTTTGTCTTTTTGTTGTTGAGTTGAACAATCTCTTTATATATTCTGAATACTAGACCTTTTGATATATCATTTCCAAATAATATCTCCCATTGTGTAGGCTGTCTTTTTCCTTTCTTGACAAAGTTCTTTGATGTACAAAAGTGTTTAATATTGAGGAGTTCCCATTTATCTATTTCTTTCTTCAATGCTTTGGGTGTAATATCTAGGAAACCACATCCTATTACAAGAATTATATTTCCCTACATTTTCTTCTAATAGTTTTATGGTCTTAGATATAATGCTTAGGTCTTTGATTCATTTTGAGTTTATTCTTGTATAGGGTGTGAGATATGGATCCTCTTTCATTCTTTTGCATGTGGATATCCAGTTCTCTAGGCAACGTTTATTGAAGAGACTGTTCTGTCCCAGGTAAGCTGGCTTGACCGCCTTATCAATGATCAATTGTCCACAGATGAAAGGGTCTATATCTGAACACTCTACTTGATTCCATTGGTCAGTACATCTATCTTTATGCCAGTATCATGCTGTTTTGACCACTGTAGCTTCATAATACACCTTAAAGTGGGGTAGCGTGAAGACCTCCAACTTTTTTTTTCCTTTCTCAGGATATATTTAGTTATTCGGGGCATCCTGCCCTTCAAGACAAATTTGGTTATTGGTTTTTCCATTTCTGAAAAGTAAGTTTTTTGGATTTTCATTGGTACTGCATTGTATCTATAAATCAATTTAGGTAGAATTGACATAACTATAGTCTTCCAATCCATGAGCACGGTATGTCCTTCCATTTATTAAGGCCCTGTGATTTCTTTTAGCAATTTCTTGTAGTTTTCTTTGTATAGGTCTATCATACCTTTAGTTGAATTTTTTTTTTAAATTTTTTTATTAATCAAAAAAAAGAAAAGAAATTAACACAACATTTAGAAATCATTCCATTCTACAAATGCACTCAGTAATTCTTAGTATCATCACATAGATGTATGATCCTCATTTCTTAGTACATTTGCATCGATTTAGGAAAAGAACTAGCAAAACAGCAGAAAAAGATATAGAATGTTAATATAGAGAAGAGAATTAAAATAATAATACTAATAATATATATATATATATATATAAAAAGGAAAAAGAAAAAAACAAAAACAAAAGATACAAACACACAAACAAACAAACAAAAAACCATATTTCAGGTGCAGCTTCATTCAGTGTTCCAACCTAGTTACATTACACTTAGGTATTATTGTGCTGTCCATTTTTGAGTTTTTGTATCTAGTCCTGTTGCACAGTCTGTATCCCTTCAGCTCCAATTACCCATTATCTTACCCTGTTTCTAACTCCTGCTGGTCTCTGTTACCAGTGATATATTCCAAGCTGATTCTCGAATGTCGGTTCACATCAGTGGGACCTTACAGTATTTGTCCTTTAGTTTTGGGCTAGACTCACTCAGCATAATGTTCTCTAGGTCCATCCATGTTATTACATGCTTCATAAGTTTAGTCTGTCTTAAAGCTGCATAATATTCCATCGTAGGTATACGCCACAGTTTGTTTAGCCACTCGTCTGTTGATGAACATTTTGGCTGTTTCCATCTGTTTGCAATTGTAGATAATGCTGCTATAAACACTGGTGTGCAAATGTCCGTCTGTGTCTTTGCCCTTAAGTCCCTTGAGTAGATACCTAGCAGTGGTATTGCTGGGTCATAATCCATTCTGCCATTCTATGTCTTTTGATTGGGAAATTCAGTCCATTAACTTTTAGTATTATTACTGTTTGGATAATATTTTCCTCTACCATTTTGGCTTTTGTATTATATATATCATATCTGATTTTCCTTCTTTCTACACTTTACTCCATACCTCTCTCTTCTGTCTTTTCATATCTGACTCTAGTGCTCCCTTTAGTATTTCTTGCAGAGCTGGTCTCTTGGTCACAAATTCTCTCAGTGACTTTTTGTCTATAAATGTTTTAATTTCTCCTTGATTTTTGAAGGACAATTTTGCTGGATATAGGAGTCTTGGTTGGCAGTTTTTCTCTTTTAGTAATTTAAATATATCATCCCACTGTCTTCTAGCTTCCATGGTTTCTGCTGAGAAATCTACACATAGTCTTATTGGGTTTCCCTTGTATGTGACAGATTGTTTTTCTCTTGCTGCTTTCAAGATCCTCTCTTTCTCTTTGACCTCTGACATTCTAACTAGTAAGTGTCTTGGAGAACGCCTATTTGGGTCTATTCTCTTTGGGGTGCGCTGCACTTCTTGGATCTGTAAATTTAGGTCTTTCATAAGAGTTGGGAAATTTTCAGTGATAATTTCTTCCATTAGTTTTTCTCCTCCTTTTCCCTTCTCTTCTCCTTCTGGGACACCCACAACACGTATATTTGTGCGCTTCATATTGTCATTCAGTTCCCTGATCCCCTGCTCAAGTTTTTCCATTCTTTTCCCTATAGTCTCCGTTTCTTTTTGGAATTCAGATGTTCCATCCTCCAGTTCACTAATTGTAGCTTCTGTCTCTTTAGATCTACCATTGTAGGTATCCATTGTTTTTTCCATTTTTTCTTCTTTGTCCTTCACTCCCATAAGTTCTGTGATTTGTTTTTTCAGATTTTCTATTTCTTCTTTTTGTTCAGCCCATGTCTTCTTCATGTCCTCCCTCAATTTATTGATTTGGTTTTTGAAGAGTTTTTCCATTTCTGTTCGTATATTCAGCATTAGTTGTCTCAGCTCCTGTATCTCATTTGAACTATTGGTTTGTTCCTTTGACTGGGCCATATCTTCAATTTTCCGAGCGTCATCCATTATTTTCTGCTGGTGTCTGGGCATTTGATCAGATTTCCCTGGGTATGGGACCCAGCTGGTTGAAAGCTTTTTCTGTGAAATCTCTGGGCTCTGTTTTCCTTTTCCTGCCCAGTAGGTGGCGCTCGTGGCGCTCGTCTGTCTGCCCGGCAGTTGGCTGGGAAACCGCGCGTGGAGGCGGGGGTCGCTGGCCGCCGCGGCTTGGGAGAGTGCTGGTCCTAATTGCCCAGCTGGCCCGAAACGCCAAGCGTGACGGGAGGGCCCCGCTATCCAACGTTCCCAGTCAGACCAGGGAGCCACGTGCGTGGAGGGGACCCCAGTCGCCAGCCGCCCCGGCCGGGAAAATGCGTGCCCCTCGGGTATCTCACCGCAGCAGATTCTCCCTGCCCGTTCAGCTGTTCCAGAATGGGGTACGCTGTCTTTTTGGTCTCTGTCGTGACTCCGGGAGCTGTTTCGTATTGTTTCTGTTTCTTTAGTTGCTTTTCTGGAGGAGGAACTAAGACCCTCGCGTCTTACTAAGCCGCCATCTTCTCCGGAAGTCTCCCTTTAGTTGAATTTATTCCTACATATTTTATTCTTTTGGTTGCAACTGTAAATGGAATTTCTTCTTGATTTCCCCCTCAGTCTGTTCATTACTAGTGTATAGAAACACTACAGATTTTTGAGTGTTGATCTTGTAACATGCCACTTTGCTGTACTCATTTATTAGCTCTAGTAATTTTGCTGTGGATTTTGGGGGTTTTTGACATATAGTATTATATCATCTGCAAACAGTGAGAGCCTTACTTCTTCCTTTCCAATTTTGATGCCTTGCATTTCTTTTTCTTTTCTAATTGGTCTGGCTAGAACTTGCAACACAATATTGAATTACAATGGTGATAGTGGACATCCCTGTCTTGTTTCTGGTTTTAAGGGGAAAGTTTTCAGTTTTTCCCCATTAAGGATAATGTTAGCTGTGGATGTTTCATATATTCCCTTTATAATGTTGAGGAAGTTCCCTTGTATTCTCATTCTTTGAAGTGCTTTCAACAAGAAAGGATGCTGAATTTCTTTTTTGTTTGTTTGTTTTTTTTTTTTTTTTTTTTTTTTTTTGCATGGACAGGCACTGGGCTTTGAATCCGGGTCTCTAGCATGGCAGGTGAGAAGTCTGCCACTAAGTCAACATCACACCGCTCATGAGGTTGAATTTTGTCAAATGCTTTTTTCTCCATCAATTGAGATGATCATGTGGTTTTCTGCCTTGATTTGTTGATATACTGTATTACATTAATTGATTTTCTTATATTGAACCATCTTTGCACACATGGGATGAATCCTACTTGGTCATGGTATATAATTCTTTTAATGTGCTGCTGGATTTGATTTGCAAGAATTTTGTTGAGGATTTTTACATCTCTCTCTGTTCATTAGAGAGACTGGTCTATAATTTTCTTTTCTTGTAGTATCTTTGTCTGGCTTTGGTATGAGGGTGATGTTGACTTCATAGAATGAGTTAGGTAGCCTTCCCTCCTCTTCAGTTTTTTTGAAGAGTTTGAGCAGGACTGGTACTAATTCTTTCTTGAATGTTTGGCAGAATTCACATGTGAAGCCATCTGGTCCTGGACTTTTCTCTTTTGGGAGCTTCTTAATGACGAATTCAATTTCTTTACTTGTGATTGGTTTGCTGAGGTCATCTATTTCTTCTTGAGTCAGTGTTGGTTGTTCATGCCTGTCTAGGAACTCGTTCATTTCATCTACATTGTCTAGTTTATCATCATAAAGTTATTCATAGTATCCTCTCACTATCTCCTTTATTTCTGCAGGGTCAGTGGTTGTGTCTCCCCTTCCATTTCTGATTTTATTTGCATCCTCGCTCTTTTTCTTTTTGTCAACCTCGCTAAGAGTCTATCAAGCTTACTGATTTTCTCATAGAACCAACTTCTGGTTTTGTTGATTTTCTTAATTGTTTTCATGTTCTCAATTTCATTTATTTCTGCTCTAATCTTCATTACTTCTTTCCTTTTACTTGCTTTGGGGCTAGTTTGCTGCTCTTTCTCTAATTCTTCCAAGTGAACAGTTAATTCCTCAAATTTTGCCCTTTCTTCTTTTTTTGATATAGGCATTTAGGGCAACAAATTTCCCTCAGCACTGCCTTTGCTGCATCCCATAAATTTTGATATGTTATGTTTTCATTTTCATTTGCCTCGGGATGTTTACTGATTTCTTTTTGACCCACTGGTTGTTTAAGAATGTGTTGTTGAGACTCCACATATTTGTGAATTTTCTGGCACTCTGCCTATTATTGATTTCCAACTTTATTCCTTTATGATCTGAGAAAGTGTTCTGTATGATTTCAATCTTTTTAAATTTATTGAGACTTGCTTTGTGACTCAGCATATGGTCTATCCTTGAGAATGATCCATGAGCACTTGAGAAAAAGGTGTATCCTGCTTTTGTGGGGTGTAATATTCTACAAACGTCTATTAAGTCTAGTTCATTTATTGTATTATTCAAATTCTCTGTTTCTTTATTGATTTTCTGTTTAGATGTTCTGTCCATTGATGAGAGTGGAGAATTGAAGTCTCGAACTATTATGGTAGATGTGTCAATTTCTCTTTACAGTGTTTTCAGTGTTTGCCTCATGTATTTTGGAGCACTCTGGCTCAGTGCATAAATATTTATGATTGTCTTCTTGTTGAATTGTTCCTTTTATTAATATATAGCATCCTTCTTTGTCTGTTTTAATTGTTTTATATTTGAAGTCTAATTTGTTGCATATTAGTATAGCTACTCCTGCTCTTTTCTGATTGTTGTTTGCATGAAATATCTTTTCCCAACCTTCCACTTTCAACCTATGTTTATCTTGGGTCTAAGATGCATTTCCAGTAGAGAGCATATAGATGGGTCCTGTTTTTTAATCCATTCTGCCAGTCTATGTCTCTTGATTGTGGAGTTTAATCAATTAACATTTAGTGTTATTAGTGTAAGGGCAGTACTTTCTTCTACCATTTTGCCTTTTGAATTTTATATGACATATCTAATTTTTCTTCTTTTTCCCTTAACTGATAATCTTCATTAACACTCTTCTCCATACCTCTCTCGTCTTTTCCTATCTGTCTCTAGTGCTTCCTTTCTTGCAGAGCCAGTCTCTTGGACACAAATTCTCTCAGTGACTTTTTGTCTGAAAATGTTTTAATTTCCCCCTCATTTTTGAAGGACAATTTTGCTAGATATAGAATTCTTGGTTGGCAATTTTTCTCTTTTAGTATCTTAAATATATCATACCATTGTCTTCTCGCTTCCATGGTTTCTGCTGAGAAATTTATGCATAGTCTTATTGGGCTTCCCTTGTATATGATGCTTTGCTTTTCTCTTGCTGCATTCAAAATTCTCTCTTTCTCTTTGACATCTGACATTCTAATTAGTAAGTGTCTTGGAGTAATCTATTTGGATCTATTTTGCTTGGGGAATGCTGCACTTCTTGGATCTATAATTTTAAATCTTTCATAAGAGGAAATTTTCAGTGATAATTTCCTCCATTAGTTTTTCTCCTCCTTTTACCTTCTCTTCTCCTTGAGGGACACCCACAGCAGGTATATTCGTGCGTTTCATGTAGTCATTCAATTCCCTGAGTCCCTGCTCATATTTTCCCATTCTTTTCCCTATGTTTTCTTTTGTTTGTTGGATTTCAGATATCCCATCCTCCAGTCCACTAATCCTATCTTCTGCCTCTCGAAATCTAACACTGTAGGTTTCCATTGCTTTTTCATCTCTTCTACTGTGCTTTTCATTCCCATAAGTTTTGTGATTTGTTTTTTCAGACTTTCAATTTCATTTCTGTTCATCCCTTTCCTTCTTTACATCCTCCCTCAATTCACTGATTTGATTTTTGAAGGGGTTTTCCATGTTTGTTTGAAAATTCTGAATTGTTTCTACTCCTGTTATCTCATTTGAATTGTTGGTCTATTCCTTTGACTGGACCATATCTTCAATTTTCCTAGTATGATTTGTTATTTTTTTGCTGGTGTCTAGGCATTTAATTTTCTTAATTAGCTTATTCTAGAGCTTTTTTTCACTTTTTTTACCTAGGATTTTTGTGCTGGATGACTTTATTGTCTATCTGTTCTCTGACATTCAGTTCAGCTTATTCTAGACCTCCAGCTTAGGTTTTGTTTATCAGATCAGAATTGTTCAGTCCTTGTTTTCTAGCCCTGTCTGTACGGTGTCTTTTTTTTTCCCTCTAGGAGGGTCTACTTATGTATTATAGACCCCAGCCAGATTTTCTCAGACCAAATTGGCCTTTTGTCAGGAGGAAAAAGTCACCTGCATCACTTTTCCCTGAGGGTGAGACCCAGCAGGTTGAAAGACTTTCCTATGAGGCCTCCAAACTCTGTTTTTCCTATCCTGCTCAGTATGTGGCACTTGTCTGTCTGCAGGTCCCACCAGCATAAGGTAATGTGGTACCTTTAACTTCAGCAGACCCTCCCTGCTGAGGGTGTGGTTTAGACAGAGGAGAGTTTGTAGGCTGGCTTTAAATACTTCAGTTTTTCAGACCCTGGGATCTGAATTCCTTGAAGGAGGAATTCCACGTGAGCTGGGTCCCACCGCTCTCCTGACAGCCTCCAGACAAGCTTTCAGACAAGCTTAATTCTGCCCTTGCCTGGGGCAGTTGGAGCCTGAGAAGCCTTGCAGATGTATCCAAAGAGCAGTCAAGCCATAGATACACAGCCACAAAAAAGAAAAGAAAAAAAAAATCCTTTTCAGAGCAGGACCTCCATTTCTCGGGTTTGCCAATCAACAGCTTAAATTGGTATGTTGTTTCTGTATCTCCAGGTACTATATACCCCCTCCTTTCTTTCCAAGTATTTTGTGCTGTCTGATCCAAAAAAAACAGTTTATTTTTTTTCTTTTGCTGCCAGCCCTGCTCCCTCTGCACCAAGGCAAAACCCAGCAACCTCAGCTTTTACTTGAGGTTCAACTGAGCTGGGGGCCTATTTTTAGTAGTCAAAATTTGTAAATTAATTCCTCAATTTGGAGCTTGGTAGAGATCAGCCCCTTGGTGCTAGTAAAGTCCCTTTCCTTTCCCCTCTGGGAAGCAGCCTGTGGAGGAGGAGCACCAGTCACAACGGCCTGGGGGACTCATGGTTCTAGGTGGGATCGCAGATGGTTCAGCTTGTCCAGAATGGTGTACGCTGTGTGTCCAGTCACTGGTGTGTCCCCAGCAGTTGTTCTATACTGTTCTTGGTTATTTATTAGCTGCTCTGGAGGACAAACTAAATCCCACACCTCATTAAGGCCCCATCTTGGCTCCCCCAAACCAGTAGCTTAGACTTTAACCTACAAGTCACTTTTACCTCATTATAATACTAAAAATCACACCCATCATCATATTAAGGCCACCATTTTCTTACATACGCTCTGTGACTACTGTTGTTATTGAGTTAAGGAGCTTTGGGAGTATCCACCCGGGGACTGATATACAAAGGAGATTTAGGAGACATCAAATTACTGTGGCTGTGGGCATGTAGTCTCTTACCAACCATGAGAGGGGATATTTGAAGATAAGAAGAATAAGAAGAATACTAGGCTAAGCTGGGCTAGTACATTGGGAAATCATTTAACAGATAGGAAGAGAAAGCCATGAAGAAAAAACAAACAAAAGAAAAGTTCTAGAGATGTAGGGAAAAAAACGAAGAGAATGCAAGGTTCTAGATATCAAGGAAAGGAAAGCTTCAATAGTGAGCAATAGATCAACAGTAACAAATATGGCATGGCAGTAAGGTCCAGTAAAGAAGAAACCAGAAAATGTCCACTAGATGTGACAATTCAGAAGTGTTTCAGTAGTTACCATAATATTAGCTATCATATTGTGCTGTTTATATTATGTGCCAAGCACTGTCCTAAGTACTTGATATATAAATTTCATGTGATCCTTATGACATGCCTATATGTAAATACTATTACTCCCATTTTACTAAGGAAAAATCTGAAGGCTAGTGATTGGCCTAGATGAGTTAATTGTCTTTTCTATATCTGAATCTCTTCATCTGTGAAATGGGGATAATAATAGTACCTACTGTATTAGGGATGTTGTGAAGAGTCATAGTAGTAAGTACTAAGATGTAATATGCCAAAAGCCACACGGATGGCAAGTGAGACAAATGGGATTTGAATCAGACTATCTGAGGACAGCCAGAGAAGAGCCCCAGGGTCATGGTTTAGGTGCTGTTAGGATAGGATAAATGGGAACCTGTTCCTATGCTAGAGGAAAAGACTTTCTCAAGAAAGTAGAAAATTAAGAAGAGAAGAGATGAGTGATTTTCTTAGCAGCACTTAGCACCCAGACGAACAAGCACTGATTCGAGGTTGGCTACTTGGGTATGACAGAAGGACAAGAGCACTGGGAATCCAAGGGCTAGTAAAAGAGTAGTTCAAATGGTTAAGCATGGGTCCATACAGGACAGGGAAAGGAACAAAGTGGAAAGATTAAGGGATATCAATGAGAATGGGGGTCAGGATATCTGAGAAAAGGAATGAGAGGATTAATTACAGTGAGAGAACGGAGGAGTTGAGCTTAAAATTTTAGAATACCAACATCCTTGATCACCTTTAGATTCAAGGGAACACTGCAAAGTGGAATTATTTTAATCCAAAAGAAAATCAACTGACAAAAGCAAGCCAAGAAGGAATGACACATAAAGCACAGAACTATTCAAAACAGACAAGGGGTAAACTGATGGAAAAGAAACTCAGTAGAGGAAAGTAGGACATTTCTTTTGAGAAAATAAGACCCTAGGCTTAAAATCACAAAGGAAAAGATCAACAATAAAAGACGTGAAATGTAAGCTCCATGTGGTAGGGAACTCTATCTCCTTTGCTTATCATCGTATCACTACCACTTAAGCACAGGGTATTAGTTGAAGGAATGAATAAATGACAATTATTCTCTGAAGGTTTATAATGGGATTTTATATCTGCTTCCTGGAAAACTAAAGTGGAAATGAATACTCCCGAGGCAGGCAGTACAGATGATAAGGCAGTACCTGGTTTCGCTGTTCTGCAGCAGTCAGCTCTTTTTGCAGCAAGTCTACCACTTGAGTACGACCCAATAGGGCTTCTTCATGCTCTTCAAGCTTCCTCTGCAGCAGCCTCAAATTCTGAGAAGAAAATGTTTAAGAAGCAATATGCTAAGAAATTAGCACTATTATCTGCTTACCTTCCAAAATGTCACATAAATTTGTGTACTTAATAATTTTAGATGTGGAAAATGACAAATGAAAGAGTGGGACACCAGCATGCCATGCTCCCCATCCAGCAGCAAAAAGAATCTCCCAAATTTTCTTCTCCAGAGCACTGACAGCAACCAAACTCATACAAAAGCAACTCCTTTTGAATTTGAATTAGGGAGCCTTTTTTACGTTAGAGAAAAATGACATATGTCCACTTTCAAAATTGTATAGTCAGTGTCCTGTTTTTAGAAAACACAGGTATAGGTATAGTTCACATACCAAAGAGAACATTCTCTGCTGGCAAGAACCCTTCATCTTCTACTAATGTCTTGTGGGGCAGACATTCAATGAACAATGTTGAATAATAATACACGCATACAATTATTTTTCTGCAAGTCTGTTCATTCAGTGTTGCATTCTGCTTAGAAACTGGAAGAAGTTTTCATTCAAAAACAGTTAAGGGAATCAACCAGCAAGTACTATTGGAGTACCTTTGGGTACCACACTATACTACATAGTAAGTAAAATGCAAATAACTTTGAATTAGCAGATGATGAGCTCAAAGCCAATCTTCAAAATACACTCAATGAACTTTTTTAAGAATTATTGATTTAATAAAAGATTTCATGGCGTCAAAACCACTCCCTTTCATTTTTAACTTTTTGTATGTTTAAAACTCACTTTTTTGATCTGAAGCTTTGGATCAGATTTTCAGTGCCTGAAGGTAGCTACAATGAGCAAACTACAAAGAAACCAACTTCAAACTATCATATACATAAACATGGCTTTTGAATACCAACAACCTGAGTAGAGGTATAAAAGGCAAGGCAAGAATAAGAAAAATTAATAATATGCAACAGGAGGATAGGGCCCCTTAAAAGAAACCAATTAAAGAGCAAGCTAAAACCAAGTGAGTAACAATGGGTAAGGGTAGAAAAGTGACTGTTATGATTTAGTTAAATGTTAACCAAAATGACAATCATTCTACTAAGTTTTGGCAACACACCTGTTGCATCTCTGTTTCCACATCTGCCTGGGTTACTAACTGAAGAAGCTCATCTTCATGAAGACGAACCTGTGTTTCAAAGCGGGCATCTTTCTCTCGGACCACCTGCTGCATGGAACTCAACTGAAGACACACACCAGAGAAACTATACAAGTTACACTCCCCAAATATCGCACAAACAAACCTCAGAGACTATACTCCAAAGATAGATACTAAGAATTGATGAACAGTAGCTTTCTGAAAAATTAGATTTTGAATGTTAAGGATGAAAACGCTGGCAAAGAGATAGGTCTAAAAGTAACTGCAAATGTGAGAAAAGACCTCTTCTCAAATTCAGAAATCAGCCTAAATATAAAATTCAATTAAAATTATATTTGAATGTGATCAGAAATATTTTAACTAAAGATACAAGAATATGAGTTGAGGTATAAAAAGTTCAAAGGGTATTAGAATATTAAACATAGAAAATGAAGTTAGATTCTTGTGAAGCTCTAGACACTTCTTTGAATATCACAGTCAAAAACTTTCAATGAGGGCGGGCCACGGTGGCTCAGCAGGCAGAGCTCTCACCTGCCACACCGGAGACCCAGGTTTGATTCCTGGTGCCTACCCAAGCAAAAAACAAAAAAAACTTTCAATGAAATTCTCATGCCCTTTAAGTTAAAATTCAAACGTAAGTATCTTAGATTCAAGATTCTCAAACTAGAATTATAAATCTATCTTTCTAGTTTTATTTTCAAAGAACGGCTTCTACCAAAAACACTTGTGTGCTTCCAAACCCACGCTACCTCCAAAAACAACTGTCATTACTTGTAGGCTTCTAGAACACACATATTTGGCTTTTTATAGAGTGAAATGGAAATAAATGGATGGACTATGAGATGCTCAGCAGTACCCTTGTTTGTTTTGCTTTTAAGTTTTGAGATTGTCAAAATGTGTGTGTGTCTGTCTGTCTGTCTGTCTGCTTATTAGTTTCCTTCTATGGCTGAGTAGGCTGATCAGCTCTTAGCATGACCATCTTGCAGTTAACTAATGCTTATTTCTCAGTTTGTGACTTCATGACTTGACCTTTGCTTTGCTTCTTGATATCAGTCCTAAAAATTTTGATTATGCAAATTTTCATCTCAATATGGATTTGAAATCCTGTGTTTCAAGTGTGCAGACATAAAAAAAAAATCCTTCATTAGTCAAACACAACACATCCCTTCCCATAAACGTGACACAGTTTTTTTTTCTCTCCAAGACTTGCTCAAACTATTTCCCACAACTGGAATATATTCCTCCACCTTCTCTACAATATTATGTAGCTATGACTATTCTGCCAACAGAATTTCTATACAAAGGATTTCTATACCATCATCCTTTCTCGTCACACCCACAGTAACCTCCTTCCTCTCAAAGTACTTTCAGTTTGTGTTGCTGCTCACTTTGGCACTTATTCTAAAGGCATGCATTATAAAAGGTCTGTTAATATATTTATGCATCTTGGCTTTCCACATTTTAAGCAACTCTTGGATAAGAATCATGTTTTGTGCTTCTCTATGCTACATTATATACCGTATCTACACAAAGAAAAGATACAATAAAAGCTAACAGGTAAAATTAAGAATTTAAGGATATACAATTTAGCAGTATACAAAACAGTAGACCACTTACAGACAGAAGGCATTTCTAAATGCTACAAATTATCAATAAAATAAAGACCTGATGGGTACGATTATTCATGTACAAAGGCACTTCAGGGGAAAAAATGCTTCATGAGTCAAAAGCATTTCCAAAAGAAAAATATTGGGACTCAACCAGAAACATCAGAAAAATAGAGTTGAGAATGCTAGTCCAAACACAGCTTAGTCTGGTGGCAGAAATAAATGTGAAGAACATGCTGCATACTGGTGCCATTCAACATTCAATCATATAACCTACACTACTTTCTGACTATACACTCACTAAGTAATCTTCTGAATATAATTTAACTTCCCATTAAGATTTTACTAGAGGGAAAGAATGGATCTAATCATCTGTAGTTCTAATTTTCATGTTTAAATGACATCTTGGTTTATCAGTCTTTTTTGAATTAGTTAGCATGGGTCCATGCCTAAGAAAATGAAACTCTGTGTTCCATTAACAGCAAATTTCTGGGCCTATAAAACAAAGGAACAGCCAACAATTAGGCTAAGGTGAATTTATCAAGGTAAATAACACTTTGTGAAATTTCTGGGTAGTTAGATTGCGTTCCCTAGTGACACTTAGCTACAGCATCGCCCTTCTATTTTCTACTATAGCACTCTGGCTACTATACTTCTAAAAAGTAACCATTCGAATTGGCTTGTCATGTAATAATCCATTGTACTTCCATGATTCCTTTTGTCTTAATGATTATGAGGTAGTTTCCACCCTACCTGTGCAGCCTGTTCTGCCTGTGTCTGGCTGAGTTGTGCTTGCAAAGTGCTAATGAGTTCCTCCTTCTTTTGGAGCTGTTGCTTCATCATTACAAAATCCTTCATCTCTGTAGAATTCTTAGCAAACTGAAGACAGATAAGAAAAAAATTTTTTAAGCAAAATAATTAACATTTCATTATTATTTCAAAATTTCTAAATTTACAAACACTGCATCGACGAACCAACAATTCTCCCTTTACCTCCCACAGTCTCCTAGTAATTTCCTTCTGTCTCTATGAACTTGCTATTTCTAGATATTTCTTTTAAGCTGAATAATACACTATTTATCTCTATGTGCTTCGCATTTTACTCAGAATATTTTCAAGGTTCATCCACATTGTAGCATGTATCAAAACTTCATTTCATTTTGTAGCTGGTAAGTCTTAATTCTTTGACCTCCCTTTCTCATTTGCCCGAAACACCTACTATATTTTATTTTAATTTCCATTTAACACCTGAGGAGAGTGTACATTTCATGGGTTTTTTCTCACTGTTAACTATTTTTAATGCCATTTTATTGATATATATTCACATACATTAATCTCCAAAGTAAATAATCAGTGGCTCACAGCATCTTTATATAGCTGTGCATTCATCACCACAATCAATTTTAGAACATTTTCTATATTATGGTTTCTAAAAAGTAATTATCAAAGTTTATTTATGTGAGGGACATGTTAGCAGTAGCAATGATTCAATTTCTCTGAATCCCTACACAAAAAGATACAGCATAATTAAATAATAAAGCCAAAACCGATGGAAAATATTTACAACAAATTTAGAAAAGTAGTCCTACAAACCCAAAAAATAAAGGCAGGTAGAGATAAATTACCGAAAGCCACAATACTTTCATGGTATTAGAGTCTGTGTGGAAAAGAAGGACAAAGCATCAGAGCAACAGCTAATGGTCCTGAGAACAGGAAAACCCAAAAACAGCCAATAAACACCACGGGCTGATTTACTCAGCACCTTATCTTGGGAAGGCTTTCTCATTCTCCAAAAGTGGATAAGTTCAGGGAATCCACGGTAAGAAGGATAGAAAGGGCTAGAATAATCTAGCCCCTGTGAACTAACTAACTCATCAGAACTCCCTTCTAGGACATGGTTCTGCTAGAAGTACAACTGAAATTAAGAATAGGGATACCAAGAGATGAAAGAAAGAAGTTTACCACATGCTGTATAATTTGGTATCAATTAGCTCTACGGAGGGCTTGAAATACGTCTAATGTGGCTAAGGAACTTAATTTTTGATACAGCTTAAGTTTTAATTAATTTAAATTTTGAAACTAAATAAGCATAAATAATTTTTCCGTTAAATACAACTTGGTTTTGCTATGACTATATTTCACTCTGTTACATTATGTAAGATATTGTTGTATTGCTGTGCAAGTTTAACAAGTGGACACGTTTCTAGTATTATATCATCTATCTAATTGGTATCAATGGATTGATTCAGTCTGAATAACTTTTTCTACATGCCTAAGAAATACTGTAATGCATTTATTTGAACACTTTATACAGACAACATGAGTAATAGTTAATACATATGCTAATTGTTAATTAAAGTGAGTTATAAATAATTATTACTTTAATTATAGTATAATTTAATTTTCTAGTTCAAAAATAAGTATAGACATGTTTTTAAGTTTAAAATGTAGATACACTGCTAATGAAGAATTGAGTGAAGATATAGAAGTCAGTCCTATGACTATTTCCTAGAACAGTAAAGAAAAAAAGAGACTGGAGAAAATTATTGACAAGTTTCACAATGAATGGCAAATGCAATTTGCTGCAGCAAAACAAAACAAGCTGCTTGTTACGTAAAAGAATTTTAAGGTAATAAAGTAGACAATATTTTTCAGTAAATGAATTTCCTTTCAATAATAAAAAGAAATAAATGAAATTAGTTACCAGGATCAGAATTAAATGATCAACAAATATTTTAAAATGATTTTTAACAGGATGTGAGCTTTTAACTCTGGCCAACTATAAAACAGCTTGTTTCTTATACAAAAAAAGAAAACCAATTTTAAATGGAGAGCTGGTAAAAGAAATGCTTTGGTTATACAAATTTTGTTATAAAATTATAAGCAAAAGGCTAAAAATTATATTTAAGTAAAAAATTATCAGTTAAGTCACTGAACAACTGACCATAAAATACAAGACATTTGTAACAATATAAACAATTAACTGATTCAGCATTTTAAAATTTACAAGTACTTCTTTTTAGCATTAGATGAGTCATGTGAGAACTTCTAATACGTTGGGTACATATCTCAAAGGACTTCAACTTTACAAGGATGTGTTGTCAATTGGTGACTTGAGAAAAAATCAAACTAGGTATAGTATGAATCTTTTACATCTATGTAAATGAGAATATTAACAGTTTCTCTCAAGATGTATGGTGCTATTCTCATGTTAGATGAAATATCAGCATTTATAGGAATTTTCAAACAAGGAAATAATGTTTCTCTAATTACTCCTTCCATTTTAAGATATATATGGAAACTACTTATGCTCATTTTTCTGAATCAAACGCTAAGAAAAATGCTAAAGATACAGTTGTTAAAACTGTTCAATATATATGTGCAAATGCTATGAATCACCAGTTTTTGAAATTATAATAAATAGAAGACAATGAATTTAATGATACGTTTTCCTTTGTCAATGCTTTTTAGTTAAATGGTGAAGAGTTTTACAGAGGATTGACTGAAACAAAAGGAATGCTTACCACATATTCAATAATCAATCTTAAAAAAAAGGTAGTATAATTTTTGCTTTCTCACTGATATCATATATTACTATGAATGACTTAAGTTTGAAGCCAAAAGGAAAGAAAAATTTCATGGCTCACCTATTCAGATATCAGAATTTCTGCTGAAATTGAAATTTCTAATACAAATATATAATAATGATTATATACATTTTTCTAACAAGAACCAAATACAGAAGATTTTAATAATAATCAATAGCATTATGTAGATAGGCTGCAAAGATACAAGGACATTTTAAACAAAGCTTTGCTGATATATATATAGATAAATTAAGAGTTGTTTGTAAATATAGGGAATACCCCATTGAATTTGATTTTAAGAATACTGAGTTAGCAACAGATTTAGTGAATATATCTAACGTGGAAAGATGTATTTTTTATACAGCTTTATTGAAATTAAATTGACACAATAAACAGCCTATTTTTAAAATGTACAATTGGATAAGTTTTGGCATCTGGACTCAATCAAATGAATATATCCCCTCATCCGCAAAAATTTAATGGGTCCCCTTGTAATCCCTCCCTCCTACCAACCCTCCAGTGATCAATTTTCTGTCACTACAGATTAGTTTAAATTTCCTAGAATTTTATATAAATGGAATCAGACATTATATACTGTCATGCACTATGTATTCTTTCACTCAGCATAATTATTTTGATATTTATCCATGCTGTTGCCTATATCAGTGGTTCCATTGTATTCCATTGTATGGTATTCCATTGTATGGTATTCCATAGTATTCCATTGTATGGATACAACAAAATTTGTTTACAGAGTCACCTGCTGATGGACATGTGAGTTGTTTTCAGTTTTTGGCTATTACAAGCAAAGCTCCTAAGTGTACTCACATATATGTCTTTGTATGGAAGTAGGGTTTCCATACTTTGATATTGATAATGCCTTTCAAAACTCAACTAGTTTTCTCAACATAGGTACAAATATTAAAAGAAAATGATGATTCAGCACTCAATTCAGGGTTTGGAAAGCTTTTAAGTATGTTTTCAACAATCTGAGTATATGAATCTACTTTCTCAACTTCAAATTTTATGAACTCTAAACAAAGATGAAGTATTTCCAATAAAAATTTAACATCCAAATTGAAATATAATATGAAATATAAATCAGAGTGCAAAGATTTAGTGTGAGAAAAAGAATGTAAAATAATGCAGAAATATTTATATGTTAAAGTAGAAAGTATAATACTTTGAATATGTTGGGTCAAATGAAATATATAATTAATATTAATTTCAACTCTTCTGTATTTACCTTTTGTATTGTGGTTGCTAGAAAATACAAAATTATATATGTGGCTCACATTATATTTCTACTGGAGAGTGCTGGCATAGACCAAAGTAAGGAAGATAAAGACAGGGAACCTCAGAATGTCACCACATTTTTAAACACTATACAAAGACAACGGAAAATAGAGTTCTGTTAAATAACATTTTCCTGAACCAAGTCTTGTTCTAAAGGTTCAGGAAAATTAATTTCACACAAAAATAAACAGTAGAAATGTAACAAGATCAAATCCCCCACAAAGCTAATATTTAAAAAACAAGATTAAGGAACATAATAACGTGCCTATAGGAGATGAAGCCATGCTCAAAATAACAGATCAAAACTGTAACCTATTTCAAAGGGAGTTAAAAAAAAAAAAAAAGACATGAAAAAACAGCATATACCAGAATTAAAAAGACTCAGAGATGAGGTGACAGAATTCAGAAAGAATTTAATATAAAAGAAAAGACACACAAAAAGGAATACAAAAGTAAATAAGGACATATCATAATGACCAACTTAGACAGAAGTAAGGTAACAAAAAAAGAAACTTTAAAAAATATAAAAATGAAAAAAAGATATAAGAATTAAGAGAAAGAGGCAAATATTAAAGACACTCAAAGGTGAAACATACCAATAAGACTCCCTAAAGAAGAAAACCAAAGCAAGAAATAGACCAAATGTTACAAGCTATATAAGTCAAGAAAATTATTCTGAAATTAAAAGATTTGAAACTACATTGAAAATGCATACTAGGTGCCTAAAAATATCAACCCAAAATGACAAACAAGAATACAGATTCTAATAAAATCAGTGGATGTACCAGACAGAAGGAAAGAAAGAAAGAAGAGGGTAAAGGAAAAGACGAAGGAAGGGAGGAAGAGAAGAAAGGAGCACATATCCATTAGAAATCTAGAAAAATTTATTTGTCATGTAGTGATCAATTAGGCTTTAGTGATTCTTTCACCTAATGGTTATAAGGTGACTTATACCCCCACCTGTGCAGCTTGCTCAGTCTGTGCCTGGGTAAGTTGGACTTGCAAACTGCTAATTAGTTGTTCCTTCTCCTGGAGTTTATGTCTTATCTTTTCTACTTCTTCCATCTTTTCCTCTGTAGAACTCTTTTCATGCTGAAAATATAGGAGACAAAATCATTTATTAAAGAATTTCAATTAAAATCTATTGGTCTTATCCTCTAATTTGCCCTATGAAATCATTCTATTGTCAAGTTTATTAATTCTCCTCCTATAATTCCTTAATTGACTCCATCTTCTTTCATTATAATACCCTTAGTTCAAATCATCTTGTGTCAGTCATCATTCCTTCTAAGCATTACTTCACCTGGCTCCAAGTAACTAAACTTTCCCTTAAAAGCATGGTAGACTATAACTATGCTGACCGATTTCATTATTTTTCTATTCTTAGTAGTGGAATGAAAAAGGATGATCTGAAATGAAACACTGACATATTTCCTCCACAATCACCATCACTCGCTCACCTTGCCACCCCCCCAAAAAAAAACCTAAACCCTGAAACAAACAAAAAGGATAAAATTAATTATTTTCCAAGGCTCACCAGAAGTCTATCTTAAAATAACCAATTATTAGTTCAGAAAGTAATTAAATTATAATCCAAAAAACTTAACGGTAAAGTTATGGAATATGTGTATTATCTCAATTTGGTATTTTTATGAATTAATAACTCTCTTGCCCTTTGACATGCTCCCATCCTCAGATATAAAGAACACAAGACAACCATAAAATATCCAAAATAACAGGGTCCCAAGTAGTCAAAATAAACATCATAGCCTGCCATGCCAGAGGACCCGGGTTCAATTCCCGGTGCCTGCCCATGTTAAAAAAAAATAAAAATAAAAATAAAAAAAATAAGCATCATAAAGTTCATACAATAAAAACCAAAGAGAACTAATTAGAGTTGTTTCTTCTCAGGATAAATGTATTGATATTTTATACATGGTTCAAAAAAAGTATATTTATCTAATTTTCCAGGCTACAGGGGAAGAGAAATAGAAGAGCAGAGGTGAAGAGACAATATGTTATGAGATCTAGATAAGTGACCTAAGTAAAAGGAAAGAATCTTGGGCTTTTCCTCCTTTTAGGCCAGCCCTGAAAGAGGTAACACTTTCTGGACAGTGTAGCAAACAGCTATATGAAGACACTGAAGAGCAAGTGAAAGCTGGAAAATACTGGAGCAGAAATGGCACTGAATTTCACATTTTAACAACTTTTAGTCTGAGGGTAAAACCTGTTAGTACCATGTAGGAATAAAACAATAGAAAACCCAATTTTTACTGGCTTGAAGGAGAACAGAGTTCAAGGAACGACAGATGCTTTAAAGTAAGGAGCAATATGTCAGAAAAGAACAAGTAAGGGAAGCTCCAAATTCTGTCAAAAGTCTATTTTTTCCCAAAAGTTCTTTTTGACTGAACAAAATTTTGCCTTCCTATTTAAATCATCCCCCAAGTGAACCTATTTCTGCTCGCTGGAACTACACAGACTAATTCTGCCCTTTCTTCCACATAACAATCACCTGAGCATCTGAGGATTGCTATCATTTCTTCAACTATAGTTTCCCCTGAATACCTAGCTCTGTATTAGGTATATAATAATTAAAGGGCTGGATGACTAATGTTGAGACTTAGAAATCATTTAATCTACCCTTTTATTTAACAGAGAAAGGAACTGAGGCTCTAAGATGTTGATTTGTTTAGGGTCTCAGAGCATAAAAAAGAAAAAAAGAGCAAAGGATAAAATGGATCATTTAAAACGCTAACAAAACAGCAGACAGGAAGTTAGGGGAAACAAAACAACATGGGGAGGGAAGGGTTGGTGCTACAAGGGGCAGGAGAAGAAGGGATTACCAGACGGGGGGGTGAAAAAACAAAAAAAAAGAAGAATCATGATGAAGAAATGACTTGAGAAGATTGAGAAAACCTTTTAGAATAAGCTTTGAGAAGTTAATTTCAGTTATCAATTAAGGGAAAGTTACGTCTTTTAAACATCAGACCCAGCAGAAAGCCTAAGTTGGGTACTAAAGGGTAAGTAGTGATCCCAAGGGTCGTATCTAGAGAACACAATAAAACCTCATTTCCCAAGCACCACAAATTTTGAGAAAAAGAACACTAATAGGAGTCAAAGCGTGAAGCAGAAGAAAGTAAGAAAACAAAAAGATTTCTTATGCAGGATGTTGTCTAAGCTAAGTCTCTAAATAAAGCATGTACATGTGATATGTCTGTCTCATAAAATCTATATCAAACTCTGCACAAAACTGAAATTCCTTGTTCTCTAAATGGCTGGTTGAATGTGAAATTTCTGGGGTTCAACCACAGAGGAAAGGTAATGAAAACCACGTACAGGGATAATGCTGAAAAGTCAACCCTTACTCCTCAATCTATCCCTAGGCTTAAACAGCAATTATAAACCCAGAGAGCCTCTTTTTTAGGGAGCCCAAAGTAACCTAGCATAGAGTAAATTCAGCTCACAATGCATGAAATTTTACCATCATTATGTGGCCATATGAGGACAAAGAATATTCTATATATCAAGTCATTGAAGTAAAGATTTTCAGAGCTCAGAGAAACTTCAGAGACATATAGTTTTAATCTTCTAATCAATGATGAAATTGCTTCAAAAGATGTGCCTCTCCTCTCTAAAAGCCTTGCTTCAGTATTTGTTTCTTCCTGTTAGCCTTTTTCCATCTTTTAATTTTTTTTAAATTCCTGCCATTACAGAACTAAACTGAAATGTATTAATATTCCACTCTTACATTTCCACGACAAACAAAATTAATGAGCCAAAACAAAACAAAAAACCAAGAGAAGCTTATAAAACTAAATATGGATCTCAGCATTAACAGCTGAAAAGAGAAAGAATTAAAATGCTTTAATGAAAAAATCATGAGTGGATGATAAAGTGTGTAGAAACTGAAAATTAACAAACTACTTAAAACCTGGAATTGCTTAACTGCTCAGAAACTACACAGATGGATCATGGGTGGTGGTGAACAGCAGAAAAGGATTATGGACGAACTGCATTGTTCAAGCTGCTCCCATGCCATCTGTCTCCAAGGAAATCCTGACATTGATTAGACACTGAGCCAGACTAAGATGGTAACTTGCCTATCACTGGGTTTGCAATTTTGATCTGCGCCCCAGACATCTGACTGATCTCACTGATTTTGGTGCCTTGATGACCGATTATGCAGCCAATCAAATCGTTTGGAATGGTGAGTTCATGAGATGTAGTCTAAGCAGATGCATCCAAATCTACCCACCTCTAGAGAGCTGGATTTAATGTCACTGAATCCGGTATTGCCATGCGTCATAGGAAAATGAGACTGTTGCACCACCAATTGGTGCAGCTTGGCCAAATCTGGCTGTGGAATGGCATACTGTCCTTGAATGGTATAGGTCTCTAGAGGTGGTCCCTCCAGATCAGAGTTAAGGCACATGGACGGGGTGGTGCAGGGAAAGCTCACACTGTCGTTGCCTGTGCTGTATGTGTCCTGACTACCTGTAAAGATTGCCGGAAAACTGGATGGCTTGGGCTGGTACAGGATGGTCACACCCTTCGGGGGGGACTAGGAGAGTCTTCAACATGACCACACAGATCTGTTTGACATGCTCAGTGATGGATGGCAGAATATCAGCCATAGTGATGGCCCTCTTAGTTGAGTTGGGGAGCATATCCCCTGCCACCTAGACCTGAGCCCCTATACTCTCTTGTATTTCCTTGATCTTGCAACCACCTTTCCCAATGAGAGAGCCACGCTGACTAGCAGGGACCACCAGCCTCAGGGTGACTGGGGGTCTACCAGCAGCTGAGCTATTGATCATAGAACTGCTGATGTCCTTTACCAGTTTCTCAATGATCATAGCAAAGGCTTTAAAGATGGCATTAGTGGGTCCAGCCAAAGTGATAATTCTCTCAGGACAATTCCCTTCTGAGATGTTGATACAGGCACCACTATCTTCATGTACCTTCTTAACTGATCTCCTTTCTTTCCAATGATACTGCCAACTTCCTTTGCATTCATAAGTAGGAGAATGGTGAGAGTGGCATTTAATCTACTTTCAATCACAATTCAACAATCCATGTTGAGCAGTGTGCTGGGGAGCTGGACTTTGAGTGGCCAAGTCTTTGGTGAATGGTGGGGGTGAAAGCCAAAAATTGCAGGTGCAAGGCAACTGTGGGGAAAAGGGTAGTGGACGTGAAAGGCGACAGGCTGAAAGTGGAACAATAAGGGGCTGGCAGGAAGGGAAGGGGGGCCCTGTGGGTGGGCGGAGGAGGAAGAGGGGTGGAGGAGGAGAAAGGAGGAGTAGGAAGGGGAGAAGAAACCCTGGGGCAGGTGGAGGGTAGGCAGGCAGGCAAGGGCGCAGGCTGTGGCTGCTCCGGCTGCTGCCTTTGCTGGTCTGGGACTCTGTTAGCCTTTTTATCATCTGAAAGTCTAGGCCACAACTGGTATTTCATGTCTGTGTTATGTTTAAGTCTTTTTGATACTCCCTGTGCGAGGCTGGTAGTCCAGCTGTACTGCAAGTTCAATAGGAAAGGCCAACACTCAGTGCTATACTACTTTAACTTTATAAATGTTTGTAATCTATGAAGATCTGATATCTTGGGAGACTTTTTTTACTCCAAAAATATGTATTATACTCAGTCATCATACCTTGATAAGTTGCTCCTCTGGCTGTTGTTCTATCGGCAGAACAGTCCCTCCTTGTGCCTTAATTTCTTCTATGTGTTTATTCAAAGAAGTTAATTTGGCTTTAGCATGAAGTTTTAGTTTTCTGATTTTGTTATCAGCAGTTTTTAGTTCTTCCTGTCAGAAAACAAGGATGGTAAGTGCATAAATGTTTACTCCCCACTTATCTAGCACATAACTAAAGTTATTTTCAGTAGGTATCATCTTACAGTTTTAGAGAAAAACAAAATAATCAATGAACAGAAAAATCTAAGTGAGTAGTGTTTCTGCCTTTTATCAAACACTTAGCACGAAAGGACAAAATAAAATAGTACCTGCAGAGTTTCATCCTTCTGCTGCAGCTCAATATCTTTCTGCTGCAACTGAATATCCTTCTGCCTAATAATATCCTTCAGCTCTACCACCAACTGTTCTGCACAAGCCAAGCGCTCCAGAACATCCTCTTGAGTTCTACTACTAAATTCCATGTCAGATTCTTGGTGTAATTCCTAGTGTTTAAACAAACGGTTTCCAAATGCCAGGAGAAAAGCATTAGTTTTCAAACAGTAGTTCTTTCATTCCAACCTCATCTTTCTTTTGCCCAACTTATATCCTTTTTCATTTAAAAGGTCTTTTCAACTATGAGTCAATAATACTCAGACATGAGCGTATGGTAGATGTTAAGAATTTTGCAAACATTATCTCATTTAACGAATCATTATCTTAATTTTACCAAAGAGAGAAATAAAAGAAAGCAAAAATTTCAACCCATTTAAAATTAAGACAGTAGTTGAATAAGTTTCTTAATTACTAGACACACAGCTTGTCTTTTCAGAAAACTAAAAAATTTCTTTTGACTCCTGTTTGGACCTCAGGAAATACAACACTTAGAAGTGGTAAATGAATTTATAAATGCAAACATAAAAGGTGCTTCAATTCTCCCATCTGTCATTCAAACCTTTCCTACAAAACAAAAATATATTCCCAAAGATAAGGATGAAGAGGAGGAGTTAAAACAATCTGGCACTAAATAAGATCTAGGAAGACAATGAAAAAGATCTTTCAAATATCATCAAGGACTTGATCTCATCACTTTGGCTCTTACGCTATACTTACAGGAGAAAGATCATTTATGAAGTCTCAGTATTCCTCTTAATCATCTCTTCTACCTAGCAAGCGAGAGACTACTCATACCTTTCTATCTTACGTTCTTTTCCTCAGAAGAACATGGAATATACGTCTCATCAGTTAAAAAACAAAACAGAGCTACTCACAGAATTTAAGGGAGTCTCCATATTCTGATCAATGCCATCTCCTGATAATTCATGCAAAACAACATTTGCTAATCCTGACAATCGGCTCAGCATTCTACAAGAAAAGAGGAAAAGAAAACATAGTAAGTAAAATGTATATAAGTTTTTCATATATATATATGTATATATATATATATATATCTTTTTTTCCTGCATGGGCAGGCACCAGGAATTGAACCTGGGTCTCCGGCATTGCAGGCAAGAACTCTGCCACTGAGCCACTGTGGCCTGCCCTGTTTCTCTTATAATGAATACCATATCTTTCATAAAGGAAACAAGAAAACTATGTCAGTGATACATATTAGCCACAGTCTGCAACAAGATGATGTCTTCAAAGGACATCTGAGTGTGTACAGTATATGCACTGTTATTTTCAGTGGCAAATGCACACAGATTTCTTATTTATTTATTTATTTATTAAAAAAATCAAGAAACCAAATAAAACATCAACGTATATAATCAGTAATTCACAATATCATCACTTAGTTGCATATTCATCACTTCTTAGAACATTTGCATTAATTCAGAAAAAGTAATAAAAAGACAATAGAAAAAGAAATAAAACAAATACAGGAAAGAAAAAAAAAAGATTATACCTACCGTATAATCTACCCCTCGCTTTCATTGATCACTAGCATTTCAAACTAAATTTATTTTAGCATTTGTTCCCCCTATTACTTATTTTTATTCCATATATTCTACTCATTTGTTGACAAGGTAGATAAAAGGAGCATCAGACACAAGGTTTTCACAATCACACCATCACATTGTGACAGCTATATCATTATTCAATCATCATCAAGAAACATGGCTACTGGAACACAGCTCCACATTTTCAGGCAGTTCCCTCCAGTCTCTCCATTACATCTTGACTAGCAAGGTGATATCTATTTAATGCGTAAGAATAACCTCCAGGATAACCTCTCAACTCTGTTTGGAATCTCTCAGCCATTGACACTTTGTCTCATTTCACTCTTCCCCTTTTTGGTCGAGAAGTTTTCTCAATCCCTTGATGCTAAGTCTCAGCTCATTCTAGGGTTTTTCTCAATCCCCTGATGCTGAGTCTCAGCTTATTCCAGGATCTCTGTCCCACGTTGCCAGGAAGGTCCACACCCCTGGGAGTCATATCCCACATAGAGAGGGGGAGGGTGGTGAGACCGCTCGTCGTGTTGGCTGGAGAGAGAGGCCACATCTGAGCAACAAAAGAGGCTCTCTTGGGGGTGACTCTTAGGCCTAAATTTTAAGTAGACTTGACCTATCCTTTGTGGGGTTAAGTTTCATATGAACAAACCCCAAGACTGGGGGCTCAGCCTATAGCTTTGGTTGTCCACACTGCTTGTGAGAATATCAAGAATTCAACTTGGGGAAGTTGAATTTCTCCCCGTTCTCACCATTCCCCAAAGGGGGCTTATGCACAGAGATTTTAATCACCATCATCAATACCATTTTAAAATAAAATAGAACTACATAATTGTTAGGTAGGAAATAATGCACCTTAGGAATGGATTATCTTTAATATCCTTCATTTCTTAACAATTTTATTTACAAACATGAATTTCTTAGTATTCCTCCTGCTGCTCCTATCATTCTTTCCTGTTTTGAATAAATGCTTTGAGTCAGGGAAATTTTTCTTTTCATGCAGCTCATGGACCCCATTTTTTCAAGAAGCTTTCCTGGTAAACTATGTAGAATCTTCAAATTTTAAATATAATAATTGTTCAAAAATGTATAGTATTAAAAGTATAGGGCCAGCCACAGTGGCTCAGCAGGCAGGAATGCTTGCCTGAGATGCCAGAGGACCCAGGTTCGATTCCCGGTGCCTGCCCATGTTAAAAAAAAAAAAAAAAAGTATAGGGGGCAGGCCATGGCGGCTCACCAGGCAGAGTTCTCGCCTGCCATGCAGGAGACCTGGGTTTGATTCTTGGTGCCTGCCACATGAAAAAAATAAGTATAGGGTGCACAGGTAGTTCAGTGGTAGAATTCTAGCCTGCCATATGGGAGACCCAAGTTCGGTTCTCCAACCATGAAGCAACCCCCCTAAAAAAAAGAAACTGTGAATAAAATTCCCTATGACATACATGTCATATATCTGCCTGTGTATGTGTGTGTGTATATATAGATAAAAAATACATATATGTAGGGAGACATGTTTAAAAAAGTATATAGGTGTTTTAGTAGTAGAATGCTCACCTGCCACATGGGAAATCCAGGTTCAATTCCATACCATGCATCCATCCCCCCCAAGAAGTATATAGTAGAAAAGAAACGGAAGGATGGATTGAAATCAGTAACCTTTATTTCTCCGTAAGAAATTAGAAAAAGAGAAAATTAAAACAAATACAATCAGAAAGTAGGAAATAGAGGTTGGATATGAAATTGAATATAGAAAACAGAGAAAATCAATGAAACAAAAAGCCAGTTGTCTGAAAAGACTGATAACATTGATAAAGATTGCATCAGGCTGACCAAGAAAAAAAAACAGAGAAAACACAAATTATCATTTTCAGAAATGAAAGAGAAGACATCACTACTGGTCCAACATACATTAAAAGATAACAAAGGAATATGATAAACAATCCTATGTCTATAAATTCATTAACACATATAAAATGGGCCACTTCCTTGAAAGATTAAGGCTACCAAAGCTCACTCAAGAAGAAATACAAAGTCTGTACACACACATATACACATGCATAAACATCAAATTGAATTTATACTTTAAACATTTCTAAAAAAGAAAAATTCAGGCTGATATGGTTCCTCCACAATGAAGTTGGAGGACTCACACTTCCAAGCTTAAAATTTATTACAAAACAACATAATCAAAATATTAAGATAATGGCACAAGAACAGACATATAGACCAATGGAATTGGACTCAGAGCTCAAAAATCAACTTTCACATTTATGACCAACTGGTTTTTGACAAGTGGGCAAAGACCACTCAATTAGGAAAGAATAGAAAGAATAGTCTCTTCAACAAATGGTGCTGGGAAAACTGGATGTGTGTATGAGAAAAAAAAAAAAAAAGGAGGACCCCTACTTCATACCTGAGTTGAAAAATCAACTCCAAATGGATTAAAGACCTAAATATAAAAACTGGGACTATCAAACTCCTAGAAAACACAAGGAAGCATTCACAACTTTCTGTTAGGCAGTGTCTATAGATGCAAGAATCCTCAACAAAATACCAGCAAACCAAATACAACAGCACATTAAAATAATTATACAAATATGCAAGGGTGGATTAGGATAAGAAAATTAATCTTAATACACCACTTTAAGAGAACAAAGGAAAATAACATAAGATCATCTCAAATGATGCAGAAAAGGCATCTGTCAAAATCCAATACCCTTTCTTAATAAAAACACTTTGAAAAAATAGGAATAGAAGGAAATTTTCTCAACATGACAGGGAATACATGAAAACCACAGCTAATATCATACTCAATGATGAAAGACTGAAAAATTTCCCACTAAGATCAGAAACAAGTTAAAGATGCTCACTGTCACCACTGTTATTCAACACTGTAGTGAAGTTCTAGCCAGAACAAATAGGAAAGAAAAAGAAATAAAAGGCATCCAGTTTGGAAAGAAAGAAGTGAAAAGTTTCCTATTTACAGATGACATGAACCAATTTCAGAAAATCCTGAAAAATCCACAAACACTACTAGAGATAATAAACACATTCAGCAAGGTAGTGGGGTACAAGATCAACAAGGAAACATTCACTGTATTTCTATAAGTTAGTAATGAACACTCTGAAGAGAAAAAATTAAGGAAAAAAATCCCATTTGAAATAGCAACTAAAGGAATCAAATATTTAGGAATAAATTTAACTAAGGATGTAAAGGACTATATGCAGAAAACATACATTGCTAAAAGAAATCAAAGAGTACCTAAATAAACAGAAGGATATTCCATGTTCATGAATGATATTGGCAACCACATATTTGACAAAGGTTTAATACCCAGAGTGTATTTTTTAAAAAAGCTAAAATTCAACAACAAAAAGTCAACCTAATTTTAAAGAAAATATAGTTAAGGTGTCAATTCTACCCAAAGCTAATACTAGATTCAACACAATCCAATCCTAGTCAAAACTGCAACAGCTTTCATTGTAGAAATGGGAAGTCAATCATCCAATTTATACGGTGGGGCGAAAAGCTCCAAATCGTCAAAACCATTGCTAAACAGAATAACAAAAATGAAGGACTTACACATTCCAATTTTAAAACTTATTACAAAGCAACAGTAACCAAAACGGCATGTTACTGGAACAAGGACAGACATATAGACCAAAGGAATTGAACTGAGAGTTCAGAAATAAACTCTCTCATCTATGGCCAACTGATCTTGTGGTGCCAAGTCAAAACAATGGGGAAATGACAGTCTCTTCAATAAACGGTTCAGGGAAAACTGGATATCTAAGTGCCAAAGAATGACAGGGACCTCCTATCTCCCATCATATACAAAATTTAACTCAATTGGGCATAGATCTAAACATAATAACCAAAACTTTAAAATACAGGGAAGCATCTTCAGTACCCTGTATTAGGCAATGGTTTCTTAGCCTTTATCTAAAAGCATGAGTAACAAAAGAAAAGATAGATGAGTGGGACTTCATCAAAATCAAAAACTTTTGTGCATCAAAGGACTTTAACATGAAAGTGAAAAGACAACCAACAGAATTTAAGAAAATATTTGGTAACCACATATCTGATGAGGGTTTAATAACTAGGCTATATTAAAAAAAAAACTAAAATTCAACAACAAAAAGGTAACTCAATTTTAAAAAGAGCAAAAGACTCAAATAGGCACTGTTTCAGAGAAGATATACCATTCGTCAGTTATCACACGAAGAGATGTTCAACATCACAAGCCATAAACATGAAGAGATGTTCAACATCACGGGTCATTAGGAAAATACCATTTCATACCCACTAGAATGGCTACTAATCAAAAATGGAAAATAATCAGTGTTGGACAGGATGTAGAGAAACAAGTGCTGATTTGTTGCTTGTGGCAAGGTAAAATGGTGTAGCTGCTGTGGAAAAGTTTGGCAATTCCTCAGAAAGCTAAGTTCAGATCTACTACATCAGCTGGAAATGCCACTACAAGGGATATGCCCAAAGAACTGAAAGCAGGGATATGAACAGATATTTTCACACCAACATTCATAGTAGCATTATTACAATTACCAAAAGAAACAAGCAACTCAAGTGTTCATCAATTGATGAACGGATAAATCAAATGTGGTATACACATACAATGGAATATTATTCAGTCATAAAAAGGAATGAAATCCTGATACATACAACGATACGGATGAATCTTGAAGACATCATGTTGAGGGAAGTAAGCCAGACAGAAGAGTCCAAATATTGTATTATCTCATTGATTTGAAAGAGTAAGAATAAGAAAACTTATAGAGTCAGAATTTAGAATAGGGGTGTTCTAGTTTACTAGCTGCAGGAATGCAATATACCAGAAACGGAATGGCTTTTTATAAAAGGGAATTTAATAAGTTACAAGTTTACAGTTCTAAAGTCATGAAATGTCCCAATTACAGCAAGTCTATAGAAATGTCCAACCTAAGGCATCCAGGGAAAGATACTCTGATTCAAGAAGGCCAATGAAGTTCAGGGTTTTTCTCTCCAATGGAAAGGCACATGACGAACACAGCAGCATCTGCTGGCTTTCTCTCCAGGCCTTTTGTTTCATGAAGCTCCCAGGAAGGATTTTTCTTCTTCATCTCCAAAGGTCACTGGCTGGTGGACTCTGCTTCTCATGGCTATGTCGTTCTGAAGCTTTCTTCATGGCTATGTCGTTCTGAAGCTTTCTTCAAAGTGCTTCCTCTTTTAAAGGATTCCAGTAAACTAATCAAGACCCACCTAGAATGGGTGGATACACATCTCCACCAAATCGAGTTTAATATCCACACTTGATTGAGTCACATCTCCATGGAAATAATCTAATTAATGTTTTCGATATACAGTACTAAATAGGGATTAGAAGAAACAGCTGCCTTTACAAAATGGGATTAGGATTAAAATATGGCTTTTCTAGGGTACATAAATCCTTTAAAACCAGCACAAGCGGTTTTCAGGGCCTGGGGTGGGATAGGGAAAAGGAAGTTAAGGCTTAAAATGGAATGATGGAAATGGTCTGGTAATATGGTGGTCATGGTAACAAACACTGTGAACACAAGTACAGCACTGAAGTATATATTTGAACACAATTAAAAGGGAAAATGTTAGATTGTATACACGGTAATAGAATAAATCTTTTCTTAAATCCATAGAACTACACTACACAAACAGTGAACTTTAAGTTAAACCATGGACTTTAATTACTAGTATAATTTTTAAAATGTGCTTCAGCAATTATAACAAATGTTTCATATCAATGCAAGGTATTAATGATGGGGTGGTATATGGGATTCCTGTATTTTATGTGTGATTATTCTGTAAACCCACAACTTCTCTGATAAAGAAGACAAATTACATACACACACAAAAAGGATAGCAAAGAAGCTATCATGTCGAAAGGACCCAGGAGCCAAACTAAAGAAGTTCCCATTGGTCAAAGGGACAATTTGAGTTCCTATGAGAACATGAAATGTAATAATCTGATATTAAACTAACTGGTCACTATCTGAAACAATTATCTTGAAAACTGGGTAAAAAAAAAATTATCTTGCATTTTCTATTTGAACCTCACCACTCAGGAAGCAAATGGTAGAGAGGAGTATTCATCTTATAAAATTATTCCAGCTAATAAATGAAAACCCAATGACAAAACTGGACTATCCTAATATTTTACAAGCTTGAATAAATTGATGGATTAATCCACTGAGCATGTCAACAGCTGCTAACAACAAAAAAGAGCAAAAAATAGATATTATGAGCCTCCTCATGAAAGAATATACCACCTCTTACAGTCACACCAGTGCTATTTGGTCTAACTGTAGCAGGATACCCCTGGATCCAGCAGCCAGAATGCAGAGGTAGAAGAACATGCTGAACTGCCCCATGAAGGTGCAAATCCCAGACGGTGGAAAACTCCACAAGTCAAAAGGCCTTCAACAGATAAACTGGAAGGAATAAACTTAAGAGATGTATGAAGTTTTTTTAAAAAATCGTATTTGGGTGCTAAAACCATAAAGAAATAAAAGGAAGTAATTACTTTTTAAAGGAAGGTGAGGGCCAAGACTGGGATAGGGCACACTGAGGACTTTCTGGAATGACTAGCAAAGTTATATTTCTTGACCTGGTAGTTACAGCAAGGGTGTTTGCCTTACAGTAACTCGTTAAGTGACACATTTTTTTTTACATGGTTTTCTACATCTGTGTTTTATTTTACAATAAAAAGCTTTTTTAAAAAGAGCTACCAAGAGAAACAGCTAAGCAGTTACGTTTATAGCTGCCTTTAAGCTCTTGATTTAACCCCTAGCTTTGTCACGTGCCCTGACCTATAGGATACCTCACTCACTGACTGTTTTATATTATTTTGAGTTCAAGTCCTTCAATAAATCCCCAACTCCATTTCCATCACAACCCTTCTATTTGTACTCTCTCTTTCTGCTCTAAATAGTTTGGTCTTTATAGCTACTATTACCAACTTTACAGCTAAGTAGAAAAATGCTGAGATTCAGATATAGCAACAGTGTTTCTCAACTATTTTTAAACCAAATCCCTTAAAGAAATGTAAAACTATAACATATGTGCAAACTTATGCATACACATTTGTTTGGGCTCAAGGTAGTGTACTACAGATCAAATATTTTGCATATCACCACAGGCCAAGAGGATTATGTTGAATCTTATTTTATGTAATGTATATTGTGAACATAATTTTAATTTTCTAAATTTCAAGATAAAATCCTGAAAGTTTTTTTCAAAGAATAACTGCATCTACCTCTGCCCTTACCAGTACTAACACACGAGATTCTGATTCATCCTCCCTAGGAGAGTTTAGGACTTACACACATGAACATAGGATGACAGTGATAATATTAATAGTTACTATTTATAGAGCACTATGTTCCAGATACTTTATATATACATTTCTCTCTAATCCTTACAAAACCTATAAGGTAGATATCACATGCTCTCCATTTTACAGATGAGGTAAACTAACACAGAGAAGTTCACAGATTTCAGGGTCACTAAGCAAAATAAGCAATAGAATAAGATATAGAGCAACCCTTAAATGGAAAGTAGGCTACTTTTCTCAAATAACACTTTAAAACTATGTGTATTTTAAGATAGGAACAATCAATATTTAAATAGTATAAAAATTTGGGAAAGTTCCATGGATGTACCACTTCAGCCCAGAGTAAAAATAAAAATATATGTCTTGTAGACATATCCAACAATCTGGAAGGCCCCTGGAAAAGTAGGATTGCTGAGTGGAAACAGCTCCAAACTAGGAGCCCAAGAACTGGGCTTCCAGTTCTGCCTCTATCAATAGGAGGCTGTAATATCTTGGCCAAGTTACTTATTTTTTGGGCCTCAGTTTACTCACCTTAGGATGAAGAAGAATGACAAGGTCTATTCTAAGACCCAACTATTTAAGATAACATGATTCGAGAGTGATTTCCAGTGCTGCTACCGTTAAGGGAATAACGGGGAAATATAAAAGGGAAGGGCATCTCAGGCACAGGAACATCTCCAGGTGGCTCAAAAGTGGGGAACTTGAGGGCAAGAGAGCCACTAAACAGTCATGCTTAAGTTAAATGAAAAAATAGGCCTCATCCAGAAATGGGCAGTCGCATATTTAAAAATTAATAAAGGGGAAAATATTCATGTTCATGGTTAGAAATTCATGTGAAGTATATGCATGACTATTGGTTAGACAATCTCTTGCTGCTGTATAAAAAAACTTCAATAAAACACTTGAGCAAATAAAAAAATCCCTCAAAGTTTGTTCTAGCCAAACCTTCCATAAACCCTGCCACAGGGAACGCAACGCTTGTATGCTGAGGTCCCACTTAGAATTAAAGTCTTATTTCTCAAAGTCCCTCTTCTATCAATAATTATTATTTCAAACATACCTACTTGATGTAGAGTATTATGCTAGGAACCTAAAAAGATATACAAAGAAATATAAAGCATAGTTCCTAACCTCAGAGAGCTTAGTATAATATCATGGGAATAAAGCAAACAAAACAATAATTTAATTAGACAACTCTGACTACTGCTATGTGTACATACATATGTGCCCTTTGGCACATATTTTCCCCCGAAACAATAACACAGAAATGGTTAGATTTCTGGGTTGCTCCCAAAATTTATTTAAGGCATATTTATCTAAGTCTTGGTGGCTTTTCATTTTTTAATGCCCAAAATGATCTTCAACCAGACTGAGGAGCTGACAGGAAGGTGGGATTATAGAGTTGAAAAAAACATGCTCAATATTATGGTATAATTTTACACTTAAAAATATTTTTCATGATACAAAAAACTATTTTCATTAAACAAATTTAGAAAGTATGTGATTGCTATAATTTATATACAAGCACTATGTGCCAAGCACCACTTTAATTACTTTACAATAGCGACTTAACTTATTTATTCTCATTATTTAACTAATTTTATTCTTAAAATTACCCCTAGGGGAGACACTATCAATAGTTCCAACCTTAAGGTGAGAAAATTGAGGCATAGGCATGTAAGTAATTTGCCCAGTCACACAGCTCAACAAAGCTTCTTGGCTGGTGGAGATACAAAAGAAATGATTATATTTTCTGAGTAACTTCATCACCCAGCATTCTTCACCAGATCTGAAAATAGGGTTGGGGGCACTTGTTAATAATTCTAGCCATTTTTTTTTACTTGGGCAGGCACCAGGAATTGAACCCAGGTCCTCCGGCATGGCAGGCAAGCATTCTTGCCTGCTGAGACACCATGGCCCACCCCATTTTTTTTCTTGAGAGTACACAGAAAATGGAATGATTCAGAACAGTATGATCTAGAAGAATTCCATAATGCTTTTCTTTTAGCTCACACAAGGGCAGAAGGATACATGTGCAAAGATGTTTACTGTAGCAGTGTTTACAATGACTAATGACTAAAAATATGTCCATCAACTGAGGACAGGTTAGATACATATTCATATTTGTACAAGGGAATGCTGTGTAATCTTAGTGAAGTTGTTTTATACTCATGGTTATGGAACAATGCCTAAGATACAGTCTTAAGTGGCAAAAGAAAAGTGTAAGATAGCATGTGTAACATGATTCTGCTTATGGGAGAGAAAACAAGGGAGATGGGTGTAATATATCATGCCGGTTTGAAACCATCATGTACCCCAGAAAATCCGTGCTCTTTAATCCTCAATTTTGCAGGGTGGTATTTGATGGTTTCCATGAAGATGTGATCCACCCAAATGTGGGTGGTAACTTTTGATTAGACAGTTTCCATGGAGATCCACCCCCATCCATTCAGGGCTGGGAGCTTCCCTTTAAGAGGGAACCATTTTGGAAAAAGCTCAGTATCCACAGAGCCCAGAAACCTTTGGAGATGTAGAAGGAAAATGCCCCCAGGAAAGCCTTATGAAATGAGGAAAGAAAGCTAGCAGACATTGCCATGTGCTTTCCCATCTGAAAGAGAAACCCCAAACGTCATAAACCCTTTCTTTGGAATTAAGATATCTTCCTCTGGATGCTTTAATTTAGACATTTGCACAGTCTCACAACTGTAAATTCGCAACTTAATAAATTCCCTTTTTAAAAGCTATTCCATTTCCCTTATATTGCATTCCAGCTGCTTATAAACTAAAACATATATATATATATATTCAATATGATTGGAACATTTCTGTAAGAATAAACAAGAAATTATTTATACTGCTTACTATGGGGTATGGGAAATAGGTAATGCAGAAGAGGGTCAATAGGAGATTTTTCTTTTTATATTATATCCTTATGCTTTGAATTTCTTTTTATAAAAAGTATGTATTTTTATTTATTTATTATTATTTTTTGCATGGGCAGGCACTAGGAATCGAACCCGGGTTGCCAGCATGGCAGGCAAGAACTCTGCCTGCTAAGCCACTGTGGCCCGCCCCATAAAAAGTATGCATTATTTATATTAAAATCATTTCATTAAAAATAGAGTATCATGGGGCCTAATTTCCTTTTACATAGGAGATTCCTAACTATTTATTTTACAAATAACAGCTATGTTATGACCAGGGGGAGTGTGGGTCTCAAGTAATTTATTTCTAATAATAGTTAACCTGGAGAAGTTAATGAATGACCTATTTTTATAAACAAGAGTAAAATAAGCATTCTTTCAATTAATACCCTCTCATTCAACTGTACTCTAATATGCTTTCTCGAACACAGGAAATTAAGGTGAAGTTACTCATAACCCCGAACAATTCAATAGGAATGTGTTTTATATATTATTTCTATAGGAAATCATAAATTTTTATTTGAGACACCAGGAACATTATGTCCCCTGATTTGTGTGTCCTAACCTCTTCTTTTTTCTTCAATCCCCCCCTCCCCAAATAATCCCAAACAAACTGCAGTTCAAGTACGTAGTGACTACCCCTCCCTTACAACAACTCATTAATCCCACAGTGGTGGAATTCTAATATCTACCAAAAGAAGGGATCTTCTACAGAGTCAAACAGAAGTAAAAGAATTATCCCTAAAAATTATCTGTAACAGGGATGCATTCTAGAAGGACGGAAGTTCCCCCAGTCCAGAGGTTCTCAGAGATGCAAACAAACCACCTGAAAAACAAGGAAACACCTTAATGTGGTCTCCAAATTATGTTTGGAGTATCCCAAGAACTGGGCAAGAGACTTTTTTTTAAATCTCATCCTTTTAAATTTATATTGCTTGTATCCTTTATAATATATTTTATCTATTTACAGTGGTGTTTATACGTTATCTATATTTAAATATACGGCATTTGGAAGAATGCATGCTCAAAAGATGTTTAACTGATAGGATGCACAATTTAAAATGTTTGGAAGCTACTGATGTAATCAAACACATTTCAAACAGTGAAAAAGAAAGTATTAAATGGGCAATTCACGATCAAGGAATAAGTAAAATCTGTGAACGTCAGTGTACAAAGTGAATTTTTTAGTTCTCTTGAAATATTTTCTATATTTACTCCTGCTATTTTTTTCCAATAGAATATCTGACCCTTCATAGTCATTCTGACATCCAATTCTTATTTATTACTTCATTCTTCGGGAAAGGCCGCCAACATTTCAGTAAGGAGTTCTCCACCCTATCTTGCATGGGAATTAAAAGATCTTTTAAGTGGTCAGAAAGCTTCCAACTATTTCCCAAAGTCAGAGCACTAATCCAATTATTTTAAATATCTTTGACACATTCTTAAATGGTCCTTTCCCCATTTCAACTATAAACCAACTGGAACACTTTAAGTCAAACAAACATTCCTCATTCGTCAAAGGGCCCACCCTCCCCATTCGCACTCCCGCACACCACTCCCGTTAGGCAAAATAAACTCCCTCCACACCTCCAAATCAAATTCCTTTTTCTCCAGAACTCTCGTCAGGCTTTCTTTTCCTCTAACAATACGCCCACCTCTGATTCCAAAGATTTTAGTGCTGATGGGATCGCAGCGATCGTTCCTCTCTTCGTCTCTCCACCAACCCATTAGTATTAACAGGATCATTCGCAAAGCCGGGGTTTGTGTAGACAGCGCCAAGCTTCCGCGATCTCCGCGCTTAAGACCTCTGATTTTTAGATTCCGCCTGGCAAACCGGACTCATATGTTTGTTTAGGGCCTGAGATCAGGGGCCAGGTAGGTACTCTCCGACGTCAGCTGACAGGCACCCAAGGAAGCCCCGAGCAGGCCGCTCAGAAAACAGGGCCCTGCGAATCCAACTGACCCGTGAGCCTTTCACGTTCGCTCCCAGAGGAGAAACATTTTAGGGGCCGAACCCCTAGACTATCATGGCTGCGAAGGGGCAGACCGACTCCGAGGCTGCACGGTGAGATCTCCAAGACCTCCGGCGGGACCAGAAAAGTGGGAGACTAGAAATAGGCCTGGTAGGTGAAGGGAGGCGGGTCAAGGGCCGGATCCCGGACTGAAGAGAGACGAGGGGAGGGGACAGGAGTGTGACTGCTTCAGGGGTGACCGTTAAAGGACTTTGAGAGGGGAAGAGTTGGGGAGAGTCCCCCACTCACCTGGATGCGGCTGCCGCCGGAGGCGCCAAGCCCCCACCCCTGCCCAATTTAAGCCACGTCAGCTCGGAAATCCTGCACACCTACTAGCGCCGCGCCCCGCGAGGGACTCAACCACTCTCTGTTGGGACGGAAAATGGGATTAGGACATTGACCAATCAGCACTACCGGCAGAGCGTTACCAGGGCTACCAGGCGCGCATTGTTTCTAACTAACGCATCAACAATGATGGAAACCAATCAACGTTTAATAACGCCTCGCTTCCTCAAAAAAAAACAGCCAATGGGCTCTGAAGAGCAGAGTGGGGGGCGGGGTGAGTCGTGAGCGAGTGTTCCGGAAAAAGTTATGGAAAGGACCGGAAATGCGTGGAGGACGGACGTTCTGGGAAAGGTCAGGTGTTTTCTGTTGGTTTCCTCTGTGCGTTCACTGACCGAACGACAGTACGTATTGGACTACGGAGATTTCGGATTGCTGACATCAACTATCTTTAGGATTATTGAATGAGATCTGAAAAGGGAATGGGGAAATGGACTTTATTAGTGCCGAAAGGAAACCGTTTTTGTCGTTGTCTAATATGACCTTTTCATTTTACTAATGAAAAGCCAGTAAAATGCTGAGCGCCAGGGCCGCTCTTTGGCGGCGGGGGATGCCGAAGGATTTGCAGTTTCGTGCACTATAAAATCTAAAATATGAAAGAATAAAAAAAAAAGAACAAAAAACCTGAAAAATAAACATGTGGAGGACAAAATCCCCAACCATTCCCAATTCCTCAGAGCCTCAAAGATAGTAATGAATACAAAGAAACTGAAGACCCCTCCTTGTCAAAACTAGAGAAAATAAAACCACAGAAGAAAAAGAAGATACAAATTCCTTTGTTCTCTATATGGGACATTTCAATAAAATTATTACAGATGTATGTGAAATAAAAATTGTAAATGGAGAGAAAATGAAAAATATATTTAATGAGTATGGAAACACAAGACAGTCACAAGAAAATAAGAACTAGAGAAGTGGCTTGCCCAATGATAAACAAGGATAACTTGGTGGTGGAACTAGGGCTAGAATCTAGAGCTTATATGAAAGAGGGTTCTTGAGTGTGTGTGAGAGAGAAAAACTAGTGAAAACTAGGAAGATGCCTCTTAGAAAGTGGTGCTTAAATTGGGACTTATGAAAGTGAGGTTTGAGAACTCAGGTCCCAGAATGGGAGTCAATAATTGGACTCCCAGCTACACTCACGGAAATCAGGCATGCTCTCCTTAATTAAGCCACTAAGGAAAGGGGGAAAAGCTGTCATAGTGTGTCATTGCAAGCACTCTTGACAATAAAAATAATATTAACTTGAATTTATTTAGTCTTACTGTATGCCAGGCACTTAGCTAGCCCATTATATCCATCTTCATCCTTTGGTTTAGTACTGATATAATACTTTGAGGGTCAGTATGTCTTTGCCTGGCCATCCATCTAAAATCATAGTCCTCTGCACTCAGCATACCCCTTCTCTTATTTTTTCCCCTAAGTATTTTGCATCTAACATGCTATTTTATTTATCTTATTTATTTTCTCTCTTCTCATTATAATATCGGTTTCCAGAAGGCAGGTGTTTTTGTCTCTCAATTTCAGCTCTATCTGCAGTTTCTAGAATAGTACGATGTATGCATTCAATATCTATTGAATTAATGGATTAAAAATAATAAATAGGGTGGACCAATGTGGTTCAGTAGCAGAGTTCTCACCTGCCCAAGTAAAAAAAAAAATTTTAATAATAAATAATAGGGAGGACAAAGTGTAAAATGAATTGGGTAAATGGAAATACTAGTGGTCAATGAGAGGGAGGAATAAGGAATACGGTATGTATGCGTTTTTTCTTTTTCTTTCTATTTCTTTTTCTGGAGTGATACAAATGTTAAAAAAAATGATCATGATGATGCATACACAACTATGTGACGATATTGTGAGCCACTGATTGTACACCATGTATGGAATGTATGTATCTATAGATTTCTCAATAAAAATATTTTTAAAAAAATCTATTGAGGGCAATGCAATGGTGACTCAGTGGTATAATTTTCACCTACCATGCCAGAGACCCAGGTTCAATTCCTGGAGCTGGCCCATGCAAAAAAAAAAAAGCTATAATCAATGACATACATATGATTATACCCATTTTGCCTGTGATACAACAAGGCTTCAGAACGTTAAGTAATTTGCACAAAGTCACATAAAGGACCTGTATCCATAATTACAAGAACCTCTTGAAACTCAAGCCAATTGAAAAATGAGCAAAACATCTGCAAAGACACCTCACCAAAGAAGATAAGACAGATGGAAAGTAAGCATATGAAAAGCTCCACATCACATCATTTAGGAAATGACAAGTTTAAAACAACAGTGAGGTACCATTCACACCTATTGGAATGGCAAAATCCAAACACTAAGAAATAATGACAAGGATGTAGAGCAGCAGTAACATCAATTCATCGCTAGTAGGAGTGCAGTATGGTATTGCCACTTTGAAAGATAGTTGGGCAGTTTCTTACAAAGCTAAGCATAGTCTTACTGTACAATCCAGCTGCTAAGTTTTACCCAAGTGAGTTAAAAGTTTATGTCCACACAAAATCTGCACACCAATATTTATTTATAGCAGCTTTATACATAATTGCCCAAAATTGGAAGCAACGAAGATGTCTTTCAATGGATGACAAGATAAACTGTGGTACATCCATACAATGGAATTTTTTTTTTCCAAGTAATACAGAACTTTTATTTCAAGCTCACATTTACTGAACATTTATGACAGAAGACATGTTTGAACAAGATTTCGTAAGGTTAGGTGATCTTCTAACCCAGCACAGGTTGAACTAAGGAGAGTAATGTTTAAACAATGGAGTGAGGAAAGCAGAAATTGCCATATGCTTATGATCGCAGAATTTATGTAGTGTCTTTGAGATGTAGCTGAAGAAAATAGTTCCCTAACATAGAGTAGAGAACAGTGAGTCACCGAAGTACTTCAGCAGCTTCTTCATTTTCCTATGCATAGTGCGTGCTTTTGTGTATGGTTGAGACGAGTGAAGTTAGGGTGGAGGGAGCTCATTTTACTCTCTGTGACCCCATCATTCCTTCCAAGATTCCAGCATAATGCCATGTCCTGACTCAGGAGCCAGAATAGACTGTCCAGATTCAAATTCCAGTCTGACACCTTCAGAGTAGTAGCATTGGGTGTGATAGAGGATCTCCCCATGCCGCAGCTTCCCAATCTGATGGTATAGGTGCTCCATTATACACATGAAGAACTGGGTCACAGAGAGATTTAGTAAATCATCAAAGGTTACAGTGAAGAGCTAGGATTCAAATCGAGACAGTCTGGCTCCAGCATGTATGCAAAATTACCTCTTAAGCTTTGGGAGGCTTTAAGCCCAAATTCAAGGGGTCAACCAGTCCGCACTTGCTCCCCGAAGTCTGGAAACTTCCAGTGTTGGCCAGTCACAATCCTTGGGGTTCGTTGGCTTGCATCTCTGACTCTCATGAGATGGTGATGGGTCTCTCCTTGTGTCAGTTCCCTGGTTTCCAGGTTCCATTGACTTCTGGTTTCTACATTTTCTGGCATCTTCTGGTTCCTGATTTCTGCTGACTGACTGGGTCTAAATTACCTCTATTTATAAGGCCCACAGTAACAGAGATTATGGTCCAAAGCTGATTTAGGTGGCCACCCCTAAAAAGGATCCTGGAAGACCCTATTCACAAAGGAGTCCACCTTGACATATTCAAAGATCCTATTTATGTGTGGGTTCAAACCCACAGGAACTGACTAGGAAAAAAACATGTTTTTGTTGGGATAACTGATTCAATCTATCACAGTGAGGTAACTGCTTCTGCTTCCCATACAATGGAATATTATTCAATGATGAAAAGAAATGACCCTTCAAGCCACAGAAAGACATGGAGGAAACTTAAATGCGTATTGCTAGTGAAAGAAGCCAGTATTAAAAGACTATATACTGTAGGATTCCAACTATATTATATTCTGGTAAGGCAAAACCATAGAGATGGTTAAAAGAGCAGTGGTTGCCGGGAGTTCAGGAGGGAAGGGAAGCAAGAATGAATAGGTGAAGCGCAGGGGATATTTAGGATATGAAATTATTCTGTGTGATATTGTAAAGGCAGATACATGGCATTATGCATTTGTCAAAACCTGTAGAACTGTACAACACAAAAAGTGAACCTTAAACTATGGTTCATCAATTGCAACATATGTACCACATCACATTAATGGAAGATATTAATAATAGGGGAAACGGTGCCAAGGTGTGGAGTGGAAGAAGGGCTGTGTATTAAATTCTCTATACTGTCTAGTTAATTCTGTAAATCTAAAACTACACTAAAAATTTATTATTATAATAGAGTTACCAAATTTAACTCAAGAAAAATTAAAAAGCCTGTCAGGCCATTAAGTAAAGAGAAAAATTTTACAAGTTGTTAATTTCTTTTAAGAGAGTCATAGATCCCAGGTAGTTTTGCAGGCAATTGCTTTTTTGTGTTTTCAAGAGACAGATACTTCTTATGCTATATAATCTATTCCAGAGCATAGAAACAGTTGGAATGCTTCCCAGCTAATTTTAGAAAACTCATGTTTTAGTTTCCTAGGCTACTCAAATGAATACCTTGAAATAGGTCAACTTAAACGATGGGAATTTATTAGCTTACACTTTTGAGGCTAACAGTCCAAATCGAGGCATCTTCAAGGCAGTGCTTTCTCCCTAAAGATTGTGGTGTTCTGCTGCTGGCTGCCAGTGATCCTGGGGTCCTTAGATTGTCACATGGCAAAGCACATGGTGGGCTTTTCTGGTCTTTCCTTTCTCTTCCAGGTTTGGCTTCTTGCCTCCTGTGGCTTTTTCTCTCTCTAAATTTCATTCCACTTTTAAAGAACTTCAGTAATAGGAATTAAACTTGTTCTGATTGAGGTTCATAACACCTTAACTGAATAGCTTCATCAAACGGTCCTACTTAACAATGGGTTTACATCCACAGGCATGGATTAAATTTAATAACATTTTTTTTCTGGGGTACATACACCAACTAGCATAATCTAGTTAATCAAACCTTAGAAAAAGCTCTCTTTCAAGTTTAATTAGGATTACCATTGTCATTTACTACTTTTCTTTCTCCATATTATTCTAGCCAAAGCTAGTTTGTTTGTTTGTTTGTTTGTTTGTTTTTTACTATTTTGCAAAAGTAAAAGGGCTAGATGGCAGGCTGTTTTCAGGTGAGCCTCGGGGGTTGCTAAATTCTGGTGGAGTCTAAAATCAGTTTCTGTTTTTGGAATTGGTAGATCCCAACTAATTTTTAAAGTTCATTTAGAAATTATCAATTTGTGTGGAATTTGTCAACAATCCAAATTTGAAGGGTATTTATAAATCAAATACTAATGTATAATTAATTGTGGGACTCAAGACTGAAATCCAAAATTTTTGTTTCAGGCCACTGTTTCTCATCTCTAGGGATGACTTAGAAAAACGTTACCTTTGGACCTCTGTCTTAGGTTTGCCTGGTCCACTATCATAAATACCACACAATAGGCTGGCTTGAACAATGGAAATTTATTGCCCCAAAGTTTTGGAGGCTAGGAGGCTTGCTTTCTCCCAAAGACTGTAGCATTCTGTTGCTGGTTGCTGGCAGTCCTTGGGACTTCTTGTCTTTGCCATCACATTATTATGTCTTCTCCTTACTTGTGGGTTCCCACTGACTACCCCCTTCTCCCTGTGACCTTCTCCTTATAAAGCCTCTAGTAACCTGAATTAAGACCCATTTCATTTCAGTTTGCCATAACTTAACTTAAAATAAGATCCTCAAAAAGTCCTTTTTCCAATGGGTTCACAGCCATAGGGATGTGGATTAAGATTAAGAATAGATCTAAATTGGTATATATATTTCAATCTCCCAAGGGTCTTCCTTTAGCTTTCTATTTCAGAGTCATCCTTCTATTCACTTTGCAAGGCAAGATTTCTCCCTGGAATCCTCTCCTTGCTCCCTGCTCACCTGGCTGCACATAATGCTTCCATTAAAATATACCTATAGGCCTACTGTGTACCCCCTAGCTGATCAGATCATCTGTGATATTGTATGCAAATTCAGAAATATGCCAAGCTTCCCAAGTAGGATTAGCTATTAATATCAATAACTTTCCCAAAAGGATATTTTAGCAATGGGAAATTCAGGCCCAATGGCAAACATATGAGAAAGATTGAAATAGATTATTCTGCCCAAATTCTATCACATTGGAGGTCACTGACTTGGCCCATGTCTAACCATGGCTTTTGGTATTTCAATGGAAATTGGCACACATTGGGAAGAAAGGTAGGGTTTTTTTTTCACACCTTAAGTTCCTTCCTGGCATATTGGGCAGAAAATATTAATTTATTCCAGCTGGTGCATGCTGTGGATAAAGAACTGGCTTCAGAAGAACCACACCTTCCAACCCCACTCTCCCATTGATAACAAATGTTTCTTGGAACTAGACTAGAGTGTGAAAAAAAGGCTAGAAATACTTATGGGAAACATGGATAACTTAACATCATAATGTAAGGGCAGAATGACACCATGGGTAAAACTGAGAGTAGAAAAGGAAAGAAGGTTAGGTGCAGGATCTTGTGTGGGATGAAGGTAACTGGGCCTTATCACACCCCTAAATATCTTTTTTATCCATTTAGTGCCATCCTATGCTGTTGTCCTATTCTAGAAAACCAAAACCAATGCCACACAGTTGGAGGGAATTTTCAACCCTTAATTACTAATTTTTATGTCTATTCTAACTTCCATCCAAATCCCCAAGTTCCTTTTTCACAGGCTACTGCAATCTTGTGAGTTTGGATGGAGATGGAGAAGTCACCCACAAGTTATAACAAGAGCCCTTTCTGTGTTTTTCTACACTTTTGTATACACAAGCAGGACAGATTCAGAATTAAGATGATTTCATGGTCATTCAAAGGAATGAGGCAAGACAACAGTGACAGAAAAAAAAGAAAGGTCTAGAGACAACTGTGTCCTAAAATGTCTTAATTTATGAGAAAGAGCATCTTTTTTTCTCTAATACCTAATGGCCTAATACCACATCATTCATGTTACATCCTGTTTTTAGTTGCAAACACTTAGCAGGAGCCATCTCTCTCCTGGTAAGTTATTTGCACCTTTCCTGGGACAACTATGGCCTACTTCATTAATCTGGAGAATCTGATCAATGAAAGGAGGTTTCATACCCTGGAGATGGATCCAAATTAATACTGAGGTATTGGGAGGTACTCAGAGGCACTGAACGTGCAACCTGTGTACCTGCTGTGAAGCAAGCTACCTTATGATGCTTCATGAGAATACAGGCTTAGACATAAGAGAAACTTTCTTCAAATGACTACTTTATTACTTATATAGCACAAATGGTCCAAAAGAGCAGGGGAAGAGATCCCATCATGGCTAGTTTCCTGCAGATGCCATCTGCTAGGGTAAGGGTCAATGAATGGCAGCTCCACATGCACTACTTCACTTTGCAGAGGAGATACCCTATACTGCTTGAGTGCTGAGTATTGACAGAGGGGCCAGGGGAAGGGGGCTCTACCATGAGAGTTCCTGCCCTGATAGGCAGCTGGGGCTGTTGGTTCCCAGTTTCCAGGTTTAAGATATAGTCAGGCCTTTCATTAGACCTAACATCTCCCCTGGTCCACAGAGTGGAAACTTACTGAAATATCTGCACACAATAGGGAAGGTAGGAGGCTGAGAGCTGGAGGGAGAGCTGCTAGATGTGTCCCTGACTTCTCAAGCTCTTGCCAACTGACAGGGCCTGGCATTTACCCAATAAGATTGGGTATAAGGGGCAGAGCTGAGTCTCTAAGATCTTCAGAGTGCCACATTCTAGGGGTTGTATGGAGGATTGTTCTTCCAACCTCTCTTCTTTATGTACCCCTATTGGGAATGGCTTTGAGGATCAGGACTGGCTGGGAGTCTGGATCATGATATTGGGCAATGCCTTGTACTGCCTCTTTCAGGAGTCCAGCAAGTGGGCATTACTGCCTATCAGATGTACCCTGAAGTAAAAGGCATCCAGTTCTCTTTATGTAAAATACCAGCACCTACTTGTCATACTTCCACCTGCTCAAAATTGTAGGTGAGGGATCAGGGGAGACCACACACTGGTCCAAGATGGCTCAGTCATACTAGATGTTGCAGCAGGTTCTTATTGCTGACCATCAATAGCACTGCATTCCCTGCTGGCTCTTTAATTTGCCTTCCCAAGGCCAGGTCTTTCTTCTACACCTGGAGAGCCTGGTCAGTACCCAAAGAGTCCAGAATTTGAGGGGTCAACATCCTTTCCCTACCTAGGAACTTTCAGAGGTCAGGCTGGCTTCAGGGCTCTTTCCACTCCTAAGCATATCTCCTCTTTGAGCTGGGCCAAGAGCTCTGGCACCAACTCCTGGTGATCAAAGGCCACAACTATGTGTCTCCAGATATTGAAGGAGAAAGGGCACAGGACCCAAGGCAAGGGCCATTCCTATCTTGTCAGCTTGTTGATGTACTCAGGTAGGAACCCACGAGACCATAGGTATTGTGCTTGGGTACAAGTGGCCATGGTTTCTGAGAAAAAGACCAGGAACTGAGAGTATCTGGGATATGGTGGGGGACATGATGAGTTCAGCCCTTTGCAAGATATGGAAGAAGAGCTTGTGTACCGATAGCCAGAGATAGGTGATTCTTCTAGGTCACAATTTTTAGTGACTGTAAACATAAGTTACAGGCTAGGAGCACTTCTGTATACTCCAAAGATTTTCCCAAGGATGGGTGCTTTTCTTCCCTGGCTGTACTTTGGAAGCACCAGGAAGCATTCAGATATCTTGATGCCTAAACCTACTACAGACCAACTAAAGAGAATCCTCTGGTGATTTTCAGTGTGTAAAGTTGAGAACCACTGCCAGGGTTGACATTTAGAAACTCTCAGGCAATATCTAATCTCACTACCTACACAGCTACACAGTAAACTTGTCCTCTTCTCCATTTTACTTTCAGTCTGCCTGTCTGGATAGGTTCTCTTAGACCTTTATGCACCAATCCAGGGTTCCCGGTCTCAGCTACAGGTGAACCTCCAAACGTGGTGATAAGAACATTTCAAAGAAACTTGGAATGCTCTGATAAAAGGCTCAGGGCCTAAGGAGAGTAACCAAAAATGACAAGATAATTTAAAAAAATACAACATAGTTTTCCTCCAAACTGTTAATATTATTTCTGTTGAGATGATTAAGCTAACTCTGAAGCCTTTGGCTAGAAAAGTTAAGCATAGAAAAATAAGAAGTAACTTGATGCATGTGGCTAAATGCATATTTGTCATAGAAAAATGGCAAAAGGCTAGAAACTGCCCAGATGTCTAGCAATAAGGAACTGGTTGAAAAACAACTGGGAATGGACTGAAGAAACGTGATAGATCCACACACTGGAGTACCAGTAGTTGTAGCAAAGAATGGAGAAGCTCTCTATCTACTATTGACAGAGTACTTTGAAACTCATCATGGGAAGAAATTGTTGATAGTTTGCTAGCTTTTGTGTAGGAAAGAGGAAGAAATATAATGTGTTTGTTTGTGTGTGTGTGTATTTGCTTACATTTTCATAAATGAACAGTGGCATAATAAACCAAACATTAATGAAATGATTACCCATAGGCAGAGTGAAAAAATAAGGTGGAGGGAACAAAGAAGGAAGTAATACTTTGGATACTGTGCCTTGTTAAATAGTTTTGACTTTGGAACCATGTAAATATGTTATATAATTTTAAAAAGAAATTTAAATTAAATTAAAATGGAAATTTTCAAAAAATTGAAAAAAGTAAAACTGAAACAAATCTAAATTATACCAAGATGGTGGTATAAATATATAGGCAGAAACAGCTTTAAAATATCATCTTTATTGTCCATCTTTCACAAGATATATATTTCAAACGTAAAAAGAACCACAGAGGATCTTAAACTGTATTGGGTAGATTTGTTGTTAATAATAATATTGATACTGGAATTTTGAAATTATTATAGATGTATTAGAAGATAAAATAAGTGTGTTAATGCTCAGAATCAAGATTTTTGGTGCAAGAAAAAGATATGAATATAAAATCAAGTAAAAACTCTGATTCTTAAATTTGAACTTTTGAACTCATGTTTTATTTTTCTCCTAGTTCTGTCCACTGAAAAAGGCATAGAGACAATGACAATCCAGTAGCAATGAGCACACCCAATTCCCAGCTTTTGGTTCCTAAATAATATGCTCCACTAAAGGCAACCAGAGTTTCTTGGAGAAATGTCTGCTTTCAGGTCTGGGACAGGGAAAGAACAAGGTGAGCCTGTACCATGTTGGTGTGCCAGAAAGCATTCAAGTGCTAAATGAATGGGAACAAACCACAGGATAACAATTGGCTGAAAGGGGCTCCCTCTCTCTTAAGGTGGGAAACTTTGAGCATCAAAAGACAATGACAGTAATTCTTAACATCATCACATAGATGTAGAATGGTATGATTTCTAAATGTTGGGTTAATTTCTTTTTTTCCGTTAATTAATAATAAAAAAAAAAAAAGACAATGACAGGGCATCACGAAGGTGGCTCAGTGGCAGAATTCAGGCCTGCCATGCCGGAGACCCCCAGGTGCCTGCCCACGCAAAAAAAAAAAGAAAAAAAACAGACAATGGCAACAGTGGATTAAAACATATCAATTATTTAAAACCATTAGTTGAAATTGATTTGCAACAGAAAAAAAACCATTTTAGTCACCAACACCAGACCATTTCTCTGAAAATGTATGAAGGGAAAAAATCAAGCATCTATTTAGCCTTCTTTAACAAACTGTCTTTCACAGGAAACAAATAATTGATGAGGGAAAAGTCTTCTTTACTAAAGAATCCAGGTAATAAATGCAGGAGAAACGAAAGAATTTGAAAAGCATGCCTGGAAATAATGGACCTAGGCACTCAAAGAGGGTGAAAGGTTGACGGGGCTCCTGTATGACCCCTATGATCAATCTTAACCTCACTAAAATTACATGTCTCTAGATATATTGCAGTAGGAACTACACGGAAACAACTAAGAGACATGCTTGCTTAAATGATTGAGCATGAATCTAATCTCCTGATACGTTTCTATAACTAACTATCAATTTACTAGTAACAAAGGGCCAAATCGAATCACTCTGTGAGGAAGAATAGGCCAAGTCGGGAATGTGGAAGGATTCTAAATGATGTTTTCTCCAACAAATCAGTGGCCTGGAATACAGAAAGGTGGGGGTGTGGATTAACAAATCAACTATAAAAAAGTATCTAAGAGAAAATAGGAAATATGGGCTGGGTATTAAGTGAAATTAAGAAATTATTGTTAGGGCGGGCCATGGGGGCTCAGCAGGCAGTTCTGACCTGCCATGCTGGAGACCTGGGTTTATTCCTGGTGCCTGCCCATGCAATAAAAAGTAATTATCATTAATTTTGTTAGATGAGATAATGGCATGATGTTTTTTGTTTTTGTGTTTTTGCATGGGCAGGCACCAGGAATCAAACCCGGGTCTCCAGCATGGCAGGCAAGAACTCTGCTATTGAGCCACCATCACACTACTCTGATATTTGTGTTTTAAACAGTCCTTACTTGTAGAGATGTATTCTGAAGTATTTAAAGATGAAATGACATGATACGTGGCAATTGCTGTAAAAAGACTCCAGGTGGGGATGGGGGATAATAAATAGAGAATAGAAGGAACAAAATTGATAACTGGATGATCAGTACATGGGATCCTGACACTCTTCTCTGTATTGGGGGATATGTTTGGAATTTTTTTTTTTTCATGGGCAGGCACCAGGAAACAAACCCTGGAAAATAAAAAAAGAAACAGTGAGCCATTTAAATCCACTCTGTGAATGACAGGCAGTCATTAAAGGAACATTTATAATAGTAAAGAGGATTCTTATGACATAATATTAAAGAAAAAAATACAGTACAGAAATTTATATACAACATACCTCCAAGTACAAAAATGTGCACTGAAAAAGTTGAAGAAAACATGTTTAATGAAATTGTTTGGAGTGGTGTGTGATAACTTTTGCAATTCTTTTTTTTTTTTTTTTTGAGAATATGGCTGTGCTTTAATTTGGGTCTTAAGTTTCTAACCGTAACAGAGACCACACTTCTAAACAACATCCATGAGCTCTGAGAACACATCCAATCATAATATTCTAGTAATATGTCTTGCACCATAAAACACATCAAATATCCACTCCATAAACTCATTGTGTGTTTTTTCATAAGAAAAGTGACATCTGTAATTCACATTCAGAGGCATGTTCCTGAAGACTAAAAAGTTATGAACTATTGCCTGTCAGTTTGCTTCTCAAGCAATTTTTTAAAAACAGCATAATTTATTCTCTAAAGCAATTTTATGGACATCGGGAGTGTAGTTAATTTCATAATAAGGTTGGTTGAATATGATACGAAGAGAATGCATGTATTTTCCAGAACACCATGCTAGACATCAGCATTGAAACATAAGCTTATAACTTTTATTGATTTATTGATTTATTTATTTTTACATGGGCAGGCACCAGGAATCAAACCCGGGTTCTCGGGCATGGCAGGTAAGCACTCTTACCTGCTGAGCCACCGTGGCCCTGAGCTTATAACTTTTAAAAATCCAGGAGGAAAAAAGTGATATAAATGTGAGCTTCTTTTCAGAAGTTTTAAGATTCCTATAAAACTTTTTGTCCCAAGATCATTTAACTATGGTACACAAAAGATACAAAATACATTGTCTGGTGTCAGGGTGGGGAATCCCTCTCCTTTATGTAATAAAATCATCTTCTGTTCCTTCTTGATCCAAGTTCTGGTAGTCTGAGGGCAGATTCCTCTTAAGAGGCTGAGCACTGTAATGAAGAGCATTATCTTCATCAACTGGTTGATATTCTTGTCCGATTTCGGGTGGGAAGCCACTTCCAGAGCCTGATTCAGAGCTGGAGCCTGATCCAGGATAGTCCTCAGAAAGAGGGAAGACATCAGGCACGTTCTGGAACCTCGTCATTAAAAAAGGGCCAGTCCTGGGAGGGAGGATCCTGTCAAATTCGCCAGAAGGTAGGTCAAACGTTGGTCCCTTTTCCTCAATGCAGTTTGCAGAATTACTGTCCGGACTGCAGCGTACCCATTGGTGCCTGGCTCTCCGCATGGGATACCCTGGAACTGAAGATTCCCAAAACAAGATAAGAGAGACAGCCAGGACAACACTGCTGCTCCGGAGGAACCCCTGGATTCGTGGCCAGCACAGCACCCTTGGGCCCAGCAGCTGCACAGCTACCTCCGATTAGGAACTGTAGCAGGGTGCTTGCTGTCCCTTTTAGACAAGGTTCCAAAACCTCAAACCCTGCACAGAACACATGTCACAATTTCCTCTCTCTCTCTCTCTCTCTGGCTCCTGTCCCTGTCCCTACTTGTACTTCAAAGAAAGGAGGTGAGGTATGTCTGGGATTGCTAGCAAGAGCCTGCAATTCTTTTTTGATTTTCAAAATATTCTTTAATGTTAAATTTTATGATGAAAAAAATTTTTTTTTCAAAGAAAACCTTGTTATAACAGTTCATGTCTCAGAATCTTTAAACAGCGATGTGTGAACTGGAGTGTCTTATTTTGCCTCACTGAGGTTGACTGTTTTAATAATGGCCCCCAATGGCCTCTCTATGTCACTTCTCTTTGCAATGTGATATTTCCATTCCTCCCATCAAGATGTAGAGTACATTTCTCCAGCCCATTTATTGGGCTGACTTTGTGTTTTGCTTTGACTGACAGAATGTGGTGGAAATGACATTGTGCAAGGTCTGGGGCCTTGGGTCACAAGAAACCTTGCAGCTTCTGCCTTTGTCTTCTTGGAACCCTGAGATTGCCTTGTTCTATAGAAGTCCACTTAGGCCTACTGGGGATGAGAGGCCACATGAAGGAGTCTCTAGGCCCCCCAGCTGCCAGCCAACACTACTGCCAGTGTGCGTGAGGCCATTTTGGACCTTTTAGCTCTAGTATAGCTGTTTGATGACAACAGCCACCTGCATGAGCACAGGCAAGCCCTCTGATATCCTATACACAGTATCATGAGATAAAATTAAAAACTGATGCTTAACCTAGTAACTTTTGGGGTGATTTGGTATGTGACCAAGGTAAACTGAAACACCTTCACCTGAAAGGTTAATTATTCTAAAGTTTTAGTCATGCAGTGAGTTTATTTTTGCTATTTTTAAATTCTGAACTTTGTAGAAAGGTATATTACAGTTTTTAATGTAATGTGAACTTTAAAAAAAGCATAAGCTGTAGAATAGTTCATAGTTTTAGATAATCATCATCCATTTTGACTTTTCTATTTTTGAAATATTGCACATTCTTCCATCATTCATCTGTTTTCAGTACTTTGCTTTGTGGAAGATGGGCCAAGAAGGAATTTTGCAGACCTAGGAGAATGAGAGGGAAAGCTTGATATGATTATCTCCATTTAACAGGTGTTGAGGCACCAACAGATAGCATGACCTACCCTATTTCTTTCCCATGATCAGAGACAATACTAGGCTTCACACTGGGAACTCATGACACTGTCCTCTCATTCCTTGCCATAGGATTGCTTCCCATATCTTGATCATGTTGGGGAATGAAGGGGTCTTATAGAGTTAAACCTTCCCTTTCCATTGGTTCTTCCTGTAATTCATCCAACTTCTACCCTCAGCCTGTCAGATTCCACCCTTTTGAGCCCATCATCCAACTCTGCTCCATTATAGAAGCAGTTCCTTTTCCTTCTTCAAAGAGCAGAAGGTGTTCATTGATGTTGCTTGCTGCAAGCAGGGCCGGCTACATAATTTGGGGGATCCTTGTTTAAAAAGTGGAAAAAATAGGTTGTTAAAGGCACTAAAATACAAACTTTTTTTCCTTTCTTCAGTGGACTCTTTCTCAACTTATGTTATTTCTAATTTGCTATTTAATGTTAAGTAAATTATCGTTTTCAATTATTAACATAAATTTTACCATATATCTTCGTATTATGCAATGCCAATTTTAAACACAAGTAGAGTAGCATTTAACTCATATATGGAATCACCACAATTGCACAGTTTATATTTTACAGCTTGTATATGCATAGGTATTTTGTTTTCTTATCAGAACAGCAGAAACATAAAATCAACTAAACTGTTTTTACTTCGCTTTTTGGTATGCACACATCTACCAATACTTTTTATCTTTGGCTCCCTGACAAATAAGGAAGGACTAAAAGGAAAAGAAACTATTAATTTCCCTGTATTTCCCTTTCCTTCATACCAATATTTTCACTATAAGAAGTTAGCTAACAGTAGGGAGCAAGGCAAATGAGAAAGAATATGATGAGGCTCTTGGTTGTTCATGTTTCTTACAACACCCATGCCTTCTTTCTGAATGCAAAGCAAGTTCTTTTTAAAATGAAAAGTATGGCCTCTCAGACTGTCAGCAGTAGTTCTAGAAGGGAGGTAACATATGACGTACTGGAGGAAAATCTCACCAATGCCCACCAATGCCAAGTCCTCATCACCTTGCAGTACAAAGCCACTGGAAATGGATATTCTCTGCCTCATACTTTCTTTGTAGGAACAGCACTGGGGAGGTACAGAGAATATAATTTTTTTCCAGTAATATTTGATTATTAAATTTCTCCTTTGTAGCATAACTGTTCTTTTTTTCCTTAACTTTTTTATTGTATAACATATATACAAAGCAAAGAAAGAAAAAAGCAATAGTTTTCAAAGCACTCCTCGACAAGTAACGACTGTTCTTTTGTACTCCTCTTATTGGTACTCACCCTTCTCTGTAATTATCTCGGATAAACTTATCTTGGAATATGGTCACATTCTTCCTTCAGTAATTGGATTTGTGGGAGACAGGACCAAGAAGGAAGTTTCCAGAAATAGGTTAGTGTGAAATTCTATACCTGTAACACATCTCGGTTCTTTACTCTCTACTTGGTCTTCTTGTCTCCAATCTTGCATTCTAGTGCAAATAAGGAGAATTTCACAAAACTCATCAAGCTACAGGAGTTCACATAGCCCTTAGGGTGACATCAAATCTCCTTGGCATGGCTTACAAAGCCCATAATAATTGGATCACTTTCTTGCCTAATACCTGTCCACTTTCAACCCCCACTCCTTGCTCCTTGTTGTTGAACTTCTATAATTAATCTTGCCTGGTGGTTCTGTCATTTATATTGGTCTGGGGTGGGGCCTAGTATCAATACTACTTAAAGTTCTCTTAGATTCTATACGGTACAGCCAAGGTAAAAAACCATTCTAGTGATCCTAGCTTTTTCTTGCGCTTAGACCTTTGCACATGTGGTTCTGCCTAGAAATATTGCTGTCAGCTTTTCTTCTGACTCCTTCCTACTCATATCTCAGGCCTCGATTTAAATTTCATTCCTTCGGGAAGGCTTTTCTGACTCCTTATCCCTGGGTGAGGTCCCCTTCCTCTGTACCCTCCATGTCTCTCAGTATCATATTTAACACACTGTATCATAGCTATCCACTTCTCTGCTCTTTTTACCTTGACTATAAACTCCAGTTCTGCCAAGGCAGGAGTATAATGTCTTCCTATCATTACATATTCTTATGTCCCTATTACCTCACACTTTTTGGAGGTCATACTTGAATCTGACTTTAATTAATATTCAATCAGGGGTGCACTAAAATCTCTTCACTAGTTCTTTCCTGGTTTTTCTAGGCAGTGGTAAACTGTGCTGACATCCATGTATCATATTGTAGTAATAACTAATGTTTATGCAGAACTTTGCCATTTATAAAGTGCTTTCACACACAGGAGTCCTGTTGAGAGACAAGGGAAGGAGACAAGCAGGGGCTGTGGAAAGAAGCAGGGCAAAGACAGGGTGGATTAGTTTGCTAGCTGCCAGAATGCAATATACCAGAAACGGAATGACTTTTCTAAAAAGGGGAATTAATAAGTTGCAAGTTTACAGTTCTAAGGCTGAGAAAATGTCCCAATTAAAGCAAGTCTATAGAAATGTCCAATCAAAGGCATCCAGAAAGAGATACCTTGGTTCAAGAAGGCTGATGAAGTTCAGGCTTTCCCTCTCAAGTGAGAAGACACATGGCGAACATAGTAAGGGCTTCTCTCTCTTACAGGGGCACATAGAGAACACAGCATCATCTGCCAACTTTCTCTCCTGGCTTCCTGTTTCATGAAGCTCCCCAGAAGGCATTTTCCTTCTTCATCTCCAAAGGTCGCTGGCTGGTGGACTCTCTGCTTCGTGGTGCTGTGGCATTCTCTGCTCCCTCAGAATCTCTCACTTTCTCCAAAACGTTTCCTCTTTTATAGGATTCCAATAAACTAATCAAGACCTTCCCAAATGGATGGAGACATGCCTCCACCTAATCCAGCCTAACAACCACTCTTGATTAAATCACATCTCCAGGAAGGTGATCTAATTACAGTTTCAAACACACAATACCGAGTAGGGATTAGAAGAAACGGCTGCCTTTACAAAATGGGATTAGGATTAAAACATGGCTTTTCTAGGGTGCATACATCATTTCAAACCAGCACATTCCACCTTCTGGATCTTCAAAAGACATGTTTTTCCAAGTGCAAAATATGTTCATTCCATCACAATATCACAAAAACCTTAAACCATTTAAGCAACAAAAACAAATACAATATCAACTCAAAACTAGTTAAAATCCCATCAAATAAAGCTACAGGCAGGGTCCAAGTAAAAAAATTCTCCTCTGATTCTGTACCTGAGACTCTCAGAAGAAGTTATCTATTTCCAATATACAAATGAGGGACAGATAAAGGATATACATTCCCATTGTCATAGGAAGAAACTGGAAGGAAAACTGGGGTCACTGGTCCCAAACAGTTTTGAAAACCAGCATGGCATATTCCATGAGATATGAAGGTCTGTGAATCACTTATATAATTATGTTTCATCATCAGGACTTGAAAGAGTGGCAGTCCCATCCTTTCAAGGGCTTTTGCAGTGGCCTTGTTCTCTACAAACACTGGTGTGACTGTTGGAACATCAGGGAGCATCGGGGAGAACACCTTGTTCGCAGTCCCATCCTCTCCAAACATCTGGGCAGCACCTGGACTCTCTGACATCTCTGGGTCACCTGCTTAATCCCTTCAGAACAGTGATGTGGTAGCCAGGCTCTCCCCAATCACTAAGGAATATGTTCCATACTGTCTGAGGCCTGAGCGGTCACACTTTTCCTGACCAATGAAGTGGAAGGCCTGCCCTCCGGTTCTGGGGAAAATTCACCCTCTCCAAATGCATAGCTGGATCTGCTCTGCTGGCCCAAGATTTCCCAGCTCCAGATCTTAGCTTCCATGGTTCTGACTTTGAAGTAATTTTTCCTTCAGTCTCTCCCATTTCTGCCCCTTTTAGTCTAGATTGGCAGTGGTTCCATTTATACAGATCCCACAATACTCTTGTTGGTTTCCCATGCAGTATACAGAGATCACAGCCATTAAACAATAGGATTTTCCAAAAATTCTTTCTGGATAACTTGATCCCCATTTTGGCTTATCCTGACATGACTGACTGGTTCCATGTTTGGTTAAATATTCACATGGGCAATAGTCTCCGGGGTCTAACTTCCTGGAAGCCCAGAATTTTTCAGTCTATTAAGTTCTGGTTACTTTGTGCTGAGAGTTCAGTTCTCTACTTATCTCTTTCCTGTCACATATTACTATAAGCGGTAAGGAAAAATTAAGTTGCACTTGCATATTTAATCTGAAAATCTCTTCAGTTAGTATCCCTGGGAGCTTTTTAAACATGATAGAATTTCCAGTATCTATGCATAATAAATAATTATCTGGTGTGCAATATCAACCAGGCAGAGCTTGAGAACTTTTGTATATAATTTCAAGTCTCCTCAAAATTAATAGAAATGAACAACCAAAGAACATAATTTTTGCTGTATGTGAATCTTCCCTCAGAAAAACTGAAACAAAACAAACCCAACCCTGGTCTTATGTGTACACAGTTGGCCCTCTTCACTTGCATGTTATGTGGCATGTTCACATTGGGTGCAATCCTCCAGATTTCTCCAGTCATGGGATCCCAGAGGGAGCTCACTGGCATGGACCCATCAGTGTGTCTATCCATGCATGAGCTAATTTATCTCTGAAGTGAATGGTTCAATGAATGTTATGCCCAGTCTTATGGCAGCTGTCCCATGCCCTAATACAGATATCAGAAGTCTCAAACTCCTGCACTCTGTAAAAAGCAGATGGTAAGAAAAGAAAATGTGAACTGCCATCTGTGCATTGAGGGAACCCTGCTATCTCCCTCATGTCTCTGTCATTTATCATCTCTTCTGTATAGGGTTCTCTAGAGAAAGAATCAACAGGAAATATTCATAAATATAAAATTTATAAAAATGTCTCACATAACCATGGGAACACAGAGTTCAGAATCTGTAGGGCAGGCCATGAAGCTGACAACTTCGATGGAGGGTCTGGATGAACTCCACAGAAGAGGCTTGCCAGCCAAAGCAGGAAAAGAATCTGTCTCAGCTGAATTCTCCTTAAAAAGCTTCCAGTGATTAGATTAAGCATATTCATTAAAGAAGACACTCCCCTTGGCTGATTACAAACGGAATCAGCTATGGATGCCAACGTGATCATGATTTAATTCTATGAAATGTCCTCATAGCAAAAGACAGGCCAGAACTTGCCTAACCAGACAAACAGGTACTACCACTTGGCCAAGTTGCCACATGAACCTAACCATGACAATTATCATTTAGTGTCTCCATGGAAGGGCCACGGAACCTATGGCACAGTTAGAACCACAGAACCAGGGCAGCCAGCCCTTCCAGGGCCTGAGCTAAGCCAGGGCCTGGGGCATCTTATTCTGCAGATTTCCTCAGAGCTTCTGGTTGAGGTCAATAAGCAACAGAATGTTCCTGAATACCTGTCCAAGTTTTTCAGGGCTGAGGTTCCCAGCAGACTGTATGAACAACTAAAACTTCTCTCTAATGATATGCAGGTTTCTCTTGTCGCTGGCCTCTGTGAATTACATTTAAAGACCAACATTAAATAAAAATCCTCATTATTCTTGGTTCTCTAGTAGTGAAGAGAAATCTAAATTATGAAATTTGGGTGTCCTATGAAAATATCTCTATACTTGCCCCACAGAACTCTGTATCCTCAGCTGTTGTTTTCCCCACCCTGAAGGATAGAGTGGACCAGACATGCTGTAGCCAAAGCATGAAAATAATCATTCTTCTGAAATCCCTGGACCTCACAGGCAAACTGATGCAGCAGGGCAGCCAAAAAACTGGGAATGCTGCTTTTTATTTTTTTTAAATAGACAAAGCATTTTATTTGTTAAAGCACAGGGTCCCTCCCTTTTTAAATGTTTACATCCTGTTCTTCTTGCTCTTCTTTACAAGCTTACCATATTGCAATTTTTTAATAATAATTCTTAGGAATTTTAGAAGGTAGAGCACAGACACAGAAGATTGTGATGATGGAAATTGCTATTTATTCTGCAGCTATTTGCAATCATCTGTTACATGATGTGTCCTGGGCTAGATACTTCCTCCTTTCCATAACTTCTGGAAGGTTTCTAATGTAAACAACTGTTTTAGTTTTCTTGGTTGCTCAAGCAAATACCATCTGATGGAATGGCTTAACAGAAATTTATTGGCTCACAGTTTTGAGGCTGGGAGGAATTCAGATCAAGGCATCATCAAGGCAGTACTTTCTTCCCAAAGACTGGCATTCTGGGGTTGGCTGCAAGCAATCCTCAGTCCTTGGTTCCTCTCCCTTCTCTTTGTGTTCTGTTGACCTTCAGCTTCTTGCTTCCCCTTACTTTCTTTCTATCCCTCTGAGTTTTATTGTGCTTTGAAAGAACTCAATTAAAATTGCTAAGACCCATTTTGATTTGGTTGGGCCACACCTTAACTGAAGTAACCTCATCAAAAGTCCCTATTTATAATGGGTTCATACCCACAGGAATGAATTAAGTTTAAAAACATGTTTTTCTGGGGGCACCTAGTTCCAAACCACCATAACAATCAAGCACTTTTTGTTCTTTGAGAACTCTGCATGCTTCAAATGCCTCTCCACAGATAAGCGGTGGTCTTTCCTTAATTAATGCAGCAATAGATTATCTCATCTGCAAGGAGAATCACCCACTGTACTGAGGTAGGTCTCAGGCATCTGGCTGGGGCAAAGACAGCAGTAGAGATAGATGTAGTTGCCATGGATGATATGTAGGTGAGATAGAAGGCACATTGTACAGAAGAGGGGTGTCATCTTGAGCTAGATCTTTACTTTCCTGGCCTTTTTCGAGAAAATCATTGCTGCCCAAACTGAGGCAGGCTCTCGGTGGGCATGGCTCCATGCCCCTGAGACAACTTACCAGTGGACAGTGTCCTCTCCCCAGTTCAGATGTGGCCAACGGTTCAGGTTCCGCATTTTCTCATGTGATGAGTGCCGTCATTGAGCCTCACACACATGGTGAGGCAACATGGCTGGGTAGGAGAAAGACCTGACTTTCTCTTCAGTCTTTTCTCAGGTTTACTATACTACACCCCCACCTTTCCTTCCTCTCATTCATCTTTGCAAATGAAAGGACCAGGAGGGAAGGACCAGGTGGAGCATTTAGGAAGACTGCAGGGCTGCTTTTATGTAAACCCAACCAGTAGCTATGCTATGGACTCTTTTTTTTTTTTTTTGAATTTTTAAATTAAAAAAATATATATTACAAGAAAGAAACACAAACATTATTAACATATGATCATTCTGTTCTACATAATCAGTAATTCACAATATCATAATGAATGCATATTCATTATCATGATCATTTCTTAGAACATTTGCATCAATTCAGAAAAAGAAATAAAAAGACAACAGAAAAATAAAATGAAAACAGAAAAAAAAATTATACATACCATATCACTTACCCTTCCCTTTCATTGATCACTAGCTATGCTATGGACTCTTGACTAGAATAAGGGTCCGGCTGGACAAAAGGCACTCGAAGGGACTAAAGATGATTACTGTAAGAAATACTTAGGAAAGGTAAATTCAGTAAGAAAGCAGAGAGGGAGTGGCTAGAGGAGCAAATACCTGGGTCTTCTCTGACCTGGGTTTCTAAATGTGCAGGGGCATGGGGACACCTATTTACAACTACAGTTTTCCTTCCTTCCTGACTTCTATGGGTGTGAGCCACTGAAATGGAGCTGAATCTGACACCTCTTTTCAGTACTAGAGCACAAAAGATAAGGCTTGAGCCACAACCAGGGTCCAGCATCTATGAGGAACACCAGAGACATCACAATCAGGAGACGGGAATCAATGGACACGAGAAGAGTTTGGGGGGAGGAAATTTGAACTGTGAAAGTCAGAGCCTGATTTAGATGTAAGTAAGGGAGAAAGGAAAGGGAACTGTGGATCTTGGCTACAGAGAGGGACACCAGAGCCCAGCTCTAAGGGTAAGGGAATGTAAGGTGGGAGGAATGAACCGGTAGGAGAATCGGCCACAGCATCTTGAAAATAGAACCTGAATTGCTATACACATCCTGAGGCAATCTAAGTGTTCACATATGTTATCTCTCTATCCCCCCCTAACCTTCCCTGGATCCTCAAAGTCATTTCTACTTTGTTTGATTTCCTGCAGTAGAATTCAGTAATTTTGTCTTTATGAGGATTAAATAGATGTCCATGGGGTCATTGTGACTGACTTGGAATATAATTCATCCACCTTACCAAGAGCACTGCAGTTCTACACAGCAAGAGCTGCAAAGATTTACTTATCAAGCTGCACTTCTCTCACTATGCTGATTCCCAGAGCAGCATATAGTATTCCAGTATCCAGGTGAGCATCTGAAAGATGGATCATGGAGTCTTCTTACCCCAAGACCTCATATTTAAACTCAAACCTTCTGATATGTAAACCCTATACTGTAATGCCTCATATTCTGCCCATTGTACATCAAAGCTGGGACCTTATTGCTTCAGTCACCTGAGTGTTCTCTCTTATCTTCTTATCCGTTCTTACTTATTTGCTATGGGTCTCTCCAGAGAGGCTGCTATTGTCCAGGGCAGAAAGCTCAGCATTTTGAAAGTTGGATGATCCTGTTGGACCTTTGAGCAGCCATAGGGCTGTGGCTACAGGAAGCAATGGTATTATTAGATTTCCACAGTATATTGTCTCTGAAAAATGAGGGAAAGGAGTTTATTGTTCAGCTTATTTTGGAGTACATGCTGGGCGCTGGGCTTAGCACTCTATTAGACATAATAAAATAGAAAATTTTATCTTTGCCCTCCAGACTTTTGCAATTTAACTACATGTTTGCTAGTTATATTCACAAAATATACTTAATTACTAAGCAGCATATGGGTAAATTCAAAGGAATAATGTACATTGGATAGAGGCTCAAGGTTTCAGAGAATTGATCAGCATTTCATGTGCTTAAAACAGATACCTCTAGGAAATGACTTTAGAGTGGGTGGGCAGAGATGGGAAAGAAAGGACACCAAAATGTAGTTAAAGAATTATGCAAAGGAATTTGGCTGCTTGCTCCTCTCTTCATAATTTTCAGGTCCATTTTCATGGTCATGACTCTGTCTCAGGGTGGCATATTTCCAGGTTAGATACTTCTTCACTCTCTCAGTTTTAGGAGCATCGTCCTAAGCTGACTGTGTCCTAGGAGCTTTACTGAATTCTTGCATCACCCCAGCTCGGAGAGGCTTGTTCAAAATTGAGGAAGATCGGATTTATTTAAGGCACTGATGAGGGATAAATCAAAGTTTCCAGGTTGCCATACAACACATTAAACCCTAGAACCAAAAAAAGCCTCCCATAGTAAATGATGCAGCTGTTTATCCAAGCATTCTTTCTATAGAATCTGAAACTCTCATCTCCATTGGTGATCTGCCTCACCTTAATGAGGTCCAGAGCTCAGCTAATGATGCTGTCTGTTATCCTTTGGAGACAGGCTCTAAAGTTGAAACCTCAAGTACTTCTAGCACAAACTTGAGGCAACAGGATGGTGCCATCTCAAAAGCAAAGAATGGTTGTGAGTCACGGGTGTCTCTTCTGAGAAGCTGGGAGATAACTGTCCATGTTTTGGTACCTTCTTCTCAACTGGGTTTTGCCTGCAGCAGTTAGGAACTGGTGTCCCACCTATGCTGAGGACAGAAGCACTGCTGTCTGTGAATTGTGTGAGCCCAGTTCTGGTGTCCCAAGGAAGCCAATATGGCATGGTATAGATTTCAGACCATTTATTTCCATGTCTGAGTTAGTAGTCATCCCTCATACCAATGGACTCCTAGAAGCAGATGCTAGAGAAAGCTTATTAGAGAAATTGTAGCCTTTGTTCTTCTTACTTTCCTTCTGGGAATGTTGGCACTCTTGAACTTGGGGATATTAGGTTGATTTTAGTAAAACTGAGGACTTTTATTTCATCCTCAAAACTTGAAATGTATAAGTTCTTGGTGTGTATTTTCCTGTCTAGCTACAGGATCCTGATCTCCATAAGTATATAGTCTATCTTTGAGATGGTCAAGGTTGAGATTTGGGGACCTGTTCTTTCTGCAGAGCAGCAGGTACCTCCAAGTCTCCTCTTTGATGAGCTCCTGTTTAGCGAGTGGGATGGGGAGGGTGGGCCTTGGCAGGGCTGCAAATGTAGTATGAGCAGACCTCCTGGTTCCAGGTCTCTCAGAAGCATCAGAGATCCTGGTGGATGGGTATGCAGAGGCTTACTGGCTTTCTATTCCTTGGTGCAAAGATTCTGATGTCTATCTTTCAGCTTTTGCCAAGCATCCTGAAGAAGCATCAGTTTTCCCAAAGGTGGTCAAGGCTAAGGAGGAGTCCTGGCACATGGGAGAAGAGGACAACTAAAGAAGCCAGACATTCTTTCATGGGAGAATGCTAGGGGTTGCCTCCCAGCCATGGCCTGGCTGGGAACTGCTCCTTTGGTAACTGAAAAAGTGATCACTATTAAAACTCCCACTGTGACCACACGAGCTAGAGATGCCAAAATTGTTTGGTTCAATGGCTAGGCCCCAGGTCAGTTGAGTTGCAAGAGTCTTCCACAATCAGCAGGGTCTCTGCCCTTTATGAAGCATGTGGAGCCAGACAAGAAACTGTAATCTGTGGTAGGCAAAGGGTAGGGAAAGACTCAACATGTGGGCTGTTTTCTTAAGCTTAGATCCCTAGGCCATCTCCACCTTCCAATGGGGATGGAGCTTGGTATTTTGTAGAGAAGTAGCTTTCATAGCACACAAAAGAACTCAGGCATTATTACTCTATGAATCATTATTGAGCATTTAGAATACACGAGGAAGTCATATGGGAAGCAGTGGTCACTTTCCCATTCTAGGATACCTGGAGCCAGGGTCATGAAGAATCTGAAGCCAGGGAGAAAATTCCTAGGAAGTGTGACCATAAAGCTTTTACTAAACATTCATTCAAAAAATATTAAACACAGACTACATGCCAGGCACTGGTGTAGCTGATTCTCTACCTAGGATCTAAGAACGAACTCCAGGCTTCTAAGTAAACTTCGTGAAGAGGACTTTTCCAACCCATCAATTTGAGGAATGTCCTTGTCATATATTTTAGGAAATATAATAGATCCCTCTTTTTGTGGAACTACTAAGTACTATAGAAGTTCTTCAGGATGCAGCTATATTTAATGAGTTAAGATATTAGCACTCTTGTTTGTAACCTGGTTGCTCCCAGAAACTTTGGGCATTTATGTGACTCCTGAGACTCAGAGTTAGAGCTCTGAAGCTATGAAAATCAGCAGTACCCCATACAGGTACTGTTTAAAGTTTGAAAAAGTGATCAAACATCAAGTAGAGATATGAATAAAGCTGATCTGGATAGGACTAAGGTAAATCAGAATACAGGTTGATATAGTCCATATTTTAAAACTTCAACTTCTATGTGAAACTAAAGGGAGAAATGTTTATTTGGTGCAAAATTTATATTTTGGGTAGCACATTTTCTAGTTTAACTTGTATGGTCAGTTTAGTTGAACATCATAAGTACATGGAATCTTGAATAGGGTGTGAGATTTTGTTGGTTTGTCCAGATTAATGTGTTGCCCCGATGTAATCCAGAATAATTTGGGCAGTGAAAAAAGAAGTATTTGCAAAGTCCTCTTAGGGGAATGGGAAGAAAGGAGGAAATAATCAACTTCTCCATTTGGAGAATTCCTGATATTCTCACCAGCAGTGGGGACAACCAAATCAATAGGCCAAACCCTCGATCTTGGGATTTACCCCTATGAAATTTATTCCTACAAAAGATAGGCTAAGCCTACTTAAAATTAGGCTTAAGAATCACCCCCAGTCACACATAGTTGTGTATTCATCACCATGATTGTTTTTTCAAACATTTGCATCACTCCAGGAAAAAAACCTCATGCAACCCATATTCCTTACTCCTCCCACTCACTAACCACTAGTATTTCCATCACCCTATTTATTTTTCCCTTTGTCCCCCCCCATTATTTTTTATTTATTTATTTTCCATATTTTTTTTACTCATCTGTCCAAACCCTGGATAAAAGGAGCATCAGACACAAGGTTTTCACAGTTACATTGTGACAGCTATATCATTTTTTTTAACAATTAAGAGATTTTCTCCATTTATGCTTCAGAGTAGCAAGCATACTGCTTAGGAAAGTGTATTCAATCTAGATGCAAAACCAAGTTATAAGTAGGTTTTAAAAACCAGTAATTAACACCCTCTCTTCTGATCCCTGAAGGGAATGCAGTTCTAGCCTCCATCTCCTGCCCTATTCCTCTCAGCCCTCCTGATTATCTTCTCATTCCCCTCCTTCATACACATTTAATTAGGCTGATAGGTGTAAGAAATACAGGCTGATTAATATGAATGAACGATTTGGTTGCATAATTCATAGAAACAGTAATAAGATGCCTTCTAGTTCTATAGGGACCCAGGTGTTGAGTCTCTGATCTCTGGGAGACTTTTTCTTATTAAAGTATGAGACTTCCTCTTCAGGTCTGGTAGTGCTGAGGAGTGCATTTTCCAGAGTCAGCTCATCTAGGACCTTACCTCAACTTTCTTGTCTTCCATGTGTCTTATATGGGCATCCTGTAAAGCCAATTTGTTCATGCTACATTTATTGGTTATCTTATTTTTATTAATTTTTCTATTTTATTATTTATTCTCTTGAGTGTATTACATGGAAATCCAAAGCACATAAAATTTCTTGGATCTCTTAATAGCAGACAAATCCACACCCAATAAATGTTTACAACAAATAGTTACTGAGTGCCTCCTTCATGATAAAATCATTGAACAGATACAGTATCTTTTCATTCCTTGGGCCTGGATGTATACTTCTTCAACTGGCCGATTCAAACTTTGGGTCAACTCCTTAAGGGGTCTTCCCCTGACCATCTCCAAGACTAATTCAGTGACTGTTGAGTACATATATAATTCCATACAAAATAGCAGTAATCACACTTTAAATCATTTATTTGTTTAATGTTTCTCTTTTCTACTGAAATATAAGCTCCATAAACACAGGGACTGTGTCCATCTTCTATATCTAGCAAAGCATCATTACATGACACTTGCTCATAAATACTCATTGAATGAATGGAGGCTTCTTAGTGTTTAATTTCCTGACATAATAGAGATATAGTACTTGTCTAAATACTGAGAATTCAGTCATTTAACAAATACTAACTGAGCTATGAAGTATATAATGCATGATGGGAGGTAGGTATTTAAAAATGATATAGGATACCATCCCAACCCTCAAGGAGGTTTAGGAAAGTGGTAGAGATGATCCATTTGTATGCGTACAATTAAATGTCTTCACAAATTCAAAGTACCAAATGAATGAGTGAATGGATTAAATGAAATGATTAGGTGGTTCATTTTAGAGTTATATAGACCTGGATTTAACCTCAGGCAAGTTAGTTAATGTCTTTTGGCTTCAGGTTTCATATCTGTAAAGTGAAAAATTATAAATGTTCCTCTCTTATAGGATCAATGTGAGGATTAAATGAGCTAATGACCATAAAATGCTTAGCACAGAATCTAACACATAACACTCTGACACATATTAGCAATTATTTATTAATAGTAGTAATTGTTATTATTAAGTTACTGGGATGGTCAAGGTGGGACAATTTGATGAAAGCTCTATAAATAGCTTATAGGCTAGGTGGGGGACCAAATGCAAATAGCATTCGATGTTGAAATAATCATATTAGATGAGTAATTTTCAAACTTGCGGGTTTCAGGAACTCCAAATACAGTGAAATATTAATGAGCAACTCAAGGATCTTTTGTTAGATTCAGTTGACATACTGGTAAATGTTTAACAACCAGGAGAAATGTTTCTGCAGGAGGAAAACTTCTAATGTGCAGTATTTACTGATGCCTGTGAGGTAATCATTCCCATCATGGTTTATTTCAAAACGCTAATATGCTATTGCTGAATGTGGAGAGAAAGCAGGGGCAAACCATTGCATATTGCAAAAGTAATATATCTATCATATCTGTATAAGTACAATTTATTTAATTGTAAGCTTATATAATTTAATTTTTAATGATAGTCATGTTTAACAACTAGGCCATAATACTACTCCCAATTTTTTTTCTTTTCTTTATTCAAATTTTTATTGATAAAACCAGTCAACACACAATATGAACATTCTTTTTTTCATCACATAGTTGTATATTCATCATCATGATCATTTCTTTGAACATTTGCATCAATTCAGAAAAAGAAAACAGAAAAACACATACATACATAACTCTTACCCCTCCCATTCATTGATCACTAGCATTTCAATCTACTAAATTTATTTTGACATTTGTTCCCCCAATTATTTATTTATTTTTAATCCATATGTTTTACTCATCTGTCCATAAGGTAGAAAAAAGAAGCATCAGACACAAGGTTTTCACAATCACACAGTCACATCGTGAAAGCCATATCATTGTACAATCATCTTCCAGAAACATGGCTACTGGAACACAGCTCTACATTTTCAGGCAGTTCTCTTCAGCCTCTCTGTTACACCTTAACTAAAAAGGTGTTATCTGTTTGAATGCGTAATAATAACCTTCAGGATAGCCTCTCAACTCTGTTTGGAATCTCTCAGTCATTGACACTTTATTTTGTCTCATTTCTCTCTTCCCTCTTTTGGTTGAGAAGGTTTTCTCAATTCCTTGATGCTGAGTCCCCGCTCATTCTAGGATTTCTGTCCCACATTGCCAGGAAGGTCCACACCCCTGGGAGTCATGTCCCACATAGAGAGGGACTTCCCCAAAATTTAACAAACAGCACTGGCAAACCTGAAGAAGTTTCTAGTACATCATTGGTTATATCTTTCCTTATTTATCATGTTAGAATTAAAATAGTGACATGTTAAAATATTGAATTATTCTCTAAAAATTAACAATAAACATATGACATATTAATATAACTAACATATTATTAGGAAAACAACAACATTTTCCAAAACAAATATTTTAGTTGAGTGACATTGCTTTAAATTTCTGTGAATTTCTTTAATATCTGACTTAAAAGAACACAGCTAAATATTCATATCAGTTTCTGCATTCAATCTGTTATTTTTTTTGTTTGCTTGTTTCATGTTGTATTGGTCATATATTCTGAATTCATTATATAAATCTTTCAAAAGAGCCAAGTGTTACAAGAGTACTTACAATTCAGCTCTGACCACACAAATACTCGACCCAGGAAACGATTTTTACAAATACATGCTTTCTTATAAGAATAATTTAATAAAGAAAATAAGTCTCTATATCTCTTACAGCAATTTCTATGCACTTTCTTTTTCCCATTCAGCCAACCATCATTTCAAATTTTCTATTATGATGTGTTCATCACATCCAATAAACCAAATTACAATCTGCTGCTTCTAATTTTCGACTGCTATTGAGATTTATGGTGTTGAGAATTTTTAAGCTCCCTTTTTCTAATTTTACTGGTCTGAAAGAATTCACATATTCAGACTAGGAGAGGTGATTTAAACAACATTCCTTCTGAAATGTAATTTGTATCAGGTTAATCATTGTGTTTGGTGAATGATCTTTTACCAAAATACTGCAGCAATAAATTATTCTGTATTACCAAAAGTGTACACATTATAATGAGTCATATTTGCATATAACTAAAAGAAAGTAAAATAACATCTACTGCAGTGATTTTGCAAGTTCAGCATAGTTCATGTATTCATCATTGCTCTTGTCATGAACTCCCAAATCCCATCTATTAATTTAGCCAGTTCATCTTCGTTCATTGGTGGTGCCTGTTCATTCACTTCTGTTAGAGTCCAGGAAAATGTCCAGATGAAGGCATCATCAAGGCAATGTTTTTTCCTGAAGACTGGCTACCAGAGTTCCTTGACTCTTCTGTCACATGGCAAGGCAGATGGCAGCAACTCTGATATGTTGCTTTGTTTTGAAGTATATGAGGAAAGTCCAGCTTCACAAAAATGAATAACTAGAAAAGAAAGGAACATTTCAATAGCCCTTTTCAGCTAATTGAGCATATTCTTCTTTCCATATCAAATGCAATAAGTGGTAGACTCTAAACCTTAGCTACAAAACAGAACCATCAAGAGGGGTTTTAAAATTCACTGATGCTCAGTCACCACCCAGAATAATAAATAAGATGTGGTCACAAGAAATAGTATCTCTAAAAGCAACTTAGGTCAGTCCTTCCTAAAATTTAATTTACAAGGAGGCAGGCAAGATGGCAGCCAAGTAGTATGACAACTACTTGGCTATAGTTCTTAATAGCCAGGAACTATATGGAACAACTGTTGGAGGGACTTTGGTGACCTGACACATGTACACCAATCTGGAATGGATGGAATGGCTGAGATCCCACAAAGAACTGTAAATCTCCCAAACTGCTGAGACTGGTGCCTCTCCCCTACTGGCACAGTTGTCTGGTTCCCTGAGGAAAAAAGAAACAGACTCTACTAGGAGCGAGGAAGGTAGCTCAACCAAGTTCCAATTGCAGAATTAATTAACAAACAAATTTGGACTGCTGAAAACAGACTGTCAACACAAATAAACCTGGAATAAACTAAAGGAACTAGAGTTTTTGCCACAGCAAAAAGGGGTGGGGCTGACAAAAAACAGCAACAGCAGAGGCTTTTTGAGTTGGACAACACAAATTACTGGAAAAGGGTTGGGTCCCAGGAAAGGAGGCACACAGAGCCTTGTAGCAACTCCAGGTCGTGACTGGGAAACCTGTGGGTAGGGGTCTAGCTCTGAAAAGGTTTTCTCTCTCTTATTTTTTACATCTTAATAGCCCATTAGATAGAACTGTGGGCACTGTCCAGGCAAGGGCAGAATTAAAGCATGTCTGAGAGACAAAATAACTAGTCAGGTCAATGGGGATAACTCCTTAAAGGGTGCACCTTTAAATAGTTTCTACTGACAGCAAGGAAAGGTAGCTCAGTCAAGCTCTAATTGCAGTTTCAATCCCAGCAGAGAAAAAAAAGGTGAAATAGAATAAAACACAAAAGTGGAGGATTTTGAAGTTGGCTGAACTCAGACTACTGGAACTTTGGGGGCTGGGAAATGACTCTGAAAAGAGATTTCTTTTATTCTATTTTAACCTATTCCAAGTAGCTCATTAGAGAAAGCCCAGGCATTCTCAATTGCCAGTGGAACCTAGGCAAGGGCTGAGTTAAGATAGGTCTGAGAGACAAACTAATAAATCATTTGGGGGAGATAATTTCATAAAGGTGTATCTTCCCTAAGAAAGGGGGGTGGGGTACAGCTGAAGTAGCAGCCCTCCTTCAAGGAATTCAGGTCGCAGAGTCTGGAAAACAGAAGCAATCCAAGTCCAACTTCTACCTCAGCCTCTGTCTGAACCATGCTCCTGGCAGGGAGAGGCTGCTGAAAATTAAAGGCACCACATCACTTTCTGCTGGTGGGAATCTGCAGGCTGACAATTGTCACCTGCTGGCCAAGATAGGAAAAGCACTGAATCTAAAGGCTCCATAGGAAATTCTGACAACCTGCTGGGTCTCACCCTCTGGAAAACTTGATACTGATTACACTCTCCTCCCAAGACGTGGGCCTGTCTGGTTTGGGAGAACCTGACTGGGGTCAGTGATATCTGAGGAGACCGTCCTTTAAAAAGATTGCATATGGGCAGGGCAAGAACCAGATAAGCAAGAACTGAAACATTCTAATCAGTTAAACAGAAGCTATGCTAGAAGTCTAGAATTAGTTGAACTGAATGCCCATAACAGAGAACAAAGCTAACTAACAAGGAAAGCCTAGCTAAAAGAGTGAAAACAATCTCCATAATAAACTAATTAAGGAAATAAAATGTCTAGACACCAGCCAAAGATAACAAGTCATACTAGGTGCATTAGTTTGTTAAATGCTGCTGGAATGCAATATACAAGAAATGGAATGGCTTTGAAAAAGACAATTTATTAAGTTGTAAGTTTACAGTTCTAAGCCTATAAAAATGTGCAAACTAAGGCACCCAAGGAAAGATCATCTATATGTTGTCTACAAGAGATTCAGTTTAGACCCAAGGACAAAAACAGATTGAAAGTGAAAGTTTGGAAAAAGATATTTCACACAATCAACAACCAGAAAAGAGCAGGGGTAGCTATATTAATATCTGACAAATTAGACATTAAATGTAAAAATTTAAAAGAGACAAAGAAGGACGCTATGTATTAATAAAAGGAACAATTCACCAAGAAGACATAAAAATCATAAATATTTAGGTACCAAGCCAGAGTACCCCCAATACATGAGGCAAACACTGATAACACTGAGGGGAGAAGTAGACACCTCTACAATAATAGTTGGAGGCTTCATACACCATTCTCATCAATGGATAGAACATCTACACAGAGGATCAGTAAGGAAACAGAGATTTTAAATCTAGCACAGACCCTGAGGTACACCAGACACTTGATGAATGTCTATTTGATCATTTGTTTTTTTCCATCACCACAGGAGATAAGTTTGTAATATTTCTTCCTGCGGGCCCCAGACTTTGGGTTTCTCTGTCAGACCAGTTTAGAAGTACTACACAGAAAATCTCCTTAAACAGTGCTAAAACAATACACTTCTTTACATTCTAAGGCACTATTAATAAAGGAATCATTTAAATTTGGGAAAAAACTTAATTTACAGACTTCTGATCAATTAAATAGTGGCTTAAGTTGCTTCACAGAATCTTTGCGCAAGTAGTAAAAACTGGCAAAGTCATCTTCCTTAAAACTCCAGTCACAGTACTGAAACAAAATTTTAAAATGCAGCTTTGAAATGGTGGAAGTGCTGATACTCTTGCTGACCCTTCCCCAAAACACATCTCAGTACAGTGTGGAGCCAGCCAGCACTCCCATTATAGGTTACTGGCCTGTTCAGAAGAGAGCAGAGCAACTCATATGTGCATACTGTGGTGCTTGTATGCCACCACCAATATTTCAGGTGACAACCTGAAAGACAGAACCAGGACATTTACCTCTGGCTCACCCTCTCACAAAGTGACTTGCAGACCAAGGTAGCTTGGGGACATCTAAAGCAGTATAAGAAACAACTACATCAAAGCATCCCAGGGCAAAGTGTAGGCTCAGAAAAGACAGAGAGAACCTAAACTGCATTTGATCTAGATAGGAGGGCTAAACTCTGAAGGAGAGTATGACTCAATGCAGAGTCAGTTAGCAGATGTTATGGAAATGAAGGATACTGTAGATCACATAAAAAATTTATTAGAGACACACAACAGAAAATTTGGAGAGGCAGAAAAAGAGATTAAGAGAACTAGAGGACAAGACAACTGAATTTGAATGCACAGAAGAACACAAGGCTAAAAAGATGGAAAAAATTGAATGGGTCTCAGGGAAATGATAGACACCACAAAGAGCACAAATATAAGAATTGTTGGTATCCCAGAAGGAGAAGAGAAAAGGGTTAGGAAGATTATTTGAGGAAATAATCAGGAAAAACTTCCCAACCCTTATAAAAGACATAATAAATAAGTCAAAGAAGCTCAATGAACTCCAAATAGAATAAATCCAAATAAACCTCTCCAAGACACATACCAATTAGACTGTCAAACATTGAAGAAAACAGCAAGAGAAAAGTGATAAAGAAAGCCACATAAGATTAAGTTTGTACTATGCAACAGGCACCAAGGAGATGAGAAGATAATGGTGTGATATACTTAAGATTTAAAAGAGAAAAATTTCCAGCCAAGAATTCTTTATCCAGCAAAGTTGTCCTTCAAGTGAGGGAGAGATCAAAATTTTCACAAACACTGAGAGACTTTGTTAACAAGAGACTGGTCTTGCAAGAAATACTAAAGAGAGTTCCATTGGCTGAAAAAAAAAAAAAGACAAGAAAGAGAGGACTGGAGGAGGGCCCAGAATTGAAGAGTATTAGTAAGGGTAACTTAAAGGATAAAAAGAAAAAGAGGGAGAAATATGTAGATCTGACAAATGGAAACAAAAGCATAAGGTAGTAGATTTAAGAACTGCCTTCACAGCAATAAATTTGACTGAAAGCCTTTCCCCTGAAATTAGGAATGAGAAAAGGATACCCACTGTCACTACTATTATTCAACATTGAGCTAGAAGTTCTGGCTAGTGCAATCAAGCAAGAAAAAGAAATAAAAAGCATACAAATCAGAAAAGAAGAAGTAAAACTTTCATTATTTGCAGGTGACATGATCCTATACTTGGAAAATCCTGATAAATCTACAGCAAAGCTACTTGAGCTAATAAACAAATTCAGCAAAGTGGTAAGATACCAGATTAATGCACAAAAATCAGTAATGTTTCTGTGCACAGGTAATGACCTAACTGAAGAGACAATTAAGGAAAAAATTCCATTCACTATAGCAACTAAAAGATTCAAGTATCTAGGAATAAACTTAATCCAGTATGTAAAGGACCTGTGTATAGAAAACTACAAAACATTGCTAAAATTTTTTTTTAAAAGACCTAATAGGTGGAAAGATATTCCACATTCATGAATAGGAAGGTTAAATATCATTAAGATGTCCAATCTACCCAAATTGATCTAAAAATTCAATGCAATACCAAAAAAAAATACATAAAATTCTAACAACCTACTTTGAATACTATAAAAGCTAGTTATTAAATTTATTTGAAAAGGAAAGGGGACTCAATTAGCTCAAAACATATTAAAAATGAAGAATGAAGTGGGATAACTTATACTTGCTGATTTTAAAGGTTCTTATAAAGCCACAGTGGTCAATAAATAGCATGGTATTGGCACAAAGATAGATATATTGATTAATGGAATAAAATTGAGAGTTCAGAAATAGACCCCCAAATAGATAGTCAGTTGATCTTTTAACAAAGTCCCCAAATCCACTGAACTGGGACAGAATATTCTCTTCAATAAACGGAGCTGGGAGAACTGGATGTCCACAGCCCAAGGAAAGAAAGAGGATCCCTACCTCACACCCTGTACAAACGTTAACTCATAATGGATCAAAGATCTAAATATAATAATCAGTGCCATAAAACTGGAAGAAAATATAGTGAAACATCTTCAAGGGACCTAGTTATACAAAGTAGCTTCTTAGACCTTACTCCCAAAGCACAAACAATGAAAGAAAAAATAGATGAATGGGAACTCCTCAAAACCAATGCTTCTGTGCCTCAAAGGACTTTGTTGGAAAAGAGGCAGCCAACTCAATTAGAGAAAATATTTGAAAATTATGTATCTGATAAAAGTATGATATCTTGTATATATAAAAAAATCATACAACTCAAAAACTAAAGAACAAACAACCAAATTATAAAATAGATAAAAGATATGAATGGACATTTTTTCCAAAGAGGAAATACAAATGGCTATAAAGCACATAAAAACATGTTTATCTTCATTAGCTATAAGGGAAATGCAAATCAAAACCAAAAGGAGATATCATCTCACAGCTATAAGAAAGTTTGCTATTAAACAAGCAGGAAACTACAAATGTTGGAGAGGAGATGGAGAAATTAGAGCACGTATGCACTGCTGGTGGGAATGTATAATGGTACCGACACTGTGGAAGACAATTTGTGGTTCATAAGAAAACTAAATATTGATTTGCCCAAGACACTATATTACTGTTATTTGATATATACCCAGAAGGGCCAAAGCAGTGTCATGAACAGACAGTTGCACACTGATGTTCACAGCAGCATTATTCACAATTGCGAAAAAATGGAAACAACCCAAGTGTCCATCAACAGACTAGTGGGTATACAAAATGTTGTATATACCTATGATGGAATATTATGCAGCAGTAAGAAGAAATCAGGTTCTGAAGTATATGACAACATAAATGCAATGTAAGGACATAATGCTGAGTGAAATAAGCCAGACCCAAAAGGATAGATACTGTACGATTTCACTAATATGAATCCCCTCAAAAACGTAAACTCTTAAAATGCAGAGAATAGGGGACCTAGAGATAGACAGGAGCTAGAGAAGGGTAAATGGTTACTTAATAACTACAGACTAATTAGTGAGATTGAACTTAATAGTATGGGAATGGATAGAGTTGATTGTAGCTCATTAAGGGATTTATGAGTAATAATGCAATATTGAATGTGAATATGACTGAAAGGGGCTGTTTAGAGCCATGTCCCTCACTGATAAGTACTTCAAATATAAACAAGGTCATGGACTACTTCAAAAGTATGATACTTGTACAAAGAGTTACTAATAGAAGGGTGTATGGAAAAAATTATTTATTGCAAGCCATGGTATATATTTAACAGGAATGCATCACTAGTACCACAACAATGCAGAGGTAAATAATTGGGGGGAGGGACAAGAGTTAAGGGGAATTTGGGATTTTCCCTTTGTAATGGGTGTTTGTCTATGTTATTTTTCTCTTTGGTGCAATGAACATTGTCTAAAATTGAGAGTGATGATGAGCATAGAACTAAGTGAGGATACTGTGAAACATGGTTTATTTTGGATAGAATATATGCTATACGAATATATCTCAACAAAATCTTCAGGTTCAAAATAAATAAATAGAAAGATTCAAGTGCTAAGGTAAATAGGGAGAGAGGTTAATCTATTCAGTGTCCGTAAGGAAGCAGAATGGGGCAGCCCCCCCGAAGGATATTGTAGTGGATTCAGAGGAGGCTAAATGTAGGGTTGCCATATGATTAAGCAATCACATTTCTTGGAATATACTCAAAAAAACTTAAAGTAGTGACTCGAATAGACATATGTACATTGATGTAATGGTGACATTATTCGTGATACCCAAAGGATGGAGATGGCTGAAGGGTACATTGGCTGAGAAGCATCAGGGCGAACTGTGGTGTGTACATAGGATGGAATGTAGCGTGGCTACAGAAAAGAACGGAGTCATGAGGCATGCAATGAAGTGAATCAATCATGAGGACATTATTTTGTTCAAAATAAACCAGAAACAGAAGGATAAATATTGCATGGTTTCTTTTAGAAAATACTTATGAGAAAATTGGGGCTTAGATTGTGAACTCTTAAAGTAGTTTATGTTTATTCTTGAGCTTTAAAAGTTATTTATAAATTCTGAGATGCTTTGTTATATGTGCATAACCTGTGTTTTCCTTGAACTTTGGATAACTTATGTGTTACACCTAAAACTCAGAGCTGGAGTTCTGCAGCTCTGAAAGTCAGCATTCCTTCATACAGCAACTGTTAAGGAACCTGAAAAAAAGATCCAGCTTTAATTAGAGATTAGAACAAAGCTGATCTGGTTGGGACTAAAGTAAATCAAAACTCAGAATAAAGGATGATATTTTGGTTATTTTAGAACTTCACCTACTGTATGAGCCAAAGGAAGAGAGGTTTATTTTGCACAAAAGCTAAATTTTCTATAGCACACAATCTAACTTAATCTGTCTGGCCAGTTCAGTTAAACAACCTTAACACATGGAGCTTAGAATTGGGAATAAGGTCTTGAAATTCTGTATAGCTTAATGTAATACCAGGATACAGTCTAGAGTATGCTGGGAAAATAATTAAAAAGTATTGACAAAGTCTCTTGAGGGTTTGGAGAAAAAATATGAAACTATTGAACTTTCCCACCTAGGAAATCCCTGATACTCTCTCAAACATTACGGACTCCCTTGGTCTTGAGGCTTGCTCATATGAAACATATCTGTAGTGGAGAAGCTAAGCTTACCTAGAATTATGCCAAAAAGTTACTTCCAGAGAACTCTTTTGTTGTTCAGATGTGGTCTCTCTCTCTCTCTAAGTCCAACTCTGCAAGTAAAATCATTACCCTCCTCCATACATGGGACATGATGTCCAGAGATGTAAGTCTCCCTGGCAATGGGGAACATGACTTCCGGGGATGGGCCTGGCCCTGGCACTATGAGATCCACAGTGCCCGCCAACCAAAAGGGGGAAAAGAAATGTAACAAAATAAGGTATCAGTGGCTAAGAGAACTCAAATAGAGTCAAGAGGCTATTCTGGAAGTTATTCTTGTGCAAGCTTCAGCTAGATATTGCTAATTGCCATAGTATGGCCAAGCCCCAACTAACAATGTTCCTGTAAACCCTAAAGAATGCCCAGGGCACTACTGAGACTCTTTAAAAGCTTCACGCACAAAGTTTATCCTTCAGAAACTAAAACATTCATATAGTTTCTAGGCCAGATAAGCCCTGAAACCCAGAGTTACCAGTCTCTCCAAGATCATCAATCAGTTGCAACCTCCCCACCCCATGTTGACACCCTTTTTCAACATAAAAAACTTAGAATGGTCATTGCCTGAATATCCTTAAAGAGTGGGAGAAGGATCAAAGCAGAAGAAAGAGTTGTATCAGAGAAGAAAGGAATTAAAAAATGAGTATGACTACTGAATCACTTATATTGATATTTCTTTTTAGTTTCCAGTGTCTTAGAGCCATTAGAAGTTGTATTAGTTAGGGTTCTCTAGAGAAACAGAATCAACAAGGAACACTCGCAAATATAAAATTTATAAAATTGTCTCACATGACCGTGGGAATGCAGAGTCCAAAATCCGCAGGGCAGGCTGTGAAGCCAATGATTCTGATGGAGGGTCTGGATGAACTCCACAGGAGAGGCTCACCAGCTGAGACAGGAAGAACCTGTCTCTTCTGAATCCTCCTTAAAAGGCTTCCAGTGATCAGATTAAGCATTACTCATTGCAGAAGACACTCCCCTTTGGCTGATTACAAATGGAATCAGCTATGGATGCAGCTGACATGATTATGATTTAATTCTATGAAATGTCATAGCAACAGGCCAGCACTTGCCCAACCAGACAGAAAGGTATCACCACTTGGCCAAGTTGACACATGAACCTAACCATGACAGTCCACCCCTTGTCAACTTGGCAGCTATATATACCACCTTAAACCATACTTAATTTCTAAATAAAAAACTATAAAACACACATTTTTTCTTTCACCTAACAATACTCAACTGTCCTGCATATAACTGGAAACACATTAAATTTCTCCAGAATGGGGTGCAAATCCTTGAGTAACATTCGTTCTTAAACTTGATATCTTACAATTTAAATAGTATAACATGAACAAAACAGCATTACAGTCCTCATTTCTGTAAATGATCACATGGTCGAAGTTCATATTTATCACTACCTTCTTCCACTACCCATTCCATGTTCCCTTTACCCTCAGCAACCACTTCAGCTGGCTGTGGTTCTTTGCCTGGTGGGGTGACCCAAACCTTCATTCCTGAAGTTTCAGAGCCATTGGTAGTCCTGCCTGGATTGGGTTGTTACAGTTTTCCATTGATTTTAATCACAGGGCATGGTAGTACTAGAAGATGCCTTAGGGGATCTCCTATATTCCAAGAAAACTCTTCTTACCCCCATTATGTAGTTGCAGTCCTACTTCCCCCTGACAGTCAGGGTCAATCACCCCAGACAATAATGCAATCCCTTTCTTGGCTTGTTGATCCAGGGGCATAAGTAGCCCAAAGTGACCAGGTGGCAGTTCCTACTTCCAGTTCAATGGAATCATTGTTGTTTCTCCTGGAGGAAGCATTCCATGTTTTGGAACTCAAACCTGTAGACCAGCAGAACTCAGGGTCGCAGGGACAGGAAGCAAAAATTTTCATAGTGGATCACCAGGGGTAATAGTGAGTGGTACCACTCCCATTTCCACCCCTTGGTTCCTGGACCCATGGATCCTGGCTATGGGAGAAACAGCACCATACAGCGGACACTGATTCAGAGCATATACAGCTTCCTGGAGAACATTACTCAAGCCTTTCAAGGTATTGCCACCTAGTTGGCACCTTAATTGAATTTTCAAAAGGCCATTCCACCGTTCTATCAATTCAGGTGCTTCTGGATGATGGGGAACATGGTAAGATTAGAGAATTCCATGAGCATGTGCCCATTCCTGCACTTCATTTGCTGTGAACTGTGTTCCTTGATCAGAAGTAATGCTATATGGAAAACCATGACAATGGATAAGGCATTCTGTAAGCCCATGGATGGTAGTTTTGGCTAAAGCATTGAGTGCTGGGAAAGCAAACCCATATCCAGAGTATGTGTCTATTCCAGTTAGAACAAATCGCTGCCCCTTGCATGAAGGGAGTGGTCCAATGTAATCAAACTGCCACCACATAGCTGACTGGTCACCTCAAGGAATGGTGCCATATCGGGGGCTAAGTGTGGGTCTCTGCTGCTGGCAGGTTGGACACCCAGCAGTAGCTGTAGCCAAGTCAGCCTTGGTGAGTGGAAGTCCATGTTGCTGAGCCCATGCATAACCTCCATCCTTACCACCATGACCACTTTTTTCATGAGCCCATTGGGCAGTGACAGGAGGTGCTGGGGAAATAGGCTGACTAATATCCATAGAATGGGTCATCTTATCCACTTGATTATTAAAACCTTCCTCTGCTGAAGTCTCCCTCTGGTGTGCATTCACATGGGACACAAATATGTTCATGTTTCTAGCCCACTCATAAAGGTCTACCCACATACTTCTTCCCCAGACCTCTTTGTCACCAATTTTCCAATTATGGTCTTTCCAAGTCCCTGACCATCCAGCCAAACCATTAGCAACAGCCCATGAGTCAGTATACAAATGCACCGCTGGCCAGTTTTCCTTCCAAGCAAAATTAACAACCAAGTGCACTGCTTGAATTTCTGCCCACTGGGAGGATTTCCCCTCACCACTGTCCTTCAAGGACACCCCAGAAAGGGGTTGTAGTGCTGCAGTTGTCCACCTTCGGATGGTACCTGCATATTGTGCTGAAACATCTGTAAACCAGGCCTGAGTTTTCTCTTTCTTTTCTCAGTCAATTCACTGTAAGGAACTTCCCAAGAGGCCATAGCTCTAGTTTGGGAAACAGAAGGTAATGTGGCAGGAATGGAGACCATGGGCATCTGGGCCACTTCTTCATGTAACTTACTTGTGCCTTCAGGACCTGCTCTGGCCCTATCTCGTATACACCATTTGCATTTTACAATACAGTGCTGCCGCACACGCCCAACTTTATGGTTTGGTGGGTCAGACAACACCCAGCTCATGATAGGCAATTCGGGTCTCATGGTAACTTGGTGGCCTATGGTTAAGCGTTCAGTCTCTACTAAGACCGAGTAGCAGGCCAAAAGCTGTTTCTCAAAAGGAGAGTAGTTATCTGCAGCAGATGGTAAGGCTTTGCTCCCAAATCCTAAGGGTCTACATTGTGATTCTCCTATAGGGGCCTGCCAAAGGCTCCAGACAGCATCTCTATTTGCCAGTGACACTTCCAGCACCATTGGATCTGCTGGATCATACGGCCCAAGTGGCAGAGCAGCTTGTACAGCAGCCTGGCCATGACATAGAGCCTCCTCTTGTTCAGGCCCCACTCAAAATTAGCAGCTTTTCTGGTCACTTGATAAATGGGCCAGTGTAGCAAACCCAAATGATGAATATGTTGTTGCCAAAATCCAAAAAGACCAACTAGGTGTTGTGCCTCTTTTTTGGTTGTAGGAGGGGCCAGATGCAGCAATTTATCTTTCACCTTAGAAAGGATATCTCGACATGCCCCACACCACTGGACACCTAGAAATTTTACTGAGGTGGAAGGCCCCTGTATTTTTGTGGGATTTATCTCCCATCCTCTGACATGCAAATGCCTTAACAGTAAGTCTAGAGTAGTTGCTACTTCTTGCTCACTAGGTCCAATCAACATGATATCATCAATATAATGGACCAGTGTGATGTCTTGTGGGAGGGAGAAATGATCAAACTCCCTGCAGACAAGATTATGACATAGGGCTGGAGAGCTGATAACCCCTGAGGTAGGACACTGAAAGTATATTGCTGACCTTGCCAGCTGAAAGCAAACTGTTTCTGGTGGTTCTTACTAATAGCTATTGAGAAAAAAGCATTTGCCTGATCAGTAGATGCATACCAGGTACCAGGGGATGTATTGATTTGCTCAAGTAATGATACCACATCTGGAACAGCAGCTGCAATTGAAGTTACCACCTGGTTGAGTTTACGATAATCCACTGTCATCCTCTAAGACCCATCTGTTTTCTGCACAGGCCAAATAGGAGAGTTGAATGAGGATGTGGTGGAAATCACCACTCCTGCATCCTTCAAGTCCTAAGGGTGGCAGTAATCTCTGCAATCCCTCCAGGAATCCGGTATTACTTCTGATTTACTATTTTCCTTGGTAGGGGCAGTTCTGGTGGCTTCCACTTGGCCTTTCCCACCATAATAGCACTCACCACATGAATTAGAAAGCCAATGTGGGGATTCTGCCAGTTGCTCAAGTATGACTATACCAATTATACATTCTGGAACTGGGGAAATAACTACAGGATGGGTCCGGGGGCCCACTGGACCCACTGTGAGATGGTCCTGAGCTAAAACTCCATTGATAACCTGGCCTCTATAAACCCCTACTTTGGCTATTGTACCAGAGTGATGTTTTGGGTCCCCTGGAATTAATGTCACTTTTGAACCAGTGTCTAATAATCCCCAAAATATCTGATCATTTCCTTTTCCCCAATGCACAGTTACCCTGGTAAAAGGCCATCATCGGTCTCCTTGGGGAAGGCTTGGAGGAAGATTAACAGTATAAATTTATGGTGGTGTAACAGGGTTCTCCCCCAAAGGTACCTGGCCTCCGCTTCATTCAAGGGGCTCTGGGTCTGTAAATTGTTTCAAGTTTGGAAATTGATTAAGGGGCCGTGACTCTGTTTTTGTAATTCAAGTTAGACTTCTGTTCACTTGACCTAGAACTCTCTTGTTTATACAGCTCAAACAAGAATTTAGTAGACTGCCCTTCTATTGTATTTCTGGGTACCCCATGATTTACTAGCCAATGCCACAAATCTCTGCGAGTCATATAATTTTGATGCCTGCTTTGAGTTTGCTGTGTATTAAAATAGCCACGTCTACCCTGTCTTTGGTGATTAAATGCTGCCACCTGGCTTCTGCCAACTCAGGATCCTGTCATCCCCATTGTGTTTAAGGATTCCAACTCAGTGACAGCAGTTCCTACAGTAATATCTGACCTACAGAGAAGTGCAACCACAGAGCTCTTCAGGGATGATGGTGCTAGTCTCACAAATTCATTTCTCACTGTTCTGGTAAAAGGTGCATCCTCCGGACATTCCTGGTGTGTAAGAGCAGGCTTTGCATGATAAATCCACTCTAATATCCCAATCTCTCTAAGCCTCTGGATCCCCTCATCTACATTATACCAGGGCAGTTCTGGCATTTCAACCTCAGGTAATGTTGGCCACCTTTTGATCCATGTTTCAACCAGCCATCAAAACAAACTGTTAATACCTTTTCTAACCCCTAAAGCTACAACATTGAATGCAGAATCTCTGCTTAGTGGGTCCATATCAATAAATTCAGCCTGATCCAGCCTTATATTCCGCCCGCCGTTATCCCACACCCTTAAAATCCATTGCCATACATATTCCCCTGATTTCTGTCTATATTAATTGGAAAACTCACACAGTTCTTTTGGAGTATAATGTACCTCCTCATGTGTGATACTTTGTACCTCACCTTTAGGGGCCTGTTGGGACTTTAGTCTAGTTATAGGTCTGGAAGAAATGAGGGGTGGTGGGGGTGGTTCATGAAAAGAATAAGAAATATCTTCCAAGCCATTTGCTTCAGGGCCTTCATTTGCAGTTTCAATCTGGTGAAACAGGATTAATAACTCTAGGGCTAATCCCTTCAGGAGGAGGTTGGGTGGTCAACTCTTCAAGGCAAGCTGGAGGTGGGGCAGTTATGTCCCAAGGGCAAACTATTACAGGGTTATCCAGAGAAGACTCAGCATGACCTAGGGTTTCAACCTTACCCCCGACATCATTATCAATCCATATGTCACCATCCCATTTTTCAGGGTCCCACTCCTTTCCAATCAATGCCCTTACTTTAACCACAGACACCATGCAACATTGAGATTTCAGTTTATGTTGTTAAGTTGCTACTCTAACAATAGGATTCTGAGTCTGATTTTCAGAGATTTCAAGTCTACAACTACAGGAAATAAGATTTTCCTCAGGATACTTATAGAAACATCTACATCTGTCAGACGACACTTAAGCTTCTTGTTTGAAGTCTTAAGCCCATCCCTTTCACTCCTTAATGTAGGTAGTGTATCTAACAACAACCAACCAACATCTCTATATCTCTTATTTCTACAAAACTCTGTAAAGGTGTCAAAAACATTATCTCCCAGAGCCTGGCTTCATACAAGCAAAGCATTAGGAGAATCGAATGGTGATATTTTGACTATTTCTTTTGCCAACTCACTCCATGGATTGGGAGTGACATTCTGATTATGGGAATCAGAGTCCTTAGTGTTTTTGAGTCCAGTTAGAGTAGAAAACCATTCATAAAAACCCATTTTTAAGATTCCGTGTTTTAAGAACCACTCCTGGTACCGAGATGTATTAGTTACGGTTCTCTAGAGAAACAGAATCAACAGGGAATGCTCACAAATATAAAATGTATAAAAGTGTCTCACATGACCACAGGTACGCAAAGTCCAAAATCCGCAGGGTAGGCTATGAAGCCAATGATTCCAATGGAGGGTCTGGATGAACTCCACAGGAGAGGCTCACCAGCCGAAACAGGAAGAGCCTGTCTCTTCTGAATCCTCCTTAAAAGGCTTCCAGTTATCAGATTAAGTATTACTCATTTCAGAAGACACTCCCTTTTGGCTGATTACAAATGGAATCAGCTGTGGATGTACCTGACATGGTCATGATTTAATTTTGTGAAATGTCATTGCAACAGACAGGCCAGCACTTGCCCAAGCAGACAAACAGGTATCACCACTTGGCCAAGTTGACACATGAACCTATCCACGACAGAAGGAAACACCTGGAATGGTGGCAGTCTAACCCATATAATACTTTCCAATCAATGCCCTCACTTTAATGGCAGACACCGTGCAAGACTGAGATTTCAGTTTTAAAATTTGTTCTAAACTACTTGTAAAAATTTATTTTGAAATTTATCCTTTTTTTGTATATATGTTATATTTCACAATAAAAAAAGTAAAAAAAAATATATGGGGGAGAGATTAAGATATCCTCAGATAAGCAAAAGCTGATGGAAATTTTTCACAACTAGATATGCCCTATGGGCAATGCCAAAGAGAGTTCCTCAGACTGAAAGAAAAGGACATTACACAGCAGATCAAAGCAACAGAAAGAAACAAAGACCTCTAGAAAAGGTAGCCATATGGGTAACTATTAATGACAGTATCATTGTACTTTATTTTTGGTATGTAACGTCACATTTTCCTTCTTATGTTATAAAAAATGCAAATGCATAAAAATAGTGAAAAATCAATGATTTGGACATACAATAAATAAAGATATAATGTGTAATAGGTATAACAAAAAGTGGGGGATGGGGTATAGAAACAGCATTTGTGTACATTAGTGAGGTTATATGGTATCAAATCAAAGGTGACTATTTTAGATTTAGGATGTTAATTTAAGTCCCAGAGTAACCATAAAGTAAATATCTAATATATATATATACACATACATACAGAAAGAAATGAGAAACTATTCAAAGTGGTATGTGACCAAAAAATCAAATAAAATTGAAAATTGCCATTAATGGAAGAATTGAGGAACAAAAAGCGTATAAGACTTGCAAACCAAAAAGGCAAAATAGCAGAAAAAAGTCTTACATTGTAGGTAGTTACTTTAAAAATAAATTAAACTCTTAAGTCAAGTGACAGATATTGGCAGAATGGATAAAAAAAGTATGACCCATTTATATACTATTTACAGAGTTACCTTAAAATCAAAGATACAAGTCTTTATGTAAAAAACTGTTATGTGGTGGGCCACGGTGGCTCAGGAGGCAGAGTTCTCACCTGCCATGCTGGAGACCCAGGTTTGATTCCCGGTGCCTGCCCATGTAAAAAACAAAAACAAAAACAAAAACAAAAAAAACTGTTATGAGGGGACAAAGAAGGTTACTATATACTGATAAAGGAGTCAACTCAACAAGAAGCTATAACAATTATGAATATATATGCACCTAATGGTAGAGCCTTGAAATATATGAAGCAAATATTGACAGATGACAATTCTACAATAATCTTAGTTGTCATACCATAGAGCATAAGGGAGAGGGTGAAAGTCCATTTCATAGTGTATAAAGGGGACATTCAAATTTCTGTAAATAAAGGAAATCATAAGTCCGCTAGCAAGCACATGTCCAGGACAAGTAGCAGGCTTAGAAAAGACAGGGAGTATCCAGTATCTTGCACTTCCATTTGCCTTGGGTTGCTCTTTTTGATGGGAGGGCTGAACTCTGACGAAGAGAACAGGCCCACACAGAGTAAATTTGTAGACAATAAAAAGGTGATTTTTTGCATTGGTGTATTTGGTTTTGTTAGCTACTGGCACTCAAAGTTATCTCTGTTTTAAAATGAACTGGATAAAAATCCAAGGAATGGAAAGCTCAAGGACTAAATCCCAATGTTAACAGTGAAAGTAATAAAATGTACAATGGGCAAGAAAAGTTTAAAAGATAAACAAACAAAAAAGGAAATGATGTCCCTTTTAAAGGAACAGAAAAAATCCAGAGAACATCAACAAAGACCAGAATGTAGACATGCCAGACAAAGATTTTTAATAGTGTCCTAAATATGTTAAAGGAGATGAAGGAAAATATAAAGAACTAAGGATTTCAAGAAAATAATGAATGAACAATAAGAGAATCTCAATGAAGAGTTACAATTTTTTTTTAAGTCCCCAAATAGAATTGAAGTCCACCATAATTAACATGAAAAATTAATATTGAATCATTAAAATTTAATGTACATTTTGAGAGCTTTCAGTTTTGGCAGCTGATCAGATGGTATCTCAGTGTATAATACTTAGAATTTAAGAACTTTGCCATCTGAATTTGTAGATTTTCCATGTTGCCTTAATTTTAAATTGGTTTATGAAACTTACTGCACAAACATAGGCTTTACAATGATTATATAGATACTTTATTTAAATATGCCTATGGTTAAGCTAGCTAAGAGATCCATTTTTGGTGGTTCTAAGTGTATTGTTTGGCTTCTTAAATAAATAAATAAAATGGAAAAAAATTAATGCACATATGAATCACCTAAAGATTATATTCAAATGTAAATTCTGATTTAGTTGATCTGGGATATATTTGAGATTCACCTTTGTAATAGGGTGCTCCATTAACACTTTGACTAGCAAGGCTCTGATGATGGGATGGGAATCCAGACCAAGAGATTTTTAATGTTTAATTATTCAACTTTGTAAAAGAAAAGTGCGAAATAAGCAAGAAGATAAAAGAAATAACTGAGATAAATATTCTTGACAGCTCTTTTCTCCCCTGAAAATAAACTCATCCAATGTCACCTTTGCCCCAGGCAATCTGTATTGTAATTTCTAACTGTTAATTTGCATATTCTAATTATTTCATACGATGGAGATTATGCAGTATTTGTCCTATGTCTGGTTTATTTGATTCAATGAGCTGTCTTCAACTTAAAAAAATATATATAGTTTTTTTATTAGAGAACTTGTACGTTTACAGAAAAATCATGGAGAAAATACAAAATTCCCATACACCAATCCCCATTGTTAACATTTTGCATTAGTGTGGTACCTTTGTTAAAATTGAGAATATTGTAATTGTATTGTTAACTATAGTGCACAGTTAACACTAGAGTTCACTGTGTTGTACCAGTCCTCCAGTCTCTGCTTTGTAAAGATGTATTTCTGGGCCCAAGATGATTTTCTATCCCTCCAAAGGGGTGGAGGGGTGTTTTTTGCTACTCCTTCCCCAGCAATGGATCTTTGTTGTCTAGGTTTTTTCCCTATTCCTTCCTTATTTGCTGTGGATTTTTGCCCTGAGCCTTGAAGGTGAAAAGGTTTGCTGCCCTTAATCTAACATCATGGGGCTCTTAAGAGTAGGGCAGAGTGAGTAGGTGGGGCTTTGAGGATGTCACCCAGCAGCAGCCTATCTTATTTACCTATTAACACTTAAGGGGTCTCCCCAGGTTTCCAGGCTTGCTCCCAGCCTTTCTTGTGACCAGTTGGTAGAGATTCAGATTTTCTTAAATGTTTGGGGTTCCTAGGTATTCTAAACTGATATATTAGCTCACACTCGCCCTTTAGGAGGAATTCATTAAAATTTTCATTTTCTTCTTACCTGGCCTTGTCTTTCTTCTATGCTCTACTAAAGATGAACTAGTTTGTTTCAGATACCGAATTCCATCTCAGTTTACTTGGTTGTTGTAAAGGCCTCAGCTATCTGATAGGCTCAAGAAAAACTGTTTTTGTAGATTATTTGGCTTTTTTCTTCTTGTTGTTAAGGTGGTAGCAATATTTGCATGTATTTTTATACTATAGAACCATTCACCTTCTTGTTCTTACAGTTGAATTTTATACATTTCTTTTCCAAGCTTGAATGAAAATTTTAGGATTTTTCACTATAGTTATACTGAAATGAACTTGGGGAGAATCAACATTATACTATTTGGTCTTCCCAGCCAGAAATAAAAAAAAATTCCTCAAGTTTCCTTATGGTATGGTTTTTATTATTTGTTAATTGGTTTTAACTTAAATTTCATATAGTTTCAAACAAAAGTTGAGATGGTTTCTGGAGTTAAATACAATTAAAGATTAACAGAAATATCAGAAATCAATAGTATGGAACTAAATATTCAGAGGTATCTAGGATTATAACATAAAAAAATTATATTTAGTTAAGAGTCATAGGAGACAAGACACAAGGGGAAACTGTGCTATATAGTTCTCATAGTTTAATAAAAAGAATTAAATTTTTATCTGGAAAAACTGTGTATTGAATTTTGAATTCTAGGCTTCTGTGTGTGTGTGTGTAGCTCATTGTAGACATAACAAAACAGAAAACAAGTTCCACTACTCTTGTAGAAAATCGTGAATGTCCTTCAGTTGACCATTTCTTTTCCTTTAAGAAAGGCCAACAGCACAATTCCTATATTATTAAAAAGTAGGAATTCTAAATAAAAAATAAAAATTTGAAGTAATGCTAATAACTCTTTTAGAACTATTGAGAATATTTATTGAGAAACACCTTTAGTTAGAAAAGTGCAGAAACAAAAGAAATCTCACATTCCACAAAAATAAGAGAATGCCATGCTGAATTTAATTTCATATTCAAGCCTCACAAATTTGTGTCTGGCCAGAGATTGTGCGTGCGTGTGTGCACATGTGTGCATGTGAGTGTGTGTAGAGTGAGAGAGAGGAGGCTTTGGAAAACCAAGAGTTATGACAGCCCTAGTCTACGAGGAAGCCAGAGGTAGAATCAATATAATCTTACAATCTACACAGGATTTATGTCAGTTCTTAATATCTCCCTAAGGGGGTTTGGTTCCACCAATGAATAAAGTCTCTAATTCTACACTAAGTTCATCCTGTGGGACATCAATCTCATCCCCTGGTTCTTCTCCAAGTTTTTTCCACCAGGGTGCTTGTATGTACTTCAGGGTGGTGAGATGGGCCTGCTTGGCCTTGGCAGCCACAGGCCTAGATCTACTGATGAAGAGCTCAGGTTCTTTTTCCTCTGCCTCCTTCAGACTTGGTGCTCCTGTAACAAACAGAAAATAAACAGTACAAGAGTTCTGTGCCAAGCAAGTAGGAACCTGGAGACCATAGAGTCAGAACTCTATATGGCAGTCAGGGACACAATTCCAATTCTGAATCTATTACCCTTGCTACCTGGAGATGATATATAACTATTTAGAAGTAGTAGCTGTGGTTTGGTAGTAACTTTCTCCTCCCCCAATTCTGTGTTTAAAAGAAAGGAATAAGATGTAGATTTCTGACAGATGGTATATATAAGAACAAGAATTTTCCAAATCATAAGAAACCTTATCCTATAGATGAGAGGTGCAGTTCCTGGTGCCTATCCATTAAAAAAATCCAAAATTTAACAAGTAATGGCCATTAAACAGAGGAAGCTGGCATTTAACGTGCCACATACACTAAAAGTAATCCCAAAGGTCTATTGCAACATTGTGGTTCATGGATGGGCCAGTGATTGAGTGAGGAGTATACAAATTATTTTTTGAAAAGGACTTCTTTAAAGATTATAAAATACTCTACAAGCGCATGGTACTATAACTATTATCATCATCTTACAGCCAAATGCTTTTTTTTTTTTTTTTTTTTTTTTTTTTAAAGGAAAGACAGAGAGAAGGAAGGAAGGATAGAAGGATAGAAGGAAGGAAGGAAGGAAGAAAGGGAAACATTTCCAAACATTTTCTTGCTTTATTGTATTTTGTTTTTCCGTTTTTGTTACATGGGCTGGGGCCGGGAATCCAACCGAGGTCCTCTGGCATAGCAGGCAAGCACTTTGCCCGCTGAGCCACCGCGGCCCACCCCACAGCCAAATGCTTTTAAGACTACATAGTAGAACAAAAAAATAACCCAAACTAATAAAAAAAAACAAAAAAGCCAATAAAAATTGAACACACACACAAAAGACTACACAGTAAAATCTTGCTAGCAGGGTTGGGGGAAACAATCAAGAAGGTTATGGGATCTGCATCATTTGAAAACATTTGGTGCTGCTACGATCTAGATGTAAAAATTACTGAGGCCAGGAGATGGTCTAAAAGACCATCAAACGGTGCTTCCCTTCTGAAGATTTTCAATGACATGGAGCTTGCACAGGTTGTTTCTTTCAAGAAACAAAAATGGAATGAGAACGTACTTATTAACTGCTCAATGTTGGTGCTGATCTGAGCCATCAAAGCCTCCCTGTGCTGCTGGGCTCTCTCTTCTAGAGCCCTGCCCATAAAGTAGTGTTGCAGTCGTTCTTGGGCCTGGTTATGGAGCTCCCTGCTGGCAGCATCTGACATCTGAGAGACCTGAGGACAGAGGACAGAAAAACTTGTCAGAGGAAGGACATGTTTCACCCAATCACTTAGCAGAAGTTCCTGAATGCTTGTCTATCTCTCATTTAACAATTAAATCTTATGACTGGTGTCTACCTTAAACTATTGTGAATGTATTCATGGCCTCTTAAAAAGAAGATTTATATAAAAATGTAGGTGGGAAGTTTCTTTGGTATTCTCCCATGTCTATTTTCCTCAGATAATGTGGTATTCTGGGCATTGAGATAAGACTGAAAGAGTAAGGTGAAAATTATAAAAAGGCTTGGTGAAAATCTCACATCAATGGCCAATTGATAAATTGTTTTTTTTTTAATTTTTAAAATAATTTTGATAGAGTTGTGAGTTTACAGAAATATCATGCATAAAGTATATAACATACAGAGCTCCCACAGACCAGCCTTTTAATAATACCAGGAATGAGTGTGTTTGTACATCTGTTATAATTCATGAAAGAACATTTTTATAGTTGTGCTATTAATTGTAATCCATTATTTACATTGGGTTCACTGTGTTGTACAGGCTTATGTTTTTTCTTTTGATTGTTATTCTAGTAATATGTATACTATTAAAATTTCCCTCTTTAAAGAAATTCATGTGTATAATTTAGTAATATTAATTAATTTCAAAATGTTGTGATACAATCATCATCATCCATTACCAATACTTTACAATCAACCCAAATAGAAATTCTGTACAGTTAAGGCACTGACTCTCCATTCCCTTTCTCAAACACAGCCTCTAGTAATCTATATTTTGGATTCTACCTTTGTAAGTTTGCTTATTCTAAATATTTCGTATCAGTGAGATCATACAATAACTGTCCTTTGTCTCTGATTTATTTCACTCAGTATGCTGTCTTCAAGGTTTAGCCACGTTGTCACATGTATCAGGACTTCATTCCTTTTCATGGCTAAAAAATATTCATTTGTATATTTATAGGACATTAAGTATATTTTCATTCTTCTGGATATGAATATCCAGTTCTTCCAGTACCATTTGCCGAAGAAATCATTCTTTCCCAATTGAGTGGACGTGGCTGTCTTGTCACAAATCAACTGTTCAACAGTTCAGTTAAACAACATGAACACATGGAGCCTAGACTTGAGAATGAAGTTCTGCGATTCTGTATAGCTTACTGTAATATCCAGATACATTCCAGAGAATATAGGGCAGGCAGTTAAAAAGTATTGGCAAAGTCTCTTGAAGGACTGGAGAAAAAATACAGAACTATTAAACTTTCCCACCTGGGAAATCCCTGATGGATAAGCCTAGCCCTAGTGCTGCGGGATCAACAATGCCTGCCAACCAAAAGGGGGAAAAGAAATGTAACAAAATAAGGTATCAGTGGCAAAGAGAGTTCAAATAGTCAAGAGGCTATTCTGGAGGTTACTCTTATGCAAGCTTCAGTGGCTATTGCTAATTGCCATGGTATGCCAAGCCCCAACCAACAGTATTCTTGTAAGCCCTAAAGAATACCCAGGGCTCTATCTGAGACTCTATAAAAGTTTCACTCACTAAGTTTATTTTTCAAAAATCTATAACTTTCATATAGTTCCTAGGTCAGATAAGTACTGAAACCCAGAGTTACCATTCTCTCCAAGATCATCAACCAGTTGCATCCTTCCTATTCCATAATGTTGACACCTTTTTTCAACATGAAAAAGTTAGAATGGTCATTGCCCAAGTATCCCTAAAGAGTGGGAGAAGTATCAAAGCAGAAGGAAGAGTTGTAACAGAAAAGATAGGATTTAAAAGATTACTATGATTACTGAATCATTATTTTGATATTTCTTTTGTCTCCACTGTCTTAGATTAGCTAGAAGGACAAACTTTGTGGAACTCTAACTCATACCAAACTCCGAAATTTGTTCTATAACTCCTTGTTAAAATTTACTTTGAAACTTATCCCTTTTTTGTACATATGCTATATTTCACAATAAAAAATGTTTAAAAAATCAATTGGCCAAGATGTGAGAGTCTATGCAAAAATCTCAAATTCCACTGGTCTGTGTATCTATCCTTGTGCCACTGCCAATGTAGGTTTGTAGTAAGTTTTAAAGTCATGTAGTGTGAGTCCTCCAACATTGTTCTTTTTCAAGATGGTTTTCGCTATTCAGGGCCCTTGCCCTTCCAAATATATCAGATGATTGACTTTTCCATTTCTGCAGAGCAGGTTGTCAGAATATTTCTTTAAAATATTTTTATTAACAAAACAAAACAACATACAAACATGAACATTCTTAACATATGAACATTCTATACATGGTGTACAATCAGTGGCTCACAATGTTATCACATAGTGGTATATTCATCACCATGCTCGTTTCTTAGAACATTTGCAACACTCCAGAAAAAGAAATTAAAAGAAAAAAGAAAAAACTCATACATACCATATACCTTACCCCTCCCTCTCACTGACCACTAGTATTTCCGTATATCTGTTATATTTGCTTTTTGTTTTTGCATGGGCAGGCACTGGGAGTCAAACCCAGGTCTCTGGCATGGCAGACAAGAATTTTGCCACTGAGCCATCATTGCACTACCCTATCTATTATGTTTTAATCTTTGTACCCCCTATTTTTTTCTATACCCCTTACCACTCCCTTTCATTGATTAGTATTTCAATCTACTCAATTTATTCTAACATTTGTTCCCTCTATTATTCATTTATTTTTAATCCATATGGTTGTCAGAATTTTAATTGGGATTGTGTTGAATCTGTAAATTCTTTTGGTAGACTTGACATCTTAACAACAATTAGTCCACCAATCCATGAGCATGGAATGTCCTTCCATTTATTTAGATCTTCTAGCAAAGTTTTATAGTTTTCCATGTATAAGCCCTTTACATACTTGGCTAAATTTTATTCCTAGATATTTGATTCTTTTAGTTGCTATTGTAAATGGTATTTTTTTTCTTGCTTTCCTCCTCAGATTGCTCATTACTAGTGTATAGAAACATTACTGATTTTTGCATGTTGATCTTATACCCTAGCATGTTACTGAATCTTTTCCCTAGCTCTACTAGCTTTGTTGTAGATTTTTCAGGACTTTCTATGTATAGTCTTATGTCATCTGTAAATAATGAAAGTTTTATTTCTTCCTTTCCAATTTGGATATGTTTTATTTCTTTTTCTTGCCAAATCGTTCCAGGGAGAATTTCTAGTAGATTGTTAAGTAACAGTGGTGATATATTAGCCTTGTTTCAGATTCTTAGAAGGAAATCTCAGTCCCTCACAATTGTCCACTGTTAGCAGTGGGTTTTTCATATAAAACCTTTGCCATGTTGAGGAACTTTCCTTATATTCCTAGATTTCTAAGTGTGTGTGAGTGTTTTTAATCAAGAAAGGATGCTGGATTTTGTCAAATGCCTTTTCTGCATCAGTTGAGACGATCATCTGTTGTTCCCCTTGTTTTGCTAATGTGGTGTATTTTCTTATGCTGAACCACCCCTATATACCTGGGATAACTCCCACTTGACATAGTGCATAATTCCTTGAATGTGCTATTGGATTTGATTTGCAAATATTTTGAGGACTTTTTCATTTATATTCATAAGGGATTGGTCTGTAATTTTCTTTTCTTGTAGTATCTTTATCTGGCTTTGGTGATAGGGTGATGTTCGCCTTAAAGAATGAACACTAGGCAGTGTTCCCTCCTCTTCATTTTTTGGGAAGAGTTTGATTATGATTGGAATTTTTTTTTTGGAGTTGTTGGTAGAACTCAGTGAATATATATGGTCCTAGGCTTTTCTTTGTAGGGAGGTTTTTGGTGAATGATTCAATCTCTAATTGTAATTGGTCTGTTGAGATCTATTTTTTCTATTTTGTGTGTTTCTAGGAATTTTTTCATTTCATCTAGGTTGTTTAATTTGTTGGTATCCAGTTGTTCATAGTATCCTCTTATGATTCTTTTCATTTCTGTGAGTCTGTAGTAATGCTCCCAACCCGTTATCCTGATTGTATTTATTTGCACCTTCTCTTTTTCTTTGTCATTCTAGCTAAAGATTTGTCAATTTTATTGTTTTTTTTTGGGGGGGGTGCATGGTCTCAGAATTGAACCTGGGTCTCCTGCATGGAAGACAAATCATTCTACCATTGAACTGCCCATACGCCCATTTAGTGATTGTGGTAGTTAGATTCAGTTGTCAGCTTGGCCAGGTGAAGGCACCTAGTTCTGTTGCTGTGGACATGAGCCAATGGTACGTGGACCTCATCTGTTGCTGATTACATCTGCAGTCGGCTAGGAGGCGTGCCTGCTGCAATGAATGATGTTTGACTTAATTGGCTGGTGCTTAAATGAGAGAGTGCAACATAGCACAGCCCAAGCAGCTCAGCATAACTCATCTCAGCACTCGCAGCTCAGCCCAGGCCTTTGGCGATACAGAGAGAAATCACCGCAGGGAAAGCTGTTGGAACCCAGAGGCCTGGAGAGAAGGCCAGCAGAGACCATTCTGTGCCTTCCCATGTAAGAAAGAACCTCAGCTGAAAGTTAGCTGCCTTTTCTCTGAAGAACTAATGAAATAAATCCCCTTTTATTAAAAGCTAATCCGTCTCTGGTGTGTTGCATTCCAGCAGCTAGCAAACTAGAAAAGTGATCTTTTTAAAGAACTAACTTTTGGCTTTGTTAATGCTCTGTAATGTTTTTTTTTTTTAATATGCTGTATTGTGGGAGTCACATTTCATTCTTTTTCCATGTGACTGTCCTGTTACAGCTGCAGCATCATTTGTTGAAAAAATATATTTTTGGGGGGGGGAAGCACATGGGCCAGGAATGTTCTGAACCCAGGTCTCCTGCATGGCAGGTAAGAATCCTACCACTGAACTACTGCTGTACTCCTTCTGTATTGTTTTTTAATTCTCTATTTTATTTATTTCTGCTCTAATCGTCTTTCCTTCTGCTTGCTTTAGGTTTATTTTGCTGTTCTTTTTCTCTAGTTGTGCAGTTAGGGCTTTAGTTTTTGCTCTTTCTTCTTTTTTAACTGTAAGCATTTAGGGCTATAAATTTTCCTGGCAACACTGCCTTTGCTGCATCCCATAAGTTTTGATATGTTGTGTTCTCATTTTCATTCGAGTCAATATATTAACTGACATCAATATACCTTATAATTTCTTCTTTGACTCATTTATTAAGAGTGTTATTTAGCTTCCATATATGTGTGGATTTGTTAGGTCTAATTCATTTATCATTTTATTCAAGCTGTTTCTTTATTGATCTTTTGTCTAGTTTTCTATTGATGAAAGTGGTGTATTGAAGTGTCCAACTACAATGAGACAACTATTTCACCCTTTCGTTCTGCTAGTACTTGCATCATATATTGTGGGGCGCTGTGATTAGGCACATAAATATTTATGAGTTCCTTCTTCTTGGTGTATTAACCCTTTTTTAATATGTAGTATCTTTCCTTGTCTCTTGTACCAGCTTTTGACTTAAAGTCTATTTTGTTTGATATTAATATAGTTACCCCAGGTCTTTTTGGGTTATTATTTGCATCGATTATCTTTTTCTGTCCTTTCACTTTCAACCTATTTGTGTGTCTGGGTCTAAAGTGTGTCTCTGGGAAACAACATATAGTTGGATCAGGCTTCTTCCCACCCCCCACCCCCCATTCTGCCAATCTATGTCTTTTGATTGGGGAGTTGAATTAATTAATATTGAGTGTGAATAACACAGCCATTTTTATCCTTTGGTTTTTATATGTCATGCCTTTTTTATTGCAGCCTCCTTTTCTGTATAGTTTATTTTTCGTAATGTATTTGATCCTTTTTTTTGTTTGTTTCTGTCTCTGTATATTTAAAAAGTACTTTCTTTTTGGTTACCCTGGGGTTTGCATTACAAATTCTATGTCTATGATCTAACAATCTGAAAAGATAGTGTGCTGGTTTGAATCTGTGGTGGACCCCAGAAAAGCCATGTCCTTTAATCCTCATTCAGTATTGCTTGCTGGGAGCATTTTGATTGTTCCCATGGAGATGTGACCCACCCAATTGTAGGTGGTAACTTTTGATCAGATAGTTTCCATGGAGTTGTGACTCCACCATTAGTTCTTTAAAAGAGTAAACATTTTGGAGAGGAGAGAGTCCCTTTTTAGAGCCATGAGAAAGCCACAGCAGAGTCAATCAGAGGCTGAGAGACCTACAGAGTCCACCAGTCATCCACGTGAGCTTCATGAAACAAGAAGCTGGGAAAGAAAGCTAGTATACTGTTGCCATGTTTGCCATGTGTCTTCCCAGTTGAGAGAGAAAAGCTGAACCCACTGGCCTTTCTTGAGTGAAGGTAACTTCTTCTTGGTGTCTTAATTTGGACATTTCTATAGCCTTGCTTTAATTGGGATATTTTATTGACCTCAGAACTGTAAACTAGCAACTTATTAAATTTCCTCTTTAAAAAGCCATTCCATTTCTGGTATATTGCATTCTGGCAGCTAAAAAACCAGAACAGATAGCAACTTAGCTTCAACAGCATACGTGTTCTTTGCCCTCATATCCCTCTGTTTCTCCTCTTCATATTGTTTTTAACCCACATTCCTCTTTTTTTTTGCATATCCATTATCAGGAATATGACTTTTTCATGTTACTTTTATTCTACTCTTATAGGAATTAAAGAGTAGAACTATATATTGAGGATACAGTACTATCAGGTTTTGCATCTACTCTTTTTAGTTACTTTTACTGAAGATCTTCACTTCTTCACACTACTCCAAGCCACTTCTATCTTTTCCTTTCACCTGTAGGACACCTGTTAGTGTTTCTTCTAGGTCTCGAAAAATTCTGTTTACTTTTATCTGCAAATATTTTAAACTCTCCCTCATTTTTGAAGGACAGTTGTCAGATAAAGAATTCTTGGCTGGCAGTTTTTCTCTTTCAGTACTCTAAATATATCATACCTCTACTTTCTTGCCTCCATGCTTTCTGATGTGATATCAGCACTTAGTCTTATTGAGGATCTCTCGTGTCTAATAAATTGCTCTTCTCTTGTTGCTTACAGAATTCTCTTTATCTTTGGCACTTGACGTTTTGATGAGCAAGTGTGTCAGAGCAGGTCTATTAGGATTTATTGTTTAGAGTATGGCTGTGCATCTTGGACATACATATTTATGCCTTCATAAGAGCTGGGTAATTTTTGGACATTATTTCCTCAAATATTTCTCTGTTCCTTTTCCCTTTTCTTCTCCTTTGGGACATCCATCATGTGTATGCTTATATGCTTCATGCTGTCATTCAAGTCCTGAGACACTGCTTATTTTCTTCTATTCTTTTCTGTTTCTCAGAATGATTTCAATTGTCCTGTCTTCCAGTTTGTTCATTTTTTTTTCTGCCTGTTAAAATCTGTTGTTATATGCCTCTAGTGTACTTTTAGTCTCCATTATTGTGCCTTTCATCCCCATAATTTCTGTTCTTTTTAAGCTTTCAAATTCTTTTTAATGCTCATATATTGTCTTAATATTCTTTAGCTCTATATCCACTATTAGTTTATTTCTATCCATACTTTCCTTTATCTCCTTGAATTGAGTTAGGAAATTCGTTTGAATTTCTTTGGTTAGTTGATCCAAATTTTGAATTTTAATTAATTTTTAATTTATTCCCTTGACTGAGCCATATGTTCTTGTTTCTTAGTATGGCCTGTAATTCTTTTCTGATATCTGGGCATCTGAATATTTTGAATTGATGGGTCTGGGGCATCAATATCCTATTTGCTTTTGGTTTTTATTTCCCTTTTTCTTCAGTTCAGCACTCGTGGAGTCCTTTTCCAGTCTCAATCAAATACTCCAGAGTTTGAAGAAAGAGATTTATCATTACTTTGAGTTTAATTTGCCCTTTATCTTAATGTGTATGTTGTGGTCTTTGACTTGAGACCTTCTTTCTTTTAAAATATAGTTGTTTGGTGATAAAATTTCCTCTAAGTATTGCTTTACAGAAATGCTTTTTTAGGGAAATTTTATTTTCATAAAATGTGTTTTCATTTTTATTCAGTTCAGAACTTTTTCTAATTTCCCTTTTGATATCTTCTTTGATCCTTTGGTTATTTAGAAGTGGGTCATTTAGTTTCCAAATATTTGGGGATGATATGTCCAGAAGTCTTCCTATTATTGGTTTCTAATTTAATTCCATGGTGAACAGAAAACACACTATGATTTTAATCTTTTAGCTTACTGAAACTTGTTTTATTGCACAGAACATGGCCTATCTTGGTAAATGTTCTGTGTGTACTTGAGAAGAATGTGTATCATATTGTTGTGTGGAGTGTTCTATAAAGATCACTCAGGTCAAATTCTTTGATAGTGAAAGACTTTTTTAAGTCTACCATTTCCTTGCCATTTTTCTGCCTACTCTATCGATTGGTGAGAGAGAAGTATTGAATTCTCTAGCAATAACTGTGGATTTCCATACATTTTTAGAGCTTTTATTTTGATACTATGTTGTTATGTACATAAATACTTAGAATTCTTATGTCCTTAGATTAACTGACCCCCTCATCATTATGAAATTACTCTTTTGTTTTAGTTTGTAAGTTGCTGGAATGCAATATACCAGAAATGGAACACCTTTTAAAAAGGGAAATTTATTAAATTGCAGGTTTACAGTTCTAAGGCCATGAAAATGTCCAAACTACAGCATTCAAGGAAAGATACCTTGATTCAATAAAGGCCCATGAGTCCAGGACATCTCTGTCAGCTGGAAAGGTATATGGCCTCATCTGTTAGCTTTCTTTCCTGGCTTCTCGATTCAAAAGTATTTCCCAGAGGTGTTCTCCTTCTGCATCTACAAAGGTCTCTGGCTGTGTGGGCTCTCTTGGCTCTGTGGCACTGAGCTTTTCCCAAAAGGGTTCCCTATTAAAGGGCTCCAGTAAGCAACCCCACCTTGAATGGGTGGAGACACAACTCCATGGAAACCACCTAAGCAAAAGTTACCACTTACAACTGGGTGGGTCACATCTCCATGAAAACAATAAAAAATATCCCACCAAGCAATATTGAATGAGGCTTAAAGAATTTGGCTTTTCTGGGGTATACAACATATTCAATACCTTTTTATCCCAGGTAATATTCTTTGCCCTGAAATACACTTTCATATTAATACTGTCATTTTAGAATTCTTTTCACTAGAGTTATAAAGCTACACTTTGTTTCACTTTTTTTAACCTAATTTTTTACCTTTTTTTAATTAGAGAAGTTGTAAGTTTATAGAAAAATCATGAATAAAACAAAGAATTCTCTTACAATGCCCCATTATTAAAACCCTGCATAAGTGTGGTACATCTATTATTGATGAAAGAATATTACTAAAAGTGTCCTATTAACTATAGCTCATGGATTACATTAGGTTCTCTGTTTGTGCTCTACAGGCCTATGTTAACAAAATTTTATTTTATTTTTTAAATTAAAAAATTTTTTTTTGGTATGCTATATGCTCAGGGTCACATTTCATTCTTTTTCCATATGAGTATCTTGCTATTGCAGCACCATTTGTTGAGTATTTTGTTTGTTTGTTTGTCCTGCTTTCTTTGCTTGTTTTGGGGAAGTGCATGGGATGGGAATTGAACCTGGGTCTCCCTCCTGTATGGCAGGAAAGGAGTCCACCACTGAACTACCCTTGCATTTCCAACAATATTTTTTTTAACATATATATTTTACATATTTAAATTTTTTCTTGCAGGCAACATATAATAGGTCTTGCTTTTTAACTTAATCTGACTTCCATGACTTTTACTAGAGTTGCTTGGGTCATTTATATTTATTATAATTATGGATGTGGTCAGGTTTCATTCTAATACATTATTTCTTATTTTATCCTTTAATTTCTTTTTTGTTTCCTCTTTTTCTATCTTCTTTTATATTAAGAAGGTATATTTTATCATTTAAGTTAATTTCCTTTGTAGGCTTATTAGCTATAACTGCTTTTAAATTTCACTGTTGGCTTTAGGGTTCATAGTTGTTTCAGTTTGCTAAAGCTGCTGGAATACAATATACCAGAAATGGCCTGGCTCTTACAATGGGAATTTATTTATTTATAAATTTACAGTTCTAAGGCCATGAAAAAGTCCAAATTAAGGCATCAAGAGGAAGATACCTTCTCTGAGGAAAGGCTGCTGGCATCTAGGCCTCCTCTGTCACATGGGCAGGCACATGGCCGGCATCTACTGGTCCTTCATTCCCAGGTTCCATTGCTTTTGGCTTCTGATTCCAGTGGCTTTCTCTCTTGAGTATCTGTGCACCCTCTCTTAACATCTCTGGGGCATTTCTTTCTAAGTTCTCATAGCTTTTCTGTCTTTTGTCTTCTCATAAAAGATTCCAGTAGGGTGGGCCATGTTGGCTCAGCAGGCAAGAATGCTTGCCTGCCATGCCAGAGGACCCGGGTTCGATTCCCGGTGCCTGTTCATGTTAAAAACAAACAAACAAACAAACAGAAAAAAAAAACTTAAAAAAAAAGACACCAGTAAAGGGTTACAATTCACCTTGAATGGGCTGGGTCACATCTCAGTTGAAACAACCTAATCTAAAAGGTCCTACTCACAATAGGTCTGCCCCTAAGGGATAGATTAAAAGAGTCTGGCCTTTTCTGGGGGTACATAACAGCTTCAAATTACCACTATAGAATACATCTTTAGCTTTTCAATCTACTTTCAAGTGATATTATACCATTTACTATACAATGTAACAGTCTTTCAATAAAATACACCTATTTTCTCCCCTCCTAGCCTTTATGCAATTGCTGCCATGCATTTTGCTTTTACATATGTTAAAACACCACTATATATTGCTATTATTTTTAGTTAAAGGAAAGACAAGCAAACTAAAGCTTACTATCTGTTTTTTAAAACAAAGCTACAGTAAATTATTTACACACTATCTATAGCTGCTTATTTACTATAACAGCAGAATTGAGTGGCTGCTACAGAGGCCGTATAGCTTGCAAAACCAAAAATATTTACTATTTCGTGTGCATTACAATATATTTACTGATGTTCTGCTTTCAAGAATCAATTACATTTTTAAAAGATTTAAATGACAAAAAATTCATGTCTTTACTCATGTAGTTACCATTTCCAGAGCTCTTTATTTTTTAATGCAGATTCAGATTTCTATCTATTCTGATATTTTTATCAGAAATATTAAATCTTTTAGTTGTGTAAGACTGCTTGTGATAAAGTATTCTGTAAGTCATTATTTTGCCTTTGGTTATTTGTTGATATCCTTGCTGGGTGAAGAATCCAACGCTGACAGTTTTCTTTTCTTTTCAGAACTTTAAAGTAAGACATCTTCTTACTTGCATTGTTTCTGATGAGAAATGTGATACATCTGCCTGTATATACATTGTGATGGTTAATTTCACATATAAACATGGCTAGGTTATGGAATCCAGTAGTTTGGTCAAACTAGAGCTGGTTTAATTATTACTTGGAGGGTATTTCTGGATTTAAGTCAGTTTGATTGCATCTATGGCTGATTATAACTACAATAAAAAAGACAGCCTCAGAAATGAAAGGAATTTCCTTATCCAATCATATGAAGGCTTAATGGAAGAACTGAGGATTTTAGCAGTCAGAAAGAATTTCTATGTTAGCCAATCTTCTTCTCCTGGAGGAATTCATCAGAATACCCAACTTGTAGTTTCTCTTGGGGAATTCAACATTACCACGTAGTTACCTACTTGCAGCCTGCTGTAGAGAATTCAGACTTGTCGATGCCACACCTGAGTCAATAAATTCCTATAATAAATCTCTTAATATTTACATCCTAAGACAATTTTTGATAGTAGAAAGTGGGGAGTTATTATTTGAAATATCTACAGATGTGGAAGTGGCTTTTGAATTGAGCAGAGACTGGAAGAATTATGAGGCACTTGAAAGAAAAAGCCTAGGTTGTTTCACAGTCTTTTGGTAGATATTGATGTTAAAGGTACTTCCAATGAGGTCTTAGAAGCAAATGGTGAATCTGTCATTGGAAACTCGAGGAAAGGTTATCCTTGCTATAAAGCACCAGAGAACTTGGTGAAACTATGTTTTCATGTCACATGAAAGGCAGAATTTGCAAGCAATGAACTTGGATATTTACCTGAGAAGAATTCCAAGCTAAGTGTGGAAGATGCAGCCTAGTTTCTCCTTGTAGTTTATAGTAAAATGTAAGAGGTAAGGGATAAGCTGAGGATTAAGCTCTTTAAGTACAAACAAACCAGAAATGGATGATTCAGAAAATTCTCAGCTTATCCAGATAGTGAGTAGAGCCAAAGCAGCCCTATCAGAAAACCCCTGTACTTCCAGGAAGTGAGTTCCTAGAGAACAAGGTAGCATGTGAAGGTTAACTGAACAATCCTTTACAAAGACAGTATGATTGAACATGGATCCAGTCAGCCATTTCAGTGGAAGTGTGATGATCTGAAGCCCCCTGAACAGCACATAAAGCCAATAAGGCTTTTACAAAATTTGTATGAGCAGACTACTGCCAGGCTAGAGTGAAAGGGATAGAGATGGGTTGAACTGAAGGAAGAACTGGGGTAGAACCATGGAGGCAGAGATCTAGACTGAGAAGAGCTCATCAATAAATCATGCCCACCCACATGTGTAGAAAGGGCAGGTCTGCCCCTGTGTTTGGAGGGGCAGATTTTGTGCTCCAATATTCTGGGAGAGTGACACCATTCCAATGCTGAGATGGTAGGGGGGCCTATGCCTGGCATTTATGGAGAGGCTGGCTGCCATTCTGATGCTTGGAGAGAGTTGAGCTTTACCATGGTGTTCAGGGAGAACATGGCTGATGTGTAAGCATTTGGAAAGGGTGAGGCTGCTGCTCCAGGGGGCCTAGAAGACAAATCACTGATCCAGAGATAACCATGAGATCTAATGGAGTTTCCTCTGTTGAATTTCAGACTTGCCTAGAACTTGAAACTCATTTTCTTTCCAATTTCTCCCTTCTGGAATGGGAATGTTTAGCCTATGTCTGTCCCACCATTGTATTTTGAAGTATATAACTTGCTTGCTAGGTTTTACAGGACCATAAGATGGAGAGGAATTTTATTCCAGGATGAAATATACCCATAACTGATTTTTTTTTTCAGGTACACAGTCCAGGAATCAAATCCAGGTCTCCCGCATGGAAGGCACACCTTCTACCGCTGAACCACCTATGCATCCCTGCCACAACTGATTTTGATAAGACACTGTATTTGAGTTGTTCCAAAATGGCTTAAGGTTTTTGGGATGCTGTAATAAAATGAAGGTATTTTGCACATTAGAGCAACGTGTCTTTTTAGGACCCAGAAGGTGGTGGACTGTGGTCCACCACTGTTCTTAATGTAGGTGTGAACCCATTGTAAGTACGACCTTTTGAAGATAACATTTTTAGTTAAGGCGTGGTCAACTAAACCAGGATGGGTCTGAATCCCATCTCCTGGAAGACTTATAAAGAAGACCATAGGAAGAGAGCCATTGGGGAGGAAAAGAAGCTAGAAGTCAACAGAGCCAGGAAGAGAAAGGAGAACACATCACCATGTGCATTGCAATGTGATGCAAAAGCCAAGGATCCAAGGTGAGCCATCAGCCAGCCACAGAACACAACAATTTTTGGAAAGAAAGCATCACCTTGTTGATGACATGATTTGGACTTCTCTTAGCCTCAAAACCATAAGCCAATACATTCCCATAAGCCTATCCATAGTGTGGCATTTGTCTTAGTAGCTGGGAAACTAAGACAAACATGTTTCTTTCCTCTGTTTTCAAGATTTTCACTTCATCAGCCTTTTGAGAAATCTAATAATGATAGGCCTTGACATAATTTTCTTCATGTGACTTGTGCCTGGACTTCATCGACTTCTTGAACATGGGTTTATAGTTTTAAGCTTAGAAAATGTTTGGCCATTTTTCCTTCATATACTTTTTGTCCCTCCTTACGCTTTTCTTCAGGATCTCCAATTAACCATCTCCTGGCCATTTGAAATTGCCCCACACCTTAATGATATTCTTTTCATTTTTCCTCTATGTGTTTCATTTTTTAAATAATACTACTATGCCTTCAATTCTATTTTTTCTGCAGAATCTAATTGGCTTTTAATTCCTATCAATGTTAGTTTTCATATCACCACCGACATTTTTAACTCTAGATATTCAGTTTAGATGTTTAACTCTAGATGCTCAGTTTATATATATTTTTTATATTTCCTGTCTTAACTTTCCCAATATATTTAACATTTTATATATATATATTATATGTACACACATACACATATGACATAGTACATTAATACTGTTAATGTCTTTCTCTGCTAACATCTGTATAATTTCTAGATTGGCTTTGAGTATCCTCCTCATAATGGGTCATGGTTTCTTGCTTCTGTGCATGTATGTTAATCTTTGGATGTCAGACATTGTGACTTTTACCTCATTGGGTGCTGGATATTTTCCTATTCTTATATTCTGCAGCTTTATTCTGCAATGCAATTAAATTACATGAAACAGTCTGATATTTTTGGTTCTTGCTATTATAATTTCTTTGGAAAATCTAGGCAGTGAACAGTTGTAGGCTAGTTATAGCCTTCCTGAGTACCCTTTCCAATGCTCTCTGAATTACAAATTTTTATACTCTTTTTGCTGGGAACAGGATCTATTTCTGGATCTGTTTGAGTATTACGCAGTTTCATCTTATCTTTTCAGATAGTGGTTTTTCTGGCCTTGGGTAGTTTCCTCACATCAAAGTGCTGATTGGTATTCTGAACAATACTCAAGGGGGACATTCTGCAAATCTCTGGGATTCTCTCCTATGTAGTTCTTCCCACTCTGGTATTGTATCCTTTGAAGTCTAACTTCTTTGATTTTCCCAGACTTTCAAATTCATCACCTCAATTTAGGGACTTTACTGAGCACCTTGTCTCTACCCCTTCCCTGTGCTGTGGTCTGGAAACACTCTCAAGGCAGTAAGCTGGGGTTATTGTAGGGCTCACTTTGTTCCCTCTCAGGGATCAGTGTCCTGCATTGTTTGCTGTCCAGTTTCTTGAAAACTGTTCTTTGATATATTTTATTTATCTTTGTTTTTCAGTTGTTTCAGGCAGATGGTAAACCCAGTCACTGTCATTCTACCTTGGCTGGAAAAAGAAGTCAGACTTTTCTTCTTCTATGTGGTAAGCCCAGAAGGCCTGGCATGCAAGGACAGGCTTGTCATCATCACTTACTGTGCTGATATCTAAATTCAAGTTAGTGGAAAGGGAAAGTAGTGGGCCTTATGTATGCATCTTGGACTGAGCCTTGCTGTCAAACTCAGCTTTTACCAGTCCTCTGCTCCAGTGTTTATCAGATATATACTCAGCTATTAATAACTTTAAACTTTGCTTTCCATTTTTTATATAAGCTCTTCGCATAAAGCTCTTTCATTTCAGGAGATCTGGAGGAATGAAACATTACGAGGCAGGATTACCTATATATCAAACTTCTAATATGGTCACAGAACCCTCATTTTATAGGTGTGTATATAGGTGTGTGTGTATGAAACAGATAGAAAATCAACCTAAAGACAAACAACAACAACAACAACAACAATAAAGTCACATCAACATGGATCTGAAAAGTAGCAATATACACTGTGAGTGGCTGGATCAAATGAGGGAAATAAGAATTCTAATTGTCTGAGATTTATAAACCACAACTTTCCCCATTAAAATAAGAGAAGTGTGGAAACATAGGAGAAGCAGGAAAAGACAGGAAAGTAGAGAGACTCAGCAAAAGGTACAGGTCATTAGAATTAATGGGAGGGGTACTGAGACACTCTAAAGGTAGAAAAAAAAAAAGACCTCAAAAGAACTCAAAAGGGAGAAGCAAATAACACTTGATCTGTAGTACTATAGTCAAAGAAGTTGGAAGATATGGACACTTCTCTTGGGAAACAGGTGTTGGCAAATTTATAGTGATAAAATGATAAGAAGCAAATAGTCAAATGTTTCATCATTAACAGTCTAGCAGACATAAGTACCCACATATGTTTATATGTGTGTTTTGAGTATATGTATATAACAAATGATATTTACTGATTGGCAGCTCAATCTAATCTTTCTGGAAGGTTTAGAATAGCCAAAGTTTTATTTTATTATTGCAAAAGAAGCAATGACAAGTTTTGCTGATGAAGCATGAGAAATAACTCATTCAAATCAAAGTAGCCCTCATTACTGACTGTACCTTTACGGCCCATATAACTACTAAAAGACTTTAAATTCATTAACTCTAGTAGTAAAGCCACTGCATTACCTTATTACTAACAATAAATGTATATGTTCATAAAAGACATTGCTTTGTTGGTGAATATCATGTAACACTAATATCATGGCACAGAAGCCTACATACTGGATGTCTTCTGAGATAGTCATCCACTTGTTGCTTCAGTTCAACTCTGTGTGCATCAGTGAGTCCTTGGAGTCCTTGCCAAGGAGAAAGCTGTCTCTTTTTCTTACGACATTTTGCTAGGAATTTAAGAGCCTGAAAAAAAAAAGGTTTGTGATTTTACTCCTTTAAGATATAAGTTAATAAAATTTTCAAGTCAGCTGGTAAGTTAACATAGAAATATTTTCTTCCTGTGATAAATGGTAGAGCATGGGAAAGATGATACTACAACTCTGAGATGTACCTGAATATGCATGGGGAGGGAAATGGGTTTGTGACACGAGGAGGAACTGAGTTTTTAAAAGCAGTTTTATTAAGATATATTTATATACCATATCATCTATCCAAAGTGCACAATAACTTTTAGTATAATCACAGAGTTGTGCATTCATTACCACAATCAATTTTAGAACACTGTATTCCTCCAAAAAGAAAAACTCTATATAGCTAAGCAGTTATCTCTCAATCCCTCTATACTTCCCCAGCCCTATATAACCATTATCTAATTCTGTCTCTATAGATTTATTTATATTTACATTTTATATAAATGGAAACATAAAATATGTAGTAGTTCGTGTCTGGTTTATTTTATTCAGCATAATATTTTTTTCTTAATTATTGCTTTTTTAATTAGAGAAGTTGTAGGCTTATTGGAAAGTCAAGTACAAAATACAATATTCACATAATACACCATATTGTTGACACTTTACATTAGTGTGGTATCTTTATTACAACTGATGAAAGAATATTAAAATATTACAGTAATCTATAGTCCATTGTTTACATTGAGTGTATATTCCCCATATACCACTCTATTATTATGTCTTGTAATAGTGTCATATATTTGTTTCAATTCATGAAAGAAAATTTGTAAATTTGTACTATTCTCTACAGTCATGTCAACAACAGAGTTTACTGTGTTATATATTCCCATGTTTTACCTTCTTTCATTCTAGTTATGTACACAACCCAAAGTTTCCCTTTTTAGTCATCTTCACAAACATAATTCAGTGCTGTTAAATACATTCACAATAATGTGCTACCATTACCACTATCTATTTCCAAACATTTACAATCAACCTAAATAGAAACTGCACAAATTAAGCATCAGTTTCCCATTCTCTACTCCATTCTATCCCCTGATAACCCATATTCTAGATTCTAACTCTCTGAGTTTGCTTATTACAATTAGTTCTTATCAGTGAGATCAAACATTATTTGTCCTTTTGTGCTTGGCTTATTTCAGTCAAAACAATGTCCTCAAGATTCATCCAAGTTCTTGAATGTATCAGAATCCCTTCTTAAAACTAAATAATATTCCATTAAACATATATACCACATTTTGTTTATCCATTCATCGGTTGATGGACACTTGGGTTGCTTCAATCTCTGGCAACTGTGAATAATGCCACAATGAATATCAATTTGCAAATGTCTATTTGAGTCCCTGCTTTCATCTTCTGGGCATATACCTAGTAGCAGGATTGCTGGATCATATGGCAATTCCATACTTAGCTTCTTGAGGAACTGCCAAACCATCTTCCAAGTAGCTGCACCACTTTACATTCCCACCAGCAGTGAATGAGTGCTCCTATTTCTCCATATCCTCTTCAACACTTTTAGTAGGTATGAAATGATAGCTCATTGTGGTTTTGATTTGCATTACCCCAACAGCTAGTGATGTTTAACATGTTTTCATGTGCTTATTAGCCGTTGGCATTTCCTCTTTGGGAATATGTTTATCTTGTATTCTGCCACTTTGCTGAAGTCAATTATTAGCTATAATGGCTTTGTTGTAGTTTCTCCGGAACTTTCTATATATGTAGGATGTAGTGAACGTTTTACTTCTTCCTTTCCAATTTGTATTTCTTTTATTCCTTTTCTTGCCAATTGTTCTAGGTAGAACTTCCAGCACAATGTAGAATAGCAGTAGTGATAGTGGGTATCCTTATCTTGTTTCAGACTTTGAGGAAAATATTTCAGTTTTTCACCATTGAGTTCAATGTCAGCTGTGGGTTATACATATATGTCCTTTATCATATTGAGGAAGTATCCTTCTATTCCTACTTCTAGAGGTGTTTTTTTTATCAAGAAATGATGCTAGATTTTTTCAAATGCCTTTTCCATATCAGTTGAGATGATCATGTGGTCTCTATCTTTTGATTTGTTAATGTGATATATTACATTAATTGAATTCTTGTGTTGAACCAACCTTGCATGCCTGGGATAAAACCCACTTGATCATGGTGTATAATTCTTTTAATGTGCTATTGGATTCGATTTGAAAATACTCTGTTGAGGATTTTTGCATCTACAGTCATTAGGGAAATTGATCTTTAATTTTCTTTTCTTGCAGTATCTTTATTTGGCTTTGGTATTAGGATGATGTTAGTTTCACAGAATGTGTTAGGCAGTTGTGGTAGTTAGATTCAGTTGTCAACTTGGCCAGGTGAATGTGCCTAGTTCTGCTGCTGTGGACATGAGCCAATGGTACGTGGACCTCATCTGTTGCTCATTACCTCTGCAGTCAGCCTAGAGGCGTGCCTGCTGCAATGAGTGATGTTTGAATTAATAGCCTGGTGCTTAAATGAGAGAGCTCAATGTAGCACAGCCCAAGCAGCTCAGCATACCTCATCTCAGCACTCGCAGCTCAGCCCAGGCCTTTGGAGATGCAGAAAGAAATCACCCTGGGGAAAGTTGTTGGAACCCAGAGGCCTGGAGAGAAGGCCAGCAGAGATCACCCTGAGCCTCCCCACGTAAGAAAGAACTTCAGCTGAAAGTTAGCTGCCTTTCCTCTGAAGAACTAATGAAATAAATCCCCTTTTATTAAAAGCCAATCGGTCTCTGGTGTGTTGCATTCTGGCAGCCAGCAAACTAGAACAGTAGTGTTCTCTTCTCCTTGATTTTTCTTGAAGACTTTGAGCAGAACTGATATTAATTCTTCTTGGAATGACTGTCATAGGTTTTACTTTGTTGTGAGGTTTTTGAAGGCTAATTCAAACTTTTGCTTGTAATTGGTCTGTTACAGTTTCCTATTTCTTCAACAGTCAGTACAGGCTGTTTGTGTGTTTCTAGGAATTTATCCACTTCATCTTGGTAGTCTAATTTTCTAATTTGTTGGAATACAGTTGTTCACAGTATCCTCTTATGATTCTTCTTATTTTTGTGAGGTTAGTAGTAATATCCTTCTCTCATTTCAAAATCTTTAAAAATTTACATCTCTCTTTCTCTCTCTCCCCCTCTCCTTCTCCCTTTCCCTCTTTCTCTCTCTCTCTTCTTTTGACAATCTAACTAAGGGTAGGTCAATTTTATGAATCTTCAGAAAGACCCACCTTTTGATTCTGCTAATAATCTCCATTTTTTAAATGCTCAATTTCATTTATTTCCCCTCTAATCTTTGTTACTTCTTTCCTTCTGCTTGTTTTGGGTTTATTTGCTGTTCCTTTTGTAGTTCTTTCAATTATGCAGTTAGGTCTCTGATTTTAGTTCCCCATTCTTTTTAAATGTAGGTGTTTAGGGCTATATATTTCCCTCTCAATACTGCCTTTGCTGCATCCTATAAGTTTTGATATGTAGTGTTCTCCTTTTCATTTCTTTTAAGAAATTTACTGATTTAATCTTGCAATTTCTTCTTTGACTAACTGTTTAAGAATGTGTTTATCAACTGTATAATTGTGAATTTTCCAGTTCTCCACTTATTTTATTTCCAGCTTCATCCCATTATGGTCAGAAAAAATGTTTGTATAATTTCAACCTTTTTAAAAACAAAATTTGTTTTGTGGTCCAACATGTGGTCTATTCCAAAGAATGATCCTTGAGTACTTGAGAAGAATGTATGTCCTCTTGTTTTGTGGTGTAATGTTCTTTATATGTTGTCTAGGTATAATTCATTTACTGTATTATTCAAATTGTTTCCTTATTGATCTTCTGTTTGGGTGTTCTATATATTTATGAGAACGATGTGCTGAAGTCTCCCACTATTATTGTAGAGACATCTATTTCTCCCTTTAGTTTTGCTAGTGTTTGCCTCATGTAGTTTGGGGCACCATGGTTAGATGCATAAATATTTATGGTTGCTATTTCTCCTTGGTAGATTGCCCCATGTTAATATATAGTGTCTTATTTGTCTCTTAAAAGTTTTGTATTTAAAGTCTATTTTTTTGGATATTAGCATACCCACCCCAGCTCTTTTTTGGTTACTCTTCGCATGAAATATCTTTTTCCAGCCTTTTTACTTTCAACCTATTTATGCCTTTGGGTGTAAGGTGGACCTTTTGTAGATAGCACATAGTTGGATCAAATTTTTTTATCCATCCTGACGATCTGTGTCTTTTGACTGGGGAGTTTAATACGTTAAGGATCAATGTTATTACTGTAAGGGCAGTACTTCAACCATCTTATCCTTTGTTTTTTATAAGTCATATCTTTGTCTCTGTTTTTACCCTTTTCATTACCCTTATATACTCGGAGCACCTCTCACTTGTCTTTTCCTTCCAACCTGTAGGACTTCTCTTAGTATTTTTTATAGGGCAGGTCTCTTGTTGGCAAACTCTGTTTTGGTTTATCTGTGAATATTTTAAACTCTCCCTCATTTTTGAAGGACAGTTTCAGGATTCTCTCTTTGTCTTTGGCATTTGATTAGTATGTGTTTTGGAGTCGGTCTATTAGGATTTATTTTGTTTGGAGTATGCTGCACTTTTTGAACATGTATATATATGGTTTTCATAAGAGTTTGGAACTTTTTGGTCATAACTTCCTCAAATATTTTTCTACCTTATTTCCCTTCTCTTCTCCTTGGCACCCCTGACATGTATGTTTGTGCACTTCATGCTGTCATTTAAATCCCTGAGACCCTGCTCAATTTTTCTCTATCTGTTCTTCTGTTTATAAGATTTCAATTGTCCTGTCTTATAGTTCACTGATTTTTAATACTGTCTGTTCCAATCTGCTGTTGTATGCTCCTAGTGAATCTTTAATCTCTTTTATTGTGCCTTTCATTCTCATCATTTCTGTTATGTTTCTTTTTATACTTTCATATTCTTTTTCATGCTTATATACTGTCTTCTGAATATCCTGTATCTCTTTAGTCATATTTCCCTTCATCTCCTTAAATTAATTTAGGAAATCTGTTTGAGCATTTTCAATCAGTTGTTTCAAATTCTGTGTCTCCTATGAAGTTTCGATTTATTCCTTTGACTGGGCTGTGTTTTCTTTCTTTCTTTTTTTTTTAATTAAAAAAATGTTTTAAACATAACAATATACAAACATGAACATTCTTACCATATGATCATTCCATTCTTGGTATATAATCAATAACTCACAATATCATCACATAGTTGTATATTTATCACCACGATCACTTCTTAGAACATTTGCATCAATCCAGAAAAAGAAATAAAAAGAAAAAAGGTAAAAAATTCATATGTACCATACTCCCTCTCCCCCCAATCACCAGCATTTCAATCTACTAAATTTATTTTAACATTTGTTCCCACTATTATTTATTTATTTTTAATCCATAGGTTTTACTCATCTGTCCATAAGATAGATAAAAGGAGCATCAGTCACAAGGTTTTCACAATCACACAGTTACATTGTGAAAGCTGTTTCATTATACAATCATCCTCAAGAAACATGGCTACTGGAACACAGCTCTACATTTTCAGGCACTTCCCTCCAGCCTGTCAATTATACCTTAACTAAAAAGGTGATATCTATATAACGCATTAAGAATAACTTCCAGCATAGCCTCTCGACTCTGGTTGAAATCTCTAAGCCAATGACACCTTGTCTCATTTCTCTCTTCCCCCTTTTGGTCGAGAAAGTTTTCTCAATCCCTTGATGCTGAGTACCAGCTTATTCTCAGATTTCTGTCCCACGGTGCCAGGAAGGTCCACACTCCTGGGAATCACGTCCCACACCAAGATGGGGAGGGCAGTGAGTTTGCTTGCCATGGCTAAGAGAGAGAGGCCACATCTGAGGAACAAAAGAAGTTCTCTGGGGGTGACCCTTAGGCCTAATTTTAAGTAGGCTTAGCCTATCCTCTGCGGGGATAAGTTTCATATGAACAAACCCCAAGATTGAGGCCTCGGCCTGCTGGTTTGGTTGTCCCCACTGCTTGTGAGAGTATCAAGAATCCTCCACATGGGGAAGTTGAATTTTCCCCCTTCTCGCCATTCCCCCAAGGGGACTTTGCAAATACTTTTTTATGGGCTGTATTTTCTTATTTCTTAGTTTGGTGTATAATTTTTTGCTGATGCCTAGACATCTGATTATCTTGATGAATTTACTCTAGAGTTCAATTTCCATCTCTTGCTTAGGGTTATATTGAGAATGGCTGTGTTAAGACTTCTTTGACACTCAGTTCAACTTACTCTAGTCCTTTAGAATTGCCCTTGTTTAACTTGGCAGAGTTCTTAAGCTCTTCATCTTTTCTTGCCCTAGATATGTCGTACAATTTTTAAGATTGCATTATGTGTGCAATTGTTTCAGTCCCAGGAGAAAACATCCTTTCCTCTGTTCCTTCTTCAGGAATCTTGACATTTTCTGTTTGTTTTTGTTTTGCCTCTATAGTTTTTTTCTTTATACTACTTTTGTTGCTTCTAGCAGCTTTTCCTGGAGGGCAAATTCTTGGAGGAGGGTCACTTTGGAGAAGTTTTTCCGAATTCAGCATTCCCCAGCCAAAACAGGGCCAGTAATCCACCGAGGGGCTACAGAATAGCTCCAACGAACACTGGGGAGAGGGCCAGAAAAGACATCAGAAGCCTTTCTCAAAGTTGTACTTTTCTGCATTCTCAAAGTTGTACTTTTCTGGCCTGCTCAGTTTATAATGCTTTTCAGCAAAGTGCTCCCTGCAGCACCAGGGATGCACTATGTCTTTAAATCTCTATCACCTCCGCCTATCTGGGGCACGGCTGAAAAATCACTACAGCCATCCTTGTCCGGGGTAGGTTGAAACAGCAGCTTAGAGCCTGGATCTAGTGATCCAAATTCACCAATCAAAAGCTGAGGTCAGTGCTTAGCCATGCCTGCCCCGCATTCTTGTAGAAGATGTCTTCCATGTCACCCTCTGTCCGCAGCAGCCAGACAGGGACCTGATTCCAAGGTGGCTGGTCTTGAGAGTGGGGGATGGATGCTGGTACCTGCCATGGAGCAAGCTACTCACAGAGTACAGTTTCTTAGCCTTTTATACCTACTCTTCCGAGGATGCTATGCAGCATTCTCTTGGCCTCCAAAGCCACAGAACAGATGTTTCAGATAGTTCTTGCCTATTCACTAGCTGTTTTGGAGTAGTAGTGAGTCCTGGGTCTCCCTACTATACCAACTTCCCCAGAAGTTCTTGCACAATTAAAAAGTAAATGTATTCTTCAATAGTGTTTTGATTTTTTATAAGGATATAGTCATGAATTATTTGTTCTATAAACCATATAGGGAAATTAGCACTGAGTTCTTGGCTTGATTCCAGTTCCTTATAAACTGTATAACTCTGAGAAAGTCACTTGATCTCTATAGGACAGATTCTACATATATGACAACATGAATGCAATTCTGCTTAACCTATAGTATATAAAGATCAAAGAGTCAGTATATAAGGAAAAGCCTGATAAATGAGAAAATATAATAAAATTATAAGGCATGGTGCTGCTGACAAAAGCACTTCACGAATGTTCTTCCTCATATTCTTTAGAATGGTCTCCCAGTAATAAGAAATCTTGTCACAGGCAAGATTGGAGATAAATCTGATATTGTTTTTCATACCCTCCCCCCACCCCCATACTTCTCCCTTGGTTGCACTTTTAATTTTCATCAAATTTACATATGCACACTGCTTAAAGTAGGGGTTGGCAAATTAAGGCCCACAGTCCAAATCCAGCCCACTGTATATTTTTGCATGGTCTAGAAGCTAAGAATTTTTTTTTATATTTTACATGTTTAAAAAAATTAAAAACAATATACTGTGATGTGAAAATTAAGTAAAATTCAAAATTTGTGTCTGTAGATAAAGTTTTATTGGGTCACAGCTATGCTAATTTGTTCACATATTATCTAAGGCTGCTTCTGTGATACAAGTGTAGAGGTGAATAGTTGTGACAGACTGTATGACCTACAAAGCCTAAAATATTCACCATCTCGCCCTGTACAGAAGTAGTTTGCTGTCCTCTGGTTTAAAATGTGAACTAATTCTACTGCTTTAAGTGTCAAATAATTCTTCAAGACTTATTACCAAAAAGCTGTAGTTTTCTACTTCCTACCCTATCCTCTCCTGAAAGGCAAAAACTCTTTCAGTTTTTTCTTTTGTTGATTATCTCTATCTACTTTTCTGTGATTTTTCAGATAAAGTTTGTGCTGATTTGAAAGGATTTATGTACCCTAGAAAAGCTATGCTTTAATCCTAATCAATCTTGTGGGAGTAACCATTTTTTTAATCCCTATTTAGTACTATAGGTCGGAAACCTGATCGGGCTACCTCCACAGAGATGTGATTCAATCAAGTGTGGGTATTAAACTTGATTAGGTGGAGATGCGTCTCTACCCAACCTATATAGGTTTTGATTAGTTTACTGGAGTTCTATAAAAGAGGAGATATTTTGGAGAGTTCCTTTTGAGAATGAGGAGGTAGCCAGGAAGTAGAGTCTACTTCTACTAGTGCCCTTTGGGGATGAAGAAGGAAATGCCTCCTGGGTTTGCTTCATGAAACAGGAAGCCTGAAGAGAAGGCAAGCAGACGCCGCTATGTTCACCACATGCCTTCCCAGTAGAGAGAGACCCTGAATGTCATCAGCCTTCTGGAGCCAAGGTATCTTTTCCTGGATGCTTTAGGTTGGACATTTCTATATTCTTCTTCTAATTGGGACATTTGTGGCCTTAGAGCTGTAAACTTGTACTTATTAAATTTCCCTTTTTAAAAGCCATTCCATTTCAGGTATATTGCATTCTGGCAGCTAGCAAAGTAGAACAAAGGCATTATCTTTTGAGTTTCTTGGATGGAAGATAAGGTTTAGCTCTCTCACTGCCTGTACTCCCATATGATTCCATATCTCCATTCATCCAATATTATAGAACATAATTTTAGTTATATCATTACTTTGTTTACATAATTATGACTACATAAAGATTATTCATTTTTGAGCAATATAATATACTATGATTACTTTTCCTTACTGTCAATTTTTATAATTCTATGGAATTCTCTTTTTACCCCTATGCTTAGCTTTCTATATACTTATCACTGATTATATATCACAATGTGCCTTAATTGTCAATTCATTAAAACACATTCTACCAAATTCATTTTCTTGGATATCTTTTCTGGAACTTTCTAACCTGCTCAGATTAGACTGGTAAATAGCTATCATCCTGATATCATTATTCATTATCATCTTGGTGATTCTTTTTATTTTTTTCCCTGTGTTTTCTGGATTCCATAATGTCTTCTTTCTTGTGGTTACTCCATTGTTTTAGAGACTTAGTCATGTGTTAAAATGTCTTCAGTCTACTCTTATTCTTAATCGATGGTTTGATTAGATGTAGAATTCTAGTTGGAAACAATTTTCCCTCAAACATCTGACAACCTTACCCTGATGACTTTTAGCTTCCAATGTTGTTCCTGAAGTTCTTCTGTCCCTAGTATATTTTTTAGTAATGTGCATTAATGTGTGTTTCTATTTATTACATTGGGTATTCAACAGGTCCTAAAACTCATGACATTCAGTTTTGGGAAATCTTGAATTATTTGACTTCCTCTCCTGTTTTATTTCTATTATTTGTTTCTGGACACAGGTCCAGAAAGATAGGGAAAACCCTCCACAGTGCATTAACCATGGGCAGACTTTCCTGATACGAAGGCTCAAGAAAATCTCTATCTTTTCACCGGCTGGTTACAATACCAAGAAATAGTTATCTCAGGGAATAAATCAGAGAGTTAACATTTTAAAATAGTAAAATATACAGTTGCAACAAAAGAGTACAAGACAAAGTAACAGGAAATCATGGGCCATCCAAAGGTAGGTGGTAAAAATCCAGAAAATGCCAAGGAAGAAGACCAGAATACGGATGAAGAGAAGACTTTAAAAAAACTGATCTTAAAATGCTCAAGTAGATGAAGGAAAATACAGAGAAGGAAATAAAGGATATTAGGAAAACAATGAATGTACAACATGAGCATTTAGTAAAGATACAGAAAATTTAAAAAGGAACCAAACAGCCAATAGTCATGTTTCTTGAGGATGATTGTATAATGATATAGTTTTCACAGTGTGACTGTGTGATTGTGAAAACCTTGTGTCTGATGTTCCTTTTATCTACCTTGTCAACAGACGAGTAGAGCATGTGGAGTAAAAATAAATAGGGGGAACAGATGTTAAAATAAATTCAGTTTGAAATGCTAGTGATCAATGAAAGGGAGAGGTAAGGGGTATGGTAAGTAAAAATTTTTTTTTTCTTTTTCTGTTTTTGTTTTACTTTTCTGTTGTCTTTTTATTTCTTTTTCTGAATTGATGCAAATGTTCTAAGAAATGATTGTGATGATGAATATGCAATTATGTGATGATACTGTGAATTACTGATTATATATGTAGAATGGAATGAGCATATATTAAGGATATTTGCATTTCTTTCTTGTAATTTCTTTTTAACTAATAAAAAATTATAAAAAAAAAAAAAAAAAGGAACCAAACAGAACTACTAGAGTTGAAGACCACTATAACTGAAATAAAAAATTCCCAGGAGAGTTTCAATAGCAGATTGGAGCTGGCAGAAGAAAGAATCAGTGAACTTGAAGACAAGAAGAAATTGAAATGAGTAAGATTAAGGAGCAGAAAGAAAAAATAATTATAAAAAGTGAAATAGCTAAGAGACCTCTGGAACACCATCTAGTACATCAATATATATATTATGGGTGTCCCAAAAGAATAAAGAAAAAAAGGAGCAGAAGGAATATTCAAAGAAATAATGACAGAAAACTTCCCAAACTTGGCAAAAGATGTGAATATGTACATCCAAGAAGCCCAGAGAACAGCAAACAGGATACACATGAAGAAAAATATACTTGATCATATACTGATCACACAATGGGATGCAAATGACAAGGACAGAGTTTTGAAAGCTTCAAGAGAAAAGCAATAGTTATGTACAAAGGAAGCCCAATTAGACTGAATGCCGATTTTTCACCAGAAATCATGCATTTCATGCATGCATGAAAGCAGTAGGTGGAAATATTTAAAGTATTGAAAGAAAACAGCTGCCCCACAGGAATTTTATTTGGATGAGCCTAGCGCTGACACTGTGGGATTGACAACACCTTCCTGACAAAATGGGGGTAAAGAGGGCCATGTGGCTCAGCAGGCAAGAATGCTTGCCTGTCATGCCAGACATGCCAGAGGACCTGGGTTCAATTTCCAGTGCTTGCCCATGTAAAAAAAAAAAATGGGGGTAAAGAAATGTAACAAAAGAAGGTATCAGTGACTAAGAGAGTTCAAACAGAGTTGAAAGGCTATTCTCTTATGCTAACTTTAGCTAGATATTGCTAATTACCAGGGTTTGCCAAGCCCCAACCAAAACCATTCTTGTTAACCTTAAAGAACACCTAGAGCATTAGCTGAGATTCTACAAAAGTTTCACATGCTAAGACTACTTTCCAGAAACCTAAAACCTCTAGATGGATTTCTAGGCAAATAAATCCTGAAACCCAGAGGGGCCTGCCTCTCCAAGAACATCAATCAGTTCTATCCCCTATTCTATTCTATATTTATGATACCCCTTTCCAACATTAAAAAGTTAGAATGGACATAGCTCAAATACCCCTAAAGACTGGGAGAAGGATCAAAGGAAAAGTAGGATTTATAACAGAGAAGATAGAATTTAACAAATGAGTATGACTGCTGAGTCACTATATTGATATTTCTTTTAGCCTCCAGAGCTTTGGAGCAGCTGGAACGAAAAAATCTTCATAAAAATTAAAAACTTGTGTTCCTCAAAGGACTATCATGAAAGTAAAATGATAACCTACATAATGGGAGAAAATACAGCAGATATCTGATAAAGGTTTAATATCCAGAATAAATAAACCCTTCAACTTAACAATTAAAAGACAAAGAATCCAGTTAAAAAATGGACAAAAGACTGGAATAGGACATCTCCAATGACGATCTAGTAAAGGCCATAAAGCACATGAAAAGATGCTCACTCTCATTAATCACAGTGAAATGCAACTCAAAACCACAATGAAATACCATTTCACGCTCAATAGAATGATTAGTATTAGAAACAGAAAACTACAAGTGTTGGATAGGATGTAGAGAAATAGAAACATTTATTCATTGTTGGTGGTAATGTAAAATGGTGCATACACTAGGAAGACAATTTGGTGGTTCCTCAGAAAGTTAAGCATAGAATTATCATATGACCCAGTAATTCCCCTACTAGGTATAGATCCAAAAAAAACTGAAAGCAGCGATTTAACATATATTTATACACTTAGGTTCATAGCGGCATTATTTTCAATTGCCAAAAAATGGAAGCAACCCAAGTGTTTATCAACTGATGAATGGATAAACAAAATGTGGTATACACATACAATGGAGTATTATTCAGCCATAAAAAAGAATGAAATCTCAATGTAGTCAACAACACGGATGAACTTTGATGACATTAGGTTGAGTTAAATAAACCAGACATGAAAGGACATATATTATATAGTCTCACTGATAAGAAATAATTAGAATAAGCAAATTCATAGAGTCAGAATCTAGAATATCGGTTCCCAGAGGACAGGGAACAGCTATGGAATGGGAAATTAAGGCTTAAAGTGTCCAGGGTTCCTACTTGAAGCAATGAAAAAGTTTTAGTCATGGATGGTGGTGATGGTAGCACAATATGTTCACAATAGTTATGTGAACATAACAGCACTGAAACATGTATCTGAACGTGTTTAAAAGAGGGAAAAGTAAGGTTGTACATATGGTAAGAGATTAAAAATTAATTAAAAAAAAAATCCATGGACCTATACTATAGCAACTGTAAAACCTAAGTTAAGCCATGGACTATAGTTAATAGTACAGTTATACCAATGTGCTTTCATCAATTGTAAAGATGTTTCATGCCAATGCAAATGCTATTAACTGGGTAGAATAGGGGAATCCTGTATTTTATGCATGATTGTTCTGTCAACCCAAAACTTCTCTAATACAAAAACAAAAGTATAAATAAACAGGTGAAATTAATTTTCATAATGTATTTTATATAACTCAATATATGTAAAATATTAGCATCTCAACATGTAATCAATATAAAAATTATTAATGAGATATTTTCCATTCTTCTTTTTCGAACTAAGACTTCAAAATCTGATAGGTACTTTACATTTATAGCATATCTCAATTCAGAGTAATTACATGTAAAGTACTCAATAGCCACATGTGGTTAGTAGCTATTGTACTTGATTGTGGGGTCTATAGACTCTCCTTAGAAAAGGATGATTGAAAAATATGGCAAAATATGTTCTTTGCTGACTACTGCCCCGTTTTAATTTTCTCTTCTACTTTTCTTTTTCTTCCTTCAGTGTACTTTCTACTTGTTCTTTCTCTTTTCCCTCTTTGAATGTAATCCTCATTTCCTTTACTATTTTGGCTAGATTTGCTTTGACTTCACTTATTCTTAGCAGCAAGCTACAAAGACCACACAAATGACCTTGATCCATCCCTTTCTGATCTTAATTTCAACAGAGTCATATTGGTTATTTTGGGTGGGGGAGATAATAGCTGGATGTGACTAATCTTTTCCCTGTGCTTCAATGGAAAGTGCAAATTCAAACAACCTTGTCTCGATAGTTTTCAGATAATCTCCTATGATGATCTCTGTTTCTCTCCCTAAGGGATGGTGGAAAAACTGGGATATATCAATTTATTGTAAAGGACCTGCTTACAAAGCACTGGGTTCATCTAAATTAGGTGAGATAGAAAGTGAGTTTAGCAAAGGTCCAGCTGAATCTCTGGCAAGAAAGAATTTAAAACAGAGGTAGCCATGAGATAAACGCATTAGAAATGAGCCAAGGGTTCCTTCAAAGGAAATATCTCCAACCTTCATATCCATGGATTAATCTTTACAATGCCTGGTCTAGCATAGGGTAAAAAGTAGTAGTAGGAATGATTTTGTGATGGTGCATAATTGGATTTTCTTTGTTTTAACACAGATTTAGACTGAAATCCTTGGAAAAGACTAAAGGAGTTGGAAGAGGCAGAAATCTCTTTCTATTCTCTCAATACTTACCCCCTATTCTTTTTTTTATAACTAACTTTAAAAGGATAGTTATAAAAAGTTAAACACAGAGAATTTAACAAAGTTATGTACAGAGATTGTTCAAAATCTATTGTCATGAAAAATGAAACTGACCTAAAAGTATAAGAAGGGGTTGCTAAATTAAATGCTATAGGATCTGAAACCCTAATTTGACAGTTAACCATGTATAAGAGAATAACTGGATATTCAGGAAAACTGGTCACTGAAAGAAATACAAACCAATAAAATATAACTACATTATTGATAAATCCTAGCAAAAATATCGTTTTAGAACATCATGCTACAATTAAAGAATTACAATGATCTAATTATACTTAATACAGCTCTCTGCATTAAAAACACCAAAAATGATATTCTGCATTTACCTAGGACTTTATAATTTACAAAGTACTTTCTCATAAAGTTGGTCGTTTGATCCATATAACAAATGAATGAAACAGGTATGGCAGACATCCATTTATCCACCAAGCAAATGCTGAGTTAACAACAATAAGTAGGACTCAGTTCCTTATTTTTGAGTAAGTCATAGCCCAATTAGAAAGAAACTAACAATATTATAGCATGGGAAATGATGTACAAGGGTCCATGGAAGTAATGAAGAACTGAATGTCTAAATCAGTCTGGCCAGAAGTAAGGAGGTTCTTATTTTAAAGACTCAGGAAAGCAAAGTCACTTGACCAAGGCTTTACAGCAGGTAAACAGTAAAGCCAGATATGAACCCATGTATTTACTTCCTAATTCAATGAATGCTGTTTTTACTACATCAGACTCACTGCTCTCTGAAGTGTGACAGCTGCTTTATACTCCATGAGAGACGACTTCTGTTGTTGAAAATTTTTCCTTTCTCTGTACCCTCTCCAGTGCTTCTGGATAATCAGTGCTGATTTCTCTTCCATTTCCCGATTGTGTTTTTCCACCTGACCTAAAAAAGACAACAGACACTATCAGAACATACTCACTGCTATGTTTTCTCAAATTCTGGGATATTGGGAATCAGGACAATAGTAGTAATAACAATCTTGCAGTACTTTTTTTTTTTTAAAAATATTGTCCACTAATTTTCCCAGTTCTATTGCTTTACAACAGTTCTGAGATTTTAGAAACAAAAAGTTCCAAAAGCTTGCCCAGAGTATGTAGCTGTAGAGAAAGGATTCAAAATTTTATGTTGTAGGAGAATGAGAAAAGAGCTGAAAATTCAACAGCAAGAACATTTAGGAAAAAGAATCATGAATACATGGTTAGGTAGTTGCTCAAAATACCTTAACTGGTACCAGAGGGAAAGGCTAAAAATGTGTGTATTCATTATCTTCTTTATTCTGTGTGCTTCCAAATTTCTTAAGTTGCTCAGTCAGTTCTCAGCTGACATACTTTTTTTACTTTCTGGGAGATGGTCAGCATGTAGCCTGGGGTACACAGTAGTTAAGTGATAGAGAAAGGCAGCAGCATAATAAAGGATATTAAAAATAAAGGATATTTTTAGTATCCTTTACACTAAAATAAAGGATGTATTTGAAAGTTTGTATGAATAACTGATAGGATTTAATAACTGATTTAATGTGGAGGTGGAGGGAAGAACTCTAAGATGTCTCACAGAAGGGCAAATGAGAAGACTGTTGGTACCAGTATTTAAGATAAGGAATACGGGAAAAGAAAATATGGGATGTAAGACAATGACTTTAGTTTAAGCATATTGTTTTTGGATGCCTATGGATATCCAAATAAAGCTATCCAACGGGGAATTGGTTATAGAGCTGTGAGCCCAGTATGGAAGACACTAGCCACAAATGGCTACTTAAAGTAAGTAAAATTAAAAAAACAAGTCCTTCAGTACACCAGTCACATTAAAGTATTCAGTGGTTATCAGTAGCCAGTGGCTACCATATTGGACAGTGCAGATATAGAGCATTTCATTTTTGTAGAAAGTTCTATTAGACATTTATGGTCTAGAGCTTAGGAGAGAGGCTGAGGATAGAGATCAGATTTGAGAGTGTTCAGCATTCAGTTGATAGGTGAAGCGATAGCGGTAGATGGGATACCCCAGGAAGAGCAACATGAAATAACAGGATGAAAGCAGAATACTGGAAAACATCTATATTTAAGGGAAAGATAAGAAAGGAGCAGGTGAAGGATACTGGGAATGAGTTGTAAGAAGGGAAGGGGAAAAAGGAGAAAAAAAAACTGAAACCACTCAGCATTCCCAGATACTTATTATTAAATTCTGCTTAGTGTGTATTCAGTGTCTTTCTCGAAAATGACAGACGGACCATGTATTACAAATGAGTGTGCTAAGAAGACATAAGAAAGCAATTTGAATGGGAGGGGAGGCTGGGCAATACACCACCATTATTCAACTTCACTCAAATTGTTTCAAATTGCTTAATCAATTTTCCCAGATAAATGATGTACTCTTTCAATGTGTAAAAAAAAAAAGGAATAAAAGAAAACACTACTTCAGAAGTGAATATTAAACTCAAAAGAAAAGGTGAAAAAGAAAACTTTTTAAATAAAAGGATGAAGAGAGATAAAAAGGATTTATGGGAAATGACCAATATTGAAAATAGGTCAAGACATACATAGAAATCACCAAAGAAGAAAGCCAAAACCATGGAAGTGAGCAAATATTAAAAATAAGAATTTAAAATAATGTCTTGAAATAATAACAATAATAATAATAAAAGATTTGAAGTTATACATTAAAAGGATATACCATATACCTGGGAAAATTGAATCATAAAGACCAACATATTTTACTAAAATTAGTTGCTTCAAAAGAAAATCAATATGCTTAGGGCAGTCACGTAAAAAGACCATTTGAAAACAATGTCAGCTTTTCTTATTGAACTTTTTGTCAGTGACACTTTATTCCAGAAGATGGTAGAGTAACATAATTAAGATACTTGACAAAGAAAATGTGAGCTGAAGAACACGTATCAGCCAAACTGATTTTCAAGAACAAAGGCCTGGGCAGACCATGGTGGCGCAACAGGCAGCATTCTCGTCTGCCATGCCGGAGACCCAGGTTTGATTCCCAGTGCTTGTCTATGCAAAAAAAAAGAACAAAGGCTGTAGACAAATTATTAACAACATGCAAGAACTCAGGGAATAACATGATATATCATAAACTTTGAAAACATTATGCTAAGTGAAATAAGCTATACACAAAAGGACAAATATTCCAGATACATAAAGTATCTAGAATATGCGAATTCTTAGAGACAGAAAATAGATTACTGAGTACCAGGGGTTGGGTGAGAGGGAATTGCTTAATGGGTAAATACTTTATGTTTTGGATGAGGAAAAAGTTTTAGTAATGGAAAGTGGACAAGCAGCACAACACTGTGGAGAATAAATAATGCCAATGAGTTGTACATTTAAAAATGGTTAAAATAGGGCGGTGCGGCAGTGGCTCAGTGGCAGAATTCTCACCTGCCATGCCAGAGACTCGGGTTTGTTTCTCTAGGCCTGCCCATGCAAAAAAAACCAAGGTTAAAACAGCAAATTTTATGTTGTATATATAGTACCACAATAAAAACAAAGTCAAGAAAGGGTACATTATTGGTTAAAAAAATAAAAAACAAAAAAATCTCAGTGTTTTCCCATGAGTCCTTCTTGAGTAATTTACTGAGGAGCTTGACATCCAAAATAACTGAAGAGACTTTCACAAACGGCTAGTGTTGAGTATTAAATAAATATTTGATTATAGGACAAAGACTAAATAATGATTGTAAGGAAAAGTGTATAGTCGGTAATGGCTATAACTCTGATACTGGAGGTACAGCACAATTTTTTTTAAAAACAGTGGGAGAATAGGGAGAACATTTAAAAAGAAGAAAAAAAATTGCTGACTGTCTTATAATTACCAACTAGAAATGAAAGGATATTAATCTTCAAATCAAGCTGGGGGAGAGGGAGAAGCAGCATTTATTAACTTATTTCAATATTGCTTATATAGGGAAACATAACACAGGAAGGAACTAAGAATATTAGATTTTAGAATAGTGGTAAAAATTACAATAAAAATACAAGTCTTACTAAATATTAAAAAGCAAACAAAAACCTCAGCTAACCAAATAAACAATAGACAGTGGAAAGATAAATGATAAAATAAAATAAACATTATCTATGAATGGAGGAGGGAAAAGGCTGCAGGGGACAGGAATAAAAGTTGAACTTCTTTGAATGTGTCTTGCTTATATTTAGTCAGGAATAATAGCTAGATTTGAATAAGTGGGGAAATTTTATTCAAAGCTGATGGCCTAATATCTTTCTAAATCATTTTTCTGGCACTGAGTAGGAACTGTCAAAGGTAGCAAGGAAATGCTACAAGGTTTGTACCAGGGGATGAGAAAAATCTTGATGGCAGAATGTAGCAATATTATAACTCCTTACTTAAGTTCAAGGGGTTTCTTTATGTTTCTCACAGCAATCTTTAAGCATAAATTTTAAAGTTTCAATAATGATCTAAAAGAAAACAAGGAAACAAATCGTAGGGAAATTACTCATCATCAACCAATAGTCCTTAATCAGAAAAAATGACAACATTTTTTGACTCAAGATTTTTAACAAAGTTTATTTGAAAAAAGAAACAGAAAAGGTCTGAATTTAATAACAAAATCAGATAGCTAGGATATTTGCTTTACTAAAAGATACTCTGAACATTCTTATACTTTAAAACTTTATACTGTCACCCACCTGGATGAACGATTTCAAGCATACTCAGACGTAATTCTCGAGAAAGTCTCATGGCTCTCTGTCTCTGAAGTTGTAATTGTAATCTGCGGTCCTCTTCTTCTTTATGCCTACTTAGCTTCAGCAATCTCTTTGTTCGTTTACTTCTGTGATGGAAACATAAACTGCTGAGATAAACAGTTTTCAAAAATCAAATGACCACTCATCAAGCATATGAAAAAAATGTGTAACCTCACCAATAACTGAATAAATGCAGACAAGAAAAATACTTTTTTAAAAAGAAAGTTCCTGGTGTCGCTAGGGTATAATGCAACAAGTTCTCATACGCTGTCTCTAAACAACTTTTTTGAGAACTATTTGGAAATATGTATCAAAAGCCTTAAAAATATTGACCAATTAATTCCATTTCTAATAATATTAAGTAATCAAATACATATAATATTAACATTCTAGGATAATTTCCATAGCATTACAATAGCGACAAATCAAAAATAAACTGTATGTTTCACAGTAGGGTATTGTATAAATAAATACTGGTAGATTCACTGGATCTGATTCTATGAACTATGAAAAATAAAATTTTCAAAGAACAGTTAAACATGGAAATATTCCTACAATCTAATATCAGGTGAAAGTAAAATGAGGACATATCCAAACTGTTAAAATGAATTTTAACTATGAATTTCATTACATGGTATGACTGTGCCTCATTTATTTTCTTCTTCCTGTGTACCTATTTATCAATTATCAATTAATAAACAGTTTTTATAACTGGATATGAAAATTTTTACGTGGCTACAAAAATTTTATTTAATTAGTATATTTGGTATTACCTGCTTCTATACACCAAAATTTCTCCTTAGTCATTTCTATGCAGTTTTTACTGTTTTCTGATATCATTATGTAAAATGACTACAAGTATTAATCTACAGTAAATATACTAAAAATGCCTTCATATATCCATAGAAGGGGAACCAAAGGGAACAAGAAGAAAAGAAAAGGAAAATACATTCTTTATTGTACCTTTATAGATTTAATTTGCATGGGTCTCACTCAAGAGCATTTTTCTCTTAGAATCTTTTCCAGACATTAAACTGCCAACATGCATGTTCTCACTATAACTTTGTAGTCTTAATACCTGGATTTCATAATGGTGTAGTCAGAGAGGGTTTTCATGATTTTAAACTCAATTTTTCTTTTGAAAATGCAAAAACAATTATGTGTAACACAGTTTTAAAAATAAATCTTTTAAAATAGGAAAGGAAAACTTACAAAACCATTCTGATAAAAGTTTGCATGTGTGTGTTTTTTTCACAATTGATAGTTATCAATTACAATTTAAGTTTTCTTTGACTCCCCACTTAGGCCAGAATTGAGGATTTGTTTCAGAACTTTTTAATCCCTATGATCAAAATAGGGAAATTTGGGCGGGCCATGTTGGCTCAGCAGGCAGAGTTCTCGCCTGTCATGCTGGAGACCTGGGTTTGATTCTCGGTGCCTGCCAATGCAAAAAAAGTAGAGACGTTCCTCAAGTGTGGGTATATGCTAAAGAGAAGGGGTTCTAGAGAGGATGTAGGGGTAGCTGAATAGTTTCTAAGTATCCCTTGCTGTTCTTGAGAGCTGGAGTTCAAGTAGATAAGGAGCCCCTTTCTGCCCAAAGAATGGCTGATAGAAACTTGCCTCTCCTACAGAATTTAAAACTTCTGGGTTGTACGACATGTAGATAATGACGTTTTAACTGGTCTAGTTCAGTCCTTTACCCACTTATGGTGGGTAAAACAGCAGGCCCTAAACAGTCTCCTTTCAAACTGATTAAAGCAAACAAACATATATATATATACATACACATACCTTTGTTTCCAACTTCTAATTGGTTAGAGATTACAATGTTGAATATTGCTTTATCTACATTCTTAACATGCTATTACTAGGAGCAAGATGGTAATCATTAAATATGCATTGCCAAGACATTTAATGTCAGAAAACTGGATGTGGGAAACAGATTACGCATGTATGCTATGAAATATGGTATGGAGACTCAGGGCCTGGGCCCTCCCCCTTCCACACTGAGAATAAGTTACTGCACACAGCCACCTACAACAACCAGGACATAAGCTAGAAGGTTATCAGATCTCCTCAAGAGGCTTGGAAGAATGTACAGGTGGTATCATAAACAAAGTATTAAAACTCCCCTCCCTGATCACTGTTGATAAACCTCCAGTCTCCTGTGTCATGAGACCCTGTTGAAACTCTGTTCTTACATCCTTGTCCTAAACCCTTATAAGCCTTTGCATTCCCTGTCCCTTTATGGAGAAATAACTTTCATTTTATGGCCACCAGGAAAGATCTTCTCCTGTTTGTAAATCCCAATAAAATTCATGCCTAACTCTCTGCTAGAGTGTTCTGTGGTCTTGGAGCTCTTCAAGAGCTGGGTTGGAACAGATGTCAAAATTAAAAAGACTGGAGTATGCAGATAGAAGTAAAATACAAACTAGGAAGACAGCAGAACATTGAGATTCACTGACTGAAATAGTGGCTTTTATAAACTATAAATATGAGTATTTCTGGATTCAAATGCTTCAATTTCATGATTGAAAACATTTATTAGGAACTGACGTGATTTTTAATGCTATCTCCCTCCTTTGGTAAGATCATTCTACAGGTAAGAATTTCTATAATCATTCAAAAATTAAAAGATTATTCATCCAAACTTTAAAACTAGCCCTAAGTTTAAGTCTTCGTTGGTGAGGTCTTAAAGAGTAGCAATAAATTCCAGTTTGTTGGTGGTTCGTGGTGTTATTTGCTACTTCACATCTATTTAATTCAGAAGTGATATTCCCAATTGTGTTTTTGCAAGTTCCCATGAAATTATTTTGGTTTGATGTATAGATTATTGTGTACATTTCATGAATTCATATAGCGCTAAAATAGACACTTAAAAGCTTAAAAACTAAAAGATTATTTATCCAACTGGTTTCTTTGTAAGAAATAGTAGGCATGTGACCATCTAGCATATGGACTGCATGTCTGAAAAGCAAATGACTGATCAGATATTATATTCTCAAAATATGATAGGTATGATTTAATCATTCTGAATTTTTACCATCTAAGAGGGAACTGAGCAAACCATCTGCTGACAAGATATCAGGAATTCTCCAGACATTCCTTTGTCCTACAACAAAAAGTATGAATGTGGGCAGTCCCATATGAGTTGCTAGGCGAAGAAGAGGGGTATTCGCTGTTTATTAACTATCAAACCATTATCTGAATGATTACTCCATGACTGGTACTGTGCCTCAACCAAAAAAAAAAAAAAAAAAAACAACCCACATATATATGTATATAAATATGTAAAATATACATATTTATATATATACATACAGTTCTACCTTTAAGGAGTTCAGTTTAAAGAGGAAGTAAAATAAGTATAATTAAGAAACCTAACTATTATCAGCACCATGATAAGGTAGGTAAATTGAGGTTTTCCACAATGTAACTGAAGCAGGTGTTAGTGGTTCAGAAAAGCTTGCAGAGGGAAAGAGAACTTAATACAAAATAAAGTTTTGGACCAAGAAAAATTATTAAATAAAAAAAAGACACCCCCATGAAAGTGTTTACCAAGGGTACGACTACAGAAGCATGCCTCTTATTGAATCTAAAGAGCTCTGGTGAATTGGGACTCATAAATATGTGGGCTAATGGGCAGTCCCTCCCCTAAAAAGCATGGGAAAGGGAAATTGTGAGATAATGACTTGACCACAGACACAGAAATAAACTTTGCAGAAAGCCCAGCTACAAAGGAAGCAAGAGAAATTTGCATGAACCGTAGCAATAGAGTAAGAAAGGTGTTGAAGTTTAGAGCTAACTTGAAGTTAAAAAACTTAAATAGAATCTAAAGGTTAAAACTACTTCAGTATGTCTTAGAACCTTAAGTTCAAAATACTGGAAATAAACTCATTACGATGTGAGTGAGACAAATCATTCTGGCTTTACAGCTAATCTCCTTGAATGGACATATAACTGGTCTGGTTTTGTTATATAAAACAAGCAATAGAATTTCTATTTTAAAATAAACTGATGAAATTAAATTCCAGAGATATAGTTTTAAGTGGACATGTTCTCTAATCCTGGGATTCTTTTAAATAAAGATTTTAATATTGAAAGAGAAAGTAAACTGGCAAATTTGGCAACTATTGCTGGACTAAATATTAAAGGTCTGACTTCATGGTGAAAAATAAAAACAACTTTTAAATGTAAGAAGAAAGACAGCTGATAATGATAGCAGATATGATCCATAAATAATAACTATTTTACTTAAGTTCACCACAGAAGGCAAGGCTATGCCAAGAACAATTTTTTAAAATTTATTTTGTATTAACAAACTGAAACAGCATACATACATGAACATTCTTCACATGCAAGCATTCCGTGTATGGTATATGATATGGCTCACAATATCATCACACAGTAGTATATTCATCACCATGATCATTTTTTAGAACATTTGCATCACTCCAAAAAAAGAAATAAAAAAGAAAAAAGAAAAAACTCATACATACCATACCTCTTACCCATCCCTCTCAGTGACCACTAGTATTTCCATCTACTCAATAGATTTTAACCTTTGTTCCCCCTATTTTTTTCTATACCCCTTACCTCTCCCTTTCATTGTTCACTAGTATTTCAATCTACTTGATTTATTTTAACATTTGCTCCCTCTAGTATTTATTTTTAATCCATACTTTTTATTCATTTGTCAATATCGTTGATAAAAGGAGCATCAAACACAAGGTTTTCACAATCACAGTAACATTGTGAAAGCTCTATAATTACACATTCATCTTCAAAAAACATGGCTGGTTTTGAAACTGGAAAGTAGCTCTACAGTTTCAGATGCTTCCCTCTAGTCTCTCTAATACACCTTAAACTAAAAAGGGGATATCTTTAAAATGCATAAGAATAACTTACAGGATAACCTCTTGACTCTTTTTGATATTTCTCAACCACTGACTCTTTATTTTGTCTCATTTCTCTCTTCCCCCTTCCTGTCAAGAAGATTTTCTCAGTCCCTTGATGCTGAATCCCAGCTCATTCTAAGATTTCTGCCCCACGTTGCCAGGGAGATTTACACCCCTGGGAGTCATGTCTCACATAAAGAGGGGGAGGGCAGCGAGTTTGCTTGCCATGTTGGCTGAGAGAGAGATAGGTCACATCTGAGCAACAAAAGTGATTCTCTGGGGGTGACTCTTCGACCTAATTTTAAGTAGGCTTAGTCTACTCTTTGCGGGGATAACTTTCTTATGAACAAATCCCAAGATTGAGGGCTTGGTCTATTGATTTGGTTGTTCCCACTGCTTGTGGGATATCAGGAATACTCCAAATGGGGAAGTTGAATTTTCCCCTTTTCTCGCCATTCCTCCAAGGGGACTTTACAAATTCTTTTTTATTCACTGTTCAAATCACTCTGGAATTTATTGGGGGCATCACTCTGGACAAACCTACAAAATCTTATGCCCTATTCAAGGCTCCATGTACTTACAGTATTCAATTAAACTGTCCATACAAGTTACATTAGGGAATGCACTAGTCAAAATATGAATTTTGTACCAAATACACATTTTTCTTTAGTCTCAGATATAAGTTAAAGTTTTAAAATATGAATTGCCATCTATTTTCAATACCCTGCAATACTGACATTCCTTTGTTCTTCCTCATGCAAAAACGTTTTTTAATTTGTACATTTAGTCCCTATCATTGCACACTCTAGGCTTTCCTAGATTATACCATCTCAATTTTTATCAACTATCTTTCCTTCTGGTTTCATTTATGTCCCAGCCCTCCTCCCTCTATCATTCTCACATTCAGCTTCATTCAGTGTACTAACATTATTGTGCTATCCATTTCTGAATTTTTCAATCAGTCCTGTTATGCCAAGAACATTTGAGACTCTTGAGTAGAAAGTACATTATGACTCTCAAATTATTCAATATTTCTCATATTTACTTGACCAGAGAATTGCTTTTTAATGTTTTAAAAATAATATTATAGTAGGCAATAAACTTTGAGCAATGCTGGAATGGATAACACCTGCCTGTCATAAGTACTATAATAACTTATTTAATGTGTCTGTTTATATGACTAAATTTGTGAATCCTCAAGATGTGTCCTATGCATTTGGTTTTTCCTATCATTTCCTAAGTGACAGGAAATATGCTAAAAAACTTTAGATTATCTCATTTTTTTATATTAATCCTATGGGGTAGGTAGACTATTTTCATTTTTATAGATGGGAAATTTGAGCCTGAGAAAATAGAGCAACTTGTCCAAAGTCACTCAGCCAGTAAGTTTAATTTCACTTAATACCTAGTATAATACCTGGTTATATGTCTAACAAATTAAAGCTTTTCTTTGTCACCAACATCAGCCATGCCCAATAATACTTACAACCTATCTTCAAGTCTTCTCTAAAGGAACCAATGAATAGGAGATCTACTAAAGGACCCATTTAATCAGAGGGACAGAGCCAGAGGGACTATAAATCCTGATTTAACAGGATCTCTAAATATACTCTTTTGAACCCCAGAACTATTTTAAAACTTTTTCATAACTGAGAAATGCAGCTGCAGTTATTAAAAGAACAGTTTCAGTTTTTCTAAAAAAATCCACTGACTTCTGTAATATCAAGGTTTCACTTTAATGAATTAAAAATTAGCTTTGAATTAGGCTGCATGCAAAACCCCCTTCTGAAATGGCTATACATTATTATAAAAGAGCTAGAAGTTTAGTCATATTTTTTTGTCCTTTCAATGCATTTAAGAACCTGGATGGGTTAGTCATATCAAAACCTAAGCCACGTCTTCAGTATTTCATTTTTATTCCCCTTGATTGAAAGATATATGACAAACTATGTTGTATCTCAACAACCATACTCATCCACGTTGTGTTGACTCATGAAAATCAGATTAACATACTCAAACCTTTATATACTCATGCTTTTTTTTTTTTTTACCATGATTACATATGGATAATTATGGCAATTGTGGGTTTTGAGGTTTTAATAAGTAAGTGACTACCACCAACTCCCTGATTTTTTATGGCTTGGCCCATAAAAAATTTTATTAAGAATATAGGATTGTGGTATTTGATAAATAAATTTCCTATTTTAAATTATAAAAAGTACAACTGGTTACTGGAGTGTGGGTACTCAGAAACACATAGAACAAGAATGAAAGAATAAAAGAAATAAATTAGGAGATTGAAAAAAAACACCCTAAATTTCCATTCAGCTGCACTCATCATTCCTCTTATCAAAAATTTTTACCTGAAACTCCTCTGCAAAGCAGTCACAGCAGATGGAAGCTTCTTTATTCTCTTTCTAGTCTGAAAACCCTTCCAATAAGCTTGAATCAAGCAAGCTGCTTGATGTAGTTTCTGAAATTATATACCAGAATGAATTTAAAGACACAAATAGGAAAGTCTTTTTAAAAAGTTTAGCTTTTAGAATATCAAGCTTGGCCAAGTATTAATCTCCATCTCTAATAAGGAGGGAGGATGCAACAATAAGTTCATCGCTCCAGGAAAGGAAAGGCATAAGAATACTAAATCTGATTTGGTAAGGAAGGCATATTAAGTTCAGTTAGGTAATATCTAGAATATATTCAAAATATAGTCTGGTTGGCTCCAAATTCTTCCTGACTAATCTCACTTCTGCTCTCTTTTCAAAGATTTCATAGTTCTGTTCATTTAGTGCTTCAGCCTCTAGCCTGACTTCTTATGCCTGGTCTCATTTATTCAAGCATTGAAGGGTTGGGGAGAATCCCTTGCATAGGCTAAAAAAAAAAAGGGCCATGGAGATGGAAATTCAGTCTATAAGCATACACACCTACATCCTCAAACTAAGGCTGCTCTAGATTTTATGGGAGATAAGTAAAGAAGAGAAGAGAGAACAAACAAAAGATTCAAGAGGCTACCATCCTCTAATACTTTGGAACTAAAATGCATACTGAAACATTTTAAAAAGGTCACTGAAATTCTGTATATCTATGTTTAACATAGGTACCTGTATTAAGAGAAATGGGCAATCCAATTACTCTCACCAAAACAATTCTAAATTTTAAGCTGACAAATGTTATTTAATTCACTAATTTTACCATATTAAACTTTAATTGTTACTTTTATATATTATGCTTATTCTGTATGAAACTGGTATTTGTATGATTTTCTTGAAGAACCAACTTTTGGTTTATTGATTCTTCCTATTGTTCTTTTGTTCTCCCATTCATTTAGCTCTGCTTTAATCTTTGTTATTTCTCTTCTTCTATTTACTTTGGGGTTAGTTTACTGTTCTTTCTCAAGTTTCTCCAAAAGAGCAGTTAAGTCCTCAATTTTTGCTCTTTCTTCTTTTTTAATATAGGCATTTAGGGCAATAAAAGGCAATTAAGTCCTTAATTTTGCTCTTTCTTCTTTTTTAATATAGGTATTTAGGGCAATAAATTTCCCTCTCAGCACAGCTTTTGCCGTATCCCATAAGTTTTGATATGCTGTATTCTCATTATCATTTGTCACCAGATAACAAATGATTTCTCTGGCAATTTCTTCTTTGATCCACTGGCTGTTTAAGAGTGTGTTATTTACTCTCCATACATTTGTGACAGTTCTTGTTCTTTGGTGGTTGATTTCCAGCTTTCCTCCATTGTGATCAGAGAAAGTGCTCTGAATAATTTAATATCCTGGTGTTTCGGGGTGTAATGACCTATGTATGTCTGTTAGGTCTAACTCATTTATCAGATTGTTAAGTTCTCTATTTTCTTGTTGATCCTTTGTCTGATCATTCTGTCTACAGAGGAGAATGATGCACTGAAGTCTCCTACCATTATTGTTGAAACATCCATTGCTCCCTTCAGTTTCGCCAATGTCTGTCTCATGTACTGTGGGGTTCCTTGATTGAGAGCACAGACAATTATGACTATTATTTCTTTTTGGTTAATTGTCCCTTTTACTAATATATAGTGTCCTTCTTTGTCTCTTATGATGTCGTTACATTTAAAGTCTATTTTGTCTGATATTAGTATAGCTACTCCTGCTTTCTTTTGGTTACAGCTTGTGTGGAACATCTTTTTCCATCCTATCACTTTCAATCTATTTACATCCTTGTGTCTAAGATGAGTCTCTTATAAGCAGCATATAGCTGGATTATATTTATTAATCCATTCTGCCAATCTGTATCTTTTTTTTTTTTTGCATGGGCATGCACCAGGAATCGAACCCAGGTCTCCAGCATGGCAGGCGAGAATTCTGTCACTGAGCCACCATCGCACTGCCCCAATCTGTACCTTTTAAATGGTAGATTAAGCCCATTGACATTCAAAGTTATTACTGTAAAGGCATCTCCTTGACTCTGCCATCTTATTCTTTGAATTTTATTTGTTAGATCTCTATGTTCTTTTCCCTCTTTTTCTTTTTATCCTTTAGGTTACCCTTACTAGTACTCTTTAATTTTGTGCCCTCCTCCAGACCTCCCTCTCCTGTCTTTTTTTCCAGCCAGTAGAACTCCCTTTAGTATTTTTTTTTATTTCTTAAAATTTTTTTTAATTTAAGAAAATAAACAATACTTAGAACCACTAAAAATGAATATCTTAGCTTAACCATAGGCATATTTAAATAAAGCATCCATATAATCATTGTAAAGCCTGTGTTTATGTAGTGTGTTTCAAAAACAAATTTAAAATTAAGGCAACAAGGAAAAACCTACAAATTCAGATAAGTTCTTTAAGTCTAAGAATTAGACAATAACTTTAGATACCATCTGATCAGCTGTCAAATCTCTGAATGATTTGATTTGGTGTACAGCATCTTTAATCTCTGTGATATCTGCTATTTTTCTATATATTCTTTCAAATTTCTCTTTAGGTTCTTCCAGTGTTTTCTTGATCTCCTTTATGTCATTAGCCATACCACTGATTTTATTTAGTAGAGTTACATGAACATCTTTGATTAGCTGTACCAATGTCTGTGTCTCTTCTAGTGTTTTAATTTGGTCATTAAATTTGCTGGACTGTCTCCGCCTGCATCTTCATATGGTTAGTGATCTTCTGCTGCCTTCGTAGCATGTAAATATCTTGATAGGGTTACTTTGGATGTTGATTTCCTTCAACAGTCTAGAGTTCTGTATTTGTGTGACGGGTCTGGAGCAGGATGTGGGGTATTGGAAGGGGCACAACAGTGCATTAACAGGTTGCAGTGCAGATATATGCATGGGTCAGGGACTCTATGCTGGTGCTTCCTTGTCCCCATCTCCCTGTTCATGCACTCTGACAGCTCCAGACCTCCATCTGGAAATGGACATGCTGGGCTGTTTGCATTAGCTGGCTGGTCTCCGGTACTCTGCACCTCAGTTCTTCTGCTTTTTCAACCAGGTTCTCCCTATGTGTTGTAGAAGACCATTCAAGGTCATTTACACCCTGGAATTGCTCTCTTGGTCTTTTTTTTTGTCCCTTTTCTACCTGTTCTTTGGAGCAGGGGGTGAACTTAACCTATCCTATGTCGTCATCTTCCTGCAGTCTACCTATACAAGTTTATATGAATTAACATGCTTCTTATTAACGATTAGCGTTCTCATTAGATTGGAAGTTTAATGAAAGGATTATCTTTCAACATCTCCTAGTGTTAGAACTTATTATTTTGTCACTATGCAAAGATTGCAAGCTATGTACCATACATTTATTGTCCCCTCTACCCTAGTAATAGAATCCTGATTTTTTGGCTGTGGAAATTACTGGCTGGTTTGTATTTCTCACTTGCCCTTGCAACCAGTTATAGGTATTTAATGAGTTATGGACAATGAAAGGTAAGGAGAAGTGTTGTCAAATTTCAGGGAAGACTTCTTAAATGGTATGAGCACCCTTTTGACCTTCCTCACATCTTGCTGTTATCATGCTGGAATGCAGATATGATAGCTGGTGCTCTAGTAGCTTTCTTGGTTAATGATGTGACTTTGAGGATAGAAGTTTCATGCTAGAATGGTAAAAGAGAAAACTAGAAGCCTGGGTCCTGTTGATCTACTGGAGCCACATAAAGCCTGGATTTCCTACCTCTGGATAGATACTAGTTTTCTAAGTTTTTTTTTTAATATCATGAATGGTGTCGAATTTTATCAAACGTTTTTTCTACATCTATTAAAATGACAATATGGCTGTTCTTTATTCTGTTGATTTTTCATTGTTAAACCAACCTTGCATTTCTGGAATAAATCTTATTTGGTCATAATATATTATCCATTTTATATGTTAGTGGATTTAACTGACTTATGTACATAAGGATTTTTGCATCTATGTCTTTAATTTTGTAATTTTTTTCAGATATTTCAGCATATAATAGTTATGCTGACCTCATTAAATGAATTAGGCAGTATTCCTTTCTTCTCTGTTTTCTGAGATAGCACAATATTGGTATTATTTCTTTCTTGAATGTCTGATAGAATTCACCAGTGAAACTATGATTTCATGGAAATCTTTCATAGCTGGAAGATTTCTTTCTGGGAAGGTTTTTATGAATTTAATTTAAAAAATATAGATACTAGATTATTCAGGTTTTGTTTCCTCTTATGTCCACTTTTGTAAGCTGTATTTTCAAGAAATATGTCCATTTCATCTAAGAATCTAAATTTGTTCCTCTAAGAATCCATATCTGTTTATACAAAATTGTTCACAATATTTTCTCACTATCCTCATATTGTCCACAGGATTTATGGTAACTTCATATTTTTTTTTACATGGGCAGGCACCAGGAATCAAACCTGGGTCTCTGGGATGACAGGTGAAAACTCTGCCACTGAGTCACCATTGCCTGCCCAAGAATTTGTGGACGTGTCTTTTTTTTTTTTTCCCCCAAATGGGCAGACAGTGGGAATTGAACCCAGGTCTCCAGCACAGCAAGCGAGAACTCTGCCACTAAGCCACTGTTGCCAGCCCTGATAACTTCCTTTTTATTCCTGATACTGGTGATTTGTGTTCTGTTTTCTTCTTGATAGTTAATTTTTTTTTTCTAGAAACAACTTTTACCTTTGTTAAATTTTTCTTTCCTGTCATTTTGGAATTCTGCTCTTATCATTATTATTTCCTTTGTTTTGTTTACTTTGAGCTTCCTTTGCTCTTACTTTTCTGGCTTCTTAAGATAGAACCTGAGATTTCTGATTTTATACCCTTCTTTTTAAATATAAGCATTTAAAGCTCTACACTTCTTTCTAACCACGGTTGTAGCTGTAAACCACAAATTTTGATATGTTGTATTTTTGTTAACATTCTACTCAAAATATTTTCTAATTTGTATGAATTTTTTGATCCATGAATTAATGAATTATTTAGAAGTAGGTTGTTTAATTTCCACATAGTTGGTGTTTTCACAGGTATTTTATTACTGCTTTCAAATTTAATTGCTATGATCACAGAATATAAGCTGTGAGTTTTCAAGCCTTTATTTTATTTCAGACTTGTTTTATGAACTAGCACATGAAAAGAATGTGAATTCCGTAGTAGTCTGATGTAATGTTCCATAAATATCAACAAAATTAGGATGGTTGATAATGACAGTGTTCCTACATTTTCTGTGTTTACTAATTTTTTTGTTTAGTTGTGCCATCAATTTATGAGGTGTTAAATCACTCACTATTACTGTGAAATTGTCTATATCTTTAATTCTGTTTTCTTTTATTCATTAGTAGGTATATATACATTTATAATTGTCTTCCTAATTGTTCCTTTTATCATTATGAACCATCATACTTTATTCCTAGTAGCACTCTTTGTCTAATAGATTCTTTATCTGCTACTAATATATCCACTTGAAACGTTTATGCTTAACGTTTGTGTGGTATATGTTTTTTCATTCATTTACTTTCAACCTATCTGTATCTTTAGAGTAAAACATGTCTCTTGGAGACAGCATATAGTTGGATCTTGTTTTTTTTAATCTATTCTGACAATTTCTATTTTTCAATAATTACGTTAATTATTAATATATTTGAAGTTATAGCTACCATTTATTTATTTCTTTTTTGTATGTACCCTCTATTTTTGTTGTTGTTGTTGTTTTTCTGTTCCCTCTTTCTAGCCATATTTGGATTATTTAAATATTTCTTGGAATTCTATTTTAATTTATCCATTGGCTTTTTTTTTTTTTAATTTTGCAGCCTTATTTTTATTTATTTTTTATTATTATTATTTTTTTTATTAATCAAAAAAAGAAAAGAAATTAACACAACATTTAGAAATCATTCCATTCTACACATGCACTCAGTAATTCTTAGTATCATCACATAGATGTATGATCATCATTTCTTAGTACATTTGCATCGATTTAGGAAAAGAACTAGCAAAACAGCAGAAAAAGATATAGAATGTTAATATAGAGAAGAGAATTAAAATAATAATACTAATAAAAAATATATATATATATAAAAAGGAAAAAGAAAAAAAACAAAAACAAAAGATACAAACAAACAAAAAAACAAACAAAAAAAACTATATTCCAGGTGCAGCTTCATTCAGTGTTCCAACATAGTTACATTACACTTAGGTATTATTGTGCTGTCCATTTTTGAGTTTTTGTATCTAGTCCTGTTGCACAGTCTGTATCCCTTCAGCTCCAATTACCCATTATCTTACCCTGTTTCTAACTCCTGCTGGTCTCTGTTACCAATGATATATTCCAAGCTGATTCTCGAATGTCAGTTCACATCAGTGGGACCATACAGTATTTGTCCTTTAGTTTTTGGTTAGACTCACTCAGCATAATGTTCTCTAGGTCCATCCATGTTATTACATGCTTCATAAGTTTAGTCTGTCTTAAAGCTGCATAATATTCCATTGTAGGTATATGCCACAGTTTGTTTAGCCACTCGTCTGTTGATGGACATTTTGGCTGTTTCTATCTCTTTGCAATTGTAGATAATGCTGCTATAAACACTGGTGTGCAAATGTCCGTCTGTGTCTTTGCCCTTGAGTCCTTTGAGTAGATACCTAGCAGTGGTATTGCTGGGTCGTAATCCATTCTGCCATTCTATGTCTTTTGATTGGGAAATTCAGTCCATTAACTTTTAGTGTTATTACTGTTTGGATATTATTTTCCTCTACCATTTTGGCTTTTGTATTATATATATCATAACTGATTTTCCTTCTTTCTACACTTTACTCCATACCTCTCTCTTCTGTCTTTTCGTATCTGACTCTAGTGCTCCCTGTAGTATTTCTTGCAGAGCTGGTCTCTTGGTCACAAATTCTCTCAGTGACTTTTTGTCTATAAATGTTTTAATTTCTCCTTCATTTTTGAAGGACAATTTTGCTGGATATAGAAGTCTTGGTTGGCAGTTTTTCTCTTTTAGTAATTTAAATATATCATCCCACTGTCTTCTAGCTTCCATGGTTTCTGCTGAGAAATCTACACATAGTCTTATTGGGTTTCCCTTGTATGTGACAGATTGTTTTTCTCTTGCTGCTTTCAAGATCCTCTCTCTTTGACCTCTGACATTCTAACTAGTAAGTGTCTTGGAGAATGCCTATTTGGGTCTATTCTCTTTGGGGTGCGCTGCACTTCTTGGATCTGTAAATTTAGGTCTTTCATAAGAGTTGGGAAATTTTCAGTGATAATTTCTTCCATTAGTTTTTCTCCTCCTTTTCCCTTCTCTTCTCCTTCTGGGACACCCACAACACGTATATTTGTGCGCTTTATATTGTCATTCAGTTCCCTGATCCCCTGCTCAAGTTTTTCCATTCTTTTCCCTATAGTTTCTGTTTCTTTTTGGAATTCAGATGTTCCATCCTCCAGTTCACTAATTGTAGCTTCTGTCTCTTCAGATCTACCATTGTAGATATCCATTGTTTTTTCCATTTTTTCTTCTTTGTCCTTCACTCCCATAAGTTCTGTGATTTGTTTTTTCAGATTTTCTATTTCTTCTTTTTGTTCAGCCCATGTCTTCTTCATGTCCTCCCTCAATTTATTGATTTGGCTTTTGAAGAATTTTTCCATTTCTGTTCGTATATTCAGCATTAGTTGTCTCAGCTCCTGTATCTCATTTGAACTATTGGTTTGTTCCTTTGACTGGGCCATATCTTCAATTTTCCGAGCGTCATCCATTATTTTCTGCTGGTGTCTGGGCATTTGATCAGATTTCCCTGGGTATGGGACCCAGCTGGTTGAAAGGTTTTTCTGTGGAATCTCTGGGCTCTGTTTTTCTTTTCCTGCCCAGTAGGTGGTGCTCGTGGCGCTCGTCTGTCTGCGGGTCCCACCAGTAAAAGATGCTGTGGCTCCTTTAACTTGCCAATCCGAATCTCGCAGTTGGCCCGGGAAACTGCGTGTGGAGCGGGGGTCGCCGGCTGCCGCGGCTTGGGGGAGTGCTGGTCCAAATTGCCCAGCTGGCCCGAGACGCCAAGCGTGGCGGGAGGGCCCCGCTATCCAACGTTCCCAGTCAGACCGGGGAGCCACGTGCGTGGAGGGGACCCCAGTCGCCAGCCGCCCTGGCCGGGAAAACGCGCGCCCCTCGGGTATCTCACCGCAGCGGATTCTCCCTGCCTGTTCAGCCGTTCCAGAATGGGGTACGCTGTCTTTTTGGTTTCTGTCATGGCTCCGGGAGCTGTTTCGTATTGTTTCTGTTTCTTTAGTTGCTTTTCTGGAGGAGGAACTAATACCCACGCGTCTTACTAAGCCGCCATCTTCTCCGGAACTATCCATTGGCTTTTTAGCTATAACTTTATCTTAATTTTTAAAGGCTGCTTGTTGGATTACTATTTACATGCCTAACCTTGCATGGTCTACTTTGAGTTAACCTGTTTTTTTATTTAGTAGGCATTCAATCAGATTAGGTTCAGACTGTATGTTCTGAACCTACATATAGATGTATGTAGTTTGAAATACATCTGTATTTTGTGGGTGGTTTGAAATCTGTTCAGTTCTGTAAGCCTTTGGTATGCTGTTTCATATTTGCCCTTCATATGCATGGACTGGAGATTAGTCTATGACTTGTGAGGACTCATACACAGAATTAATAGATCCCTCTCTACAGCTCACTTCTTTCCAAGTTCACCTCCTTGTCCTCTATCCTGCCTGCTTGTTTTTTTTTTTTTATGGTTCCTACTTACATTTTAAAATTCATTACCTTTACAGTTTTGGATTTTGGATACATAACATATCCCTTTCCTTTAATAAAGATTTTGTTGTTCTGGATTTGCTTTCCAAATGTATTTAAATCTTCATCTGAAAAGGTGAAAGCTATATAGTTCTTTCTATTGGAGGAGACTATCTGGAGCCACCATTTTGGATACACTACAGGAAGTATGATCAAATAATCATTAATGTTAAAATAATTTCTATAAATTCAGTTTCTTACACAGAGGCAAAAAGCCTTATCATTCATTATATGTCTGAGCCAGTTTGAAGCTGTGTGTTCCCCAGAAAAGCCATGCTCTTTAATCCTTATTCAATATTGCCAGGTGGGATCATTTTGACTATTTCCATGGAGATACAACCCACCCAACTGTGGGTGGTAGCTTTTAATTAGATGGTTTCCATGGAGATATGTCTCTACCCATTCAAGGTAGGGTTGCTTACTGGAGTCCTTAAAGAGGGAGTCATTTTGGAAAAAGCTTTAGTGCCAACAGAGCCCACACAGCCAGAGACCTTTGGAGATGCATAAGGAAAATGCCCCTAGGGAAGCCTTATGAAATGAGGAGACAAAGCTAGCAGATGTCGCCATGTGCCTTCTCAGCTGAGAGAGCAACCTCAAATTTCACTAGCTCTTTTTTGGAATTAAAGTATCTTTTTTTCTGGAAGACTTACTTTGGACATTTCTATGGCCTTAGAATGGTACACTTGCAACTTAACAAATTCCCTTTTTAAGAGCTGTTCCATTTCTGGTATATTGCATTCCAGCAGGTTTGGCAAACTAAAACAATGTCAAAGCACAAGATGGCTTGCCTTAGGTGATTCAAACACAGTTTTCTACTGTTAGAGATTTCAAGGGAAAAAACAGTGAAATAAATTTAAATAATTTATAGATGAAAGAGGATAAATATCAAAGATGTGGATTTCATGAGAAATTTGAAAAAAACCTGATATATAAACAGGTATAAATACAAGACAAATTATGTTTGTGGGTAGTCTGAACAGCAGACTATTTTCTGGGAAAGTATTTTACTTACAGTATTAAGAGAAAATAAGTGAGGAACATTTAAGGAAAACTGAGGTTCTATTAAGTTGGTTGGTAAATATGAATTATTTTAAATTTTAATACCTGCTCTTCTTCCTGATGGACCTTAGGACTTAAAAGGCCAAGGAGCTGTCTAAGTTCTTGACTAAAGTCTGACCCAGCGACCTGTTTTTTCAGTAGACTTCTGAGTCCTAAAATGGAAAAACAAAGGTATAACTATTAATAATATTATATTATCTAATTATATTAACCTGAGGTTAAAAAGTCAGGTCTAGAAACAAACACAAAAAGAATCACATGGATTTTTCTTTTTCCTTTTCTCAAAAGGATTTTTTTATTTTGGAAATGAGATAGATTATTTTTGTTAGAGTTTGCTTTTGTGGGAAGGCTATGAAGGAACTGAAGAGTAATTAAATTATTTAAGAACAAAAGGATTATCAAGCTCTGAAGCACACCTCTATTTTCTCCACTAAAGTTAGTCTTTATTAGGTCACCCATATTTTTGACCATCAATTTTACTGTACCACATGGCATATTCAACAACCTTTTTGTTATAAAGGGAATAAATATTCATTGTAACCTCACAAACAAAGTACCATATGACATCTACTAAGAAATGAAGACAACTTGGTTACATAAAAACTTTTTCCTGAATTGGTGTCTGTGGTTACAGGGTTTTATCTGCACATTCAGTTACTCACTTTGTAAAAATATCATAATTGTGCTTTCAGAAACCATTAATAAAACTTTCTTTTTGAGAATTCTAAGAAATAAAGAACATATGCATTACCCTTGTAGGAGGCACTTAATCTCAGTAAAATCAAAATTTCCTGGTAGGATTCAGCCATCAACAGCAGGAGCTTTGTAGCAGTACTTCTTATGTCTGGATGAGTTGTTGATACAAGCTTCAAAACAACTTCATTTAAAATTGAATGCAGGGTTTTTCCTTCTATTCTGAGTAAATCACCACTATTATAACAAAATAAAATATAAGACTGTATCATTACTAGTTGATGCACAGGTATCAAGACAAATTAAATGTAAAAAACTAAGTAAATTTGATGCCTGACTGGCCTGATCAAGAAGGTAACCAATTCTTTAAACGTAAAGCTTGGTTGTACGAATACATAAAATGAAATTAATATTTATTAAATCCCTACTGGGTGCAAAGCATCATGCTAGGTACAAAAGGAAATAGAGAATAGCAACAGAGCCATCTACTCAGATAATCCTGTAACCAAATTGAGGAGGAACGTAAGTGTACAAAACATTAAATGAAGTGATTCAATAACTTCAAGGCAATGACAAGAGGAAAATCACAAGAGCAGAGATAGTTATTTGCTAAATGACATATAAAGACAAAAATGCTATAGGAATTCAATTATCATGTGCATTATACAAAAGGAACTTAATATTTCCTTTGTTTTTTTCTTCATTACACTAACACATCCATCTTGCGTTACTAACTTCATGAAAAATTATCCAAAACTTAGAAATAATCAAAAGGGATTACTGGAAGTTCTTTCATGTACCCCACTGAGGAATATACAATTTCCTAGGAGTATGTAACTTTGTTTGACTAATTTAACATTCTTTAGGATATTGTGCAATTCAGTAAAAGTAGAGATTGGTTTGTAGAAAATCGATAATGCCAATAATTCTTATCTAGGAGCAATGCAAAATATATTCTTATCCAAATAGCAATGCATATGATTTCTGTCCAGTAGAAAGGGTAACCTTAACGATTACTATGTACTGCTTTTAAGACATTAACAAGGTTTTGTTTTTTTTCTCCCTGCCTTCACAACCTGGATACAAATGAGTTCCTCCATAGTCAATTACTCCAATTAGATGGCCAATTACTCCAAATCAAGAGACAACTAGACTTCCAGGAACACACCAAGATATGTGGTATTTTCTTTCTCTTAAAATAAAGCTTGAATTATTTCTCATTAATAGTGAAAAGAGCTGCTGCTACTTAAAAGACTACTGAAAATTTTTTTATTAGCAAATTTATGGGTTTTCAAACCAATCATGCATAAAATAAAGGATTCCCATGCATCACTCGACCACAAACACCTTGCACTGGTGTTGGAACACTTTTTGTAATATTACTAATTTTTATTAAACAGTAGTGACCTTTGTTACAATTGATGAAAAGTTATTAAAACTGTACTATTAACTATTGTCCATAAATTTTTCCTTATTATTAATATCCTGGGTTAGTGTCATACATTTGTTACAATTCATGACAGAACATTCTTATTTTTGTACTATTAACTGTAGTCTATCATGACATTAACCAGTTTTGTATCTATTGGTAAATTCATTTCTACTTCCTTTGATAAACAAACTATAAATCTTCCTCAAAAAAAAATCTTCCTTTTTGAACCTATACTAACATCTTACTGGCTCTCTCAAAAATTAAGGAGTGTCAATATTGCAAAGTGTTGAAAACAGATGGTCATTCATATTTTTTTCTGTGTGAGACTTCTGTGTGAGATTATAAAGCAAGAAATGTTTATTTGGCGCAAAATTTTTATTTTGACTAGTGCATTTCAAAATTTAATTTATATGGACAGTTAAATTGAACACCATAAGTACATGGAACCTTGAATAGGGCATGACATTTTCTTGGTTTGTCCAGGTTAGTGTGATGTCCCAATAAATCCCAGAGTGATTAACAGTGAATAAAGAGTATTCCCTTGGGGGAATGGGGAGTAAGGGGGTAAAAATTCAACTTCCCCATTTGGAGAATTCCTGATATTCTCGCAAGCAGGGGGGACAACCAAATCAATAGGCTGCATTCTCAATCTTGGGGTTTGCCCCTATGAAACTTATCCCTACTTAAAATGAGGCCTAACAGTCACCCCCAGAGAACCTCTTTTGTTGCTCAGATGTGGCCTCTCTCTCTCTCAGCTGACACAGCAAGCAAACTCACTGACCTCCCCCCTCCTATGTGGGACATGACTCCCAGGGGTATAAAACTTCCTGGCAACGTGGGACAGAAATTCTAGGATAAGATGGGATGCGGCATCAAGGGATTGAGAAAACCTTCTTAACCAAAAGGGAGAAGAGAGAAATGAGACAAAATAAACTGTCAGTGGCTCAGAGATTTTGAACAGAGTCGTTAGGTTATCCTGGAGGTTATTCTTATGTATTATATATAGATATCTCCTTTTTAGTTTATGGTGTATTCAAGTGGCTAGAGGGAAGTATCTGAAACGGTCAAGATGTGTTCCAGTAGTGATGCTTCTTGAAGATGATTTGTATAATGATACAGCTTTTGCAATGTGACTGTGTGATTATAAAAACCTTGTGTATGATGCTCCTTTTATCTATGGTATGGACAGATGAGTAAGAAATATGGATAAGAAAACAAATAATAGGGGGAACAAAGGTTGAAATAAATTGAGTAGATTGAAATACTAGTGGTCAATGAGAGGCAGGGGTAAGGGGTATGGTATGTATGAGTTCTCTCTTTTTTTTAATTTTCTTTTGCTAGAGAGAGGTAAATGGTCAAAAAAAATGATCATGGTGATGAATACACAACTATGTGATAATATTCTGAACCACTGAGTGTAACCATGTCAAGAATGTTTGTATGTCTGTTTGTTGTTTACAATAAAACTATTAAAAAATATTAAGGAGTGTAATTAAATTTCTGTCAAGTTAATTTTACATTTGCATAAGTAATGTTAAGTATACATTAGCTAACAGAATCTTTGTACCAATTAACCATTAATTTCTCATTCCCTATTCCCATTTCTCACTCCTATAAGCTGTATTTTAATTTCTGAGTGTATCAATTTGCTTATTCTAATTATTTCATATAAGTAAAATCTTACAGTATTTAGTCCTTGGGTATCTGGCTTTATTCACACAGTATGATGTCTTCAAGGTCCATTCATACTGTATCATGAATCAGAATTTCATTCCTTTTTATGACTGAATAATATCCTATTGTGTCCTTATACCACATTTTGTTTATCCATTCTTCTGTTCATGGACCTTTGGGTTAGCTTCTACCTTTTGGCAACTGTGACTAATAAGTACCTGTCTGAGTCCCTTATTTCCATTTTTTGGGGGTATATACCTAAAAATGGGGTTGCTGGGTCAAATGGCAATTCTATATCTAACTTTCTGAGGAACTACCAAACTTTTCCACAGCAATTGCAGCATTTTACTTAGCTACTAACAATGTATGAGGGTTTCTATATCTCCATATCCTTGCCCAAACTTATTTTCCAATTTTTGAATAGTTGACATTCTAGTGTTGTGAAATTATATCTCATTTTGGCTTTGATTTGTGTTTCCCTAATGGGTAAAAATGTTGAACAGCCTTTCATGTGCTTATTGGCCATCCATATATCTTTGGAGAAAAGTCTATTAAAATCCTTTGCCCATTTTTTAATTGGGTTGTCTTTTTGTTGTTGATTTGTAAGAGTTCATTACATATTCTGGATTTTAATACCCTATGAGATGTGTGGTTTTGAAACATGCTAATTTTGATGCACAAAAATTTTAATTGTGATTTGAGTTCCATTTATGTATTTTTTCTTCTCTGCTTGTATTTCAGTATAAAATCTAAAAATACACTACCTAATATGAGGTTCTGAAGATGTTTCCCTATGTTTTCTTCTAGCAGTTTTATAGTTTTGGCTCTTATATTTAGGTCTTTGACTCATTTTGTATATGGTATGAGTTAGGGACACACTTTCATTCTTTTATATGTGAACATCCATTTTTACCAGCACCATTTGTGAAAGAGACTGGTCTTTTCCCATTGAGAGGATGTGGCACCCTTGTTAAAAATCAATTACTACAAGGATTATAGGAAATTGTGGAGTAGGAAGCTCCAGGAATCAATCCCTCAACTAAAACAAATATTAAACAGGTAGGAACTGTCATTCAGACAACTATTTTGAAACCCCAGAATCTAGAGAACACTGTGTGACATCTAGGAAGAGCAGAAGGAAGGGGCTGGTAAATCACAGTCAATACTGTCAATTGTAGTCCCTGAACAGTGGGTACCATCGTTCATCCCCCAACCTCAAGGCAGACAACAATAGGGTCCTCATCCCCAGCTCCTGATGCACCTTGCTGGTGCTGCCATCCTTTTACTTTCAACCTGCTTATGTCTTTGAATTTATGGTGAGTCTTCTCTTGTAAATAGAATATAGTTCATTGTGCTGTTTTAATCCATTCTGTCAATTTTTGTCTTTTGACTGGAGAGTTTAATCCATCTACATATTTAAAGTAACTACTGTAAATGCAAGCCTTTCTTCTGCCATTTTGCTGTCTAGTTTTTCAAGCCTTATACCATTTAGAATCCTCAATTCTTCCATAAAACCTACTTTCATATTTATTTTATTTTTGTGTGGTACCATATTAAGTCTATCCTCATTTCTTTTTTTCTTTTGGTATGTTGTATGGAAGGGGTCACATTTCATTCTTTTTCCATGTAAGTATCCCTTTACTGAAGTACCATTGCTGAATTTTTGTTGATTTGGTTTTTTTGTTTGTTTGTTTGTTTGTTTGGGAAGTGCATGGGCCAGGAATCAAATTCATTTCTTTCTGGATATGTTTTTTATATGTTTTCTTTATGGTTACCATGCAGTTAAAATTTAACATTCTATATATACATAACATTCATTTCTCTATTTTATATGAACTTAATTTCAATAACAAAAACATACAGTATTCCTACATCCTTCCTTTTTTGTTACCTGCTACATATCGTGTCTTTCTACACTATATGTCCCAAACCATAAGTTTTTATTACTTTGTATGCATTTGTGTTTCAGTACCCGTATGGAGGTCATGAGTGGAGTTACATACCAAAAGGTACAGTATAGTGGTACTGGCATTTTAAACTACCCAAATTATTACCTTACCAGTGGTCATTTTTTCTTTATCCCTCCTTGATCCACTGTCTTGTGTCCTCTCCTTTCAGTCTAAAGAACTCCCTTTAGCATTGGTTGTAGGGCAGGTCTAATGGTAATAAGCTCCTTCAATTTTGATTTATCTGGGAATATTTTAATTTCTTCCTCATTTTTGAAAGAATGTCTTGCCAGATATAAAATTCTTGTTTGGTAATGGTTTTCTCTCAGTACTTTTTAGTATTTCAGCCCACTGCTGCTTTGCCTATAGTTTCTGGTGAGAAATCTGCATTTAATCTAATCTAAATTTATATGGAAGGGTAAGTGGCCCCAAATTGCCAAAGTCATCTTGAGAAAGTGGAACGAAGTTGGAAGTCACTTTTCCTGATCTTAAAACTAACTACAAAGCCACAGTAATCAAAACAGCATGGATTTGGCACAAGGACAGATATAGATACTAATGGGAATGAATTTAGAGTTCAAAAACAACTGTCACATTTATAGCCAACTGTCTTTTGACAATGGTTCAAGTTCACTCAGTTGGGAAAGAATAGTCTCCTCAACAAAACTGCTGGGAAAACTAGATGTCAACATGAAAAAATAAATGAAGGTCAGCCCTTATTTCACACCATATACAAAAATCTTCTTAAAATGGATCAAAGACTTAAACATAAGATTAAGTTCAGAACTATAAAACTCCCAGAAGAAAACAGAGAAGCATCCCCAGGACCTAGTGTCAAGCAATGCTTTCTTAGACTTCATACCAAAACATATGTAGCAAGGGAAAAAGCTAAATGAGATCTTACCAAAATAAAAATAATTTTGTGCTTCAAAGGACTCTGATATGAAAGTAAAATGCCAACCTACAATGGGAAAAATATATCTGGAAGTCACACATGCGAGAAGAGTTTAATATCCAAATTATAAAAAGAAATCCTACAATCTAACAACAAAAAGACAAGCAACCCAACATAAAAATGGGTAAAAGATTTGAATAGATATTTCTTCAAAGAAGATATACAAGTGGCAAAAACAAAAAACAAAACACATGAAAACATGTTCAACATCACCAGCCATTAGGGAAGTGCAAATCAAACCACGAGATACCATTTGAAGCCTACTAAAATGACTACTATTTTAAAAAAATGGAAAATTACAAGTGTTGAGGATATGGAGAAATAGGAACACTCATTCATTGCTGGGGTAATGTAAAATGGTGCAGCCACTGTGGAAGATGGAGGTTCCTCAGAAAGTTAAGTATAGAACTAACACATGACTCAGAAATCTCAATTCTATGTATGTGCAAAAGAACTGAAAGCAGGATGGAACACATATTTGCATACAGATGTTCAGTAGTCAAAAGATGGATGCAATCTAAGTGCCCATCAACTGATGAACCAATAAACAAAATGGGGTTAAAAAAAGGGGGTATATACATATAATGGAATATTATTAAACTATGAAAAGAATGAAGTTCTGATACATAAGACAATATGGATGAAACTTGAAAAAATCACATTGTGTGCAAGAAGCCAGACACAACAGGGCAAAATTGTAGGATCTCTCTGTTATGAAATAATCAGAATAAGCAAATTCAGTCAAAAACTAGATATAGGTTAGTAGGGGATGGGGGGGCGGTTGGAGAATAGGAAGGCATTGCCTTAATTGCACAGAGTTTCTATTTGGTATGACAGAAAAGTTTTGGTTAATGGATGGTTGTGACAGCACAATTTTGTGATTATAATTAACACCACTGAAATATATATTTGTGTTTTAAAAGGGGAAATTTTGGGTTGTATATGTTACTAGAGTGAAAAATTTTTAAAAATCCATAGACTGTATATATAACACAGTGAACCCTGTGGTATACCACTGTACAATTATAAAAATGATCTTTCATCAATTGCAACAAATGTTCCATATTAATGCAGGAAATCAGTAATAGGTTGGTGTGCTGGCTTGAAAGGATTACATGCCCTAGAAAAGTCATATTTTAATTCTGTTCCATCTGGTGGAGGCAGCAGTTTCTTTTAATCCCTATTTAGTACTATAGGTTGGAAATTTGACTGGAGTATCGCCACAGATATGCGACTCACCCAATTTTGGGTATTAACCTTTGATTAGAGGGAAATGTGGCTCCACCCATTCCAGATGGGTCCTGATTAGTTACTGGAATCCTTTAAAAGAGGAAACATTTTGGAGAGAATTCAAGAGCCATGAAAGCCCATACATCCAGAGACCTTTGGAGATGAAGAAGGAAAATGCCCCTGGGGGAGCTTCAGGAAACAAGAAGCCTGGAGAGAAAGCTAGCAGACATCGCCGTGTGCCTTTCCAGTTGAGAGAGAAACCCTAACTTCATTGGCCTTTCTTGAGTGAAGGTAACCTCTTGTTGGTGCCTTAATTTGGACATTATAAAAGACTTGCTTTAATTGGGACATTTTCACAACCTTAGAACTGTAAACTTGCAATTTATTAAATCCCCATTTTTAAAAGCCATTCCATTTCTGGTATATCACATTCTGGCAGCTAACAAACTAGAACAGGTGGTATATGGGAAATCCTTATAAAAACGAGAAGCCAGGAGAGAAAGTTAGCAGACATCACCATGTGCCTTCCCAGCTGACAGAAGTGTTCTGGACCCATTAGCCTTTCTTGAATCAAGGTATCTTTTTACGGATGCCTTAGTTTGGACACTTTTATAGACTCAGAACTGTGAACTTGCAACTTAATAAGTTCCCTTTATAAAAGGCATTCTGTTCCCCGTGTATTGCATTCTGGCAGTGTAATAAACTAAAACAATGTGCAAATCACTTTGAGTAGAATTAACATCCTAACGATATTTGACTGCTCCTTCTATCATATAGAAATATTCAATAAGTTTTGATTTTTTAAAAAGTATACTTTATTAAAGTATAATTGATTTATAATAAACTGCACATATTTAAAGAGTACCATTTGATAAGTTCTGACATGTTTCACTGTCACAATGAAGATAATGAATATATCCATCATCCCACAAAGTTGCCTTGTACCTTTTTCTAGTCCTTCTCTTTCAGCCCTCCCTGATACCCTACCCTCAGGCAACCACTGATTGTCTTTCTTTCAGTACCAATCAGTTTGTATTTTCTAGAATTTCTTATAAATGGAACCATACTGTATGTATCCTTTTGCCCGCTTTCTTTTACTCAGTACAATTATTTTGATATTCATCTGTGTTGCCACATATGTCATTCCTTTTTAATGCTGAGTAGTAATTTATTATACGGATAAACTACAGTGGTTTCTATACTTTGGCTATTACAAATAATGCTGCTATGAGCATTTGTGGACAAATCTTTGGGCAAATACCTAGAAGTGGAATGGCTGGATAATATGGTAGGTGTATATTTACCCTTTTAAGAAACTGTCAATCTGTTTTCAAAAGTGGTTGCACAATTTTTATATTCCCACCTTTAGCATACAAGAGATCCAGTTCCTCCAGATTCTTATTATTCTTATTAATAGCCTCCCATTCACCTTGTTAACTCCAGAGTTAAGGGGAAAGCCAAACATATGATACCCAACACTGGACAGATGAAATCAACAATGTTTATTAGTCACAAATACTCAAAGCTGGGAGAAAAGGACACAGCATGCTATATAGGGATACAAGAGCTTACATTTGGGAAAAGAGTGAACAACCAGAAGCTGTGGGAGCCTTTATAGTATCAGGATGATACGGTGTTCCCCTGCTTTGCATGGGAGGACATGATTGACTTATTTGAATAATTCCATGGGCTTGCAGGGAACTGAGACTTGCTACCTAGGAACTGCACCTGGTCTGATGGATAAGGATGGTTGTTTGGCTAGTGCACTTATCTTTGTGAGTTTATATTTATACTTTGGGGAAGTTGTAGTTAGGTGATTTGAGGCCTTTCCAATTTCATCAGATGTCAAGGCAGTACAAGATACTGGTCCTTAATTTTAGTATATCACAGTCATTATACTTGAGTCAGTGTTTTGAATCTTAGCCATTTTAATAGCTGTCTAATATCTTCCTAATGACTGATCTTGCTAAACATCTTTTCATGTGTTTGTCATTCATATATTTTCTTTTTCATGAAGTGTCTGGTCAATTCTTTTGCCCATTTTTCAAAGTATTTTCTTTTTCATGAAGTGTCTGGTCAATTCTTTTGCCCATTTTTCAAAGTATTTTCTTTTTGTATTATTGAATTTTGAGTATTCTTTGTAATATCTGGATACTAGTACTGAATAAGATATATGCTTAACAAGTATTTTCTCAGTTGGTGGCTTGCTTTTTTACCTTCTTAATAAACTCTTTTGAAGAGTAGATGGTTTTAATTTTGATGAAATTCAATTTATCAATTTCTTCTTTTATGGACTGTACTTTTGGTGTCATGTAGAAGAATTTAAGAAATATTTGTTGAGTCCCAAGGTTATAAGGTTTGTGATGGTTAAGTTCATGAATCAACCTGGCTAGGTTATGTTGTTCAGTTGTTTCATCAAGTAAGTACTGACCTGATTGTTACTGTGAGGATATTTCATGGATTTAAATCATCAGTAAATGTTTTAGTTTGTTAGCTGCTGGAATGCAATATACCAGAAACGGAATGGCTTTTAAAAAGGGGAATTTAATAAGTTGTTAGTTTACAGTTCTAAGGCTGAGAAAATGTCTCAATTAAAACAAGTCTATAGAAATGTCCAATCAAAGGCATCCATCCAGGGAAAGACACCTTGGTTTAAGAAGGTCGATGAAGTTCACGGTTTCTCTTTCATCTGGAAGGGCACATGGTGAACACAGTCAGGGTTCCTCTCTCATCTGGAAGGGCACATGGTGAACACAGCATCATCTGCTAGCTTCTTCTCCTGGCTTCCTGTTTCATAAAGCTTCCCAGGAGGCATTTTCCTTCTTCATCTCCAAAGGTCATTGGCTGGTGGACTCTGCTTCTCATGGCTTTGTCATTCTGCTCTGCTCTCTCTGAATCTCTTTCATTCTCCAAAATGTTTCCTCTTTTATAGGAATCCAGAACCTTATCAAGATCCACCCAAATGAGTGGAGACATATTGTCACCTAATCCAGCTTAACAACTACTCTTGATTATATCACATCTCCAGGGAGATGGTCTGATTACAGTTTCAAACATACAGTATTGAATAGGGATTATTCTGTCTTTATGAAATGGGATTTAGATTAAAACATGGCTTTTCTAGGAGACATATATCCTTTCAAACCAGCACAGTAAGTAAATTTTATCTATGGCTGATTACGTCCACAATTAAGATTGTCTTCAATCTTCAATTGTAGATTACATCTACAATTAAGACTGTCTCAACAATGAGAAGTCTTATTCAATCAGTTGAAGAACCAATGACTTTAGCAGTCTGAAGGAATACTGTCTATCTCTCTCTCTCTCTCTCTATATATATATATCATATGTCAGTTCTGTTTCCTTGAAGATTCCTGACAATTACAAGGGCTTTCTACCATTTTTCTTCAAAAGTTTTATAGTTTAGGCTTTACATTTGGTTTTTGTATATGGTGAGAGCTATAGAGCAAACTTCTTTTCTTTGCCCAATGATACCCAATTGTACCACCACCATTTAAAAAATCTATTCTTTTTCCATTGGATGGCTCTTACACCTCTGTCCAAAATAATTTGTTATTTATGTGTAGATATATTTATGATGCTATTCTGTTTCATTGATAGATCTGTATATTTGTGTACCAATATCACATTGTTTTAATTATTTTAACTTTATAAAGGAGTCTTAAAATAAGTTATAAGTGTTATTCTCCAACTGTGCTCTTCGTTTTCAAAGTTGGTTAGATCCTTTCATTTCCACATGAATTGTAGAATCAGCTTGTCCATTTCTACAAAAATGGAACTGATTGGCTTTGTATTTAAATATACATTAATCTTGAGAGAACTGAGATCTTAACAATAATGTGCTTTCAACTTATTAACAGTATATTTTCCCATTTATTTAGGCATTACTTTATTTATCTCAGTAATATTTTGCAGTTTTCAATGAATAGGTCTTTCACATCTTTTGTCGGGTTTAACTGTACATATTTCATATTTTTTATGATAGTATAAAAATAACAATTAAAAAATTTCAATTTCTGAGTATTAAGTGATGGATATAAAAATTCAATTTATATTTTTACACTAATTTTGTATCCTACTAGCTTGCTAAAATCATTCATTAAGTGGCTTTTTTTTTTTGTACATTCCTTCAGATTTTTTATATAGATGACAGTGTTGTCTAGGAATATAAAAAGTTTTATTTCTTCCTTCCATTCTAGATAATTGTTCTTTTTCTTGCCTGACCACACTGGCTAGAGTACCCAGTACAATACTGAATAAAAGTGGTGAGGGCTGACATCCTTATTTTGCTCGATATTACAGGGAAAGCATTTAATATTTCACCATTAATTATATATTAACTGTAGTTTCCCTTAGATGCTGAGGAAGTGTGCATCTACTAAGGAAATATGCTTCTACTCCTGCTTTCCTGAAAGCTTTTTAAAAATCAGGAATGGATGTTCAATTTTGTCAAATGCTTTTCTGCACTTGATACAATGATATAGTTTTTCATTCTTAAGTTTGTTAATACAATGGATTGCATTTATTGATCTTACAATATTAAACCAGTCCTGCATTCCTGGATAAGCCCAATTCATTTTAATATATTACTGGATTGAGCTGCTAAAATTTTCTTTAGAATTTTTGCATCTATGTTTATGAGTATATTGGTGAGGAGTTTTCTTTTCCTGTACTTTGTCTGGTTTTGGTATCAGGGTAATGCTGATCTTATATAATGACTTGGGAAGTATTTCTCCTTCAATTCTTCTGGAAGAGTTTATTTAGAATTATTATTTTTTCCTTAAATATTTAGTAGAACTTACCAGTAAAGCCATCTGGGCCTGGAGTTTTCTTTGTGGGAGGGTTTTTAGCTAGAACATCAATTTCTGTAAAGTTATAGGGCTATACAGTGAGTTTTTATAGTTAGTATCTTTCAAAGAACTGGCCCATTTTATCTGATCTGTCAAAATAAAAGCTTAAATCTGTTTATATTTTCCCCTTATTATATTTTTAATACCTCTAGACTGTTGTGATTTCACCTCTCTAATGTCTGATAGTGGTAGTTTGTATTCTCTTCTTTTTCCTGATCAGTCAGTCTTGCTACGGTTTTTAATATCCTTGATCTTCTCAAAAAGCCACCTGATAGTTTCACTGATTTTCTCTATTGTTTTTGGTTTCTATTTCATTGATACTGCTTTACATTACACTATTTCCTTTTTTGTGCTTACTTAGGATTTAATTTCCTCTTCCTTTTTATTTATTTATTTTTGAGCTGCCAAAGGTAGACACCAAGATCAATAATTTGATCCTTTCTTCCTTCCTAATATAGGCATTTAGTGATACAAAGTTCTCCTTATGTACAGCTTTAGCTGCAACCCAGAAATTCTAATATGTCCTGTATTCATATTCAATTCAAAATAATACCTAACTTCACATGTGATTTGTCTTGTGGATTATTTAGATGCAAGCTATTATTTCCCACATAGTTGGGGATGTTTCAGAGTTCTTCCTGGTATTAATTTCTAATTTAATTCCACTGAGGCCAGAGAAATTTTAATTTTGCATGAATTAAGTCCTTTTAATGAAACTCATTTTATGGACCCAGAATATATCTTTATAAACGTTCCATCTGCATCTAAAAAGAAGGTGTATTCTGTTGTTATGGTAGAGTGTTCTAAAACCATCTATCAGGTCAAGCTGATACTGTTGTTCATTTATAGTCATACTAATTTTTGATCTACTTATTCTATCAATTATTGAGAGAGGTATATTGACAACTTCACTAAAACTAGTTGTTTCTATTCTCACTGCAGTTCTATCAGTTTGCTTATGTATTTTGAAATTCTGTTAATAGGCCAATAAATGTTTAGGACTGGCACGTCCTATGAATTGACCCTTCATTATTATGAAATAGCCTTCTTTATCACTGGCAATGTTCTTTGCTCTGAAACCTACTTTGTCTGATATTAACATATTCTAGTTCTTTTTGGACTAGTGTTAGCATGGTATATCTTTTCTTTCATTCTTTGCCTTTTTCCTTCTGTATACATATTAATATTTATTAAAAATTTTGGCTATTATATACAATTTGCTTCTTTCACTTAATAATCCTTTTCTATTTCAGTACTGCAATCCTTTTAAATGCTGTAGAATATTACATTCTATAGATATACCAGTTAATATTTCTTTATTGATCAACATTATGCTGTTTCTAAACTGTTGTTTAAAAAAAATAAAAGTGTTCAACAAATACTCTTGACTCTTTTTTTATGTCAGGATTAATGTCTAGAAATGTAAGCTCGGGGTTCCAAGGATATGAACATATTGGAATTTTAATTGATATTGCAAATATATGCTCTTAAAATAGCTGTGTCAATTTATAATACAGAAAATATTGGAAATGCTATTTTCTTGGCTATCATAATAATTTGAATCTTTGCTAAAGTGTAAAAAATATTTTAAGTTTCATTTTTAATGATGTGAAGCTTATTTCTAAATAACTTTGGTTTCAAGCAATATCCATTCTCAATTCATTACCTCTTTTAATTTTACCTATTATGCTTGTTATTATATTGAGTTTTCTGAAAACAGCAGCCTATTCATTTCTATCATGTAACAGCTCTTTTAACTTCACCGATGATGAAAAACAGAATTTTTAAAGGTCTCAAAGTTTTCCTCCTCTTTTAACCCCCCAAAAGTTGGTCTCCTACCAATCTCTACTTCCCCTACTGAATATAGTAGAGCTCTCAATTCACTAATTCTCTATCTGAGTGAACACAAATTTTTTTCAGAAGGATGATATAACCAGAATAATTTATAGTTCCTATTTTGATCCAATTTTCTTTTAAAATACAAGTTGCAGTTCTTCTGTTTGTAATCCCTTTCTGCCATTTGGATTAAACTGTCTAGCTCCTATCTCTGTGGGTCCTGATTTCAACTAATGCTACCAGGGACTCTCCAACTTTGGGTTGTCTTGATAGACACACTACCCTAGGTAGGGACCTAATCTTGACCCTTGAGGGATAGGCATTAAAGCAGTTGTAGCAAGAAATATTTCACAAATGGTATCTGATACAGTCTAGTTAAGATTAATGGAGAGTAAAAATACCATGCATAGAAACAGTTATCTATAGATTTAAAGATGTCTTTTTTTCTAATGTAAAAATATGTAAATTTGGGGGGATGGAAGGAAACAAATAGAATTAAGTCAGAAAACATCCTCACATTAATCATTCTTTTCATACACCTCAAATTTGTACTTCATGCCTTTCTCCTTTTGGATATAAGAAAGAACAACTGGGTATTCTGGGAGAAGTTTATATTTTTCTACATCAATTTCTGGAAAAATGTGTCACTTTCAAATTTCTGCATGATCTTTGTCATAGTCTAAGATGGCCTGGCTGATTCATGGCTTCCTTATAAATAGAACTGCCTCCCAGTATCCAAACCATGTCTACTTTATTAGCTAATTCTGGTTGCTCAATAAGTTTTAAGGCATCATCCAAACTCTTGGCAAGAAAGTGTGCACCTTGTGGGGGTTCCTTGAGTTCCCTACTGAAAACTAAATTAATTCTGCGCTTTAAAAGACCGATTCTTCTCAGGGATGGAGAACAGGGTCTTTATACCCATGATTACCAAATACTGTTTAACTTTTACTAAAGAAGTTGTGGTCATTCTTTGGAAATACTTGAATTCATTCCTGAGCGGGGGCAAGAGCAGGTCTCTGTTTTTGCTGATGTCCATGTTCTGAGACACAGGATGATGCAGTTTAGCGGATGAACCATAACGACAGGAGCAGCAAATACAACTGGAGCTTGCTTGCCTTACTTCATCATTTTACTTTTAACCTCTGTGTCTTTATATTTAATGAATTTCTTATAAGTAGCATGCAGCTGGTTCCTTTTTTTTTTTTCTTCACATGGGCAGGCACCGGGAATCGAACCCGGGTCCTCTGGCATCGCAGGCAAGCATTCTTGCCTGCTCAGCCACCATGGCCCGCCCCTGGTTCCTTTCTTAAAAAAAAAAACCTAACCTGTCAATCTCTACTTTTTAATTGGGCTTTTTCATTCACATTTACTACAGAGAGTTTCAAATCTATTTTTTAGCTATTACTTGTCCCATCTGTCCTTTGTTCACTTTTCCCTTTAACTGCCATCTTTTAGATCAAGTATTTTTTATAATTTGATTTTATCACTTTTGTTGGCTTATTACTTGTAACACTTTATTTTGTTATTTTATTGGTTGCTTAAAGATTCACAGTATATGTCTTCAAATTGTCAGTCTACTTTCAGGTAATATTATACCAGTTCATATATAGTGTAAGAAGCTTACAAGAGTATACTTCTATTTTCCCCTTCTTGGCCCTTATGCTACTGTTGTTCTCCATATTACTTATACATAGGTTACAAACCCCAAAATACATAGTTATTATTTTTTTATAAATAGTACTTTTTAAAAAGAGATTTAAATAAGGAAAATAATCTTATATATTTACTTATGTAATTATCATTTTTTATATTCTTCAGTATTTTGTAAAGATTCATTTTCCTTCTGGCCAAGGAAATTCCTTAAACATTTCTCAGAGTGTTTCACGGTGATGAGGGATACTTTTTATAGTTCCTGTAGTATAGATTTGATGGTGATTTCTTAAAAAGTATTTAGTCTTTGTTTATGAAACATACTTTGCTGAGTATAATAGTCTAATTAAAATTTTTTCACTCAGTACTTTAATGATGTTGTTCAATTGTCTTTTTGTTTTCATTATTTCTGATTAGAAAGTTGCTATCATCCTTATGTTTATTCCTCTCTATATACGTGTCTTTTCTCTCTCTGGCTGCTTTTAAGAGTTTCTCTTTATCACTAATTGTGAAGACTTTATGACATGCCTTACTATATACTGTATTTATTATCCTTGAGGACTGTTGAGATTCCTAAGTTTGTGAGTTTATAGTTGTCATCAAAATTGGAAAATTTCCAGCCATTACTTCTACATAAATAAGGCTGCTTGAAGTTGTCCCACAGTTCACTTGTGCACCTTCCTTTTTCTATATTTAGGATTCTTATTTTTTGGTTAATTTTGTGTAGTTTCCATTGCTGTGTCTGTTTTCAAGTTCAATAATCTTCTGCCATGTTAATCTGGTGTTAATCCCAGCTAGTGTACTTCATTGTAGACATGTAGTTTCCATCTCCAGAAGTTTAGTTTGGATATTTTCATATCTTACATGTCTCTACTCAATTTTTTTTAACGTTATAATAATTGTTTAATATCTCTGCCTGTAAATTCTGATATCTGTGTCAATTTGACCAATTCACTCTTCTCTTTAAGGATCCAGTTTTCCTTTTTCTTTACATGCCTGGGAATCTTGAAATGGATGTAAGACAATGAATTTTACCTTGTTAGGTGTTGGATATTTTTTGTTTTTCTAAAAATATTCTTCAGCTTTTCTGGTTACAGCTTTTATAGTGCCATGGATAAGTCATATACAATCAATGATTTCAGCAAAATTGGTAAAGTTTCTGATCAAAAATTAAAAACAGCAACATTTTGTAAAACCAAGCCACCTGCTGGTCTTTACTATATTCTTAGTCATGACTATAGATCCTATTTGGACATTGTCAGTTTGTGGGAAGTGTAAGAAATGATCACTGTGAAGTACTAAAAGAAGAGAAAAAAAAAGAAAGAGCAAAGTAAAGACTCTATAATGACACAAATATGATATTCTTGTACTTTTAAAGCTAAATCAAAGCATGATCATTTCTGCTAAACTTTCTGCTTTTGTATACCTCACAATAAAGACATTAAGATGTAGGCAGTTTCAATAATACATGCAGTTAAGTTACTTGGAAATAATCTGATCTGTTTGGGTCTTGTTTTTACGATTTGTTTGGATGGTCCAGAGCAGTGCTCAGTTTAAGGCTAATTATTCCTCTCTACTGATGTGAAACTTTCCTAATTACTCTTCCCAATGTCCTGTTATTCATGAGATTTCCAGTTCGCTTGTTGATAAGAAACACTATTCCCAAAAGTACCTGGCATCATTCCTTTTAAACCTTTTGGATTATTCTTTTCATTGACATTTGATACTTTATTCACACATATGTGTTCATCAGTTTTCTGCTTAATATGTGAGGGGAACCCTCTGCAGGTCTCCGGGGTTCTCTCTGTGTGTAGATCTCTGCTGCCTCCAGACTCTAGCCATGATGTTCTCTCTAGACTCTCAGCTCAATCTCTTTAACTCAACCTACCTGGGATATCCCTCTCTGTGCCACAGTCTGGAAACTCAGCTCTGTAAATCAGGGCAACTTTAAGGCTCACTTTATTCATTCCTTTTTCTCAGAGATCACTTTCCTTTACTGACTGATTCGTTTCTTGAAAATTGCTGTTTCATGTTTTGTTTTTATCTGCTGGGAGGGTACATCTATCCCTCTTATTCCATCTCAATTAGAAATGAAGTCCTCAGGATTTTAATTAATTATTTTTTTGTCCATTCTTTTGGTACCAGTGCCCAAGGATAAAATCTGATGACTTCACTTGGATTATTATAATGGTCCCTCTAATTGCCATCTTTGTCTAGAATTTTGTTCCCCTTAAATATTTTCTTAACACAACCACCAGAGTAACATAACTGAAATGGAATCTGAACATTTTCTCTCTTTTAAAGATTTTTCAATGGGTCCCACTATCAATAGGATAAAACTTTAGTTTCCTTAACAGCTTACAAGCTCTTCATGATTTAATCTCTGCAGAAGTGGTTAGTCATCTCCCTGTACCGAACTTTAAATGCTAGCAACAATAAATTGTAAAAACTTTTCAGCCTCAGCATGTTGTTTCTTATATCTGTGCTTTTGCTTATATTGTTATCTGTGCCTGGAAATAAGCTTTTCTTCTCTTTCTCCCTGGCTAATTTCCTGTCCTGAAGGTTTCATCACAGATATTAACTTCTCCAGGAAGCATCTTCCCTCAGTTTGAGTTAGAAACTGCTCTAACACTTCTGCACATTGTTAACATTGTAACTTAGTACATTATAATTATGTTCACGTGTCTGTCTTTTCTACAATACTGTAAGCTTTTTGAAGATAAGGATTATATCAACTTGGTAAATCCAATTACAGACACAGTACTTGGCAGACAGTAACTGCCTAATAAATCCATATTGAATTGAAAGAATCAATGATTTCAATTATTCATATTCTGTCTTTCCAATTTAACATGAAAAAAATGTCCATTACTTCTTTTATATCCTTCTATAGCACTTGGTACAATACTAAGCACACTGCGGGTGCTTGATATTTGCTAAATAAATATATAAGTAAACATTTCTATTATGATCTCAATATTTTTCTTTCGATATCACAGTAATTTCCTTAACTAAGCCTGAGAGTTGGTCTAAAATCTTCTTAAACATTGAGATAAGACACCAATTCTAAAGCAAATTCTATAACAAAAAATTCATTTTTTCCCTGAAAAAAAATGGTAATAGAATTTTTAAGTGCCACACATTTTTTAAAAAATCAATTGATTTCAGCAAAATTGGTATGAAATTGGTAATGCTTTTGATAAAAAATAAAATATCAGTAACATTTTGTAAAATCAAGTCACCTGTTGATCTGTAGTATGTTCTGTAGCATAGTCATGACTGTAGATCCTATTTGGACATTATCAGTTTGAAGTAAGTGCAAGAAATGATCACTTTGTAATACTAAAGGAAGAGAAAAAAAGAAAGATCAAAGCAAAGATTCTGTAATGGCACAGGGGTATAAATTAAAGCATGACCAATTCTGTAAAACTTCCTTCCTCTGTATACTATTTACAATAAAAAAATTTAAAGATGCAAATAGTTTCAATAACCATAAATAATAGTCACTGCATTGATATGAAGAGTTTTAGAAAATCACAGAGTATAATAAATATCAGACTAAACATTGATTGTATCTCCCCTTAAATTGAAATAAAAAATAGATAGCATCCTAAATCTGAATAATCTGAATTCTTTGTTTTTTGCTTTTTTTTTAACATGGGCAGGCACCTGAAATCGAATCTGGGTATCTGGCATAGCAGGTGAGAACTCTGCCACTGAGCCACTGTTGCCCACCCTGAATCCCATGTTTTAATACTGAATTTCACTAAAGAAAAACAAATTTCCTATGAAGAAGAGAGACTAAAGAATGGAAATGGCACAGATGACTATAATCAGTGACTTCAGTTCCTAAAAAACTTTAGTTTTGTCACCTGAGATTTCAGGTTTGCTAATAATTCTTGTCTTAAATAATAATGAAAGTATGGCTACAAAAAAGCCCTTTGTTTTTACTGGTTTATAATTCTTGGCCTCCGAGTGGCCATTTATGAAATCCTGGCACTGAATGTTTAGGCAAGTTACTTAACATCTTGGAACCTTCATCTCTTTATCTATAAAACTAGAAATATTAGCTCTCTCACAGGCTATTGTAGGATGTTCTACAACAGGTAGGCTCCCAGTAAATCTCAATTTCCATTCCTTTCTCCACTAAGTGAGCAGAATTTTATTTAAGGTGGGATTAGCTATGTTGGTAACCCAGTATCTTATTGTCTACCAAACAACTTCACTTTTTCCCCTTTCCATCTCCTGAGAGAATAGATTTGATTTCTCTCCCACATTAACTACCATTTTTCATTTCTATTTACACAGTGTAGAGCTTCAAGAACTGCTAAGGAATTGCTTCCTGATACCTTTAAAATAAAGCCATTTATTTTTTGCTTTCTACAAATGTAGATAAAAATGAGATGATCTATTTTCAACTAAAGATGGCCTACTGACCACATCCATTGCCCCGCTCCCTCCCAGAAACCTCACTAAAATGACAAAGATATTCAAAAACAGCAGAAAAACACATCAAGTCAAATGGGAGAGGAAACAAAAGTAAAAGAACTTGAAAAATGAAAACTGAATAGACAAGTGATAAGTGCCTTAGCAGAACTGAGAAAGGGCAATTCTTAGCCAGGAATGAAAGAAATAGACAAACTCTCCAATTTAAATCATGGAACCCATCAAAGCTCAAAAATTGGACACTCCTGGAAAAGAGTGTGAAAGAGGAGCTAAAACAAGGAGAATGTGGCGGCAAAGAAATTTATTAAAGAATGAGTTAGATGCTCAAATTACTTCTCCCACTCTGGGCAACATGGAGATGGCCCCTATCCCTTTTTATTTTTTTAATTTTTATTTATTTATTTTTACTGTATAATAAATATAGAAAGTAAAGAAAGAAAAAAGCAATAGTTTTCAAAAGGTTCATCAATAAATAGTTACGAGAAAGACCCTAGAGCTTGTCATGGGTTATTACACGATCCTCTCAGCTTTCTCCTTCTGGCTGCTCCAGAATGTAGGAGGATAGAAGGAATAAATATATTTTTATCATCACAATTGACTTTTTCTTTTTTTGTGTGAAAAATAACATATATACCAAAAAAAGCAATAAATTTCAAAGCACAGCACCACAATTAGTTGTAGAACAGATTTCAGAGTTTAGAATGGGTTACAATTCCACAATTTTAGGTTTTTACTTCTAGCTGCTCCAAGATACTGGAGACTAAAAGAGATATCAATTTAATGATTTGGCAATTACAATTATTTGTTAAATCCTAACTTCTCTCTATAACTCTACCATCACCTTTGATCTTTGTATCCCTCTCTTTAGGGGTATTTGAGCTATGTCCATTCTAAATTTTTCATGTTGGAAGGGGCTATCAATAATATGGAGTAGGGAGACAGAACTAGAGGATGTTCTGGAGACGTTGGGCCCTCTAGGTTTCAGGATTTATCTGACCAGGGACCTATGTGGAGGTTGTAGGTTTCTGGAAAGTTACTCTAGTGTGTAGAACCTTTGCAGAATCTTATATATTGCTCTAGGTGTTCTTTAGGATTGGTAGGAATGGTTTTGGTTGGGGTTTGGCAAGTTATGATAGGTAGCAGTATCTAATTGAAGCTTGCATAAGAGTGACCCCCAGAGTAGCCTCTTAACTCCATTTGAAATCTTTCAGCCACTGATACTTTATTAGTTACATTTCTTTCCCCCCCTTTGGTCAGGATAGAATTGCTGATCCCACAGTGCCAGGGCCAGACTGATCCCCGGGAGTCATCTCCCATGCTGCCAGGGAGACTTTCACCCCAGATGTCATGTGCCACATAGAGAGGGCGATGATTCCACCTGCAGAGTTGGGCTTAGAGGAGGACACATCTAACCAACAAAACAGGTCCTCCAGATGTAACTCTTAGGCATACATACAGGTAGGCTAAGCTTCTCTGCTATCTACAGAGTAGACAGAGAGTAAGCCTCAAGATCAAGGGCTTGGCCTATTGATTTGGGTGTCCCTAAAGTTTGACACAGTATCAGGGATTCCCTGATGGTAAAGTTTAACAGGTTCATACTTTTTCTTCCATCCCTCAAGGGGCTTTGCCAATACTTTTTGATTATCTGCTTAATATATTCTAGGATGTATCCAGGGATTACATTAACCTATACGGGTTTAAAGGCCCTCTTTCTTAATCTGGGCTCCCTGTGTCTCAATTGTCCAAATGAGCCATACAGATAGGCTGAGTTACATTATGTGCCACAGAAAATTTTAGGTTCCAGGCAAAATAAATCTTTCTTCCTTTGGCCTCAAAAGGAATGTGTGGTTCTAAAATACAGACTATGTCTTCCTTACCCTTGTGTTCCAAATTATTATAACCCTAACCTGATTGGCTTCGTTCTTATCTCTAAATACCAGGTTACATAAAACAGCCTCTCAAAATCCAGAAATAATCATTACCACTCCAGAGTAAACGTGTCTTCTATAAGAAGCTTACAATCTAGGCCCCTGTTTTTTTATAAGCATTTTCTAAAGGAGACCATAGAATAATTATTCTTTTGTTTCTGGTTTCTTTTGCCTCACCAAATGTCCCACATGTTCATTCACTTCATTGCACGTCTCACGACTTAGTTCCTTTTTGTAGTAGCACCATATTCGATCATATGTATTCACGATTGTTCGTCAATCTACTTCGCAGTCAGTGCATCCTTCAGCCACCTGCATTCTTTAGGCATCATGGATAGTGCCAAAAGTCCACAGTCCATCAACACTCTCAATTTCAGATAATTTAATTGTTCCCAAGAGAAAGATAACCAATAAACACACCCTCACCAAATAGGAAATTCAAACTCTTAACTCTAGTCCTCCCCCCAGTATTAACCTTTGCCATTGCTGTGGTAGTGCTGATATTTTCCTTTTAAACATAGTCAATAGCATGTAACAGCCGTTTTCCCCCTGTACCCTGGACTTAAACACTCTTTGTACACAAATCATACTTTTGAAGTAGTTCTTGCAAGAACTAATTTATATTTCCAGTGTTACTCAGTGGGACACACAGGTCTATTCAACCCCTATTGTTCACCTTCAATATAGTAACATTACATACAGACCCACTAGAGAACTGCCTTCTATTCTATCTATTCCCTTACATTGGAGTTCAACATCATTAGCTAATTGCTCACCCATCTCTAGCTTCTATGTATCTCTATGTCCCCTATATTCTTGTATTATAAGCCTCCAATTTTACCTTTACCATGGTCATAAAAGTGGAATCATACAGCATCTATTCTTTTGTTTCTGGCTTATTTCACTCAGCATTATATCAAGACTCATATATCTTGTCTTGTGCTTCAGGACGTCATTTCGTGTTACTGCTGTATAATATTCCATCGTATGTGTTCTAGTTTGCTAGCTGCCAGAATGCAATATACCAGAGACAGAATGGCTTTTAAAAAGGGGAATTTAATAAGTTGCTAGTTTACAGTTCTAAGGTCAAGATAATATCCCAATTAAAGCAAGTCTATAGAAAGGTCCAATCAAAGATCTCCATCCAGGGAAAGATACCTTGGTTCAAGAAGGCCAATGAGTTCAGGGTTTCACTCTCAAGTGAGAAGGCACATGGTGAACACAGTCAGGGCTTCTCTCTCAGCTGGAAGGGCACACGGCAAACATGGCATCATCTGCTAGCTTTCTCTCCTGGCTTCTGGTTTCATGAAGCTCTCTGGGAGGCATTTTCCTTCTTCATCTTCAAAGGTCACTGGCTCATGGACTCTCTGTTTTGTGGTGCTGCAGCATTCTCTGCTCTCTCCGAATCTCCTCCATTCTCCAAAATGTTTCCTCTTTTATAGGACTCCAGAAACTTATCAAGACCCACCCAAACGGGTGGAGACATGTCATCACTTAATCCAGCTTAATAACTACTCTTGACTAAATCACATCATCCAGGGAGATGATCTGATTATAGTTTCAAGCATACAGTATTGAAAAGGGAATGGGATTTTGATTAAAACAAGGCTTTTCTAGGGGACATACATCCTTTCAAACCAGCACAGTATGTATATACCACATTTTGTTAATTCAGTAGTCTGTCGATGGGCATTTGTTTTTTTCCATCTTTTGGTGATTGTGAATAATGTTGCTATGAACATTCGTGTGCAAATGTCTGTTTGTGTCATTTCTTTCAGGTCTTCTCAGTATATACCAAGTAGTAACATTGCTGGGTCATAGGGCAACTCGATATTTAGTTTCCTAAGGAACCGCCAAACTGTCTCCCATAGTGGCTGCACCATTTTATATTCATATCAGCAGTGATAAGTGTCCCAACCTCTCCACATCCTCACCAACATTTATAGTCTCCTGTTTAATAGCAGCCATTCTTATAGGTGTGAGGTGATATCTCACTGTAGTTCTGATCTGCATTTTCCTTATAGCCAAAGAAAATTAACATCTCTTGATGTGTTTTTGAGCCATTTGTATTAACTCTTCAGAAAAATGCCTATTCATATCTTTAGCCCATTGGATAATTGGGTTGTTTGTTCTTTTCTTGTTGAATTGTATGATTTCCTTATGTATACAGGATAACAAACTTTTGTCCTGTATGATTTCCAAATATTTTCTCCCATTGAGTTGGCTGCCTCTTCACCTTTTTGACAAAGTCTTTTCAGATGCAGAAGCATTTGATTTTGGGGAGTTCCAAATTATCTATTTTTTCTTTTATTGCTTATGCTTTGGGTGTAAAATCTAGGAAGCTACCTCCTATTACTAGGTCTTGAAGATGTTTCCCTACATTTTCTCCTAGAAGCTTTATGGTACTAGCTTTTATATTTAGGAATTTGATCCACGTTTGGTTAATTTTTGTATAGGTTGTAAGCGAAGAGTCCTCTTTCAATCTTTTAGCCATTGACCACCAGTTCTCCCATGCCCATTTTATTGAAAAGATTATTTTGTTTCAGTTCAGTGGATTTGGTGGACTGCTCAAAAATCAGTTGACCATAGACTTGGTGGTCTATTTCTGCACTCTTGATTAGATTCCATTGGTCAATACTTCTATCTTTGTGCCAGTACCATGCTGTTTTGAGTACTGTGGCTTTATAATAAGTTTTAAAGTTAGGGAATGTTAATCCTCCCACTTCGTTCTTCTTTTTAAGTATGCTTTTAGCTATCTGGGGTCTCTTTTCCTTCCAGATGAATTTGGTAGCTAGTTTTTCCAAGTCTTCAAAGTAGGTTGCTGGAATTCTGATTGGTACTATGTTGAATCTGTAGATCAATTTGGGTAGAACAGACATCTTAACTATATTTAACTCTCCTATCCATGAGGAGAGAATGTCTTTCCACCTTCTTTGATTTCTTTTAGCAATGTTATGTAGTTTTCTGTGTACAAGTCTTTTACATCTCTAGAAGTTCCTTCCTAATTACTTGATTCTTTTAGTTGCTATTTTAAATGGATTTTTTTCCTTAACTGACCCTCCAATTAGGGCATAGCTTGTGTATGGAAATGTTACTGATTTCTGCACATTAATTTTATATACTACCACCTTGCTGAATTTGTTTATTAGCTCAAGTAATTTTGCCATAGATTTCTCAGGATTTTCCAATATAGTATCATGTCATCATATATATTTGACTTATAACATCAAGTCAAATAATGAATGTTTTACTTCTTCCTTTCCAATTTGGATGCCTTTTATTTCTTTGTCCTGCCTGATTGTTCTAGCTAGAACTTCTAGCACAATGTTGAATAACAGTGGCAACAGTGGGTATTCTTGTCTCATTCCTGATCGTAAGGGAGAGCTTTTAGTCTTTCTCCATTGAGTACAATGCTGGCTATCAGGTTTTCATATATGCTTTTAATCATATTAAGGAACTTATCATTGATGCCTATCTTTTGAAGTGTTTTTATCAGAAAAGGATGTTGAATTTTGTCGAATACTTTTCAGCAACAATTAAAATGATCATGTGATTTTTCCCTTTCGATTTGTTAATGTGCTGCATTAAGTTAATGATTTTCTTGTGCTGAACCATCCTTGCATTACGGGTATAAACCCCACGTGGTCGTGGTATATAATTCTTTTAATGTGTTGTTGGATTTAATTTGCTAATATTTTGTTGAGAGCATCTATGTTCATTAGGAGATGGGCCTGCAGTTTTCCTTTCCTATAGTTTACCCAGTTTTGATATTAAAATGATATTTGCTTCATAAAATGAGTTAGGTATCTTTACCCAGTTTTGGTATTAAAATGATATTTGCTTCATAAAATGAGTTAGGTAGTGTTCCTTTCTCCTTGATTTTTTGGAAAAATCTGAGCAGGATTTCTGTGTACAAGTTGTTTGATGATAGTTCTTTTTGGAATGTTTGATAAAATTCCCCTGTGAAGCCATCTGGCCCTGGGCTTTTCTTTGTAGGAAGATTTCTGATGACTGAATCTCTTTACTTGTGATGGTTTGTTGAGATCTTCTATTTCTTCCTGAGTCAGTGTAGTGTGTGTGTGTGTTTCCAGGAATCTGTTCATTTCCTCCAAGTTGTTCATAGGATCTTGTTACGATTTCTTCTATTCCTTCAGGATCTGTGGTAATGTACCCCTTCTCATTTCTGATTTTGTTCATCTGCATCTTCTCTCTTTTTTTCTTTGTCACTCTTACTAGTGGCCCATCAATTGTATCAATTTTCTCAAAGAACCAATTTTTGGTTTTATTGATTCTTTCTATTTTTCTTTTGTTCTCACATTCATTTAATTCTACTTTAATCTTTGTTATTTCCCTTCTTCCATTTGCTTTGGGGTTAGTTTGCATTTCTTTCTCAAGTTCTTCCAGGTGAGCAGTTATGTCCTGATTTTTGCTCTTTCTTGTTTTATAATATAGACATTTAGGGCAATAAATTTCCCTCTCAGCACAGCCTTTGCCACATCCCATAAGTTCTGATATGTGTCCTTTTTTGTTTCTTATGAAGTCTTTACATTTAAAGTCTACTTTGTCTGATATTAGTATAGCTATTCCTGCTTTTTTTGGTTACAACTTGCATAGAACATTGTTTTCCATCCTTTCACTTTCAGTCTATTTGCATCCTTGTGTCTAAGATGAATCTCTTGTAAGCAGCATATAGCTGGATTTTATGTCTTAATCCATTCTGTCAATCTGTATCTTTTAATTGGTAAGTTCAGTCCATTAACATTCAAAGTTGTTACTGTAAAGGCATTTCTTGAATCCATCATCTTATCTTTTGGATTTTATTTGTCAGATCTATATATTCTTTTCCCTCTTTCTCTTCTTATTCTTTAAGTTACTCTTACTGGGACTCTTCAATTCTGTGCCCTCCTACAGACCTCCCTCTCCTGTCTTTATTTTCAACTGGCAGAACTACCTTTAGTATTCCTCGTAGGGCTGGTCTCTTGTTGATAAATTCTTTCAGGATTTGTTTGTCTGAAAAAATTTTAATTTCTCCCTCAGTTTGAAGGACAATTTGGCTGGGGGGAGAATTCTCAACTGGAAGTCTTTCTCTTTCAGGATTCTAAATATATCATTCACTGCCTTGTTGCCTTCATGGTGCCAGCTGAGTAGTATGAACTCAGTCTTATGTGGTTTCCTCTGTATGTAGTAGATTGCTTTTCTCTTGTAGTTTTCAGAATTTTCTGTTTCTCTTCCACACTTGACAGACTGATCAGTATGTGTCTTGGGGAAGGCTGTTGGGATTTATTCTATTTGGAGTTTGTTCAGCTTCTTTGACTTGTATGTTTATGCCTTTTATGAGGGTTGGGAAGTTTTCCCCCATTATATCCTTCACTAATCTTCCTAGCCCTTTAGTCTTCTCTTCTTCTGGGGCACCAATGATTCTTATATTTGTGAACTTTGTTTTGTCCAGCATTTCCCTGAGGATCCAATTCAAATTTTTCTCTTTTTTTGCCATTTGCTCGAAATCAGTTGTCCTGTCCTCTAGTTCACTTATTCTTTCTTCTGCCTCTTCAAATCTGCTGTTGTGTGTCTCTAGTATGTTTTTCATTTGGTCTACAGAAACTTTAATCTCTGTGATATCTGTTATTTTTCTATTTATTCCTTCAAATTCCTCTTTATGCTCTTCTAGTGTCATCTTGATCTCTTTTATGTCATTAGCCATCCCAGTTATTTCATTTAATAGAGTTATATGAACAACTTCAATTAGTTGTTCCAACATCTGTGTCTCCTCTGGTGTTTTAATTTGGTAGTTAGGCTGGGCTATATCTGCCTGCATTGTGATATGCTTAGTGATCTTCTGTTGTTTTCACTGCATATCTTGATTGATTTACTTTGGAAGTTGATTTCCTTCAGTAGTCTAAAGCCTTGTGTTTGCAGGATGGATGTGTACAGGATACAGGGCAAGGGGCGGGGCACAACAGTGTAGTGATGCCTTGCAGCTCCGGTATAGGTACAGTTTGGGGATGCTACACAGGTGCCTGTGAACATGGGTGCCCAGTGGCCAGGGAGAATATAGCTATGTGGGTACACTGGCCTGCAGTTGTGGCCCTGGTGTGCGCTGATCTAGGGCACAGGGCCCTTCGTGCGCTGTGCAGAGCTATGGCAGCAGGTTGCCGTTAGGTCTGTATGGGCTGGGGACATTGTGACCTGGCTGTGCAGATTAGCGCTTTCCCAGAGCTGGGGGGCATGACTAGGGGTTGTTACATGCATGGGTCTAGGAGTGACATAAAGTGATGTACCAAGCATAAAACTCTAGTGGAGTGGTGGGTGGGGCTGTGCAACTGTATAGGCTGGGGGCAGGTGTAGCCTGGGTATGGAGGTAAGCACCTACTGCCTTTATGTGCTGGTGGCAGCCTGCAGGGAGCAGTTAGGGGGAGGTAGTGCTCGGGAGGGGTGTAGGAAAGGTGGGTTGGGCTGCACTTGGAGTGGGGGTGTGGGGCAGGTACATGTGCAAGGGGTTGGCAGGGCAGGGGTGCTTGGAGTGTGGGGAGTGGGGGCAGGTGACAGGGTTCAGGTGTGTGGGGTATAGGGTAAGTCACAGGTTGTGGGGCTGTGCTGGTGAGGGTAGTGTGTTCAAGGAATGCAGCTTGGCTTATTTCTTAGTCCCCGTCTCCCCTTCCGTGTACTTCCAAGGGCTCTGGGCTTCTGTGTTAAGCTATTTGCACCAGTTGGCCAGTCTCTGGTTCTCTGCTTCTCAGTTCCTCAGCTCTTTTTTTTTCATGGGCAGGCACCAGGAATTGAACCTGGGTCTCCAGCACGGCAGGCAAGAACTGTACCTTCTGAGCCTCCATGGCCCACCCAGTTCCTCAGCTTTTGCAACCAGGGCACCCAAACTTTTAAACATCACAGTTAAATTCTGATTTCTGGTTAGGCAGATGCGAAAAATGGATGAGTCAGAGGTTTTGAGGCTAGGAGAAGTCCAGAACTGCAGTCTCAGCAAAGCAATGCTTTCTCCTCAGGGGTCCATAGCATTCTTGAGTAGTCCATGAGCACACCTGGGATTTTCTGCCTTGGGTCACAAGGCCATGTCCACTTCATTTTTTTTTTTTTTTGGCATGGGCAGGCACTGGGAATCAAACCCAGGTCTCCAACATGGCAGGCGAAAACTCTGCCACTGAGCCACCATTGCACCACCCCTCCCCTAACCCTTTTAAATAGAAATCTCATGGTTTAATTTCTCTATAGTGGGTAAAACAATTCTGACTCTTGGAACATTAAGCAGAGTTAAGACAAGAGATAATATACTAAAAGCAGATGGATTAAATTATATTATAAACATTGAGAATGCTGGCCCTTCCCACTTATCTCCCAGGATGCTGTCAGTCAGGTTTAGAACTTTTTGAAAGAAACTTGGAAGAATTTGTTACGAGATTCCACTCAACCCAAGAGAAAAGTCCTCCAATGAAATAGCGCTCAAACCAATTCACAATGAAATACATACATGGTAGCAGGCACATAGATTTTGTAAATGCTTTTTAAATTTTTAATTATGAGCAGATAACCAAGACTCATTAAATTGTTTGAGGAAAGCATCTAATACTCAAAACAGTGACCAAAACAAACAAAAATGAAAAGCAATTTGGATGAAACAGACCAAGTAGGGAGAAGGAAACAAATCATTACTCTCAGTAGGATAAGATATAGAATCAACAAAACAAGAACTGAATGTCATAAAAAAAGAACACCACAAAATAAAAAGGACCTCCTGGAAATAAAAATAAAACAGCAGAAAGAAAAAGTTCTACAGAAGACTTGGAAGATAAATTTGAGGAAATCTTCCAGAAAGTAGACCCTAAAGACTGAAGAAAGAGTATATAAGAAAAAAACTTTTTAAATTATAGGGCCAACTGATGAGTAGAAATGGCAGGAGGAAGTCATCCAAAACAAAACAAAAACAAAAAAGCCATCCAGAAACGAAGGATATAAGCTTCCAAATTGAAAAGACTCCAAAAAGTATCTAGAATACTATATTGCAATTAGTTCCACACTTAGGAATATTACCGTAAGTTTTCTAAAAAATGAGAGAGAAAGTCAAACTTCTAAAGAGATAAAATCTGGTCCAATACAAAAGTTAGGAGTAAGAATTGCTATGGACTTTTTAACAAATCACCCTGTAGGCTAGAAACAATGGAACAATGCCTTCAAAATTCTGGGGAAAAATGGTTTCCAACAAAGAATTCCAATCTAATCAAATTCATCTCAAGTGTGAGGCAAACTGGATACAATTTAAGATATGCAAATTCTCAAAAATTGCCTCTGATGTATCCTAGAAGTTATTAAAGGATATTGTCTATCAAACGAGGGAATAAATCCTGAAAGAGGAAGATAAATGATCTAGTAGGGAGAGATGAAGGCAATTTCCAGGATGCAAGAAAAGGAAGATACTAGCATGACAGCTGTGTACCTGACCTAGAAAGCAATCAGTTCAGAGTGGTGCAGGTCAAAAGGCCCCAGAAGAGTTTTCTTCTAGGTGAAATTACTACAGTATCTACCATATTTAAAACTATTAAGAAGACTCTGGGACCTGTTCTGTAGCTGACTGTTGAAGTGTGCTTTGAAAATTATTGCTTTGTTTCTTTCTTTTATTTGTATATATATGTTATATTTTATAACAACAACAACAAAAAAATGGTTTTAAAAAAACCATAGGCAGCTATATTAGATATAGTAATATTAGACAAAATAAATTCCTGAAATAAAAAAATTATTAACAAGAAATTTATGGTTATAACTTGGGAATACGTCGGGCTGAATAAGTGAACTAGTTGAATTTCATAGAAACTTAAGCAATTTTTAAAAGAGTAATGATAGTTATTAACTCCATAAAAAAAAAGGTGCTAGATAGAAAAATTATGCTACATGGCAAAGTGTTCCTGTAGGCCTAACAATGTAAATATTTATCTAATGAAAATTTCCTGAGCAAAAGGCAGAAAGGAAGTCTAACTAATATAAGTATCAGTGGCAGAGAGAGTTCAAATAGAGTTGAAAGGCTACTCTGGATGTTGCTCTTATGCAAGCTTCAGTTAAACATAGCTACCTATCCATTCCAGCCAATCTTAAAGAACCCCTAGGGCAATATAAAAGACTCCACAAGGGTTCCACGCATTTTCCAAAAACCTACAACCTACAGATGAGTAGCTTGTCCAGATAAGTCCTGAAACCTAGTGGGCCCAGCCTCTCCAGAATATCAGATAGTTCCATCTTCCTACCCCATACTATTGACAGCCCCTTTCAACATGAAAAATTTAGAATGGCCATAGCCCAAATACCCCTAAAGAGAGGGATGGAAAGATCAAAGGTGATAATGGAGTTATACAGTGAAGACAGGATTTAACAAATGAAGATGAATGCTGTATCATTAAATTGATACCTCTTTTAGTCACCAGTATCTTAGAGCAGTTAGAAGTAAAAACCTAAAATTGTGGAATTGTAACCATGCCAAACTCTGAAATCTGTTCTACAACTAATTATGGTGCAGAGCTTTGAAATTTATTTTTTTTGTATATATGCTATTTTTCACAAAAAAAGAAGGAAAAAAGGTCAAATGTGATGATAAAAAAAAATTTAAGCCTTCTAGCTTCCTATATTCTGGAGCACCTGGAAGGAAAAAAATCTGAGAGGATCATATGGTAGCCCATGACAAACTCTGAGATCTGTCCTGTAACTACTTTTTGAAGAGTGCTTTGAAAACTTTGTTTTTTATTTTTTTGCTTTGTATATATGTTATAGTATACAATAAAAAAGTTAAAAAATATATTTATCTAATGAAAATTGTTATAACTACAGTACGAAGATTGAGAATGGGAAGTTATGTACCTGCGAGGGCATGGAGTAAAAGAAAGCTAAACCCTAAAGTTTTAAATGGGAAATTAATAGATAATGCTTTTAAAAAAGAGTAAGTATCTAAGCATATAACTTAGCTATATGGATAAGTACCCAAAGTATTTGCTACACTAACAGAAAGTAGTTATCTTTGGTAAGTGGGAAATGGAATGAGGCATGAGGGTCAAGGATTACATTTTTATTAATAACCCTTACAGAAATATTTGACACATTAAATTATGTACATGCATAATTTTCAGAGAAAAAAATAAAAATTAAAAAAAAAGCCAGTTCAAGCCTTACTTTGTAAAATAAAAAAATCAAGCAATGTTCTTATATATTTGCATTTATGCAATTGGATTTTTCAAAAGGGTAGGAATGTTGCCACAATTATCAGGATTATTTTCTCAGTCTTAAAAAAGCAAAACTAACACTAACTTATACTTTTCAATGTAAATAGAAAAATCCTAAAAAAATAACTTTCACATCCAGTAAAATGTCATTATATAAAAGCTTACTCTTACTTGGATAGTGAGGCTATGAATGAAATCATAATCACGTTGTTAATAGGGATTTCTCTAACAGTAGGTCTAAAACACAACTATAATCTTAGAACATTTATAAGCTTTTTTTTCTTGGACAGTTTGGTTCAAATGACCACTAATTCCTATCATAGTTTGGCTAAATAGAACAGGCTCAGGAAAATTTATAGTTTAGAAATTTCCCCCTTAATATAATATTCATATTGTCACGGTTTGCTGTTTAAAGCTAGAATGTCCAAATGGGCTTATTTATTTTTATGGTGAGTTATTTCAAGGTGGTTTAATTAAACTGCGGTTATCTGTATAGTTAAACAGGCATTTACTTACAGAAAAAAAAAAAAAAAAGAACAATTAGCAGTTGACTCCACAAAGACCATCCATCAGTTACATTAGAAATTTTTCTCTTACCATTCTGTATGAGTTGAACATGACCTCCCAATAGCCAGAAGAGAGAATCAGCCACAATTTGGAAAAAGTGTAGTAATTCATCTTTTTCTTCACCCTTAACACAAAAGACAAACCCAATTTATTCTTCTGTAATTTGCTTTATTAAAAAATGACTTCTCTCTGGGGAATCAGGATCTGGTTTCTGGATCTAGATTAGATATTTATGAGGTAAATGATCCTGTAGCCTTTAATTTCTTACCTTGTAAAACCCTGGGATTACAGGCTAGTAATACCTAGTCTATTTGCTAAAAATGATTATTATCCAAATCAAATGAGACAAAATAAATAGTATAAGAACTATAAGTTAGATACGCAAGGATTTCTTAACACTGGCTATGCATCAGAATCACCTATGGAGTTTTTTAATACACCCATGCACTAGCTATACTCCAAACATACTAAATCTGAATCTCCATGGCAAAAGTAGACATTTGTATTTTCACAGTTAGGTGGGTGATTTGGCTGTGCAGCCAGGGTTGAAAATCACTGAAATATGCAAATATAAGATATCAGCAAGTAAGGTGTTATTAATAGTGCATTTCAGTTCCAGCTTCTACTCTATGACTCTTCATTCCATGAGAGTAGGGATCATGTCCATTTAGCTCACCACTATACACAGTGCCTAGAACAGTCATAACATACAGTAAATGTTCAAGTAGTATTTATTCAATAAGTGATGACAATTTTTTCTGAAAGTACAGTAACAAATTATTCTAGATTAGAGTATCACAATGGGAGGTAACAAACACATATTTATTTTTTACTAGTTGTTATTTAGGGGCTATGTAACATTGGTAGAAAGTTGTTCTGGATGTTTTTATTGCAATACAAAGTATGAATGAAAACAGCAAAAATATGACTGCTATGATTATTCTTCATAATAATTATTTTCTTCCTATTATTCTAGCACACAAGAGTTAGAGAAGTGCTTAATAAATACATATCAGCTGACTTAAACCTACTAGCAACAAAATAATCATAAGAAACTTCACTTGAGCTCAATAGTCGCTTTAGTCCAGTAAATTCCCTTTGCCAATTTCACTGACCATCACAGCAGAAAGAACATGGTAATCCCAACTTTTCTCAATTTCAAAGGATAGTGCTGAATTCCTAGACTCCCTAATTTCTTTAAAAATCACATTAAATATGTTACCCTTAAATTCACGGCTCCTGAAGTTTGATTAAGAGTCAATAGATATTCCTTTAAATCACTTCAAAATTCTAGAACAGGTTTTTTCTACTCTGATTTGTTTTTCAAACCTGTTTTACAGTTTAGACCAGAATATCCTCTAATGTCCCACCATGTAACATATCACCTATAAACTAATCAATTAAAATAAAAATCTGGTTGGGAAGCTCCTTGGTAGACAGAACTAATTTAAAAAGTCAGTTTTTTGCCATGTCCTTTTTATCCCAGTTTTAATTTTGCCCTGTGGTCAAGTGGCCCTACTTTTTTTCTAGCTGATTTACTCCCTCTTATGTTACTAAAGAACCTTTAATCTCTATACAAATACAATAATAAAGAATGAAAGTATTAGGAAAATTACTAAAGGACTATATAAGTGAAAAGAATATAATTAATTATATTCTCCTTTGAAGTGGGAATATTAAATAAAAGTGATCTGTAGGAAAGATAAAGCCAGCATATGGGCCTGAACTCTTCATTAGATAGAAATAATTTTACAAATTAGAAAACTGAGGTACAGTGAAAATAAGTGATTTGACTAAGTACTCAGAACTAGCTTGTGGCACAGCAAGAAAAAAAGAAGTCCAACACAACTTCCCATAGTTCATGCTGCTTCAATTGACCTGAATTAAATTAAATCTAGCAATATTTAATTATTTATTTCATAAATAACTGAGTTAATTTCTCTTCCAGTATTTCTTATACTCAATTCACTATGTGTCCATATTGTTCCACCTCTAGTTCAATTCATATTTTTAATTTATTTTTTGTGTGTGAATTAAAAATAAACTTGTTTTACTTCCCCTATAACAAATATCTAGTGATCACATCTACTTAATTAGTCTGGGAGTTCTATGTCTATTTTTTAAATACTGAAAGCAACTCAAGTGGAACTAAATATCCCATGGCAATTGCTTTAATTCTTCATAATTCACAAAAGTCATAAGTCTGTTCAATCTCTTATGTAACAGCAGGACCAAACGTATAATCAGTGAGGAACTCTTTCACGGTAAAGGGGGTTCAGCCTTGTAGAATTATCACTATATAAATTCTAAGATAAACCTTTACTCTCTTTCTTAATGCTTAAAGTACTTTCTAGCACTTAAAGGGCAAAGATAGTTTGCAAATTATTACAATATACTGACTACTCCCAAGTACAACTCTCTGCAGTACTTATTTTTGGTTTCCCAATTACGGTGCTCAATGAGGAAACATCATAGAAAATCAGCCGCCAGAGAAATGAGAGCAAAATAGTTCTGTTGGATTTCCCAATGTGAAGTTGAAAAACCGGATCTAAACTAGAAACCCAAGACAAGAGAGAATTATGAGATTAACCTGGACTCAGCAAGGCCTGGTAGTTAAAGTCAAGGTAACACTAAAGAAGTAAGCTTTTAGCCACAAAACAACTTGAAGATAGAGCACAAAGGAGACAGTAAACAGCTTCTAAGAAAAAAAAAAACAACAAGCAACAGATTGATCAATGATTGACATGTACAAAGAAAAGATGAACAGAAATTTTAAGAGAGATTACAAAATTTACCCATCAAATGCATGCTGTATGACAAAAGATGGCCATGAGTAAGGTGCAAGGAGGCCCAGGCAATCAGAATGTAAATGAAGAAAAAGGGTCAAGCCAAAAAATCTAGCCAGAAGCTTCAGATAAGACTTAAGAAGACCCAAATCTGAGACTGAATAGGTAATAAACTGGAAACTATTGGATGAAGGTGGAAGAAAAAAGCAACTTATGCAAAAAGGGTCTTATAATTCATAAAATCTTCTCAAAACTAGAAAATTCTGTTTTAAAGTAGCTAAAGAATACAATAAGTATCTAAGAATAGATAAGTATCTAATTATTCATTTTTAATATTTTACTCAGATATAGTGATTAATGATTAATAATTATCCTTTTATTAGTCTTCTTTTTAAGAGAAAAAGTATAAATGGAGTATCATGCTAAATTCTCAATTATTTACTAGAGAATAGCCTACCTGTACAGCCCAGTTATCCCAACAGAAACATAATTCAGGCCACATATAAAATTTTAAACTCCCCCATAGAAACACTAAAAAGTAAAAAGAAACATTTGCACACTGATGTTCATAGTAGCATCATTCACAATTACCAAAAGATGGAAACAATACAAATGCCCATCAACAGACAAGTGAATTAACAAAATGTGGTATATATATATGATGGAATATTATGCAGCAGTTAAGACGAAATGACATCCTGAAGCACATGACAAGATGGATGAGCCTTGAGAACATAATGCTGAGTGAAATAAGCCAGACACAAAATGATAGATTCTATATGACTCCACTTTTATGACCATGGTAAAGGTAAAACCGGAGGATTACAAAATAGAATATAGGGAACTCAGAGATACATAGAAACTAGAGATGGGTGAATGGTTAGCTAATGAGGTTGAACTCAAATGTAAGGGAACAGATAAAAGTGAAGGCGGTTGACTAGTGAGTGTATAAGTAATATTACCATATTGAAGGTGAACATGATTGAAAGGGGTTGTACAGATCTATGTGTCCCACTGATTAACACTATAAATATAAATAAGTTCTTGTATGAACTACTTCAAAGGTATGATTCTTCTATAAAGAATGTTTAAGTTTAGGGTACAGGGGGAAAACTGCTATTGCATGTTATGGGTTATGTTTAAGAGGGTGTGTTTATTGGTCATCTTTCTCTTGGGAACAATTAAATTATCTAAAATAGAGAGTGTCGATGGACTGTGGACTGGGCATTATACACGATGCTTAAAGAATGCAGGTGATTGAAGGATACACTGACTGAGTAGATTGGCGAACAATGGTGTATACATATGATTGCTAATTGTGGTGCTACAAAAAGGAACGAAGCTGTAAAGCATGCAACATTGTGAATGAACCTGTGGGATTGCGTGAGGTAAAATAAGTCAGAAACAAAACAGCAATTATTGTATGGTTTCCTTTAGAAAATGCTTTCAAGAAAACAGGGACCTAGATTGTAAGCTTTTACAGCAATCATATTTAGTCTGGTGTGGTAATTATTATTTCTGGATTTTGAGAGGCTGTTTTATATATATGTATAGCTTGGTATTTAGAGATAAGAACAAAGTCTATCAGGTTGGGATTAAAGTAACTCAGAACATAAGGGTAAGAAGACATTGTCTATATTTTAGAACCTCTCCTAGTCTTTGAGACCAAAGGAAGAAAGGTTTATTTTGTTCAAAATCTAAATTCTCTGTAGTATAAAATCTAACTCAACCTGTCTGGATAGCTCATTTAAACAACTGAAATAAAAATGTGAATGAGGGCCTTTAATCCTGCATAGCTTAATGTAGCCTGGATACATCCTAGAATATATTAAGCAGATAATCAGAAAGCATTGGCAAAGTCCTTTGAGGGATGGGAGAAAAAATATGGAACTATTAAACTTTACCACGGGGGAAACACCTGATACTGTGTCAAACATTAGGGACACCCAAATCAATAGGCCAAGCCCTTGATCTTGAGGCTTGCTCTTGTGAGGCTTATATGTGTAGTGGAGAAGCTTAGCCTACCTAAATGTAGGCCTAAGAGTTACTTCTGGGGGACCTCTTTTGTTGCTCAGATGAGGCCTCACTCTCTCTAAGCCCTATTCTGCAAATGAAATCATTGCCTTCCCCACTACGTGGGACATGATATCCAGCGGTGAAATTCTCCCTGGCAGCATGGGAGATGACTTACAGGGATAAGTCCAGCCCTGACACCATGGGATCAACAATGCTATCCTGACCAAAAGTGGGAAAAGAAGTGTAACTATTAAGGTATCAGTGGCTGAGAGAGCTCACAGAGTTGAGAATTTACTCTGGAGGTCACTCTTAGGGATGCTCCAGTTAGACATTGTTACCTATCATAACTTGTCAAACCCTAACCAAAACCATTCCTGTCAATCTTAAAGAACACGCAGGGTAATTTATAAGATTCCAGAAAGGTTCCATGCACCAGGGTAACTTTCCAGAAACCTACAACCTACAGATGGGTCCCTAGACCAGATAAGTCTTGAAACCTACAGGGCCCAGCCTCTCCAAAACACCAGCTAGTTCCATCTCCCTACCCCATATTATTAACAGCCCCTTCCAAAATGGAAAAGTTAGAATGGACATAGCCCAAAGAGCCCTAAAAAGTGGGAGAAAGATCAAAGGTAATGGTAGAATTATACAGAGAAGGTAGGGTTTAACAAATGAGTATGACTGCTGATTATTACATTGATACCTTTTCTAGTCTCCAGTATCTTAGAGCAGCTAGAAGTAAAAACCTAAAATTGTGGAATTAAAACCCATACCAAACTCTGAAATCTGTTCTATAACTAATTGTTGTACTATGCTTTGAAAACTACTGCTTTTTTGTATATATGTTATTTTTCACAAAAAACAAAAAAAAAGTTGTGATGATTAAAAAAATATACATTTATTCCTTGTAGCCTCCAATGTACTGGAGTAGCTAGAAGGAAAAATCTGAGATGATAGTATGGCAGTCCATGACAACCTCTGGGATCCGTCCTGTAACCACTTGTTGAAGAGAGCTTTGAAAACTATTGCTTTTTTCTTTCTTTGCTTTGTTTATATGTTATATTATACAATAAAAATGTTAAAAAAAAAGTAAAAAGAAACAGAAATAATTTTAATATATTGTATTTAACCCATTAAATCCAAATATTATCATTTTAACATGGAATCAATATTAAACATTTTTTTTAGTACAACATCTTTGAAATCTGTGGATATCTTACACATACTGGAAATCAAAATTTAGATGCTAAATTTTCACTGGAAATATTTCATGTGCATTTAGAGTTCATAAAATTTACCATTAAAAAAAAGGAGATTCACATACTCAAATTGTTCCAAACATCCTTAAAGGTTTCCCCATAAATGAATCAATTATCAACTTTTAAATTTAAACTAATTCAAATTAAATAAATTTTCAAAACTTAGTTCCTCAGTTACAAAAGCCACATTTTAAGTACTCAATTGTTACATGGGACTATTGACTACCACATTGGGCTGTGCAATAGATCATAAGGCCATAAACCAGACATAGCTACCTAAATTATATAAACTGCAGGCAGAGCACCTAGTAAATTTAGCTAAGATGACCAATGTCACATATAAAAATAAAAATTGTTTTTCTCAATTCCTGATCATGCTGTTTTCCCCATTTATCTAGCATGTTGAGCCACAGTTCTTCAATTTGTCCATATAAATCTCATCCATTTTGGCCAGCTTTAAGGCTCTGGATTTAGTCTTTAGAGATATTATCTCTCTATACTGTATCCTTCAGAAAGCTCATTCTCCATCACTTTCCTCCATTAGTGTTTAACTAGTATTCATACAAGAGGACATCTCTCTCTTTAGCCACCGTCCCGACCTTTCAATCAAACTTCAATCTCATATTTCTAAATTGGACATTTCCACTAGGTAATTTAACTAATTTCAAATATATATAATTTCCCCATTCAGTTTCTACCTTTCGCTTACTGCTTCTGTTAAGTTTCTCTCAAGCCTGAATCCATAAAGTCAGCTCAGACTCACCCTTAAAATATTACATAAAAGCTGTATCTGATACATCTATTACATTCTTTCAAGGTTTCTTTATCATAGTATTTCACTTAAGATAATCTTTTTCCAAGGCTCCAGCTTAATCAGGACCCTCATTGCCTCAGTATTAGCTTGCTGTAATAATCGAAATATTCTTTTCTTCTTCCACTCTAACCACCAAATTATTTTGTATTCCCCAAAGCTTCTCCATTAATTTGTAGAATAAATTTCAAATTCTTTTTGAAATTCTATGCCCTCACAATCTTGCCTCACCTTATTTAATCTTTCAATATTTTTGAACTACAGTCCTATAACTAAGTCTGGTAAGTATACACACTAGAATTCAAAAATGCTATTATTTTTCTTTCCTGGTCTTTTCCATTTTCCTGCCTAGAATACCCTCATATTTCCACAGCTCACCCTTTCTTTGGGCAGATACAGCTCTATTTTTTTCATAAAGCTTTTTCTAATCACTTTTGTTCACACAGGTTGCTCCCTCCTCTCACTCTTTATAAAATTTGTTTTTCCATAAGTTATATAATTCCTTTGATTGTTATTCAATTTTTAGTTCTTTAACTTATATCATCAATAAAAATTTAAATATCTTACATAAGTTAAACAATTAGAGCACTATAAAATTCTGGCTTCTCATAATAAAAAAGTAGAATATCTCACCATCGCTCTTGGGTGGGCATATTTTTTTCTGTAGAGTACTAAATAACATATTATTATTTTAGGATTTAGTCTCTGTAGCAACCCCTTAATTCTGCCAGTATAATGTGAAAGCAGCTGTTATGGTTAAATTCATGTGTCAACTTGGCCAGGTGATGGTGCCCAGTTGTCTGGTCAAGCAACCACTGGCTGAACTGTTACTGCAAGGCCATTTGTGGCTGGTTAATAAACGAGAAGGCTGGTTTATTAAATCATCAGCATAATGACTGCATCCATGGCTGACTGCAACTGTAATTGGCCAAGGGGAGTGTCTTCTGCAATGAGTGACATTTAATCTAATCAATCCAAGGTTTTAAATGAGAGGTGAGAAGAGAGAATCCATCTCTCTCCGCTTCAGCCAGCCAGCTTCTCCTAGGGGATTCACTGAAGACCTTCATCAGAGCTGTTGTTCACAGCCTGCCCTATGGAATTTGAACTTGTGCATCCCTACAGCTGTGCGAGACACTTTTATAAAATCACATCTTTACAGATATCTCCTGTTGGTTCTATTTCCCTAGAGAACCCTAACTAATACAGTAGCCACAGACAATACGTAACAAATGGGCATCGATGTATTTCAATAAAACGGTATTTAAAAAAAGGGCACCTGGCTGGATTTAGCTCATAGGCCATAGTTTGTTGACTCATGCTTCTGCTGATAACTGACTCTTAAAAATAAATAAATAAATAAAACCAATTGTTTGAAGGCATTGGAGAATAATCAAAAGTATTAAGAAATCGCAGGATATGACCTGAAATAAAATGTACCAGCTGAGATCCAGATTTTTCTGGCTTTTCTCTTGTACTTTATAGTGTATATATGACACAGAGAAAGAGGTTCAACCAAAAGGCTTCAGTTGTATTGGGCTGAGGAATCAAAGGCTAGAACTTGGGGCTGTCAGAACAGCTAGAGAGGAGTGAATCATAGAGTAGGAAACACAGAAGTCTATGGACAAATACCACTCAAATTTTTGGCTTATTCCTGGGCTGCGAATATGTGAGAATAGGTTCCAAGGTGCCCAAGTGAAAGCAACAGTTGGAAGACTAAGAGGTGAACAATGATTTTATTATCTCTCCAGGGCTATGAATACATAGTTTGTTGTTCAAATCCCTCCAATTTAGAACTGGGTTAACACCTTAGATTTTCTACTTAAACCACAGAAGGGTCTAAGGAATAAGGACTATGAACCAGGACTAAGGGCAGTTCTAACACTGACAGTAAAACTGAAGTAAATCTACCCTGAGAAAGGCTTAAAACCAACCTTCTGCAGGACTAATTGATCTGAGAGCATTTAACTGCTCTCCACAAGCTTCATAGGAAGAAAGAATTTATTTAAGGTATCATCAGTGTCCAGTATTAAGAAAAAAACTGAACTGAATAGAAAAAATGTTTTAGGAAGACACTATGGAAATAAGGGTTCCTGAGTGCTGCCCAAAGTTGAGTAGTAAGGTAGAATCTTCAAAATGTCCTTCAGTCTGTTTTAGCCAGCATTTAAAATTTTTTGAATGTAGATATGATGATGATTTTGGTTCTAACTTAAAATGTTTAAAATTACTACCTTAATTGTACTTTCAGGCAAATACTGTACATTTGAAAAATAAATGGAATATTTTCTTGAGAATTAAACGTTTTTGGCTATACAACATAAAACACTAAACAAAAATATATACCTTAGCTGCATTGATGAAACATGTTTGTAATCGCCTCCCTAAAACCAGAAAATTTTCTGCAGCTGATGGAAGTAATTCATTGTAAAATTCTTCTGCATCTTCTCCTGGTTCCAAGCCCACACAACAATGGCTGAAATAAGACACAAGCCTGTAACTTAGTTTATGTTAATTATAAATTTCAGTTGAAACTTAAAATTTCTACAGATACTGTGCTTTGATGAAAATTTTTAGTATCATTCTTTTATTCCCAAGCCAATAGAGAATGCTTGGTAAATCAGTCTAACAATTTTCTAGAAAAGTAAACCATGGTATGGACCTTACCTGTACTTAGATACAAGACTTATGTGTTCTATAAATCTACATGTCAACACCTCAGGAAAGAAAAGACATTTGGTTCACAATATAGACACAGGTCAAATTTTTATATAGTTACTCTCAAAGTATTAGGATACCTGAGAGGCTAATTCATGGGTTGAATTTGTGTTAACTGATGCATCTTGGACATTTCATAGCTGAAAAATAACCACGGTAGGGTTAACAAGGCACAAGCTAGGAAACCAACCACTCTAATTTTATATCAATTTCTACATTCCTGTAGATTTATTTCCATAAGAATTGCCTGCATATTCCTTATAGCAGATGGGAAAACAAAACAAACAAAAAAAACTAACTCTAGCAGGAATATTAAATATACATTAAAAGAGAGAAAGTTACTTAGAGAAATGGGTCCTCATGAAATGGCACATAAATAAAGGTAATGACTGCTTTTCATTGTTAAAGTAACTCCCTGAATATGATTTGAATGTATCAATAATAGAGCTTTTGTGCAGTCTAATAGCAAAAAGAACCCCAAACCCAGTCTCTTTATGTGCACTCTAATAAAGCTAAGACTACTACTTTTGTCTTTTCAATAAAAACGTGCAAACACAGATAAACAAAAGCAACCACATATTAAACATGCTGAAAATCTAACTGGCTAATGCTCACATGTATCAAAGTTTTATTTTGCACTTCAGTTCCTAAAGTTAATGGGCTATTGCTCATACATATCAATTTCTCTTCTCTCTTTGTACTTTGGTTCCTAAAGTTAATTATTTAAACAGTATCTATTTTGACTGAGAACATTAATAAGTGAAATTATGTTTGTGTATTAACAAACACAAGAATTCTTAGTCTTGGATCCAAACAGCTTTGTTCTATCAGTATTTTCATGAGCTAATACATATCTAATTTAAAAAAATAAGGCTTTATTAACTCAAGCAAATAATTACAATTAAAGTATAAAAAATATTACGTATTTTTTAAATTAATCTTTCTAATGTTATGTCTTGGATTTGGCCTTTATCAAGTAACAAATTTGGAGTAAGCAGTTTAGAAAGCTAGGATCACATCAGTAAATGTATCATTTCAGTTATGTAATTTATAATTAGAAGTGTCTTGGGCACTGAGAATATGTGCTTTATTTTATTGTCTTTAAAAAAAAATACTTTGATCTCTACTAACTTCTAGCATAATACTAGATCAGTCAATTGCTCCGTCTAAATTTTCTTGTCAGGATTTGGGTTACGTAATGAAATATATACAGTTGAAACAGCTAAACCAATACCAAGTGTAATTATAAGGTATGGATCTGTTATGCTTTTCATTTGAGCACCTATTTCATTTTCTCTTATCGTACATTTTCTTGACTGTCACTGCATCTCTACAGTAAGCTTTTCAAGTATGGAGCAGTGCCTATTACTTCTTCATTCAATCAAATATTCACTACATAATCAATAAATAGTATATTAAGCACTTGGGATTCAGTGGTGAGCAAAACACATGATCACAATCTTCATATAATTTATGGAGTGAAATTTCAGATGTTAATCAAATAATCACACAAATAAATAGAGGTCTGAATAATAATAAAATACCATGAAGGAAAGCACAACCAAAATCTATCATAGGAGGTTATCCAGGCCTGCTAAGTAGATAAATAAAAAGAAAGCAAATGTTGAAAACCAGAATCTCCTACATTCTTCAAAAACAAGTTCTTCATTTTACCTTAATATCTGCGTAAGCTGGGAAATTGTAGTCCAACCACCTTGGATTCGAGAACAATCTTGACTGAGTACCAAGAGGCAATACTGAATGAGATCATAACAATATATATCTTGTTTGATTTTCTTCAACTCTGAGCTTCCTAAGGGTGTGCTGCTTATTATTTCTAAGGCAAAAAGAAACAAGATAATCTTATTTTGCTCAATAAACACAAGAGCTATTTGTAATTTTATATGTTAAATAACTAAAAACACACTAATACGGAAAAATCATTGTTACATCAGTATTACAATTTCTCTGAATGAATTAGAAGCAAATACTAAAATTATAGCCATAATGGAATTGTTAAATAGTGTTAGCCAATCATAAGCAGACTTTCTCACCTTTTAATTTCAACAGTATAACAGGAACATTCTGCTCAGGACCTTTTGCAACTTCAGCAGCTAGAGATAATATCCTTGGGTCTGTACCAGTTGGCTTCATTTCTAGTATCACCTATATTTTAACAAAATCAGAGAATATAGGTCAAAGAGCCCACAAATATTCACTTAATAAATAATGCTTGAAATATGGTTTCAACATAAATGAAAACTTAGCTTTGCTTGCTTGGAGAAGTAAAGGGTAGATTTTTTTTCATTTCTTCCTTATAGGAAATTTAGTTTTTCCAATCAGTGTACCTCTAGAAGAACTTGAGACTCCTACACCCCATATGTAACAGCTATAATAGGTTTTATCTATTGAGTATCCACTAAGAGTCAGGAATTTCAGGTGTTTTCTCATTCACTCTAATCTGTACAACAATCCAGAAAGGAATTAATTTCCTTTTATCATACAAGAGAAACAGAGGGTACAGAAAAAAAGGGTTAACATAGGAGTAGTGAGACTGCTATCCTTTTAAAGATCTGCTCACAAGGCTGGCCCTTGACTGGCATCTGGAAACTTGGATTGCAATAGGATTCCCATCATTTCTTGATAAGAGTGGCTCATTGTGACTAAATTGTTTGTACAAACAATGTGGTTTATGCTTAATACTTGCTTTCCTTCTGGGGGTCTGGAATTCTGGTATGTGCTGGGCAGAGATTGCCTATGTGACCAGTTCCTAATAAAAACCCTGGGCACTGAGTCTTTAGGGAACTTCCCTGCTAGACAACACTTCGCATGTGTTCTCACAACTCATTTCTCAAAGAATGAAGTATGTCCTGTGTGACACCACTGGGACACTCTTGGATGCCCATAACTAGTTTCCTCTGGACTTTGTCCAACACACATTGTCCCTTTCCTGATTTTGCTTAGTATCTTTTTGCTATAATACATCATCGCCATGAATACAACTATATGCTAAGTCTACCTACCATATTGCCAAACTTGGGGATGATCTTGGGGACTCCCAACACACCAAGGCTCAGAAATGTAAAGTAATTATAAGATAATGATAGTTTGTTCATAAATAGCATAGTGAATAAAATAAGTTCTCCTAAGATTAGTTTTTAAATCCACATTCTAATTTAATTTATTGCTAAAACTTTTTCTGTATAAAAAGTTTTAATTCAAGGTATGTTAAAACTCAAAAGATATCATTTAATAAAAAGTATAACCTTTATTTATAATTAATAAAAGCTGCCATATATTAAATGTCTACTATGAGCTAAGCACTGTGCTAAGTGCTCTTATATGCTTTGTTTAATTCTCACAACAGTACTAAGAGGTAGAGTCTATTATCATCTCAATTTTACAGATAAAGAAAATGAAGAAACTTATTATGGTTCCACCAGGATGTGACAGAGCTAGTACTCAAATTCACATCAGTGTGCCTCCATAGTCTGGTTTTTATGACTACATTGTATTCATTATATTCTCTCCCATGTAAAACTAAAAAACAAAACATTTCTCCAAATGACCTACTTCTAACTCATTTTTTGGCTACTATTCTCAATAACTAGGATTATAGTCCATTCTTTATATTGAAGAGTTGGATAATACAGCAATCCAGAATTCATCCCTATTAGGTAAAATATAAATCTTAAAAAAGATTCTATTAGGCAAAATATAAATCTTAAGAAAAGATTTTAAAGAAAGCCCATCTTAACTACAGCACACAGTAGGCACATAATTTTACAAGAGTGCATATAGAACGATCTCATTCTTTTCAATGGCTGCATTTCTAGGGTTCCTTTTTAAGAATGTATCAACATTTAATGTCCTCTCCACTGTGGTCATTCAGGCTGTATGCTATTACAAGCAATGCTGCAATGAATATCAGTGAATGTGTCTTTAAGCCCTCATGCTAATATTTGTTTGTTGGATGAATTCCTTGAAGTCAAGATGGCTAGATCAGAGTATATTTATTTTAAATTTTGATTAGATATGCCAAATTTTTCTCTAAATTGATTGTTCCAATTTATATATTGCCATCAACTATGTATGAGAGTGCTAATTTTCCTATACCTTCTCTTTTACTTTCTATATATTTGCCTCTCTGCAAGATGAAAAATTCTATCATTTGTTTTAATTCATACTTCTTTATTAGGGAGGGTAGGCATTTTCATGTTCACTGACCATATTTTCTTGTGTATTATTTTCTAGTCATATCCCTTGATCATTTTTCTATTGTTCTGTCTTACTCTTTTGTAGATTTTCACATGTCAATATGAACACCTAATCTTTATTATTGCCTGTGAACTTTTTTACTTTTCTGTTTTTAAAGTTCAATTATGATGTTTTTACCATAAGTTTTAAAATTTGTATGTATAGCCAAATATTTTCCACTTTGGCTCCTGCTTTTTTGTCATTCTTAGAAAGTTCCTCCCTCTCCTAAGAAGTAAAAAAATATTCTCCTAATTTTTTTTTCCTAGTGTCGTTTTTCTTTTACTGGTAATTATATCTTTATTACACATATAAGGTATTTAAAAAAATATGTGATAGGCAATCTAAATTTTTCAAGTTAGGTGACATTATGGATTGGTGAACAATGAACAAATGCACATTATCTATCATAAGTGCCTAAGGTAATAATTAGCCAAGAATAGACATAACAGAAGCAATATGAAATGTCACTTTGTCATACTAAATTTCCATGCATATACTTGGTATATGTTTGGACTTTTTTCAGTTCCATTAATATATTTACAACTGGACTAGTACAACACAGTTCAATTTAATGTACGTTTGGGGGAAAATTCACACTATAATGTTAGTTTCTAGAATGCAAAACTCAAATCATTCCTTGTGGCTGCTTTCTTATCTCTGGTTTACTCCTACATCCCCAGTGTAGTACCTGTCATGGAGTAGGTAGTTAATAAATATATGTTGAAAGAATGTATAATGGCACAGACCTTGAGAATTCCAAGACTCAATTTCCTAACCTCTGCTTTTTTCCCGTTAATATGTAGAAAACTCAGATTTCTGATTGGAAGCCATTTTGAAATAAAATAGACTTCAAACACAATCACGCCCTGTTGGTTAACAAAATAAAACAGCACTGAAACAGCATCATTATACTGGACATTTGTGTATAGGGTGCTGTGTTAGATGCAAGGGTCAGAAAGATTTTATATAGTACAGAAATCCTGCTCATATTTTAGTTGCTAAAGAAAAGGCATAGTAGATAGATGACATAAGTACATAAAGTAAAATGATGACAGACAAGAATACACACTAGAATAAGTGGACTGAGCTTCTCTGAACCAGTTTTCACATCTGTAAAGCAAACAAAATAACAATTTCAACTTCCTAGAATAACTCAAGATTTAGAAGAGAAGTCAGGCACCAAAGATGGTCCTAAAATATTGCATGACAGTAAAGCTGGGCCTCAATAACAACCACTTGGAGATAAATTATGTATCATGCTTCATTTTAAATGCTTTCATGTATTAACACAAGTAATCCTCTCAACAACTCTGATAGATACTATACCCAATTTTAATCACGAGAAGACTTAATCTTAGAGAATTTAGTTTGCACAAAGTTATACTACTAAGTATGAATGTGGAGTTCAAAACCAGGTTCTGCCTCCAGTATCTCTTATCCTCTACATGAAACAGTTTTAGAAGCCTTAAAAGAGTAGAATTAAGACAAGAAGACAGTTTGAAAGAGACACAGTCACCTACCCACCTGGAACAAAAAATTTACCAATTTGGCTGTGGTAGAAGTTAGGCACGAAAGTTAAATTGATTTGCATACTTAAACAATGATGAACAATCATCATTAGGGCAACCATTTGTAAACTTTTTCTTAGATGCTTCTTTAATACAATTCGACTGACCCTAAAGCATTATTTCTCCCATCGTTAACATGAAATTCAAAAACTCTAACAAAAAAACACAACATTACGACAAATCATTTATCATTTATTGATGCCCATTACCCTGTAGCCAGAGCACCACCAGTTCCAGCCTCGGCTTTGATCCTTTGGGAATCACGTCTCGCTGGTCTTGCCGTTACTGCCTTCGTAGATCACTGTGGTGGAAATAATAAAATAAAGCAACCCAACGCAATCTCGTTGCAACTGATCCTAGTCTGCAGTTTCTAACTCTGAATCCTCTTTTTTGCCCCCTCCCTCCACCGTCCTTCCCTCAGGCATAATACCACCAAGAAATCCCTCCAGAACATAAAGGTCAGAAAACGATAGCCGAGGAAACCGCGTATCCTTTTTTCCAGGTCCAAAGTAACCAGACCCTGGACCTGCGCGCGCCTTTACTCCGGGTTCTAAACAGGGCTTTGGCGCTACCCGGCCCTGGGCTCCGACACCTCCCTACAGGCCTCAGTTTCCACACCAAAGCTCCGCGAAAGGCCCTTTTAGCATTAAGCAAAAAGGACGAGAAGAGGCCGATTCTCCCATGAAGAGCTCCGACACGCCGGGTCACTGGGCCCAGACCTTCCGATCCCCGCGGCCTTCTTCCTCAGCTGCCATCTTAGGGCCGTTACCTCATCCCGGCCTTGCGTTTCTCCACCAAAAGTGTTTGCTCCCGCTGAGGCGCGGCCTGCCCGGAGCCGCGCGAGGGGCAACGCGGGAAGGGGCTTGAAGGCGGGGCCAGGCTGCCTCCGAGCCAAGAGGCGGGGCGTCCTTCGCCGAGCAGCCAATCAGCATGCGCGAGGTGCCCTTTGGGGTCGCGAGCTTCTGGCACTGGGCTGAGTCTGTAGCAGCTGCGTGGGTGGTTGCAGCTACCTTTACTTCAGATAGAGTGGCAGGTGGTGGTGAGTGCCGTCGCCCGGTTGAAATCGCCGCGGGAGGATAATGATGAATGGAGCGATGGGACCCTTGCACGTTGGCAGGCGCGAGCGGGTTCTCAAGTTGGGCGAGAGTTTCGAGAAGCGGCCGCGCTGCGCCTTCCACACTGTGCGCTGTGAGTGGGAACGGCCCCTGGGAAAAAGGGGGAGCCTCCCGGGATAGGGGTATAGTAGCACAACCCCCTCCGAGTTCTGTCCTCCTGCCCACCTTTGTTGGAGAATGGGCAACCTAGCGCCATCCGCTGTCGGTTCTTAGGGACCGGAGGAAGGAGCCAGAGCTGAGCAGAATTGGATAAAGCCTGCACAGAAGGATTTAAGTGAGAGACCAACAGACAGGAAGGTGGAACTTGGTGGTTCAGAAGGGCTGCAGGAGTGACTGGAGACAGATGTTGACAGGTAGATGATATAGAAGCGGGAAGGCAAATAATGTGACAAAAAAAGAAGGACGCAAACGGCCGAAATATTCCTGATTATTGAGGGAGAAGGGACTGCCTTGAGGCTGGTGGATAAATAGTCTCCCCTTTTCTCACTTTCTCTGGCCTCTGGATGATGAAGGTCCTTCTTTAATTTGTACCTGGAAGACAGTCTTTTCTCTCCCAATAATCTGAATCTCTTTTGGACCCATTTCATCCAATAAGTTAAATATTGATTACCAAAGTATAGGAGGATGTGTTAATTGCTTTATTTGGAATATGTTTATCAACCTATGATTTCTAGCCTTTAGTTTTCCTATATGCTCTGAAATTCGTTTTAATAAATTATTCTCTTATGTTGTTGAGACAGAAAAGGGAGCTCTTTTGCATAAGTAGTTGATTGATGATGATTCCAGGAAGAAAATATAGCATATTGTAATTTTGTATGTAAAACACTGATTCTTTGCATACTACCCCTCACAGAATTCTAGTGTTGAAAGGAAACTTTGAGATCATAAGTTCTCATTTTTTGTGACAAAATTGCATAGTAGGTTTTTTTTCATTCCCTTTACCCCTTCTGCCCTTCTTCAGTGTTTCATCATTCCATCCTTCTCAGTCATTCTGTACCCCCATCCTACTATCAGAATGTCCACAGAACTACATGTTTTTATTCTGAAGTGTTCCAGGCTTCAGTCAAAATAACTTATTAAAACTCATGTTCTCCAAAAGTTTCCTTGAGTTGTAGACAATCTAATTATAGTAACTCACAGTAGGTTGTGAAACACTTATAGACTTAAGGCTGGAAGGGTATATTTACATTTTACAAAAAAGGGTTTTCTTAAGCAAAATTAACGTCTGATTGCTACAATAAATGAAAGAGATATTTGTGAAAAGAAGATCCTCAAAGTCCCCTTGTTTATTCTTATACTCTTTTGCCCAAGGCTAGCCACAATGAGACTGAAGTTTTTCTCACTTTTTAGACCCATTTTTCAAAAGTATAACATGGTTCTTATCTGGTTTCTCCATGCCTTTCTCTCAAGCCGTGTCTCTTCTCTCGTTTCCTCCTTCTTCTGGGTGCAATAGGCTTTCATACATTTCAGGCTGTCATTGATAGTTTTTAACAATATAAGATTTAAAATTATAAAAATTTGCTCAGTAAAATATGGTCATATAACTTGGGTATGTATTCTCTTTTTAAGGGCATGAACACCAAATTAAATTAAAGAGATAGCCTTTAAAAAGCACCCTGCAGGTGCTCCTAAGACTTTCATTTATAAAAGTTCTAAAAATGCTGGAATTCTGCCTTCAGAGTCAGAGAATTAGTGTAATACCTTGATGATCGAGCTACAGTAATGAACAAAAACAATAATAATAACCACAAAAAGTCAGATGTTTGAAACACAGTCCTGTGGAAGCCACTTGGAAATGTTTTCAACCCTATTTTTTCTTGTGGTTGAAGCAGGTATAGTAAGGCCAGAATCTTTTTAAATCTTTACTTACACTAGTCATTATCCTTAAGAACAGGTTCATTTCCAATATGATCCTCACTTACAGGATTCAAAGTGAGGATGGAAACTCTAGAAAGGGATCTAACTTTCATATAGGACAGGTGGACCTAATTTATCACCAACATATAAGCCAATGTAATCTTGGGGGAAGTAATATTCTATTTTTAAGTAAAGAGGCAATTATACCTGTCTGATATGCTGAGGTTTTAGACAGGCCTAAATGTGAATCCTGGCCTCTATCACCTGTATAAGTAATGTAATTTTGGGAATATTCTCTAATTTCTCAGACTCAATTTTCTTATATGTAAAATGGTGGTAAGACTTTCATTTATAAAAGTTCTAAAATGCTGGAATTTGCCTTCAGATTCAGAGAATTAGTGTAATTCAAGGGTTTTGTAAGAATTAAATATGATAGTAGAAACAGCCTAGCACAGTGTTTGGCACATCATAGACAATAAGCAGTAGTCACCATTATTCTTGAAGGGTTCTATTTATAAGGAGTGCCAATAAATGTAATTCACCTAGACTTTTGAAAAGCATTTTTCAGGTTTGTCAGTAAAACCTATTAAATAGATAGTCTGGCATATGGTGAGAAGGGCATGGGAGGTTTAATCAAAGCTAAGCTAACAGCTTACAAGAGGTGCTTCACTTGATAGAAATTTTAAATAGCACTACCCGGTAGGAATCAATTGTGGATTTGGGCTAGTACTAGTTTTGCAATTTGTATCCAGATAAATGAATAAACAGTAAATTTTAAGTTTATAGATGATTCCACTTTTTGCTGTCAAGAAATGGTAAGCTTATGGGCAGTGACTACAAGAAGATTGTCTGAGGCTTTAAATGGAGCCCCCCCCCAAAAAAATGGTAGTTAAGCTTTGGTGTATGCAAATATCAAAGCATACACTAATGAAAAATAGGATCAAAATTGCATGTACAGGTTAAGTGTAGCATGTTGGAAAGAGGGTAAATTTTGGGTTAGTTGGATTAGTTCAAATCCCAGGAAATAAATTGATGATGGTAGTTTTATAAAAGAATGGTAGATTATTTTATAAAAATACTGACTTTATGTGATTCTGCAACTAGTTAGAAACACTGTCAGGTAAAGTATTAAATACAAAATTTTAAAAAATGTTCTACCTTTCATGTAATATTATAAGTAATTATATTAATAGAAAATAACAGAGATGGAGGAAATCCAGGGAGGATCAACAAATGGCAAAATTGGGGGTGGGGCTTTCAAACCAAGGAGAACTGAAAAAATAAGTATTTAGCCTGGCATACTTAGCAACTTAGAAGAGGACACAGTTGACATTTGGGAGCAGATGGAAAGCGTGAACATAAGATTGTTAAATAAGTTCTATAATTCTAGAACTGTCTTAGCCCCATAATACTTAAAAGTTGTATACTTAAAAAAAGTGTTTGAATTCAAAATAAAAGATAATGCTTATTTTAGTAATAATAAAAAAGAAAAAAGTGGAATTTTATTAATCCTGATTGTATAATTAGAAATGTAAATAGGTTCAGAATATTTTGATAAAGTTATTAATTATAAATTCTTACAATTAAGTAAAGCTACAGATGTTTTCAGTACATTCCCATCTCTTGAAGTTAGCCTCATATATTTCAGGCACCTATTGATAAACTTCAGGGCTTATGAACCTCTTGAAATTATGTATAATTTACTGTAGTATTTGATATGTTGTTTATGTGTATATTTTTCTGTGAATAGGTTCTATAATTGGTCTACAGTTTTCATCAACTTCTCACAGGGACTTATGATTATCCCCCATCTCTTGACACTCAAGGCAAAAGTTAACAACCCTAGATATAAGGCAAAGAGACTAAATAAAATGAGTGGCTATAATCCCCATAATACTTGAGTTCCTGGCTTGATCATTTCCTGGCTTCATTACTGTAGAGGTGTCCACATTGGTAAAATGTGTAAAGAATTTCAACTCAAAGAGTAATTGTGAAGATCGAAAGTAATAATATATTGTAAAAAACAAAACATTAACAATAGAAAAACACTTTCTAAACACTTAAGCAGAGGTCTAGACTAACTAGTCTATAGATGAGTTTGACTTTAGAGATGCTTTGTTTGGCCCACATAATTATTTTGTGTGAATCTGGATCTACAGAAAACAATTAGGAAACAAGGGTTTTATACATAATTTAACATCTCTATATACTTAAAGTAAGTTTGGAGATGGTTCACAGCAGGATGACAATATGAGCCAAGGTCAACTATAAAGATTTCTTATGTACCTGTTATAGTTAAGGCACTGTGCTAGGTTCTGGAGGAATTGAAGTATGAGGCACTGTGTTTTTTAAAAAAATTACAATCCGATGGGTCATATTTTTACTCCACAGGAGTGGGATAGAAATTGAGATTTTGGAGAATATGAAAAGGGTTGCACGCAGAGATGGCTTCAGAGAAGAAGGGCTGTGAAATAGGGTTTAATTTCTAAGACAGCAGAAGCATAAAGAAGAGGAGAAGAAAAGGCAAGAAGTACTTTGTCTTTAGTCGATTGGAAACTAGTCTGTCCTCTGCAAGAATGGAAGGAGTTAGCTATGAAAAGATATTTTGAAAGAAGATTTAGCGACTAGATGTGAGTGAAGATTGAGGAATATTGAGAGTAATACAGTGATGAGCAGAACCTGAAGGATGGTTAAAAATAAAAACATGAAGACTTTTTTTGGGACCAACAAAGTCTGTTATTGTGGGGACCCATGTAGGACATGATAATGACTTATTTATATAGAAAGATTTTTTAAGTGGTTATTACTTCCTTTCTACTACAAACATCCTTGTGAAATGACTTTGGCTTTCACTTTGGGTCACAGATGCTATTGGCTTCACAAACCAAAATTTTCCTGTCACCACTGATGTTGATATACCTTGGCCAACCTCTTATCTTTTTTTCTAGCTCAATTTTGTGGATTCTTATTTCAACTTTAGCAAATATTAGTTGTATGATCTTAGGCAAGATACTTCTTCCACTCTCACTTTCCTGATCTGTAAAATGGAGGTATTCACTTCTTTGCAGGATTGTTGTGAGGCTTAGAAATAAAGGTGATTGCAAATTTTTTAATAAACAGATAAGCACATAAATAATAACTATTATTATTATTGTTTTGTTTTATATCTATACTTATTCTCTTGGATTTTTCTGGCTTCTCTCTGCCTTCTTTTTCTTTATTTCTGTTTTACTCAAGGCTCAGTTCTGATTTTTTTCCTCAAATATCACTTTATTTTGATTAGTTGACATTACTTAGTACGTTGCTAAGTCCAAGCCCTCTCTCAAGCATCTGAAATGTAACATCTTAGTTATCTTTAAAACCAAATTTATCATTTTTCTTACCACACTACTGCTAATAAACTCCCCAATTCATTTTCAGTCTAATCGTCATCCTTTGGTTCCCAGGCTTGCTATCTGGAGATAAATTGTTAGTCAAAACATTTATGTTTTTCGTATTGCTTATGTATTTTTATGTTTTTTAAAATTTAGGAATAAGCGTAGAGATTTTAAGAGATGGCTGTGCATTTTATTTGGATTTGAATTAAAGCTGCATGAAGAATAAAGAATAAACTATATTATGAAGAATAAAGAATACCTCGAGTGAATTGTTATATTCATTTATGTTTATTTAAGAAATAGAGAAATGGATTTTATTTCTTTTCATAGAATTGTTAAGAAAATTAAATACAAAGTGTTAAGTATGGTGCCTGGCACAGGTAAATGTTCCATAAATGTTGTCATTGTGAAGCATGGCCAGCCTTTGTTTATTGACAGTCAGGATTTGATGAGCACTAGAAGATTCTCCTACCCAAGATCTGCCCATTATAGTACCCTAAGTTCCATTCATCAAGATCCATCACTTGGGATTTCGATTTGTTGCTTTTGGGGCTTCCCTGTTAGTATAAAGATAAATCCCTTCGGGTAAGATAATAATGAAAGGGGCCTGGGGGCAAGGGGGGGGTGTAATGTTTTATTTTTTGATCTGGTTGCCGATTACGTGCATCGCTTATGATATTTATGTTCAAGTTTGCTATGTTTCAGTCAAAAATCAACTTAAAAAATAAGTATAACCCAAGAAATTCTTTATTAAAATTGTCATTAGTGAATGATATATTGATAGGGATTTTTTTTAACAACGCTCGTATTTTAGAGGTTTTTCAACTTTACACATGAAGTACCTTTAGTACCCTCATTCTTACCAGGAAATATATTCTAATATTTTCATTTCAAATGCAAAATTAAAACTTATCTTAAGTTCTTCTGAAGTAGCAAATCTTATTGTTTACATATCCTTTAGTGTACATAGCCATGAAAAATTAAAGCTGTTAAGGTGAATAAGATTGCTTTTTCTCGAGTTTCCCCATTAATGTATTTTCATTCATTTCATACTCTGTTAGGATAGAACACAGGTGGCAATAGGCACCAAAGACTTAAGAAAAATGTAAGGGTGGAAAAACAGACTGTAAATGGAAAACTTTACATTGACATCAGTTTTTTAGCAAGTGTTCATCTCGGTTTGAACAGGATTCTGAGGGAATATGGTTTGAGGAATACTGAACTAGACACTCTAGCTCTTTTTTTCTCTCAAAATTATGCAGAAATAAACTGGATTATGTTGTTTGTTCTTTTGTAATATGAAGACTTCTAAGCCATTTCAATTACTGACTTTTTGAAATATGATTTATCACTCTGTAATATGCACATTTTTTGATACTCAAATATTTGTATTTATTTCTAGATGACTTCAAACCTGCTTCTATTGATACTTCTTGTGAAGGAGACCTTGAAGTTGGCAAAGGTGAACAGGTGACAATAACCCTGCCAAATATAGAAGTGAGTATGTCTATATATTTAGATTAGATTTTTTTCCCAGGGGTTTATTAAACTTAAACAAAAATAATTACACAGTATTATATAGCAAAGGTCAGATAAAGTAATTAATAAATACTTTTAATGCAATTTTAATGAGATATAGTCACACACCATACAAATCATCTGAAGTATACAATCACTGGCTCACAGTGTCATCACTGTGATGAGTGTACATTCCCACAATCAATTTTAGAACATTTCATTACTCCAAATAAAAAGAAAATCCAAATCCTCCCATACCCCTTATCCCCCACCCCCAGTATTGTTACTGTTGATGAAAGGCTATTAAAATATTACTGTTGGGCGGGCCACGGTGGCTCAGCAGGCAAGAATGCTTGCCTGCCATGCCAGAGGACCCGGGTTTGATTCCCGGTGCCTACCCATGTAAAAAAATAAAATAAAATAAAATAAAATAAATATTACTGTTAACTATAGTTCATAGTTTGCAATAAGTACATTTTTCCCCATATACCCCTCTATTATCAGCTCCTTGTAATAGAATTGTATATTTGTTCTACTGCATGAAAGAACTTTTTTATGTTTGTACAATTATTCACAAACATAGTCCACTGCAAGATTCACTGTGTTAAACATTCCCATGTTTTAACCTGCAACTTATCTTCTGATGACATACATGGCTCTAAACTTCCCCTTTCCATCATGTTCATACACCATTAAATACTGTTAATTATTCTCACAATAGCATGCTACCATCACCTCTGTCCATGTCCAATGTTTAGGTTCACCCTAAATAAACATTCTGCACATATTAAGCAACCAATCCCCGTTCTTTAGCCTCATTCTATATCCTATTAACCTAGATTCTGTATTTTATGTCTATGAGTTTAAATATTATAATTAGTTAATTTGTCCTTTTGTGTCTGACTTATTTCACTTAACATAATGTCCTCAAGGTTCATCCATATTGCCATATGCTTCAGGACTTCATTCCTTCTTATTGCTGAATAATCCATCATATGTTTATATCTCATTTTGTTTATCCATTCATCTGTTGGTTGAAAAGACCTTAAACTATTTTAACGAAAGCAATCAGTTTAATAGTTTCAATATAAGAACTTCCATAGCAAATGATTTGAAACAATTGGACAGCTGGACAAATACTAATTAAATTACCATTTTGTGCCAGATTTTGCATCCCTACTCTTAAGTAGAGATGCAAAGATGAACAACAAATCTCTTGCCTTTTAGTATAAACATCTAGTATGATAAGTTAGAGTAGGTGCAAAATTCTTTGCAAACACACAGGTTGAATCAAACGTTCTGACTGGTGGAATCTTGGAAGGCTTCACAAAGCAGGTGATATTTAAGCTCAATATTTGTGTCTTAAAGGACTAGTAGGATTTCATCAGGTAGAGAGGGAGTGGAATATTCTAGGCACAGTGAAAAGTATGTGAAAGGCTCACATGCTGAAAGACCAAGATGTTTGTGGAATAAGAGATTTTATGTAATAGGTTATAGTATAATGAAAAATGATAGTAGAGACTGGAAAGGTAGATTGGGGTCAAATTGTGAAGATCTTTTATGTTGTAATATAGAATTTAGACTTTATACCATAGGCATTAGAGAGAGGCTTTTAAACCGAGGTGACAGGATGAAATTTATGTGTTTGGAGAGATCATAGCAGTAGTTTAGAGAATAGATTAAGCCCTTCTTAAGCAAAAGTTTTGTCCATTTATTTTTCCCTATATGAAACCAAGTAACACTAGCAAATACCATTTGCACAAAACTACAGTTCTTGGTAATAAGCTCTAGTTTTCTCAGCCCTTGAGTTTGAAATTTCCAAGTATTCAGTTATCTTTTTTTTTCTTTTACACTGAGTCTTCTCAGAGAAACCAAGACTAAAGCTTTATACGTAAATTATATTTAAAAAGCATGAAATTTTGAGATTTTTTTTTTGTTATTGTTGTTGAATTTTTGTATTACTAATGATTTTGGCCTGGCCTTTCCACATTTTCTTGTATGCATTAAGATGGCTTGTCATGATTGGAGGCTTAGCAAAAAAGGTCTCTATTCTTTTTCTAGTCTACTATCTTTTTCTTATTTTTATCAGTCAACACAATTTATTGAGAGTCCTAAGTATATGTCAGACTATCAGTTGCTGCCTCTGAAGGTTTTCCCTGAGGTTAATTAAATTTATATGGGCATTTTAGTGAATATTTTTCATTTTCTCCCTTAGGAAATGATGGAAATGAAAAATCAGTTCAGTAATGAGATGCTGCGGATGAGTAAATCTTTATGTCTGTTATGAAAAAATTGTTCTGATTCTGGTGCTCTAAAATAGTTTGGAAATTTGGTCTCACAAATTATCTTTATGATGTTTATTAAAGAAAAGTTTAAACGAGCTACAAAATTCTATGTAATTGAAAAGCCTTAAGTTGACCACCAGTATTATTGATTGATGATGACTGATGTATAGAAAAACTTTGGTCAGATTCTTCCTTTGCCATTTAGAATTTTGTTTTCTCAAATTGCAGTCCTTCTGTTCTTATACTTTACATTGTTGTCTACTCCAAGCAGATGGAGATTCTTACATTTATTAATAAACTTTTTTCATTCATTCATGTCCTGCTTTAATTGAGTTACCGTGTACCATGTGTTTGGTTATGATATCAATTGAATTACCTTTCTTAAAGAAATGACAGTTATAAGGGGTAATTTTCAAGCTTTCAAGTTGTACATTTCTGAAAAGGCAAATCAGTCATTTGGAAAAAAGTATTTCCACTACATAATAGAGATAATTAAAAAAAAATTGTCTCAGTATTTTTGTGTGTAGATATGTATGTATAAGAGAGAGAGAGAGAGATGATCTATCTTCCGTGTGGTAAGTCCTGTGCTAAGTAGCTATTGGGAATGCAGTGGGAGAGAAAACAAGGTCAGTGTCCTAAAAAAAATAAAATTTAATGGAGGAGACAGAGGAAATAAGTGATTAAAATATAGAAATTAAGGGCTATCATAAAGGAATACACAGAATATTATAGGAGCACAAAAGAGAAAAACATCAGAGCCAGATGAAGGGGAAGAGACATTAGGACATACTTCTAAGAGGAGACAGTGCTGCAATGAGTCTTAAAGATGAATTGAACTAGAGGTTAAAGTTGATAGTGGGGTAGGAGTAAGGTTGTAAAGGTAAAGGATAGAGGGAAGGGCAATTTAGTCAAAGAAAAACACATGGGCTAATATACACCAAGAACAAAAAAGAATTTTGATAAAGTTCAAAAACAAGCAAACCTAAATAAGATATATATATGTGCAGGATAAAGCAAGGGAATGATAAACATAAAATTCCTTCATGTTTGGGAGAGGCAGGGATAAGGGATAAGGGAGGAGGACATAGGTAAATGTAGGTTATTAGTAATGATAAGGTTTCTCTAAACTTTTATTATGGAAATAGTGAGAATGGTATAATGAACCCCCATACACTCATTACTTAGCTTCAATAATTATCAACATTTTACTAATTTGTTAAATCTATTTCCCCTACTACTTTTTTTCGTAGAATATTTTAAAGCAATTCTCAGACATTATGTCATTTTACCCATTAATGCTTAATTTTGCACCTTTAACTGGTAAGAACATTTTTATTTTTACCTAAGTACCATGCTATTATCATACTTAATAGAATTAGTAATGATATCTGGTCCATATTCACATTTTTATGATAGTCTAAAAAATGTCTTTTTATAGTTTTTTTTTCCCTTACCAAAATCTAAATAAGATTTCTATATTGCATTTGGATATTATGGTTCCTAAATTTCTTTTATTCTATGAAAGTCTCTTCCTTTTATGCACTTGATTTGTTGGAGAAGCCAGGTTATTTTTCCTAGAGATTATACCCACATCCTAGATTTCGAATTACTTCCTTCTGTTATTATTTAACTTGTTCTTCTATTCTCTGTATTTCCTGTTTTAGTTTTATCTAAAGGCTCAACGAAAGTCAATTTTTATTCTAGGCAAGAATACTTCATGAGTGGTGCTATGTACTTTCTTTTATATCACATCACAAAACATAGTATCAGGTTATACCACTTTTAATGAGCCAAAATTAATAACTGGGTTCAGTTTAACAGGTGCTGTTTGATACATTCATTTTCCTTAATCTGCGAAGGAGAGGCACCACTTTGAGAGAATACCAGATTTTAAAAACCTAAATTTAGGAAGCAATAAGGAAGGGAGAGTAGTGATTATGATTCAGGGCTTCTGTTCTCTTATCTGTAAAATATATTGGTTGTATTAGAATTATGTCCTTATTGACCATTGTAATCCAATAAAACAAATCTTTACTAGCTCAATAATACGCAAGTCTTACCTCTGTTTTTTTTCCTCAATGATAACAGCTTTGAAATTTCAACCTCTCTTCATATTTGTGTTTATTTCTATACTCCTTGGCTTCAGTGTAGTAAATTTAAATAGTTAAATGACTTGAAGAATAACATGGGTTGAGAATTAGGGACCAGAAGATCTCAAAGGTCCTCCCAAATGAATTTACAGTAAATTTCAAGTAATGATAATTAACCTTTTAAACAGGGTTCAACTCCACCAGTAACAGTTTTCAAAGGTTCAAAGAAACCTTACTTAAAAGAATGCATTTTGATTATTAACCATGACACTGGAGAATGTCGACTAGAAAAACTCAGCAGCAACATCACTGTAAAAAAAACAAGGTATGTGGTTTAATAAAATAATTTATTTAATAAACTCATAAATTGCTAAGGAAATGTTAAGAAAAAAAGTTATTGTATTGTCACATGATTATGCAACAAAATTTTTTTTTTCTTTCTTGTTTTTTTTTTTGCATGGGTAGGCTCCAGGAATCAAACCCGGGTCTCCAGCTCCGCAGGTGAGAATTCTTGCTACTGTTGCACTGCCCCAATTTTTTTTTTTTTTTTTTTTGCATGGGTAGGCACCAGGAATCGAACCAGGTCTCCAGCATGGCAGGCAAGAACTCTGCTTGCTGAGCCACCATGGCCCACCCTGACAAAAATATTTTAATCTTTGTCCAAGTTTAAATTTGGTAGGGTTCTTCAGTCAAAAGCTTTTACCACTTCTCCCTATGATATATAAAACCTTGTTTTTCTTCTGAGTGTTTCTGTATGTATAAGCATATCTTTTATTCTGTTGTAGGTGCTTTCATAGAATTGGACTGAAAGGAGTCATTATACATTCCAAAATAATTTCATCTTCATTAGTAAATATTTATTGAGCACCTAGAATACATAAGGAACTAGAAAAAAGAAAGTTTACTATACGAATACTAATTTTAAAAAATCTGGATTGAAAAGTTCAATAAGAGAATTTAGCCATCTCAGATTTAGGTGGGGCATTAATAACTATGTCACATAAAAACCATACAAATAGTATAGACAAAAATTGGTTTAGGAATTAAGGGTAAAGAGAAAGGTTATGGTTCTTGGAGTATTCAGGGAGAATACTTGACCAGATTTCAAGATTTAAGGATTTTTTTTTTTGGTTTGTTTTTTTGTCAAACATTTCTGATCATAAGATTTACCTTGCTTGTTAAAAATGAATTCCCAAATCTAACTTTAGGTTCAGAGGAGGAGCCTGAGAAGCTCTAATTTTTAGTATATTCCTCTCCCCAGGTGATTCTTACTAGTAGGAAAGTTTAAAATACTGATTTAACTGAACAGAGAGGACATGAGGTTGTAAGCAAAGTTGAATCATCTAGGGATATATCTGATTTATTCAGAGCAAATGAATAAGACCTGTTTGAAGAGAGTCCATGTACCTTTGTATAGTATTTGGAAGTGGGGGGTGATGTTGATAGTGGGTGAGGGGTAAGGTTGTAAAGATAAACTGAGATTAATACTTTCAATATGACGTGAAAAAATTAGGAAATGAGGACATTGTTTTGCTGCTGGTGGTGACATTTGTTTTGTTTTGTTTTTTTAAGCCAGGGATTGGCATGCTTATAAGCTTTGTTCTGAAACATTCGTCCAACAATGAAACGGAGTACAATGAAACAATGTAGGAAACAGAAAATTGTATAAACTGGGATTTCTGAGTGCAAATGAAGAGAAAAGTGAGGTTCTAAATACTTTGTGAAGGAAGTATTTATAGGAATTGGTGACTGGAAATAGGAGAGGCAGAAATCAAGCATAAATGTATTATATACTCTTTTCTTAAAGGTCTTAAAAAGAAAAGTATATTAATCTCCTTTAGTAGCATGTTGTAGAGTTATGAATAGAAAGTGTGAAAGTGATTTAATGTTAATAAAAATGATAGTTTTAGAATTTAAGAATACATTGTACCTCTTTTGTACGCTTATGTTTTTCTTCTTGTTTTAGTCATTGTCCTATTGCTTCAATTTGAGCAGTGGTTTTGTTTCTGTTCATATTTCTAGCCCTCAATGGACCTGTGTGTATGCTATGCATATAATAGGTGTTCAATGAATATTTGTTAAATAATAAACTAATATTTTAATCTTGAATATCATTTTAAAGATCTCTAGGAAAAATAATAATTGGTCAATTTTAGTAACTTGGTAAGTTGAAATTGCTATTATACCTATTTTAATCTTATTAAAATTTATTAATTAAAAAAATTTGACAAATGAAATATAACATTAACATAGATAATCAGTAATTCACAATATCATCACTTACTATTTTAATCTTTGATATCCTTAATTACAGAGTTGAAGGAAGCAGTAAAATTCAATATCGTTTAGAGCAACAGCAGCAACAAATGAGGAATTCAGCTAAGACTCCCAATCTTGTAAAACGTTCTCCATCCAAAGACAAAATGTCCCCAGCCTCTCCAATGGATGATATTGAAAGAGGTAAAATATAAGTGTATGTAAATCCCTTTACAACAGGCTATTAAGAAATAATAAGTAGAAATTTTCGCTTTAATTAACAGTGAAACTAACTACACAATTAATTTTTTTTATTAGAGCACTTGTAGGTTCGCAGAAAAATCATGCAGAAAGTACATAATTCCTTTACCCTCTCCCATGCAGTTTTCACTATCATTACCATTTCGCATAAGTGTAATTTTTAGAGTTTTAAATTTGTTAGAATTGATGAAACATTATTATTATAATTTTATTATTAACTGTGGTCCATAGTTTATATTAAGGTTTACTTTTTCTGTTGTATAGCTGTATTCTGGCAACCTATACCTAAAATTAGTCATTTTAGCCACTTTGAAATATACAGTTCAATGATGTTAAATACAGTCACAATTGTGTGCTAATGCTCATCACCATCCACATTACCAAAACTTTTCCATGACCCCAAACAGAAACCCTGTACCAGTTGAGCATTAATTCCCCGTTCCCCAAACCCCTAATTTTTTTTTGAGAGCATTCTCTTCTTTGTTATTATAGGTTTTTCTGGGGAAAGGGTATAGCATATGATTTAGGTTAGACTCTATCGCTAGGAGAGAATTTTTATCATTTTTCATTATTGAGGAGAAAAAATGAGTGTTACATGTATGTAACTATGACGTTTCTTCTTTTTTAACATTTTCCTGTTGAAGTTCTTTGTGTATAATCAAACTGTAGATATCTAAGGTGTCACCAGCCTAGTAGGGAAGTGAGGAGTGGTTTTAAGGAGAAGCCAAAGACAAGTTCTTCCGAATTGTTACCCTCTTCTCAGCAGGAAAGCATTTCTAACTGGTACAGTCCTTTTGAAAGTAAGAAAGCTTAAATCTCTATTATTTTTCTAGCTGAAGTTTGGGTGTGGTGTTGTAGTAATTGTGGCAGTGAGACTCAGGTCACCAAAGTATATTTGCTTCCACACTTTACCTTCATAATTTCCATGTAGCTCTTCAGTTCCACTTGTCCCCTTCTAGACCTCAGTACAGTATTAGTTCTGTATCAGTGCACCTTTACAAACAGTAAGGAAGATAATAAATTCAGAACTCTTGCCTGATCCCAAGACCCCTAACAGGGATCTTGAATTTTATTTTATTATTATATCATGTCTGCTTCCGAAATAGGTCTGAATCATGATATCATTATGAACATGTATACAATAAAATACAGGAACAAGGTGCACAAGTGGTTCAGTGGTAGAATGCTCACCTTACATGTGAGAGACCAGGGTTCGATTCCCGGACCATGCACCCCCCTCAAAAAAAAGTACAGGAACAGAAAGTCAAGATAGTCAAGGGGAAGAAGAAGCAAATTGGTTGATTATTAAAACATTAAATTTACCTATGAGCTTCCTGGCCACTGAAGACAAAATGAAACTCTAAGTAGCTTATTGTGTATTATTTAAGAGACAGATTCCAAAGAATCAGACTCATCTCTGTTAGTAAATTCTAAAAGAAATTCACCATATAGAACCTGTAGTTTAGGGAGCTTTAAGTTACACAGTATCTTCAACAATAATCTTACAGTATGAATAGATGTTCCTTTCAGTTTTTTTAGCAGAGACCATAATAAAAACATTGCATTAAAGCATAATTCTGAGAAAAAGAGATTTGTAGAGGATAAGTTAACATGATCCAAGATAAAGCTTTGTTGTTAACCTAACTTTGTATAAGAATGGAACTTTATTTACATTGAGATGTTTGTGTGGTATGTTCCTTAGATGAAGAGATTATTTATTGCCGGATGCTAGGGAAGGAGCAACAGGTGAGTGTGGCTATAAAAGAGCAAGATGGAAGGATCCTTGTGGTGATTGAATTGTTCTTTATCTTTTTTCTTTCTGCCAAAACGTTTTTTTATTTGTACATTTAATTATCATCATTGTCCATTCTAGGCATTCCTAAATTATACCATCCTAGTCTTTATCCTCAACCTTTCCTTTTAGTTTGATATGTGCCCCCAGCCCTTCTCCCTCAATCATACTCACTTTCACCTTCATTCAGTGTACTTCTATTATTGTGCTGCAATCAGGTAGTATTGTGCTATCCATTTCTGAATTTTTATAATAAGTCCTGCCGTACAGTCTGTATTCCTTCAGCACCAATTGCCCAATCTCTACCTTATTTCTATCTCCTGATAACCTATGTTCTTAACTTCAATTCTCAAAGTTCACTCATAAATGTTGGTTCATATTAGTGAAACCATACAGTATTTGTCCTTTTGTTTCTGGCTAATTTCACTCAGCATAATGTCCTCAAGGTTCATCCACATTGTTATGTGCTTCATGACTTTATTCTGTCTTACAACTGCATAATACTTCATCATATGTATATTCCACAGCTTATTTAGTCACTCATCTGTTGATAGACACATTTGTGGTGTTTCCATCTCTTGGTAATCATAAATAATGCTACTGTAAACACTGGTGTGCAAATGCCCATTTGTGTCCTTGCCGTCAGGTTCTCTGAGTATATACCTAGTAATGGGATTGCTGGATCGTATGGCAATTCTATACTTAGCTTCCTGAGGAACTGCCAAACTGCCTTCCAGAAATTTGTACCATTTGCATTCCCACCAACAGTGGATAGGTATGCCTTTTTCTCCACATCCACTCCAGCACTTTTCATTTTGTTTTTTTGATAGTGGCCATTCTAGTGTGTATGAGATGATAACTCATTGTGGTTTTCATTTGCATTTCCCTAATAGCCAGTGAAGTTGAGCATCTTTTCATGTACCTTTTGACCATTTGTTTTTCCTCTTCTGAGAAATGTCTGTTTATGTCTTTTGCCCATTTTTTATTTGGGTTGTTTGTCTTTTTGTTGTTGAGTTGAAGAATCTCTTTCTATATCCTGGATACTAAACTCTTATCTTATATGTGGTTTCCAAATATTGTTTCTCATTGCATAGGCTGCCTTTTTACTTTCTTGACAAAGTTCTTTGATGCACAAAAGTGTTTAATTTTGAGGAGTTCCCATTTATCTATTTATTTTTTCAGTGCTCATGCTTTGGGTGTAAAGTCTAGGAAATTGCCTCCTATTACAAGATTTATAAGATAGTTCCCTACATTTTCTTCTAAAACTGTTATGGTCTTAGCTCTAATGTTTGGGTATTTGATCCATTTTGAGTTAATTTTGTATAGGGTGTGAGATAGGGATCCTCTTTCATTCTTTTGCATAAGGATATCCAGTTTTCCAAACACCATTTATTGAAGAGGCAGCTGTGTCCCAGGTGGATTGGCTTGACCGCTTTATCAAAGATCAAGTATCCATAGATAGAGGGTCTATTTCTGAATACTCTATTTGATTCCATTGGTCAATATATCTATTGTTATACCAGTACCATGATGTTTTGACCACTGTAGCTTCGTAATATGCTTTAAAGTCAGGTAGTGTGAGACCTCCAACTTCATTTTTCTTTCTCAGGAAATTTTTTAGCTATTGAGGGCACCTTTCCTTCCAAATAAATTTGGTTTTCTATTTCTGCAAAATAATTGTTGGGAGTTTAATTGGTATTACATTGAATCTATAAATCAATTTGGGTAGAATTGACATCTTAACTATATTTAGTCTTCCAATCCATAAGCATGTATGCCCTCCATTTATTTAGGTCTTCCATGTTTTCTTTTAGCAATTTCTTATAGCTTTCTGTGTAGAGGTCTTTTGTATCTTTACTTAAATTTATTCCTAAATATTTTATTCTTTTGGTTGCTAATGTAAATGGAATTTTTTTTCTTGATTTGCTCCTCAGATTGCTCATTTCTAGTGTATAGAAACACTACTGATTTTTTAGTGTTGATCTTGTACCCTGCCACTTTGCTTACTCATTTATTAACTCTAGTGGCTTTCCTGTAGATTTTTTGGGATTTTCGACATATAGTATCATGTTATCTGCAAACGATGAGAGTTTTACTTCTTCCTTTCCAATTTGGATGCCTTTTATTTCTTTTTCTTGTCTAATTGCTCTAGCTAGAACTTCCAGCACAATGATGAGTAAAAATGGTGGTAGTGGGCATCCTGTCTTGTTCCTGTTCTTAGAGGGAAAGCTTTCAATCTTTCCCCATTGAGGATGATGTTGGCTGTGGGTTTTTCATATGTGCCATTTGTCATGTTAAGGAAGTTCCCTTCTGTTCCTATCCTTTGAAATATTTTCATCAAGAAAGGGTATCGAATTTTGTCAAATACATTTTCTGCATCAATCGAGATAATCATATGTTTTTCTGCTTTGATTTGTTGATATGGTATATTACATTAATTGATTTTCTTATGTTGCACCATCCTTGCCTACCTGGAATAAATCCCACTTGGTCATGGTGTGTTATTCTTTCAGTGTGATCCTGGATTTGATTTGCAAGTGTTTTGTTAAGGATTTTTGCATCTATATTCCTTAGAGAGATTGGTCTGTAATTTTCTTTTCTTGTAGTGTCTTTGTCTGGCTTTGGTTTAGGGTGATTTTGTCTTAGAATGAGTTGGGTAGCTTTCCCTCCTCTTCAGTTTTTTTTAAGAGTTTGAACAGGATTGGTACAAATTCTTTTGTGAATGCTTGGTAGAATTCACATGTAAAGCCATCTGGTCTGGGACTTTTCTTTTTTGGGGAGCTTTGGGATGACTGATTTAATTTCTACTTGTGATTTGTTTGTTGAGATGATCTGTTTCTTTTTCGAGTCAATGTTGGTTGTTCATGCCTTTGTAGGAGGTTGTCCATTTCATTTAGTTTATTAGCATGTATTTGCTCACAATATCCTCTCATTACCTCCTTTATTTCTGTAGGGTCAGTGGTTATGTCTCCTTTCCATTTCTGATTTTATTTATTTGCATCCTCTCTTTTTCTCTATCTCTCTCTCTTTTTTTTTTTTGTCAACCTAGCTAAGGTCCAACAATTTTTTTTTTGACCCAGCTAATTTTTTTTTATTAATTAAAAAATTAACTAACACAACCTTTAGAAATCATTCCATTCTATGTATATAATCAGTAAGAGTCCAACAATTTGATTAATTTTTTAAAGAATCAACTTCTGATTTTGGTAATTTTCTCAAATATTTTCATGTTCTCTATTTCAGCTCTAATCTTCATTATTTCTTTCCTTTTGTTTGCTTTGGTGTTAGTTTGCTGTTCTTTCTCTAGTTCTTCCAAGTGAACAGTTAATTCCTCGATTTTTACTCTTCGTCCTTTTTTAATATAGGCACTTTGCAATAAATTTCCCTCTCAGTGCTGCCTTTGCTGCATCCCATAAATTTTGATATGTTGTGTTTTTATTTTCATTTGCCTTGAGATATTTACTGATTTCTCTTGTAATTTCTTTGACCCACAGTTGTTTAAGAGTGTGCTATTTGGTCTTCATGTATTTGTGGATTTTCTGGCTTTCTGCCTGTTACTGATTTCCAACTTCCTTGCATTATGATCTGAGAAAGTGTTTTGTATGAGTTCAGTCTTTTAAAATTTATTCAGACTTACTTGTGACTGAGCGTATGGTCTATCCTTGAGAATGATCCATGAGCACTTGAGAAAAATGTGTATCCTGCTGTTGTGGGGTGTAATGTTCTCTAAATATCTGTTAAGTCTAGATCATTTATTGTATTATTTAAATTCTGTGTTTCTTTATTGATTCTGTCCATTTGATGAGAGTGTTCTATCCATTGATGAGAGTGGGGAATTGAAGTCTCCAACTATTATGGTAGAGGTGTCTATTTCTCCCTTCATTGCTGTCAGTGTTTTCCTCATGTACTTTGAAGCACTCTGGCTTGGTGCATAAATATTTATGATTGCTATAGCTTCTTTTTCAATTGTTCCGATTATTAATACATAGTGTTCTTCTTTGTCTCTTTTAACTGTTTTACATTTGAAGTCTAACTTGTCGGGTATTAGTATAACTATTCCTGCTCTTTTCTGATTGTTGTTTACATGAAATTTCTTTTTGCAATCTTTCACTTTCACCCTGTTTTCATCCTTGGGTCTAAAATGAGTCTCCTGTAGACAGCATGTAGATGGGTCCTGTTTTTTTTTTTTTAATCCATTCTAGCAGTCTGGGTCTTTTGATTGGGGAGTTTAATACATTAACATTTAATATTATTACTGTCAAGGCAGTACTTTCTTCTACCATTTTGTCTTTTGGATTTTATATGTCATATCAATTTTTTTTTTCTGTTTTTACCTTTACTGATGGTCTTCATTTCTACACTCTTCTCCATACTTTTCTCTCCTGCCTCTTCCTATCTGCTTCTAGTGCTTCCTTTAGTATTTCTTGCAGAGCTTGTCTCTTAGTCACAAATTCTCTCATGATTGAAAATATTTTAAACTCCCCCTCATTTTTGAAGAACAATTTTGCTGACTACAGAGTTCTTGGCTGGCATTTTTTTCTCTTTTAGAATCTTAAATCTATCATACCACTGCCTTCTTACCTTCACAGTTTCTGCTGTGAAATCTACACATAGTCTTATTGGGCTTCCTTTATATGTGATGGATTGCTTTTCTCTTTCTGCCTTCAAAACTCTCTCTTTGTCTTTGACATTTAACAATCTGATTAGTAAGTATCTTGGAGTATGTCTATTTGGATCTTTTCTGTTTGGAGTATACTTCACTTCTTGGATCTGTAATTTTATGTCTTTCATAAGAGATGGAAATTTTCAGTGATTATGTCTTCCATTAGTCTTTCTCCTTTTCCATTCTCTTCTCCTTATGGGACACCCACAACACATGTATTCATGCTCTTCATGTTGTCATTCAATTCCCTGAGACCCTGCTCGTATTTTTCCCTATGTTTTCTTTTGTGTGGCTTATTTCGGATGTCCAGTCCTCTAGTTCACTAATCCTTTCTTCTACCTCTTCAGATCTATTGTAAATTTCCATTGCTTTTTTTTTTTTTCATTTTTCTGTTGCCTTTCGTTGCCATAAGTTCTAAACTTTTGAGTTCTTTTTGTTCACTATATATCCTCCCTCAACTCTTTGGTTTGATTTTTGATGAAATTGCCCATGTCTGTTTGAACATTTCTGAATTCGTTGTTTCAACTCCTGTATCTCATTTGAAGTGTTGGTTTTTCTTTGACTGGGCCATGTCTTCAGTTTTCCTAGTATATTTGTCATTTTTTATTGGTGTCTAGGCATTTGATTTCCTTAACTAATTTATTCTAGTGGTTGTTTTCACTCTTTTACCTAAGTTTTTCTTGATGGATGCCTTTGTTCTCTATCTGTTCTTTGATATTCAGTTCAACTTATTCTTGACCTGTAGCATAGGTTCTGTTTAATCAAAATTTTTCAGTTCTTGTTTTTCTTTTTCTTGCCCTGCCTATATGGAGCTTTTTTTTTTTTGAGAAGGGTCTTCTCAGATATTATAGGCCCCAGTCAGATTTTTCCTAATCAGAGAGGCTGAGTTCTCAGGAGAAAATTGAAGTCAACATCAGTTTTCACTGAGGGGATACCCAGCAAGTTGTCTGAATTTCCTATGAATCCTCTAGACTGTGCTTTTCCTATCTTGCCTAGCATGTGGCACTTGTCTGCCTGAGGCTTCCCACCAGCGTTAAGTGTTGTGATGCCTTTAACTTCAGCAGGCTCTTCCTGCTGTGGGCATGGTTGAGGCAGAGGTGAGGTAATATGATAGCTTTAATTGCTTCAGTTTCCCAGTCCCTAGGGCCTGAATTTCTTGACGGATTGTTCCCACTTGAGCTGGGCCCCACATTTCTCTTGGGAAAGATATATCCTTTGGAGAATTAACTCCTTTCACATGACTAGTTACTTTGTCTCTGAGACTAGCTTAATTCTGCCCTTGCCTGGGACAGTGCTGGAGCCTGAGAAGTTCTATCTAATTAGCTGTTAAGGAGTAGAAAAAAGCAGAAAAGAGCTTTTCAGAGATGGACCACTGCTCCTTAGATTTCTCCATCAAGTGCTTGAGTTGATTTGTGGGTCTATATATATATATCCAGGCTCTATGTCCCTCTTCTCTTGGGGTCTAGCCCTTTTCCAGTATTTTTTGCTGTCTCACTTAAAAAGCCTTTCGTTTTTGTTTTTTTTTGTCCGCCAGCCCTGTCCCTCTCTGCTAGGGCAAAACGCCTCATACCTTTAGTGCTTATTCCCATTTTATCTGTGTTGGAGGCCTATTTTCAGTGGTCAGAATTTGTTAATTAATTTCACAGTGGAGCTTGGTTGAGCTAAGTCCTTGCTGCTAGTAAAGTCTGTTTCCTTTCCTCTCAGGGAACCAGCCTGCTATGCCCGCTGGAGAGAGGCACTGACCTCTGCGGCTTGGAGGACTTACAGTTCTCTGTGGTTCTCAGCTTTTCAACATGGTCCAGACTGTGTCCAGTCACTGATTTTTCCCCAGTAGTTGTTCTGTATCCTTCCTGGCTATTTACTAGCTTCTCTGGAGTATGAACTAAGTTCCATACCTCACTAATTTGCCATCTTGCCTGCCTCCCAACAGTTTACTTCTTAACAGCTTATTCTACTATATTTTGACTTCATCTATGTCACTATCATGGTTGTGATATTTTCCTGTAGCTTTGCAAATTGTTACTTTTGGAAGAACTAGACAAAGGGTACATGAAATCTCTCTGTATTATATCTTCCAACTGCATCTATTTTTATAATTATCTCAAAATTAAAAGTTTGACTTTAAAAAATGCATTGAGACCAAAAGTACATGATCTACCTTGGGAAATGTTATGTTCCACATGTGATTGAAAAGAATATATTTCTGCCATTTTTGTGTGTAATATTTTGTAAACCTAGGTTAGAATTGTTTGATAATTCTATTTAAGACATGTTTATCTTAGTGATTTTCTTAGTGATTTGTATTCTTTTAAATACTAAGAAAAAAACCTGGAAAAATCCAATTATAATTTTGGATTTATCTGTTTCTCATTTCAATTTTATCAGTTTTTAATTTATGAATGTTAAGCTCTATTATTAAGTGTATACTCAGGGTTGTTATATCTTCTTGATGATTCTTCTCCTTAACCATTATAAATGTCCCTGATATTCTTCATAATGTTTCTGTTGAAGTCTATTTTATCTCTAGATTTCTTTGGATTAGCGTTTTCATGGTGAATCTTATCCCATTCTTTTACTCTAAACTGTTTAATCTAAATTTTTAAAGTAGATTTCTTTTAGAGAGCATAATATTGGCCCTTCCTTTTGTATCCTTTGGCAGTCTCTGCCTTTGGTTTGTTTAGACCACTCATATTTAATATAATTATTAAACTAGGTTTAAATATAACATGTTACTATTCATTTTCTCTTTATCACAGCTGTTCTTTGCTTATTTTTTCCTCATTTCCTATATTATTTTGGATTGAGTATTTTTTAATGATTTTATTCAACATTTACTATTGGCTTTTTGGATATACTTTGTTTATTTTTTACTGGTTAGTCTGAGGTTTATAATATATACCTTTATCACATCACAATATACTTTCAAATAATATTGCAGCAGTTTACGTATCATATGTGAATTTTGCAATAGTATACTTACATTATTTTCATCTCTTCCATTGTGTTCCTTTTTTCATGAGTTTTACTTCTACGTGTGTCATAAATTCCACAATGCTTTGTGTACTATTTGTTTTAGTCAATTAAAAAAAGCGTATTTGTTCTAGTTTGCAAGCTGCCAGAATGTGATATACCAGAAACAGGATGGCTTTTAAAAAGCGGTATTTATTAAGTTGCAAATTCATATATTCTATGGCTGTGACAATGTCCAAATTAAAGCAAGGCTATGGAAATGTCCAATCTAAGGCATCCAGGGAAAGATAACCTTCAAGAAGGCCGATGGCACTCAGTGTTTCTCTTTTAACTGAAAAAGCATATGGCGAACATGATGTCTGCTAGCTTTCTCTCCAAGCTTTTTTTTTCGTGAAGCTCCCCCAGGAGCATTTTCCTTCTTCATCTCCAAAGGTCTCTGGCTGCGTGGGCTTTAAAGCTTTTTCCGAATGGTTCTCTCTTAAAGGGCTCTAGTAAGCAACTCCACCTTGAATGGGTAGAGACACATCTAATCAAAAGTTACCCGCCACTGTTGGGTGGGTTACATCTCTATGGAAACAATCAAAAAGCTCACACCCAGCAACACTGAATGAGGATTAAAGAACTTGGTTTTTCTGTGGTTCTCAACAGATTCAAACCAGCACAGTGTTTTATATTTAATCACATTTTTACCATTTTCAACATTCTTTGTTTCTTTGTGAAGATCCAGATTTTCATCTGGCATCATATTTCTTCTGCTTGAAGAACTTCCTTTAATATTTCTCATATACAGGTTTGCTGGCCATGATTTCTCTCAGCTTTTGTTTTTTTTAAAAAAAGTCTTTACATTGCCTTGATTTTTTTTATTTTTGAGGGTGCATGGTCTGGGAATCGAACCCAGGTGTCCCACATAGAAGGCAAGCATTCTGCCACTGAACCACCATGCACCCCGTTGCCTTTATTTATTTATTTATTATTGTTTATTTTTGCGTGACAGGCATTGGGAATCGAACTCCAGTCTCTGGCATGGCAGGTGGGAACTCTCCCTGCTGAGCCACCATGGCCTACCCCCATTGCCTTTATTTTTGAAAGATGTTTTGGGATTATTTATAGAATTTTAGATTAATAGTGTTTGTTTTTGTTTTTTTAGAACTTGAAATATATTACTTCATTGTTTTCTGGCTTATAGAGTTTCTGATTCATTTTCTTTCTTGTCCAGTTTGTTGATAAGCCTGTCAAAGGAATATTTCATCTTTGATATTTTGGTTTTCATTTCTCACATTCCATTTAACTCTTTTTTTTTAATGGCTTTGAGCTCTTTGCTGAATTTCTCCATGTATTTATGCATTTGGTCTACCTTTTCCATTAGATCCTTTCAAATATCAATCATAGTTATTTTGATATTTTTTATGATAGTTCCATCATCTCATCCATCCTTGGGTCTAGAACTATTGAAGGTTTTGTATCTTGACATTTGGCTGGGTATTTTCTTTGCATTTTTGTGTGTCTCATAATCTTCACTGAATGGTAGACTTTCAAGTTAAGAACAGCAGTGATTTGAGGGAAATACTTATTTGTGAAAATCTTATTTCTCTTCTTCTGTCAGGCTATTAGTATTATAATTAATCCTGTTGAATGCTCTGTACTCCTTCAGCATCAAATGCCCACTCTCTATCTCCTGATAACTTGTGCTCTCAACTTTAAGTCTTAAAGTTCTCTCATTAATGTTAGTTCTTACTAGTGAGAGCATACAGTATTTGTGTTCTTGTTTCTAACTAATTTCACTCAGTATAATGTCCTCAAGGTTCAGAAACTTGGAGAAACTGGGAGCTGGGACACAAATATACATTTGCACACTGTATTTATGGCAGCAGTATTCATGATTTGCAATGGATGGAAATGACCTAAGGGTACCTCAACCGATCAACTGAAGGGGTAACTGTGGTGTATACATACAATGGAATTATTGGGTGGCTGCAAGAAGGAATGAAGTTATGAGGCATGCAATGAGGTGAATGAACCTTAAGGAAAGTATGTTGAGTGAGATAAGCCAGAAACGAAAACACAAATATTATAACACCTCACTAATATGCACTAACGATAATGTGCAAAGTCTGAGAATTGTATTTGAAAGTGTGTTATCAGGGGAAGGCCTAGTGTAAAGGTTCTTAGATTGTAAGCTCTTACAGCAATCATATCTGTTCTGGAGTGATAACTTATTTCTAAATTCTGAGATGCTGAGCTCTTTGTGTATAATCTGGTCATTCCCTGGAACTTAGGGTGTTTGTGTGACACCTGAGACTCCGAGCTAGAGCTCTTCAGCTATGAAAGTCAGCATTATCCATATAGCAACTGTTAAAAACACTGAAAAAGTGATCAGACTTCATTTAGAGATATGAATGAAGCTGATCTGGTTAGGACTAAGGTAAATTGCACTAAAAGGTAAAGAATGATATTGGCTGTATATTAAAACATCAACTTCTGTGTGAGCCCAAAGAAAGAGATACTTATTTGGTGCAAAATTTTTATTTTCGGTAGCATAATACCTAATTTAACTTGAATGGTCATCTTATTTGAACACCATAAATACATGGAAGCTTGAATAGGGGGTGAGATTTTGTTGGTTTGTACAGGTTAGTGTGATGCCCCGATGCATCCCAAAGTAATCTGGGCAGAAGATAAAAATATATTTGCATGGTCCCCTTGAGGGATGGGGAAAAAGATGGCACTATTAAACTTACCCACCTGGGAAAGACCTGATATTCTTGCAAGTAGCAGAGACTGCCAAGTTGATGGGCCAGGCCCTCAATCTTGGATTCTGCTTTTATGAAACTTATTCCTGCAAAGGAGAAGCTAAGCCTACTTATGATTATGCCTAAGAGTCACCCTCAGAGAACCTCTTTTCTTGCTCAAATGCGGCCTCTCTCTTTAAGCCAATACCACAGGTAAACTCACTGTCCTCCTCCCTACATGGGACAGGACTCCCAGGAACGTAAATCTCTCTGGAAACGTGGGAAATTACTTCTGGGAATGAATCTGGCCTTAGCATTGTGGAACTGAGAAAGCCTTCTTGACCAAAACAGAGAAGAGAAATGAAACAAAAAGTTTCAGTGGCTGACAGAGTTCAAATAGAATCAAGAGGTCATTCTGGAGGTTATTCTTATGCAATATATAGATATCCCTTTTCAGTTTTTGTTGTGTTGAAGTAGATAGAAGGGAATACCAGAAACTATTGAACTGTAATCCAGTAACCTTGATTCTTGAAGATGATTGTGCACTTTCAAAGTCTGACTGTGTGATTGTGAAAACCTAGTGACTGATATTCCCTTTATCCAGTGTATGCACAGATGTGTAAGAAAAAAAAAAAGAAAGGCAAAAAAATAAATAAATAATAAGGTGGCTAGGGGATGGGATGTTTTGGGTGTTCTTTTTTACTGTTATTTTCGTTTTTTATTCTTATTTTTATTTTTTTTGGAGTAATGAAAATGTTCAAAAAATGTAAATTACAGCTATGTGATGATACTGTGAAACTTTGATTTTATAGTTTGGATGATTTTATGGTATGTGACTATACAATATATCTCAATAAAATTGCGTTGAAAGGAGTAAAAGAACCTGGCTCTCAGAGATCTGTAATCTCATCAAAAGATGCTATTAATAGATAGATATTTATTAATAAAGGCTAGCTAGGACTTGGAAAGAAATACTTCACAATACATATAGCTGACTTGGAAGAAATACTTCACAATACATATAGCTGACACAGGGCTCTTAACTAGAAGAACTGACAATAAAGAATGCTGACAAATCAACAAGAATAGAAAAAGATACCCAAAGACAAAATGAGAAAAAAATGTTTTATAAAAGAAGATAGCCAAATAGCCAGTAAGCATAGGAAAATGGGAAACTAGCTTGTGATATATTTATACCATGGAATATTTATACAATAGCAATAAAGAAGAATGAACTACTGATTCATGCAATGGCATGGACAATCTGAAACATGGTAAAAGCAGGCAGACATATGAATGTACATGTGGTGTGGGTCCATTTTTATGAAGTTCAAGAACATATGAAAATCATTGATAATATAATAAAAATCATGGTTTTGAGTAGAAAAGGGTACAGGGTAACATTCATTAGGCTGGCAGTATTTTATATCTTGATCTCAGTCATGGATACACAGATTATAAAATAGGCTGAAATTGATTTAAGTGTGTATTGTGATGTATGTAAATTACATGTTAAGCAAAAAATCTGGGGAAAGATTTAGTAGGCAGAGGAAACAGCTAGTGCAAACAGTTTAGGGCATAGCTGGATTTGTTGTGTTCAGATAATAAAAAGAAAGGCAGTATGTCTATAATAGAATGCAGGAGTGGGATAAAATTATCAGGTAAGGCATGTTTTAAGATGATCTCAAATGACAGTGCGCTGAGTTTATTATTCACTTAGAACTTTTTGGATTTAAAAAATTTAGTTGACATTTATATTCATATAGTAGACAAATATTGACCTAAAAGTCAGTGGACTTGACTCTACCCCTAAATAGCTAACGACTTTAGCTTTTCTGTACCTTAGTTCCTTCAATTGTAAAATTATGTATTTGATCTAAATGGTAGCTGATGACCTTTCCTACCATAAATTTTGCTTGTCTTAGAAAAGATTTTGAAAACATTAAATCAAAGAAGACATCAATAATATCACCCTTTTGTCTGCTGAAACATTTATAACCAAAGTTACAATTCAAAAATACTTAGAATTTTTAAATCCCCCATAAAGGGAAAAAAACTTAAACCTAAGTAGAGATGCTTCAGCAAAATGTTCTCTAGGACAATCAGGAAAAGAATAAAATTCATTTGTATGTATTGCATTGCATTATGTGTCTTGGAGAAATAAGATAAGAATTACAAGACTGTCTGCCAAAATAGGTTTTAATTTTTACTTAAAAACTTTTAGATTATTTATAATATATATTTATATAACTGTAATATTTGTTATGTGTATATTTAACTGCAGTGGTTTAAATAAATGCAGAGTTTATATTTAGACATTTCTTATGGCTTGTGCCTTTAATTCTTTTTATTTTTTATAATCCTGTTATTGAAGTATGACTTGATGGTAGAGGACCTTTTTAAATAAAATGCTTTAAATTTTATAAATGTATATTTGGTCTAACTTACTGCTTATCAACAGTTTCTTAGAAACTAATGTAGCAGATGTTATTTTATGTTATTTAATCTGGCTGTTCACTTCTGTTTTATTTTCAGAACTGAAGGCAGAAGCCAGTATGATGGACCAGATGAGTAGTTCTGATAGTTCATCAGACTCCAAAAGTTCATCATCTTCTAGTAGTGAGGATAGTTCTAGTGACTCAGAAGATGATGAGTGCAGATCCTCTCCTTCTGATCCAGGGAATTATAACTCAGAACATCATACCATGTCTCCCATGCCACAGTGCAGGATTCCTGATGTGGATGCCAGCCATAATAGATTTCATGCCAACAGTAGCCATCTGATGAATACTTTAAGTAAGTATGCATAAACATGAGTAATTGGAAAAGTAAGAATTCATTATGGAACCTGTTCTAGTTTGCTAGCTGCTGGAATGCAATATACCAGAAATGGAATGGCTTTTAAAAAGGGGAATTTAATAAGTTGCTAGTTTACAGTTCTAAGGCTGAGATAATGTCCCAATTAAAGCAAGTCTATAGAAATGTCCAATCAAAGGCAACCATGGAAAGATACCGTGGTTCAAGAAGGCCACTGAAGTTCACAGTCTCTCTCTGAAGTAAGAAGGCTCATGGCGAACTGGGTCAGGGTTTCTCTCTCATCTGGAAAGGCATGTGGTGAACATGGCATCATCTGCTAGCTTTCTCTCCTGGATACCTTTCATGAAGCTTCCTGGGAGGCATTTTCCTGATTTATTTCCAAAGGTCGCTGGCTGGTGGGCTCTCTGCTTCTCGTGGCTATGTTGTTCTGCTCTCTCAGACTCTCCCTCATTCTCCAAAATGTTTCCTCTTTTATAGGATTCCAGTAAACTAATAAAGACTCACCCTAATGGGTGGAGACACGTCTCCACCTAATCCAGTTTAACAACCACTCTTGATTGAGTCACATCTCCAGGGAGATGATCTAATTATTCAAACATACAGTACTGAATAGGGATTAGAAGAAATGGCTGCCTTTACAAAATGGGATTAGAATTAAAACATGGCTTTTCCAGGGTACATACATCCTTTCAAACCAGCACAGAACCTTATTGATTGTGGTCTAAAATTTGGGTAAAGAAAAGGACTCCTGTTTTATGCATATGACACTATTAACCATTGCCATTTCCTTGAATTATTCATTTTCTTTTGACTTTGTGACATAACAACCTTTGTTTTTTTCCTCTCTCTAGAAACTCTTTTCTCTCTCCTTTGCAGGTTTATAATTTTCTACTCAGTAATTTGAGTTGGAATTTCTTTAGGCTTTATTCTAAGCCCATTTTTCTTTTTATTCTACACTCTTTCCCTAGACAATCTCTTCCACATTTCTGTTGCAGTCAATACTTGTATGTAGATAATTGCAAATTTATGTCTGTAGCCAAGATCTCTTCTCTGAGCTCTCAACACATAGGTACGACATCATCTCTTAGTAAAAGGCACTTCAAATTCACTTTATCCAAAACGAACTCATAATCTTTGGCTCAACAATTTCTTCTTAGTGAAAGCCAGCCACCATCTAAATAAACAAATCAGAAACCGGATAGAGTTTTAGGGTCTACGTCCTCTCCCTCTTTACAGTGTAGCTGATCCTTCACCAAATTCTTTATTTTTATGCCCCCAATATTTCCCAAATTGTTTCCTTTTCTGCATCTTCATCATCGCTTTAGTTTAATTTACCGTTATTTCTTGCTTTAACTACTGCAGTGGTTTCCTAACTTGTCCAACCTTATTTATTCAGACTCATTTCTGATCCATTATCTCACTGCAGCTAGATTGAGCTTTTCACAATTCAAATATAACTTGCCTCCTCATCTCACTTCTTATTGGATAGAGATGAAAAATCTTAACATAATCGTCTTGCCTTTTTTGTTATAGCAACACTGGTATTCTTTTTGCTTATACTCAAATACTTTCACCCACCTCAGGACCTTTATACATGGTGTTACTTCAGTCTGAAACACTTGCTTCTCTTCATGTAGTTAATTCTTCCTCCTTCAGATTTCAATTCAAGGTTCCTTTCTCAAGGAACCCTTCTTGACTTGCCTGACAAGGCCAAATCCCTCTTCTTACAGACTCTTAGAAAATCAGATATTTCTTCTTTATATCAATTGTCACAATTATAATTTTATATTTATTTGTGTGATTTTCTCTCTTCCTTTAGAGTATAAGCCCCAGGAGGAAGAGATATTGTTGTTTCTGCTTATCATTGAATACTAGCACCTTACACAATGCTTGGTGTATGGTAGATGTCCATTATGTTTCAGTAAAGGAATGCAGGTTGATACTTCTCTGGGAGAGAAGGGTTTTTCTGTTTGTATGTGTAAAACTAGTCTCCTTGTCCTAATAAATAATGAAAAAAGTAAGTGATTTTTCTACCGCAGTACTCAATTGTAGTAAGGATATGTCATTGGTATATCCATGGTTTGGACTTCGTGAGGTAGTAGTGGCAGAGAGGAGTTGTTTCCAGGGAAGTGGTTGTAATACATGGATCATGGTATTTAAACTAGATTCAGAAGGGAGTGAAGACTGAACAATGGAGAGAAAGGATAGGAGTCAGTGGATGAATGGTGGTTTTGATGAAGTAAAAAATCTGTTTCAGTAAGATATGTGAATATATGAACTGTTTGGATAGGAAGTTACTGCAATAGTGGACATTAAAATTGCTATATTGTAACACTGGTATACTGTTTTTATTTAAAGGCATATGATTTCTTCCAATTTTAATAGAACTTTTTAGAGTTCTGTGAAAATAAAAACAGTAATATAACTAGACAAGTTGTATATATTTGATCTTTGAAACGTATAGGAGATTTGAATTAGTTTGTTTTTCTGTTAGAGATAGGACTTCTATACAATATGCAGTCATCATGTTGTTTAAACCTGGATTATTATTTCATTTTGTCTAATTTCGATTCAGAATATATAAGTTTTTCATTAGACTAGTAAACTGTTTAATTCGGCATTCGGATAGGATAAATGAACACTACTTTGACAATGGGAATAAAGTTTCCTTAGTACCCAAAACAAAGTTGATTTAAGTCTTTATTGAGTTTTTGCTTTTACATTCCCTGTGTTTCTCTCTGGACTCTGTAGATGATTTGAGAACTGCTTTTCAGAGATAGAACCCCTTGTGTTGTAGTGCTATATATAGAATACAATGAAATATTGACAGGGTAAATTTGAAATAACGAAATATCTTGTGCTACATCAGATACCATATCATACTAGATTCTGTTATAAACATGCTAGCAAGATACCTCTAAGAGTTAAGATAAATTTAGAGGAGGAAAACGTAAAAATAATTTTATTCATGTTTTTCTGTGAATTGGGGAAATACCATTATTATTTTATTTTAGAGATAGTAACCTGGCTGAACACTTATATCATTGGAATTTAGCATCAGTGAGAATTCAGATGATGTAGCTCACCCAGCCCCAGAGATTCTGATGTATTTGGGTTGAGGTGGAGTCTAGTCATCAGTATTTTTTAAAGGCCATTCTAATGCGCAGAAAATAGTTTCCATATATCTACCTTACCTTCTTGCATTAGTATCATATATTTATTACAATTGTAATATTAAATATAATCCATGATTCACATCATAGTTCTCTATTTGTGTTGTATAGTCCTCTGGTTTTTTGCTTTATTTTGTTGTGTTTTAAAATTTCAGGTAAAACATATAAAACCTAAAATTTCTTCTTTTAACCACATTCAAATATATAATTCAGTGCTGTTAGTTACATTCACAATTTGTGCTACTATCACTTCCATCCATTACCAAAACTTTTCCATCATCCCAAATAGAAATCCGATACAATTTAATCATTAACTCTCCATTGCCTACCTATACCCCAAGTTTTGGTAACCTATATTCTGGTTTCTGACTCTATAAATTTGCTTATTCTAATCATTTCTTAACAGTGATATCATATAGTGTTTGTTCTTTTTTGTCTGACTGCTTTCATTTAACATACCATCAAAGTTCATATGTGTCATATGTATCAGAACTTCATTCCTTTTTAAGGCTGAATAATATTCCCTTACATGTATATACCACATTTTGTTTATCCATTCTTATGTTGATGGACACCTGGGTTGTTTTCATCTTTTGGAAATTGTGAATAATGCTGCTATAAACATAGGTGTGCAAATAAATGTTCAATTCCAGCTTTCAGTTATTTGGGGCATATACTTACAAATGGCCAGGTCATATGGTAATTCTGTACTTAATTTTCTGAAGCATTTGTACCATTTTACATTGCTACCGTCAATGAATGACTGTTCCAATTTCTCTATATCCTCTCCACACATGTAATTTTCGTTTTTTTAATAGAAGCCATTTTTTTATTAATTAAAAAAATTAACAACAAACAAACAAAACAATGATATCATTCCATTCTACATATATAATCAGTAATTCTTAATATCATCACATAGTTGCATATTCATCATTTCTTAGAACATTTGCATCGATTAAGAAAAAGAAATAAAAAGACAACAGAAAAAGAAATAAAACGATAACAGAGGAAAAAAATTTATACATACCATACCCCTTGCCCCTTGCTTTCATTTACCACTAGCATTTCAAACTAAATTTATTTTAACATTTATTCCCCCTATAAACTAAATTTATTTTAACATTTATTCCCCCTATAAACTAAATTTATTTTAACATTTATTCCCCCTATTATTTATTTTTATTCCATATGTTCTACTCTTTTGTTGATATGGTAGATAAAAGGAGCATCAGATACAAGGTTTTCACATTCACAGAGTCACATTGTGAAAGCTATATCATTGTTCAATCATCATCAAGAAACATGGCTACTGGAACACAGCTCTACATTTTCAGGCAGTTCCCTCCAGCCTCTCCACTACATCTTGAACAAAAAGGTGATATCTACTTAATGCATAAGAATAACCTCCAGGAAAACCTCTCGACTCTGTTTGGAATCTCTCAGCTATTGACACTTAGTGTCATTTCACTCTTCCCCCTTTTGGTCGAGAAGGTTCTCTCAATCCCTTGATGTTAATTCTCAGCTCATTCTAAGGTTTTTCACAGTCCCTTGATGCTGAGTCTCAGCTTATTCCAGGATCTCTGTCCCACGTTGCCAGGAAGGTCCACACCCCTGGGAGTCATGTCCCACACAGAGAGGGGGAGGGTGGTGAGACTGCTCGTCATGTTGGCTGGAGGGAGAGGCCACATCTGAGCGACAAAAGAGGCTCTCTTGGGGGTGACTCTTAGGCCTAAATTTTAAGTAGACTTGACCTATCCTTTGTGGGGTTAAGTTTCATATGAACAAACCCCAAGACTAGGGGCTCAGCCAGTATCTTTGGTTGTCCACACTGCTTGTGAGAATATCAAGAATTTGACTTGGGGAAGTTGAATTTCTCCCCGCTCTCACCATTCCCCGAAGGGGGCTTCCAAATACTTTTCCACTCACTGATCAAATCACTCTGGGATTCATCGGGGCATCACTCTGGACAAACCAACAAAATCTCATGTCCTACCTGAAATTCCAAGTACTTATGACGTTCAATCAAACTATCTATATAAGTTATATTAGGAAATGCTCTAGTCAAAATATAAGTTTTGTAACAAATAAACATTTTTTGCTTTAGTCTCACACATAAGGTGACATTTTAAAATATTAATTACCATCTATTTTCAGCACCCTGCAATAATAACATTCCTTTATTCTTCCTCATGCAGAAACATTTTTAAAATTTTGTACATTGTACATTTCACTATTGTTATACACTCTAGGCATTCCTAGATTATACCATCTCAACCTTTTTTTTAAAACTTTTTTTATTAATTAAAAAAATTAAAACATTAAGATATCATTCCATTCTACATACAAATCAGCAATTCCCAATATCATCACATAGTTGCATAGTCATCATTTCTTAGTACATTTGCATTGATCCAGAAAAAGAAATAAAAAGACAACAGGAAAAGAACCATCTCAATCTTTAACATCTATCTTAATAGAAGCCATTTTAATGGGTGTGAGATGGTATCTCATTGTGCTTTTTATTTGCATTTCTCTAATAGCTAATGGTGTTAAACATCGTTTCATGTGCTTTTTGGCCAATTCTAAATCTTCTTCGGATAACTATCTATTCAAGTCTTTTGCCTATTATTTAATTGGATTACTTGACTTTTTGTTATTGCATTGTAGAATTTATTTGTATATTCTGGATATTAAGCCCTTATTGGTTTCCACATATTTTCTCCCATTGTGTAGGTTTTCTTTTTACTTTCATGATAAAGTCCTTTGGTTCACAAAAGTTTTTAATTTTGATGAGTTTCCATTTATCTGTCTTTCGTTTTATTGTTCCTGCTTTAGATATAAAGTATAAAACCATTGCCTAGTACAAGGTCCTGAAGATGCGTCCCTGTTTTCTTACAGGAGTTTTGTAGTTCTGCTTCTTATATTTAGGTCTTTGATCCATTTTGAATTGATCTTTTAATATGGTATGAAATAGGGGCCCATCTTCATTCTTTTGCAAATGGAGATCCAGTTTTCCCAGCACAATTTGTTGAAGAGATTGTTATTTCCTAATTGAGAGGACTTAGCAATTTTGTTAAAAATCAGATGACCATAGGGAAAAGCATAATTCTGAATTCTCAACTGAAATGGAATGGTCTTTATAGCTGTCCTTGTGCCATTACCATGCTGGATTTTATTTTAACTTTTTTTTTTTCCTGTATAATATAGCTTATGTACAAAGCAAAGAAAGAAAAAAGCAATAGTTTTCAATGCACTCTTCAACAAGTAGTTATAGGACAGATCCCAAAGTTTGTCATGGGCTACCGTACCATACCATTCTCTCAGATTTTTCCTTCTAGCTCCTCCAGAATATAGGAGGCTAGAAGGAATATTTTTTTTCTCATCACAGTCGACTTTCTTTTTTCTTTTTTGTGAAAAATAACATATATATATATAAAAGCAATAAATTTCAAAGCACAGCACTAACAGTTGCAGAACAGATTTCAGAGTTTGGTATGGGTTACAATTCCATAATTTTTGGTTTTTACATCTAGCTGCTCTAAGATACTGGAAACTATAAGAAATATCAATGTAATGATTCAGCAATCATATTCATTTGTTTAAACCTACCTTCTCTGTATAACATTACCATCACCTTTGATCTTTCTATCCCTCCCTTTATGGGTATCTGAGCTATGCCATTCTAACTTTTTCACATTGGAAGGAGCTGTCAGTAATATGGGGTAGGGAGTTGGAACTAGCTGATGTTCTGGAGAGGCTGGGCCCTCTAGGTTTCAGGACTTATCTGGTCCAGGACCCATCTGTAGGTTGTAGGTTTCTGGAAAGTTACCCTAGTGCATGGAACCTTTGCAGAATCTTATATATTGCCCTAGGTGTTCTTTAGGATTGGCTAGAATGGTTTTGGTCAGGGTTTGGCAAGTTATGATAGGTAATAGTGTCTAACTGAAGCTTGCATAAAAGTGACCTCCAGAGTAGCCTCTCAACTCTTTTTGAACTTTCCCAGCCACTGATACTTTATTAGTTACACTTTTTCCCCCCTTTTGGTCAGGATGAAATTGTTGATCCCATGGTGCCAGGGCCGGACTCATCCCTGAGAGTCATATCACAAGCCACCAGGGAGACTTTCACCCCTGATGTCATTCCCACGTAGTGAGGAGGGCAATGATTTCACTTGCTGAGCTAGATTTAGAGAGTGAGGCCACATCTGAGCAACAAAAGAGGTCCTTTAGAAGTAACTCTTAGGCATACCTATAGGTAGGCTAAGCTTCTCCACTGCTTACATAAGCTTCACAAGAGTAAGCCTCAAGATCATGGGCTTGTCCTATTGATTTGGGTGTCCCTAATGTTTGATACAGTATCAGGGGATTCCATGATGGTAAGTAAAGTTTAATAGTTCTGTGTTTTTTTCTCCCATCCCTCAAGGGACTTTGCCAATACTTTTTGGTTATATACTTAATATATTCTAGGATGTATCCAGGCATTACATTAAGCTGTATAGGATTAAAGGCCCTCATTCTTATTCTGGGATCCAAATGTTTCTGTTATTCAAATGAGCTATACAGATAGATTGAGTTAGATTATGTGCTACAGAAAATTTAGATCCCAGACAAAATAGACCTTTCTTCCTTTGGTCTCAAAGAGTAGGTGAGGTTCTAAAATGTAAAAACTGTCTTCCTTTCCCCTGTGTTCTGAATTACTTTAATCCTGACCTGATTGGCTTTGTTCTTGTCTCTGAATATCAGGTTATAGATATATAAAACAGCCTCTCAAAATCCAGAAATAATAATTACTACTCTGGACTAAATGTGTCTGCTATATAAGAGCTTACAATCTAGGCCCCTGTTTCCTTATAAGCATTTTCTAAAGGAGACCTTACAATAATTGCTGTTTTGCTTCGCCTCACCAAATGTCTCACAGGTTCATTCATGTCATTGGCATGCCTCACAACTTCCTTTTTGTAGCAGCACAATATTTGATCATATATATATACGTATATATATATATATATATATATATATATATATATATATATATACACATCATTCACGAATCTACTTCTCAGTCAGTGCATCCTTCAGCCACCTGATCATGCTGTTTTGATTACTCTTAAAATTAATAAATTTTAAGTAGTGGTCCTATAACTTTGTTCTTCTTTTTCAAAATGGCTTTCACTATTTGAGCCCTTTACACTTCCATATAAATTTGATGACTGGCTTTTGCATTTCTACAAAGAAGGTTGTTGGAATTTTTATTTGAGATTGCATTGAATCTATGAATTGCTTTAGGTGGTACTGAAATCTTAATAATATCTATCTTCCAATTCATGAACCCAAAACTGTCCTTTCATTTATTTATCTTCTTTCATTTCTTTTAGCAATGTTTTGTAGTTTTCTATGTACAAGTCCTTTACATCTTTGGTTAGATTTATTTCTAGATATTTATTTCTTCTAGTTGCTATTGTAAATGGAATTTTTTTCCTTGATTTCCTCTTCAGATTGTTTATTACTACTGTTCAGAAACATTGCTGATTTTTGCATGGGATTCTTTGTATCCTGCCACTTTGCTAAATTCATTTATTAGTTCTAGTAGTTGTGTTGTAGTTTTTTCAGAGTGTTCTGTTCTGTACGTAGGATTATATCATCTACAAATAGGGAAAACTTAATTCCTTTCCAGTTTGAGACCTTTTATTTTTTTCTCTTGCCTAATTGCTCCAGCTAGAACTTCTGGTACAATGTTGAATAATAGTGATAATAGTAGGCATCCTTGTTTTGTTCCTGATCTAAGAGGGAAAGCTGTCAGTCTTTCACTGTTTAGTATAATGATAGCGGTAGGTTTTTCTTTTTTGCCTTTTATCATGGTGAGACAATTTCTTTCTATTCCTAATTTTCTAGTGTTTTTGTAGAAAAGTATGGGATTTTGTCAAATGCCCTTTCTGCATCAATTGAAATGATCATGTATTTTTTTCTTTAATGTGGTTTCTTATATTAACTGATTTTCTTATGTTGGATCATCCTTGCATACCAGGGATAAATACCACTTGATCATGATGAATAATTCTTTTAATGTGCTGTTGGAGTCAGTTTGCTTGTAATTTGTTGAGGATTTTTAAAAATATTTTTATTGAGAAATCTTCAATATGTTCATACACATGCATTCCATACATGGTGTACAATCAGTGGCTCACAATATCATCACATTGTTGTGTATTCATCACTATGATCATTTTTTAGAACATTTGCATCACTCCAGAAAAGGAGATAAAGAAGAAAAAACTTATACATACCATATACCTTACCCCACTCTCTCATTGACCATTAGTATGTGTATTGTGTATGGGACACAATGCGCTGTGTCCCTCCTAATATTTATTTGTTTTTTATCCACATTTTTTTTTACTCATCTGTCCATACCCTGGATAAAAGGAGCATCAGACATAACATTTTCACAATCACACAGTCACATTGTCAGTCTTGTTTATGAATCAAAGCTGCTGGAACATAGCTCAAAAGTTTCAGGTACTTCCCTCTAGCCACTTCAATACACCGTATTATAGGTACAGATATCTATATAATGCATAAGGATAACCTCTCAACTTTGTTTGAAATCTCTCAGCCACTGAAACTTTATTTTGTCTAATTTCTCTCTTCCCCCTTTTAGTCAAGAAGGCTTTTTCCCTTGATACTGGGTCCCAGCTCATCCTGAGATTTCTGTCCCACGTTGCCAGGGAGATTTACATCCCTGGAAGTCAGGTCCCACATAGGAGGGAGGGCAGTGAATTCACCTGCCAAATTGACTTAGAGAGAGAGGCCACATCTGAGCAACAAAAAAAGTTCTCCTGGGGTAACTTTTAGGCCTAATTTTAAGTAGGCTTAGCCTGTCCTTTGCAGGTAAGTTTCGTGGGGCAAATTCCAAGATCTAGGGCTTGGCCTATTGATTTGGTTGTCCCCACTGCTTGCAAGAATATCAGAAATTCTCCAAATGGGAAAGTTTAATATTTCCTCCTTTCTCCCCAGTCCTCCAACAGGACTTTGCAAATACTTCTTCATTCCCTGCCCAAATTACTCTGAGATATATTGGGGGCATCACACTAACCTGGACAAACCGACAAAATCTCACACCCTGTTCTAGTTTGCTAGCTGCTGGAATGCAATATAGCAGAAACAGAGAAATTTAATAAGTTGCTAGTCTACAATTCTAATTAATTAAATGTCCCAATAAAGGCAACAATAAGAGGTTACTTTCATTCAAGAAAGGCTAATAAAGTTCGGGGTTTCTTTCTCAACTGGAAGGGTACATGGCGAACATGGCGATGTCTGCCTCCTTTCTCTCCAGGCTTCTTGTTTCATGAAACTTTCCCAGGGGTGTATTCCTTCTTCATCTTCAAGGTCTCTGATTGCATGGCCTCTAGCTGTTGTCATTCTGAAGCTTTCTCCAAACGCTTCCTCTTTTAAAGGATTCCAGTAATGTAATCAAGACCCACCTGGAATGGGTGGAGTCACATCTCCCTCTAATTAATACCCACAATTAGACATGCCGCATCTCTGTGGAGATAATCTAATCAAAAGGGTCCAATCTACATTATTGAATAGAGATTAAAAGAAACCCTCCACAAGATTGGATAAATCCTTTCAAACCAGTACACACCCTATTCATGTACTTACAGTGTTCAACTAAACTGACCGTACAAGTTAAATTAGGAAATGCACTACCCAACATATAAATCTTGCACCCAATAAACATCTCTCCCTTTAGTCTTGCAAAGACATTGAAGTTTTAAAATATGGATGATATCATCCTTTACTCTATATTCTGATATAACTTTGTTCTATCCAGATCAGCTTCATTCCTGTCTATTGAGAATTTTTGTATCTATATTCATAAGGAATACTGGTCTGTAATTTTATTTTCTTTTGGCATCATTATCTAGCTTTGGTATGAGGGTAATGTTGGTCTCATAGAATGAGTTAGGGAATATTCCTCCCTCTTCAATTTTTTGAAAGACTTTGAGCAGGATTGGTATTAATTCTTTTGGGAGTGTTTCGTAGAATTTGTCTGTTAAGCCACCTGGTCCTAGGATTTTCTTTCAGTCTGAAGAGCTCCCTTTAACATTGCTTGTAGAGCAGGGCTACTGATGAGAAAATCCCTCAGCTTTTATTTATTTTATTTATATGGGAATGTCTTAGTGTCTCCCTCATTTTAAAAGGAAGTCTTGTTGATGATAAAATTCTTGGTTGGAAATTACTTTCTTTTAGCAATTAAATATTTTCTACCACTGCTTTCTTGCCTTTATGGTTTTTGATAAGAAATTGGCACTTAATCTTATTGGGATTCCCTGTACATATATCATTGCTTTTCTCTTGCAGCTTTCAGAATTCACCTGGGCATTGGTGTATTTCTCTTTGAGTTTATGCTGTTTAGGGTTTGTTGGGCTTCTTAAATGTGAATATTCATGTGTTTTGCTGAACTTGGGAAGTTTTCTGCAAATATTTCTTTGATAGTACTCTGTCTCTTTTTCTTTTTTATATCTGAAGAGCAAATGTGGGTATGCCTGAAGGTGTCCCACAGGTCTCTTAGGCTCTTTTTACTTAATAAATTTATTTTTTCTTTCTGCTCCTCAGCCTGAATCATTTCAATTTTGTTGTCTTCAAGATCTCTGACTCTTACTTCTGCCTGCTCCAAACTGCTGCTAAAATCCTCTTGGGAATTTTTCATTTCAGTTATTATGGTTCTTCAACCCGTTTGAGTCCTTTTTAAAATTTCTATCTCTTTATTAAGATTCTCATATTTGTCCTTCTAGATATCTCTGTGTTTCTCTTTATCTCCTTGAGCACATTAAGGATCATTTTTTAAAAGTATTTCTCTGGTACATGAATAGTCTGAGCCTCTTTGTTGGTGGTTTCTGGATTTTTATCGTGGTCCTTTGGATGGGCCATCATTTCCTGTTTTCCTTTGCTTGTCTTGTAATTTTTTTTTTGTACACGATATATTTTATTTTTTAAAGTGTTAACTCTTGGATTTAGTCTCCAAGCTATCTGTTCCTTAAATGTTGTTCTATTTTGATAGCTGCTGGAATGCAACACACCAGAGACAGATTGGCTTTTAATAAAAGGGGATTTATTTTGTTAGTTCTTCAGAGGAAAGGCAGCTGACTTTCAACTGAGATTCTTTCTTACATAGAAGGCACAGGATGGCCTCTGCTGGCCTTCTCTCCAGGCCTCTGGGTTCCACCAACTTTCTCCGGAGTGATTTCTTTCTGCATCTCCAAAGGCCTGGGCTGAGCTGCGAGTGCTGAGATGAGGTATGTTGAGCTGCTTTGGCTGTGCTACCTTGCACTCTCTCATTTAAGCACCAACAAGTTAAGTCAAACATCATTCATTGCAGCAGGCATGCCTCCTAGCCGACTGCAGATGTAATTAGCAACAGATGAGGTTCACGTACCATTGGCTCATGTCAGCAGCAACAGAGCTAGGTGCCTTCACCTGGCCAAGCTGACAACTGAATCTAACTACCACAAATGTGTAACAAACTAGTGATATGATAGAGATTTCCTGGAGTGCTAGGAGCTAACAAACAGATCAAAATAAAAGTACCTTTCACAGTCTTTGCAAAAATCAGCTCTAGTAAAAAAAGAAAGAAAAAAAGCAAAGTGCAGGGTCTTCTCTGTCTTATCTGAGCCTCCTGGAGCTGTAGTCAGTTTCTGGTCTTGGCCTTTTCTTGCTTGTGGCCTTAGAAACCCACCCCCCCTTTACTGTGTACAGATGTCCAAAGTCTCCCCTCTCTTTCTTTTGAAATAATAGATTTTCACTTACTCCTGGCTGCTCTATTGTATGACTAATGCAGATATATCCCTTTGCCCCAGGCCTTTTTTACTTAATTGTTTCTTATTGTGCTTTAGCTGCTTCTCTGCTTTCAGGACAAGTTCTGGGAGTGCAAGCCTGAGACAAGTTTCCTGGTTCAGTCTTTCAGTCTTCTACTGGGTAGATTGATACTGACACACAGATCCACCAGTATGTGCATAGGGATTACTCTGCTCCCTCTATTACAGGGCCAGGGACCCACAATGGGAGCACAGGCTGCTGCCACACACCACATCCAGGAGGAGGTAGTGATGGGGCTAGCAAAGGCAGCATGTACTTCACCTCCTGTTTTTCAAGCCACTTCTTCTTGAATCATTTATCCAATTATCGTGTAAGAATTCGAGAATCCGAGAGTTTTGCCATGCAAAGGAGGACTCCAAGAGACGTTCTCTCATGCAACATGCAAGGGGTTTATTTTCCACACATGTGTGGGGCTCCCTGAACACGCAGGAACAGAGAGACCCCCGTCTGAGTTTGCAAAAGCCTTTTTAAGGGGTAAGATGAGGGGGGTGGGGGTTGAGCATGGGTCACAGGTGCTGTTTTGCAAAAAAGCAGATAAGAACAGTTTTACAATAAGCATTTCTTAACAGTTTTACAACAAGTAATCTTAACAAGTAATCTTGGCGCCAGGATTGTTTATCTTCAGCCTGATGGGGCCCATAATTCTTTTCTTCATAATTCTTAACTCACACCAAATGCATAGCCGTGAATATAAAATGACACAAATGCTTTTGCTGGATATTTCAGAAGCTAAAATATATGTAAATAGCTAAATTAAGCAGGAAAAATTAGCTACTGTTAAGCTTTATAAAATTCCCTTTTACAATCGCAACCCTTTAACTGTTTTCCTGAGTTTGGAGGAAAGTGTCTTTGCTAGTTTGTGTTCGTTGTTTAAAGATTCTTTGTGGGGATAACATCTTGGAGCGTTTTACACCACTATCTTGCTCAACCTAAAGTCCTCTTGCTTTGATTTTAAAAGTGATGACAATCCAATCTCACATGTTGTCACAACTTGGCTCAGGTTGCTTATGCCATTTGTAGAATTTGTTTTAATTTAATCCTCCAGAAACTTTAATTATTATTAAAATTGATTTGGATTTGGCCATTGGCTATTTATTCTTCATCAAACTAATATAGAAATCAAATCTAGGTTGAAAAGAACAATCTATAGTTCAAAGAAAAATAATGACGTCTTTCCCTGATACATTTTATCCAAACTGGAAGTTTCCTAATAAAAGGAGATAAACTCTCTATTACTGCAATTTCTGAACTTATCACACCAACATTTCCTTTTATAACAAATTTTTTTAAATAACTCTACCATCTTGAAATGAATTTTATAATATAATCTTGGTACATACATCTTTGAAAGTAATTAACTTAATTTAATGTAAACACAAAATAAAAAGTAAGTATTTTTAATAAAGTAATATATATTCCACTCTACCAATGTTTTGGAACAACTATACTGGAAGACATAATAAGTAACCTATATATACCCTTACTTTTAATTAATAAGTTTATATTAAGAAAATAAGGCTGATACTCAATTTATATTGTCAACATATTTTTCTTCATATTTGTCAAAATGAAGACTAGAAAAGCATTTTCATATATATTTATAAAATTGACCCAAATGCAGTATATACAGACAAGTATTGATATGATGCATCATTGACTCAAATACAATGAACAGCACTGGTATCACTAATGCGTTTTCCAAATTTTTTTTTTTTTTTTTTTTTTTAACATGGGCACACCGGGAATCGAACCTGGATCCTCAGGCATGACAGGCAAGCACTCTTACCTGCTGAGCCACCGTGGCCCACCCTCCAAATTTATTTTTAAAAGGAAATCTTGGGGAAAAAAAGTTGAGGCCTTTCAATTTACATTATAGTTGCATTCTTATAAATTGCAATGAATTTTAAATTTGTACAAAAGAATACTTTTCCATGCACTGTGATTGCTTTCCAGAAAACTACCTTCCAGATGAGTTCCTAGGCCAGATAAGTCCTGAAACTCAGAGGGGCCAGCCTCTCCAGGACATCAGCTAGTTCCATCCACCATCCCATATTATCAACAGCCCTTTCCAACTTGAAAAAGTTATAACGGGCATAGCCCAAATACCCCCAAAGATCAAAGAAAATGTTCTAGTTTGCTAGCTGCTGGAATGCAATATACCAGAAACATAATAGCTTTTAAAAAGAGAGAATTTAATAAGTTGCAAGTTTATAGTTCTATGGTCGTGAAAATATCCCAATTAAAGCAAGTCTATAGAAATGTCCAAATTAAGGCATCAGCAAGAGGTTACCTTCACTTAAGACAGGCCGATGAAGTTCAGGATTTCTCTCTCAACTGGAAAAACACATGGTGTACATGGTGACATCTGCTAGATTTCTCTCCAGGGGGAATCTCCCCCTGGAGAAGCTCCGCCAGGGCATTTTCTTTCTTCATCTCCAAAGATCTATGGCTGCATGGACTCTTGTGGTTCTCGTGGCTCTGTCAAGACTCTCTCTGAAATGTTTCCTCTTTTAAAGAATTCCAGTAAACTAATCAAGATCCACCTGGAATAGGTGGAGTCGCATCTCCCTCTAATGAAAGGTTAATACACATAATTGGGTGAATCACATCTCCATGGATATAATTTAGTCAAGTTCACAGCCTACAGTACTGAATAGAGATTAAAAGAAAGGCTGCCTCCATGAGATGGATCAGGATTAAAACATGGTTTTTCTAGGATACATAATCCTTTCAAACTGGTACAGAAAAAATCAAAGGAGAAGGTGGAGTTATAACAGAGAAGATAGGATTTAACAAATGAGTACTACTGCTGAATCTTTATATTGATATTTCTTATAGTCTCCAGTGTCATGGAGCAGCTATAAGGAAAAACCTAAAATTGTGGAACTGTAGCCAATACCAAAGTCTGAAATCTGTTCTACAACTATTTGTGGCGCTATGCTTTGAAATTTATTGCTTTTTTGTATATATGTTATATTTCACAATTAAAAAAAGGATACTCTGAGTTTATAAAAATATAATTAGATTTTGGCCTGAAAATTATGAATAGTTTTCATGAACAACTGTTGTTCATGAACAGCCAAGTACATGAACATCCAGTTGGACTTTCAAAACTTTGCAAAATATGGGAGAATTCTGCATTGTGCAAGATTGTCGTGCATTGCAAGACATTTAGCATTCCTAGGGCCTGCCTCCCTCTCCGTGCCATTAACATTTTACAATAATTGTGTCAATCAACCCCTTGTGTAAATTTCTATGAGATTTCCTGGGATGCAGTGCTGCTCTCATTGAGAACCATTGGTTTGGATGTCTGAATGCATTTGCTGTAGGTAAATTCTCTTTTTTCCAAGTTATAACTAAATAGTTTCATTTGAAAAGAAATGTCACTTACCAAGTATGTCATAGGCAAAGCCTAATCTAATATTTTCAAAACTGACTGAACATTTCAGCTAACACTTTGGTGATTCAGTGCGTGTAACCATGACAGCATGAATGTGGAATCTTAAGGCTGTTTGGGTTCATTTGAGAAATTCATGTTAACAGGCGTCAAATCAAGTTGACATTCTTAGGTCATGTGATAGTTGTGTAATAAATAGAAACTTAAGCTTTGAAAATGATAAAATGGTCATGGGAGCAAGATAGACAAAATAAATAGCAGATTTCTTTCTTAAATGATGTAACCAGTTCTGGTGTCCATGAGATGGATGGAGATATCTTACCACAACTTATATATGGCATAAAAACTCGTAAATTGGGTAATGACTTCAAACTATGCCAGCTTTTGTATTGATTAAATACAAGAATTCTTTTTTTTCTTTTAGCCTTTGTAATTTACTACCCAAGTAATTTCATTCAATCCCATACCTTCAAATAATTCCCTATAATCAATGACTACCAAATCTTTATTTCCAGCTCCACCCTCAACCTTGAGTTCCAGACTTGTATATGCAATTATATTTTACAGCATACATCTTGAATGTTTACTGAATGTCTCAAACATACTATGTTGAAAATTGAACTCATGATTTTTCTCCCACAAATATGTTCCTTTGACTTTTCCCTTCTCTTAGTAAATGATACCCAGTTGTTCAGACCAGAAACCTTGGGGTCTTCCTTCACTCTTTTTCTCATAACCCTAATCCGATGCTTTTGATTATCGGCAAAGCTCTATCTTTAAAGTATATTATGAAACTGACTATATAGCATCACCTCCACCTGTACCAACTGAGTCAAAGCCAATATTAATTCTCACATGGGAGACTGCAGTGAACTTCTAAGTGGTCTCACTGCTTCAGTGTTTCGTCCCTGCCTTTGTAGTATAATCACATAAGGTTCAAGTCAGTTGCCTGCTTAAAATTTTCAAATTAATTTCCATTGCATTAAAAAATCCAAAATTCTTAGTGTACTTGGAAACCATGGTCTCCTGGCTATTTTTCTGACATCATTTCCCACTGTTCTTTTTTTCCTTCATCCCACTCCTGCTCAGTGGCAGCCTTGCCATCAGAGATCACTACAAGTGTGCTCCAGCCTTGGGGCATTTGCATTTGCTCTTCTCTTCACCTATGCACTTTCCCCCCAGATATTTTCATGACTTTTTGCTACATTTGGATCTCTCTTCAAATTTCACCCCTCAATGAGACTTTCCCCAATTACCCTATGTAAAATTACATCTTCCACCCCTATCCCCATACCCATCTTTATTTTTTTCGTAGAACTTATCCCTACCTGACATTGTATGTTTGCTTATTTGTTTATTGTTTGTTCCCACCAATGGAATGTAAGCTCCAGGACATGAGCATATGAATGAATTGCAAAAGAAATCGATGAGTTAAGACTTGACATGCACTACTGAATGATTGTGACTGCATTTTATATAAAATATAATATAATATGATAATATGTAATATAAATATAATATTTTTCCCTCTTCAGAACAATATAGTCTGGTCTTCTGAACAACATTTTTTCTAATTCCCTAATGTAATTAAATCAATGGTATGTGAAAGAAGACTAAATTTTATGTCAGGTATTAAAATCTTGTTTAAATTTGAGAGTATTTTCAAATTTTTAAAAATTTGAGAATATTTTTTTCCTTACAAACAATATTATTTGAGTTACTAATGATTGACTAAATTACAGGAAAGCAATCAGATTATTAATGACAAAATACTGCTTAAATAGAATTACCTTTGAGGTTATATTTTGCATAATATTCGTTTTATGCAAAAAAATATTAAATATCTAATTACTATTCATTTTGCTATTTTTTCTTTTAGGAAATGATTTGCAACTGAGTGAATCAGGAAGTGACAGTGATGACTGAAGAAACATTTAGCTATAAATATAAAATGTACAAGCATGTGATCATTCATTTTGATTTAAAAATAAAAATTCCTAAGACTGAGGAAACTGTACCCTAACTTTTGATGATGAAAAAAATAAAATATTCAGAATTTTCAGTTGATATTACATTTTAAGCTTTTACTGCATGCCGGCGTTTTCATTTGTACCTTCATTTAATCTTAACAAAATCTTTATGATGCTTAGGTATTATTTGCATTTGACAAATAAGAAGAGACTCAAAGATTAGGTAACTTGCCCAGAAATTCTTGGTTAACAAGTGGCAGATCATGTATTTTATAGTTCAAGTTCAGTGTTCTCTTTTAACTCACTGTTGTCTCCAGTTTTGAAATGTCAAAATTATTGTTTTATAATAAATATCCTTGGTTTTAACTATTTCTGAGCCTTTTCTATCTAATATTCTTCAAATTTTGGTTGAAAATAATTTTAGACTAAATTAAGCCATAATTTAGGGTTAAGAAAAATTTAACTAATTATTTTAATGAGACAGCTCTTTTGTTATCTCTTACAAAATTATTTTTATCACATATCAATTTCTTATTTTACTATTAAGTGAAAAATAAGCAGTTAAGTGGTAAAGAGATACTAATATTTATGTTTATAATATCTTTGAATTAGGGCAAGTGGTAAAGTTCAGATTGTTGTTTAATAACAAAGCCATTGATCAGTAAGTTTTTTAAAATTCAGTTTCCCCTCTTGCCATTGGAATTTATTTAATTTTGTTTTAAAACTCCATGAGTTTGAGTTTGGGGTTTATTGCTTCTATATTTTTTCTTCTTTCCCTCTCCCTTCTCCTCCTCCCTCTTTCTGGCCTAACTTCAGTTATTTTTCTGTGTCTTTATTTTACCTTTATTTTGTTCACCTGTACTTAGCTGAAAACCACAACTACATCATTTGTTAACTAGAGCAATCTCATACATTCAAATTATCTAGTAAATTGTGATTATCATTTTAATAGAGGAATACAACTTATGTTTTTTACTGAAACTTGTTTTGCTGAGATTTCTTTTGTTAACATTGTTAACATTTAGTCTACCAGAAATGAACACATGGTGATATGCACTGATAGTGTTGGCTACATGATATGCATTATGTCCTCAAACTATACTATCTGCAATTCAAATGGTTTATCTTTTCCTCTCTGTCATTTCTCTCATAAATGAAGCATGCTCTTCAAGACCTTTTCAATGCATCAGTTATCTAGTATATTATTCTCTCTGCCTTGTTTTCTATATAAGTAGCTTCATGAGGAATGCTATCATATCTCCTGCATTTCTGTGTCTCCTTATTCTATGGGTTTTCATTAAAAGGAGAGGGAATTAGGCGGGCCATGGTGGCTCAGCAGGCAGAATTCTTGCCTGCCATGCCGGAGAACCGGGTTCAATTCCTGGTACCTGCCCATGTAAAAAGAAAAAAAAAACAGATGGAATTTTGGGACTAGATAAGCTCTCATAATAGGAGGTTCTCTGTCAGAAACATCTGATGATCCTGACATGATTCTAAGCACATATCCTTTTAGTTTGACCTGTTCTGAATGACTTGACAGAAGTTCTGATGATATAGTTATACAAGCTGAAGACATAAATTTCCTATAAATAAACAAAAATCAATGGACTTTAAGCTATTACACAGCATGAAAATGATGAAGTTAGTAAAGCAGTATCTGCACAAGGAGTATAATTGTGACCTAGGATTCTGTATTCATCAATTTTCATCCGTAGTTTGGTAGGAAGGACATATCAGAATTCAGGAATTATATCAGTCACATACCATTCCTGCTATAATTATGTTAGTCATTTCCCCTATGAAGAGGACTCAATGAATTTGGAGCAGTAGGTGATGCTCATACCCAGCAGCATTCTAAGCAGAAGTCAGTTCTAAGATACTGACCAGCAGAAGAGCTAAACCTTTCTGACATGAAGTGGCAGTCCTATTTGAGACAATCATATTTTGGGCTGTAGCTGTGTTCATACGCAGCAGAAGCCAGAGATACCCAAGCTTTTCACACACTCTTGACCAACCTTGAGGCTATCTGCATGTGTATAGGACTCAAAATGGCCTAGTGAAAATTAAAGCCTGGGGAAAGTTGAAAACAGCATTCCTTGCATACACAGATCCTCTCGAAAAAGACAAAATGCCTTTTGGCCCAAGGTGTTTAACCACCATCTCTATCCAATCTTTGGCTGATCACAAACTACCCAGATAAAAAAAAAAAACTGATAAAAGACAGCAGTGACTGCACTCCACAGGGCATTTTCAAAGTTTTAGCCCTTGTAAGTTACCTAACAAGGGTGCAAAAAACCCCAACAACAACATCCTTGAGGGGGAGAAATACCAGAATCTAATGTCACAAAACATCATTTAAGATATTCAGTTTTCAACAAAAAAGTAAGATACCTGCAAAGAAACAGTAGCATTGACCCATACTTGGGGGAAAAAGCAGTCAATAGAAAATGTGTTTGTGTCCCAAGATATCAGATGCAATGAGCAAAGACTTCAAAGAAGCTATTTTAAGTATGTTTGAATAACTAAAGAAAACTATGTTTGAAGAGTTAAAAGATAATAGGAAAAGAATAAATCAACAGAATTTCAATAAGTATATAGAAATAATAAAAAGGAGAGTCAAACAGAAGGGTCTGGAACTAAAGAATATACTTAAAATAAAATATTCAGTAGAAGGGCTCAACAGTAGAATTAGCATGGCAGAAAACAATCTGTGAAATTGGAGATAGTTCAGTGGAAATTACCCACTTGGAAGGCAGAAGAAAAAATGGTTGAAGAAGAATTAACAGAGCTTCAGGGTCTTGTGGGAAATACAACCATACTAGCATATATGAAATGGGAGTCCTAGAAACAAAGGAGAAAGAAGCAGGAAAAAAATAAAAATAGCTGTAAAACTTGATGAAAAATAGTAATTTACAAATTCAAGAATCATGATGAACTCCAAATTAATAAATACAAAGAGATCTATACCTAGACACATCAAACTGTTGAAAACAAGGCAAAATCTTGAAAGCAGCTATAGCAAAATGGTTCATCAGGCACAAGAGAGCATCACCACTTCTCATCTGAAAAGTGGAGACCAGAATGCAGTGGAATGACACTTTGATGCTGAAGCTGATACCAAAGAATTATCTATCTAGCAAAAAACTATCTTTCAAAAATGAAGGCAATCGCGCTTCTGTAAAAAAGGCAGAGTGGAGTGGATGAATTCACCCCTGCTCCTTGGGACGAGACAGGGGACAGGGCAAGATTAACTGGGACTGCAGTCCCAGGGAGGTAAGTGATCACAGAGGACTTCAGTGTTTCTTGGGGAAGACAGAGCCTGGGGGTGGGGGTGGTGATCAGAAAGGGGAGAACAGGGAGGATTGGGTCAGCTGTGATCCTCACTGGGTGCTATGGCAGCCCACCTAGAGGTGTGGATTGGAGGGGGTTGACTGTCCCTCTGCTTCAGCCTACCCCAGCTGCTGTCTGGGGAAACTTCCTCAAGCTGCCTTGCAGTCAGCAGCACCCATGGGGAGCCCAGAGGCTGACCCAGCTGTCTACTGCAAATAGCCTCATCCCTGGGCATTGGAAGTGGTTCCTGGATGGACACCGGGAATAGCCGACTGGTAGGAAACAGTAGGTGGCAGATCCACTTAGTACCCAATGCTGCAGGTCAGCTGCTCTCCTCAGTTCTGTGGTCGGCATCTCAGTCAGCATACCAGGACAAGCCATCCGGCTGCTTTGTATTATTATTTTTATATATTTATATTGATTTTTTTAAATATATATATATTTTTTATTTCCTCTCCCTTCTGTGGGAATAAGTGTGAGTTCATTCCCAATATATCTTGGGGTATCTCATTCTGACTTTGGGACCTACTACTGTAAAGGTGTGTTTTTATTTCATATTTTAATTATTTTTTTTTATTTTGTTTTTCAGAAGGGGTGCACGTACCAGGAATAGAGCCTAGTTTCTTCACATTGCAACAGGCATTCTGCAACTGAAGTACCTATGCAACCGTACGTAACTTTTATTAGACCCTCTAGTAGAATTTATTAGACCCTCTCTCTGCATGAGATCTGAACCTCCGTTTGGTAGGGAATTACTGACAAACCAAGTGCAAAAGGAATCTTCAATACAAAAACCAAGTAGATGTAAAACTTTTGATGAGGGAAACCAACCTGCAAAATAATCTTACCAAGATAATCAAACACTCTGAGCATAACCAAAAGTCACAAAGCACATGATGATCTAAGCAGAAATGGACCAGTCAAATTAACCAAATCAAATCTCTGGAGGGGACACAAAATATAAAACAACTGCTCAAGGATATTTATAAAGAAATAAAGGATATCAGGAAGATACTAGAAGGACATAAAAAAGAATTCAAAAGATTAAGCAGAGAAATGGCAGATCTCCCAGAAATAAAAGATAAAGTATTCCAAATTAGAAATATACTAGAAATATAAAAACGCAAACTTGAAGAAGAAGAAGGAAGAATAAGTGAAGTAGAAGACAGAACAATTGAACTAGATCACACAAAAGAACAAATGGCAAGAAAGATGGAAAAAATAGAACTGAATCTTAGGAAATGATGGATAAAAAGAAGTGAACAAATTTAAGAATCATTGGTGTACTGGAAGGAGTAGAGAAGAAAATAATCGGGGAAAATTTTCCCAACCCTTATAAAAGACACAGATGTGCAAATCAAAGATGCCCAACGAAGTCCAAATAGAATAAAACCAAATAGGTCTATTCCAAGACACATACTAATCAAACTGTCAAATGTTGAAAGGAAGCCCTGAAAGCAGCACAAGGAAAGCAATCTACTACATACAAGGGAAAACACATAAGACTGAGTTCAGACTACTCAACAGGTACCATGGGAGCAAGAAGGCAATGGTATGATATATTTAAGATCCTGAAAAAGAAAGGCTTCCAGCCAAGAATTCTTTATCCAGCCAAGTTGTCCCTCAAAATTGAGGGAGAGATTAAAACCTTCATAGACAAAGACTGAAAGAACTAGTCAACAAAAGATACTAAAGGAAGTCCTATCAACTGAAAAAAAAAAAAAAAAAAGACAAGAGGGGAAGGTCTGGAGGAGAGCACCAGAATTGAAGAGTACCAGTTAACAGTAATTTAAAGGATAAAAAGATAGAGTTAAAAGAATATATAAATCTGACAAATAAAAACTAAAGTAAAAATGGTAGATTCAAGAACTGCTTTTATTATAATAACTTTGAACATCAAAGAACTAAATTCACCAATTAGGGATACAGATTGGAAGAATGGATTAAAACATATAATCTATCCATATGCTGTTTGCAATAGATGCATCTTAAACCCAAGGACACAATTGGATTGAAAGTGAAAGGATGGAAAAAGATGTTCTATCCAAGCTGTAACCAAATGAAAGCAGGAGTAGCTATACTAATATCAGATAAAATAGATTTTAAATGTAAAAGCATCATTACAGACAAAGAAGGATACTACATATTAATAAAAGGGACAGTTCACCAAGATGAAATAGCAACCATAAAAGTTTATGGTCCCAATCAAGAAGCTCCAAAGTACATGAGGTAAACATTGAGAAAACTGAAGGGAACTATAGATGCTTCAACAATAATAGCAGGAGATATCAATACACTCCACTCCATTATAGATAGAACAACCAGACAGAGGATCAACAAGGAAATAGAGAACCTAAACAGTGATAAATTAGACTTAATAGACATATATAGAACATTACACCCCCAAAACACCAGGATTCACATTCTTCTTTAGTGCACATGGAACATTCTACAGGATAGATCATATGCTGTGACATAAAATGAGTCTTTATAAATTAAATAAGATTGAAATTATCCAACGCACTTTCTATAATCACAAAGGAATGAAGCTGTAAATTAATAATCATCAAAGAGTAAGATCTTTCACAAATATATGGAGATCAAACAACACACTTTTCAATAACCAGTGCATCAAAGAAGAAATTGCTAGAGAAATCAGTAAATATCTGGAGACAAGTGATAATGAGAACACAGCATATCAGATCTTATGGGATACGGCCAAGGTAGGGCTGAAAGGGAAATTTATTGCCCTAAACGCCTATATTAGAAAACCAAAACAAGCAAAAATTGAGGACTTAACAGCTCACCTGGAGAATTTAGAGAAAGAATAGCAAACTAACACAACAGCAAATAAAAGAAGAGAAATAACAAAGATTAAAGTAGAAATAAAGTGGGGAACAATAAAACAGTACAAAGAAAAAAACCTAAAAATTGGTTCTTTCAGAACTCAATAAAATGGATGAACCCCTAACTAGACTAACAAAAAAAGAGAGAATGCAAATAAACAAAATCAGAAAAGAGATGGGGTAGTTACCATGGATCCTTTTTAAAATCCTATGATTAAAAAAAAAATCATAAGACAACATTATGAACAACTACATGCAAACAAACTAGACAACTTAGATGAAATGGACAAATTCCTAGAAACACAAGAATGACCTAAATTGACTCAAGAAGAATTAGAAGATCTCAACAAACCAACTACAAGTAAAATGATTCAATCAGTCATCAAAAATCTTCCAACAAAGAAAAGCCCAGAATCCGATGGCTTCCCAGGGAAATTTTATCAAATATTCCAAAGAGAACAAGCACCAATCCTACTCAAACGCCTCCAGATATTTGAGGAAAAAGGAATGCTACCTAATTCATTTTGTGAAGCTATTGTCACTCTAATATCAAAATCAGATAAAGATGCTACAACAAAGGGAAGCTACAAACCAATCTCCCTGAAGAACATAGATGCAAAAATTCTCAATATACTAGCAAATCACATCCAATGGCTCATTAAAAGAATTATACATCACGACCAAGAGGAGTTTATTCCAGGAATGCAAGGGTGGTTCAACACAAGAAAATCAATCAATGTAATATAGCACATTAAGAAACTGAAAGGGAAAAATCACATGATCACATCAATTGATACTGAAAAAGCATTTGATAAAATTCAGCATCCTTTCCTGATAAAAACACTTCAAAAGGTAGGAATTGAAGGAAATTTGCTCAATATCATAAGGGGCATATATGAAAAACCCATAGCCAGCATTATACTTAATGGTGAGAGACTGAAAGCATTCCCCCTGAGATAGGGAAGACAAGGATGCCCACTGTCACCACTATTAACAATGTATTAGAAGTCCTAGCTGGAGAGATGCAACAGAGAAAGAAGTAAAAGTCATCCAAATAGGAAAGGAAGAAGTAAAACTTTCATTACTTGCAATATGATTTTATACTTAGAAAACAAATTCAGCAAAGTGGTAGGATACAAGATTAATGTACAAAACTCAATTATGTTTCTGTACACAAGCACTGACCTATCTGAGGAGAGAATTAAGGGAAAAAATTCATTTAAAATAGCACCCAAAAAAAAGTAGATATCTAGGAATAAGCTTAACCAGGAATGTCAAGGACTTGCACATAGAAAACTACAAAACGTTGCTAAAAAAAATTTTTAATGACCTATATAGTTTGAAAGACATTCTGTGTTCATGGATAGGAAGGTTGAATGTCATTAAGATTCAGTTCTGACTTCCAGAGAAGATGGCGGCTTAGTAAGACGCACGGGTCTTAGTTCCTCCTCCAGAACAGCTACTAGAGAAGTAGAAATGATTCAGAACAGCTCCCGGAGCCACGACAGAGACCAAGAAGACAGCGTACCCCATTCTGGGATACCCCATTCTGGGATGGCTGGGAGAACCCACTCCAGTGAGATCGCCGAGGGGCGTGGGCTTCCCTGGGCCGGGGCAGCAGGCAGCCCGAGTCCCTCTCTCCCTCCTTCCCGGGCCAGCTGGGAGAATTGGACAGGTGGTCCCCTCAAGCCACAGCAGCTGGCACCCCACGCCCACATGCAGTCGCCCGGACCAGCTGGGAGAATTGGATCGGAGATCCCCAAGCCGTGGAGAACGGCGACCGGGGTCCCTTCCAAACACATGGCTTCCCAGTCCGGCTGGGAACGGTGGATAGACAATTCCCCAAGCCGTGGTGGCTGGTACCCCCCCCCCCCGCCATGCTTGGCACCCCAGGCCGGCTGGAAAATTTGGACAGGCGTTCCCCCAAGCCTCGGAGGCCAGCAACCCTCCCCATGTGCGTGGATCCCTGGGCCGGCTGGGAGATTCAGATTGGCACTCCCCCAAGCCGCTTCGGCTGGTGACCCCCCCCCCTACAGCAAGAGTTTTCCAAAGTTAAAGGGGCCACAGCATCTTTTACTGGTGGGGCCTGCAGACAGATGAGCACCATGAGCGCCACCTACTGGGCAGGATAAGAAAAGCCCAGAGATTTCACAGAAAAATCTTTCAACCTGCAGGGTCTTATGCTCAGGGAAATCTGATTAAATGCCCAGACGCCAGCAGAAGATAATGGATCACGCTCAGAAAATTGAAAATATGGCCCAGTCAAAGGAACAAACCAACAGTTCAAATGAGATACAGGAGCTGAGACAACTAATGCTGAATATACGAACAGAAATGGAGAAACTCTTCAAAAACCAAATCGATAAATTGAGGGAGGACATGAAGAAGACATAGGCTGAACAAAAATAAGAAATAGAAAAACTGAAAAAACAAATCACAGAACTTATGGGAGTGAAGGACAAAGTAGAAAAGCTGGAAAAAACAATGGATACCTACAATGGTAGATTTAAAGAGACAGAAGCTAGAATTAGTGAATTGGAGGATGGAATATCTGAATTCCAAAAAGAAACAGAAACTATAGGGAAAAGAATGGAAAATTTTGAACAGGGGATCAGGAAACTGAATGACAATATGAAGCGCACAAATATACGAGTTGTGGGTGCCCTAGAAGGAGAAGAAAAGGGAAAAGGAGGAGAAAAACTAATGGAAGAAATTATCACTGAAAATTTCCCAACTCTTATGAAAGACCTAAAATTACAGATCCAAGAAGTGCAGCGCACCCCAAAGAGAATAGACCCAATTAGGCATTTGTGTTGGTTTGAAAGGAAGTATGCCCCCTAAGAAAAGCCATGTTTTAATATGGATCCCATTTCTTAAAGGTAGAATAGTCTCTATTCAATGCTGTGTATTTGGGACTGTGATGGGATCATCTCCCTGGTTGATGAGATTTAGTTAAGAACGATTGTTAAACTGGATTAGGGGATGACATGTCTCCACTTATTTGAGTGGGTCTTGATTGGTTTGCTGGAGTCCTATAAAAGAGGAAAAATTTTGGAGAGACTCAGAGAGACTCGGAGAGAGCAGAGAATGCTGCAGCACCACGATGCAGAGTCCACGAGCCAGCAACCTTTGGAGATGAAGAAGGAAAGTGCCTCCCGGGGAGCTTCATGAGATAGGAAGCCAGGAGAGAAAGCTAGCAGATGATGCTATATTTGCCATGTGCCCTTCCAGCTGAGAGAGGAGCCCTGACCGTGTTCACCATGTGCCCTTCCAGATGAGAGAGAAACCCTGAACTTCATCGGCCTTCTTGAACCAAGGTATCTTTCCCTGGATGCCTTTGATTGGACTTTTCTATAGACTTGTTTTAATTCTCGGCCTTAGAACTGTAAACTAGCAACTCATTAAATTCCCCTTGTTAAAAGCCATTCCGTTTCTGGTATATTGCATTCCAGCAGCTAGCAAACTAGAACAGATTTTGGTACCAGAGAGTGGGGTGCTGCTGCTGCAGTTTGCAAATACCAAACATGTTGAAATGGCTTTTTAATTGGATAAGGGGAAGATTCTGGAGGAGTTGTGAGAAGCTTGATGGAGAAGGCCTAGAATGCTTTGGAGAGACTGTTGGGAGAAATGTGGACTCTAAAGATACCTCTGATGAGGCCCTAGACAGAAATGAAGCACGTGTTATTGTAGACTGGAAGGAAAGTGAGCCTTGTTTTAAAATGGCAGATAATCTGGCAAAATTGACTCGTGGCTTTGGCTGGAAGGCAGATTGTAAAAGCCATGAACTTGTATATTTAGCAGAAGAGATCTCCAGATTAAGTGTTGAAAGTGCAGCCTGGTTTCTCCTCACAGCTTATAGTGAAATGCGAAAGGAAAGAGATAAGCTGAGAACTGAACTCTTGAGTAAAAAGAAACTAGAAATTGAGGTCCTGGAAAATGCTGGGCCTCCAGAAATGGAGACCCCAGAGAATAGTGCTCCATGTGAAGATTTGACCAGATGTGGAACCAGCCAGCCATTTCACAGAAAGTCAGGATCAGACATGGAATTATCCAGGAAAGATTTGTGGAAACTCCTTATGTCTGATGGGCATGATCCAAGGCTACTGCATAGAAAGCCAACGAGAGAGCTGTGGGACCTGTATAAACAGAACCGCTGCCAGTCTGGACTGAGGGGTTCAGAGAAGGGACACATTGGAGGAAAAATAACTTCAGAGGCAAAACCGTGGAGGCTGAGGTCTGAAGTCAAGAAGCCTCAGGCCAGGAGAGTGGACCCACCCAAGCCCATGGAGAGGGTGAGTTTGCCCCAAAGGCAGAGGGTGGGCCTTCCACCTCGTTGCAGTGGAAGAGTCATGCCGCCTCAGGCCTTGGAGAAGGTGAAGCACATTCCTTGGGGTTTGGGGGGAGCCTGGCTGCCACCACATGGAGGGGTTGAGCGTGTGCCCCGTAGATGGCAGAGAGCCCGGGTGCAGCCCCAATGCTTGGAGAGGGTGGAGCCAAGAGAAAGGTGGTCTCCCCAATATCCCCCAAGGTTGCATTCAGAGAGAGGCAGGCGTAGGCATTTGGAAAGGGTGGGACTGCCACTTTCTAAAGCCCTGAGGATAAATGAGTCTCAGACTTTGAAATCTAATGGACTTTGCCCTGCGGGTTTTCGAAACTGTATGGGTCTGGTGACCCCTGTGTTCCTTCCTCCCTATGGAAATGTGTCTATGTATCCTATGAATGTTCCTTCTTTGTATGTGGGCAGCAAATAACTTGTTATGAGTTTTCAAAGGTCCAGAGCAAATGGAGAGAATTTTGCCTTAGCACAGACCATGCCTGTAACTGATTTGATGAGATTTTATACTGTCTCTAATTTGATACTTTGTTTGTATTGCTACTGAAAGGTTTAAGGATATCTGATATTGTTATGAAATTAATGTATTTTGTATATGGGAAAAACATGTCTTTTTTAGGGGCCAGAGGGTGGAATGTGTTGGTTTGAAAGGAAGTATGCCCCCTAAGAAAAGCCATGTTTTAATATGGATCCCATTTCTTAAAGGTAGAATAGTCTCTATTCAATGCTGTGTATTTGGGACTGTGATGGGATCATCTCCCTGGTTGATGAGATTTAGTTAAGAACGATTGTTAAACTGGATTAGGGGATGACATGTCTCCACTTATTTGAGTGGGTCTTGATTGGTTTGCTGGAGTCCTATAAAAGAGGAAAAATTTTGGAGAGACTCAGAGAGACTCGGAGAGAGCAGAGAATGCTGCAGCACCACGATGCAGAGTCCACGAGCCAGCAACCTTTGGAGATGAAGAAGGAAAGTGCCTCCCGGGGAGCTTCATGAGATAGGAAGCCAGGAGAGAAAGCTAGCAGATGATGCTATATTTGCCATGTGCCCTTCCAGCTGAGAGAGGAGCCCTGACCGTGTTCACCATGTGCCCTTCCAGATGAGAGAGAAACCCTGAACTTCATCGGCCTTCTTGAACCAAGGTATCTTTCCCTGGATGCCTTTGATTGGACTTTTCTATAGACTTGTTTTAATTCTCGGCCTTAGAACTGTAAACTAGCAACTCATTAAATTCCCCTTGTTAAAAGCCATTCCGTTTCTGGTATATTGCATTCCAGCAGCTAGCAAACTAGAACAGCATTCTCCAAGACACTTACTAGTTAGAATGTCAGAGGTCAAAGAGAAAGAGAGGATCTTGAAAGCAGCAAGAGAAAAACAATCCATCACGTACAAGGGAAACCCAACAAGACTATGTGTAGATTTCTCAGCAGAAATCATGGAAGCTAGAAGACAGTGGGACGATATATTTAAGTTACTAAAAGAGAAAAACTGCCAACCAAGACTCCTATATCCAGCAAAATTGTCCTTCAAAAATGAGGGAGAAATTAAAACATTCTCAGACAAAAAGTCACTGAGAGAATTTGTGACCAAGAGACCAGCTCTGCAAGAAATACTAAAGGGAGCACTAGAGTCAGATATGAAAAGACAGAAGAGAGAGGTATGGAGAAGAGTGTAGAAAGAAGGAAATCAGATATGATATATATAATACAAAAGGCAAAATGATAGAGGAAAATATTATCCAAACAGTAATAACACTAAATGTTAATGGACTGAATTCCCCAATCAAAAGACATAGACTGGCAGAATGGATTAAAAAACAGGATCCTTCTATATGCTGTCTACAGGAAACACATCTTAGACCCAAAGATAAACATAGGTTGAAAGTGAAAGATTGGGAAAAGATATTTCATGCAAATAATAACCAGAAAAGAGCAGGAGTAGCTATACTAATATCCAACAAATTAGACTTCAAATGTAAAACAGTTAAAAGCGACAAAGAAGGACACTATATACTAATAAAAGGAACAATTAAACAAGAAGACATAACAATCATAAATATTTATGCACTGAACCAGAATGCCCCAAAATACATGAGGAATACACTGCAAACACTGAAAAGGGAAATAGACACATATACCATAATAGTTGGAGACTTCAATTCACCATTCTCATCAACGGACAGAACATCTAAACAGAGGATCAATAAAGAAATAGAGAATCTGAATATTACTATAAATGAGCTAGACTTAACAGACATTTATAGGACATTACATCCCACAACAGCAGGATACACCTTTTTCTCAAGTGCTCATGGATCATTCTCAAAGATAGACCATATGCTGGGTCACAAAGCAAGTCTTAACAAATTTTCAAAGATTGAAATCATACACAACACTTTCTTGGATCATAAAGGAATGAAGTTGGAAATCAATAATAGACGGAGTGCCAGAAAATTCACAAATACGTGGAGGCTCAACAACACACTCTTAAACAACGAGTGGGTCAAAGAAGAAATTGCAAGAGAAATTAGTAAATACCTCGAGGCAAATGAAAACGAAAACACAACATATCAAAACCTATGGGACGCAGCAAAGGCAGTGCTAAGAGGGAAATTTATTGCCCTAAATGCTACATCAGAAAAGAAGAAAAGGCAAAAATTCAGGAATTAACCATCCGCTTGGAAGAACTGGAGAAAGAACAGCAAACTAACCCCAAAGCAAGCAAAAGGAAAGAAATAACAAAGATTAGAGCAGAAATAAATGAAATTGAAAACATGAAAACAATAGAGAAAATCAATAAGACCAGAAGTTGGTTCTATGAGAAAATCAATAAGATTGATGGGCCCTTAGCAAGACTGACAAAAAGAAGAAGAGAGAGGATGCAAATAAATAAGATCAGAAATGGAAGAAGAGACATAACTACTGACCTCACAGAAATAAAGGAGGTAATAACAGGATACTATGAACTACTTTACGCTAATAAATACAACAGTTTAGATGAAATGGACGGGTTCCTGGAAAGACATGAACAACCAACTTTGACTCAAGAAGAAATAGATGACCTCAACAAACCAATCACGAGTAAAGAAATTGAATCAGTCATTCAAAAGCTTCCTAAAAAGAAAAGTCCAGGACCAGACGGCTTCACATGTGAATTTTATCAAACATTCCAGAAAGAATTAGTCCCAACTCTTCTCAAACTCTTCAAAAAAATCGAAGCGGAGGGAAAGCTACCTAATTCATTCTATGAAGCCAACATCACCCTCATACCAAAACCAGGCAAAGATATTACAAAAAAAGAAAACTACAGACCAATCTCTCTAATGAATATAGATGCAAAAATCCTCAACAAAATTCTAGCAAATCGTATCCAACAACACATTAAAAGAATTATACATCATGACCAAGTAGGATTCATCCCAGGTATGCAAGGATGGTTCAACATAAGAAAATCAATTAATGTAATACACCGCATCAACAAATCAAAGCAGAAAAATCACATGATCATCTCAATTGATGCAGAGAAGGCATTTGACAAGATTCAACATCCTTTCCTGTTGAAAACACTTCAAAAGATAGGAATACAAGGGATCTTCCTTAAAATGATAGAGGGAATATATGAAAAACCCACAGCTAATATCATCCTCAATGGGGAAAAATTGAAAACTTTCCCCCTAAAATCAGGAACAAGACAAGGATGTCCATTATCACCACTATTATTCAACATAGTGTTGGAGGTTCTAGCCAGAGCAATTAGACAAGAAAAAGAAATACAAGGCATCAAAATTGGAAAGGAAGAAGTAAAACTATCACTGTTTGCAGACGATATGATACTATATGTCGAAAACCCGGAAAAATCCACAACAAAACTACTAGAGCTAATAAATGAGTACAGCAAAGTAGCAGGTTACAAGATCAACATTCAAAAATCTGTAGCATTCTATACACTAGTAATGAACAAGCTGAGGGGGAAATCAAGAAACGAATCCCATTTACAATTGCAACTAAAGAATAAAATACCTAGGAATAAATTTAACTAAAGAGACAAAAAACCTATTCAAAGAAAACTACAAAAAACTGTTAAAAGAAATCACAGAAGACCTAAATAGATGGAAGGGCATACCGTGTTCATGGATTGGAAGACTAAACATAGTTAAGATGTCAATCCTACCTAAATTGATTTACAGATTCAATGCAATACCAATCAAAATCCCAACAACTTACTTTTCAGAAATAGAAAAACCAATAAGCAAATTTATCTGGAAGGGCAGGGTGCCCCGAATCACTAAAAGTATCTTGAGGAAAAAAAACGAAGCTGGAGGTCTCACGCTGCCGGACTTTAAAGCATATTATGAAGCCACAGTGGTCAAAACAGCATGGTATTGGCATAAAGATAGATATATCGACCAATGGAATCGAATAGAGTGCTCAGATCTCTCATCTATGGACATTTGATCTTTGATAAGGGAGTCAAGCCAACTCACCTGGGACAGAACAGTCTCTTCAATAAATGGTGCCTAGAGAACTGGATATCCATATGTAAAAGAATGAAAGAGGACCCGTATCTCACACCCTATACAAAAGTTAACTCAAAATGGATCAAAGATCTAAACATTAGGTCTAAGACCATAAAACAGTTAGAGGAAAATGTAGGGAGATATCTTATGAAACTTACAATTGGAGGCAGTTTTATGGACCTTAAACCTAAAGCAAGAGCACTGAAGAAAGAAAGAAAGAAATGGGAGCTCCTCAAAATTAAACACTTTTGTGCATCAAAGAACTGCATCAAGAAAGTAGAAAGACAGCCTACACAATGGGAGACAATATTTGGAAATGACACATCAGATAAAGGTCTAGTATCCAGAATTTATAAAGAGATTGTCCAACTCAACAACAAAAAGACAGCCAACCCAATTACAAAATGGGAAAAAGACTTGAACAGACACCTCTCAGAAGAGGAAATACAAATGGCCAAAAGGCACATGAAGAGATGCTCAATGTCCCTGGCCATTAGAGAAATGCAAATCAAAACCACAATGAGATATCATCTCACACCCACCAGAATGGCCATTATCAACAAAACAGAAAATGACAAGTGCTGGAGAGGATGCGGAGAAAGAAGCACACTTATCCACTGTTGGTGGGAATGTCAAATGGTGCATCCACTGTGGAAGGCAGTTTGGCGGTTCCTCAAAAAGCTGAATATAGAATTGCCATACGACCCAGCAATACCATTGCTAGGTATCTACTCAAAGGACTTAAGGGCAAAGACACAAACGAACATTTGCACACCAATGTTTATAGCAGCGTTATTTACAATTGCAAAGAGATGGAAACAGCCAAAATGTCCATCAACAGACGAGTGGCTAAACAAACTGTGGTATATACATACGATGGAATATTATGCAGCTTTAAGACAGAATAAACTTATGAAGCATGTAATAACATGGATGGACCTAGAGAACATTATGCTGAGTGAGTCTAGCCAAAAACTAAAGGACAAATACTGTATGGTTCCACTGATGTGAACCGACATTCCAGAATAAACTTGGAATATGTCATTGGTAACAGAGACCAGCAGGAGTTAGAAACAGGGTAAGATAATGGGTAATTGAAGCTGAAGGGATACAGACTGTGCAACAGGACTAGATACAAAAACTCAAAAATGGACAGCACAATAATACCTAATTGTAAAGTAATCATGTTAAAACACTGAATGAAGCTGCATCTGAGCTATAGGGTTTTTTTTTGTTTGTCTGTTTTTTTGTTTGTTTGTGTCTTTTTTTGTTTACTATTATTATTATTTTTATTTTTTCTCTATATTAACATTCTATATCTTTTTCTGTTGTTTTGCTAGTTCTTTTCCTAAATCGATGCAAATGTACTAAGAAATGATGATCATGCACCTATGTGATGATGTTAAGAATTACTGATTGCATATGTAGAATGGAATGATTTCTAAATGTTGTGTTAATTTCTTTTTTTTCTTTAATTAATAAAAAAAATGCTTATAAAAAAAAAAGATTCAGTTCTACCCTGACATTGATCTAGAGATTCAATGCAGCACCAATCAAAATCCCAACAACTTACATTGAAGACTTGGAAAAACTAGTTGGCAAATTTATTTGGAAGGGAAAGAGATCCAGAATAGCTAAAGATATCCTTAAAAAGAAGAGTGAAGTGGGAGGACTATCACTTCCTCACTTTAAAGCTTACTACAATGACACAAAAAAGCCTGGTAATGTCATAAAGATAGAGGTATTGACCAATGGAATAGAATCAAGAGTGTGGAGCTAGACCACCAAATCTATGGTCAATTGATCTTTGATAAGGCCATCAAATCCACTGAACTAAGACAGAATAGACTTTTCAATAAATGGGCATGGAAGAACTGAATATCAAAAGCCAAAAGAATGAATGAGAACCCCTACCTTCACACTATACAAAAATTAATTCAAAATGGATTAAAGACCTAAATGTAAGAGCCAGTACCATAAAACTTCTATAAGAAAATGCAGGGAAACATTTTCAAGATCTATTATTAGGAGGTAGCTTCTTAAATCTTTACACCAAATGCACAAGAGCAAAAGGAAAAACAGATAAATGTGATCTCCTTAAGATCAAGAGCTTCTGTGCCTCAAAGTACTTTGTCAAAAAGGTGAGGAGGCAGCCAACTCAATGGAGAAAATATTTGGAAACCACATATCAGATAAAGGCTTGATATTCTGTGTACATAAAGAAATCATACAACTCAACAACAAAAGAAACAAACAACCCAATTATAAAATGAGCAGAGAATATGAACAGACACTTTTCTAAAGAGCAAATACAAATGGCTAAAAAGCACATGATGAGATACTCATTTTCAATAGCTATAAGGGAAATGAAAATTAGGTCAACAATAAGAGATCACCTCATACCTATAAGAATGGCTGCTATTAAACAGAAAACTACAAATATTGGAGAGGATGTGGAGATACTGGAATACTTATTCACTTTTGGTGGAAATGTATAATGGAGCAGCTGCTGTCGGAAACAGTTTGATGATTCCTCAGAAAATTAAATATTGAGTTGCCCCATGACCTGACAATATGAATACTCAGTATATACACAGAAAAACTGAAAGCAGTGACACGAACAGACATTTGCACATGAATGTTCATAGCAGCACTATTCACAATTGCCTAAAGGTGGAACAATCCAAGCATCTATCAACAGACAAGTCGATAAACAAAATGTTGTATATAGATATGATGGAATATTATGCAGCATTAAGACAAAGTAAAGTTCTGAAGCATATGACAACTTGGATCAACCTTGAGGACATAATGCTGAGTGAAGTAAGTCAGACAAGAAAGGACAGACACTATGATTTCACCATTCTAACTCTGGTAATGCTAATCTCAGAGGTTACACTGTAGAATATAGCTGACCTTGAGGTACACAAAGGTAAGATAGGGGAAAGACTACCCAGTGATGAACCTCAAATGCAAGGGAACAGATAGAAGAGATGGTAACTAATTAGCAGGGTTATAAGTAACACTGCCATATTGAAGGTGAATATGATTGAAAGGGGAAATACAGTGTCATATATCCCACTGATTTAATCTACAATTATAAATAAGTTCCTGGACAAACTGTTTCAAAGGTTTAATATTGAACATAGAGTCAATACTAGAGGGCTGTAGGGAGAAAAAAAATGCATGCTAAGGCCAGTAGTTAACAGGAAGACATCAACAGTACCACAGCCCTACCAGGGGCAACTAACTGGGGAACAAGTGGTAAAGGATAGTTTTGATTTGATATTTCATGATGCTATGTTTGTTGATTCTTCCTTGAAATAGACCAATGAAAATTGTCTAAAATTGAGAGTGCTGCTCAAGTGAAGATACTGTAAGACACGGTTTGTTTATCTTGGACATTATCTATGATGCCCGATAGATGGAGGGATCTGAAAGGTACAATGAGAAGTAGAACAGCAAACTGTGATAAATTTATATGATAGAATATGGCATGGCTACAAAAAGGAAGGATGTCAACAGGCACGCAATAAACTGAATAAACTTTGGGGACAATGTGTTGTGCAAAATAATTCAGAAACAAAAGAACAAATGTACTAAGATGTCTTTCAGAAAATATTTACAAGGAAATTAAGCCCTTATAGTAACCACCCTTCGCTATAGCACCCCACTTCTCTGTACCAAAATCTGTATTAGTTTGCTAAAGCTGCTTCAATGCAATATACCAGAAATGGACCGTGTCATGGTTAGGGACATGTGTCAACTTGGCCAAGTTGTGGTACCTGTTTATCTGATGGGGCAAGTGCTGTCCTGTCTGTTGTAATGAGGACATTTCATAGGATTAGATCATGATCACGTCAGCTGCACCCACAACTGACTCATTAGATTAAGCATCACTAATGATGCTCAATCTAATCACAGGAAGCCTTTTAAGGAGGATTCAAAGTAGACACATCCCATTCTTGCTTCAGCTGGTGAAACTCTCCTGTGGAGTCCATCCAGACCCAACATCGGAGTTGTCAGCTTCACAGCCTGCCCTGCAGATTTTGGACTCTGCGTTCCTGCGGTCACGTGAAGACATTTTTATAAATTTTATATTTGCAAGTGTTCCCTGTTGATTCTGTTTCTCTAGAGAGCCCTAACTAATACACCTTGGTACCAGGAGTGGTTCTTAAGAAACAGAATCTTAAAAATGGGTTTTTATGAATGGTTTTCTACTCTGACTGGACTCAGAGACACTAAGGACTCTGATTCCCATAATCAGAATGACACTCCCAATCCATGGAGTGAGTTGGCAAAAGAGATAGTCAAATATCATCATTTGATTCTCCTAATGCTTCGCTTGTATGAAGCCAGACTCTGGGGGATAATGTTTTTGACACCTTTACAGAGTTTTGTAGAAGTAAGAGGTATAGAGATGTTGGTTGGCTGTTGTTAAATACACTGGCTACATTAAGGGGTGGAAGGGATGTGCTTAAGGCTTCAAATGAGAAGCTTAAGTGCCGTCTGAAAAATGTAACATTTCTATGAGTATCCTGAAGGAAAATCTTATTTCTTGTAGCCATAGACTTGAGAGCTCTGAAAATCAGACTCAGAATCTTATTGTTAGAGTAGCAACTTTACAACAGAAACTGAAATCTCAGTCTTGCATGGTGTCTGCCATTAAAGTGAGGGCATTGATTGGAAAGGAGTGGGACCCTGAAAAATGGGATGGTGACATATGGATTGATAATGATGTCGGGGGTGAGGCTGAAGCCCTAGATCATGCTGAGTCTTCTCTAGATAGCCCTGTAATAGTTTGCCCTGAGGACATAACTGTCCCACTTCCAGTCTGCCTTGAGGGGTCGAACACCCAACCTCCTCCTGAAGGGATTAGCCTTAGAGTGATTAATCCTGTTTCACCAGAAGAAAATGCGAATGAAGGCCCCAGAGCAAAAGGCTTGGAAGATATTTCTAATTCTTTTCATGACCCACCCCCACCACCCTTCATTTCTTCCAGACCTATAACTAGACTAAAGTCCCAACAGACCCCTAAAGGTGAGGTACAAAGTATCACACAGGAGGAGGTACGTTATACTCCAAAAGAACTGTGTGAGTTTTCCAATTAATATAGACAGAAATCAGGGGAATATGTGTGACAATGGATTTTAAGAGTGTGGGATAATGGTAGGAGGAGTATAAGGTTGGATCAGGCTGAATTTATTGATATGGGCCCACTAAACAGAGATTCTGCATTCAATGTTATAGCTCGAGTGGTTAGAAAAGGTGTTAACAGTTTGTTTGGATGGTTGGTTGAAACATGGATCAAAAAGTGGCCAACATTACCTGAGGTTGAAATGCCAGAACTGCCCTGGTATAATGTAGATGAGGGGATCCAGAGGCTTAGAGAGATTGGAATGTTAGAGTGGATGTATCATGAAAAGTCTGCTCTTACACCCCAGGAATGTCCGGAGGATGTACCTTTTACCAGAACAGTGAGAAATGAATTTGTGAGACTAGCACCATCATCCCTAAAGAGCTCTGTGGTTGCACTTCTCTGTAGGTCAGATATTACTGTAGGAACTGCTGTCACTGAGCTGGAATCCTTAAACACAATGGGGATGACAGGATCCCGAGTTGGCAGAAGCCAGGTGGTAGCACTTAATCACCAAAGACAGGGTAGACGTGGCTATTATAATAGACAGCAAATTCAAAGCAGGAGTCAAAAGTATATGACATGCAGAAACTTGTGGCATTGGCTAGTAAATCATGGGGTACCTAGAAAACAACAGAAGAGCAGTCTACTAAATTCTTGTTGGAGCTGTATAAACAAAAGAGTTCTAGGTCAAGTGAGCAGAAGTCTAACCTGAATTACAAAAACACACAGTCACAGCCCCTTAATCAATTTCCAGACTTGAAACAGTTTACAGACCCAGAGCCCCTTGAATGAAGGGGAGGCCAGGTCCCTTTGGGGGAGAAACCTGTAACACTGCCACAAATGTATACTGTTAATCTTCCTCCAAGCCTTCCCCAAGGAGACCTATAGCCTTTTACCAGGGTAACTGTGCATTGGGGAGAAGGAAATGATCAGATATTTCAGGGATTATTAGACACTGGTTCGGAAGTGACATTAATTCCATGGGACCCAACACGTCACTCTGGACCACCAGTTAGAGTTGGGGCTTATGGAGGCTCTATTAGTTAGGGTTCTCTAGAGAAACAGAATCAACAGGGAACACTTGAAAATATAAAATATATAAAAGTGTCTCATGTGACCGCAGGAACACAGTGCCCAAATCCACAGGGCAGGCTGTGAAGCCGAGAACTCTGATGGAGGGTCTGGAGGAACTCCACAGGAGAGGCTCACCAGCCAAAGCAGGAATGGAGCCTGTCTCCTCTGAGTCCTCCTTAAAAAGCTTCCTGTGATTAGATTTAGGATCACTAATTGTAGAAGACATTCCACTTTGGCTGACTATAAATGGAATCAGCTGTGGATGCAGCTGACGTGATCATGACCTAATCCTATGAAATGTCCTCTTGCAACAGACAGGCCAGTACTTGCCCAATCAGATAAACATCTACCACAACTTGGCCAAGTTAACACATGTCCCTAACCATGACAGAGGCCAAGTGATCACACAGCTATGGCCTCTTGGGGAGTTCTTTACAGTGAATTGACTGAGGAAGAGAAAACTCGGGCCTGGTTTACAGATGGTTCAGCACGATATGCAGGTACCACCAAAAAGTGGACAGCTGCAGCATTACAACCCCTTTCTGGGGTGTCCTTGAAGGATAGTGGTAAGGGGAAATCCTCCCAGTGGGCAGAACTTCGAGCAGTGCACCTGGTTGTTCATTTTGCTTGGAAGGAAAACTGGTGAGAGGTGTGTTTGTATACTGACTCATGGGCTGTTACTAATGGTTTGGCTGGATGGTCAGGGACTTGGAAAGAGCATAATTGGAAAATTGGTGACAAAGAGGTCTGGGGAAGAAGTATGTAGATAGACCTTTCTGAGTGGGCTAAAAACATGAATATATTTGTGTCCCATGTGAAAGCACACCAGAGGGTGACTTCAGCAGAGGAAGATTTTAATAATCAAGTAGATAAGATGACCAGTTCTGTGGATACCAATCAGTCTGTTTCCCCAGCAACTCCTGTCATTGCCCAATGGGCTCATGAAAAAAGTGGTCATGGTGGTAGGGATGGAGGTTATGCATGGACTCAGCAACATGGACTTCCACTCACCAAGGCTGACCTGGCTACTGCCATGCTGAGTGCACAATCTGCCAGCAACAGAGACCCACACTCAGCCCCCAATATGGCACCATTCCCCGAGGTGACCAGCCAGCTACATGGTGGCAGGTTGATTACATTGGACCCTCCCTTCATGGAAGGGGCAGTGATTTGTTCTAACTGGAATAGACACATACTCTGGATATGGGTTTGCTTTCCCCACACACAATGCTTCTGCCAAAACTACCATCTGTGGGCTTTCAGAATGCCTTATCCATCGTCATGGTATTCCGCATAGCATTGCTTCAGATCAAGGAACACTCATTACAGCAAATGAAGTGCGGGAATGGGGACATACTCATGGAATTCCCTGGTCTTACCATGTTCCCCATCATCCAGAAGCAGCTGGATTGATAGAACGGTGGAATGGCCTTTTGAAAACTCAATTATGGTGCCAACTGGGTGGCAATACCTTGAAAGGATGGGGTAATGTTCTCCAGGAAGCTGTATATGCTCTGAATCAGCGTCCACTGTATGGTGCTGTTTCTCCTATAGCCAGGATCCATGGGTCCAGGAACCAAGGGGTGGAAATGGGTGTGGTACCACTCACTATTACCCTAGTGATCCACTAGGAAAATTTTTGCTTCCTGTCCCTGGTACCCTGAGCTCTGCTGGTCTACAGGTTTTAGTTCCAAAATGGGGAGTGCTTCCACCAGGAGAAACAACAATGATTCCATTGAACTGGAAGTTAAGACTGCCACCTGGTTACTTTGGGCTACTTATGCCCCTGGATCAACAAGCCAAGAAGGAGATTACATTACTGTCTGGGGTAACTGACCCTGACTATCAGAAAGAAGTAGGACTGCAACTACATAATGGAGGTAAAGAAGAGTTTTCTTGGAATATAGGAGATCCCCTAGGGCGTCTTTTAGTAATACCTAGCCCTGTGATTAAAATCAATGGAAAACTGCAACAACACAATCCAGGCAGGACTACTAATGGCTCTGAAACTTCAGGAATGAAGGTTTGGGTCACCCCACCAGACAAAGAACCATAGCCATCTGAAGTGCTTGCTGACGGTAAAGGGAACATGGAATGGGTAGTGGAAGAAGGTAGTGATAAATATGAACTTCGACCATGTGATCAGTTACAGAAACAAGGACTGTAATGCTGTATTGTTTATGTTATACTATTTAAGTTGTAAGATATCAAGTTTAAGAATGAATGTTGCCTAAGGATTTGCACCCTATTCTGGAGAGATTTAATGTGTTTCCAGCATATGCAGGACAATTGAGTATTGTCAGGTAAAAAGAAAAAAAATGTGTGCTTTATTGTTTTCATTTGGAAATTAAGTATGGTTTAAGGTGATATATATATAGCTGCCAAGCTGACAAGGGGTGGACTGTCATGGTTAGGGACGTGTGTCAATTTGGCCAATTGTGGTACCTGTTTATCTAATGGGGCAAGTGCTGGCCTGTCTGTTGCAATGAGGACATTTCATAGGATTAGATCATGATCACATCAGCTGCATTCACAGCTGATTCCATTTGTAATCAGCCAAAGGGAGTGTCTTCTATAATGAGTAATGCTTAATCTAATCAGGGAAGCCTTTTAAGGAGGATTCAGAGTAGACACATCCCATTCCTGCTTCAGCTGGTAAGCCTCTCCTGTGGAGTTCATCCAGACCCTCCATCGGAGTCGTTGGCTTCACAGCCTGCCCTGCGGATTTTGGACTCTGCGTTCCTGCGGTCATGTGAGACATTTCTATAAATTTTATATTTGCAAGTGTTCCCTGTTGATTTTGTTTCTCTAGAGAACCCTAACTAATACAGACTGGCTTTTAAAAAGGGAATTTATTAAATTGCAAGTTTATAGTTCTAAAGCTATAAAAATGTATAAGCTAAGGCATCCAGGGAAAGAGACCTTGGTTCAAGAAAAGCTGATGAGTCTTGCATTGGGAAGGCATATGACTCGCATAAGCTAGGGTCTGTGGAGTCTTGTTTTAAACATCTTCCTTGGGGGCATTTTCTTTTTTCATCTCCAACTGTCTCTGGCTGTGTGAGCTTTGTCTACTCTTTCCAAAATGGTTCCCTCTTAAAGAGCTCCAGTAAGCAACCTCAACTTGATTGGATAGAGACACACCTCCATGGAAACCACCTAACAAAAGGTACCAACCACAATTGGGTGGGTCACTCTCCATGGAAACAATCAAAAAGATGCCACGCAGACATGACTACCAGGGGTGGGGATCTTCCTGGCAGCGTGGGACAGAAATCCCAGAATGAGCTGAGATTCAGCATCAAGGGATTGAGAAAAACTCTAGAATGAGCTGAGACCCAGCATCAAGGGATTGAGAAAACCTAGACCAAAAGGAGGAAGAGTGAAATGAGACAAAGTGTCAATGGTTGAGAGATTCCAAACAGAGGTTATCCTGGAGGTTATTCTTATGCATTAAGTAGATATCACCTTGTTATCCAAGATGTAACGGAGAGGCTGGAGGAAACTGCCTGAAAATGTAGAGCTGTGTTCCAGTAGCCATGTTTCTTGATGATGATTGTATAATGATATAGCTTTCACAATGTGACTGTGTGATTGTGAAAACCCTGTGTCTGATGCTCCTTTTATCTACCTTGTCAACAGATGAGAAGAACATATGGAATAAAAATAAATAATAGGGGGAACAAATGTTAAAACAGATTTAGTTTGAAATGCTAGTGATCAATGAAAGGGATCAGTAAGGGGTATGGCCTGTAAAAATTTTTTTTTCTGTTTGTTGTATTTTTCTTTTGTCTTTTTATTTCTTTTTCTGAATTGATGCTAATGTTCTGGGAAATGATCATGATGATGAATATGCAACTATGTGATGATATTTTGAATTGCTGAGTATATGTGTTGGGAATGTTTGTGTTTCTTGTAATTTTTTTTAATTAATAAAAAATTTTTTAAAAAAAGATGCCACGCAGCAATATTGAATGAGGATTAAAGAACATGTTTTTCTGGGACACATGACAGAGTCAATCCAGCACACCATGTGATTTTGAAAACCTGTATCTGATGCTCCTTTCATCCAGGGTATGGACAGATGAGTGAAAATAAGGATAAAAAATAAATAATGAGGGGGGCGATATAGGTTGAAATACTAGTGGTCAATGAGAGGGAGGGGTAGGGCGTATGGGATGTATGAGTTTTTTCTTTTTTCTTTTCTTTTTTTTCCTGGAGTTATGCAAATATCTATAATGAATACAAAACTATGTGATGATATTGTGAGCCTTTGATTGTATACTGTGGATTGATATATTTGTGTGAAGATATCGCAATAAAAATATTGGGAAAAAAGAAAGAAATACTACAAGAAATTTTGTACTGATATATTTGACAACTAAGAAGAATTGAACCAATTCTTCAGACCACTATCCAAATTCGAGGTTTAATGGTTGTATAACCATAAAATAAATCGAAATTTTTATTTAAAAGGTCCTGATAAAGCAAACCCAGGTTCAGGTTCAAGTGATTTCACTGGTAAATTCTGCCAAATGTGTTAAATAAAACATGAGAATGATGTTCTCCATAAAATGATGAGAAATGATTACACAAACTGTGGTACATTCATGTCATAGAAAACTCAACACTAAAAAGAAACTATTGATATACTTTATAACTTGCATGGACTCAAGCAAATTACGCTGAGTGACAAAATTTCAAATTGTTGCATAGTGTTTGATTTTATTTCTAAAACTTTATTGATATAATGTTATTAGACAGATGCAAAATGGATTATGATTGCCAGAGGTTAAAGTTTGAGGTGAGAGGTTTGGGTGTGGGTGGTTATAAACAGATAGCTTAAGGGATCCTCATGATCAAACAGTTCTGCATCTTAATTATAATGTTAATTACATGAAGATATACATCTGATAAAATTTCATAGAAGGATATATATACACACACACGAGAGCATGTGTAATTGATGAAATCTGAATAAATTCTGTGGATTATACCCGTGTCATCGATTTGATTTTGTACTAAAGATATTTAAGATGCTAACATAAGAGAAAAAAGAGAGAAGAATGCAGAGCCTTCCTGTACATGTTTCTGCAACTTCCTGTGACTTTCTACTTAGAAATAAAAAGCTTTTTAAAAAACAAAATAGGGCAAAAAATACATTTCAAGATAAACAAAGACTTAGAGAAATTGTTGCTAATGACTACCTTACAAGAAATACTAAGGTGGGTGGGCCACGGTGGCTCAGTGGGTAAGAGTGCTTGCCTGCCATGCCCAAGGACCGGGGTTTGATTCCTGGTGCCTGCCCATGTCAAAAAAAAAAGAAATACTAAAGTAAGTCAGATAGTAATTTTGGATTCATAGAAAGAAATGTAGACCCTGGAAATGGCAAGTACATGGTTTAAAATAAAATACTCTTGAAAGGTACTTTTTTTTTTTAATAGCTCAAAACTTTAATGCAAAGTGAAAGTATACATTTGAAGGGAGGTGATGACTGGCATTCTTCAAAATGCCTGAGGTTGGGATCTTTGCATTATAAAGACTTGGAGGGGCCCTTCCCCCTCTGGCTATGCTAATAGGGGATTGATGAACTGTATTTTTCATTGGCTCTTCTAGAAATGTACTTTTCTCATTTATTTTCTTATCTTCTTTAAAAGATAAAATTGTATGCATAATAATTATGACAGTATTGTTTTGTTTATCATATATGTAGATACCATGTATCTGACAGAGTTGTACAAATGAAGAGACAGAAAAGACTGGACAGAAAATGAAGCAATATTAGAGCAAAGTTTATTTTTCTGGCATAAAATTAGTATTAATCTGCAGTAGATTTTGATAGACTATAACACATATTATAATCCTTATTGCAAACACTAAGAAAATAACTCAGCAAAATGTAGTACCAGAAAAAAAACAGTAATTAAAATGACACACCAAAATATTGTTTAACACAAATGAAGGCAGTAAAGGAAATGCAAAACAAACAGACGACTTGTAGAAAATGAATAACAAATGGTAAATATAAACCCAACCACCTTAATAATTATATAAAATGTGAATGATCTAAATACCCCAATGAAAAAGCAAAAAAACATTAGGAATATAATTAGAGATAAAGGACATTACAAAGTGATGAAAAAGTCAATATGAGGAATATGTAACAATTATAAATATATATGTACGTGTTCTAGTTTGCTTGCTGCTGGAATGTGTATTTCATAAACAGAACAGCTTTTTAAGAAGGGGAATTTGTTTAGTTGCAAGTTTATAGTTCTAAGACCATGAAAATGTCCCCATTAAAGCAAGTCTATAAAAATGTCCAAATTAAGGCACCAACAAGACGTTACTTTCACTCAAGAAAGGCCTATGAAGTTCAAGGTTTTTCTCTCTCAACTGGAAAAGGACATGACAATGTCTGCTAGTTTTCTTTCCAAGCTTCTTGTTTCATGAAGCTCTCCTGGGGGCATAGTCCTTCTTCATCTCCAAAGGTCTCTGGCTGGTGGGCTCTCATGGTTCTCGTGGATGTCTTCATGTTTCCTCTTTTAAAGGATTCCAGTAAATTAATTGAGACCCACCTGGAATGGGTGAAGTCATATCTTCCTCTTATCAAAGGTTAATACCCACAATTGGATGTGTCACATCTCTGTGGCGATACTCTAATAAAGTTTCCAACCTACAGTGCTGAATAGGGATTAAAAGAAACAGTTGCCTCCACAAGATGGATCGGGATTAAAACATGGCTTTGCTAGGGTACATAATCCTTTCAAACCGGCACAGTACCTAACAACAGAGCTCCAAATATAGGAAGCAAAAATTGACACACCTGAAAGGAGAAATGGATTTTTCAACAATTATAGAAACTTCACCTACCTTCAATAATTAATAGAAATTAGCAAGAATATAGGAGGTTTGATATAAACTATTTTAACCTAACTTACATATATGTAAAACACTCCATCCAATGACTGCAAAATATGTATTCCTTTCAAGTGATCATGGAACATGTGCTAAGCCATAAAACTAACTCAATAAATTTAGAAAGATTTAGAATTAAATTTGTAAGTGACAATAGAAAGAAATCTGGAGTATCACCAAATACTTGGAAATTAAATAGTATACTTCTAAATAAGCCATAGGTCAAAAAATAAAGAAATCAGAAATATTTCAAAAGTAATTAAAACTAAAACTCACACAATTAAAATGTATGGAATGAACAATTTATTAAAGCAATGCATAGATTCAAATTTATACCTTTAAATGCCTGTGCTGGTTTGGAATTGTTATATACCACAGAAAAGCCATGTTATCTTAATCTAAATCTAATTTTATGGGGCAGATCTCTTGTAGGGTGGGATCTTTTGATTAGATTGTCCCCTTGGAGAGGTGACACACCCAACTGTGGGTATGACCTTTTGATTAGATGTAAATGTGATCTGCTCATTAAAGATGGGTCTTAATTAGTTTATTGGAGTCCTTTAAGAGGGAAACATTTTGGAGAAAGCTCACATGAAGATATATGGAGATGCTTGGAGAGACGACATGGAGAACAATAAAATGAAACCAAGACACAGACATTTGGAAATGCAAAGCTAAGAGATGAAATCCAGAGTTTGCTCCAGAGAGTCCATAGACACTTAGAATAAAAGCCACTGGAATCAGAAGCTGAAAACAATGAACTGGAGACAGGGATCTCAGATGCCAGCTACGTGCCTTTCCAGCTGAGAGAGGTAACCCAGATACTGCCTTTCCTCTGTGAAGGTAAATCTTGGTGCCTTATTTTGGACATTTTCATGGCCTTGTAATTGTAACTTGAAACTTAATAAATCCCCTTTATAAAAGCCAATCAATTTTTGGTATATTGCATTCCCACAGCTTTAGTAAACTGAAACAATGCCTTTTTCAGAAAAGAAGTTCTGCAGTCAATAACTTAAGTGTCTGCCTTAATAAACTAATAAGAGAAAATTAAATCCAAAACAAACAGAATAAGGAAAATAATAAAGGTTAGAATAGAAGTAAATTAAATGTCAAACAGAAAGCACAGAGAGAATCACTATAACAATAATTGACTCTTCAAAAACAGTAAAAATTGACATACGTTGATTGTCCAAGAAAAAAAAAGATGATATAAATTACCAAAATCAGGAATGAAGAAGGGTTATCACTACTGACCCTAGAAAATTCAAAAGATTAAAATGAAATATTATTGGACACGCTGCTGCCACTGCCACAGCCTGTTAGTCTCAGGGCATCCAGCTACAGCTGTCAGCTGAGGTGTCCGAGGCTCAAAAGCCAAATAATCAGAGGCTGATACGAGCCAAAGCAGCAGAAAGTGAACAGTACCGCCTGCAGAGGGAGAAAGAGTTCAAGGCCAAGGAGACTGCAGCTCTGGAATCCCAATGTAGTTTAAGAGGTGGAGAAGACCAGGAGAAGATGACTATCTTCCAGACTACTTCCAGCAGAGCAGGGAGGAAGTCCTGGCTGACCTCATGGCCTTTGTCTGTGACATCCAGCCAGGAATCCATGAAAACTACTGCATAAATGGATAGAGGAGAAGTTTCTTTTCCATGGATTGGCATTTTAAATGCCCTACACATGGAATATGGAGCTTTAACAAAGCTAGAGTTATATTCTTGTGGAAAGGTATTAAATTATTTCTCTATGTTATATGATAGTTCCTTTCACATTTTGGAGAGTAGCCAGCCTGGCTTCTTTGTATAGACTTAGAGCTTATCCAATGATTTCATCTTTTTACCTTGCATTTCTTATAAATTTAATGGGTATATGTTGTCTGTTTTCCTGTGTCATTTAGCTCAAGCTATATGTATGGCAATACTGACTTTTTCTTTCTTATATCTAGTACCCAAATCCACTTATTTGAAGAAAGAAAGGGGTTAAATATTTTATTTCCCTAAGGTTTTCTTAACGGTCAGGGACTTTACCTATGAAAAAGTTGTAAATAGTTGGAGGACCAAAGCACTGGTTACTAACAAGTCCTCCTGGAGCACTGGAACAGATAGATAAGTAGAGGTTGCAGAAAAATATGAGAAGTCAGGCAATCCAGTCTCCAAAGTGGAACCACAAAGTGGAAACTTGTGGACTGGTCTTTGGGAACTATTTCTTCTATGGATTTGCAGCCCTGCATCTGGTGGTGGGCCTGGGACTGCTGGTCAGGGCCAGCAATTAGAAAGAGTTAGGTACAGAGCAGAGGAGAGTTAGGACCAATCAGAACTCACTGGGTCTCTCTGCATCTCTCTGTCACTGGATCTGATACTGAAATCCTTCAAAGAGTAATGCTTGCAGCTTCACTTTTGCCTCCCAAATCTCACACAAGTTCTTCTGGCATAGGCTATAAAGGGAAGGTGATTCTGGGGAGCATAGTTCCTAGCTTAAACCAAGTTAACAATAGCCAACCCCCAAACTGGAAACTACCTACAAGTCCATAAACAGGACAAATTGTGGCATATTTTTATAGTGTATTCTACCAAACAATAGGGAAAATATTGGTGCAGGCAGCAACATGGAGGAATTTCACATTATTGGGTGATAGAATCAAACACAAAGAATACAACCAGTCTTATACCATTTACACGAAGTTCAAAGAAGACAAAACAAACCTATGGAGATAGAGGTCAGCAGAGTGACCTTGGGAGAGGGCTATTTTACTGGGAGCCAAAAGCAGTATGTACTACTCTCTGAAAGACTTCCAGGACTCAGGTGCTAGATATATTTTACTTATTTGGGTGGTGGTTCTGTGAGTTAATTGAAATTAATTAAGCCCTTAAGATTTGTGCATTTATTTTGTTATACTTAATTTTAAAAGTCCATAAAGAAAATAAATAAGAAAATTGCTGGCAACATAGAGGATAGCAGAGCACTAATATTAATAATAGATAAATAGCTCTTACCCATGCATATAAAAGTCACTGGAATTTTTATTGTGTTGAAACTATAGGTTAATTTGGGAAGTTTTGACATTTTTACAATATAAGCCTTCCAGTCCATGAGCATGGTATGTCTTTCCATTTATTTATCTCTTTAATTTCTTTCAAAAATGCTTCATAGTTTTTAGTGTTGACTTTAAAACCTTTCATTAGATTAGTATTAAAAAAAATTCCTCAGTACTTTTTATTCTATTATAGCTGGTATTATTTTTAAGTCCCTGTTTCTATTTTTTCTTGTAGCTGTTTAATTGCAATTGATTTTTGTGTGCTGATTTTATATTCAGTGAGCTTGCTAACACATGCTCTCTTTTAATTTCATATTCGCCTCTTCTCTCTAACTATATTATTTTATGCATTAGTGTTTTTAATTCCAAAGTTTATATTCTGTCTATATATGACTATAAAACTATATATGACTATTTAAAAAATCTCTGATATCCTGATCACTAAGATCATAGTTTTTTCTTATCACTGATATTTTTAATTCTTCCACTTTTATTGGTTTTTTGTTTTGTTTGTATCTCTGAACAATTTGTGCTAATTTCTATCCAGGAGGTGATTTTCTTTTTTCTTTTTTTTTTTTTTCTGCATGGGCAGGCACCAGGAATCGAGCTCAGGTCTCTGATATGGCAGGGAGAACTCTGCCTGCTGAGCCACGTGGCCTGCCCATCTCTTTGCTCTTTTCTCTTTTATCCTATCTGATTTCAGTTTAGGGAAAATCATGAAGTATGAGGCATCTTGGTATTATAGAAAGGTCTTTAGATTAAGCCTTGAGATTCTAGGCTTCTAGTCCTTAATTTGTCCCTTCTGAGCACATCCGTGCTATTCCTCAGTCCAAAATAGGAGAGGGATGTAAAACCAAAATTCCTCAAATCCTGACATAAGAATCACCAGGGGTCCTTATTTAAAATACAGGTTCTTAGGGCCCTAATTAAACTTACTGAATCAGAATTTTCAAGGGGAAGGCCTGGAAATTTGTATATATATATATAAGAATTGCCCTAAATGATTCTTTATTATCAAGGAGGTTTGCTACTCATAGAACAAAACTAAGATTCCTTTTCCATCTGATATTATTTGATTCTATGAGTGCTAGCAGTGTGTTGACATAATTAAATGAAGTATTTCATCAGAACAAAGAAGTAGCAGGGAACAAATTTCTATACTTTAAAATTTGATATTTGAGGTATCTGTGAGCACAAATCAACTAGTGTACTGCCTACAGATGGTATTCCATCTGCTCTGCCAGATGAAATACCATTCCAGAGGTACAAGGCCAGAGTAGGGAGAACCACTGACATAAGATCTGCAAGGCATCAGTGCCTTTACTAATTAACTTGGCTTAGTAACTTTTGATTAATCATTTGTTTTGCATCTGGAGTCATTAACTAAACTAGGTCAGAAAGAGCACTACTTACTAAAAGAATAACTACAGATTAATAATTAACACTACAACCAGAAAAGAAACTGGACTCTTCTTTGGGTAACTGTTGGTGGGAGAAGTGGATGATGAGGCGTATAATAGGAATCTGAGGAGATATGGTCAAAGTCTGAGGACCACAGGGAGGAAAGGGTAGAATTTATCCTGGCCTTATCTGTCAATAAATTACTCAAATTGGTAATCTGAGAATTTTGTGAGGAATACAGAGATGTTTTCTCTCTCTCATATTCTAACTAAAAGCATTCATTCTGACGTTGCTTGACCTCCTCCTTAGTCTTCATGTTTTTCTGTGTTTCTTTTAAAACTCCAGCAATTATTTTCCCTCTTCTTTTAATGAACAACTAGAGGGATGCCATACTCTTTTGTTTTTCTTTCATCTCTTTTTTTCTTTCATTTAAAAAAGATTTTATTTTGAAATATTTTCAAAGCCACAGGACCGTTGCAAAAATAGTACCAGCCCCAAACAGAGAACTTCAACATACTCCACTGACTTATTATTTTAAAGATTAAGTCAGAACACCACCACCTCTAGTCCTTCTTCTCTCCCATCACAACCAAGTAGGAAGAAATCATTCTTTCCATGTTTATGTATCTATATCCTACCCCTCCATACTTTTACCCTAGCTCTCTATCTTACTGTATTTATTTATGTATGTGTTCCCCCTCCCCACCATAATATTAAGTCTTGTTCAAATGAGCTATCCAGACAGGCTGAGTTAGATTATGTGCTACAGAAAATTTAGATTCCGGACAAAATGAACCTTTCTTCCTTTGCTGTCAAAGAGTAGGTGCAAGGCAGTGTGATGGTGGCTCAGTGGCAGAATTCTCGCCTGCCATACCAGAGACCCGGGTTCGATTCCCAGTGCCTGCCCATGCAAAACCAAACCAAACAAAAAAAACAGTAGGTACGGTTCTAAAATATAGCATATGTCTTCCTTATCCCTGTGTTCTGAATTACCTTACTCATGACCTGATCAGCTTCATTCTTATCTCTAAATAACAGGTTATAGATACATAAAAAAGCCTTTCAAAATCCAGAAATAATAATTACCACTCGACTAAATGTGTCTGCTATAAGAGCTTATATTCCAGGCCCCTGTTTTCTTATAGGCTTTTTCTAAAGGAGACCATACAATTAGTGTTTTTTTGTTTCTGGCTTCTTTTGCCTCACCAAGTGTCCCACAGGTTCATTCACATCGTTGCATGCCTCACAACTTCGTTCCTTTTTGTAACAGCACAATATTCGATCATATATATACACCTTTGTTCACTAATCTATTTCTCAGTCAGTGCATCCTTCAGCCACCTGCATTCATTAGGCATCATGCATAATGCCCAAAGTCCACAGTTCATTAACACTCTCAATTTTAGATAATTTCATTGTTCCCAAGGGAGAGATAACCAATAAACACACCCTCAACAAATAGGAAATCTAAAGCTCCCCATAACTCTTGTCCTCCTCCCATCATTAACCTCTGCTGTTGCTGTGATACTGCTGATGTTTTCCTGTTAAACATAGCCCATAGCATGCAATAGCAGTTTCCCCCTGTACCCTGGGCTTAAACACTCTTTGCACATGAATCATACTTTGAAGTAGTTCTTGCAAGAGCTAATTTATATTTCTAGTGTTAACCAGAGGAACGCATAAATCTATACAACCTCTTTCAATCTTGTTCACCTTAAATATGGTAATGGTACTTATAAACCCACCAGAGAACCACCTTCAGTTCTATCTACTCCCTTACATTTCGGTTCAACCTCATTAGCTAACCATTCACCCATCTCTAGCTTCTATGTGTGCTGGTTTGAAAGGAAGTATGCCCCCTAAGAAAAGCCATGTTTTAATATAAATCCCATTTTTAAAGGTAGAATAGTCTCTATTCAATACTGTATGTTTGAAACTGTAATGAGATCATCTCCCTGGTTGATGTGATTTAGTTAAGAATAGTTGTTAAACTGGATTAGGGGATGACATGTCTCCACCCATTTGAGTGGGTCTTGATTAGTTTCTGAAGCCCTATAAAAGAGGAAACATTTTGGAGAACGAGAGATTCAGAGAGAGCAGAGAATGCTGCAGCACCACGAAGCAGAGAGTCCACCAGCCAGCGACCTTTGGAGATGAAGAAGGAAAACGCCTCCCGGGGAGCTTCATGAAACAGGAAGCCAGGAGACAAAGCTAGCAGATGACACCGTATTCACCATGTGCCCTTCCAGCCGAGAGAGAAGCCCTGACTGTGTTCGCCATGTGCCGTCTCACTTGAGAGAGAGACACCCTGAACTTCATCGGCCTTCTTGAACCAAGGTATCTTTCCGTGGATGCCTTTGATTGGACATTTGTATAGACTTGTTTTAATTGGGACATTTTCTCGGCCTTAGATCTGTAAACTAGCAACTCATTAAATTCCCCTTTTTAAAAGCCATTCCGTTTCTGGTATATTGCATTCCAACAGCTAGCAAATTAGAACACTATGTATATCCAAGTTCCCTATATTCTGTATTGTAAACCTCTGATTTTACATTACCATGATCATAAAAGTGGAGTCACACAGTATCTCTCATTCTGTATCTGGTTCATCTCACTCAGCATTATGCTCTCAAGGCTTATACAGCTTGTCACATGCTTCAGGACACCATTTCATCTTAGTGCTGCATAATATTTCATCATAGTACATACCGCATTTTGCTAAGCCACTTGTCTTTTGATGGGCATTTGGATTGTTTCCATCTTTTGGTGATTGTGAATAATGCTGCTATGAGTGTCGGTGTGCAAATGTCTGTTTGTGTCACTGCTTTCAGCTCTTCTGAGTATACACCAAGTAGTGCTATCGCTGGGTCATAGGGCAACTCGATATTTAGTTTTCTAAGAAACCACCAAACTGTCTTCCATAGCAGATGTACCATTATACATTCCTGCCAGCAGTGCATAAGTATCCCAATTTCTCCCCGTCCTCTCCAACATTTGTAGTTCCCTGTTTGTTTAATAGCCACTGTTGTTATCGGTATGAGGTGTATTTTATTGTATCTTGATTTGCATTTCCCTTATAGCTAATGAAAATGAGTATCTCTTCATGTGCTTTTAAGCCATCTGTATTTGCTCTTCAGAAAAATGCCTATTCATATCTTTAGCCCATTTTATAATTGGGTTGTTCTTTGTGTATGATTTCTTTGTGTATGCAGGATATCAAACCTTTGTCTGATATGTGATTTACAAATATTTTCTCCCATTGAGTTGGTGCCTCTTCACCTTTTTTACAAAGTCTTTTGATGTGCAGAAGCATTTGACTTTGAGGAGTGCCCATTTATCTATTTTTTCTTTTACTGCTTGTGCTTTGGGTATAAAGTTTAGGAAACTACCTCCTATTACGAGGTCTTGAGAATGTTTCCCTACATTTTCTTCTAGAAGCCTTATGGTGCTAGTTTTTATATTTAGGTGTTTGATCCACTTTAAGTTAATTTTTGTATAGGGTGTAAAGTAAGGGTCCTTTTTCATTCTTTTTGCTATTAATATCCAATTCTCCCATGCCCGTTTATTGAAAAGGCTATTTTGTCCCACTTCAGTGGATTTGGAGGCCTTGTCAAGAATCAGTTGAACATAGATTAGTTGGTCTATTTCTACACTCTTGATTTGATTCCCTTGATCAATACCTCTATCTTTGTGCCAGTACCATGCTGTTTTGACCGTTGTGGCTTTATAATAAATTTTAAAGTCACAAAGGGTTAATCCTCCCACTTTGTTCTTCTTTTTTAGGATGTTTGTAGCTATTTGGGGTCTCTTACCCTTCCAGATGAATTTGGTAACTAGCTTTTCCAAGTCTTCAAAGTAGGTTGTTGGAATTTTGATTGATATTGCAATGAATCTGTAGATCAATTTGGGTAGAACTGACATCTTAACTACATTTAACCTTCCTAACCATGAGCATGGAATGTCTTTCCACCCATTTAGATCTACTTTGATTCGCCACAATCAATTTGGAAACATTCCCATTGCTCCAAAAAGAAAAACCCCAACTCTTATACCCCCTACTGTTGACCCTTAACATTGTATACGCCTTTGTTACAGTTGATGAAAGAACATTAGAATATTACTGTTAACTATAGTCCATAGTTTGCATTAGCTGTATTTTTCCCATATGCCGTCTTATTATTAACACCTTGTAATAATGATCCATATTTGTTCTAATTCATGTAAAAGTATTCTTATATTTGTATAATTAACCACAGCCACAGTCCAAAACAGAGTTCACTGTTTTATACAGTTTCATGTTTTATCCTCTAGCTTTCCTTCTAGTGACATACATGACTGCAAACTTCTCCTTTCAACCATAATCACTGCCATAACTCAGCACTGTTAATTATCCTCACAGTAATGTGTTACTATCACCCTATTCATTTTCAAACTTTTAATGATCAATCTTATCACAAATTCTGTACAAATTGAGCATCATATCCCCATTCTGTAACCCATTCCTCATGATAGCCTATACTCTAAGTTTTAACTCCAAGAGTCTGCTTGTCCTAATTAGTTCATATGAGTGAGACCATACAATATGTGTCCTTTTTTTTTCTTTTTATTAACGGGAATAAAGAAAAAAAAAGAAATTAACACAACATTTAGAAATCATACCATTCTACATATGCACTCAGTAATTCTTAACATCATCACATAGATGCATGATCATCGTTTCTTAGTACATTTGCATCGGTTTAGAGGAACTAGCAACACAACAGGAAAAGATATAAAATGTTAATATAGAGAAAAGAAATAGTAGTAGTAATATTAGTTAAAAAAAAAAAAAAAACCCTAGAGCTCAGATGCAGCTTCATTCAGTGTTTTAACATGATTACTTTACAATTAGGTACTATTGTGCTGTCCATTTTTGAGTTTTTGTATCTAGTCCTGTTGCACAATCTGTATCCCTTCAGCTCCAATTACCCATTATCTTACCCTGTTTCTAACTCCTGCTGGTCTCTGTTACCAATGACATATTCCAAGTTTATTCTCGAATGTCGGTTCACATCAGTGGAACCATACAGTATTTGTCCTTTAGTTTTTGGTTAGACTCACTCAGCATAATGTTCTCTAGGTCCATCCATGTTATTACATGCTTCATAAGTTTATTCTGTCTTAAAGCTGCATAATATTCCATCGTATGTATATACCACAGTTTGTTTAGCCACTCGTCTGTTGATGGACATTTTGGCTGTTTCCATCTCTTTGCAATTGTAAATAACGCTGCTATAAACATTGGTGTGCAAATGTCCGTTTGTGTCTTTGCCCTTAAGTCCTTTGAGTAGATACCTAGCAATGGTATTGCTGGGTCGTATGGCAATTCTATATTCAGCTTTTTGAGGAACCGCCAAACTGCCTTCCACAGTGGTTGCACCATTTGACATTCCCACCAACAGTGGATAAGTGTGCCTCTTTCTCCGCATCCTCTCCAGCACTTGTCATTTTCTGTTTTGTTGATAATGGGCATTCTGGTGGGTGTGAGATGATATCTCATTGTGGTTTTGATTTGCATTTCTCTAATGGCCAGGGACACTGAGCATCTCTTCATGTGCCTCTTGGCCATCCGTATTTCCTCTTCTGATAGGTGTCTGTTCAAGTCTTTTTCCCATTTTGTAATTGGGTTGGCTGTCTTTTTGTTGTTGAGTTGGACAATCTCTTTATAAATTCTGGATACTAGACCTTTATCTGATGTGTCATTTCCAAATATTGTCTCCCATTGTGTAGGCTGTCTTTCTACTTTCTTGATGAAGTTCTTTGATGCACAAAAGTGTTTAATTTTGAGGAGCTCCCATTTATTTCTTTCTTTCTTCAGTGCTCTTGCTTTAGGTTTAAGGTCCATAAAACCGCCTCCAGTTGTAAGATTCATAAGATATCTCCCCACATTTTCCTCTAACTGTTTTATGGTCTTAGACCTAATGTTTAGATCTTTGATCCATTTTGAGTTAACTTTTGTATAAGGTGTGAGATACGGGTCTTCTCTCATTCTTTTGCATATGGATATCCAGTTCTCTAGGCACCATTTATTGAAGAGACTGTTCTGTCCCAGGTGAGTTGGCTTGACTGCCTTATCAAAGATCAAATGTCCATAGATGAGAGGGTCTATATCTGAGCACTCTATTCGATTCCATTGGTCGATATATCTATCTTTATGCCAATACCATGTTGTTTTGACCACTGTGGCTTCATAATATGCCTTAAAGTCCGGCATCGCGAGACCTCCAGCTTTGTTTTTTTTCCTCAAGATGTTTTTAGCAATTCGGGGCACCCTGCCCTTCCAGATAAATTTGCTTATTGGTTTTTCTAATTCTGAAAAATAAGTTGTTGGGATTTTGATTGGTATTGCATTGAATCTGTAGATCAGTTTAGGTAGGATTGACATCTTAATTATATTTAGTCTTCCAATCCATGAACACAGTATGCCCTTCCATCTATTTAGGTCTTCTGTGATTTCTTTTAGCAGTTTTTTGTAGTTTTCTTTATATAGGTTTTTTGTCTCTTTGGTTAAATTTATTCCTAGGTATTTTATTCTTTTAGTTGCGATTGTAAATGGGATTCGTTTCTTGATTTCCCCCTCAGCTTGTTCATTACCTGTGTATAGAAAAGCTACAGATTTTTGAATGTTGATCTTGTAGCCTGCTACTTTGCTGTACTCATTTATTAGCTCTAGTAATTTTGTTGTGGATTTTTCTGGGTTTTCTACATATAGTATCATATCGTCTGCAAATAGTGATAGTTTTACTTCTTCCTTTCCAATTTTGATGCCTTGTATTTCTTTTCTTGTCTAATTGCTTTGGCTAGAACTTCCAACACAATGTTGAATAATAGTGTGATAGTGGACATCCTTGTCTTGTTCCTGATCTTAGGGGGAAAGTTTTCAATTTTTCCCCATTGAGGATGATATTAGCTGTGGGTTTTTCATATATTCCCTCTATCATTTTAAGGAAGTTCCCTTGTATTCTTATCTTTTGAAGTGTTTTCAACAGGAAAGGATGTTGAATCTTGTCAAATGCCTTCTCTGCATCAATTGAGATGATCATGTGATTTTTCTGCTTTGATTTGTTGATGTGGTGTATTACATTAATTGATTTTCTTATGTTGAACCATCCTTGCATACCTGGGATGAATCCTACTTGGTCATGATGTATAATTCTTTTAATGTGTTGTTGGATACGATTTGCTAGAATTTTATTGAGGATTTTTGCATCTATATTCATTAGAGAGATTGGTCTGTAGTTCTCTTTTTTTGTAATATCTTTGCTTGGTTTTGGTATGAGGGTGATGTTGGCTTCATAGAATGAATTAGGTAATTTTCCCTCCACTTCGATTATTTTGAAGAGTTTGAGGAGAGTTGGTACTAATTCTTTCTGGAATGTTTGATAGAATTCACATGTGAAACCATGTGGTCCTGGAAATTTCTTTTTAGGGAGCTTCTGAATGACTGATTCAATTTCTTTACTTGTGATTGGTTTGTTGAGGTCATCTATTTCTTCTTGAGTCAAAGTTGGTTGTTCATGTCTTTTCAGGAACCCGTCCATTTCATCTAAATTGTTGTATTTATTAGCGTAAAGTTGTTCATAGTATCCTGTTATTACCTCCTTTATTTCTGTGAGCTCAGTAGTTATGTCTCCTCTTCAATTTCTGATCTTATTTATTTGCATCCTCTCTCTTCTTCTTTTTGTCAGTCTTGCTAAGGGCCCATCAATCTTATTGATTTTCTCATAGAACCAACTTCTGGTCTTATTGATTTTCTCTATTGTTTTCATGTTTTCAATTTCATTTATTTCTGCTCTAATCTTTGTTATTTCTTTCCTTTTGCTTGCTTTGGGATTAGTTTGCTGTTCTTTCTCCAGTTCTTCCAAGTGGACAGTTAATTCCTGCATTTTTGCCTTTTCTTCTTTTCTGATAAAGGCAATTAGGGCAATAAATTTCCCTCTTAGCACTGCCTTTGCTGCATCCCATAAGTTTTGATATGTTGTGTTTTCATTTTAATTTGCCTCTAGGTATTTACTAATTTCTCTTGCAATTTCTTCTTTGACCCACTGGTTGTTTAAGAGTGTGTTGGTGAGCCTCCATGTATTTGTGAATTTTCTGGCACTCCGCCTATTATTGATTTCCAACTTCATTCCTTTATGATCCGAGAAAGTGTTGTGTATGATTTCACTCTTTTTAAATTTGTTAAGACTTGCTTTGTGACCCAGCATATGGTCTATCTTTGAGAATGATCCATGAGCACTTGAGAAAAGGGTGTATCCTGCTGTTGTGGGATGTAATGTCCTATAAATGTCTGTTAAGTCTAGCTCATTTATAGTAATATTCAGATTCTCTATTTCTTTATTGATCCTCTGTCTAGATGTTCTGTCTATTGATGAGAGTGGTGAATTGAAGTCTCCAACTATTATGGTATATGTGTCTATTTCCCTTTTCAGTGTTTGCAGTGTATTCCTCATGTATTTTGGGGCATTCTGGTTCGGTGCGTAAATATTTATGATTGTTATGTCTTCTTGTTTAATTGTTCCTTTTATTAGTATATAGTGTCCTTCTTTGTCTCTTTTAACTGTTTTACATTTGAAGTCTAATTTGTTGGATATTAGTATAGCCACTCCTGCTCTTTTCTGGTTGTTATTTGCATGAAATATCTTTTCCCAATCTTTCACTTTCAACCTATATTTATCTTTGGGTCTAAGATGTGTTTCCTGTAGACAGCATATAGAAGGATCCTGTTTTTTAATTCATTCTGCCAGTCTATGTCTTTTGATTGGGGAATTCAGTCCATTAATATTTAGAGTTATTACTGTTTGGATAATATTTTCCTCTACCATTTTGCCTTTTGTATTATATATATCATATCTGACTTTCCTTCTTTCTACACTCTTCTCCATGTCTCTCTCTTCTGTCTTTTTGTATCTGACTCTAGTGCTCCCTTTAGTATTTCTTGCAGAGCTGGTCTCTTGGTCACAAATTCTCTCAGTGACTTTTTGTCTGAGAATGTTTTAATTTCTCCCTCATTTTTGAAGGACAATTTTGCTGGATATAGGAGTCTTGGTTGGCAGTTTTTCTCTTTTAGTAACTTCAATATATCACCCCACTGTCTTCTAGCTTCCATGGTTTCTGCTGAGAAATCTACACATAGTCTTATTGGGTTTCCCTTGTATGTGATGGATTGCTTCTCTCTCGCTGCTTTCAGATCCTCTCTTTCTCTTTGACCTCTGACATTCTAACTAGTAAGTGTCTTCGGGAACACCTATTTCGGTCTAATCTCTTTGGGGTGTGCTGCACTTCTTGGATCTGTAATTTTAGGTCTTTCATAAGAGTTGGGAAATTTTCAGTGATAATTTCTTCCATTAGTTTTTCTCCTCCTTTTCCCTTCTCTTCTCCTTCTGGGACACCCACAACACATATATTTGTGCGATTCACATTGTCCTTGAGTTCCCTGATACCCTGTTCAAATTTTTCCATTCTTTTCTGGATAGTTTCTGTTTCTTTTTGGAATTCAGATGTTCCATCCTCCAAATCACTAATTCTATCTTCTGTCTCTTTAAATCTATCATTGTAGGTATCCATTGTTTTTTCCATCTTTTCTACTTTATCCTTCACTTCCATAAGCTCTGTGATTTGTTTTTTCAGTTTTTCTATTTCTTCTTTTTGATCAGCCCATGTCTTCTTCATGTCCTCCCTCAATTTATCGATTTCCTTTTTGAAGAGGTTTTCCATTTTTGTTCGTATATTCAGCATTAGTTGTTTCAGCTCCTGTATCTCATTTTAACTATTGGTTTATTCCTTTGACTGGGCCATATTTTCAATTTTCTGAGCGTGATCCGTTATTTTCTGCTGGCATCTGGGCATTTAGTCAGATTTCCCTGGGTGTTGGACCCCACAGGTTGAAAGATTTTTCTGTGAAATCTCTGGGTTCTGTTTTTCTTATCCTGCCCAGTAGGTGGCGCTCGTGGCACTCGTTTGTCTACGGGTTCCACCAGTGAAAGTTGCTGTGGGTCCTTTAACTCTGGAAAACTCTCGCCGTAGGGGAAGTTCGACAGCCGAAGCGTCTTGGAAGAGTGCCAGCCGGCTCGGGGGTCCGAACGCGGGGAGGGTCGCTGGCCGCTGCAGCACGGGAGAGCGCCCGACCAAATTTCCTAGTCAGCCCGGGGCACCAAGCGTGGTGGGAGGGTCCCAGCTGTTGCAGCACGGGAGAGTGCACTGTTCCCAGCCAGACCGGGGAGTCACGTGTTTGGAAGGGACCCCCCGGTCACTGTTCTCCGCAGTCTGGGGATTTCTGACCCAACTCTCTCAGTTGGTTCAGGGGGCCTCGCATGGTGGGGGCGCCAGCCGCCATGGCCCAAGGGGACCGCCTGCCCAATTCTGCCAGCTGGCCTGGGAAGGAGGAAGGGAGGGACTCCGGCCGCTTGCCATCCCGCCCAGGAAAGCCCGTGCCCCTCGGTGATCTCACCAGAGCTGGTTCTCCCAGACAGTCAGCCGTTCCAGGATGGGGTATGCCGTCCCTTTGATCTCCGTCGTGGCTCCGGGAGCTGCTCTGTATTGTCTCCACTCCCCCAGTAGCTGTTCTGGAAGAGGAAAGGTGAGGGTGGCAAGGCTGTCGAGGCCGGTGGCGGAGGAACCGGTGAAGGCGGAAGAGGGCACGGTGGTGGTTGGAGAGCCGCCGGAATATGTGTCCTTTTGTATCTGGCTTATTTCATTCAACCTGATGTCCTCAAGTATCATCGATGTTGTCACATATATCAAGACTTCATTCCTTCTTACCGTTGAATAATATTCCATTGCATGTATATATCACATTTTGTTTATCCATGACACTTGGATTGTTTCCATTTTTTGGCAATTATGAATAATGCTATGAACATCAGTGTGCCTTGCCCATTTTTAAATTGGGCTGTTTGACTTTTTGTTGTTAGTTGAAGAATTTCTTTATATATTTTAAATATAGACTTTATCAGATATGTGATTTCCAAATTTTTTCTCTCACATGTAGGTTGTTGTTTTACTTTCATGATAAAGTCCTTTGAAGAACAAAAGCTTTTTAATTTATGAAATCCCATTCATCTATTTATTTATTTATTTATTTTGCTGCTTGTGCTTTGGGTATAAAGTCTAAGAAACTATTACCTAGCACAAGGTCCTGAAAGATGCTTCCCTACATTTTCTTCTAGGAGTTTGATAGTTCTGGCTCTTATATTTAGGTCTTTGATACATTATGAGTTGATTTTTGCATAAGGTGAGGTACGGGTCTGTTAGTCAGGAATCTCTAGAGAAACAGAAACAACAGGAGAGATCTGTAAATATGAGATTTATAAATATGCTACTGTGGGAATGGAAGTGTCCAAAATCCATAGATCAGGCTGTGAAGCTGGTGGTTCTGATGAAGGGTCTGGATGAACTCCACAGGAAAGGCTCACAGGCTCTTCTTCCTTAAAAGCCTTCAACGGATTGGATTATCTTACTGTGGGAGACACGCCTTAGTTGATTGCAGATGTAAGCAGCCACAGATGCAATCAATCCGCAAATGATTTAATCAAGCAGTCATTACGTATCCTTGCAGCAACAGTTAGGCCAGTGCTTGCCTGATCAGACAACTGGGCATAGTAATTTGGCCAAGTTGACACCAGAACCTAACCATTACAGTCCACCCTTGTTATCTCGGCAATTATTTAAATCACCATGAAACAAGCTTAATTTCCAAATAGAACACTATAACAGACATATGTTTCATCTAACAATACTCAACTGTCCTGCATACAACTGGAAATGCACTACATCTCTCCAAAATAGGGTACAAGTCCTTAGGTAACATTCACACTTAAACTTCATATCCTATGATTTAAATACTATAACATGAACAATACAACTTATGTCATCTGATAAGATGAAAACGATATTTTCTTATGTCAACCTCATCAGTTAACCATTCACCCATCTCTAGCTTCTATGTATATCTAAGTCCCCTATATACTGTATTATAAGCCTCTGATTTTACATTACCATGCTCATAAAGGTGGAGTAACACAAAATCTATCATTTTGTGTCTGGCTTATTTCACTCAGCATTATGTCCTCGAGGTTCATATGTACAAATGCAAACATACTCATAGCAAAAGAGAGAGGAAATATTCATACAATCAGAGTCCTCATTTCTGTAACTGGTCATGTGGTCATAGTTCATATTTATCACTACCTTCTTCTACTACCCATTCCAAGTTCCCTTTACCCTCAGCATTCACTTCAGATGGCCATGGTGTTTTGCCAGGTGGGTGATCCAGACCTTCATTCCTGAAGTTTCTGGGCCACTGGTAGTCCTGCCTGGATTAGGATGTTGGCAGTTTTTCATTGACTTTAATCACAGGGCATGGTAATACTAAGAGACGCTCTAGGGGATCTCCTGTATTCCAGGAAAACTCTTCTTTACCTCCACTGTGTAGCTGCAATCCAATTTCCCCTTGATAGTCAAGATCAATCACCCCAGAGAGAACAGTAATCCCTTTTATGCCTATTGGTTCAGTGGCAGGAGAATCCCAAAGTGGCCACGTGGCAGTCTTAACTTCCAGTTCAATGGAATCATTGTGTCTCCTGGTAGGAGCACTCCTCCTGTTGGAACTAAGTCCCATAGACTAGCACAGCTTAAAATTTCAGGGACAAGAAGCAAAAATTTTCATAGTGGATCACTAGGGGTGATAGTAAGTAGTATCACTCCCATTTCCACCCTTTGACTCCTGGACCCATGAATCCTGGCTATGGGAGAAACAACACCTACAGAGGACACTGATTCAGAACATATACAGCCTCTTGGAGAATATTACCTCAGCCCTGTAAGGTATTGCCACCTAGTTTTCATCATTGTTAGGTTTTCAAAAGGCCATTCTACTATTCTATCAACCCAGTTGCCTCTGGATGATGGGAAACATGGTAAAACCAGAGAATTCCATGAACTGTGCCCATTCCCACACTTCATTTGCTGAGAAGTAGGTTCCTTGATCAGAAGCAATGCTGTGGAATACCATAATGGTGGGTAAGGCATTCTGTATGTCCATATATGGTAGTTTTTGCAGAAGCATTGCATATAGGGAATGCAAACCCATATCCAGAGTATGTGTCTGTTCCAGTGAGAACAAATCACTGCCCCTTCCCATGATGGAAGGGGTCCAATGAAATCAACCTGCCACCTGTTAGCAGGCTGATCACCTCAGGGAATGGTGCCATATCAGAGACTGTATATGGGCCTCTGCTGCTGGCAGATTGGGCATTCAGCAGTGGCTGCAGCCAAGTCAGCCTTGGTGAGTGGAAGTCTATGTTGAGACCATGCATAACCTCCATCCCTATGACCATACCCACTTTGTTCATGAGCCCATTGGGCAACAGCAGGAGTAGCTAAGGAAAGAGGATGACTGGTGTTCATGGGATGGGTCATCTTATCCACTTGATTATTAAAACCTTCCTCTGCTGAAGTCACCCTCTAGTGAGTGTTCACATGGGACACAAATAACTTTAAGTTCTTTTCCAACTCAGAAAGGTATAGCCACATACCTCTTCCCCAGACTTCTTTGTCACAATTTTCCAGTCATGCTCATTCCCAAGTCCCTGATCATCCAGCCGAACCATTAGCAATAGCCCATGAGTCAGTATACAAACACACCTCTGGCCAGTTCTCCTTCCAAGCAAAATGAACAACCAGGTGCCCTGCTCTAAGTTCCACCCACTGGGAGGACTTCCCCTCACCACTGTCCTTTAAGGATATCCTAGAATGGAGTTGTCGTACCATAGCTGCTCACTTCCAGGTGGTGCCTGTATTTCATGTAGAACCATCTATAAACCAAGCCCAAGTTTTTTCTTCCTCAGTCAATTGACTGTATGGAACACCTCAAGAGGCCATAGCTGCAGTCTGGGAAAGAAAAGGTAATGTAGTAGGAGTAGCAGTGATGGGCATTTGAGCCACTTCCTCACTTACTTGTGCCTTCAGTACCTGCAGGAGCCCTATCTCTAATATACAATTTCCATTTTATGATGGAGTGCTGCTGTGCATTCCCAACATTATGGTTTGGTGGGTTAGACAACAGAAACTTCATGATAGCCAACTCAGGTTTCATGGTAACTTGGTGACCCATGTTTAAGCATTCAGCCTCTACTAAGGCCCAGTAGTAGATTAAAAGCTGTTTCTCAAAAGGAGAGTAGTTATCTACAGGAGATGGTAAGGCATTGCTCCAAAATCCCAAGGGTCTGCATTGTGATTCTCCTATAGGGGCCTGCCAAAGGCTCCAGGCATTATATCTATTTGCCACTGACACATCCAGCACCATTGAATCTGCTGGATCATATGACTCAAATGGCAGAGCAGCTTGCACAGCAGCCTGGACATGTTGCAGAGCCTCTTTTTGTTGCGGTCCCCACTCAAAACCAGTAGCTTTTCTGAACACTCAGTAAATGGACCAGAGTAGCACACCCAAATGAGGAATACTCTGTCTCCAAAATCCAAAGGGGGCAACTAGGCCTCTTTTTCAGTTGTAGGAGGGGTCAGATGCAACAGCTTATCCTTCACCCCACACCACTGGACACCTAGAAATTTTAATGAGTTTCAGAATACCCACACTGGTTCTCTGACTCATGGAATGAGTGCTACAATGGTAGAAAAGGCCAAGTGGAAACCACTAGAACTGCCCCTAGACCAGCTGCACTGCTCAGGAAATACAAGAAGGCCCCTCTATTTTTGTTGGATTTATCTCCCATCCCCTAACTCACAAATGTCTTACCAATAAATCTAGAATATTTGCTACTTCTTGCTCACTAGGTCCAGTCAGCATGATATCATCAATACAATGGGCCAGTGTGATATCTTGAGGGAAGGAGAAACAATCAAGTTCCCTGTAGACAAGATTGTGACATAGGGCTGGTGAGCTGGTATACCTCTGGGGCAGGACAATGAAGGTATACTGCTGGTCTTGCCAGCTGAATAAAAACTGTTTCTGGTGGTCCTCACTGACAGCTATTGAGAAAAAAGCATTTGCCAGATCAATAGCTGCATACCAGGTTCCAGGTAATATGTTGATTTGCTCAAGCAATGATACCTCATCTGGGACAGCAGCTGCAATTGGAGTTACCACCTGGTTAAGTTTATGATAATCCATTCTCATGCTCCAAGATCCAGCTGTTTTCTGCACAGGCCAAATAGGAGAGTTGGATGGGGATGTGGTGGGAATTACCACCACTGCATCCTTCAAGTCCTTAAGAGTGGCACTAATCTCTGTAATTCCTCCAGGAATATGGTATTGCTTCTAATGCACTATTTTGCTAGGTAGGGGCAGTTCTAGTGGCTTCCATTTGGCCTTTCCTACCATTATAGCCCTCATTTCATAAGTCATAGAACCAGTGCGGTGTTATGCCAGTTGCTGAGTGTGCCAGTTCCAATTATACATTCTAGAACTAGGGAAATGACCACAGAATGGGTCCAGGGACCCACTGGACCATTGAGAGATAGACCTGAGCTAAAACTTCATCAATCACCTGACCTCCATAAACCCCTACTCTGACTGGTGGAACAGAGTGATATTTTGTGCCTCCTGGAATAAGTGTCACTTCTGAGCCAGTGTCTAATAATCTCCAAAATATCTGATCATTTCCTTTTCCCCAGTGCACTGTCATGTTGGTAAAAGGCCATGGGTCTCCTTGGGGATGGCTGGAAAGAAGATTAACAGTGTAAATTCAGGGCAGTGTAAAAGGGTCGTTCTCCAAAGATACTGGCTTTCCCTTCAGTAGAAGAGCTCTGAATCTATAAACTGTCTCAAGTCTTGGAATTGATTAAGGAGCCATGATTCTCCATTTTTTTGTAATGCAAGTTAGACTTCTGTTCACTTGACCTAGAATTCTTTTGCTTATACATCTCAAACAAGAATTTAGTAGACTGCCCATCTATTTTAGTTTATGTACCCATGTCTACTAGCCAATACCACAAGTCTCTGCAGTTCAGATTATTTTGACTGCTGCTTTGAGTCTGCTGTCCATTATGGTGCCATACCCACCTTGCTTGTGGTGATTAACTGTCACCACATTCTGCCAACTCAGGATCTGATCATCCCCATTGTGTTTAAGGATTCCAGCTCAGTGACAGCAGTTCCTGCAGTAATATCTGACCTGCAGAGAAGGGCGACTACAGAGCTCTTCAGGGGTGATGGAGCTGGTCTCTTGAATTTATTTCTCAAGGTTCTGGTGAAAGTTGTGTCCTCTGGACATTCCTGGGGTTTTTGAGCAGGTCTTCCATGAAAATCCACTCTAACATTCCCATTTCTCTAAGCCTCTGGATCCCCTCATCTACATTATACCAGGGCAATTCTGGCATTTCAACCTTAGGAAATGTCAGATAACTTTTGATCCATGTTTCAGCCAACTGTTAATGCCCTTTCTAACCCCTCAAACTACAATATTGAATGCAGAATCTCTGCTTAGTGGGCCTATATCAATAAATTCAGCTTGATCCAACTTTGTGTTACTTCCACCATTATTCCACACCCTTAATATCCATTCCCACACATATTCCCCTAATTTTTGTCCATATGGATTGGAAAACTCATGCAGTGCTTTTGGAGTATTGCATACCTTCTCATGGGTCACACTTTGTACCTCACCTTTTGGGGCCTGTTGGGACCTTAGCCTATTTACAGGTCTTGAAGAAAAGAGGAGTAGTGGAGGTGGGTCATGAAAAGAAATAGAAGTGTCTTTCAAGCCAACTACCTCAAGGCATTATGTTATAGTTTCATCTAGTAAAACAGGATTGTCCAGTCCAGACAGAGGAGTGAGGGCTATTTTCCCAGGAGAAGTGGTTTCAGGATTAGCAGGCAGTGAAGGGTTAATCTTGTTAGGTGGGGGTTGGATAGCAGACTCCTCTAGGGAGACAGGAGGCTGGGAAGTTGTTTCCTAAAGGCAGATTGGCAGTGGGAAGTCTTTCCTCAGGGCAGTATATTCCAGATCTATCTAGCAAAGGCTCAGCAGATTCCAGGGATCCCATCTCCCCATCATCATCATTATCAAGCCATATATCCCCAGCCCACATTTCAGTATCCCATTCTTTTTCAATCAAAGCCCTTAGTTTAACAGCAGACACCCTGCAAGATTGGGATTTTAATTTATGTTGTAAAGCTGCTACTCACACAATGAGGCTTTGCATCTGGTTTTCAGAGATCTTAAGTCTGCAACTACAGGAAAGAAGATTTTCTTTCAGGGCACACATGGAAACTTTTACATCATTCATATGGTGCTAAAGTCTCAAATTTGAAGCCTTTAGCTCATCCCTTACCCTCATCACTATATCCAGCATATCTAACAATAACCAGCCAATATCATTATACCTCTTAATTCCACAAAACTCTGTAAAAGCAGCAAAAACATTACCACCCAGAGCCTTGCTCATATAAGCATAGAATTAGTAGAATCTAATGGTGATATTTTGAGTTTGTCACCTGACCTCATGGACCGTCAGTGCCATTTTGATTATTGGAAACACAATCTTTAGTGCCTCTGAGTCTAGTCAGAGTAGAAAACCAATTATAAAAACCCACTTTTAGGATTCTGTGTCTCAAGAACCACTTCTGGCACCAAGCTGTGTTAGTCAAGGTTCTCTAGAGAAACAGAACCAACAAGAATGATCTGTAAATTTGAGATTTATAAAGGTGTGTCATGCAACTGTGGGAATAGAAGAGTCCAAAATCCATAGGGAAGGCTATGAAGCTGGCAGCTCCAATGAAGGGTCTGGATGAATTCCACAGAAGAGGCTCGCTGGCTAAAGAAGCAGTGAAAGAGTCTCTTCTTCCTTAAAAGTCTTCAACTGATTTGATTATCTCATTGAGGGAGGTACACTTTAGTTGACTGCAGAGTAATCAACCACAGATGTAATCAACTGCAATGGTCAGGCCAGTTCTTGCCTGATCAGACAACTGACCATAATCATTTGGCCAGATTGACACCAGAACCTAACTATCACAGAATCCTTTTTTTTTTTGCAAATTGACATCCAGTTTTCCTAGCACCATTTATTGAAGAGACTAGTGTTTCCCAATTGGCTGGTCTTTTCCACCTTGTAAAAATCAGTTGGCCATCAATGTAAGGTTTGGTTTCTCAACACTCAGTTCTATTCCATTGGTCTATATGTCTGTTCTTGTGCCAGTACCATGCTGTTTTGATTACTGTGGATTTGTAATAAGTTTTAAGATTGGAAACTGTGAGTCCCCCAACTTCATTCTTCTTTTCAAAATGGCTTTAGCTATTTGGGGCCTCTTACCTTTCCATATAAATTTGATGACAGGCTTTTTCCAGTTCTGCAAAGAAAGTTGTGGGAATTTTGTTTGGGATCGCACTGAATCTATAAGTTGCTTTGGGTAAGACTGACACCTTAATGATGTTCAGTCTTCCAATCCATGAACACAGAATGCCCTTCCACTTATTTAGGTCCTCTTTGATTCCCTTTTACAATGTTTTCTGTGTACAAGTCCTTTATATCCTTGGTTAAATTTATCCCTAGGTATTTGATTCTTTTAGTTGCTATTGTGAATGGAATTTTTTTCTTAATTTCTTCCTCCAATTGTTCATTCCTTGTATACAGAAGCACTACTGATATTGGGTGTTGATCTTCTACCCCTCCACTTTGCTTAATTCATTTGTTAGCTCTAGAATCCTTGTTGTGGATTTTTCATGATTTTTTGTATATAAGATCATGTTATCTGCAAATAGGGAAAGTTTTACTTCTTACTTTATAATTTGTGTGACTTTGTTTTTTTTCCCTAATTGCTCTTACAAGAAATTACAGTACAATGTCGAATAACAGTGGTGACAGTGGGAATCCTTGTCTTCCTGCTGATCTTAGAGGGAAAGCCTTCAGTCTTTCACCATTAAGTAGGTGAAAAAAGTGGTGGGCTTTTCAGATATACCCTTTATCATGTTGAGGAAATTTCCTTCTATTTCTAGTGTTCTAAGTGTTTTTTCAAGAAACTGTGCTGGATTTTGTCAAATGCCTTCTCTGCATCACTTGAGATGATTATGTGGGTTTTTTCCTTCATTGTGTTAATGTGGAGTATTTTTTAATTGGTTTTCTTATGTTGAACCAGGAATAAATCTCACTTGATTATGGTGTATAATTCTTTTAATATGCTGTTGGAGTCAGTTTGCTACTATTTGTTGGGCATTTTTACATTTGAATTCATAAGAGATATTGATGTGTAATTTTATTTTCTTATGGTATCTGTATCTGGCTTTGTTATGAGGGTGATGTTGGCCTGGTAGAATGAATTACGGAGTGTTTCCTCCTCATCATTTTTTTTGGAAAAGTTTGAATGGAATTGGAGTTAAGTCTTCTTGAAGCGTTTAATAGAATTGCCCTGTAAAACCATCTGGTCCTTGGCTTTCCTTTGCTGGGAGGTTTTTGATGACTGATTCAATCTCTTTTCTAATAATTGGTTTGGTAACATCTTTTACGTCTTCTTGAGTCAATGTAGGTAGTTTGCATGTTTTTAATAACTCCATTTCATTTTGGTTATTGCATTTATTGGCATAAAATTGTAAATAATATTTTAATAGTTCCTTTTATTTCAGTGGGGTCTATAGTAATGTCCCCATTTTTGGTTTCTGATTTTCATTATTTGTATTCTTCTCTTTTTTTCTCTGTCAGTCTAGCTAAAGATTTGTTGATTTTATTAATCTTTTCAAAGAACCAACTTCTAGTTTTGTTGTTTTATCTATTTTTTTAACTCTGTATTTAATTTATCTCTGTTCTAATTCTTGTTAGGTGTATATATATTTATAATTATTGTGCCTTCTTGTTGAATTGTCCCTTTATCAGTATATAGTGACAATCTTTGTCCCACAAGACTGTGGGACAGATACTTAGTCTATCTGATACTAGCATAACTACCCCAATTCTCTTATTATTACTACTTGCATAGTATGTTTTTCCATTCTTTCACTTTCAATCAACTTGCATCTTTGAATTTAAAGTGAGTTTCTTGCAGACAGCATATAGTTGGATCATCATTTTTTTGTCCTTCCTACCAATCTCTGCCTTTTGACTGGAGAGTTTAATCCATTTACATTGAAAGTCACTACTGATCATATGGGCTATCTTCTGCCATTGTAAATCTTACACCTCTTTTGCCCCTCAATTCTTCCGTTAATATCTACTATATTTATTTGATTTTTGTGTTGTACCATATTGAGTGTCTTCTCTTTTCTATCTGGATATATTTTCATTTTTTTTGTGATTACTATGGGGTTAAAATTTAGCATCCTAAATATATAACAATCATATTTTGTTTGATGCCAATTTTACTTCAGTAGCATGCACATATACTTTCCCTATACCTCTCCACCCCCACCTTTTAATGTACTTGTTACCACTTTTATCTTTGTACATTTTATGTCCAAAACCATAGATTTATCAATACTTCTTATGCATTTGCATTTTAGTACCTGTAAGAAGAAGTGGAGTTACATACCATAAAACAATACAATAATACTCACAATTATAATTATCCAAATGGCTACCTTACCTGTGGTCTTTATTTCTTTATGCTGCTTTGACCCACTGTCTAGTGTCCTTTCCTTTCAGTCTGAAATTCTCTTTAGCTTTGCTTGTAGGTCAGACTTAGTGAAGATGAGCTCCTTCAGCATTTGTTTACCTAGAAATGTCTTCATCTCTCCTTCATTTTTAATGAAAGTCCTACCAGATGTAAAATTCTTGGTTAGTAGTTCTCTTCTTTCATCACTTTAAGTATTTCAACCCACTGCCTTCTGCCTCTGTGGTTTCTGAGGAGAAATCAGCCCTCAGCCTAGATGGAATTCCCTTGTATATAGCACATTGTTTTTCTCTTGCATCTTTCAGAACTCTCTCCTTGTCCTTTATATTCCATTGTGTGATCAATATATGATGGTTTGTATTTTCCTTCATGGTTTTCCTGTTTGGTGTTCTCTGGGATTCTTGGTTGTGCATATTCATGTCTTTTGCTTGGTTTGGGAAGTTCTTTGTCGTTATTTCTTTGAATATTCCTTCTGTTCCTTTCCCTCTTTCTTCTTCTTTTGGGATTCCCATAATGCATATATCAATATGTTGACAGTGTCCCAGAGGTGCCTTATGTATTTTCATTTTTTGTAATCCCTTTTCCTTTCTGCTCCTCAGGCTGGCTCATTTCAAATGTCATGTCTTCAAGTTCACTGATTCTTTCTTTTGCAGCTCCAATCTGCTGTTGCAAATTTCCTGGGAATTTTTCATTTCTGTTATTGTCATCTTCAACTCCTGTAGTTGGTGTTTGGTTCCTTTTTAAATTTTTATCTCTTTACTAATATTCTCATATTGCTTATTCATTGTTTTCTTGATATCCTTTAGTTATTTCTCTTTATTTTCCTTTATCTCTTTGAGCCTTTTTAAGATTGGTTTTTTAAAGGCTTTGCTTGGTATGACCACATTCTGGTCTTCTTTATCAGTTTTTTCTCAAGGTTTATCCTCTTCCTTTGGATGGGCCATCATTTCCTGTTTTGCTATTTGTCTTGTACTCTTTTTTTTGCACACTGTACATTTTAACATTTAAAATTTTAAATATAGGATTTATTCTCTAAGATGTCTATATCTTGATTTTGTAACCAACTGGTGATAAGATAAAGATTTTCTTGAGCTTCAGCCCTTCTATCAGGAAGGTGTGCCCAAGGCAAATGCAGTATGCCTGGTTTTCCCTGTCTTTCTGGGTCCATGTCTTGTCCTGGACTTTTACTTTTTAGTTATTTTGGAATTCTCTGTTTACAGGATGTTTTAGTTTGCAAGCCGCTGGGATGAGATATAGCAGAACTGGAACAACTTAGAAAAAGGGAGAATTTAATAAGTTACAAGTTAAAAGTTCTAAGTCCATAAAAATGTGCAAACTATGGCATCCAGGGAAAGATACCTTGACTCAGGGAAGGTCAATGGGTCAGGAACAGCTCTGTCAGCTGGGAAGTCATATGGCTGGCATCTGCTGGGCCCTTGCTCCTGGGCTCTGTTGCTTTCAACCTCTGTTCCTATGGAATTTCCTCACTTTGCTTCTCCAGAACTGGCTTTCATCTTTGGACATCCCTTGGCTCTCCCCAAGTTCTGGCTTACTTACCATCTCATGGTGACATCTGCTGAGCTCTAAGCATCTGTGTCAGCTTTCTCTCTCTCTCTCAGTCGTCTGTGTCATTTCTGTCATTTCTGACTTTCTCCAAAATGTTTCTTTTTTTTAAAAGGATTCCAGTAAACTAATCAAGACCTACTTGGAATGGGTGGAGTTACTTCTCCATTTAATCAAATGTCACACCCATAATTGGGTGTATCACATCTCCACGGAGCTAATCTAATAAAAAGATTCCAACCTACACTATTGAATCAAGATTAGAAGAAATGACTGCCTCCACAAGATTGAATCAGGTTAAAACAGACTTTTCTGGAATACATAATATTTTCAAACCAGCAAACAGGAGTTTGGTTGGCCCCTCTGTTTCCCAGTAGACAGACCTCCCCTTCCTGGATGTATGAAGCTAGCAAGGCTTTGCCTCAAATTATCTGCCTCTATAGTTTCTTACACTCCATTCATTGTCTCAAGCTGTTTTTGCCTGAAGTGCAAAATTTTGGGAGGAGAAGCACAGTGGAGAAGACTTTAGCAAATCAGTTTTTCCCAGCTGAAACAGGGTCAGGACCCATGAAGGGGATTCAGACTAGCTCCAAGTGTTCTAGGGAGGAGATCAGGAAGGGAGCTAAGAGCTTCTTCCATGCTCCCCCCAAATCTTGACCTGCTCAGCAAATGCAGCCCTTCGACCAACTGTCCTCCACAACCCTGAGGAAGCATAACATTTTTAAGTTTCCTCCATGGGTTGAAACAATGGATGCCCTTAGTACTGGGTCACCAGAAATCTGAAGTTGCTAATCAAAAGCTGCAATCAGTGATTGGTGATGCTCATCCCTTGTCTTGAGGAAGAGATTTTTATGTCCTTTTCTGACACCAGTGAGCTAGCCAGGGGCTGCACCCCACAGCAGCCTGCTGCAAGAGTGGGAAATGGGTGCCAGTAGCCACAGCGCAGAGAAAGCAATTACTGTTCTTTACCGTAGTTATCAGCTGCTTCTTCCCTCTTCCCTGGAAGTGTCCTCCTGGCCCATGGAGTTTCAAAATAATTGTTTCAGGCCCTGCCTGTTGTTCAGGAGGAATGACTGAGTCCTGGAGCCCTCTACTCTGCCATATTCCTACAATCCTCCTAGAGGGATGCATCTTGAAGTGAGAAACTGAGAACTCGGGGAATGAAATTAGCAAAGAAAAAGAACAATATTAGCAAGCTTTTTCTCTCATTTTCTTTAGTTTCACCTCTTGAATTGCTTATAGGATATTTTTAAGTTAACTTTGTTATGTGCATATCCAAAATTAACATTTTTACTCTATCTCCAATTTGTAATAATGCTTCCTTTCTCAATACATCTCAATCCTCCAATTTTCTTACATTTCCATTTACATTGTTCCACCATAATTTATACTTTTATCCTCGCATGTCTGAATTTTGACCATGAGTTTTCTGATACTGTACTAATCTTATCTTTCACATCTGTCATGACAGTAGAAATTCCAGATCTACCATTTACTAGCCACATGGCTTTTGACAAATTAGTGTCTTGGAACTTTAATTTCTGTAAAATGGGTACAGTAGTAATAATTAAATATATAACATACATAATATATATGTAATTAATATGTAGATGAATATATTTTAAGCTGGTTTGTAATAGATATTCAATAAAGAGCAGCTATTGATCCACTGACATCAGTTTTTAATTAATGCCCAAGTCATATTCTTAACTATCTTGCTGTCATTTCCAAAGATAATTTTTCTTAAACATGGTCTTCCTCATCAATTCTCTAGCATTATGTTTCTTCCCATCTTGTGATGGGTGTTCTCACTTCCTCATGCTTTATCTTATACAATCATTTCTTGGAACCAGTTTCTGAGAAACAGCCCTTTCCTTTCCTGTAGTTTCCTGCTTTTTTCTGGACCAGACGGCTGCAGAAGCCAACACTCACAGGGTTAAATCTAGTTACCGAAGCCACTTCCTCCTCCCTCTCCCAGTCCCCCTTCTCACAGAAGGCTGGCAGCTGTCCCAACTGCCTCCTGAAGCCAAATGCCAGAGGACAGAGAAAGTGAGCCAGCCATGAATCCCTTCCAGAAAAATGTGTCCAAAGAAACTCTTTTTTCACCTGTCTCCACTGAAGAGGTGCGACCACCTCAACCTCCCAGTCCTCCGAAGAAGCCACCTCCGGTGAGTCCTCAGATTCCGTTCTGCCTCTTAGGGGAATGGCCTTTCTTTTCCAGCTCTCTTGATTGGCCTCTGGAGCGTCCGGCTGAGCTGTATTAGGATATAAAAACTATCCTCACCTGGAGTTTGAATTAACCTGAAAATGAGCAAGTCTGAACAGTAGCCTTCTTTACTTAGGAGAGTAGCAGTAGTCAGAGTTCTTCAGTTGGGATCCAGGGATTTGTCATGTTTTATTGCATATTCTGAGTTTCCTTGGAGAGACAAAAGGCAATTTGAATGTCCAGGGAAACTTGGCAAGCAATGCTGTCTGGAGAACTGTGTGTGATTGTTCTTTCTTACCAATACGAAAGCTCACGCCTTAGTTATCCCTGTGTGCAGAGCCTGATGTTAGATACCAAGGGCAGTTTTAGATAGATCCAGTCTCTGTTACCACGTCTCCCCATTTTACAGTGGAAACTAGGACAGAGAAACAAAGAAATACCAATAATGTTTTATTTATGATTTGTTAAAGAACTTCCAAATTCATTATTTCATTCAATTTTCCTATCAAAATCCTGTAAGTGAAGAGAATATCATAATAATAGCCAATATTTACTGAGTTTTTTGCCATGGACCAAGAAGTGGAATTATTCTCATTTCTCTAGAATAACAGTACTGAGGCATAAAGACAGGTGTAATGACATGGCCAGTGTTGGTATGTTAACATAGCCAGTGACTGTGTTATACATAGCCAGTGACAGTGTGTTACCTAAACTCCAGGTTGCATAATTTTCAAACTATGAGCTGGGAAGGTGAGAATCCTAGCTTACTGTGTCTCTCAGGCGGGTTATTATCATGCACTAACATGTTAATATTTAGAGTGGCTATTTATGTACATCTATATGGGTAAATGAGAGAAAATATGAATTTACTTCATCTATTTATTTAGTTATATCTCTTCTGTCGCCAAAAGATTTAAGATTGCTTACAAAGATGTGTGTACTTATTATGTACTAAGAAAAGAACCAGAGACAATATAAATTTTATGATAAGGTTTGACTATTCTCCATCCCCCCTCTCATAATGGGTAGGTATTTGAAGTAAAACATGACATTGCTTATATTCTGGCTTGAAATAGTGTATGAAATGGAATAGTCCTTTTAATGTCAACTATAGATTCTATAAAAATGTTATAGAATCTCTGGCAGGAGGAGTGGATATTTCATTTTGCAGGATTTAAGATGATCCATCAGCTGACCTTTACGGATCTCCGTCTTCCATGTTGAATTCTGCTTGGTTCCTGCAACTACTGCATGGGAAACCTCATATTGCCAGGACTCCTGCCAGCATGGTGAACAGTACACTTTATGTGTGTCAGATGGAAATGGGAGAGCAAGTCCTTACAGTGCAGCAAAGCCAGAAGCTGATATCTGAATCTAACAACTTGGGCATCAGTTTCTCCGTTGAACAACTCTTTGCCATGTTCCTAGAAATAAAGTTTGATTTTTCTCCTTCCCGGGTCCCCAGACTTTTCATTTAGTAATTGTAGGAAGATGAGCAGATCTAGGTATCTGGGGGCAAGGAAGGTCTAAGCAGTTCTATGTTAAAAGATTGAGGAACAAAGTAATATTTACACTAGCTTCTATTATTCATATAGAGGCAATGCGAGCACTTTCAGTGCGGACCAATCTAGCTGTTTAAGTAGGGAAAAAAACTAATGCCTGCACCATTGCCTTTTTGTTTCATAGAAAATCTGTGGCTCCAATTATCCACTGAGCATTGCCTTCATTGTGGTGAATGAATTCTGTGAGCGCTTTTCCTATTATGGCATGAAAGGTAACCTTGACTCCCAGAGTTCTGCTGTTCTCCACTCACCCCGCTCCATGTTTGTAACAGCCAGACCTCCTTGTATGTTATTGTTTTCCTTATCCACTCTTCCTCCTGTCCTAGTCCAAAATAGTGCTTTCCTTTGGCCAAGATTTCCAATAAATGCCTAATTGTGTTTCAACCAATAACTCATATAAGCCAAGAACAGAGAGGCTTAGCAGAAATCAAACACAGCCTGTGAGAATATAAGTGGGAAAGCTCTTATCATCTGAGTTCTGTTTTCCATACCTGTTTCTTGGGTTTTTTAATCATATTATTGTTGGGAAGAGAAAAACAGATGTAGGAAACACCATATTACTATCAAGTTTGACCTAGATGATGCTATGGGATGCCTCAAATGGAGAGAGAAGTATTCTTTTTGTACATAGCATAGCCTCATTCAATCACATAACTTCCATAGACCCTGCTTCTACTTCCCTCCCGCTCAGATCACTGATAGCAGTGTTGAAGCCCAGAGACCAGATATGCCTGTTCTCCATAGTCAATTTAATTCATCTATCTTGTTTTGTCTCCCTTTTTTTCATCTCAGCTGTGCTGACCCTGTATTTCCTGTATTTCCTGCACTGGAATGAAGACACCTCCACATCTGTTTACCATGCCTTCAGCAGCCTTTGTTATTTCACTCCCATCCTGGGAGCAGCCATTGCTGATTCCTGGTTGGGAAAATTCAAGTAAGGAAGATGGGCAGTCACGTCCCCAGGAGGCTCACAGATTAATCGTACAGGTTTTCATTTCTAACCTCTTGCCTCTAAGCAAGAACATTCACATTTTATCCAGGACAGATAAGAGTCTAAGAATGACAGCACAGAAAGTCTACATCTCTTCACTATCGATTATTCCAATATTTCAAGACCCTTTTCAGTGAGGAGGTTTTTTTTTTCTTATATCTAATTTTAATCTTCCTTTCTGTAGTTTAAGACTGATTCTTGTTTTGATCTAGGTGGGGATAGTGATTGCTACCCACCAGCAAATTTATCATTTTAGAGACTTTAGTATAATTATTTGATATTTCCCCATCTCTCCTCCATACTGAGTAATTCTAACTTCTTTAGTATATTCTTATGGGTCCCTCTTTTTTTTCTTTTTGGCATGGGCAGGAACCAGGAATCGAACCCAGGTCCCTGGCATGGCAGGTGAGAATTCTGCCACTGAGCCACCATCGTGCCACTGGGTCCCTCTTTAATTTCTTTTACCATATCCTGTTGTCTTCTTTAGCCCCTTTCTGTGGTTTCCTTCTTGTGGATATTTTGAATAGTCACAAGAATATAATAAATATTTTAACGAGTTAGACTACGGTCCATTCAGTTCAGTACCCTCATCTCTCATGTGTTCTTCTGCCTGTCTGTGCTGTGTATGTGTGTGCATGTGTCTGTGGTGTGTTTACTGTCCTTCAGGTATTATCTTGGGAATGGAAAACCTCCTATAACATTTGAAAGACTGTGCGAAACTTTAAGGGATAATCTTCTGAACGTAGTAAAGAGCTTCGACTAAAAATCTTTTTTCTGCTGTCCCGGAATCATGGCTTTATTAACAGAAAATGGGTACCCAGAGCCCCTAATTCTTATATAAGGAACTCTTTATGCCAGAATAGAAGTGAGACTTCCTTCAGAGCTACACATAGGTAAAAATAGCCAATAATACACAATGTAAAACAGAAATTACCAAGCGTAGATATTTACTTCTTGTGATTTCTATAAATATTAATTAAGTAGTTAACGAAATGCTAGAATGCTATTCTTGGTGTCAATTTCTATTGAGAGAAAAATATTTTTAGTCAAAGTTTCTACTGCTAGTTTTATATTATTATGTTTATCTTGTTAGTATTTTATTATATAATATTTTCTATTATGTACACACAGATTAACTCACTCTCATGTAAACAACCTATTCCTTAGTATCTTCACCTTATGATTCTTTTTTTCTCTTCTCATTATGTGCCTTTTCATCTCTCTCTGAGTCTTGCATCTCTCGTCAGGTTAGATGACAAGAGGCAAGAAATATTAATTTTACTGGAATTCAAAGTGTTCAGACTTCTTTACCCCTGCATCTACACCCTATCTCCCTATCTTTTGAATCATATCGCAGCAGAATTTTTTCCTGTGATATAAAGTATTCTGTTTACTTCACATGCAATACCAATATGATAGACAAAACCTTTTCATTCTCCTAGAGAAAGATCTTTATCTCCAACTATCTGTGTTCCTCTCTAGTGTTGTCACAACTCCAACATTGGCCTCTTCTACTTTCTCTAGTATCTCTCTTATCTCTCCACTCCAGGTCATAGGTTGTCTATCCTCATATCTATTTTAATTTCTTTCTGACTTATCCCTATTATATGGGACTCTTGACCTTGGCAGTCACTTAGAACACTCTCTTAAATGTGTTTACTGCCACAGATGCTTTTGAGTGTCCTCTCCACTGTCCTCCTTTCTCTTTCCTCTGAGTGGATCTATAATATGTCCTTCACCCCTCCTATTATTTTTTTCTGGTCAAAGTTGACTCTCTTTGCCTCATGCCAAGTCTCTTCCTCTGCCATCACTGCATATACTCCTTCTCTGTCTCTGCATATATTCTTTGTCAGTTCCTAAGCCCTTGCTGAAAATAATTCTAGCTTTTGATAGTCTTATGATGAAATAAAAGTTATAGCTTCTCCTTCTTCTCTTTCCTTTTTCTCCACATAACTTGTCCATGATAAAACTGAACAAACCTGAGCTACAAGTTAGAAAGCTGAAGTTCTATACCTAACCCTAATACTAATACAAATATTACTTTAGGAGTCCTTTGTTCCTCATTTGTAAAATGAGGGATTGATCAGATCTAGCTAAAACAGTTGTGTGTTCTCTGGTTGGATTTACAGTGTCCCTTTTTCAATGCAGAATTTCTAAGTCACCCTTAACTTCTTTCCTGCCATTAGCTTCCTCTCTTATATCCTTCATATTCTAGGCTAATTCTTCTGAGTCTTTCACCTAGAATATTGCCTATTTTCCTCCTAATCCATCTTCCTTTACCCTTCTCTCATTCAGTCCAACAATCTGATGCTGATCTGATCTTCCTACCCAGACTCCCTTTTCTCCAACTCAGACTCCTTATATATTTTTTCTCTTACATCTAGCAAAGATACTCTTTTGAATTCATGATATCTAGTCCCTTTCCGGTCCTTCTTTCTTCCCTTTATTTCCTACTCATTCTTTTTCTTCCAAAAAGGGAAACTTTTCCTAGAAGACCCTACCAGGCCTGATGTTAAATAGCCCTGGATTAGTCATTTATTTCCCCCTACCTGTCATTATGCCCTCTAAAGGCCCTTCTCTAGCCAACCTAAGAAGATTAGGCATTTAGAATGAGAAATCCATATCCTGAGATGTCTGAAATATTCAGCCTCTCCTTGCTACCTTCATACTGTTCTTTATGTTCCACACTAGTGTGTAATACATTAAAACTACAGATCTAAACTATACAATTTCCAAAATTCTTCTGAAGCTAACATTCTGCATATGTAATGAGAACACTAGTGAGTTAATACACATGAAAAGTGTGTGCAATATGAGGTAGTGTGCCATATTTCAATGTGTGTATTTTATATATGTTCTTACTGGAATTTCTCAATCTTCTACTTCCTGTTTGTCATTCCTTAGAAAGTCTCTGCCAATTGCATGATCTTTATCTCTAGACAGTCTATAGTAAGTCTCTGGCTCCTTTCTTGTCTGGGTAACTGGTCTATGAGGAAATTATGGTAGAGATTACAATTAACCCAAGTCTCCAGATAACACAGGCTGAACCCAAAAGCCCTTTATCTCTCTCTATGTCCTGATGTCTGGGTTTAGAGAAGGTCCTGTGTGTTAGCCATTCCTGTTTCCTGTATACTTGGAGTTCTTCCTTTACTCCTTCACTTTCTAAAGCCAAAAACACTCCTTGAGAAAAGTACCTCCGTCCAAATTATCCTGTTCTTCCGGTTCTCCTAGTTTAAAACATTGTCACTACTGTGTACAGACCTACCCTGGTATTTTCATATCTGCAGAAGAGTAGGGTTGTTCTGAGTATGTAGGGGCAGGAAGAAGTGGAAGGGGAGCAGTAAAGGACAGGTATGAGAAGAGAGTAGAAGGGAATTTCCAGTTGCTCTCTCTTTTCCTGGTCTGTTTACATTATTCTCACTATTATTTCTATTTGTATTTCTCATGTAACTCTTTCCTCCCCCATCCCCTCTTCCTCCATCTCCATTTATCCTGACACTGTGAACTGTATGAACCCTGAGCCTGTATTACTCAAGCCTTTGAATGCTGTCTATAGACTGACTTATTTAGCTCTCTCAACAGGACAATCATCTATCTCTCCTTGGTATACGTGCTGGGCCATGTGATCAAGTCCTTGGGTGCTTTACCGATACTGGGGGGACAAGTGGTACACACGTGAGTAAAATCATGAAAGCCATTTTTCTTCCATTAGACAGGTAAATGTCTCAGGTATTCATTACAGGTGATTTTCTGTTTTCTTGCCATGATATCCTTTGATCTTTCAACCCACTGCTTTATTAACAAACTGATCAAGTAAAAAAGATATGACCAGTTGAAATCTTTCTTATTTTATTTGAGTTCATTTGTTTGTATTAAGTATTTTGAGACTTGTAGAATTCCTGGTTAGTATCCTTTTCACTAAAAACTCTTCATATTATTGGAAACAATAATTAAAACCTTCACACCTTCCGCAGTTTCTCACCTAGTCATCTTCCCACACATCTGTACTTCACCAGGGTTAGAATAAAAGGTCTTTAATATTTCCCTAACATGACAATATGGAAGTCATATTCAAAGGCCTGGAATATTTCCATTTATGTATAGTTCCATATACTGAAGTTGCTGTCTCTCTTTACTTAAGCTTTTGATGTCTATAGAGCCAGAAGCATTTGATAAATTCTGAGATCCGTTGGTTCAGTCCATAGAGAGGATTACAATTATTCAGGTAGCAGATGTTATGTGTTCGTGTTTTTAATGTGCGTACACCTGTGTTTTTCCTGTCAGTTAAGAATTTTATTTGAGACTTAAAAAAGATTTGATACAACCTGTTTGGTATCCCATCAAAAACAATGAAACTTCTATTAATTACAGAAAATTTTAATATTCCATTTTGTAGTTAGTAAGGATATGTGGGATAAGGGTATACATGATCTTTCTACTGAAATATCCCTTAGAACTAAGATAAGATTGAGAATCATTGCTTTAGATTTGGAGTCCCTTTAGTATCTGTTTCTATCTAGTGCACACAAGAGGCAAATGGAACTACTAAGGACAAAATCTTCCCATACAATTCATATTTTCTAACAGAGGCTCATGGGCCATAAAGATTTTAAGTGCCCTTTAATCTCTTCCAGGAGTGATGACAGATGGAAATTGTTCCCTGTAGAAATGTGAAGGGAAATTTGCCGTTTTATACATTTTTTCCCTCTCTGCAGCTCTATATTCCACCTCTACAGTTGTTTTTAGTAACAACCTGGTTAGTATCCTCACTTTTCATTTCAGAGTCTTATCACTCTTCGGCCTGAGTCTGATAGCTCTGGGGACAGGAGGTATCAAACCCTGTGTGGCAGCTTTTGGTGGAGACCAATTTGAAGAAAAACATGTAAGAGTCCTGTGACTTCTGTATTTTTAAGAATGCAGATCAGGGATTGAAAAGGGGTAGTGAACTGGAAACCATTTGCCAAGATTGAAGTAATCCACTGGTCAGATCTTGTCTAAGGAGTTGTATTCAATGCTGGGCACTGGTCATTAACAGAGAGAAATTCTCAAACATATTCAAAGGAGAGTGACCACAGCAGTGGATGGATTAAAGTCATGCTTTATACGGACAGGTTAAAAGAAATGGGGATGTTTAGCCTGGCTTAGGTAAGAACCAGGAAGAATATTATAGCTGTTTATAAATATTGGAAGGATGTCAGTTGTCAAACTTGAGACCAATGAATGGAAGCTTTAGGATGCCAGCTTTTCGCTTAGTGGAAGGAAGAATTTTCAAATAGTCAGGGTTGGAAATAGTGAATTTACTCTCGTGAGGTATTCAAGAATAAATGTGATAAGTACTTTGGGAATAAGGGGTGGTGAGTAATGTAGAATTGACTTAAGCATAGCATCTCTGGCCTTGAGATTCTGTGAAAGGGTAAACTGACTGATCAAGATGAAACAGAACAGATTGCTATAGATGAGCATACCTGTCTGCTCATTCCTTCTTTTCCTATATACTTGTCACTGTCATGGAAAAGAACCCAGTGATATGAATAATGTAAAAAATGGAACAGTATGAGAAAAGCAAGGGGAATAGGTAGTAAAAATTTCTGGCTTTCTCTCTTTTACTCTCATTGTTTTTTTTTCTTGACTGTCTGCATGTATATATTTCTGCTTCTCTCTCTGTGTGTCTCTCTTTTTGATACAGTGTCTGTGTTGCTCTTTCTCCCTCTATTCTCTTTCTTTGACTTTCTTCCTCTGTTTCTTGTACTTTTAGACCATTTGAATTATTTTATACTCTCTGTTCAAGGGTCTATACATTATGATTTCTTGATGTCTTTGGGGAGAAAACCAACCTTCAGCAAGTGAGATTCTATGCACAAGGGGCTATGCAAGCTAGATGAGTGGGCTGAGGTTTAAATGGGGACCAGAAGAGGGAGGAAGGCACATTATAAATAGAAAATGAGGAAGAACTGATGGTTCTAATGAGTCAGGAAGAGATCTGGAGTGCCAGAACAAAGCACAGCAGCAAGTAAAGAATGAAGCATCAGCAACTTTATTTGAAAGTTGCTTCATTTGGTAACTGCCTTGCAAATGTATTTCCAATAAATAGGACAAATTCCACTTCTAAGTCTCCACTAACCAGTTCTAAGTGGTTTCCTTTTATGCTTTTATACTGCTGGTTTCCTTTTATACTTTCTGAAAGACCAGGTGAGCTCTTCCACTTAATCTATAGTTCCCTTCACTGTCCTAGGTTCTTGTCCTCTTTCCACTACACACTCTACAAAATCTGTTGATTAACTCAGTCATTCACTTAATCCAATCAGTAAAATATTTATTAAATCTGTAATTGCATCAGGTGCTTTGCTAGGTACTGGGGATTACAGAAATAAGTAAGATATGATTTCTACCATAAAGGAATTCACAATCTACTGGTAAGAACAAACATTTAATGAAAGGAAATTAATGTTAATAGATATGTATGGGACACACAAGTAGTATAGAAAACAGGATGATCATTTTTGCTCAGATAAAGGTGTAAAAAAATGTTAGATCCATATCCTGGAGTTTGAAGGGTGAGTAAATGTTTCCCTGGGGTCTACCAGCCATGCTTTAAAATAGCTAATCTGTCTCTTTGTATGTACCTCTAGCTCTAAATCTGATCATGGGTGGGGTGGAACTGCACCCATTGCACATTGCACTGATGTTTTGTCCTGTTTATTTCAGGCAGAGGAACGGACTAGATACTTCTCAGTCTTCTACCTCTCCATCAATGCAGGGAGCTTAATTTCTACATTTATCACACCCATGCTGAGAGGTTAGGATTATTTCTGAGGGGCTCTGTATAAGACTTTACTCTGGCCACCCCAAAAAGCTATGCAAGACTTCCTACTCTCCATCTTCTATTATAAGGGCTTGAAAATCTGTGAAAATTTATTTTGGTCTTGACTTGTTTTGTCCAAAAGAAGGATTATGGATTAGGTGATGGGAGGAAGTAGGATGGCCTCAAGTACCTGAACTTGCAGAACAGAACCTCAAAGATTCCAGATACACGGTTACCCTTTCTTTTTTCATTTTCTTTTAGGAGATGTGCAGTGTTTTGGGGAAGACTGCTACGCATTGGCTTTTGGGGTTCCAGGATTGCTTATGGTGATAGCTCTTGGTAGGTACAGGCGGGAAAGGAAACTAAAAATCATTTATGCCTGCCATGTGTAAAGCTTCATGTAGGCACTTTACACCAACTATTTCATTCCATCCTCCCACTAATCCTATTAGGTAAGTGTTATTGTAGGGGTTTTCCCAAGCCTCTGGAGATAACTGAGTATAATGGAAGCCCTTTAAAAAATGCATAAGGATGCACAATAAGGAATTCTCTGGGGAGCTTCAAAAAAGACTCATCCCTGGGCCCCAACTAGGGCCAATTAAACCAAGATCTCTGAGCATGGGGCCTGGGCATCTATAGTTTTTTTACGTGTCTCAAGTGATTCTAATGTGTAGTCAAGTTTGAGATCCACTGTCCTACATTACAATATGTAAGGAAACAAGGAAGATAATTAATCCTCTCTCCCCACCTAGCTGACCTAATCTGATACTTATTCATCTTGTTATTGAAAGACATTTTAAATTCTACTGGTCTTTTAAAGCAGCTCTAGGTTTAGCTATTTCTACCCTGCTCTGCATAGCTCCCAAGGCATTCACTCTTGTGCAAGTAGAATCTGAGTAAATACATAGGTGGAAAATGATATAAGTGGAAACTGAAGTAACTTAGATAAGGTGGCATTTTCTTTACCAATGAGAGCTCAATCCTAGGAGAAGAGGGGAGTGGGTGTGTTATTTAGTTTATCCAATCTAGAAGGAAACTTGGGCATGATTATTTCTAATCATTGACCTGGAAACCTGTTCTCACTCTGAGCCTTAGGGTGACGCCCCCATGGAAAAGATCCAGCCCCAACACATAAAGAGCTTAATAGAGGAAAGGCAGTCCAGAGACTCAATGTTCAGTCTGATTATTTCCTACTGAAAAGCTGATAGAAATACCCATAGCTTCCAAGTGAAATTTATGTGTCTGTTATTCTAGCAAATTCATGATGATACATTGTCTACATCCTCCTCCCTCCCAAGCCAAACATTTTTAAAGATAATTTTCTGGTTTTCCACTAATTATTATTATGTCTTCTCCTTTGGAGCATTGCACAATAATAATATTACATGTCAGAGTAATTATGAATATCAAAAGAGATGCTGTAAGTGGAAACATTTTACAAATTATGAAATGTTAAACAAGTATTAGCTGCCATTATTAGTGCTAGTTAAAATATCAATTTTATACCTTTCACTGCAATTTAATTAATTAATTTGTTCATTCATTCATTAGTTTATTCAACGAACATTTATTAAATGATGCCAGGTTCCATGCTAGACATTAGGGTCATAATGGTGAATTAGACAACTACAGATTTTGTGCTCTCAAAAAGCTTATAAAGTCCAGAAGGGAGAGGGAGATAGACAAGTAAACAAGAATTTGCAATTTAGTGTGATCATTGCCACAATTGGGGCAGTATAGAGAAAGATATAGGAACAAACTGAAGGGATACCTGACTTTGAGGGTCAGAAAAGGTTTGTCTAAAGAAATGGCATTTTAGATGAGACTTAAGGGATGAGCAACAATTAATCAGACAAAGAATGGATTGGAAATATTGCAAAAATAAGACATAATATGTTTAAAACAAGGAGGTGAGATGATATGATATGTTTGAAGGACATAAAGGAATTAAGAATGGCAGGAGCATTAAAAAGATTGGCAGAAACCTGACAGTGAAGGACTTTTCAAGTAGTTAAGGAATTAGAACTTTATCATGATGACAATGGGGAGATACAAAAGGGTTTTGAATAGAGGAATGATTGTTAGATTTTTATATTTCAGTATACAATATTAGCTTTGACTAATATGGAGACAGAATTGAAATAAAGGTAAGACAGGTATATTATTTACCTCAATTATTAGTCGTTTTTTTTTTTTTTTGGCATTCTCTTAAATTTTGCACTTGAAGCAAAGTCCCCACTCACCATGTCCTCATGCCAGTCCTATTAAAATTGACAAAACTTGGTATAATTAGATATATGATGTGTAGGAGAAGAAAAATCAAGGTTGAGTCTAGGGTTTTGCCTTGAGCAACTGAATAGATAGTAGCGCCAATAATTGAGATAGTGAACTTTCCACAAGATGGAAACTTTTCACAAAATGGAAAATGCAAAATGTTCAAAACTAAATTTATTAACATTGCCCTAAATGTTAATAAATTTAGTTTTGGACATATTGCATTTTAGGTGTCATTGGACATCTAATTGGAGTTATCAAGCAATTATTTAGAAATTTTGGCTTGATGTCAGAAGAAATGTTTGGGCTATAGATTTAGATCTGGAGCTATAGTGTATGGATGGCAATGAAATCATGAAAATAGTTGAGATAGCAGGACATACCAAAGAGTAAGGTAAAAAGAGGGCCTAGGACAGAACTCTGAGGAGCCCTAGCATTTAACAGACAAGCAAAGAATAAAAGTCTACAAAGAAGACAAAGGAGGAATGGCTTAAATGGTAGTTGTGGTATCTTGGATACCAAGAGGATTTCAAGAAGACAGAATGGTCCACAATAAAAAATTTTTCTGAATGGGCAATTGGGATAGGATGAAAAATGTCCATTAAACATAGCAACAAGGAGGTTATTGATATGGTAACCTAAGTTATGGTAGATTGGTGGAAGATGAAACCTGATTGGAGTAAATTGGGAAGTGAATAAGGGGTAAGAAGGTGAAAACAGTAAGTATTTATAGCTAGAAAGTGACATGGAATCAAGAAAATTTATTGAACATCTTTGAATATTATTAGGAAGAATCCAGTAGAGGAAGAGGTTGAAGATGCAAGTTAAAGGCAATATAAGCGACATGGGAGAATTAGTTTTGGATAGGAGAAGGAACATCACTGTTAACTGGAGTTTGGAGAAAATGGATGAAGATGCAGGAATTTATCATTTTGGTGGCAGGAAGTTGACAGTATTTCCATTTGAAGGCTTCTAATTTCTTTTTGAAGTAAGAGGCAACATCATCTACCACGGGAAAAAGATAGCAGAGGAACTCTTTTCCTCTTCTTTTATTAAGTGGTCTTTAAATTGAAGTGTGGTCTTGTAGAGTTGATTACACAGCCTTCTTATTGTCATTCAATGACAACATTCCCAAGGTTTTGCAGCTTCTTTCTAGGGTCATTTTCCATCTCAAGAGCAGTCTATTTCCTATCCAAAATCTTCCTCTTGTCCAACTACCTCTTTATCTGCCCACTTGACAACCAGGATTAGAATTCTTTCCCTGACCTATCATTTATATCAATAATAAAAAGGCTGTTGTAGGTAAAGGATGCTATTTGGAGAAGCTTTGGGGAAAGTGAGAAAATGAATGAAGAAAATGTGGTAGAGTGAATCTGACTAAGAGGAATGGGGAAATAAGAAAGTTTGGGAGGGAAGAAAAGTGAGGTGATTAAGGATATTCTAGTATGTAAGGATATTGGGCAGTGCTCCTGGTCACTGAATAAAGCATCTTTAGCAGAGAATCTACTAGAAGGGCATCTTATTAGGATTGGGAAATCCATTAAGGAGACAAGTACATCTGGAAAGATACCAAGATAGAATCTGCTCATTGATTTTAATTAAATTTGATAAACTTGAAGAAAATGTTTTATAATTATAAAAGTGATGCCAGCTCAAAGTAATTTGAAAAATAAAAGGAAAAATAAGAAAATAAAATTCATCTATAATTAGCTGTGTAGATGAGGATAAAGGATAAAGATGTATGTTATGGGTAATAATGAGGTAAAGAACAGAAATGGTACAGGATAGAAATTTTTGTAAGAATGATGAATAACGGTCAGTGCACAGTATCTAAAGAAGACTAATGAAACAAAATGGGGAACAGTATGTTAAGATGATATCCTTTGAGAATAGGAACTGCATCTTTTTTACCAATAGTGTCTAGTACAGTGTCTGATGCGAGAATAAGTAAAGGTGGGTATTTTATAGTAGTTAAGAGCATAGATTTTTGAATCAGATAGGCCTCAGGTAAAAAATCCAGTTTCTTACACTTTCTAACTATGTGATCTTGTCCAAGTTAACTTCTTTAATCTTTCATTTCTTCATGTGTAAAATGGAGACAGTAGTATATATTTTCTCAAGTTAAATCAGTTAATGTATGTAAATTGCTTAACAGTTTATGTATAATAAAGTTTCAACAGATAGTGATAACTGTAACCATCAGAATGATAATGAATTTGGAAATGCCTTTCATTTAAGGATCTTGGTTTTATTGGGTAGATCCTGGAGAGAAGATTTTAATCTGGCATTAGAGAAGGGAGATCTGGGGATTGATGGTCATTTACTAGTCCACACTAGAAGTAGAGAGGTCCTGATCAAGAGTGGAATCAGTGGTAATGGAAAGGCGTGTGTGTGTGTGTGTGTGTGTGTGTGTGTGTGTGTGTGCAGGGGGACAGATGAAAAATAAATTGAAGAAAGAGGATCAATAAATATTGGTAAAGATATGGAAAAGAAGAAAAGAGCATGGAGTCAAAGGTGACTTCCATTTCTGTGATTACATGAAAGTTTCAACAGATTAATCTCTTAACAGTTGACCATTTTGTTCTTGTCTTGGTTCTGTAATTTTTGTAACTCCAAAGCCAAGAAGTGTGAGTCAGTTCCCTCTTTATGAGATTTGCTTTTCATTCCCACACTTCAGCAGTGTCCTAAGTAAAAACATACTGAATGTGCTAGATGAGAAGCTAAGAGCCTTGTTTGTGTATCAACTGCAGTTGTGTTTGCAATGGGAAGCAAGATGTACAAAAAACCACCTCCTGAAGGAAATATAGTGACTCAAGTCATCAAATGTATCTGGGTAAGTCCATAAATAGTTTATTTGCCTTTTACAATCACAGAAAGAGATGCTATGCTGAGCATATGGGACTTCAAACATGGGTCATTTTCTTGAGGACCTCTGTTCTACTTAGTATCCTTTGCTAAGGTGAAATCAATCAGTCATCTTTTGTGCCTTTACTTAACCATTTAAGTAAGGAAAAAAAAAGTAACAATTTTTAAAAATTGTCAAAAATCTTCTGAACATATGGTGTCAACAGAAAATAAGGATAGAGAAAATTGTATCTGAAATATTTAAAAACTAAATGCCTGATTAGACCTAAGAGTTGGAGTAAATCACTAAGAGTATGTGTTTAAGGGAGAGGATAATGAATTGGAAATGGCAAGGTATGGTTTCTCTTTTCCTCTCCCTTTGTATCTTCTATGATCTACCCTAGTTTGCTATTTCCAACCGTTTCAAGAACCGTTCTGGGGATATTCCAAAGAGACAGCACTGGTTGGACTGGGCAGCTGAGAAATATCCAGTAAGTAGGAAATGTAGAAACATCTTATGACTTCATGGAATCTTACTTAATGTTGAAACTGATTCCCTCCTACTGCATTTAACCTGTTATTTTACTGTTCCAATGCACTTTAAGCAAGAAAGCCATGAGTGGTATATCTGGCAATTCAACCTGTTCCTTCTTCCTCCTACTTGCAGAAGCAGCTCATTCAGGATGTGAAGGTACTGACCAGGGTACTGTTCCTTTACATTCCATTACCCATGTTCTGGGCTCTTTTGGATCAGCAGGTAAGAAGAGCTCTTTAGAATAATTCTTCTGAAAGCTACCCTTTCTCCTAGCCCCTTCCCTCTCACAGGTAAGAGTTCTCTCATAATAGCTTTTGTCTTTTCTAGGGCTCACGGTGGACTTTGCAAGCCACCAAGATGAATGGGAATTTGGTGAGTCAAACATATTTCCAGAGACGTTATCATCTTCTTAGTCATCCATTTGGAGGAAATTAATTGTTTTGTGTTTTTGCCTGAAAGCTGACTTAAGATTCTTTATGGAAATGCTTTTAGCCTGAAGTCACTGAGAAGGCAAAGATAAAGAAATCTAGTCTAGAAATAAAAAAAACAGAATCTTGTCTACCGGAATGGGAAAAGCTTGAAGGCACACAAGAAATATTGAGAGGATAGCAAATGAAGTGGTGCAGATCTGTGTTAGTGATTATTTTCTTTCATCGAAGCCAAGCCCTCGGACATGTTTGATTGGTCCTACACACAATTGGTCCCATCTTTCAGGGAGGAATCCCAGCAGAGGACTTGGAAATGAGATATTTTGTATATGGATATGGAAAGGATGAGAAAGTCGTAAATGGTATTTTTTCTTTTCCCAACCTCCATTCTTTAGCCTACTCAAATAAGGTGCCACATTTGTTCTCAATGCTCCACCTCCTAGATTATCATATTATTATTTTTTCCTTCTCAGTTGTGAAGAGGACAGGCAGTGTGGGATGATGATAGGGTCATATAAGGCAATCCATTTGGAACCTGACAAATATAATTTTATTTTCTCCCTTCCTCTGGACTTCCAGAATTTAGTTTGGTGGTCCTCTTGTTGACCCTCTGGAGAATAACTTTGGGAACAGTTATATGGGTTGGGGTCTTCACCCTGACCGTGATGTCTTGTCCTTCCTGTCATTACCACTTCTAACTGCTGTTACTGAAATGAATTAAAAAATATATTAAAAAACGGACTCTGTTTTCTCTCAAGTTAAGAAAAGTACAGTACACAGAAAATAATATTTTCTTGTGGGCCCATCTGCCTTCATCAAACATATCCAAAAGCCATTTCTGCATACCCTGACAGGCAAGATTGTGGCCTGGAATCAAAGACCTGATGTATTTTTGCTCATATGCTTCTCACCTACTAATTAGCAAGAATATTTATATAAGTGTGTTTCATCTTCAGCCATATTCTAAATATAATTTATTATAATATTTCAGGGCTTTTTTGTCCTTCAGCCTGACCAGATGCAGGTAGGTGTCTTCTCTGTGGTCATGGAGACTTTCCTCATCTGTAACCCTACCTGTAGTTATTAGGATTATTAGGATTAACACGGTCTTTTGAGGCTTTCTCCTTGTATGCTAAGGAGTGCCAAGCATAGGGATGAAAACATTCTCCTTAAGCCTCACACTTCTCCTTCACATCCCCATTAAGTAAGTGGCTCCTGCCCAACTCCAGAGAGAGTGATATTGAGCCCAAAGGTAAAGTATAGGCACTGGATTTTTCATATCATGGTAACATAATGAAAATATCCTTAAAGAAAATATAAGGCTTCATTGTGTGAGAAGTGAAGTCAGAATCTCTGTTTATTGGTGATCAGTTAGTTTTTTCCTTAATCCCTTGTCAACTATCCCCAATTCTTTCTCTCCTTTCTTCCTCCTGGCCATGACATTTTCCCCTTGGGCTGTGGAACTGGGATAAAGAAGAGTGTAAATAGAAGGGAAGATTTCTGGTACAATTAGCAGAAAAACATAGGCTCAGAGTGAAATTGTTCCTACTGGGATATTTAGAAACAAAGGTGTTATGTAAAGGAAATAGGCTCTTGGGCATAAAGGAACTGGAAGATGTGAGTTCATTCTGGAGTTTGTTTGATGAAAGTGTGTGTGGATATGAGAGAGAAATCACCCACAAGCAAGTATGAGCACATGCTTACACTCTTAATAGAACACTTGTAACGGGTGTTTCTTACTATGCTGTTACAGGTACTAAATCCCTTTCTGGTCCTTATCTTCATCCCATTGTTTGATCTTGGCATTTATCGTTTGGTCTCCAAGTGTGGAATTAACTTCACGTAAGTATTCACTGTACCTATATTATCCCATATTGTTTCAATCTTTGCCCAGTTTGGCATAAATTCAGTGTCAGTACTTTTCTGCTAGGTGATGATTTGTTTTGGTTTATCATTTATCTGCTCCAATTTGTCCATATTAAACTGAGTATTTATTAATATTGGAGGGTGGGGTCTAGATCTTAATAATCCTTATTTTACAGAGTTTAAGCTATTACTGCAGTCCTAACTGTGTGATATTGAGAGGGTAGGTCTAGACTTCAGAGAAAGTCAAAAGTTTGTGAGATAGGTATGTGAATACTGCCTCTTCAAAGAAGTGCAAAGCCTTTGGTGACAATTAATCCATTTAAACCTCCCATTGTTCTAATGAAACAAATGGGGGATCTGAAAGAAGTGGGGATAGAATTGTTCCTAATTACAGCTTTTTCCCCATTCTAAATAGGAGTGTTAATCTTTGTAAAATTTGACCAAGAAAATTTTCAAGCTTCTTGTCATTCCTGATTTAATAGTAATTTCCTTTTGATGACCATTTTACCATATTGAAATGACTTCTTGTCATTTACTCATTCATTGAGCAGGTATTACTGAGTTTAGTACCAAGATGCTTACTGTTCAGTAAGAGATTTAGAGCAAATGCATGGCATAGCTATTACACAAGGTAAAATGTGATAAATGATCTTAGAAGATAAAAATTCTAGAGAAGTTTAGAGAATGAAGAGAGACCTTTCTGAAAGACTTCTGAAGAATAGAAAAACTAGGCAATCCATGTAAAGCTTTTGCATAAAACTTGGCATTTGGTAAATGCTCAATAAACCTGAGCTGTATTACTATTATTTTTGTTACTATGACATAATGGATAGAAAGAACATCATAAACTAAGATAGAGATGGGAAGATGTGGTGTATTACAGAGAAGAGTATTCTTAAGTAGACTGTCTCAGGTAAAGGGAAGAAAGAAGGATTTGAGAAGGCAGGTTCTTGAAATATTTTGAAAAATAATTGGGACCAAATCAAGAAAGATTTTTAATGGTAGGCTCAGGAGTTTGGATAAAATCCTTTATGGTCTAAGGTTTAGATATAATTGTCTCTTATCTTTCTCTGCAGATCACTTAGGAAAATGGCTGTTGGTATGATCCTAGCATGTCTGGCATTTGCTGTTGCAGCAGCCATAGAAATAAAAATAGATGTAAGTACCACAAATTTTAAGCTCCAGGAGAACAGGGCAATATCTGTCTTGTTCAACCTTGACTCCCTGGCACCTAGTACAGTACTTGTTATATAGTAGGTAAGAGCTCCAATGCAAAATAAGGCCCACCTCCCATTGGAGTGATTCAGAGTGTACTGTCAGGGGATTCCCAAACAATAATATAGAAGGCATTTAACCATCCCTTTGGGATCACAAACTTATATGATATCTTGCTAGTTGCTCAACAAAATACCTTTAGCAGACTGAATAACCACTATTGGGGAATGAGGTATGAGGTTACAGCTCCATCAGAAAGCTTGGAGTTTGTTACTTGGCATTGGTGCTTGCTCCATTGAGCTGGCATTTCTTCCTCTTCACTGCCTTCAGAACTTTCTAAGCCAAATGCTCTTCAGAGGGAGAAATCTGTGTTATCTTGGCTAACTGGGCTAGGGTCTCAGAGACAGGATTGAAATACGTATTCTCATTGTGTCTGAAGGGTTATTCATTGATGATTCTGGTATGTGTTCTCTGTCCTAAGGGAATGGCCTCACCCCAGCCAGGTTCCCAAGAGGCATTCCTACAGGTCTTAAACCTAGCAGATGATGAGGTCAAGGTGACAGTGCTGGATGATGAAAACAATTCTTTATTGGAAGAGTCCATCAAATCCTTTCAGGTGAGGTATGGGCCTGAATGAATTGCAAACACATTCAGATTGTGCTTTAAATGATCAGCATGTCTGTTTGCATTTATACATGAAATGACAGCATTAATCTAGTGTTTAAGAGCATGAACCTTTGGAGCAAACTAATTTCAATTCCTGTTTCTGCCACATCCTACCTCTAAGACACTGAACAAATTACTTTGTCTGTAAAGTCCAGTTTCCTCATTTGTAAAATGGCAGTAATTTCTATGTCATAGGCTGTTGTAAGGATAAGTATTATCTACAAAGTGTTTAGCCTAGTGTCTGGCACATTGTGAGCTCTCAAAAGGTTGTAATCTGTTATTATTATTATTATTATTATTTCAAACACCTTCCTAATTCACAAGTCTTCTTGAAGGACTTGTCTTGCATATTTCCACATCCATTCCTATAAATACCCCAAAATATTTATTTTAAAATATCACTTTTTAAACTATATAAATAAAACTATATACATTAATTGTGAAGACTGGGGAGTATATAGAAAGACATAAAAAATATCCACAATTCTACCACCAAAAGATACAGTTAGCATTTTAGTATAAAAGAATAAACAAAATAATTTTAATGCAACTTCTTATTGAAAGAAATATACATTCATTAAAGTATACAAATCATAAATGCATAGCCCAATGAACTTTTTTCTTTCTTTTTTTTAGAGAAGTTAATGGTTTACAGAAAAATCATGCATAAAATAGGGTTCCCATATACCACTGTATTATAAACATTTTATACTAATATAGTACATTTGATACAATTGACGAAAGAACATTTTCATAATTGTATTATTAACTGTAGTCCATAGTTTACATTAGGGTATACTGTGTTACACAGTCCTATGTTTGTGTATGCATTTATTTATTTATTTATTTTTGTTTATATATTTTTAAAAATGTTTATGCTAGTAGCATATTTAAACCTAAAATTCCCCCTTTTAGCCACATTCAAATATATAATTAAGTGGTGTTAATTATGTTCACAATTTTGTGCTACCATTACTACATCCATTACCAAAACTTATACATCACCTCAAATAGAAATTCTGTGCAATTTAAGCATTAGTGTCTGTACAACGTAAGCATTCTATACCCCAAACCCAGCCCCTGGTAATCTCTATTCCAATTTCTGCTTCTATGAATTTGTTTATTCTAATTATTTCATATCCATGAGATCATATAATATTTGTCCTTTTGTGTCTAGCTTATTTCACTCAACCTGAAAGGTTCTTCAGGGTTTATCTATGTTGTCTTGTGTATCTGAATTTCTTTTAATAACTGAAAATAGTATTACATTATATGTATGTGTTGCATTTTATTTATCCTATCATTGGCTGATGGACACTTGAGTTGCTGCCATCTTTTGGCAATTGTAAATAATGCCACGAGGAAAACTGGTGTGCAAATATCTGTGTGAGTCCCTGCTTTCAATTATTTTGGATACATACCTAGAAAGTGAGATTTCCAGATCATATGGCAACTCTATGCTTAGCTTTCTGAGGAACTGCCAAGCTATCTTCCACAGTGGTTGCACTATTTTACATTCTCATCGACAATGAATGAGTTTCTATTTCTTTATATCTTCTTCACACTATAAGTGTCAGCACTTATAATTTTCCATTTTTTTAATAGTGACCATTCTGTTGGGAGTGAAATAGTACCTTGTAGTTTTGATTTGCATTTCCTTAATGGCTAATGATATTGAGCACATTTTCATGCAGCTATTGGCCATTTGTATGTCTTCTTTGGAGAAATATCTATTCAAGTCTTTTGTCCATCTTTTAATTGGTTTGTTTGTTTTGAGTTGTAGATTTCTTATATATTCTGTATATTAACCTTTTCAGATATGTAGTTTCCAAATATGTTCTCACATTGTATAGGTTGTCTTTTTACTTTTATGATGAAGTGCTGTGATGCACAAAAGTTTTAAATTTTGATGAAGTTAATTTTTTATTTTTCCTTTTGTTGCTTGTGCTTTTGGTGTAAAGTCTAAGAAACTATTGCTTAAGAAAAGGTCTTAGTGATGGCTCACTATGTTTTCTAGTTCTGGTTCTTATATATAGGTCTTTGATCCATTTTGAGATTACTTTTTGTAGTATGGTGTGAGGTAGGGATCCACCATCATTCTTTTCCATATAACATCCAGTTTTCCCAGCACTATTTGTTGAAGAGACTATTATTTCCCAATTGAGTAGACTTGGCACCCTGTCAAAAATTAGTTTGTCAGGGTGGTGCAACAGTAACTCAGTGTCAGAATTCTTGCCTGCCATGCCAGTGACCCAGGTTCAATTCCCAGTGTCTGCCCGTGCAAACAAACAAACAAACAAAAAAAAAAAACAGTTGGCCATAAATGTAAGGGTTGATTTCTATACTCTCAATTCAATTCCATTAATCTATACATCTGTCCATGAGCCTGGCTATTTTGGTTACTGTGGCTTTGTAATAAATTTTAAGATCAGAAAGTATGAGTCTTCCAGCTTAATTCTTCTTTTTCAAGATGGATTTGGCTATTTGAGGGAACTTTCCTTTCCATATGAAATTAATGACTGACTTTTCCAGCTCTGCAAAAAGGATTGTTAGGATTTTCATTGGGATTGAAGTGAATCTGTAAATCATTTTGGGTAGAATTGGCATCTTAATGTTTTGTCCACTAATCTATGAATGCAGACTGCCTTTCCATTTATTTTAGGTCTTTTTCTTTATTCCTTTTTGCAATGTTTTGTAGTTTTCTGTGTATAAATCCTTTACATCCTTTTTTAGATTTGTTCTTAGATATGTGATTCTTTTTTAGTTGCTATTGTGAATGGGATTCTTTTGTTGATTTCTTCTTTCAATTGTTCACTACTACTGTATAGAAACACTGTGTTTTTTTGCATGTGGGTCTTGTACCAACCACTTTGCTGAATTCACTTATATTGGTTTTAGTGGCTTGGTTGTAGATTTTTCAGGATTTTCTGTATATAGGATCATGTCAGCTGCAAATAGGGAAAGTTTCAATTATTCCTATCCAATTTGGATATCTTTATTTCATTCTCTTGCTTAATTGCTCTAGCTAGAACGTCATCCAGGACAATGTTGAATAACAGTGGTGATGGTGGGCATCCTTATATTGTTACTGGAAAGTTTCTTAGAGGGAAAGCTTTCAGACTTTCATGATTCAGTATGGTGTTAGTAGTTGGTTTTTATATATGCCCTTTATCATGTGGGAGAAGTGTCCTTCTATTCCTAATTTTCTAAGCATTTTTTTTAATCAATATGAGGTGCTGGCCAAAATTACTTGCAATCTTGAATAGAGCATGAGCTCTTGTTGGTTTGTACAGGTTAGTGTGATACCCTGATATATCCCAAAGTAATTTGGGTAAAGAATAAAAAAAGCATTTTCAAAGTCCCCTTGGGGGACTGGGAAGAAAGAAGGAAATATTAAACTTCCTTATCTGGGAAATTTCTGATATTTTCACAAGCAGAGGGGACAGCTCATTCATAGGCTGAGCCCTCAATCTTGGGGCTCATTCCTATGAAGCTTATTCCTACAAAGGAGAAATTAAGTCTACTGATAATTATGCCTAAGAGTTACCCCCGAGAACCTTTTTTATTGCTCAGATGTGGCCTCTCTTTCTATACCAACTTGACAGGTAAACTCACTGCCCTTCCCCTTATATGGAACATAACTCCCAGGGGTTTAAATCTCCCTAGTGACGTGGGACAGGACTCCCAGGCATGAACTGGGACCCAGCATCATGGGAATGAGAAAGCCTTCTTGACCAAAAGGGGTAAGAGAGAAATGAGACAAAATAAAGTCTCAGTGGCTGAGAGATTTCAAACAGAGTCCAGAGGTTATCCTGGAGGTTATTCTTATGCATTACATAGATATCCCTTTTTAGTTTATGGTGAGTTGGAGTGGCTAGAGTGAAGTACCTGAAACTGTTGAACTGTGTTCCAATAGCCTTGATTCTTGAAGAAGACTATATAGCTTTTACAGTGTGACTATATGATTGTGAAAACCTTGTATCTGACTCCTTTTACCCAGGGTATGAACAAATGAGTAAAAAATAAGGGTTAAAAAAATAAATTATAGCAGGAGTTAAAGGGTAAAAATTGGGTAGGTTGAAATACCCAATGGGTCAATGAGAGGGAGGGGTAAGGAGTATAGGATGTATGAAATTCTTTTTTCTTCTTTTTATTTTTTTTTTTGGAGTGATGCAAATTTTCTAAAAAATGATCATGATGAAGAATGTACAACTGTGTGGTGACATTGTGAGTCATTGATTATACAACATGGTTGGATTCTATGTGTGTGAATATTTCTCAATAAAAATATTCTAAAAAGTATTACAAGGTAAAAGACAGACACTATATAGTACTAAAAAGGTCAATGATCTGAGAAGAAACAACAATCATAAACATTTATGCACCTTACCAATGTGCCCCAAAATACACGAAGCTCTTGTGAATAATGCTGCCTTTAACACTGGTATACAAACGTCTAAGTCCCTGCTTTCAGTTCTACATATTTTGCTGTTTGAGTGTTCTATATGTAGTGTATTAAATAAAATTATTATTTATGATGAAAAAAATGAGGTGCTGGACTTTGTCAAATGCCTTTTCTGCATCGATTGAGTTTATCTTTTCTTTTTTCTTTGTTCTGTCAATGTAGTGTATTATATTTATTGATTTTCTTGTCTTGAACTACCTTTGCATTTTTGGAATAAATCCCACTATATCATAGTTTATAATTCTTTTAATGTGTATTGTTGGAATTTTGTCAAGGACTTTTGTATTCATATTTATAAGGGATGTTGGTCTGGAACTTTTTTTCTTGAGATATCTTTATCCAGCTTTTGTATGAGTGATGTTGGCCTCATAGAGTGAGTTAGAGTGTGTTAACTCTTCTTCAGTTTTTTGGAGGAGTTGGAGCAGGACTGCTTTTACTTCTTGGGATGCTTGGTAAAATTCCCCTGCGAAGCCATCTGGTGCTGGGCTTTTCCTTTTTGGAAAATTTTTTTACTACTGATTCATTATCTTTGCTATAGTGGTTTGTTGAGATAATCTATTTCTTTTTGAGTTAGCATGTTTTTCTTTTGGTGTGTTTCTAGGAATTTGTCCATTTCGTCTAGGTTGTCTAATTTGTTGGTATATAGTTTTTCACAGCACATTTTTTTCCTATAATTCTTCTTTTTATCAGTAGGATTAGTAATAACGTCCCCCTTTTCATTTATGATTTTAGTTATTTGTGACCTTTTTCTTTTTTTCCCTCTGTTCATCTAGTTATAGGTTTGTCAATTTTACTGATCTTTTCAAAGAACCAACTTTTGTTTTCATTGATTCTATTTCTTTATTCTCTTTTTCATTTCTCTCTGCTCTAATCCTTGTTATTTCCTTCCTTCTGCTCACTTTGTGTTTAGTTTGCTATTCTTTTTCTAGATCCTCTAATTGTGAGGTTAAATCTCTGATTTGAGATCTTTCTTCTTCTTTAGAGCTATATACTTTCCCTCTCAGCACTGCTTCTAATGTATCCTCTAAGTTTTGGTGTGTTTTGTTTTCATTTTCATTTGCCTCAAGATATTTCCTAATTTCCTCTGTGATATCTTCTTTGACCCATTGGTTGTTTAAGCATACTTTGTTTAATTTCCACATTTGCGAATTTTCAGGTTCTCCCTCTGTTACTGATTTCTAGCTTCATTCCATTGTGGTCAGAGATGATACAGTATGATTTCAATATTTTAGAATTTATTGAGACTTGCTTTGTGCCTAACATATGGCCTATCCTGTACAATGATCCATGTGCACTCAAGAAGAATGTATATTCTGCTGCTGTTGGGCGAGATGTTCTATAGATATCTGTTAGATCTAGTTGGTTTAGAGTCTGTTTGAGTCTTTTATTTCCTTATTGGTGTTCTATTTAGATGTTCTATCCATTTTTGAAAGTCATGTATTGAAATTTCCTACTATTAGTGTAGAACCATCTAGTTCACCCCTCAAATCTGTCAATATTAGCTTCCTATAGTTTGGGGTTCCATATAGTTAGGTGCTTACATATTGGTAATTATTATGTCTTCCTGCTCAATTGACCTCTTTATCAGTATAGAGTGATATTTTTTTGTCTCTCATAACTTTTTGTTGCCTTAGTCAATTTTATCTGATATTAGTATATCTGCAGCTCTCTTTTGGTTACCACTTCATGGTATATTTTTTCCATCCTTTCACTTCCAACTTGCTTCCATGTTTGAATTTAAGATAAATCTCTTGTAAACAGCATACATCTGGGCCATGCTTTTTAAACCCATTCTGCCAATCTTTACCTTTTGACTTTAGAGTTTAATCTATTTATATTTAAAATAACTGAGAATGCAGTACTTTCTCCTGCCACTTTTATATTTTGTCTTTTTAAGCCTTATATCTTTTTTTTTTTGACCCTATATCTTTTTGACCCACATTTCTTCCACTGATCCCAGCTTTCATATTTATTTAATTTTTTGTATCATATTATTTTGAGTCCCTTCTCATTTCTTTCTGAACACATTTTTTCACGTTTCCTTTATGGTTATCATGGGGTTAAATTTCATATCCTAAATCTCTAACAGTCATATTTGATTTGATATCAACTTATCTTTAATAGCATACACATATACTGTGCCTATTCACTTCTGTTCCTCCACTGTTTTTTGTACTTGATACAAATTTTATCTTTGTACAATGTATATCAAGAACAGATTTTTCCATCACTTTTTATCCATTTGCATTTTAGCACCTGTAGGAAATAAGAAGTGTAGCTATATACCAAAAACTATGATATAATATTATCAGTATTTATTATTACCCATATGGTTATCTTTACCAGGGGGGTTTTATTTCTTAATGCCTCTTTGATCCACTGTCTAGGATCCTTTCCTTTCAGTCTGAAGAACTCCATTTAGCATTGTTTATAGGCCAAGTCTAATGGTAATGATCTACTTCAGCTTTTGTTTATCTGGGAATATTATTCTTTCTACCATTTTAAAAAGAAAGCTTGTCAGATATAAAATTCTTAGTTGGCAATTATTTTCTTCCAGCAGTTTAAATATTTCCTATCACTGCTTTCTTGTCTCCATGATTTCTGATGAGAAACCAACATTTCATCTTATTGGAGTTCCCTTATGCATAACTTGTTGCTTTTCTCTTGCAACTTTCAGAACTCTCCTTGTCCTTGGCACTTTTTTTTTCAAGTGTATGGTTGGGAATTGAACCCAGTTCTCCCACATGGAAGGTGAGCAGTCTACCACTGAACCACTTGTGCACCCTTGTACTTGGCATTTTGACAATTTTATTACTATGTGTCTAAGCATAGTTCTCTTTGAATTTATCCTGTTTGGGATTCATTGAATGTGTATATTCATGTGCTTCATTAAATTTGGGAAGTTTTCTGCCATTATTTCTTTGAATAATCCCTCTGTCCCTTTCTCTCTTTCTTCTCCTGGAGTTTTCTTCTCCATAGTACATTTATTGATATGCTTTATATTGTCCCATAGCTCTCTTGCACTCTGTTTGTTCTTTTTTTAATTCTTTATCCTTGCTTTTCAGCATGAATCATTTCAATTTTTTTCTCTGCAACATCTCTAATTCTTTCTTCTGCCTTCTCCAATCTTGTGTCGAAACCCCCTAGGGAATTTCTCGTTTCATTTATTGTGTTCTTCTACTCCAATATTTCATTTGGTTCTTATTGAGAATCTCAAAGATATTCCCAAACTGAACATTATTTTCCTCATATTTCTTAGTTCTTTACCCATGTTTTTCTTTATTCTCTTTAAGCACATTCAGGATCTTTATTTTTTTTAGTCTTTTCTGTTAAGTCCAATATTAGGTCTTCTTCACTGACAGTTTCTGGATTTTTATCTTGTTCTTTTAGATGCGTCATCATATCCTGTTTCTTTGTTTGTTTTGTAGTCTCTTGTTGCACACTGTAATTTTTAAATTTTTTAAATGTTAACTCTGAGGTTTTCTTCCTGAGCTGTCTGTCCTTAAGTTTGTATCCAGTTGGCGATATGACAGAAATTTTCTTGAATGCGGTTGCTAATCGAAACAAGCAAACTAAAGCAAAATACACCTTTCACAGTCTTTGCAAATTGGCTCTCCTTTGGCTGGTGGTCTGTTTCAGAGCTTAGCTCTCCTATCAAGAAGATTGATCTGAGGCAAATGTGAAGTGCAGGGTCCTGTCTGTTTTATCCGAGCCTGCAGGGAACCACAGAGCGTGCTTCTTTTCCTGGTCTAGTGCTTGCTAGTAGAGGCCTAAGAATTCCTCGTTCATGTTTTATAGGAGTTTGAGTGATTGCCCCCTTTACTCCCTTTGAAATAGACTCCCCCCACCCCCAGTGACTTAATGCAGATGGTCATTTGCCCCTGGCCACTTCAACTTAATTGTTTCTCACACTGTCCCAGCTATCTGCAAGCAGCTTCTTTGCCCTCAGGACAAACTCTGAGAGGGTGAGCCCCAGACAAGTTCCTCAACTCAGTCCCTCAGACTTTCACCTGATAGATTAGTGGTGAAATATATGTACCCTAGTATGTGTTAGGGGCAACTTTGCTCCCTCTGGAACAGGGCCATGGATCCACAATTGGAGTACAAGGTGGCTTCTCCCTGCATTGTGGAAGGTGTAGGGAAGAGGCCAGCAAGGGTGCCAGGAGCTTCTTCTATGGCTTTGAGGCTGCATTTTTTTGATTCAGCACTTGCCTAGTTAGTGCAGCCCTTAACTGTTTTCTTTAGTTTTGTGGAAGTTTACTGCCCAAGGCAGGGTTGGAACAATGGCCGCATTCAGAGCTGATACACAGAGGTCTAAAGTAGCTAATCAAAAGCAGTGATCAGCAATCACAGCACACACCCCCAGAGTTTGGAGAAGTAGTCTTGTGTTCCTATCTGGCACCAAGGTGTGCCAGGAGCCTGAGCTCCAGTCCTCTTGGCTGCCTGCCAGGAGGATGGGGGAAGGGGGATGGTAGCTACTGCAGGGAGGAAGGAACTCACTGGTATTTTCACAATTTACCAGCCTCTTCCTCCTACCCAAACTTGGATGCTACGCAGTATTCTCCTAGTCTCTGAAGTTTCAAAATATTTGATTCAGACAGTTCCTTCCAGTTCAATAGGTGTTTTTGTGGAGACACTGATTCTGGAGTTTCCTAATCTACCACCTTACTACAATCCTTTTCTCAAACTAATTTTTAAAAAATGTTCAAACTGTATATGCTGTTTGAATTTGATTTTTTTCTTAACATTAATTGTACCATAAGCATTTCCCCAGGTCCTTAGAACATCATTGGCAACATAACTAAATGGCTGCCTAGCATTGTATCCTATGGATGTATTATAGTTTATTTAAACATTTCCCCATAGATTGCTTTATTATTTGATAGAATCCTATAACAGATGTCCTTACATGTAAATCTTCAGGTATGACTCTAATTACTTTCCTAGAGAGATTCCTAAAAGTGGAATTATTAGGTCAAAGGGTAATGTGGAAAATATCCAAGTGAGTTCTCTACACCCTGGGATGCTATGAGATTGTAATGTTCAAAATAGGGCAAAAAGAAGAATATGACAGATATTTCATTCTACAGAAAACACCACACTTTTTTAAACTATACCTGCAAACAAAAAGTCAAGATTTTCACTTCCATCTGAAATATCACAGTTTGTCTGTCTACACTGCACATTCTATGGAGGAGAAGAATTGGTACACACTGATCCTTCATGGGGATGGGAAAAATATTTCCAGCATAATGGTAAGTTGAGGAAACTCCTAATTTCCAAGTTATCACCCTAGTTTCCAAGTTATCAACCCCTACTAAATAACTGCCTGTTAATCAAATTTTCAGATTTTTGTTTCCCTACTGTTAACTGTAAATGATTTTAACTTTCTTCTATTGTAGATGAAGGATACAGACAACAAGACAATCAATGGGATGACAGCTGTGAGGTTTGGATGTTTAAGAGACCCCCAGACCACTCTGTTCTCTTGAATCTTGAGTCTGTTCTGATCTGGGGTTCTCTGATGGAGAGGCTTCACATTCTACTTGTCCTGAGCAGGGATTCTCTCTCCTAGGATGTTAGGGACATGGGAAGAGAAAGCATTTCCAGGACAATGGGAAACAGAAAGGCTTTCTTTCCCATGTGGCATTAAAAGATGGCCCTGTATCTGCACATGCCCCTTCTGCTCTGCTGCGTAAATCCGTTTGGCTGAGTTTTACCCATTTATCTCCCTCTCAGAAAAATAAGTACTTTCCTCTCAGAGAGAAATTCGTAAGTAAGTAAATGATCCTCCCTTCATTATTGGTAGTTGAATACCTATTACTGTTATTGTGTCTTTAGAGTAAAGTATGTATTTTTTAATGGACTTAATTTTTAGAGCAGTTTTAAGGTTATAAAAAATTGTGCAGAAGGTACAGAATAAGTTCCCATATACTGTATTTTTTCCTCACCACCCCAGTTTTTCCTATTTATGTTGTTCATTAATGTGATACACTTGTTATAATTGATAAAACAATATTGATGTGTTATTATTAAATATAGCATTTATTATGAACCCCTGGAGGCATCATGGTATAGTAAAGGTAGCATATTTAGAATCAAGAGACTTGGTTTTGAATCCAGTTATAGCTAGAGGTCTCATCAGATAGCAAGGGACAAAATTATAGAGTTGGAACTCACTGTTGGTGCAAGATGGAGCAAGCAGTCATCTGCTTTGTATGGCAGGAATCAGAAATGAAACAAACATGAAATAAGTCCTTCAAGGACAGATGGCTGCTATTAAGAATTGCATTTTAGGAAATAATTTTTAATGAAAATTCTGAATTTCACTGAAAGATAGAACAATCATAATTTGCTTTTGAGTATGCTTCAGAAAAAGCAAATGGCTCAAAATAAGTAAGATAATGGTGAGGATAGGACTTCTCTGGGGCAGAGAGCCATAGGAACCTCCAGAAGTGGTAAAGGAGCAACTTCTATGTCAGTGCATGATGATTTCCAGTTCAGGAGTCAACATTCATGACCCTAAAGGGAACTTCCCTCCTCATCCCATGGGCCGGAGACCTAGGCAAAAACTATCAAAACAGAGATGTAACCAAGACTTATCCTGTGGGAACAATCTCTGGGACCAAGTTCAGAAGACTAGGAAGATGGTTCTGAAAAGGTTCACAAGTAGCTCCCAAAACAATGTTAGCTCAATATACTATGGGCTACAAATTTGAGTTTTGCATGGGAGATCAGACTTAATTTATATCAGGATAATTTCCCAGTTTTATGTAAATCCTGGCATACATTTATATATACATAATTATTTATTTTATTTTTCTTATTAATCTCAGTTGATGAATCATAAGAGGGAAAGAACTTGGGTAGACCTAACTGGATTAGAGGAAACAGACTGGGGTGATTATGAGAGTGTACATCCCAACTAGAGATCTAGTGAGAGAGCAGCAGATAGAAAGATAATATCTTAGAAAGGAAAGAGTTAGGAACAACTAGGAATACTGATTTCTTCTTACATGTGAAGTTAATTCATTCATCTAGTTAACAATATACATAATGCACCTTTGTGTGAAAACTGTCCTGGGCATTGGAGATATAATGGTAAACAAGATATAAGATCTCCACCCTCTTTTATCAGGAATCCCTGTTTCAGGGGGTTTATCTGATCTCTAAATTTTGTCTCTACCCTCAGGTTTGTTAACACTTTGCATAAAGATGTCAACATCTCCCTGGGTATGAATATCTCCCTCAGTGTTGATGAAGACTATGGTGTGTCTGCTTACCAAACAGTGAAACAAGGAGAGTAAGAGCCTTACCCTTGTGTCCATTTTACTTTTATCAACAATTGTTTCTTAAATGCTTTCTTGATATTTAGGAAAGATACTTAAGTATATCTGGGTAATTGTGAGTATAGATTTACTCCTGTTGTTTTTCAATACTTGCCTTCTTCTCTCAATCTCACCTTTTTCTGCATAGATATATTGAGGTCATGATTGTTAGGAAGGTCATACTGTGTAGTTAATAGGGTCTATCTTTGGGAGATTCACAAAGTTTATTACTAGCTCCCACTCCTCCACTTTGGTATCTCCCACTGACACCTCATTATGTAGAGCTTATCCTCTCATTTTCACTGTTTTATGCTATTCCATGAATTCATAAGACTTGCATGAGAAAAATTCACCTAGGCTTGAAGTCCACAAAATAAGGTGATTTGCACTTTATTTATTTAAGTTTAAGATACAAATTACCTGACTTGGGCAGTGAAGAGCTCAGATTGGGAGAGAAAACTGGCATAAAAACAACTCACCAAAAAAGACTCCTCTCTTCAAAGAGAAATGGTGGCTACTACTCTCTTCATTCTCAGTAGAGAGATCAGATTATTCTTTCCTCTGGGAGATGGGAGTGCTTTTCTAAGCCATAATGTTTATTCTAATCCAAACTCCTCCTGTTCTAGATACCCTGCAGTGCATTGTAGAACAGAAGATGAGGTATTTTCTCTGAATCTGGGTCTCCTAGCCTTTGATGTAGCATATCTGCTTGTTATTTCTAATGTAAGTAAGCTCATGATCACCCACTCTGTCCTTCCTCCCACTCACATAAATAACCTGGGATTTTGTTGGCAGGGAGAGAGAACAAAGGAGAAGACTGTCAGAAAAGAGGCTCACATAATTCTAGTATAAGGTGTCAAATTCTATGGTCACTTTAGAAAGCTCAACTGAGGACTCCATATAGGATTTTACAGGAGAAACATTGGAAGCATGTGAAGAGTCTTGGGGAATGGTAGACTTATGTTGAGCCATCACTATGAGGTTACACAGTCTGCTCCAGTTTCCTTTTGACCCCAGGGAAAAACAATTATTTATGCAAGATTATTTATGTCTTCTTGGCTAACTCCATATGCAAGTCTCCTGGCTCCCTGGAAATTTGGTCTGTTAACACATCACTCTAAAATATCAAGAGTAGATGTCTATCTCTACACAGAGTTTGGGGGATCAGTGATTTGGTGGTTCATCCATTAAAAGCAATTGTTTCAGTGATCAGGACAGGGTTTCTCTGCATCTTATTTCTATGAATCTTGGTTCTAATTTCATTTCATTACTTGTGACACTATATTAAAGACAAACTGAAAAAAGAAGACAGTGAATAAGAAAAAGAGGGGGCATTTCTAGTGGTGTGATAGGAACCCAATTTGTAAAGTCTTATTTTAATTTTTAACTTACTTAACCTGCTCTCTTTGGGATATCATTTTTGTTACTTTTAAAATATATAATTTAATGTATATACAAAGCAAAAAAAGAAAAAAGCAATAATTTTCAAAGCACTCTTCAGCAAGTAGTTACAGGACAGTTCCCAGTTTGTCATGGGCTACCAAACAATCATCTCAGATTTTTCCTTCTAGCTCCTCCAGAATATAGGAGGCTAGAAGTAATAAATATATATTTTTTTCATCATAAGTGACTTTTTTTTTGGAGTGTGTGAAAAATAACATATATACAAAAAAACAATAAAATTCAAAGTACAGCACAACAATTAATTATAGAACAGATTTCAGAGTTTGGTATGGGTTACAGTTCCGTAATTTTAGGTTTTTACTTCTAGCTGCTCTAGGACGCTGGAGACTAAAAGAAATATTAATTTAATGATTCAACAATCTTATTCTCTTGTTAAACCCTACCTTGTCTGTATAACTCCACTATCACCTTTGATCTTTCTATCTCACTTTTAGGGGTTTTTGGACTCTGGCTATTCTAATTTTTTCATGTTGGAAGGGGCTGTCACTAATATGGGGTAGGGAAATGGAACTAGCTGATGTTCTACAGAGGCTGGGCCCTCTAGGTTTCAGGACTTATCTGGTCCAGGGACCCGACTGAAGTTTGTAGGTTTCTGGAAAGTTACTCTAGTGCATTGAAACTTTGTAGAATCTTATATATTGCCCTAGGTGTTCTTTAGGGTTGGCTTGAATGATTTTGGTTGGGATTTGCCAAATTGTGATAAGTAGCAATGTCTAACTAAAGCTTACATAAAAGTGACCTCCAGAGTAGCCTCTCGACTCTATTTGAACTCTCTCGGCCACTGATACCCTATTAGTTACACTTCTTTTCCCCATTTTAGTCAGGATGGAATTGTTGATCCCATGGTGCTGGAGCTGGACTCATCCTTGGGTGTCATCTCCCACGCCACCAGGGAGACTTTCACCCCTGGATGTCATGTCCCATGTAGGGAGGAGGGCAATGATTTCACATACAGAGTTGAGCTTAGAGAGAGTGAAGCTACATCTGAGCAACAAAAGAGGTCCTCCAGAAGTAATTCTTAAGCATACCTATAGGTAGGCTAAGCTTCTCCGCTATCTACATATACTTTCAGAAGAGTAAACCTCAAGATCAAGGGCTTGGCCTATTGATTTAGGTGTCCCTAATGTTTGACAATGTATCAGGGCATTCCCTGATGGTAAAGTGTAATAGTTCCATATTTTTTTCTCTCATCTTTAAGGGACTTTGTCAATACTTTTTGGTTATCTGCTTAATATATTCTAGGATTTATCCAGGCATTACATTAAGTTATACAGGATTAAAGGCTTTCATTCTTTCTGGGCTCCCTGTGTTTCAGTTGTTCAAATGAGCTAACCAGACAGGTTGAGTTAGATTATGTGCTACAGAAAATTTAGGTTCCAGACAAAATAAATCTTTCTTCCTTTGGTCTCAAAGAGTAGGTGTGGTTTTAAAATAGAGACAATATTTTCCTTATCCCTGTCTTCTAAATTACCTTAATCCTGACCTGATCAGCTTCGTTCTTGTCTCTAAATATCAGGTTATAGATATATAAAATAGCTTCTCAGAATCCAGAAATAATACCACTCCAGATTAAATGTGTCTGCTATAAGAGTTTATGATCTAGACCCCTGTTTTCTTATAAGCATTTTCTAAAGAAGACCATGCAATAATTGTTCTTTCATTTCTGGCTTATTTTGCCTCACCAAATGTCCCACAGGTTCATTCCTATTGTGTGTTTATTGGCTATCTTTCTCTTGGGAACAATGAAATTATCTCAAATTGAAAGTATTAATGGATTTTGGGCTTTGGACATTATACATGATGCCTAATGAATGCAGGTGCCTGAGGGATGCACTGACTGAGAAGTAGATTGGCAAATGATGGTTATACATATGATAGAATATTATGCTGCTACAAAAAGGTACAAAGTCATGAGGCATGCACCAATGGAATATCATCTTTATAACAGCTTTATTAAGATATAAGTTATCCATTTAAAGTGTAGAATTCAATGCTCCTTAGTATATTATCAGAGTTGTGCAAACATCACCAAATCAAGCTTAGAAAATTTCATCACCACGGAAATAAACTCTGTACTCATTAGCAGTCACTCCTCACTTCTGCCAAAATCCCTTATCCCTCTGCAACCATTAACCTACTTTCTGTCTCCATAACTTTGCCTATTTTAGACGTGTCATATAAATAGAATCATACAATATGTGGCCTTATTGTTTCTGGCTTTTCTCATTAGCATGTTTTTAATGGTCATCCCTCTTGTAAAATGCATCAGTACTTCATTTTTTATTGGCAAATAATATTTCATTCTATGAATATACTACCTCTTATTTATCTATTCATCATTTGATGGATATTTGGATTTTTTCTACATTTTGGCTATTATGAATGATGCTTCTATGAACATTTATGTACAGTTTTTGCGTGGATGTGTTTTCGTTCGTCTAGAGTATATACCTAGGAATGGAATTTCTGGGTCATACGGTAACTACATACTTTGAGGAACTACAAGACTGTTTTCCAAAGCAACTGTATGATTTTTACATTCCTGTCATTAATGTTTGAGGGTTCCAGTTTCTCCACATCCTCATCAATACTTGTTATCTGTTTTATTAGTAGTAGTATTAATTATTACTATTACTACTACTACCATCCAAATCAATGTGAAACAGTATCTCATTGCAGTTCTGATTTGCTTTTCCTTGATGGCAGTGATGTTGAGCAACTTTGCATGTACTTATTGGCCATTCATATATCTTCTTTGGCCAACTTTTAATTGGTTTACTTTTTTAATTATTAAATTATATATTCTAGATGCAAGCCCCTAATCTGATAAATTTATCTATTTTTCTTTGACTGTTTATCATATCTAAGAAACCATTGCCTAAGCCAGGGTCACAGAGATTTATGTCTGTATTTTCTATTAAGAATTTCATACTTCCAGCTCTTATATTTAGGCCTTTAATCAATTTTGAGTTAATTTTTGTATGTGGTGTGAGGTAGGAGTCTAACTTCATTCTTTTGTATGTTGATATCCATTTGACCCAGCACCATTTATTTATTTGACCTAGCACATTTCCTCATTGAATGGTCTTGGCACTCTTGTCTAAAATCAGTTGACTATAAACATGAGAGTTTAGTTCTGAAAACTCAATTCTGTTCCATTGATCTGTATTTATGCCAGTACAACACTGTGTTGGTGACTGTGCTTTGTAGGAAGTTTTGAAATCAGGAACTGTGAGTCCTACTTTGTTCTTCTTTTTTAAGATTAGTTTGGCTGTTCTGGGTCCCTTGAATTTCATGTGAGTTTAGCATCAACTTGTCAGTTTTTCTAAGGAAGCCAGCTGTTATTTTGATAGAGTTTGCATCGAAACTGTAGATCAATTTGGGGAGTACGGTCATCCTAACAATACTGAGGCTTCAATTCATGCACACAATATGTCTTTCCATTTATTTAGGTGTTCTAAATTTCTTCATCAATGTTTTGCATTCTTCAGAGTGGAAATGTACACTTCTTTTGTTAAATTTATTTCTATGTATTTTTTTTTACTGTTACAAAATAGAGTTTATTCCAGTTATGCAAGGTTTAATGTTAGAAAGCTTGCAATATAGTAGGTCAATAACACAAAACCCAATTGCATTTATATGAAAGAACAACAAACAGTTGGAAAATGAGCTGAAAAACTCAAAACCATTTACCATAGATCCCAAAAATTAAATGCTTAGGGATAAAGTTGGTAAAAGCCATTTAAGATCCACACATTGGAAACTGAGAAATATTCTCTTCTAACATTGAAGGGATATTAAAGATCTAAAAAAAAGACTACTATTTCATGTTCAAGAATGGGAAGATTCAATATTGTTTAGATATTATTGTTCCCCAGATTGATCTATAGATACATCACAATCATGGTACCAGCAGGTCTTTTGTTGTTATTGTTCTTAAAAATTAATAAGCTGAATTGACAACTTATATGGAAATGCAAAGGGCCTAGAACAATCAACTAATTTTGCACAAGTGATAATTGGATAACTTATATCACCAGATTTAAAATCTGATTATAAAACAATAATAATCAAGACAGTCTGTTATTGCTATAATGATAGATAGATTAGTGGAGCAGATTAGAGAATTTAGAAATAATACAATCATATATGGTCAACTGATTTTTTTATAGCAGAGTTAAAACAAACCATTGGATAAAAGAAAGACTTCATTGTTTTAAAGGTGCCAGAATAGCTGGATTTCCATATGTGAGAAAAAAAAAAGAATATTGACTCCACTGTATTAGTCAGGGTTCTCTAGAGAAACATAACCAACGGGAGATATCTGTAAATATAAGATTTATAAAAGTGTCTCATGCAACTGTGGGAATGGAAGTGTCCCAAATCAACAGGAACTCTATCGATGGAAGTGCCTCAAAATTGTGAGGCTGGCAACTCCGATGAAGGGTATTGACGAACTCCACAGGAGAGGCTCACTGGCTGAAGAAGTGAAATTCTTTCTTCTTTAAAATTCTTCAGCCAATTAGATCAAACCAACTGATTGGATCATCTCTTTTGCAGGGATGTGTCCTTAGTTTATTATAGATGTAATCAGCCACAGCAACAATCAACTAACTGGTGATTTAATAAGCCAGCCTCCTGGTTTATCAAACAACCACAAAATATCCTTGCAGTAACTGTCAGGCCAGTATTTGCCTGACCAGACAACTGGACACCATCACCTGGCCAAGTTGACTCCAGAACTTAACCATCATAGTCCACCCCTTGTCAGCTTGGCAGCTATACACATCATCTTGAAACATGCTTAATTTCTAAATAGAACACAAAAACAGACATATTTTGCCTAACAATACTCAACTGTCCTGCATACAATTGGAAATGCACTAAATCTCTGCAGAGTAGGTTGCAAGACCTTAGGTAACATTCACTCTTAAACTTGATACACTTTAACTTAAATACTATAACATGAACAATACAGCTTATGTCATAAGAAAGAACAATACAACTCACTAAACATTTTCAACTTCTTGCAATGTTGACATTCATTTGTTTTCCCTCATGCAAAAACATTTTTAAATTTGTGCAATTTAATCAACATCATTGTCCACTCTAGGCATTCCTATGTTATACCATCTCAGTCTTTATCCTCTATCTTTCCTTCTGGTTTCATACATGTCCCCAACCCTTCTCCCTCAACCATACTCGCATTCACCTTCACTCAATGTATTTATATTATTGTGCTACCATCAGGTAGTATTGTGCTATCCATTTCTGAAGTTTTACAATTATTCTTCTTGCATAATCTGTACTCCTTCAGCACCAAATGCCCACTCTTGACTCCTTTCTATCTCCTGATAACCTGTGTTCTTAACTTTAACTCTCAAAGTTCTCTCAGTAATATTATTAGTTCATATTAGTGAGACCATGCAGTATTTGTCCTTTTGTTTCAAGTAATTTCACTCAGCATAATGTCCTCAAGGTTCATCCACATTGTTACATGCTTCATGACTTTATTCTGTCTTACAGCTGCATAGTATTCCATTGTATGTATGTCCACAACATATTTAGCCACTTGCCCAAGGATGGACATTTGGGCTGTTTTCATCTCTGGACAATTTTAAATAATGCTGCTATAAACATCAGTGTACAAATGTCCACCTGTGTCCTTATCTTCAGTTCTTCTGAATATACACCTAGTAATGGGATTGCTGGATCATATGGCAATTCTATACTTAGCTTCCTGTAAGTATAACCACCAAACTGCCTTCAGAGCAATTATACCATTTTACATTCTCACCAAAAGTGGATAAGTGTGCTTCTTTTTCCACATCCTCTCCAGCACTTGTCATTTCTGTTTTTGTTTTTTGATATGACCATTTTAGTATGTGAGATGATATCTCATTGTGGTTTTCATTTGCATTTCCCTAATAGCCATTGAACATCTTTCCATGTGGCTTTAGCCATTTGTATTTTCTCTTCTGACAGGTATCTGTTCATGTTTTTTGCTCATTTTTTAGTTGGGTTGTTTGTCTTTTTGTTGTTGAGTTGAAGAATCTCTTTATATATTCTAAATACTAAATCCTTATCTGATACGTGGTTTCCAAATATTGTCTCCTGTTGCATAGGCTGCCTTTTTACTTCCCTGACAAAGATTTTGGTACACAAAAGTGTTTAATTTTGAGAAGATACTATTTATCTATTTCTTTTCAATGCTCCTGCTTTGGGTGTAAGGTATAGGAAACCACTCCTATTATAAGATTTATAAGATATTTCTCTACATTTTCTTCTAACAGTTTTATGGACTTTGCTGCTTAGGTCTTTGATACATTTTGAGTTAATTTTTGTATAAGATGTGAGATATGAATCCTCTTTCACTCTTTTGCATATAGATATCCAGTTCTCCAAACACCATTTATTGAAGAGAATGCTCTGTCCCAGGTGGGTTGGCTTGACTGCCTTATCAAAGATCAAAGATTGTCTGTAAATGAGAGGGTCCATTTCTGAACACTCATTTCAATTCCATTGGTCAGTATATCTATCTTTATGCCAGTCCAAACTCTTTTGACCTCTGTAGCTTCATGATATGCTTTAAAGTCAGGGAGTGTGAACTCCATCCCACTTCATTTTTCTTTTTAAAGATATTTTTAGCTATTTAGGGCACCCTGCCCCTCCAAATAAATTTGGTTATTGGCATTTCTATTTCCTCAAAGTGTGTTGTTGCGGTTTCTGTGTAACATTTTTTTTTATTGTGAAATAGAATATATATACAAAAAAGCAATAAATTTCCAAGCATATATATATGGCTTTTTTTTTTTTTTTTTTTGCATGGGCAGGCAGTGGGAATCGAACCTGGGTCTCCAGCATGGCAGGCAAGAACTCTGCCTGCTGAGCCACCATGACCTGCCCCCAGTATACATTTTAACAAGTAGTTATTGAACAGATTTTAAAGTTTGGTAGGGGTTACAGTTCCATGATTTTTCATTTTTTCTTCTAGCTGCTCAAAGACACTGGAGATCAAAAGAAATATCAATATTATGATTCAACAGTCATACTCATCTGTTAAATCCTCTTTTCTCTGTTATACCCTCCTTCTTTTTTCTTTTTTGTGAAAACATAGATACAGAAAAGCAATAAATTTCAAAGTACATCAAAACAATTAGTTGTGGAACAGATTTCAGAGTTTGGTATGGGTTACAATTCCACAATTTTAGGTTTTTACTTTTAGCTGCTCTAAGGTACTGGAGTCTAAAAGAAATATCAATATACTGATTCAGCAATCATACCCATTTTTTAAACCCTACCTCCTCTGTATAACTCCACTATCACCTTTGAACTTTCTCCATTCTTTAGGGGTATTTGGGCTATGCTCATTCAGTTGTTGGGGTTTTAATTGGTTTCAATTGAATCTATAAATCAATTTGGGTAGAACTGACATCTTAACTATATTTAGTCTTCCAATCCATGAACATGGTATGCTCTTTCATTTATTTAGGTCCTCCATGATTTCTTTTAGCAATTTCTTGTAGTTTTCTATGTATAAGCCTTTTGTATCCTTAGTTAAATTTATTCCTACACATTTGCTTCTTTTGCTTGCTATTGTAAATGGAATTTTTTTCTTGATTTCCTCCTCAGATTTTTCATCACTAGCATATACAAATACTTCTGAGCTTTTGCTGTTGCTCTTGTCCCCTGCCACTTTGCTGTGCTCATTATTAGCTATACTGTAGATTTTGGGGGATTTTCAATATATAGTATCATGTCATCTGCAAACAAAATTTTACCTCTTCCTTTCCAACTTGGATGCCTTTTATTTTCTTTCTAATTGCTTTGGCTAGAATTTCCAGCACAATGTTGAATAACAATGGTGACCATGGGCATCCATGCCTTGTTCTCTATCTTAGAGGGAAAGCTTTCAGACTTTCCTCACTGAGGATGATGTTAGCTGTGGGATTTTCATATATTCCCTTAGTATTTTGAGGAAGTTCCCTTCTATTCCTATCCTTTGAAATGTTTTCATCAGGAAAGGATGTTGAATTTTGTCAGATGCCTTTTCTCCATTAAATGAGGTGATCATGTGGTTTTTCCACTTTGACTTATTGATATGGTGCATTACATTAATTGATTTTCTTGTGTTGAACCAGCATTGCATACCTGGAACAAATCCCACTTGGTCATGGTGTATAATTCTTTTAATGTGCTGCTAGATTCAATTTGCAAGTATTTTACTAGGATTTTTGCATCTATATTCATTAGAGATTGGTCTGTAATTTTTTTTTCTTGTAGTATCTTTGTCTGACTTTGGTATTAGGGTGATGTTGGCTTCATAGAATGAATTAGATAGCTTTCCCTCCTCTACAATTTTTGTGAAGAGTTTGAGCAGGATTGGTACTTATTCTTTCTTGAATGCTTGGTAGAAGTCACATGTGAAGCCATCTATTCCTGGACTTTTCTTTTTTAGGCATTTCTTCTTAAACTTATTTTAATTGTTAAACATAACATATATACAAAGAAAAGGGAAAAAACAATGATTTTCAAAATGTACTTCAATAAATAGATACAGAACAGATTTCAGAGTTTTTTTTACGGGCTACCATTCCACTATTTCAGATTTTTCCTTCTAGCTGCTCCAAAATGCTGGAGACTAGAAGAAATATACATTTCTCTTTTTTTGTGAAAACTAACATATATACAAAAAAGCAGTAAATTTCAAAGTACATCACAACAATTAGATGTAGAAGAGATTTCAGAGTTTGGTGTGGGTTACAATTCTACAATTTTAGGTTTTTGCTTCTAGCTGCTCTAAGGCACTGGAGACTAAAAGAAATATCAATATACTGATTCAGCAATCATCCCCATTTGTTAAACCCTACCTTCTCTGTATAACCCCACCATCACCTTTGATCTTTCTCCCATTCTTTAAGGGTATTCAGCCTAGGCCCATTCTTACTTTTTCATTTTGGAAGGGGCTATTGAAAACATGGATGGGGGATGGGGCTAGTAGATGTTCTGAAGAGGTTAGTCCCTTTGCATTTCAAGACTTATCTGGTCCAGGGACCCATCTGAAGGGTGTAGGTTTCTGGAAAGTTACTCTAGTGCATGAAACCTTTGTAGAAACTTATATATTGCCCTAGGTGTTCTTTAGGATTGTCAGGAATAGTTTTGGTTGGGGTTTAGCAAGCTATGATAGGTAGCAATGTCTAACTGAAGTTTCCAGAAGAGTAGCCACCAGAGTAGCCTGTTGACTCTATTTGAACTCTCTCAGCCAGTGGTACATTATTTGTTCCACTCCCCCCCCCACCCCCACCTTTTTGTGAGTATGACATTGTTGATCCCATGGTGCCAAGGCCGACTCATCCCCAGGAAAAATCTCCCATGCCACCAGGGAGACTTTTTTTTTTATATATATAAATGGGCAGGCACCAGGAATTGAACCGAGGTCCCCACCACGGCAGGCGAGAATTCTGCCACTGCACCGCCCCATCTGGGAGTCTTTTACCCCTGGATGTCAAGTCCTATCTAGTGGGGAGGGCAATGATTTCACTTGTAGAGTGGGGCTGAGTCAGAGAGAGACAGACAAACAGACAGAGAGATAGGCCACATGTGAGCAACAGAAGAGGTCCTCTGGAAGTAACTCTAAGGCATAGCTAAAGGTAGCCTACACTTCTCTGCTATATACATAAGATTCACAAAAGCAAGCAAGTCTCAAGATCAAGGGCTTGGCCTATTGATTTTGCTGCCCCTAATGTCTGACATAGTATCAAGGGTTTCCCCAGTGGTAAAGTTTAATATTTCCATATTTTTCTCCCATTCCTCAAGGGCCTTAGCCAATACTTTTTGATTATCTGTTTAATATACTTTGGGATATATCCAGACATTACATACAGCTATATAGGATTAAAGGCCCTCACTTCTATGTTTTGGGAGCTTCTTCATACTGATTCAATCTCTTTACTTGTGATTAGTTTGTTAAGGTTGTCACTTTCTTCTCCATTCAATGTTGGTTGTTCATGCCTTTCTAGGAAATTGTCCATTTCATCTACATTGTGTAATTTAATAGTATATGGTTGCTCATATTATCCTCTCATTGCCTCCTTTATTTCTGCAGGGTCGGTGGTTATGTCCCCTTTTCCATTTCTGATTTTATTTGTTTGTATCCTCTCTCTCATTTTTTTGTTAGCCTAGCTAAGAGCACATCAATTTTATTGATTTTCTTTTCATTTATTTCTGCTCTGATCTTCATTATTTCCTTCTGTTTGCTTTGGGATTTGTTTGCTGTTCTTACTCTAGTTCTTCCAAGTGAACTGTTAATTCCTCAATTTTTGCTCTTTCTTCTTTTTTAATATAGGCACTTAAGGCAATTTATTTCCCTCTCAGCACTGCCTTTGCTACACCCCATAAATTTTGATATGTTGTGTTTTCATTTTAATTTGCCTCAAGATATTTACTGATATCTCTTGTAATTTCTTCCTTGACACATTGGTTATTTAAGAGAATGTTGTTTAGCCTCCATATATTTGTGAATTTCTGGCCCTCTATCTGTTACTGGTTTCCAACTTTAGTCCATTATGATCTGAGAAAGCGTCTGGTTATAATTTCAATATTTTTTAATTTATTGAGACTTGCTTTGTGGCCCAGCTTATGGTCTATCCTTGAGCTACTGTTGTGGGGTGTAATGTTCTGTACATTTCTGTTAAATATAGTTCATTTATCATATTATTCAAATCCTTGTTTCCTTATTGATCTTATGCTAGCTACTCTATCTTTGATGAGAGTGGGGAATTGAATTCTCTATTATGGTACAGGTGTCTACTTCCCACTACAGTGTTGTCAGTGTTTGTCTCATGTATTTTGGAGCACTCTTAGTGCAGAAATATTTATGACTGTATAGGCCAAACCCTTGATCTTGAGACTTACTCTTGTGAAGCTTATGTAGGTAGTGGAGAAGGATAGCCTACCTATAGGTATGCCTAAGAGTTACTTCTGGAGGAACATCCATGTACATGGGACATGACATCCAGGGGTGAAAGTCTCCCTGGTGGTATGGGAGATGATTCCCAGAGATGAGTCCTGCCCTGGCACCATGGGATCAACAACTCCATCCTGACCAAAAGGAGGAAAAGAAGTGTAACTAATGAAGTATCAGTGGCAGACAGAGTTCAAATAGAGTCAAGAGGCTACTCTGGAGGTTGCTCTTATGCAAGCTTCAATTAGACATTGCTACCTATCATAACCTGCCAAACCCCAACCAGGACCATTCTAGACAATCCTAAATAACACCTAGGGCAATATATAAGATTCCACAAGGGTTCCATGCACTTAGAGTAACTTTCCAGAAACCTACACCTTCCAGATGGGTGCCTGGAACAGATATGTCCTGAGACATAGAGGGCCCAGCCTCTCCAGAACATCAGCTAGTTCCCTCTCCCTACCCCATATTATTGTCAGGCCCTTCCAAATGAAAAAGTTAGGATGGCCATAGCCCAAACACCCCTAAAAAGAGGGATAGAAAGATCAAAGGTGATGGTGGAGTTATACATAGAAGCTAGGATTCAACAAATGAATATGATTGCTGAATCATTAAATTGATAACTCTTTTAGTCTCCAGTATCTTAGAGCAGCTAGAAGTAAAACCCTAAAATTGTGGAATTGTAACCCATGCCAAACTCTGAAATCTGTTCTGCAACTAATTGTGGTGCTGTGCTTTGAAATTTATTGCTTTTTTTGTATATATACTACTTTTTACAGAAAAAAAAGTTGATTTTGATGCTAAAAAAATATTTATTCCTTCTAGCTTCCTATATTTTGGAGCAGTTAGAAGGAAAAATATGAAAGGATCATATTATAGCCCATGACAAACTCTGGGATCTGTCCTGTAACTACTTGTTGAAAAGTGCTTTGAAAACTATTGCTTTTTTCTTTCTTTGCTTCATATATATTTTATATTATACAATAAAAAGATTAAAAATAAAAAATAAAAAGACTTGTAAATAAATGGAAAAAATTATGATTGCATGTCTTCTTGTTGAATTGTTCCTTTTATTAATACATAGTGTACTTCTTTGTCTGTTTTAGTTGTTTTACATTTGAAATGTAATTTGTCAGATATTTGTATAGCTACCCCTACTCTTTTCTGGTTGTTTTGGATGAAATATATTTTCCCAATCTTTCAACTTATTTTTGTTCTTGGGTCTAAAGTGTGTCTTTTGTAGACTTAATCCATTCTGCTTGTGTAAGTCTTTTGATTGGGGAATTTAATCCATTAACATTTAATGTTATTACTATAAAGGCAATACTTCCTTCTGTCACTTTGTCATTGCATTTTATATGTCATACCTCATGTTTTTCTCTTTTTACTTTCACTGATAGTCTTCTTTTCTACACCGTTCTCCAGACCTTTCTCTCCTGCCTTTTCCTATGTGCCTGTAATGCTCCCTTTAGTATTACTTGTACATCAGGTTTCTTATTCACAAATTCTCCCAGTGAGATATTGGGCAAACACAAAGAAGAACTCAAAAGTTTGATAAAAACAAATAGCAGAACTTCTGGGAATGAAAGTCACAATAGAGGACATGAAAGAAACAATGGAAACCTACAGCAATAGATTTGAAGAGGCAGAAGAAAGGATTAGTGAACTAGAGGACTGGACATTTGAACTCTGACACACAACTGTTTGTCTGAAAATATTTTAATCACCCTTAGTTTTGAAGGACCATTTTTCTGGATGTAGAATTCTTGGTTGGCAGTTTTTTTCATTCAGAATCTTAAATATGTCACACCACTGCCTTCTTGCCTCTATAGTTTCTGCTGAGAAATCCACACAGTCTTATTGAGCTTCCATTGTATGTGATGGATTGTTTTTTCTCTTGGTGCTTTCAACATTCTCTCTTTCTCTTTGATATTTGACAATCTGATTAGTAAGTGTCCTGGAGTATGTCTATTTGGATCTATTCTGTTTGGGGTATGGTGCACTTCTTGGATGTGTAGTTTTGTGTCTATCATAAGAGATGGGAAATTTTAAGTGATTATTTCCTACATTATGTTTCTTCTTTTCCCTTCTCTTCTCCTTCTGGGACACCCACAACACATGTATTCATGAACATCATGTTGTCATTCAATTCCCTGAGACCCTGTTTATATTTTTCCTTTCTTTTCCCTATATTTTCATTTGTGTGTCAGAGTTCAAATGTTCAGTCTGCAGTTCACTAATCCTTTCTTCTGCCTCTTCAAATCTATTGTTGTAGGTTTCCATTGTTTCTTTCATGTCTTCTATTGTGACTTTCATTCCCAGAAGTTCTGCTATTTGTTTTTATCAAACTTTTGAGTTCTTCTTTGTGTTTGCCCAATATCTTCTTTATATCCTGCCTCAACTTATTGATTTGATTTTTGATGAGATTTTGCTTATCTGTTCAAACATCCTGAATTAGTTGTTTCAACTCCTGTATCTCATTTGAAGTGCTGGTTTGTTCCTTTGTCTGGGCCATATCTTTGATTTTCCTAGTATGACTTGTTATTTTTTGCTGATGTCTAGATATTTGATTTCCTTAATTAGTTTGTTCTGGGGATTGTTTTCACTCTTTTACTGAGGGCTTTCTTTCTGGATGGTTTTGTTCTCTATCTGTTCTTTGACATTCAGTTCAACTTATTCTAGACCTTTAGCATAGGTTCTGTTTAACTGATCAGAATTTTTCAGTTCTTGTTTTTCTGTTTCTTGCCCTACCTATATGGAGCATTTTCTTTTGAGGAAGGTCTCCCCAAATATTATAGACCCCAGTCATATTTTCCCAGAACAGACAGGCCCACATCTCAGGAGGAGAAAGTAGCCAGCATAGTTTTACCTGAGGGTGCAACCCAGCAGGTTGTCAGACTTTCCTATGAAGCCTCTAGACTCTGTACTTTTCCTATCCTGCCCAGCATATGGTGCTTGTCTGTCCATGGCTTCCCACCAGCTTAAAGTGATGCAATGCCTTTAATTCAGCAGACTCTCTACCAAGGGTGTGGTTGAGACAAAGGTGAGGTAGTAGGTGGGCTTTGATTGCTTCTGTTTTCCAGCCCCTGGGGTCTGAAATCCTTGAAGGAGGGATTCCTCTTGAGCTAGTCCCTGCTTCCCTTTTCTTGTGGAGAATATGCCCTTTAGGGAATTAACCCCTTTCACCTAGCTAGTTGCTTTGTCTCTCAGACATGCCTTAGTTCTGCCCTTGCCTGCTACAGTGCTGGAGCCTATAATTGCTTGCAGTTCTATTTAATTAGCTGTTAAAAAGTTTAAAAAAAGTGAAAAAAACCTTTTCAGAGCCGACTCTGGGTTTCAGGTTTGTCAATCAGTAGTTTTAATTAGCACATGGCTCTATGTATCTCCAGGCTCTACGTGCCCCCTTTTCTTGGGGTCCAACCCTTTCCCAGTAATTTGTACTATCTGACTCAAAAAGCCTCTAGTGTATCCTTTTGCCCATTAGCCCCACCCCTTCTCTTCTGGGGCTTTTGCCCTAGTTCCTTTAGCGTTTATGCCAAGTTTGTCTTTGCTGGGACCCTTGTTTCAGTAGTTAGACTTTCTTAATTCCACCATTGGAGATTGGATGAGCTAAGCCCATGCTACTAGTAAAGTCTGTTTCCTTTCCCCTTGGGGAACCAGCCTGCCATGCCCATGGGGGAAGGGATCAGTCTCTGTGGTTTGGGGGACTTACAATTCTGTGTAGGATCTCAGCCTTTTCACCTGGTCCAGATTGGTGTATGCTGTGTGTCTGTTCACTGATGTTCCCCCAGCAGTTGTTCCATACTGCTTTTGGCTATTTACTAGGTGCTCTGAAGGAAAAACTAAATTCCACACCTCGCTATGCCATCTTGCCCTGCCTCTCTATTCCCATGTATTTTAATCTCTTTGATGCCATTATTAATGAACTCCTTTTCTTATTTCATTTTCTCATTTTCCATTGTTACATATGAAAAAATTGATTTTTATATTTTGAGATTGTATCCTGCAACCTTGCTGAACTCATTTATTAGTTCTAATAGTTTTTTAGTGTATCCCATGGGACTTCTATAAACAAGATCACGTTATTCTATAAATGGAGGTATTTTTACTTCTTCCTTTCCAATCTGGATGTTTTGGTTTTTATTCCTTCATTTTGTTGCCTAATTTCCCTCACTTGAACCTCTAGTACAGTGTTTAAGGGAAGTGATGTGACTAGACATCCTCTTCGGGGGAAAGCATTTGGTCTTTCATCATTAAATACTATGTTCCTGTGGTTTTTTCACAGAAGCCCTTTATCAGACTGCGGAAGTTCCCTTCTATTCTTAGTTTGTTGCATTTTGTTTGGTTGCGTTTTGTTTTTACCATGAAGTGATGTTGAATTTTTTTTCAAATATTTTGACTGTGTTTTATGAGATAATCATTGGTTTTTTGTCCTTTATTCTGTTGATATGGCATATTACATTAATCAATTTTTAGAAATTAAATCAACCTTGCATTTCTGGTGGTATTCGATTTTTTCTTTGATCTGTCTCTACTATGCTTCTCAAGGATGGAGACCACATTTATTGTATCTGAATATCAGGATCTAGTAAACATCTAGGGTAAAGGCATAAATTGGGAGCCCAGCTATCCAGTTCAGTCCATAGTCCTGTCTTGTTTGGCCTGCAGTGTTAACAAATAAGAATAATAATAAATCAATTAATTGTCAATATTTAAAAATAAAGATGTATCACCTAAGAAGCTGGATTACTAATATTTCTTGAAAAAAAACTCCAAGAGATTCTGTAATAGGTATTACCATGTCCACTGGCTGATGCTGCAGTGTTCTGTAACATTTAGATGGAGCCCTTGCTGTTCAATGCGTAGTCTCCGTTACTCTCATTCAGCCTACTTCATTTGCTTAATTATCTACTCATGGGCATTCGAGTTTGTGACCTTGATTTAGAATCTCAGGTTATGATCCTCTTTTAGGCTGAGACATTGCAAATAGATGCTCAGGTGTTTTTAACAATATTAACTAAAGCAAAACAAGACTACTTATTGAATTATTTTGCGCTCAAGAACCTTTTGAATCATTTACAGAATTAAGGGCACTTGGACATCAAACATTTGTTTTTACTAGACACGTTGAATGATTACAGAAAAATGCAGAAAATAGAATTTCCACATACCTCTCACACCCACATACACATGTAGTTTTCTCTATTATTAATACTTTGCATTTGTGTGATGCCTTTGTTACAACTGATGAAAGAATATTATTTTAATTAAAGTATTAACTGTAGTCCATAGGTCATGCTTTGTTGTACAGTATGATGACTTAAAAAGAATTTTTTTCTTTTTACAAGTAACATATATACAATCTAAAATTTCCCATTTACCACATTTAAATATATAATCCAGTGCTATTAATTATTTTCATAATGTTGTGTTATGATAACCACCATCCATTCCCAAAACTTTTCCATTACCCAAACAGAAACTCTGGCCAATTAAATATTAACTACCCATTCCTTAAACTCACCCTGGCCCCTGATAATCTGCATTTTAATTTCTGATTCTATGAATTTGCTTATTCTGATTATTTCATATCAATGAGATCATACAATATTTGTCCTTTTGTGTCTGGCTTATATCACTCACAGTACATTCATGATGTAGCATGTATCAAAACTTCATTCCTTTTAAATCCAGGTTTTAATCCTGAGCCAATTTTATGGAAGCAGCTATTTCTCTTAATCCCTATTCAGTACTATAGGTTGGAAACTTGATTCAATAATCTCCATAAAGATGGGACCTTTTAATTAGATGGAGATGTGACTCTGCCCATTCCAGGTAGGTCTTGATTAGTTTACTGGAATCCTTTAAAAGAGGGAACATTTTGGAGAAATTTCAGAAATGACAGAAACAACAGATATGACTGAGCTGAAAGACTTTCAGAGCAGAGCCAACAAACAGAAAACAGAGATGCAGATATCTGGAGATACTTGGAGCCCAGCAGATGATGCCATGAGATGTTAAGCAAGCCAGAACCTGGAGAGACCAAGGGAAACCAACAGATGGAAGCCAGCCCTGGAGAAGTAAAGTGAGGGACCCCCACAAAGACAGAGACTGAAAGCAGCAGAACCCAGGAGCAAGGGACCAGAAGATGCCAGCCATGTGACTTCCCAGCTGATAGAGGTGTTCCAGACCAATTTAATTGGCTTTTCTTGAGTGAAGGTGATCTCTTGTTGGTGCCTTAATTTGGACACTTTCCTTTCTTAGAACTATAAACTTGTAACTTATTAAATTCCCCTTTTTAAAGGCCATTCCAGTTGCCATATATTGCATACCAGCAGCTTACTAACTAACACAGCATATACTACATTTTGTTTATCCACTCATCAGTTGATGGATACTTGGGTTGGTGCCATCTTTTGGCGATTTTGAAGAATGCCACAAGGAACATCAGTGTGTAAACATCTGTTCCAGTCCCTGCTTTTAATTCTTTGGGGGTATATACCTAGAAATGGGATTGCCAAGTCCTATGATAAGTCTATACTTTACTTTCTAAGGAATCAACTGTCTTCCATGGAGGCTGTACCATTTTAGATTCCCACTAACAATGGGTGAGTATTCCTATTTCTTCAACACGTTATTTTCTGTATTTGAATGGTTGGGTGTTAAGTGATATCTTAGGGTTTTGATTTGCATTTCCCTAATGGCTAATGATATTGAGCATATTTTCCTGTGCCTATTGGTCATTTGTATATCTTCTTTGCAATTCTTTGGTTCATATTTAAATTGGGTCTTCTTTTTGTTGTTATGTTGTAGAATATCTTTATATATCTCAGGTATTAAACGCTTCTCAGATATGTGGTTTTTCTACCATTCTGTAGATTATTTTTTTCCTTTCATGATGAAATACTGTGATGCACAAAAGCTTTTAATTTTGATGAAGTCCCAGTATCTACTTTACCTTTTGTTGCTTGTGCTTTTGGTACAAAATCTAAGAAACCATTGCTTAACACAAAACACTAAATATGCTTCCTTATGTTTTTTTTCTAGTAATTCTGTGGTTTGGGTTCTTATATTTCATATTTTGATCCACTTTGAGTTAATCTGTGTATATGGTGTGATGTGGTGGTTCACCTTCATTATTTTTGCATATGGATGTCCAGTTTTCCCAGCACCATTAGTTGAAGAAGCGGTTCTTTCCCCAGTGAGTGGACTTGGTACTGTTGTTAAAAATTGATTGGCAATAGATGTGAAGGTTTATTTCAGGACTCTCAGTTCAATTCTATTGATCTATATATCTGTCCTTGTGCCAGCACCAGGCTGTCTTGATTACTGTTGACTTGTAATGAGTTTTTAAATCAGGAAGTGTTTGTCCTCCCACTTCGCTCTGTTTTCAAGATGATTTTGACTCTTTGGGACATTTCTGTGTAAATCTGATGGACTGGCTTTTCCATTTCTTCAAAGAAGGCTGTTAGAATTTTTATTCAGATTGCATTGAATCTATAAATCACTTTGAATAGAATGGACATCTTAGCAATATTTAATCTTCTAGTCCATGAAATCTGGATGTCCTTCCATTTTTTTTAGATCTTCTTTTATTTCTTTTCAGCAAAGTTTTCTGCTTTTCTAGTTTTCTGTGTACAAGTCCTTTGTATTTTTTGATAGATGAGTTGCTAGTTATTCTATGCTTTTGGTTGCTATTGTAAATGGAGTTTTTTCTAGATTTCTTCTTCAGATTGTTCTCTAGTGTATAGAAATGCTGATTTTTGCATGTTGTCCTTGTACTTCACCATTTTGCCAAATTCAATTATTTTTTAAATGCAATTTTATTGAGATACATTTGCACACTGTACAAACCATCCAAAGTATACAATCAATGGCTTGCAGGATCATTGCACCGTTGTGCATCCATTTTCTTGAAATGTTTGATACAATTACCCTGTGAAGCCATCTGATCCTGGGTTTTTCTTTGTTGGGAGGTGTTTGATTACTGCTTTAGTCTCTTTATGTGTTATTGATTTGTGAGATTGTTTATTTCTTCCTGAGTTAGTGTCGGAAGTTTGTGTGTTTCTAAGGATTGCACAAAAACTGTTAATATCAAGGATTTTTTACCTTAATGTTTTAACTGTCATTTTTTATCTTAAATATTCAAATCTTACATCTATGACATAATAATGGTATTTACTCCAATAAATAAGTATAATTTCAAATATCCTATTCCATTTTTTGACAGATATTAATAATCATAATCTACATTTAAAAAATCAACCATAGCTTAAAAACCTGTGTACAGTAAAAGTAATTTTAGACAAAAAACTGATTGTAGAATCACATATATTTGGTAATATTAAAACTGAAAAATAATTGACCTTGAAAAAATTATTTTTTAACCAAAATTTTATACAAAAATTATCTTTTTGAAAAATTTGAATGATAAAATTTGACTTCTAAAATAATGACCAATAAATAAAATTAAAAATAGCAGGTGGTAGAAGAGAAATAACAAAGGTTAAAGCAGAAATAAATGAACTGGAGAACAATAAAACAATAAAAAGAATCAACAAAACCGAAAGTTGGTTCTTTGAGAAAATCAATAAAATTGATGCATCCTTAGCTAGACTAACAAAATAAAGAGAGAGAGAGGGGATGAAAATAAACAAAATCAGGGTGGTCATTATCCTGGATCCTGAAGAAATTTTTAAAATCCTAAGACTACGACAAAACTACTTGAGCTGGGCAGGCCACGGTGGCTCAGTGGCAGAGTTCTCACCTGCCAAGCTGGAGACCCGGGTTCGTTTCCCGGTGCCTGCCCATGTTTAAAAAAGAAACAAACAAGCAAAAAAACTACTTGAGGTAATAAACAAATTTGTCAAAGTGGCAGGATACAAGATTAATGCACAAAAATCAGTGATATTTCTGTACACAGGCAATGACCTATCTGAGGAGAGGTTTAAGGAAAAAATTCCATTCAAAATAGTGGCCAGAAAAATCAGGTATCTAGGAATAAGCCTAACCAGGGATGCCAAGGACTTGTATATAGAAAACTACAAAACATTGCTAAAAGAAATAACAATTACCTAAATTGATTGAAAGATATTCTGTGCTCATAGTTAGGAAGGTTGAATGTCATTAAGATGTCAATTCTACCCAAATTTATCTACAGATTCAATGCAATACCAATCAAGATCCCAACAACCTGCATTGAAGACTAGAAAAACTTAATTGTTAAATTTATTTGAAAGGAAAAGAGATCCCAAATAGCTAAAGCTATGTTAAAAAAGAAGAGTGAAATGAGGAGACTATGACTTCCTGACTTAAAGCTTACTACAATCAAAACAGCATGTTATTGACACAAACATAGAAGTATTGACCATTGGAATGGAATCAAGAGTGTGGAGATAGACCACCAAATCTATGGACAATTGATCTTTGATAAGGCCCCCAAATCCACTGAACTGGAACACAATATTCTTTTCAATAAATGATCATGGGGTAATTGGATATCAATAACCAAGAGAACAAAAGAGAACCTATACCTTAACTCTATACGAAAATTAATTCAAAATAGATTAATGACCTTAATGTAAGAGCCAGTACCATAAAATGCTAAAAGAAAATGCAGGGAAACATCTTCACAACCACGTAAATAAGAGGTAGTTTCTTAAACTTTACACCTAAAGCAGAGCAGCAAGAGAAAAAATAAATATGAACTCTATAACAGCAAGAGCTTCTGTGCCTCAAAGGACTTTGTCAAAAAGGTGAAGAGACAGCCAGCTCAATGGGGAAAAATATTTGGAAGCCACATATTCAATAAAGGCTTGATATCTTGTGTACCTAAAGAAATTATACAGCTCAGCAAGAAAAGAACAAACAACCTATAATAAAATGGCAGAGGATATGAATAGACACTTTTCTGAAGAACAAATACAGATGGCTATAAAGCACATGACAATATGCTCATTTTCATTAGCTATAAGGGAAATGCAAATCAAAATGACAATGAGATATCAACTCACACCTATAAGAATGTCTGCTATTAAACAAATGAAAATTAGACTTGTTGGAGAGAATGTGGAGAAACTGGAATACTTATTCATGGTTGGTAGGAATGTATGGTATAGCCACTGTGGCAAACATTTTGGTGATTCCTTAAAAAACTAAATATTGAGTTGCCCCATGGCCTGGCAATACCAATATTCAGTATATACCCAGAAGAGCTGAAAGCAGTAACACAAACAGAGATTTTCACACTAATGTTCATAGCAGCACTACTCACAACTGCTAAGAGAAGGAAATAATCCAAGTGCCCATCAACAGACTTGTGGATGAACAAAATCTGGTATATACATACAATGGAATATTTGCAGCATTAAGACAAAATGAGGTCCTGAAGCATATGACAATGTGCATGAAACTTGAGAACATAATGCTGAGTGAAATAAGTCATACAAAAAAGAACAGATACTGTATGATTTCATTATTATAACTCTGGTAAAGGTAATCTCAGTGGTTACACTGTAGAATATCCAAACCTAGAGGTACAGAAAAGCTAGAGATGGAGGAAGGACTACCCAATGAATAATGGTAACTAATTAGCAGGGTTATAAGTAACATTACCATATTGAAAGTGAATATAATTGAAAGAGGATGTATACTGCCAGGTATCCCATTGATTAAATTTACAATTATAAATATGTTCTCACATGAACTATTTCAAAGGTTTGATATTAGACAAATAATCAATAGTAGAAGGGGATAGAGAAGAGCTAAAAATGCATGCTATGGCCAATAATTAACAGGAGGACGTCAATAGTACCATAGCATGCAGGGACAACAAATTGGGTGGGGAAAGACAAGTGGTAACGGGTAGTTTTGATTTGATAGTTGGTGATGCTTTGTTTGTTGATTCTTTGTCAATATGAACAAATTAAAATTGTCTAAAATTGAGAGTGCTGCTGATTGTACAACCAAATGAGGATACTGTAAGACCTGGTTTGTTTATTTCGTACTTTATCTATAATGCTCAGTAGATTAAGGGAGCCAAAGGGAACAATGACTGAGAAGCAGAATGGCAAACAGTGATGTAGACATAAGATGGAATATTGTGTGACTACAAAAAGGAATGAAGTTGTGAGGTACACAATGAAATGGATGAACCTTGGGTACATTGTTCTGTGCAAAATAAGCCAGAAACAAAAGAACAAATATAGTGTGTTCTTTTTATGAAAATACTTATAAGAAAATTGGAGCCTAAATTGTAAGCCCTTATAGCAGCCCACACTTAGTCTGAAGTTGTAAATGTATTTCTAGATTCTGAGACACTGAGCTATATTTGCATCAGCTGGTATTTCCCTGGAACTTTGAATGACTCTGTGACACCTAAGACCCAGAAATGGAGTGCTACAACCCTGAAAGTTAGCATAGCTGTATATAACAACTGTTAAAGTAACTGAAAAAGATATCAGGCCTAATTAGAGTCAAAAACAAAGCCGATCTGGCTGGGTCTAGGGTAAATCAGAATACAGGGTTAAGGATGATAGTGTCTGTACTCTAGACCTTCATCTACTATATGAGACCAAAGGCAGAGAGGTTTATTATGTCTAGAACCTAAATTTTTGATAACACATAATCTAAATCAACTTGTCTGGGTAGCTCATTTAAACAATTCAAACTCCTGAAGTTCAGAATCAGAATGATTCTGTATAGCTTGATATAATACCAGGATACATCTCAGACTATGGTGGGCTGATAATTAAAAAGTATTGGTATAGTTCCTTGAGGGTCCAGAAGGAAATATATATGGAATTCTTAAACTTTCCCATGTGGGAAACCCCAGGTACTGTCTCAACCACTGGGGACTCCCAAGAAAATAGGCTAAGCACTGGATTTTGAGGCTTACTCTAATGAAATTTATTTCTGTAGGGGAGAAGCTAAGACTACCCATAATGAAATCTAAGAGTTGCTTCCAGGAGACCTCTTTTATTGCTCAGATGTGATCTCTCTCTCTAAGCCCAACTCTTCAAGAAAAATCATCACCCTTACCCCTACATGGGTCATGACATTCAGGAATGGAAATCTCCCTGACAATGCGGGGCTTGACTTCTGGGGTTGAATCTGATGCTGGCACTATGGAATTGACAGTGACTTCCAGGCCAAAAGGAGGAAAGAAGTGTAATAAAATAAGGCATCAGTGGCCAAGAGAGATCAAATAGTGTCAAGAGTATATTCTGGAGGCTACTCATATGCAAGCTTTGGTTAGATAGTGCTAATTGCCATAGTTTGCTAAACCTTAACCAACATCATTCCTGTTGACTCTTAAGAAAACTTAGGACTCAAACTGAGACTCTATAAAGGTTTCATACAATAGGTTTACTTTTCTGGAACCTCTAATTCCCAGAGGTTTCCTAAGTCAGATAAACCCTGAATCTCAGAGGGAGGAACCTCTCCAAGATTATCAATTGATTACATCCCCCTATCCTTTAGTGTTAACACCCCTCCTCAACATGAGAAAGTCAGAAGGAGCATTGCCTAAAGATCCCTATAGATGTGGAGAGGGATCAGACGAGAAGGAAGATGTATAACACAGAAAATAGGAGTTAACAAACTAGTGTGACTCCTGAATCACTATGTTAATATTCCTTCTAATCTCCAGTGTTTTGGAGCAGCTAGAAGGAAAAATGTGAGATGGTGGAATGGTAGCACATGATGAACTCTGGGATCTGTTCTGTAAATGCTTATTGAAGTATGCTTTGAAAATTATTGCTTTTTCTTTCTTTGCTTTGTATATATCTTGTATTTTATAATAAAAAATAGCAGATGGTATTTGATATGGATTTAAAAATTGATCAATAAAATCTTCAATAAATTATGAAGAAAACAATTTACTTTGATAAAAATAATTTAAATAAAATTTAAATTAATATAGAAAATATTAAAAGTAATTTAATTATACTTACATAGAAAATTTATCAGAGTTGATAGTTTTCTCAAGAAAATGCTTTCTGAATATATTTTTGAAAATTAATTTTTGTTTGTATAATTCAGATGCTATTTTTTACAAAAAAAAAATTAGCCAGGATCAAAATAGTCAACAGGTCAAAATCTTGGAAATCCAAACTACAAGATCAAAATAGTTTTCCATTTAAGGGCTCTGTCAATAATGGTATCTGATTGACTGAAGCCAGGTGAGTGAGTGCAGTATTACCAAGAGGAATTTCATAAAATTGCAATTGTGTAGACATTGCTCAATTTCTTGGACATAGTAGAGGGATAAAAACACAGAGAAGAAGAGATTAATATAAAGTCATAGAATACTTATATGTCAGAGGTATTTACTTGAGAGTACTGATGAGCCCATTTTCTCTTTCTTCCAATAAGAACACCAATCAGGGTCCTGAGGTGTGGAAGATGGAAAGCATTCCCGCTAACAAAATGTCCATTGCATGGCAGCTACCACAATATGCCCTGGTTACAGCTGGAGAGGTCATGTTCTCTATTACAGGACTTGAGTTTTCTTATTCTCAGGTAGGTTTAGAAAGTGGAAGGTGGAAATAGAAACACTGCTTAGGAGATGGTGAGGTTAACTCTGGTTTAAAAGATATGTGACCTGGCCTAGACATCCATCTCTTACGGCCTTGAGTTCCATATATATGACCCTGAACACAGAGCCATCTTGAATCCTGGGGTCATGGAGCCTATGCTTTTTGAGCTCGGGGTAAGGATACTTAAAGTTCATGATTTACAGCTGTAGATTTCAAACCCATGCTCAATTTTGTCTATACAACCTACTGTATAACTGAGCAAAGTAATTAACTTCTCGGTAACTCTATTTTTCTTTATATGTAAAATAAGAATACTAATAGAAGTTATCTTTTAGGGTTGTTTTGAGGATTATATTAAGGTAGTCAATTAAGAACTCAATTTTATATTTATTGTTAACATTATCACATTTACCTGAATCAGTGTAATAACTGAACTTAGTGGGGGGAGTTGAAGTCTAGTGGCTTTTGTGGGAGAAGTTCCCTAGGGTGTGGAGTGGTGTTCAGGGTGTTTAATCACAAAGTTTTATCCTTTTTAGGCTCCCTCAAGCATGAAATCTGTACTCCAGGCAGCCTGGTTGTTGACAGTTGGAGTTGGGAATGCCATCGTGCTTGTTGTGGCGCAGTTCAGTGGCCTGGTACAGGTATGGATCTGAGAGAAGCAGGAGCTCATGTCTATCCTAGGTTTTCCCTTCAACTCCCTCTTTCTCTCTTCCCTCCTCTGCCACCCAAATCTCCCACTCTGTGCTGTGCCATATGACGGTTTAAATACATGTGAACTTTGCCAGGAAAATAGACATATGTAAGTGGCAATAACAGCTTCCATAGTCCCAAGAGAAGAAGCCAGTGAACCCAGTTTTCTTCTTTAAGCCTCGGCTTACACTAATAATCCCAGATCAACCTGCACCCCAGTCCTTGTCCTATGAAGATCTCTTTAGTATCCAGGTCTCTTCATATCCTTCTCTTGTATTTATTTCTCCCTGCAGTGGGCCGAATTCATTTTGTTTTCCTGCCTCCTGCTGGTGGTATGCCTGATCTTCTCCATCATGGGCTACTACTATATTCCTGTAAAGCCAGAGGATATTCAGGGGCCAGCAGATAAAGATAGTCTCCATATCAAGGGGAGCATGATCAGCCTGGAGACCAAGACAAGGCTCTGATGGCTCCTGAACTCTGCCTGACTCCACATCCTGGCCTTGGTCTCAACGATCACACATCTTCAAGCATTTTTAGTTTTTCTCACTGGGTTAGGTGAGAGGTATCATCATTTTCTGAGCTGATCTCCTCTACTTTTCTCCCATAATAGAAGCAGTTTTAGAACTGGGTTTTCTAGTACATCTTTGAGCAAGGCCCCTGAGACTCTGTCTTCCCATCTTTCAGTGAGTTCAGTAAATCTTATGCATCTTATGAAGCTGACCTCTTGCATCCAAATGGCCATAAAAACCACAAATGTGTAATTGAGATCAGTCTCTATGGGTGGGCGAAGTTTTGTGGGAATTTTTTTATGTATACCTGCTGTTTAGTCCTGATGTCCCCACTTGTTGAGGTGCTGAGTTAGGGACAAATTGAAGAAATGGTTTTACAAAAGTTGCCATAAGCAGTTGTGTTGTGCTCTTCACAGGGACCTCAAGAATTGATCTATACGGTGTTTTTTGGTCCAAGGGATGGCCTATCAGCTGGCCAAGCTTGGTAAGACTCTAGTAAATTTTCAATACAGATGGTAGGAGACATAATGCCATTTTATTAACACATAGAAAAGACTATATCTTTCTAATAATTAGAGTATCTTATCTACTCACCCAAACACCCCTTTATCAATGCTGATAGATTTGGAAACCAAATTAAAGATAGTAAATGTTGGTTAATTGGTTCTGGAGACATGAACAGGAATAAATTGGAGAAATCCTAATGAGGCATTCTTTTCTTTTTTTTGGCATGGGCAGGCACTGGTAATCAACCTGAGTCTCCGGCATGGCAGGCAAGAGCTCTGCCACTGCACCACCATTGCCCACCTATGAGGCATTCTTTTACAGCACACATTACTTTTAGGGACCACAATATTTTCCAGGATTATGCCCACCTCTGGATAGATGTATAGGCATTAATTGTAATTTTGCAAACCTACATTTTCCATGTTGTTGGGCCACCTTTTTATTATTATTATTATTATATCTTTTTTTTTTTTTTTTTTAACATGGGCAGGCACCAGGAATCGAACCCGGGTCCTCTGACATGGCAGGTGAGCATTCTTGCCTGCTGAGCCACCGTGGCCCACCCCTTTTCATTATTATTACATCATGCCTTGCTATTGCAAAAAAATCTTTACCATATTTTTTTTAATCTAACTGCCTTTTGTTTGGTATTTTTCCTTTTGCCACAATCAAAGTGGTGGCTCTGTTTTGGTAGTTTCCTTTTTTTTTTTTTTTTTTTTTTTACGTTTCCCATATAATCTTTAAGTGTCATTTCTTCTTTTAGGCCAGGAAATTCCCTGTTTATTCAGCAAGTTTATATCAATGCTCTAGGTTTAGGTTCTAAAATAGCTGCCCTCAATAGGGCTGCCTGATCCCACATGATGATCCTATCAAAATCTGTGGGGGTGGGGAGGTAGTAGAAAATGAACTATCTTGGTTTGTTTATGAAAAAGGTTAAGAAGCACTACCTTGCTAGCAATTAATGAATCAAAGGGCAGACATGGAAATATCATTACTGTGCAGTATATTGCTGAGAAAAAGATGGACCACTAGAGAGCCTCATTTCCACTGGTTTTGCTCCAATATTCTAACCTAGAACAGTGTTGAGTATCACATTGTAAATGTAACAAGAGTATTTTTTCCAAGTTCCCAAACCTACTACTTAAGTTTTAGTGGCCATAATTTCAGAAGGACAGAAGGGGTCTCAAACATTACTTAGTTTCCACAGATATTGATGTAAACCTGACCCTACTCCTTTAAGACAGACTGCTCATTTTTGAGCAGCATTAAGCCAAACTGTTCTATGATCTGTTGTTTTAAGAGATGTTAACAGTGCTCTGTAAATAAAACTTACTATGGACAAATAAATTTGGGGAATGAGGCATACTATATCCTTCTCTTAATATTTGCATATTAAAGGCTCTGAGAAATCATGCAGTACAGACAAGACATTTTTTAGCCTAACATGGAATAGTGTTCTGCAGAATTTAAGAAAAACTGTTAAACAATTTTTTTCGTATGCTGAACTAGAATACTTCCCTGAAACATGCCACCATTTGCTCTTTCCTCTAAGCACCCTCTCTATTATGTGGCAGACTTTTAGTTATGTGGGAGAATATCTCCTCCCCAGTCAGCAAGTATTCAGCAAGCTAAGGAGTCTCAGTTTCTTGAATGGTTCCTCATGTGGCATAGTTCAGTTCTTTCATCATCCTGGTTTCTCTTTTCTGAAGAATATCATTTGCATAAAATGCAGCAGTGGATCAGTATCCCTCTAAATATTTGATACCTGGAACCAAATGCAACATTCCAGAAGTTGTCTGACCAGCTGAAGTAGGACCTGCCTTTTTCCAATGTACTTCTGTTAATGCAGCCAAAGGTAACATTAAATGTTCTTAACAGCTATTTCACAATGTAAGCTTAGATTCACAATGTAAGCTGACCATGTGGTTGATTAAAATCTCAAAGTTTTTAAAGAGAGCTATTGTTTATCCAAATGCACCTTAGAGTTCCACTATATACCATTCACTTGGTTATGTGTTGGAGAAACGAAGATGAATAATCTACTATATCTATTTCCAAGTTTATGTTACGTATCTCGACTAGCCATCAAGATCCTGGAGAAAACAACAGCCTTGAGGAGATATGTATTGAAGAAGAGCAAGGACAGTTTGAGAGAGTGAAGTACAGGGTAAAGAGGTAGAAGATGTAGTCAGAGGAAGCTAAGAACCAAATCTGGTGGTAGTGATGGAGGGGAGCAGTGCTTGTAACCATGCTAAGACAGTTTGATTTATTCTGTGAGATGTGAAACCATTGGAGGTTTAGAACATGGAGGTGATATAATCTGATTCTCTATTTAAGATCACTCTAGCTGCTAAGTGGAGAATTGTCCGTATGGAAGCAAGAATTCTTCCTGCTTGATTAGGAGGCTTTTACAATTGTCCAAGCAACAGATGTTGTTAGGTGGTACCACTGGAGGTGGGAAGAAATGGTTGGACATAGAGTTTAATTTTAAGATAGAACTAATATGATTTGAGTATGGTTTGGGTAGGTAGTTTGAAAGAAAAAATTCAATACTGACTCCTAGATTTGGAGTCTTAAGTAATGAGGTTGAGTGATAGTACAAGTTTCTGGGAATTGAGAGATGGGGAGAAGAACAGATTTGGGGTGTACAGAAAAGAATTTTGTTTGGAGCATGTTGAGCTTTAGATGCCAATTACGTATCCAATAAGAGACACTGAGCTGGAGGGTTCATACGTGAATCTGACATTCAAGTAAGAGGTTAGAAATGGAGATACAAACTTGAGAGTCATCAGCATATAAATAGTATTTAGCCATGAAATAGCATGAGATTTCCTAAGAAATGAATGTATACAGAGAAGAGGTTCAAGGACTGAATCTGGAGTCCAGTAAAGATACTGACAGTGGGTGACTTATAAAGCAAGAGGAAAACCAGGAGAATGCATTTTTAAAGAGATGAAATTTTCTTTATTATAATTAGATTAAAACAAAATGGAAAAAATAATTGACTGGCCTAATGGAAGTCCTTGTTCCTGTTAACAAACTCTGCTTCTTGTAATTTCTATGTAAGTTTACCTGAATCTTTTTGCATCCATAATTTAATTCACCTTAACAGACCTTTTTTCCCCCTTTTATTATTTTTTTCAACTTGCAAGGTGTGGTGTCAAGAGTCATGAGAAAAACAAATGGGTATAAATACAAAGAGTCCCTGCTCTCAAGGAGTTTCTATAAGGAGTAGAAAGCATGTATTTAAATATAATCTGAATAAACAGTAGTGTAATAATTTTTGTTTAGCATCTTACTTTTCACTTGCATTATCACAATAACATTTACTGAAGTTAGACTGTGACCCATACCAAGGAAATTACAAAATGCTATGGAAGTTTCTTAGAACAGTGAGATTACTTCTGACTGTAGGAATTAGGAAAGGATTCAAGGAGTAGGCATGGCTGGATAGACTTTTGGACTTGACCTTGAAGGTGAGAAGAATTTGAATATGGAGACAAGGGACAAAAGGCATTAAAAGTAGAGTCCACCCTAATCAATGATGTAATCAAAATATGTTGATTAAATATTAATATGTTGATTAATATGTTGATTAAATACAGAGTAAATGGATCCGATTTTGACCCATTCCTCAAACTCTATGACTTCTCATCCTAATTAGAATAAAATCCAAGCTGCATACCCTGCATGAGCCAGCCTAACTCTCAAACCTCATCTTTATCATTCTCTGCTCCCTCAACCTCTAAGCTACAACTACAGCCTTTTTTTTATTTTTAAATATGCCATAATGATTCCTGCCTTAGGATCTTTGCATTGCTGAGATGCATATATTCCATTGAATATATTCCAAATTTCTTATGGTAAACATATGATTAATTTAATCATGTCCCTGGTAATTTTTGCATTTTAGAGCATTGTAATTCCATTTACTCTCTTCTATCCTTTTTTCATTGTTTTCATGCATTTTAACTCTGCATATATTTTAGACCTCACAACCATACTATTATCGTATTGCATACGGTCTATATACATTTAGATTCACCCACATACTTAATGAATCTGATAAATTTCATTCTTTCCTGGATTTCCATTATATCTGGGATAATTTTTCTTCTGTAGGAATAACTTTTCTTTAGTGTTCTTTTAGTGTAATTCTGCAGGGCATGTACTCAAATGTTATTAGTCTGACAATATCCATATTTATCCTTCAGTTTTGAAGAATATTTTTGCTTGTGTATTTTGTCAGCCTATAATTCTAAATTCGGAGTTATTTTCTTTCACTACTTATAGTCTGGCTTCCATCATTTCTGTTAAAAACTCAGCATCATATCATTTAAAAATTGAAGGTAATATTTCACCTCCTCTGGCTGCTTTTTCTTTGATCTTAGTTTTCATTTGTCTTACTCCAAAGCACTAAGATGTGATTTTCTTTCTAGTCATCCTGCTTGGGTTTTGCAGGACTTCATGAATGAGTGGCTTGATGGCTTTTATCAGTTTTTTAAAAATTTCAGAAATTATCACTTCAAATATTGTCTTGTAATTCTTTATTCTCTCTCTTTCCTCTTCTGGGACTCGCATTATAAGTAAGTGCAATATTTGAAGCTGAATGGACCCCAGAAAAGTATGTTCTTAAAGTTAATCCATTCCTGTGGGTGTGGACCCATTGTAAGTAGGGTCTTTGATGAGTAGGATCTTAATTTAAGATGTGACCCACCTCATTCAGGATGAGTCTTAATCATCTTATTGGAGTCTTTTATAAATGGGATGAATACAGAAATAGAGAGATAAAGCCATGAAAGCAAGAAACTGGAAGTAACAAAAAACCTGGCAGAGAAGGGAGAGATCAGCAGACACCACCATGTGCTTTGCCATGTGACAAAGGATTTCATGGCCTCCGAATTGTAAACTTCTAAGCTAATAAATTCCCATTATAAAATCCAACACATTTCATGGTATTATCCTTGAGCAGCTTAGCAAAGTAGAACAGTAAGTTAGAAATTTTCACTATACTCCTTAGATTTCTTAAGTTCTTTTCTTTATTTTTCATCTGTTTTCTTCTCTGTGTCACTCTCAATAATTTCTATTGCACTGTTTTATTTTGCTGAGCCTCTTTTCTGCTGTGTCCATTCTGCTATTAAACTCATACATTGAATTCTCAATTTCAGTTATTTTATTTTTTAAGTCAAGGATTTCAATTTGATTATCCATCTTTTCATCTATTTTCTCCATCTTTACCTCTATTCCCTTGAACATTATAATCATAGCTACTTTCTCTTAATCATAGCTATTTTAAAGTTCTTAGCTGAGAATTCCAAAACTGGAATAACTATGCATGTGTTTCTTTTTCTGCTTTCTTACTGGTGTTTGGTCATTGGTTTTATTTCTTGGCATGACTGGTCATTTTAAATTGAATGCCACATTACCATTAACTTAAGAACACCTAGGACTCTGACTGAGACTTTGTAAAAGTTTCATGCAGTTAATTTATTTTCCTGAAACTTATAACATCCACAGGGCTCCTAGGCTAGATAAATCCTGAAACCCAGAGGTACCAGCCTGTTCAAGATTATCAACTAATTACATACCCCAATCTCTTATTGTCGACACCCCTTAGTAACATGAAAAAGTATAAATAAGCATTGCCCAAAGATCCTTATAGATTGGGAGAAGCATCAAAGGAGAAGGGGGAGTTATAACAGAGGAAATAGGATGTAACGAATCAGGATGAATGCTGAATCAGTATATGGATATTTCTTTTAGCTTTCATTGTTTTGGAGCAGCTAGAAGGAAAAATCTGAAATACAGGAATGGTGATCCATTCATAAAAATTATGAAATCTGCTCTGTAACTACTTACTGAAATGTACTTTGAAAATCAGTGCTTTTTCTTTCTTTGTATATATGCTATTTTTTACAATAAAAAACTTTTTAAAAAATTTAATGCCTGTGACTTTGCATGCCACAACTGTAAATGCTTTGGATGATGTTATTTTCCTCCTGAGGTGGTTCATTTTTTCCTTTGCTTAGTAGAGTAGGAACTGATCATCTTAATAATATCAAGGATTAAGCTGATTTAGTGCTGGTGGTGATTTTGGTAAGGACTGATCTACTATAGTTCATCCCCACTTCTAGCAGATAAGCTCCTAGAGGTTTCTACTTAAAGCCTGGGATATTCAGCAAAGCCCAACCTCTATGACTGGCCCTGAGTGCTAATCCTAGTCTCTTTAGCATAGAAAAATTACCCAAAACTGTTTTGCTTTTCAGAGCCTTACTGCTTGGCTTCTTAGCCTCTTTTCCACTTACCTTTGGACTCTGCCAGTATTAGAGAGGAAAACCAACAATGTAATGTAGTCAACTCTCTGCCCTGCCCTTCTTATTTGAATTCTGCACCCTCAAATCTCTAATACTTTTGTCTCCCCAACCCTTAGAGGATGTCAAAAGATCTATTTTTTTTTCCTGTCTCTTAAGAGAAGTATTTGGGTGGGAATTCCAGAATGATGAATGAGGACCTGGTAAGACCTCTCCTCTAAAAGAGCAAAGAAAATACTGGCAAAGGTATCAAAAACAGGGTGGTGCAATGGTGGAGCAGTGGCAGAATTCTTGCCTACCATGCTGGAGACCTGGATTCAATTCCCAGTGCCTGTCCATGCAAAAAAAAAAAAAGGAGAAGTATCAAAAAACAAGCATTGAAGAACTCTGGTAACTAATCAAGGGCATAATAAGCTTAGATTTGCCAGTTGAGGAAAAACTACTGTATCTGGGTAAGAACAGCAGGGAATGTAGTATTTTTTAACAGCCCCAGTTCTGTAGCAAGATGATGAAAGGATTTGTTTCTGCTAAAAGGAACTGACCTGACTTGGAACTCCTCTGAAAGGCTCTATCCCCAGGTTTTGTTGAAAAGAGTAGCAATCCGTCCCATTCTGGTCAGTCAGCATCACCACTGCCTGATGCTACAATATATGTTGAGATAAGCAAGAGACCAGTCAAAAAATTTAAAGGGAAACCAGAGGAACAAAAAACGATTGGGTCATTGAAAAGCTTCAGAATATTCCTGGGGATCTATAAAACTATGTGCACATTTAGGTGTGCATGCATGCTCAGAAAATACTGGCAGGGACCCCAGTTACTTATTCAATCATGAATAACCATGAGATCCTTTGTAATAATATGAAGGCTAAGGCAGAATTGTAATCTGCCTGAACTTTAAAGAACATAGCAACCCACAAACAGGTCCCCTCTGCAAAGGGTGGATGATTTACCAATTCAAGACATTTAAGGAAATTTTATGACCATTGAGTTATGCTTATCTTTTCTTAATAAAAGCAAGAATTAAGAAAAAAAGGAGTGCAGACTTCATTCACAGCATACTGCATGGAAAGCAGATTGTATTGAACCAGCCCAAGAAAACCACTAAACAAACAACTACTTAACAAACACTGGGGGTGGGGGATCAAATTCCATAGGTGCTACGATATGTTGTCTAAAATATTTATTTTTCAACAAAAAGTTTTGAGAGATGCAAAGAAACAGGAAAGGGGATTTAGTAGACAAAGACTTTAAATCATTTATTAAAAATATGCTTAAAGATTAAAGGAAATTATTTTTAAGGACTAAAGAAGAGTATTAAAATGCCCCTCAAATAGGCACTATCAGTAGAGAAATAGAAATTACAGAAAAGAACAAAATAGAAATTTTGGAAATGAAAAGTATGATAACTGAAATAAAAATTTACTAGAGGGACTGAACAGCAAATTGGGGCTGGCAGAAGAATCGGTGAACTTGAAGATAGGTCCATAGAAATTATACAGTCTAAGGAAACAAAAGGAAAAGGAATTTTTAAAAATAGACCTCAAAGACATATAGGACACAAAAATACTAATGAGAAAAGAAGTAAAACAAAATACAATTACTATGGCTAAGAAATTTAAAATGGAGTTGGGAGGCCATTCAGGAAGTTACTAGGATGAATGTTTCAGCCAGATATTACAAAATGTCTAGGTATGCAGAACTAAAACAACAGTGTTTCTAAGGACCTCTGGATGCCATGAAACAACTACAAGATAAAGAAATCTGTAAACTGTCTAACTTGAAGGACATTTGGAAAGCTCCAAATGTCCACCAATCATAATTATTTACAAACAACTTATGTACTCTCCTTTTTCTTTAACACCCCATACTTCAAAGCCCCGAAAAAGGACACAGTGTGGGTTGCTACTTGAATCTGTGTTCCCTAAATTGCAATTCAAAGACCCCAAATAAATTATTTTGTTGCCTTGCACCTCAGGCTGTAATTTCTCATTTGAAACCATTTATGCAATATAGAAGTCCAAGAAGGAGAGGAAAGAGAATAGGGCAGGAAAAACTATTGAAGATACAATGACCAGGGTGGGGAACGGTGGCTCAGTGGCAGAGTTTTCACCTGCTATGCTGGAGACCTGGATTCAATTCCCAGAGCCTGCCTATAAAAAAAGATAGAATAACCAAAAACTTCCCAAATTAGGTGACAAGCATTAATCTGGACATCCACACAACTCAAAGAACTCCAAGGAGGATAAACATAAAGACACATCATAATTAAACTATCAAAAGATAAAGATGAAGAGAACATCTTAAAAGCAGGAAGAAAAAATGATCCATCACATACAAGAGATCCTCAGTAACACTGATGACTTACTTCTCATCAGACGTACTATAAACCACAAAGTATTGGGCTGACATATTCAAAGTACTGAAAGAAAAAAAAAGTGTGAACTAAGAATTCTATATACAGAAAAATTAAAACATTCTCAAATAGAAATACGTTCTCAGATAGACAAAGACAAAGAATTATTTGTCACTATGATCCTACCCTACAAAAATTTCTAAGGAAAGTTCTTCATGCTGAAAATGAATGACACTCAATGGTAACTTGAATCCACATGAAGAAATAAAGACTATCAATAAAGGTAATGATATAGGTAACTATAAAAGACATATATATTTTCCTCTTCTATTCTCTAAACACATTTAAAAGATAACTACATAAAACAACAATCACAAAACTTTAGCATTGGGATTATAACATATAAAGTTGCAATTTATATGACAATAATAATAATAATACAAAGGAGAGGAGAGAGAAGGAAGCTGTATTGGAACAAAGTTTGTATACATTTTTGAAATGGGCAAGTATTAACAAAATTAACATATATGTTGTAACCTTCAAAGCAACTACTAAGAAAATTACTCCAAAAAGTTAGTTAAAACACCAACAATAGTATAATAGAGCACTATAAAATATCTATTTAACGCAAAAAAGACAATAAAGAAGGAACAGGAATAAATGACATCAGGCGTATATTAAACGAACAGCAAACAGCAGAATTAAATCAAACTATTAGTAATTACATCAAATATTAAATATATTGGAAGAAGAAGAGGAGAAGAAGGGAGGAAGCAGAAGAAAGGAAGGAGGAGGAGGTGAGGGAGGGAGGTATGCTGGTTTGAAATGATGTATGTCCCCTAGAAAAGCTGTGTTTTAATCCTAATCCCATTTTGTAAAGGCAGCTGCTTCTTCCAATCCCTATTCTGCATTGTATGTTTGAAACTGTAATTAGATCATCTCCCTGGAGATGTGACTAAATCAAGAGTGGTTGTTAAACTGGATTAGGTAGAGGTGTGTCTCCACCATTTGGATGGGTCTCGATTAATTTCTGAAGTCCCATAAAAGAGGAAACATTTTGGAGGATGAAAGAGATTCAGAGGGAGCAAATCAGAATGACACAGCCACAAAAGCAGAGGCAAATATTAAACAAACAGCAAACAGCAGAAGTAAATCAAACTATTAGTAATTACATTAAATATTAAAATAATGGAAGAGGAAGAGGAGAGGAAGGGAGAAAGCAGAAGAAAGGAAGGAGGAAGAGGTGAGGGAGGGGGGTGTACTGATTTGGAATAATGTATGTCTCCTAGAAAAGTCATGTTTTAATCCTAAAGGTCACCAGCCAGTGACCTTTGGAGATGAAGAAGGAAAATGCCTCCTGGGGAGTTTCATGAAACAGGAAGTCAGGAGAAGAAGCTAGCAGATGATGCCGTGTTTGCCATGTGCCCTTTCAGATGAGAGAGGAACCCTAAGCTTGTTCACCATGTGCCTTTCCAGATGAGAGAGAAACTCTGACTGTTTGCCATGTGCCTTCTCACTTGAGAGAGAGAAACCCTGAACTTCATTGGCCTTCTTGAACCAAAGTATCTTTTCCTGGATGCCTTAGATTGGATATTTCTATAGATTTGTTTTAATTGGGACATTTTCTCAGTCTTGGAACTGTAAACTAGCAACTGATTAAATTCCCCTTTTTAAAAGCCATTCTGTTTCTGGTATATTGCATTCCCGCAGCTAGCAAACTAGAACAGGAGGTTAGTGGAGGGGAGGAGGAGATGAAGAGATGGGGAGGAGGATGGGTGGTGGGACAGGGAGTGGGCAAAGGAAGTAAAAGGGGAGGGAGAAGAGACAGGGTAGGAAAAAATATAAGTTGTAGTAGTCATAATAATTGCCATTTGTTGAGGCCTCACTAAATTCCATGCTTGTAGTAAGCATGTTACAATATTCTTTCAATCCTAGGGCCTGTACCACCACGTATGCTCTGGCATATATTGAGTTTACTCCATTCTAGTTGAATAATAGCCATTATCTAAAGCTTCTATGTACTTCCTTACTACCCTGGTGTCCCTGGCACTGCCCCCAGATGTCTCCTGGGCTTGCCTACAATATAGCAACTTAATGACCTAAACAGGGGGCCTCCAGGATCTTGTTCAACCACCATGGCTGGTGTTTGTTCTGATTGCTCATTACCTAGGCCTTTCTAATGATCAAATATTTAGCATTCCACCCTTGTTCAATCCTCATAGCAATGCTGTGGATAAGTTATTTTTATTCTTAAATTTAGTGTCAATCTTGAATCCTGGTTTGTATGAATCCCAAGTCTGTTGCTTCCTATGAAACAGAGCTCGAAGGATATTAAGGAATGATGAGAAAGAAAGGAAGAAAGGAAGAGAGAAAGGGAGAAAGAGAAAAGAAAGAAAGGAAGGAAGGAAGAGAGAGAGAGAGAGAGAGAGAGAGAGAGAGAGAGAGAGAGAGAGAGAGAGAGAGAGAGAGAGAGAGAGAGAGAGAGAGAGAGAGAGAAAGAAAGAAAGAAAGAAAGAAAGAAAGAAAGAAAGAAAGAAAGAAAGAAAGAAAGAAAGAAAGAAAGAAAGAAAGAAAGAAAGAAAGAAAGAAAGAAAAAGAAAGAAAGAAAGACACAGATGGGTTCAGGGGGTCTGAAGCTTAGGGATAAAGACCACAGACATCAGACAATTTTATTCTTAACCAGATCCTGCTTATATACCGCAGGATGACAAAAGATGTGCATGCATTTCCTGAGGGAACAAAGTTCTTATCTTTCAGTGCCCTTCCTTCATACTTAAGATAACCATTTGGGGTGAACAAACATTCTCTTCCTCCCAGACTGTTCTACATAAATCAGACAACATAAAGCAGCTTACTGCCACCACCACCCTAATGCCATCTACTCCCAACTAGTTCCGCAGGTCTTATGTTAATCCTATCTCCTACACAAGTATATGTTCCTCATCACCATATATAGGTAACTAAGTAAGCACATGTCTAGTTACAATTGTCTTCACATTTCTAATCTAATCTAGTCCTTGATCCTACAGGACTAGATTCTAGTGGCCTAAAATGCCTTGGTCCTGCAGCTGGTTCATATTCATGATGTGAGGGCCATTTCTAAGCATTAAGAGATCATTCCACTGAAGTTTGATCAGCTGACATCAACTTCCCAATTTTAAGGACACTACCCTATTAGAATTTTAAAAATCTACAAGTATTATATATTCTGAAAGAGACAAATCATTGTGTGTGCGTGTGTGTGTTTAGCAACTTCTAAAAAAGCTATGCAAAGATATGCTTTCAAAAACACTACTGATGAATCACAATGGAATTCTAAAAAATCTTCAAGTAAAGCAAAGGAAAAAAAGAAGAGAGAGAAAAAAAATAAAAACAGAGAATTATGAGAAAACACAAAGTAAAATGGCAGACATAGATCCTAACATATTATTTGTTACATTAGATATCAAAGAGCTAAATACACCAATTAAAAGACAGAGAATGGCAGAGTGGATTAAAAAAGAATCCAACTACATGCAGTGTCTGTAAGAAATTCATGTCAAACATAGTGATGTAGGCAGATTAAAAGTAAAAGGATGGAAAAATCTATCATGCAAACATGAATAAAAATAAGGTAAGAGGGGCTGTACTGATATCAGATAAAGTAGAGCTAATAGCTAAGAAAATTACTAGAGACAAAGGGATGCTATTTGATGACAACAGAGTCAATCCATGAACAAAGCACATCCTAAATGTGTATGTGCCAAACAACAGAGCTGCAAAATTTGTGGAACAAAACTGATAGAGTAGACAGCATAGATAGATATAATTCACAATTTTAACTGAAAACTCAGTTGGAGTGTCTGACACCATCTGACTGACTGTGTTTTAATTCTTAAGTCTCAAGAGATTCTGATTGGCCCTACTTGTACTGGTGTCCTTGTTCCAGTCCATGAGAAGGCAGGGTCACTTAGTATTTCGTGTTTGCCTTTTTCTGGATTGCAACTGGAAAGGTTCTCTAGAAAAGAGATTTTAGTAGAGAGAAAATGTTTTTGATCCTATCAAAAATTTAAAAGAAGTATAAGCTATAGTCCTTATTTTTATAGAATGAAATACCATGAGCTCAGAGCCTATACATCATTATTAGAATTCTGGCTCCTTTTGGGTTTCCATAATTGAATATTGAAGCAATACTGGATGGAGTTAGTCCAGGGTAAGTTTATATCAATAAAATCCTAACTTATTGATGATATGATCTTTCTTCCTTATTTATTAATTTTAACAAACTAGATGTTAGCATTTATGAAGTGCCTACTGTATCTCTGATGCTTTGCATATATTATTTTATTCTCTCAGAAACTGTGTTATATAGGTTATTATCACTCTTTTACCCAAGACGCAGAGATTAAGGAACCTCACAAAGGGACCCACAGTATAGCAGAAAAGAGATTCAATCTGGAGTTTGCTACTTCAGAACCCTGGGGCTGCCACAGCAAATTGCCACAAACTAAGTGGTTTAAAACAACAGAAATTTATTCTCTCACAGTTCTGGAGGCTAGAAGTTGAAATCCAGCAGGGCTGTGCTCCCTCTGGAGGCTCCAGTACCTTGCCTCTTCCTGCTTCTGTTTTCCCAGATAATTCTTGGTTTCCTTGACTTGTGTCTACATCACTTCAGTCTCTACCTCCATCTTCACATCATTTTCTCTTCTATGTGACTTCTCCTTGTCTTTCTCCTATAAGAACACCTGTCATTGGATTTAATGACCACCCAGGTAATTCAGGATGATCTCCTGGATAAGCTCAATGAAATTTGCAAAGACCCCTTTTTCTAAATAAGGAAACATTCAGTTTCCAGAAATTTGAATTTAGTTGTATCTTTTTTGAGGTCACCATGCAACCCACTAATCTTACTGATTTTCCGTGTGCTGAAAGATATTGAAATTTTCAGTTAAAATTGTGAATTATATCTATCTATGCTGTCTACTCTATCAGTTTTGTTCCACAAATTTTGCAGCTCTGTTGTTTGGTACATACACATTTAGGATGTGCTTTGTTCATGGATTGACTCTGTTGTCATCAAATAGCATCCCTTTGTCTCTAGTAATTTTCTTAGCTATTAGCTCTACTTTATCTGATATCAGTACAGCCCCTCTTACCTTATTTTTATTCATGTTTGCATGATAGATTTTTCCATCCTTTTACTTTTAATCTGCCTACATCACTATGTTTGACATGAATTTCTTACAGACACTGCATGTAGTTGGATTCTTTTTTAATCCACTCTGCCATTCTCTGTCTTTTAATTGGTGTATTTAGCTCTTTGATATCTAATGTAACAAATAATATGTTAGGATCTATGTCTGCCATTTTACTTTGTGTTTTCTCATAATTCTCTGTTTTTATTTTTTCTCTCTCTCTTCTTTTTTTCCTTTGCTTTACTTGAAGATTTTTTAGAATTCCATTGTGATTCATCAGTAGTGTTTTTGAAAGCATATCTTTGCATAGCTTTTTTAGAAGTTGCTAAACACACACACGCACACACAATGATTTGTCTCTTTCAGAATATATAATACTTGTAGATTTTTAAAATTCTAATAGGGTAGTAGTGTCCTTAAAATTGGGAAGTTGATGTCAGCTGATCAAACTTCAGTGGAATGATCTCTTAATGCTTAGAAATGGCCCTCACATCATGAATATGAACCAGCTGCAGGACCAAGGCATTTTAGGCCACTAGAATCTAGTCCTGTAGGATCAAGGACTAGATTAGATTAGAAATGTGAAGACAATTGTAACTAGACATGTTGGAACCATGATAAGTTTTGAGTGGCCAAAAGTTTGGCAAACATTAATTAGAACCATGTAGAAAGAAGGTGGTCAGCAGAGAAGACAGATGAGTTTTGATTTTGGACTTCTCCTAGCCTCAAAACCATGAGCCAATAAATCCCATCTTTAAGCTGACCCATTGCATGGTATTTTCTTTGGCAGTTAGGAAACTGAAATAGGCAGAATGATTGGATTAGGCACTCCAGGAGTGAGAGCCTCACACAGCTTATGTTTGCCTTCAGGACCTCCTCAAGTGTGATCTCAAATATACCACAAGATGAAGGAGTGTTGCTGGGTATGCCTAACTCTATGGTTTGGTTGATTGGCCACCCAGTTCATGTGTAGTAGTTGATATCTATGCCAGTTTGAAAGTATTATGTACCCCAAAAAGCCATGTTTTAATCCTGATCCAATCTTGTGGGAGCAGCCATTTCTTTTAATCTTGATTCAATACTGTAGGTTGGAATCTTTTAATTAGATTATCTCTACAGAGATGTGATGCCCCCGATTGTGGGTGTGATGTTTGATTAGATGGAGATGTGACTCCACCCATTCCAGGTGGGTCTTGATTAGTTTACTGGCATCCTTTAAAAGAGGAAACATTTTGGAGAAACCTCAGAAATTTCAGAAATAGAAGAAATGACAGAGCTGAAAGAAACTTCAGAGCAAAGCTGACAGACAGAGAACAGAGACACAGATGATTGGAGATGCTTTGGAGCCCAGCGGATGTTGCCATGAGATGTTATGCAAGCCAGAACCTGAAGAGAGCCAAGAGAAGCCAAGAGATGAATGCCAGCCCTGGAGAAGTAGAGTGAGGAAACCTCCACAGGAACAGAGGCTGAAAGCCTCAGAGCCCAAGAGGAAGGGACAAGCAGATGCCAGCCACACAATTACTCAGCTAAGTGTTCCTGATTCATTGGCCTTTCTTGAATGAAGGTAACCTTTTGTTGGCGCCTTACTTTGGACACTTCTGTAGACCTGTAAACTTGTATCTTATTAAATTCCTCTTTTTAAAGGCCATTCCAGTTCTTGTATATTGCATTCCAGCAGCTTGCAAACTAACACAATATTTCACAGTTAAGTGAGTGTCCATTCTCTACCTAGGCCCAATAGCAAACCAAGGGCTATTTTTCAAAATAAAAGTAATTACTTCTCAAAGTAGGCCTGATTTTGCTTCAAATTCCAGTGCCCCTCTGTTTTGATTCTCCTGCCAGGGTTTCCAAAAAGTCCATACAATCACAGATATTTCAAACAACATTATAAATGGAGAGTCCATATAATTTATCATCCAGATTAGGAAAATTTTTAGTGTGAAAGGAGGAACTACTAATAAAAAAATATGCTGGGACAATAGACATAAATGAAAACATTTCTAAGATGTATAGTCATCCTAGTCTTAGGAGGCAAGTAATTTATTTGTTCTGTATCCAGGACAAATCAGACTACACAATGAAAGGTGAATCCAGGGCACATTGAAAGAGAGAACTCTTAATTCTCTGGATCACCTTATTGAATTTCAAGGCAAGAAATATTAAAGCATTCAGGTAGAAAAAAATAATTATTTACAGCAATTCTCAAATTTCAGTATGCATCAGAAGCACCTAGACACCTCTACAGGGGGACCTGAGAATTTGTATTTTAACAAATTCCCAGATACTGCTAATATAAGAAGAGTACAGGATACTGCTGATCCAAGGACTACATTTTAAGGATCACTGATCTCCAGGGAAGAAAAAAAATCACAGGCTTTCCTAGCCTTTTTTCTACAGCACCATAAAATAACAGATCATAAGCAATTGCTATAATACTCTTAATGAAAATTATCCCTGATCAAACTGTGGTTGAAATTTTAGTGCTGTCAACAGCTTTCATAAACATTAACAAACTCAAGGAATATCGAATTTATGAGCTCCTTTTAAAAAAAAACTTTTTTAATTGTATAGTATAACATTTATACATAGAGAAGAAATGAAAAAGCAATAATTTTCCAAGCACTCGTCGACAAGTAGATACAGGACAGATGCCAGAGTTTGTCATGGGCTACCACGCAATCCTCTCATATTTTTCCTTCTAGCTGCTCCAGAATATAGGAGGCTAGAGGGCTTAAATATTTTTTATCATCACAATTGACCTTTTTTCCTTCTTTTTTTTGTGAAAAATAACACATATACAAAAAAGCTATAAATTTCAAAGTACAGCACCACAATTAGTTGTAGAACATATTTCAGAGTTTGACCTGGTTTACAATTTCACAATTTTAAGTTTTAACTTCTAGTTGCTCTAAAATACTGGAGACTAAAAGAGATATCAATTTAATGATTCAGCATTCATATTCATTTGTTAAATCCTATCTTCTCTGTATAACTCCACCATTGCCTTTGATCTTTCCATCCCTCTCTTTAGGGGTGTTTGGGCTATGGCAATTCTAAATTTTTCATAATGGAAGGGTCTATCACTAAATATGGGGTAGGGAGATGGAAATATCTGATGTTCTGCAGAGGCTGGGCCCTCTAGGTTTCAGGATTTATTTGGACCAGGGACCCGTCTAGACGTTGTAGGTTTCTGGAAAGTTACTCTAGTGCATGGAAACCTTGTGGAATCTTATGTATCACCCTAGGTGTTCTTTAGGATTGGCTGAAATAGTCCTGGTTGAGGTTTTCAGGTTATGATAGGTAGCAAGGTCTAACTGAAGCTTGTGTAAGAGCAACCTCCAGAGTAGCCTCTTGAATCTACTTGAGCTCTCTCTGCCACAGACACACTATTAATTGCACTTCTTTTCCTCCTTTTGATCAGGATAGAATTGTTGATTCCATGGTGCCAGGTCTGGATTCATCCCTGGGAGTTATCTTCCACCTCACCAGGGAGACTTTCACCCCTGGATATCATGTCCCATGTAGTGGGGAGGGAAATTATTTCACTTGCAGAGTTGGGCTTAGAGAGACTGAAGCCACATCTGTGCAACAAAAGAGGTTCTCCAGAAGTAACTCCTAGGCATGCCTCTACGTAGTCTAAGCTTCTCTGCTACCTACATAAGCTTCACAAGAGTAAGCCTCATGATTGAGGGCATGGCCTATTGATTCGGATGTCCCTAAAGTTTGACAGTTTCAGGGGATTCCCTGATGATAAGGTTTAATAGTTTCATATTCTTTCTCCTATCCCTCAGGGGACTTTGCCAATACTTTCTAATTATTTGCTTAATATATTCTAGGATGTATCCAGGCATTACAATAATCTATACAGGATTAAACGTCCTCTTTCTTATTCTGTGCTCCCTGTGTTTCAGTTGTTCAAATAAGCTATACAGATAGGTTAAATTAGATTATGCACGATAGAAAATTTTGGTTCCAGACCAAAAAAAACTTTCTTCCATTGGTCTCAAAGAGTATGTGTGGTTCTAAAATATAGACACTGTTTTTCTTACCCGTGTGTTCTGAATTACTTTAACTCTAACCGGTTCAGCTTCATTCTTATCTCTAAATATCAAGTTATATATATATAAAACAGCCTCAATGAGCACCTTTTGGAAAAGCTATGTGATGAGGAAATCCAAATATTATAATATTTATAAGAGGAAATAAATAGAAATAAAGAACTCAGGAATGGAGAAGCTGCATTGAATATGGAGCCAATACTGAACAATTATAATATTATGATTTTAAAACTGACCATAAAAATTATAAACTTTGACTGAATAATAATTAGAATAGAATAATAAATCCCATCTCTGAGGAATAAAGTATGTTATCCAAAATTTGAGTTAAGAAAGGTATCAATTTTAATTTAAAAGGAAATTGAAGAAAAGCAATAGCATGTCTTACAAGTTCTTTTGTTGTTCAGACACTGTGCGCTGGTTTGAAATTGTTGTGTACCTCCAAACAGCCACATTTCTTAAATCTCAATTTAGTATTATAGGGTGGGATCTTTTTGACTGTATTGTTTCCATGGAGATGTGACATGCCCAATAGTGGGTGCGACCATCTGATTAGATGGAGATGTGATGCTGCCCATTTAAGGTGTGTCTTGATTAGTTTACTGGAGCCCGTTAAAAGTGGAAACATTTTAGAGAGAGTTCAGAGCTGACAGAAACAGTGATCTTTGGAGATGCAGAAAGAAAATGCTCCCAGAGAAGCTGTTTGAAACCAGAAGCCAAAGGGCCAGTAGACTCCAGCCACATGCCTTTCCAACTGACAGAGGTGCTCCAGACCATTGGCCTTTCTTGAGTCAAGGTATCTTTCCCTGGATACCTTTGTGTGCTGGTTTGAAAGAATGTATGTCCCCTAGAAAAGCATGTTTTAATCTAAATTTCATTTCATAAAGGCAGGATAATCCCTATTCAATACTGTATGTTTGAAACTGTAATCAGATCATCTCCCTGGAGATGTGATTTAATCAAGAGTGGTTGTTAACCTGGATTAGGTGACGACATGTCTCTACCCATTCGGGTGGCTCTTGATAAATTTCTGGAGTCCTATAAAAGAGGAAACATTTTGGAGAATGAAAGAGATTCAGAGAGAGCAGAGAATCCTGCAGCACCATGAAGCAGAGTCCATTAGCCAGCACTTTGGAAATGAAGAATGAAAACGCCTCCCAGGGAGCTTCATGAAACAGGAAGCCAGGAGAAGAAGCTATCAGATGATGCCATGTTTGCCATATGCCCTTCTAGATGAGAGAGGAACCCTGACAGTGTTCGCCATGTGCCTTCTCACTTGAGAGAGAAACCCTGAACTTCACTGGCCTTCTTGAACCAAGGTATCTTTTCCTGGATGCCTTAGATTTGGACATTTCTATAGATTTATTTTAATTGGGACGTTTTCTTGGCCTTAGAACTGTAAACTAGCAACTTATTAAATTCCTCTTTTTAAAAGCCGTTCTGTTTCTGGCATATTGCATTCTGGCAGATAGCAAATAGAACACTTTGTTTGGACATTTTTTTATGGTCTTAAAACTGTAAATTTGTAACTTAATAAATTTCCTTTATAAAAGCGAATCCATTTCTGGTATATTGCATTTCCAGCATCATTTACCAAACTAAGACATTGTGTTATAAATAATATATTTTTCTGATAATGGAATCTAGAGGATAAAGTATATTTTTTACCTGGCTGTTATAAAGGTTGTATTTGCTAACTAATTCAGGTTCAAATGAGTTATCCAATAATACAAGCCTGACTATGCTCTTATCTTTACATACAATTTCTCAATTGTATTTTGCTGCTTATCAAAGTAAAGAAATTAAGACTCTCTTGCTGTCAACCTGTCTAATGACTCACCTGAATTGTAAACCTTTATTTTTGTCAAGAATTGTGAAATATTTTTGATATTCTTAAAAGTTAAGTCTGAAGGCTTGGCTAGTTGGTATCTTGAACTTAAAATGAACGTTCTGAATTCTGTCCTCTACAAAACTCTCAAGAAAAGGTCAGCTTTTTGTTCTAAAGAATTATAAAAGATCAGGGCACCTTTTGAATTTTGAGATGGCATTCACAATTTTTTATATTCCTTCTGCAGAAGTTGGAAAAGAATCTTGATTAAAAATTAAAGGTCTTTTTCTGGTTTTCTGAAATAAACACAACCAGAAACTTTGTTTACTTTGACACCACAAATAAGTTGCAAATAAGAGGCAAAGAGATAGAGGAAGTAGGGGAATGCTAGCATGTATATTTGTAAACTAGGAAGTTCATTTGAAACCTGTGGTTTTAAAACACAATGACTCGAATTGCTCAGTGTGCATCTTTATCTTTTTTTCATAACTTGGGAGGACTCTTTCTGTTGTTGTTGTTTCATTGTCTTTATTGACAAAAAAGAAATCACAGCATTTCAGACTTTATTCAAATATAGATACTGCAGTAAAGGGTGCCAATTGTGAGTGGCATGGCTCCAATCTGGGTCAAAGGCTACTGGAGGGCAAGTACGTCCTCTTGGCCCTACTCCCTTCACATCTCTATCCCTTCCTTTCTACACCTTGCTGACACCGCTCGGGTCAGTCAAAAATAATGGAAACAGTCACTTTAGAGGGGTTGGGTCTTACTCACTGCCAAGAAAAAAGACCATATTCTGAGGAAAAGAGAAGAGGAGCTACTTGTCGACACTCCAGAAATGGCAGGCTGCTCCTGTGTCTGGGACAGAGAAAAAGGTAGGAAGTCACTCCTCACTTGGCAGTACTGGGCAGCTGAAGAGACTAGGCCACCGGCCATGTGACACCCTGAAACCGATAAGCAGAACTCTCTTTGACGTTATGAGCCAGACTCTGCTGAGGGAGAAGTCTTTTAAGCAAGAACTCGTTTCATAAAGGGCTTGGGTAAAATACTTTCCCAGAGACATTAAGAAATGAGTCAGCCTCAGATTGATTCCTGGAGCTATGGAACAATTTCAACTGTCATTGGGCGGCCATGAGGAGAGAACGTTGATGAAACCAGTCCTGTAAGAGTACAAATAGCATTTAGTTCTGTATCTTAGAGCATATAGTTTGGAGCACAACAGCAGTCTTTTTACAGGATCATCTGTGGAATTCTGTAAAGTTAAATGCAAAATCAAATGCTTTCATGGGGCACTTGCCCAATGTCAGCCCTGAGAAAGGTTTTCTAAGAAATAAAGCTTCTTTTAATGAAAGATTTAAAGTTAAGCAATTCCTTTCATTTCTCTTCAGTTTACTTTCCTTCTGTTTAATTTTTTAAAAAGTTAATATTAGTATTCACATGTCATATATTTAAAGTGTATTTATTTCATTCTATATATACAGAGGAAAAATATTTGGAAGGATGTTTGTTTACTATGCTTAAAGGTTTTATTGAGGCATTATATATATATATATATGTATGTATGTATGTATGTATGTATGTTCTACTTTGCTAGCTGCCGGAATACAACACACCAGAGATGGATTGGCTTTTAATAAAAGGGGATTTATTTTGTTGGTTCTTCAGAGGAAAGACAGCTAACTTTCCACTGAGGTTCTTTCTTACGTGGAAGGCACAGGATGGTCTCTGCTGGTCTTCTCTCCAGGCCCCTGGGTTCCAACAACTTTCCCCTGGGGTGACTTCTTTCTGCATCTCCAAAGGCCTGGGCTGAGCTGCGAGTGCCAAGATGAGGAATGCCGAGCTGCTTGGCTGTGCAACATTGCGCTCTCTCATTTAAGCACCAGCCAATTAAGTCAAACGTCACTCATTGCAGCAGACACACCTCCTAGCTGACTGCAGATGTAATTAGCAACAGATGAGGTTCACGTACCATTGGCTTGTGTCTGCAGCAACAGAACTAGATATGCTCACCTGGCCAAGTTGACAACTGAATCTAACTAACACAATATATATGCCATAAAATTCTCCCATTATAAATGCAAAATTACATAATTTTAAATAAATTTACAAAGGTGTGCAACCAACACCACAATTCAATAATAGAACATTTCCATCACCCCAAAAAGAATCCTCAAGTCCATTCGCATCAACTCCCTTTCCCACTCCCAGCCCCAGGCAATCATTAATCTACTGTCTGACTCTATAGATTTGCCTTTTCTGGACGTTTCATATAAATGAAGTCATAACAAATGATATGTAGTCTTTTGCATTTTGCTTCTTTTACTTAGCTTAATGTTTTGCGTTTCATCCATGTTGTAGCATGGATAAGTAATTTGTTGCTTTAATTGCCAAATAAAATTCCATTGTATGGATATGCTCCACTTTGTTCATCCATTCACCAGTTGATGGAAATTTTGATTTTTTTCCTACTTTTGGCTATTATGAATAATACTGACTTGAAAATTCAGTTACAAGTCTTTGTGTGGATATATGTTTTTATTACTGTTGGGTAGATATGAGGGATTGGAATTACTAGGGCATACAGTAAATATGTAAATATCATTTATAAAAATGTGAGTTATAAAAAAATGTCAAAAGTATTTTCAAAGTGGCTACATCATTTCAAAGCAGCTACATCAATGCATGACGATTCTCATTTCTCCACATCTATGCCACCAGTTGTTAGGAATGTCTTTTTTATTATAGCCATTTTAGTGGGTGTGAAGTAGTATCTCATTGTGGTTGTAATTTGGATTTCCCTAATGACTAATGATGCAAAACATACTTATATGTGGTGCATTAGAAATTTTTATTTCTTTTTTGGTGAAATCTCCCTTCAAATTTTTTGCCAACTATAAAAATTGGTTTGTTCATCCTCTAATTATTGAGTTGTAAGATTTCTTTATTATTTTAATTTCCTAAGCTGCTTAAAGCAAATACTATGAAATGGTTTGGCTTAAACAGTGGGAATATATTCATTCATGGTAAGAGTCCAGGAAATAACCAAATCAAGGTGATGCTTCCTTCCTGAAGATGAGCTGTCAGAGATTCTTGGCTCCTCTGCCACATGGCAAGTAGGATGGCAATATTTGCTTTTCTCTTCCAGGTTTTGTTTGCTTTCAGCTTCTTGCTTCTGTGTTTTTTTTTCCTCTCTCTGTATTCATTCTGTCTATAAAGTAAAAGGATTAAGATACATCTTAACTTTAAGTAGCTTCATCAAAAATTCCTACATCCACAGGAATGGATTAAATTTAAGAACATGTTTTTCTGGGGTATACACAGCTTCAAACCATCACATTTCACCCACTGGGCCCTCAAAAGACATGTTTTTCTACATGCAAAATGCATCAATTTCATCACAATAATCTAAAAGCCTTAGATCACTTCATTAACAATACTAAGTACAAAGTCTCATCAAAATTGGTTATAGGTGTGGTCTGTCCTGGGCACAGTTCCCCTCCATCTGTGGACCTGTGAAACCTAGAGAATAAATTATCTGCTTCCAATATGCAATGGAGGGTTAGGCATAGAATAAACATTCCCATACCCATAAGGAGAAATTGAAAGGAAAACAGGGGTCATGGGTCCTAAACAATTCTGAAAACCTGCACGGCATACTCCAATAGATTTCAAGGTCTAAGAGTCATCTATGTAATGATGAATTGTGTCCTATGGGCAGTCCCCATTCTTCCAAGTGTTTGTGTAGTGACCATGCTCTCCCCAAATACTAGGGAGTAAGCTTCACTCTCTCTAAGCATTAGGATGATGGCCAGACTCTCTGCAATCGCCAGGGCACAGGCTCCAACTTCTGAGAACAGTGGGTGGTAGCATTCTTCCTTAACAATGGGGTGGAAGGCCTGCCCTTTCCAAGCACCAGGGCAGACTCACCTTTTCCACACACATGGGTGTCTCACTCTCTTGGCCTGAGAAGAGATCTTTGGTTCAGAGCCCAGCTTCCATGGTTTTGTATTTGAAGTACAATCCATTCAAGTCTGTTCCTTCTCTGTCCCTTTTAGTCCATGCTGGCAGAATTTTTTTTTAATTTTTTTATTAATTAAAATTTTTTTTTAAATATGGCAACAAACACAAACATTCTTAATATATGATCATTCCATTCTACATATATAATCAGTAATTCACAATATCATCACATAGTTGCATATTCATCATCACGATCATTTCTTAGAACATCTGCATCAATTCAGAAAAAGAAATAAAAAGACAACAGAAAAATATTCATACATACCATACCCATTACCCCTCCATTTCTTTTTCTTTAATGTATTTATTTTTTATTTATGATACATAACTCATACAAACACAAACGTTCTTACCATATGATCATTCCGTTCTTGTTATATAATCAATAACTCACACTATCATCACATAGTTGTATATTCATCATCATGATAATTTCTTAGAACATCTGCATCAATTAAGAAAAAGCAATAAAAAGAAAACAGAAAAAAATTCACACATACCATACCTCTAACCCCTCCCCTTCACCAATCACCAGCATTTCAATCTACTAAATTTATTTTAACATTTGTTCCCCCTTGTTCTGGTTTGCTAGCTGCTGGAATGCAATATACCAGAAATGGAATGGCTTTTAAAAGAGGGAATTTAATGAGTTGCTCATTTATAGTTCTAAGGCTGAGAAAATGTCCCAATTAAAACAAGTCTATAGAAATGTTCAATCTAAGGCATCCATCCAGGGAAAGATACCTTGGTTCAAGAAGGCCAATGAAGTTCAGGGTTTCTCTCTCAAGTGAGAAGGCACATGGCAAATACAGTCAGGGCTTCTCTCTTGGCTGGAAGGGCACATGGTGAACATGGCGTCATCTGCTAGCTTTCTCTCCTGGCTTCCAGTTTCATGAAGCTCCCTGGGAGGCGTTTTCCTTCTTCATCTCCAAAGGTCCCTGGCTAGTAGACTTTCTGCTTCTGGTGCTGCAGCATTCTCTGCTCTCTGAATCTTCCATTCTCCAAAACATTTCCTCTTTTATAGGACTCCAATAAACCAATCAAGACCCACCCAAGTGGGTGGAAACACATCGTCACCTAATCCAGTTTAACAACCACTCTTGACTAAATCACATCATCCAGGGAGATGATCTGATTACAGTTTCAAGCATACAGTATTGGATAGGGATTATTCTACCTTTATGAAATGGGATTTTGATTAAAACATGGCTTTTCTAGGGGACATACATCCTTCTAAACCAGCACACCCCTATTATTTATTTATTTTTAATCCCGTATGTTTTACTTCTCTGTCAATAAGGTAGACAAAAGAAGCATCAGACACACGGGTCTCACAACCACACAGTCACACTGCAACAGCCATATCATCATACAATTATCTTCAAGAAACATGGCCATCAGAGCACAGCTCCACATTTTCAGGCAGTTCCCTCCAACCTCTCCATTAAACCTTAACTGAACAGGTGATATCTATTGAATGCATAAGAATAACTTCCTGAATAACCTCTTGACTCTATTTGGAATCTCTCAGCCATTGACACTTTATTTTGTCTCATTTCACTCTTCCCCCTTTTGGTCTAGAAGATTTTCTCAGTCCATTGATGCTGAGTCCCAGCTCATTCTAGGATTTCTGTCACACGTTAACAGGAAGGTCCACACCCCTGGGAGTCATGTCCCATGTAGGTAGGGGGAGGGCAGTGAGCTTGCTTGCTGTGTCAGCCAAGCGAGAGACCACATCTGAGCAACAGGAGAGGGTCTCTTGGTGGTGGCTCTTAGGCCTAACTTTAAGTAGGCTTAGCCTATCCTTTGTGGGATTAAGTTTCATATGAACAAACCCCAAGATTCAGCCTATTGCTTTGGCTGCCCCCACTGCCTGTGAGCATATCAAGAATTCTCCACTTGGGGAAGTTGAATTTTCTCCCTTTCTCACCATTCTCCCTAGGGGACTCTGCAAATACTTCCCTATTCACTGTTCAATTGCTCTGGGATTTATCTGGGCATCACTCTGGACAAACCTATAAAATCTCATGCCCTACACAAGGTTCCAAGTGCTATGGTATTTGATTAAGCTGTCTACATACGTTATATTAGGAAATGCACTAGTCAAAATATAGATTTTGTACCAAATAAACATTTTTTGCTTGTCTCACACATATGTGTGAGTTTTAAAATATTAATTACCATCTATTTTCAACACCCTGCATTATTGATATTCCTTTGTTCTTCCTCATGCAGAAACATTTTTAAATTTGCACATTTAGTCACTAGCATTATACACTCTACGCATTCCTATATTATACCATCTCAGTCTTTATTGTCTATCTTTCCTTCTGATTTCATTTGTGCCCCCCAGGCCTCCTCTCTCTATCATTCTCACATTCTGCTTCATTCAGTGTTCTAACATAATAGTATTACAGTTAGGTAGTGTGCTGGTTTGAAAGGATGTATGTCCCCTAGAAAAGCTATGTTTTAATCTAGATCCCATTTCATAAAGGCAGAATCATCCGTATTCAATACTGTATGTTTGAATCTGTAATTAGATCATCTCCCTGGAGATGTAACCCAATCAAGAGTGGTTGTTAAGCTGGATTGGGGGAAATGTGTCTCCACCCATTTGGGTGGGTCTTGAGAAGTTTCCAGAGTCCTATAAAAGAAGAAGAATTTGGAGAATGAAGGAGATACAGAGAGAGCAGAGAAGAATGACATAGCCACGAGAAGCAGAGAGCCCACCAGCTAGCAATCTTTGGAGATGAAGAAGGAAAATATCTCCCAGGGAGCTTCATGAAACAGGAAGCCAGGAGAGAAAGCTAGCAGATGACACCTTGCTCACCATGTGCCCTTCCAGCCAAGAGAGAAACTGTGACTGTGTTTGCCATCTGCCTTCTCACTTGAGAGAGAAACCCTGAACTTCACTGGTCTTCTTGAACCAAGATATCTTTCCCTGGATGCCTCAGATTGAACATTTCTATAGACTTGTTTTAATTGGGACATTTTCTTGGCCTTAGAACTGTAAACTAGCAAACTAGAGCAGGTAGTATTGTGCTATCCATTTCTGAATTTTTACAATCAGTCCTGTTGCACAACTGTATCCCTTCAGCTCCAATTACCAATATCTACCCTATTTCTATCTCCTGATGTTCTCTGTTACCAACTGAAACTCTCCATTCGCTAATGTCAGTTCATATCAATGAGACAGTATTTATCCTTTTGTTTTTGTTTCTGACTAATCTCACTCAGCATAATGTCCTTAAGGTCCATCCATATTGTTACATGCTTCATGACTTTATTCTGTCTTACAGCTGCATAATATTTCATTATATGTATATGCCACAGCTTGCTTAGCCACTCTTCTGTTGATGGGCATTTTGGCTATTTCCATCTCTTGGCAATTGTAAATAATGCTGCTATAAACTTTGGTGTGCAAATGTCCATTTGTGTTCTTGCCCTCATGCCCTCTGAGTAGATACCTAGCAGTGGTATTGCCGGATCATATGGCAGTTCTATACTTAGCTTCCTGAGGAACTGCATGAATTTTCATTCATACAGATCTTACAGAAAAACTTGTTCATTTTTCATGTAGTACACAAGAGTTCAAACCATCAAACAGTACCATCAAAAAGCTTCCACAGAGCTTTCCTGGATAACTGCATCTCCCAATCCTAACTTTCACTGAAATGGCTGACTGGATCTATGGTCAGTTAAATCCTCACATGGAGCACTATCCTCTTTGAACTCATTTACTAGAAGCACAGATTTTTTCAAACCATCAATTTCCTGTTTCTTTACTCCCAGGAGGTCAGTTCTCAGCTTATTCCTTTCCTCTCAAGCTGCAAGTAAAAAACAGAATGCAGTTTCCACATTTATCTTGGAAACCTCTCAGCTAAATATACAAATTCATCACTCTCCAATTCTGCCTTCCATCCAACTCGATTTTGCCAAGCTCTCTGCTGCTTTAAAGCAAGGATCACCTTTCATCCAGTTTCCAAGAACATATTTATCATTTTTTTCTAAGGCTTCATCAGAAGTGCCTTTGGCATTGATATTTTTACAGTCTCTTCAAAGTATCTACATCCTTTCTATCAAGCACCTCACAACTCTTCCAGCCTCTATCCGTTACCTAATTCCAAAGCTATTTCCACATTTTTGGTATTTGCAATAGCAGTATCCCACTCTCCTGGTATCAAAATCTATTTTAGTTTTCTGGGCTGCTTAAAGCAAATGCCATGAAATGGGAATTTATTGCTCACGGTTAGAAATCCAGGAAAATGTCCAAATCAAGGCATCATCAAGATGTCTAGATGTCTTCCTGAAGACATGGCAGTGTCTGCTGGTCTCTCTCTTCTCTTCTGGGTTTTGTTGCTTTGAGCTTCTTGCTTCTGTGGCTTCTTCTCTCTCTGATTCCACTTATACAGGACTCCAGTAATAGGATTAGGACCCATCCTGCATGAAGTGGATCACACCTTAACTGCAGTAGCTTCATCAAAATGTCTTATTTACAATGTGTTTATATTCACAGAATGGATTCATTTTAAGAACATGTTTTTCTGGGGTGCATACATCTTCAAACCACTACATTTATATATTCTGGATATAAGTACTTTACCAGAAATATGATATTCTCTAATTCTATGGCTTGCATTTTCATATTCTTAATGTTGCCTTTTTAAAGTGGGTTCATCTCATGAAAGTATTGGGATAATTAACCTCTAAGGTCATTTCCTACTATGAGATTTTAGAATATGTGATCAGTAAGAAGGAAAAGCAAAGTGTGAAAATTCCAAGGGAAACTGTTACAGCATCTGAGATCTTGCCCCCTCTCTGGTGAGAAGACTTCTACAACCTGGGTCCATCCTGTCTGCCTGGAAAAGTGTCCAACTCTCCCACTGAAACTGATGGTGGGTTCTTCACATAGTCAGTCAGGGATATCACCAATATTTGTGCATTAAGACACCTTTCTTCATAAAAGCACACTTTTCCACATCGGAAATGGTAAATGTAACTTGATGGCAAAAAGGGAAGAACCATATAATCATCTCATTATTTTAAAATTGCATCAACTTTGAGAAGTCTAAATTAATCTCACTGAATTTTTAATTGAAATTTTTATTGAGATAATTATAGATTCACATAAAGTAAGAAAAAATAGAGATCTCTTATATTGCCCAGTTTCCTCCAATGGTGACATTTTGCAAAACTTTGATTATATGATTACAATAAGGATATACAATCTACCAATCTTATCCTGATTTCCCCAGCTTTACTTCTATTGATTTTTGTGTGTATTAAATGCTACACAATTTTATCACCTGTATCATGTATCTGTCACTCCAATCAAGATACCAAATTGTTTTAACCCAAATATTCAACTGATTTTTGATAAATTCTGAGTTTTAAAGTATTAATTACCATCTATTTTCAACACCTTGCATTATTGATATTCCTTTGTTCTTTCTCATGCAGAAACATTTTTAAATTTGCACATTTAGTCACTATCATTATACATCACAAGGATCTCTTGCATTGCCCTTTTATAGCCACACCTATTCCTATCCTCCATTTCTAATCTCTGACAAACATTAATCTGTCCTCCATTTTCTAAATTTTATCATTTAAAAAAATTATATAAATGGTATCATATAGTACATACCTTTTGGGATTGGCTTTTTTCCCTCAGCAAAATTCTCTGGAGATTCATCTAGGTATTTTGTTGTATCAATAGTTTATTTATTTTTATTGTTGAGTAGTGTTCCATAGTAGGGTGTACCACATTTGCTTAACCATTCACCTGTTGAAAGACATCTATGCCATTACAGTTCTGGCTTTTTACAATAAAACTGCCGTAAACATTTATGTACAGGTTTTGCATGAATATAAATTGTGATTTCTCTTGGATAAAGCCCCAAAGTGCAATTGTTTGGTCACAGTTGCCTGTTTAGTTTTATAAGAATCTGCCAAACTGTTTTCAGAGTGGTTGTCCCACTTTATAGTCACAACAGCAATGCATGAGTGATCTGGTTTCTCTATGCATCCTTACTGGCATAAAGCGTTGTTCCCATTTTTGTTTTAGCCATTTTGATTGGTGTGTAGTGATAGCTCATGATTTTAGTCGACATTTATCCAATGATAATGCAATAATAAACATCTTTTCATGTGCTTATCTGATATATGTATGTACTCTTCAGTGAAATGTCTCTTCATGTCTTTTGTCCATTTTGTAATTGAATTGTTTGGGTTGGTTTTACCCTTTAACTGTTACATTTGTAGAGTTCTTTATAAATTGTTGATGCTAGCTCTTTATCAGATATGTGGTTTACGAATTTTCTCCTAGCCTGTAGCTATATTTTCATTCCCTTACCATGGCTTTCACAGAGCATGTTTTGTGGAGTCCAATCTATCAACTTATGGAGCATGCTTTGTGGCAATTCTAGGAACTCTGTGTCTAACCTAGATCCTAAAGATTTTCTCATATGTTTTTTTCTAAAAGGTTTATCATTTTATGTTTTATATTCAAGTCTATCATGCATTTTGAGTTAATTTTTGTATAAGGTGCAAGGCTTAGTTTGAGGGATTTTTTTTTTTTGGTCCATGGATATCTTATTGCTCCAGCACCATTTGTTGGAAAATCTGTCTTTTCTCCATTGAATTCATTTTGCACCTTTGTCAAAAATCAGTTGAATATGTGTTTGGGTTTATATCGGGGTCGTCTAATTCAATTCCATTGATCTGTGTCCACCCTTCCATCACTACCACAGTCTTGTTCACTTTAACTATAACATAAGCCTTAATATTGGGTAGAATGATTCTTCCCACTTTATTCTTCTCTGTCCAGATTGTTTTTAGCTATTTTAGGACCTTTGAATCTCCATATGAAGTTTAAAATAAGCTTGTTTGTCTATAAAAGATCTTGCTAGCATTTTCACAGAAATTGCATTAAACTATACATCAATTTGGCATCTGTACTATATTCAATCTTCCAATCCACAAACACAGTATGTCTCTATTTAGGACTACTTCTATAAGCATTTTGTACTTTAAAATATTCAGATCTGCTATATATTTATTAATTTATACATAGGTATTTTATTTTCTGTGGCATTATAGCAAATGGTACTGGTGTTTTTAATTTAGGTTTCAATGATATTATTCATTGTTAGTATATAAAAATGCCATTGATTTTCATGCATTGCTCTTTTTTAAATTTTTATATTTTTATTGTGGAAAAATCATATATATAAAAAAAGGAATAAATTTCGAAGTGCACCGGAACAATTAGTTATAGAACAGATTTCAGAGTTTGGTACAGGTTACAGCTCCACAATTTTAGGTTTTTACTTCTGGCTGCTCCAAGACACTAGAAACTAAAAGAAATAATATAATTATTTAGCAGTTATATTCATTGTTAATTTCTATCCTGTTATAACTCCATCTTCTATTTTGATCTTTCTCCCAATCTTTAGGGGTATCTGGGCTATTTCCATTCTAAATTTTTCATGTTGGAAAGGGCTATCAATATATGAGATAGGGGGATGGAACTAGTTGATGTTCTGGAGAGGCTAGCCCCTCTGGGTTTCAGGACTTATCTGGCCTAGAAACCCATCTGAGGGTTGTAAGTTTCTGGAAAGTAATCCCAGGACATGGAACCTTTACTGAATCTTAGCTAAAGCTTTAGGTGTACTTTAGGGTTGGCAGGAATGGTTTTGATTGGGGTTTGGCAAACCATGATAAATAACAATATCTAGCTGAAGCCTACATAACAGTAGGCAGAGAAGCCTGGAAACAAGAAGCCTGGAAACACTCTCTCAGCCACTGATACCCTGTTTATTGCAACTCTTTTACCCCTTTTGGTCAAGAAGGCATTGTTGATCCCATGATGGCAGGGCCCAGCTCATCCCTGGGAGTCATATCCCACGTTGCCAGGGAGATTTTCATTTCTGGATGTCATGTCCAACACAGAGGGGAGGATAATGATTTTACTTGCAGAGATGGGCTTAGAGAGAAGCCACATCTGAGCAACAAAAGAAGTCCTCTGGAAGTAACTCTTAGGCTTAACTATAGAAGGGCTTAGCTTCTCTGCTTCATAAATAAGCTTCACAAGAGCAAGCCTCAAGATTAAGGGCTTGGCCTATTAACTTGGGAGTCCCTAATGTTTGAAATAGTATTAGGGTTTTCCCCAGTGGTAAAGTTTAACAAATCCATATTTTTCTCCCACCCCCCAAGGGGTTTTACCAATGCTTTTTAATTATCTGCTCAATCTAAGATGTATCTGGGTATTACATTAAGCTACACAGAATTATAAGCCCTCATTCCCATTCTAGGCTCCCTGTGTTTAGGTTGTTTAAATGATCTATACAGACTGGTTGAGTTAGATTATGTGCTACAGAAAATCTAGGTTTTAGACAAAATAAACCTCTCTTCCTTTGGTCTCATAGAGTAGATGAAGATTTAAAATACAGACAATATCCTCCTTACCCCTGTATTCTGATTTCCTTTAGTCCCAACCCAATCAGCTTCATTCTTACCTCTGAAGTCTGATCTCTTTTTCAATATCTTTGACAGTTGTTCATGGCAATGCTGACCTGCAGAACTGCAGAACTCCTACTCTGAGCCTTAGGTGACACACAGGTACCAATGTTCCAGGGAAATAACAGGTTATACATATATAGCACAGCCTCTCAAAATCTAGAAATAATAATTACAGCTCCAGATTAAATGTAACTGCTAGAAGAGCTTACATTCTAGCCCCCAATTTTCTTATAAGTATTTTCTAAATGAGACCATACAGTATTTGCTGTTATGTTTTTGGCTTATTTTGCATCACATAATGTCCCCATGTGTAGCTCTTGTAACCCGTGACCTGGTTGAATGCACTTATTAGTTCTACAAAGTTTTAACTTATTAACTTTTTTTTTTATTCCTTGGGATTTTCCATGTAGAAAATCATGCCATCTGCAACTACAGGAAAATGTTATTTATTTCTTCCCAATCTATATGTCTCTTATTTCTTCCCCCACCCCCACCCCCCCTGAACCCAATTGCGGTGACTAGAATTTCCAGTACTATGTTAAATAAGAGTCTTGAGAGTGTGGACATTTTTCCCTTGTTCCTAATTTTGGGGGTAGATCATTCAGTTATTTACCATTAAGTATGATGCTGGCTGTAGATGCATTTTGAAGATGCTCTTTATCAACTTGAGATAATTCCCCTCTATTCCTAACTTGCTGAGAGTTCTTATCATGAGTAGATGTTGGATATTGTCAAATGCTTTTTCTGCATTAATTGATATAATCACATGATTTCTTTCTTCAGCTCTTTGATATGATAAATTACATTGGTTGATGTTTTTATTGTTGAACTAGCCTTCCATACCTGGATGAATCCCACTTGGTCTGATGTATAATTCTTTTTATGTTATAAAAAAAATTGCTAGTATTTCTTTGAGGATTTTGTGTCTAAGTTTATTAGAGATATTGGTCTGTAATTTTATTTTCTTCTACTGTCTTCATTTGGCTTTGTACAGGCCTTTTAAATGAATTCAGAAGTGTTTCCACCTATTTTATTTTCTGGAAGAGATTATGTAAAGCTGTTTTGTTTTTTTTTTTTTGCATGGGCAGGCACCAGGAATCGAACCCTCATTATCTTTTAAAAGTTTGGTAGAATTCTCTACTGAGACCGCCTGGTACTAGAGATTTCATTTTGAGGAGCTTTTTAATTAAGAATTCAATTTTTAATAGTTATAGGGTATTTCTCAATTCAGCTCCATCAGTATTTGCTTCATATATTTTGAGGCTCTGTTGTTCTGTGAAAACACATTTAGTATAATTGTGACTTCCTGGTGGATTGATCTTTTTTATCATTATATAATGTCCCTCTTTGTCTCATGTAATTTTCTTTGCTTTGAAGTTTACTTTATCAACTATTAATATTGCCACTCTTGTTTTGATATTTTTTAAAATTGTGTGCATGGTATGTTTTTTTTTCTTTTACTTTTAATGTATTTGATACTAGAGGCAAGTTTCTGGTTGATAGAATGAATTGGCTCATTTTTAAAATCCTTCTGCCAATCTTTCTTTTAATTGGGGTTATTTAAACCAATTGCATATTTACATTTAAGGTATTTATTGGTGGGTTAGTGCCTAAGTCTGCCATTTCACTATTTGCTTTCTATTTGTTCCTCTAATTTTGTTTCTCTTCTCTTGCCTTCCTGTGGGTTATGCAAACATATTTTAGGATTCCACCTTGATTTGTCTATAGTAATTTTGCGTGGGTCTCTCTGTATAGTTTTCATAGAGGTTGCTCTGGATGTTACACATGCTACTTATAATCATCTACTGTTATCAACATTCACCATTTGGAGGTAACTGTGGAAACTCATTTCCATTTAGTTTTTTTTTTTACCTTCCCCACTTTTAAATATCATTGTCTTTAGTATCAGATGTTGCTATAATTTTGCTTCAGTAATCAAATATTATTTATAAAATTCACAAGGAAAATAATTGTCATTTTATGATATATATTTCTGCTCTTTCTGTTGTTCCTTTTCACTTCTTGATTCTCTAAATCTCTTTTTTTTCAATTTATTTTCTGTTTGAAGAACTTCTTTTAGCTAATCTTTAAGGGTAAGTCTGCTAGAGACATATCTTTCAATTTTTGTTCATCTGAGAATTGTTTTATTTTCATTCCTGAAAGATAGTCTTGCCACATAAAGAAGTATGGGTTGACAGGTTTTTTTTCACACTTCAAAAGTATTTTATCACTTCCTTCTCTATGGTTTCAGATAAGAAATACACTGCCATTCGAATTACTGTTCCCTTACAGGGGGAACACCAATTTTTGCTGTTTCTCTTTGGCTGCCTTTAAAGATTTTCCTTTGTCTTTAGTTTTCAAAAATGTAATTAAGATGTCTTGGCATGGACTTATTTGGGTATATTTTGGTTTAAAGTTCATTCAGCTTCTTGCATTGCTAGGTTGGGATCTTCCATTAGCCATTATTTCTTCAAATACTCTTTCAGTCCTACTCATTTTCTCTCTACTTCTGGGACTCTGATGATATGAATATTGGATGTGGCAGGTCCCTAGGGATCTAGTTTTTCTTTTTTTAGTTATTTTTTTCTCTGTTGTTCAGAACCAAGTGAACAGAACAACTGTTCTGTTCTCAAGTTCACTGATTCATCTTCCATCATCTCCACTACCACTGAGACCAGCTTTTATTAATTGTATTCTTCATTCCATAACTTCCATTTTTTCCTTGCTCTTTAAAATAATTTCTACTTCTTTGCTGAAATTTTCATTTGTTTCAAATGATTAGAAAAGCATTTTTATGATAGCTGCTTTAAAATCCTGGTCTGACGATTCTAGTTGGTGTTGGCATCTTGGTGTCAGCATCAGTTGATTATATTTTCTCCTTCAAGTTGGGGCTTTGGTAGGACAGGTGATTTTTTTTTTTTTTTATTGTACACTGGACATTTGATCTATTATGTTAGGAGACCCTGGATCCTATTTAAGTCTTCTATTTTCACGAGGAGTTTTAGGCTTAGCACGTGGATCATAGCCTACTTTTATGGACTGTGGTTCTAGCGTCAGCTTAGTTTTCAGAGGTCTTATGGTTAATTTGGCCTGCTGGGTGTATCCCACATGCTGCTGGGGCTCCCACTGGTCTTGCTAGTGCTGCCTGAGCAGTAGGAATTTATTCTGACTGCATCACCAGGTATTTCTCTGTTGGGGAGGGTTGTGGTGGAATCCTACTGGTGCCTCCCAACTGCCCCAGCCTCTCTAGACCTTGGAGGGGAGACGAATTGACTTCCTGGACTGGGCCTCTTGCTGTAATTGTATCTCTCTCGATGGTTCTTAGTGTCTCGGGGAGTCTGAGGGTGACAGGTACAGAAAGCCTTCTGAATTGAGCAGCCTACTTTATTTGGGTCTTTCTTACTTGTTCTACCTGCTCACTTCAGAATCTTTCCATGGGAAAGGGGACTATCAGGAGCAGCAGGGAAGGAGAGTGCTTCTCTTAGTAGTTTATTTTTGAGGGGGTTCCCAACCCATCTCCCTTGCCAGGAAATGCCAGGTCTGGCTATTCTTCTATTGATTGAGGGAATCTAAGATCCCCTATCTTGCTGTCCTTTTGTCTTGAGTTTCCAGCAGAGTTCTCCTTTGGTTGTGTTTTATGCCATTTCCCAGGTTTAGAATTGTGCTTCCTTAGTGGGGAAGAGCTGGAAAAAAACGACTTATGCCATCTTTTCCAGACCAGAAATCCCTCATCTGGTTGAATTTTATGCCCACAATATGTTTTGCTATTTTAGACTCAGTTAACCATGTGGATATCAAAAGTCCTAAAGAAACCTTTGCCCAGAGCAGGCATTTAACCAGTTATCTCCACATGCAATTAAATTAATGAGACTGGGCTGGGTGGGGGCAGCAGGGATAGATGGCCAATAAGACAAGATCTAAATTGAGTTTAAGGCCATACATGTAAGGATAGTGATGAGGACCTCACATAAACACACACACACACACACACACACACACACACACACACACACACCTCTCCTCTCAGGCCATTTCCTTTCAATCCTCTCAAGAAGAGTCTCTATATCAAGTACAAATGGATTTATCAAGCCACCAGCGGGGAGTAGGAAAAAAACAGGAGGGCATAGTAGAGCCTATTATAGGACTGGTACAGTCCCCGCTTCCTTGGGCTCTCTCTGGCCTGGAATTCTTCTGCTTGGAAAATCTCAATTCTGAAAGGCTGAGTGGTGCTAGAAAAAAAAGGTGACTGCAGAACTGCCCAGAATGACCTGGTTCTGCTCTGAGCTTTAGGGGGGGGGCAAAAGGATTAATACAGTCAAGGGCACCAAAGTAGAAAAGCAGATGTTTTTGGGGGGGCAGAATCAACAGCCCAATACATTGTCTTTCTTATTTACATATTTTTGTTTTTTTCCCAGGAAGCACTTTAAGTGGTGTTAATGAATATATATGATGTATAAGAAAATATAAATTAGAGATAGGAAAAAAAAAAAAAAAAAGCAAGAAGAAACCAAAGGACAGGAATAAGGCTGGGGAATAGAAGGATTCTCTGATTTTCTACACCTTAGTAAATAGCCCATGAGAGGGCATGTGGTTAGAACCCCAGGAGTGCTCTGAACTTGGCATGGATTCTGCAGGCAAGACTCCTAACATGGGTGATCCCATGACACGTGCAATATAGGGAGATAATTTCCCATAGAATATTTCCCTATAATGCTCCATAGATTTCTCGCCCCTGAAACATGTTTGATCTCTTCTTAACGGTTCCTGAATTCTCAGTGTGAGAATGGTCAGGGTCCTGAGCATTGTAGCCTAGTTGAAGACAGTTACTAAGTTCTTGAGGAATCACATCCCAGTTAGGATACATTACAAGTCAGAGACCGTATAAATATGAAGAGAGAGTACACCACGGCTAAAACTAGTCATTAATTCCCCAAACTTTTTTTTTAATTCTTCAAGTTGATTCTCAGAATCTAAGCCAAAGCTGTCATGTACAGACTTGCAGTGTCTCAAGTCAGCTGGAAATCTAGGTGATGCTGATGACACATGGAAGCAGAGAAGTAGCCAAAGTGCTGTGCCTGGAGACTAAATGACCACACTCCTTCCACTATGGGAGCTGTCTCTCTCCTGGGAAACAGAGCACAAAAAAAAATCCAGTCAGCTGAGAAGGGATCTATAGATATGCATACAGTACATGAAAGTGGGCTTGATTCCAGAGCAAATTCTGGGAAAGTGGCAGCTGCTGGGACAGTAGTTCTGAATCTAAAAATTATGGACACTTTGTAAAGTCAGTGGCTCCCCTGGGCTTAGGTTTGCCATCTTTCCTATCTCTCTGGAGCCTGCCTCAAATATTTTTAATTCTTCAAATTTCTTATAGTCTCATTTACTTTGCCTCTTGCTCTGGTTTTCAATATCTTCAAGGCCCCCTTCAGTTAAACCCAAAATACCCTGTTACATTTATCATTCCATATTTCAACCATCTCTTCATGAAGATATGACCCAATTCTCTTTTTCCTACTTATATTCTCCTCATGCACTCCTTCTCAATGCTTTTCTAAAAAATTTAGCTTCATCTCTTGGTATTTCTCTGAAATTATTTTTCAAAATCATTTGTGGATAAATTAACTCATTGGCCTTTCTTCAGAAATTATTCCTCTTAATCTCTGTGCTTTTTCCACTTTCTCCATGAGGGCAAGAATTATGGTTTACATTTTTTATTTTTCTTCAATTATGTAATGTAGGACTTTACATTTACTTTTTTAATATCTACAGCTGTAGTCCATGAATGTGACCTTCCTCATCTTATTTGAAATAGGAAGATAAGGTATCTGTCCCAAAACAAACTGTCCAAAATGGTACGTATATGTATATATATTTATGTTGCTATTTAAAAAGAAATCTGCATCTCTCGCTTATCACGGAAGTAAGTTCCAGGGGTCAGGGCTTCTAATAAAAATTTTCAGATGGTTTTTATGGTGTGTGAATATATCTCAATAAATGCTTTTTATGGTGTGTGAATATATCTCAATAAAATCTGCATTAAAAATATTGTGGATGAATGCTCTCTAAGACAAAAGAAAGAAATGATATAGGGCAAAAAAAACTTGTTCAGGGCTTGAAAAAGGAAAGCCTAGACATGATCAGGGAGTAGACATTTTATTGAAAGTAGAAGATTAAGAATCTTGACCTAATTTTTTTTCTAATTCAGTCAGAGTCAAAAGAGGAAAACAAAAGCTGGGATTTTCTGTAGAAAGCTTAGATGTAGCTTGAAGAAGAAAAGAACAAAGTGTTTTTTTTTCTTGTATTAAAGCACGTGTATACAGGCCAAGTTTGGAAGAAGCCAGAAATACATAGTGAAACCCTTTCTGTTAGGGCAAGATTGGAAAGAAAGAGGATCTATTCAAAAAAGGCCAGAAAACTGGGTCAAAAACTTGAAGTTGCTACTTATATTTCTGAGGCTGTAGCTCTGGTGGAGTGAAAAGTCTCCCAGACTTGAGGTGAGATCTCCATTACAGTCCTGGTTTCCTGGAGTCAGGTGGGTGATCCCCCAAGAGAGCCTCCACTTTGTCATGGGTGCTGTGCAGAGAACAGTTCTTAGTATTTTGAGTTCCCATTAGATCATCTGCACAAAAGCCCCTGTTTGTTGGTACTGACTTGTTAAACACACTCCTGAGAGAGAAGGTTCCATATAAGGCAACAGGTTTTTTGTTGAATTGATATTGCTCTGAATATTTAATAAAGTATTCTTAAGTATTCTGTCAAAAAGCTGTAACTGCTGAAAGCTTGTTTCAAGGATTACATAGAAACTTCAAGTAATGCACAATCAAAGGTTGCCATCTAGTGGTCCAGTTGCATTATAACTTCTGAGCGTAACTGCAAGTTCCAAGGACTTGAAAGGCCAGGAAGAGAGACGCCTTCAGCACTGGAAACTTTGTACTCTGCTGAATACCTTCATTCAAAATTCAAGTTACAAACAGAACACAGTGCCCCTCAAACCAATCAGTCTTCCAAGTCAAGCTTGGGCCTCTGGGCACTATCAGAATTTGAGTAGAAAGTTGAATATGATAAAGCAGAGTGACAACCCTTTGGGAGATGAGCTCCAAGAGATCCCCAAACATTGAAGGCTTTTAAAATCATCTGCAACAAAATCTTTGGTTCTCAGAAGCAAATTTATAATAGAAAATTTGGTTAGCCTCTGGTAGTATTTATTGGTGTGCGCATCTTCGTGATAAAAGAAGCTGTGATCCTTTCAGAGACTAAGAAAGAAATTGTCACCAGAAAACATAATTACTCTGGCATGATTCTCTTCTCTCTTTCTAAGGAGGCAGGCAGCATGAATTATTGAAAAGGGCATTGGCTTAAGAGTCAGAGGGCTGTGTACAAATTTTGGCTTCACTCCCTATTAGCTGTATGACTTTGGGCATGTTAATTAAAACTTCTTTATATCCCAAAGGGTTGTAGTGAATATTAAAAGAAATGAAGCTTGGAAAGGGCTTACCACAATGTCTGGAACATAATTGGTATGAAAAATTTTTAAGGTCTCTTCCTTTCTTTCTCTGATCCTTCTCTCACTTACATGGAGCCCCACAGTTTAATTTAAAGAGAAGAAAAAAAAAATAGGATTTTAATTTTGGGCCCCAAATTGGCTTTTAAATTACATTCTTTTGTTAAAACGAAGATAACAGTCTTGGTTTAGTCACTATATAGTAAAGTAATAGCTTTGTTCTGGCTTTCACTGATTCTGTGTTTTCTTTCAGGACATAATTTTCTTCCAGGTAACATGGAAGAAATAATCGTATCATCTGTACAATGAGAATAATAGTACAAAGTTCACCAGATTGTTGAGGATTAAATGAGATGTTGCGTAAGAAGTCAGCATCATTTAAACATAGCACGCATGTGACTGGATTTTAAACCAGTCACAGCCAAACTTGTATTTCAATGAGTCAAAGCCTTCAAAGCCTGTAAGAGACTCAAATTCTTGTTCCTGTAATTGCCCTCTACTCTGGGAACATCACTCAGAGTCTGCCGCACAGCCCTTTGATGATCTCAACAGAAGCAAAGGAGATAAGGATTTTGGGCAAAATAGAGAAATAGCTTTTCACTGCTGGCTTGAAGTTGGCTCAGAAGGCAGCTCATGAAGGTTTCTGAGCCATGGCAGCATAACTTTGCAAAGCAACAGCATTAAAAGAACACCATCATTTGGCTGTATTAATCATAAAATGATTTTCAAAGGTGACATCTTTTACGAAAAGAGAGACAGAAAAGGACATATTTACAGAGGCCCAAAGGCCTGCATCCCCTGTGCTTTCCTTTCAGGCTGGTAAGCTATGACTGGCATCTACGAGCACCACATCTGTACAACCTTACATTTTGATTCATATTTGGGATACTGGGTTTTTAAAATCAGATTAAATATCCTTTCTAGGAAACCTCAGAGGCTGTTCCTGCCAACACCAGGGCCTTACATGCTGGCTTATAGTACCCAGAAGTGGCACAACTGTCCTTTGTCAGGCAATATGTTCTAATTTTGGGTATAGAAATATGGCTGCGAAGTAAAGCAAGGCAGCTGTGACAGGAGCTAAAGCCCCAGCCAGGGAGACCTGTTTTCTAGACCTAGCTGCATTGTTCACAAGGTATGTAAAATCATTCTAAGTCTTATTTCCTCATCTGTGGAAACGGGCCCCTGCTTGGCCTGCCTCACAGAACTATGATGAGGGCTAGAGTGAGACCGAGCATGAGACGACCCTCTGCGAGTGCCAAACCCCTCTCCTGCCCCAACTAGCACCTGCACCCATCAGGCCCCTTCTGGCTCTAACAAGCTCCCGGGAAGTTCACACAAAACAGAGAGAAGGTACCCTCAGCGGGGGTCTGTGACAGGATCTGTGTTAGCAGGGGCCAACTCTGGCTGGAGGGTCCTTTCTGCCCATGCCCGCCCCTCAATGGGGGGCCCCAGGCTCACCGAGCGCCTCTCCACACTCCCTTTTTTCCTGCTATCCTTGCCTGGAATAACATCCAGCGAGCGGTAGCTGGGCGGCTTCTCCTCGGGCCAGTTTGGGGGCTGAGAGCGGTGGCGGTGTGCTCCCCAGCTCTGGGGACGTCTCTCCTTCTCCTCCTCAGAGCTCCAAGAACTGCGGCCCGAGGGCAGGGGAGGGGAGCAGCTGCGGTGCCTGCGTCTCCTGTGCCTCTGGGTGCTCTCCCGGGGGCTGGGCCTGCGGGGTCTCTCTGGATAGTGGCTTCTGAGACGGGGGCGGCTGGGTCGCCGACGCCCCTCACTGGAGGAGAGGCCATCGCTGAGGCTGTCCCTGTCTGACCAGGGTGTGGGGGAGCTGTTTGGCCTGGAACTCTGGTGTCTTCCACTCCTCGAGTGGTCCAGCTCCCTGCGCTCCAACGCCCGGGGCTTTGACCTCCGGTCCTGGGGTGCCTGGTAGAAATCAGAGGAGTGGTGCTGCCTTCTCCCTTCCCTCACATCCCAGTGTCCTGAGGGAATCTGGGCGAGCCACTGCTGGCATGAGATGTCGCTGGTCCTCTGTGAGGATGGCAGGTCCCTGACCAGTGGGGGCAGGTGGATGATTCTGCGTTCCACGACCTCGGAGCCCAGGGAAGACAGCATGCTGCATGGATGGCCTGATCTGGCTTTGAAGTCAGGGGGCAGAGGCTGGGCTGGGTTGAGATTCCGCAGTTCTTTCTCCAAATACTCCAGGACTCCATTGGCTATGGGAGGGTAAGTGGCAGTCTGGGACATTGGCATCTGTGGGACGCTGGACTGCAGGGACAATTCTGAATGGAAAAAAGAGTAAGAATACGCAGAGCTGCTGGTGGAAAGCAGGGCACCAAAATGTCACACTATTTAGCTTGTCTCCACCCCCTCCCATCCTCAGTCATAAAAATGCCCACCATATGGCTCATGGGGGCCCCACTGCAGTCCACGCTCGACCCTCGCCCTCCCCCACCCCGAGTCTCTGGCAAGCTTTACCTCGCTGCAGCAGCGGGTGCATTGGATAAGATGAAACCCGGGAGCTCCTGTCCGACCCCCAGTACAGGGGTTTTTCCATCATCTGAGGACCTAGAGCCTGAACCTGCTTCATGTAGCGGTGACGGGCCAGGGCTGCAGGGGAAGAAGGAGAAATGCAGACCCTTCAGCCAGGGCAAGCCCCACGCTTCCCACTTCACTTTTTTTTTTTTCATCTAGAGGCCTTGCCAAGAGACTAACTTCTCTTTTCCAAGACCATTATGACCTACCCTGCATGGGAGTACAATTTAAGGGCTTAGTGAGTCAGCTGCCTCTCTGAAAAGGGGCTTAGAATAAATTTCCTAGGCAAGACTGCAACTCCTGTACTTCAGGAATGTATGTTCTTCAAACTTGACTCTTAGCCCTGAAAGCATTTCATCATCCTGCCCATTTCCAAGGTCATCTAAAATGCACAGGTAGCCACAGATACTAGCAGGCAATGAAATCTCAGCCATGAGCCAGCAAGGCCCTATGGCACACGCCAGAAATAGAAGGTACAGATGTGAAGGGCTTAGGGGATGCTGTGAGTCAGGGGCTTTGGGGGGCCTGACAGGGAAGCTCAGGGCTGCCTGCCCAGAGTGGAAGGGCATGGACACTGAGGTTGGCAGACAGAATTACTGGTAAAGAAAGGAAGACAGAAGAATGTGTTTTTAGCTGGCACACTAACCCTGAGTGGGAGAAAATCTGTGGGAAGAAGGTGAGGGAATGCAGGAAGCTGAAGCAAATTCCAGTGGATCTTTTCTATTTTTTTGCTCAACTTATTAAGTGTTTGGTTTTTCTGCAAACCGTGGGAAACTCTAAGGGATGGGCTCAGGACAGAGAAGGGGAAGAAAAATGCCATTTTCTTTCAGTCTCACGTCAAGATAAAGAAAAGTATAAAAAGGCAACACAAGGGGTGGATAGAAATGTCACTTGAGCACTGTGTGAAAATAAAAGCAAATTAAACACAAAAGCATTTGGTTGTTTTTGTTCATGAATTTTAATTTTGAGGTCACTGTGACTGAATGCCACATGTCTCCCAAGGTCTCTGCCTATTCATGCATGTAGGAAAGTACTTGCATGTTTAAATGCAGGAAGTACCTGCCTTGGTTGTAAACAGGCCCCAGCCAGGCACCCCCACCTCCTTTGTTCCCCGAAACTTGTGGCTGCCCCTAACAGCAAGGCTCTGCCTGACCAATCCCTTCTGGTCTAGGAAGAGGTGATGGAAGGCAGGCATTCTGGACCCAGTTATCCAGGGTAGGAGATCTGCTGAGGAGGGCAGCAAAGGGGGCATCTGGGGGGCTGACCAGTAGCTCCAGTACAAAACAGACTTCCAGTGCAACAGGAAGCAGTTGCAGCAGAGCTTCCAGGTGTCCAGCCTCAATGGTGAGTCAAAGCCCAGCCTTGAGGAAATCAGAGGCAAATTTGCAGAAGCTCACCAGCTGCCACCCCTTCAGGTTAACCGACAGCGCTCCACACTCCTTTAAGACAAATCCCCCTGTTCAGCACTTTCTTCTTCCTCTTGCTAACAGATGCTTCTCCCTGGTTCCCTCTACCGGCCACCACTGGCACATGTAATACCCTGTTGAACGAGCGCCGGTTGGTCACTTTACACACACTAAACCAGAGGAATCTCCTATTACGGGAATCAGATGAAGAAGAGAGGTACAAGTCCTTCAACTGGTGAGTGGCAGAACCAGGAAGTGAAGCTGCGGCTGCCTCACGCCCAGCCCCGTGCTTTTCCTGCCAAACTACTGACTGGTGCAACCACTAGACTCCTTTATTTCTATGTAATGAAGTTAAAAAACCTATCCTAAGAGTACCTCATCAGTTTCTCTCTCTCCAACTCAGCTCATACTTTTCAAACCCCATTCTACCCAAGTCCCTGCCTCTAAGACCTGGGGGACGTGAACATCTGACCGTATTCAGAACAATCCTATTCCGCCCCAACCCCTTTAACTGGGTCCTTGCTTCCTCTGGTGCCGTTCCCTTTTAGCCATTTTCTTCTACTCCCCCAATTCAGTAGAGGAGAAAGGGAAAGTTGAGCTTACTCATGTTCCCCAGTGGACTTTCTTCCTGCAAGGGATCTCTTCCAGCTCCTACACAGCTATTTTGTTAGTTCCCTGCATTTTTACCCCAGGCTCCAGAGATTAACCTGTTTCCTTAGCTGCCACACCTTTCTCACCAGTGTCTCCCCTTTCCCTGATGCACTAGAACTGATGGGACAGGGTGGATGACACACTCTACCACCTTCTCCCTTGTCCTCCTTTCCTTAAAACAGCCCCCCAAGGGGCTGTCTAGACCATCTAGGGGTTTCTGTTGCTCACCTAGTGGGGAAATATAACAATGCTTCAAAAGACTCCCCCCAAATTTTATCTGAACCTCAATGGAATATAGCCTGCCTTAGTTACCCTTAATGAGCTTGTTAAAAATACAGATTCCTGGGCCCCACTCCCAGACTCCTTAGTAGGTCTAATGGCAGGTGAGAGGATCTGGGTTTCCAACAAGCTCCCTGATTCTAATGTATATGGTCAGCGTAGAATGGACTGTTGAGGATTTTTAACAACACTGAGAAATTTACTCTTGAGGGATAGATAGGTCTTTGTTCAAATACAGGCTCTGAAGGCCAGAAGAACTTAAATTTGAATAGTGGCATGTACTAGCCATGTGACTTTGAGAGGGCTCCAGGAGTCACTGAACCCCAGACTCATCTACAAGCTGGGGACGATAATATCTGTTTCACAAGGTTATTGTGGGGTAAGTTAGGTAATGCACATGGATTGCCAAATATATGACATTCACTAGGTAATGGATCTTACTGCTATGATAAACTGCTTCTTTTGCCCTTATATCCCATAGGAGGAGACAAAAGCATATATTTGGAGACTGAACAACCAAAGACACATACATCTTCATTTTCAAAGAAAACCAGGACTCAGGGCTTATCTTCTAAGACCTCATCTTTGTGACAAAAAAGATGCTCAACTTCCCACCAGAGGGGTGATAGAAGAATTTCACAGTCTTTTAAAAAATAACTTCATTGCTGAAGTGAGAGAAAAGTCTGAGTTGTCAGTTTCTAGAAGAAACCTCTAAGGGAATTTTGTACTATGGAAGCTTCAGCCCACTTTCACACTCCCTGGCAATAAAGTTCCCATTTCCATTTTCCTAGCTAGGGAGTGAAGGGATGGTCCAACTTAGCCATCCCCTTCCTTGGCAAGGCAACTACCATCCTCTCAAAGAAACAGTAGTTTGAAGCTCATGTGGAAATTTTACCCCCTCCTCAAACCATTTCTGGAAAACATTACAGACTGGGACTGTCCAAAAATTCTTTTGCTGAAAGAAAATAGCCCTCCCTTAACCCCATCCTTACTTTGTAACCTGTCTTATAACAGGTCACTCAGTTTTGTGGAATATTTTTCAAAAACAGTTACAACCTGATCCCATCTTTCCAGGGTCCAGATCTGCAAACACGGCAGCGAGAACAAAGCTACCCACTTTCACACAGCCCGGCTAACCAGGGAAGGATGTCCGGGCTTCACATAACTTGAGTTTTATTTATTTACTTTTCTTGGCAGAGTAATGTAAACTTAAAATGGGAAAAGATATTTAACATTTAATACTAGGCCTTAAAAAGAAACCGACTACCACTGCTGTGTATCTTGATGCAAAGACTATGATGACAATAAAAGAAAGTACAAGAAAAAAAAATTAGCACTGTAGTGGCACCTAGATAATTCCCAGAATAAAGAAAAGAAAAAAAGCTAAGAAAAAATTCACTGATGTAGCAGCTGCTAAAGAAGACCTCTCTGATCCAGAAATGAGGAAGAAATTTAACAAAAGAGAAGATCCTCTGGACAGAGAGAGCCAACAAGGAGGTGGTGAAAACCCCTTCCACAGAAGCTGAAATTCAGGGCAAGGGTTTAATTGCTTCAGCTCAGGTAGGCCATTTAAATTTGAATTTCAGTACAATTAAACCAACTATTTTTATGCTTAAAAAAAAAAAGTGAAGGGCAGGCTGCGGTGGCTCAGCAGGCAGAGTTTTCGCCTGCCATGCTGGAGATCCGGGTTTGATTCCCGGTGCCAGCCCATGCGGAAAAATAAAGAAGTGAAAATGATGCTCAATCCCTCTTCACACACTCCTCCAGAGACCTGCACCTCCCCTTCCCTGCACCCAGCATCATCTTTGTACATCAAGACACACAAGACCTGGTCCCTCGAAGATACCTAACTGCAGTTACCATTCCTTACCATCCTCTCTCCACCCCCATAGAACCTAGTCCTTGCCCTTTTGACCATGCTCACTCAAGCCTTCCCCTTTCCTCCATACTCCCAGTCCCCTCTGACCTTACTGCCCAGCCATTTCAGTGATACCCTCAGGAGCCCCCTAGAATCCCATGCCCTTTGATCTCTTGCTATTTCTCAGGCTTACGGAACCACCAGCAGAAGCTTCCTCCCCACTGGCTCCAGGCTGCCAGGGTTTATTGCATATTCAGACAAGCTGCCTCCCAGTAGGGCAGTCCTTGAGTGATCTTTCTTGACCTCGCTTTCCCTCCTCTGCAGCAGCAGGGTAAACATTCCCTATTTCTCAGGTCCTAGCCCTGTGAAGCTCAGTTGATGACATCATCTTTGTTGAGGAAGAGGAACCAGAACTGGATATGGAGTCAAGAGACCTGGTCCATCCAGAATCCATCACTAACCAGCTGCGTAATTGTGAAAAAGTTGTTCTGTGTGAACTTCCCTCAATTGAAGGGGGTATAGGTTGGAGTAGATCAAAGATTCTCAGCGTGGCTTGAGGCCCAGTACAGGGTATGTCTAGAGAGTTCTCTGAGGAGGAAGCTAGTAACCAATCTAGGATGAAAACGATTTCTTCTGTTCTCACGGGAAAATGAGGTACAATTTCAAAAATGCATCTTTAAGTTCCACTGTAGCTTGTTTACTAGTGTTAAGTGAATTATCAAGGGTTACTAAAATTTGGTGTCATTTTCATTTTTCTCCTCTCTAGTCCCTTATTAACTTTCACTGGAAAATGAGAACAGGGTGGGGAGGTGTGCTGTGGCCAGAGTTCAAGAACCACTGGATATCATTCTCAAAACTCCCCTCTGGGTCTAAAATTTTGACTTGCTGAAGTCGAGACAGGTTGATGTGAGCTCCCTCAGTTTCCTTCTGTGTATGCCTTAAACATTCTCCACATTTTAATGACTTCCTCTCTTTTCAGAGGTTTCCTTCCCTTTCTTTCCAAAACTAGTCCTTTCACTGTGGGCCTGGTGCCACTCCCACTGCTTCCAACACTCCTCAGTGATCACCTCATGTATTACAGTTTCACTTTCCTCGATTTTTACTGACCTTGGTTCTTTGCCTACAAATACGCTTCGGGTTTTTTCTTCTAAAAAGCAGACAATGCTTTCTGCCTCCCCCCTTCCCCCACCCACCAAAGAGCTTCAACAACTCCTGTTCTCTCCACGCAATCTCTTCTTGTCACAAAACTTCTCAGGACAATCTGCCCTAGTGACTCATTTTGAAAGTGACCTCATCTGTTCAAGTCTTTATTTGTGGCCTATTATTTCTTTGTTTTACTTGTTCTTCTAAATGAACTCTAACCACTTACAAAAACCACTCTCCCCAGATCCTCTGTTTATCAGCTTATCAAGAATGGATGCATTTATCATATGTGCTGACTTTGTCCCAATTCTGCCTGTTTTTTTGTTTGTTTGTTTGTTCTGTTTTTGCCCACTGACCTAGAGATTCTAAGAAACCATGCTGGGAAGGTGTTTCTCATTTTATCTTGCATATTACAAGTCCAGTATCAGTGAGTTCTCCTTGGCACCTTCTCCTTGAAGCTCCTGAAAAGTAGGGATCCCCAAGGCCCAATATGGAGTTCTCTATTCCTGCCCTCTTTAAGAAGCTCAATAGTATCTCAACCAATCCCACAGTGATCTACACACAGAGGTCACGGCGGCCCCTGCCGTGGGAAATGCAAGTATTCACAAGATAGATGAACACAGATTCAAATCCTGATCTGCTCCTACTTACTAGCCATGTAATCTACCTGACCCTCCCTCACCTCATCTGTTAATTAGGAATGAGAATTTGCATCTCACCCAAGTTGATATGATGCTGCTGGTCTGGGGGCTGTACTTTGAGAACCCTTGTGTGAAAGGAAGGGAAAAGGGAGCAGAAGAAGATCTTGCTCTTAACATGATATTTCTTTGGGCTGAAATTTGACCCATAAAAACAGAACCTGCCTTCTAAGGTTGTTGTGAAGATTCATTCAGTGAGGAAATGTGAGTAAGGGCCTACACACAGCAGACATCGAATAAAACTTAGTTCCTTTTTCCCGTAAGACGGCAACCTTGGTGCAGGGCCTAAAGCCAGACTTAGACCAATTGACCTTCTCACCACTGTAGATCAGGTTTTGTTTCTATTCATGGAGGTAATTTCTTATTTTTACTTAAAAAAAAATTTCCTTCCCAATAGACCACAATGTTAACAGTGGTCATCTCTGAATGCTTAGATTAGTCTTTACATTTTCCTGTATTTTTCAAATGTTCTACAATGTGTTACTTTACTTAAATCATCAGGAAAAGGAAATATTATTTTAGGAAAACAGAAAACTTCTTCTACTTAGAGCAGTTGACTCCATTCCTTTATGTATTTACTAAGAAAAGATCTTTGTAGAATAATTTAAAAAATTTTTTTTCCTTCACCATGAAATCTGTAGCCCAAATTTTAGGATGTGTCATAATTCTGGTATAAGGGGTCAAATTCAGCCCAAAGAAAGATCATATTAAGAGCAAGATCTTCTTGCTCCCTCTTTCCTTCCTCTCACACCAGGGTTCTCAAAGTATGGCCCTCAGACCAGCAGCATCATATCACCTGGGAACTTCCGAGTAATGCAAATTCTCAGGCCACACTCCAGACAAACAGAATCAGAAATTCTGGAGATGAGGACAGCAATTAAGCCCTACAGGTGATTCTGATGTGAGCTTCAGTTTGAGATCCATTGCTCTAACATCTGTCTCCTCTGGTCTGTTATTTGCAAGTTATCTCTAAAGAGTACCTTCTCTCTCACTGCTACATTCAAACTGCCCCTTTATATCACTTCATGACCAAGCAAGGTCAATGAGGCATATGAGGGCTACTGAAGATATGCCATTGGTAGACAGAGCTATCTGTAAGAGGCCTTATCTGGCAACCAAGATAGCCAGCCATATTCCACGGCCCTGTATCTTCCCTAAGCACCATTTTCGTGGCTGAGGCTAAAGTCATTTGTGTCTGTGATATGAGAAGGTCATGGCGAAGAATGTGGAAGAACCCAAGAGTTTAATGTGGGCATAGGGAGCCAATCTGTTTAGAGCTCCGGCACCGCCTTATCTCACCACTTGTCCCGTCTCACCTTCCTCAGGGCAGCAGCAGCGGGTAGGACAGCAGGGGCAGCGAATGTAGCAGCAGCAATATTGAGGACAGCACTGACACCAGCACACTCCAATCAGTAACAAGAGGAGAAGGGCTCCCAGAGTGATAAAGATCACTGTCAACCAGTCTGCAAAGGAGAAGCCAAGCAAGGCTTGAACTAAGTATCCAGAGGGTGCTTCCAGTTCTAACATTCTAGAGGTCCAATAAGTACAGCTCTTGACCTACAGGTTAAGGTTGAACAAAATACTGGCAAAACAACTTTAGCCTTAAAAAGGGAACTTCAGAGGTTGGCAATACAATGACAATAGTCTGGGATCACTTGTTTTTTGCGCATATTTCTGTGTGTTCAGGGTGTTGTAGTGGCACCTAAGTAGAAAATTCCAGAGTCACTTACGCAAGACGATGAGCTTCACCTCCTTATCTGGGTCGCCAGATGTGTCCCCTGGAGCCTCAATGGTGCAATAGTACACACCATGGTCCCACCACATCACTTCATTAATCACAAGGTCTGCTCCTATATAGGAAAAGAGGTGGAATACCAGTGGTCAGAAGAGAGGGCAGTGGTTTTTAACTCACTGTAGCTTCAAAACTCCAATACTGTCCCTCTGCATCCTAAGAGGGTCCTTAGTAGTTCAGTGAAAAGTCATAATTCCTTTCTATAAGATCCTTCTCTTTCTCTAAACACCATAATGATGGTGGAACCAACCATTCATTGAGCCTTGCTTAGCACCTAGAAAAGATTTTGAATACAGTACGTCTTTAAAACTCACGGTAAGTTTACAAATGAGTGTGTTAGAGATTACTGGCTGTCTCCCAATGCCTGTTCTCCCTTTCTCCTATGCTCATAGAATTGCCACCCAGAATAAAGTCAATATTTTCCATACTCTAATACAGATGAACATATGACTCAATTCTGACTAATGAGATGTAAACAGAAAGCCACCTGATGGCTCTTAGGAACTTTCCTCTCAAAGTAGTTTGAGAACATCTTTACCATTTTTGTTTTCATCTCTTCTTCTAGTCTGTTATCTGAAAAGCAAGTATGATGAACCTTGGACAATGTGCTGGTTTGAAGCTATTATGTACCCCAGTCATGTCCTTTAATCTTCATTCAGTATTGCTGGGTGGGATCTTTTTATTGTTTCCATGGAGATGTGATCCACTTAATCATGGGTGGTAACTTTTTTTTTTTTTTGCATGGCCGGCTCCAGCAATCGAACCTGGGTCTCCAGCATGGATGGGTGGTAACTTTTGATTAGATGGTTTTCATGGAGATATGTCTCTACCCATTCAAGGTGGGGCTACTTACTGGAGCCTTTTAAGAAAGAACCATTTTGGAAAAAGCTAAGTACCAACAGAGCTGATACAGCTAGAGACCTTTGGAACAGAAGGAAAACACTCCCAGGGAGGCCTTATGAAATGAAGAGAGAAAGCTAGCAGTCACTATGTGCCCTCTCAGTTGAGAAAGAAACCTAGGACTTCATTGGCCATTTCTGTGGAGTTAAGATATTTTTCTCTGGATGCCTTAATTTGGACATTTTCACGGCCTTAGAACTGTAAACTTGCAACTTAATACATTCCCTTTTTAAAAGTCATTCTGTTTCTGGTATATTGCAATTCTGACAGCTTCAGAAAACTAAAACAGATCATAAAGAAGATGACATGCTTAGTGAGATGGTAGGAGCATAGGTCCTTGGGGACTTAATGTAACAGAGCCACTGTGGTGATTGATTATGTACCCAATTTCCACATCTTCTTAATCTTAATTCACATTCCTGTGGGTCTGATCTCATAAACAAGATTGATTGCTGGTATTTTTAGTTAAGGTGTGGCTAACTGAATGAGGGTGGATCTTAACCCAGGTTCCTAGAGAACCAGAAAGTCACAGAAGCTAGAAGAAAAGCGATGACAAGGCCATGTGACAGGAAGCAAAGATAAAATACAAGGAACCCTTAGGTTTACTGGTAGTCAGCACCAGGACACTACAGTCTTCAACGAGAAAGTAAGCCTTGCCGATATCTTCCTTTGGGACTTCTTCTAACCTCAAAACTGTGAGTCAACAAATTCCCAATGTTTAAGACAATCCATTGTATGATATTTGTAAGAGCAGTTCTAACAAACCAAAACAGCCACCATTCTAATTCTGGTCTATCTCTGACTTTATACATGAGAGAGAAATAAACTCCTTCACTGTTTAAGCCACTAATATTTGGGGCTTTTGTTAACGTGTAGGCAACTTTAATCCTAATTGATATAGTGGGTATGATTATGAGCTGCATTTAGAGATGAGGAAACCAAGATTCAAAGAAGCTAAGGATGTAGCTAAAGAACATGCAGATATCACATAGTAGAGATAGGTTCAAACCCATGTCTCCCTGCCTCGAAGCTGATGTTCTTGATTACTAAGCTCTTCTGTCCTTTCTAAACTGGGCATTAAACTCTGTGCCCTGGATCCTTTCCCAGCTTAAAATGAGCAGATACCTCTGAATCTTATGAGATTCAGTTATGAGATGAATTTGAGTGAGTACTAATGAAATCCCAGTATTTTAAGAGTAAATGTTATCCAAGAAAAGAATTTCAATTTTCACATGCACCAAGCCCTTGTGACCCCATGAAGAGAAATGAACGGTAACATCTATGTTCAAGTTTAGCAAATTCAACAAATATTCATAAAAGACCCTCTGTGGGTCCAGCACTATGTCAGGCACCATGGGAATAAGGAAAAGGATCAAGACTCCTCTCTGTCCTGAAAGGCTTAAAATCTAGTCAGAGGTTCTGAGGCAGCCTCCAAGTCTCACTTTGGAGGCAATCTTTGCTATCTTAGCCACAGTAAGTGCCAGGGCGACATCAATAAATTCTTACGGGCTTGCTTTTGTTAAATTGGGTGTCAAGCCATAATATTTTGTTATCTGTATTTCAAGAAATATTTAATGAGGAAATGAAACAAAAATGCGAAGTCACACGATACTGGAGCAAACTCTGACTTCTGTTTCCTGCTCTTTCTACGTCAATTCCTACGACTTTTTCCTACCCATGGTTTTCCAGACTCACAACCTTTCCCAGAAGCAAGCTTACCCCAGACTTGGAAGAACTGTGAACATGCTTTGGGGGGAATCCCCCCCCAAAAGTTAATGCATATTCTAAGTTGGCCCCAACTTTCATTACAGACATAAAGAGTATTTTAGGAATGCTGGCGTAATGGAGGTATTCAGATCTGTTAATAGTTTAAATTATCTAAATGCTGATTTGACAGGGTCATCTTAAATTTGATGCAAACACAGGCATAAAAGTGTCAAAAAACAAGGGTTCCAGGAAGTCTCCACAAGCCTGGAAGCAGAACTAAAAACCAAAGGAAAATACTGCATTCATGTGAGAGTAAGAAAGAGGCAGGATGTGATCTAAAGATTGGTGGGGTTGAAGGATGGTACAGCTCAAAAACAGAAAAGCAGACAGAGTAGGAACTATCCTCTTCGGGGACTTTCGTCCTTCAGTTACGGGACTTGGGAGACTTCCTTAGTTAAAGAGGCTTTAAATCTTGAGGGGGTAGAACAGAGCTAATTCTACTGCTCTGGAGAAAGTAGCATCAGCCTGAGTCCTTGAGCATGTAGCTGAAGACTGGAAAAGCAAGACAAGTGTTGCTTAAGGCTGAGAGTTCATGAAGTCAGAAGTTGAATGTAAAAAGATCAGACTTGAGTATTAGAGTCAAGTTAGAAGCAACTGTCAAGTTGGCTCCGTTTAAATGCTCTACCTTTAACAGTCACAGAATATTCATTGATTTCCTCACCTGTAGGCATACCTATGGGTATGCTGAGGGGCCTCCTGGGTACACTGTCCTTTCCTTTTTTCCTTTTTAACCAACAAATAAAACTCACTGGAATAGTCTTTGAATTCTCTGCCAAAAACCCATTGTAGAAAACTTGAATTACAAGATAGGAATGTGGGGAGCTAGCATAACCTGTCTATTCAAAAGTGTACTGAGTGATCGTAACTAACATTCACTGCACACTTACTCTTTGCTAAGTGCATTATACATATTATTTTCATCAATCCCCATGAGACATGTATTACCGAAGTCCCATTTTTAGCAACTGAGGCTGAAAAAGGTGAAGGGACTGGCCCTTGTTCACACATCAAGTATGTGCCAACTGGGGCCCAGGGTGCCACCACGACTCTCTATACCAGGCACAAAGACTAGTATGCTTTTGACACAGCTCTCAAATTTCACGTTTGAGAATCACTTCTGTGTGGGGAGAAAGATATTATTATTCCCATTTTACAGATGAGGAAATAGAGGCCAAAGTAAATAACTGATCTGCTCCTGCTCCTGAGCTAATGAGTGGAAGCACCAGGACTCCAGGTGGGATGTTTAGGTGGCCATCTAGGGAAGAAGCTCCTATTTCCTGGGGTATGGACAACGAGTGGCCAGAGGTAAACTCATGGGGCCTAGAGTTCCAGTGGACCCTGAGAGCAATTAGTGGAAGGGATCAGAGGAGTCTGATCTATCCATCAGTCCTGAATCTCAAGGTAGCAAATGAAACCACCCAATCCCGGACCTTTAGCCAAAGCTATAGGTAGTCTAGAGACCAACTTCCAGGAAAAGGACTTCAGATGTTGGCGCACATCTTATGATCTGTCACTTTCCCCAAACAATACAGTGACAAGACCAAGTAGATCATCACGAAGGGGAAAGAAAGGGAAATCCCAAGCTGACTCAGCTGCCAGGCCTGGCATTTCATCTCCCTCCTGCCATACTTACGGTTCTGGATGGTAATCTTGCGCTGCCGGTAATCCACTCCCAGGACAGGCTCATTCTGTCCCCGCCGCTGGGCCACAATGCGAACTTCTCGCTGGCTGTCATTGCAGTCATTAGATGGGTCCTGTCCCAGAGATAAAGCTGCCTGGTATGCTGAGGAGACAGGACACATCCAAGTCTTAATGAGGAAATCCCTTAAGAAAGGTGCTCTTACTCTTCCCTAGAGCAGGATAGCTTCTCAATTTTTACCAAGCATACGAATTTCCACGGAATCTTATTAAACATGCAGATTCTGTCTAGGTAGGTATGAAGTGGGATCTGAGAGTCTGCATTTCTGATAAGCTCCCAGTGATGCCAATGCTATTGGTTCAGGGACCACAATTTGGTAAGACTCCAAAACCCCTAATAAGACATCACTTCCAAATTCTGGCTGATTCTCCCCATCTCCCATCCCAACTTCCTTGACTCACTTTTGGTAACCCCAGCCTCTGCTCTTATGCAGTTCATCCACCTGCCCTTAAAATAAGGATTAAAAGCTGTTACATCTGCCAAAGGTAAATAGCTATTACTCTAGAGTCTCTCCTCCCTCCTCTCTTCAACCCAGGTATTTTAAGAGTAACCCCTAGGAAACAATGCCTCAATTTAGAGAAGGGCCTTTTGGGGACAACACCAGGCTTATTGGGTGGCTAAGGGTCAGCTTTTGTGGTTCTACTCTAATCATATCGTGAAACATTACCCCAGAATTTATAAAAATAAAGCTTATGCTTTTCCCTGTTTTTCCCTCTTCTCCCAAAGCTTCCTTCCTTCCTACAAATAGAGGATCTATTTGTATTCTTAAATTTTCTAAAAGATTGTCTTATCTGGGTACCTTCCTTCCTTAAGAGAGGGCAGAGGCCAGCAAGTAGGGAAGAACTTTGGCTCCAGGCAGCAGAACTGAGATGAGTTGGGGAGTTGTTATTGAGAGGTAGAACCTGGCTAAACAATAGGTGGGACTGGATAGCACTAAGAAACATCCATCAACAAACGGATGTGGGTGGGCAGTGAGTTCTCCATCAGTGGAAGCGTTTAGTTAAAAGAAGAATGACTATCCACCTGGAAGGCTGTCTGCGGAAGGGAATGTGGCAATGGGGTCCTAGGCATCTTGAGGAGCATAGGAGTTTGTTCTTGACAGCACCCTAAGGTGATGGGGTGACGGGTCTGCATCATCATCTCCCATGCTGCCAGGGAACTTGCAATGGACAAGGAGGCAGGACTTGTTCTGCCTTTTACTTAATGTCTGAGCCACTTTAAAACTTTGGAGAAAAAGCTGGGCCATACATTCAAATAAATAAAATAGTATATGAGTTTTAATAAGTCATTTCATCTGCCGGGGGCTCAGTTTGTTATCTACAAAATGAGGCGTGATCTTTGTGGTTTCTTCTTGCTGTAAGGATCTCGGATCCTAAATAATGTCTAAACCCTAAAGGCAGTAATTCACAGGGGTGCCTGGAGCCCTGAGAGAGCAAAAGGGGGGAGGGCACTCACATGCAGAGTAGTAGTCAAAGATGGGGTCTTTGCAGAAGGACTTGAAGCGCCATGTCACCACCACGTCCTGGAGCTGGGCAGAAGTGGTGTAGTCACATTTGAGGATGACTGAGGCAAACAGGGTGACATAGCGCTCTGTGTCTTGGACCGTCACCAGCAAGGACAGGCACCCTGAAGCCAAGAGACAATGCTGATGTCAGTCCAGGCCTCTGGAGAGTGACCTACTTCTGCCATGGAGTAATCAAAACAATGCAAATGAGAAAAAAAAATTTTTTTTTCTGTCCTCCTGCCTGCCTCTGGTTGGGGAGCTCACAAGGCAGAACTTAAGTTCTTATTGTCCTGGGAAGTGGGTGGGGCAGGGACTTCACGAGGCACCCTAGAAGAGATGTGGGAGAAAGAAGAACAAGGACAGTCCCTTCCCCCACCAAGAGCTTACAGGCTATTGACAGTGATCATATATACAACAGGAAAAATATCAAATTAAGACCCCCTTATAATTCACTCTCCAAGGAGTGACCTTGCTAATACATTTTTTCCCATGTCATTTCTATTTGTAAAATGTTTTCCCATTTCCCCTAGGATAAATCTCAAACTCTGTAAGGACATCTACGAGGCCTGTCAGGTGTGCCTTCTGCCTCTCTCTACTGCCTCATCTCCCTTCACTCCCCACCTCACCCTCAGGGCTTCAGCCATTCTGAACTCAGTTCAGTCCTTCCCATGCTAGGCTCTGTCTCTTCTCAGGGTCTTCACATATGCGGAGCTCCCAGATCTTCACATATGTTGGAGCAATCTTTCTTACCACTGGCTACCTACTTCTCCCTTCACTAATTACATTCATTCTTTAGGTCTTCAGTTTAAACCTCACCTCCCTCAAGAAGCTACCCCTGACTACACAAGTCTGGAAGAGGGGCTTCCACTCTGTATACCCAAAGTGACTCTTACTTACCCAGGCAGCATTTTCCACCTTTCTTAGTGATGGACTGTTTGCAGCAGACTTTGAGAGAATGGGTCTTATGCTAGCTCACTGTTCAAACACCTGACCTATCTGACACCCAACAGATGTCTGTGGAATAAATGACTGACTGAATGACTAAGAATATATTAACCAGTGAACACTGACAGTACAGGCTGTTGACATAAGCATAGGACAATTTTTTTCTTAAAGGGTCAGACTGTGACAAACTTCACTGAAGAAAGACTTGAAGGAATTAAGAGATTTTCTTTTCTTTTTTGAAACTCCTCTCTACCCTCCAAACCTACAAACATACTGAGAGCTCCAGGTTTGCCTTGGTGAGGAACAAGGTGGTGCAGAAATGTCAGGTAGAATTTTCACATGGTCAGAGGTCTACACAGCCCAGAATCTTGTATTGTTCCTATGTAAGTATGATTTCTAGGCCAGGTGTAACGGGGTCCTCTTATGGGGAGGTTTAAGGTAGCGCTGTAGTACACAAACTTGAGTGTGCTTTAGAATCACCAGAAAAGCCCGTGAAATCCCAGACCACTGGGCCTCAGTAGGACTAGGGTGGGGCCTGAGAATTTATATTTCTAACAAATTTCTGGTAGATGCTGATGCTACTGGTCTGGGGACCATACTTTGAGAACCATTAGTGTAGACTAGTAAAAAAAAAAAAAATCACAAGTTTTGGAGCTAGGCACAATCGGGTTAAAATCAAACTTTGCTACTTACTTGGGCATTAGGCAAGTTATTTAACCTCTCTGAGCTTCTGTTTTTGCACCCATGAATGGGGATAATAACAGCAATAACCTCATCAGGTCATTGCAAGAATGCAATGGGATAATTCATTTATGGCACTTAGTTTACTGCCTGGCAGATAGCGCTGCCATATTACCGTTAGTGTATGAGACTTTTTCTCTTGTCTCCCTTATTATAAGGACCAAGAGGAAAGGAGTTCAAGCTGGGGTTCTTCCCAGTAAAGTTCTCAGGTGGAGTCAACTGAATTTTGATGGAGTTATCACCCACAAAACACATATAGTCATCCCCTTACAGAGCAGATGGCTAGGTTCAATAACTGGAGCTGCATGGTCCTGGGTCGTGCCTCACCTTTTGGCCACAGTCCTCATAAATCAGTCCTCTGAGGCCTGCAGATAGACAACTGCACCCCTTTGCTCACTTCCCATGGAAAGAGACAATGCTGCTCAAGATAAGTGCTGGCCCCCAGAGAAGACAAAGCCATCTCCAGGCCTGGGCTGCAATGAAGATGGTCTCATAACAGCCATGCTGGCGGAGCTATAGAAATGCAGAGAGAGGTTTCATGGAAGGAAAAAACTTAAACTAGACCCTTTAACTCAGGCAGGATTAAGATTACAATGAGAAGGACTAGGGCCTGATGAAGGCAGGGGCAGAGAAACAAAATATTCCAGGAAAGAAGAAAGGAGTGAACAAAGGCCCTTATCAGGAAGGAATTGCTTGGGGGAACTTGGAGGAACCCAATTTAGCCGGAGATTCTCCCTGTATGAGAGACAGAAGGATAAGTAAGGCTGAGCTGATGGCAGTGGTGGAGGCATGGGGGGCAGAGTCTAAATCTCAATCCAGTGCCTATTTCTAGTTAACAGATAATCACTGAAGGCTTTTCTGAGGAAGAGTAATAGTATAAAAATGGTAATTTTAGGAAAATGGATAACTTCCTTATTCAGCAGTGTTTTAGTTTGTAAATGCTGGTGGAATGCAATATGCCAGAAATGGAATGGCTTTTAAAAAGGGAATTTATTAAGTTTACAATTTATTAAGTTTACAAGTTTACAATTCTAAGGCCATAAAAATGTCCAAGCTAAGACATCCAGAAAAAAGATACCTTGACTCAGAGAAGGCCAATGCCTGTCACATCGGAAGATACGTGGCTGATATCTGATGGTCCATGTTTCAGGTTCTGTTGCCTCTAGCTTCTGAGGCCAGTGGTTTTCTCTTTAAACATCTGTGGGCCTTCACCTAGCTCCTTCAGGAAACAACTCTGGGTTCTGGCTTGCTTGGTATATCATGGGAAGAAGGCACATGATGACGTCTGCTGGATTCTGCATTTCCAAACATCCTGTCTAGGTGTCTGCTCTCTCTCTCAGCACTCCAAGCATCTCCAAATGTCTGCGTCTGTGTCAGCTCTCAAGCAACTGTGCTTTTCCAAAATGTCTCCCGTTTTAAAGAGCTCCAATAAACTAATCAAGACCCACCTTGAATGCATAGTGACATCTCCATCTAATCAAAAGATCACTCCCACAGTTGAGTGGATTATATCTCCATGGAAACAATCTAATTTAAGGGTCCTACCCTACAATATTGAATCAGGATTAGAAGAATAAGGCTTTTCTGGGGTACATAATTTCAAACCAGCACAAGCAGTAAATGGAAAAATAACATCATTTTGAGAATAAGCCTAAGTAGTTTATCTCTACCAGCTGCAGGAAACCAAGAAATTTGTGCCACTCAGAACAGAAGGGCCAGTAACCAGCATCTGGTTACTCCTTCTCATTGTAATCTTAATCCTGCCTGACTTAAAGGGTCTAGTTTAAGTTTCTTCCTTCCTAATAATAGATTATTTTGCAATCTGCTTTTTCATTCTTGCTCCCCTTCCCTCACCACCCCCTTTGAGTTTTTTGTTATTGTTTGTCTCTTCGTTTCAGAACTGACCAGAAATAGACCTTGGAGCTTTCACCCACCACAGCTCTAACTAAATGAAGGAAGCGATTACAGTTAAGATCTTGACAATGAAGGGGCGCCATTGATAACACTGGTTTACTTTGTTCAGTTACACTATTCAGACTGGAATAGAGAGGAAAATACAGATCTGTGTTTTAAACAAAATATTTCAAATATTATACATTAAATGTGATCCCTGGGAGTTGGTAAGCTTTGCCTACTTCATATCCCACAAATCTGAGGCTTGCAAAAATTTAGTGACTTGTCTGTGGTCATTTATTTTCTAACGGGGCACCAAGTCAAGACCCTACCCCTCAGCAGCTCTCTTGCCAGCCGTTCTAGTTTGCTAGCTGCCAGAATGCAACACACCAGAGATGGATTGGCTTTTAATAAAAGGGGATTTATTTCATTAGTTCTTCAGAGGAAAGGCAGCTAACTTTCAACTGAGGTTCTTTCTTACACGGGAAGGCACAGGGTGCTCTCTGCTGGCCTTCTCTCCAGATCTCTGAGTTCCAACAACTTTCCCTGGAGTGATTCCTTTCTGCATCCTCACAGACCTGGGCTGAGCTGCGAGTGCTGAGATGAGGTATGCTGAGCTACTTGGGCTGTGTTACGTTGAACTCTTTCATTTAAGCACCAGCCAATTAAATCAAACATCATTCATTGCAGCAGGCATGCCTCCTAGCCAATGGCAGATGTAATCAGCGACAGATGAGCTTCACATGCCACTGGCTCATTCATGTCCACAGCAATAGAACTAGGCACCTTCATCTGACACCTGAGCCTAACAACACACCAACAAAGGAAGAAACTTGGTGTTCATAAGCTTGCATATAATTGCAGTGTGTGGCAACACTCTATGAGCAGTAATTAAAATACAACTGGCAGCATGATTAATATTCTACATGTTCTTTATTTGGTTGAATGGTAATTCAGCACAAATAGCAGTTTATTAAAAGGACTCTAGACAACATTACTTGTACAGAGGTGGAGCATTTGGGCGGGTGGGGGTGGGGGGCTGCTATGGATCAGAAAAGGAAATTTGGCTGGAGCCCAGAAGTTGCTTTGCGGTAGCTTTGAAGATTGCTGAATCTGATACCCGGGGGGAAGGGAATGGAGACAAGGTGATCACTTTTGTGAACAAATATGCAGTCAGCTCCCATTACACAAATGTATTTGTTATGGGCAAACCATGCTTGGTGTGACCCAACTCACCTTCACCAACATCAGCACTAGTTTTTCTGCCTGGGTACTCTCCCCATTCCCCTTCTATTCCTTCCATTATGTGATTTTTTTTAAAAATATGTCAGGTTCCTATATTCTGACCATGTAGGAGAGCTAATTTACATTTACCGCCGGGGGTCTGCCAATCCCACAGCATCCTACACAGCTCCCAGACCTTCACCCCCAAACTTCCACCTGCTGGCGCGCGCACACACACACACACACACACACACACAGAGTGGGGAAGAGTACTAGAAGCAAAGATAATGAACCACCCAGCAAATTCTGCTCTCTTTTTCCCATTGATTGCTACTGGGATCTCAGCATCCACTGGGTGTCTGGAAATAAACACATATTACCTTTAATCCTTACACAATCCCTAGATTAGGTCTGTGCTGGTTTGAAACTGTTGTGTACCCCAGAAAAGCCATGTTCTTTAATCCTGATTCAATATAGTTGGGTGGGATCTTTTTTATTAAGTTGTTTCATGGAGATGTGCCCCACCCAATTGTGGATGGGACCTTTTGATTAGGTGGTTTCCATGAAAATGTGTCTCTACCCATTCAAGGTAAGGTCACTTACTGGAGTCCTTTAAAAGGGAACCACTTCGGAAAAAGCTTCAGAGCCAACACAGAAAGAGACATTTGGAGATGCCAAAAGAAAATACACACAGGGAAGCTCCCTGAAAACCAGAAGCCAAAGGACCAGCAGACACCAGCCATATTCCTTCCCAGCTAACAGAGGTGTTTCAGATCTATCGGCCTTTATTGAGTCAAGGTATTCTTCTCTGGATGCCTTAGTTTGGACATTTTTATGGCCTTAGGACTGTAATTGTGTAACTTAATAAATTCCCTTGATAAAAGCCAACCTATTTCAGGTGTATGGATGGTTCAGTGGTAGAATGCTCGCCTTCCATGTGGGAAACCTGGGTTCAATTCCTGGACCATGCACTGCTCCCCCCCTGCCCCAAAAAAAAAGCCAACCCATTTCTGATATATTGCATTCCGGTAGCACTAGCAAACCAAAACAAGGTCTCACTCCTGCTCATATATGAGGAGCAGAAGTTCAGAGCATATAAACCAAGCCACCATGTGTTCAGCATCACATACCTAATAAGTCTCAGCTTGAGGATTCAAATTGTGTTGCTGGCACCAAAAACCAATTTTTCCCAAAGCAGGCAAGATTGACCTTCCAAGAGGAAGGGAAGCTAGACTCTCAGAAAGCAGGATTTTCTTGACTGGGAGGGAGAAAAAGGAAGTGGCAAGACACCCTATCTTTAGGGCAAAAATCTCCCATCTTTCTTTTCCTTGAATCTCTAACCCTTCTGTAAAACTAACCATAGTGGGCATGTACAGCACTATTCAGGTAAGGTTTTCAAGCAGAGACCAAAAGTGGCAGATTCTGGGCTGAAAATATGAACAGGTTCAACAAGATAAATCCCCTCATTATAGATGTCCTGGTTGAATTTTGCTCTTTTAAACTGTGCTCCACAAGTTTCCAAATTCTTAAAACATGTTGCAATTGCTCAGCCTTCCTTCACATTATGACATTTCCTTTTCCCCAGTTATTGCCACCTGATCTCCTGGGTGCCCATATCATTTTCTCTAACAAACTCTAATTCTGTAGCCAAGCTTCCTGAGTTTAGATTCTACTTCCATTCCCCACCAGCTACAAAACCAGCTAAGTTATTTCCAAAATACACTTGTTTCTTCAAATGCAAAATTGGGATGATGATACTTGCCTCACAGAGCTGTGATGAGGATTAAATGATGTAATAAATGTCCAGCATTTAGCAGAGTGCCTGGGACATAGTAGATACTCAGAAGCATAAACTATTATTATCATTTGTACTTATCTTGCCTATCTTAAGAGACTGATCTCAGGCTAGACCAGCATTTGAAAGCATTGTGAAAGAATTAAAATGATGCAAATACAAATTTAAACTCTACCACTGTCTTCTCTTTGCAAAATGAGCTAATGCATCAAGAGCTTTAAAATCTGTGCTTAGGTTACCGCCTCTGTCATTTAAGGGTAGAAAGGTAACTTCAGATGAGATATTAAAGCACCTGGGAAGAAGGAAAGGGGAAGGGGAATCTTTGTTTCCCACCATGAGGTACTTTCCAAGACTACGCAGCAGTGCAAAGTGGGGACTACCATCTGATATTAAAGCGGAAGGAAAAACACACCCATGAAAGAAGAGTATTTTCACAACTAAATGCTATGTGTTCCCAAATTTATGCATCTTTTTGTACATTTATTTATTCATCTGTTTTCCTTGCAGGAAAGATGTTCTACAGTTTCTAGAACATATTAGCCACAAAGCATAGTGATACAGGAGCAAAACTTGTTTTTTAACTAAGATCTGTTTCCAGAGGATTGAATGGCATTTCCCATCCTTTACACATGAAAGGTCCTGCTTGCAAGGGGGCACTGTGCGGGAGGTAAAGCATAGCCTATTCTAGAATGGAGCAGAGTTCTGGTGCAGACCATGATGGAAATTTTCGATTCTCAAGTGTTTTTCAGACACACAACACCTCTGCTCCATTAAATAGGTTAACAAAAAGTACACAACTTCAATCCTATCAGAGTTTACGTCTGAGTAGGCTATCTACCACGGTGTATTTGCCATCAGTACTTGTAACATTACCGTAGATAACAGTGCAAATATGAGAGGAATCAAAGGGAAGAGGGACTGGCAATGAGTAACGGACAAGAAGTAGGGGAGCGAGAGTTGGGAAACGAAAGGAGACAGAGGAGCAAGGTGAATGGAGGGGGGACAGGAATCATGTCTAGGTATCCCATGTTTAAAAAGAGCATAGCTGAGGGTGGCACTGAGCATGCGGCTACTTTGGAAAGGGAAATGACACATATTGAGCACTTTCTATGTTTGGGGGCATGGTATTGTCACTTTATATAAATCGTCTCATTTAATCTTTGCCAAAAAACGACAAAAAATGTGAGATAAGCCCTATTTTATCTCAATTTTATAGGTGAGCAAGATCCTTAGGAAGGTTAAGTAACTTGTTTAAAGTCAGAGAACTAGTAAGTGTAGCAAAGCTGGATTTAAACTTAGACCTCTAAACTTTCAAAGCCAACATCTTTTCCCTGATACCAACCTGTTTTCTAAATGGTTGCAGTTTAAACTCTCTTAATGGCTACTCGAGAATTTAAGGAAAACTCACAAATTTATTTTAAGCATTTTGAACGGAAACCCTATTTCTTTTTTCTTTCTTAATATAATAGAAATAAAAAGTAAGAAATTTCAAACGATGGAGGAAAGAATAAAGTTTCTGCTAGCTCACCACCAATTCCTCTCTCCAGAAATAATCACTACTGATAATTCAGTGTTCACCCTTCCATATTATTTTTATGCTTTTTTTTAAAAAAAACAATCATATTAAGTATACTGGCTTACAACTTTGCTTTTTAATTCAAATTAATGATGCATTATTATATTCTCTATCACTATATATAGATCCACTTTCTTAGTGGCTGCATGAAAACTCACAGTACAAATAGATGTAATTTATTTGCGCATTCTCCTAATGATAGGCATTTAGGTTGCTTCTGACATTTCACTACTATAAGCAATACTGAAGTGACTATCTTTATACAAATACCTCTTCAAATGTATATTTTTATTTGAGTAGGACATGTTTCTCCAAATGAGATTGCTGGGTCAAGGGAAATAAGCCTTTTATAATTTAATACATACTTCAGGAAAGAAATCCTTATTCTCATGAACAGTGTGTGACAGTTCCATGTTTTCACCACAACCTTTTCAACAGGGTAAAATGTCAAGCTTGAAAAAATTTTGATAATTTACAAGGTGGAAAAAAATCAGCCACTCAGGTGGTTTTAAGTGGACATTCCTTTGGTGATTAGAGGGGGAGGACTACAATCTGGTTGAAATGCAGATGGCTGGGGGTTTCCCAAGGTCAGTCACCCAGGTTCCTGACTCATTCTTGGCCCCACATACTAATCTCTGAACACGTGCAAATTTGGGCCTCACCAGAATGACAAATTTCTTTATGTACGGACCTGCAGGGGTTCCTCATTCATATATTTATTGAGTACCTACTATAAGCCAGGGGCTGTTCTAGATGATGGGCATACAATAGTGAACAAGAGAGAAAATGCCCTGCACTCTTGGAACTAACACACTTAAGGGGAGACTCAGACAATACACAAGCAAACACAGACAAGCCTTATAGAGTTCTCAGAAACTGTGAGAACTTTAAATATTAAATTATACTACTGAACAACAAAGAGACTGGACTGATCTGCATATCCAAATGTTCTTGATATCCCTTCTTGGTTGTTCCAAATTCTAAAGCAAGTCCAAAATCGAAATCATCATACAAACCTAGTCCTTGCCCATGTTTCCAATCTCAGCAAGACTAAAAACCAGGAATCATCCTTGACATCTTTCTCTCCTTTAGTCTACATAGACAAGTTATCATCAAGCTCAATTTATCTCCCAGGTATTTCTGGAATATCTATCTCTCTTTCTCCATCTTCTTCATTACCACCCTGGTATGAGTTACTATCATTTCCAGCTTGGATGCTGCTTCAGCTTAAATGGTACATGCACATGCTCTGGCTTCTCTCCATGTGGATTCTGCTCAAGTGGTAAAGTGAGTTCTCCAAGGTAAAATGTACTCACTTAATTTTTCTACTTCTTCTTAGCAGCCTCCAACAGTTTTCCACTGCTCTTAGGACAAAACCATGAAGTCATGTCCTTGACTTGGTCCCACCAAGTCCCACCCAACCTGGTCCCACCCAACCCCAGGAGAGTCTCATCTCCACCACACTCCCCATCCTTCCGTGCTCAGTCACACTGGAATTCTTCCATCCCTCAGACTCACACTAGCTCTTATCCTGTCTTACACATGCTATTCTTTGGTTTGGAATGATCATCCCTCCTTTCTTAGCCTTGCTAATTGCTATCTATCCTTTAGCTCTCAAGTATCACTTCTTCAAGTGAAAGCCTCCAGACTGCGCAAAATCTACCTTTTATATGCTCTTTCAGTACCTTGTATCTTGTTCTTGAGTCCTTCTTTTATGACCCTTGCCACAGTTGTATTTCTACACTTTCTTGTGTGATTATTTAGTTTATAACTGTCTCTCCTCTAGACTGCAAATACCACAAGGGCAAGGACATGCTGGCTTTCATTTGCCAGCACAGTGCCTTGCACATAATATGCAATAAATCTGCTGAATGAAAGAACAAATAAATTCAGGCAGGAAGCTAAATTGCTTAAAATAAATTTTAAGTTCAGAAAAGAAATGGTTAAAGTGAAGCAATGTAGCATGGCCAGACAAAAAGCAAAGAAGAAAAAGGTGTGTGTTGGGTGGGGGTGGGGAGGTGCAATAAGGGCAGAGTCCATATCAATGGGGACAAGGCTGTGAAAGTTAGTGAGGCCAGAATTTGTGAGCCTTGAATTCCAATCAAAGAGTTTATATCCTTATAAACTAAGGGTAGCTAGTGCAGGTTCTTGGAAGGAAGATTAAAGTGAAGGTGGGAAAGATTAACTCAGATAGGTTAACCAATCAGCTGGGAGGTGGATGGTCGGACATAGAGAGAAGTAGCAGGCATAGAGGCAAGGAGGTACTTAAAGTAGGCTATTGTGAGGTTTGTTGCCTGAAATAGAAAAGAAGGGGTCAATCCTGGGACTAAGCAACAGAACTCAGTGATTAAACAGACAAGGACTATGAAGGTGGTGTCAAAGCTGCTTTCTTCTACCCCATCTTACACTGGGATTTGCAGATCGAGAGATGTACTAATAAGGACCTGAGAAAGACAAGACTAGGTCCGAGTTTTTCCAATTCTTAAAACAAACAATTTTATTACCCTTCTCCAGTGGAATTCAAATCATGGAATAAATTATGGTGAAAAATCCAAGTGCACTATACAGTAATTACCCAGCATCTCATTCCACTTCATTGCTGTTGGGGCAAGATGTTCAGTAAATTAGTGTTTATTAGACATCCAGGGGGCAGTCCTTCTGGTTTTATTTCTGCATTCCAGGGTCCAACTAAACAAAATAAACCTGCTCCACAATATAAAACAGGGAAAAGAGCAATGTGCTAAGAGTGAGGACACCAGGCTTCTGGTGCCAGCTTTCACATTAACTTTGCTGTGTCACCCTGAAATACAACTTCCCTGGACCCAGCTTTCCTCATCTGTAAAACTGGATGGGAGTGATTTCTTCCCATTTTCAGTTGAGCACTGGGATTCTGCAAGGTGTCCCAGGGGCCACCTCTGGGGCAAGGGAGAAAAGCTGGATGGGTCATCTCCAGTCTACCAGCCCTAACCCTTTCACCCTGAGAAACTACTTCCCTTGTCTCCTATATCAGGGATCTTTGTCAAGTTTTATTAAGTCTTCAGTATGGTCCCCACATACCCATCCCTACTAGCAAGTGAAAATTACTAGTTGAATGCTCTCTTAGAATCCTGTCCCTTATTAGAGGTCAGCTGATTTCCCAAAGAATGAAAATACACATTGATAGCTGTGTGGACCTGAGAGCTAACACCTCCCTGTGATCTTAAAAAAAAAAAAAAAAAAAATTCACAACAGCACAAATGACACAGACCCTCTTGGAATTTGGGGGGAAAGCTAAACTTCCATTCCAAGAATAAACTCTGAGGTTGGATGAAGGCAACCAGCGCTATTAGGCAATAATGCAAAAGGATTGAGGTATGGGGATCTGGTTGGATGGTCACAAGGACTCAAGCCTTACAATTTTCTTTTGTTTAAGGAGCAAGTATTTACGTATTACTTGTGTAATAAAAATTTACTGCTTTATAAAGAAAAAACTTTAGAAAATTAAACGAAACAAAACCTGCCAACAAATGATTTCTACACAGCTCAGGGCAGACATCATGATAACATTACAGAGCTCTCTGACCTCAGAGGCTTTATCTGAAGTCCCAAGCCATGGCAACTAGCAACTTCCCAGTGCCCAAATCCGAGTTTTATACAAACCAACACTTTACGATTGTGGGACTTGAGATCCTAACCAGAAGATTGGGGCGCCTCTTTAGAAACAGAAGAGAACAAGGTCATGGACCAAAACGAACACACTCTTACACAGGGTTTTCCAAAGTACACAACACAAATTGCAGTGGGTTTTGAGAAAATCAATGTCCTGGACTTTTCTATTTAATGCAATTTGGGGATTATTGTCTATGAATTTAAATATCATTGGAAATAATGATTGATGTCAATTTTGTGTTTACTTTATCAGATCTTTTAATAGGATCTTTTGTGAACTTCTTTTTTTCTATTTTATAACTACATATTTGTGTGTGCGTGTCTGTACTGGTTCACAATGTAAACTATTTCTTACTGCGAGTAGTGAAAAAATAATTTAGAAACACTGCCGTAATCGATACCGACAGAGAGAGAGGAAGCTTGATTTTCACTCTGGTCATTTTTAGAAGTTCAGTTTTAAATAAAGAGGTAGGGGCAATGGGGAGGGCCCCAGCATTTCCTGAGTGGTGGCCGTCTTGAGGTAATAGATACTGAGCAGACATTTCTTGATCTGCATTCAGGACATAACCCTTGGCCTTACTGATGGGGGGTGAGCTGGAGAGGGGCTGGTTAGGAATTTTCCCCGTTTTCTAGATGAAGGAGGTGTAAGTAATTTGTCCAAAGTCACAGCTAGTAAGAGGCAAATCCAGGAGCCCAAACTGATAGTCAAGTTAAGGGTTATCTCACAGTTTCTTAGCCACAGGAGAAGGAGGAGTAAGGGAAGCTTCAGTTCTTTCTTTAAAGTTAGCTTTTAAAAAAACCTGCTTGGGTCTAAATCATGACTACCATTATCCTGATGGCTAATATTTATTGAGCCCTTTGTTCCAGGCACCACGTTAAGTGCTTTAAAACCTTCATTTCATTTACTCCTCACAAAAGCCATATGAGAAATGCACCGTTGTCCTCCCCCATTGACTGGAGGCTTCGAGCAATTAAGCAATTTTGTTCAGTGTCACAAAAACATCATGGATGCAAAATCCAAACCAGCATTAAATAGCTGACAAGGCTTTATTACATTTCCTACACATATCCGGGGAAATATCAACTAAAACAGCTATTTCCCCTCAAAGTGTTAGAGTCAAAACAGTTAGAATCTCAATTTTTCACCTATGAAATAGTGAGGCTAGATGTTCCTTTAGGACTTTTTCACTTCAGCATTATCTGATTATCAATCGTGTCGTGCAGTTTGGTTTCCATTTAAAGAATGCCAGCAAACGCTGCGGTCTGTATTCCTGGGCAATTTCCGCAGCCTGGGTACTAACACTCCAGGCTGGCTCAGGAACATCCAGAGCTCAGCTTTCTGAATGAAGTCTCTGCCCATTTAAGCAACTTGCTTACTATAAAAAGATACTCTTTGGGTATAATCACAGTACTTGGAAAATGTTCAGTGCTCTATATCCTTCCTAAAAATGGGACAGTTTTAAAAACACTATGACGGTGATTTCAGAATTGTGGTTTATACCCTGATGGGATCTTTGTCTGTCAATCTTCTTTTTTTTATTCTATTACGTTAGATGGCTGCAAAGCCCTAATGCTGGGAATGGAGAGCCCTGAGGCAGAGGTGGGCACAGACCTCTATTTTCCAGAAAAGGCAGCTTGAGCAGCCTCGGAAATCCCCACTTGTTGGGTTTGAGCTGACAATGCAAGGCATAGGAGAGAAGGCACAAGGCTGTGGACTGTTTTATGAATTTACTTTTATAGACTATGCTGGTGACTGTTCTGATGGAATTTCAAGCACTTCAGTTTGGGTGAGTTTAGTACATTTCCTTGTACTCAGAAATGCTGGGGTGTCCAACATTTAGTTTTGTCAGCTTCATCCAATTTATAGGACCTACATCCTGCAAAAAAAAAAAACTGTAATTCAGAGGAATTTCCTGGGAGATTCCAATTTCTTTACCTATCTTTGTGCAATCCTCCCTCCCTTTTATTTTCAGCATTAGACTTCACTCAAGTTATTGTAGAATCCTGGCTGAATAAGATTTGTTTACACCTAAGCAAGTCTCATGTTCTGTCAAGCTTGTAAAAATGGAATTCTGCCTGCACCTTCATATTACATCTTTTCCATCAGAGAAATAATATACTCAGATTAATCTATGAGCAAACTCTGAGAAAGGGGCAACTAGTCGTAAAAGGTGGGGGTGGGGGTCGGGGGTAAAACAAAATAAACTCTTTACACAGGGCTGACTTTCCAAGGGAACTTAGAAGGTCTTGTTCTTAAGTCACACCTACACCCCAATTTAAAATGGCTGAAGGCGCCTGAACATTCCAACATCGCTACTTGGTTTCACTCAGGTGGATACACTCCTGACCTACTTCCAAGAGACGTACCAAGATCCCTGATCCTTTCCAAAGCAGAAAGGCGATTTGGAAGGAGGTTGAGAGGATGATGGAGAGGGTGGGTGGTTGGCACCTGATGGGGAGATAATAAGCAAGGTGCAAAGTTGAGGAAGTGGGTGGACAGAAAGTAGAAAAGTGATACCGAAGAGCAAAAAGCCACACATCGCTGGTCCTGTAAAATAGATTCTGAATCATATTGAATTCTTTTTTTTTTTTTTTTTTTTTACCAAGGGCACATAATCAGCTCCCAAGAGTGAAATAAATGCAATTCTGAGGCAATGTCATCAAGCTTGGGTGTCACCATATCTAAAACCTAAAAGCAAGTATCAGATGAAAGGAAAAAGTAATGAGGAATTTCAAGAGCGGTGTTTCTGCCTATATCAGTTCAACTTTAGAGATCAACAAGTACTAATGACAGCAGGAGTGGAAAGCCAGACGTTCTGGGTTGTTTTCTTAGTTGCACCTGTTTCGAAAGGGCCGGGACTAGTAGAAGAAAATAGGTTCCCACAGACGGAAACTCGAGCTACAGGGAGCCACTTGAGAGCCGCGGCCCAGCCCTCGGCTGCCCTGCCCCGCGGCCAGTTCTGCAAGGCCAGGGCAGCCATGGCTTCCTGTCTGTTTGGACACAGGGTGAGTCCCCTTTCCCCAGGGCTCACCTGCTGGGAGGCAGGTGAGGAGAAGCAGCCAAGATGCAAGCAGCTCGAGGCCCATGTCTCTCGGGCCCCTTCCAGCTCAGGGGCTTCGGAGCGCCACGCCTTTCTTCATTAGCCGCCGCTATAGAAAGCGCTTCTTCTCGAAGGAATCCCTCGGCTGCAGCGCGGTGGGAGGGTAAGCGCTGGGCCCCGGGCAGGTATCGCGGGGCTCATCCTCACCTGGTGCGCTCACCGGGGCTCCGCCTCCCGCGCGGAGCTGCCGCGGTTTCCTGCTCCGCCCCCGGCTCGCGGATGACCGCCGCCGCTTTCCCAACCTGGCCAGCGCCCGTCCTGCAGGCCGCCGGGTGGCCTCCCTCCTCGCTCAGACAGTGTCTCCTGCAGAAAGTTTTGACCTTTCCTTCCAGAAGTTCTCAAGAAATCTCTCTCTTTCCACATTTCTCTCCCCTCTCCTGGTTAGAATTATGTGGATTTAACTTTCTGGGGGTTATTTCGTGCATTATACTTCTATTCATTCACTTAGGTATGCGTGGAAAACAATTTTTTTTTCATTGAAAAGACATTGATTTGAAGTTCACGGTAATGCCTGCTGAGGTTTTCCAGAACCTAAAGATGTAGGGTATGGTCTGTAAAATTAGACTTAAATTCCCCCCAATTCTAAAAGTAAAAGGTCCTCATTTTTGAAAAATCTGAAAAGTATAAATTAATGGAAATTAAAAAAACATTCTGCTCCCACCATTCATTGAGAGGCATTGTTGGTGTTAGTATTTATCTTTTAGACATTTAAAACATACATTTCTTTACATAGTTGTGATCGTACTGTCTCTTGTTTTTGGTGTCTTGAGTTTTCTACTTAAGGTTAGAAGATATATCCCCTTAGTCCAAAATTACCATAAAGATTAAGATCTTTCCTCTTATGAAAGTACCATACTTCATTTAACCGATCTCCTAACACAGGAAAACAGATTTGAGGTGCAATTGTTTATATTGATAAGCAGTATATATGTTTATGGAAATTACTTTCATTTCTAAATTATAAATTTTACCCAAGTCCTAATGACCAACTAATAAACAAAGTTTGAAGTACTCAAAAAAGTGAACTGACCAGGATCTACAAGGTCATCCTCATATTCTAGGTGGTTTATGCTGACTGTCTCATTTTATCTCTCACAACAGTCTACAAGTGATATGTTATCACTTACAGATAAGGAAACTAAGGTTCAACAAGGTTGATTAAAGTAGCTCGAGGACACACGCTTACTAAGCAGTGGAGGCAGGATTTGAACCCAGGGCTTTTATCTTCCCTAAAAACACCCTGGTCTTTGAGTCTTGCATCTTCTCATTTTTGCCAATGCCACTCACTCTGCCTTGGATGCCTCCCATCTTTTCCAATCCTCAACTCTCATAATCCTAGGCCTTATTAATCTGCAGCCTTTAAAAAAGAGTATCTGATTTGGAAAGATGTTATAATGCATTATTGAATGAAGTCATTTACCAAATGGCATGGATGATGTACTTCTGTCTATATCCTCCTATCATCCGTCCATCCATCTATCTATCTATCTATCTATCTATCTATCTATCTATCTATCTATCTATCTATCTATCTACCTACCTAGAAAGAGATGAGAGAGAGGGAGGGAGAGATTGGTCTAGGGATTGGATGACTAAAATATAAAAAAAGGGTTATCTCCATGTGGTGAGAATCTATGGATAATTTTTTTTTCAATTTAATGAAATGGTGGTCAATTGCCTTTCTAAGAAAAGGGAAAGAAAGAAAAAGAAATTCAACCTTCTAGGACTAGTTGGAAGCTATATAGCTTTCAAAGAACTTTCCTAATAATTTCAGAGGCAAGTGATAACTTTCTTATTTAAATAGTTTTTAAGTCTCTGGGACTTCTTATTGCATTCTATTTTATCCATCAGTTGAGATTTGCAATGGTAGACACTGTGCCTGATCCCTCTTTGAATCTCTCACAGCTTCCTATTCAATGCCTTACTCCTAGTAAATAAAAAATCATTTGTGAATGAATGAGTGAATCAAAGAACAAAGCAGTGGCACACAGTCCTGGAATATCTCTTTGCTATTCTGCCTGAAGCTCAGCAACCCTTTACAGACCTCAGTCATTCCAAGGTCAAGGACTCTAGGTCTCTTGCACCAGACCACCTAGGATGTAGCCCCAGTATCTCTTTCCATGGCAGGAACCCACAGGGAGGAGTGAAGTGAAGCAGCAGAGAAGGACATTCTTGCCTTTGCCAACCAGCCAACCAATAACACTGGAAAGTCACGTACACAATGGGCGATGTGAATAGATGGCAAACCATTTTATACGTCTCTCCCTTATCAGGGATCTTTCATTGACGCCCTCCCTCCCAGCCATCCCCTTTTTCTTCAAGAAAATAACTATAAAGATGTATTACACACAGTTTCTGTCCATCAGGAAACCCATTCTGGTCACGACCTTGGAAATCAATGTCATTTCTCCTGTACACATTTCCTGCCCTGCTCTGCTGTAAAGGATCTTCTCCACTGCTGCTGCTGGTGCCCCTCATCTCACCTTCAGTGATTAACTCCTGTTGACACACCCAGGGTCCTTGTCCTGGATCTGAGGTGAGGTCTCCAGTGAGTCCTCTCTCCCCACTTCTTCTCTTTCTCTCCATCAGGTTGGCCTCCAGCTCCCTGATGGGCCTTGTGATGGTTAGTTTTATGCATCAACTTGGCTGGGCTGTGGGATCCAGTTGTTTGGTCAAGGATTAGCCTAGATAAAGTCAACTATAATCAGTTGACTTTAAGTAAAGGAGATCACCATCCATAATGTGGATGGACTTCATCCAATCAATTGAAGGCCTTAAGAGCAAAGAACTGAATTTTCCAGAGGAAGAAGAAATCTTAAGACTGCATCAGTTCTTACCAGAATTTCTAGCCTGCCAACCTATCCTACAGATTTCAGACTTACCAGCCCCCACAATTGTGCAAGCCAATTCCTTAAAATAAATCTCTTTATATACACTAATTAAATATAATTAGTGTATATACACTAATGTTACATATATACACACACATACACATATCCTGTTGGTTCTGTTTCTCTGGACAACCCTGACAGATACAGGCCTCTTCACTATAAATGTTTTCTTGTAGCCTCTTCTCTTCTAGAAAGTAGGAAGTAAATTCAGGAAGTGCTTGGCTAAAGCTAGATGAAGCCCTTTGGCTTCATCAGGGATCTCAGCTCAAGAGCAGCAGCACCAGGACTCACCCTTCAAATGCAAGTGAGAAGGGCTCCCTAGCCTCTGTGAGAAACTCTGTTCATGCTCCAAGAAACACTGTATATGATTTGTGTCATTTCCTAGCTTTGTGAATTGTCCTAGGCAAAATTTCAATTTCAGTCTAAAAATTGTGAGCCCTCTCTTTTCCCACAACTTCCTCCCACTTCCCTCAGCCCTTGGCTTTGGTATAAAGGTCATTTTTAATATTAGTCTAAGCTGGCATTTCTCAATGTTTGTTCCATGGAACAGTAGTTCCATGAAATGTCAATAAATAGTTTACAAAAACTTTTGAACAAATAAGTTTAAGAAATACTGGATTAAACTAAATGAAACTCTTTTTCAGAACTTGTCAACCTCTAGGGTGCTACTCTACATTGCAGTCTCCAGAGAAATAGGATATGTAGCCTTTTCCAAATTATTCAACCAAAAATCCCTTTTTTGCTTACGTATGTCTTAGGGCAGAGGTTCCATGGAACACCTTTTGGGAAATCCTTGTGGTTTAAATAAGACATAATTGGAGGGATAAATTGGAGATATCTATAGAAATAAAAATTAAGTTTAACAAAAGTTATCCCAAGTACGGTAGAATTAGAAATTCCTTATTTTCTCTTGAAAACCATTCATTTGATTGACTATCTCTGTGATTTCACTTGGAATGAAAACTTCAGTTAATTTTATTTACAGTTGTTTCTCCACCATTTATTGTGCACTATGTACCAGGCAATGTTCTAAGTGCCTTACATGTATTATCTCTGTATATTCCCACAATAATTGTATGACCTAGGTACTACTGTTATCGATCCCATTTTACAGATATGGTGGCTGAGGTACAAAAAGACAACTTGCCCAAGGTCACAAAGCTAGTAAGTGGTGGTGCTATGAGACCAATCGAGGCAGTCTGATTTCAGAACTTGTGCTTTTAGCTATTACACCATAGACCTTCATTTAGTTGTGTGTCAATCTGTATTTACATTGAGCTGACTCTATCAGTGTGTGCTAATGCAGTTTCTTTCCATATATGTCATTTAGCTCTACATAAAGGAAAGCTCCATTTCACAGCCATAAGCTCTCTCAGGCTATGACAGCATGTATCATTGGGTGAATAAAGATTAAATAAAAGGGTGTATATTAGGCCCAGAATAACAAACAGTTCTTTTCACTAGTAGATATTGAATTCGAAAAAATATCTTCATATGTAAAGTAACAATAATCACTACCATTTATTAAACATTTATATTGTGCCAGGCACTGTTCTAACTTTTTGATTAACTTCAATAATATTCTCAACAGCACTATGAGGCAAGGACTATTACTGTCTCCATTTTTTACAGATGAGGAACTTTGAGACACAAGTTCAGTAACTTATCCAAGGTCACCAAGGTTGTAAGTAGCAGGGCCAAGATGCAAACCTGGACAATCTGCAGTGAAAGCACATGCCCTTAATCACCACCATAGTCATGTTGTCCAGGCTCTGACCACAAAGTACTGAGCTCGTGATCTTATCATTTATAATCACACTTCCTAGTTGAAGCCAGGTCCATGAATGTACTTGAATACTGTGCCTGTATATATATGTGCATCTGTATTTGAAATCATGTAATATTTCTACATCCATTTGGGTATTTCTCAGGAATGGAGAGTTTTTGGAGCCACAGGAAAGAAAATGCAGAAACTTACACATAAAAATCATGCGCCAGGTAGTTAGAGCTAAAGGGAGTTAAGAAGTAAAAGTAGTAACTGATACTAGAAGATTTGGGTTGTATCTTGTTCATCTTTGTATACCCAGCATCTAGCATAACTCCTAGCACATAAAGCGTTCTCGATATTTGTTGAGCTCTTTTTTAATAATTCCTGGAGTAAATTACATTTGAGTGGGGTTTGAAAAATGATTAAGACTTTGCCAGAGCAATCCAAGCATAAAGACCAGCATGTCTAAAAAGCATGGCACCAGGAAATGGTATAGTTTATCCATGAGCACTTCAGTTTTGCTAGAATGTATAGGGCAAGTGTGGGGAGTGGTAGGAAAGAATGCTAGAGAGCTGGCCAGGGTTAACAAAGGGCCTTGTGTGACCAGTTGGAGAACTAAGACTTCACACAATGGACAGTGGGGCACAGTGAAGGGTGATAAGTGGAGAAGAGCCATGATCAGACTTGCATTTTAGAAAGATAAACTTGGCAACAGTGAGAGGAATGGTCGGTGGGAATTAAGATGAAAGACAGGAAGAGCAGTTAGGAAATGTTACAGTAGTCAAGGTGAGAGATACTGAAGGCCCAAGTCAATCAATGGTGTGGGAAATGAATAGGAGAAAATGCTTTGACAGATTTTTAGAACATAGAATTGACAAGATTAATGACTAATTATATGTGGGGACTAAGAGAAGAATATAGTTTCATACTATGGAGTCTGGGTAGACAATGATACCTTTAAAGAACACAGATATATAGAAAGGGTAACAGGTTTGAATCATTTCAGACACATTGCATATGAGGTAATAGTGGAACATTCAAATGAAACGCCCATGGATGGTTGTATGCCTTAATAAGTGGTTGAATGAGACTAGTTTGAATGAGACTGATAGGAGCTACTTACCTGTACTGGGAAGTGTGGGTCAGGACGGGCCAGGAGACCTCTTGGTTAGTGGAAGTAACCAATTGTACTTGGTTAGAAGTACAATTCATCTTGGAGTAGGGCTAAAAGCAGTAGGTGGAAGAACCTAAAGAAAAGAGTTGTGGAACAAGGATGTTCATTATCACTCCTATTCAATACTGTACTGGATATTCTAACCAGCACACTAAGAAAATAAAAATAAAAGGCTGAGAAGGAAGAACAAAGATGTATTATTCACAATGTTATGGTTATCTGCACATAATATGAAAGAGAATCTATACACTAAGTATAAGGATTAACAAAAAAGTTCACTGGAAACAAGATCAATATATAAATGTAACTGGCCTTTGTATATACCCAGTTAAATCTGGATGGCGTAAGATAGGTGTTATATTATTTTATGTACCTTCCTTTAGTTTTGGAATGGTTTATTATGTATATTACAATTATAAGTATTATAATTATAATATTAGAATTTATATTTAGTTAAATTAATTAATACAATTATGTTTGAGCTCAATTAACATTATAATTAATTTTTTGGTTAAAAATACTTTTAAAACCAAAAAGAGTATACACTGGATATAGAATCAAATTAAGTGTGTTTGTACTCTGGCATTTCCACTGGCATCCTGTGTGACTTCGTATAAGTCATTTTTGCTAAGAGTGTTTTTAATCTATAAAATGAGGAACTGGATTAGACAACCTCTTTGGATTATATTTCTGACATTCTACAGTTCAAAGGTGAGAAGGAACCAGGTTAGGGAGACGCAAGCCTCCCTTGGCAGAACAGAGGAATGCAGAACTAAACCATCTCTAAGGGTGACCTGCTTTAGAGAAGGGACTTACTGGACTCCACCCTTTCTTAGCAGAGGTGTAAACTCCATGCTCTGCCAAAGGCCATGTGTGAATTCAAGAAGTTAATTGTACTTACCATGTGGCACTGCAGAATCTGGTTCTCTCAACATTTTATTACAAGGAGAGAAACCAGAGATAAATGGAGGGCTGCATTCATGAGGCTGAAGCCACAGAGAAGAGGTGCAAGTACTCAGATCATTGCAACAAAGATGGAGAACCTGGAGCTTGTCACCATGAAGCTTTGATAGCATGAAGTTCATTGGGGAAAAACAAAAGAGGAAATCAATAATAGAGTGGAAAATGGAAACACTATTTACTCAAATATTTCTTTCACTCCTTGTTTTTGCTGATTGCTGTGATCTCTTCACATCCTCTTCTTGACCAAAATGCAAGAGGTTGTTTGGTGGGAATGAATTCCTTTTGCTGAATGTCACTACTTTCTGAAGTCAACCATAGATGGGTTGGGTTCAGTGGCTTTTCCTTCCATTATCTCTGTGAGTTCAGCCTCAGAACAAGGAAGTAAGGGGGATTTTTTTTTTCTAGTGTTTCTGCCACTCGGGCAAAATCCAGTTTGCTTTTAAGACTGGGAGCCCCTCTGAGATGAAATCATTTCATGAATATCTTAGTTGGACTCCGTAAGAGACAGAATATCCTGTTCTTTCCATCCAACCCCACATTCAATTATTCAATTATTCAATTATTCCTGGAAGGCCCGGGAAGCAGTAATTTTTTTTTAAAGTTCCCAGGTGGTTCTAATATGCAGAACTACTAGTTCAGAACTACTAGTTGAAGGGCAAGCTGAATGCGAGAATGCCATGCAGTGACCATACCGGGAATTCCCCAGGGCAGTCCCTAAATAGAACACTTTTCAACATATTTTTTCTTCTCAGCTTCTCTTGGGTAATTTTGCTTTGCTCTCACCTCGAATGACAGAATGGGAGAGTTTCTGCGCCGAGGAACGTGGCCCTAAGATCATATTTGCTAACTCTGCTCTAAAGCAGATATTTCAAATTCACAACTTATAGGCCAAATCCAACACACAGACCTGTTTCGTTTTTTCTGCAGAAGGTTTTTTTCTTTCTTTGATTTGTTTTAGAGTTGTTTTAAACTTAAAAATTGTAAAACAATTCCTAAATATGCACAAATCAAAGATATATGGCCCAATGAACTATCACAATGTAAATATACCTGAGTAACCACCACTCGGGGAAAGATATAAAACAAGTGTCTGTATTCCAGAAGCTCCTCCTCATGACCCCATTCAATCATTTCCTCCTTTCTCCTCCCCAAAGGTAACTATTATCTTGCTTTCTTACATTAGAGTTTGATTTTTGCCTCCTTAAAAAATTTATATACAGGAAATAATGTAGTAAATAATTGGGGGAGTTTGTCTCTTTTGCTCAATATTATGTTAGTAAGATTCAGTTATACTTTCATGTATTGTTATGTTTATTAATTTTCATTTGCTTAATAGTATTCCACTGTATGAATCTCCCTAAATATACCCCAATTTGTTTATCCAGTCTTTTTTTGACAGACATTTTATCTGCTTCTCCTATTTGGCTATTATTAATGATAATGCTATAAACATTCTTTTATATGTTGTGAGGTTTTTCTCTATAAAACCAACCCATCATTGCTTCTATAATCCTGGGGTGAAATTTTTTAGTTATAAAGTATGTGTGGTGGTTTTAAAATATGTTCACAAATTCTTTGACCCTCTTCCCTTCAAAAGGAAGAGCCTAAATCCATGACTCTCATGTGTGGACTGGACTTAGTGTCTTACTTCTAATGAGTAGAATGGCAGAAGTGAAGGTATGTTACCTTCAAGACTAGGTCGTAGAAGGCATTACAGCTTCTTCCTTCCCTACTCTGGGGGAAGCCAGCCACCATGTCATAGAACACTTAAGCAGTCCTATGGAGAGGTCCACACAGTAAGGAACTAAAGTCTTCTGCCAATCATCATGTGAGCAAGCCATCTTGGAAGAAAATTTTCCAGCTGCAGTCAAACTTTAGAAGTATTGATAACTTGAATCCAAACTCTGGAGAGACCTGAGATAAGTTGCTGCCAGACTCCTGGCCAGAGAAAACAGTGAGAGCATTATGTATTTATTGTTTTAAGCCACTAAGTTTTGGGGTAAAACATTATGCATCAAGAGATAACCAACACAGTATGCATATATTCAGCTTTAGTAGAAAATGCCTACGATTTTTCCACATTTACCTATACACCAGAGAGTTTTAGCATTCTGAATCATTGGAAACACAGTGTTTCAATTACATGTTTGCTGGTAAGTGGGTAATGGTATTGCATTGTGGTTTAATTTGCATTCTCCCAAAGACTAATGAAGTTAAGCACTTTTTCCATATGTTTATTGGCCTTTTAGATTTATGGATTTTTTTTTGGCCTCTGGTGTAGTCTTTTGCTTATTTTTCCATTCAGCTTTCTGTCTTTTCCTTATTGATTTGTAGAAGCTTCTTATATATCCTTGGTATAGCTCTTTTTGTAGTAAAATGGATTAAATATATATTCTCCCAATTTGTGACTTGCCTTTTTGTTCTCTTAATGATATAGTTTGATGAACAGAAATTTTTAAAATATTTATTTGAATGAAGTTCAATTTATCTGTCTTTTCCTATAAGTCCTTAAAGCTTTTGTGTCTTACTTCAGAAATGTTTGCCTTCTCCAAGATCATGAAGATATTATCCTTCCTTATCTTTTAGGGACATTATATTTTGCCTTTTACATTTAGACGTATAGCTCACCCAGAACTGAAGTGTGAGGTAGGGGGTTAAGTTTAATATTTCTCACATCAATACCCAAAGACTAAGCACATTTTTTTAAATTAAATTCTTTCCCAGCTGTGTAACAGTGTTACCTTTATCAAAAGTCATGTGTCAGGTGGGCCACGGTGGCTCAGCAGGCAAGAATGCTTGCTTGCCATGCCAGAGGACCCAGGTTTGGTTCCCGGTGCCTGCTCATTCAAAAAAAAAAAGGTCATGTGTCCATATATGTGTGAATTGAATTCTGGATTCTCTATTTCCTTCCTTTGGTCTATTTACTAATCCTTGTGCCAGTACCACAGTCTTAGTTATTATGGCTTTAAAATAAGCCTTGCTATCTTCTAGAACAAGTCCCTCCATCTCATTTTCTTCTTTGGGAATAGTTTGACTATTCTTGCCTCTTTGCGTTTCCACATACATTTTAGAGTCAGCTTATACATTTCCACAAAAACCTGCTAGGATTTTAATTGAGATCACATTAAATCAATTTAGAGAGAATGGTCATTTGTATATTATTAAGACCTCTAATTTATAAATTTAGCATATACTTTCATTTATTTTTATCTTCTTTAATTTCTCTGCATTTTGGGGGGGAGGGGTTACTGTGTAGAAATCCAACAGATCTTCATGAGGTTTATTTTTAGGAGCTGATGTAGTTTGATGGTAATGCTATAATTTTTAATTTTTATTTTTTATGATTTGTTGCTGACATATTATAGAAATGCAATTGACTTGTGTATATTGACCTTGTAGCCAGCAACCTCGTGTGCTTTGTTATTTTTTAAATTCTGGAAACTATATATGAAAAACTGTGGATATGAATTTTGGTCTCACCTGAGAGATGTACAGAGCTAAAAAAAAAAAAGAGATTTTTCTACCCATACAACAAGAAAATGTTGGACAATTGAAGATTAAAGTTTCTTGAACCTCTATCAGAACTGAAGTCATAGGGCAAAAGTTTAACCTCAAACCTGGGGAGACACAGGAACCTGCATGGAATAACAGGACCAAAGCATTTGACTAACTGGGAAAGATGCCATCATATACCATATAAGTCACTATCAAGAATCAGCTGGAAAATGTTAATACATTGCTAAAGGCTGAGTGTGGGTTAGTGTAAGACAGGGAAGCCCTTGGGGGTTCACAAATACCAGAAGTTCACAAGGAGGACTGGAGAAAATCCTGAGAAATCTTTCCTAGCTGGCTAGATGAGGGGAATAGCAGTCATTGCCAAAACTCTGCCCAGATCCATCTATTCTATCTCCCCTAGGCAACAAAAGCTTAATCTGCAGGAATAATGGAAACAAATACTACATCCTTGGGCACTGGTAGATTCCCGGTGTGGTTGGGGAGGAAAACAGGAAGAAAAAAAAAAGATCTACCCCTGGGAGAGAGGTAGGGAGAGGTTCTAGATACAACACTAGATCTAGAGAAAGGCAGGGACACTAATGAAAGCTACACCCCCCCATAAACCAAGTTCACAATGACTGATAAAAATTTAAACTTAATCAAAGAACATCAAAGAACTCCTCCCTACCCCCATAGCCACTATAATAAGAATTGACTAAAAATAAGAGTGGTACACAGCTAGGATGACTGCAAAAGACAGATTTTCTCTGGAAATCAGTGCAAAGGGAAAACCAAAAACCAAGCAGGGGAACCAAGTGGGGAGCAGTTGCTCAGAAGAACACTCTGTTTTACCCCCTTACCCTCAAGAAATTTGAAACCTGTGGTACACTGAAGTTGACTACGGCAACTACAAAATGAAAACCCAACTCAACTCCCAACTAAATTAACAAACCCCCACACTAAGGACCTAGTAGAAGGAAAGGTATACTTATATCTAAGCATAAAATATATTTACCTCAGTACCTGCTATCTTACATAACACATCTGACTTACAACAAAAAATTACAAGGTATACAAATGGCAAGAAAATTGAAAATATGAAGAAACAAAGCAATAATTAGAATCAGACACAGATATGACACAGATGTTGGAATCAACATCTTACTTGAAATTTCAAATAATTATGATTAATTTGTTGAAGAGTCTAAGGGAAAATATAGAAAAATTCTAAGATCGTATAGGTAATTTCAGCAAAGAAATGAAAACTAAAAGAAAGAATCAAATGGAAATGCTAGATATTTAAAATATAGTAAAAGAGATGAAGAATGCCTTGGACAGGCCTTTCAGTAAGATTTGATACAGAAAAGGAAGAATCAGTGAATTTGGAAATAGGTCAATAGAAATTATACAGAGACACAAAGAGAAAAAGAGTGAGAAGACAAACAAACAGAGAAATAAAGAGCTGTAGGAAAATACCAAATGCCATAACATATATGTAATTGGAGTCCCAGAGGGAGCAGAGAAAGAGAGAGAATATGGGATAGAATAAATATTTGAAGAAACAGTGACCAAAAATTTCCTAAAACTAATAGTATATGCCAAACTACAGATGTAAGAAGCACAGAGGATATCACTAGGATAAGTTAAAAACAAACAATAAAAGCAGAAAAACACTCTAAGGCATATCAAATTCAAAGCCCTGCAAACCAAAGACAAAGAGAAAATCTTGAAACTAGCCAGAAGGAAAAAAAAAAATCAAGGATAAGAATTACAGCAGACTTTTCCCAGAAGCCATGTAAGTAAGAGGATAATGGAGTGGTATATTTAAAATTTAAAGTGCTAAAAGAAAAAAGAAAAAAAAGGTCAACCCAAAATTCTTTACCCAAAGAAAATATTCTTCATAAATGATGGGAAAGTAGAAAGTTTTGGGGGGTTTTTTTTTGGAAAAATACTGGTGAAATTCATCACAGTTGACATATTCTACAAGAAATGTGACAAAAAGACCTTCCAGCCGGAATGATCATGATGTAGGTTAGAAACTTGGATCTATAGTTAAAAATGAGAGTGTTGGAAATGGAATAGTAGAGGTAGAAGAAAATATATTTTTCCTTAGATTTAAAAACCCTAAAAGAAAACTGATTAAGCAAAATAGAAGCAATGTGTTGTGTGTCTATAATATATGTAAAAGTATGACAACATATAAAAAATATGACAACAATGACACAATTATAAAATTTACTGATAGGTTTATAAAAGACACAACTAGATATTGACTCCATTTTAAAACACAACAAAATTATTCCAGAGTGTAAATATAAGGAATAATAACTGTGATTTTGAAGGAAATTTTGAAAGAAATAATGAAGAGATAACCTTAATAATACTAAAAGTACTTTAAAGTTATGTTAATTAAAGAGTATGGGACATAACTCCCAAACTGTACCTTACTTCACACACATAAAATTTTACTATATTATTAAGGAAACATCACAAATCAGTGGAGGAGTGAAGCAGAGTTAAACAAATGACATTGTAAAAATTGGTTCAAAATCTGGAAAGAGGCTTATTTGTATTCTCACCCAATATCAATTAAAAAGTCAGTTCTCTGGGGGAAAATTCAATCTCCCCAAGTTGAATTCTTGATATTCTCACAAGAAGTGGGGACAACAAAAGCAATAGGCTGAGCCCCCAAGAGAACCTCTTTTGTTACTCAGATGTGGCCTCTCTCTCGCCAGCCAGGACAACAAGCAAACTCACCACCCTCCCCCTGTCTACGTGGGACATGACTCCCAGGGGTGTGGACTTTCCTGGCAACGTGGGACAGAAATCCTAGAATGAGCTGGGACTCAACGTCAAGAGATTGAGAAAAACCCTAGAATGAGCTGAAAGCCAGCATCAAGGGATTGAGAAAACCCTGTCGACCAAAAGGGGGAAGAGTGAAATGAGACAAAGTGTCAATGGCTGAGAGATTCCAAACAGAGTTGAGAGGTTATCCTGGAGGTTATTCTTACACATTAAGTAGATATCACCTTGTTATCCAAGAGGAAATGGAGAGACTGAGGGAACTGCCTGAAAATGTAGAGCTGTGTTCCAGTAGCCATGTTTCTTGATGATGATTGTATAATGATATAGCTTTCACATACTGTGTGTGACTGTGTGATTGTGAAAGCCTTGTGTCTGATGCTCCTTTTATCTACCTTGTCAACAGATGAGTAGTACATATGGAATAAAAATAAATAATAGGGGGAACAAATGTTAAAATAAATTTAGTTTGAAATGCTAGTGATCAATGAAAGGGAGGAGTAAGGGGTATTGTATGTATAGTTTTTTTTTTCTGTTTTCGTTTTATTTTTCTGTTGTCTTTTTATTTCTTTTTCTGAATTGATGCAAATGTTCTAAGAAATGATCATGATGATGAATATGCAACTATGTGATGATATTGTGAATTATTGATTATATATGTAAAATGGAATGATCACATATTAAGAATGTTTGTGTCTCTTTCCTGTAATTTTTTTAATTAATTTAAAAAATTAAAAAAATAAAATGAAAAGTGAGTTCTCCGTGAATGGAGTTACGTGTAAAACTGCAATCTCATAAGCTAGAAAAAGAGAATAGAAAAGTTATATATCTAGTGGGAAATAGACTTTCTCAAATTAAGAAGGGTGGAGGAAATCACATAAAGAAATTTCCATCGTTTTTACTACAAAATTTGTCAAACATATGTTTTAGAAAAACTGTCTCTCATGCAAACATATGAGAAAAGAAAACACAAAAATTGATATTTAAATACGTAAAGACCATATAAAAATTAATAAGAAACACCAAGAGATGAAAAGTCCAGAACAGGCAATTCATGAAAGAGAAAATTTCACTGATTGCATTAAATTACTTCTTTTGCTTGGGAAAGCATACTTGATATAATGTTTTTGAATATTAGTTGTGAAAAATGTATGAAGCAGCTTAAATAAATTCATACCTATATTTCTTAGTAATTCTACTTTGAGAAATCTATCTTCTCTTGTGGTGGTATAAAATATATTCACACTGCATCAAAAGACATTATCAAGTAAAAGAAAAGACAGCCTACAGAATGGGAGACAATATTTGGAAAACATATATCAGATAAAGGTTTAATAGCTACAATATATAAATAATTCCTAAGAGTCAACATTAAAAACAAAAACAACCCAATTTAAAAATGGACCAAGAACTTGGAATGAAATTTCTCCTAAGAAGATATACAATTTGGACATGGGTAGTACAGATGGGGGGCACAATATTGTGAATATATTTAACACCACTGAATTGTATATTTGAAAGTGGTTAAAGTGGAAATTCCATTTTGTATGTTACCACAATAATTTTTTTTTTAAAAAAAAGGTATATAAATGGTCAATAGGAACATGAAAAGATGCTTAGCTTCATTCGCAATTAGGAAAATGCAAATCAAAACTGTAATGAGATACCACTTCACACCCAGTAGAATGGCTAACAGTAGTTTTATTAAAAAAAGGAAAATAAAAAGTGTTGGCAAGGATGAAGAGAAATAGAAATCCTCATGCATTTTTGGCAGAAATGTAAAATGGTCTAGCCACTGTGGGAAACAGTTTGGCAATTCCTCAGAAAGTTAAGTATAGAATTAGCATATGGCCCACTAATCCTACTTCTAGGTATATTCCCCAAAGAATTGAAAGCAGGGACTCAGACATCTGTATACTGTTCATAGCAGCATTATACACAATTGCCAAAAGGTGGAAGAAACCCAAGTGTCATCAACAGATGAATGGATAAGCAAAATATGGTCTATATATAACGGAATATTATTAAGCATAAAAAGAAATGTGGTTCTGATACATGCTATGTGTATATATATATAAATCCTTCTCCCTTAAAAAGATGAGCCTATTTCCCCTCACCTTGAGAATGTTCTGGACTTAATGACTTGATTCCTATTTGTAGGGTATGGTAGAATATGGAATGACCAGTATGTGACTTTTGAGAATAGATAATAAAAGGCATTGTAGCTTCCTCTTTACTCTCTTTCTTGGATTATTTTTAGGGGGAGAAGCGAGCTGCCATGTTGTGAGGAGAGGTGTACAGGTTGGGAAACTGAGGCTTCCTGAAAATTTTCAGAAAGAAACTATGGACTCCGGTCAACAGCCACACGAGTGGGCCATCTTGGAAGCAGGTCCTTCAGCCCCGGTCAAGCCTTGAGATGACTGCAGCTCCTGCTGCCATCCTAATTGCACCCTCATGACAGGCTGTGACCCAGAACCACCAGCTAATCCTCCCAGAATTCCTGATCCACAGAAAATATGAAATAATAAGTGTTTGTTGTTAAGTCACTGAGTTTTGGGATAATTTATTATGCAGCAGTGGCTAACTAATGAATATTAAAAATTCATGTTACAAAATATTAATTGCAAAGCTGTTTATAAAAGGAAATATTAAAACCTTCACCTAATACAACACCAGGAAAAAAATCTCTATATCTTCCTGATATACTGTTAGTGTACTATTTCATGACTATTAAAGTTTATAATGTGGGAAAATGCTTATGCTATCTCAACTACAAATTAGAGTTTACATCCATAGCAAGAAACTGAATAATGGCTTTATGCATCTTTGAAATTGACAACAAGTGAAGTTTACATTGATTTATTTTATTTTTTTAATTTTTATATGTTGTATGGCGGGGTCACATTTCATTATTTTTCTATGTGAGTATCCTGTTATTGTATCCCGTTATTCAACTATTTGTTGAATTTTTGTTTGTTTGTTTTGGGGTGGGGGGAGTCCATAGACCAGGATTCAAACCCGGGTCTCCCACATGACAGACGAGAATTCTACCACTGAACTACACTTGCACCCCACTACATGGATTTATTTTTGTTCTTGTTAACCACATTTTATTTCTGGTGTGTTGTTTAGTTATTAATTCTGTTTTATTTACTTTTGTATTTTTTATTTCTCTTTTATAATAATTCAGAAGGTAAAGAGTCTATTTTAAATTTTATTCTTGCTCATCTTTATGTTTTTCAGAAAACTATCTCATCTAGATGAAATTATCAAAGTTGAGAAAATAGTCATTCCTCCATCCTTTTATTGAAGATTAACAATTTTTTGCTTTTGCTTCCTTGTTCCAGTTAGCAGCGAGATCACCTGTTATTTTTAAACATCATTAAAAATAATACAAATATTTTACTCTTAATATTTTTTTCTTATTTAGCTCAGATATTTTAAATGAATTTACAACAGTTGTTTAGTCTTGTCCTTAAAATGCTTAACTGGTTTTAAATCAGCCCTGGTTCTTTCCAGCCATGGCTTTTCCATTCTTAGGCTTTTGATTTGAATTCATTTAGTACTATTCTGGAACATATCTTTAAGTAATTTATTTAGGAGAGGCATCTTTTTGGTAGTGTTTTTGGTGTGTTTTTTTCCACTTATCTGCTTGATAATATCTTTCTGTTAACTTCACACAACTGCCATCTTATTTGGGTAAAAAATGCTAGCTCTAAATTCTATACATATGATTGTGTTGTTTTCTGCCATTTAGGGTTAAATAAGAGTCCAAACTGGATTTGGGGGATTTTTTGGGGGGGGGGCATGTATCCCACTTTTTCATTTTATTTGTTTTTAGCTTCCTCTATTTTTGAAATTTCAAATGTTCATAATGATTGGTCCGGATGAGGATCCATTTTCATAAATTTTGCTTTGGCGTCCTGGACCCTTTTCTTTCTAAACTGGGCCTTTTTTTTTTTTTTTTCCAGTTAAGACAAGGAAATTTCTTTTCCTCAGTTATATGTTCTGCTCAGTGAATTCTATGTTTTTTCCTCAGCTGTATCAGTTAATTTCAGGATGCTGCTCTTTACCCAGGCCTCTCTTTCAGGAATATTCTCTTTCACCAGGTGAAACTGCCAGGTTAATCTTTGGCAGTGATAGGTGAAAAAATAGAAGCAGCAGATGGGGTTTGCCCCCCGTGTTGTGCAGCCCTCGCAGAGCATCCCGGCCGCCGCCCCCCAGCTCAGTGACCTCCTATGTCACCTCGGTGGTGGAAATCACAAAGGGGAGGCTTCTTACTCCCAGTCCACCCCCATGGCAAACCACACTTTTTATTGTCTTACCAAAATCTACAAAATATCCTTTCATTCTATTTTGTAGATTCAGAGATTTTTTTTTCAATCATTCATTTTTTAGGTTTTTGAGGGAATTTCAAGAAGGGGAGTTTTTAGACCACCTCTTCTTAATGTCATGTCTGGAACTAAAAACACTGGATTATTTTTTTTCTTTTTAATTTAGACTATGGTCCATGAATTACAAAGCATAAAAAGGGTTAAGCATCTTCCACAAGTGTGACAAAATCTGTAGACTGAAAGAGGAACAGCCTCTTTTCTGTTACAAGATATATAGTCAGTGGAAGACTTTCAGATACGTGGAAGGGTTACTTCTCCTTCCCTCTCTAACACGGGTGGACTAGCATAGCGTTCCCAGACATCAGGCCTCAGCGGGAGGCAGCCAAGATGGATCTCCAACAGTAAGTGGCCATTCTCATCATTCTTTGAAAGGCAGTTTTGAGATAATAGACCTCAGGAGTAGGCTGAGGTTGAGGATGATGCTGTGGTTTCTTTCCTTCCTGTCTAAAAACACATGTCTGGGCAAAGGCCCAAAGAGTGGCACCTGGGAGGGAGAAGGACCCATACTGAGAAAGATTAGCTGAGCTAACCTACACGAAGCCGTTCTCCTCTTCTTAGAGCAGCCACTCGAGGTTGATCCTACAGCTCCAAGTTGGGGAAGCTGGGGAATTTGTTTTACTTTCAAAAGATTCTTGCCTACCATGTGAAGGTAAGGTTTATCTGATGTGTCCCAAATAGTTTATTGGTTATTTTTTTTCAAGTACATAATTTTGGTTTGATAAGTTTGCTTTTGAAATATTAAATGTTGCAGTCATTGATTTTCAAATTAAGAATCAGGACATTTTAAAATGTCTGGAAAGTCTGACAAATGAGAGAGAATATAGAATGGCCAGTTTGGCCTGAGAGTGAGGGCCAGCAGAAACTGGGGAGATGAAATAGAGATGGTAGAGGGACAGACGCTTAGGAAGAGGAGGTATAAGGAGAGAATATAGAACCCCAACAATGATTCACCAACTGGTCATGGGTGATTCCGGGCAGGGTGTTACTTCATTTTAATTTTCACAATCACTATTAGGCACTGATATCATCATCATCCCGTTTTATAAGTGGTAAAAACTGTCACTTAAAGAGGATAAATAACTTGCCCAAGGACACACTGTCCTAAGGGGTAAAGCTAAAAGATAAAGCTCTGTCTTGTCCTTGCCTGCTTTCTTTGCACAAGGTTTCATGATTACGTGGCAGGTACCCGCGGCAGGGACTTATTGGAAGGAGTCACACTGTCCTTCTCTTGATGGTGGCTGCCGGACTCAGTCATCATGTGTTATTGTGGCTCTTTGCAAAGCTAAGTAAGCTTCTACCCAGCACTTTTGGGAAACAGCTTTGTAGCTTTTGTTTCAGAAGAGTCGAATTTAATTTCCAAATAATGGTTCCTTTTCCCTCCAGTGACATTTTGAAAGGTTACATATTGTGAAAAAAGAATTTCAGAATTAAAATTTACGTGGCTCTGTGGAGGTGCTGCTATTTAATTATGCTAGCACTGTCGGGAAAGGCCAATAGAACAACGTGCCGTCGTCTGTATCGTCTTGATTAAGATTCCCTTTGTTGCTCAGTGCTTGAAAATTGGTCATGAACAGGAAGTTTTAAAATATAAATGGTCAATAAATAATGCTTACTCTCCCCAGAAACAAAAGCAATGCAATTTAAAGCAGTGAAATATCATATTTCCTCTATCAAAGTGGCGAGTGTTAATTTTTTTTTTAAAGAAAGAAGGAATTCTCCACGTTGCTAAGGAAGGAGGACTGTTTATACACGTAACTGCTCATAGTAGCTCAGTCTTTCTGGAATAAACTGGTGGTACATATCAAAAGCCCTTAAAATATATATATATATATGCCCTTAAATCCAGCAGTTCAACTTTTAGGAATTTATTCCAAGGATATAATCAGACATATTTGTAAAGTTTTAAGTGACTTGGACATTTTTCTTGCTATTGTTTTCTAATAGAGAAAATCTGAGAAACAACTATCTAAAAATAGGCGATGGGTTGATTATGGTACCCCTATAATGGAACACCACGAATCATTAAAAATTCGGTTGTAGATCAATTTGCAGTGTTTAATTTCAGAAGAAAAGAAAAGCAGAATGCACAGTGCCACAACTTTTTATAAATGGTACATGTACACACACAATGTCAGTCAGAAATATAGGTGATTTTTATTTTCTTTGTGCTTTTGAACTTAAAATGTATCTGCAGGCAAAAAAAAATGAATAAATAAATAAACTAGATATTTGAGAGAAAGAAATCAATAACTTGCCTTTCTCAGAAAGGCTTGTTGTCATAGAATGTTAGGTTTGAAAGGGTGCTGGGTGTCCGTTTCCTTATTTTACAGATGGAAGTGACCAGCATATACGGCAAAAGGACAGTGCAGTGACTCAGAGGCTAGGCTTTGGAATCAGCCTGCTGCGCTTTGAACCCCAGTTTCCTTATTTTCTAGCTGCATAACCTTGGGCAAGTTGCTTAACTGTTTTAATCCTCAGTTTCTATCTGTAAAATGGGGACAATAGTGATACATCTTGAGGTGGCTGTGAGACTTTAATGAGATAATCCATGTAAAATGCTGAGAACCTTGCTCTAGTAAGCACTCAGTAGTTATTATTATTCGTTGGTTTTATAGCTATTACTATCAGGATTAAGAAACAGAGGGGAAACATTTTGCCCAAGATTACATAATTACTGAATGGCATTGCTGGGACTAGAATGCAGAAAGGTTGTTTCTGGCAGTGTCCAGTACTGTGAGCCTCATAGGACAACTCCAGAGTGGGATTCCAGGGGAGCTGACCTGAAACAAGCAGAGCCCAAGGGCAAGGCCAGCCACTTCCAGGGAGTGACTGATCACAAAGGGAAAGCACACTGGGAAGCAGGAGAAAGCTGAGAGCCAAGTTAGAGGCAGGGATGGAGAGAAAAGGTGGCTCAGAGACCCTGCTTATAGGCCACCTGCTATGTGCTTCAAGGGGAATTAACTGGTTTAAAGACCCAAGGCCTGGGCAGTTAAATAAACAAAAGGAGGTCTAGGTATATATGCAGGAATTGTAGGTATGGCTGTAAGAAGGTGCATGACAGGTAGTAATAATAGAAGATGAGGTGGAGCTGGTGCCCCAAGGAGTCCAGGCATCCAGCTGTGATTCTCCTAAAGGCACAGCCTAAGTCTAAGGAACTGTAAACAAGCACAGGCAATACTTTGAAATAAATACTGAGAGAGAATACTTGTGACAAGCAGATCATTTAGGAAACTATTGGAATAATCCAAGGAGAGGTGATGAGAACATGAAACCAAAGCAGTTACAGTGGGAACAGAGAGGAGAGTTGCCTTTTGGAGATGTTTCAGCAGTAGAATTAACAGGATTATTTTTGACAAATGTGGATTGTTGGGGAAAAGGAGAGCTACAAGTGCACAGTGACCATCCTTCACAAAATGGGGAATTTAAGAAGTGTATGAGTTTGGTGAAGGGGAAAAAGAGGACAGATGATGAATTTGTTTCCTAATATGTGGAATTCGAGGTGCTTGTGGAGCAACAGGATGGAGATGCCCAAGTAGACAGTTGGATATACAGGTACAAAGCCCAAGAAAGAGGTCAGGACTAGAGAGAGACATTTACAAGTTTTCAGCATCAGGACAGCTGATAATTGGGATTCTCAATGGGGTGAGACTGCTGGGGAGATGGGATGGTGGATTGAGAAGAAGCCACAGAAGGAAGCTGAAGAAACTTGACATGTAAGGAGGGGGGTGCGGACGAAGGGTCTACAATAGACACTGAGAAGGGGCTAGAGAGATTGGATCAAACCAGGTGGAAAGTAGCATCATAGAAACCAAGGGAGGAATGAGATGCAAGAATGAGACCATGTCCACAGAAAACCAATGCACATTTACCGAACTCCTGCATTCTGCAGAAAGATCATGTGAAATGTAATAGAAAAGAATTCTGTAATGACTAAGAGATCATTGATGACTTCAGTGAGATTGAACACCACCAGAGAAGGAAACTGTGAGTGACTGTATTTCAGGGAGATGAGAGGAAAACCAAAAAAGGATTAGGTCACTCAAGCCAAGAGGAAAAAAAATATTTCACGAAGCAGAGGATAGTCATGATGTCACATTCTGCAGAAAGGCGAAGTAGGAGAATGACTGAAAAGGTCAATCCAGAAGCCATCAGTGGGCTTTGCAGAGCACTCCTAGTTGAGCAGAGAGAGTGCATCTTAGGGAGCTGAGTGCATACAGACAGCTCATAATGCCCATTCTTGCAAAAAAGTTTGGTGATGAAAGGAAACCTCGCCACTGGATCAAACTCACTTCCTCTGTTCTTAAAGAGCCACATGGAAATAATCTTGAGTAAGTCAGACAGTCCTGGCCTCTTCCCTCCCTATTTTAATAGTGAAACAAAGAAGAGAAAAGCCAATATTTCTTTTTCTACACAAAACTGTTTTCGGAGGGAGTTTAGAAAGAAAAAGGATTTTTGCAAATGTAATTTTACATGTTGGGTTTTTTGTTACTGAAACAGATTCTGTCCTGTATTGCTATAATAGAAAAGGTGATATTTGAGGCTTCTCAGTAATGAAACCTCTGATGACTCTAGTGATGTAAACAAGAAAACAAACCCAAGTGGAATTTCAGGGATCACTTAGAATTTACAGCGGTGAGCAGAAAGACCATGGTGGAATTGGAATACGGAAGTATTAAAGCATTTTCTTAGAAAGCCTTAAAAGTCAAAATAAGTCTAAAATTGTCTTTCTGTAGTGACAGGGATATTATAAGTCAAAACAACCCAAACATCACAGTTCTAAATTATCAGTGATCAAATTAAACGAATTTAACTGTACTAACAAATCTAAAAGAAATAAAAAGGAACGGACATTCAGTTAAAGAAAAAAAACATTTACTCAATACCAGCTGAAGCTAGCCACTAGCTAAAGCCTGAAATTAACAGCTTCACTGAAGACAAACCTAAGTCGTCAACCTATCTTACAAATACTTTCAGCCCAACCAAAGAATAATCTTTATGAAGAGCCTGACTGTTTTAAGGTACTTCAGAGAATTCAGAAGAAACAGCTGACATGTTATTTTTATAATCTGACTGGGAATAAACACTAACAATTATGAATTGATAGAAAGCAATCAAATGCAGTTAACAATTAAGTGATTTTAAAAGAAGAAATATAAATTAAAAACTACAAACATCCATTCTTACTAAATAGTAAAGAAATGCCAATTCAAGCACTAATAAGATATTTTCATTTGTCGAATTAAACAGCAAAAATTCAAATAATCCAATTAGAGAATGGATAAAAGACAGTTCACCAACCAGGGTATATAGATGGCAAATGAGCACACAAGATGGTCAATATCATTAGCCATTATGGAAATGAATAGTAAACATCACAGTCAGATCTCACTACATATCTCTCAGGATAGACTAAAATAAAAAATAGCGATAGCATGAAATGCTAGCAGAAAGCAGAAAAACAGGACTGCTTACGCTGTTGGGAACGTAAAATGGTATAGCCACTCTGGAAAACAGTTTGGTAGTTTCTTATAAAACTAAACATGCACTTACCATTTAACTCAGCAATTGCATTCTTGGACATTTATCCCAAAGAAATGAAAACCTATGTTCACACAAAACCAGTATGTGAACGTTCAAGCAGTTTTATTTATAATTACCCCAAACTGGAAGAATCCTAAATGTTCTTCAGTGGGTAAATGGTTACGGTAATCGCATTTTCCACACATGAAATCTGAATCTTAGAGACAGATGTTAAGTAGCCTGCCCAGGTCACACAGCTAGTGACAAAGCCAGGATTCAAACCCCAATCTCATGCCAGACCCAAGCTTTGACAGCCATGCTACATATTAGGGGAGATGAAGGGCAGGGGAGAGATGAATTCCAGCAGTAAGAAAGATTTGTGAAAATAAGGATGTGAGCTTGGAGAGAATCGTGGGGCGGTCAGAGTCCAAAATAAGTTCTGATAACCAAATGATAAAGGTAAGAGCCAGAGAGCCAGTGACTGGGGGCAGAGGTTGAAAACTGAAGGCTGGTGGACCAAAAATGGTCCACGGATACCAATCTTTAAAAAAAAGGGAGAAACTAAATGATAATTTAGCTGCCAATATTTTAAAAATCTGGAGAATTCACCTAAGTTTGGATTTTTAGCTCTTCTGGAAAATCAGAATACCTGGTAACACTGGGGGCACATTCCCACATGACAACAACTGGTAGATCTAGCAGAGGTTGCCCAACTTCCGATGGAGTATAAACTCTCCTCTTCCCGTATCATCTCATGTGGCTGTTTGTTTGTCTTTTTTCTTTTCTTTCTTTCTTTTTTTTTTTTTTTTTTTTGCATGGGCAGGCACCGGGAAATGAACCTGGGTCTCTAGCACGGCAGGTGAGAACTCTGCCTACTTAGCCACTGTGGCTCGCTCTGTTTGTTTGTCTTTCAGTTAGAGATGTTGTAGGTTTACAGAAAAATCATGCAGAAAATACAGTTTCCATACACCCCTTCCCCGCCCCTCCCCATACATGCAGTTTTCCCTATGTTAGCACTCTGCATTAGTGTGGCACCTTTGTTACAATTGTTACAATACAACCTTCCTTACACCTTTGGTCTAGGAAATGAGGCCTCAGCAGGTGGGAAGAAACAACTCCAATGAAACAAGGCCTATGAGAGCTAGGAGCCTGGAAACTAAGGTTGTTTGAAAGGCTAGATGCTGCAATCCCTGGGGAAGCCAGATTCAAGGCAAAGACCCTCTGCCTTCTCCCATCCTGACTGGATTGGAAATGACCCCAAGATCTCTGCTTGGGAATTGGAAGGAAGTGTATTGAGAAGAAAAGGGGGATGGCTTGATTGAGAGCTCAGAAGAGAAGGTGGAAATTTAAAGGACGCAGAGAATTTACATAGGAGGGGGGTAGAGATCTGATGTGCAGTGGCAGCCCAAGGTTCTATTTTCAAGAGAATTCTGTAAGTGGCTTGTAAGTTTTCTTGGTTGCTAGAAACGAAGGAAAAGCAACCCAAAATGCAACCTGTTGAATGCCTGTAGTTGCGTGCTCTCACATGTACGGGCAGACTAGTCCCTTTAGACACCACTCAGGTTGTGATGTGAGGGACCTGTTCAGTTCTGAAAGACCTGAATAAAGGAAGCTTGGGCAGGTTATTAACTTCTCTGCGCCTCAGTTTCTTCAACTGTTAGACTTAATAGTTCTAACCTTTCAGATGGTAAAGACTAACTGAGCAAATGAAGGCATGTGAAGTGCAAGGCAGAGCAGGAAGGAATAAATGGTTATTGTTTTGGCCAGGCCAGGAACTTGACATGGATGTTTCTTGAATCCTCACAATAACCATGTGGGTTAGGTATCATTTTCCCCTTGAAGAAAATGAGGAAATTGAGGTTCAGAGAAGTTTACAAACTTACTCAAGTCACATAATTAGTAAGGGGTAGGGTAGGGAGACTTACAAAGTGTCAAACCACACCACACCTTCAGACTAGAAAAAGTACGCTGACATCTGACATGCTGATGTACGCATAATGTTAGCAGCTGGAAATTGAAATACTCAATTCTATCCCCTGCTAAAATCTTGAAGTCACTAACTGTGTGCCTAACCTCTCTGAAACTCAGCTTTCTCATCTGTTAAATCCTGTATGTTTATTGTGAAGGTCAAATGAAGTAATGCATTTAAAGTGCTTAGCAGAATGCCTAGCTTGTAGGGATCGGTTAACAGATATTAACTTTAATTAACAGACATTTACTGGGCTCCCACTCTGGACCTGTTAGCCATGTGAAGCACCAGAAATGCCAAGGGGGGGTGAAACATGATCCCTGCTCTTGTGGAGCTGAGGTCAGAAAAGCCGTAGGAGCAGTGAAGTTTTAACACAATAAGGAAACTATTGTAATGGAAGAATGCATTATGTGATTTGGGAGTGAGAAAGATACAGACACAGTGAAGAGAGGAGAGAATGGATCAGGGAAGGCTTTGAGTGCAGTTTTACAGTCAAAGAAGGCAGGAAAGGCATCACAGGCAGAGGCAACAGCTTACGCAAAGGTAAAGAAGGCAAAGGTCTTAAAAGTGCCTGTTGGGTTCAGGAAATAATAAAAGGTTCAAATGTGGCTAGAGGGTGAGTTGTACGGGTGAGTGATAAAAGCAGGAGTTAAAAGCTGGCTTCAAGCCATGAAAGGCACTATGGGTCTTGCTAAGAAATGTGACCACCAGCCTGAGTGAAACAAGGAGGAAGAGTACAGGCAAGGAATTTTCATAATCAGATGGTGTTCAGTGAAAGGATAAGGTGAAGGATCCTGAGAGGGAACCAGCTGGGAGCCTGTTGCAACAGTCTAGATGAGAGTCGACAAAGACCCCCAAAGAAGCTAGTTAATTGGAAGTGGATGGTGAGAAAGAGAGGGACTGGAGGGCAACATAAACACAATGTATGAAATTCAAGGTATGAAAATGGCTTGGTCCTTTCTTCCTTACCACCGTGGTCCCAAGGGACCACAACAAAAACACAGAAAACCCTTTTTAAAAATAATCTCTTTTGTTTGTATGCAAATAGGCCGTGCTCAGTGAAAGTACCATTCAAGTGTGATGACAAATGCAATATTTTGTTTCCAATCAATGACACAAAACATCAAATTGATTTATCAATGCTCTCCTTCTTTAAAATCCCAACTCCTTACACTAGAACAGTAGCCAAGCAGTGTAAGGCTTATTTAAGATTGTTTTTAATCTTAAACCATATTTGAGTAAAGCCATTTAAGGCACTTTTCAAAGAAGTCATTCCTTACTCACATTGCTAAATAGCAGGAAAAGCAACATAGCTTTTTCTGGAAATTTTCTCTCTCAATTAGCAATACCTCTGTGTCATGGTGGACCTTTAGAATCTTCCAGATAAAGATGTGTGAAGGGAGCAGAAGGGAGCCGCAAAAGCTATACCTCTATGGCTCTGCCTCACTAGCTTGAAGATTTCAAATCCAAGTTGATAAATGCACATTTTAAGCAACCGCAGAAATCTTATGTGCATTGCTTTAATAAAGATAGCCACAGGGAAGTGAGCCTTTGAGTATGTAATGCTCCCCTACCCTGTTGTGAAACAGAAGCTTTAAAAAAATCCAATTTTTTTTCTATAAGCTTAGTCATATTGGCTGTGTTCGACAACCTATTTTATCTTACTTTGTAGTGCACATTTTATTTATATTCTTATATAAATATTTTGCATTAAAAGGTACTTTCACAGATTCATGCTTCTCTGACTTATTTATTAAAAGGTGTTAGTTTTGTTTTGTATTACATCCCCACCTCTGCACACATAGGGGGAAAAAACATATCAATTTAACTCTGCAGGCAACTTTTACATTTAGAATATAATGTTTTAATATTTTATTAGGAAAAAAATATTTATTCTAACTGAGACTGTGAAAGAAATAACAAATACCAGATGCTTTTGGAAAGAAATGAGTTTCTCAGAATGCTTACCCATAAGCAAATGGGGTCCTTTAAATGCACAATCTTCTAAATTTTGGTTTAGTATTCCCAGGTAACACTAAAGAATGAAAGGATAGTAAGTTTGGTATCAGATATTTCTTTGTTGAATTTTGCAGCACAGTGCCTCAGATGTTGATAACCTATTGATATCAATTTTGCAAACTTGCATCTCTATGTATTTCATTCATCTTGTAAGGATTTTATTTCATTTTGTTACATGTTGAATAATAGGTCATCTTTTGTGCAGGCTATCAGAGGAAATCTGAGATTGAAGATTGTAAGTCCTACTGAATAGCTAGAATCATAGAATTATTCACTTGGAAGGGAAGTTAAGAGACTCTTAGTCCACGCATCCCCTGAATGGGTTCTCCCTACCACGCCACCGTGACCGATGGCCACATGGTCACCACGGCCACTGAACACGTGAAGTGAAGGAGAAATAATATCTCCTGAAGCAGAGGGCCTGGACACCTTTGTCTCAGTCAGGACCTGCACAACATGGGCTCTTAAGAGAGTATTTAAGCGTAAAGACGTCATACATAAGTGAGGTTGTGAAGGAAAATCACTTGATGCCAAGACCTCAAGATTGTTCGGTCAGTGTGGGTTTCCTCCACCCAGGCTCCCTGGGGGCAGGGACGGCACAACTGCCTTTGCTCACCTGGGGATCCCAGGGCTAGTCTGGGGACTGCGCTTAGCTGGAGCTAGGATAAACATTTGTTGAATGAATGAAGGCACATTAAAAAGCAGAAATTCCAGAGGGTGGAAGTATATCTGTGCATTTTCAAATATTACTGGGAAATGGAAATATTACGGAGGTACCAAGATGGGTAGGACCAAAGGTAACGTAAAAATGTATGTATTTGTTTGTTACTGGGACCTATAGTTAACTCCCAGTACCCGTGGATGCCCAGGCATTGCCCCAAGCTCTGCCCAGACTGAAGCATTTGTATATGCTGCTTGGCAGCAAGCCAGGAGAGGAGCTCTGAGCACGGTTTTGTAGCTATAACTGTGCTTTCTGGTGTTCACGGGTGAGTCACGAGCTCCAACAGCTCCCTGAACCACAGTCCTTCTATGGCTTGATCTTGTTTTCCTGACCTGTGTCCGTCCTCATGATGATGGACTGAGACCCATTGTTCGAAAAGCATAGATGATTCAAATATCTGCCCCCACCACACATAGCATGCTTTGCAGAAACCTCTGTTTCTGTGTGTGTCCTTGTACATCCCCGCCCCAACTCTGCAAAGTTTCTACCAGACCTGGCTCCCCAGACGCTGCGGTTGACGTCTCTCACCTCCGCTTCACCTTGCTTTATCTTCCCCACCTGGCCATATCACTCAGGTAACAGCACATCTCAAGCCTGTACCCATCCCCAGTACAGTGGTACTTTTTGTAAAAAATGCATGCACCCTGATGCTTGCCCTTTTGACATTTCTTTCCTTAACCTGTTTTTTATTATATGGAAACATAATTTTCATTCCCAATAAATTTATTTTTCTACTGAAGTTTGGGTTTTATTAAGCCACCATATGCTTTGGAGAGAAAATGCGGACAGATCTTCTGCATTTGTCCATTCTATCCATTTGATGGAATCCTGAAAATGCGTGTGTCCCTCGCCTTTCTGACTTCCCCCTTTGAATAGACAAATGCAACACTTATTGCGAAGGGGCATCATGCAGTTCTAGTTTTTGCATTCAGAAATCGATCAAATATGTTAATGAACACTATGCTTTGCCTCTTTCTTAGCATGCATGAATGATGGGTGTGAATTTGCATCATGAGAAAGCGAATAAAAGAAGATACACCAACCAGGGCAGCTAGGGAGACAGAAAAAGCTAACTTAGGACAAAGAGTGGCGCCTATACTAGAGGTTTTGCCAGGGTGAGGCTGCTCCCCGCACCATCACTCACTTCTGTGATATAAATACTGAGGCTGCAGACTTCTGGCTCAGACAAAGAAAAGACTCTACCTCGAATGCTTAACAATATGAAATTTTCTCTTAAGTGTAAGTCAAAAATGTGTCCCTCCCTCAAAGATAAAAGAACTCTCCATTTCTAAGAATGTTCCTCTTGAAACATGGAACTGAAAACTTTCTTTAAATTGATCTGGCCCTTAGAAAATGGTGGGACTTTTTCTTTACTTTACCTAAGGAATTGTCATAAAAATCTATTATTCCGCACCAGAAAGATGAAGAGAACGTCAAAACGGAGGGCAAAAATGCAAATTGGAAATTTTTCACAGTAATGTTGTAGATATGGCATTTGATTACAAGTGTGAAACATGAGGAAGTGAACTTTCGGACTGTGAAATAGATGCTAATTTTCTTTCCCACTAGTCTAGAAGTTCTCTAATGTCACCTCATGAATTTATATGCTTTACCGGTAATCAGTGCACATGATTAGTGGGTATGTGGTGTGGTTTTAATTAATAGACTTCATTTTTTAGAACAGTTTTAGATTTACAGAAAAATTGAGCAGATAGTAGCGTTCCCAAATACCCTCTCTCCTGCACACAATCTCTCTTATTAACATCTTGTGTTAGGGTGACACATTTGTTGCAACTAATGAACCAATATTGATATATTGTCTTAGTTTGCTAGGCTGCTACGACAAGTTCCACACCAAAGGTGGTTTAAACAGCAAGCACTCATCGGCTCACAATTTCAGAGGCCAGAAGTCCAACATCAAGATATTGGCAAGGCTTGCTTTCTCCCCGAAAGCTGTAGTGTTCCAGTACTGGCGAGACATAGCAATGTCCTCTCCTTTCTTTTCCTCCTCCAGTTTTCTGCTGACTTCTGGCTTTTTTGGCTCTTAAAGCCTCTGGTAATCTGGATTAAGACCCGCTCTCATTTGGTTGGGCCACACCTTGACTAAAAATAACATCTTCAAGAGGTCCTATTTACACTGGGTTCAAAACCACAGGCATGTCTAAATTGAGGTACATTACTTAATCCATCACAATGTAAATAACTAAAGTCCATAGTTTACATTAAGAGTCACTCTTTGTGTTGTACATACAGTTCTATGGATTTGGACAAATGCATGTCAAATATCTACCATTATAGTATACAAAATAGTTTTACCACCTTAAAAATCCCCTGTGCTTCAACTGTATAGTCCTTCCCTCTCCTCCTTTGATCTTTTACTATTCCAAAATGTCATATAGTTGGAATCATGCAGTGTACAACCTTTTCAGACTGACTTCTTTAATCTAGCAATATGCATTTAAGGTTCTCCCATGTCTTTTCTTGGCTTGATAGCGCATTGCTTTTTATTGCTGAATGATGTTTCATTGCACGAATGTACCATGGTTTCTCTATCCATTCACCTATTGAAGAACACCTTAGCAGCTTCCATTTTTGGGCAATTATGATACAGTTGCTTATAAATATTAGTGTGCACGTAAGTTTTCAATTCAGTTGGGTAAATACCTAGGAGTGCAATTGCCAGATCATATGGTAAGACTATATTTAGCTTTGTAGGAAATTGCCAAGTGTCTCTACCAATTTGCCTTCCTACTGGCAATGAATGAAAGTGACTGTTGTTCTTGTCAGCATTTGGTATTGTCATTTTCTTGAATTTTAGGCATTGTAATAACTGTGTAGTTGGTATCTTATTGTAGTTTTAATTCGCAATTCCCTCATGATACATGGCATTGCACATCATTTCATATGTCTATTTGCCATCTGTATATCTCCTTTGGTGAGGTCTCTGTTCAGATCTTTTGCTCATTTTTTTTTTTTAACTGGGTTGCTTTTTTGCTTATTGTTGAGTTTTAAGAGTCCTTTGCATATCTTAGATATAAGTCCTTCATCAGATATGTGTTCTGAAAATATTTTCTCCCAATCTGTGGCTTGTCTTTTCAATTTTGTAATAGCTATTGCGGTTTTATGCTTTAAGGAAGGAGGGTTCTATAAATACACTTATCATAGCAACACCAAAAAAAAAAAAAATTTGCAGCAGATGTCTTATGCTCTCTCCTAGGAGGTGTCAGGGAATTGTCTTTGGACCCAGCATGGTTTCATTTAAAGGGGTGTGTCACTGCCCAGGGCCACAAGGGTGCTCTACAAGGCACTGTTGGAGGCTGCGTGGGCCTGGGGGCGGGGGGGAGGTTCTGGGAATAAAAGCAAGACCCAGCCCTGAGGAACGGCACTTCTGCAGAGGGGAGACATGGTCTCTTCTTCCATGGTCACCGGTCCATGAGGTCTACCTAGGCCGGCCTCCTTCACTTCCACTGTCAAACATTTTCCCAGGAAAGGTTTCAACTAAATTAATACCAATTCAGGAATTGTGTTTCCAGTCAAATTCTGGGCACTCTTGCATTAATTATGTTATGCATAAGATATGAATTTCTTTCCATGTATCCAGATACGTAACAGAGTCACTTTCTGTATTTCCTTTACCTCAACCTAATCCCACCTCTGAACCATCATTCTGCCAACTGGACGAGAGCCTGTGTCCTAGTCAGATAGGGATCCTTTTCCCTACTGCTGTGCAGTCAGAACTCGGGAATCTGACCTAGTGCCTGGAAAGTCTCTCAAGCCCCAAGTCTTTCCTGGTTGCCATTGGCAAGTCACTGATTCACCCCACAGTGGTCTCCTGAAGCCCAATAGCTCTGTGCTCCCACGCCACAGTGGGAAAGGAGAATATTTGCTGAGGTTGGGCCCTGGAGCCAGCCGCACACCCTCTAGGCATGAGCCATCACCCCTGAGGATGCCATGCCCTTGGGAGCACTAAAGGAGGGGTGCTTGGGTTCCCATAGCTCACACAACCCTAGATGTCTCCCCTTCCCTCTCTCCTTGCATCTCAAGAGCACTCTCTCTCTCCTCTCACCCTTTAGGACACATGTATCATCTCTTCCATGGGCTCTTACAAAAAACACAGAAGGGCCTCTGACTTTAGATCACTTCTGCTTTCTCAAGAAAGTAACCCTGATTAACATTGCAATAAACAAGGCTGCTACAATCATTCATGGAAACTATTTTATCCTGTATCAAAACTGCCATCACCACCTGGAACACTTTTAGACTCCCTCTTGACCATAGTCACAAGAAGCCACTTATATAGAGCAACAAACATACGGTGGAAAATTGGAAAATTCAGCTAAATATTTGGATGTTTCCAAATACCCACAGGCTTCTGGCTTTGCCACTGTAGAGTAGACCCTATATGATCCCCAGGGGAATACTTCTTAAGCAGGCTGGGTGAGGGCATTAGGAAAGTATCTGTTTCCCCACCCCATGGGTTCCCTCCATAGCCACTCCCTTCCTGCTGCTTCATCTTTCAGCCTTGGCTTCCTCAGACCTGAGGACATCCGGGAGTGGGGCAGCGAAGGAAGCAGCCCTACACAGAAAGCAGCTTTCTGAAGTCACCAGCAACTTCCTCCTGACCAAACACAAGGGACTGCTCTTCCTCATTCTGCTCAACTTCTTCTCAGCATTTGACACTGTTGGTCTCCATCACTCTTGAGCCCTCCCCTCCTTGGGCTCTGATGACCTTGGGTAAGGCCTCTTGATCAGATGTGGGAGGGGTACAAGATGTGGGAGGATGGCATATGTGGGATTCAAAGCGATTTTGATTGGCTGCATGTGAACTCCAAACTCAGACCCAGAAAACAGGATAGGAGCAGGAGACCGTGATCTGACTTAACATGTGAAAAAAAAAATCATGGTCAGCCAACCTCTCAGTGCAGTCTCCTGAAGGCTGATTTGATCTTTGGCTCATTAACAAAAGCGATCTTGCCACTGCTAGATCAGCGATCTTGCCACTGCTAGATCAGCGATCTTGCCACTTGCCCTCAAGCTATTCTGCAAGCCCTTTCTTCTAAGAGGGCTGGCACCTCACTCAGTTGGGAGAGCCACCAATTTGTCTCAGGTCCTAGAACCATGTCATGTGAGGAACGGTTGAGGGTGCTGACAATGTTCAGCTGAGAGAAGACATTATTAAAGAAATTAATAATAGGCTGTTTATAAAAGGATAAATTTTACATACTGTATTTAGAATATCTGTGTGCTGGTAGTTCTAAAAAAAAGAACAGGAACAACTAGATAATGCTTATGAGACTGGGGAGTAAGGCATGGGAAATTTGAGATTATTGTAAAGAAAACTCTCTTTCTTCTAACTGCCTTAACATGAGAAGTAAGAAAGCAGAGGCTGTAAACATGCATCCACCAGAGATGTTATCAAGAGGGTTCGTACTTGAGTGAGAGACTGAATGATGACTTCTGAGGTTCCTTACAACCTTGAGATTCGAAATATATCATAGAGTAAGAGGATTCCAGGACACTCTATTGTTCCTTATTTCTGCTGCCTGCCGCGCCACTCAGCTTCCTCTACTTCCATTTTATAGCTTTGGAGGAGGCAGCTCTAAGCAAGGGCTGAAATGAAAGAAAGAATCCAGCAAGGTGAAAACAGTAACACTGTGAAGGGTTAATTCTTTACTATCTGAGAGGGGCACGGCCAAGCTGGACGTGTCAAAAGAAGGACCACCAGAATGGTGTGGGTGACAAATATCTAGAAAGCATCGATTTTGCAATATTTAAGCCAGAGCTCAATAGAGCACAGTACAGGGTGAGGGTGCTCCAGGAACCTGGGCAGAAAGGTTTCTCCAAGAACTGAACAGACTGGGTTGTGCTTAAAAAACCAGGCATCTGTGTTAAGCTGGAAACTGTGCTATGTTGACCCCTTTGCCATCCAGACACAATCTAGCTGGTTTTTATTCCAGGTGGATGACAGAGATTGTAACTGGCTGGGAGCTGAATGTGGGGCATGTGAGGTGGAGAGAGCAAGGTGAAATCAGATGAAGGGCTACACAGTTTTCTTCTGCCTGGATCTAGTGGTGCATTGGCTTGTACTTTATAAATCATTATTATTATATGGCATCTTTGAAAGCCCAGGACAGTGACATTTTCCAGCCTCCTAAAGATTGATTTTACGAGAGACTACAGTATTCAATTGGCATTAGAGAATCCACTTTCTTGATTTTACTTGACCCTGTGCTTACTGGTTTTCCTTCCACTTTTAAGTTAGAAGCTTTCATATTGGCCTAAAAAAAAGACAGGGTAACCTGGTAAGAGTCCTCAGAAAGGGATATATTTGGAGCTATATCCTCTGCAGATTCAGGACCAAAAAAATAGTCTTGTAGCCTTGTAGGTCTTGTCTCGGTTCTGTCTAGCTCCCTCCTGACACATCCTTGGAGGGGTTGCATTTGCGGCTGTGTGGGAGAGGCCTCATGATCTGTGAACTGCAGTAGACACACGGACACCCTTTACCCCTGCCCTCAGTTGCTCTCATGGCTCCCAGACAGGAAAAGACACAAATATACTTCCTGGCTTCAAAGGCTTCAAATGATTCATGAAATTCAGAGTGGTTGATCAGTTGTGCTTTCTGACACTTACCCTCACATGGAATGGATGGTATATTAGCTTTCAGGGTTTCACTGACCTTGCTTTTTCAAATCATGTGCTTACATAGACCTTCATTTTCTCCTTTAAGGATATCAGGGGAAACATGATCAAATTTAGCAGACATCCTGGGTTCTATGCCTGTCCCAAGAGGAGAGTGGGTCTGTGGCCCAGTGCTTCTGTGATACATCTTGGTCTGTTCTGTCCCATGTGGATCAGATATCACAATCACATGGGTCTACCTTTTCTAAAGCTACCAGAATATTAACAGTTGTTTCAGGCAAGGTCCACATCATTATCTATGCTTAGAGGGGTCTCTACTTCAGACTTCATGAACATAACACACAAAAGTTAAACCCTACAGTTTGTTGTGCATAGCAACACAACCATCTACCATAAAGGAGAAAAAAACCCAGAATTCTGATTTACCTGGTCCAGTCTGGCTTTCTCTTGGTACTTTTTATAGGTTTTCAGTGGTTGTTATTGGCGTTGTGATTTTTGGTCATAGACTAGCTTAAAGTTTCCTTTAAACACCGTATCGTTATTACAAAATTGTTAAGAGGGTTTTACTGGTTGCCTATCTGACTAAATGCCTCAAGGAAAACTTCTCTGATTAAGGCTGCAACCCTGTATTTGTGGGGACTGGGAAAGGGTGTTTATGCAACTCCCTGCGGCAGGAAGAGTAATTTTCTGATTTTGTTCTGAGCAGATAATGAATCACCCCATGAACCAGAGACATGGGGACAATAACCTTCTTGTTTTACCCCTTTTATACCGTCGAGATCTGGCTCTTGCGGTAGCCACTATGGAGGACGTTCCAGGTATGGGCCTCAGAACTTGGCTGATTGTGCCTTAATTTATACCTGTCCTCTAGGGTCAGGGTGACTGGAACACAGTGATGGCCATTGACAGAATTTATTGAGCATGTTTTACACGTCAGGCACTGGTCTATATGCCTCATGCGTGTTAGCTCATTTCACCTTCACAGCGGCACCGATGCTGAGCTAGCTGTCATTTCACAAGTTTTATCAAAGAGAAGACTAAGGCACAGAGGGCCTAAAGTTGTTCCCAGGTCCCTACAGCTAGTACCTGACACAGCAATGAATTGAACTAGAGTCCCTGCTCTTAGCCACTCAGGGCAAAATCTCCTCCTCGGACAATCATTCCCTGGGGCAGACAATCCCGTCTGTCTTCCGATAAGAGAGTAATGCAACACTGCCAAGCAAGTTGGGAGCCATTTCAGTCTTCAGCTTTTATGTTCTGAAGAGGAAATAGATATCAAGTCCCCATTTAAAAAAAAAAGTTCCCGCCACCCAGTAGGGGCCCAGCTGGTGTCATCTATTACTCCAGGTGAAGAAGATTGCAAGAAAGGGACCAGGAAAAACAAGCAGAAAGAAAAACAGGGGGACATGCCCATCCCCCATAAATGAGATGATACTTTGTTCGAATCAGATGAAAACTTCAGCTGAATTTCTGACGGTTTAGGAATTACTCATGTTTCCATGGCAACAGGGTGTAGCCGAGCAAACTAAACGGTCATTTCACAAGGTTTTCTCACACGCTGCCCTTATTTTTACTTTCTGTCCTGCCATTAATAATAATTCAAGTTTTCTCTAGTGACTTGTCATGTTGCCATGAAAAGTCGATTTCTTTCAAATTTATGACCTTTAAATTGTCATTGCCCCCCTTGAGCATAATATTTTTTACATTAAAGGTAGATGCAAATTTTTAGCACTCCTTTCATTTTTCAGTATTCATTAAGAGAAAATTAGCTGCACAGAAAGCTCTCCTGGAGCTCACGTACTAGGCGAAGCAAGGGGCAGCTACACTGTAGCTGGGAATTGATATTGTATATTATGCAATGTACATCCAATCTGAAAGAGGAAGCATTTGAAGGGCTCAATCATCACTGCATGTAAACTTGTAGGAAAACCTGATTACCGGGAAGAGAAGTGAAAGGCAAACACTTGACTTTGTAAAGTAATATGATTCATAGAATATTTTGATAAAAGTGGTTTTATATTTGAATATACATGTAAACCATGTACCTGGATAAGTTATCACAAAAGTCTCCCTCTGTAGGTGTTAGCTGTCCTTGTTATGTGACTAGTGAGTGTCCTAGTCTTTAAGAATTCATGATTAAATAGTGGGGAAGGAGTCTTCGTGGACGATGCAGAGACAGAGAAAAAGGAAAACATGCTTTTAATTCTCCCTCGGGTTTTTTTGGATACCCAAGACCCGCTTTTTGGGCAGGCATAGGAGCACAGCCTGGACTGGAAGCGGTGGAGGGTTACAGGAGATCAGACAGCCTTGTGGAAAAGGGAAGGGGAAAGGTGCATAGAGTAGTAAGGAGAATAAAGCAGATGGAGGCAGGTAAATACGACCTCACCTCATCACCTCAGGGTCTGCCCCAGCATGGTACCTGGCACAGAGATCGATGCTCACTCAGTCTGTTTAGTTGAATAAATGAGTGAATGGGGAACTTGGATAAATTGCCAAGGCTTTCCTCATCCTAAAATGGAGATACAATAATATTTATTTTACGGTATTATTGTGAAGATCAAAAATGGATGAGATATGCAAAAGTATTTTTAATTAATCTGGTTTCATGGAAGCATAGACAGGCTGGACTTGGGCGTGTAGGGAGAGAGGCCCTGTCTGAGCAGTCCCCAGGGGATATCACCTCCAAAGTCATGCTGAAGCCTAATCTGTGCCCTATGACCCACAGCTCACAACCTTTCTCTTTGGCTAAGATTCTTCCTTTCATTCTCAGCAATTATTCATGAAATGAGACGATTTCATAAAAAAAATGATTTCTAAAAGCCTTTTAAGTTCTAGTGACATATTATTTTCCTTGCCATGCAATTCTTTCTGTATTCACCCATAATCACATTTCTATTGCTAAGCTATTCATATGATTTTATTGAGGCGTGTGTAACATGTCAGATAACTGACCCATTTCAAACATGCAATTCAGTGATTTTTTTAAGTAAATTTAATGAGTTGTGCAACCATCACCACAAATCAATTTGGGGGCATTTTCATCACCCCGATAAGATCCATAGTTGCCCATTTACTGTAAATCCCTGTTCCCACCTTCTGCCCCAGGCAATCACTATTCCACTCTCTGCCTCTATGGATTTGTGTTTTCTGGATATTTCATATCATGGGGACATACAATATGTGGTCTCTTGTATCTGGCATCTTTCACTTAGCGTAATGTGTCAGGTTTTTTTTGTTTGTTTTTTTTTTTTTTTAGTTTCACCCATGTCATAGTATATATCTAAAGTATTTACTTTTGTTTACTTCTTTTTAGTGAAAAAAAATGAAGCACCATATTTTCTTCTTACTGAAATTCAAGAGGTTTCTTACTGAACTTGTGGGACCATTGGCTGGAGATTCAAAAATCGTATTGTTAATATTTATTTGTTCATTGATCGATCCACTCACATAGTCCTTCAAGGAGCATTTATCATGACCCAGGCAGTAGCACACACTTTGAAAATGTAAAAAATGAATAAGATGCATTCTACTTGACAGAAGCCTTTGTCTTAAGGGGGTGCCAGATAGAGATAGAGATAATAATGAGTCAGTGTGAGACGTGCCATCCCTGAGGCTGATACAGAATCTTCTGGAAGCACCAAGGATGGACTGACAAGCTGCCTGCAGGAGGGTAGAAAGAGGAAAGGCACTGGAATTGGGTCTTGGAGAATGAATTAGATCTCTCCAGGTTGGCCAAGTTCTACCAGTGGTGCTGGAAATAGTTTCAGGGGAGTCTGTGAAGATTTGGCATGAGACACAGGTAAGGTATGCATTAACACTGAGTCACATAGTGAGAAAGCGATTCCGATTTTAATTTTTTATTCAATTTTTTTTATTTTATTAAGTAGTTTAGCACCAATATCTGTATCATCTGGCATTTACTAATCTCTCTTTTTCACAAAGAGGAAACAGATACCTGTCTTCAGTCACTGTCTGGCTCAAATTTAATAAGACTGTATATATTTTTACTCATCTCTTATTTGTGGCAAATGTTGCTACTTTATACAAATTTTAGTAGTGGCATAAAGATTTGTTTAAAAATAAATTTACTTAAAATGAGTTAAGAGAAAAATACCACTTAAAAAATTGCAGTATTATTACAGTATACATTTTACATGGATGTGAGGTAGTACTAGACTGAAGTTTGGAAAATACTGCTCCAAACATTTTGAAAGCAGGACTTTTCCATTTAGGCTATCTCATATTTCAAGTGCTGAGTATGAGGGAAAAAGAAAATTAAGTGGAATCTGAATTTTCCTGCTGTGCTCTGATAGGTGGGTAATTTTATGTGTTGCAATAAAGAAACCAGGCGGACCCTTTCAAACAACAACAGAAAACTATGTGATTGTAAAATCCAGAGGAAAACCCCATGTGGCCTGTCTTTATAAAAGATGAAGTTTCTAAGCTATGCACAGAGAGTTGGCTGAGGGGAAGTAATGACCCCGTGAGTCAGGACCCAGGACCCCGCCAGGAACCTTGTGGGTTTAAGAGACCCTGGATGGAAGGTGAAGAGGTTTACAGATCAGTTTGAGGAAGAATGATCATCACCTCACCAGTAACAGAAGGAAGGGTCTTTGTGGAAAGGTCAAAGTAAGAAGTGGGGAAAGTCTGCAGGGAAGATAGGAAAGTAATAATGAAAAGAAGACTGTGTGGCATACTCTGAACCAGGTGGTTTACAAGCAAGCTTTTAGTTGATTTTTTTTTCCTTGCTACAATATGGCAAGGAAGCTATTATTAGTCACATTTCACAGATGAGAAGACGGAGGCCCAAAGATGTTCAGTAACTTGTCCAGGATCCAGCGGTCAAGCCAGGAGTTGACTTCAGACCCCCGGTTCCAAACCCACGCTCCTCCCCCTGCACCGTGTATCCTTGCTTAGGGAACCTCCTCGATTGGGTCAACAATAAACAGCTTTCACTTTGTTGCTTTCACATTTCTCCAGTCCTGCTGGGCACAGCTAACCTTGAAGAGGGCAAGAGAGGCATGCTCAAATGGGGGCTGCCTTTGTCTTTCTGAGCTCAAATGCTCCAGGACTCAAAGGCATAAATATTCCCCACATTGGTGCAAGGGTTTCCACAGGGCCTGACTGGGTCAGAAGAAGGAGCCAGGCATCTGCAGCAGGATTATATAAACATAACCTGTCCCCACCAAAACACGAGCTTTGGAGAAATCCACTCGGAGTTCACAGACCTTTCACACTTCTGCTTGCAACTTGTTCCCAGACTTGAGTATCACCCAGTTCCAGGAATAGTCGACCAAGATGATGGAAACATTCTAGATTAGGAAAATCTGAAAATGGAGGCTGTGTGTGCTGATTGCCTTTGGGTAGAAGCCATAGAAGGGTCTTGAATGAATGATTTAGGGGGAAGGTGAGAGGTGATGCATCCAGACTCTCTGCTCTTTGAGGTTAAGCACTGACACCAGTCACAGTGTCTGGCATATGGTCCCCCAGTTAAGTATTTACTGAGCTGAGCTGAGTCTCTAGCTAGGGACCTCAAAGGCTGCACCCCTGGATCTCTGTGAATCTGTGAGGAAAAAGGCTGTATCCCTAGATCTCTGTGAATCTGTGAGGGAAAAGGCTGCATCCTGGATCTCTGTGAATCTGTGAGGGAGAGGGCTGTACCCCTGGATCTCTGTGAATCTGTGAGGGAAAGGGCTGTACCCCTGGATCTCTGTGAATCTGTGAGGGAAAAGGCTGCATCCTGGATCTCTGTGAATCTGTGAGGGAGAGGGCTGTACCCCTGGATCTCTGTGAATCTGTGAGGGAAAGGGCTGCATCCCTGGATCTCTGTGAGGGAAAGGGCTGCACCCCTGGATCTCTGTGAATCTGTGAGGGAAAGGGCTGTACCCCTGGATCTCTGTGAATCTGTGAGGGAAAGGGCTGCACCCCTGGATCTCTGTGAATCTGTGAGGGAAAGGGCTGTACCCCTGGATCTCTGTGAATCTGTGAGGGAAAAGGCTGTATCCCTAGATCTCTGTGAATCTGTGAGGGAAAGGGCTGCATCCTGGATCTCTGTGAATCTGTGAGGGAAAAGGCTGCATCCTGGATCTCTGTGAATCTGTGAGGGAGAGGGCTGTACCCCTGGATCTCTGTGAATCTGTGAGGGAAAGGGCTGCACCCCTGGATCTCTGTTAATCTGTGAGGGAAAGGGCTGTACCCCTGGATCTCTGTGAATCTGTGAGGGAAAAGGCTGCATCCTGGATCTCTGAATCTGTGAGGGAGAGGGCTGCACCCCTGGATCTCTGTGAATCTGTGAGGGAAAGGGCCGCACCCCTGGATCTCTGTGAATCTGTGAGGGAAAAAGCTGCACCCCTGGATCTCTGTGAATCTGTGAGGGAAAAGGCTGCATCCTGGATCTCTGTGAATCTGTGAGGGAGAGGGCTGTACCCCTGGATCTCTGTGAATCTGTGAGGGAAAGGGCTGCATCCCTGGATCTCTGTGAGGGAAAGGGCTGCACCCCTGGATCTCTGTGAATCTGTGAGGGAAAGGGCTGTACCCCTGGATCTCTGTGAATCTGTGAGGGAAAGGGCTGCACCCCTGGATCTCTGTGAATCTGTGAGGGAAAGGGCTGTACCCCTGGATCTCTGTGAATCTGTGAGGGAAAAGGCTGTATCCCTAGATCTCTGTGAATCTGTGAGGGAAAGGGCTGCATCCTGGATCTCTGTGAATCTGTGAGGGAAAGGGCTGCATCCCTGGATCTCTGTGAATCTGTGAGGGAAAGGGCTGCATCCTGGATCTCTGTGAATCTGTGAGGGAAAAGGCTGCATCCTGGATCTCTGTGAATCTGTGAGGGAGAGGGCTGTACCCCTGGATCTCTGTGAATCTGTGAGGGAAAGGGCTGCACCCCTGGATCTCTGTGAATCTGTGAGGGAAAGGGCTGTACCCCTGGATCTCTGTGAATCTGTGAGGGAAAAGGCTGCATCCTGGATCTCTGAATCTGTGAGGGAGAGGGCTGCACCCCTGGATCTCTGTGAATCTGTGAGGGAAAGGGCCGCACCCCTGGATCTCTGTGAATCTGTGAGGGAAAAAGCTGCACCCCTGGATCTCTGTGAATCTGTGAGGGAAAAAGCTGCACCCCTGGATCTCTGTGAATCTGTGAGGGAAAAGGCTGCATCCTGGATCTCTGTGAATCTGTGAGGGAAAAGGCTGTATCCTGGATCTCTGAATCTGTGAGGGAAAGGGCTGCATCCCTGGATCTCTGTGAATCTGTGAGGGAAAAGGCTGCATCCTGGATCTCTGAATCTGTGAGGGAGAGGGCTGCATCCCTGGATCTCTGTGAATCTGTGAGGGAAAGGGCTGCATCCCTGGATCTCTGTTAATCTGTGAGGGAAAAGGCTGTACCCCTGGATCTCTGTGAATCTGTGAGGGAAAGGGCTGCATCCTGGATCTCTGTGAATCTGTGAGGGAAAAGGCTGCACCCCTGGATCTCTGTGAATCTGTGAGGGAAAGGGCTGTACCCCTGGATCTCTGTGAATCTGTGAGGGAAAGGGCTGCACCCCTGGATCTCTGTGAATCTGTGAGGGAAAAGGCTGCATCCTGGATCTCTGTGAATCTGTGAGGGAAAGGGCTGCATCCCTGGATCTCTGTGAGGGAAAGGGCTGCACACCTGGATCTCTGTGAATCTGTGAGGGAAAGGGCTGCATCCTGGATCTCTGAATCTGTGAGGGAGAGGGCTGCACACCTGGATCTCTGTGAATCTGTGAGGGAAAGGGCTGTATCCCTAGATCTCTGTGAATCTGTGAGGGAAAGGGCTGCATCCTGGATCTCTGTGAATCTGTGAGGGAAAGGGCTGTACCCCTGGATCTCTGTGAATCTGTGAGGGAAAGGGCTGCACACCTGGATCTCTGTGAATCTGTGAGGGAAAAGGCTGCATCCTGTATCTCTGTGAATCTGTGAGGGAAAGGGCTGCATCCCTGGATCTCTGTGAGGGAAAAGGCTGCATCCTGTATCTCTGTGAATCTGTGAGGGAAAGGGCTGCATCCCTGGATCTCTGTGAGGGAAAAGGCTGCATCCTGGATCTCTGTGAATCTGTGAGGGAAAAGGCTGCATCCTGTATCTCTGTGAATCTGTGAGGGAAAGGGCTGCATCCCTGGATCTCTGTGAGGGAAAAGGCTGCATCCTGGATCTCTGTGAATCTGTGAGGGAAAAGGCTGTACCCCTGGATCACTGTGAATCTGTGAGGGAAAGGGCTGCATCCTGGATCTCTGTGAATCTGTGAGGGAAAGGGCTGCATCCTGGATCTCTGAATCTGTGAGGGAAAAGGCTGCATCCTGTATCTCTGTGAATCTGTGAGGGAAAAGGCTGCATCCTGGATCTCTGTGAATCTGTGAGGGAAAGGGCTGTACCCCTGGATCTCTGTGAATCTGTGAGGGAAAAGGCTGCATCCTGGATCTCTGTGAATCTGTGAGGGAAAGGGCTGCACCCCTGGATCTCTGTGAATCTGTGAGGGAAAGGGCTGCATCCTGGATCTCTGAATCTGTGAGGGAGAGGGCTGTACCCCTGGATCTCTGTGAATCTGTGAGGGAAAGGGCTGTACCCCTGGATCTCTGTGAATCTGTGAGGGAAAGGGCTTTTATAATTAATGTTTGTGATGGGGGTTTCCTCAGGGCTTTACACTCCCTCTCTGAGGTGCATTTGTAGTCATTCTCATCAGTGGAAATGCCCACCTGTCAGAAGTTATCTGGAGCTAAGCAAAAACTCAACCCTAGTCTGCGGTGCTGCTTCTCTCTAGTCAGTTCCCCTTTCTCTGAGTCCTTGTCTCAGTCCTGAGATAAACTCTCTCTCTACAAGGAGCCTGAGGCGGTATGGGGAGCTCTCAACGGCTGCTCCTGGTTTATTCTTAGCACCTTGCTGTTGTGTGCCTTGGGAATGCCACTGGGCTTAGGTGCCTGGTCTCTGGGAGCTGCGGTGGATGGGCATTTGTGACAGGTATGTCCTTATGAAGCTCGTAAGCCTGGGGAGTGTGTCCTGGGGGGGTGTTCAGAACGGGGCCTGATGACCAGCAAAGGTAAGGGGGTATGGAGTGCATGTTTAAAACCCTTGAACATCAGGCTTGATTCTCAGACTGGCTAAGTTGCAGGTGGGACATTACAAAAATGGGTCTCTTCCAGCCAGATCTCTTCATCTGCTGGGATAAGCTAAGGGACAGGGCAGTCAAGAAATAGGAGGTGCTACTTACCAACCACAGGCGGTTGCTTTGGCCTGGGTGCTGGGGACTCTGAGCAACTCTGCTCCAGGAGAAGCTGTCCAAGGATTCCACCCTGCCTGAGCCCCTTGTGCCAGGGGGAGGTCCAGAGGATGGGGGCACGACACGAAGGCTCCCTGCAATGTCCTCTGCTGTGCTGTTTGCCTTTCCCCATCCCTTCTTCCCACCTAAATGCCCCTGCCCAAAAGGCTTAGTCGCTTTTAGCACCCGAGATCAATAGCTCATTTGGAAAGTAGTCTTAGATTCAAAAAGAGCCTAACGGTGATTTCGTGTGTTCTACATGTGGTGAGCACATTTGCATTTTGCAAATAAACTTAAAATAGTGCCTCCATTAATAGTAATTTAAGGTCTGGAGAGACAGGTGAAAATATTTTGTGGCTAAGGGACCTTCCCACTCCTCTCAAATTGTAGTAACTAAGGACATGGCCTGATCCTCTTACATGCAGTGTCAATCTTGGGACTAGGCTCTGGACTAAAATGAATCAAATTATGTTCTCAAGACCACACACACACACATATATGAAAGTGAATTTTATGTCTGCTGTTTACTGATGAAGATGCCATTAATGCTATTTGTGTGAATTATCTTGTGTATGATGGAAGGTTTTATGTATCCTGAATATACTTATTGAGTGCTTACTATATCCAGGTCCTGGATTCTTAATGGAGAACATAAAAGACATGGCCCCTGTACTCTTGAAGCTTCTGGTCTCATGGGGAAACAATATTATTTGAATAATCACACTAAACAATGGTCATATAGCAAGAGTGCTCTGAAGGAAGGAAAATGGTTTTATGTGGCTGTGCTAACCCGTTTAATAACTGTGCCTTTAAGTTTTACATTTTGGTTTCTCCGTTGTCCCTGGTTGTCTGGTGTCCCTTCCTGCATGGAGCTGGGCACGTGGAGGATTGGATTTTATGGGGGCTGGGAGGGGGACGGGTAAGAGGGAAAAGATAACGAAAGCTGAAAAGGTGGGTCAAGTGCCAGATTCTTTAGGAGAAAATCAAGGTTCAAATAAGTGCCAGATTCTTCAGGAGAAAATCAAGGTTCAAATACCACATTTCCAATACTGGACAGAGGTGGGGGTTATGGTTAAAGGAATTAAAGCTATGAGGAGCCAGAACTAGAGCAATGTCAGGTCTGAAACAATGGAGAAGTTCCCGGGCAGTTTAACAGAACCCAGGCAAGTGTTAACCCCCCGCCTTTCACAGCCAGGCAGGCCTGGAGAGGAAGAGTATGTGCGTAGAGCAGAAGGGCCAGAGGCTGGGAATGCTACCCTTTTCTGAACCCATATCTTCTTCCCTAACCTGACATAGAGACCTGTTTCCGGACTGTATGTTGTTGGACTCTCTGGCTGAGATTCAGGGGATAGATGCCATCTTGGATATGTGTAGAGGAAGAGATGTGTGACCTCCATACTTTTCATATCTATCAAGGCCCTGAGACCTTCCCACTGGGAAGGATCTCATTCCCTATCTTTTTCCCTCCTTTCGTAGGCATGATTCCTTCCTGCTTTCCATTTCCTATTTAGATAAATAAACTTGAAGTTAACTCTTGATGGCTCAAAACAAAATATATATATTCTCCCTTCCTACTAGCATTTGCATTTCAACAGGGGTTTTCAAAAAAAAAAAAAATGTCTTGACCCATGCAGTGAGTAATGTGGGAATCCCAAGCACCAGGGCAGGGCCAGTGTGCGGGACTGGGGGAGGGGAACGTCCCTCCAAGGGTGCCCTTGCAACACTGGCTTTGTTCTCTTTGATCATGACTCTGGTTCTGAGAGGACAGGGAAGAGGTTCCGTGGGGGGGCCGGTATGGGCATGACTGCCTATTAATGAGTTCTACGGGCCTCACTTCTTGTGGACAGAGTTCTTGCACAGGCTCAGAGAGACACCTACTTCTAAGCCCTGTAAAACAGTATGTTGCACACCCTGAAGTATTTTTTTGGCCAAAAAAAAAGGGAAAATTAGTTTCCAAACCCATTGATATGTTGTAAAGAGGTGTTCCTTGACTCAGGAAGATCTAATCTTAGACATAACTAAGAGAACTAGCTGTTTGTCTTGTACACAATCTTACTTTTAAAGGACTGAAAAGGCTGAATGCTGTCCCTAGGCTAAGCTCTGTCTTCCTAGCCATTGAAAAAAAAGGACTCTTCATTTTTGTACTTTAGCTACCTACAATGTTAGAGGGTGAATAAAAACATCCTTTTGTTCCCCATGAATCCACATAGACATTTCTTCTTTGTATGTATGCATCTTTGATGCTGCTCTTCTCGTATCTGCGCAGAAATCCCATGCTTCCAATTGGGTGAGAGATAGGACAGCTAATGAAAGGAAGCCAAGGTTTGGGTAAGAAAATTCTCTACAACCTGGGGCTAAGGGGTATTTATTTCATGGAGGGACTGGAAACCAATTAGACGTGTGGTCCAGCCTGGACTAAAAAAAGACATGGCTGGTAAAGGAACCTCAAAGATAACAGAGCTTGGAATGGGTGACTCATATCCAAAGCCAATTCTCTCCTTTGTCAACTCAGTCACCAGGGAGTGCTAATCTTTTTTGTCAAGACATCACTCATGTTCGCTTCTTCCTTGTCTTTTCCCCTGCCTTCCGCCCGCACTGGTCCAGCCTCCTTACCTCAGGTCTGTGACCCTTCAGCATTGGCTTTCGTGGCCACCCATAAACCAGCCCTCACCTTCACTGACAGGCTTATTTTCTCTAAACTTTCATTACGTCATTTTTCTGCTCCTAAACTATTAATCCAAATTTCCCTATTTTCTATCAAATCAAACACAAACTCCTTATCTGACTTCCTAGGCCCCATTAAGCTATTTCACTCCACAGAAATTAATTTGCCATTATTTGTCCAAAGTCAGACTCTCCTCCAGTCCAGTCAGGTTCTCTTGTTCTATAAAGAAGCCATGGTCATTCCATTTTTCCCACAAATCTTTTTATGCTTGATTGTGGCCCAGAAAGTTGTCAAAGGATATTATACCAATAAGAAACATTGAAGGAAGGAAATCCAGGATGACGCCTGTGTTCTCGTGGATCTGATTGTACATGAGTGTGTATCAAGATGATGGCTAAAATATTTATCCAATTAAATTCATTTAAATACTATTCATTAGGACGCAATAGTTCTTTGAGACACATTAAATGGATGCCAAGGATGCAGGGTTGTACCTTATCTCTTTGTATCTATGTGTGGCACCATCATGGGAAGGATTGTTCGAGCAGGCACAGCTGTTCAAGGACAAAGGCAGTTGGCCACCACATCAAGTTCTAGGAAACCAGTGATTGCTAATGTGAAAGGAAGACAGTGGTTCTCTGAGGAAGAATCCGTTAATCAATACAGTGGTCCAGGCTGACAGCTCTCATGTGTGGGAGTATCAAAATTAGTGTACTTACTTAGGGCCCACACTGGGTAGAGCCTCGTCCTCTCTAACAGAAATTGGCTTTCTCGTGCAAGCCCGGGGAGCTGCTCTTGTCATCAGGGTATGGCTCTGAGACCATCCAAGTTTGACCCACCTTTTCTAGATCTAGTTCAAGCCTTACAGCCTCCACACAGACCTTCGGGACTATAACATTGTTTGCTGTTCTCTATCTCTTCTGAAACCCTGGATCACTTGCTGTCAGCACAGAAAACCCTCCGCAAACAAGGAAACCCCTAAATGCACAAACAGAAACATATTGCAACTACCATACCGTATATCCTGCTGAAAATAAGGTGAATCTACTGGAGGAGCAGGGGAAGGTAGTTGTCCAGGTTTCCTCCTTTATTTTGTTCCCTTCCTGGGAATGTAATAAGAATCTGAGAGGAGAACTTAAAACTTACATTTGTCAACATTCTTTCCAGTTCAGTTACCCCTCCTAAAATGTCTCCTCTGCATTATTACCCCACTTTTGTTTGAACTGTTCTGATGATGGGGAGTTCATTTCCTCACAAGAAAGTTCAGTCCATGTTTCAAGTGCTCTGTTAAAAGTTCTTCATCATCTGCAGCTGAAATCTGGCTTCTTCTAAGTTCCAATTATTGGAATTACTTGCCCTTCAGCAACAGTGCAAGTGTCCTTGCATGGGGAGGGCCTTTACATATTTGCAGATGACATGGTATACTCACAGCCTTCTCTTCTCCAGGTTCCTTACCCCAGTCCTTTTAACTGCTCCTCATTTGACGTAATGTCATTATTACCTAGTGAATTTTGCTGCTTCTTTTCTTGATAAAATCTAATTTGTCAGTGTCATTCAAGTATAACTGACCTCAGTGAACGTGATACTAACTACGAGATTGGTCTGATGAGCAGAGTGGCCAAATTCTTCATTTGTACCTAAGACTGCATTCATTTTTTTGATTAACCACATCACACTAAGTGATCATTGATTTCTACATATAGTGTGGATGAAGCTATTTCTCTACTCTCTACTTACTCCACCTACAGAGTTGTTATTTTAAAATTTGAATACAGACTTTCACACTTAACCTCATGAGATTTACTGTGTTGGTTTTATTCCCTTTTTTCAGGCTTTATGAATAACAATTCAGCTGACCAGCTTATAACTGGCTGATTTTTATGTGATTTATACATTTGTAAACAGAAATATGCTTTCTATCTTGTGTCTGATGCTCCTTTTATCTAGGGTTTGGACAGATGAATAAAAGAATAAATAAATAATGAGGACAAAGGGTCAAAAAAATTGGGTAGATGGAAATACTAGTGGTCAATGAGAGGGAGGAGTTAAGGTACATGGTATGTATGTGCTTTTTCTTTTTTCTTTTTATTTCTTTTTCTAGAGTGATGCAAATGTTCTAAAATGATCATGGTGATGAATATACAACTATATGATGATACCGTGAGCCACTGATTGTGCATCATGTGTGAAATGTATGTGTGTGAAGATTTCTCAATAAAAATATAAAAAAAGAAATATGTTTTCTGAGCTTTCAATAATAATTTCACTAAATATGTGAACTAGAAAAAAAGTTAAAAACAAAACAGCCCTGTCGTACTTTCTGTGGCATCAATCTGTTAAGCAAGAATGATCCCCAGCACTCAGTTGTTAAATGAATGAATGAATGAATACTTTATCTTCAGTCCTCACATTTAATCCATCACCATGACCTTTTGATTTTAATCCCAGATTTCTGGAATCTATCTACTTCTCTCTACTTCTGCTGCTACTACCCTAGACATAATAGCCATCTCTCATTTAGAACTACTGCAGCAGTCAACTGATTGGCAGCCATTCTGTCTTCCACACTACCCACTGCTACACAGTAGTCGTAGTCACCTTTTCAAAGTATAAAGCTGATTATATCACTCTTCTGCTTTCACTCCTTCGGGGGCTCACACTGCTATCAGAATAAAGGCCAAAAACCTTAAGTGGCTTATACAGCAAGCATGGCCTGGAGCCTCTGACCTCTCCAGCTGTGTCTCCCCCCTCTCTCTGCGCTCCACCGACATTGACCATCTTGCACTCTCTTTCATGCACGCTCCTGCCTCAGTGCCTTTGCACATACTCTTCCCTTTGCCTGAAATCTTTCCTAGCCACCCTCAACCCTGTACTCAGTTAACTCCTCCTCAATCAGGTCTGTGTATCTATTGGTGCATAACAAACTGCCCCCAAATTTAGCAGCTTAAAACAACAAGTATTTCATTCTACCTTACAATGTGGTGGGCCAGAAATTTGGGTAGTGATCTGGATGTCCTTGTGTTCCTCATGAGGACATCAGCTAAGGTCACCTGGTGGCATTAAGCTGGTGCATAAGCTCATCTAGAGCTGTGGTGTCCATCCAGCTCAGTAGCCACTAGCCACATGTGAGCCCTTGAAATATAGCTAATCTGAATTGAGACATGCTATAATTGTAAAATACCCATCAGATTTTTAAGGATTTAATACAAAAAAAAATGTAAAATATCTCCATAATTTTTATTTTGATCATACATTGAGATGACGTTTTATATATAGTGGGCCAAATAAAATATATTATTAAAATTGATTTCACCTGTTTTTTAGCATTTTTATTTGGTATTAGAAATTTTCAAATTACATATGTGGCTTGCATTGATTGTATTTCTGTTGGACAGTGCTGATCTACAGTAGGAGTTGGCATCTCTTTCTATACAGGGCCAGGTAGAAAATATTTTTGTCCTTATGAGCTGTGTGGGATCTTTCACATGCACTCAACTCTGCCTTGTGTGAGTCATAGACAATGATTACACAAATGGGTGTGGCTGAGCGCCAATAAAACTTCATTTAGAAGAACAGGCAGTGGGCCAGATTTGGTCAGCAGGCTGTAGTTTGCTAACCCCTGACCTAGAAGATCCAGGATTTCATTCATACGCCTGGTGTCTTGGCACAGATGACTGGAAGGCTGAACTCCATTGAGACTGTTGACTCAAACACCTACACATGGCATCTCTGGCAAGATGGTCTTAGAGCCCCAGAAGCTGCAAAGCTGCTTATGACTTAGGCTCAATGTCCTAGAGTATCACTTCTACTACGTTCTATTGGTCAAACAAGTCACTAGGGTCAGCCCAAATTTAAGGAGAGGAGAATTAGACTCAACCTTTATATGAAAGGAGCAGCAAAGAATCAGTGGCTATCATTAACCTACATCATTCTTCAAATTTCAGTTTAGGCTACATCTGTTACAGGCTTTCAAAGTACCACAAACCTCTCCTTTTAGCATTAATCATAGTTATAATTTCACATTTATTTGATCATTACCTTCCTCTTTCACTAAATTTTAAGCAGCCGCATAAAGAGGAATTAATTCTGGTTTTGCCCATTATTACATCCCCAGCACCTAGCACAACTGATATTTGTAAAACGAATGAACAAACACCATTAAGGTACAGTTTTTCAGTCAAGTTAACTGAACTAATAATGACCCCATATTTTTCCATATGACAGGAGACACTCTGTCAGAAGAAACCTTGTGAAAATTCAGATACATAATCAACCTTCATATTTTGCAATTCAGAAGCCTTTGAAAAAGGAAATGAGCATACCCCATTTTAACCAGTACCTCAAGGGTAATAATAGCTGCTCTAAAGATAAAGCTGCAGGTTCTAGTGCTCAGAGAAGTAATTTAGTGCACGATGTCGCTCCCAGGCAGGCAGCTTAGGCTCCTCCTAGACCTCAAGTGTTGCCTCACCCAGCTGAGAACAACCACCGTGCAAGCATGGACACAAGTGTGAGCTGGCAGAAGGCATTGGGCTGAGACCGAGTGCTGGGCTGAGGCAGCCCCAGCCCTTCCTTCACGGACATTGTGGTTTCTCCTGCTTTGCTTGGAGCCTTTTTTTTTTTTTCACTGCCTTTCACAATGGTCCTGGAACTTACAGTTATTTGTAGACCCTCACACTTTAGCACTGGGTAAGGGACCAAGACCTACCATCTTTATATCCCTGACCACTTCTAGAACAAGCCTGACACTTTGTAAATTCAGTAAATGTTTGCCTGAAAAAACTTTTAATAAATCACCTTCCCTCATTTCCAGTCTGCACTCAGATCTGTACTCCCCTCTCCTTCCCCATCTCTGGCCTCCTGCACACCCCTTTATACTACCTTTTACCTGCAGTACATCCCAAATGCTCTTCAGATCTGCCACTCAAATAATGCCCTTTATTTCCCACCCACCCCCTTCTTTTTTCCACAATACTCCTATTTTTTTGCATGGGTAGGCACTGGGAATTGAACCTGGGTCTCCAGCATGACAGGTGAGAAATCTGCCACTGAGCCACTGTGGCCTGCCCAATACTCCTATTTTCCAGAGCTCGCCTAAGTGTGGTTGAGATGAATTCCTCCTGTGTGCCTGAGGCTAAGCCCACTCTGAAAACGGATACTGCCCTGCATTAGGCAGAGAAGCACTCTCTCTGCCTGACACATAGGAAGTGCTCATTGTAGAATGAAATACATTCTCAGGAATGATATTCTTCCCAGAGACAGGGCCATGTGTGGGCCTCTCCCACACCCATCCCACCCTATCTCCCTGAATCCCACTCTGATTCTAGGAGCTCCCATCACACCTGGCCCAGAGGATGTGCTGCTCTCCTCTTAATTTTGAGAGAAGGTAGAATTAGAATCATTTTCTTCTTGTTCCTGCATGAACCAGGCTGGAATTTTTTAAGGAGCTATACTAAAACGTTAAAGAGAACACAGTGAGAATGCATGGATTTAAATCTCAACTCTATCATTTGCTGGCTAGGTGGCCTGGGGGCAAGTTCCTTAAACCCTGAGACTCCATTTCTTGATCTGTAACATGGGGGAGACCATCCCACCATGGTGTGAGGAGCCACATTCTGCTGGTTCTTACTCATGTCCTATGATTTTCCAGGCAGAGAAGGTAAGAGTGGAGAATAAAGCCCCATCCATGACTGTAATTCTTCTTGGGTTTCCAACCCACTGAGAGGTCTCCAGTTCACCCACCTCACAGCTCCCAGATGACGGAAATCTCCTCTCAGAGAATCCCCCCCAAAATTTTTAGGTTCTTTCCTCTCCCATTCCCCTTTTTGTTCTCTCCCTGCAAGCACAAAGAGTTTCCACTTGATGGACTTTCTAGAGAGAGCAATGTCCTGCTTTCATGGCTGGAGGTTCATTCCTGAGGGAGCAGTGCCATTCCTGCTTCTCTTCAGAGCCAGCGACATTGAAGAAGCCTCCTCACCATCTCCACCCCTACTACACACTCATGGCATGAGAGGAATTCCTCACATGGGGTATTTATATTTTAGAGAAAAGGATCTTGTCATTCTTGGGTATTTTGTACACCATATTTTAAGAGGAGCATTGACAAGCTAGAAGTATCCAAAGTAATGTCCAGGATGGTGTGCTGTGAAGTTTACTAAAAGGACTGGAGCTGCTCGGTCAGAATGTTCAGGAGAGATGTGACTGCTATCCTTAAATCCTCAGGGGCATTTCCAGAAAGAGGTAACACTTACTTGGTAGTTCCAGAGAAAAAAAACAGTACCAATGACAAGAAATTAAGGTGAGGTGGCTTCTAACACAAGGATAGAGGTGGTTGATCATCTATCAGGGATGTTAACAATACCACATGCCAGGAATCAGGCTATGTTGACCTCACAAGAATCCAAAGTAGGTAAGTTTTGTTATCCCCATTTTACAGATGAGGAGAGTGAGGCACAGGGAAGTTAGGTAATTTGACCAAGGTTTCGCAGCTACTAAGTGCAGAGCTGGGATTTGAACCAGCATTCTCAAACACTGCATGAAATTAAAGGGTTCAAGGGCCATATTAATTTCATATGGTTATTGAATCAAAGGTGATTTGTTAACTCTATAGCAAAATACAATTTGATTATGTGTCTCTCTTTGACACATTGCCCAAAAATGCAAGGCAGAAAAAAGTATTATCTTTGGTTGGGTCAAGCACACTGATTTCTGGTTTGTAAACAATAGGAGATTTCTACATTAGTGGGAGTTTGCACTCAAGAAGCTCCCAGTCCTCAGATTGCACGACAAATAGGATATTTCTGGTGATTTACAATGAGAATGCACACAGCAATCCAGTGGAAAGCTCTGTTCCTAGGCTCTGTACTTTAATGTGATTAGTTTTGGCTCAACTGATGATACTTAAGCTCTGAATCCTATTTAAATTTTCTACTGAAATATGTTACTGGATATATTTGCAACTCATCACAAAGTGCTAATTTCTTCTCTCTTTCTCTCCTACAAATCAATAAAAAAATAAGAAAAGATCAACATTCCAAATTAAAAATGAACAAATGAAATGTATAGAATGTATATAGAACAAGAAATATTATGTCTTATATACGTGTATATATTTTTTTTCTTTTTTTTTTTTTTTTTGCGTGGGCAGGCATCGACAATCGAACCCAGGTCTCCAGCATGGCAGGCGAGAACTCTGCCTGCTGAGCCACTGTGGCCCACCCTATCTTTTATATTTTAAAAGATTCTTATGCTCATTCATAATAAGAGAAATTTATTTTTTAATTTTATTGAGATGCCATTTTCATATTTCCTGGTGGCAAAGATCACAAATTTGGTAACAAACCATGTTGGCAAAAGGTGGCAAAATAAGCATTCTCATGTTTTATTGGTGGAGTGTAAACTGATATGATCTTAGGGGGAGCAATTTGTCGATACCTGTGAAGGTAAAAATTGCAAATACCCTTTGACTCATTAGTCAAGCAGTTTTACTTCTAGGAATACTGCCTACTCAAACACATGCTATGGCATATATTCAGGATTATTCATGTCAGCAAAAGACTGGAAACAACCTAAATGTCCATCAACCTGTGGTAAAATAAATTATTGCTGTCCATACAATAGAATAATATGCAGCTTTTAGAATGCGTATACTCAGTATGTGCTGATACTGAGCTATCACCAAGATGGTGGTAAGTATGCAAAACAGTGTCTACAGTATGCTCCATCTGAGTTTAAAAATAAAAAGAATATGGGTGCATTTTAAATTTTATTTGTCTTTTTTTGTTTTTGCTTTACCTAGAATAACTGCAAGTAGAGGCAAGAAACTGGTGACAGATAACAAGGCTCATGTCTAGTTATGTCTGTGAAGGAGAATTAGATGACTAGGGAAGAGCTGGGAGACTTGCTTTCCAGTATTCATCACTTTCACCTTTTAAATTTAGTGCCATGAGCGCGTAGATCTATTAAAAATGTAATTTAGAAGGGGAGAAACATGACAGGCGTATTTGGCCCGACACCCTGTGCTGAGTCTTATAGAGCGTAGAAGAAGGATGTCTAAGTACATCCCAAAGGGCTGAGACATGGCTACTAGAGAAACCATTCCCCCAAACCCCAAATGAAGAATTTCCTTTCTGCTCTCAGAAATAGTTGTGCACCTTCTCCTGAGCATTGCTTTGTCTGTATCATATGGACAGATCTATAAATTAATTCACCGATCAGATTCCCTTTTCATATTTGGCTGCTGGCCAAACTGGTGACCAGCCTTGGGCCAGATGAGCAGATTTCTATGTTAAGCCTTAAGTATTGGTGTTGGACTCGGCTTCATTTTTTTTGCATGCCTTTGACTGGCTTTTTCACCCATTGCCAACATTGATCATCTTTCTTTAATTAATGCTTTCCCTGTAAGTAGCTCTACATCATTTTGTTCCAAGTTAGAGTGAGTGGGTAGAGAAGGAGGGAGGGAGGGCGAGAGAGGAGGAGAGAGAGGATAGAGATTATGACGCTATGCATGTCATTTTTCTTGGCTTCATCATGTAGATTAAGGGAATACTCGAGTGCAGCGGTTCTTGATGAATGGTCCTTGAACTAGCGACAGGAGCAGCAGCAACTGTCAGCTTTTTAGAAAGGAAAATTCCATCCCAACCTTCTAAATCAGGATGTCTGGGGATGGGGACTGGGGAACATTTACCATGCCACCCAGGTGACTCTTAGGCCCATTAAAGTTTGAGAACCAAAACTATAAGAGGCAAATCAAAGGATGGTTGGTTTCTAAGCATACACACTCCATTAGCCCTCTCATACGTAGTGTGTGGGTCAAGATAAGTAATGGCAACACCCAAAAAAGGCAATCCTCCAAATCGCAATAGGTGAACACAACAAAAGTGTACTTTTTCCTCAGGTTGCAATCCTATATGGATCAGTAGGGGGGTAGAGGAGTCTGTTTTATCAATTTATTCAGCGAACCAGCTGCCATCTCCTAGGCTCTTAGACAGCTCTGGATCCTCTGCATCCAAGAAAGCAAGGGAGGAAGGAGAGGGAGGAATTTTTCTGGGCCTGGTCAGGAAGTAACCTCCTTCTCTCCACTCCCATCCCATTGGTGGGAACCCTGTTACATGGCCTGCCTAAATACAGAGAAGACTAGAAAATAAAGTCCATCTGTGGGGCTGGGAGGAAAAGGAAATGGGTTTGATGACGATGGAGTACTGTCTGCCACATCCATAACCTAAGTGAATCCCAAATTCCTCACATCACGCTGGTGAAGACTGTTTTCCAGTTTCATCTTCTAATCAAGTTTTATCTTTTCTTTCTTACCTCTAGCACAATGGGACTGTATAGCACTCTCCTTGTGATGGCCCTCCTTCTCTCTGGTAAGAACCGTTTGGCTTTGCAAAGCCCCAGAATCCTTCCACTGACTCCTGGGTGAGTCCGAACACTACACATCCAGGCCTGAGACTTGGTGGATTTTAGTCACTTTCTACCAGGGTGGCACAATACCGCATGTAAGAAGACTTTCTTGGAGAAGAAGGAAGCATTGTGACTGAGCCCAGGAGTCTCAGCGGACAGCAGGCAGGGCCAGCCCGAAACAGAGACCTACCCTTTGTGTACCTTCTCCTCCTCAGCCTTCTCACCCCTGTGGGTGCTAGATGTGCACAGAGCAGGCTAGGGAGGGGTCTGTCCGGCAGTGTCCAGAGAGCCAGGGGAAACTTCTTGGGCTGGCACCGCTGAGGCTTAACCCTTTTGCTCCTGGTATATACTCCCTTCTGGTCTTCTCTGTCCTCATTTCTTTGGAAACAGTGGCCGGGCTTCCAAAGATCTCTTTCCATTAGGAGCGTCGTCTGCATGTCCCCTGTCTTTCCTCTCTGTCTCTGCTCCCTTCTCTACCAACTCATGCTCACAAACTGTAATTGCCACAGCTAACTGGGAGGAGCAAGAAATCCAGCCCTTCCACTACCTACTTCAGCTAGTTATGCCATCAGGTTGACTGAGAAGCTGAAACTTCAGGGCCCCTCATTTGCACAAGCCCCTTTAAAATCCCCTTCCATGACCCCTTGAGCAGTCCTAGCAGTGCACATCATCTGTTTTGGTAAAATTTGCATAATTAAAACATTTTAACCGCAATAAGTTAAGCCTACTGACCTCTCTCCACGGGGACTTCCCCCACCATCACACTCCTGGCAGCGGCTTTGTTGTAGCCTTACCATTTTGTATTTGTAGCTTTGTATCCTTTTTCTTAAAGTTTCCCCCAAATTTTATAAGCTTCGGGCCTTACAGAACTTGGATCTTCCCTGTTTGCTGCTCTTCTCTGAGTTTCAGTTTCATCCGTCTGTAAAATGGCAATGACCGATGTCCCAGCCATACATCCCGTGACTCTGCGCCTTTCAGTTTCCCTGCCCGTCCCTTCCTGATGTCCCGCCTTTGCTCACTCCCAGCATGGAGAGGAAGCTGTCCCAGTCATGGTGAGAGGCAGACAGTGAGGGTCTACTGAGCCTGCAGTTTGGCTACAGCAGCCCACAGGTCATCCCAACTAACCGAGCCAGCTACGGGACACAACTCCAGATCACCAGACAGAGGCCTTTGTCACACCCTGTCGTCGGTGATGGGGAGTCAGGGGAAGAGGGGGAGATGCTGCCTCAGATCAGCACTGGCTGGGACAAGCCTTTTTGCTTAGAACCTAGGAACTTGTTGAATCCACAACTGTGAGGTCTATAGACGTGTCCCATAACCTGAGAGTGAAGAAAGGAAAATGCCCTGGGAGCAAATTTTCAGATAAGTCTGAATTGAGACACCATCTTCCCCAAAACTCCCCAGCCCTGAACACTGGAAATGAGAAAGTAGAGCTGAGAAATTCTATCAAAACTACGTTCAGAGGATGCACGGGTCGTTCAGTGGTAGAATTCTCACCTGCCATGTGGGAGACCTGGGTTCGATTCCCAGCCCATGAACCCCCACCAAAAAATAACAAAATCGTGAACAAAAATTCCCCATGATATACATATCACATATCTGCCTCTGTGTGTGTGTATGTTTAAATACAGAAATATATATAGGTAGAGGAACACATTAAAAAGAAAATTGTCCATGTGTCACTTTTGCCCTTGCCTTGCCTTTGAAACTGCTTGGTAAGTTTTTAGTTCCTATAAAGAGAGTTATCAAGATTGAAACCTTGAAAAGAAATCCACTAAATGGTGGCTATTTATGTTTTATGCTGGTGGAAGAACAAATTATTATATTTTTGGCAGTGCAAATTAAAGCTAGGATAAGAAGATGGTGACACCTGAGTACAAAAACATTGCCAATATGCCATACACTATTTAAACATACACACACAAGCACAGGTCTGCTTACCAGGCTAGAGACTAGTAAACTGGCCATAGAGCAGGCATCCAAAGGGAGAAAGGAAATACAATTGGCCTAGATAATCCACAGCAAAAATTCAAGACTGAACGATTCACTCGATGGCAAAGATAAAACAGTAGAGTGAAACAAGTCTGTTTTCCCTGTTCTTCCCACATTTTTGTGTCCTCGCCTTAGTCATCGTAGCTGCCTGTCCCAGCCTTTGAGTCTAAAATTGGATAATCGCTTAAGACCGAGAAGAGTGAGAGGGCAACTGTGGCCTTGCAGAATTAGGTTATGATTATGCTTTTATTTACAAAACTAAAGGAATTCTCCTGAGTGCCACTTGCAGAAGCACCTCTAACTGTCAAGCTAAATTTGCCGCCATTCTGGTGCTTCCATCATGGGTAAGACTGGAGTGATTCTTGGGCGATGAGTGGCTCACACACCGGGAAGAGGTATCCATCTAGTTTGACTTTTGAACGTTGTTCTCCTTTTTGCCTGAGGGTTCTCTGGGTCCTAGGGCTTCTCATTCCTCTCAACAGTACCTCTGGTTCAATAGCATACATGGAACAGAAGTTGGGGTCTTTCTTCACCTTAAGATTTTCATGAGGCCTATGTTTCTATAATTAACTTTGAATTGCATTTCCTGCTGTATATAGTAATGACTAAACTCACAGGTCTGCTTACCCAGATGTAAATGAACAGTTCAGATCCATTGTTCCCCCCAAATTGTCATGGAGCCTGATAGTTCTGTATTGGAGTATTGCTTTGTGTTAAACCAGTTTCTGGGTCTTTTTGACGTACATGTACTCAGCAGAGAGTATGGTGCCGGTTTGAATCTGTGGTGTACCCCAGAAAAGTCAAGTTCTTTAATCCTCACTCAATATTGCTGGTTGGGAGCTCTTTTATTGTTTCCATGGAGACGTGACCCACCCAATTGTGGGTGGTGACTTTTGATTAGGTGGTTTCTGTGGAGATGCGTCTCCACCCATTCAAGGTGGGATTGCTTACTGGAGTCCTTTAAGAGGGAACCATTTTGGAAAAAACTACAGAGCCACTGGAGCCAATAGAACAACAGAGCCAACAGAGCAGACAGATCCCCAGGGAAGCCGCTGAAGAGAAAGCTAGCAGATCTCACCATGTGCCTTCCAGGGGCTAGAGAAACCCTGAATGTCATCGGCCTCTTGAACCAAAGTATCTTTCTCTGGATGCCTTAGATTGGACATTTTTATAGCTTGCTTTAATTTGGAGGTGGGGTTTTTTTCTTTCTTCTTTTTTTTTTTTTTAACATGGGCATGCACCGGGAAATGAACCTGGGTCTCCAGCACGGCAGGAGAGAATTCTGCCACTGACCCCCATCGCACCGCCCTAATTTGGACATTTTCATGACATCAGAACTGTAAGCTTTCAACTTAATAAATTCCCCTTTTTAAAAGCCATTCTGTTTCAGGTAAATCACATTCTGGATGCACATTCTGCATGCAAACTAGAGCAAGCATCTTACCCCCAAATTAGGTGATAATTTTCATGGAATGGAAGTTCCAGAGGGAATGGACTATCAGATAAGTGAATTTAATGGAAGATGGTTGTTAATTAGGATGATACAGGGTTGTTTGGGAGCAAGAGTGAAATTGGGAGGGAATAGAGAGTCTCTAATGGCAGGAGGACACCTCTGGGGAGGAGCAAGAATTTGAGAAGCTGTGGTTTACTTTCCCTTTGTAGGAGAGTGTTTTAATACCATTTCCTGAATATGAAACCTTGGATTTTGGTCCCCTCGTTACTGTTGAAATTGTACTAGTAGCCCTTTCTCTATAGCCAAGAGCATACTCTAGAGCTGAGCTGTTCCACAGAGGTGAGTGCTCTACCACTGCCAGGACATAGGACCAGGTTTCAGGACATTAGAATTAGAAAAACACTGGTAACACCCTCCAAGATTATTTACCCATTCTTGGTTTCATTTTCACTATTTCTTTTACTCCCTCTCACTCCAGATGTTTCTATTAAAAAGTTTTCAACTCCGTCTCCCTACCCTTAAAAGTTTTTTTTTTTTTTTGGTTCAAAGAAACAGAGAAGAGACTAAAATAGTTTATATATAGTTGTGATAAAAAAATCAATACAAATCTCTTAGACTTTCTACTCAATATTGTTTTATAATACTTCTCCATGTTTCTAAATGCTCTTCATTTTTATGCTAGTCCATTTAGTCAAAATTCTATAATTGGTTTTATTTCTCTTTTTTGCATCTTATTCATTTGGAATATATTATCTTATTGTCTCCTTTGGTTTATGACTGCTGGTATCAGTGTGATTATCACTATTTTATAGGTAATCTTTTTTTTCTGATGAGTTTTTGTATTGGTTTGTTAAGCTGCTGGAATGTAATATACCAGAAATGGAATGACCTTTAAAAAGGGAATTTAATAAGTTACAAGTTTACAGTTCTAAAGCCATATATGTGTCTCAACTAAGGTATTCAGAGAAAAATACCTTGGTTCAGGGAAGACCCATCTGGAAAGGTATGTGGCTGACATCTGCTGGTCCTTATTCCCTGTTACATTGTTTCCAGCATCTGATACCAGTGGCTTCTTCTCTAAGTGTCTGTGGGCCTCCGCTTAGCTTTTCAAGGACACAATTCTGGGTTCTGGTTTGCTTAGCATCTCATGGGAAGGCACATGGCAATGTCTGCCAGGCTCTGCCCTTGTCTAAGCATTTGCTGTATGTCTTGGCACGCCAAGCATCTCCAAACATCTGTGTCTCTGTCAGCTCTGAAGCGACTGATCTCCAAGCATCTATAGCTGAGGTTTCTTCAAAATGTTTCCTTTTTTAATGGATCCAGTAAATTAATCAAGACCCACCTTGAATGGGTGGTGTCACATCTCCGTCTAATCAAAAGATCACACCCACAATTGGGCACATCACATCCCCATGGAGATAATCTAATCAAAAGTTTTCACCTACAATGTTGAATCAGGATTAAAAGAAATGAGTGCCCCCTCAAGATTGGATCAGGATTAAAACATGGCTTTTATGGGGTACATATGGTTTCAAACTGGCACAGTTTGTATAAAGCATTTTTTTATACTTTGTTTAGCTGGGTAACCACAATGTTTCTGAATATGGATTTGTTTTCATTTATCTTGTTTGGCACTTAAAATGAACTTTTGATCCCAGTACTCATGCCTTTCTTCAATTCTGGAGATTCTTCACCATTATCTTTTCAAATATTGCTTATCCACCATTCCCTCCATTCATTTATAGAAATTGCTAGAACCTCTTAGGCTAATTCTTTGTGACTTTTAATCTGCCCTTTCACATTTTTATTTCTTTCTCTTTCAGTGCTGCCTTCCATAAGAATTTCTCGGTATTACCTTCCAATTGATAATTCTCTCTTTGTGTTCATTCTAGACTTTATTCTACCTGTTTGGAGTTATTTTAATCATTGTTTTTAATTTCCATAATTTAAAACACATTCATAAACATATTATTGTTGCATTTTCTCTATTTTTATATTTTATTATTTTAAAATGCTTATATATTCAATAGATTTGAAATAAGTATTTCTTCAAATACCTTTTTGAGGATCCCATGTACACTTATTTTATAAATCTTTTATGGTGGGGCAGAGTAAATTTATCTACAAATTATTGAATTTCTTGCCTAGTTTTCATGTGCCTGGTATTTTGTTTTGCAACTCATTTTGAATGTTTTCTCTGCTTCTCCACCTCTAGTTTTCTCTACCCCTCCCTGTCTGATAGTTTTATGGTTGCCTCTACGTAGCCTTTCAAGCTTCTGCATCAAAACCAGCTCTTCTTTTAGTGATATATGTGGTAGATAGAGTCACCAGGCTAGTGGGTACTTTGTCTCATTTCTAGTCACTGGGCTACAATGGTGTCCTCTTGTGTTTGGGCAAGCAATTGCATATACATCATAGGCCAGGCAGATGTTGGCTGTGGTTTTTCTGTTTTCAGTATTTTTTTATTAATGGAAGCATCATATCCCAGCCCCTGGTTTTAGGTATTATTCTTTTATCCTATTTTGCAGGAGGCACTTTTCATTCTCATCCTTCCCTACTTCCCGCCCCTGCTGGAGCTAAGCTTTTCATTACCTCTGCCTGTTTTCAGATCTGAAGGCCTTGCGTGTTGCTACATATGCCTGGTTTCGGTTTGCAAAAGCTGCCAAATGCAATATACCAGAAATGGATTGGCTTATTCAATAAGATTGTATTAGATTACAAATGTACAGTCCTAAAGGCATGAAAATGTCCAAATTAAGGCATTATGAGTATGATACCTTCTCTGAGAAAAGGCTGCTAGCATCCAGGGTTCCTGGGTCACATGGGAAGGCACATGGTAACATGCACTGGTCTTTCTCTCCTGGTTCTGGCTTTAGTGGCTGCCTCCAAATGTCTCTGGGTGTTCATCTCTCAGCTCCTCTGAGCTCACTGAGTTTCATCTGTCTTATAGCCTCTCCTAAAGGACTCCAGCTAGGGAATTCAGAGCCACCTTGAATGGGCTGGGTCACATCTCCATAGAAACAATCTATTCAAAAGGCCCCACCCACAATTGGTCTGTATCCACAAGAACGGATTAAAAGAACATAGTCTTTTCTGGGGATACATAACAGATTCAAACCAGCACAGCTATATTCAGTCGCCCAGCCCAGAAAATGAGGTAGAACCTATAATGGCAGTCTATCATAGAGTGACAGACAATATGAGCATGCTGTATTCTGACTGTAATCTGACTCATTCAAGCCCAGGAAGCCTGGCCCTTACAGATATTATCACCCATAGTTAGTAATATTTGCCAATCTGATGGACAAAAAAAAAAAAAAAAAAAAAAATTGGCATCTCATTGATGCTTTAATTTACATCTGTCTGATTATTAAGATTCTTTGATTCATTTCTTTCACAAGTGTACACAGAGCAATTAAATATTTCAGGGACAATTGTAGGACCGGGAATGCTGCAGTGAAGAAAAGAGACAAAGTCCCTACTCTCATGGCTCTTATAGTCTAGTGGGAGAGACAGATAATAACCAAGCACATCTCATAATGTGAGGTCATGATAATTACTATGATCAAAACTAAGTTAGGAGAAGGGATGAAGGGTGATGAGTATGCTACCTTGAATAGGGTGGTCAGGGAACTCTCCCTGGGAAGTAGCGTTTGATCAGGGAACTACAAGAAGTGAAGAAGCAATCATAAGAATATCTTAAGGAAGAGCCTTCCAAGCAGAAAAAAAAACAACACAAGAAAAGGCCTTGAGATAGAATGCACCTGCCCCAGTAGAGGAACAGAAAGCCACAGTGCTGACTGAGCAGAGGTGAAGGAAGAAGTCTGAAAGCACCAGGGACAAGATTACATGAGGCATTGTAGACCATGGAAGTACTTTGGATATAGTTTTCAGTGTGATGGGGATGAATTTGCATATAAATGTCAGTGTGGCGGGAAGAATCAGGGGCTTTGGAGCAGGGGAAATAATATAGATATATATGCACTCATAGTGGTTTGCTTATAAACCAAGCAGTTTTGTCATCCTTGTTTCAAGATCAACAATAAACAGGAAGACAGACTTATTTTTTTTTTATGATTGAACTGGGCAGAGAGTTCAAGACCTGTGTTAAAGGCCCACTGAAACTGCACTTGTGATTTTATAGGATTATTTTGGTTATTGAGGAACTAGACTGGTGGCAAGGATGAAAGCAGGGAGCTCAATTAGGAGGCAGTTTTAAATGTCCAATCAATAGGGAAAGGTGGCTTGCCTAGGGTGATACCTGCAGATATGGTAAGAAATGCTGAGATTCAGAATCTATCCCAGTGAGGCAGAAGGATTGATAGAGTGGTGGTAACTGAAGGAATGAAATGAACAGGCAGGAGATGGTGGCCACAATGCTTGAAATTGAAATTTTGAGGCAGGTGTTATGGTAGCAATAGGGTTTGGGATCTGGTCCAGGGAGAAGATGGCTGGGGCAGAGTAAATGACAAGGTCACTGGAGAGGAAGGGGACAAGAGAGTGAGTGGCCAGCCACTGTGTACGGGAATGTTGAAATCACCTAGAAATATGACAAGGGCAGTGATGGAAAAGATGACAGCAGCAAGCCAGATGCTGAAATTTTCAGTAAAAAGGAGGTCATCTAGGAGGAGGAGGATTAACAACAGCAATGTGAGTTAGTGGGCGGTATAGTCTGATGGCATGTACTCCAAAGAAACTGCATTTTAAATATATTATGAGGTGCTTTATGTAATATAATATGCTTTATATATTTTAGAGCATATTTCATGTAGATTAGTGTTTTACAAAATATATGCAGATATTACATATCTGCAAAATATAAATATACATTATATATATGTATAGCAGATATGTATAATAGTATGCAAATTGAGCATGGAATCGAAGCAAAGCTAGTCTTAGCAGAAATATCCAGGCCATCAAAACTCCTGGAGAACCGTCTGTCTTGTAATAGAGAATCCATCTTTAGTATCCTAAAAGATAAAAGCCTCAAGATTTCTGGATAAATATGAAATTCTTTTTCTCTTATTGCCATTTTTCTTTGCTTTATGCTGACCCTGACCTTAACATACCATTCAGCCCTGGTTGTAGTAATTATAGATGGCCTCAGTCACACCTGTGTAGACCTTCTTGGGTCTGTAGAAAGGTCTGTAGGTAAGGCAGATGATAATGGATAGCCATACATACAGGAACCATTCGTTGAGATAGAGGAGAGGACAGTTTAAAGGAGAGGAAGAGAGTATCTATTGCATGTCTAGATAGAGGCATCCAGCAGGCAGTTGGATATGGGTGTCTGGAGCTCTATGGAAAATTATGGGCTGGAGATTAGCATCTGTGAATTATTAGCTCATACTTGACAATTGAATCCATAGGGTAGAGGAAAACACCCAGGGAGAGTGTGGAGCAGGTGGAAAGCGAGAGGACCAAGAACAGACACAATGGTGGGAAGTCGCTGGCATCCTATGCCAGAGAGTTTTATTAGAGAGGTGTGAGTGGAAGGCTAGGAGTGGAGGTGGCAGTTTAAGAGAAAGAGAAATTAAAAGCAGTAGCAGAAGGAATGAGTTTTAAGTTAACAGTTGTAAGGTAGGAAAAGGGCAGTGAGCAGGGACTGAGACCAAATTCAGTGAGGTTGGAGACTAAGATTTGTAATGTCACCAGTCTGCACAATTGAATCATTTCCTCTAGGATTGCTCAACCATTCAGCTATAAGAACAGATATGTAGATTGAAGGTAGATATTGAAGGATGAATTCTGCAGAGAAACAAAAGGGCAAGTTGTTTTTTTTTAAATTGCTTGCAATAGAATGATCTAAATAACTACATTTCAAATGCTCAATAGCCAGAGAATTCTATTAGAAAGTGCAATACTATAGGTCTAGAATGGTTAAGGATGAGGTCTTGAAGTCGAAGAACAGACATAGAAAAGTAAGAAGTGTGAAATCTGTAGAAACAGGAGGTTGTGGACAGAGATAGGTACAATGGGGTTTAGAGTCTAGGAGTGGAGCTGTTCTTGGTGGTAGTGTTTAGGCTTTGTTATGAGAGGCAGACTGCTAAAATAGCATGTGAATGAAGATCTTTGGAATTGGAGAGCTCAAAGAATTTTGAAGCAAGGTTGTCAGTGAACTCATCCATGATGAAATCACCAAAATTGATGGCAATAATTGGTTGAAAAAAAAGACATGGTATCTAATGCCAAAATCCTCAGTAAGCAAGGGGTAGTGATGACTGATTAGTAGCTAACGGCAGCAAGAGTGGGGGCAACTCAAAAGACAGGTGATGTTGCTCAAGGGCCCTTGAAGCATGAAACCAAGCAGTGGCTGGAGAGTAAATGGCTTCCTTTGGGTAGGAATAGATTTCAATTAAAGTAAGACCTTGGAGGAAATATCTGATAAAGAGGTGGAGGACGTGGAAGAGTTCATTACAATTACCAGAAACCTGATAAAGCTTTGGAGGAAGCTTAGGAAAAGTCATGAGGAAAGATGAACATGGTAACAGGAGCAAGAAATGACCCTTGAATATATGACATATGTTCGAAATAGCGGCCAGAGAAGTCCCAGGTAGGGTCAGAGTCCTGACAAAATTAGCAGACCAAAGCTTTTGCATGGCATTCCATTTTTTGAGGAAGTTCTTGAGTACCCTTTGAAACAAACTCTCCTAGCTGATGAGGGGTGTTATCGAGCTGGATTCTGGAGCACCCAGCTCCTGACATCACAATGGCCATTCATGAGGAGACCCAGACCATTTCTCTTAGCCAAGTGCTGGCAAGGGAGAGATTCTCTCTGCTTACCCACCAAAGTGGGTCCTGAAACCGTTTGGACAAAACAGACCTTATCTTCCCCTTTGTGTTCAGAGAGGGCACTCACAGGATCCCCCATGCTAAGCTCTGAGTCACGTCATGGAAGCCAGTGGTTGGTGAGAAGCTACAGAATATCGGTTGTGAAATACTTTCAGTTCTATTTGTGATGGCCTTCAGAGTGATTTCCACTCAGTGTGGGAAGAGGAAGTTTGGGGAGGAGTGGATTGACACAAATTTTTCCTGTCATTATCTCCTCCATCCCACTCGGGAGACAGGAGCAGAGGAGTCCTAGAGTGGTATCCTCAAATTTTATGTGCACGTGGAGCTTTGGTTAAAATGCAGATTCTGAGTCAGTGGTTCTGGGATGGAGCCTGAGTCTTCATTTCTAATCAGCCCCCAAGTGATGGCCAGGCTGTGGGTTTGCAGACCACATGTTCGCTTGGTAGGCGAGGAGGGGTGCAGTAGGACGGGTGGAGGAGAAAGCCCTCTTAATCTTTTGGGATAAAGGCCTGGGTCAGAGAGGATGGACTGGTCTGTGAGCAGAGAGAGTAGGTGGGAAGGAGAAAAATTGCCATGAGGCTCTCCAGAGAAACAGCTGTTAAACAAGAAGCCAAAGGCAAAATCATTTCTAGGTCTAGAAGGCATGGAGCACAACATTGACCATTAACCAGCAGGATTTTCCACCCTGTGTTTGGTTTCTCCATTATGTTATCATAAGGTAAATTAGGGATAAAATCAGAATAGTTTCCTCAAAGAAAGTTGCTAGAAGCTTTAACAGCAGGTGGCACTCTTGCAACAGCATTAAGCGCTTAGGATCCCCAGGTTTGCCTTGTAAGATAATTGCTAAATCCAGGTGACTCTTCTTTAGGTCCCCCTTTCACTTCTCTGGGCACCCAGGTAGATTTTCTCTCCTTCCTCCTTCCTGTACAGATGCTACATTTTTTCATGTGCTTCACAATGTTCTAGTGAATGTAATGCAATAAGATAGGGATTCAACTTTCTGTCCGGAGTGCCTTTCTCTAAGAGATTAAGGCCACCATCAATCACCCTGCTTGTGAGTTCTCACAAGGCCGGTCTGCACACAATCCAATTTAACAAAGTGAATATCGCTGGTACTTATCCTTCTGTTCCCTTTTAGAGGAAATGGGTCAGATCAATTTAACTTCTCACCTCCCCCCAAAGAACACCTGAAATGAAATCCTCCATCTCTCTCACCATCCCCCACTTTCTTCCTTAATGTCAACATCCCTTCATTGAGATCCTGAATGATGAAGCTTTATATAGAATCTACCCTAACTGCCTCCCCAAAGAGTTATTCAACTTCATATTGATGAAGAAAGTGCGTTTCCCCCTCACCCTGTACTTTTCACTTACCACTACTTAATTTCTTGGCTAAGTCTCAAGCAATTCTGTGACCCAGTAAAGGTCCCTCACAAACCCCATAATTACTTTTAAGGAGTTGATGGCCCAAATGCCTCCCACAACCCCCAATTATGTATGACCTCAGGGAATAAAGTCTTTCTCTGAATTATTCCAGCATGTTCCCTGTGGGTTGTCAAAATTTTCCAGGGAGAATGCATACTGTGAAGACCAAGTTTGTAGCTCTTGGGGTTTCCCCAGCACTCCCAAAGCTCATCCTCACCTTCCCTTCTATGTTTCATTTCCAGCATTTCATTCATGTGCCTTAAAGGACTCTGACCACCACAATCTCAAAACAACCATTGTACTTGCCCAGTTCTCTTTCTGATCCCTAAAAGAGAAGGGGCTTAGAAAGGTCACTGAGAATAGAGGCTTAGGTTGACTTTTGGGTCATTTCCAAATCTTCTTATATTCTTTGGCAAGTTGGTCATGGGAGTAGTAGCCCTGGGGAGGAATAGTAGCTCTCAAAGAGAGCTATTTGAATTTCAAAAATATTATCAATATGACCCCCAAATAATGAGGCATAATGACAGGAGTATATCAAATTTATTATCATTATCAACAGTCTCTTCACCACAGTAAGGCCAAGGAATAAGGGGCTAGGAGAGGGGTGGGGAGGGAAAGGGCCTTAATGATGTCAGAGAAGTAATGGAAACTGAAACAGCTATAGCGATGAGAACAAATTTCAGGTTGTAGGAAGATAATAAGTGAGTGAATGAGTTGTCTAACACTGCCTATTTCTCCTGTCTTGGGGCTTAAGTTCACAGAACTATAGTTCACCCCTTCATTAAACAGATGAGGAACACTGAGGCCAGAGAGGTTGCGATTTGTACAAGTCCACACATTTGCTAAGCAGTGGAACCAGTACAAAAATGCCAATCATGTATGCATAGTTCCAGAGCTTGATATCTAGTTCATTTGGTATCATTACTGATAAGATAGCATCTAGGGTATTATATACACAGAACACAGAGGCTGGTTTTTTTTTTCCTTCCTCTACTTCATCTTCCCAATCTCCACCTTTCCCTTTTCAGGTACTACTGCTACGGTGAAGAGACGGGCTCACTTCAACGACACTGCCGACCTGCCATGTCAATTTACAAACCCTCAAAATATAAGCCTGAGTGAACTGGTAGTGTTTTGGCAGGACCAGGAAAAGTTGGTTCTGTATGAGCAATACTTAGGCAAAGAGAAACCTGACAACGTTGATGCCAAATATGTGAGCCGTACCAGCTTTGACCGGGAGAACTGGGTCCTGCACCTCCACCGCGTTCAGATCAAAGACCAGGGCTTGTACCAATGTTTCATCCATCATAAAAGACCCAAAGGACTAGTTCACATCCACCAGAAGAATTGTGACCTCTCCGTATTTGGTATGTGCTCAATGGCATGTCCATTCAGATCCCTGACCTTCTCAGAAGATACTGCAAATGAGTAGAGAAACTGGGTGGGACCTTTGGAGAGACAGCAGAGAACAGCCATTTCTAGGAAGTCCATTTGAAGGGAATGCAGGGTCTGGGAGTAGGGAACTGAAAGTCCTTTGTACTTTTTATAGTTTGCTTCTGAAGAATCAGTAAGAATCTGCTTTGGGAGCAAAATCGAGTCAACTTGAATGAAGGTAAAGTGGCTAAGTGGAAACCACAGGTAATTTGGGCATTACTAAATTTATATAACCCTAAAGGCCTCAGATCTCTTTTACAGGCATGTTCTCTGTGGGTCCAAAATTTCTCAGAGCTCCTAGAAAGGATTGCAGTTGACCGATTTGGGTTTTCCCTCCAACCTCCTGTAGGTTGCTTATGAGTTGTTTGCTGCCCCAACCATATATCATAGACAGAAGGGAAATAACTCAACCAACAGAATCCAGAAACAGAGAAAACAGTCTTCTTTGCTTTGCGAGGCTTTTAAGAGACACTACAGATTTTTTTTTAATTATCATACAATAAAATTAACTATTTTTCTTTTGATGCACAGGTCCATGAATTTTAACACATGTAAAGATTTATGTAACCACCACTGTAAAGAAAATACAAAATTTCCATCACCCTAAAACTTCTCATGCTAACCCTTTATAATTTCACCCTTTCTGCCCCCAAAATCCCTGTTCTCCATTCTATAGTTTTGTCTCTTGGAGAATGCCATACAAATGAAGTCATGTAGTATGGAACTTTTTTAAAATTGGCTTCTTTTACTCAACATAACGCCTTTAAAATTCATCCAAGTTGTTGCATGAATCAAAAACTTGTTTCTTTTTGTTGCTGAGTTGCATTCTGTTGTTTATCCATTCATCCCCTGAAGGACATTTGGGTTGTTTACATTTTGGGGCTATAATGAATAGAACTGCTATAAACATTCATGTATAGGTTTTTTCATATGAGCATAAGCTTTTATTTCTCTAGGTTAAATAACCAGGAGTGGAATATTTAGTTTTGTTGAAAATGGAAAAAGCAGATCAATACCCATCCTGACAATACAGAGTAAAGCAGAGGCAAAAACAAAAATAGAATGAAAAGTTTCTCCCCTTGAGCCCTGATCACACCACAGACTTTTGGAACATTTAACCAAGTGTTCAGTCAGTTTTCAAAGGTAAGGCCAGGTACCATTGGAAGAAGCTGACATGTTTTAGGTGAGACACAGGAAAGCAGCTTTAAAAGAAAATTTTAGCAATTTTGTCATTATTTTAATGCATATTAGGAAAAGCATAACTCATCTAACCTGTGGTTTCACAAATACTGTTTAAGATGTTGCTGAAGTAGTTACACCATGGCACGCCACCTTCTCCAGAACACATGAAGTTGCCAGCAGAGTGCCTAAGCAGTAAACTGATAGATCAAAATATGTCTAGATGGTATGTAAATGACTGAAGTTTTAAGAATCAATGAACTAAATTATAGAATTGTCAAATTATCTGGTAACTATGGAAGGAGAGCAAGGGATTTGGCTGGCAGAAGATAAATAAGAAAAGTCTAGAGGGCAGATGCCAGTGATCCCCAACAGCCATGAAAACCTGAATGGTAAAGCCAAAAGAAGGACTGTGTTCATCAGGTTCATGCATTTTCCCTAAAAAAAGGCTGGATTTGGTCTTCTTCTTATAGTATGTGATGAAGACACTTTGATATTAATGCCAAAAACAAAAGTATTCTGAATGTCTAAATTCAAAAGCCCCAATTACTCACCACCATCATGCTTGGGTTTCTGGAAAGTAAGGCCCAGACATGCCAGCCCATAACTCTGTTCATTCCTCATGGGACTTTAGCTTCAATCTGCTTTTTATTTGGTGAACTGGAATGGGACACTTGGGTCCTAAGTCAGACCATTTTCCTTCCAAAGACTTCACCCCCCTGGAATAATGATCCAGTTATGAATCTTTGGCGACTCAGTTTCAACCCTGCCGTCTCTCGAACAGAATCCCCTTGGTTTGGATAGGCAGGAAGTATGTATGGCCCAAAACTCCATTCTTGGAAAATAAATGTGGGGTCATTATGTGGCTCTCACCAGAGGTTGAGGCTCCACTTTAGGACAATCTGGGGCTCCCAAATTTGCCCCTAATGAATTCCCAGATCAGGTACCTAGTTATTTGTTAGATCTGTTAGAGCTACATCTAAATTTAGACTGATTATTTTTTTATATCTCTGTTCTGCTTTCAGCTAACTTCAGTCAACCTGAAATAAAGCAAATTTCTAATATGACAGGAAGATCTGACATAAATTTGACTTGCTCTTCTATACGAGGTTACCCAGAACCTAAGGAGATGTATTTTTTGTATAAAACTGAGAATGCAACTACCAAGCCTGGTGTTTTCATGGAGAAATCTCAAGATAATGGCACAGAACTGTACAACGTTTCCATCAGCTTGTCTTTTTTGGTCCCTCATGAAACAAACAACGTGAGCCTGATCTGTGTCTTGCAACCTGAGCCACCTGAGACAGAGCTTCACTCCGAGCCTTTCTCTATAGGTAAAACTGCTTCCCAAGATGATTTCTTTCATTATGTATTATACACAAATGATGAAGACAGAACATTCACAGTGTCCCCTGCTTGCTAGGAAACCTTCAATTTGGCCATTTAATGGTGCTATCAGGAAGGATCCAGATGGGGTACTTTTGCTTCATCTGAGTAACACAGGGTCCAAGTAATTACGAACCTGTGCTGCACTCAGGGAAATGTGTTCTTGGCCCTGATAACTGACCTGGTATTTTGGGCTACTGTTGGATGGAAGATTCAGAAGTTTAAGTCAGAAAATCCAGGATTCCATCAAGCTACAATTCTTCCATTTATTGAAACACATGCACAAACACGCACATACATATCATACATATATACGCATATATATGTGAACTTCCTATAACTAGAGAGCCATTGTAGACTTTGTTGGTTGTCGGGGTAAAAACTAAATGGTATTCCACAGGGTCTCTGCTCTTGAGAAACTTCCAATGGAATCAGAAAACCAAAGTGTGTACATATAAAAAACTGGAATTTAGAAAGGTTGAATCAGAATCTAAATGATATCCCATGGAAATACGTGACTATAGTTGTAACAAGATGGGCTAATAATTAGTCTCATAAGCATTCAGAAACAGGCAAGACCCTTAAAGCTCAGGGAAGGCTTCCCTGAGGGAAGTGGGACCTGATAACACCATAAAAGAAATAGGTGGGCTTAATAAGTGTGGTGAAGAGAGGGGAGGGCATTTTAGATTCCAGGTACTCAAAATGGCAGTGGTTCCCTGAGCAGAAGAATTCTGAGATGGCATCCAGGCTCAGAGGGTGAAAGAAGCACACTGGATTAGCAGTATCTAACATGGGCAGGGGTGGGCATCACTGACATGTGGCAAGGAGAGACTCAAGGGTAGAAAGGCTTTGGGTATGTTCATATTATAGTACAAGGATCATTCCAGCTGGAGGAAACATATCCACTAAAAAAGAGTCTGCCACTTTAAAATCCCAACTTTACCCTGGAGGGAATCTTTGTCCACATCAGAAACCCCACTTTTGAGGGGCATTAGCTGCAACATTCTCTCCTGGAATCAAGGCACTCTGCACCCATATAGCCCACATCTCTGCTTGTTCTGATCCTGACCTTTCCCCACCCATCTGGCCTTCTGTTTGCCTTGGTCTTCCTATGGCATCCATCTAGTTCCTCTCTCCACCCCCTCACTTTGCTTGCCTCCTTTCTCCTGGTGTCTCATTCTTCAGACATAATTTGTCCTATGGACAAACTCTACGGACAGCCCCTGGGGCCAACCCCCCACTAGCCAAGCCCTATAGCTGGGCCAAGCCTCGCTCCTGGTTCTGAGTTCCTTCCTCTCTCTGACACTCAGCCTCTTGAGGGTCTGATAAATGGTGAAGCTGCCCAGCCTTTCCTAATTGCTTCTGCTACAGTTTCTCCTGGCCTGATAGAAGACTCTCCCAAACTATCCCTGAAATTGACACCTTCTTGGAGCCACCAACATCACACATGATATGCCCTGTGGCCCTCTGCCATGGCTCCCACCATCTGTAACTTCATTGTGGCTCACCTTTCTGTTACTTCTCAACTACTGCCCTAACTACCCCAGCTAGCCATCAATGGTCAGAAATATTTCAGTGCTGGCTGCCGCAGGAAGAAGGGACTTGCTTCTCAGTGTCCATAGTTTATGGGTTGATCAGAGATAGATTAGATGCTGAGTCAGGGCACAGTTTTGGTTGTCAGAAGGTAGCAGACTTCATGTTAACAAGGAGAACTTTCTTTTCTGGGAATGCCAAGCAGGCTCAGGTAGGCTCACGGACAGACTCAAAAGGTGGAGAATATGGCCTTGCAATGCCCAGGAAAAAGACCAGTGTCAAGAAACTGCAGCTAATCTGAGGTCAACTGATCTTGTTTTCCTGTAATTTGGTATTAACTACCAGAACCATTCCCATATATGTCTATAAAGTGAAGCACTCAGTTCTAAGTTTTCCCCCCAAAGCCTGTATTTAGCTTCATAGAAACTTAGGTGTCCCTGTGCCAAAGAGCAAGACCTGACTTCCTGGAAGCCTCTGAGACAGGAGGGCTGGGATGATTCAGACCCTGTTTCTCAGTATATGAAGAGCTATCAGGGTTTTCTAGTAGTGAGGATAAGCTGCAAATCATGTGTTTGGGGAGCTTTAGTGGCAAAGTGTCCAGAAGTGGTGGGCTTATTAGGAGGCATTACATTTGTCCAGGTGAGATATGTCTGTGGCCTGATCTAGAGATTGATGATGGATGGAAGAGTCATTTTAAGGAAAACTTCAGGCCCTGGGGAGTGACTAGATATGGAGCTGGAGAAGCAGGAGGTTGCACAGATAACAGTACATTGAGCGCTTCAGCATGAATACCTTACCCAGATGCCAGAACCCAGGGCCCACCTAGATTGACCCTCTTCTTCCAGAACATGGCCAGTATCATCCCAGGCTCAGGGACGGGAAAACAGCCCAGCACAGGCATTTTCCCAGAAGCACTTGCTTGGTTCTTAGTTAGCTGCTGAGGGTTTCAGGCTCTTCTGGCCTTGAGCCTGGCTGCTCAATAAAGAGAACAGCAGCAAAGATAAACCTTTTATAAACAACCTTCCTGGCTGATTGAAACCTTGTGGTCATTTCTAGGTCCAAAGCCAATTGATAGTCCCAGGACTGATAGAAACCACATCCTCCAGATTGCTGGATTTACACTTCTATCGTTGGTCATTGTATGTTGGGCAGTGCTCCTTCTAAAAAAGCTAATAAGACTGATGAGAGAGAAGCAGCAGCCGGACCGCTCTCATGAAGGTCATGAATGTGGTGAGTCAGTCCTTGTCCTCTCTGCAGTTGCCACCCTGTAGCTACTTGTTCATTGGCTGCCTCTAGAGCTAGTTGACTACCGAGTCAGGAGCCCAGCCTGGCAAAAAGTCAGCAAGTTAATGGAGGAAAAGGTTTTCCCTCAGCCTTCAGAACCCATGTAGATTGGACCCAGCAGCTCTGGACTTGTAGGGAAGGCAATGTTTCTAATCTGAGGTTCCAAGTGTACTTCTGGTTTCCAGACAAAGCAAAGTTATTACTTGCTTTACTCACTTTATTTCATGAGGTTATTGTGAGAATCCAATAAAGCAAAATAGTGAAAACATTTCTAGGTGCTATGTGGTCAAGCAGAGATGATTGGGGGCAGTGTAGGTTTCCTGTGAAATTGTTTTCCACTGCCGTTCTTTTTTGGCATGGGGAGGCACCAGGAATTGAACCTGGGTCTCCGGCATGGCAGACAAGAGCTCTGCCTGCTGAGCCACCATGGTCCACCCTCCACTGTCTTCTAAAAAATAATATTAACTTCTACTAGTTACAAAGCCATACATATTCATCATTGAATATACAATAAATAAAAATCACCTATAATTCCATCAGTAAGAAAAAATGATTATGCAGACAGCATTTTGGTTGCATAACAGTTGGTATATTTTCCATATATATATTCTATTTTCCATAATTGGGACAATATCATAACGACTGTTTGTTTTCCACAATTTGAATAATATCATATATACTGTTTTATAATTCAGCAAGAAAATTTTCAAAATCATTAAACAACATTCTACAGTATTATTTTAAATGGCAGCAAGATATTCCATGATGAGGATATGCCTTAATTTATTTAACCAACCTTATATCGTTGGACACTTAGGTTGTTCCCATGGTTTTGTTATCGTGAGCAGCATTGCCCTGAACACCTCCTTGCTGGCTTCTGTTGTACAAGAGGCACATATGTAGTGAGGGGGAAAAGTAGTTCCTGACTTCATAATAATCCCATGCCTGTTTGTGTTTGGGGCTGGTTTGGGTTAGATTCTAAAATAAGTTCAGACTTTGTGTCGATAATTGCCTCCAGTAGTAGTTGGTTTGGTTGGTGTTAATAATTAAGGTAAACCACTGTATTAGTTTCCTAGGGCTGTTGTAACAAAGTACCACAGACTTGGTGACTTTAAAGCAAAAATTTATTGTCTCGCAGTTCTGGGGGCTAGAAATCAAAAATCAAGGCGTCAGCAGCTTTGAAACTTGTAGAGGAGGAATTGGTTCATGTGATCTTTGGGTTAGCAAGTCTGAATTCCACATGGATGGCAGAGGTGAGGCTAGAAATTCAGGGAGGAGTGAAGTTGAAGTCTGTAGGGGAGGAGGTCAGGAGAGAGTGGAGGGTGGTGTCTTGAGGCAGAGTTCTTTCTCATTCCTGAAACCCTCTCCCTTTTAAGACCTCAACTGATTGGATGAGGCCTGACTGTATTGCTTAGGATAATCTCCTTTACTTAAAGTCAATCGCTCATAGATGCTATTCCCATATGCGGAATTCCTCCACAGGAAAAACTAGGCCCCAGTGTTTGACAAGGAAAAACTGGACACCATAACCTGGCCAAGTTGACGTATGAAATTAAACATCACATGACATTTGCTGGCAATCTTCAGCATTCCTTGTCTTGTAGATGCATCACTACAATCTCTGCCTCCATCTTCACATGGTCTTCTTCTCTCTATGTCTGTCTCTGTGTCCAAATTTCCCTCTCCATATAAGGACACTAGTTATATTGGATTAGGGCCCAAACTAATCCATTTTGGCCTCATCATAACTGATTACATCTTCAAGGGCCCTATTTCTAAATAAGGTCATATTCATATGATTGGAGGTTAGACTTGACAAGTCTTTCTGGGGAACACAATTCAACCCATAACACCTTCTTACTCACTCGTGGTAAAAAGCACAAGATGTTCAGTATCTTACTTAAGGATTTACTGTACTGATTTTACAATCAGTCCACAAAATAGATGGACTTTAGCAGTCTTTCATTTCATCCTGCTGCATTTTAAGAATAGGGACTAGGGGGATGATTAACAAATTTCAATAAATTAATACAAAGCACATTGCAGAGTCATTGAAACTGCCAAACTACAGGGTATGCTGAGAAATTTCTATGCTATAAAAGCATAAAATTCAGAGCACAAGGTCAGATGTACATACATACATATCATGCATGTCCAAGCTTGGCTTCTCAAGGCAAGAATTTTGAGCTTCTCTTTCTTTCAAATTCATGCCATTTAGAATGAGCCAAATGTGCAAAAGCAACCTTCAGCTTGTGAATAACCTGTATCCTAAATTGCTTGAAATAAACAGTTTACACAGGAAACTAAGAAGAAGGGATGGAGAAGAGAATAAGCATATTTCTTCCCTCATGAGGCAATCAGAAAATTTTAGGAGACTAGATAAAGGAATTAAATGGCATATATGTATGCACATGAGAAATGTGGGCAGAGGGTTAAAGAAGCTGTGTGTGCAAATGAGATGGTCAGAATGGCCTGTGAGTGGCAGAAGGCAGAAGATAATAGCAGAGAGCATAGCACATATATGACTTCCAAGAATATGATAAAGAATTTTGGTAGGAAAAATTTCTTTGGTCAGACAGTACCAATGATTTTGGTCAAAGAGAGGATCTTTGGTATCACTAAAGCAAGGGAGATGAACCATGTAACCATCCCACATAGATGTGAGGTTGTAAATTTGGGATCTGTAACTTCAGCAATATCTGCACTGGTTTTGGGGACACTTCTGGCATGAGCTTTGTGGCAGGCAGAGTAATGACTCTCCCCTCCAAAGATGACCATGTCCCAATCCTCAAAAGCTGTGGATATATTATTCTATGTGGTAAAAGGGACTTTGAAGATGAAAGTAAGGGTATGACTTCGAGATGCTGATTAGCCAGGTAGGCCCAGTTTAATCACATGAGTTAGAGAACTTTATCCAGGTGGGTTATAGAGATGAGGCAGAAGAAGGAGGAGAATTCTAAAGCTTGAGAGAGACTCAACCCCACCATTTCTGGCTTTGAAGATGGAGGAAGGGGGCCAGGAGCCAGGGAATATGAGCAGCCCCTGGAAGCTGGGAATGGCCTTCAGCCAACAGTCAGCAAGGAAGCAAGGATCTCAGTCTGACTTACATCCTCAAGGAACTGGATTCTGCCAACAGATAGACATGGAAACAGTCATAATCGGTCCGCAGAGATACAAGCGACCAATAACCAGAAGAATTTCTCAAAAAACTGGGGCTTCCTGTTAATCCACCTGCCCTCAAACTAGGCTGGCACCAAATGTCCTTTCCTGTGTTTGTTAATTAATTACAGCTTTTCTATGCCTAAATCATATAGAGTTACTTCACTTTGTCTGTTAGCATGAATAAAAGGGAAATGCCATGGTTTTTCTAGCTGGCTTCTAATCTCTCTTCTCTTTTTTGTTTTGCCAAATAGGGCAGATAAGACATGAGAAATTGTAAATATGAATTACTGTCTTTTACCCATCAGAAGTTACCCTATCAGTTTACCCAGTGGGGAGAAAGACTAAAATAACCATCTCCTGAAATTTTACTTCCCCTTTTGGGTCTTGTGTGACTGAAATCTGTATGTATTAGGGCCCTAGCAACCAACAATTTTCAAAAACTTACCTCCCTGGAACAAACCCTAGAAGGGTCTCAGCCTTTCTCAGGAATGATTCCTAAAAGGGCAGCATCCTTTCCAGAATAAATCAACATTTAAACAGAAACCTTCACAGGGTTTAAAAACTGAAAGTTGGTGATATCATCAAACTGCCCTTCAGTGTGCTAAATTTGGAATCCAAAAGTTTAGAATCTTTTTATGGTTTGCTTTCATTACTTAATAGAGGCTTTTTTTTTAAATAGTGATGATTTTGTCACAAATGTGAAAGGATAATTTAATTATTCTGTGTTAGACTACAGACATCTGAAATACTATATTCAGCTATAAACACCAAACATTAAAAGAAACTTTGACAAATTAGAAACTTTGTACAAAGTCTCTGAAATCTCAGTCAAATGAGAAACAGCTTATGTAATTGAGGGTGCTTAGCCTAAAAAGAAGCCTTGGGGAGGACACAAACTTTTTATCTTCAAATATTAGAAGAGTGGCCACAGGGTACAAAGATTATGTTTAACCAGTGTGGCACCAAAGAGCATATCAGTGGATGAAGGTTACAAGAAGTTCTAAGGAAATGAGAAAGAATTCTCTAGCAATTAAAGCTCTTTTAATATATAGAAGAAATAGACTTCTGCTTCTACCCATGAGGGATTAACTACTATGGGAATCACCTTCCTGCCATAAGCAACTAGAAACAAGACAAAATACATGAAACAACTGTAGACATTGGACAGCGGATAGCAGAAGGACTGCGGTCCCTGACAGAAGGGAAAATATGGGTGAACCCTGTAATTCCTCCCCATCTTACTTCCTGGAGTCAGCTCCCAAGCTACTCTGCAGGCAGAGGGAGCCCTGATACCAAATTTAGTAAAAGGCATTACAAGAAAACTATAAACATCCATTGTCAGCATAGACGCCAAAATCTTTAACAAACTCTAGGAGTAAGTTAAAAGTATGTAATACATCAGGATCAAGCAGGTTTTCTCCCGGGAAATTAAGGTAGAGCCTACATTCAAAAATCAACCAATAAAATTCACCATATTGACAGACTAAAAAAACATAAACCATGTGATCATTTCAATGGTTACAGAAAAAGCACTTGACAAAATGAATGCCCACAATAAACAAAGAAAGAAAAGCTCTTCGAGAACTAGGAATACAGGGGACTTCCTCAGCTTTATAAAAGATATCTAAAAAATTCTATAGTTACTACCATAATTAGTAATAAAAAGGCCAAATGCTTTTCCCCCGGGCTCAAAAATAAGGCGAGGATGTCCACTCAACTTTTGTTCAATATTGTACTGGAGGTCCCAGCCAGTTTAACAAGGCTAGAAAAAGAAATAAAAGGTGGACAGATTAGAAAGGAAGAAAAAAAACCTGTTTTTTTTTCACAGATGATATGATCATGTTTATAGAAAAACCTAAGGAATCTATAACAGACCTGTTAGAACTAATGAGTAAGTAGCAAAATCACAGGATACAAGGTCAAAAGAAAAATAAAAATCAATCGTATTTCTATATCCTAGCAACAAACGATTGGACAGTGAAAAAAATTGAAATTCTACTTATAATAGCATCAAATTGAAGCCTTAAGAATAAATTTAACAAAATAAGCACAAAATCCTCTATACCAAAACCAACAAAACGTTGCTGATGGAAATTAAAGTAGATCTCAGCAAATGGAAATATATGTTATGTTCATGGATGAAGAGACTCGATATTATCAAGATGTAAATCCTCTCCAAACTGATCTATAAATTCAGTGCAATCCCAATTGAAATCCTCACAGGTTTTTTAGTATAAATTAAAAAGATGATTCTAAAAGTTCTATGGAGATGCAAAGGACCTAAAATTGTCAGAACGATTCTGAAAAGAAAGAACAAAGATGGAGGATTTACATTACCTAATTTCAAGAATTACCATAAAGTTACAATAATCAAGAGAATGTGATATGGTGAAAGGACAGACATATAGATCAATGGAACAAAATAGATACTCAAAAACTAAACTCACATGTATATTGGTAATTGATTTTCAACAACGATGCCAAGGTAATTCCATGCAGAAAAGATAGTCTTTCGACAAATGGTGATGGGACGATTAGATATCACATGGAAAAAGATAAACATATACCCTTACTTTACCCACAAAACATAATTTGAAGAGGATAGTAAACCTGAATATGAATTAAAATTAGAAGACTTCTGAAAGAAAACATAGGAGAAAACATTTGTAACATTAAGCAAAAACTTCTTAGCTAGAACACAAAATAAACAAACCATAAAAAAGATAAAATTGATAATTTGGACTTCTTCAAAATTGAAAATGTTATTTCTTCAAAAGACTTTCTTAAGAAAATGGAAAGTCAAACCACAGACTAGGAGAAAAATTTTGCAAATCAAATATCTGATGAAAGGCTTGTGTGTAGAATATATAAAGAACTCTTACTAGTCTCATAAAAAGACAATCCATTTAACAGAAGATAAAAAATTTGAACAGATACTTCACAAAGGAAGAGCTGCAAATGGCAAATAAGCAGAGTTGCAATGTAAATAGTAATTAGAGAGATGCAAATTAAAATCACAGTGAGCTATCACTGTATACCCACTACAATGGCTAAAATTAAAGACATGATATCAAGTATTGGCAAGGATGTGAAGCAATTGAAACTGTCGTGAACTGCTATACAATCCAGGAATCTTAGGCATTTACCCAAGAGAAGCAAAAACATATCTACACAAGTTTTCAGAGCAACTTTTTTCAACCAAAAAATAGCAAACTAAAGTTTCACCTTTTCACCATGGTGAATGTATAAACACACAGTGGTATATGCATACAGTGAAATTCTACTGAAAGGAATGAACTGCAGGTAACATGCAACATGGGTGAACCTCAAAGCATTATACTGAGTGAAAGAAGCCAGCCTTAAAAAGACTATATACTATATGGTTACATTCATGTGAAATTCTAGAATAGACAAAACTATTGTGATATTAAGCAGATCAGCAGTTTCCAGGGGACTGGATGGGGGAAAGGGATTGTTTGAAAGGGACAGAAAGGAATTTGGGGTGTGTGTGATATAAATAATCTGCATCTCGAGTTTGTTGGTGGTTATATGACTGTATACACACGCATCAAACACGATGCTGAAAATGATTGAATTATATTGTACATTGATTACGCCTCAACACATATGTATGTATGTATGTATGTATGTACGTACACACACACACACACACAAATCACCAATGATTAAAAGTGTTCACAAAGATTCTATTTAGTAAACACTGAATCACAAAACTATCGGGGGATTTTGCTGAGATGATTTCTACAGTCCCTGCATTCCTCCCTGGACACTCAGGTTGACAACTCCTACTATGAGACAGTAGCACCATCACAATGTCAACCTAGAGGAATTTATACCCCAAGCCGCATTAGTAGTAAATTCATACCACCAGCAACTCAGACCTTGGGAGGTCTAGCCAGCTAAAGATTTCCCACCCGGACCTGAACCATGCCACATTGTACAGGACATGGTAGCACCAGCTGGCCAATCTGTTAAGGCATCAGGGGTCTTCGAGACATTTTCTTCCTCCTTCTAAGCCTTGCTTTCAGAAAAGCATGTTTGCTAAAGCTAAAAGTGTGGTCCCTCCCAGTGGTATTTTATTTTAGGAAATATAAAGCTTTAAGTGAAAAACTTATTTCCAGCATTAGAACTTAAGTCACAATGAGCAGAGGAAGGCATTTATTTTTTGGAAGCAACAGATTCCTTCCCAGTTCTCCTGAAATCGCATCCTTTAAGTAACCACCTGGTCCACAAATAAGGCCACAATGACTTTTCTCTCCAGTGCTAGGACTTTGGCATCTCTTTAAACTTAGCAATACGGGCAATACGTTTTCTGAGGTTGTTTTTGTTCATTTTCAGAAACTATCAGAGTGGAGGAAGAAGAGAGCCAAAAGACTGAGGAAAGGTGAGTTCTGCAATGTTGTTGACAGAGGTATGATCCCCAGAGGGTGTATAATTTGGATAGCTTTAAGCCCGAGGCATGCTGAAACCTTAGCAAACATGGTCTAGTGAAGAAGGGCAAAAAGTGAGACTAGTTTGGACCTGAAGAGAAATGTCCTGTCTATAAATGGAGGGCAGGATGTCCCATACACGATGTGCAAGGGACATAGCAAGTAGTTCTAGTCAAGTAAAATGCAATACTGAGGGGATCTGATGTGGTCAACCTGGGCTCAGCTATGCCAGGCTCCAGGCTCCAGGGAGTTCCTGGAGGTCAATGGCTGCATCTTATTCACCATAGTAATCCCTATAACTAGTACAGTTCTCGGACTAGTGGATATCTTATGTATGCATAACAATATATGAAAGAGTAAGGAGTGATAACATGCTCCCTCCAGCTTCATGTCTTTGTATCTGCTGTGCCCTCTGCTTAGGATGCTCTTCTGCCACCTCTTCACCTAGTTAATTCCTTCTCATCCTTCAGATCCCAGCTTAAGCAGCACTTTCTTAAAAACTCTTCCCAAAATAGATCATGTCCCTGTTTCAGTATTACGTGGTTCCCTGTGCTTTTTCTGCATAACACTAAGAGGTCATATATTACACATTTATGTAATTATTTTATTAAACTCCATAGAGGGTAGAGACCATATCAGTTTAGTTTATTGTTGTGCTGCCAACACCTCACACAATTCCTGACATATAGTAGGTGCTCAATAAATATTTGTTGAAAGAATAAATGCATGCATGAAAGAGTAAGTGAAGGGTGCTGGTGGTCGTCCTTTTACATCATGTTGTGAACAGATGGTCTGTACCTCCGTCCCATCTGAGGAATTGGGCTCTCAAAAATATCAAGACTCTGGTTGCATGATCAAGGGGTCAGAGCAATCCAGTCCAGATGGTGATGTCAGGGTGCAGAGACACGAGCAGGTCCAGCACTCGTCTGGATACACCAGCCTCTGTGGCTCTAGCATCAAGGCTGACTCTAGGTGTCCTTGAGGGTGAGCCGGGATGCTGTGAGCCTACCTGCCCTGAGCAGATTCAGCTTAGAAATGGTTTGGGACATTCTGCAGAGGGAAGACAGCAAGGAATTAGCTTAGATCAGACGGGCAAGGCCAGATCCCCCCCAACAAGGTAGTTGTTAAAGGAAACATGGAAGACAGTGTGGACCAGGATGCTTTTCTTCTGCCTTCTCCACCTCTCTCTGCAATAGCTTCGTTCTCACCTTTGCTATTGCAGTCGCTCCCCTCCATTCTGCCCTATCATTGGAAACTTGAAAAAGGAAGTGGTGAATGTGGAATCTCACTTGATTGTTTTTTCTAAACTATTTTTCCAGAGTAGAAGGCCAGGCACCTGAAAGATCTGATGAAGAACACAGTGCACTTTGAAGACACCCTCAGGAGACAAAAATGCTATACATTTTTTTAATTACAATATAATTATCAATTTTTATACTCTTTTCTTAGCAACTTTTTAGCCAACTTTTTGTTGTCTTTCTAACTCTTCCCAAAAGGCGAGAAAATATTATTGTTCATAAGAATGTGGGCTCTGGGACTCTCTCCAAGTAAAATAGCCTCTCTATTATGCCAGTTCTCCCTATGCCAGGAGAACATTTTAATTCTCTAACTGCTTCTTTCCCATTTCAGAGTACATTTGTGGGCTTGAATTCTAAAGTAGTGTCTAACTTCATCTTGTAACTGAACCAGTAACTGAACAACTACCTCTTCAGTCTGGTTGGAATGTATATATTTTATGTCTTTGTAGTTTTAATGTTAATATTTTTTAATATAAAGAAATATAGCTATAATAATGTAATTACTGTTCCTTGGGGTAAAACCTGCCCCTTGCTAAAGAGTGCTCACTCCTCACTCAGGTTCAGTAACAAAAATAGTGGCCTAGTGTGCTAGCCACAGTGAGCTGGCTAAAAAATATGAGAAATCAGAAGAGACAGAGATGGAACCGCTTCTGGACCCTGAAGCCGTTTCCATGTGGGCTATTGCCCACATCCAGGGGGATATGCCAGAGCAGCGAGGACTGAATAACACAGGAAGGGGCTATGAACCCTGTTTCTCTTCTTGAAGAAATGACTGATTTGATGACTTGGGACAACTGTGCAAGAGCCAACAGAGAGATAACGATACTCGGTAGAAGCAGAGAGAGAGAGAGAGAGGAAAAAGAAAGGAAGATCTCGACCAACAGAGATGTCACCGAGATGGCCAGTCCTCTGACCAGACTTGGAACAGGCAACAGATGGACAGTGTGTGCAAATGGACTTAAGCCTGGCTGAAGTTTTTGAGGGCCCCCAAATGATTGTGATGTGTCATCTGGCCAGGAGCAGAGCTGAGTGGAGAGTGATGACCTTGATGATGGGATGAATTGGGGGGGCTTATAAATCTGTCAGCTCATGGCTGAGAAAGTTGTGGAGTATTACCCAGCAGCTTGCTTGTCCTACGAGGATATCAGCTGGCCCAGAGTAGGGCTAGTGAACTTGTGTCTGAGCACTGTTTCTGCTCAAGGCAATGGCAGTAAAACTGGCCACGGGAGAGGAATAAACTAGCCCAATAGAAAGGTGTCCAGAAACCCTGGCTCTAAGGAGGCATCGCTAAAGGGTGGAACAGCTTTAGTCCAAACCTAAAGAGAACTTTGGGAGGCTCAAGCTCCCGTGATCCGTTCAAGCGGGGAACACCCCATAATCCTGCACATTCCAGGCTTCAAGAAACAGAGAAATCTGTTATGTTCCAGGAAAACTAGAGCAAAATAAAGACATGTCTTAGAATATGGGGACCCCAAAACACAGAGAGGGAGGACAGATGGATGGGGAGGAGGTATTCTGAAAGAGGCATCTTCTCCCCTTTCTAAGAGAGAGAAATGAAGGACTTTTGTTCAAAATATAGAAAGGGGGAGAGAAACCGTTTGTTTCCCAGGGAAAAGGGCCTTGAATTAGGGTTCCATTAAAAGCTTCAGCAGATTCCCTGGGAACTTGGCATGGATAAAACTGACCATCCTACTTGATTGACAGGTGGGGAGAAAAACACTTTGGGCTGAGAATTTGGCCTAGAAAGAAAATACCATTCAGCCTCAGAGATTTGGGAAACTTCATTTGAACGACACATATAGAAAACCTAAATCAAAACTTATAAGGTTAAAAACAAGGAGCATTATGAGCTGGGCCTTGATTTCTATCCAATATTCAAGTCCTACATGAAAAAGTTTCTCTTCCACAAAGTCTTCTGTGTTCACCCCAATAGAAGTGATAATTCTTTCCTTCTTCTGAATTTATGGAAAAAGGAAAGACCAATTAAGTAAGAAATTTTATAAATATTCTGCATAGAAGACCCTAAAGTGTTGTAAACTGCTTTGCCACCCAAGCTTATCCTTGTAATATCACCATTTTTTGTGCCCTGCACCTGCTTTCATTGGCATCTAAGCTTCTTGAGTCTGTTTCATATGGAAAGTTCTCAATAAATTTTTATTAAAATGATTTAAAAGCCTACATTTTCTGCTTCCACTTCAATAGTACTCCTCAACCTTATAGTTTGATGCTAACCTCTCTATCCTCATATTACATCTTTCAGTACTCCAGGCTTGAAGCCCCTGCATTATCCCAAATCTCTCCACCTTCCTCTCTCCCTTAATAGTCATATAACAAAGGGGGACTTATACACTTCTGTATATTTATCTCAGTAATGAGACTTTTTTTAAAAATCAGATAAGAATGGTTGTTTCTTAGGAAAACTGGGAAGTTCCGACTTAAGGAAGGAATGTTTGCTTTTTAGTTTGTTACATTTTGTATGATTCAATATTAAACTAAGTACATATATTAGTTTTCCCAAAGCCTATTGTGAAAATATTCTTTGAAAATATCCTTTATAAAGAAATTTAGAATCTCACAGCTTTATTGAGTGATTCATGAATTTCCAAGAGAGTGGAAAGGAGAAGCTCAGGTAGGGTGAATATGGAAGCAAGGGAAGAAATATTCTGATTGGCTGATATTTTACATGGGGTGGGGTTGGGGGTGTCGTGTGAAATGGAGAGCAGAAATACATTGATTAGAATGGTGTGCTTGTCCATCTGGCAAGCTGTCTCTACTGGACCAAAACCAGCTTATTACCTGGTATTGCTTTTCTGCAGTTTTGTAGGGTGTATTTCAATTTCTCAATTTCAGTTGTTTTCGTCTTCTGGAAAAGCCCTTCTCAGAAAGGTGTCTGTCCTGGCAATGCCTAATGCAGGCAGTCATTTTATTTTGCTTACCTGGATTATAAAATAATTGCATATGTGAATTTATAATGTATACAGCATGTGGGGTTATAGAGAACAATTCTGAAAAATAAAGTTTGGACTCTGCGAAGGCAGAGGTTTGTCTGACTTCACCAATGAAACCCATATTATGCCTCAAACATATTCAAACACAAAGTCTGAATGAAACATCAACATTTCTTCTGTGAAAACATCCCTCCCTTAGTCTATTAAATTCTTTAGACCTGCTATTTTCAAAGTTTTAGAGAAAGAAAGCAAAAAAAGATTAAAAGAGGTCATTAAGTATACTACTACTATTACTACTAGCCAACGTGTACTGTACATTTGCCCTGTACCAGGAACTCTTCTAAACAAATGTTTAAACTCTTTATGCCATTTAATCATCACAGCTACCCTGTGATATAGGTAATGGGACATCATGCCCATTTTGCTGACAGTAGGCACAGAGAGGTTAAGTGATTTACCCAGGGTCACCAACTTAGTAAGTGGCAGAGTTGGGGAAAATAATATGCAGTGTCACTCCCTCACACACAAGACTCTTCCCAGTCTTGTGTTTTCTGACTATAGGAGAGAGTGCATTATGATTGGTTGTGGGTCGACTGCCTATGCTGAATCTTTCTCAGCTCCCAAGTTTGTGACCTCTTGAGGACCTGCCACTAAATTTTCCATGGGCCATTCCATCATCTTATAGGACCAAAAGCTGTGGATGATAAGGCATATGATAAAGCCAATGTAAATGAGCTTTCAGATAAAGGGAAAATGAACCATACTCACTATCTCCAACCCTCCCTCTCTGTCCCTGCTACTCATTATTCTTTTGCAATTGACTCTCTTTCCCTCTGTCATACTGAAATCAGTTTCATCTACTCAATGTCCTGACATTTGTTAAACCAGGCTTGACAGCAGAGAGTCATCTCTGACTACCTCCCTCTCTCCTTTCCTTCTGCACCCACTGCCCACCTCCACCTTCCTGTCCCATTTGCTCATCACCAGGCCAGGCAAGTATTCCTCCAGCTCTACCGTCTACCCTTCATTTCGCATTCAAGCTGTGTTTCACTCATTCCAAAAAATGAGAGTCACCACTCAACTAATCCCATTCCCCCATCTCCTACTTGGGATACTATCCAAAACACTAGAAGGAATAGTGAGATAAATAGTGAAAAGACTGTTCCCTCATGTTCCTTTTCCCTAGACACCCATTTCCTCTCCCCAGACACAACTCTTATCTCCAGCTTCTTATGTATCCTTCTGTAAATACACTGTCCCTATATGTAAGCATATATTTATACACATATATAAACACACACATATATATTCACCCTATTCTGGTAAATTTGGGTTTATTCTGCACCATAGTCTAAGGGGATCAGGAGACCCTTGCTAAGATGATAAAGACATCAGTCTTCAGTGTAACCCTTCGTATTAGAAATATATTTATTTGTGTCTCAGTCTTCAGTCTTACCCAATATGCCAGCATCATTGTGAATCTGGTAAGTTAAGGTGCCACTGGCTTTCATGATGCTTACCTGTTCACTACAGAAGGAAAGATACTTGCAAATATGGACTCCTACACTGTCCTTAGACACAAAGTTTCAAACCTGCCCCAAGCAAAATGAGTTAAAACCCTGTCTTTTATACAACAGTTATCTGAGCCAGATTTCCTATTTCCTGTGTCCCATGTATGTGTCTTTTTTGATTTACTCCCTCATTTTGGTGGCACCTATTCTCACATAACTTTGTGAGAAGGGATATGTGGGAAGTAAATTTAGTGAGATTTTATGTATCTCAGAATGTCTTTATCTTATTATCCCACTTTATTGATAATTTGGCTTGGTATGGAATTTTTGGGTTGGAAATAATTTTCCATTGTCTCTGGCTTCCAGCGTTGCTTTTCAGAAATCTATAAGTATTCTTACTCCTTGTCTTTTATATGTGACCTATTTGTTTTCCCTCTTTGGAAGCTCTTTATATCCAGTATTCTGAAATTTTGTAATGAAATGCCTATTCATCCATTGCAATTATCCCTCAGATGAACCTTTCTATCTGGAATCATACCATTCACTCCAGGGAAATTTTCTACAATACTTATTGGGTTTTTTTCCTCCTCTACTTCTCTAATCTTTCTTTCTAGGAGGTTGGGTTCCCAGTGTTGGATCTTCTAGTCTGACCCTTCTATTTTCTTGTCTTTCTCTCCCATTTTCTATCTCTTTTTCTTTAGTTCCATTTCTTAAAGATTTCCTCAACTTTATCTTCCAGCCTTTCTAAAGTATTTTTCATTGCTGCTATCATGTTTTTAACTTTCAATAGCTGATTTTTGTGCTCTGAATGTTTCTTTTTTGCAAGGAGTCTATTTCACTTCTCTTCTGAGGTTACTAATGACAGGATGTTTGTGTGTTTGTTCTTAAGTTATTTTTCCTGTATTGTCTCTGAATCCTCCAAGTTATTTTTTTCTAGTTTGTTTGCTTTGGTTTCTGTCATTCATTTTGGAGAATTTCCTCAGATGACTGGTGATCCTTGATTGTCTTTTCATGATTAAAGTGAAAAATAATATTTTTTGGAGGTTCAGTGGTTTGTCTATGGGTCATCAAGTTTAGTGTTATGATAAAAGAATCCGGGCAGGCCTTTGTTGGGAAACCATCCTTAAGTCTTCCTTTGGGCTGGTAGTTTTCTAGTATCTTGCTTGGAAGGTAGACATCTAGCTGCCAGCATTTGGGGGGTCAAGGGAGAGAAGCGAATTGGGTGTTGTATTAGTCAGTGTTCTCTAGAGAAACAGAACCCACAGGAGGTATCTGTAAATATAAGATTTATAAAAAAGTATCTCACACAACCATAGGAATGCAAGAGTCCCAAATCCATAGGATAAGTTCGCTGGCTGAAGAAGTGAAAATTCTCTCTTCTCCCTTAAAAATCTTCCATTGATTGGCTCAAATTTAACTGATTGGATTATATGGTTTGCAGGAGACATGTCCTTAGATGATCACAGATGTAACCAGCCACAAATGCAATCAACTCACTGATGATTTAATATACCAGCCTTCTCGTTTATCAACCAACCATGAAATAATCTTGTAGCAACAGTCTTGACCAGACAAATGGGCCTCATCACCTGGCCAACTTGACACCTGAACCTATCCGTCACAGCTGTATATGTGGAGGAGGAGGGGTGGCGTCTACAGTCTCTACTCAGTATGTGTTAAATTTATTTAATCCGTGTATTTTCTTATACATTTCTTTAAAAACTTTTCTTCAAACAGTGTAACACACACTAAGGATAAAAGGCATGGGTAATGAATAGAAAAGAGATGAGAATTAGCAATTTTCAAATCTTATGAAGTGCATATCTCACTTGTTATGTTCCCTATTAATTTGTACCTAAATGTACAGTGATTAATGCATTCCCTTTCATGGATGAGGAAAGGGAACATATCTCAATATTTGTAGAAACACATCTCAGAGTCACAGAGTTGGGGAAACTGCAGACACCGTGTTTTGGGTCAAGGCTGTCCACTAGTAACGTTGCAGAAAAAAGTGAGAACCCTCATCTTCCTTATCCTGTCACCGCTTATATTGTTCTCTATTCATACTATGCAAAGTGAGGTTGTTTTTATAAAGACATGCAACTTGACAAAGACTACAGTGCTCAGAATTTTTTTTTTTTTTTTTTTGCTGTCTTTATTGTGGAAAAAAGATGCCTTTTAAAAATATTCATGATCTTACTCAGAAAGTGACTGTCCTCCCTGGCAGCTGTGCCAGCTCAGCACTACTCACAGCACATGGCAGAGTGGTTTCTCTTCCCAGGTACCCCATGATCTGGTTGTGTGTCATTGTTTCTGAGATTAAACCCTGTGAACTCATGGGTTTCCTAAAGATGTAAAGTACAGAGTAAAAAGAATCACCAGGTTATCCCAACAGTCTATAAGAAATGGAAGAGATGTAGAAAGCATCAAGTAGAGTCCTCCCATTGTAGGTGGCAGATGAGAGCAGAGATGAGAGGGAGACACTGGACATCAGAGAGGCAGGACCACAAGTCAGGTCCCCGACTCAGTACAGGGTACCTCTCAGCTACTTGTAGCCCTCCATGCTTCCTGTTAGTTGGCAGAGCTGCAAAAGGGGCATCAACAGAGTGGTGCAGCAGCAAGAGCACAGACTTTGGGTCAGCTAGGCCTGACACGACTACATGTGGCTCTGTGACCTTCAGCAAATTAATCTCTCCTTATATGTAAAGTCATGCCTACCTACCTCGTGGGATCAAGGGGACTCCAAGTGATATAAAGATTAAGCAGTTAAAAACAGAAAAGCAAAAGGAAAAAAAAAACCCTAGTAAGCAAGGAATTAGGCAGCTTCTTGCAGCAGGGTGAGTAGCCAGGGAGCATTATAATGGAGAAAAAGGAACAGGAAGCCACCAGGGAATAATAGAGGTGTGTGTGGACTCTTTCACCTAACACTTGGCCCAGAAATACCCCTACATCTGCCCAAAGCAAGAAATACTCCTAAAACCCCTGCATGACTGCCTCACGTGAAGAAGTCCCTCTCTCAGCATCTCAAACCAGGACCTGAGATTGATTCAAGCACTCACTTTATGTAGGTCGTCTCCATCATTGCTGTCTTCCTAAGACCTCCTTTCTTTTCCCTTTGCCAAGGTCATTCCCAAATATTCTATAATATCTACTTTCCTGCCAAGGTGGCAGGAAGCTCTGTCCTTACTAGTATAACAAGATATTTTAAGCTGTTGTTCTGGGAGGAAAAGAGGACAGCCAGGGCTCTTGATCAAGAATTCAGAAGACATCTGTCTTAGAGACAAGCTATGCAGAGGGTGGTTTTGAGGGGAGCAAAACTGGAGGCAAGGAAGCCAGTTGAGAAACTGGTACACTTAGCCCCAACACGTTTGAGGATTTTCAAGAGCTGAACTGGATGAAGCCTCCTGACATTTTCCAATCTGGATCCCACGCTCATCAAACAGAACCAAAGTCAAGTGGACTCCACTACAGAAGCAAACTTAAATGAGAGGACAACAGAAACATAAGGAGCCGGCTTAAGGGTCAAGGGGGCTTTCTGCACTTAATCAGAATGGGAAAGGAGACTTAAAATATGTTAGAAAGGCTGGATTATCCAGGCACAGCTAGCAGACTGGAAATAGGACGAGAAAAAATAAATAAATAAAAGTCTTGGATTTAATCACCGTGACTGGATCCTTTTCAATAACATAGACCTTTCACCAGGTCAGGGCAGAGGTTGATTTCAGGAATGACAGATAAGAGAATAGGGTATGGAGCAGAAAGCAAGGGTTCTTTGCCTTCAAATCACTGCTTGCTAAATAATGAACACCCTTTCTTAAATTCATATTTTGCAACCCAGAGCATATTCCTGAAGCTGACTATGAGAACAGCCAGGGTAGAGTGACAGCGCTGACTGGTGACACAAACTAGTTACATGCTGTTTCCACCGGTCCACCTGCCGCTTTTTAACTGCTTACATCAAGTATTTGCCCTCGGGCTTCAGGTCTCACACCCTCTCTAAGAGCAGTTGAGCTGTATCCACTTGATGTAGAAACACCAAGTTCCTTCTGTTAAAAAAAAAAAAAAAAAAAAAGGCAGCCCAAACAATCAAATCAGTTCCTCATAAATATTTTTTACTGATTTGCTAATCGTTTTCCTCCCTTTTCATTTGATTTGTTGAACTCTCTTGGAGTCAAACTCTTTGAGTTATACTTGAGAGTCTCATTGCCAATTGAAAAAAAAGAAAGGAAAAAGGAATGCTTTTTTTTTTAGTGTTAAAAATAAATTCTGTCCCTGTGTCCAAACCAGCCATGCATATTAACATGTGTGAATGACCTCAGGGTTTAAAGAGTCATTGGAAAAAATATATATTTTTTTGGAATAAAATATATTATAGCAAGACTTAAATAAACAAGATGGCCAATCAATGAGCATTCTAATTTTAAGCATTCTCATTCTCCCTGAGTAATTATTTATATCCAGACCTTCCTAGAAATGTTTATTTGCAGCAGGAAATATAGGTAATATACGAGGAACATTTTGATCAGCAAGGAGTTAAAAATGAGAAATAATTATCAAATCTTCCCCAGCCTATGTAGGGAGCAGTGCTATGCTGGTGTCATCATTGGTACTATTTATTGAGTACATGGGGCCAAGAACTGTGTTAAGCACTTGCATACATTATCTTGGAGTAAAGGAAAAAAGACTGCATGCAGCATCTTGCAAATGTTTAGAATGTTGTTTTAAGAAGAGAAGTAAGAGCCCAAAGTAAAGCATAATGAAGTAAGAGATTATGAGAATTTAAAGATGAATGAAAAATTATGAGAGGAGCAAACCCAAACCATGAGTGAGGATTTTGCTATATCGGGGTAGGTGGGGAATTTGAGCCCATGCTGTCCTACACTAAGACTCAGCTATAAGTTTGTTTTCGTTTCCTTAGCTGCTCAAGCAAATATCAGGCAATGGATCAGTGCAGACAATGGGAATTTATTTGCTCACAGTTTGAGGCTAAGAGAAAGTCCAAATCAAGATTACACTTTCTTCCCAAAGACCAGCATTCTGGGGCAGGCTGCTGGTGACACTTGGTCCTTAACTTGTCACATGGCAAGGCACATGTTGGCATCTCCTTTCTCTTCTGGCTCTGTTGATGTTCAGCTTCTTGCTGCTACTTCTGCGGCCTTCTCTCCCTCTGTCTGTAAAGGACTCCAGTAATAGGATTAAGACCCATGCTGATTGAGGTGGGTCACACCTTAACTGAAGCCACCTCATCCAAAGGTTGCACTTACAATGGGTTCACACCACAGGACTGGATTAGGTTTAAGAACGTGTTTTTCTGGGGGTACATACAGGTCTGAACCAACACAATGATCATAAGAGAGAACTGATGGGGAAAAGGAGGGTACTAGGAAATAATTTATCCCAAAGAAAGAGAGATTACAAGGATCATTGCAGCACTGTCCAAAAGGATAAGTAGATTTTGAGGAAACCAGGGTATCTGTACTCAGCTTCTCTTCTGAGTCATGTTTAACCTGAAGGTGGAGCCAAAGATAGATCCCGGTCACATCATGCCTGTCTGCAACCACATCTGAAACAAATCTACTCCTGAACTCTTCAGTTTGTGAGACAATTTTTTTTTCTTTCCTTCTCCTCTCCCCTCACCCACTTTCTATTCCTTAAGTTAGACTTTCTATTCCATACAACAGAAATAATCATAACTGATATATGATAGAGCTGAAAAGTTTTGGCATGGCTACATCCACAGACAAATCAATATCTTCAGGCTCTCTCTCTAGTTTGGTTTCTTGGCTCTGGTTCTATTTGTGTGTCTACTTCCCTCTCCCCTATTATAGGCAAATTCCTCCATGCACCTGGGAAAAATGGCCATGAGAACTTCAACTTATGGTTTCCAGATAGCTCCAGCAGAAAATGGATAAATAAAATGTGGTATATATATATACATACATATACTATGGAATATTATTCAGCAGTAAGAAGGGATGAAGTCCTGAAGGACGCGACGACATGGATGAACCTTGAGGACATTATGTTGCATGAGATAAGTCAGACCCAAAAAGACAAATATTGTATGATCTAAAGGTTTGAAAATGAATAAAGGTGATGGTAGCGCATTATTTTAAGTATAATTAGAAGTGCTGATTTACACATGAATATGATTGATAGGGGAAGTTTAGAGTCACATATGTCACTAGAAGGAAAGCTAGAGGATAAAATATGGGACTGTATCACACAGTGAATCTGGTATGATGATAACTGTGATTAGTAGTACAAATATAAAAAAGTTCATGAACTAGAATGAACGTTCAGCACTATTATAAGTAAATAATAGAGTAGTATATGGAGAAAAATGTACCTATTGAAAACTATGGGTGATAGTTAACAAATAATATCTAAATATCAAACCCAGTTCTCCTGCGTGGAAGGTGAGTTTTCTACCACTGAACCACACGTACACCCAGAACAGCTTTTTAAAAAGAGAATATATTAAGTTGAAAGTTTAAAAATGTCCAAACTAAGACATGCAGAGAAAGATACCTTAACTTCAAAGAAAAGGCCAGAAAAGTTCAGGGTTTTTTGTCTCAGCTGGGAAGGCACATTGTGACATTTGCTAGCTTTCTCTCCTCATTTCATAAGGCTTCCCCAGGGGTGTTTTCCTTCCGCATCTCCAAAGGTCCCTGGCTGTGTGGACTCTGTTAGCACTTTCCAAAATGATCCCTCTATTTTTTTGCTTACAATATAAAACACATATTAAAGGCAAAATTAGCATAAAGATATATGTATCAGTCAGGGTTCCTGGATTTTACCTAATAATAGAGTCAGTCCTCTTTGTAAACTCAAACTGATAATAAATATACAATATAAAACATGTATTAAAGGCAGAATTAGTATAAAGGTATATGTATTTAGTCAGGATTCTCTAGAGAAATTGAATCAACAGGAGATATCTGTAAATATGAGATTTATCAAGGTGTCTCACGCAACTATGGGGATGGAAGAGTCAAAAATCTGTAGGGCAGGCTGTGAAGCTGGCAGCTCTGATCAACGATCTCAACAAACTCCCCAGGAGAGGCTCGCTGGCTAAGGAAGCAGTGAAAAAAATCTCTGTTTTTCCTTAAAAGTGTTCAACTGATCGGATCATTTCATTAGTGGGAGACACACCTTAGTTGACCGTGGATGTAATAAACCACAGATGCAATCAACTGACTCATGATTTAATACACCAGCCTTCTTGTTTATCAATCAACTACAAAATATCCTTGTAGCAACAGTCAGGCCAGTGCTTGCCTGACCAGACAACTGGGCACAATCACTTGGCCAAGTTGACACCAGAACCTAATCATCATAGTATAGAGCATGTATATTGTTCTAAAGCAGTTCTTTTTTTAATTATTATTAAGTTGTAGGTTCACAGAAAAATCATGCAGACAATACAGAGCTCCTTCTCCCTATTATTAACACTTTATATTAGTGTGGTCCTTTGTTACAACTGATGAATGAATATTATAATTACACTATTAACTATAGTCTGTGGTAAACAATAGGGTTCACAATGTTAAAGCAGTTCAATGGATTAAAAAAAGTTTATTCTAGTAATAAATATACAACCAAAAATTTCCTCTTTTTACTACATTCAGATTATAATGCAGTGCTATTAATTACATTCATAATGATGTTAGATTAAATTGAAAAAAATCTGAATTGTATTTTGAAATCCACTTGGTAATGAAAGAAAATTGGGTTAGAAGTTATTGGTCAGTTCCGTTCCGAAGGAAGACTTGAAGATCTCTTAGGACCACAAAGTAGAAATTACCCTGCTTCATAACTAAGGTGACAATGAAGATGACAGCTGGAGACCTTCTCTGGATGTCTTGGAGAATGTAATCAGTCTTAGTTATCCATATTAAGGAGGACACTAACAGATACTCTCTGTTCTAGTTTGCAAGTTGCTGGAATGCGATATATCAGAAACAAAATGGCTTGCAAAAAGGAGGATTTATTAAGTGACAAGTTCACAGTTCTAAGGCCATGAAAATGTCCAAATTGAGGGGTTACCTTCATTCAAGAAAGGTTGATGAAGTTCAGGATTTCTCTCTTAGCTGGAAAGGCACGTGGTGACCTCTGCTAGTTTTCTCTCCCAGCTTCTTGTTTCATGAAGCTCCCCCAGGGGCATTTTCTTTCTTCCTCTCCAAAGGTCTCTGGCTGTGTGGGCTCTGTTGGTTCTGGTGGCTCTGTCAGTTCTGGTGGCTCTAAGCTTTTCCCAAAATGGTTCCCTCTTAAAAGAATCCAGTAAGCAACTCCACCTTGAATGGGAGAATTCCATCTCCATAGCAGCCATCTAATCCAAAATTACCACCCACAATTGAGTAGGTCACAACTCCATGGAAACAATCAAAAAGCTTCCACCCAGCAATATTGAATGAGGATTAAAGAACTTGGCTTTCTGGGGCACACACCAGCATACCCACCTTGAACAAAAAAGATTGAAGATCTTTTACTTTCCTCTACCAAATGGGTTCTTGAATTCCTGAACCTTTTGATTTTGAATTCTTTGTTACTGCTATTATGAAAGAATAATGATAGAAATGTGTTCTCTTTTTTGTGTTCAGCATTTCAGTTTATAAATACACCTTCCTTTCCCTTTTTCATTATTGTCAAGTAAGCTTTAATTGTAACATTGAAAGCTCTAGACTTCACCTTAGATATTAGTTACATTTGTTCATTTATAATTGCCAACACTTAAACAGTGAATCACAACACAAATCCAAGGAGGAGCTGACAATCAGCTGGATCCAGTCTTTTCTTTTTTAAAACTTTTTTATTGTATAGTATAACATATGCACAAAGCAAAGAAATAAAAAAGCAGTAGTTTTCAAAGTACTCTTTAACAGGTAGTTACAGGACAGATCCTAGAGTTTGTCATGGGCTACCATATGATCCTTACAGGTTTTTTTCCTTCTAGCTGCTCCAGGATATAGGACATATATTTTTATCATCACAATCAACTTTTATTCCTTCTTTTTTTTTTTGAAAAATAAGACATATGCAAAAAAGCAATAAATTTCAAAAGCATAGAACCACAATTAGTTGTAAAACATATTTCAGAGTTTGACATGGGCTACAATTCCACCATTTTAGGTTTTTATTTCTATCTTCCCTAAGATACTGAAGACCAAAAGAGACATCAATTTAATGATTCAGCATTCATATTCATTTTTTAAATCCTATATTCACTGTACAACTCCACCATCACCTTTGATCTTTCCATCCCTCTCTTTCAGGGTGTTTGAACTAAGGCCATTCTAAGTTTTTCATGTTGGAAGGGTCTGTCAATAATACAGTGTAGGGAGATGGAACTATTGATATTCTGGAGAGGTTCGGCCCTCTAGGTTTCAGAACTTATCAGGACCAGGGACCCATTTGGAGGTTGCAGGTTTCTGGAAAGTTACTCCAGTGCATGAAAACCTCGTGGAATCTTATATATTGCCCTAGGTGTTCTTCAGGATTGGCTGGAATGGTTCTGATTGGGGGTTGGCAGGTTATGATAGGTAGCAAGGTCTAACTGAAGCTTGCATAAGAGCAACCTCCAGAGTAGCCTCTTGATTCTATTTGAACTCTCCCTGCCACTGATACTTTATTAGTTACACTTTCCCCCCCTTTAGTCAACATGGAATTGTTGATCCCATGGTGCCAGGTCTGGATTCATCCCTTGGACTCATCTCCCACATTACCATGGAGATTTTCACCCCTGGATGTCATGTGCCATGTAGAAAAGAGGGCAATGATTTCACTTGCAGAGTTGGGCTTAGAGAGACTGAGGCCACAAATGAGCAACAAAAGAGGTCCTCCAGAAGTAACCCTTAGACATGCCTATAGGTAGTCTAAGCTTCTCTGCCACCTACATAAGCTTCACAAGAGTAAGCCTCAGGATCGAGGGCATGGCCTATTGATTTCAGTGTCCCTAAAATTTGACACAGTATTAGGGGATTCCCTGCTGGTAGGGTTAATATTTCCATATTCTTTCTCCCATCCCTCAAGGGACTTTGCCAACACTTTTTGATTATCTACTTAATATGCCCTAGGATGTATCAAAGCATTACAATAATCTATACAGGATTAAAGGACCTCTTTCTTATTCTAGACTCCCTGTGTTTTACTTGCTCAAATGAGCTATACAGATAGGTTGAGTTAGATTATGCTCTACAGGAAATTTCAGTTCCAGACCAAATAAAAAATTTTTCTTCCTTTGGTCTCAAAGAGTATATGTGTTTCTAAAATATAATCACTGTCTTCCTTACCCCTGTGTTCTGAATTACTTTAACCCCAACCTGATTGGCTTCATTCTTCTCTTTAAATATCAGGATATGTATATATATATCCTGATATTTATACATATGTACATGTTGGTATTGTATTGAATCTGTACATCAATTTGGGGAGAATTAACATCTTAAATATATTTAGCCTTCCTATCTATGAGCAGGGAATGTTTTCCCACCTATTTAGATCACCTTTGATTTCTTTTAGCAATGTTTTGTAGTTTTCTGTGTACAAGTCCTTTATGTCCCTAGTTAAGTTCATTCCTAAGAACTTGATTCTTTTAGTTGCTATTTTGAATGGAATTTCTTCCTTAACTGACTCCTCAGCTAGGTCATTACTTGTGTATAGAAATGTTACTGCTTTTTGCACATTAATTTTATATCCTGCCACCTTGCTGAATTTGTTTATTAGCTTAAGTAACTTTGCTGCAGATTTCTCAGGATCTTCCAAGTACAGTGCCATGTCATCTGCAAATAATGAGAGTTTTACTTCTTTCTTTCCAATTTGGATGCCTTTTATTTTTTTGTCCTGCCTGATTGCTGTAGCTTGAACTTGTAGCACAATGTTGAATAATAGTGGTGACGGTGGGCATCTTTTTCTTGTTCCTGATCTTAGGGGGAAAGCTTTCAGTCTCTCTCCATTGAGTATGATACTGGCTATTGGTTTTTCATATATTCCCTTTATCATTATGAGATTTAGTGACCTTTGATTCCTATCTTTTGGAGTGTTTTTATCAGAAAAGAATGTTGAATTTTGTCGAAGGCTTTTTCAGCATCGATTGAGATGATCGTGTGGATTTATTAATGTGCTGTATTACATTAATTGATTTTCTTGTGTTGAACCATCCTTGCATTCCCGGCACAAACCCCACTTGGTCCTGGTGTATAATTCTTTTAATGTTCTGTTGGATTCGATTTGCTAATATTTTGTTGATAAATTCTGCATACATGTTCATTAGGGACATTGGCCTTTGGTTTTCCTTTCTTAGAGCATCTTTACCCAGTTTGGGTATTAAAATATTAGCTTCATAAATTGAGTTAGGTAGAGTTCCTTTTCCCTCAATTTTTGGGAGAAATTTGAGCAGGATTGGTGTTAGTTCTTTTGGAATGTTTGATAAAATTCCCCTGTGAAGCCATCTGGCCCTGGGCTTTTTTTTTTTTTTTTTTTTTTTTTTTTGGTAGGAAGATTTTTGATGAATGATTGAATCTCTTTACTTGTGATTGGTTTGTTGAGATATTCTATTTCTTCCTGAGTCAATGTAGCTTGTTTGTGTGTTTCCAGGAATTTGTCCATTTCATCTAAGTAATCTAGTTTGTTGGCATAAGCTGTCCATAGTATCCTCTTATGATTTCTTTTATTTCTTCAGGGTCTGTGGTTATGCAACCCTTCTCATTTCTGATTTTGTTTATTTGCATCCTCTTTTATCTTTGTCAGCCTTTTTAGGGGTCCATGGATCTTATTAATTTCTCAAAGAACAAACTTTTGGTTTTATTGATTCTTTCTATTGTTCTTTTGGTCTCCCATTCATTTATCCCTGCTTTAATCTTTGTTATTTCTCTTCTTCTATTTGCTTTGGTGATAGTTTGCTGTTCTTTCTCAAATTCCTCCAGGTGTGCTGTTAAGTCCTCAATTTTTACTCTTTCTTGTTTTTTAATATAGACATTTAGGGCAATAAATTTTTCTCTCAGCACAGCCTTTGCCACATCCCATAAGTTCTGAAAAGCTGTATTCTCATTTTCATTCGCCTCCAGATGCTATGATTTCTCTAGCAATTTCTCCTTTGACTCACTGGTTGTTTAAGAGTGTGTTATTTAATCTCTGTATACTTGTGAATGCTCTTGTTCTTTGGTGAGTATTGAGATCCAGCTTCAACCCATTGTGATCAGAGGAAGTGCTTTAAATTTATAAAGACATGTTTTGTGCCCCAGCCTATAATCTATTCTGGAGACTATTCCATGAGCTCTAGAGAAGAATGCATATCCTAGTGTTTTTGGGTGTAATGACCTATATATATCTGTTAGGTCTAACTCATTTATCAAGTTTCTTAATTTCTCTATTTCCTTTCTGATCTTCTATCTGGTTGTTCTATTTATAGAGGAGAATGGTGTTTTGAAGTCTTCTACTATTATTATTGAAACATTTATTGCTCCCTTCAATTTTGCCAATGTCTGTCTCATGTACTTTGGAGTTCCTCAATTAGAAGCATAAACATTTGTGATTTTATATCTTCTTGGTAAATTGACCCTTTAATTAGTATATAGTGTCCTTCTTTGTCTGTTATGAAGTCTTTACATTTAAAGTCTATTTTGTCTGATATTAATATAGCTACTCTTGCTTTCTTTTGGTTACAACTTGCATGGAGAATCTTTTTCCATCCTTTCATTTTCAATCTATTTGTATCCTTGTGTCTAAGATGAGTCTTTTGTAAGCAGCACATAGCTGGATTATGTTTCTTAATCCATTCTGCCAATCTGTATCTTTTAATTAGCAATTTTAGTCCATTAACATTCAATGTTATTACTGAAAAGACATTTCTTGAGTCCACCATCTTGTCTTTTTTATTTTATTTGTCAGATCAATATATTCCTTTCCCTCTTTCTCTTTTTTTTTCCCTTTAAATTACCCTTAGTGGTACTCTTCAGTTCTGTGTCCTCCTCCAGATCTCCCTCTCCTGTCTTTATTTTCAGCTTGCAGAACTCCTTTTAGTATTTCTTTTAGGGCCAGTCTTTTGCTGACAAATTCTTTCAGGACTTGTTTGTCTGTGAAAACTTTAATCTCTCTCTCAGTTTTGAAGGACAATTTGGCTGGGTACAGAATTCTTGGCTGGAAGTCTTTCTCTTTCAGAATCTTAAATATATCATACCACTGCCTTTTTGCCTCCATAGTGCTAGTTGAGTAGTCTGAACTCAATCATATGTTGTTTCCTTTGTATGTAGTAGATTGTTTTTCTCTTGCTGCTTTCAGAATTTTCTGCTTCTCTTCAACATTTGGCAGACTAATTTGTGTCTTGGGGAAGACCTATTTGGATTTATTCTGTTTGGAATTCTTTGGGCTTCTTTGACTTACATATTTATGTCCTTTATAAGGGTTGGGAAGTTTTCCCCCATTATAACCTCAACTACTCTTCTCAGCCCTTTACGCCTCTCTTCTCCTTCTGGGACACCAATGATTTTTATATTTGCGTGCTTTGTTTTGTCTATCAATTTCCTGAGATCCAACTCAAATTTTTCCATCTTTTTTGTCATTTGCTGTTTTGCCATTTGTTTTGAAGTCAATTATCCTGTCCTCTATATTGCTTATTCTTTCTTCTGTCTCTTCAAATCTGGTGTTGTGTGTCTCTAGTGTGTTTTTTATTTGGTCAACAGAGTCTTTAATCTCTGTGGTAGGTGCTATTTTTCTATTTATTCTTTCAAATTCTTCTTTATGATCTTCTACAGTCTTTTTGATCTCCTTTATGTCATTTGCCATCCCACTTATTTTATTAAGTAGAGTTATAGGAACATCTTTGATTAGCTGTTCCGATGTCTGTGTCTACTCTGATGTTTTAATTTGGTCATTAGGCAAGGCTATATCTGTCTGCTTAGTGATCTTCTGTTGTTTTTGTTGCACATAAATATCTTGATTGATTTACTTTGGGAGTTGATTTCTTTCAGTAGTCTAAGGCCTTGTGTTTGTGGGATGGATGTACAGCAGGAAGCAGGGTACAGGGTGGGGCACAACTGTGCAGTGATTTGTTTCAGGGCAGGTATAGGCACAGGTTGGGGAAGTTATACTGGTGCTTGTAAACATGGGCACCCAGAGACCAGGGAGGATGTAGCTGTGTGGTGCACCAGTCTGGGGGACATAACCCTGGTGTGCACTGGCCTAGGGCATGGGGCCCTTTGTGCACATATGTAGAGCTGTGGCAGCAGGTCAGTGTTATGTCTTCATTTGTTGGGGCAAATGTGACCTGGCTGCACTTTCTCAGAGCTAGGAAGTGTGACTGAGGGCTGTGTGCATGCGAGGTTCTAGGACTACCATAAACTGACATTCCCAGAACTGAATGACATGATTGGGGGCACATGCATGAGCCTAACAGTGCCATAAACTGAGGTTCCCAGAACTGAAGGGCATGATTGGGACCTGTGCCCATGCGCGGGGCCTAGGCATGCTGTAAACTGAAATTCCCAGAACTGAAGGATGTGATTGGGGGCCTGTGTACATGTGTGGGTCTAGGAGTGCAATAAACTGATGTGAAGAGCTCAGGGCAAGCAGGGTGAAGCTGTGCAACACTATGGGTGGCGGATGGGGGAGCCTGGGTATGGAGATTAGCACCCATTGCCTTTATGCACTGACAGCAGCCTGCAGGGAACAGGGAGGGGGAGGTAGGAGAGGTGGGTTGGGCTGCACTTGGGGTGAGGGTGTGGGGCAGGTACACATGCTGGGATTGTTGAAGGGTGTTTGAAGCACAAGGAATGGGAGTGGGTGATGGGGTTCAGGTACGTTTGGTATGGGGTGAGCCATGGTCACACGGCTGCACTGGTGAGGGTAGTATGTTCAAGGAATGTGGCCTAGCTTACTTTCTAGTCCCTGGCTCCATTCATGCACTCCTGTGGGCTCTGTGCCTCCATGTCAGGCTCCAGCTTTCTGCTTCTCAGCTCCTTGGCCTCTACAACCAGGGCCACTCTATATGGTGCAGAAGGCTCTCTCAGGTCAGTTGCACTCTCGAATTGCTGTCTCAGCTACCCTCCTGTCCCTTCTCTAATTTTTCCGTGGAGTAGGGCTGTATTAGACCTACTCTATTCAGCCATCTTCCCAGAAGTTCAAAATGGTTACCACTTAAAGGGCTCCAATATGCAACCCCACCCTGAATGGGTGGGGGCACATCTCCATGGAAACCATCTAATCAAAAGTTACCACCCACAACTGGGTGGGTCATATCTGCATGGAAACAAAAAATCTCACCACCCAGCCATATTGAATGAGGATTAAAGAACATGGTTTTGTAGGTTACACAACAGTTTCAAACTGGCACAGTGGGTGAAAGCCTTGGCTCCACTGAGTCACCCCAAATGCACCATGGTGATGCTAACCTGGGGCAGGGACAGCCTCCACCATACCTCACCTGTGGGGTGGGGTGTTTATACCACAATCCTGATCTTATCTACACCCTTTCCCAGTCCCCCATGGAGTGTAGGGTGGCAGTGGTTGCCAAACAGGGCAAAGAAGGGGAGTCAGGGGTGTGAGGAGCAGGGAGTATTTGCCTCAGAACTTGTCCTGGGGAGGTGGTAGGATGTGAGATCACTGGTGAGCTGAACTCCAAACTCTCAGCACCTGCCACATTGTTCCATCAGACCTCATTTACAAAATACAAATACGAAGATGAAATTATTAAACTGAGCATGGGCCATTCTGAGCATGGGGCTCTGTATAACTGCCCTGGTCTCATGCCCATGAAACTGGCCCCGTATAGGATTTTCATACAATCATACTCCTGTAGGGCAAAGGAAATGAAGACGCTGTAGGCACAGACAACAATGTGAATAAATTTCACTAACATAGTATTGAGTAAAAGAAATCAGTCACTAAAGAAAGCATATGGTAACTTCTATTTGTACAGAAGTTGGAAACTGGGACAAATTATATTGTTTGGGGTACACACATAGGTTGTAAAACAGTAAATCAAACAAGGAAAGGATTATTATAAAAGTCAGGCTAAAGATTACCTCTGAGGGTGGGGCATGGTGAGTTCAGGGCCTTATCCTTGAGAGGGTGCTGATTGGTCTTACTTGGGTCACAAATTCATCCCTGAAGCAAAAAGCAATGACTCTGTCTCAGGTAGTTAAGGATTTGAGACCGTAATAAATGTAAGGAAGGTCTATGGAATAAGACGACTGTTGCTAATCACAATTCTTTGCAGAGGAAAGTCACAGACACAGATCTATTACTAAACAAATTTAAACAGTGTGAGAGAGTACCCCGTTGAGAGTATTTAAAGAAGTCTCATTTCCTGCAGTCAGAGGCAGGCACAGCTGAAGATCAGACAGGATTTAATGAGATCCTTGACTCCCCTGAGCTCTGAGTCTGCTAAAGTGACCAACACTGGTTTGTTGGAAGTTAGAGACCTTTTGTTGCATGAAGCCTATTAAAAAGTCTTGCATGAAATAGTACTTTAGAAGTATGGTTGCCAGATAAAACACTGGATGCCATTAAATTTGAATGTCAGATAATTTCTGAAAAAAATTTAGAATAAGTATGTCCTAAATCCTACTACTAGGTCTTGAAGCTGTTTTCTACATTTTCTTCTAGGACTTTTGTGGTACTGGTTCTTATATTTAGGTGTTGCATCAACTTTGTGTTAATTTTTGTATAGTTTGTAAGATAAGTGTCCTCTTTCTTTAGCTATTGATACCCATTTCTCTCATGACCATTTATTGAAAAGACTATTTTGTCCCAGTTCAGTGGATTTGGGACCTTGTCAAAGATCAGTTGGTCATAGACTTGGTGATCTATATCTGCACTCTTGATTCAATTCCATTGGTTGATATGTCTATCTTTGTGCCAGTACCACATTGTTTTGACCACTGTGGCTTTATAATACATTTTAAAATCAGGAAGTGTTAATCCTCCCATTTTGTTCTTTTTTTAGGATGCCTTTAGCTATTTAGGGTCTCTTTCCCTTCCAGATGAATTTGGTAACTAGTTTATCTAAGCCTTCAAAGTAGGTTGGTGGAATTTTTATTGGTACTGCATAGAATCTATAGATCAATTTGGGTAGAATTTACATCTTAACTACATCCAACCTTCCTATCCATGTGCAGGGAATGTCCTTCCATCTATTTAGATCTTCTTTAATTTCTTATAGCAATTGTAGTGTAGTTTTCTGTGTACGTCTTTTACGTCTCTAGTTAAGTTCATTCCTAGATGCTTGATTCTTTTAGTTGCTATTTTGAATGGATTTTTTTCTTTAATTGACTCCTCAGTTAGGTCATTGTATGGAAACAATGCTGATTTTTGCACATTAATTTTATAACCTGCCACCCTGCTGAATTTGTTTATTAGCTCAAGTGACTTTGCTGTAGATTTCTCAGGATTTTCCAAGTATAGTGTCATATCATTGGCAAATAATGAAAGTTTTACTTCTTATTTTTCCTGTCTGGTTGCTCTAGCTAGATCTCCTAGAGTTCTAGAATGTCGAATTTTTAAGATGTTGAATTTATTAATAGTTGTAACAGAGGGCATCCTTGTCTCATTCCCGATCATAGGGGGAAAGCTTCCAGTCTCTCATCATTGTGTACAATGCTGGCTATCAGTTTTTCATATATACCCTTTATCATATTGAGGAAGTTACCTTTGAATCCTACCTTTTGGAGTGTTTTTACCAGAAAAGGATGCTGAATTTTGTCAAATGCTTTTCCATCATCAATTGAGATGATCATATGATTTTTCCCTTTCAATTTAATGTGCTATATTACATTAATTGATTTTCTTGTGTTGAATCATACTTGTATTCCTGATATAAACCCCACTTGGTCATGGTATATAATTCTTTTAATGTGTTGTTGAATTTGACTTGCTAGTATTTTCTTGAGAATATTTGCATCTATACTCATTAGGGAGATAGGCCTGTAATTCTCTTTTCTTACAGCGTCTTTACCCAGTTTGGGTATTAAAATGATGTTAACTTCATAAAATGAGTTAGGTAGGGTTTCTGTTTTCTCAATTTTTTGGAAAAGTTTGAGCAGAATTGGTGTTAGTTGTTTCTGGAATGTTTGCCAAAATTCCCCTGTTATGTCATCTGGCCCTGGGCTTTTCTTTGTAAGAAGATTTTTGATGACTGATTGGATCTCTTTACTTGTAATTTGTTTGTTGAGATCTTCTATTTCTTCTTGAGTCAGTGTAGCTTGTTCATGCATTTCCAGGAATTTGTCCATTTTACCTAAGTTGTCTAGTTTGTTGATGTACTGTTGTTCATAGTATCCTCTTATGATTTTTATTTCTTCAGGATCTGTGGTAATGACCACCCTCTCATTTCTAATTTTGTTTATTTGCATCCTCTTTCTTTTTTCCTTTGTCAGCCTTAATAGGGATCCACAAATTTTATTGATTTTCTAAGAGGCAATTTTTGGTTCTATTGATTCTTTCTATTGCTCTTTTGTTCTCCCATTCAGTTAACTCTGCTTTAATCTTGGTTATTTCACTTCTTCTATTGGCTTTGGGATTAGTTTGCTGTTCTTTCTCAAGTTCCCCCAGGTGAGCAGTTAAGTCTTTAATTTTTGCTCTTTCATCATTCTTAATATAGACATTTATGGCAATAAATTTTCCTCTCAACACAGCCTTTGCCATATCCCGTAAGTTCTGATATGTTGTATTCTCATTTTCATTCATCTCCAGATAGCTGTTTAAGTGTGTTATTTAATCCCCACATATTTGTGAAAGTTCTCATTCTTTGGTGGTTATTGAGATCCAACTTCATTCCATTGTGATCAGAGAAAGTGCTTTAAATAATTTCATTGTTTTTAAACTTATAAAGACCTATTTTGTGCCCCAGAATATGATCTATACTAAGTAATGTTCCATTAGTACTAGAGAAGAATGCATATCCTGGTGTTTTGGGATGTAATGACCTATGTATGTCTGTTAGGTTTAATTCATTTACCAAACTGTTTAAGTTTCCTATTTCCTTGTCAATCCTCTCACCGATTGTTCTATCTGTAGAAGGGAGTAGTGTAGTGAAGTCTCCTACTATTATAGTTGAAATGTCTATCACTCCCTTCAGTTTTGCCAATATTTGCTCCATTTAATTTGGAGCTCCTTGATTGGACATTTATAATTCTTTTATCTTCTTGGTGAATTATCCCTTTTATTAAATTATGTCTTATGATATCTTTATGTTTAAAGTCTATTTTGCCTGATATTAGCATAGTTACTCCTATTTTCTTTTGGTTATAGCTTGCATGGAACATCTTTTTCCATCCTTTCACTTTCAATCTATTTGTATCCTTGTGTCTAAGATGAGTCTCTTGTAAACAGCATATAACTGGATTATATTTCTTAATCCATTCTGACAATCTATGTCTTTTAATTAGTGAATATTACTGTAAAGGCATTTCTCAAATCCACCATCTAATCCTTTGGATTTTACTTGTCGGAGCTATATATTCTTTTCCCTCTTTCTCTTTTTATCTTTAATGTTATTCTTACTGATACTCTTCAATTCTGTGCCCTCCACCAGACCTCCCTCCTCTGTCTTTTTTTTTTCCAACCAGCAGAAACCCCTTTAGTATTCCTTGTAAGGCTGGTTTCTTGTTGACAAATTCTCCCAACATTTGTTTGTGAAAATTTTAATCTCTCCCTCAGTTTTGAAGGACAATAATGGCTGGGTACAGAATTCTTGGCTGGAAGTCTTTCTCTTTCAGGGTCTTAAATATATCTACCACTGTCTTCTTGCCTCCATAGTACCAGTATGCAGTCCAAACTCAGTCTTATGGGGTTGTATGTAACAGATTGTTTTTCATTTGCCGCTTTCAGGATTTTCTGCTTCTCTTCAACATTTGACAAACTGTCTTGGAGTAAGCCTATTTGGATTTATTCTATTTGGAGTTCATTGGGCTTCTTTGATTTGTATATTTATGTCTTTTGTAAAGGTTGGGAAGTTTTCCCCCACTATATCCTCTATTAACCTTCCTGGCTCTTTACTCTTCTGTTCTCCTTCTGGGACACCAATGATTCTTATATTTGTGGACTTTGTTTTGTCCATCATTTCCCTGAGATTCAATTCAAATTTTTCCATCTTTTTTTTTTTTGCCATTTTCTCTTTTGTGTGCTTCAAATCCGTTGTCCTGTCTTCTAGCTCACTTATTCTTTCTTCTACCTCTTGTGTCTTTAGTATATTTTTAATTTGGCCTACAGCATCTTTAGTTTCTATGACAGCTTCTATTTTTCTATTTATTCTTTCAAATTCCTCTTAATGCTCTCTTAGTGTCTTCTTGATCTCTTTTATGCCCTTAGCCATTGCACTGATTTTATTACATAGAGTTATATGAACATGTTTGATTAGTTTTTTCCAAAGTTTGTTTTTCCTCTGGTGTTTTAATTTTGTCATTAGCCTGGGCTGTTATCTGTTTGCATTTTCATATGCTTAGCGATTTTCTGTAACCTTTGAGGTATGTAAATATCTTGATAGGGTTACTTTGGAAGTTGATTTCCTTCAGTAGTGTAAAGCTTTGTATTTGAAGGATGGTTCCTTGTTCCTGTCTCCCTATCCATGCACTGCTGAGGACTCCAGGCTTCCATTTGGAAAGGGACACATTAGGTTGTTTGCACTAGTTGGATGGTCTCCTGTTCTCTGCATCTCAATTCTTCAGCTTTTGCAACCAGGGCTTCCCCTTATGCTCTTTCTGCTCCCACATGGTGATGATGGGCTATGAGTGCTTGCAATGGTGTATGGGCCACAGGGACAAGGTCTGAACACTCTGTGGTGAGTTGCTCGACTGTGACAGCTTCTTCTCCAGTGCTGCCTCAGAAAAGGCAGACATCCCTCCAACAACACATTCATGCCATCCTACATGCTGGGGCCACAAGGAGGAGAATTTCACTGCCCTCATCATGGCCTTGCCCTCTTACCCCACCCTTCCCCACTCCCTCACCACTGCTGCCTCCATATCCAAGTCCAGCTCCAAACCAGAAATATGGCATCTTTAATCCTCATTCCATGTGATGGGTGTGATCTTTTTTATTGTGTCCATGGAAATGTGACCCACCCAATTGTGGGTGGTAACTTTTGATTAGATGATTTTCATGGAGATGTGTCTCCACCCATTCAAGGTAAAGTTGCTTAAACCCTTTTAAAAGGAACCATTTTGGAAAAAACTTTAGAGCTGAAAGAGACCATACAAATGGAGATTTTTGGAGATGCAGAAGGCCAACGCCCCCAGGAAAGTCTTATGGAATGAGAAGCCAGGAGAGAAAACTAGTAGGAATTACCACGTGTCTTTCCAGCTGACAGAGGTGATCTGGACCCATCGGCCTTTCTTGAATCAAGGTGTTTTTTCCTGGATGCCTTAGTTCAGACATTTTATGGCCTTAGAACTGCAAACTTGCAATTTAATAAATTCCTTTTTGTAAAAGCCATTCCATTTCTGGTTTATGGCATTCTGGCAACTTTAGCAAACTAAAGCACTCCCCATCCTCATAAACACTTATTTTCCTTTTTTTTTTTTTTTTCCATAGCTGTCTTAGTGGGTGTGAAGTGATATGTCTTGTCAAACTCATTGACAAATGAGTTTGAGCATCATTTCATGTGCTTATTGGCCATTCGCATATCTTCTGTGGTGAAATGTATATTTAAATCTATGGTGGTTTGGAGTGATGTAGCCCAGAAAAATATGTTCTTAAACTTAATCCATTCCTTTGAATGTCAACCCATTGTAAGTAGGACCTTTTGGTGAAGATTCTTCAGTTCAGATGAGGCTCAGCTTGATCAGGATGGGCCTTAATCCAATAATTGGAGTCCTTTGTAAGCACAATGAAAGTCAGACAGAGAGAGAGAGAGAGAAAGCCATGGGAAGCAAGATGCCAAAGGTCAATGGAACGTGGAAGAAGAGGCATCCATGTGCACTACCATGTGACAGAAGAGCCCAAGACCAAGAAGCGCCACCAGCCAACCCCAGAATACCAGTGTTTGGAAAGAAAAGCTTGATTTAGACTTTTCTCAACATTGTGAGCTAATAAATTCCCATTGTTTAAGCCAATCCCCACATTCAAAGCCAACTGATTTTTAAAAAATAGTTTTATTGTGAAATATAACACATATACAGAAAAGTGAAAATTTTCAAAGTACAGTCTAACAAATAGTTATAGAGCAAACTTCAAAGTTTGGTATGTGTTACATTTCAGGTATTTACCACCATTTTATGAATTTCCTTCTAGCTGTTCTAAAACAGTCAAGACTAAATAGAAATATCTATATGATTCAATAGTCATAATCACTTGTTAAATCCTTTCTACTCTGTTACAACTCCTCCCTCTCATTTAATCCTTCTCTCAACCTTCAGGGACATTTGGGCAATCATCATTCTAACTTCTTCATGTTGAAAAAGGGGCATGCAACTAGTTGATGTTCTTAGAGAGATTGTACCTCTGGGTTTCAAGGCTTATCTGATATAGGAACAATATGGAGGTTTTAAGTTTCTGAAAAATAAATTTAGTGAGTGAAAATTTTATAGTATCTCAGATAGAGCTCTGGGTATTCTTTAGGATTTTTGGAAATATTGTTGGTAGGGGCTTGGCATACCATGGCAATTTGCAGTATCTATCTTAAGATTGCATAAGAGTAAACTCCAGAATGCCTCTCAACTCTATTTTAAATCTCTTAGCTACAGAAAACTTTTGCTACATTTCCTTTCCTCCTCTTGGCCAAGAAGGTATTGTCAATCCCACAATACCAGGGCCAGGCTCATCTGTGAGATTCATGGCCCATGTTTCCAAGGAGCCTAACACCACTGGAGCTTGTCCCATGTAGTAGGGAAGGTAATGAGTTTATTTGCAGAATTGGGCTTAGAGAGACAGAAGCCACACCTGAACAACAAAAGAAGTTCTCTGGAAGTGACTCTTAGGCATAATTCTAAGTAGGCTTAGTCTCCCCATTACAGAAATAAGTTTTAAAAGAGCAAGCCTCAATATTGTGAGTCCTTAATGTTTGAGAGAGTATCAGGAATTTCCCAGGTGAGGAAGTTCAATAGTTCCATATCTTTTCTTTAGTTCCCCAAGATACTTTGAAAATTCTATTTTGTTATCTGCCCAACATACTCTGAAATGTATGAGGGTATTACATTAAATTATACAGAATTTCAAGATCTCATACTCTATTCTAGGCTCCAAGTGTTTAGGTGGCTTAAATGAACTGGCCAGGTAGGTTAAGTTAGATGGTATGCTACAGAAAATTTAACTTTTGGACAAAATAAACATTCTTCCTTTGATCTTATACCAAAGATGAAGTTCTAAAATACAGAAAATACCATCCTTTACCCTGTATTCTGATTTACCTTAGTCCCATCAAGAGCAGCTTTGTTCTATTTGAAGTCTGATCTCTTTTTCATCTTATTTAACAGTTACTGTATGGAGTACTACTGACTTTCAGAATTGCAGAACTCTAATTCTGAGTCTTAGATGTCACGCAGATACCCACTGATCCAGGCATCTTCCTGGCTATTCAGAAAGAGCAGAGCATCTCAAAATTTAGAAATAACACATTGTGCCTGTTTGAAAGTATTATGTACCCTAGAAAAGTCATGTTTAAATCTTGATCCAGTTGTGTGGAATAAAAATTTCCACACGAAATAAATAAAAATTTAATTGAGTGGTTGAAGACATTTGCATGAAATTGCAGCTATTGCAAATAAATATATGATATTTGTAACTCCCCCTTACAACTGTTTTATTGCATTTTTTCCTTTTCTGGCACTTCTTTAAAAATGTCCTGAGGTCTGATTTTTGGCCCATTGCAGCTATGGGACTTTTTTCATATTATTATGTAAAGTAAAGTGTTACTGTTTATAAATTGCAATTGTAAATAAACCAGTACAGTTTGCTCAAAAAGATGTCTCTTTTAATCTTAATTCAATAATGTAGGTTGGAAACTTTAGATTAGATTATCTCCAAGATGTGACATACCCAATTGTGGGTGTGATCCTTTGATTAGATGGAGATGTGACCCCGCCCATTCTGGGTGGCTCTTGAGTAACTTATTCAAGTCCTTTAAAAGAGAAAGTATTTTGGAGACAGCTCAAAGCAAACAGAACCTTCAAAAAAAGCAGAAGCAAATGATGAATATGCATCTATGTGATGATATTAAGAATTACTGATTGTATATGTAGAATGGAATGATTTCTAAATGTTGTGTTAGTTAATTTTTTTAATTAATAAAAAAAAAAAGGCAGAAGCCTCAGAGCTGACAAACAGTTCAGATGTAGATGCTTGGAAAACAGTAGCTTCAGAGAACAGAGACATGAATGTTTGGAGATCCTAAGCAAGCCAGAACCTGAAGAGAGCCAAGGGAAGCCAAGAGATAAAAGCCAGCCCCAGAAAAGCAAAGTGAGGAACAGATAGAGACTGAAAGCAACAGAACTCAGGAGCAAGGGACCAGCAGATGCCAGCCACATGACTATCCAACTGACAGAGGTGTTCCTGACCCATTGGCCTTTCTTGAGCGAAGGTAAACTCTTGGTGCCTTAATTTGGGTACCTTCACTTCCTGAGAACTGTAAACTTGTAACTTATTAAATCCCACTTTTGAAAAGCGGTTCCAGTTCTGGTATATCACATTCTGGCAAGCTAGCAAACTAACACACACATAAAACTCAGTAATAAATGTGACTGCTGCAAAAGCTTACAATCTAGGCCCCAATTTTCTTAACAGTATTTTCTAAATGAGACCATACAATATTTGCCCTTTTGTTTCCAGCTTATTTTGCTCAACATAATTTCCTCAAGTTTCATTCAGTTCATTGCATGCCTCATGACTTCATTCCTTTCTGTAGCCACTCAATATTTCCATTGTATGTACACACAAAGTTTGTCTTTCCATCCTCAGTCGATGTACCCTTCAGCCATCTCCATCTATTGGCTATCATGAATAATGCTGCCATAAACATCAATGTGCACATGTCTATTCGAGTACCTGCTTTCATCTCTTCTGAGTATATTTTTAGTAATGGGATTGCCTAATCATATGACAATCCTATATCTAGCTTCCTGTAGATATGCTACATTACCTTCCAGAGGGGCTGCACCATATCGCTCCCTTATCAATATTGAATAAGTACACCTCTCTCTCTACATTTTCTCTAACACTTGAATCATCGTTTGTTTGTTTGGAATCTGCAGATTTTGTTGAGATATATTCACATTGCATATATTTTATCCAAAATAAACAATCAGCTTCTCGCAGTATCCCCACTTAGAATTGATTGATCCTCAATCATCACTCTCAATTTTAGACAATTTTCATTGCTGCAAAGAGAAAAATAACAGATAGATATACTCACATCTAGGAGAAAAATCCAAACACCCCATAACTCTTACCCCCCATAATTATTTATCTTAGTATTGGTGTGGTACTACAAAGGTATTTCTGTTAAATATAGTCCATAGCATACATTAGGTAGTTTTTTCCCATATAGAACTCTATTATTAAGTCTTTGTACAAGTGCCAAACCTTTGAAGTAGTTCATGAAAAAACTTACCTATATTTATAGTGCTAATCAGTGAGATAAATTACTTTAAACAACTTTTTTCAATCATATTCATCTTCAGTACTGCACTTGTAATCTCACTAATGAACTACCGTCATGTCAATCAAATCCCATACATTAAAGTTCAACCTCATTAACAAGTCTGAACATATTAGGCAACCTCACCCCCTTCTGTGGCTTCTATCTCTAGGTTCCCTATATTCTACATTTTAAGACTGTGAGTTTACATTTTCTAGAGAGTTCTAGAAATCATATGAATATCTTGTGTCTGACTTATTTCACTCAGCTTTATGTCCTCAAGGTTCATCCATGTTGTCACATGCATCAGGACCTCACTCCTTCTTACAACTGCATAATATTCATCATACATATATATACCACATTTTGTTTATCCATTCGTCTTTTGATGGACACTTGGATACTTTTTGTCTTTTGGCAATTATGCATAATGATGCTATGAACATCGATGTGCAAATATCTGTTCATGTCACTGCTTTCAGATCTTCTGGGTATATACCAAGCAGCAGAATTTCTTGTCATAGGGCAACTTGATATTTAGTTTCCTGAAGAACCACCAAACTGTGTTCCACAGCAGCTGTACCATTGTACATTCCTACCAGCAGTGAATAAATATTCCAATTTCTCCACGTTCTCTCCAACATTGGTAGTTTCCTGTTTGTTTAATAGCAGCCATTCTTATAGGTGTGAGATGATATTTCATTGTGGTTTTGATTCTGCTTTTCCCTAATAGCTAATGAAGATGAACATCTCTTCATGTGCTTTTTAGACATTTGTATTCTTTTTTTTGGAAAGATGTCTATTAATATATTTTGCCTGTTTTATAATTGGGTTGTTTGTTCTTTTGTTGTTGAGTTTTAGAATTTCTTTATATGTACTTGATATCAAACACTTATCAGATATATTATTTCAAAATAGTTTCTCCCATTGAGTCAGCTGCCACTTCACCTTTTTAACAACGTCCTCTAAGGCACAGAAGCATTTGATTTTGAGGAGTTCCCATTTATCTATTTTTTTTTTTACATTGTTTGTGCTTTGGGTGTAAGGTCTAAAAAGCTACCTCCTATCACTAGGTCTTGAAGATGTTTCCCTCTATTTCCTTCTAGAACTATTGGCTCTTTTATTTAGGTCTTTGACCTACTTTAAGTTAATTTTTGTATAGGGTGTGAGGTAGGGGTTGTCTTTCATTCTTTTGGATATGGGTATTCAATTCTCCCAGCACCCTTTGTTGAAGAGATTATTCTGTCCAAGTTCAGTGGATTTGGGGGCCTTGTCAAAAGTCAATTGACTGTAGATCCAGTGGTCTATTGCCAAACTCTCAATTTGACTCCACCAGTCAACGTCTTTATCCCTGTGCCAATGCCATGCTGCCCTGACCACGGGGACCTTATAACAAGTCTTAAAGTAGAAAGTGTACATCCTCCCACCTCACCTCTCCCCTTTAGGATATTTTTTGGCAATTCAAGGCCTCTTTCCCTTCCAAATACATTTGATAACTAGCTTTTCCAAATCTGCAAAGTGGGTTGTTGGAATTTTGATTGGTATTGTGTTAAATCTGTAGGTCAATTTGGGTAGAATTGACATCTTAACAACATTTAGCCTTTCTATCCATGAACAAATAATTCTTTCCACGTATTTAGTTCTTGTTTGATTTCTTTTAGCGAGGTTTTGTTGTTTTCTGTGTAGAGGTCCTTTACATACTTGGTTAAATTTAGTCTTAGATACTTAATTCTCTTATAGTTGTTATTATGAATGGAATTTTTTTCTTAATTGCCTCCTCCATTAGGTTATTACTAGTATATAGAAACATTATTGATTCTTGCACATTAATCTTGAATTGCATCATTTTGCTGAAATTATTTATTAGCTCAAGTAGCTTTGTAGTAGATTTCTCAGGATTTTCCAAATATAAGGTCATGTCTTCTGCAAATAATCAGTGTTCTACTTCTTCCTCTCTGATTTGGATGCTGTACCAGTTTGAATCTATTATGTACCCCAGAAAAGCCATATTTCAATCCTGATCCTATCTTATGGCAGCAGCCACTACTTTTAATATTGATTCAATACTATAGGGTGGAAACTTTTGATTAGATTGTCTTCATGAAGATGTAGCATACCTAATTGTGGGTATGACCTTTTGATTAGATGGAGATGTGACTCCATCCATTGAAATTGGGTCTTGATTAATTTACTGGAATCCTTTAAAAGAGGGAACATTTTGGAGAAAATTCAGAGACTACAGAGAGGCTTGGAGATACAGATGTGACAGAGCCCACACAGTCAGAGACCTTTGTAGATGAAGAAAATAACAGCCCCCTGCCCCAAGGAAACTGTTTGAAACCAGAAGCCAAAGACCCTAGCAGATACCAGCCATGTGCTTTCCTAGCTGACAGAGGTGTTCCACACCCATCAGCCTTTCTTGAATTAAAGTATCTTTCCCTGGATGCTTTAGTTTGGACATTTTTATAGGTTTAGTACCATAAACTTGCAACTAAATAAATTGCTTTTATAAAAGTGGGTCCATTTCTAGTATGTTGCATTTCAGGAGCTAAACAAACCAATAAGGAAGGTTTTATTTTTTTCTTGCCTAATTGCTCTGGCTAGAACTTCTAACACAATGCTGAATCATAGTGATAACAGTGGGCATCCTTGTCTCATTCCTGATCTTAGGGGGAAGGCTTTCATTTTCTTACCATTGAGTATGATGCCGGTTGTGGGTTTTTTCATAAATGACATTTATTATGTTGAGGAAGTTTCCTTTGATTCCTACTTTTTGAAGTTTTGGTTTGTTTTTTTTTTTTCAGAAAAGGATGCTGAATTTTGTCAAATATTTTCAAGATCAATTGAGATGTTCATGTGCTTTTCCCTTTCAATTGGTTAATGATTGATTTTCTTGTGGTGAGCCTTGCATGCCTGGAATGAAACTCACTTGGTCAGGGTGTATAATTCTTTTAATGTGCCTTTGAATTTGATTTGCAAATATTTTGTTGAGAATTTTTGCATCTATATTCATTAGGAAGATTAGCCTGTAGCTTTCCTTTCTTGTAGCATCTTTATCTGGTTTTGGCATTAGAGTGCTTTTAGCTTCATAAAATGAGTTAAGCAGTATGACTTTTTCTTTCATTCTTTCTAAAAGTTTGAGCAGAAATGGAATTAGTTCTTTTGGGAATATTTGATAAAATTCCCCTGCAAAGCCATCTAGCCCTGGGCTTTTTTTTGTAGAAAGGTTTTTGATGATTGATTGAATCTCTTTACTTGTGGTTGGATTGATGAGGTCTTCTATTTCTTGAGTCAGTATAGGTTGTTCATGTGTTTCTAGAAATTGTCCATTTCTTCTAAGTTGTCTAGTTTGTTGTTCATAGTATCCTCTTATGATTTTTTTAATTCCATATGCAACACATAGCCTTTATAACAGAAGTTGGCCTACAGAAGTTTATAAACATCACAAATTACCCTCTGCTTTTCCATACTAACCAAGGCTGCAACCAATAAACCACTGTATTTTAGTAAGTACTTAAGACAACTTAAGTTATGATCCCTTCCCTTAGAGGTGAAAAAAATTAATTTCTGTCCTAACAAAACTTTACCCTGACCTATCAAATTTCAGTAGATAGAACACCAGAAGTAGGTTAAGTTTTAACTAAAAGATGTAACTCAAGTCTTTTGCCTGAGCAATTCAAGGCTGACCTTTCAAAAGAAGACATATGTTTCTCATTTAACTGTTTTAATGGGTCTCAAAATTCTGTGACAGATTTTTGGTTATTGTTTCCATTTAAAAAGTACTGATTTTAAAAACTAATAACTTAAAACTGCCACACAAAAACAAATGGTCCACAAAACAATCCTTTCCCTCTGAAGGTTTTATGATGCATTGTTATCATTAACTAGTCTTTTACTATTAGACTTAAATGGCCAATTGAGACAGTTTTGAGACCATTCTTCCTCCACTGATTAAGACTGGGATGGCAGGTGTTATGGATAATATTCATTGAGCTTTCTGAGCTTTCTGGGCAGACTTGGTGAGCTTGCCAGCTCCAACAGTCTTCTTGTCCACTGCTTTGATGATGCCCACAGCAACTGACTATCTCATATCATGGACAGCAAAACAATCCAGACAAGGATAGTCAGAGAAGCTCTCAACACACATGGGCTTGCCAGGAACCATATCAACGATGGCAGGATCACCAGACTTCAGGAATTTGGGGCCAGCTTCCAGTTTCTTGCCAAAATGGTGATCAATCATCTCCTTCAGCTCAGCAAACTTGCAAGCAATATGAGGTGTGTGATAAACCAGCATAGGTGCATAGCCAGCACCGGTTTGGTCTGGACGGTTCAGGAAAATCACTTGAACAGTGAAGCCAGCTGCTTCCATTGGTGGGTCATTTTTGCTGTTACCAGCCACAATGCCACAACAAACATATTTTACATACATGTTCTTGACATTGAAGCCCATATTGTCCCCAGGGAGAGGTTCACTCAAAGCTTTATGGTGCATTTCAACAGAGTTTACTTCAGTTGTAACATTGACTGGAGCAAATATGACCACCATGCCCACTCTGGAACACCAGTCTCCACTCAGCACATAGGCAAAATACCAATTCCACTAATTTTGTAGACATCCTGAAGAGGCAGAACAATGGCTTGTCAGTTGGATGAGTAGGTGGCAGGATACAATCCAGAGCTTCAAGCAGCATGATTCCACTCACATTGCCATTCTTACAGGTGACTTCCCATCCCTTGAATCAAGGCATGTTAGCACTTGGCTCCAGCATGTTGCCACCATTCCAATCAGAAATTGGTACAAATGCTACTGTGTCAGGATTGTGGTCAATTTTCTTAATATAGGTGCTGACTTGCTTAATTTCCTCATGTCTCTTCTAACTGTAAGGTGGTTCATTGGAATCCATTTTGTTAACACCAACTATTAGTTGTTTCATGCCCAGTGTTTAGGCCAGGAGGGCATGCTCTCGGATCTGTCCATTTTTGGATATCCCAGCTTCAAATTCACTAACACCAGCAGCAACAATGAGGACAGCACAGTCAGCATGAGTTGTGCCTGTATCATGTTTTTAATAAAGTCTCCGTGTCTTGGGATTCAATGATGGTCACATAATACTTGCTAGTCTCAAATTTCCACAGGGAGATATCAATGGTGATATCAGGCTCACATTCAGCTTTTAGTTTATCCAAGACCCAGGCATACTTAAAGGGCCCCTTTCTCAAATTTTTCAATGGTTCTTTTGTCAATTCCACCACATTTGTAGATCAGATAGCCAGGAGTGGGAGACTTGCCCAAATCTATGTGTCCAATAATGACCATGTTGATATGAGTTGTATTATTAGGGTTTTCTAGAGAAACAGAATCAACAGGGAACACTCGCAAATATAAAATTTGTGAAAGTGTCTCACGTGACCACGAGAATGCAGATCCAAAATTCACAGGGCAGGCTGTGAAGCCAATGACTCTGATGGAGAGTCTGGACAAACTCCACAGGAAAGTCTCGCCAGCTGAAGCAGGAATAGAATCTGTCTCTTCTGAATCTTCCTTAAAAGGCTTCCCATGATTAGATTAAGCATGACTCATTGCAGAAGACACTCCCCTTTGGCTGATTACAAATCGAATCAGCTATGGATGTAGCTGACATGATTATGATTTAATTCTATGAAATGTCATAGCAACAGACAAGCCAGCACTTGCCCAACCAGACAAACAGGTATCACCACTTGGCCAAGTTGACACATGAACTTAACAATGACAGTCCACTCCTTGTCAACTTGGCAGCTATACATACCACCTTAAACCATACTTAATTTCTAAACAAAAAACAATAAAATACACACTTTTTTCTTTCACCAAACAATACTCAACTGTCCTGCATATAACTGTAAACACATTAAATTTCTCCAGAATAGGATGCAAATCCTTGGGTAATATTCAATCTTAAACTTGATATATTACAACTTAAATAGTATAACATGAACAAAACAGCATTACAGTCCTTGTTTCTGTAACTGATCATGTGGTCGAAGTTCATATTTATCACTACCTTCTTCCACTACCCATTCCATGTTCCCTTTACCCTCAGCAAGCACTTCAGCTGGATGTGGTTCAAGGTTTTGCTCCAAAATTCTAAGGGTCTGCATTGTGATTCTCCTATAGGGGCCTGCCAAAGGCTCTGGACAGCATCTCTATTTGTCACTGACACTTCCAGCACCATTGGATCTGTTGGACCATACGGCCCAAGTGGCAGAGCAGCTTGTACAGCAGCCTGGACCTGTTGCAGAGCCTTCTCTTGTTCAGGTACCCACTCAGAACTAGCAGCTTTTCTGGCCACTCAATAAATGGGACAGAATAGCACACCCAAATGAGGAATATGTTGTTGCCAAATCCAAAAAGTCCAACCAGGCATTGTGCCTCTTTTTTGGTCATAGAAGGGGCCAGATGCAGCAACTTATTCTTCATCTTAGAAGGAATATCTTGACATGCCCCACACCACTGGACACCTAGAAATTTCACTGAGGTGGAAGGCCCCTGTATTTTTGTTGGATTTATCTCCCATCCTCTGACATGCAAATGCCTTACCAGTAAATCTAGAGTAGTTACTACTTCTTGCTCACTAGGTCCAATCAACATGATATCATCAATATAAAATGGACCAGTGTGATATCTTGTGGGAGGGAGAAGCAATCAAGGCCTCTGCAGATAAGATTATGACATAGGGCTGGAGAGTTGATATACTCCTGAGGTAGGACAGTAAAAGCATATTGCTGACCTTACCAGCTGAAAACAAACTGTTTCTGGTGGTCCCTACTAATAGCTATTGAGAAAAAAGCATTTGCCAGATCAATAGCTGCATACAAGGTACCAGGGCATGTACTGATTTGCTCAAGCAATGATACCACATTTGGAACAGCAGCTGCAATTGGAGTTACCACCTGGTTGAGCTTATGATAATTCACTGTCATCCTCCAAGATCCATCTGTTTTCTGCACAGGCCAAAGGAGAGTTGAATGGGGATGTGGTGGGAAGCACCACCCTTGCATCTTTCAAGTCCTTAAAAGTGGCAGTAATATCTGCAATCCCTGCAGGAATCTGGTATTGCTTCTGATTTACTATTTTGCTTGTTAGGGGCAGTTCTAGTGGCTTCCATTTGGCCTTTCCTACCATAATAGCCCTCACTGCACCAGTTAGAGAGCCAATGTGGGGATTCTGCCAGTTGCTCAGTATGTCTATACCAATTATACATTCTGGAACTGGGGAAATAACTACAGGATGGGTCCAGGGACCCACTGGACCCACTGTGAGATGAACCTGAGCAAAAACTTCATTGATCACCTGGCCTCCATAAGCCCCCACTCTGACTGGTGGACCAGAGTGACGTTTTGGGTCCCCTGGAATTAATGTCACTTCTGAACCAGTGTCTAATAATCCCCAAAATATCATTTCCTTTTCCCCAATGCACAGTTACCATGGTAAAAGGCCGTCGGTCTCCTTGGGGAAGGCTTGGAGGAAGATTAACAGTATAAATTTGTGGCAGTGTAACAGGGTTCTCCCCCAAAGGAACCTGGCCTCCCCTTCATTCAAGCAGCTCTGGGTCTGTAAACTGTTTCAAGTCTGGAAATTGATTAAGGGGCCATGACTCTGTATTTTTGTAATTCAGGTTAGACTTTTGTTCACTTGACCTAGAACTGTTTTGTTTATACAGCTCAAACAATAATTTAGTAAACTTCCCTTCTATTGTATTTCTAGGTACCCCATGATTTACTAGCCAATACCACAAATCTCCAATGTCATATAATTTTGACACCTGCTTTGAATTTGCTGTCTATTATAGCCACATCTACCCTGTCTTTGGTGATTAAGTGCAGCCACCTGGCTTCTGTCAACTCAGGATCCCAGCATCCCCATTGTGTTTAAGGATTCCAGCTCAGTGACAGCAGTTCCTGCAGTAATATCTGACCTACAGAGAAATGCAACCACAGAGCTCTTTAGGGATGATGGTGCTAGTCTCACAAATTTATTTCTCACTGTTCTGGTAAAAGGTGCATCCTCCGGACATTCCTGGGGTGTAAGAGCAGGCTTTGCATGATAAATCCACTCTAACATCCCAATCTCTCTAAGCCTCTGGGTCCCCTCATCTACATTATATCAGGGCAGTTCTGGCATTTCAACCTCAGGTAATGTTGGCCACCTTTTGATCCATGTTTCAACCAACCATCCAAACAAACTGTTAATATCTTTTCTAACTGCCCAAGCTGTAACACTGAATGCAGAATCTCTGCTTAGTGGGCCTATATCAATAAATTCAGCCTGATCCAGCCTTATATTCCTCCCACCATTATCCCACACCCTTAAATCCATTGCCACACATATTCCCCTGATTTCTGTCTATATAAATTGGAAAACTCACACAGTTCTTTTGGAGTATAACGTACCTCCTCATGTGTGATACTTTGTACCTCACCTTTAGGGGCCTGTTGGGACTTTAGTCTAGTTATAGGTCTGGAACAAATGAGGGGTGGTGGGGGTGGGTCATGAAAAGAATTAGAAATATCTTCCAAGCCATTTGCTTCAGGGCCTTCATTTGCAGTTTCATCTGGTGAAACAGGATTAATCACTCAAGGGCTAATCCCTTCAGGAGGAGGTTGGGTGGTCAACTCCTCAAAGCAGGCTGGAGGTGGGGCAGTTATGTCCTCAGGGCAAACTGTTACAGGGTTATCTAGAGAAGACTCAGCATGATCTAGGGTTTCAACCTCACCCCCAACATCATTATCAATCCATATGTCACCATCCCACTTTCCAGGGTCCCACTCCTTTCCAATTAATGCCCTCACTTTAACAGCAGACACCATGCAAGATTGAGATTTCAGTTTATGTTGTAAAGTTGCTACTCTAACAATAAGATTCTGAGTCTGATTTTCAGAGATCTCAAGTCTACGGCTTCAGGAAATAAGATTTTCCTTCAGGATACTCATAGAAACATCTACATCTGTCAGGCAGCACTTAAACTTCTTGTTTGAAGACTTAAGCCCATCCCTTTCATTCCTTAATGTAGCCAGTGTATCTAACAACAACCAACCAACGTCTCTATACCTCTTATTTCTACAAAACTCTGTAAAGGTGTCAAAAACATTATCCCCCAGCCTGGCTTCATACAAGCGAAGCATTAGGAGAATCGAATGGTGATATTTTGACTATCTCTTTTGCCAACTCACTCCATGGATTGGGAGTGTCATTCTGATTATGGGAATCAGAGTCCTTAGTGTCTTTGAGTCCAGTCAGAGTAGAAAACCATTCATAAAAACCCATTTTTAAGATTCTCTTTCTTAAGAACCACTCCTGGTACCAAGATGTATTAGTTAGGGTTCTCTAGAGAAACAGAATCAACAGGGAACACTCGCAAATATGAAATTTATAACTGACAATGGGTCAATTCTCATTGACCGTGGGAATGCAGATCCAAAATCCACAGGGCAGACTGTGAAGCCGATGACTCCAATGGAGGGTCTGGATGAACTCCATAGGAGAGGCTCACCAGCCAAAGCAGGAATAGAATCTGCCTCTTCTGAATCTTCCTTAAAAGGCTTCCTGTGATTAGATTAAGCATCACTAATTGCAGAAGACGCTCCCCTTTGGCTGATTACAAATGGAATCAGCTGTGTATGCAGTTGACATGATCGTGATCTAATTTTATGAAATGTCATCCTTGCAACAGACAGGCCAGCACTTGTCCAACCAGACAAACAGGTACCACAACTTGGCCAAGTTGACACATGAACCCGACCATGACATGAGTCTTTACCTTTCCTATTTTGGCTTAAATACAGTGATATTAAGATATCATGACACTTGTGTTCTGGTGGCAAAGCCACTGTGAAAAAGCTTATGATTTTTTTTTCAGGATCCATGGTGATGGCTCTCCTCTCATTTCTGATTTTGTTTATTTGTATCTTCTCTCTTTGTGACTTTGTCAGTCCAGTTAATGGTTTGTCAATCTTGTTGATCTTCTCAAAGAATCAACTTTCTGTTTTATTACTTCTCCATGTTTTTTTAATTTTGTTGCTCCTCTCCGGTTCATTTATTTCTGCTTTAACCTCTGATATTTCCTTTCTTTTACTTGCATTAGGGTTATTTTTCTGTTTTTGTTTTAGCTCTCTAACTTCTTCAGTTGTTCATTTAGGTCTTTAGTTTTACCTCTTTCTTCCTCTTTAATGTATGCATTTAGAGGCATAAATGTCCCCTCACCACTGCCTCCACTGTATCCCATAGGTTTTTATATGCTGTGTTCCTGTTTTCATTCACCTCCAAATATTCACAAATTTCTCAGGCAATTTCTTCTTTGACCACTGGTTGTTTAAGAGTATGCAGTTAATCTTCATATATTTGTGACAATTCTGGTACTTTGTTGGTTATTGATTTCCAGCTTCATTCCATTATGGTCAGGGTAAGTGCCTTGAAAAAATTCAATCTCCTTAAATTTGTTGAGACCTGTTTTGTGCATATGATCTATACTAGAGAACGTTCCAGGAGCACTAGAGAAGAATGTATATCCTGGTATTTCAGGATGCAACAATCTATATATGTCTACAAGATCTAACTTATTTATCACATTGTTTAGGTTCTATGTTTCCTTATTGATCCTCTATCTGTTTGTTCTATCTACAGAAAAGAGTGGTGTATTGAAGTCTCCCACTATTATTGTAGAAATTTCTAATGCCTTCTACAATATTGTCAATGTTTGCCTCATGTACTCTGGAGTTCCTTGATTGGATTAAGTAAACATTTATGATTGTTATTTCATCTTAGTGAAATATCCCTTTTAATAATATACAGTGTCATTCTTTATCTCTTATGACATCTTTACATTTAAAGTCTATTTTGTCTGATATTTGTATAGCTAGCCCTGCTTTATTTTGGTTACACCTTGCATGGAATATCTTTTTCCATCCTTTTACTTTCAATCTATTTGTATCCTTGGGTCTAGACTAAATCTCTTATAAGCAGCATATGGTTGGATCACACTTTTTAATTCATTCTGCTTATCTGTATCTTTTAATTAGGGAATTTAATCATTTACATTCAAAGATTTTACTGTAAAGGCAGTATGTGAACAAACCATTTTATCCCTGATTTTTATTTATCAGATCTGTTTTTTCACTCTCTCTTTTCTTCCTTTTAGTTACCCCTATTAACACTCTTCAATAATTTGCCTTTCTCCAGACCTCTCTCTTCTGTCTTTTTTTTTTTCTTCTTCAGCTGACAGAACTCTCTTTAATATTTCTTGCAGGGCTGGTCTTCTGTTAACAAATTCTCTCAGCATTTGTTTGTCTGTGAAAATTTTAAACTCTCTCTCACTTTTGAAGGATAGCTTTGCTGAATAATGTATTCTTGGCTGGCAATTTTTCTCTTTTAGAATCTCAAATATGTCATACCATTGCCTTCTTGTCTCCATGGTGCCCATTGAGTAGTAAGTACTTGGTCTTACATGGCTTTCTTTTTATGTGGTAGATTGTTTTTCTGTTGTTGCTTTCAGGGCTTTTTCCTTCTCTTCAGCATTTGAATATCTAATTAGTATGGTGTCATGGAGTTGGTCTATTTGGAGTTTGTTGGACTTCTTTAATTTACATGTCTTTTATAAAGGTTGGGAAGTTTCCCTCAATTATCTCCTCAAGTAATCTTCCTAGCCCTTTACTCTACTCTTCTCTTTCTGAGACATCAATGATACTTATATTTGTGCACTTCATATGGTCCATCATTTCCCTGAGATCCAATTCAATTTTTTCCATCTTCTTCACCATTTGTTCTTTTGTGCATTCATATTCAATTGTCCTGTCTTCTAGTTCACTTAATTCTTTCTCCTGCCTCTTCAAATCTGCTGTTGCATGTCTCTAACATATTTTTAAGTTGATTTACAGTATCTTTTATTTCCATAAGAGCTTCTATTTTCCTATTTATTCTTTCAAATTCTTCTATTTGCTCCTCTAGAATCTTCTTGATATTCTTCATGTCTTTAGACAACCCATTGAGTTTATTTTGGAGATTTGTATGTATGTCTTTAATTAGTTGTTCCAAATTCTGTGTCTCCTCTGGTTTTTATATTTGGTCATTTGGCTTGCCCATATCTTTTTGCATCTTTATGTGGATTGTGATTTTCAGTATATTTCTCAGCATTTGGTTTTCTCGATAAGGTTATTTTGAAAGTTGATTTCCCTCACTCACCTAAGATTTTACACTTGCTTAGGTTTGCATTGAAGGTCTCCTTTGGCACTTGGCTTATCAGTAATTCCAAGTCAAACGAAGATCAAGGCCTGCAGAAGATGCAAGTCTATTGGACATCTGTAAAGGATTTGACAGAGAAACAGTTTGCTGGAGTGCACTTTCCAGGTCTTATCAGCAGATAGCGCTCTAGGGCCACCTCTTCCCCTCAAGCTTGCTTGATCCCGGACTGTGGCAGTCTGCTGGGCAGGGTCCAAACCAGGTGAAAATTCCATCAGTGTAGGAGGTTTCCATGTGTGCTGGAGACCACCAGCCTTGAGGGCGAGGTGTGGGCATTGTGCAACTCGGCAGAGAATCCGTTTGTCAGAATAATGGTCTCGTGATTCTGAGTGGAAAAACCCTGGGCTGTGGGACTGAAAAATTCACTTTCCCAAGCCATCAGCCATCTCAGACATGCCCTGCTTTCCCTTGGCCTGCAAGATCCCTGCCCTTCCCCCCGCTCCCAACCATGCACCAGCTGGCCTCTAGGGTGAGGGAGGTGGTCTTGATGCTTCTGTGCAGCAATATCCCTTTTTCCCACCTCTCTGCTTGTGCATGCCACAAGCACCGTGGGTCTCCATGGAGGAAGGATATGGCAGCAGAACACAGAGTGTCTCTGTCACCTTCTAAGTGTCACATTGGCTCTGCTCTGCATCTCCTCTCTTCCTGAGAGGAGGGCCCCCCAGTCCTCCCCAAAACCAGGCATCTGCAGAGGCCTGTTTCAGAGTTGGAGGGTAGCACTTTGCACTGCAACAAGGTGGCTAAATGCATTATGTGGCTAAAACAAGTCTGTCGATTTCCAAATTTCCACTCGGGAGCTCCCAGCTGTGAGACTGAAAGAGCTGTGGAGATGGGAATGGGGGAGTACTTAACTCCTCTCTCACCTGCCCTGGCCAGTGCATAGCAGCAGCCCCACAGGCGGTCATGATTAAATAAACTCACCCTTTCCTTTCATCGTAATTTCTCCACTCTATATAATGTAGAAGTCCCTCTCTGACCACTCATACCCTGGAACTGCTGTCCACATCATTTCTGTGTTTTCTCTAATTATTCCATTGTGAAGAAGTTAGCTCTGCCTCTCCTATTCCACCATCTTCCCTGAAGTCCCCCCCCATTTTGTTTCCTTTTGTACATAGTTATCTTTAACTTTGTGCTGCTTGCTATCTTTGAATTTGTAGAAATTACTTATTGCCTAGAATGAAAATGCCTTCCTCTAGAGAAGATTTGCACTGAGAACACATTAAATCAAGTTCATGGCCATAATGGCCCAAGGGACATGAACTCAAGCTACAAATACAGTAAAGGGATTATATCTGCTTCTCCTTGCCCTGAGATTGTAGTCTTTGGAATCCAGCTTAAAATTGGGAGGAACTCCAACTATGTTCTCATCTTGAGATCTGAGAGTCCATCAAAACCAAAGTTCGAGTTTGCCACAATTGGCAAATGCTTTTAAGATTAAATCGTCTCCCATGCGCTCTTTTCTTCTCTTGGTTTCTACTTCCCTTTGGTTTGGGATTATTAGCTCCTTGCTACTTTTTTTTTTTAATCTCTTTGGTGATTTTCAGTAGTGTTTTTTTTTTTGTATGCTGTATGGTGGGGGTCACATTTCATTCTTTTTCATGTGAGTAACCCCTCATTGTAGCATTGTTTGTTGAATTTTTGTTTGGTTGGTTTTTCATTTGTTTGTTTGCTTGTTTGGGAAGTGCATGGGCCAGGAATCAAACCCAGGTGTCCTGTATGGCAGGCGAGAATTCTACCACTGAACTACCCTTGAATTCCCCAGAAATTATTTATAATCCATTATTTTTAGTCAATATTTAGAGAAAGAATTGGTCCAACTAAAATAGCCCACCATATTCCCAGAAAGAGAACACACAGCATTAGCTCCTTAATTACTGGAAGTGTTTTCTCATAAGCAATTATAGAACAAAAATTATAAAATTAGCATCAGTCAATCAAAATATAATGTATTAAAATAATAATAGAAGACCACCTGGTATAACAGTCCTAACGCAACAATTTAATAGTTGTGTGTGTAACCATGGGCAAGTCACTTATCTGAGATAAGTTTTCTGACTTCTGAAAATGAATAAATAATGTTAATAATCCACAGAGTTGCTGCGATGAAAACAAAGAGAATGATTAGTGTATCAGAATGTTGTAAACTATGAAATACTATTAAAATATAAGTTATTATTAGTGTGCACAGATGGTTCAGTAGTACTGTATATATTTTTATGTACATATAAATTGATACATATACAAATTATTATCAAAATTTTTCAACTACATCTTTTGATGGCATTATTGTTTAGTATCCCATTTATGTCTGTTTGCATTCAAAGAACCTAAACAAGAGTGTGTTCTTATCCATGGGCCTATTTATCTCCCAAAGAGCAGGGCCTCTGTGACAATTTTTGATAGGGTGTATTATCTCTGAAGTCATAAAACCCAGTATTATCTGTGGTTCCAGAAAAATTTCCTGAAAATCTCAATTCACCTCTTCAGACATACAAGAAAAATCTGTAAAACTTACATGCAAAGGACAAATTGACCCATTAGGGTAATATTTTTATGTAAACCTAAAGCATAAATTTATCCCTGTAGTGTATAGAAATGCCACATTTGCTGGATCAGTCACCATCTTTCTTCTACGCCCAGTAGAACCTAAGAGCCTTATTCCTTATATGTGGGCGAAAACAAAATTGAAACTTCTCATGAAATCTGTAAAATTTGTCTTTCTCTACTCACATAGCTCTTTTGTCTAAAAATATCTCAATATTCTAAATTGTCTTATGGTCCCAATAAAAGATGGATTATATTTTATTCACTTATATGCTTATGCCTTCTTTTAAGAAACACAAAAAGAATTAAAGTGAATTGCAAAAATATTTTACTCACCAAGACTGACCTGGTTGTAGCCACTGCTGAGTGCCCAATCTGCTAGCAGCAGAGACCCACACTCAGTCCGCAATATGGCACCATTCCCTGAGGTTATCAGTCTGCTACCTGGTGGCAGGTTGATTACATTGGACCATTTCCCTCATGGAAGGGGAAATGATTTGTTCTGACTGGAATAGACACATACTCCAGATATGGGTTTGCCTTCCCTACATGCAATGGTTCCACCAAAACTATCATCCATGAACTTATGGAATGCCTTGTCCACCAGCATGGTATTCCACACAGCATTGCTTCTTATCAAGGAACCCACTTCACAGCAAATAAAATGCAGTAACTGGCACATGCTCATGGAATTCTCTGGTCTTATCATGTTTCCCATCATCCAGGGGCAGCTGGGTGGATAGAACAATGGAATAGCCTTTTGAAGACCCAATTCCAGTGCCAAGTAGGTGACAATACCTTACACAGCTGGGGCAGTGTTCTCCAAGAGGCTGCATATGTTCTTAATCTGCATCCACTGAATGGTGCTGTTTCTCCCTTGGCCAGGATTCATGGGTCCAGGAATCAGGGATGGAAATGGGAGTGGCACCACTCACTATCACCCCTAGTGATCCACTAGGACAATTTTTACTTCCTGTCCCTGAAACCTTAAGCTCTGCTAGTTTACAGGACTTAATTCCAAAAGGAGACGTGCTCCTAATAGGAAACACAACAATGATACCATTGAACAGGAAGTTAAGACTGCCATCTGGCCATTTTGGGCTTCTTATACCTCTGAATCAACAGGCAAGGAAGGGGATTACTGTACTGGCTGGGGTGATTGATCCTGATTATCAAGGGGAAATAGGATGGCAACTACACAATGGAGATAAACAAGAGTTTTCCTGGTGTTCTAGTTTGCTAGCTGCCAGAAACGGAATGGCTTTTTACAAGGGGAATTTAATGAGTTGCAAGTTTATAGTTCTAAGGCCGAGAAAATGTCCCAGTTAAAACAGGTCTATAGAAATGACCAATAAAATGCATCCAGGGCAAGATAGCTTGGTTCAAGAAGGCCAATGAAGTTCAGGATTTCTCTCTCAAGTGAGAAGGCACATGGCGAACACAGTCAGAGCTTCTCTCTCAGCTGGAAGGGCACATGGCAAACACGACGTCATCTGCTAGCATCTTCTCCTGGCTTCCCGTTTCATGAAGCTCCCCGGGAGGCGTTTTCCTTCTTCATCTCCAAAGGTCACTGGCTGGTGGACTCTCTGCTTCGTGGTGCTGCAGCATTCTCTGCTCTCTCTGAATTGCTCATTCTCCAAAATGTTTCCTCTTTTATAGGACTCCAGTAAACCAATCAAGACCCATCCAAATGGGTGGAGACATATCATCCCTTAATCCAGTTTAACAACCACTCTTGACTAAATTACATCATCCAGGGAGATGATCCAATCATAGTTTCAAACATACAGTATTGAATAGAGATTATTCTACCTTTATGAAATGGGATTTATATTAAAACATGGCTTTTCTTAGGGGGCATACTTCCTTCCAAACCAGCAAACCTGGAATACAGGAGATCCCCTAGGCTGTCTCTTAGTACCACCATGCCCCGTGATTAAGTCAATGGAAAACTGCAACAACCAAATCCAAGCAGGGCTACCAATGGCCCAGAATCTTCAGGAATGAAGATTTGGGTCACCCCACCAGGAAAAGAACCATGGCCAGCTCCAATGCTTGTTGAGGGTAAAGAGAACATGGAATGGGTTGTAGAAGAAGGTATAATAAATATGAACTATGACCGCATGACCATTACAGAAACAAGGAACTGTGGAGGTATGAATATTTCCTCCTTGTTTTGTTATGATTATGTTCGTACTTGCTCATAAGGAAAATATCTTCTTTTCTTCTTATCATATAACATAATTTGCATGTTCATGTTATAGTATTTAAGTTATATGATATCAAGTTTAAGAGTGAATGTTACCTAAGGACTTGCACCCTATTCTGGAAAGATTTAGTGTGTTTCTGTCTGTATGCAAGACCTTTGAGTATTGTTGGGCAAACATATTTCTGTCATTGTGTTCGGTTTAGAGATTAAGGATGTTTTAAGGTGATGTGTATAGCTGCCAAGTTGACAAGGGGTGGACTGTGATGGTCAGGATCTGGTGCCAACTTGGCCAGATGATGGTCCCCAGTTGTCTGGTCAGGCAAGCACTGGCATAACCATTACTGCAAGATTACTTTGAGACTGGTTGATAAACCAGAAGGCTGGTTTATTAAATTGTCATTCAGTTGATTGCAGCTGTGGCTGATTACATCTGTGATCAACTCCTGCAAACAAGATAATCCAAACAGTTCGATTTGATCCAATCAGTTGAAGACCTTTAAGAGAGAAGAGAGAATTTTCATTGTTTCTTCAGCCACGAGCCTTCCTATGAAGTTTGTCCAGTCTCTTCATCGGAGTTGGCAGCCTTGTAGCCTGACCTATGGATTTGGGACTCTTGCATTCCCACAGATGCATGAGACACTTTCATAAATCTTGTATTTACAGATATCTCCTGTTGATTCTATTTCTCTAGAGAACCCTGTCTAATACATGTGGAAACTGGAATGAGAAGAAAGTAGAGGCTTGCAAAATAAAATGAAATCAAAAGTAAGAAGAATTCACAAAGTGAATGCAAATTATAATTGGTTTGGGTGCTAAAGGAGCACTGCAGTTTGCATCTGAGCTCCCTAGCTGGTAAAGCAAAGTCCGAACCACAATCAGGTAAAAGATCTACAGGATGTATAAATCAACTCCTTTGGGGAAGCATAAACTGTTTTGCTTTGTTTGTTTTTTTTTTAACTTTTTTTTGCATAGTATAACATAATACAAAGCAAAGATATTAAAAAGCAATAGTTTTTAAAGCACTCTTCAAAAAGTGGTTTCAGGATAGAACCCAGAGTTTGTCATGGGCTACCATATGAGCCTCTCATATTTTGCTTTATAGCTGCTCCAAAATATAGAAAGCTAGAGGGCTTAAATACTTTTTTATCATCACAATCAACTTTTTTTCCTTCTTTTTTTGGTGAAAAATAACATATAGACAAAAAAGCTATAAATTTCCAAGCACAGCACCACAATTAGATGTAGAACATATTTCAGACTTTGGCATGGGCTACAATTTCACAATTTTAAGTTTTTACTTCTAGCTGCTTAAAATATTGAAGACTAAAAGAGATATCAATTTAATGATTCATTTATTAAGTCCTATCTTCTATGTAAAATTCTACCATCACCTTTGATCTTTCCATACCTCTCATTGAGGTCGTTTGGGCTATGGCAATTCTAAATTTTTGATATTGGGAGGGTCTGTCACTAATATGAGGTAGGGACGTGGAACTATCTGATATTCTGGAGAGGCTGGGCTAGGTTTCAGGACTTATCTGGACCAGTGACCCATCTGGAGGTTGTAGGTTTCTGGCAAGTTACCCTAGTGCCTGGAACTTTTGTGGAATCTCATAAATTGCCCTAGGTGTTCTTAAGGATTTCACTTGTAGAGTTGGGCTTAGAGAGAGTGAGGCCACATCTAAGCAACAACAGAGGTCTTCCAGAAGTAACTCTTAGGCATGCCTATAGGTAGTCAAAAGCTTCTATGCTGCCTATATAAGCTTCACAAGAGTAAGCTTCATGATTGAGGGCATGGCCTATTGATTTGGGTGTCCCTAAATCAGTATCAAGGGATTCCCTGATGGTAAGGTTTAATAGCATAAACTGTTTTTAGTGGTGAGATGTGAGAAAAATTTCCCCAAGGTTCTAAAAAGGGGAGATATCATCAGGTATATTGGATTATAGCCTCAACAACATTCCAGTGGTAAATGCAATCATGATTCTGTGGCCTGAATAGCGACTATGGCACACATTGAAACAATTTTGCATAGGAAAACACAATATGATCCAGGAATTAATTGCTCTAATAGTCTAACTAAAACTAAAGGTAAAATAAAAGTCATCTGAAAAATAGATGGCTTGCATGTTTCCTGTTCAATATTCCATGAATATTATTTCTCAGAATTAAATTTGCAATAAGAATTGGACCATGAAGAACTCAAGATTCTATTTCTTCACAGGAACCTAGAATGAGTTCTGATGTTCAGCTAAAGAAGAAGGTTGGCATCCTCTTAAAAAAAAAAAATTGGTCAAATTTTGACTAAAAAACACTGGTCAAAACTCTTGCTTTAATCCAGCGATATGCCACCTCCACTTGAGTATGAACCAATGCATTGCTATGGGAGAGAAATATGTATATTAAATTACTTGCAACCTAAGTCATGGAGGAAAATTTTTCTTAAAAGAAAAGCTGAAACATTATAGAGAAAGGAAACATCTCTGACTGTCATCCTCAACCCTGGTCCTCTGTCCTCTTCTCTGCACATACTCACAGTTAGCAATTTAGTTGAGCATCCTCTCAGTACTTTTTTTGCATTTGCATGTATGCATGTATGCGTGTATGCAGAGTACATGGTATACAGTATTCAAACTGTTTTGTTCAAACTGTTTTACATAAGAATAGCATACTGCTTATTTCCATTTGTCACTTCTTTTTTTCCCCACACAACAATGTATCTTGGATTCTGAGCATGTCAGCACATATAAATCTACTTTAATCCCTTACTGATGAAATTTAGGTTGTTTCCAATTATTTATTAGTCCAAACACTGACACAATAGCTGTCTTTGTGTATGCTTCCTTATGAACAGGTGCAAGTGTTTCTCTACTGTTATATTGAAATATGGAATTGCTGAATGGCACTTTTAAATTTTTAAATGGATGCTGTCGAATTGTTCTTCAAAGTGGTTTTACCAGTTACACTTCTCCAGGCAGTGCACAACAGTACTTGTTTCCCCATACCTTCAGCAATGTTGATCATTATCAATATCTTAACATTTTATAAATCCATAGGGTGAAATTAGTATCACATTGCTGTTTACATTTGTAGTGCCCAGAGTATTAGTGTAGAGGAGCTTTTTCTTTTTCTATTCTCAGTGACTTTTTTTTTATTAATCCTGTACTTTGGTTATATTTTAATATTTGGCAACTTAATCAGAATTTAGTGGGGGAATTCTATATGTCACTTAACATACCCCATAGCCCCTATTATTTATTTATTTTTGTCTGTATTTTTTAACTCCTCTGTCTGTTCACTGAATGAAGAGAGTGTCAGTCACAAGGTTTTCACAATCACAGGTCACACTGTAAAAGTATATAGTCATGTATTCATTTTCAAGAATCAAGGCTATGGATTACAGTTGAACAGTTTTAGGCATTTCCCTCTAGCTACTCCAATAGACAAAACCTGAAAGAGGATATCTATACAATGCTTAAGAATAGCTCCCAGAATGACCTCTCGATCCTATTTGAAATCTCTCAGCCACTGAAACTTTATTTCTTTTCATTTCTCTTCCTCCTTTTAGTCAAGAAGACTTTCTTACTCCCATGATGCCAGACCAGGCTCATCCCCAAGAGTCCTGTCCCACATTGCCAGGGAGATTTACACCCCTGGGGGTCATGTCCAATGTAAGGGGGAGGGCAGTGAGTTCACCTGCACAGTTGGTGTAGAGAGACAGGCCACATTTGAGCAACAAAAAAAGGTTCTCTGGGGGGACTTTTAGGCCTAATGATAAGTAGGCTCAGCTTCTCTTTGAAGGGATAAGTTTCATAAGGGCAAGCCCCAGATCAAGGGCTTCACCTATTAAATTGGTAGTCCCCAATGTCAGTGACTCGTGATGATATCTCTTCTGCCCATTTTTCCAGTGAGCCATTTGTCTTTTACCTACAATTTGGAAAATTTATTTTTATACCTATGTGTATGATACTGTCTATTACACATATTGTCATTATTTTCTCCCTATTTGTTGTTAGTCTTTTAACGTTGTTTATAGCACCATTTTATATACTGAGGTTTGCAATTTTATATAGTCAGATTTACCCATCTTTTCCTGTATACCACTTTTGATAGTTTATTGAAGAAGGTCTTTCTTAGTAAATATAAACTTATTATACAGAAATCAGAATTCACTTGGGATCCCTTTGCCTATAAGCCCTTCCTGAGTCTTTCCCCTTCAGATCATCACTGTTCATCTCTCAACATTCAGCACATCTCCTGTGAGATGCAATCCCTGGTCCTTCACAGATGGATTGGCTGCCATCCATTTATTCATTCATTCCATTAATCCTTACCTAGTATTTACCATGTGCTACACAATACTAAGTCTTGGATATACAGTGGAGAGTAAGGCAAACAAGACCCTGCCCTCAGGGGAGCTCACAGTCTAATAGAGAGACCATACATTAAACATGAAAATAGAAATGCACCCTCATTACAAATTGTAGTGAGTATGATGAAAAACAAGAGAGAAATGTTAGAAAGAACGGGTGGTGGAGCTTTCACTCTGCCTGCTTCCTCCACACAGCTCTCACCAGGCTGTGTTCTTATTGTCTGATCCCTATGGCTTCTAACTCTACACCTTTTATCCGACACTGTTGCTCACAGAGCCTCCACCCCTCACAGGGATAGACTCCAGGTTTAACTATGCTCCCTCCACTCTGGGCTGCCTGCTGACTCAGCACGGTGTGCGTCACTCTTGCTCTAAGATACCAAGTTCTGAGAAAACTGAGCCAACAAACAGGTGACAGAGAAAGAAAACTCCTAGTGTAAGGGATTTGGAGCATGTAGGGGTGGAAAAATCACTCTGGAGTTGTCAGATGAACCTGATTCAGATAAAATACGCTGTGCTTAGATGAACAAATAGATAGTGAAGTAAATAAAAGTATATTTTGAGCACTGTTTGAAACAGTGGCACACAAATGCCTCCACAACCTTGCCAGAGTCCCTTACAGTAAGAGTAGAGATTTTTATGACAAAACCAAACTAAATATTTGGACTGTGAAAAAGACAAAACAGAACACAGCGTCAATTAATGCGTCTTTCCCCTGTCAATATCACCAGAGACTGGAAATAAGTCTTTACACCCTTGGGTTTCAGAATCTTAGGAGAAGCCTTAAGTTGGCAGGGAAGAGCCTCCTGAGGTCTTCCTTGAGCTCAGGACCTGGCATCTGCAGTTGTCTCTGCCGCAGTAGCTGCCCCATCTTGGCAGGTTGTTTAACCCCACTCAGTCTGCCCGTTTCCTCATGGGTACAATGTGAATTGCACCAGGCTTCCTAGGGTTGTTTGAATACTCAATACAGGGCAAGCACACATTTATCTTTTTTTCAGCACCAGCTCAGTGCTTTGTACATAGCAGGTTCCCACTAAACATTTTATTAGCCATGCTATGACTACTAGAGCCTCCTTCAAATGGTGAGGATGCAACCCCAAGAGAAATGGGTGCGTAGTCTCTGCAGCTCCAGATAGGCTCTCAGAGGCCTGTTGGCAGGTTCTGAAAACAACAGCCTAGAAACTGGAGGCACTTGAAAGAGTCAAGTCCGGCTAAGGCCTCCAAGCATGGAAAAGACAGGAGTTCCCTCATTTGCCTCTCCCAAGTGTCGTGCTGGACCTACTTATCTTCCACCTTCCTAGGCAGATAAAGTCACAGAGGCTCAGGGTAATTTGGATATTCTTGATTAAAAAATAAACACAAAGGACCCGGCAATGCTTTCGAACTTCCTTAGTCAAGATTAGCTAAAAGGAAAATTCAAGCCGGCCAATGAGGCTTTGCCAACCTACTGTTCAACACAAGAAGCCATGTGGCATTAACTTTACCCAGCAGCACACTGACCCAGCTCCCGGCCCCTCTTCTGGATTTGGAGCTCTGTTTTCTATACCCCATTGGTCTTGAGCCAGCTTTCATGTTTTTACTCTCCCAATGGAGCAGCAGAAACTACCTCCTTCTGTCATCTGCTCCACCTCCCCTGCCCCTAAATGCCAAGACATGAGCTGTCACGTGATGGGGTGGGGCCAGTCTGCAGGGCCTCCACCTCTGGCTACTTCTCTGGGTAGCTTCTGCTCTGAAGTTGAATTCTGCTCATGGGGCTTGGCACCAGGGACTGAAAGGAGCTCACCCAGAGCTTCACTCAGTTCCAAACCAGTCTGTGATGTAGGCCTAAGAAGGGATTCGAAGGGAAGAGGAGAGAGACATTCTGCAGGCCTCTATCTGAAAGAATAAGGTTCACCCTAAAAAAGACTGAAAATTTGATAGACCCAATCAATAGATCTTATAAAGCTCAAGGAGATTTGCTTTCTACCATAAAGAAAAATAAGGTCAGATTTTCTCCTTCTCAAGAGTAAACTGGGCCACAATTTGGGAAGGAAGCTTGATGCTCACCATTTATGGTTTGCTAGTAATCAACTAGTGACAATTTTAAAAAATCAAGCTCTGAGCTAGAAGTAAACACTCAGATATGAACCTGATGCAGCACAGTGAGGATCAACGCTGCGACGGGAAAATGGTTAATGCTGGGCTCACAGCTGTGGGGTAAGACAGAAAAAAATAGGTTATTTCCTGAAAGCTAAAGACTAGGCCCTCTCTCTCTAATCCCAGGCCCCATTATCCTGATAAATAAGGAAGTTGTGCTTATTAACAGGAGCTTAATAAGATTGCAGCCCCCCTTTACATATCCTGACGACACTGGCTGCTTTCCTTTGCAGTAGCAAACTGTGGTAGGCAGCTCAAGGTCATTTCCTGACCTGCCCTTGACTGCTGGCTGCAGCCTGTGGACATGGCCGGCCAGGGCACAAAGCTACGCAGCTTGTCTTTCTCCGGCACATGGATATGAGGACAGCAGCAATTCGGAGAAAAACACAATTTGGTCTAATGTGATTCTGGGACAGCACAAGCTGTCTTTATTCGGAGACTAGGGAGGTCAATTTCCTTCCTTGCCTGTGGAAATGGAGCTCGGCATATAGCTGTATTTAATCACAGAATGTTAACAGTAACCTGGATGAGGGAGCAGTCTCCAGGCCTTTCCTGGGCCACAGCAGACAGTGCTCATCCTTCTCACTGAACTGGGCCCAACCTCAGAATATAGAGCTCTTGGCAGCCCAGACACCCAGAGTAGGCACATGTGATTAAAACCAACATGTATTTCCTCGGTTCAAAATGCATATTATTTTTTCAATGGGAAGGGCAAGCACATTACAATTTTTAGCAGCTAGCCCCAGAATTCCACAGAAGAAAGAGAAAAATTAATTCTAGCAGCAGCAATGCTGTTCATTCGATTTGATGCTCTTTTCAGTGCCATTTTCAGTAAAAAAAAAAAAAGTATAGAGAACCACTGCGTATTACTGAAGCTTTGAGGAATAAAGGAAGAATGATGGTGCCTGTGTGGAATGAAGCGTGGGGAGCTGGAGATGCTGAGAAAAAAACGATAGAAACCAAGAAAGAGTAGCGAGGCAGGCAGCAGTGTGTGCAGACTCGGAGAGAGGCAGACACAGGGGGAAGGTCTACTGTTCACGGGACTGGGAATGGGAAAAGAGGAGATGGGCGTGGAGGGCCTGGGTGCTGTCATGTGGAAGAGGGGCTTCCATACAAACGGTGGCCGTCAGGGTTCAACATGCGTTTCTTCATTACATCTGTGATGATCATCTATTTATAATCTAGTACCTTGACTATCACAAAACACAATCTTCAAAGCACTTTTTATGTTAATTAATACCTTATCTTCATAAATATAGTTGGGATGGTTATATAACAGTCTATTGGGTAAATTTGATTTATTTAACCATTTCCCTATTTCAGCATTTAAATAAACTCAAAATTTTACCTGATAAGGATAATGATGCTATGAACATCTTCAGGCATAACGTTCTTATCATAATTAAATTAATTTCTTCATGATATTGCTAGCAGTGGAATTTACTGGGCCAGATGGTACGACACATTTAAGACTTTTGATCACTATGGATCGGTGGTTTCCACATCCATCAGAAGTGATGGGAGTCCCAGTTCCTTGGCACTTTTTCTCCAGAGGGAGATGTCCTTCAGATTGGCAGGTATCGTTAAGGCCTATATGCTTAGAGGTACAATTGCTAAGTCAAAAAAACATGTGTATTTGAACTTTTAGTAGACAAAATGCCAACTTTCTTCTCAAAGAGTCTATATGACTTAACTTTCTATTAACCATGTGTGAAAATACTCATTCCCCCATGCTCTTTCTAACCATGAATATCATCAAGCTTAAAATAACATTTTTTGTCAATTTGATGGTCAGAATATATTATCATAATTTAAATTCACATTTCCTGATTCATCCTTTCCTATGATTACTATCTACTTGTATTTTTCTATCTGTGAATTTTCTACTTATATCCTTTCCCCATAAGCTGTCAGATTATTCATATTTTACTTACTGATTTGTAGAATCTTCTAAATATCATCAATATATATTGCCTGTTGTGTGTATTGTAAATATTTCCTCCCCCTCTTCTAACTTCTGTTTATAATATTTTTTATTGTACAGAAATTATAAATTTGTGTATAGTCAGATTCATCCGTCTTTCTCTTTTGGTATCTTTTATATAGGTTAGGATGGTTTTGTCCACCCCAAGATTATAAAAATAGTCTTCTAAATTTTATTTTAATCATTTTGTTTTTCATATTTAGTTTTCCAATCTATCTAGAGTTTAGTTGTGTGTGTGTTCTGGGGTAAGTCTAACTTTATTTTTTTTCCGCCCAAAAATTAAAATATGTTCATTTATCAGTAACTAAACTCATAATCTTCTTAAATCTAGATTTATAATCTCTAATTAACTTCAAAATAGACTTTGATACGGTGGATCAAGTCACTCCTTGTTACTTTTTTTGAAAAAGAATTTACTGATTATTCTTGTGCATTTACTTTTCCAGATGAGCTTTATCATCATCTTAAAGAAGGTTATTTTCTATTAAAGCAATTAAATTTTTTATTGAGGCTTCACTACATTTATATATTAACTTGGGAGAAATTATACTTTTATAATATTATAAAATATATCTATGCAGGAAATGGCATTACTCTCCATTTATTTAATACTAAACTACTTTTCTATTTCTTCCATTTTTATGGATATCTTTAAATTTTTCACCTTTGTCTTGATTAAATTTTAATAACAGCTTTATTGTGATGCAGTATATATACCATGAAGTTCACCTTTTAAAATATACAGTTTAGTTGTTTTTGGTACTTCACAAGGTTGTGCATGGATCATCACCATGTAATTCCAGAAAATTTTCATCATGCCCAAATATAAACCCTACTCCCATTAGGAAATACTCATATTCCCCTCCTCTTAGCCCCTGGGAACTACAACTAGTCTACTTTCTGTCTCTTTACTCATGTCATCAATATTTTCAAATGTTTTATACAGTTTATTGCATCTCCTTTATCATAGTACTTATATGTTTTTTTGTTTCTAAGATATTTGTGATTTATCTCTTTTTGGTATTTTTAATTTGGCAAATTTTATCTATTTCATTCCTGTTTTCATTAACAAAATCATCTGATTGGCAAGCTGGACTCTGTGTGTGTGTGTTTTGTTAATTTCTGTCTCAAACTTCTATTAATTCCTGGTTTGTATTTTCAGCACCCTATTTGTTGTCATCTTCATTGAGTTAAATTTTAGTTGTTTAATGCTTTGCCATTTTTTTCAAAGGAGAAAATTTAAGACTATAAATTTTTCTCTGAATAATGCTTTGGCTACATTCAGCAGGTTTTGGTACCTGGTAATTACCTTATGGTCATTTCTTAATCTACAAGATTAGTTTTGATTTTTTCTTTAGCCCAAGAGTCATATAGAATGGTTTCTTATTAATATCCAAGTGTAAAGATTTTACATTATGTATGTGTCTGTGCAGGTGTTTCTAGTTAGTTATTTTACTGTAATTAGGAAATGTGGCTCCATGAGTCTCTACTTCAGGGAATTTGTCAGGAGTTTTCTTGTGCTCTGATACATGGCCAAATTTTTAAAATATATTCTAGAGGTGTTAAAAAAGAATGAGTATTCTCTGTTGAATAGCAAGTTTATACACATATATGTGTATTTAATCCATCTTAATTATGTTATTCATATATTCTATATCCTTATTTATCCTTAAATTTGTTTGATTTTTTTCCTTGTTTCTTTAAAAGGTATCAATTCTCCCTCTATGAATATCAGTATGACAATTATCTTTGTACCTCTATTACATTTTCTATGTTTCAAAATAATATTTTGGCACATTAAACGTTATGCTTTTTGTTCTTGGTAATGTTTTCTTTTTCTCCAATGTTTCTTCCCCATTCAAACTAGACATTGGGTCATTCATTGCCTTAAGGGAGAAAGGCTGCTACAGAAAAACAGAACTAGAGAAAGTCCAGTATCAAAATCCAAAGCTTTTGAATCGCAAATGCTGAGGTTTCAAAAGTCTAAATTATGAAGAATTAGGGGCCCAAGACCAAAAACAATAGGTTTTCAATAATTCCTCATGATATAATGGCCATTTTTTATCACCTAGGCTAGGTAAATATTATGAACATCCCCTCAAGAGATTAGGAAGAGATTAAGAGATCAAGAGATTAGGAAGGAATTAAGAGAGGTGGACACCAGCCTGTCTTCTTGGAAAACTGATCAGTTCTCTCACCTCCTCCCACCCTAGCATAACTCACCATGATTAGGGAACATAATAACTCCAGAAAAAGTCTGAAAGATTCAAAATCAGAGGGGTCCTACATGCTACCTGTTGGGTGAAGCTTGGGGGAAGTGGCAGATACCCCGAATTCTCCAACGCAAAAATGTGATGGAGCAGGAGAGTGGCTTCATGGACTGACTAGACAAATATTTGATGTAGCGTTATAGAGTTTTCCGACTATGCCCAAGGGGGACATAGAAGTAAAAGAGAAGGTTGGACCTGGAGAGACCTCAAAATGAGGACAAGAAGATGTTGCCTCAGTGATTCGCATGGGTGAATGAGCAATTGTACACTAGTCAGGAACAAGCATCCCACAAGCTGCCAGATTGGACAAAAAACGATGCCACCTTTGCACTATGTGCCTCCTGGAACACAAATCCAGCTTCAGAATTTGGCAGGTGGCATGAATTAAATGTGGAAAATCTGAATTAACTGAGATTACTCTGAATTGAATGAAATTACATTTCTGCCATCTGGCAGCTTAGAAGCTTGAAACAAAACAAGTTCATTTATAGAGAAATGTTTAAAGTTACATTTTAGTTTTTACACCTGAGTTTGTAAGAAAGAGCCACAAGACCGATTTAAAAGTTAGCTGGACTCTGAAATCTGTTCTACAACTAATTGTTGCAATGTGCTTTGAAATTCATTGCTTTTTTGTACATGTGTAATTCTTCACAAAAAAAAAGAGGAGTGTAACAGAGGAGGTAGGATTTAACAAATGAGTATGACTGCTGTATCACTATATTGATATTTCTTTTGGTCTCCAGTGTCTTGGAGCAGCTAAAAGAAAAAATGAAAAATCATGGAACTGTAACCCATACCAAATTTTAAAATCTGTTCTATAACTACTTGTTAAAATGTACTTGGAAATTATTGCTTTTTTGAATATATGTTATATTTCACAAAAAAAAGCATTTTAGAAAGTTAACTTGATAGATTCACAAAAATCAAAGACTGTCATATCTTCTTGATGTATTGCACCTTCTATAAATACAAATATTTTTCCCATTAATACTTTTACCCTTGAATTCAGCTTATCTATAATTAATATTTCTCCTTTGTAAACGTTTTTAAATTGTAAGCAATTTAAAATGACCTGTGTCATTTTAATTTTGGTGTTACTCTTGAAACAACATATAGCTGGACTTCTTTAAAAGCACATTTGAGATTATCTTCCTTTTAATAATTTATAGTGATTAATGATATGTTGGATCTCTTCCAGTCACGATCTTTGATGTTCTCTATTTACTATGGTTTCTTGTTGGGGCTTGTTTTCCTATTTCCTTCTTTTTGCTGTTTGCTCAAGTTTTCTTTGCTAATTTTTTTTTTCTCTAGTGGTTTTTAGGCGATCATTACTTAGCTTTCCTTTGTTACCACCATATAATTGGATGAAGAAGACTTACAAATTGTTACTTTGATTTAGCTCCAACTCCTCTGCAGCAGCTGGGAGCTCCCCCAACTCCTCCTCCTTCTCCTACAAGCTGGAAAAGAAGGTGGTATGAGAAAGTACATGAAAGCAAAGACAGAGTCAGAGGAAAGAAAAAGAAGCAGAGATTAGGAAAGGATGTCTGTTCTTTTCGGTGCACCTACCGCTGGCCTATGAAGGGCTTATATTTTACATGTGATGTCGTAACTGATACTTGGAGTTCAGAAGGTACAGGAATCTTCTTATGAGTATGGAAGCTGGAGAGAGTAGTGGTCAACAACTTGGCTTCAGAGAGGTGCCTGAACCTATAAATTATGCCCTTTTTAGGAGTGGTATATGTCTGTCCTAGAGTTTTCACCAGTTTTACAAAACATGGGACTTCATTGCATGTTTTCTTACTCTATGATAACTTTTAAAGTATGGTCTCTTTTTTTCCCAGTGAGATTGAAACCCAATATGGGAGAGGAATGGACTAGGTCCTTCGAAACTAATTTATAACAAGACTAACCATGCTGAATCATAAGAGACTGGAGTAAGGCATTGCATTAGGCCACTGTGAGCCTGGTCAATATGAAAGAGTTTAGCAAACCTAAGGGATTGTGTTTCAGGGAAGATCCTCTGTTGGGATTGGAGTAAAGCGAGGAATGCAATTTCCTCTACCCAAATAGCTAGGCAGTTATTTATGGGTAACAAAGAGAAGGCAAAACTTTTCTAGATCTATTTAACTTTTATCTTCTTAATTAAGCAAAATAACTTTTCAACTTTAAAGGGGAGAACTAACAGCATAAAATCCTAAAGTAGATTGAAAGATAATAAAACACCTAACCCCTGTAAAGGGGGTTGAGTTTTCAGATCACAGGGAATCTCATTCTAAAGAAAATCTTAAGGGTATGACTTAAGAACCCCTATATACAGTTTGAGAAACCGTGAAGAATGAATAAATAAGGCAAACGTGTTCCTTATTTTCAAATAAGGGACAATGAGTAGACTCTGGACACAAGAGACAAATAAGCTAAGTGTTGATTTCAGACAAAATTCCAAAACAAATAACTTAAACAATTTTTCTTTTAGCATTTAGAATGAAGAGTCATATTAAGTTCACTGCTAACTAGTTAAGCCATACTAATGTCATTTCTTTCTTTTTATTTTTAAATAAGAATTCTGGAGACAATAGGATGAGTGCAATATACCTCAGATCCCTTGAGTTCAGCTCATGGGGTAATGTTAGTAACGTTGCTCAGATGAGATTAGTATTGTTACTTAGATGGCTGAGTAAGAACTAGATGACAGCAAGTTCGGGGATTTTCCTGAGGGTTGGACAGGAGTACTTAAGGAGGGTTGGTGAAGGGATCGGTACCTACTCAGTGAGGGGTGGCGGGGCCTGGTCATTAGCCTTTTAGGTCTGTAGATTTTAGGTGACTTGGGTAATATTAAAATGGGTCTGCTTATCAAATTTCTCAGACATATGAGGAATTATAATATGATAGCAGCATCAAGACTCAAGATGGTCGTAAACAAACTAAGTGCTAGATGAAAATTTAGCAGGGGCAGATCCAGGTTTTCTGGGACCTGAAGCCTATACAATTTGGGGGAACCTCTTTAACAAAAAGGATGAAATGTTTTGAATATTAAAAAAAAATCACTTTGTATGTTTAGTAGTCTGAGAAAGATATCACTCAACCTTGGAGTTAGGCCGTTTTTTTTCACATGGGCAGGCACCGGGAATCAAACCCGGGTCCTCTGGTATGGCAGGCAAGCATTCTTGCCTGCTGAGCCACCGTGGCCCACTCTTGGAGTTAGGCCCTTTTATTGAGAAAAGCTTACTTAGAAATATTTCTCAAGTATAACCTGGCTTCCTCTCCCTGTCCCTAGAATACACTACAACTCCCAGCTTCTCCCAGCATTCACAAGAGCCATTTCCAGTGACCTTGAAACTTGATTAGCTTCAGAGTGTAGCTGCTTATGATAAAAATTCTGGATGTATAATTAAATATAATATAATTATATATAAATATAATATAATTTAATATATAAGTATAAACAATTAAACTTTATTAAAAAAATAGGGCGGGCAATGGTGACACAGTGGTAGAGTTCTCGCCTGCAGTGCTGGAGACCCTGGTTCGATTCCCGGTGCCTGCCCAAGCAAAAAAAAAAGTGGAGAAGCTGGTTTGATAGACTTGTGTTAAAAAAAGAGTCTGAGGGCAGTGCAAAGACGGCTCAGCGGCAGAATTCTCACTTGCCATGCCAGAGACTTGGGTTCAATTCCTAGAGCCTGCCCATGCAAAAAAAAAAAAAAAAAATCTGTGCTCCGACTGGACATATGAATGAAGCTGATCTGGATAGGACTAAGGTAGATCAGAATACAAGGTAAAGGATGATATCATCCATATTTTAAAATTTCAGCATCTTTATGAGACCAAAGGGAGAAATGTTTATTTGGTGCAAAATTTATGTTTTGGGTAGCACATTACCTAATTTAACCTGTATGGTCAATTTTAGTAGAACACCATAAGTACATGGAATCTGAATGGGGCGTGAGATCTTGTTGGTTTGTCCAGGATAGTGTGATGTCTGGTATGTACCAGAGTAATTTGGGCAGTGAATAAAGAAGTATTTGCAAAGTCCTCTCGGGGGCTGGGGAGAAAAGAGAAGATATTCAACTTCCCCATTTGAAGAATTCCTGATATTCTCACAAGCAATGGAGACAACCAAATCAATAGACTGAGCCCTCGATCTTGAGGTTTGCCCCTATGAAACTTATTCCTGCAAATAAAAGGCTAAGCCTACTTATAATTATGCTTAAGAGTCACTCCCAGCGAACCTATTTTGTTGCATAGATGTGGCCTCTCTCTATAAGCCAAATTGGCAGGTGTCTCACTTCCCTCTCGCAGATGTGGGACATGACTCCCTGGGGTGTAAACCTCACTGGCAACGTGGGACAGAACTCCCAGGACTTTCTGGAACCTGGCATCATGGGATTGAGAAAATCTTCTTGACCAAAAGGGAGAAGAGAGAAATGAAACAAAATAAAGTTTCAGTAGCTGCGCGATTTCAAACATAATTGAGAGGTCATCCTGGAGGTTATTCTTATTCATTATATAGATATCTCTTTTTTAGTTTATGGTGAATTGGAGTGTCTGGAGGGAAGTACCTAAAACTGTTAAGCTGTGTTCCAGCAGCCTTGATTTTTGAAGATGATTCTATAATGATATAACTTTTACAGAGTCTGACTGTGTGATTGTGAAAACTTGTGTCTGATGCTCCTTTTATCCAGGGTGTGGACAGAGGAGTAAAAATATATAGACAAAATAAATTAATAATTGGGAGGATAAGGAGTAAAATAAATTGGGTAGATGGAAATACTAGTGGTCAATGAGAGGGAAGGGTAAAGGGTATGGTATGTATGAGTTTTTTTTTTCTTTTTCTGGATGATATAAATGTTCTAAAATTGATCATGGTGATGAATATACACTATGTGATGATATTGTGAGCCACTGATTGTACATCATGTATGGACTGTATGTGTGTGAAGATTTGTCAATAAAAACATTTTTTAAAAAAAATCTGAGGGATTTTGTTTGACCACAATTTTACTGTGCATCAACATGGTGATATAGCAAATAAAAATGAGCTGGTTCCTGGGGTGCATGGGTGGTAGAATGCTCACCTTCCATGCAGGAGTCCGGGTTTGGTTCCTGGACCATGCACAAAAAAAGAGAGAGAGAGAGTGAGAGAGAGAGAGAGAGCTAGTTTCTTCTAGTTTTACCACGTGTATTGGTAAAATCACATTGAGAGTAAGGTTCAGTCTTGGATCCCTGATTGAAAGGGAACAGTGACAAACCAGAGCACCTACTAAAAGAGTGTCTAAAACTTGTCTTACGAGAAACTGCTGAAAGAACTGGCCCTCTTGGCCTTGGGAAGGGACAACTGTTGGAAGACAGCTGAAGAATGCATGGTGCCTGCCCATGCATTAAAAAAAGTCATTTATTAGGGAAGTCACTCTTCCCTTAGCTGACCACAGATATAACCAGCTGTAGATGACATTCCCATGCTGATGATTTAAGTCCACAGCAATAGAACAACTGGGCACCATCACCTGGTCAAATGGATACCTAAACCCAATTACTACAGATAAAATCTATTTATCAAAAACCATCAAATGCCTAAAAGAAATTTGGCAAAAGATGAGCACAACTTGGCTAGTTTTATGTGTCCAGTTGTTTGGTCAGGTAAGTACTAGCTGAATTGTTATTGGGAAAAAGGTATGTGTAGATGGATTTAAATCCATAATCAGTTGATTGCATTTACAACTGATTACAGCTGATTTACAATTAACAAAGGAGAGTGCCTTTGGTGATGAGAGGCATCTCCTTGTCCAATCATTTGAAGATCTTAAAAGCCCGATTAAGATTTCAGAAGTAAGAAAAAAGAATTTCTGTCTCTACTTCAGCCAGATAACTTCTGGGGAATTCAACTTCACCTTTATCAGATTTTCTAACTTGTAGCTTTCCCTAAGGCAATGGTTGATAAATTGGATTATATTAGGGTAATATTAAGAGAGTGAAAAGGTAGACCACAGAATGGGAAAAGATATTTGCAGTATCTAAGTTTTAAAAGAAACTATACTTATAATATTTTTAAAAGAGCACATATATTGATAGGAAAAAGACAGACCACCCTATTTTAAAAGAGGGGAAGAGCATGTAAAGACAGGCATTTCACTACAGAGATTATCCAAATAGCTAAAAAATATATTTTTAAAAGTATTCAACCTCAATGGTCATCATGGAAAACAAAACTACAATGAAAAACCACTTCACACCCACCAGGGTAGAAAATAATTAAAAGAAAACACATTATACCAAATGTTGGTGAGAAGATTAAAAAACAAGGATTCTTATTCACTGCTGGTTGAAATACAAATTGATACAATCACTTTGGAAAATTTTCTGGCAATATCTTCAACAGCTAACATATACATACATTTAGACCTAGCAATTCCACTCCTACATTTCTCCCCCCAAAATGCAAGCACATGAACTCCAAGAAACTACGCAAGAATATTCACAGAAGCATTATTCACAATAACTCAAAACTGGAAGTAACAGCAATCTTCATTAGTGGTAAAAATGATCAATAAGTTGTGATACAGTCATACAAGGGAATATTATACAACAATGAAAAGAAACAATTGCTATACCAAATATATTATCACTCTCGACATTGTTGAGTGAAAGAAGCTAGATCCAGAAATGAACTTTACTTAATGGATCCATTTATATAAATATAAAGAATCTATGGTTTTGTAAGTCAAGAAAATGATCGTTCTCTGCAGGGGGTGTTTACAGAATGGAAGAGGGCATGAGCAGGCTTCTGCAATGTTGGTCAAGTTGTGCATATTTCTAAATGTATCTTATACTTCAACAAAATGGAGTGATTAAAACAAAACAAACAAAAAAGAGAGGCTCGAGGCCATAGTTAAGTAAGAATTTTGAATTTCTTAGAATATCCTGAAAGGGGATTGAATGAAGAGAGGGCATCGAGTATAAGTGAGAGTGTGGGACAGCCCTACAGTAAAGAGATGGGAGACTCGGTTCCCAGAAAGAAAAACAACCAATAAGAATTTCTTGATAGCTGGGTTTCTTAAGTGTTTTCTTTTTTTTTTTTTAACTTAGGAGAATTTAATATTCATTTTAAAGTTGTTTGTGTGTTGTGCTTTGTTCTTACCTCTCAGTGACCCCATACACACCCCAACTTTATTGCTCCCAAATAAAGTTTACAACACCCCCAAAATAGTAGTAAATAGTGACGGGATAAAGGGAGCAAGCAGCCATGCTATTGGAGATACCCAAAGGGTAAAGGGCAAAAGCAAAGAGGGAGAACAATGTTGCAGACCAATAGGAGTAGATGCAAACACTCTGAGGCAGGATGGGCTAGGCAAATTCAAGGACCAATGAGGAAACCAGCATGTCTGGAGCAAAGAAAGATTGTAGGCAATGAAATCAGAGAACAGAGAAGTCAGAGGACAGTGGCCTCTATGGGCTATGGGTTTTATTGGCTTTTTCTCTGAGTGAGACAAGAAGCCATCATAGACATGTTCTGAGCAGAGACATGACATAGTCCCAGTCAATGGATCACTCTAGCTGCTGTGGAAAGAATGGAAAGAAGAAAGTCAGGAATGGGCACAGGGAGAACAGTCAAGAGGCTTGTTTTTTAAGAGAAAGATGATGCTGGCTTCTACTGGGGTGGTGGAGATGAGGAGATGTTGACCCTGGGTGTATTTTGAAAGTTTGGGGAGATTTTGGACATAGGATGTGAGGGAAAGAGAGGCATTAGGGATGCCTCAGGAAAGAACTTTCTAACCCAAAGGGCTGTCAGATCATTGAATGAGTTTCCCCGTGAGGCAGTCCTTCCAAGGGAGATAGCTTTTCCTTACACAAGACTTTTGAATTTACGTCCTTCCGTCTGAATATGCTCTTCTGCTTCTAGCTGACCTGCCAAACAAGCTCCTAAGGGGACTTCTGCCTTAAGACGAGACGAGCCCAGACGACCTCTAAGATATCTCACGTACCAAACATTCTTGAACCATAAGAAAATCAGACTATGATCCATGAATTTCAGACTTAATGGAATTGAATTGGCAGGCACAAATACAGTTGCAAAGTAAACTTCTTACACCACAGTAACTTTTCACTTCCAGTGTCTCCATCTATCTTTCCCATTACATGTGCGTTTTTACACTGGTCAAAACAGGTTAAAATGAACAGCTGCTGGAGCAGAAACAAAAGCCACACAAGACACCTCCTGGGGATGGAGAAGGCCAATATGTGAAAGGAAAGAGGGGCAGCCTGAGGGACCTCTATGAATAGAGCTACACCAGAATGCGTAATGAGAAAGTAAAGAATAAATTATAAACAAGCACCCTGACATTTTTAATCTCCAAAACATTGTCTCCTTCAAAGTAATTCCCTTGGGGGGGAACTGCTAGTGCTTATGAACTGTACACAGTGTGTTGTTGCTAATGCTCAACGCTTGCTTGGAACTCTCCATTGGTGTTTGTCCTCACAGAGAATTAGTGTAAATGACTCCAGAACTGTCTCAGGCTCTCCTGTAGGCAGACTCTTAGGAAGTTCAGCTACCAAGAATCTCAGGTCCTCCCAGTTGTCAAGAACTTTAGAAGGTTCTAGCCTACCTGGTGTTTGACACCCTGCGCCTCATTTTTGACAGTCAGCAGGCATCTAACCTCTACCTCAACCCCCATGTAAAGGGGTTGACATTCCCCCAAGGCAGCCCTTCAACCTCTTCCCAGATGGCTCTTATTATTAGAAAGTTCTCATTCATTTTGAATTGAAACTTACTTCAACACACCTCCCACTCACTGGTCATAGTAGAGTTTGAGTCAGTTATTTTCCAAATTTCAAGCATCTGTGTTCTAACTCTATGATTTCACTATTTTTGCCATATCCAAATAAACTAGTCCTATCAGTTCCTTAATATCTTTATTTCAAATTACCCAATTTCTCACAGATAATTTTACTTTAAAACTATATCACTTTGTATGTGGAAAACATATTAATTGCCATAATTAGAAAGTAACAGCATATATATTTTCAAGGAAGAGAAAGTGATGGTATTAAACCCTGCTTAAAACCGTTGCCTAGCAAAGATTCTGAGCCTGAGATAGGCTTTCTCTTTATTAAAAACAAGAGATTAGCACATATAAAACATGAATTTCCAAGTATCTTTTAAAAATGCTTGTATATGAGAAAGTATTCAATGATTTCCCCTTAAGACATTATATGTAGCTTGTTATGAATTTCTAATTTATAGTCTTCTTATAATAATCAAAGAAGACAAGAAATAAATGCCTATTACCTGCTTATTACAATGCTATGTGACGTAGAGTATACAATTACCATTGACCTGCAGATGGAGATTAATCATCAGGTCATTTTTATCTGTGTGTGTTGTTTTTTAACAAGCACTCCACCTTTCTCCCTTTTCCCATCCCCATAACCTCTAATCTGCTTTCTATCTCTGCAAATTGCTATCTAGTAATCTCTTATAAGTTATATCATACAATTTTTGTCCTGTGTGCCTTTCTTATTTACTGAGCATAATGCTTTAAAGGCTTTCCCATGCTTCAATATGTTTCATAACTTCCATTCTTCATATAGCTGAATAATGTTCCATGGTGTGTGTGTACTACATTTTTTATTCATTCATTTGTTGATGGACAATTGGGTTGTTTCAAACTTTAGGCTATTATGAGTAGTACTACTATAAGTAAATATTGGTGTTCAAACATCTGTTTGCAACCCTGTTTTCACTCTCTTTGGGTATAAAACTTGATGTGATGTTTCTGGATCAAATAATAATTCTGTATTGAACTTTTTGAGGGACCCCCAGATTGTTTTCCACAGTGGCTGCACTTTATATTCCACCAACCATGCACCAGAGTTCCAATTTTTCTGCATCTTCTTTAACACTCATTTTCCATTTTTTAAATAATAGCCATCCTTAGGGGTATAAGGCAGTATCTCATAATGGTTTTTAATTTGCATTTCCCTAGTGGCTAATGATGTTGAGCATCTTTTCATGGATTTGCTGGCCATTTGTATATCATCTTTGGAAAAATTTCTATTCAAGTCCTTCATCTTGAATTGTTTGTCCTTGGTTGTTTGTCTTTTTGTTGTTGCATTATAAAAGTTCTTTATATATTCTGTATATTAAACCCTTAGCTAATATATGATTTGAAAGTATTTTCTCCCATTACACAGGTTGTTTTTCCATTTTCTTGATGATGTCCAGATGCAGAAAAAATTTTAAATTTTAATGAAATCAAATTTATCTATGGTTTATTTTATGCATTTGTTCTTATTAACTAGGTCTCCCTGCCCCTCTCTCCCCCCTTTATTTTAACCTGGTGCTTGAAGATTTGCTCAATTCCTTTTCCTACCCTGCATAACCAGGCAAGGGAAGCCAAATGGGCAGAACTGGGCTATGACCAGGATGTATTTCAGACTGCAGATGCGAGTTTGTATGCCTTTTGAGACAGGAATGGAAACTTTTTGCTGAGTATCCACTGTGTATCAGGAATGGTTCTTGAGTATCTCATTTATCTAAGAATCGCTTAAGGTAGATGTCATCCCTATTTTACCAACATGACAACTGCATTCTTATATAGCAGTTAAGCATGGTAACTATGCCATTTTCTACCTTTTTGCTTAATATTATTTTGTAAACACTTTATCACATCGCTTCATATTTTTTCTTTATAAATATTTCCTCCTGTTCTAAAAAGAATTTGAGTTGCTTCTGTTTTGTTATTTATCATTTTAAAGATTGTATAATATCCCATTAAATTATTCGACCATAATTTATTTAACTGATTTCCTATTGTTGACAGTTTCACTTTGTTTGTTTGCTTTTTGTGTTTTTTTTTAATCATTAGTTTAGGTAATAAATGATCCTGCTGTGAACATTTATCTGCACAAGAGCATTATTTTGTTATGGAAATTTCCCCAAGAGTGGAATTACTGGATCAAAGGGGATAATACTTTTTATGGCTCTTTATGGAGATTTGCAAATTGCCCACCCAAACAAAGGACTATGCTTTGAAGATAAAAAGCAGAAACTGGTTTGCTACCAAAAAATTAATTTTCCACTTTATTAAAATATTCGAGCGCGTGATCTGTGGCAGACACCGTGCCAAGGATGAGCAAGGCCGGCTCCGAGCCTTCAAGGAGCGCACGGCTGGGTGGGAAAGAGGAGAGTACACGCAACAGGCGTCTGTGCCGAGCCGAGGAGAACCCTGCGCCCTTTTGGGAAAAGTGGAAGGAAGGGAGCTGTTTGCAAGCACTGGGAAGGTCCCGCCGCGTAGGCAACGGTTGGCCTGAATCTTGCAGAATGAGTAAGAGTTTTGGCACGAGATCTATATTAATATTACTGTGATTTTCTGGCCTTTTATCAGAAAAAAAGTTTCCCACTCTTGGCACAGCGAGCGTTGACAACGTCGCAAGCCTCCAACGTCGTAAGTTTCTTTCCATTCATTTCCAAGGAGAAGGGAAGAGGAGGTCTCCACCGAGCGCAGGAGCAGAATCTGGGGATCTGGGAACACGCACAACCGCACCGAAAAGTGCAGGCGTTTCCTTGAGCGCAGAGCCCGCGGTCTCCCCAGGACAAAGCGCGAGAAAGCCTTGTCCTGGGGGGACGGAAGGCACACCCCCCGCGCCCGCTGTGCAGGAGTCACCTCAGCTCGATCCGGGCTGGGAGGCGGTGAGAGAACCAGCAGTCGGTATTGGGAGCGCAGCCCGCGAGTGGGCTCCGAGGCGAGATGGGCTCTGCATTAGGGGTCCCCAGGGGGCAGGCGGGCGGGGTGCAGTAGAAGGGCGGAGCTCCAGACCCGAGCCTCGACCGCCGCGCAGAGGGTCTGCTGGGGCTGCGCTGGTCCGACCCGAGGGTAGGCGCCCGGAGCGCCCGGGAACTGAGCGCGCCTCTTCGGGACGTGATTTTGGCATTAGGGAGCTCGTTCCCGCGCGCCGTCCTGAGCTCAGTCCTAACCCATCCTCGCTGAGACCCAGAGCCGAGAAATCGGCGCTGCTCCTGGACGTGGGAGTCCCGGCCAGGGCGCCAGGTAGGACCGAGGGATGCCAGGAGGACGGACGGGAAGCGTCTCTCGTGGCAGGGTTTGGGGCAGCTTGAACTTGGAAGTATGTGCGGGAGTCGGAGGGCCCCAGTTACTGGACTTTGGCTGTTCACTGTTAGTCCCAGAAGAGGCGGTGGGCAGCTTCTAGCGGATGAACGGGAGTGCGGACCAAAACCCGGCCTGTGGGTAGGGTCTTGTGCCGCCTCTGCGCATTTCTGCCGGTGACACGGTCAGAAAAAAACTCCCTTTCCATGTGCTAACAGGGGAGCAGGTAGCTTTCTAGCGTTTATGCCTATGGAATGGGGGGCTGCAAAGTCAGTAGCCATCCTACTGGGCCCTGAATCCTCTTGCAGGATCCCTGGTCCAAAATGTCTTTGGGACCTTGCCTCAGTGACACCAAATTATGGTGTTAGTCCCCAGGCCGTGTCTCCCGCCTCCGCAGTCCTTGGCGGAGGGAGGAGAGAGTATCAGATTGATGCAATCTTTTTATTGTTTTTTTAAATTATAATTTTCAATAGATAATACATGCACATGAATTTTAAAAATCAGATAATACAAAAGTTTACCTTCTAGAGATAATGTCTATATTAGCATTTCTGTCTATTTGTACCTTTGGGGTGCTTAGTGCTTTTTTTGTTTTAACCCAAATCTTGGCTACTGTAGTTGTTCTGTCCCCTTCTTTTGATTCTTTATCCCACCTCCTGCCTCAGGAAAGTACCAAAAAAAGATTACCTCACTACTGCTACCTGTATTCCTTAATCTCCAGTGTTTCTGCTCATACCGTCTCTGCTCTCCTCAAATGTCCGTCACTGCCATGGCTCTTGGGCTAGCGAGCCCAGTGATAAGACATTCCATTATTTTGCCTTAACTTTCCCAGTGATTCAAAGTAGAGGGCTCTGAGGAAGGGTCTGTCAAGTCTGTACCCACTTGTTCTTTCTCTTAAATGGACTTTCAAAGTGCAGTTTGAGTAGAGCTGGGCACTGAGGGAAATTAGCAGAAGATATTTCCTGAAATGCTACCTATTTCTAGAAATCAAAATTTTGCTAGATCCTATCCCTTTGCCAGTTATACCCTTTCCATTGCCCTCTCCCCCCACCCCACCCCACCCCCACCCCCAGGACCAACAGAGTGGCATGCAGTAGGTATTTTCCCTCTGTAGGAACCTAGGAAGGTGGACCTTTTCTATCTGCCTCCCCACAGCCCTGTGAAGGAGCCTAGTGGCATAGCTTTGTGGTAGACGAGGGTGGGGGTTTGGTAGGATGAGAAGAGGGAGTTAGAGTCCAACAGGGAGGTAGAAGGAGATGTGTAGAGACCTGTGAATGGAGAAGAGTTTAGGAGGTGAAGGCCCTGGGAGAGCTTTCATTTGGTGACATCCCCTTGAAAGTTTTACTCAGAGGCCACGTATGTGGCTTACTTCTTGCTAACGGTCAGCACAATCAACTGGTTCTCAAGGCATTGTGTATGCAAGGCCAGAACCAGTTTAGGAGTGGGGGAAAAATCAGCAAATCAATGCATTTTTAGTCTATATAGTACCATAGAGGCTATTTAAATTATTGTTACTGAATTAACAGTTTCTTTTGGAATTGTGAAGACTTTTTTTCATTTTTATTTTTTATTTTTTTGTGAAACCTTTTTAAAATGACCTGGTGGCTACTCCAGTCACTGTGTTTTCCTTTATTTTGTCCATTTTTTTCATGTTGCATGACCATGCTCTGAAGTCTAGACATGTCAGAAAGTTCAGGCTGTTTAGAAGCTGGCACCTCTAAGAAGCCTTTTGGAGTTGCGGGTGCGGGCAAATTAGAAAATAAGAACTTACTCTTGTGATAGGGTTGGGGGATAAGAGGAAAGAGTTGAGTATAAGTTTGAGACTGGTAAGGAGTTGAGTATAATTCTTTAGAAAACAGGGCAATGAGTAAGAGGCGAAACAATCATGCATGATTCAACATTCATTCATTCATTTATTCAAAATGTTTATAGTGCCTTGCTATGCCAGACATTGGAGACAAAGTGGTGAATAAAACCAGACAAGGTCCCTGCTCTCCTGGAGCTTACAGATATTTTGGGAATGCAGATGTCCATAAAATAGCTAAATATTGACTATGTAATTGCAAACAAAGATATGGTCTCTAAAGGAAAGAAACAGAGTTCCTAGAGGATGTGTAGAGCCTGAACAACAAGACCAGAGAAGGCTTCCTTAAGATTTGTTTGAGCTGAAATTCACGGGTAGGTGGGAATGAGGGGATATATATTGAGGTAGGACCAGAACCTTTCATTGGGATTCTCATTTGGCTGCAAGTAATCAAGAAGCCTTGCTGCCACATAGCATTTGCCGTATTAAGTCTGCACTCGCACAGATTTGGCATTTCTGGCACTTTGGGAAAGGATGTGTTGTCATCATAGACAGCATGCTTTGTATTGTCTTAAGTTCATCATGGTATTCCATTGCTGTTATTCTTGCTTTTTAAATTAAATATTTAGGTCAACTTTATTCTTATCAGTTTATATTATTGTGCACAATAAAATGCATGCATTGCAGTTCACCGCTGAATCATCCATATTACCATTGCCAAAGTAGATATGTGTGTTATCTTAGTACCAAATTTGGCTTGTACAGTAACAGTTTCCTTTCATCATTTTATCACTGAGTAATTTCCCAGGTGAAAGCAGGTGCAGCAGGTGGACTGTAGTATCCTCTCCCTCCCATCCCCTACTCTACTTGGGAAAGTGTCAAAATGTTTAGTTACCCTAATGATGTATGCTCCTCTTTAGTGTTATGTACAGCCCATAGGTAAAGAAAGAAAAACTTTACTAATTGCATCGATGTTGTAAGTAATAGTAAAATAAATCTCACAGCACCATATTTCATTAGCAAACAAATATTTTCATTCATATAGCAATATTGACAGTAAACCTTCTCTATGCCCAGCACTGTACTACCTGCTACAGCAAAATGGGTTGGTAAGACACAGTCTAAGGAACTCATGAAGTATTTAAAGAACCCATAGAAGTCTAAGAAAGGGAGTTATGCTCATGCATGAAAGGATAATAAAGTCTTATGGTTGCTATAATGGAAGCATAATCAGGGTACATGCATAAGGGAAGTGAGTGTTCAATTCTACCAAAGGGAGGAGTGGTCAGGAAAAGGTTCATAGAGGAGGTAACGTTTGAGTTGAATCTTGAAAGATGAGACATTCCAACAGATAGACAATGGAGAGGGGATATTACAGGAGATAGATTAATGTACAAAAAAAATACACACAAAATACAAAACAACAACAACAAAAAACAAAAATCGAGGTGTGCAATACCATGTCAAGTTTGGGACCTTCAAGTGGTGGGAAGAGCTGAAGCATAAGGAGTATTTAGAAATGTGGCTGGGGAGGTGGGCAGGCCAGATCACAGAGAGTCTAGGTACCAGCCTGTGAACACGTGGTGGTTAAAGTATGAATCTGGATCATACAGACCAACAGTTGAGTCATGGTTCTGCCTCTTGGTAGCTGTCAGACTTCAGTCAAGTAGCTTAGCTTGAGTAAGTAATGGTAATGAAGTAACGAAGATGGTACCTCTTTCATAGAGTTGCTGCAAAGATTGAGATAAGGCATACAGAAGCCCATCCCAACACCTATCACACATTATACACTCAGTAATTGTTAGCTACTATGCTCAGTTTATCCTAGGGCAAAAGGAAGTCTTTCAAATGTTTTAAATAGAAAAGTAAATTAGTGAGTATTTTTGTTTAGAGCCCTTGGATGGTGGGTTGAAGGGGATTAAGTTTGGAGCGAAGAAGTCACTTAAAGATATAACCATTCAGAGAGTGTACTGATGGCCTGAACCAGTACGTCCACGTCAGTGGCCATGGAAAGAAGGAGCCAGATATTTGAGATGTCTCCAGGGTAGGAGCCACAGAACTCAGCAACTCAGCTACATGTTCAATGTGGGCAGTGAGGAAGAAGATGGGGAGGAATGAGGTCTTGGATTCTCATCTGTCATGCTTTGGCTCTGTGATCCAAATGACCTTAGGTTAAATGAAAGAAAGCTGGGCGTCCATCACTATCCTAGAGATCTGGGGATCAGAAATCTGGGAAATGCGGAAGTTCGTAGGACTTAGTGGTTGGTACCAAAAAGAAACTGTATTCAGAAGACCCCTTGACAACTTCTTTGTCATGAAATAAAACAGGCTGATCCATAGCAAATGTATTCTCATTCTCTCTCTTTCTCTCTCTCCCTCCTCCCTCCCTCCTTCCTTTTCCCCCACCCCCACCTGTCTCTCTTTTCTGCCCCATGTCTCTCGCTCTTGTTCTCATTTCTAGGAAGCTGTTGGTTCAGGGTGAATAAACAAGGAATTTCACCCATTTTTGCCATTGTCCTGAAGTGGCACAGTTCATCTTTACCCATACCTGACGCTAGCCTGATGGATGTTTTTCTCTTTTTCTCTCAAAAGTCTTCCCCTAATCCAATAAGCACGTGTCGAAGTGCCTCATGAACTTCATTAAAGTTGGTGGGACTTCGAGTTAAGAGGTGGTCTCTATTTTACAGTGCAGTGCAGTCTTGGTAATCCCATTATCTACTCATAAGTCAGAAAATAGCCCAGACATATATTATGGTATTTGTTGAAAAGTTGCCAGGGGTTTTATTCCTATTTCGTCACCAAATGTGGATCCTGGAGAATGCTGATTGATGTGTACTATAGGCTCAGTTGCTTGAAGTCACTGAAGTGAACAGATAGTATTCGGCAGGACCAAATGAGTGAGGTGGCAGAATGTGAAATGAGGGAAAATGAGATCTGCCTCTGCAATGGCCGGTCTAGAGTTTGGTTAAAAATGGGATTTCTATCTTTGTGACCTTGGGCAAAGTACTTCACTTTTTTGCTGGTGGATATTCCTTTGATGTCTGTAAAACTGATCTAATGTCTCCTTCAATGGGTGGTTGTGAGATTTAAATGAGCTGCATAAGGAAAGCGCTTAACACAATATACCAGGTATTTAAGTGGTCATGGCCTTTGGCTCAGCTAGTCCTGGAGATCTTTCCTTTTATTTAAAAAACAGGAAGAATGAGGATTTCTTGGGTTAAATAACCCGAATTAATCGGCTTTTATGTGTTTCTCATCTATAATTGATTTTTTTCCCTCTGGAAACCAGGGTAGAACCTGTTTTCCTTCACCCTCAGTGGGTGCTTATCAGTGATGATGAGGGCAAAGGTAATGTGATACCTGCAGAGAGGAGTCTAATTTTAGCCCTTTTTCTTTCAGCAAGTTATACGCACACAAGCAAAATTACTAACAAATAGAAAACGAAATGAGTTGACTTCTTTCTCCTATATTCTGTATTAGTGGAGTTGCATGTTTCTTGCTTGTTTATTTGTTGTTTTTAAAATAGAAACTGTTTCAAACGTGGCTGTAATTCTTCCCCCAGTAACTGAGAGCTGTTTGTCCTCAAGAAAAAGGTTTTGTTTTTTTCCCTCTTAATAGAAGTTGATGATTGAAAGAATTAGCACTTTCTCCACGGGTCTTTCTAAGTATTCTGCTGTTCCCTAATTAGTTCAACAAGCATCAAGTGAACTCTGTGTCAGGCATTGTGTTGTCACTGGGGACTCAGAGATGCCAGCCACGGCACTCAAGCTCTCCACCCTGGTAAGCCCTTGTCAAAGAGGGCTGGTAGGAAGGGGAAGTTGCCACCTGTGGCTTCCCTCTGGAAGTCGGCTGGTCTGAGGCAGCCAGGGGCAAGACAGATGGGAGAGTGTGGAAAGTGGAGGGGGGTGTCCTTCGAACCTATGCTCCCCCCCGCAGTGTACTCCAACTCCACCACATCAGGAGCTCCTTCAAGTCAGGTTCCAGGTCTAGGATGGCTACTGGTTAAAAGCCTGAGCTCTGTAGTTACACTGCCTGAGCCTATATCCCAGCTCCAGAACATTCCAGCTGTGTGACCTTGGCAAGTTTTGTAACCACTCACGCTCCAGTTTCCTGATCCGTAGTCCAGGGTTATTAATATTACCTATCTTGTTGGTTGTTAAAAGGCTTATATGAGCTATCCCTGGACCAGATAAGCCCTGAAACCTAGAGGGCCCAGCCTCTCCAGAAAATCAAACAGCTCCATCTCCCTACCCCATATTAGCAACATGCCCTTCCAGCATTAAAAAGGTAGAATGGCCATAGCCCAAACACCCCTAAAGAGAAGGACAGAAAGCTAAAAGGTGATGGTGGAGTTATACAGAGAAGATAGGATTTAACAAATGAATATGATTACTGAATCATTAAATTGATATCTCTTTCAGTCTCCAGTATCTTAGAGCAGCTAGAAGTAAAAACGTAAAATTGTGGAATTGTAATCCATGTCAAACTCTGAAATATGTTCTACAACTAATTGTGATGCTGGGTTTTGAAATTTATTGCTTTTTTGTATATATGTTATTTTTCACAAAAAAAAAGAAAAAATTTGATTGTGGTGATAAAAAAATATTTAAGCCTTCTAGCCTCCTATATTCTGAAGTAGCAAGAAGGAAAAATCTGAGAGGATTGTATGGTAGCCCATGACAAACTCTGGGATCTGTCCTGCAACTGCTTGTTGAAGAGTGCTTTGAAAACTATTGCTTTTTTATTTCTTTGCTTTGTATATATGTTATACTATACAATTAAAAAGTTTAAAAAAGGGGGTTTATATGAGCTAGTATATGTTGTTCAAACTCATCAAAGACAGACAGTACGTCTCATTTAATGTTGAAACCCCAGAATCCAGTGTAAAGCCCAGTACGCTAGAAGAGCTAAATAAATCCATCAATGAATGAGTGAATGAATAAATGAATTAATGAATGAAAAAATCTCAGTACATAGACTGATAGAGCAGGCAGTTATTGGCAAAGCACTTTCTCATCTTTAATTCGTTTGATCCTCAAAACGTCTCAGGAGATGGCCAGGACAGATTTGACCAACTCCATTTCATAAATGAGGAAAACAGGGCGCTGAAAGTTGCCTGGCTTGCAAAAGAAAGTGCAGCTATGAATGACAGACCTGGTTTATGTTCTTGATTCTGTTTACTGCTAGCATTCTGCTTTTCCCGCTCTCTGGCTGTCTCTCGGTCTTATGAATGTTTCATGGGACTCAAAGGTTATCCACCAGCGAAAAATGAACACACATAACTTATTCAACTCTCTGTTTCATGGTAAATACACTTAGTTAAATTGTAACTTAAAGTGAAAAATTGAAGTTTGGGGAGTATTTCCTTTTGTTTTTTAAAGCATTGGGTATTTTATGAGAAGGAGGGAGTTTTTTTATAAGCGTGATAGTAGCACGGACTCATGAAAGAAAATATTGACAGATTTTATTACATAGACATTCAAAATATTTGTATATAAAAGTCATGATTAAATACAAAGAAAAATAAACTTTAAAAATTTGCAGCAAACGTCCTAAAAGGTTACAATTCGCAATATATAAAGAACTCATAGAACTTAATAGGAAGAACATTAAGACTATATTTCAAAAGCTTGGGCAAAAGATATAATGGTTTCTGAATGAGGAAAAGCACATGGTTGGTGAACATATTAAAATATTTAACTTTAGAAGAAATAAACATTTTTCAAGGATATACCAGTTTGTTTATCAAAATACCAATATCTTGAGGATAATACTAGTAAAGTGGGATAAAATTAGTACTCATAATAACTTATGTGAAAATTGATTGCCTTAAGACTGTTGTGTCATAGCCTTTGACCAAGGAATTCGATTCTGGAACTCTATCCTGAAGAAATTGTCAAAAATACAGATAAAGACTTATGCCCAAAGATGTTTTTCACAGGTTTTATTCAGGAAAGTAAAACACGAGAAACAACCTGTGTGTCCAGTAATGAAGGAATGGTTAAATAAATTATGATAAGGATGAAGCAGCATAGATAGGCTAGCAGCTAAAGGCATGGATTCTGGAATATCACCACCTGGATTCAAATCCTGACTCTGTCATTTATGACGTGTTACCTTGGCAATCTCTCCACGCCTCACGGTCCTCATCTATACAATGAGGATGAAAAGAGTGCTCACTGCATAAGATAGGTTTGTGTTGTATTTGAATCCATATAGCTCTACAATTCCAAAATCCTCAAAGTTCAAGAAACCTAAAGGGTTTTGTCATTTAGCAGCAGAATTGGAATAAACTGGCATAAGCCTTCAATGTCTTCATCCCACTTACTATGGCTGTATTCTGCCACAGAAATATTAACGAGTTAATGATGGGATGTTGCTCCAGAACCCACTGAGGTGGTACAGTACATCAAAAGAAAACCAGAATTCTTGGATTGGGATAAGGGATTGTAGATGGTATTGTGAAAAACTTAGAACAGTGCCTAGTATACAGTAAGCACTATATAAGTGTTGTTCAATAAATGAAATTAAATAGTGTATGCATTTGGTGATCTACCAAACACATGCACATACACATCTATTTCCACATCGTTTTACACGTACATACACACACATGCACACATACACATATACAGGTAAAGGCTAGAATGAAATACAACAATATATTAAAAAAGAGGTTATCTTTTGAAAGGGATTAGGAACAATTTTACATTTTTGCATTCTGGCTTCCAACCCACAAAGATATGAAAAAATATATATATTTTAAAATACTAAGTTTATAGGAAGAGGGGAAATATATGCCAGCAAAGAGTTGGGGTAAATTGGTTCTGTTGATGTGTCTGCGGCAGAATCATCCCCTAGTTCCGACCCATTCTCCACCGTACTGGGTGAGCTACTGAAAGCGTTTAGTCTCCCTCCGTTCACCAGACTATAGAGTGGTACTAATAGCTCAGTACCTACTTCACAGGGTTATTCTGAGGAATAGTTGAGACAATATATGAAAAGCACCAGGACGGACTGTGAGCTCCCTTCTCATTCCTTTGCTTTTCCTGCTCTCTGTTTCCACTGCAGTGACTGACAGCTCTCTGCAAGAAGATGATCTGAATCCCTGCAGAATATAGTTTAAAACCCAAAAGTCAGTTCTCAGTCAGATTATCAATGGGAAGAGACAGCAAAGATCTTCAGCGAATTCTTATTTGTTTGTTTATTTACAAAAGAACTTCATGTGTGGCTTTTTAAGAAAATGCTTTGTAGATGATTACACATGAAATATCTTGAAATAGCCAACCTAATGTTACCTAAATTCTTTTGTTTTCAGTTACAAGTTTACTTAGTAGGCAAAGGTTTTTTAAGAAGTTCCTCGAAAATCTCCATTTTGTCTGTAGGAACATTTCCCTTCCACTCTGCATCTAATTTATTTTGTAGCCTGAGATTTTCCCTTTCTTGCTTGCTTCCTATTTTTTTCAGTATATTCTTTACCCTTCTGATTATTTCCTTAACTCTTTCCTATTTCTGTGCATTTCGGCGTTTCTTTTTGTGGCTATTATCAATCTCAATCCTTTCAGTAGTTCCACGTTCCTTGCAAAATCTCTAAGATTCTCTTTATAAATTAATAACCCTCGTGCATATGTAAAATAAAATAATTTTGAGGTCAAGGCTAACTGGAGAGCAGGTGTATATATTTTGAACTAATTTCTTTGCCAAGAAATATTTCCAACTCCTCCAGTCCAGGTCATTCAAGCTTTAAGGTGGGAAGTATTATTAACAAATAGATTGCTGGGCTTCACCCCAGAGATTCTGATTAAGTAGGTCTGGGTGGGGCAGAATGGCTATAGTTCTTACAAATTCCCAGATGATACTGGGGTTGCTAATCCACGGACCCTATTTTAGGGAGCGTTGCTCTAATCCACCCGCTTCTTTCATCATGACCCCTTACATTGTATATTTATTTATTTGAACCATTTCATTGCTGGAAATCTTCAACTTTTATATATATATATATATATATTTACTATTCTCCTACCCTCTCATATCTATGCAGTGCTCTTATTTTTTTTAAATACAAAAAAACAACAAATAAACGCAAACATTCCTATATTGATCATTCCATTCTACATACATAATCAGTAGTTCACAATATCATCACACAGTTGCATATTCATCATCATGATCATTTCTTAGAACATTTGCCTCAACTCAGAAAAAGAAATAAAAAGACAACAGAAAAAGAAATAAAACAAAAACAGAAAAAAATATATATATATACATACCATACCCCTTACCCCTTCCTTTCATTGATCACTAGCATTTCAATCAAATATTAACATTTGTTCCCCCTATTATTTATTTTTATTCCGTTTGTTCTACTCGTCTATTGATAAGGTAGATAAAAGGAGCATCAGGCACAAGGTTTTCACAATCACACAGTCACATTGTGAAAGCTATATCATTACTCAATCATCATCAAGAAACATGGCTACTGGATCACAGTTCTACATTTTCAGGCAGTTCCCTCCAGCCTTTCCATTACATCTTGAATAACAAGGTGATATCTACTTAATGCGTAAGAATAACTTCCAGGATAACCTCTGGACTCTGTTTGGAATTTCTGAGCCATTGACACTTTGTCTCATTTCACTCTTCCCCCTTTTGGTCAAGAAGGTTTTCTCAATCCCTTGATGCTGAGTCTCAGCTCATATTTTTAAGGGTAGTGTCGTAATAAAATTATTTACCACTTTTTGAACAATTTATCATGTGTCAATAATGGTGTTAGTACTTTATACATCTTCTTTTTTCATACTTTCAATAACCCTGAGAGAAGGATATTATTATCCTCCTTTTACAGGTCAGAAAACTGAGGTCCTAGCCCTCACAGTTCATAAGGAGTGAAACAAGTCTTCGTGGCCCTAAAGCCCTAGCTCTTTCCCTTGAACTGCTCTGTGCCTTTCAAAGTGGTGGTACATGACCACTCGAGGTCCTGTTCTTATGCCTTCTCAGCCTGCCTCAGCTTAGCCCCTGCCAGGTCTCCAATCTGAAACTCTCTCTCCTCATCAGCTCTCCAGAGCCTGTCCTGGACTTTTACTCCAGGAAGCTTTCCCAGTGTGCCTGCATCCCACTCCCACTACGTCCTAGTTGTTCCTAGTTAAGCATTTATTTTATGTTTGTTTTTGTTCATACCGAGAGATTTTGTCTTTGTAACTGGATTTGGAACTTCTTGAAGACAGGGCCCACCTCGTGAGTCTTTGGGTCCCCCATGGAACAGCCGTAGTGGAGGACTGATGGCTTCCTCCTACCACTTGTCCTTTCTTACCTTGTTGAAATCAAGCCACACCAAGAAGGCAAAAAAAAAAGGCTGGATTTAACCCTTCTTAATCCCCTTCCCTGCATCACAGCTGTTTGTGGTTTGCCAGCACTTGCCCTGTTGTCCCACACAGCCATGAGGCCCTGCTTTGGGAAGAGAACTGCCCTAAATGGAACCCTTGGTTCTTTTGGAGGTTTTCCAAGCTCTTCCTCCCCTCCTTCCATGTTTGCTCAAATTCCACGTCCATTATTGTACTTCCCAGCAGCACTCTGCTTCCCTGTATATACCAAGAATTCTCACCTGCCCATTCCCAGCTTGCATAGCCACATGCAGCTCCTACCCTCCCCCAACATAAAATCTACTGGGTGGGACCAGCATGGTGGGACACATAGGACTTTATTTGGTCTGTTCATTTTGATTATTTTATTATTCTCTCTCTCTTTCCATCTTTGTCCTTCTCGCTTTCTCTCTTCCTAAGATATTTTAAGTACACGTCCTCCTCTTATTGCTTGGATGGTGTTATCAGTTCACTATGTCAGCACCCGACTCACCCATCCCAAGGCTGTTAATCTTTCTTTTGTAATTTTTCGCAAAGTTGACATTATCTTCTTGTCCTCAGAGCAGCTGAGCCTCATGGCAAAGGGCCAAGAGTCCTCATGGAGCTTTCATTTCCTCCGTGCCCATTAAGTATGAAAATGCTTGCTGTATTTGCGTTACAGCCTCATATAATGGAAGACAAAGGTATACACCGCAGTTCACACTGCTAAATGGGCTCAACCACTATTATGTGATTTCAGATCCAATTTGTTTTCCTGTTCAAAGGCTTTTTCCTGGCCCGTATTTATGAGCCAGTTGTGGTGGTCCTGATGTTTTCCTTCTGTCACCGGTGGGCTGAACTCATTCTTTGGTGCCTCACTCCATGTGCTTTTATGGTAGTTTCCATAGGTAAATCCTAGAAAGAAATCATTGTGAGGAGTACCATTTTCCATTTATTTAGAATTAACAATATCAGGCATTGTGCTAAGCATTTTAAATATACCTTAAATTTAATCCTATCAAGCTTTTGTCAGGTATGACCCACTTACAAACGTGGAAACTAAGGCTTGGTGAAGTTAGGTTACTTGCCTGAGGTCTCATAGCCAGTAAGTGCATCAGCCTGGATTCGAACCAAGGTCAAATAATTCCAAAGCCCACAGTCAAGCTCTAGTTTCTAGGAGTTGTTTTTTTTTTTTTTTTTTTTTTATCTATCTTTCAAATATGTCATGATTTTAGCAAAAACTTGGGAAAAGCGTTCTCATACACTATTGTGAGGCTATAAATGGGAACACCCTTCTGGAGGGCAGATTGGCATATTAAGAGCTTTTAAAACATTCTTATCCTTTAATCTAACAATTCCCATGCTTGAGTTTATGGGAAATAACCATGGATATGTGCAAAGATGTAACCATAAGGAAGTTCAGAGCAGGCACAATCATATCATGAAAAATGTAAGACAGATTCAGTATTCAACAGAAGTAAATTGGCTAAATAAAATATGATACAGAGACAAGGAAATCCAAAGTAGTAATTATAAATTATGTGGGGAAAAAACATTTGAAGACATAGAAATGTGCTCATAGTGTAATAACTTACCATAGGATTCCAGACTAAACCCATTTTTGTGAAAGGAGATACTACAAACTAGATTTAAAGAGAAAGGTAGAGCTGGAGACATAAGTTACGTAGTCTGGGAAAAAAGTTTTTGAGACATATATTTTTTAAGTGGGCAGAATTGTGGGATTAAAGGGGTAGAATTTTGACTTTCTGTTTTATCTTTTTCTTCTATGCAGTAGTAGTTACTTTTTTTAATTGACATTTGGTTTTCTTAAACTTTTTGTTCTTAGTTTTTTTTTAATTAGAAAAATATTTCTGTGTTGCTTGTTATAATTTAACATATAAAGTCTTTAGAAATCTTTAGAAGCCCATCCTGGTCATTTCCTCTGTTTTAAACTGGCACCTTCTCTGGTTGTTTTGTTGTTGTTGTTGTTTTGCCCACCTATCTGCCAGGCTGAGCTTGGAAAGAGCTGATTATATGTGTTGGAAATTTATGCATTAAACTGAGTTCTGGTCTGGCATCATGTACCTTGTGTGGTTCCAGTGGGAAATTCATAGTTTGTCTGATGTCTTCTCCACCTCCTTCTACTCCCTCGTCTTGTGAACTCCAACAGCCCTTATGTTTTCCTTCCAAGTAGAAGCCATCTTTCTTTACCACCATTCACACTAAAAAAGAAATTCCACAGGTTTTTAAATTATTATTATTACTCGAAGGTCTATGACCATCGTTCATATTTTCTAGAGCTCCCATTTTATATTTATAATTTCCCCAACTAAATGAGCATTTCCACAGACACTGAATTCTACCTCCTCAGTTTCTTTAATAACTTTCTTTTTCAAAGGCAGCTTTTCATTAGCTTCTTCTCTTTCACCCAGTGTGTTTTGGTTTCCTAGCCAGGTCACATCCCAACAGCCTTATGCATATCATATCAATCTCCTGTGCAACTCATCTTGCCCTCCTCCTATCAGGCCTCAAGGTGTCCTTGCAAGTACTTTCATGTTTTCTTCAACTTTTCGCATTCCTTTCATCATCTCTCTGCTGGCTTCCTTCATTGACCCTTTTTCATTCCCGTTTCTATTTCTACAGCTTCCACCTGTCTGTCTCTCATCTATTTATATTCTCCGTTGACTGCTTCAACTGGCAATTCGTCATCAAATCATTAAAGCCTGTGATTTGTACCTTCCCTGAAGTGTTTTTGTTTTTTCAGATCTTTTTTTAAAAACAAGCCTTTTCATTTCCCAGACCATACACCTCCCCCACCCCCAACAAACAAACAAAAAAAGTCTCATCCTTTTATGAATCCTGAGAGGATTATGAATCCTGCAGAGCTTTCCAACTCATAACTTTTTCAAGTATAGAATGAACAGTTTAACCTCAGAAGATGAAGTACCAAAACAAAACATCATTAGTATTCCCTATATAAAAATAAAATGTTGGTTAAAAAAAAAAAAAAGAGCAACTTACAGCAGTCACATATATCCAGGAGGTGCAACTGTTAATTCTAAATTCTGAGATACTGAGCTGTTTGTACATAACATGGTCTTTCCCAGAAACTTCTTGCATTTATGTGACACCTGAGACTCAGAGTCAGAGCTCTGCAGCTATGAAAGTCAGCAGTACCCTATACAGGAACTGTTTAAAAAATTAAAAAAGTAATCAGACAACAAGTAGAGATATGAATGAAGCTGATCTGGATAGGACTAAGGTAAATCAGAATACAGGGTAAAGGAAGATATCGTCCATATCTTTAAAACTTTAACTTCTGTGTAATACTAAAGGGAGAGATGTTTATTTGGTGCAAAATTTATATTTTGGGTAGTGCATTTCCTAATTTACCTTGTGTGGTCAGTTTAGTTGAGCACCATAGATACAGGGAATCTTGAATAGGGCATGAGATTTTGTTGGTTTGTCCAAGTTAGTGTGATGCCCCAATAAATCCCAGAGTGATTTAGACAGTGAATAAAGATGTATTTGCGAAGTTCCCTTAGGGGAATTGGGAGAAAGAATAAAAGGTTCAACTTCCCCATTTGGAAAATTTCTGATACTTTCGCAAGCAGTGGGGACAACCAAATCAATAGGCCAAGCTTTTTATCTTGGGTTTGCCCCTATGAAACTTATTACTGCAAAGGATAAGCTAAGCCTACTTAAAATTAGGCCTAAGAGTCACCCCCAGAGAACTTCTTTTGTTGCTCAGATGTAGCCTCTCTCTCTAAGTCAACATGGCACGTGAACCCATTGTCCTTCCCGCCAATGTGGGACATGACTCCCAGGGGTATAAATCTCCCTGGCAATGTGGGACAGAAATCCCAGGATGAGCTGGGACCCAATTTCAAGGGATTGAGAAAACCTTCTTGACTGAAAGAGGGAAGAGAAAAATGAGAAAAAATAGAGTGTCCATGGCTGGAATATTTCAAACAGAGTTGAGAGGTTATCTTGGAGGTTATTATTATGCATTATATAGATATCCCTTTTCAGTTTCTGGTGTATTTGAATGGCTGGAGGGAAGTACCTGAAACTGTTGACCTGTGTTCCAGTAGCCTTGTTTCTTGAAGATGATTTTGTAATGATATAGATGTTACATTGTGACTGTGTGATTGTGAAAACCTTGTGTCTGATGCTCCCTTTATCTAGGGTGTGGACAGACGAGTAAAAAATGTGGTTAAAAAAATAGACAAATAATAGGGAGAACAAAGGTTTAAAAAAATGGGGCAAATGGAAATACTAGTGAACAATGAGAGGGAGGGGTAAGCGGTATAGGATGTGTATTAGTTAGGGTTCTCTAGAGAAACAGAAACAACAAGGAACACTTGCAAATGTAAAATTTATGAAAGTGTCTCACATGACTGCGGGAACGCAGAGTCCAAAATCCGCAAGGCAGGCTGTGAAGCCGACAATTCCGATGGAGAGTCTGGACTAACTCCACAGGAGAGGCTGGCTGACCGAAGCAGGAAGAGCCTGTCTTTTCTGAATCCTCCTTGAAAGGCTTCCAGTGAGTAGATTGAGCAGCACTTATTGCAGAAGACACTCTGCTTGGCTCATTACAAATGGAATCAGCTGTAGATGCGACTGACGTGATCATGATCTAATTCTATGAAATGTCCTCATTGCAACAAACAGGCCAGCACTTGCCCAACCAGACAAACAGGCACCACCACTTGGCCAAGTTGACACATGAAGCTGACGATGACAGTCCACCCCTTGTCAACTTGGCAGCTATATATATCACCTTAAACCATACCTAATTTCTAAATAAAAAACATTAAAACACACATTTTTTTCCTTTCACTTTACAATACTCAACTGTCCTGCATATAACTGGAAATTCTCTCCAGAATAGGGTGCAAGTCCTTGGGTAATATTCATTCTTAAACTTGATATCTTACAACTTAAATAATATAACAGGAACAAAACAGCATCACAATCCTCATTGCTGTAACTGATCACGTGGTTGAAGTTCATATTTGTCACTACCTTCTTTCACTACCCATTCCATGTTCCCTTTACCCTCAGCAAGCACTTCAGCTGGTCGTGGTTCTTTGCCCAGTGGGATTACCCAAACCTTCACTCCTGAAGTTTCAGACCCATTGGTAGTCCTGCCTGGATTGGGCTGTTGCAGCTTTCCATTGATTTTCCAGGGCATGGGAGTACTAAATGATGCCCTAGGGGATCTCCTATATTCTAAGAAAACTCTTCTCTACCTCCATTGTATAGTTGCAGTCCTATTTCCCCCTGATAGTCAGGGTCAATCACCCCAGACAATAATGCAATCCCCTTCTTGGCTTGTTGATCCAGGGGTACGAGTAGCACAAAGTGACCAGGTAGCAGTCTTAGATTCCAGTGAACTGTAATCATTGTTGTTTCTCCTAGTGGAAGTACTCCCCCTTTTGTAACTAAAACCTGTAAAGCAGCAGAGCTCAGGGTCACAGGAACAGGAAGCAAAAATTTTCCTAGTGGATCACTGGGGGTAATAGTGGGTGGTGCCATTCCCATTTCCACCCCTTGGTTCCTGAACCCATAGATCCTGGTTATGGGAGAAACAGCACCATACAGCAGACCCTGATTCAGAGCATATACATCTTCCTGGAGAACATTACCCCAGTCTTTCAAGGTGCCACCTAGATAGCACCGTAACAGAGTTTTCAAAAGGCCATTCCACTGTTATATCAATCCAGCTGCTTCTAGATGATGGGGAACATGGTAAGACCAGAGAATTCCATGAGCATGTGCCCATTCCCACACTTCATTTGCTGCCAAGTGTGTTCCTTAATCAGAAGCAGTGCCCTGTGGAATACCATGACGATGGATAAGGCATTCTGTGAGCCCATGGATGGCAGTTTTGGCAGAAGCATTGTGTGCAGGGAAAGCAAACCCATATCCAGAGTATGTGTCTATTCCAGTTAGAACAAATGGCTGCCCCTTCCATGAAGGGAGTGGTCCAATGTAATCAACCTGCCACCATGTAGCTGGCTGGTCACCTCAGGAAATGGTGCCATATCAGGGGCTGAGTGTAGGTCTCTGCAGCTGGCAGATTGGGCACTCAGCAGTGGCTGTAGCCAAGTCAACCTTGGTGAGTAGAATTCCATGTTGCTGAGCCCACGCATAACCTCCATCCCTATCACCATTACCACTTTGTTTTGGGGTGATTTTTAATTTTCTTTTTATTCTTTCTTTATAACTTTTGATAATGCTTCTGTATTTCACATGTACATATGTATTTAGTTCATTTATGCTACAACTTCTATTACTAAAATGTACATCAGCTCATATGCAATCAGTTAATAAGGGAATTGTGTCAGTATACATGGAAGTTACATTGCTTGTTCAAGATTTTTCCCAGCACATAATTGTTCTACACCACCACAGCTGAATGCAGCAGGTTGTGAATTTCAGTACATGAGGCTCATTCACTCCAACATGTACTCCTTGGCTCTGTTGGTTTTGCACTGTTTTGGAAGTGCTTGTTACGCAATTCTTCCTGATCTTCAGGCATTTTACCCTAACTCGGTATCCTCAACCCTTCTTTAAACTTTCTGTCAAGAATCTATCTTCCTTTTTAATAAAATTAACTCTCATATTTGCAGTATTATTTTATTTAGAATGTAATATGTCTTTTAATTATCTTAATATTTGATTAGACTTGTTATTGGCTTTACGAACTTTATTAATATTCAGATTACAAAGTTATGTAGGATTTTTTTCTATAGCCTCTCTGTTAATTTTAGTGCATGGTTTTATAGGATGGGAGTTTTTTCTGAAATATCTATATTACATGATACCAAAACAATTTTATCCCTAAATAATGCATTGTTTAGTGCTGCCTTGTTTTGAACTTTATCAAATGGCTCTTGCTCTTTACATTCTTCTGCAATGTACTTTTTTCCCCTTAATATTCTATCTGTGAGGTCATCCATGTTGGTGACTCTGGCTGTAGTTCGTTCATTTTCGCTGCTGTATAGAATTTCATTGTGCGAGTGTGAGTGTACCAAAATTTATTTCCCTGTCAATGTACAATTGGTATGTGCAGTTTCCTGCTGTTAAGAAGAAAAGTGTTATGAGGAACGTTTTTGTACACAACTCCTGGACACATGTACCAAAGTCTCCAGGGCATTTATACCTAGGGGTAAAATTGCTAGGCTTAGAGTGTGCACCTCTTTACATTTACTAGATAATACCGATTGGTTTTCCAAGCTGATTTTACAAATTTACACTTCCACCAATAGTGCATCTATCTATCCCTGTCATTATCACTGTCTTAATTATTCCAGCACAATATTGAACTTTGAAAGTTGGGAGGGTGAGTCCTGCTTCTGTGTTCTTCTTCTTCAAGAGTATTGACTATTTTTTAGAATCAACTTGTCAAGTTACACACACAAAAATGGACATGCACACACTGTTTGGATTTTTATTTGAATTTCAATGTATCTATAGGCCAATTTTGATTGACCGTATGTCTTAGTGATATTAAATTCTCCTATCCATGAACATAGTAAAGGTCTCTATTTCAATTTTCTATAATGCCTTTCAATAATGTTTGAAATTTTCTCCACAAAGTTTTGCACACCTTTGGTTCAATTTATTCTTAAGAAACTCATTTTTCAGAAAGAAAGACGATAAAGACTGAGATGGTATAATCTAGGAATGCCTAGAGTATATAATGATAGTGACTCAATGTTCAAATTTAAAAATGTTTTTGCATGAGGAAGAACAAAGGAATGTCATTACTGCTGGGTGTTGAAAACAGATGATAGTTAATATTTCAAAATTTTAACAAATGTGTGAGACTAAAGCAAAAAATGTTTAATTGGTACAAAATTTGTATTTTGACTAGTGCATTTCCTAATATAACTTATATGGACAGCTTAATTGAACACCATAAGTACATGGACTCTTGAGTAGGGCATAAGATTTTGTAGGTTTGTTCAGAGTGATGCCCCAATAAATCCCAGAGTGATTTGAACAGTGAGTAAAAAAGTATTTGCAAAGTCCCCTTGGGGGAATGGTAAGGGGGGAAATTCAACTTTCCCAGTGGAAAATTCTTGATATTCTCACAAGCGGTGGGGACAACCAAAGCAATATGCTAAGCCCCCAATCTTGGGGGTTTTTTCATATGAAACTTAACCCCACAAAGGATAAAGAACCCCTTTTGTTGCTCAGATGTGGCCTCTCTCTCCAGCCAACATGACAAGCAAACTCACCGCCCTTTCCCTGTCTACATGGGACATGACTCCTAGGGGTGTGGACCTTCCTGGCAATGTGGGACAGAAATCCTAGAATGAGCTGGGACTCAGCATCAAGAGATTGAAAAAACCTTCTCAACCAAAAGGGGGAAGAGCAAAATGAGACAAAATAAAGTGTCAATGGCTGAGAGATTCCAAACAAAGTCCAGAGGTTATCCTGGAGTTTATTATGACACATTAAATAGATATCACCTTGTTAGTTAAGGTGTAATGGAGAGGCTGGAGGGAACTGCCTGAAAACGTAGAGCTGTGTTCCAGTAGCCATGTTTCTTGAAGATGATTGTATAATGATAAAGCTTTCACAATGTGACTGTGTGATTGTGAAAACCTAGTGTCTGATGCTCCCTTTATCTACCTTATCGGCAGATGAGTAAAACATATGGATTAAAAATAAATAAATAATAGGGGGAACAAAAGTTAAAATAAATTTAGATTGAAATGCTAGTGATCAATGAAAGGAAGGGGTAAGGGATATAATATATGTGAATTTTTTCTGTTGTCTTTTTATTTCTTTTTCTGAATTGATGCAAATGTTCTAAGAAATGATCATGATGATGAACATGCAACTATGTGATGATATTGTGTATTACTGATTATATATGTAGAATGGAATGATCATAAGTTAAGAACATTTGTGTTTGTTGTTTTATTTTTTAAAAAAATTAAAAAGTAATAAAAAACTCATTTTTTGTACTATTATAAATACTATCTTTTTATGAAATATGTATTTCTGATATTGATGAAGAGAAATGCAGTTGGCTTTTTCATAATATATATCTGGTGTTCTAGTTTGCTAGCTGCCAGAATGCAATATACTGGAAATGGAATGGCTTTTAAAAGGGGAATTTATTAAGTTACTAGTTTACAGTTCTAAGGCCGAGAAAATGTCCCAATTAAACAAGTCTATAGAAATGTCCAATCTAAGGCATCCAGGGAAAGATACCTTGGTTCAAGAAGGCCTATGAAGTTCAGGGTTTCTCTCTCAAATGGAAGGGCACATGGCAAACACAGTCACACTTTCTCTCTCATCTGGAAAGGCACATGGCAAGCATGGTGTAATCTGCTAGCTTCTTCTCCTGGCTTCCTGTTTCATGAAGCACCCTGGGAGGCATTTTCCTTCTTCATCTCCAAAGGTCGCTGGCTGGTGGACTCCACTTCTCGTGGCTATGTCGTTTTGCTCTGCTCTCTCTAAATCGTTCTCTGAATCTCCTTCATTCTCCAAAACGTTTCCTCTTTTATAGGAGTCCAGAAACTTATCAAGACCCACCCAAATGGGTGGAGACATGTCGTCACCTAATCCAGTTTAACAACCACTTTTGATTGGGTTACACCTCCAGGGAGATGATCTAATTACAGATTCAAACATGCAGCATTGAATAGGGATTATTCTGCCTTTACAAAATGGGATTTTGATTAAAACACGACTTTTCTAGGGTCGATACATCCTTTCAAACCAGCATATCTGGCCACTCAAACTCTTAGCAATTCTAATTATTTGTATGTATGTTCTCTAAGATTATCTGCTACAAGCGGCCCACAGTGGCTCAGCAGGTAAGAATGCTTGCCTGCCATGCCCGAGGACCTGGATTTGATTCCCGGTGCCTGCCCATGTAAAAAAAAAAAATGTAAAAAAAAAGAAAAAAAATAAGATTATCTGCTATGAGGGATAATTTTATTTTTATTTTCCAAAATTTACACATTTGATATCTTTTTGTTATGTTACTAAACTGGCTATAAACATTAAGAAAATTTTAAGGAGAACAGGTGATGGGGAATTATTGTGTTGTGCTGATGTTAAAGGGAAGACATTTCGCTAAGTTTGGTGTTTGGGTTTTTTATAGGTATCCAGCTTTATAGTAAGAAAGTTCCCCTATAGTAAGAAAGTTCCTTATACTCCCAGTTTGCTAAGTTCTTACAGTGAATGGATATGGAATTTAAACAAATATTTTTTTCACCCACATGACAGCAAGCACCCAGAATCACTAACTTGGCCTTTGTAGCTTTGCAGTGGGTAGAAAGCATGTTCTCCTGCTTCTTCTCCTGTGGGCTACAAGAGCTGTGCTCAAAAGGTAGAACACAACTTTCTCAAGTTTAGCATAGGGAGTGGAGCAAGGTTATATGCAATAGATCCAGGGTACTTAAGCTAACCTTTAGCAGAGAAAAAGTATTCTCTCTGTAGTCTACCCTTGCGTTTAGCATTGGAGCTGTTAGTGGTTTGTAGCTCTCGACTACAGAAAAACATTCTTAAACTTAATCCATTGCTATGGTGTGAATTCATGGGTAGGACCTTTTGATGAGGTGACTTCAGCTAAGGTGTGGCCCACCTCAGTCATGATGGGTCTTAATCCTATTACGGGAATCCTTGATAAGCAGAATGAAATTCAAACAGATAGAAAGAAAGAGGGAGCATCCCGAAGCTGAAAGTCATCTCCACCTAGAAGAGAGGCAAGGATAGGCCATGTGGCATGCACTGCCATGTGACAAAGGACCGCAGGACCAAGGATTCCCTGCTGCCAGCCCCCAAATGCCAGCCAGCCTTCAAGAAGAAAGCATCACTTGGATGATACCTTGCTTGGACTTCTCCTAGCCTCAAAACAGTGAGCCAATAAATTCCCACTGTTTAAGCTGACCCATTGCATGGTATTTGCTTTAGCAATGAGGAAACCAAAACAAGATTTTGACACCAGGAATGGGTTACTGTTATGGCAAATACCTAAAAATGTGGGGACAACTTTGGAATTGCATAATGGGTAGAGGCTGGAAGAATCGTGAGGTGCTTGATAGAAAAAGCCTAGATTGTTTGAAGAGATTATTAGTAGAAACATGAACGCTAAAGGTACTTCCAATGAGGCCCTAGAAGGAAATAATGAATGTGTTATTGGAAACTGGAGGAAGAATGATCTTGTTTTAAAGTTGCAGAGAACTTGGAGAAATTGAGTTCTGATGTCATACGGCAGGCAAAATTTGAAAACAATGAACTTGGATATTTAGCTACAAGTTAAGTGTGAAAAGGTGCAGCCTGGTTTCAGCTTATAGTAAAATGTGAGAGGAAAGGAATAAGCTGAAAACTGAATTGTTAAACACAAAGAAACCAGAATTTGATTGTTTGGAAAATTCTGAGTTTATCCAAATAGTCTGCTCTAAGAAGAGGGCCAGAAGCAGCTCTATCAGGGATGTCCCTGAGATTTCTGGAAGTGAGTCCCTACTAGACAAGGCTCCATGTGAGGTTTAATTTAACATGATCCCATCAGCCATTTCAATGCAAGTCAGGATTGAATATGAAGTTATGCAGGAAAGATCTGTGCAAAATTCTTAGGCCTGATGGTTTAGACCCCAACTGTAAACTCATGTCAAGGCCAACAACGGTTTTGCACAATTTGTATGAGCAGTACCATTGCCATCCTGGAGTGGAAGGGACAGAAGAGGGATGAATTGAAGGAAAAATGGCTTCAAGGGCAAGAAACATGGAAGCCAAGGTCTGGACCAAAGAGATCTCTTTGGGCCACAAGAGCAGTGTACAGAAAGGGCAGTACTGACCCCAGCACTTGGAGGGGGCAGGTCTTCTGTTTCAGGGCTTGCAGGGGTTGGGGCTTGTACCCCATTGTTCAGGAAGAATGCTGCCAACCCGATGCTTGGAGAGGGTGGGGTTTGCAGAAAGCCTGGCCACTGTGCAAGCACTTGGAAAGGGTGGGGCTGCTGCTCCATCAAGCTTGAGGGGCAAACCATTAAGCCATAGATGACTCTCAGACCTTGAAATCTGATGGAGTTTGCTCTTTTGGGTTTTAGAATTGTTCAAGATCTGTGACCCCTGCTTTCCTTCCAATTTCTCCCTTCTGGAGTGGTACTATCTATCCTATGCCTGTCCCTCCGTAGTACATTGTAAGCAAGTAACTTGTTTTCTGGATTTCACAGATCCAAAGAAAGAGGGAAACTGTGCCCCAAGAAAGACCACATCTGTAACTGAAATTTTTTCCTCATTTTTTTTTTCTTTTGCATGGGCAGATACCGTGAATCGAACCCAGGTCTTCAGCATGGCAGGTGAGAACTCTGCCTGCTAAGCCACTGTGGCCTGCCCTTTATAACTGATTTTGATGGGACTTTGTATTAAGCATTATTTCTAAAATGACTTAAGGCTTTTGGGGTGTTGTGTTAGAATGAATGTATTTTGCATGTAGAAAGAACATGTTTTTGGGGTGTCCAGAAGGTCGACTCTGGTGGTTTTGAGCTATGTACCCCAGAAAAACATGTTCTTAAACCAATTCCATTCCTGTGAGTTTGAGCCTTTTGTAAGTAGTATCTTATGATAAGGTTATTTCAGTTAAGGTGTGGCCCACCTCAATCAGGATGGGTCTTAATTCTATTACTGGAGACTTTTCTAAATGAAATGAAATTCAGACAGATGATAAGAAAGACAAAGGGAGCAGGCAGAAGCTGAGGAGCCACCGTGTGCATTGCCAGGTGATAGAGGAACCCAGGACCAAGTATCCCTGGCAGCCAACCTCAGAATGCCAGTTCTTTGGGAAGAAAGCATCACCTTGGTGATGCCTTGTTTGGACTTCTCTTAGCCTCAAAAATAAGACAATAAACTCCCATTGTTTAAAGCAATGCATTGCATGGTATTTGCTTCAGCACTGGAGAATCAAAACAGAGCCAAAACCCCAGCTAATATTCTCTGTACATACATTTGACTACAAAATCTTGACAGCCGTATTTGAACAATCTAAGGCCCCAACGAAGAAACACCTCATAATGCAGTAGTTATCATACAGGGATGGGTTTTCAGATTCATCTGGAAGGCTTGTGAAAATTCATGTTACCAGCCCATCCTCAAATTTATAATTCATCAGGTCAGAGGTGGGGCCTGAGAATTTGCATTTCTAAGAATATCCCAGGTGGCGCTGCTGCTGCTGCTGCTGCTGTTCCTGATGTCATATTTTGAAAAATGCTGTCCTAATGCTGTCTCCTTAATAACGTCCCAACCACAGGGCAATCCAGTGACAAGGAAAGAAAAGTATTAAAGTGCCCACGTAAGAGGGAGGAAGACTATAAAGAGTGACAGCAGCTGCTACGAGTACTCACATCTGGAGGGTACAAGAACCATCCCCAACACGGGAGAATGAAAGGAGTGGAAGGCACTGGGGAAAATGGGAGGGTGAGACAGAACAATGGAAGGAACTCATAGGAAAGCATGAAGGGGCCCAGAAATAAGCAAATACATCAGATGGGGCTGATTATTTGGTTGGGGCATAGAGGGAAACATGAGGAGTGAGACTTGTGCAGCTTCCAGAAGGGGCTGTGGCAGGACAACAACTATTTAAGGGGCATTCCTTATGTTTAATTTCCTAGGCTCCTCAAGCAAATACCATGAAATGGATTGAGTTAAACAATGGGAATATATTCAATCATGACTTGAGGCTGGAAAAATGTCCAAATCAAGGTGTCATCAAGGCAATGCTTTCTTCCCAAAGGCTATGGTGTTCTGAGGCTGACTCCTTAGTCTTTAGTTTGTCACATAGCAAGACACATGGAGCATTTCCTGGTCTCTCCCTTCTCTTCCAGGTTTCAGTGATATTCAAGTTCTTGTTTCCTGTGGCTTTCTCTCTATCTTTCTGAATTTCATTTTGCTTATAAGGAAGGACCCCAGTAATAGAATCAAGACCTATCCTGATTGGGCTGAGCACATCTTAACTGAAGTCACCTTATCAAAATGTCCTACTTACAATGGATTCACACCCACAGGAATTTAATAGATTTAAGAACATTTTTTTCTGGGGTGCATACAACTCCAAACCACCATACATCATGAAGATCTTTTTCACGTTAAGATGGGCCTCTGCCAAGTAAGACACTCAGTGCCGGATAATCCAGAACCATAAGCCCCATGAATTAAAGAATTTAATGTGTTTCCTATTGAGCAAATAGGTTGGATTTGTTTTTAAAGAAGCAGATAATAGAGGAGGTTCTGTGAGTGGACTAAGGTTCAAGGTCATGTTCATAGAATTCAGGAGCTGCAATCCCTGCCAGAGACACTTTGACTTGGGTTCAGAGCCAGCGAGGTGGCCAGGTAGGACAGGACAAGAAATGGAAGACAGGTTGGGGCCATGAACCTGCTGCATGGAAAGCAACACCAGAGGTACCAGGGAAAGCCAAAGCTGACTCTGTATGTGGCACTGGACTTACAAGTGATGCTTTTGATATTGGGTTTTTATTTGTCAACAGTGTAAATACACAAGCAACTAATTTTTTAAAAAGGGTGTAAATTCTCCATTCCCCTTCTGTACTGCTACAGCTGCCTCCCAGTCAAGAGCTATTTTGCTTTCTGGGACATCATGTCTTAAAACAACTTCTAGCTTCAATAGTTAGTCAACATATCAGAGCTGGAAGAAAACTTAGAGGAGATCCTCAGTGGTCCAGCTAAGCCCACATGGTAGGCGTAACTTACCAGAGGTCAACTAGAGTGTTAACTGTTTCATTTATTTCCACTGTAGCTTCTAAGAGGTACAGGTCCTCCACTTGAACATATTTCATTTCTTCCACATGGTCTTAGCTCATGGCCAGGGTCTGCCAGGTTTCCTAAACCCATATCAGTGCATCATCTGCCCACATTTAGCTCCCTTTTCTTATAAACTCCATGATGACTTGCAGAAGTGCCTGCATTTTTGTTGTTGTTGTTCACTATTTTCCTATTTCTTTATCCTTGTGATTACTGTACCAGATTCTGTCATTTGCTCTTTAGGGTTTATTGATTCTACTTTATGAGCTGCTCTCTTTTTTTCTATCTGTAGTATCCATTTGCAGATTCTTTCATGGAGAAGATCCATTTTGCTCATTAACCTCGGATTTTTGTTGTCACCTTAAAAAAAAATCAAAGCTTTCTTCAGAACTTCTTTAAAAATGTGCCACAGGGGCTTTCTGGTATCTTAAAAGTGAGTACAAATAGTGGTTACAGAGCTGGAAGAGAGCCCAGTTCTCCCCACCCCCAGTCCAGAGCCATCATACTTATTCTGCGCAATCTCTCACTTATATTTCTCAAACAAGAGGATAGAGACAACGTTACATTCCCTTAGTTTAGAATGTTCGTGAACCTGAGGGAGCTGCTGGAGGAGTGTGATGACAATCACCTAACACCAAATGCCAAACACATCTGAATTCCAGCTCTGGCCCAGTGGAGAAGGGTATGCTACCATTCCAGTAAACTCAGTTGTCATTCACTCTGTACTTAGCCTGTATAGGATCTTCTTACCTGGACTCTAATGGCTAGAATTTAGCCAAATAAAATCTCTCTTGGCTGTGAAGGACTCCTTGGAATGAAAGTGACTATGGAAAGGCCATGTCCCCTAACTGAACACGTGACAATGTGGCAGTAAGACCAATTCCTTGTTTGAAAGCACCCACAGCACAATATTTTTTCATTGACTGGACTAAGGGTCACACAAAAGCTCATGATAAATGACTTGCTTTACTTCAGAGTCATTTATTAACCTTGGGAGTGTGGAATGCATCACCTAGAGACTAATCTGTGCCGCTCATTGACAGAACATAAACCAAAGTTTTCTGGTCTGAGGGAGAAACTAAAAGAAAGGGGGAAACAGGTTTATCTTTGCCTTTGCTACTATTCTAAACATGGCGGCCTCTTCTACCTTGGATAGCAGATGGATAAAGACTCTTTACATGCATATTTAAGAAAGCCCGGCCTACCCATGATTATAACCCTCTGCTTCCAAGAGTGAACCAAGAGCACAGACTGCTGGGGTATGAATGAAGCATTAGAAAACCTGATTTATTTTATGCACAGCCAGCCACCTTTGAGGGAGGATTCGATTTTTTGGAAATAGGTCAAAGTTGCCTGGAGCCAGCTAAGTCTGGAGAATAAGGTAATGAGTAAGCTGGGGAACAAGACTTTGGCGCCAAGTCATGGCAAAATTGATTTTTTTGGACAGCTCAGCAGCTGGTTCCATGAGCAGCATGCAGGTTGGAAATGTTCTGAACACCACAGGAGCTGCCCTGCAAGGGACAGAAGCATTGAAAACCGTGAACCTTGGAACCGAGCCAGGGTTGTGCCCCTTGACCACTATGGGGCTTTGGTCAGGTCCTTACCACATGGAGCCTCTGTTTGCTCATCTTTAATGGGATGTTCATAATGTCCACTTTTCACAAGCTGTTCAAAGAATCAAATTAGGTCATGAACACGAAAGCTCTTTTGCAAACTGTCAAGCCCTAGGAAATGTAAGGGCTTATTATTTAAGTATGTTTTGTCAAATTAATCTGGTTTCTTTTTGGACACACCCCCTATAGACACAGTCAGTCCACAGAAACCGCATCATCAAAGCCTAAGCAGGCATGGCTGTGCTCTCCCTTTCGCTTGCCTCAGGCTGCAGGTTTGTCCCTTCCAGGCTACCTGGTGGTGATTGTTTTACCCTGATTTCTGATACCTGAGTGAAGGCAGGAGCAATCAGAGATCACTGGTGGGACACATAGTTTGAATCACCACCTCTGGCTTTTCTAGTTTTTTCTGCCCTGTGTGATGGATGATTTCAGTCTGGGACTTGGGAAGTTTAGAAGGATCAACTTATTGATCAGGTTAATAAGGTAAACTTATTAGTTTCTTGAGTGTATTTTTGACATTCAAGTCTCATGAGCCTATCTCTCACAGAACCAGGGAATCTTAAATCTGGAAGGTTTCTTAGGAGTTCCCATGATGCATAATAAAGGGGGGTGATTAAAAACTATAGGTATTGGCGGGCCGCGGTGGCTCAGCGGGCAAAGTGCTTGCCTGCTATGCCGGAGGACCTCGGTTCGATTCCCGGCCCCAGCCCATGTAACAAAAACGGAGAAACAGAATACAATAAAACAAGAAAATGTTTAAAAATGTTTCCCTTTCTTCCTTCCTTCCTTCCTTCTCTCTGTCTTTAAAAAAAAAAAAAAAAAAAAAAAAAAAAAAAAAAATAGGTATCGCATCTGTCAAAACAGAAGCAATAACTGCACCACTCCATTGGGTGGTTGGAAGGATTAAATTTCAGGAACTTAGCACGGTGCCTGGCGTATTAAAAAGTCTCAATAAATGTTAATGCTATTTTTGATGTTCTAATTATTAACATAGAGATTAGAATTTATAGACTCTTAAAGTTAGAAAGATATCAGTGTATATGCTTTCAGTCATTTTTGACACATGCCTCATGAAAAGTGAGCTATTGTGCTACCCATACATAATTTACAGATGTAATTTCACCATTAGTTTTCACTCCCACAACATTTATTTATTTGAATGCTTATTATATGCTAATACTGTGACATGCATTGCAGAGTCCATGGTAAGTAAAAAATACGGTTTTTGGCCCCTTGGAGCTTACAGATTAATGAGGGGAGCAAGCAGTAGACAAACAACTGTAGGCATGAATATGTGATCAGAACTTGTTTTAAGTACAATGAAGTGAAAATACAATTTTATGAGGTTATATAGCAAACTTGTGTGGATGGATAGAAAGGGTGCAGGAAGGGATTCAGGTAAGATTTCTTAAAGAAATGATATGTGGGCTGTGATCCAAAAAATGAGTAGGACTAACGCAGCAAGGAGTGAGAAGAAGCAGATTCCAGGTGGAAGGAGCAACATGTACAGAAGCCTTAGCTTGTCAAAAGGAAGGGCAGTTGCATCTGGAGCAGTGAGAGTGAGAGGTTGTGAGGCATAAAATAAGAGTGGCAGTGGGAGGGACTTGACCAGATAGGGTCTTGGAGACCATGAAAGAATTTTGGTCTTGACTCTAACAACTGAAAGCTATTGAAGGGACTTAAGCAAGAGTATGAAATGACCAGATTTCTGTATTCAGAGTCACTCCTGTTCCAGTGAGAAGGATTTACCGGACGGGAGCCAACATGAATGCAGGGAGACAATGTTAAGAGGCCATCGCAGAAAGCAGTAAGAGTTGATGGTAGTTTGAACTAGGCTGGTAGTGATGGAGTCAGAAAGAAATGGAAAGAATAAAGAGTTATTTAAGAGGCAACGTCTACAGGATCTAGTGACAAAACTGGGCATAGGTAAGAGGGGAGATATCAAGAATCTCTTCATTCATTCAGCAAATATTTTTTTAATTCCTACTAAATTCTAGATACTCAGTTAATTATTGAGGATTCAACAGTGAATGAGACAGAAAAGGTTCCTGACTTCAAGGGGTTACGATCTAGATTTGGGGCTAGGGATAAATAAGTATACAGATAAACAATTACATGTTTGAATTTACAATTTGCAGTTTCATGTTATAGATTGTGTGATTGCAGACCTGTGTTCTGAAAAAAATATACAGGGTGATGTCAGAGAGTGATCGGGGAGGAGGACAACTTTTAATAGGTAATTAGTAAGGATGTGCCTAAGGAGATAACATTCAAGCTAAGACCTGAAGGTTGAGAAGGAGGCAGCCAGGAGAACAGCCAATGAAAGAGCATTCCAGGGATAGGGAATAGCAAGGTCAAAGAGCTTGGTATGTTCCAAGAATAAGGAGGAGTCTAAGGTAGCTGACATTAATGAGCAGTAGAGGAGTGGTACAAAATGATCATTTTGTAGGTTTTATAAAGACTGCATTTTTTTTCTCATCTTGGGAAAGCAGCTCTGTGTTTTTGGTGTTTAAAAGATGATTGGCGGAGATCCAAGATGGCGTCTTAGTAAGGTACATGCGTCTTAGTTCCTCCGACTCCAAATCAACTAATAGGTGAACAGAAACAGTACAAAACAACTCCCGGGGCTACAGCAGGGAATGGACACACAGCGTAACCAAGTCTGGGCTGGCTAGTCTGACTGCGAAACTCAGCTGCGGGCTGGCTGAGAGACTCCGAGAGACAAGCTTCCCAGCCAAGGCGGCCGGCGCCACACTTTTGCGGGCGGCTTCGAGTCCGCGACTACAAGTCTCGGATCAGAGGGCTATCCAAAGTCTGGGCTGGCAAGTCTGATTGCGAGACTTGGCTGCGGCGAGACCCCCGAGCGGCAGCAGCTGCGGCGGCCCGAGCTAATCCCTCCCTCCCTCCTTCCCGGGTCGGCTGAGAGTATCGGAGAAGTAAGTTCCCCAAGCCGAGGCAGGCGGCGCCCTTCTTTTGCGGGCGGCTTCGAGTCTCGGCGTTAAGTCCGCGGCTACGAGTCCCGGATCAGAGGGCTATCCAAAGTCTGGGCTGGCTAGACTGACTGCGAGACTCGGCTGCAGTGAGACCCCCGAGCGGCGTGCGATCTCCCGATCAGCGGCAGCTGCGGTGGTCCGAGCTACTCCCTCCCCCCTTTCCGGGCCGGCTGAGAGTATTGGAGAAGCAAGTTTCCCAAGCCGAGGCAGGTGGCACCCCTCTTTTGCGGGCGGCTTCGTGTCTCTGCTTCGAGTCCGCGGATACGAGTCTCAGATAGGAGGGCTATCCAAGCCGCGGAAGCCCCCCCCCCACGGGAGGCTTCCTGGTCCGGTGGGGAATCCCCCAGGCCCGCTGCGGCCCGCAATCAGCCACAGGGTCCCCTCAAGCCGCAGCAGCTGACGCCCCCACCACGCGCGGCCCCTGAACCAACGGAGAGATTTGGATCCGAAAGCCCCAGGCCACGGAGATCGGTGACTGGGGGAGACCCATTCCAAACACTTGAGACAAACGTGTGCCACGTGCGCCACGTACTGGGCAAGATAAGAAAAACAGATCCCAGAGATTTCACAGAAAAATCTTACAACCTTGCTGGGTCCAACACCCAGAGAAATCTGAATAAATGCCCAGACGCCAGCAGCAGAAGATAACTGTCCACGCTCAAAAGATTGAGAATATGGCCCAGTCAAAGGAACAAACCAATAGCTCAAATGAGACACAAGAGCTGAGACAACTAATCCTGAATATACGAACAGAAATGGAAAACCTCTTCAAAAATGAAACCGATAAATTGAGGGAGGACATGAAGAGGACATGGGCTGAACATAAAGAAGAAATAGAAAAACTGAAAAAACAAATCGCAGAACTTATGGAAGTGAAGGATAAAGTAGCAAACATAGAAAAAATAATGGATAGTTACAATGATAGATTTAAAGAGACAGAAGATAGAATTAGTGATTTGGAGGATGGAACATCTGAATTCCAAAAAGAAACAGAAACTATAGGGAAAAGAATGGAGAAATTTGAACAGGGTATCAGGGAACTCAAGGACAATATGAACCGCACAAATATACGTGTTGTGGGTGTCCCAGAAGGAGAAGAGAAGGGAAAAGGAGGAGAAAAACTAATGGAAGAAATTTTCACTGAAAATTTCCCAACTCTTATGAAAGACCTAAATTTACAGATCCAAGAAGTGCAGCGCACCCCAAAGAGATTAGACCCAAATAGGCGTTCTCCAAGACACTTACTAGTTAGAATGTCAGAGGTCAATGAGAAAGAGAGGATCTTGAAAGCAGCAAGAGAAAAACAATCCATCACATACAAGGGAAACCCAATAAGACTATGTGTAGATTTCTCAGCAGAAACCATGGAAGCTAGAAGACAGTGGGATGATATATTTAAAATACTAAAAGAGAAAAACTGCCAACCAAGACTCCTATATCCAGCAAAATTATCCTTCAAAAATGAGGGAGAAATTAAAACATTCTCAGACAAAAAGTCACTGAAAGAATTCGTGACCAAGAGACCAGCTCTGCAAGAAATACTAAAGGGAGCATTAGAGTCAGATACAAAAAGACAGAAGAGAGAGATATGGAAAAGAGTGTAGAAAGAAGGAAAATCAGATATGATATATATAATACAAAAGGCAAAATGTTAGAGGAAAATATTATCCAAACAGTAATAACACTAAATGTCAATGGACTGAATTCCCCAATCAAAAGACATAGATTGGCAGAATGGATTAAAAAACAGGATCCTTCTATATGCTGTCTACAGGAAACATATCTTAGACCCAAAGATAAACATAGGTTGAAAGTGAAAGGTTGGGAAAAGATATTTCATGCAAATAACAACCAGAAAAGAGCAGGAGTGGCTATACTAATATCCAACAAATTAGACTTCAAATGTAAAACAGTTAAAAGAGACAAAGAAGGACACTATATACTAATAAAAGGAACAATTAAACAAGAAGACATAACAATCATAAATATTTACGCACCGAACCAGAATGCCCCAAAATACGTGAGGAATACACTGCAAACACTGAAAAGGGAAATAGACTCATATACTATAATAGTTGGAGACTTCAACTCACCACTCTCATCAAGGGACAGAACATCTAGACAGAAGATCAACAAAGAAATAGAGAATCTGAATATTACTATAAATGGACTAGACTTAATAGACATTTATAGGACATTACATCCCACAACAGCAGGATACACCTTTTTCTCAAGTGCTCATGGATCATTCTCAAAAATAGACCATATGCTGGGTCACAAAGCAAGTCTTAACAAATTTAAAAAGATTGAAATCTTACACAACACTTTCTCGGACCATAAAGGAATGATGTTGGAAATCAATAATAGGCAGAGTGCCAGAAAATTCACAAATACGTGGAGGCTCAACAACACACTCCTAAACAACGAGTGGGTCAAAGCAGAAATTGCTAGAGAAATTAGCAAATACCTCGAGGCGAATGAAAATGAAAACACAACATATCAAAACTTATGGGACGCAGCAAAGGCAGTGCTAAGAGGGAAATTTATTGCTCTAAATGCCTATATCAGAAAAGAAGAAAAGGCAAAAATTCAGGAATTAACTATCCATTTGGAAGAACTGGAGAAAGAACAGCAAGCTAACCCCAAAGCAAGCAAAAGGAAAGAAATAACAAAGATTAGAGCACAAATAAATGAAATTGAAAACATGAAAACAATAGAGAAAATCAATAAGGCCAGAAGTTGGTTCTATGAGAAAATCAATAAGATTGATGGGCCCTTAGCAAGATTGACAAAAAGAAGAAGAGAGAGGATGCAAATAAATAAGATCAGAAATGGAAGAGGAGACATAACTACTGACCTCACAGAAATAAAGGAGGTAATAACAGGATACTATGAACAACTTTACGCTAATAAATACAACAATTTAGAGGAAATGGACGGGTTCCTGGAAAGACATGAACAACCAACTTTGACTCAAGAAGAGATAGATGATCTCAACAAACCAATCACAAGTAAAGAAATCGAAGCAGTCATTCAAAAGCTTCCTAAAAAGAAAAGTCCAGGACCAGACGGCTTCACATGTGAATTCTATCAAACATTCCAGAAAGAATTAGTACCAACTCTCCTCAAACTCTTCAAAAAAACCGAAGTGGAGGGAAAACTACCTAACTCATTCTATGAAGCCAACATTACCCTCATACCAAAACCAGGCAAAGATATTACAAGAAAAGAAAACTACAGGCCGATCTCTCTAATGAATATTGATGCAAAAATCCTCAATAAAATTCTAGCAAATCGTATCCAACAACACATTAAAAGAATTATTCATCATGACCAAGTAGGATTCATCCCAGGTATGCAAGGATGGTTCAACATAAGAAAATCAATTAATGTAATACACCATATCAACAAATTAAAGCAGAAAAATCACATGATCATCTCAATTGATGCAGAGAAGGCATTTGACAAGATTCAACATCCTTTCCTGTTGAAAACACTTCAAAGGATAGGAATACAAGGGAACTTCCTTAAAATGATAGAGGGAATATATGAAAAACCCACAGCTAATATCATCCTTAATGGGGAAAAATTGAAAACGTTCCCCCTAAGATCAGGAACAAGACAAGGATGTCCACTATCACCACTATTATTCAACATTGTGTTGGAGGTTCTAGCCAGAGCAATTAGACAAGAAAAAGAAATACAAGGCATCAAAATTGGAAAGGAAGAAGTAAAACTATCACTGTTTGCAGACGATATGATACTATACGTCGAAAACCTGGAAAAATCCACAACAAAACTACTAGAGCTAATAAATGAGTACAGCAAAGTAGCAGGTTACAAGATCAACATTCAAAAATCTGTAGCATTTCTATACACTAGCAATGAACAAGCGGAGGGGGAAATCAAGAAACGAATCCCATTTACAATTGCAACTAAAAGAATAAAATACCTAGGAATAAATTTAACTAAAGAGACAAAAGACCTATACAAAGAAAACTACAAAAAACTGCTAAAAGAAATCACAGAAGACCTAAACAGATGGAAGGGCATACCGTGTTCATGGATTGGAAGACTAAATATAGTTAAGATGTCAATCCTACCTAAATTGATTTACAGATTCAATGCAATACCAATCAAAATTCCAACAACTTATTTTTCAGAAATAGAAAAACCAATAAGCAAATTTATCTGGAAGGGCAGGGTGCCCCGAATTGCTAAAAACATCTTGAGGAAAAAAAACGAAGCTGGAGGTCTTGCGCTGCCAGACTTTAAGGCATATTATGAAGCCACAGTGGTCAAAACAGCATGGTATTGGCATAAAGATAGATATATGGACCAATGGAATCGAATAGAGTGCTCAGATATAGACCCTCTCATCTATGGTCATTTGATCTTTGATAAGGGAGTCAAGCCAACTCACCTGGGACAGAACAGTCTCTTCAATAAATGGTGCCTAGAGAACTGGATATCCATATGCAAAAGAATGAAAGAAGACCCATATCTCACACCCTATACAAAAGTTAACTCAAAATGGATCAAAGATCTAAACATTAGGTCTAAGACCATAGAACAGTTAGAGGAAAATGTAGGGAGATATCTTATGAATCTTACAATTGGAGGCGGTTTTATGGACCTTACACCTAAAGCAAGAGCACTGAAGAAGGAAATAAATAAATGGGAACTCCTCAAAATTAAACACTTTTGTGCATCAAAGAACTTCATCAAGAAAGTAGAAAGACAGCCTACACAATGGGAATCAATATTTGGAAACGACATATCAGATAAAGGTCTAGTATCCAGAATTTATAATGAGATTGTTCAACTCAACAACAAAAAGATAGCCAACCCAATTACAAAATGGGAAAAAGACTTGAATAGACACCTCTCAGAGGAGGAAATACAAATGGCCAAAAGACACATGAAGAGATGCTCAATGTCCCTGGCCATTAGAGAAATGCAAATCAAAACCACAATGAAATATCATCTCACACCCACCAGAATGGCCATTATCAACAAAACAGAAAATGACAAGTGCTGGAGAGGATGCGGAGAAAGAGGCACACTTATCCACTGTTGGTGGGAATGTCAAATGGTGCAACCACTGTGGAAAGCAGTTTGGCGGTTCCTCAAAAAGCTGAATATAGAATTGCCATACGATCCAGCAATACCATTGCTGGGAATCTACTCAAAGGAATTAAGGGCAAAAACTCAAACAGACATTTGTACACCAATGTTTATAGCAGCGTTATTTACAATTGCAAAGAGATGGAAACAGCCAAAATGTCCATCAACAGACGAGTGGCTAAACAAACTGTGGTATATACGTACGATGGAATATTATGCAGCGTTAAGACAGGATAAACTTATGAAGCATGTAATAACATGGATGGACCTAGAAAATATTATGCTGAGTGAGTCTAGCCAAAAGCTAAAAGACAAATACTGTATGGTCCCAATGATGTGAATCGACACTCGAGAATAAACTTGGAATATGTCATTGGTAACAGAGTTCAGCAGGAGTTAGAAACAGGGTAAGATAATGGGTAATCGGAGCTGATGGAATACAGACGGTGCAATAGGACTGGATACAAAAACTCAAAAATGGACAGCACAATAATACCTAATTGTAAAGTAATCATGTTAAAATACTGAACGAAGCTGCATCCGAGCTATAGGTTTTTGTTTTGTTTTGTTTTGTTTGTTTTGTTCTTATTATTATTACTTTTATTTTTTTTCTCTATATTAACATTCTATATCTTTTTCTGTTATAATGCTAGTTCTTCTAAACCGATGCAAATGTACTAAGAAACGATGATCATGCATCTATGTGATGATGTTAAGAATTACTGATTGCATATGTAGAATGGTATGACGTCTAAAAAAAAAAAAAAATGGTCAGCACAATACTGCCTAATTGTAATGTAATTATCTTGGAACGCTGAATGAAGCTGCATCTGATCTATAGTTTTTTTGTTTGTTTGTTTTGTTTTTTTTTCTCTTATATATTTTTGTACTTTTTATTTTTATTTGTGTTTTCTCTCTGTGTTATCACTTTATTTCTTTTTCTGTTGTAGTGCTATTTCTTTCTCTAAATCGATGCATATGTACTGAGAAATGATGACCATACACCTATGTGACGATATTAAGAATTACTGATTGCATATGTAGAATGGATTGATTTCTATTGTTGTGTTAGTTAATTTTTTTAATTAATAAAAAAAAAATGTACAAGAAAAAAAAAAAGATGATTGGCAAAAGGCTGACCCCTCGATCTTGGGGTTCATCCCTATGAAACTTATTCTTGCAAATGATAGGCTAGGACTACTTGAAATTAGGCCTAAGAGTCATCCCCAGAGAACCTCTTTTTCGCTCAATTGTGGCCTCTCTCTCTAAGCCAGCTCAGCAAGTGAGTTCACCGTCCTCCCTCCTACATGGAACATGACTCCCAGGGCTGTAAATCTCCTTGGCAGCGTGGGACAGAAAGCCGAAATAAGCCAGGACCCAGCATCAAAAGATTTTGAGAAAGCCTTCTTGACCAAAAGGGGGAAGAGAGAAATGAGACAAAATAAAGTTTCAGTGGCTGAGAGATTTCAGACAGAGTTGAGAGGTTATCCTGGAGGTTATTCTTATGCATTATATAGATATCCCTTTTTAGTTTATGGTGTATTGGGGTGGCTGGAGGGAAGTACCTGAAACTGTTGAGCTGTATTCCAGTAGTCTTGATTCTTGAAGACGATTGTATAAAGATATAACTTTTAAAATGTTACTGTGTGGGCGGGCCACGGTGGCTCAGCAGGCAAGAATGCTTGCATGCCGTGCCAGAGGACCCGGGTTCGATTCCCGGTGCCTGCCCTTGTTAAAAAAAAAAGAAAAAAAATGTTACTGTGTGATTGTGAAAACCTTGTGTCTGATGCTCCTTATATTCAGGGTATGGGCAGACAAGTAAAATATATATATATATGGATAATAAATAAATAATAGTGGGGACAAAAGGTAAAATTAATTTGGTAGATGGAAATACTAGTGATCAGCAAAAGGGAGGGGTGAGGTGTATGGTATGTATGAAGTTTTTTTTCCTTTTTATTTCTTTTTCTTGAGTGATGCAAATGTTCTAAAAAAATGATCATTGTAGTGAATATGCAACTATGTGACAGTATTGTGAGCCATGGATTGTACATCATATATAGTATGCATGTGTGTGAAGATTTCTCAATTAAAAAAAAAAACATGAGACAGAGGCAAGGCGAATTGGCAGCTTAGTGAGGTGTGGAGTCTAATTCAGAAAAAAAAATGATTGGAGTTTGAAAGATCACTCTACTATGTGAAAAATAGGGGGTAGGGTTGGGTGGGAATGGATTATTTTAGAGCAAGAATGGAAGCAAGGAGAGCCAGTCATTCAGGGGATAGAAAATGACTAGAGGGATGATGGCGAATCAGCAAGTGCACAGATATGAAATGGATTTGGCCTCGTTTAAGACCTGGATGATCTCTAGACAAGTGGCATGGTTCAGTTGTAGAGGTTAGCAGGCTGATGTAGCCTATCAATAGGAAAAAAAAATCTGATTCCTCTTCTGAGTCCAGGCAAGGCTGGGGCTGCAATTGCACAAGCCCAAATGACCAGGTAGTTGCCATTAGGGAGACCCAGCCCCTAGGATCAGGGAGTCAAACCCACCACCAGGGTAACTGGGATGAGAGTCATGGGTCACCAAGACTGGAGTCCCCAGAGTCAGCTCAGGGCCTGGCAGCCCTCAGTAAAGGAGTGATCTGTTAAGCCACGACTGTACAAGTGCTGCCTCACTGGAGCCAGAAGTGAGAACTGGTGCAAAACCTGTGTCAGGACTGGGCCAGGAGAAGAGGCTAAAATGGCAAAGCCCCCACTTAGAGATTGAAGGGATGGATGCCATCTTGACACCAAGTTGATGAGACATTTGATGACTGATTCAGACATTCGAGATTTGTAGAAAAGCAAACTGTGTGATCCCAATGTTCTTTAGCTGTTTATGATTTATACAAGAGGAATCCTTGCCTTGTAGACTGGGTTTTCTCTTGAGTGCAAGATCTTTCAGTAGCCTCCCAGAAAAATACTTGCCTTCCTGATCTTGGTCTCTCTTTCTCTGCCATCTCAGCATCATTCTGCACATAAGGTAAAATATTCAAAACCCTGTGACACGTTTCAATCTCAGTGCCGCTATGTGTATATATCTGCATGCACATGAGTGTATGAACATGTTGCGTCAACCACAAAGAACACGTTTGGCAGCTAGGATGTGAGTAATGGCTGTATCAGGGTGTCGTGATCTGCAGTGTGACAAGGCTCTCCATGTATGAGGTTCTGCTAAGTTAAAGAACAAGAAAAACTAATCTAAAGCAATAGAAACCAGAATAGTTTCTGCTGACTGGGAGGGGCATGAGGGATCTTTCTGGGGCGTGGAAATGTTTTATGTATTAATCTGGATGATGGTTACATGGGTGTTATACATGCATAGAAATTTGTTCCATTGTACTCTTTTGGTTTGTGAACTTTGTTATATGAAAGTTACACTCCAATAAAAAAATGTTTAAAAAAGAAAGCAAAGGAAAAGAAAGGAGAGAGAGAGGAGAGATACCTCATCCTAATGACAGATACATTCCAGGGTCAGCCACCAAGAGCAGCCGCCCACCTCCTCCTGGAGCTTGTTTGCATCTGACAACTCCTTCCTGCCCTTCTGCCAGTCCCAGTCCCCAACTAAATTCTACCCAGCAGCATCCAAAAGAGGCTGGCATCTTTTAACAATAATCCTTGAGCCAATGTCCAATAGTACTTATTATTTCCAAAATATTGGGAATCCAGTGTAGCACAGGCTGAAAATTTCTAAAGAAACAAAACTGGTCATTATTAGTCATCACCAGCATCCTTGATGATCATGGTTAACCTCAGATGAATCAACCAACCAAATCATAGAACGCCAAGGACTTAGGGCACTTTGTACTTGAGATCCAGGAGAAGAGAAGAAAAAAAAAAACAAGAAAATTAACAGAATGACATTTTTGCCTTCTTAATTCTCTGACCTCTCCTCTGTTACGTTTTTCTTGAAGATAGCTTTTATAAGTCCTGCAGTCAGGAAACATGTTTAGTTTTTTGTTTTGTTTTTAATCTGGCTTTTCCATATGTATGTGACCAGGAACACTTTGGGAAGTTCACTTTAGGGCCATCATTCATTTCCTTTTCCCCTTATCTCTTCCTTGGAGAACCATGAGTTGCATCATTGTTCCAGCTGCCTCTCCCTTCTGGCCCCAACCCCTTCCTACCCCAGCTCGAGGATCTCTCTACCCTTAGCACGACTTTATCTGGATGGTCCACGATGGGAATGAGTAGGGATCTACGGAGGTTCGAAAGAGGTACTGAACACATTAATCGTTCATTCAACAAATAAGAATACATTCAGACCCAAAGGAATAGAAAAGGTTCTGTTTCTTCAGTTTTTATGATGCCATCTTGAGAACTGAGCACTAAACTAATGAATCTTTAATGATTAAAGATGTAGAATTTTTAGTGATCCAATGCAGCCAGAAAAAAACAGTAACAACAAAAATCTCCAGTGTTACCATGGAAGTCTTTTGGGAACAATCTGACGTAGGTTTAAATTCCTTCCATAAAATGTATGACAATGTGACCTGGCCAGATCACTTTACCCCTCTGAGTCTCACGAAGTTCATCCTGTAATTAGGAGTAATAATACCTGTTAAGATTGTTGAGAGGATTTGATGAATGAATATCACCAGTAAAAATCCCTTTTTGTCTACTATTCACTCTTCTTATTTGTCCATTTAACTTCCAGCTTCTCCCACTTCCTTTTATATCCATTAAGCCAGCACATTTTCCACACATTCACCTGGATCCACATCTATTCACACTCCTCCCTCCCGCCCCAGGTGCATTACTGAGAATTCTAACAGAAAGTATCAGGATGGGGTTGGGTTTTCCTCTGAGCTACCCTCTAAGAGACACCAACAATATTTCAGGGCAGATTCTACAATGTGAGGTCATGGGAACTGGAAGAGGCCTTTGCTTTGGGAGGGCCCATTCCCACCTGCAGGTAGGGACAATTCGCTTTGCCTTTGCGCCTTGATTTTTTTCATCTGCTGGACAATTCCCGAGGTACCCACCGGCTCTCACAGCCTATGCACAAAGGGTGCGTGCACAGAGCGCCTGGCTGCTAGCCCCCACCACTGCCCACGAGAGTCAGGGGCAGGGAGGAGTCTGTTGAGCACATCACTGCATTGTTTCTTAGAGCAAAAGGACTTTTTAAGGACATCTCAATGACTCTGTGGTCACCTCAATAAGACTACTTCAAAGTAGCACACCCCTTCCGAGATGTATATGCACTAGAGGGATGGATAAGGGAGCCAGAGAGTAACTGATAATAACAATAACCACCGCCACAAAGACGACAATACAGGGCTGAGCAGGAGTGGGTTATAATGGTCACACAGAAGAACACTGAATGAGGAGTCTAAAATCTGGTTCCAGTAAAGGCTTTGCCGCTTCCACTTGTCTAATGTTGGGCAAGTCATTTCATTCTCCTGAGTCTCAGGTAATTTTGTTCTTGCTGTTCTTGTTTGTTTGTTCTCAATAGCAAAGGAATAATAATAATAACCTCTTCCTGTTCTAGCTCGCAGGGTTGTTAATGAGGATGCTTAGCCTTTTCTTCCAATGTCTATTCATATTTTTAAAACAAAATTGGTTTACTGTACATACTGTTCTGTAAATTTGTTTTTTGGTTTATTTAACAGCCTATCATGAGTATTGTCCCATATCCTTAGGTAGTTTTATTACATTTTTAGAGCAGTTTTTTATACATATTCACATACCATACAATCCATCCAAAGTGTACAGTCAATGGCTTTTAGTATAATCACAGAGCTGTACATTCATCATCATAATCAATTTTAGGAATTTTCATTACTCCAAAAAGAAAAACCTATACCCCTACATAACCACTAATCTAATTCTGTCCCTATAGATTTATTTATATTTCATTTCATACAAATGGAGTCATGCAATATGTAGTATTTTGTGTCTGGTTTCTTTCACTTAGAATAATGTTTTTTTAAAAAATCACAGTTACTTTTTTAATTAGAGAAGTTGTAGGCATACATAAAGTCATTTAAAAAATACATTCATATATGCCTTTCCCATAATGCTGACACTTTGCATTGTGCGTACCTTTGTTGTATTTGATGAAAGACTACTAAAATATTACTGCTAATACAGTTCACAGTTTGCATTAGATTTATTTTTCCCATATTCATCCTATTAGTAACACCTTGTGACATACATTTGTTGTAATTCGTGAAAGAGCAGTCTTAGCATTTATGCGATTAACCACAGTCAGTGTCCACAGCCGGGTTCGCTGTGTTATACAGTCCTGTGTTTTCTCCTCTCACTTTCCTCCTAGCAAAATAAACAACCCAAAACTTCTCCTTCCAACCAGATTCACACACATAATTCATTACTGTTAATTACACTCAGAATAATGTGCTCTGATCACCACTACCCATATCCAAATGTTTACAATCAACCTAAATTAAGCATCAAATTAAGCATCAACTCCCTATTCCCTACCCCCATTCTATCACTGGTAACCTATATTCTAGCTTCTAACTCAAAGAATTTGCTTATTATAATTAGTTCATGTCAGTAAGATGATGCAATATTTGTCCTTTTGTGTCTGGCTTATTTTACTCAACTTGACGTCCTCAGGGTTTATTCCTGTTGTCACATGTGTCAGGACTTCATTCCTTCTTACAGTTGAATAATATACCATCACATGTATGTACAACATTTTGTTTATCCATTCATCATTTGATGGACACTTGGGTTGCTTCTATTGTTTGGCAGTTGTGAATAACGTAAGTGTGCAAATGTCTATTCGTGTCTCTACTTTCAGTTCTTCTGGGTATATCCCTACTAGGGGTCTGCCAGATCATATGGCAATCCCAAACTTAACTTCCTGAGGAACCACCAAACTGTCCTCCACAGTTTTACATTCCCACGAGCAATGAGTGAGTATTCCTGCTTCTCTACATCCTCGCCAACACTTGTAGCTTTCTATTTTTTAAATAGTGGCCATTCAAGTAAGTGTGAAATGATATTTTATTGTGGTTTTGATTTGCATTTCCTTAATAGTGATGTTGATCATTTTTCATGTGCTTTTTAGCCATTTATGTTTCTGCTTTGAAGAAATGTCTGTTCAAGTATTTTGCCCATTTTTTAATTGGGTTTTGCATTTTATTGTTGAGTTGTAGGATTTCTTTATATATTCTGTCCCAGTTTGTGAACTTGGCAGCCTTATCAGATATCAATTTTCCATTGATGTGAGGATCTATTTCTGAACTTTCAATTCGATTAAACCTTTACTGGATATGTGGTTTCCAAATATTTTCTCCCATTGAGTAGATTGTCTATTCACTTTCTTGACAAAGTCTTTTGAAGCACAAAAGTTTTTAATTTTGAGTTGGCCCGTATATCTATTTTGTTGTTCTTCTTGCTTGTGTTTTGAGTGTAAAGTCCAAGAAACCATTGTCTAACACAAGAGTTTGAAGATGCTTCCCTATATTATCTTCTAGGAGTTTTATGGTCCTGGCTCTTATATTTAGGTTGTTTATTCATTTCTATATAATGTGTGAGATATGGGTCCTCTGTCATTCTTTTGCAGATGGATATTCAGATCTCCCAGCCCCCATATATTGAAGAGATTATTCTGTCCCAGTTTGTGAACTTGGCAGCCTTATCAAATATCAATTTTCCATTGATGTGAGGATCTATTTCTGAACTTTCAATTCAATTTGATTAGTCAATATATTTATCTTTATGTTAGTGCCATGCTATTTTGCATACTATGGCTTTGTGATGTGCTTTAAAGTCAGAAAGTGTGAGTCCTCCAACTTCATTCTTTTTCAAGATGTTTTCAGCTATATGGAACCCTTTATCATTCCAAATGTATTTGATAACTGACTTTTCCATTTCAGCAATGTAAACTGTTGGAATTTTTATTGGGATTGCATTGAATCTGTAGATCAGTTTGGGTAGAATTGACATCTTAATGTTATTTAGTATTCCTATCCATGAACACAGAATGTCCTCCCATTTATTTAGATCTTTTGGATTTCTGTTACCAGTGTTTTGTAGTTTTCTGCACACAAGTCCTTTACATCCTTAGTTAGATTTATTCCTACATATTTGATTCTTTTAGCTTATGTTGTAAATGGTTTTTTCTTGATTTCCTTCTCATATTGCTCATTACTAGTGTATAAAAACACTGCTGAATTTTGCATATTGAACATGTATCCCACCACATTGCTGAACTCATGTATTAGTTCTAACAGCTTAGTTGTAGATTTTTCATGACTTTATATATATAGGATAACATCATCTGCAAATAGCAAAAGCTTTACTTCTTCCTTTCTAATTTGGATGCCTTTTATTTCTTTTTCTTGCCCAACTGCTCTGGCTAGAACGTCTAGCACAGTGTTCAGGAACACTGGTGACAATGGGCATCTATATTTCCAGATCTTAGAGGAAAAGCTTGCAGTCTTTCATCATTGAGTGCATTGTTAGCTGTGGGTTTTTCATATATGCCCTTTATCGTGTTGAGGAAGTTTTCTTCTATTCCTGTCTTTCAAAGTGATTTTTTTCATGAACGTGTACTGGATTTTGTCAATCAATCAAGATGATCATGTGGTTTTTTCCCCTTTCAATTTTTTAATGTAGTGTATTACATTAATTGTTTTTATTGTGTTGAACCATGCTTGCATACTCGGAATAAAAACGCACTTGACCACAGTGTATAATTATTTTAATGTGCTGTTGGATTCAATTTTCTTGTATTTTATTGAAGATTTTTGCTTCTATATTCATTTGAGAATTTGATCTGTAATTTTCTTTTCTTATATCTTTATCTGGCTTTGGTATTAGGGTGATATTGGCCTCATAGAATGAGTTCGGTAGCTTTCCCTCCTCTTCAGTTTTTTTTAAGAGTTTGAGCAGGATTAGTACAAATTCTTCTTGTAATGATTGTTAGAATTCAGCGATGAAGCCAGCAGGTCCTGGGCTTTCCTTTGTTGGGAGATTTTTGTGACTGATTCAATCTCTTTATTTGTAATTGATCTATTGAGTTCTTCTATTTCTTCTAGAATCATTGTAGGATTTTTGTGTGTTTCTAGGTATTTGTCTATTTCATCTAGGTTATTTAATTTGTTGACATAGAGTTGTTCATAGTATCTTCTTAAGGTCCTTCTTATTTCTGTGTGGTCAGTAGTAATGTCCCCCCTCTCATTTCTGATTTTAGTTATGTAAATTGTCTCTCTTTTTTAATTTGCCAGTCTAGCTAAGGATTTGTCAATTTCACTGATCCTCTCAAAGAACCAATCTTTGGTTTTGTTAATTCTCTCTATTGTTTTATTATTCTCAATTTCATTTATTTCTATTTTACTCTTTATTTCTTTCCTTATGCTTGCTTTGGGATAATTTTGCTCTTCTTTTTCTAGTTACCCTACGTGTGTCGTTACAGCTTTGATTTTAGCTCTTTCTCCTTTTTTTAATGTAGGTGATTAGGGCTGTAATTTTCTCTCTCAGCACTGCCCTTGCTGCATACCGTAAGTTTTGATATATTGCATTCTCGTTTTCATTCCTCTTGAGATATTTACTGATTTCTTACACACTTACTTCTTTGACTCACTGATTGTTTAAGAGTGCGTTAACATCCATATAGTGTGAGTTTTCCATTTCTTTGCCTGTTACTGATTTTCAGCTTATTCTATCTTAATCCGAGAGAGTGTTTTGCATAATTTCAGTCTTTTTAAATTGTTGTTTTGTGACCAACATGTGGTCTATCCTGAAGAATGATCCATGAGCACTTGAGAAGAATGTATGCTGTTTGGGGATGCAAAGTTCTGTATATGTCTACTAAGTTTAGTTCATTTATTATTTTAGTTAAGTTCTCTGTTTCCTTTTTGATCCTCCATCTAGATGTTTTATCAAAAGTGGTGTATTGAAGTCTCTAACTATTGTAGATACATTTATTTCTCCCTTCAGTTTTGCCAGTGTTTACCTCATGTACTTGGGGACATCCTGTTTAGATGCATAAATATTTATGGCTGTTATTTCTTCTTGGTGTGTTTTCCCTTTTATTAATATATAGTATTCTTCTTTGTCTCTACTAACATTTTTACATTAAAACTCTATTTTGGCAAATATTAGTATAGCTACCTCAGCTCTTTTTTCAATACTATTTGTATGGACTGTCTTTTTCCAACCTTTCACCTTCAACCTATTTGTGTCCTCAGGTCTAAGGTGAGTCTCTAATAGACAGCATATAGATGAATCATATTTTTATCCATTCTGCCAATCTGTGTCTATTGACTGGAGGAATTTAACCCATTAACATTCAATGTTATTATTGTAAAGACAATAATTACTTCTACCATTTTATCCTTTGGTTTTTATGTATCACATCTTATATATGTCTCTCTTTTTACTCTTTTAGCTACCCTTACTGATAATTTTCATTTCTACAATGTTCTCCAAGCCTCTCTCTCTCCTGTCTTTTTCCTTTTAGCCTAAAGAACTCCCTTTAGTATTTTTTGTAGGGCAGATCTCTTGTTAATGAATTTTCCCAGTTTCTGTTTATCTGTGAATATTTTATACTGTCCCACATTCTGAAGAACAATTTTTCTGGATAAGAATTCTTGACTGTCAATTTTTCTCTTTCAGTACCTTAAATATATCATTACCTTTTCACAAAACTCCATGCAGTTCTCTTGTTTGTGATGAATTGCTTTTCACGTGCTGCTTTTGAGTCTCTTTGCCTTTGGCTTTTTTTTTTTTTTTTTTTTTTTGACATGGGCAGGCACCAGGATTCAAACCCGGGTCTCTGGCACAGCAGGCAAGAATTCTGCCACTGGGCCACCATTGCACTATCCCCTTATCTTTGGCTTTTGACATTCTGTTTAGTATGTATCACAGAGTAAGTCTATTGGGATTAATTCTTTTGATGGTTTGAAGCTGTATGCACTCCAGAAAGATCATTTTCTTAAATTTAATTCATTCCTGTGTGTTTACACCTATCATAGGTGGCACCTTCTGATTAGTTATTTCAACTGAGGTGTGACCTACCATTCAAGGTGAATCTTAGTTCTCTTGCTGGAGTTCTTTATAAAAGGGTAAAAGGTAGAGAAAAGACACAGAAAAGAAGGCCCCAGAGAAGATAAGAGATGAAATACAGAGAAACCCACAGAGAAGCTAAAAGAGAGAAAGCTAGAGAAGCTGAGAGACAAGGATATATACAGATGAACAGAGAAGAAGCCACTGAAGCTGGAAGCAATACCTGAGAGAAAAGGGAAGGACCAGCAGACATCACCATGTGCCTGGCCATGTGACAGAAGATTGAAGATTGTCAGTTGCTGGTCTTCAGGGTGAAATTATAGTCCGTTGATGCCTTAATTTGGATATTTTTTATGGCCTCAGAACTGTAACTTGTGTATTAGTTTGCGAAAGCTGCCAGAATGCAAATAACCAGAACCAAAACAGCTTTTATAAAGGGAATTTATTACATTACAAGTTTACAATTCTAAGGCCATGAAAATGTCCAAATTAAGACACCAACAAGAGTTACCTTCACCCAAGAGAAGCTGATACTGTCTGGAACACCTCTGTCAACTGGGAAGGCATGTGGCTGGCATCTCCTGGTCCTTGTCCCCAGTTCTGTTGCTTCCAGCTTCTGATGCCAGTGGTTTCCTCTCTAAGCATTGGTCAGTCTTTACTTAGCTCCTCTGGGACACAACTTTGGATTCTAGATTGCTTAGTATCTCATGGGAAGGCACATGGTAATGTCTGCTGGGCTGTGCCCATGTTTAGGCATCTGCTCTCTCTCCAAGCACTCCAAGCATCTCCAAACATCTATGTCTCTGTCATCTCTGAAGCAACTGTTGTCCAAGCATCTGCATTTCCATGTGTCTCTTTAAAATGTTTCCCCCTTTAAAGGACTCTAGTAAACTGATCAAGAACCACCTTGAATGAGTAGAGTCACATCTCCATCCAATCAAAAGGCCCCATTATCTCTGTGGAGATAATCTAATCAAAAGTTTCCACCCTACAGTATTGAGTCAGGATTAAAAGAAATGGCTGCCCCCACAAGATTGAATCAGAATTAAAACATGGGTTTTCTGGGGTACATAATAGTTTCAAACTGGCACAATTTGTAGGTTAATAAAGGCCCATTGTAAAGGCCAACCCATTTCTGGTACATTGCATTTTGTCATCTTTAGCAAACTAAATTCTATTTACTTGAAGTACATTGCACTTCTTGGACATGTATATTTATGTCTTTCATAAAAGTAGGAACATTTCTGACCATTATTTCCTCAAACATTCTTTCTGCCCTCTTTTCCTTCTCTTCCCTTTCTGGGACACCTATGAGGTGGATGTTTGAGTGTGTTGTGCTGTCACTCAATTCCCTGAGATCCTGCTTAAATTTCTTCCATTCCTTTCCCTATCTGTTCTTCTGTCTGTAAGATTTCAATTATCTTACCTTCTACTTTGCTGATTCTTCTTTCTGCTTGTTCAAATCTGCTATTGTACGCCTCCATTGTATTTTAATCCCTTCTTTATGCTCACCCAGAGTCTTAGTTCTTTTTTTTTATTTATTTATTTTTTTTTTTTTTGCATGGGCAGGTACCGGGAGTGAAACCTGGGTCTCCAGCACAGCAGGCAAGAATTCTGCCACTGAGCCACCAAAGCACCACCCACAATGTCCTCTTAATATCCTTTATCTCTTTAGCCATATTTTCCTTCATCTCCTAGAATTGATTGGAGAAATTTTTGAACATTTTTAATTAGTCATTCCAAATTCTGTGTCTCCTCCAAAGTTTTAACTTGGTCTTTTGACCAGGCCATATCGTCCTGTTTCTCAGTATGGCTTATATTTTTTGGCATTTGATTATCTTGATGTGTTTACTATGAAGGTCAGATTCTCTTCTCTTACCTAAGGGTTTATTGCTGATTGGTTTTGTATTAAGTCTCTTTTACACTTGGTTCAACTTATTCTAGTACTTTAGAAGAGCCCATGTTTGATCAGATTTTTTCAGCTCTTCTAAAGATCATCTGAATCTTGCTCTGAGTATGTGGTGTAATTTTTAAGATTCCCCTATTTGTGTAATTGTTTCACTGCCAGGAGAAAGCTTCATTTCCTCTGTTCCTTTTCCAGTATCTTAATCTGTTGTACTTGTGTTTGTTTTGCCTCTATTTTTAAGTTAAATTTTATTTTTTTACTCTCCTTTCATGGTCTCTCACTACTTTAGCCTGGAGGATAAATTCTGGGAGGAGGATTTTCCCAAAGAGGACTTTCCCATGTCAGTATTTCCCCACCAAATCATGGCCAAGAAATTCCAAAAAGGGGCATAGAACAGTTCCAAACAGCCCTGGGGAGAGGGTCAGGAAAGAAGCAAAAATGCCTTTTTGAGTATTCTTCAAAATATGCTTTCCTGGTTTGCCCAGCAGATGGCATTCCTCAGCAGACTGTTCCCTGCAGCCCTAAGGAGACCCTGCACCTTAAAACTTCCACCACCTTCGCCACTGTTGGGGGAAGGGTTGAAACAATGGTAGCAGGCTTGTCCAGGGCAGGCTAAAATAACAGTTCAGAGCTGGGATCCAGTTATCCAAATTTTCCAATCAAAAGCCATCATCAGCTTGGCTGTGCCCCACACACACACATTCTTGGGGAAGAGCGTTTCCACGTCCCTCTCTGTCCGCAGCAGCCAGCCAAAAAGTGGGAGATGGCCACCAGCGCTGTGCATAGTTTCTTACCACAGCTTCTTAGTCTTTTCATCCCTCTCTTCCGTGGATGCTGTACAGTGCTCTTTTGGCCTCCAGAACCCCAGAACAGTTGTTTCATAGTGCTTATATGCTTTTAATGACTGCTTAGTACTCCATTATGAGACTGTACCAACTTTGCATATTAATCCTCTCTTGCTGGACTTTCATTATTTGCTATTATAAATAGTGTTGTCAGATACAGAAAAAAGGAAATTTTTTTCAAAATTTGAGATCACATCTCTAGTGTTCTACCTGCATAAACCCATCATCTGTCTCTGGCTGGAATTGGGGCTCTAGAGAGGAGGAACTGAGGGATTGCCCATTTAGAAGAGAGAAAAGAATGAGCAGACAGGAACTATGTTTGTTTATGAGGATTGCCATGCTACTAAGCAGTGATTAATTAAAATGAGGGAGTGAGCTAGACCTCTGACTAAATCTATAATTCTGTACCATTGGACATATTATTTTAATGTTCCAGAGGGATAGATCTTTCCATTGTGGTTTACTTTCTTTTGTAGAAAGTTTGCACACTAAAAATAAATTTTAAAATAATAAACCTTCCATCCCTTACTAAAGTAGACTCTGAAGTGAGAATCTGAACATTTACATCCTACTCCTAGCACTGCTAGCGTCTGGCTATAAGACCTTAGCAAGCCACTTCCCCTCTCTGAGCTTCAATTTACCCATTTGTAAAATGGGGACATTCAGACTCAATATATTCCGAGATACCTGGCATTATTGGATTCTCATTATGTATGCATTCCCCTCAGAAGGGTTATGAGAAACCGCTTGGGGAGCCTAGCACATTTGCACCGATTCCTTCCAGCCCAGCCGAGGCCCACAGGGCCTGTGGTTCCGAGGACTCGCCCGCCGGCCAACATCACGTCCAAAAAAACCTCTCTTCCCTGCTGACGCCACGGGCCGGCTGGGGCTGAAAATCTATCTGGGATCTTTCCGCTTCAGCACAGCCTGCCCTGCAGCGGATGCGGGCGTGTGGAAGGCGCGGGCGGAACCGCCGGGCGCTGCGTGAGAGCGGCCCGGCCCGCAGGGGCTGCTGACAGCGGAGAAAGGAATTGCTTCCCAGAGAGGTGTCCTCTAGCCGCCGCAAATCTCAGCTGCAGGGCAAGGGATGGAGGCCGGGTGCCAGGGAGGAGGGAGACCCTCTCATCAGAACGAGGCGGGGGGGGAGGGGAGGAGTAGAGTAACCACTTCTAAACCCAGCCCTTTCCTGAGGCTCCACTGACACAGAAGAGACTTTCCTAGGACCTGTCAAACCTGTACTGCCCAATTCGGTTACCTAAAAGATGAAGTGGCTAAAGCCCAGAGAAGGGCAACAGCTCGTCCCTGTCTCCTGACCCCTTATAGTCCTCTGTCCCCTCCGCTAGGCTTCTTCAGCCAAACCGGTTTCTCTTCTTTTGGTTCTTCACAAACCTGTTTCCAAATTATGACATTGATCTGTCTGATTGCTACATAAAGGCTCAGGGATTTGCACACTTAAAGCCCACCTCTCTCCAAAAAGTAGCCTCCTGGAGACCATGGAATCTACAATTGATTTTCCTTGCTTATTCTGCTTGCTACCAGTTCAACTTTTTGCAGCTTTCTGAGTGCCACCATCTGGCCTGCGGTCACCTTAGAGCCATCAGAAAACCTCCCACCACTCAACCCTCTTCCCCAAACTCCCACTGTAGGGATGTGTCATATAATGAATCCCATCCGTCTTGTGGGTAGGATGCTAATTGTATCTAGGAGGAAACCATTTCTCTGATCCAGCTGTTGGGTGGCTTGTATAGCTTTTTGCCCAGTTTTCTCTTATCCTTATACATTTGCACTTCAAAGGTAGACATGCTGTGGGTGAGTTAAACCAAGTACACTCTGGAAACAGGAAGGGGAGAGGGGTGGCAAGTCCATCCTGCTCAATCCAAGTAAAGGCACTAAGGGGTGTCACTAGCATCATCCTATTAAGAACTAATGTTTATTGAACAGCTGTTATGTGCTAGGCTCTATGCTAAGTTCTTACAAGTATCATTTTAGAATAATCATTACAGCAACCCTACTATTGTAATTCCTATATTACAGATGAAGAAATGGAAGCACAGAGGGTGAAAAACTTGCCCCAAATCATCAGGAGTAGTTGTCAAGGCAGAAATTTGAACAATTTTGGTCTGTCCAGAGCCTGTGCCTTTAGCTGTTATGCCTGCTGCCTGTTACGATGACTACACACTTTGGTATAAAGTGTACTAGACTGGGAATGGGGAAATCTGGCTTCCAATTTTGTTCCACCTTTGTGTTATCTTGGGCAAGTCACATAATCTTGCTTTTAAGGTATATAAACCATCTGAAACTAATAAAATTGTATGCCGATGTATATATTCCCCACAAGAGCAGCCATAGCTTTCATCAGCATCTGAGAAAGACCTGCACCCTCGGCCTCCCAAAAATATAAGAACTTCTGGGCTATCTCATCATCACAGCCTTTTTATGCTGAACGGTCTACTACTTTGCATTCTCTTCTAACATTTTAAATTAGATGGGCTTGAGCAGCAGCAGTTTAAGACTCCAGGATTCCTCTGTGGTCTAGGGGTGTGAAAGGGCTCCTGGCTGTGCCCAGGCCCGCATGTCCTGATAGGGATCACAGGAAGGACGACATTCAGCTGGGATTATCAAATTCACCCTCCACCTCCTTGCAACACCTCAGCATTTTACTTTAGCCTGTTATATTCTTTACATACAACCAGACTCTAAGTTTAAATCGAGGCTCCAAGAAAGATTTCAGATCCTTTTTGTTATTGTTGTTGTACTATGAAAAGATTTGGAGCGGAGTGGAGTATGCCAGGCTTGAGGCAAAGCATCGTTCATTTTGTTTAATCACTCAACATATACATAGTGCAGATTTGCAGTGTCCTGAGCATTCAGCAATGAACAATTCAAAATAGGCCCCTGATTGCATAGAGAGTAGAGGGACTGTGGCAGGGAAGCTCCAAGAAGATACACAGAGTATTATGAGAGTGAGATCTGGAAGAGCTTTCTTGAGAACGTGAATCCTCGAAGGAAAAGCAAGAGGTGCAAGTCAGAGAGGTAACATATTCCAAGTAAACAGCATATATGAAGGGCCTGAAGCAATAAAGAACCTGGCCCATTAATGGAACTAACACAGGCAGGCTGGGGTGCAGGAAAGGGAGAGCATTGTAGGAGATGAGGCTGATGAAAGAGGCAAGGCCATGGCATGCAGTTTTCCAGGGTTCAGGAAATGTGGGTTTCTGTACCAGCTGCAGCACTAACTAGCTGTGTGATGTTGGGCAAGGCAGGCAACAACCCTGATGTTCCACTTCCTTTAACTTAAAGATGAGAGGTTCAAACTAGTTGGTTTCTAAAGTCCTTTCCAGTTCCACTATCCTGTGATTTTGTGACTTCACTGTAAGTGAAATGGTCAGTGAGAAAAAGGAAAACAGCCTCTGATGTCCAAGAACTGGCCTGGTAGCAGCAGCCAGGCCACACTAACAATTTCACAGAACATCAAAATCAAATAAACACGCTCTGTAACCGTGTTGCATCAAGACAAAACGAGACCACTCTGCCATCATGTCAGATCATGTTCACATGCCCAAACCCCACAAATGACCAAACATCTCCCGACGCTGACTAATATGAGTGACAGCTGCTTCTTTACCAATTATAAAGCTGCAGCCTTGCTCTAGTCTTCCTTCCTCCTAGACAAGATTTATTAAAATACCAAATCATAGAATTACTACTGCTTCCCAACATCATGCAAAGTCCTGCTTCCTAAAACTCTCCCCAAATTTACCGAACACAAACACAAGCCCTGTAAGGCCTTTCCAGGATCTTCTTAACCGAGAAGCTCCACAGGCCCCTCTCTCTGCACTAAGTAACAAACCCAAATTGTTGCACCACAAGAGAGCTCCTGGTGCAGGACGAGGCCTGGGGTGTTTGCAGACCCTCAGGACTACTTGGATGGTAGCAGGGTCTCTATTTCCCAACCAAACCACACCAATCGTACCCTCCTTTGAAGTCATCTTCACAAGACAGTGGCCAACACCAGTGAAACCCATTCACTAGTCAGTATACAAGGAGGTAAAAATGTTGCTGCTTGGTGATTCAGTTTCCCAGCTTGGACTTCCCACACTTAGCTAAAACTTTTTTCACTGGGGGTAAGTCCACACCACACATCCACTGTTTCCTGTTCATGTGAGCAAATGATAAACAAACCAGATCCCTGATGCCTCCTGAATCAAATTGCAAGCAAGGGGTGAAGAAGTAACTTGTGTCTCTGGTCACAAAATAGACTATTGGGCTCTTACTTCTCTGATTGAGAAAGCTAGTGAAGTCAGCAACTTTTAACTTAGAGAAAGCATTGCTCACACCACACACATAGTTACTTGCAAAGCTGTCAGTGCCCAGTTCATTGCAAAAGTGTTTCTTCTATGTTCAGTCTGATGCAGGGCTCACCAAACGTTTTCTGTAAAAGGCCAAATAGTCGATATTTAAGACTTCATGGGCCAGTCTCTGTTGGAACTGCTCAACTCTGCCCCTGTAGCACAAGCGGTCATAGATAATATATAAATGAACAAACAGGCCTATGTTTCCATAAAACTTTATTTACAAAATCAGGCAGGTTGGATATGGCCCATGGGGCTATAGTTTGTTGATGCCTGGTCTAATGTACTCAAGATATGAGCATAGGTGAATAAGCAGGGGAATTATTTGCCCATAACTTTTTGAAGGGCATGTTTCTCATCAGAGAGATTATGAGAAGACGTAAAAATCAGTTTGGAAACTCTAGAAGACAGAAAGAAAAAGAGTGAGAGACAAGAGAAGAAAGCAAAATTAAAAGGCTAGAATTTTATTTCAAGAGAGGGAGAGGGAAAGTCTTCTCAATGGTAGGCTGAGCTGGGAGCCTCTCCTTGCCTGGAGCAGCTCTTCAGGAGCCACTCACCACAGCTCAGGAGCAGACGGAGAGCCACCGAGAGCACCCCAGAGAACCACAGGTTGCCACATGTTTGAGGCCCTTCCTGCCAGGCCCCTAGGAAGAGCTCCCAGGAAGAGAGGAAGAGGATCAGGGAGGGGCCAGAGCAGATTTGCGAGGGCTACTTCAATAGGCCATGTAAACCGGGTCCCCGACCTTCCCATCTGGGACCAGTGCACTGGTTGTGGGGAACAGCTACCTATTTTGTAAATCTGAGAAAAGAATTTAATAATGAAAAGTTAGGTTTAAAAGTAGAGCTCACAGGGTGGGCAACAGTGGCTCAGTGGCAGAGTTCTTGCCTGCCATGCCGGAGACCCGGGTTCAATTCCAGTGCCTGCCCATGCGAAAAAAAGTAGAGCTCATGGGACTTAGCTGAGGAGAATGATAACAAAATAGGTAGAGCTGCTCCATTTGGCTGGAAGAGAGGCTGGGAAGTGGTAGATTTGTGGTTAATGGCCGCTTCCTCTTGGTTCACAGACCATGCATGCTGACTACAGATCCAGAAAGTCTGGGATGTAGATTCACAGCTGCTTATGCATTGCTAAAATTAATTTAAGGAAGAAATATAAGTGGGCCAGGCATGGGCCATGATGAGGCTGTGTCACCAACCAAGGATTATGATTAATACAATTTTGTGCAGCTGATGTCCAATTAAAACGGGAAGAATTCCCATAATAAATAGATTTCATGCTATAATTGAAAGTAAGTTTAGTCCTCTGATGACCTAAAATGATATTATTGAGATTTATGAGGGTACATGACAAATTAGGATGAAACACAAATGATTTTCTTTCCATCACTAAACATCATGCAGCTCTTCAAGGAGTTGTGAATTCCAACTCCCAGACATGGCGTAAAATTGGCCACCATGATCCAAACGTTCACGTGTCAGAAGGTTTCATTCTAAACCAGATAAACTTCCCAGATCCTTTCTACCTCTAAAACTCTGTATTTTTTATTAATGCTCTTGTTTCCCAAGACAGTCTGCTTACATCCCCCCACTCAGTTATGAGGAAAAAAAATAACTTTCCCAGACTTTTGTGTTCTAATCGCAGTAGGAGTTTCACTTGGGGACAGTTCTTATTGCAGACAGCAAAACTTCAAACTTATGTATGTGCTTATGTTCCTATTGATGTGTATAAAAACGAAAGATTTGATGTGAAGAAATTGGGGTGATAGAAGGAAGACAAAGTAATGCCATGAGTAATATTAGGACACAAAAAATCATGCTCTGGGTTCCAGCCTCTGTAGAGCTAGGCCATAGATAAGGCTTGCAGCTTCCTAATAGCCAGTCCAACGAGAGAAACAGAGGAGGCAGAAGATTCAGACAGTCTATATAATAATTTGAACAAGGTTTTCCAAAGATCACCATGCACTTAGAGATATGTCCAGTGGTTGCTGGAGCAGACTTGTACCAGTTCACCTGAGCTGATAGGTTAAATATTCAGGACTTTTTTCAGCAAGTTGTTAAACCATTGGTATCTTGAAATTGGCCTTGGTGGGAATATTCAACAAACATTACAAATCAGAACCATATGTTTCCCCTTTGGTGAGAAAACTGATCATGGCACCACTGCATATCTCCAGTGCTCCTCACAAAGGGACACCATGTGAGGCCAATGAGAGCTGCAGGTGGGAGGGAGAAAGGCCCACTGCACAAGCTTGTTATGTGGGGCAGAAATATCTCTTGGGAGCAGAACAGACAGGGAATATATACTCAAGTCCAAAGAATCAACTTGGAATATGCCCGCATTCACCTCTCCTCACCTCAGTCCCTACCTACTTTACAGTCTTATCCTTTGTAATTTCATACCTGGGGGTGTGCCCATCTAGGGGAAGGCATGTCTCCCCATACGAAAATGCATTCACAGAGTCTGGGAGAGGCTCAGGTTGTGGGTTTTGTGCTTTCTACTAAGTTGGCACTTCCCATGCTGGGGTCCCACAGCATTGTAATGAGTGTCCTGCAGAAGAACAAAAAGTGTTTCATGCTGAAATAAAATGAAACGACTGAGTTAAACAAGGTTAAACAGTTATTGCTGGAAGGTGAATCATGCCCCCCACACCACCCCCATCCCAAAATATGTTCAAGTCCTAAACCCTGGTCCCATGCTTGTGACATTGGAAATAGAGACTTTGAAGATGTGATTAGTTAAAGTGAGACAAACTGGACTAAGGTGGGTCCTCATCCAAAATGACTGGTGTCCTTATAAGAAGGGAAAATACGGACACAGACACAGAGGAGAAGACCATGTGATGACAAAAGCAGAGCCTAAGGTGGTGCAGCTGCAAGCTAAGGAATGCCAAAGATCGTCAATCACCACCAGAAGCTGGAAGAGTAAAAAAGGATTCTCCTCTACAGGTTTCAGAGGGAGCATGGCCCTACTGACACCTTGATTTCAGGCTCCAGGCCTCCAGAACTGTGAAACACTTGATTTCTGTTGTCTTAAGCCACCAAGTTTGTGGTACTTTAAGACAGCCCAAAGGAAACATAATACAGTTATCTTTTTATTGCAGGACTTCTCAGAGCCTTTAGGATGCTTTGTGGCACAGAGTGTGCAACACTTTCCCAACTTTTTTTCTAATTTTTAAACTTTGTGTTGTAGTACATATATGCATCTCAAAAGTTTCCATTTTAGCCACATTCAGGTTTACAAAGAAGTAGTATTAGTTACATTCAGACATGGTGCTACCACTGAAAACTTTGTAGTGGCATGAGGCCATCCCCAGTTCTATGTCAGACTTCACTCCTTCTGCAGTAAAGCAAGAGATATCTTGTTTTAAATGAGGGCCCTCTTTCAGCAAAGGATGGGGGAAACACACAAACAGGACTAGGGTTGGCAATTGCTACCTGCTAAACCCAGTGGCAATTTCGAAAGGCAGTATGGGACATGACTCCACAGAAATGCTGCTTTTGCTTTTGTGTAGGACTCGAGACTCCACCACTTCTCTTTGTAAAAGCCTGACTTGCATATCTTTGCTTTTCACCTGAACTGTTTCATTAACCCTGTTGCTCTCTACACCTCCATCAGCGGAGCTAACTTCAGGCACGAAGGGAAATGTTTCAGGAAAAAAATGTTTCTTAACACGGGACCAGTGTCCTCCGCAACTTACTCATCCCTGTCATTGGACACCAGCCATCGTAGCATGAAAGCCCCAGACCAGCATGTTTCCAACACGCAAGATTCTGGAACAGAGAATGAGCACTTTTTGTAATACTTTACCCTTGAATTTTCACCTCTCTCAGCAACCATTCTATTTCTTCCTCCTTGAGATAGGATCATAAACGCCTAATGCAGAGTTTATCGTGCCATGGGCTCTGATACATTTATTCATTCATTCATTCAGCACATGCCAGGCCAGATCACGGCAGTGAGGTCCTCTCATCAAGGAGTTCATAACACAGCCTTAATGAATGTCAGTTTCCTCTCCTTCGTTATCTCCTTTATTTGTTTTGTCTGGACTTCTTTCTCCCCACTTTGCTTGGCGCCCGGTGTCATTCCTCACCACTCTTGTTCATCCTTTTTCCTCCCTTTCCTGATAGCTTTTTCCAATGACTAACAGGAACACAGCTCAGCTGGTTTTTATCACGCTCCTGTCCTTGCATTTTTCCGACTCAATTAAGCCGTTACCAGGCTAAATGAGGCATGGACTCCCCGATAGTCACACCTGTTGTCAGGGAGATGGAGGGTAAGAGCCTGTGCAGCTGGCGGGCACACGGCAGGTGGGGCTTGAGGAAGGCAGCCGAGTGTGACCTGGTCCTGTTTGTGCGCTCCTCCCCTCCCGTGCTGAAAGAGGGCCCTCATTTGAAACAAGATGTCCCTTGCTGTAATGCAGAAGGAGCATAGTCTGGTATAGAACTGGGGATGGTCGCGTTGGTGATAACTGACGAGATGTCCCTAATTCTTTGGCAAATGTGCACCAGGTGTGTATAAAAACTCATGTTGTGAATGTGTCCTCACAAGAGGTAAAGAAAGCTGCAACCAAAGCCAGGTCTGTGAATTTTGTGATTATTGGTTGAACGTGCTTAAATGTTGCCCTGTACACCTTCAATACAACATACATTCTTGTCTGTCTGTGATAATGGCTTCAAACCCTCATGTTAGTATTCTTTATAATCAATGTAATGAAAGAGGGCAAAGAATATGATACAATAAACCAGACACAAATGAATGTATTCACCTTATGAAAATAATTATCCCTATTAGGAATTGAATTTGATTTCATAGTCACCTTTTTTCCAGGAAACCTAGAATTTTTATTTCTGCAATCTAGTAATTGAGAAATTACAGGTTTTGAGCTTGCTGTGCCTTTAATTTATTGAGTGATCCAGAGAAGTCTGTGTCTTGGTTTTCTTTATTCGAAGTATGAGCAAAGCCATTCTGGTCTAGAGTCACACAATTTCCAGAAATATTGAAGCCAGAGAGCAAGAGTTGGAGGTAGCTTTTGAAAATTGAAATGTTACTGTGCTGACCCACAACCTTGCCTTGCCATCCTCTTTTTTTTGTGGGGGGGGGTAGGAGGGGGTGGGGTGCATTGTCTGGGAATCAAACCCAGATCTCCCACATGGAAGGCAAGCATTCTGCCACTGAACCACCCGTGCACCCTCCATCCTCTTTTAAATTGCCATTGACCGTAGAACTTAGATGACCTATGCACCTACTTTCAGGATAAGCACAAGTTCAACAGTTATTATTTGAGCATCCATTCAACACCAGGCCTCTTATTCAATGCTGTGTGTGCAGCTATGATGGAGAACCTGCCCTCAGGAACCTTCAGACTCATTGGGTGGCCCCTTCCTTCTTCTGTCCTGAAATGTCTAACCAGCCCCTGGTTTTTACTCTTCACACTTCATTAATTCGTTCAATAAATATTTATGAAGCATCTACTAAGTTCCAGGCACTGTGCTTAATGCTAGGCTACAATGGCGAGACAAAGAGACAAGCCCCACATTCACGAAGTTTCCAGTCCCTTCCTTGGCTTTATTCTCTCTCCTGGAAATCTCCAAGCAGAGAATGTCATGCCTCCACCTGTTCTCCCCCAATACTCAGTACATCGCTCTTCATAGCATTTGTGTATTTGTATTATAATACATTTTTCTGACTCCTTTTAAATCATGAGCACCTTGAAGGCAAGAATTTAACTTTCCCTAGTCTCTTGCACTGTTCCACACACATAGAGAAACTCAGTAAATATTTCTTTTATGAATAAATAATTGTATGAATTTACAAATGCATGGACCCAAGGAGCCCATAGACCAATACACTCTGGCCTTCCACCCCACATCTCTTGAATGAGGATCTTAAGTGGGCAATCATCTTTCCACATTGAAACACTCCTCATGATGTCAAGTATCTTCTGAACATAAAGCCAGGTGGTTCACAGGTCATTTATTCTCCCAGAATGTATGTGCCATTGAGAGAAAGAACAAATGCTGTCCTCAGCTTGTTTCACAGTCTATATATATTTTTTGCAGGAGGTTAAATATGATCATGTATGATTTCGATAGAATAAACTTATAGTAAGGAGAGCAAATGAATTGATTTGTGACTCTCAGATTGACACTGTTAGATATAGCTGTGTAAGAATAAATGTATAACAGTGATTTAAGCAAGCTGGAAGATTTTTTTCTCAGTCATGTGAAAGTCCAGAAAAGTTCTGATATCGAGGTTCTGCTTCGCTGAACTCTTCCGCTCGTGGCCCCATCGTTCCCTACAATATGGCACCTGTGCTCATGGTTCAAGACATCGTGGGCTCCAGAGCTCCAGCTGCCATCCACCTCCACAAAGCAGGATGGGAGAGGGCAGGGAGACGATGAAGGGGCAAAGGACAAACGCCAACTCTCCCTGAAGCAAACTTCCTGGAAGCTTCCACAAGGCACTTCAGCTTATACCCCATTGACTGAATCTTGGTGATAGGGCCATAGCATCATCAGGAAGGAAGTTAGGGAAGGTAGTCTTCATTTTGGACCACTACTCTAGCTAAATCTATTTTACTGTAGCATAAAAGGAGTAAAAATTAGACCCTGGTAATGGAATTTAAAAGAGTAGATTGTTGCAGTTATCGGCTGCAAATTGACCCAAAATCTCTCCTTCATCTCTTACTTCTCACCATGAATTTTATGCTGAATGGACTAATGAAGTTAATAAATTTCTCCAAGTAGTTAATCTTTCACAGGAAAAAAAATAACTGGTCTTAATGACATACCCTAGTCAGTTATAATGTCTCCTCTCCTAATTCGGTACATGAGATCCTTAAAGTTCTAAGTTCTAGAGGTATTCTTAATTCAAGTGCCCAGAATTTTTCACTTACGTAAGCTGACTATATGGAGAATCTATTCCCCCATCTAGAAAGTGGAATTCTTACCACCTTCTTTACAAAATTGTAATACATTGGATATTTCTAGGACCTGACGCTATGCCTGGTTCAATAAATACTAGTTTCTTGCTCCTTCCAAACATTTATTCAGTAATTACTGTTTTAGGCATGGTGCTAAGTGCTAGAGAACAAAGTTGAGTTTAGTAATAGAGTATAATATGGTTGAAATTTTGTTTTGTTTTTTTCACATTCCAGGGTTCAGGTAAATTCCAATCCTCTATGCCAGCTTGCCTGCCCCACTGGATCGGGAGCTCCTGAGGGCGGGAAACATGTATGTGTTTGTCATCTTTGTATTCCCAGGTCTTAGCAGATGTACTTATGACCAAGGACTGAAGACAAAAATCTAAAAGCAGGACTGGAATCAGAGTACTGCCTTGCTCATGGGGGATCAGACATTAAGTGAATATCCACAGGAATAGCTCTAGAGGCAATTCCCTGAATACCGGATGTCCGCTGGGGCACTCCTTTCACATGAAACCCAGCTAGGATGGCTGTTGGAGGAGGAGGTGGGGTTCCCAAAGGGCTGGGAGCAGCAAGCATATCACTAATGGTTGTGATATGAGCTTGGGCTTTGGAATCAAACAGTTGTGCATATAACTATAATAGAGTGTGATGATGCCTTTGAGAGAGGAAGTCCAAGATCCCAGACTGAAGAGACTATAGCAAGATATAAGGATTACCTAGCCTGAGGGTTCAGGGAAGCCCCTGCCCCACAAGAGTCTATAAGCTGCCCTCTGCACAACTGAGGGAGGACTGGGGGCTTAAATCCAGCCTGTGCTCCACTTCACAAGCTGCACCCCTGGGTGCAAGCCTGTGTCTTCCCCTAGAACAAGTTCTTTCCTTCATTCACTCAAAAGTGCCACTTGCCAAGCCATGCCCCCAATCTATATTTTTGGGGACATCTGAAAGTTGAACTATTGGTAAATAGATGTTATCCAGGCAAAGTTTAGGCCATAGGGGCCAAGGAAGGGAAGAGCATGTGTGAGGTCTAGTAGGGTTTTTAAAAGCCTGGTCTACTTGAGGAACAGAAGGAAGTTCATTATGGCTGAAATGTGGAGTTGAAAGGGAAGACCAGCCAGAGTGAGGTTGGAAAGATACTTATCACAGCTAGCATTTTCTGTGAGATTATTGGCTGCACTGTGCTACTGATTCTCCATGCATTATCTCGTTAAGATCAGAGGGGTTAAGTGACTTGCCTGAAGTCAGAGTTAGGAAGTGGTGGGACTGTAATCCAAACCTAGGCTTAACTCCAGAGTCTGTGCTCCAAATCACTTGATTTACTATGTCCAAAAATTTGGAAAGGTCAATTGCAAATTGGCAAAACTGGAGATGGAAAGGCCTGTTAGGAATTATTGCAGAAATCCAGGTAAGATATATTGGTGGATTAAGATGGCCTTGGTCTTCTCTCTCTCTAAGCCAACTCAGCAGGTGAACTCACCCATCCCCCACGTGGACATCACTCCCAGGTATGTAAATCTCCCTGACAACATGGGACAGAACTCGAGGGATGAGCTAGGACCCAACATCATGGGATTGAGAAAGCCTCCTTGACCAAAAGAGGGAAGAGAGAAATGAGACAAAATAAAATTTCAGTGGTTGAAAGATTTCAAACAGAGTCAAGAGGTCATCCTGGAGGTTATTCTTATGCATTACATAGATATCCTTTTTAAGTTTATGGTGTATTTTGACTGGCTGGAGGGAAGTACCTGAAACTGTAGAGCTGTGTTCCAGTAGCGTTGATTCTTGAAGACGATTGTATAAAGATGTAACTTTTACAACGTGACTGTGTGATCGTGAAGACCTTTTGTCTGATGCTTCTTTTTATCCAGGGTATGGACAGATGAGTAAAGAAATATGGATAATAAATAAGTAAATAATAGGGAGAATCAAGAGGTAAAATAAATTGGGTAGGTGGAAATACTAGTGGTTAATGAGAGGGAGGGATAAAGGGTATGAGATGTATGAGGTTTTTCTTTTTTCCTTCTTTTTCTGGAGTGATGCAAATGTTCTAAAGAATGATCATGGTGCTGAATACACAACTATGTGATGATATTGTGAGCCACTGATTTTACACCATGTATGGACTGCATGTGTGTGAAGATTTGTCAATAAAAACATTTTTTTAAATGATGGTCTTGGAAAGGGAGAGGAGTCTGTGGATTCCAGATAGATTGAGGAAATAGAATACTTTGGACCTATTGATTGCTTGAATATGAAGGTCAATTATGAGAAAAGGAAGAAGGCAAGTATGACTCCTTATTTTATGTCTTTGGGGGTGAAGTGTCATGTGTGGAGAAAGAGAACAGAGAAGAGGGAACAAGTTTGAGAATGAGGTGATTTTAAAGTCAAAGTTGGAAGCACCTCTGTAACGTCGAGATGGAGAGACCCAGCTGTAGGCTCAATGGCTGGGCTTTGACCTCAGGAGAGGCTGTACATTTAGAAAGCCAATAGCAACATATAATTGGTAATTGACGCATCAGGTGGGTGAGATCATCCAGTGAGGGGGTGTTAGAGTGGGACGATCAGAGAGCTCCTAGTAGGCTGATCATGCTATAACAGAAAGGTTTTTCCCTAGATCCAGCTCTTGAGCTTTGAAGAACATAATCTGACCTATGATTTATCTGAATCCTTGACAAGAACTATTTTAGAAGCTTATAGAATGTCTGTTACATGCTGGAACCAGAGATCTGTGATGAAGAGGCACAAAATGGGGGTACCACTTTCCATTTATTTAAATAATAGTTTTCCTTTTCTGACATTTTTGTTTGGTTTAAAGTCAGATGTAAGTATGGCTTATTCTGTATTTTCTACCAAATAAATGTTCTGGATAAACTAAAATCAAGATTATTATAATATAAAGAACTGCCACTATTAGCCAGTTCTATGTGTTATCCAAAAAGAATGAATTCATTAAAATCTAGAGGCAACAGCATTGGAGACCTTAATTATCAATGACCCCTGTAAAATGTGGCCTCCCTTAACTGTTCACAGTTCTTCTCAGACACAGGCGGTTGAAGTTTTCTCTATGCCCATGCTTTCCCTACCTGCTATCCTTAAGCCCCTGAAATGGAAATGCTGAACCACCTTTGTTACAGCTATCTTAAGACAGGATTTAGACTTAGTTGAATTCATTTTATGTCTTTTTTCTTTTAGAAAGTATCATAGATGGTCTCTGCATGATGTGCCTTCTAAAATCTCCAGGACCACCCAACTTACTAGTCCAAAAAGGAGAAAACAGAAATGGAAATTCAAATACCACAGCTTCCATTCAGTTGTTAATCACTCTGTAGACATGTGCCCCCACTCTAGGGAGTGAACTGCATCAAGGGGGAAAGCTCTGGAGCCCCCAAACCATCAGCACTCTTTGCTCCTCCCCTGGAGAGAAAGCAGAGCCATGGCCTTTTATAGCTGTGGACTGATTCTCTTGGCAACTGCCTGGTGCACTTCTGCCTATGGGCCTGACCAACGAGCCCAGAAGAAAGGGGACATTATCCTCGGGGGCCTCTTTCCTATTCATTTTGGAGTAGCAGCCAAAGATCAAGACCTAAAATCAAGGCCAGAATCCGTGGAATGTATCAGGTAAGGGAAGAGGCCAAGTCTGAAAGTCTCTTTTCTTCTGGGTGTTTAGAAAAAAGTTGCATCAAACCCAAAATAATACCTTTCCAAACTTGGTTCTCCTTTTCGAAATGGTGATCGGTTATCATGCTGGCACTTATTATGTTTTCCTTAAAAAAAAATTCTTTCCAAAAATAAAATGTCAAGGATGTTGAGTGGGAAATCCACAGCCTGCTAGAGCTTGTACCCTGTGATTTGGTAACCAAGTCATCTTCATCCATCCAGTGGCAGCCCAGCTTATGAAAGACTGAGAACCTAAAAGGAAATTTATTATAGGTCATGCGAACCTGAGTAGCAAAATCCCCCATTGATCTTCTGTGCCCCAAAGTCAGTGATACCTAAATATTGTCTGTTGACTCCTATTTTTTTTTAAGGATTTTAGAGTTGAAAGAAATCTCAGTGGTTCACCTTCAAAATGCAGTCTGTAACATTTTGGAACCATTCCCATTACAATGCTGGAAAGTCCATCCCCTGGTAGCTATAGCTTTATTTTCTGGAGCTGCCTAAGAATGCATCTGTCTCAATAGACAGCACTACAGCTCTTCAGCCATTTGTTGCCACTAACGTGTCCCTTTAAATCTTTTCTTCTCAGGCCAGATAGTTCTAGTTTTCTCAACAATTCCTCCATGGCATGCTTTTCAGACCCCTCACCATTCTGGCTGCCTTCCATCTGTACGCTCCCTCCTTTATCATGATTCCTTTAGAGTGTGGCATCCAGAACCAGGCACGGCCCCCTCACAGAGGATCTGACATCTGCAGACCATAATGAGATTGTGTATCATGTCCCTTGCCTTGGGCATCAGAGACCAGTAATGCATCCCTAGTCTTGACTCATCATCTGAGAGAGTGGAACTTTCTCTCTGTGACCAAAACTTCCAGAAGGGGTCTAGCACTTTTCCT